>NC_133819.1:31199450-33619450 GCF_047830755.1 Zonotrichia albicollis | reverse complement strand
CTTCCTTCCTTAATTGCTGTTGAATTTACAAAGTTCTCTTGTTACTGTGCTAACATATTGTCTACACATCTCTTGTACCTCAGCAGCAGGGCTTGCAAATGCACGTTAATTTTCCAGCCTGGGGGGTACTGTGCTGGTGGAAGGATGCTAAGTGCTACAGACACCAGCTCAGCACCCTGGACCTTCTGCAGCCATGAAATCCAGCACTGTCACCTGACTCACAAAGAAATTTGGTATCTTCTTTTCAAATGCAGATTTTTTTTCTTATCCCTTCCTGTGTTGATTATGAATTAATGCTTATCACCTTCACTCCTGGGCAAACAATGCTTTGTCCATGTCTGTCATTCTGCAGACCCTTCACTTGCACGCAGCTCTGCTGTTGGTTGACCCACACACTGTTTTGTCAGGAGGAGGTACCAGAACTTTCCCACACCCACAAGCTGGGCAGGAATGCCAAAGGCACTTTGCAGCTGTCAGGCTTGCAGCCCAGCTGGCTGCACCTCATGCACACCTGCATGAGGAGGGCAGGGCCAAGCACTGGCTGTTAGAGACATGAATCACCTGGCCACATTACCGCATCTTCTGCCAAATCACCCTTCTTCCCTGGAGCCTTTAAGGCTCTATATCCTCCTGTGACAGCCCAAGCTCACAGGATTCCTTGGGTTTCCCACCAATCAGCCAATCAAGTCACTATTTTGAGGGGAAGTTGTGCGTGTTGAGTAACTTCCTACAGCAGTGAGTCAGTTGTGAGACCTCCCCTTTCTTCTCTCTGGCACTGGCACAGGTACTGGTATGTTCAGGTGACTCACAGATTCACCATCATCAGCCAGCTCTCTGTGAGAAAGTCATGACAGCAATGTATTTACACCTTTAAAAATGCAGTGAGAATTCACTGTTTCTCAGGCACAGGACATAAAAAGCTGCATAACAGTGGCTTTACCACTGTGTTACTCTTCTTTGTTAGCTGTATTGCCATGGTGCCTTCCAGCTCCAGACCTGGACCAGGTGCCATGGTGTTAGCTGCTGAATTGACACAGATCAAAATGATGGTGCCTTTACATTCCAAGTATTGTTAAGTCACAAATTCTTCCTGGGGATTCAGCTTTCACCTCTCCTTTTCTCAGATGAACAAAACAGTCACCCAGCCCAAGTACAAGGGTTAAGGGCTTGCTACAGCAAACAAGATCTATGAGTTCAGCAGTCAAAAAAACTGAAAAAGATCCAGAAATCAGAAATCAGATATTTCCCCACCTCTGTTCAACCTCAAGAACTGGTCTTCTGAGAGTTTAGAACCCCCCCACCTTGTAGATACTACCCTGCAGTCTTAGATGCCAAGACATTTATCCTATTTTCCTCTATACCTGTATGTGAAGGTGTCATTCTTTATCAAGTTTCACTGAAAAATATACCAACATCTGTGGAGCAAACAAGAGAAATTAATTACTTTGGAGACATGGGGGAAAACAAAAAGAAATAATATAAATATCAACATTCATTCCAAAAATGTGATATTGAAAACAATTGCCAAATGCAGTAGGTAAGCAGTGCCAGGAGAAAAAAGTTAGGAGACGAAACACACACATGAGAGAAGATGACAATAATCAATATATTAATATAAAACAATAATACAGCTGGTACAATAAAGTGGTACCGTGGGGAGACATGCAGTGTATCATTAGTATTCTGCTCTAATGAAACCCACAACACACAGTGTACATTAACTAGTGCAAAGTCTTCTCAGCACAGTGAATATTCCACCACTTTACTGGCCCATTTATTTTAACTGAAAGAGAGATGATCCTGTTGCCAAGCTATCAGATGGTAAAAGGGATATATTTGATGGATAAAAAAAAAGAGAAGAAAGGTCTGCCACAGCTTTGCAAAATATATTTCTAATTTAAATGCGTGTGCAATACAACAGTCGTACCATACCTGCAGAGACAAATAGAGGTGGGAGTGGGTAAGAGAGAAAGGGGAGGGGGAACAAAGGAGGGGGGAAATATCATTTTAAATAAACAAAAAAAGTCACAGACATCACTCATGTTTTTTTCCAACCTGTTCTTGTGATACAGATTGACAGCCCTTTTAATATGAAATAAATCAGCCAGGATAAGGAATGTCTCAGAGAACATACAGATTGAGCGCTGATTGACAGAGCTTCTCTGAAACCCATTCTGTTTCTGCTCGGTTTTTTAGCAGCTAACTTGAAAGGATGTCAGGTGCTTTGAAATGTTTCAAGTGTTTTGAACCCAGCAAACAATTGTAAAATGTGCTTATTGGTGCTCAGGCTGAAGCAGGAGCGCGGTGGGGCTCGCAGGAGAACAATGCTGAGGAAGGCAGGCCAGGAGAAATGAAAGCAAAGCTTTCCTCTTCCATTCAGGCACTGTCCAGCCATCAGGATTTTTGGAATGTTGTCAACAACCATACCTAGTTAGCAAGATATTTTAAAGTGAAGATGCCATGTATTGGAAACTTGAATCCTGCCTGGGGAGCGTTCAGCATTGCATTCCCTCTGTAGACTCCCAGTCACTTTTAACCAAGGATTGACTAGTTGTATTGCTGATAACGAGACATGACATTTTTAAAGCTGTGTGTCCAGTTTGTACCACTGCTGCTTTCCTGTTAGGCTCACACCAGCATTATGCTGGCTTTGATAATGTTGGAGATATTATGGTTAGCTGTCTCCTTGCATTTCCTGAAATGTCCTATGTCTGTTGTTATCTTGCAAAGCAAATACCAGCACATGTCATAGTCACACTGAGAGAGAAAAGATGAAAACCAAGCCCAATGGCATTTGCAGGCTCTTTTAGCAGCACACCCTTGAGAATGACAATTTAGGCTTGTATGGGTCATTTTTGTATGAGTGTTTTCTGTATGAGTGACTTTTTAAAAAAATGACTTGACATTTTTGCTTTTATGCAAGGTGCAAAAGTCATTCAGAAAGGAGATATTTGGGTTCTCCCTCTGGAAAATCACCTCACTGAGGGAGAGCACTCAGTAACACAATATGACTTATGAAAGCTGCTGGATTCAGCTCAAAGGCTTCACCCAAAAGATTCAGCTTTTTTCACAGGGAGTGAGAGAGCCCCAAAGACAGCAGGTCCACTGGCACACTTGCCTGGAGTCTCAGGCACTCCAGAGTGAACAGGATGGATGAACAGTTCATGTGCCAGGCTCTTAACCTCTCACCATGGCTCCTTCTGCCATGGCCTTCACTTCTGGTATGGTCAATACCTCATGTCTCAGCACCAACATCATTCTGCATCCAGTTCCTCCAAATATCAGATCCCCAGAAGGTAGTTATTCTCTGTGTAGTCCTTTATTTGCTCACTGATTTTTGTCTTTCCAACCTTTGCAGAAAGAGAGAGAAAATTTTGAAAATTTTCCTATATACTGGAACAAAATCTGTGCTACCGGGAGTGAGAAGAAATATCTCTTTTGTCAATGTGGAATCAAATGAAAACAGTCTTTTAAATATTTTCTCTTAATTTTCCTTTAGTTTTTGCCTTCTAGATCCAGATTGCCAATGTCCTTCTGATTTGATTTGCTCTCTCATTGCCCTCCTTGCTTCCACCAGCATCTCTGTCAATATCCCTTGCCCTTACAGCTATCCTCCCTAAGCTGTAACATGCAATTCTCATGTGATTGCATCAAGATGTGCTCAGCATGCAGTTCTGCTTTGGCTCAGTGCAGCTGGGTGTACTGGACAAGAGAGAGATGGACAAGCACAGGCTGGCACTAGGATGAGTGGCATGTCTGATGGGTCAAGGATGGGTCAGTCTGGTCTGCACCTGCACAATAACAGCAAGGTGTTCAGACACACTGGATGCACTGGAGAAATCACACAGCAGTTTGCCACCAGGGCCTTGGATGAATTGCAGAAATTCTGCTTGAGCAGAAATATGAGTCCTCTGGTTTTTGGCTTCAAGCAGGAACACCCTTCTGCCCCATAAAGACATGGTTAGTCACCTAATATGCATGACTATGTGCAAGGCTGCCTCTGTAAAAATGAGATGGGACTGTGTACTGCCAGGCACTACCGGGGCACAGAGTGAGTTACTGAGTTCAAGCACTCCTCTCCTCTCCTCTCCTCTCCTCTCCTCTCCTCTCCTCTCCTCTCCTCTCCTCTCCTCTCCTCTCCTCTCCTCTCCTCTCCTCTCCTCTCCTCTCCTCTCCTCTCCTCTCCTCTCCTCTCCTCTCCTCTCCTCTCCTCTCCTCTCCTCTCCTCTCCTCTCCTCTCCTCTCCTCTCCTCTCCTCTCCTCTCCTCTCCTCTCCTCTCCTCTCCTCTCCTCTCCTCTCCTCTCCTCTCCTCTCCTCTCCTCTCCTCTCTTTTCAGAGCTACATGTCCACCCTACGTAAAATTTTGCCTGAATTTGAATAAAAAGAAAATTCCAGGGGAAGAATATTTTGTCTATCTCTATAAAACCAACAACACAGGGTTTACTGACCAGCCTTTCCATTTCTCCCTCTCCAGGGCCTTCCAGCCACCTTGCACTGTTCACAGACCTGTGTCTGTTAAATCTTACAACAGAAGTCTCTTGGCATTCAATGGCAGTATTGTTTCTGTCCCTTATTTCTAGAAGCTTAGGCTGAAGCCTTCACACTACTGTGAGTAAAGGACAGGAGCCAAGCTGTAACTCCAGAAGCCACATATTGATCCCTGTTTTAGCAGCTGTTTCAAAGAAGATATAGCGTGACCCTGGTCTCTCCTAGCACAAATCACTCCTTAGCCTTCCCCTTCTGCTCCACAGCAGGGAGCTGATGGTGCAGGAGGGAGGACAGTACAGAGCTTCCATCCCCTTTCCAGTTCTCTCTGTGAAAAGGGGGAATTCTACTACTCAAGGACTCTGGCTGCTTGGGTGTCCCATACAGGTCTGATGGGGGACTCTCTATGATTCTGCTTCCTGCAAAAATGCACAGCAGAGCTGCAGCTCTGTGCTGGAAGACATAAAGCATGGGAGGGCTTTAGAAATCCCTGTCCATTTCCATGCTGCAGGTATTTTTCTGCAGCACTTGCAGGTATCTCTTTGCATCCGGCACCTGTAGGCCCTCAGCAGACATGCCATCAAAAATGAGATATTTCTTCAGGGGAACAAACAGCACCACAGGGAATCTTCTGCTGGCCCTTCCTCCTTCCCATTCTTGCTTTAGGCAGCTTTTGTCCAATACTCCCATTGCCTTTTAACCTTTTAGCTGCTTATGATCATCTCCTCTGAGTGAGTGAGAGGAATAGGTGGAAGTCTGCCCAGATGGAAAATAAAAGTCAGTTTCCCCAAAAAACCTAACAAGTCTCTTATTTGACACACACACACACACACATATATATATATACATATATATATATATACATATATATATATATGTATGTATATATGTATATATGTGTGTGTATATATATATGTATGTATATATGTATATATAAGCATGTCACCCCTTTTTGATATTCCTTTTTTGGCTTTCACCTGACACTTGTTTTAACTTCCAGCCTCAGCAGCGATCCCTCTTGCTTGCAGCTACCAGAGCTCTACTCTGTCCTATAGTCAGTCATTTTCCTGTGGAAGTTGAGTGGCACAAGGTCACCTAAGCATCATCCTGCCTCTCCTCACTCTCCTGGCATGGCACACAGACACACTGACCCTCACAGGTCTCGGCCAGGAGGCAGCATTGGGAATCAAAGCTCAGTTCTTCAGGAGCTGGCAGGTTTAAAAGGTAGTCCCCTGGAGTGCTGAGCCACAGTGTGACGAGCATCAAATCTATCTTAAAGTTGGAAATATGATCCAGTTGGGAATGGCTGTGATTTAATGCCATCAGAGTACTATGGGGGATATTCCTAAAGAAACTGCTGTAAATTATTTGTGGCTAATTCCATGTGGATGGAGAGCATGATATGTTCACAAGTACAAGAGCCCTGCTTGTATCTAATAATTGTTATATCTTCTCTGAAATTTACTGCCGATGTCTCAATTTTAACAATTTAAATAACAAGCTTAACCAAGCAGAACTAGGCGAAGGCAGGCTGGCTCCCTTGATGAAAGCAGGACAACTCTTATGTCTGAGTACATTTATACTTTGACATGAGCAGTGACACACAGAGATGAAATCTGGTTAAAGCTGCAGCTTTCTCAGCACTGTGACAGCTTCTTAGTCTAAGCAAAACTGTTTCCAAAGTGGGCATAGCTGCTAACTTTACTTAGAAGAATGATTAGGAAAAAATGACTCTGAGAGGCAGGATTAGGGAAGATGCAGTGCTGGCTACAGAGCAGGCACAGGATCCCCAGGCAGTGTAGGCTGTGTTGGCTGTGTGCTTTGATGGCACAGACAGCCTCCCACAGCCCTGGCTGTGCTCCATGCATGACTGCAGGGCTCAGGAATGACTGAAGTCCCCGTGCAAATCAGGGAGGTTTGATAAAAGCACGTGTTGCAGATGCTGGAGGGCAATGTTGTGTGTGTTTTAATGGTATGAAAAATAATTGGTTATTAAGGGATCTGGACTGAGGAAGCTGATAATGGGGGCTTATGTACCACTGCAGCAAGGAAGACCTTGGAGAGGAAGTTTTTCATTGTCCCTGGGACTAATCCATCATGAGAAGAACCCTCCTAAACCATTAGCAGCCTCTACTTGCAGAGTTTCCAGTTAATTCTGATAAGAAGAGGAAAAGGAGATACTCTCATTCTCTCTCTGCACAAAGCTACATCACTCTTAATTCAAAATTCATACAAGAATCAGTTCCTTTACCAACATATTGTAAACCCCGCAGACTTCTGTCTCAGTACACAGGTAAATGACACAAATAAACATACCTACAGCTCACTGTTATTTATTGATCACATGCTAAAAATCTGCCATGGGCTCTATCAGGGTTTCTTAATATTAACAACCCCACTACTCCTGTTTTGTTGGCGGGGAGACAGTTTGTCCTTGCCTGTGTGTTCAGAGAAATCATGCTAGCACTTGGCCAGATAGATTTACTGTAAGGCAGCAAGTGATTCTTAGAGCAAAAATAGGAAAAAAAGTAAAGGAAATTCTTGCCTCCTAGAAATGGTTTGCTGTTAAAACCATGTTGGAATACCTGAAGCAGCCGGTCCTACTGGTAAAGCTGGCAGAATTCCTGTTATTGCTGTAACTTACATGAAATCCCCCACCTTCCAGAATAACATACGTTACTGGAGCAAAATGATTTTGTTTCCAGTAAAATCATGTCTATATCAGGAGCTTTACTGGCATAGGCTTGTGAATTACTGGGATGATTTTCTTCCATGGCTCTCACCAAAAGTAGCTGAGGTTTATAGTATAACCCAAGCCAAAAAACATCACCAATGAGAAGGAATGCACAAGGGAATCAGGAAAGCCTTAGTGAATGAGAAAAGAAATGGTTCTGTGATGGGCACCAAGGATATAAAATGAACTAGAATGGCAGCTACTGTATTATTTATATGATTTATTGGCATAATTATTCATTATTTATTCTGGTCTTGAAGAGACATAGGCATCAGTCAATTTCAAATCCTTCAAGATGCCAATCTTATAATGAGAAGGTAGACTTTTCTTTAGGTCAGTTGGTTTCAAAATATTAGCACAAATGAAAGATAGCCCATCAGGTTTGTCAGCTGCCTGGTTAATTCCCCCAGCTTCCAGTCACATTCCTGAGGGCATGTTTCCTAAACCTCAGGTATCCATGAAGTTATAACTGCTGTGCAATTGCCCTTAACTGATTACAATCTTTGTGTGTGTCTGATTTTCTCTAAAAAGGTATATCTTTTCTCCAAGAAGTTTCCCTTCACATATTGGGTATTTTGGAGAAGGAATAAGAGGGAGCAATCTCAGCCTTCTCTGCTGGGTCAGCCAACAGCTCACAGCACTTTTAGACTGGAAGGTGAAGTCACAACCTAGCTGAGAGACAGCAGTAGAAACCCACGCAGAGACAGGAGATCTCTCTATTGGTGTGTCCATGCCTTCTTTAGTTTGTGTACAGACTCTGGGTGCCTTCAGTGGGAACTCTGGTTGTTGAGCAGAACAACAAGCAGCCCCCTTCTGCTGAGTCCCTCTCTTGAGCCAGACATTTTCCTAGCCCAGATCAACAACTGCTTTAAGCTGCTGGCTGCTAAAATGTTAGAGGGAGGAAAATTGACAGACACTTCAGAACAGTTTGGGTGGCACCCAAAAACCAATAGAGTGTGAAAACCCAGGTAAGAGCAGTATTGAGGTTTTGTTTTCATCCCTCCCTTCTTTTCCTTCTTTTCCTCCCTTTCCCCTCTTCTCTTCTCTTCTCTTCTCTTCTCTTCTCTTCTCTTCTCTTCTCTTCTCTTCTCTTCTCTTCTCTTCTCTTCTCTTCTCTTCTGTTAGAATATAACATCAAAATACTTGTTGCAGTACATATAAGTGATAGCCACTGGGTAAGCAGACACCATTGGTTAATGCATGCAGTACATTTTTATTTACTTATTTCTGACACTAACATTTTTATTTGGGGTCATGTGCTTTTACAATCCTTCATTTTTATTCTCCTTTTGATCTGAGTTTATGAGATCCCATCAATCACAGTAAATTTCAATCACTGAGGAGACAGCCTTCAATTCAGACAATTGTAACAAACAATCAATAAGATTATTTTGCCTTTAATGCTTCACCTGCATGAAAATCAAAACTTTCTCTCTTCATTAGACTTTGCTATAGGTATGATCTTCTTTTCTCCCTGGATATTTTTTCAGCTGATGAGACATGAACCACCAAATATTTGAGTGGTGTAGACTGCTGTGCAAGTCTGTCAGCCTTGCCCTGCTCACCCCACAGGGAGTGAGGGAGTCCAGGCAGGAGGAGCAGCAGGCTGAGAGCCTCTTGGAACAAGGAGGGAGCATGAGGGCAGAGGTTTCCCCAGCAGAGCCCTCTCCAGCACTTCCTGGGGCAGCCTGGAATGCCATCTGGACCAGCTGGTGGGGAGGGTTAACCCACAGGACAAGGGCTGCTGGTGGAAAGGAGCTCCAGGGCACATCATTCCCTCTGTGCGATTCCTCTCCAGGTCATCCTGTAGGAAGCATGCAAAATGCATCTTCTTACCAGCACAGCATGCCCCTTAGGCCTTCCTCATCCTTTAAATTCCCTTAAAGTGCATTATTGTCCACGGTGCTTACAGACACGGGGAAGGAGAAACAGGTCTTTATGCTTACACTGGCTTCTCATTTTGTTTTCAAATTGCCGTGCAAATCTCCTGACTTTTCATCTCATTTAGTTTAACCCCCAAATTCCTCATGGGCAGAGGCACAGAGCCTGGCGTCAGATGAAGTTACTTAGAGAGCTTTACGGCATAACTACAGAGGAAATTGTAGTTGTTGTTCCCTATTAATATTTAATGTTATTTGATGCATTTATTAAATAAGAGTAGCAATAATTTAGACCAAAGTATTTTGTAAGTTTAATAAAGACAAGAGACCAAATTTCTCTCTCGTGTAGTCCTCAGTGCACAAAAATGTTGTGCCAATAACTGTGATAACAGAATAACTCAAAAGAGATCCTGGCACAAAGCATGGCTGAAATCCTTGTCCCAAGAGTCTACAGTAACACAGTCACTGTCTTTGCAAGGACAGGATCTCAGACAAAAAGCTATTTCTATTATGGACTAAGGAACAGCCAACTTTGAATCAGAGATTAACTCCAGCCAGAAATTAAAAGCAAAAGGTTTTCTTCAGAAGTTGATTGAAAGTTTGATTAGCAGAGATAATAATTCAGATCATAAACATTTCTCAGACATCAAACAAAATGAAAAAACCCAACACAAGCAAAACCAAGACAGAGCAAAACTAAAAGATAACTATCTACTAAATCAAACATTCCTGCTGCAGTCATTACTCCAGTGAGACCAGGGTCTAAATGATCATGGCAGATGTAGGTGTAAGTAACCCTGCTCTGTGGTTCCTTTTGAAAGGTGGCAGTAAGGCTCCAAGATGCAAAACAGGAAAAAAAAAAGGTAGTGGACAACAATTTTTAATTCAGCCAACCCTCCTTTTTTCCCCTCACTGTCTTTGCACTGATGACTGGTATGTCCTCTTTGTCAGTCCAAAAATAATTCTTTATAAACACACTGAATAGCAATGACCAGTGTTGTAATGTTACTGACTACTGTGTGTGGCTGTTTGCATGAGAGAGAATTTGACCTTCTTAGCCCCACTCTAAATTATTGGGAACAAATTGAATTTATAGTTTTTTTGTAGCATAAATACATGCATAAAATTTTGAGATGTTTAGGAAAGCTTAATAGCAGAGCTTTGTGTAACAACTTCTCCAGACAGCACAGATAAAGGCCACTTCTCATGTTCATACAGTTTACACAGAATACAAAGATTCCTTTGTGTTTTCTTGCCTTTGTCTCTGCCTCTGATACCAAAGTTTGTTGGTATCATCTTAAATAAGAAAGGGTTGCTTTTCCAATCCATCAGAATTGCTGTATGAACACATTTTGCTCTGTAGCCTTAAAAGTAGTTGAGCGTCTCTCTTTTGTTCTTTCATTATGTGAGACTCACAGTTATTCAGTATTTTATTCTCATTAGAACACTGCTTGTCACATGTTTTCACCAGAAACATTCATCACCAAGGTCAAAGGGTGAATATTGTGATCTATTATGCTTAGAGGAATCTAATGAAAAGCCACATAATTATCCAATTTTAAGAGAAGCATGTAAAAAAAAAAGAAGGGGGGCACTTGCTATAATTTAAATTGTTTTGTTTCCCTGAAGCAAAATTCAGCACCTGATTGACAGGACATAATGATAATTCTTATTGATATGGTGATGTTAATTGTGTAGAGATATTTAATAAGTCCCATATTCCTGAGGTAAATGCATGCTCTTAACCTGCACCTGAACCTGATTTTTGATGCAGTCTGAGGATGAGGCAAAGATACAGATAACTGAGCACAAGTGGATTTTCAGTCTTGTGTGGCAGAATGGAAATTGGAATCTTCAGAATCTATTAGGAGAACAATTCTGCAGTTGCTCACACTTTTATAAATTATGCTGTATATGATGCTAAGACACAAAGTCAGGAGTTCCAGCTGGGGAAAATTACCATGACTTTACTGCATCTGCAGGAGTAGGCATTTTAATTTTTTTTCTGTTCTTTTCCCAGAAGAGGTTAGAAAGCAGTTTACATTTTAATAGAGACATACTTAAATAAGATGAAAAACATTCTGTCACTTAACCCACTGACTGGCTTGTCCTCTAAAAGCTGGGACAAATAGCAGAAACAACACGCACAACAAAAATATGTAAGGCAGAAAGCTGAAAACAGCAGAGCCACTTAAATGTATTTTACATTTAGATTTTCATTTCAGTGATGATGGTCACCAGCTGTAACAAGAATAGGGTAGAAACAGTGAAGGGCTACTGAAATGGCTGAGATCAGGAGTGGGTTTCAAAAAGAAACATTATATAATTGCATTTCCCTCAAGGGCACATGCCTTGAGTGGACTCAGTTCTTCAGCCTTTTTCCAGTGTGAAGTTGGAGGCCCCACAATTTGCATAATGTGTTGGGATTGATCCATTTGGGGCTTGATAGCCCCAAGATGCTCAGCACTTCAAGTACTCGTTCATATTTCAGCACATGCCTGAAGCTCACTGGGATCATCCATGCATTAAAAGCTAAGCACATGCTTTGCTGGAAGGTGCCCTGGATGTGCTGCAGGGGCAGGGCTCCAGTTCCCCCTGAGGAATATGTCAGAGGGCTTCCTGTGTTTGGCTCACTGAAACTACAGAACTGATGCCCTTTGCTGCTAGGGCTCATCTTTCAGCTGTTCCATGATACTGCAGGCATCCAGAGGGGTGAGAGTACCTCTTGCTTTTCACTGCCCACCCAGGAGAATCCATTGGTTCAACAATGTGCTGATGTGTAAAGCAAAGCCACATCCCCCCTTTTTGTGGGATCTGAGGAATTTGGCCATGTGTATGCTCGCTGTACCAGAGTGCCTACAGAGCTACTCATGGTGCCTGAGCACAGCACCAGGTCCTAAGGACCTGTCTCTGACACCTGACCCAACACTGTCACCCTGCATCTGATACCAGCCCAGCTCACTGAACAGGGCTGTGCTTTGTGCTCTCACTCCATCAAAGGCAGAGAGGGGCGTGAGGAACACACAATTATCTAAAAGAGCTGAAGGGCATGAGACCTCCCTGCACAGCTTCTCTGACAGCTGCTGCTACTATAAACTAGTGTGTGTGCTGCCCTGTGCATGTTTATTTCTCTCCAGAGGAGGAGGAGGTGGGTTGGGAAGCCTGGAGCTCACTCCTGGCCACCCACAGAACAAAGGCAGGGTTGTCCTTCTGAAATCCAGGACAGAAGCAAACTTCCTCTAGAGAAAGGTGGAAACAGGAGAGGGATTGTGGCTTGGAGAGGAGTCTCAGGGTTATAATGCCTCTCTGGGGTGCTCTGGGTTTGGTACAATGTGTGTCCCACTCTGTGCTGGGGACAAACCCAAACCCAAACCCATGAGCAGGGCTGGTCTTACCCTTCAGGCATAGCCACATGCTTCCTGCAGTGTCTGTCATCTGGAAATCTATCCAGTTGACATCTTTGATTCACACAGACATACAATTTAGGACTCAGACTGTTCCACTATGGTTGTAGAGGTGTCTTAAGGAGGAGCCAAGATTAATGAAACAATGAGGGACAAACCCAGAAAGAGGCAAGCAACTTCAAAAATTATATATATGTAGTCTGAACACAGAGGAGATGAAGAAAGAGTGTTTAAAACTGAGTCAAACACCAATAAAATAACCCCCAAATCACATTTCTAAACATTAATAACACTTTAAATAAGCTGCTATAAAACTGACAAAAAATAATATATTAACTTTGAAAATAGCATTTACAGCACTTGCACATAAAACTGAAATGCACTTGTGGTCCACTGTGTAGTTTGCTCATTAGATGAGCAGCCAAGGATCAATAACTCTGCAGGACAACTGTTAAGAAGGGCTTAGATAAGATAATTTCAGCCTCTCTTTTTACGAACATGTGGCTGAACTACTGCTTTTTAAAATTAGTTTGGAGATACTGCACCTAACAGCCTCCTAGCTTTGGTTTGGTTTTCATTTTAAGTTATACCATGCAGGCAAGAATTATTATGTTTTAAATGCACATTCTGCAAATAAGTATTCCCTTGTTAAGTGAAACTATCATCAGAAGATGCTGGCTGCTTAATTTCAAAGGCAGTCTCTGGATAACAGGACAAGGAGTGAACATTCTGAAGAGAAAATACATAATTAACTATGTGTCATAAAGGTGAGTGGACATAGGCAGGATAACTGCATCAGCCTCAACCACTTCACTAAGAAACCATAGAATCATAAAATCACAGAATTATTTACTCGGAAAAGACCCTTAAGATTATTGACTTCAAACATTATACTGAAAACAGAGTACAAAATATATTATTTTCATAAAGAGTTAGTCATGCAGACTCCCCCTCCAGAAAAAACAGTATGAAAATTAAAAAAAAAACCAACAACAAAACTATTTTGGCTAGAGAAAAATCAAGCCATGGACCACAAATAATACTTCTAAGTACTACAAATAGTGTTTATACATGCTCCAACTGGGAAAAAAGAAATGCTAAACCACTATTTCATCTTCATGTTTTTGCACTGATTGTTTAGCAGGCTTGTGCTTCTTTCTGTGAGAACAGGCACATCCTTCTAAACAGCCCTTATGATCAACTCTTTAATACAATGGACATCTTTCTACCCACTGAGCATATCCATAAAGAACTAATAAATATATCTATGGGACAAGAGGGATTGATGTGTAAGGAAAAATAATCAAATAAATTGGGATTGATCTTGAACTGATGAACTGAAAGTAGCATAATGAAGACAGCAGGACTTTACTATTTTAGATCCATTGTAAGTGAATAAAGGCCCTTTATTATCTGGCTTAAAGATAAATGGGAGGAAGTTACTGTAATGAAAGATGGCCTATTATGTCAGAGAGACTAGAATATAACAATTTCCAGGGTGGTAAATCTATAAACAATATCCTTAAAGGTATCATAGAGATGTTGTATGAAAGGGTCTCCTTGAAATCCAACTACCTGGGTAATGCCTACATTTAGCTGATAGGTCTAAGGATGCACATATCTTTTGGTGACCCACATACTGCATTTTTCTTTCCATGAAATCCAGTGAAAACAGAAAAGAAGCCAATATTCAGCCTGTTCTCAGATATGAATGAAAAACATACCCACACTCATGAACTTTGATAAGCTCCTGCATCCACTGATACAGAAATAGTTCTGATTACCACATGAAAAGGACTCTGATACTGAAGAGGCAAGAGGATCCTGGAGCAGGCTGCACAGAAGGTGGACAGAAGTAACTATGTTATGCACTACAGTAATTTTTCCTTGCTAGATATCCAGCTGTTATAAATTAGTTTGGAGCTGGAACACTCTGGTGCTGAGTTGAGTTTAGTGGAATGAAGAATTAGGGTCTGCACCGTTCAACACTTGTATATCCCTCACTTTTTACCACAGAAGAGTATCAGGTCCAAGACCAGAGAGGAAGCCTTCATTAGGTACAATGCAACATAACTGGATATAACAATGTAAATGATGGCTGGCCCAGCAATTTTATGAGGTCTTCAGGTTCCTGGCCTGTCACAAGCTTTTTGTGCAGCCCAGAGCAAGGTAGCTACCCAGATATCCTTGATGTTCCTTCCACAAAACTGGGAAAGCAATGCTTTCTCTTTTCATGGGATGAAAATTATTATACTGCTGCAGAGAGGATCTTCTACTTGAAGGCAGTTTGACAGGAGGATTTCTTCAGGTACAAAGTTGACCCAAAAGAGTTGTGGTAGAAATCCTGTCATTCAAACTCTTTCCAGACAGAAAGAATATGGCCTAGGAGAAGCCTGTCTCAACAGGCTGTTACAAGCAGCTTGAAAATTAAACTTTTGCACCTTGTGGACTATCCTTTTGTGCCAAGACAACAGATCAGATAACTTTGATTTATGAGAAGCAAATCCTGAGATGTGCTGAACGTGCCTAACAAATTGATGGGTGACACCCACCCTGAAATGCTCCTGGACTCAGAAAACTGTGCAGCTCAAAAGTCAGGAATACAACGAAAGGCAGATAACTGCAGAGCTGACTAGTCTTAAGAATCATGTACTGAATTCCAAACCTCAGCCAATGCCCTCTAAATCATATTTCACTTTAGGAATCCCTTTGCTCCAGGGATTAGTTTAGTCACCTTGCATGTCACAGCCCAAATCCATAGGGAACAACTACCAAAATAATTGTTTTGACCAGGTGTCATAGACTGCAAGCTTTTATCACAGTAGACTGTGTACTTGTGGCATAATAGGAGATTAGGACTCACTTGAGAAAGAAATAGCTTGTCACTCCATCGATCAGAAGGTCACACAAGAGACCAGCGTTGCCATCATTTTGGAGCAGGGGCAAGTTTGAGGAGGGACAAGGAAATTACTGCTGCTATTGAAGAGACATAGATCACCTCCCCGCTCACACCTGGCCAGCTACTTTGACCATCAAGTTAAGGCAGAAAACTTCATGACAGATTGAGGATATATCTATGTCAAACTGAACTCCATTTTGTTCTATGAAACCTGTTTTGAGTCAAGGCTTCTATACAGTGCTGTGACCTTCACTGAAGAATGTCATCCCATGCCGGAATGCAAACTCATTTGTAGATTACAGCATAGATTTTACTGCAGAAGCAAACAAGCCATCAGACATGAAAAGCTCTTTCCTGTGCGAGCAAATGCATTTTACTGGATTTTGTCTTTGAATAACACTCCGAACCACAGCTAAGGAGGAAGTTGATGGTAAAGTCTGGAAGAAGCATATGGAGCAAATAAAGTAGACCCCAGGTGCAAGAAGGCTGGAAGAAAACTCACTGACTCTTGGGTTTGTATGACCCGCTCTGTATCGAGGTTTATCACACTAAACAAAAATTCAGAGTGATTTGTTGACAGTGAAATATTTGGGATCAAGAACATCCTTCCCTTCTGACACACTGTTCTTGGGATCCTGCTAAAGCTTCCCTGCATGTAGACCCTAGGGAAAAGTGTCTAAGCAGGCAAGGAATCAGGAAAGCAGAGAGATTCATTTAGATGGACAAAGATTCTGATGATGAGTATCTCTGTTTTCCAACTTGGAAAAAACACCAGTTTCTGGAGATGCATGTAGCAAATTTAGAAGAAAAGATGATTACAACAAATTTCCTGAGAGGGTAACTACCCACTGCAGGTGGTTCTGACCATTACACCTCTGCCTGTCCACTGCTCATTTCTCAGACTGTGCATCCAGACTCAAAGCAATGGCTTCAAAGTTGAACCAAGAACCTCTCTCCCTGTGCTTGTGTGAGGAGGGAAAGGACATTTACATGCTGCTCAATGAAAAGAGACAAATGGGCTGCCTAATTCAGGGAAACAGATTGTGGGTTGCTGTGCTGATCACAAGAAGTCACGACTACTAGGAAACCTTTCTGTGAAATGTTCTAGGACAATCCATAAGGGTTGCTCCTCAGCAGTATCCTTCTGCCAGTTGTTCTGACTAAGAACCAATGGGGGTTTTAGCAAAATCTATGAGGGACAACTCAAAAACTGTTGAATTACATAAAAATAAAGGGAAACGATCCCTTCTGCTTTAGAATTTGTTTTCTCTGATGTCCCTTATAGGGTTCCTGGACACTATCAGTATGTATTGAGTTGAGATTAGAGTCAGAATTTCCCTGTTTCAAAAATCTATTTTCATTCTTTCTTTCTCGTTCTATGGATGAGGACAGAAAACTGCAATTGAAGCTGGAAGTGTTATTGAGGCAGCTTACCCTCAGTGTAAGTGCTGGAAGTGTTATCAGAGACAGCAGGGACTGGGGGTTCTTCTATTTTATAATGCCAGATTCTGGTTTGACATTCACAGAAAAATTCCTGGGAAGAAATAGCACAGTCATGGCAATTTCCTTAATTTTAAAGGCCCACTACATAAAATTAAAGACCTTTATTTAGTCTGTCTCTCTGGATAGTCATATCTATGTAATCCAGAGACTGAAGGGAAGCATTCAGTGACCATGTTAGAAAGCTCTGTGCATCTTCTTGTCAGATGCCCCGTGAGAGAGAAATACCTTTCATTACCAGTCTAGTCCAAGGAAAAATAGGAATAAGATGAGAGAGAAATATAAACAGATAAACTTGCCACAAGTGTGCATGTATATTTTTGCAAAATTTCTCAGGTGTCTGTGCTCAGTCACATGGAGTCTCCAGCAGTGGGATGAAATAGGAAGAATTTTTTTTAAATCCAAAATCACATATCCAAACTAATTCTGCCTAACTCGTAAGCAAGATGTGAGGTAGGACAAATACGTACTGTCAGATGTAATACAGTGAAACAAATCACATTTCATCCTTCTTCATCTGATTATTTCCCCATTGTATTGTTTATCCTCATAGGCCACACAGGTTTGGACTCTGAGCTGGGATATGCTCTTGGTGATACTGTCTGGAATAGGAGAAATGTTTTTAAGTCCATTTAGGTAATTTGTAGGTTTTACTTCTCCCATTTGCACCCGAGGGCATGTTGTGGCTGAGTTCATCCAGGGCAAGAGACAGTGAAGTGTGATTCATGGAGCTCATGCTCAGAACACAGGGTTAGCTAAAAGGAGTGGAAGGACATAGCCTGAGTAAAGGCAAGAGCAGCCAATGGAGGTTCTCTGGAGCAAACTGCTCAGACATGAGGAAAACTTCTCAGTGAAGCATAACAGCAACCACCTAGCTATTTTTACATTAAAATACTGTGGAACAACATACAACATTTCTCAGTGCAAAAGACATGGCATCTGTATGAACAAAGGAATGTGAATAATCTGTGTTTTACCACGTGGGTGTATGGAGCAGTACTTACACAAATTGACACAAGAGGTCATGTTTGGCAGTGAATATACACCTGTGAAAATTCTGACATGCTCCTGGGGTTGCCTATGTTCCTGTAAAATGGGTTATAAAAAAGAAGAAAATGCCACAGAGTCAAGTTCCAAACCTAATCAGGCAGCTGTAAATGTAGTGAGCCTAATTTATATATATTTTAAAAGAAAACATTAAATAGACATAGGATCTATTACAAATAATGTTTGCTGTAGACAACACATACTGAATTTTGTTTTTAAGCCTTCATTCTTACAGTCTGCTGAGCACATAGTATTTTACACTTGCTGCTGCTACTCTGTAATACTAAGGTACACTGGGAGTAGCTTATGTACAGCAATGTACAGGACAGAAAGGAAGACTGTGTTTGCCACCCTAGCATCTTTGCTGAAGAGCTGAAACCTCCCTGGACTGGATCAGAACAGAAACAGAACAGAAACAGAAAACACAGCACAAACAGCTGGACTGTTTGTCCTAAACTGAGCAAGATTTCTCAGCCTGAGGGTGCACTCTCAGGGCAGGACCCTCCCTACAACCAGGGACTTGCACACAGAGAACGTACAGTGCTGTAACTAGTATGCGCACTTAATGCTGCTTCTGAACATATTCCCCATGTGTCTGGAAGAACTAGTCTTTTATGACCTTAAAACACATATACCCCATGCACTTTTCCCCTGCCACTGGGCTAGAGGCTTTACCAGTATGAATTATCCAGTAATAAAATAGTGCTTGGTCCTTGGTTTCTTTAAATGAAAAGCTTGTTTATAAACAGAGAAACAACAGATTTCTCCTTAAAGAATCCCAAGGGCTTGTCATAAACAGCTGCAAAGTTGGGGCGCAGATTTAAACTTTACTTGTTTTCCTACTGCTTTATTTGCAGGAATCGTAAGTGCCAACCTTTATTTTAGGTATTCTTATTGTAAGCATTAAATATTAAATATTAAATGGTGAAATCTTCATGATATTCTTGGAGAACTTTCTGCTATTTCACAGGCTTTTACCTGGATGTCTGTGAGATGCATTCATGCATGCACATGCCAAAAGCTAGACAGACATACATTCATGCAGTCACTGTTCATCCTGCACAGACTACGCCTCAGCTGGGGTAATTTAGACCTGCTCCTCCCTGCAACAATGCTGATTTACATAATCAAAGACCTGGCTCTGAAAACACTGCTGATCCAGCTATGGTTGCCTCCTGTTTCCCCAGCCATTGCTGAGAGGTAGAATAACACACTATGGGATTTTCAGGCTGAGTCCCCACACCAGGAAACCCACTGAGCTGGGAGTGCCAACTCTGGACATCTGTGCTGTGGGGCAGCACACCAGTTATGAGCACTGACTTACAGCAACCCCCCAGTGCCCCAGAGAAGACAAGACTGCTCTGCCCTGCCCCCAGAAGGTACTCAGGCACTGCTTCCTTGGAATGCCACTTTAGCAGTGGTCTAACACAATACATCTCAAGGAGCATTTATGCTGTGTTCACTGCGCATTCAACTGTGGCCACTTCAAAGGTTTAACCAAGTATTTTATGGCCATGGTAAAGGGTTCTTATTGATTTAAATTGCAAGCCTGGCTCCCGTCAGCTTCACTTGAGGGCAAAAATGCAATAAAATATCCCACATCAGAGAGACAGACATATTGCATTCAAAATCTTAAGACATCTTTTTTAGTATAATCACCGTCAGTGGCATGCTGTTTTCCTCTTTTTTTTTTTTTTTAAGGACAAGGTTATCTTAGAGATTTCTCCATCTCTACAGATTTGTGATGGGCTGCCTTTTAAATTCGCCAGCAGGTCCATCCAGTGGTAGGCATGAACCAAGCCTCTTGGGCTTTGGGCTTTTCCTATTTGTTGGACACATGTGCAACGTTGCTGGGATGACATTGATGCATTGGCAAATGTTTGCTCAGAGTCGTAGAGTTTGGTCATTACATTATTTGCATATGCAGCAAGCAGACCCTCAGAGGGGTGTGTGTTGAGGGGTGGCTTTCCTGTGCCCCTGGGATCCTCTGCCTTCATTGGTGTACCTTCCACAATTTCAGGAAACCCTGCTCCAGACTGGGAAAGTCCTTTACCCTCTGGCACAGTTTTAATAAAGGAGACACATTGTCAATTCAGAGCATTGTTTACCATCTTCTCATCATGGAGAGGCTCTGCGCAGCCACTGCCTCACTGGGGCAGTGCAAAAAACCAGACAATACTTTTATTGTACTTCACAGGTAGTTTCTTTAAAATAATTTATCTGAAATGTATCTGAGGTGAAGATAACCTCCGGACACATTCAGAAAATAGCAAACGATTGCTAGGTATCTGACATTTGAAATAACATGTTTCTGGAGGGTTGACATTACAAGAGTCATTTCACTTCAAAATGTTATTCCTAATGTAATTTTTTCAAATTCATAAGAGGCGCTTGCTAGGAGTCAGCGCAGCGCCGGAGTCACTCGAAAGACAGAGGTCAAATTCATTTCATTTCTTTTATGTTTTCCTCTCCTCGCTAGATGAAACAAATGATTGAGCCAGGAGCACTTGGCAGGTCGGTGGCTGTGCGCGGCGGCGCCGTCGCAAGATCGATTTTCCCCATCCGGGGGGCGCGGGCGGCATGGGTGACATCTGTCGCGGTTGTCATGGCAGCCCACGGCGCGGGCCGGGGTCAGGCCTGACAGGGAGGGCCTCCCTGCCTCCGCCCGACGCGCTTCAAGGTTAACAGCCAATGGACCAAAGAAATAGGCAATTATAGTGCAGTCAATTCTGGTTAGGGAAATACCCGAGAAGTAAATATATCTGATCAGCGGATGAAAATCAAGCAGCCCGGCACTGTGGGTGGGGGCTGTCAGTGCCCTCTGGGCATGGGGCTGTGCCCTCCCAGACTCGGCAGCTGCCTTCGCCCACCTCCAGCTCTGCCTCATGGAGAGGCTTCCCCCTTTCACCCATGGATGGTCTCTGTCTGGGTCCCCAGACTGCCAAAGGCCACCACCACCTCCAGTAGAGACTCTCCCCCCTCACGAGCTCTGTTTCATGGCCAGGTACTTGTAGTGCCACCCATGGGGCCTAAACAATGGCTTCAATAAATTATATCTCCATCTAACCAGGTATTATATGTAGATTCTAATGTTGGTATCTTTTGTGGGTAGTCTGGTTGTAGACCCAAGAGGGGGAAAAGATGGGGGCTCCTCCTCAGCTTCAGCCACTTAGCGGGAGAGGACGTTGCCTTCCCTCAGCCATCAAGGCAAACCGAGGCACCACCATGCCCAGCTGACCTCAGAGCTCAGCTCCTTCAAATCCTCTCAGTCTGCCTCTGCTCTGTCTTCCCTGAACAGCAGGGTAAATGCAGCAGGCTGTCCCAGAGCAGCTGTGGCGTGGATGGGGGAGGAGGAGGCAAGCAGCTGAGTCCCTGGGCTGGTGAAGTCCCCAAGCCTCTAAGCCAGCTGTAATGTTTGGGATGTACACCCTCTTCTGCAGTGGGAAGGATGGGTGAGGCATCAGGAGATTGCACTCAGATACATGCAAGGATGCCTGGGCACAAGTCCCACAGCATGTCAAACCCATCTCCACTCCTGAGTGATTTTGGAGGTGATGCAGTTTGTTCTGGACCTCCTGTCCATCAAGCAATGTATGCACCAGCTACCACCAGAGATCCCCCATTTCCTGCATGGATTCCCTGCTGCTGCTTCCGAGGATAGCCTAAGAAGAGGGATAGAGGACATCTTGTTCAGCCAGAGAAGACTGGGATTAGCTTCACAGGCTGTCTCTGCATGTCCTGTCATCACAGGCAGGCTGGAAACACTTTTCTCTGCCTCTTGATGCTCGCGGAAAGAAGGAAAACACCCCTGGCTCAGTGCTGCAAAGGCTGCTCTCACTGAAATGCATGCACCAATTCCTCTACCTTGGGGTAAGAGTCTGCCCTAACCAGATCCCCTTGTCAATCACTCCTGGCTCCCAGGGGGATCAGCACAGCAGAATGGAGGCTTGTTTGTCCCAGCAGCTGCAGTTACTCCAGAAAGAAGCTATCCGCATCAATGAAAACATTCAGTTTTAATGACCACAGAAAATAAATCCCTGAAGATCATGAGTGTGTTTCAAATGATGCATCAAAAGCAATACTGCCATTTCCTTCTGAAGATATTTTCCCAGTAGCTCAGTGTGGTAACAGTCTTTCCCCCCACACTTCTGACTTTAATCCAGAGCTACAACTTGAATGAGGTGAAACTTTTGATTTCCAAGATCACGGAGGAGCTAGAGCAAAATTTTCACAATTCTGAATTGTGTTTGCAACCCCAGTTGATTCATCACTTCTTTCTGTCTGTATCTGGTTCCCACTCGATTACCTGTGGTGCTCCTGTGGTGTTCCTGCTCTGCTCTGCTCAGCCGTGTGTGGACATGTGTGGGGTCAGGGCAGGGAAATGAGACAGCCTTAATCCTCCAGCCTCAGTGCAGCGGTCCAGCTACTGCTGATCTGCCTTAACAGTGTCCATGGTGCCAGTGTTCATGAACACCATGAACACCATGAACACTGCTGATCTGCCTTAACAGTGTTCATGGTGTTCATGGTCTCATAAAATCCATTGCTGGAGTTTATGAGACCCCACAGCTCTTTGGTATCGCTTTTAAGATTTGTCTTGCACAAAAAAAATTACACATTTTTGTAGCTTTTTCTTTTCAGCAAAGCCAAGATTTGCTGCCTTTCTTCCCCCCGCCCCCTTTTTTTTCCTGAGAAGCTTTTATTCAGATTTGCCTTTAACAGCCTTTTCCACTGAGAAAATCTTACATAGAACTGAATGCTGTTTACCAGACTCATTATTGATGACAAAGGAAAGTACCAAATACTGAAGATTTTATTTCTTCTAGTTATTAGTGTCTTAGCTGTCATCCTGGTCTGGGATTCTGTTGATCTCCTGTTGAACTGCTACATTCCTGTCAATCTCCTCAGCACACTGCCTGGGTATCAAATTATTTGGCATTGCCCCTCAGATGCCCTCTGGACTCATTATATGGGTAATAGTGTTTTCTGTATTACTGTCTCCATCTGCTAAGGAATTACTTTCAAAGTATACCGTGTTTTCCTGAAGATCTCCCTCTGGTATGCTAAAAAAGAAATATTTATCCCTAAGAAGGTCACCACCTCTATTTAGTCACCTGTTGAATGGATTCAAGATGCTTTGATTGCAGGCTTTCTGGGGCAGGTTTTCTTTGTGTCATTCATTGATACTCAACACCTGCTAAAATGATCCTGTTCTTCAGACGGAGTCTTCATCTATTACTCCAGCAAAAATAATAAACACAAAAAAAATATGCTTCCTAGATCTGGGGTCACAGTGATACAATTTTTCCTCATTTTGGTCACATTTGTTGTCCCACAGAAATTGATTCATGAAGTCATTTAATTTCTCAATCCTTTATGTGATCAGCGCAGCAAAATTTACAATGCCCATATACTGTGTGGAAGGCACCAGTATGTTGCAGCATTTTAACCTTTTAAATATTCCGTATTTCAGCTGGCTAGCCATCCTACCCCTTCTGCACAGTTCACTGCAGCTGTAAATAGTGGAGAGAGAGGAACAGACAGCCAATCAAATTACAAAAAGCTGAAAAGGTCAAAACTGCACAATTTACTACTACCTTTTCCAAAATACAGGAGGCTTTAAGATCCCATTATTTTCTCTTGAAACACTTAATTAAAAGAAGGAAAAATTGTGTAAAAGGAGTATGTGGATGGAAAAATAAGTAAGGCAGTCCTTGTATAATATGTGTCACCAGTGTAACTGTTTCTTTACAGTCTTAATGTCAACTACTTCTAGTCTTCCTCTGTTATTAAGAGCCAGTCCTGCAGCTGCCTTCTTCAATTTTCTGTAGGGCATCCCAGCGACTGGCTAGCTGTCAGCCTTCCACCCTTCTGCTTTTCATCTGTTCTTACAAGCAATTGAGCGAAAACCTGGCAATTTTCTTCAGGGAGATAAATTTTGCAAACACACAAAATTCACTTCACAGCTTCCAGCAGACTGGAGGACACCAATACGTAGGAAAAGGAAGAAGACAAGAATTTATCTTGACATATGCAACCTCTAGACAACACTACAATCTCCTTTGAGTAATATGCAAGAAGCCTTCTTTTAGGCTGAAGATGACACTGGAAAATGTCCCTCCCTCTATATTTGCAACAGCACCATTCATTTTGCAAGTCAATTTGCTCTTATTTCTGGCAGGATCAATGTCTACAGCATCACACCACTGTCCCTGTACTCTCTCCACACTGGTTTTCTGTCCATTGCAAATAGTTTAAAAAATTCCTGCTGTAGACAGAAAAAAGCACCACCCCGCTGCTCCCTGGTGCATGGAGAAACAGCTCAAGGATCACAGGCTGCCACAGCTCTGTCACCCCAGGTGTGGGCTGGTGTCCCAGGACTCCATGATTTGCAGGCAGAAAAGGAGTTTTTTGTTCTGTGTAACTTATTCAGCAAGTTCAGCAGGTGAAAAAGAGGCCTCTGCTACTTTGCCAGCTGACTGGTCTTCTCTGTGGAAACACTGGCAAATAATTGTTAGGGTGTGTTTTCCTAAGACTTTTCACTTTTTTCTTTCTGTTGAAGTCATATTTATGTAATTTTATGACTTTTGCTTGGGTATCCTTGAGAGTAAATTAAATCAAAAGCAGCAGAAAATTAATAGAAGATATAGACCCTTTGGGTTTTGATACATGAGAAGTGGGATAAAAAGAAAAAAAAGAAAAAGAAGAAAAAAAATGTGGAAAAGAAATACCTCCTCTCTTGTTTTTTCATAGCTATTTAATGGAATATTTTAAAGAATACCAGAATAGTTTTTCTTCTGTCAGGCCGTATGTATATTTTCCTAAGGAAAAAGAACTAAGATCATATGGAAGCTTATTCATTTGGTCTTATTTTCCTTTTCTGCAAAAAGGATCCCCACTTTTTCATGTCTGGTCTCTGTACTGTATATGGCTGAGGATGTGTTGTTGTAGCTCTACTACAGCCCTGCACTAGGGCGAGAAACCACCCCAGTGCTAGCGCAGTTTAGCAGAGCCTCCCTCTTCTTCCTGGGCTGAGCAGTGACCCCAGACATGTAACTGGGAAGGGTAAAACTCTGCTGGGGCTTGGATGAAGGGGCAGCTGCTGAAATGAAGCTGGCTGAGGTGCTGTCAGTTTAGCTGCCAGGGACTGAAGCTGGTGCTGCATTGCATCCATGCAGTCATGAGGCAGAGGTCAGTCACACAGTCACAGTCACACAGTCACACAGTCACAGAGTCACAGAGTCACACAGTCACACAGTCACACAGTGTGGGTGCCAGCCAGGAGGCAGCAGTGTGTAACCTCATGCCCAGGGTACAAGGGACTGCAGCTCACACCAGCCTGGTGAGTAGCAATTTGTCTGAGGTTACCTACTAGCTGAGGGTTCACAAGTGTAACATGTGGAATCACATCATTAATAGAAAGCTGCCATTTCCAGATTTTTTCACAAACAGACCTTTCAATTCACTGTGCTCAAAACAATGAATGCACAATTCTCAGGTATCCTACTTTGCTAGAAAAAACACCTTAGTCTGGATTTCACATGCTCAGCCATGGAGAAACGGCCTCCACTCCCAGTAAATCATTCCAATGGTCAGTTTCTCTATGTAAACACTTCAGTGTTTATATGATGAAAGGGAGCTTTTGTAATTGACTTTAACCTGTAGCCATTTCCTTCTCCTCCCCACTTCGAGTTTTCTGCTTCCTCATGTCATTTTATTCCCAACTATTGTTTATCTTCTTCCTTCTCAGCTTTGCTTCCTACCCACCTTCTATTGTTTCTGTTTTCTCAGCCTTTTTGACCCTCCATTCCTTCTCTCTCTCCGTTTCCTCTTACAACATCCGCCTTTTTCTGAATTAATCTGCTCTGCAGAATTTCACAGTGTCCGAATACAACCATGGCACAAAGCCTGCTGTGATTTAGTCACCAGCAATCTGTCACTCAACCATAATGAAAGCCTGTCACAAACAAAATTCCATCATATGAGAGGAATTTCCTGTATGGAAATTATATTTTTGGATGAGAAGGGCATTTCTCTTGTGGCAACTCTCCCCACAACATCCCATTCTTTGCAGAGCCAAAAATTGATTTACTTTGATATAAGAGAATGCCAAACAGAGCCTTTTGGGGAGGGAAGAAGTAGTGCAAACTACTGATAATCAAGATAAATCAAGCCATGACGTAGAACATAAGCACTATGCTCCATTCAATTCAGCTAGGGAGCTCAACTTGTTCAGCACTGTAGGTTATTTTCCATTTGTAATTAGAGCAACAAAGAAACAGCCTTTCCCTGTTCTGCTCCATCAGCACAGCCCCAGCAAACATCCTCATTTTCAATAACTCTTCCCCTTTATCTCACTCTGCCTGATGCCTAATAAGCTGATTGCTATTTACTTTGGACCAACAGCTAATCTGTTAATGATTGATTTTAAATTTTTACAGCCATTTGTCTTTGGCAGGACTTGAGAGTGCGAGCAGCAGTCTTTCTTACCTGATGAATTGGCTTTTCTTTAAAAAAAAAAAAAAAGGATTTAAGTCAAAAGTCTTCACTGTTATGTTTTGCTGACAAACAGCTGACACACAGTGAGCAAAGCTTAGACAAAAGGGTAAATCTTCATCAGAAATTTCATAAGCCTTTCAAACCACCAGTAAATAATGTAAGTGGACATTTTGTTAATAGTTGTAGAGGGGTAAAGACCTACTTATGAAGTAAAACATAATTGTACTATAAATTCACCGGACTTAAAATTCTTAATTAACAAAATTGATGCTTGTAGCAATGGTTAGGTAGGGAATAAGAACTAATCCTGCTACTGTGCTCGAAAATGATCTAAATTGTATACCATATGATATATGTATTACCATGATATATGCCTAAAAGTGAATTTCATTTCCCATTAAAGGACTGCCAAATAGACAGTACTTATTTTAATTGCTACAACCCAGCAGTGTGGTGCAATTTAATTGTTGATTCTAAAAATGGAAAAGTGAATAATAACAGCTTAGCCTGTATATACTGAAAAGAATAGGAAAAATTCTATACCAGGAAGCTATGCATATTTATAAATGTTGTTTCTTCAATGAGCCACTTAGGGACAGGCCCAGCAAGGAAATAAATCATGCTTAGAATGCCTATACTGTGTCTCACCCATAGATCTCAACGCTCTTTAAAAAGCTATGCAAGTTGTATGATTATCATTTTACAAAGGGGAGATGCCAAATATCAAAAAGTGATTTCCCTAACATCTAGAGTTTGGTTTAGGACTCACACTGGAAAGGCAATCCCTGTTCAAGAAACCAGAAAAGCCACTTTGTGCTAAACTATCAGCAAGTTCTAACAATAAATGCCTTTTAATCAGTCAGCAATTGATTTATAAGATGATCCAAAAGTATATTCATTATACATGCTGTATATACATTATATATGCATCCAGGATCCAGGTACATTATGAGGGATAGTCTGACAGAAACAGGGAGGCAACCTGTGGGGGCCTGAATATATGTTGTATTGTAAGACCTGTGTGGTTCCAAGTTACTCCAAACGAGCTGCAGCTGCAGGGTCCTTAGTTGGGCAGCAGCTGTAGCTCGTGAAGGTAACTGAGATAAATAGGGGTGGGTCAAGAGCCCGAGAGGAGCCCCTGAGAAGATAGAAAGGAGTGTGCTGCAGAGAAAGGAGAAGAGCCCCAGCAGAGAGGCCATAACAACGCTGCAGCAAAGATTGCAACAACTGGTTGCCCCGTGTGAGGAAGAACACGCAGCCAAACATCAAAGGAAGGTATGGAATCCCCCGGACAGCCGAGAGCTGTGGCAGCCTGAGAGCTGGGACTTTGGAATATCAGCCAGAGAGCTGGGACTATAGAAGATAAGACAGCTGAGAGCTGGAACTGTGTGTGTATTGTAATCGTATAATTGTTAAAAGAAAAGGGGGAAATGTGGGGGCCTGAATATATGTTGTATTATAAGACCTGTGTGGTTCTGAGTTGCTCCAAACGAGCTGCAGCTGCAGGGTCCTTAGTTGGGCAGCAGCTGTAGCTCGTGAAGGCAACTGAGATAAATAGGGGTGGGTCAAGAGCCCAAGAGGAGCCCCTGAGAAGATAGAAAGGACTGTGCTGCAAAGAAAGGAGAAGAGCCCCAGCAGAGAGGCCATAACAACGCTGCAGCAAAGATTGCAACAGCAACCTAAAAGGTTGTACAGCTGCTCTGTCCCCTTGTTGACAATGAAATAGCATCAGAGAAGGTTGTTTAATCCTCACCAGTCCCACACCGCAGTTCTGGTACCACAGGTAGCCTCTGTCAGGCTTGAGTTGTGGAAGCCTAAGAACTCCTCCCAAATAACCCCAAAAGCAGACTGATATACATGGAACTTGTGACCCACCATTTCCTTATGTATATTTTGCATAATTTGGCCAGGACTGATAAGCTGTAACCAAACATAAACTCTGTATGTACATCCAAACCTCTGAGCTCCAGGCTGAGTTACCCAAAGCTTACTATCCTCCACAAAATTTTGAACTTATGGCTAGCTTAAAAAGCAAACTGGCACTTTCTCAAAGGCAATGAACACTGAGGTAACCAATTTTGGCAATACCAGCCCAGGCCAGCAACCATTGGTGCAGACGTTTTGCATTCCATGGACTGGATGCATAATTGCAAAGCACCGAAAAGGAAGCACTGAACTCTTTGAAGGATGCAAGCTCTAATCTCATTAATATTTTAGATGCCATAAGATGTGGAAGCTCCACCCTCTGTCAGCAATATCGTGAAGACAATCAAGGTGACTTGGGAACAGGACTCATGGGCCTCCACAATGGTCTATTGACCTTCTGGTGAAGCAGATACCGTGTGACAGAGATTGCCTATCTCAGCAGGCAGGATGGAAACAGGAGAAAGTGTTAAATATAACCAGGTAGACAGTGATGAATTGACATGCTGAAAAATCGAACGCTTCAGTAATCAGCCTAAGGATCTGATATCAACAACATTTTTCAGTTTTGTCTGAATTCATTGAAAGGTGTAGTTTAGCAAGCTCACTTCTCATTGGTAAGACCTTTCATCTTTATGCAGGTTTTCTGATTGGATTCTGAGACATCATCGCTGGGCTCTGTGTCTTGCTGTTCTTTGCATAGAAAACAGAGAAAACATTTGCATGAGAGTGAAGTGGCCTGAGCAAACCAGAGAATTGGAGAAATTACTGGATTTGTGACACTCAAAAGTGTTACTCTGCTCCACTTACCATAAGAAGTCAGGGCCAGATTCAGCCCCAACATTCCTACACAAGGTTGTGCAAGGTCTCCAAGCAATTTCCAAAACATACCTGTGATCCTCATCTGACATGAAGAAAACATCAGGGTGAGAAATTAGGGATCTATCTGAACCTTTGTTGTAAGCTGGAGGTGACATTTAGTTGAGGCATGCTCCACAGCAGCCCCCAAAAAGAGGATCTTGCAAGGCTGCAGGGAGTCTAGAGGAGGTGGTCTCCAAAAATGTAGTTTTGTGGGTTATTTGCCCTGTTTGACACTCAGAGCCCTCTCACCAGTTTGGAGGCGAATCCCTCCTCCACAGCTCTGAGTCCTTCCCAGGATGAAAGCTGTTTATTGAAAGCTTGAAACAAGTAAATGTTGCATGTATATTTAGCACTCTGAAGCCTTTGTAGCTATAATTCTAATTACAGAAGTCTAATGAATGTCTTTATGGCTTCATTAAATCTTTGGGATATTTATATTATCCAAAGAAATAATCTCCATCCATTAAGAGTGCATAAATCCTGAAGCAGAAGTTTAGATATTGCTACAGATATGCTTATTTCATTGCAAAACACATATAGAGAATTTAAAGAAATCCATTAACAGGATTATATACCTTTCTTCTAAAATATATTTTGAACATAATATTTTATTACAGAAGCCTGACTGCTAGCAAAGCACTACAGGAGAGGACATTCTAAAGTAATTACTCTGATGGTCAAATGGGCAAATATTATTCAGCTAATGTTTGAAAGATCTTTCATAAGGAAAAGTTTAGTGTACTTTTCATCTGTATATTATTCTTCTCAAAATTAAATACTAAGGGTACAAATGTCAAAATCTGGAAGTTAAAAAAAAAAAGAGTATTTTTCAGGGTATATTTATCTCGGGCATGTGCACAGGACTTAAAGGTTCTCAGGACAGCTATAAATTGCACATGCAAAGCACCAGTTTTGCAACAAGACCTGCATTTTTATGGGACTGAATCTGTTACCTAGACAAGGGGGCTGATACCAGCTGAGATGCCCTTGGACAGCTGGGAGAGGCTTCTGCTGCAGATGGGCAGAGTCTCCCACAGGTCCTCTGTCACCCCACCCAGCCTGAACAAACCCCTGAAGTGGCTAAGGATATATCCAATGGGAGGAGGCAACCATGTACAGATACATAACTGAGATTCACCCCATCCATCTTCACACAAATCTCATGCACCTTTATACCAGACAGCGTCAGAGGTGTCCCCAGACCCTGGGCAGCTGTTCTTTCAAGATACCCACAGAAAAGTGGGTCTTACCATCTGAGGAAAAAAAAAAAAAAGGCAATTCTGAGACAGAGATGGATTTCTTGTCTTCTTTCCTCAGATCCCAGTCTTTTCCCTTTCTTCTTCCTCACTTCTGTGGAAAAATGAGCCTCAGATCCTTCCCTGAACTGACTCTCTCAGATCCACTTACATCCTGATTGCCAAGCTGAAATCAACTAAGAACTTTTCCCTCTATTTCTCCACCTATTTCCTACTTGGACTTTCCATTCCTCCACATACATCAGGACTGTGGCCATATATTTTTATTCTTTAACAACTTGAGAGTTGGGGGGTCTCATTTGCAGCACAGTACTAACTGTCATTGGTTACGTTTCACAAGAAAGAGAGAGAATAAAATTATTATTCCAGCCCTTCAACTTCTGAATGCATCAGATCCCTGTTAGGTTTTACACTTGTGCATCATTTCCCATTAATATTGCAAAGAAAAGCAGTATTCTCTCTCAAATTGGCTGAAGTGTGCAGTATGTCTAGGAGCAACCTCAGCAGGAGATAGATAGTGGCTGTCCCCAGGGTATCCTGCTGCTACTGATGAGGACAGATTCAGTCCTGCTCAGACAGTATATGGTGCTACTGAAAGCATACCAAGCATCTCTGCACAGAACATTTTCAGAAAAATAGGAATTTGCTGTAAAATTGTGTATGTGGGTATTCATAGATCTCTTACTGGGAATAAACTCTCTGGACTATGGCACAAGGTTAGGGCCATGGTAGATATTAAGGATGTCACATGTTTTCCTTCTGCTTTCACTCTTCATCTTTCTCAACAGAAACAGGTACCATTTGTTGTGCTTTACCCCAGCCCCACTGAACTATAATGATGACTTGCAGTTTAGTCAGCTTGGGTGAAATTTTTAGTTCAGTTCTACATACACCAGGGACTGGCAAAAGTGTCTCAGAGCAAGATATGCAAAAGGCTCATTCTGGTTAGCTTATCTAAACAATTTTACAATTACTTATTAAGTAGTGAATACTGTGGGCAGCATATTTTTTTTCTTTTTGATACTGCAATTTCAAGATGCACAAATTTACAAGCAAAGGAGTATAGAGGAAAATTGGCTAAAAATGGAGCAAGATTTGTGGAAAAAATGTTCTTAAGAAGAAAAAGTCTTTATAATTCTCAAAATGGGTGAATCCACAGGGTGTATATATGTATATATACACATATATACACAGAGCATGCTAGGGATGGTTTGTAGTAATAAAGTAGTGGTTTATCTCACCTGGAATCAAGTCCCATGGTTTCTCCTTAAACGCAACAAGACATCACCCCCGTATCTGGGATCTCTGAACATCAGCACAATCATCAGCTGTCAACTGAGATGGGTTCCTTAAGCCTCTGTTGGAGGTAGATTGTGAAGAAGTCAAAGATAGGTGTTATGAAGAGCATTTCCAAATATATATTTCCATTTCTGAAGACTAAATGAGTCTTCTGTATTTCCAGTACTTCTTGAGGAAGTCTCCCTGCTACTTCTGCCTTCAGCAAACTGTGTTGAGTTTGCTGAAGCCTAAAACAGATTACTCAATACCCTGATTTCCTACTGCATCTTTGCTGTCCAAGATGGGGTTCCAGTTTTCAGTACCTTAACACTAAATAACAGCTACCAGTTGACTTTCTATGGCAGAGAGAAAGGTTGGTTGAACAACTGCTTGTAAACTTTTCTGTTTTGTATTTCTTGAAATGAACCATTTGTAAGCTGAATGTTTGCAATAATTTCTGTTTCTCAAATCTCCACACTTGTCATCAAAAATTGTCAAAACCTTTATGGAAAGGGAACTTCTACGAATGGGGAAACTAGAGTAGTTTACTCCTGAAAATCAGCTAGGATTTTTCTCCTGGAAAGAGAAACTTTTACCTCATGCATTATGAAATAAAGCATTTCTTCCACTTAAACATCATTAAAGTAGCTGCATGTATGCAACAGATAAAGTGATATCTTCCATTAAATGGTAAACTTAATGAAATTTGTAATTTCAGGAATATAAACTGTGAAAATTATTTGGAATTTAAACGACCAAGCATCAGTGATGATCCCTGGACTTTTCTCAGTAGCACATATTTTACCTCTGAAAATAAAATGGAAGTCAGACTTCACTTTCTATGAAGGTAAAATTATGCAGAAGATAGAAATACTCTTAAAATTCTTAATATGAACCTTTTACCCTGACTGTCAGGAGTCAAGGAATTTAAACATTTCAGAAGATGGTATATTATAATAGAAATTTTTGTAATGAATGTCAGTGGACCTGAAAAGCCAATATAATGCATCTATAAGCAGCATTTCATCAAAGAATCCTGTTGTCAATGTATAATGTATTTGTTTATATTGTAATCACAGTCAAAGACCTTCGCCCTTTTTTTTCAATTAAATGTATTCAGAGTAATATGCATTTCTTCTGAGATAGCTCTGTGAAGGCTGATGGAACTCCAGTTTTAATTGTATGTTTAAAATTCCATATTTTTGTTTCAATCCTCCAGAACTGGGTTTTTTAATATTTTTGACTCTGCCTCTCCTGCTGTTTCATTTGCAACCTGATTTTTTGACGTCTTAACTTTTCCTCCACCGTAGCAATTCTAAAGCTTGAGTAGCTGAAGGTGAAAATGCTGACCGAGAATGCTGCAAATGCCAGACAATTTCTGGATGACAAACACTTGCCAACACTCTCTTCTTACATGTCTCTGTCTTCCTGACTTCTTCTCTCCTGTCTCCACACAAACAGTACAAGGACTAGACAATATTATTTCAATATGGGTTAAGCCACTGCTGTTGGTTTTGAGGCAAATTAGGAAAGGCAGTATTTTGCTCATAGTTGCACTGTAGTCAAAGGTTTACCACATTAAGTTTGTTATTTACCAATATTCCCATTTGTGCAAGGGGAGGTTTACAACTGTTGGAGAAGCATTTTCTGAGATGCAATAAACAGAATAACTAGGCATTATTATGGTTTGGGTTCTAATTTCCCCTCCCTATCCTGCTCTATAATAGGGAGAACTATACTCTTTTGCATAGGAAGTCAGTCTGTATCTAGAGTGACTCTCCCTCAGTTTGAGTCTCGGTACCCTCAATGATAGTGACAGAATTTTAGGGTGACAGTCTGCCTCTCTATGAAGAAAGATTTATACATATAAAAGGTATGAGTGCACTTGTCCACTTTTTTTATTTAAACCTGCATATGTGTGTACATACACAAGCAGAATCCACCCAGACTGCAAAACTGCACCATTGAAGACACTCCTCAACTGATAGGAAGGAGGAGAACATTGTGAAAACTTTGTCCATGTTCCTGTAGCACCCAAAATAGTCAATATTACTTAAGTGGGACAATTTTAGCTTTTCCTGTAGGAACCACAACAACTCTGGTCTCAGTGGATCTGCACAAGACACTGTCATTATCACCGGATCATTGACACGATAGACCAAAACAGCTCCAGTCTGTCGTGTCAATGTGCACTTAGGGAGCCCTTAATCCATGGATCATTGGCATAGGATGCTGTAAAATCTCTGTAGGAGACGTTATGGTGTAGCGAGTCAATGCACACCTAGGGACTCCTCCATTTGTGAATCATTTACAGTGCATCATGCCAATTTATACTCAGGGAGCCTTTAATCAGCAGGTTGGTGCATTTAGAGTAGCCCTGTATACTGGAAATTCTTGTAGGCTAAGCGTTGTACTGTAAATATAAAGTTCACTTTCTTAAATAAATTTTGGGTTCTCCAAAAGGAGCTCCTGAAGGCTTATGAATTCCAATGATATATCATGCCATGAAAATTTGTAGCTTGCTGGGGTTCTAGGGAATCTTTCCAAATCTCAGTGTAAGAACAAAGGCCAAAAAATGCTGCTGCTGAAACCTTTGTGGTTTTGACCCTCCTCTAAGTTTTTAAAAAATGCTTGAACTAGTCTTTTTAGCATGCTGCTTACAAAATAAATTAATCCCAGGGGCCTTCTGTGCTAAAGAATCATTGATCATTTTCATAAGACCACCAAAAGTATCCTTTTCTGCAAATAATGAATGAGTTGCTGATTCAAAAATGAGACTATTGAGGCACCTAAATATTTACCAGGGTGATGAAATTTTTTTAATGGTTTTCTGTTTCACGGTATATATTTGACAACCTGCAAATTCCTATCTACCTAATGACATCTGCCCATCAAGCCTAGTAGCTATGATTTGTGACCACAAGTGGGTCCAGTTACTGAAAACAGAGAAAAGACAGCCTTTCTGTTAAGTATCCATCCCCCAAGTCTTCATCCTGGTATAAATCACTGTCACTCCATTGACTTCAGTAGGTTTGCACCAATTAACACCAGCTGACAGCCTAGCCCCATATTTAGTAAAAGCTAGTTTCCAAGGCTAATGGGGTTGATTCAGACCTTTTGCTTACCAGGCAGCTTTGCCACAGGGAATTTTTAAAATTCTTTTCCTCCTAAAATGGATGCAAAATTTACCAAAGGCCAGCTCTAACTGCCTTGTTATTTATGATGCTGTGGTTGCCTTTATGAGGACAAGGTATTTCTGCAATGCCCTTTGCCAGCATCCCCTGGTGAACACGAGTGCTGGGTACCACTTGGTTGCTGCCTCCCTCCCAGCTGTATGCACAATTTGCACCATGTTCTGCTGCTCCACAGCAAAAGAGCATGGTGGGCACACCAAGCACAAAAATGCCACCTGAGTTTGAAAATTGACAGCAGTGTGAAACCCTTCTCTTCTGTTTGACCACAACAAAGTGCCCCAGACATTCAGCCTGGGATTAATGTGATGTCTTGGGAGCTTTCCTTGCAAGCTTGTCAGGACTGCTGCAGGCAGGGCCATGGTGTGACTGCCCAGGCACCTCAGTGAGCCCTGACAGCCCGTGTGTGTGGGCAGCGTGCGAGGGTGGGCAGCGGTGTGCAGCCAGGCTGGGGCTGCCTGCTCCCTGGCTTGGAAACAAAAGCACTTGACAGGGGCAGGAGTGTAAGCGCAGTCGGAGCCGGGGAACCAGCCAAGCAGCAATCCAAGAAGTCAGTAGATCAGCTGTGGGGATGGGGGGAGAGCGGGGAGCAGAGGGCGGTGGTGAGGAGAGGGGAGAGCTGGCAGGTCTATTTGAATATCAGGCTCTGCCACACTCGAGGCTCCGCTGACAACTTCATTACCTCCACATATAAAAATGACTGCAGGGTAATGCAAATGGCTTTTGCGTTGTACACTCGCCTGCGTTCTCCGTGCCGGCTGCAGGCTGAAAAGACCTGGCAATGGAGCCTGGAGGCAGACGAGCTTTTGTCCAATTTAATAGGATATCTCTTCAAGGCATAATCCTCCCCTCCCACTCCCCATGCATTATGGAGTCCGGTGACCTGGCTCTTCAGGCACGGGGAGAGAAGGGGGGCTGTCTCCGGCTTGACCTCATCTGTCAATCACAGAAGAAAGAAAGCGAGGGGAGAAGGAGGGAGGGATGCCTATCTATCTATAAGAAATTTCTAATGAATGTTAAGCAAATTTCCTACAGCCTGACACAGTGATCTAATTAATATTATAGAAATGTCGACGGAATATCATTCTGCAGATAGGATTTATCACCTTGAACTGCTGTATAACTGATGGTGAAGGAATGGGCACCCCCGTCCCCCCTGATGCTGATTAAATTAGACATAAGCATCAATATGTTACTTATTGGAGACTAGAATTTCATGCTATTACTCTTCAGTTAATCAGAGAACTGTATCTTTTTTTAAAAGATATCAGACTCCCAGTTCTGCTTGTCTGATAAAACAGATGAACGGTTTGACTATACGACACTCACTGTGTGGGGGAAAAATTCACAAAGAAATCCCACCTAAAGCAGGCTGAAACGTTCTGCAATGACTTTGGGAAAGCTCATTCTGAATGCACCTGACCCAAAATTCAGGCTGGTGTTGGTCCAGATGAAAGGAGCAGGAACGAAATATTATTGCCCCCTTATTGATCATGAAGAGACTATTTTGGAGGAGCTCTGCCATTCACTTGCCCAAGATATTTGGAGATAAGTCTTTTTCTGCTGTACAAGATGCATCCAAGCCTTATTTCCTGAAGTAAGGGCACTTGAGAGTGCCTGAGAGCCCTGGGTTGTGACACAGTTCTGCTGCCTCTTGCCTGAACCAGTCACAGCCCACTGGGCTCTAGTATCTACCTACCTACCAAAATCTGGAAATACAGAGTAAGCCTCAAGCTCTTCTTATAAAGAGCTTTCTCCTAATTATTTGTTGTTAGGGGACTCTCATGTGCGAGTAGCAAACTTCTCTTTCCACAGTAGTGCATAACACCTGAAAAGTTGGTGTTGGTTTTTTTTTTCCTAGACATTCTTTTGTTCAGCCTTTAGCATCCTTCTTCAAAGGCTGTGTGCAGAAAACTTTTCCTCTTGGAACAACTTTGTTCAATGCAGAATGATCGAGGCACATCAGCACTGGCACACCACCAATAATGATAATAGTGGCTGAAATAATTGACTTTTTCCTTTCTTTCCTGCCTAGGAATCATTATACCAAAAAATAAAAGCAAGGGGGGGGATGGTAACTGTCATTATGTTTTGCAATGATGTGGCTATAAAAGAAGATAGAACTGTTCAAGAACATGTAACTATGTAAAAAGGCATGAGTCTATGCATAGGAAAATTGTGGCAGAATATCAGGAAACATTTCCTCACAGTGAAGCTTTCAATTGTGCAATGGTCACCCCAGGGAAGTGATAGAAGTCTTGGCACTTGAGTAATTTAAAATTAGAGTGGGTAAAGCACAGGGGAATATACTGTTGGGAACAATCCTGTATCGATAGTTGAGTAGACAGAGTCACCTAATTGGTCTTTTCAGGGAGAAGTGGGAGTCTGTGATGACTGATCTGTCCCTTAGGCATTAGGTTTCAGAATGACCATTTTGCATCACTAAATGCCTGTTCCTGATTTTCTGGTTGGACAGTTTAATGCATTTCTAAGCTTGGCTAGCAGAGATGAATGTTGTTGCATCCGACATGAAGCATAAAAATGTTAAGCTTGAAAGAGGTTCGTATGGCAATAAAAGGATTTGTGATTCTGATCCAAAATGTTGTGATTAAAATCTAACAGCAGGATACAAAATTTAATGAATGGCTGTCAGCATCCTTTTGCTCTAGGTTCAGTTTCACAATCTGTTTAATTTTGCACCACCACCAGCAGCAGCAACCCTGCCACCTCACAACATCGGCAATCACTGCCTTCCCATCTTTCTCCCTTGTGCCAGCACTAGTGACTGTGGGGCTGCATGGTCAGCTAGATCTCTAAAAATGAAAAGTTACACTGTGACACCCCCCAAAGACTTGTGCTCAGCCAAATCAGCTCTCAAAGCAGCTGCCTGCTGTGCTGTGTGGATGCTGAGGCCAGCAGAAGTGAGGGATACGGATATAGCAATGCAGCTTCAGGCTGGGGGCTCTCAGTGACAGCCCAGGCTTAGGTCAGCCTCTGCTGAACAGCAAATCCAGTCCTCTTTATTTTAATATTTTGGGAAAATAAGGCACAGCCAGCATAAGCACTTTGCTATGGTTTTGTGCTCAGTCTCCCAGAGCTTCAGCTACCTTAGGGTCATCATTTGATGACCTTCCCTTAAAGATCCTCAGCAGAAGTCAGATCCAGAGGCATAGTGTGGGATTCAGCTCATCTCACTTAGCAGACTAAAATGTTAGGCTTCCAATATCAGCTTCCTGCATCCCAAAAAGAGAGCCAGCATCTCCAGAGAGTGATTCACCTCCTGTAACTTAGGCTTAGCCTTGAGCACCAGTTTCAGGCTGGGATGAATCTCAATGACTGTGAATGGAACCCAGATGACTAATTCTGACTAGATATCTAATTTTCCACAGCAAAAGTGAGCTGGGGTGAATGCCTATCCTTGGATAGAGAGAATTAGCCCATGAAGTGCTTGTGATAATGATAAGCTTCAAAATGATATTGAAATATTGTTTTAAATATGCTTTTAGCAATCAAATCTTCTTTCAGAGAGGGAGCTTTGAAAAATACCTTTTGGGATTGAGAAAGATTTTTTGTGGTCCCACAGCAACACTTCTCTGTCTCAAACAGGTGTTTCATCTCTCACACACATTCTTCTCAGACCCCAGAAGGCGTAGGCTCACAGAGTAATTTTGTTTTGTTTTCTTATTAACTAGAAGCATTTTCCCCTTAATTTGCAAAAAGCAGAAACAACTTGATAGCCAGCTAAGGTGAAGGAGTGGTAAGAGTGACATGGGACACAGCTCCACTTTTAAAGCCCTTTAGTCTGGCAGATATTCTCCTGGGTCCAGGCACAGACACACAGCTCCTCGCTCAGGTCACCACCCTTGGCAATGCATGAAGGTTTGTGTTCATGTGGACCAACTCACCCACGGCCCAATAAGTGCTCAGATGCACTGCTCCACTCAACATAAATGTCTTATGGTTGCTACACCTGGCTATAATCTTGGACCTCTAGAAGTTGAGCCTTTCTAATACATGTATGCCCCAGGCAGACATGCATGGTGTGAAGATGGTGTCTGAGTGACTTCTGCTGAGGCACAACACGACACACGACTCGAGCAAACACAGACTGCATCACCCACCATTTTGTGCCCCTGTATCCTCCCCCCAACAAATGTTCAGTCATATTTGTGCTTGTGTGTAAGCATTCATTCATCACCTTCAGTCCTAAAATGCCAGGGGATAAATACAGTGCAGTTCATCCCTTTTAAACACTTGGGAACTCCTGTGTCCTAAGGAAAGCAAGAGTGGGGTATAACATTGGCTTTAAACTACACAAAGCTGCAAAACCTCTCTCCTTTGATAGCTGTCTGTTTGCAGAGATGACAAAGTGCACCTTCCCAGCACTACTTAAAGACTGCTCTTCTTACACATTTAAAACAGAGATGAGGAAAATATATCATGATTTACTAACATTCCAAAATTATAAAATACAGTAGGAGAGGAATGATAACTTTCCTTTTCAGCAACTGCTCTAACCTACACTAATGAGTAGACTGTTAGGAATTTTCTTCACTTAGCATTTCTCATTATTAATAAATTTTGCACTGACAACTATAAAGTGAACACTTTGGATTTATGCACCTAACCTAATTACATATGCTGCATGTACGCATTTCATTATTTACTTGACAGATTCATTCCTTGATACCATAAATAATTAAAGAAGGATCAAATATTAACAATCAGATACATGTTAATTCTCCTCAAATCTGGGGAAACAAACACATTTTATTTTCTGTTCAATAAAAAATGGAAGAAAATAAAATACTTTCATTAGAAGGATTTTAAAAAAATAGGTAAAGTTCTTGAGTGTCATTTTTTTTTTTGCATAGAGTGAAAATTAAAATGTCCAGCTGGTCCCTAGTCTCTTTACAGGAACACATACAGCAATTTTAACAAGTATAAAAGGTTAGTAATTCCCTTTTGACAGTTTCTAAATGAAGCACTTTGGTTTAGTGTTTGTCAGGCAGTTTGTCAGAGGGAGGTGACTTCAAATGTAAAGTCTGATCCTGTTCCCATGAATGTCAACAGCAAATTTGTACTGAACTTCAAGCAGGACATCATCCATCCCATTATTTCCTACATATTAGTGTTTCATTTTTTCCAGACTAAAAATCCAAGCTTGCCCTCTCCCATCAAGCACAATTAGCTAAGCAAGGGCCTGATCCTGCTCACTGAGCAGCCCTGCTACAAATAAAAGGTGAAATTCTGCTCCTGCCCCTCTCTGCTGCTGTGTTACATCCTCTCTGGAAGCATCCTACTCAGGGTTTGGTGGGGTTTTCTGTAGAGGGCATTGCACAGCAGGAACCAGGCAAGGCAAGGAACTATGTGGCCTTTCCTGCACTGCCAGATAGCCCCAGGAACTGCTCAGGACCTCCAGAGTTAGGGTTCTTCTCAGAAGAGCTACTGCTTAAGCTCTGAGTTATAATTAAATCCGCAAGAGAATTATTTTGTGACGGAAAGCTGCTCCCAGTCACAAACCCGTACAAACTGTCTTGCCTGCTGTGCAATTTAAATTGATGTTTAAATATTTCTCTACACATTATTCAATATCTCCATTTGATCAAAAATATTCTCCAATTTGAGCAAATTTACTTTTGGATATCACATTCCACAATTTTATCATTTTAAAGGTGTTAAAAATTCATAGATTGCCACATTATTCATCATGCAAGATTAATGCCAGCCTGACAGGTTTTGCAAAGATGTGGGTTTTTTTTTTTCTAAGTGCATATACCATATCTGTATGAGATGTACCATGGTTGTTGAATATTGATTATTCACATCTCCTTTCTTATTTCTGATGCTAAAGAGAGAATATTAGGGTGTGATTGTCAGGGTTAGCGTCTCTCTGACCTACACATGTACTATTAATAATTTATGAGTTGATTTGAAATAGATCTCTGTGAAATGAGCTGGCAATAAGCAGGGCTGTCTAAGATGACAAAGATTCAGAATAGGCCAACCCATGTACGTTAGCTTCCTGGTTCCAATCTGAAAACAAAATGAAACAAAATCTCACTGTGCCTGTGAGGGATATATTATTTGAATACACAAAGCAATATCACTGCTCTGTGTGAATCTGTGTCTGAGTGATGTAAACTTTAGTCAAACTTTTTAAAGTATTACACTTTTTCAGCTATATGAATATATCTACATGATGCATAAATGAGTAATAGAAAGTATGGCACTCTGTTGGTCAAGCCAATGAACAGAGCCAGCTCACAAACTCCTAATTCCATTTAAGAGTCGTCTCCCCGAATCCATAGAAGATAAAAATAACAAAGGTCAAGACCTGCAAGTGCAGCTGCTGGATTGGCTTGAGGTTGCCAGCATCTAACGGGAGCTCTTCAAAGACTGCTAAATTATGGAGTTTCCTACATTAAAAGCAATCTTTCTTTGCACTTTATCCCTTAATTTAGAAAGCAGCCCTCCTTATGTCCACAGACTTACAGAGGATGCTGAGATTGCATTTAAGGGGTGGTCTCAGGAGCAGACCTGGAAAAGGCAGCCTGTCCCCTGATTGCTGGTAGCAGGCACAGCCTGAGGAGGTGCCTCTGGCAGAGCTGCACCCTGCCAGAGCTGCTCAGGGAGGGGAGCTGACAAGGGGCAGTGAGGCCACAGAGTGTCCCACCAGAGCAGGACAGGGGCAGCCACACTCAGAGCCTCCCAGCACCAGCTCAGGTGCAATGGCAGCAAGTGAGACACAGCTAAGAAACCACAACAGGGCTGCCCACTGCCTTCCAGAGGGCACTCGTAGACATTTCATCCTAACACTGACTTCTGCCAGCTCCCCCACAAGAAAGACTTCTAGTAAACCTCAGGCCTCATCAGTTAATATTTGACTCTCTGTGTCTATGTTCTTCTTTTCTTGACTGCTGGGTTACATGCGTTTGCTACTCACTAATGAGGGGTACTTCTTGTTTCCCTGTCCATGAACTCTTGAGATCCTGAACCCTAAACCTGCATGGAAATATGTCATATAAAGTTGGTTTTGGTTTTTTGTTTTTTCTTTGTTTTAAGTATGATGCAAAATCAAATGGTAAAAGCAAAAATCCCGCTGACCTGAACAGGAAAGAGACATTTATTTAAACAGCAAACAGCCAACAGTTAGGCACAGGGAAACTAGTTAATACCTTGTTGTAATTTTAAAATAAAGATGTTCAACCAAGGAAATTACATTGAACTGCACAAGCTAGGGCAGCACAGAGCAGTGTGTCAGAGTCACAGGGGTGTTGCAGTGACACAGAGACAATGAAATTGGATGACACCAGCTCTTCTCAGTGGGAGGGTTTTCTCTGTCTGTCTCCTGGGAGTTTTGCTGCACATTCTTTGCAGGGAACCTTTCCACCCAATGTGGCAGCAAGCCTTTTGGAAATCTTATTAATATTCTTCCTCAGTGCTGTGAAGTATGCTGCAGACAGGAGATGACAGTTGCCTTACCATGAGCAGGGGAAGAGCAGAGGACTAACACCAGCACTGACATACTCCAGTAAAATTGCCTTGCTGGTATCTCAGAACAAGAAATTAATCAGGAGGGAGAATTGACTCATAATCCCAAGCCCAGCCAGTGGCCAAAGCAGTTATTTATTATTTGTGGTATGGCACACCAAACACATTCTTCCCAGACAAATCGGAGGGCAAGGTCCTTGCCCTGAAGAACATACAATTTATGGAGCTGACCCTGTGAGATGCAGTGGGCCCTCCCGGGAAGAGCGGGGCAATTTCATCTCAGGATGATTTTGGCACATCTTGGGAGGTCTCACCTCTCTTGCTAACACAAATTGTTCTTCTGACCCCAGGGGATGACTTCTGTAAGTGAGAATGGTTTGGTTTTTAATCTGTGACTCGCAAGAAGTAAAATCTTTTATGTGGCTGTAGAGTTTCTGCATGTGCACAGTATTAGTACCTGCATAACTGAGAGGGAAGCTTGAACTTCTCAGGGGAGCTGCAAATCATCATGAATTCAAGCGGCAGAGTTCAGCATACATTTCTCAACAGGCTCCAAAGCACCATTTTTGGGGGGTGATTTAGGCAGGAAAAAAACACATTAAAAAAAAAAACAGGGAATGAGCAAGAGAGGTGATTCTCCTGCTGCTGACATCCCTGACATATCCACAGCTCTAGCTGGGTCAGGAGAGCTTTAGCCAGGGGCGCCTTACTGTCCTTCCTGCTATGGCAGACAGAGAAACTGAGAAGTGCCAGAGGAACCTTCTGTAGGAACAGCAATTCACGTCACAAAATCAAATCTTTAGGGTCTCTTTCTTGAGTTGTTCCCACAGGGGAATTTGGGTCCTGTCTTCTAAGAAATTTCAGGGGGTGCTGAGGTTGATAGTTATGAATTAGTGCAAGCACATCACCACCACTGCCATGATCTGTCTCATCAATGTTTCACTACATTTAACATTCAGATTTCTGCTTTCTTGTGTTGCACCCAGAAAAATACCAAGTACTCAGTTCTCAGACCACCAAAATTCCTTTTGGACTTCTAAGCCCTGAAGTAGCCCAGAATACTCTTCTTACAGGATGCAATGCATCAGGGAACATTCAGCTCATCAATCCAAAGCATCAATGAGTTGGCCATCTTCAGAAGGAAACATAAGCTTCATCTTTTTACAATGGCTCCAACATCATCCAGGAACAAGGAGGGACAAACTAAACCAAGGAATTTCCTCATGGTTCTCCTCTATGGGAAAGAGGAAAGATAAGATTGTACTTCTGGCTTTTGGAAAGGACAAAAACCTCTCTTATTTACAGGCAGTGGCCTGCCCTGATAAATGTGTTGTAGGAAGCCACTGTGATTAGTAAGGAACAAAGTGGGAGGGAAGAGCCAGTCAAGCTCCAGGAACAGCACAATGCCCTGTCCTTGGCACAGTCTTCATCTCCTGCTCAGAAGTCATCGTCACTTTCTACAAACAATACAGAATTAAGGATAAACTTGAAGAGCCTTCTGGTGAAGTCTCTGTCACTACCCCAAGAAAAAAAATCTGGTCAGAAAGCAAAATATGAACCTTAAAAGATACTGCTTGGATTTAATCAAATGGGTTATTGTAATCTCAAAAATTATATTTACCTATAGTGCTGGCATGTCATGTAATTTTTGAGAATATCTTTTACTTATGAAAGGTCAGGTCATACATCTCACCAGCAAAATAAACTCACATGGAGAGGAGGCCTGCTGAAATCAGCTAGAGGCAACACAGCTTTGGAAAAGGAAGTTTGCAGTACTCACTTACACCAATGGTCTTTACTCATATTAGCAATAATATCAGTAAAGACCATTGGTGTAAATGGTGCTTATGAGTAAATTGTTTTCATAACTAGAGTCATGGATGGATGAATAAAGACTGAAAGATCTGGCCAAAATCAATCTTTCCTGTACTTTTTAGTCAACATCACCTCTCTTTCCTCCAGTCCGGTTCCACTGATAACACCATCTAATATCAGCAAGACCACAGCACATCTGCAAGTGTCCCTCAGAGAAAATGCTGTCAGTCCTGCTTATTTAACCAAGCTAATCAAGGTACCCTGATTACCTCTCTCTTCTCACTTCCTGTGTTTTAATTAGTGAGAAGAGTGAGTAACTCTCTTTTCCAAAAATTGACATGAATCTCTATCATGAATGCTGCAACCCAAAGGATAATTAGCCCAAAATTTATAAATGCAACAGATGCCAGAGGGAGTTTGGTTTCCCAGCGCCAGAGTGCACGGTGTGGGAAGCAACACCTTTCAGGTGTTTCAAGTCAAACATCAAAAACTGGGACTCCCCTGCTACCTCTCTGGAGTGCTTTGTGCTGGCAGCTGGGGGTGAGATTTTCAGAAGGAGCATGGCACTTCATCCCTGCCAGCAAGTAATGCAGTGGAGCCCATCAGCAGGAGGAACACTGTTCTTCCCTCATCTGAGAGAGATGTCCTGTACATCACTGTGGTCACCTTACTGTTCCTCAGTTTCCTCAGCTGCAAAATAGTAGATCCTGTTTATTGTAAGGCTGAATTAATTCCTCATTGCAAAAGACTTTGAGACTCTGGACAGGAAAGCTTTATCATAAACACAGACAAATTATTAACTTCCTATATCCAGCCCATGATGTGTGGACGCTGGTGCCAAGGTCGATGTTGATTTCCCAGCAAAACTCAAACCATCCAGGGGCCAAACTTGCTTTCAGACTTCTTTTTGTGGGTGACCAAATTGGCAGCATTTTTATGGACAGACACTCATATCCCACCTCCTCTCCTAATGCATCAGATCATTAAAAGCAGCAACAGTCTTGAGTCTTTTAGAGAACAGGAAATAGTAATAAAAATATTCATATAAACATCACTTAGAGAGCATTTCTTGCCAAAAATTAAGAAGCTATCTTATATAAAGAGGTTACTCTTCCAACAAAGTTACTTCTTGGGGTTGCAAGAATGTCCCAAGGTGGACATTCATATGGTTTCTTTTCTGTCCTAGGACCAGGTCTCCCAAGGCTCTTGCACATCAGGAGACTGATGGCCTTCTTCAGGGAGTAACTAACTCTGGCTCACTCCCTGAGGTTGTTTAGGAGCCAAACTCCCTAGGTCAGTATTAGCTTCCAAGAAAAGCCATCCCTGCACTTTTAGTGCCTCAGTCTCACAGTTCAACACACAAAGTTCTCAAATGACCATTGAAAGTAAGAAGTGCTGTGCAGACACAAATGGGAACACAGGAACACTGAACATTGTAGGTGAACCCCTGTCCCACACTGAGGATTCTAATTAAAGCCCAATTTCATGGGATGAGTGCTGGTTTACACCAAGTTGTGTGTTACTGCCTGACAGACATTGCCTTCAAGAAAAGTAAGAACTGGGTCAAACCAGCAGGTCCTGGGACTCTGAATCTGCTCTTGGATCGGGGCTGCCAGCACATGGTGAAAGTAGACTGCAGGGGTAGGACAGAAACAGGGTGGTGCCTCTCTCCTGGGAGACCTGCCCAGCTCTCAGCCCTACACTGGCTGTTCTTATCCACACACAGGGATAAAAATACAAGCTCAAAATGTATCAAAAACCAACCAACTCCAAGAAATAATCATATGTCCAGAAATGCATAGGTCAAAGAATAAGCTGCTAAAATACCTCATCCAGGCATAAACGAGGAGTGTTATGAATAACTCAGGGCTGCATTTTCAAGTTTTTAACACCCTTGTGTGACCCAGGCTTTTAAGAAGTTTGGCCACCTATGGCTGCTGACTGCCTTCTCCTTGCAGAAACCTTTTAAGAATGTATTGCTTATACAGGAAACAAAACAGAATCAGGATTTCTGACACTTGGCTCAGAGGAGTGACTTCAGAAAAATCACAAGTACTCTCTTTCTGAAGCACAAGGAGATACTGTTCTTTTGAAACCATTTTCATTACTGTGAAATAACAGGAAATAAGAACTTATGAGAGGTCTTAGAAACTGGAAATATATGGCATTTTGAAAGCATGAACATGAAAAAGGAAAGAATAGACTTTGTAGTCCACTTTATCATCACTGTTATTGATCCTGTAGGACAAAGGAAATAGCTTTAAACTGAAAGAAGGTGGGTTAGGTTTAGATATCAGGCTGATATTCTTTACTGTGAGGTTAATGAAACACTGGAACAGGTTGCTCAGAAAAGTTGTTGACAACCCATCTGTGGGAGTTTTCAAGGCCAGGTTGGATGGGGCTTTGAGCAACCTGGGCCAGCGGGAGGCGTCCCTACCAATGGCAGGGGAACTTTAATGTCCCTTCCAGCCCAACCCATTCTATGACCCTATGAAGACCCATGACTTAATATAAGTACACCAGAAATAGGAAATAAACCCAGAAGTTCACCTATACATTGTCTTTCAGAAACAAAAAAATCACTGTATTTGAAAATGACTGTTTTAAGATGTTCCCCATGTCAAAACAAACATTTTTCTGTTTTCAGGAAAAAATTTACTACAGCACATGCAAAAAGGCCACCTATTGGTTCCAACAAGAATGTCATTTTTAATCTCAGTGTCATTCAGAAACCAGAATTTTTTAACCCCCACACAAGCAACAAAAAGTTTTTATCATGGACTTCAATTGAATCAGGGTTTGATATGTCTTAACCACTTTTACTGTGAAATTTGCATTTAATATTTGCACAAAGACTAAATTAGTCCTCTGGTATTGTTCTAAGTACCAAAATATCTGCAGCAAATACATTTTTGCTCAGAAGGCCTAACTGGGGAGCTTTTTTCTTTATAATTTTTCCTTGCTTTCTAATAACTACCAAAGAATAAAAATAGTGTAAGAATCTGACAAAATATTCATCTCATCTGATGACTGTTTTCTTATTTCCAAGCCAAAAAAAAAAAAAAGAAGCAGATACTAGAAGTAATTTTGCAAGCATCAAAATCATGGGTATCACAGGAAAGTTCTACCACTAACACATATTTTAAATATAACTATGGGAAGAAATCAGAGAACATGCAAATACTTATAATTACAGTATCCATTTAAACTTTTAAATTATTTTTATTGCTGTTTGAAATAGTTCTAAATTCAGATATATGCTGGCACATTTAGCATGGAAATTAGATGTGCCTGATCAACATTTTAACAAGAGGAACATTTGGATAAAACCTATAACTGCAGCAGTACCTGGGTGGTTTGTTGCTCCTAATCATCAAAAAAGCAAAGATAAACTGAGTGAGACAATGGTTGAGTTGGGTGTACTGTCATAAACAATAAATCATTCCCTACCTTTTGGAAAATATGAGATAGTTGACATGTGTCAAGATTTTTTAATGTATCAGGAGCCAGTAAGACAAAATACATTCTTTGAAGGAGAACAATCCAATTGCAATCTATTGGTCTGATTTTTTTGTTTTGTTTTGGTTTGTTTTTACAGCAAGAAGATCAAAGCTATGATCCAGATTGTTGGCCAAAATTTAGGACTGAATACATTTTAGTGCCAGATTTCATAAATTATCCCTACACATCAAGGCCAACATGTATATGGCCAAAGATGTCCATAGGATAAGAGCCACATATGCCTTATTAGCTGTGGGGTTTTTAAATCTGCATTTGACTTTACAGTCTTTGCAAACAATTGTGGTTTTACTGTCCATACAGGTTTTACGACTTTTGTCCTCACAGCAGCAAATGGTGGATCTAAGCAATAGTGAAGAGGAAATGTTCAAGTGCCAAATGGCATAAAGCAAGGAAAAAATGAGAAAAGGAAAAACACTCCTCCATTTCTGCATGGCATTTATCACAAGAGTAGGTAAACAGTTAGCATGCAGAGATATGATGAGGCCTCATGAAAACCTTTTAACGTCATTGCTAACAACTGTATTCGCTACCAGGGCAGTCATTAACAGGTTGCCAGGAGGGAAAATACAAGCTCCTAGACTGTTTCCATACAGACTGCACTCAATGTTATTACTACCACCACATCAATGCCAAGAAATGATAATGGGATGAGGGCACTCCCCAGCCAGGCACCAAGAAAAACCAAATTGCGAGAAAAACTGAACTGAGAGGTTGTCACAAAGCAGCAGACAAAGGCACTTTTTCTATGTACTGGGGAACTTGAGGCATATAAAGTGCAGTCACCCTTGCCATGGCTGCATGGAGGCCTGTCCTTGTCCTGGGATCTCTTACCCACCCTAAGCATCCTGTTCCCCATGAGGGAGGGTGTCACAGTCCGGGCTGTGGGAGTGTCACAGTACCTGTCTTTACAGGTACATCCCAGAGTTCTGCCTTTTCCAGGATCATGAACCAAATCTTTTGTTTCCTAAATCCCTGAAGCTCTTGGCAGCCCAGACCCTGTTCCCAGAACCTCTGACACTGCGGCCCCAAGCGCTCAGCGGCTCCTGGGAGGGTCCATCTGCAGGTCGGCCCAAGAGGCAGCAAGGCCCATGGTGACAGCACAGACCTGTCCTCCAGGCACTTTGCCTTTCCACCACCCCAGGGCTGCCTTCGTGGCATTTTCATTGCCACGGAGCTGGGAAAACCCCACTCTGGTGCCTGTGCTGTCCAGGATAAATCCCTCTTCCCCCTCCCTTGCTCTGCTCCATCCGTGAATACATTTCTCCTTTTTTTTCCTCTCTGTATTTTTTTTCTCTTTCCCATTACCCCTTTAATGCAGAGCAGGGCTGCTGATTACAAAAGAGGCAGTTTGACTTGAGCAATAGGTCTTCTTCACTAATCCTCACTGTCATGGAAATTCCAGCTGCTACAAGAATAAGAGGCTCAATCCATATTTGCCGGCTCTAATATGAAATCTGTCAGGGCCCAAATTAATGAGTTCCAAATTCCTTACATCACGATAACAGGTTAAGACTGGTCAATTAATTACATAAATCCTTCCCGATTCATTGTGCATTTTGAGGCGCGATTGTGTCTTACATAACCGGGTGACACAAGGCCTTTTGGCTCTCGCTGTTCCGCAGAAAGGCCTCCATTTAAAGCAGCCTGCCTGCCACCGAGGCCGGCAAATGTCACACCTGGGCTCTGCGCGGGGCCCTAATTGCCTTTGTATAAAAATATAAATACATTAATTAATAAATAGTATCATGTGCTTTCAAAATAGGGCGGAGATTTGGGGGTCGGTGCGTGAGGGGCGGCGGTGCTTTCCCGTGGGGTGGCAAGTGATGCCCCCGCTACGCCGGCCGCGCCCGTCCCCAGCGCGGTGGGCGCCTCCCTGTTTCGCTCGGCTGCGGGGGGAGCTCAGGGACGGGGAGAGCCGGTGGGGAGCACGAAAACCCAGAAATGACCCAAAAACGCCGGGCCGCCCCCGCAGAGAGCCGCGCACGCCAGCGCGCTCCCGGCGCGGGGCCGCGCCCGCTCCGCCCTGGCCCCGCCCGGCGGCGCCTCCCGCTGGCGCACAGCGCCCCCTGGCGGCCGGCGGCGGGCGCGGAGCGGGCGCGGCCCCTCCTTCCGCGGGGGCGGCAGGGAGGGAGGAAAGGAGGGAGGGAGGCAAGAAAGGAGGGAGGGAAGGAGGGAGGGAGGCCGGGAGCGCTGCGGCAGCGCTGTAGCCGCCCCCGCCCCGGCTCCCCCTCCGCCGTTGCCATGGGCTGCGGTTGCCACGAGTTACCGGATGAAGGCTGGGCGGCCCCGCTCCCTGAGCAGCGGGCGCGGGGCGGAGCGGGGCGGAGAGCGCGGCGGCGCCAGGTAAGGCTCTGGCCGCGCTCCGCTCCGCGGCCCCGGGGCAGGGCAGGGTGCGAGGAAGGGCCGGGCCGGGCCGGGGCGCAGCGGGGAGCGCGATCCGGGATGCTGCCGTCCTTTCCCTTTTCCCTGCGTTGGGTGTTTTGTTTCTTTTTTCCCCTCTCCCCCTTTTCGAGTGCTCCCGGCCGCTCGCCGCTCGTAGGGCGCACACGCACCCACGGCCGCGACCGCCGAGCATCCGCGGGCGCCACGCTAGCCAAAAGCGAGCCCGAAGGCCGCAGTTCGATTTCTGTTTTACAAGGCCACTTGAATTAATTGATAAGGGGGTTTTGTTCCAGAAGGCAAAGAAGCGGCTTGACGCGTTATGGTGCGTTTTTAACACCGAAGCAGAGAATAATTGTGTAATAATTTCCTAAAGCGTTTAGGCCTTCTGTGAAAAGATTCAGCCTGAGACTGGAAATTATTCTTTACATTCTGCCACCTCGTAAAACTAGGGAAGAAAAGTAAAGCCCGCGGTCCTTAGCCCTGAGCCTAGTCCTGCAATTATAAGGAAACGACACAGGACCATACAAGGTTTATTCTTCTTTTCCATACCATGTGTAACAGAGCAAGCCACAAACATTTTTTGTTTAATAATTCATAGTAATTATGTAAAATTTAAATATTAATCTGGAAAACAAATTCAGTATGTCACCTGTGAAAAAAATACAAGGACACCGAAGTTTGCACTGTTCTACAGTGTGCGATTTAGAGTGTAAATTTCCCTCCGTGCTTACAGAAATACATTTCAATGTAAACAACAATTTTCACTCTAATACACCATCTTTGTGGAGTTTCTTTGCTATTCTTTTTGTAGAAAATGTAAAGTGGAAACCCAAACACAGCAGAGTGTGTATATGTGTACACTGTGTATATATATCTACACATATATATACTATATATATGTATACATATATATATGTATATATACACATATTACAAAAATAACTGAAGAATAAATTACATGTGGTAAGTCATAAAGTGATTAGGATATTGATATTGAAATAAAGGAAACCTCACTGTCAGGTTTAAACATGAGCTAGAAAGTAGTAACTTGTTTTATTTCATTACTTAAAAGCTTTTAAGAAATCATCATAAAAATGAGGACGTAAAGCTATAAGCAAAAGAGGAAAAAAAGCTTTTGAATGCAGAATTATTGCAATTAGATACAATGTAATCTGATTACTACTTCTAATTTATAAATTAGGTATTATCCTGTTTTTAAAAAAAAGCTAGCAGGAAATGTCAGCGTTGTTCAAAACTAAAAAATGAGAATTAAAGCACCAGTGACAACTGATCAAACTGTGTGTCATAGTACTGAAAAATTACCAAATCATTAAATTTAAAAAAGACATTAAAATTATTTTTTGTTTAACATTTACATTTGTAAAAGCTACATTTAATGTTTCAATGAAACAAAATACTTAAAGCCTTTATATGTGATTATATACAGCTGATACATGAAGGAAACATACTAGAGAGCATGGAGTACTTTCCCTCCCCCATTACAAAAAAAAATTCTAGTAACACTAGCTACACAAACAACATTCAGAAAATATATATTTGAACAAATTTCTCTCAAAGTTGAGAAGAAAGTTATAATATCTTAGATTTTTTAACAGAATGACAAAGAAAATAAGAGAATAACAATAGAGCTATTAGAAAAAAACATTTATTTCATAAACATCTTCATTTGGAAAACACTTGCTGGTGTACTGATAAGCTCCTAGAATTAAAAAATACAATTAGCCACAAAGGCTCTCCAAACCTTGTGTTTCTGTAATTTTGGTCAGGTACTGAGGATATGTTAGTAAGCCAGAACTGTAAAGTGCTTCAAGAGTTTAGCTCAATCTGTTAAAACAGAAGAAAAACCTACATTGTCTTAAATAAAAATGGTAATATTCTTCTCAACATTATTCCAGTTTTCCTTTTTAAATCCTTCCCACCTTTTAAATAAATTTGCTAAACAATTTCTTTGTAATGTGCTATCTTAAAAATAATATGGAAAAAGAAATCAAGTAATGAAAATCTCTGACTGGCAGTAACAGCTATTTTTAAGCTGCTTTTAATGATAACTTGTTGCTTTAGTTAAACATTATCACGCTCACATTAAAAATAGCGTTGCTGCTAACTCACATAGAAGCTGAGACGGTGAATAGATACATTTGTGCAATTCAGTAAGACCTAGCAAAAAGATACACAGATATTTATCTTACAAAGTGCTACCATCAACAAAATACAGTGGCTTAAAGTAGTTACCTAAGAGATGTTATTCCCAGGCTACTAAAACCTGTTTCTAAAATTACAGAGATTCCCAGCTGGATGCTTTAAAGAAAAAAAACATGCCCACACATGTTTATGCTACCCCTTACTAGCTGTCTATTTAATAATCTGTTGTTTCTGTAATTCACAGGTTTAAAATGCTCCTTCTTTGAAAGTAACCACAGTTTTCTTTAAAAAGGAAAGAAAAAGAAAAAAAAAAAGGGGGCATGTATTTACATCCATTTCTAGGCCGGTAACTACTGCACTGAAGTTAATGGGAGCTTTGCTAGGGTGATCAGACCCCCTAGCTCTTTTTAATAGCAGTTAAATGTCAAATATAAATACAACACCACAGTGAAACATACTCCTTTGACAGGATCTGGGACAAGACACTACACAGCTGCTGTGAACAATAAAGAGCAAAACTGACGTTTAATCAAAATAAGTGTTGGTGGTTAAGAAGTTGTGTTGAAGCCTGCCTTTTGTTTGTGAATAAAGTCAATATTCCAACGTGGTAACTACAGCCACAATGGAATCAGCAGCTCCTGTAACTCATGGGGAGTGGGGAGGGCCACATCCATGCAGGGTGTTACAGCTGTGTGATTACCATCATCTCACAGAGGGAGATACTCCCCACTTCAGCTGCTGAACCAAAACACCTCTACCAGCACCTTCAAATATGGTGCCTAAAGTTAAACATGTTAGGTGAAATCCTGGCCCTTGCGAGGTCAGTGCAAAATCCAGCCATTGGTTTCAATGGATCTCATCCAGGATTTTCACTGGGAATGAGTATCCATAATTCCTTGGGAGCTGAGAATCTCCAGCAAGCCTAGAAATGATGTAATTTTTATTTATATTTTTAAACTTCTAAGCAACCATGCTCAAGAATTTTTGCCTTCAGTACTTACGCATGATAAAACCAGTTCTTTCCATAAACATTACAGAAGGACCAGAGGAAGATGTATTTATATCTCAAATTGTCAGCAGCATATAGTTTGTACCAATGTTGTTCTGCTGATGTTGCTGAGCTACTTTAAAAAGTGAGTACCTTGGTGGGGTGTGTAATTTCATCACCAATGTCAAATGGCTTCTAAAGATGAAACTTCTCTGATGCAAATGTCTAAAAGATGCTTTGAATATGTTTGATATGATATACCAACTTTTAAGATGAGGAATTAAGTTATCTTTATTTTTTAAATCTGAGACATGCACTCACTGAAGAAATTATTTTAACTGCCCCATATGTCAAAAGAGCATGACTTACGCAATACCGAGATTTTAAAAGTCAAAAAAACATAAGTAGGTAGCATGTAGACCTTCACCAAGATACATTTTTAAAAAAATCACCAAAAAGATAGGTCTGTTTTGAGTATTTTGTAAGGACATATGGTTGCATTAACAACGGGTCTTCCAGATTCATGTTACCAGACAGCCCTGCTTGTGTGGTATACACATGACCAGTAAACAAAGCAGAAACTGCTCTGTGCTGTCCTTAAGGTAGCAATACAGGAATGATTTTTCATGATTCTTCAGAAGCTGGGCTTGCTTTACATCCACATGAAATGCTGTCATCACTAGGTCCGAGCCCGGAGGATGAACTGCAGAAAAGGGGAGAGGGGGGGAGGAAAAAAAAAATAAAAGGAGGAAATTGGTTTTCACAACACACTCAAAGCCTGAGTAACAGAGGAGAACTTTAATTATCTCCAGTCACAAAGAGAGACAGGAAATTTGGACTTTTAATTAGCCATTTGGAGTGCAGTTGGATATTTTTTTAGCAAGATAATTTAAACGCGAATAATTCAAGTCTGACTAAATGAAATTCACATAATCAGAATGCAGATAATTGAATTTCTACTGCATTCATTAATTCAGTGTGGAGGTGTGTGTGAAGACTTCTATGATGAGCTGTCACAGCTCAATAAAATCTCAGTCAATTAATTTTTTCATTATCTTAGTATTACATCAACAAAAAAGTGAAGCATGTGCGTGTGTATGTATGGATATATAATCTCAGAAAGTAAGGATATACAGAAATCACCTCTCTGAATCAGAGTCTGCATCGTTTTTTCCTTTTTTTTCCTCTTCATCTTCTATAGGAAAACGTCTGTTCAGAGAGGCGAAACTGAGAATGGCATCAGCAACAGAGAATTTGGTCTGTCCAGACACACAGGCCTCCATGTCCTCTGGGCTTAGCTGAGTCTGTAGGAAGAGGTGCAGCCTACTATCTGAGAGCAGTAATGCATCTTGTAGGATCCTGAAAAAGGAAATAAAGGCAAATGTTTATATATGACCTGCATACACACACATATATATATACTAATGTGTCTTCCCAGAACAAATTCTAAATGATGTCCTGCTTTTAAAGTTTTCAGATGAATCCTAAATCAGTAACAGAAGGCAATGAACATATTAAAATGATTAGGTGCGTGTTACCTTCTTATTACATTATTTGGAATTTTAGGTGAGTAAAAACATGAAGCTAATAGTTAGGCACATCTGCTATTAGAATAACTTCAAGGACATTTCTTCCATTTAACCATCTGCTATTACCACATGGATCAATTAATGATTTTTAGGCAGTTGGAGGCATATACTCTTACAAAAATTTGGTCTCTCTTTTTTTTTTTTTAATAGCCAATCTTTTATAAAAATTACAAGTCACCAATTTGTTTGGTGGAGTAAAGAAGTGTGTAAGAGACAGTGTGTAGGCAGAACAGACTTCATACATGTGCAAAATTAGGACTTTGGAATACCTGTCAACATCTGAGCCAACACTAGGCAAAATGATTTACACTGTTATGCTGGTTTTCATTTACTTGCAGATAGTTTTCAGGGCCTCTTAAATTTTATTTAATTCCAGCTATTATTTTCAAAAATAGGTTTTAAAATTTGGTTTGTATATATTTTAAATTAAACTTCCAAATAAATTTAGCACAGAGTATTTACTTAAAACACATGAAAGTAAACAAAATACAATATATTCTAGTAACACAGAAAACTGTAGAGAGACTTTTCCAAGGCCTGAGAATTGAGGATCATCGTTTCTATTTTTAAATAAAAGATATGCAACTTTTCTTCAACATTTCTTTAAAGAAGGAATTCTTTACTATACTGAAGAAATTAGAATGATTAACAATAAACTTCTTCAATTTGTGTGTATCGTTTTACTCATGTAATGAAGACATCAGAGGCTATGACCACGCCAAAGAATGCTCCACAGAATATTATTAAAATGTCTTTAAACATCTCAAAGCTACTCAGACTCAATATTTACTTATTTATACCCGTTTAGGCTACAGTTTTTACCAAAAAAAGTCATTGCTGTGCAACAGGAAACAAGAGATGACATTAATGTAAGAACTAGTAAGAGCAGAAAGAAATATTGCATTTTAAAGGTACTCTGACTAAAATGAAAAGTGTAACTGATTAGTTCCTTCTCTTGAATAAGATTAATGGTGTGTTTGGACTGTAACGTTTTAAACACAAATACGTTCTGAAAACTGTTCTCTAAAGTGGCCAAGATTACAATAACATTTAATAAACACACAAAAGGATTTCTGGCTTCATTCAAGCCCATAAAAATCTGTCAAATTAAAGTAAGTAGTAAGAGATATCTACATGAAACCACGAGAGACTTGTGTGCATGCACATTTCACTTGCCTAGGTGAACATGCATTCTCAACCAAACACCTCCAACTCTGACACCTTCCAATGAGGAAATGTCTCCAACAGCCCTAATGATCTACCAGGTGTGGGTGAAATTGAGCCTCAGAACGACCACATTTTGCTGAAGTTCAAAATAAGCACACTTTTCACACACAGAGAAAGCCTTTTTAATTTGAGTTCTCCAATTTGAGTTCTCACAATTTTAATAGCAAATATATGTCTGTAAAATCAATCTGGGTAATGGATTAATAGACAGAAAAACTTCTTTGTAGTCTAAAATCCAGCAAAGGCTGTGTAAAAATGATTCAAAACAGAATTTACAGGTCCACACACCTTGACAGCAACAGCTTCATGATTACAGTTTGAAAAGCCATCATTCAGCAGCCACTAAAAGAGGATTTCAGCCTTGACTCTTGATAAACGCACATTCCACACAAAGACAAACATTGCAACAAAAAGTAGAGGTATCATTCCAAACAATAAATCCACTTTTATAGTTTATGCAATCAGGAGAGTAAATATTCTACTTCTCTTTAAAAAAACCAAACAAACAACTAAAAGAAGAAAAACAAAAGAAAAATAGTGTGCTGGAGTTTCCTGTAGAGTAACTACAGTTACTGTTTTTCCCAGTAACAGTGAGGAGATGCACATTTCTGCAATTCTAACACTTGCGTGTCTAATGCCAAGTAACACAGCAAAAAGCCAAGTCATTAAATTCTGTGAATGGCATTTAGTTTCACAGATTTTCCTTTTGCTCTACCTTCAAAAGTTTCCTGCCAACCATGAAAACACGAGTAACTAACTGTTCATGAGATTACACTACACTTACAGCTCTGTTGTTGTTTGAAATGTATTTTATTTTCTTTATAAAATAACGGGTAATCTTTAAAATTGATTTTAGATGGTTTGAGGCATTACACCAGAGAAGTAATGAGCACTAATGTCAATGATATTGGACACAAATTCATTTTAGCTTTATTTCATGTCCAGTACAATTCTGCTAAGCCTTGAACTGCTAAAGCACTGTTATTAACTCGGCAGTAACCTAACACATGGAACAGCAAACAAAAGTGATAAGAGTACAGACTGATCAGGACCTCAAGGCTACTGTCCTTTTTCTGCAGCTATAATTCAATTTCCAATTTTACTTTACATTGGACTCATTATTTCACAGTAATTTTCTTTTCTGCTTCATAGTGCCATCTGGAGGTGAAGGGAGTGAAGAGAAACCAAGGTGCAGAAATGGAAAGATGTTCATAAAGCTAATCACACCCACACTCATATATGTATATGTGTGTGTTCACTATGTGTTCACATTGAGACCAAACACTCAATGCATTTTGCAAGTCATTTAAAGCCATCCTGAAAGCAGATATACAAACACCTTTTACCTGGTTGTACCCTTGAAGAATTTCTGTTTTCTCTTAATTAAAAAATAACTGCTGCTTTTCCCACCCCCTCTGAACCAACAGGTTAGACTGCTTTTTAATTGCAAGCTTCAAGCAACCAAAATGTAAAATAAATTCTGCACTACCCCATGAGTGTTACGCTTTCCTGTTCAAAATATTCTTTCTTCAAGGGAATACCCACACATTTGTCACCAGACGGTACTAGTAGTATTTAGTGCTGGTACAGCAGTTCCTCTCTGGGGGCTTTTGCTGTCCTGGGGGCTCACTGTGTGAAGGGCTTGACATTTAAAAACTAGGCTTGGCTTTGAGGACTTAAAAAATGAAAATTACAAACCACCACCTAAGAAATTAAAAAGGCAGGAGGACGGGAGGAGCATCACAACATTAACACTCGGATGTGTTCACGGAGGCCGGACGCGTGCGCAGTCTCGACACAGCAGGGAGAGCTCCCAGCGCTGCTCCTGCACTTCCAGTGCAGCCAGAGCAGGCAGGGCTGTGCTCACAGTGATGGAAATCAGCGCTCCTGGAGAGTCACGGCTCACGGTGATCATTGCTGTGAACTGACTGAGCACGCTGACGGGAACAACAGACCTTCTATGCACGCCTGCAAGAACGAAAGGCTAAACCCTGCAAGTCTTGATCCCATCAGCAGTCATTACTTGTCAGAGATTTCACTCCTCTTGGCCAGATTGCTCACATGCATAATGACTACTTATGTGATTAAGGGGGCTGCAAGATAAGGCTCTACATTAGAATTATATAATAAAATAATTTTTTATTCACAGCCATGTGAATCTTTGTTTGTCAGCTTTCAGTAAATGCTTGTGATCTCTAGACCTTTAAAGAAGCAAGACTGAAAAACATCACAAGCAGAAGAAATAATGTCATTTTTGAGGAAATGCTGGATACTATATGAGGAATATTTCTCTTTTCCTGTGTTATGGCAAAAATATTTACGAAAGAAAAAATTATGTGGTTTTTGTTATTTGGACAAGGTCCAAAATCTGGTTTTCTTCACCATGATTTTATTATGTATATTATACACTGTTCTGCTGGAGAAAAACAACATATGGCTGAACAGTACAACTTAATCCTAACTAAAGATTTCCTGTATCTACTGTAACCTAATACAATGACAGATGCATACTTGAATGTGTGTGGAAGGTTAACACTCCGATTTTGTTTTCAACAAATTTACTCTGCCCATTTACAACAGCTCACAAGAGCAAGGGAAAAACCCGAGGAGCTGAGAGACGGATGACAGCCTGTGCTGTGGTGCCCTCTATTGAGCATCCAGCCCCTCAGCCCCAGCCCACACCAAACAAAGCCCCAGTTTCCTCTGTGAAAAAGCTGACTCTGTTTCCTCCTTCACATTTTATAAGGGAGGAAATGTTACTGATATCAAGCAACTGTGAAGCAACTGTTGGATATGTGATAATGTGTGCGGTTAGGAGAAGATTAAGCCACATGTGCCTGCTACACATTATTCCCTCACCAGATAGGAAACAACAGCAAAGCTCCACTGGAGACAGACACCTTGCCCAAGGTGGTTCCACTTGCCCCACAACTGCCAATGCTCCTGCCTGAGCCCCAGGCTCCCACTTTCCCACATCCCTGAGACAGCACCCAGTGGAGACACCTCCAGAAGAGACCTGTGACCCTGCACCATCTGCAGCTCGTGGGACTGCAGTGGAAAAGGCAAGGAGGTGCCTGACACCAGACACCTTCAGAAAATGGCTCTGCCTTAGGCAGCTTAAATCTGGATGGCTTCCTCACTCTGGCACCCAGCAAGCCCAATGCATGGCGCTCTGCAGGAGCAACACTGTGAATGCCCTCTATTCCCCACGGATCCATGCATTTTGTTTCTCAAAACTCTCAGTGTCTTCCACCCCATCATAAACTGCACGTCTGAAAAGCAATTGAAGGGTAATCCTTCTCCCTAAATCACGTAAGTTTTTTGGGATCCGACTATATTCAATTAAAAAAAAGTCATCAGATGAACTCAACTTCATTCAAAATGGCTTTTGTTAATTATTTTTCTCATGAGCAAACCCATTTGATCTTCTCTGAGGGTAATCTAAATCCCAAAGTTAGACCTGCACAGCTACAAATGGATGAAAGCAAAGAGGATCTTGCAGAAGCTAAAATTATAAGATAGTGTTTTAATTTTGACCTCTAGTTTAAGAATAAACTTTTCTGTGAATTCACAGGCATCCTCTAAGGACAAGGATACTTAGCAGGAAAAACACATAATTTTCCTTATTCTTACAAAGTAATTCATAATTGAAAAGGGGCTAGCTGACTTCCGTTAATGCAAATGGCCTCTTGAAATATTAAATTATGCCCAGACAAGAAGTGAGCTTTACAGCTCTTCATCACTCAGAGATAATAACCTGTAAGACAAGTAGATCTTACCCTGCATTTGTGCAGTAAAACCAAATCAAAATGGGACACCTGTTCCCAGATTTCACCAAAGTCTAGTGCTTAACTTCCCAGCTGTTGGCCTAATTCTTGAGCTACTGTGCTCAGCACGGAGGGGCTTCACAAAAGCTCTAAGTACACACTGTGCCCTGTGCTAACTCACCCTGGAGTGGGACGTGAGGAAAGATAACAGAGCTCTGTAGCCATCCACATATAGGCAATATGGAAGTGTTCCCAGGGCCAGAAGCTGAGCACTAGAGAGCCTCCAGCTGCTCCATCCTGGCTCGGCACAGGCAGGCACTACAGCAATCTGGTCAGACAGCACATGCACAAACCTGGTCATACAGGCACAGGGCACAAACCAAGACTTAGAAAGATCTAAACCTGCTCTTCAGAGATGTCTTGGATCCTGGTAACACCTGGGAGTCCTGCATCACAAGCAGGCATTTAAAAATGTTACCTGCAAACCCCTCCCCAGACAGGTCCACAAAGGTTCAAATCTAATTTCTTCCCAATGCCACCAAGAAACACCAGTAGGATTGTGAGCTTGTCATTGCTGGGGTGAATAGAACTCTCAGGTTATCAGTTTTGGGTTAGGGTCTCCCCTTTCTACTGTGAGAAATGTGCACCATCCAGACCCAGAGCTTCAGTAAATTCCAGTGTGTATGTTTATGATTTGTATTCTATGTTTATTACATGTAATACCTATGTAACATATGTATATTATTCATATATGCATATGATAGACATAGAACATACATCTATACAGAATATATGTGTATATTTTACATACACATACATACCTATATATTATACATTATACATACACATACATACCTATATATTATACACAGATATATATTACACATAGGTATAAAAATATTTTATACTAACTCTCGTTAGGGAGCCCCACAAAATTCAATTTCACAAAAAGAATCATAACCTTTGGTTCAGCGTCATAGATGGGGGTGGGGGGAAAGCATCACGGCAGCCGAGCCAATAGGAAGATCCTGCTGTGAGCAGCAGCACAGCGGATCCAGCCAGCAGAGGGCAATGGTACAGCACATACGGTGCCAGGCCGGTGCATCTCAACACAACCTCCGAAAATTCCTTCCAAATGCTCCCCAGGGCTGAAAGAAAGCTGGCACTTTTCTTGCACTCAAGTTCAAACATTTAAATCATTCCCTTACAATTGAGTTGCTTCTTTTCCCACTCCTGGACTAACAGCAGCATGGTGAAATGTTCCACATGCTGTCATTTTCTGCTATCAGTACTCATTTAAGCTAGTCTTCCACAAAACTGGAGCATGAGGATGCCTCTTAAGATAATCTACCTTTCTGTTCTGACTTTTGAAGTGCAGACAGCAGTTGTAAACATTTCTGATGCTGATATGCCTTGTTATCAGACAGGCTTCTTTCAAAATGAGTGTGTTTTTTGAAATACAACTACTCCATGGGCCAGCACAGCTAAGACAGAACTGCTCAGACACTGGAACCTGAGCTACCACACTCTTCATATTATCACTGATATGCTTCTAGGAGCACAGCCCTTCCATTTCACTGCTTTTCTTTCCTGAGGTGTAAAAATATCTTCTAATCCTTTTCTGCTTTCTCTTCCATGTCTCACATGCCTTCAGCCAGTATTTATTGGCTGACCTTTTGGCCACAGATCCTGTATAACTGCATGCAGCATATTATTCCTGCAGCAGTTAGCTGTCCCTGCCTTCAGCTGCTAAGCCTAACAAATATACCTCGGGACCAATGATTTGTTGTCTGTTAGGGAGGCTTATAATGCACTGACTGGAAAGAAGATGGATAGTCTCTAGTTGCAGTGTTTCACCATGCCCTCACCCCGAGCAGCAGCTAAAGGCAGCCAGTAGAGGCACACACAGCTCCTGCTCCAGCAGCTGTGAGCAGCCTGCTCTCACACTAGCAGTGCCAGGGCACGACAAGAATGGCAGAGAAAAAGCAGAAAATTACACCAACAGGGGCTCAGCCACTGCAGAAGGTGAAGTGGTCATAGCAGTGGGAATGAGGGGTGCAGTACTGAAACTCATACACTGCTCCCTTGTAATGCAGGTCAGGGTCTAGCTAAACCTGATGGATGATTTTATACAGATTGCAGCTGCATTGAAAACGGTCACAGCTGCTAGAGCTTGCTTGTACTAGTGGGACTGGTAAACAAAGCAATTTGCATTTTAGGAAAGCTCTGTGTTAGGAGATCTCACTAGAGAATTCTCCCAGGCTCACAGGGTTTTAGCCCACAAAGACACTGATTTTCCATGAACATAAAGGGGGAGCTTTCTTTGTACAAGAATATCCAGCTCCTTATTGAAAGCTAGAAATAGACATCACAGTGAAAGTTCTCCCAAACTTAGTATGCAATTACAAAGTGATTTGAATTTAAGCCTATTATCTATAATCAGTGTAATGAAACACAATGGAAAAGCACCAGCTGAAGCCTCCTTATAACCAACCAATAGAGCTGAAGTCACGTGTATGAATTATGACAATGCAAGTAAAAAATATAACTAAATGTGTAGCATTTACAGATGACCACATGGTGGCTCTCAAGTACCAGAGATGAGCTATTTGAAACCAGAAATTGATGACCTCATAAAAACTCCAACACCTCTAGATAGGCTGTACTCACTTTTCCAGGAATTCTTGTAGACCCTGACGGCGATGATCCACATGATTAGGATTGTTCATGTTGAAAAAGGGAGTTCTGGACGGCAGTTCTGGTAGCTGTCTTTATAAACAGGAAAAAAATACACAGTTAAACCAAACGTAAAACAGCAGAGAAAAATGCAGAAAGCAAATGCCGACCCCAAGCATGTGAAAATCATGGGTTATGTTCCAGAAGCTCTTGAAATCAATTTGGGAACACAAGTTTGGGAAACTGAAGGGCCTCACACACCTCAAAGGGGAAAAATAAATTAATCTTATCAAAAATAATTAATTCTGGTCCACTTACTAAGCCTACATCCATGTCTGGCTGCATTTTATGGGTTTAAATGGAAGTTAAAAACTTCTGCCAAATTTTCCCACAGAGCATACATTTAGATAGCAAAATGCATTCTACAGAATAAACTTGTGCTAGTAAGAAACACAGGATACTTTCCAGATCTGATTTCTGTAGTTTTCTGAATTAGGATTAAACAATCCTTCCCTCCATGACTGACAGATTATTAAATATATAAAGTTGCTCACATAAGCACTGCATTGCTCTGAAGCCTCTGCCGGAGCCAAACAAATTCTCTATAGCGTCGTCTAACACAGGATGTTTTCCTTGTAAAGCATATACTGTTTGTCTGTTGGGAAATAAAAAACATTTACTTTGCAAATCAGCTTAAGCTAAAGTGCAGGCATGGTATTAACAACACATCCAAAATGTTATACTAATGCCCGAGACACCAATGGAAAGCTTGACATTAATTCAGTTTATGTTAAGGGCTGTGCTTTACCTCAGGCAGGACTGCTGACAGTTTCTACTGCTTCTCAGGGAAATCTTGTTCATTGCTTTCTTTTTAAAAGCAAGATATTTGGATTGCAGTACAATCCACAGTAACAGGAAAAACAGACCTCAGAAAAAAGTTTCAGTAGATAATGCCAATCTTTGCAGGGGAGAAAGATTCTAGCTATTCTAGTTACAATCCTGCAAACAGGTACACAGAGTTTTTGCAGTGTGCAGTTCCAACTTAAATCAAACCAAAGAAACCAAAGTGACTGCTCTCTGCAAGTAGCATCTTTTGGAGATTTTCCCAAAGAACACTATTAGTTCACTAGGAAAATGCCAATTCATCAAAAGAGAAACAATTTGTGGAAATTAAAAGCTTCTGCCAAATTTTCCCACGGAGCATACATTTAGATGAAATCCCATACACCAGACAGGACTCCATTAGTAAAATGCCTGCAGTCCAGCCCACCCTCCCTGCCTGCCAGGAGCCATAACTCCAGCCAGCCACAAGGTGCAGTCTGCAGAGAGCACAAAGATGTCAGCCTCCTGGAACAGAGGAGCACACCCAGGATACCACACAGTTTGAGAAGATAAATGCCCTAAGAACCGGGTAGAAGGGGAACTCAGCTGGCCTAAAAGCCAGGCAGACACAATACTTAGAGTCCATTGAGAAGTCTGGATGGTAGGACTAACCTAGGGACTTGGTGTCCAAAAGCCCTGGCACTGTGGTGGCAGGAAGCTGAATTGATGCTTAATAGCTTCAGAGATGCCGAGTGATGGATCATGTATCACTGTGTGCTGGCTTTGGCTGGGGGAGAGTTAATTTCCTTCACAGTAGCTGGGGCTGTGTGGACTACAATCACAAACCCAAATGCAACCACTTCACACATCCAAGCACCACTAAATTAGCATAATATGAATGTGAAGGTACACTGCAAACAACCACACTGCAGCAACCAATAACTTGGCAAAAAGAACTGAGGACAATTTAAAGCACAAATAACTTGAAAAGAAAGTTGTTTTCCCATGAATACCTGAACATCAACATTCTTCTATGACAGTAAGTTATCACTGTCTGTAACAGTCTTCTAGTTGATAAGTAGAGCTAAGGATTGACTGTTGTAAGACACTGTGGAATGCACATGTGAGCACATTAGGTTCCACCCCAGCTCTACTAAACCTACGTAGTGGCCATTGGCAAACCCACTTTACCTGTTCCACTGCATCCCAGTTGTTAAAAGGAGAATAACAGCCTCCAGCATCCCAGAAGCAGAAATTCCATTAATACCCCAAAGACAACCCTGGCTTGGACAGGAACAGCAATAAGAGCCCGAAGAATCTGTTCTCATATTTTTATACTTACGTGAATAAATATCTCATAGTCTATGTAAGAATGCCATGAGTCTTCTTTCTGTATCCTGGGGTCTCGCACCAAGACAGTTACAAATTCCTGTAAGTGCATAATAAAAATCAAGCAATTAATTTCAGAAGACAAAGGCAGCCTTAAAGACTCTCTTGATTGTTCTGCTGTTCCACAAACTACTGAGTCAGATTAAAAGCTGAACTGCTGTTTTATTGAATTTTGCAATCCTATAAATGGAGAAGCATAAAGCAATGAATCATCTGAGCTACACCACATGCCTGGGAAAGTCCCTGCCAAATTGCTAGCTGAAAAGGAATATTTCAGATTAAGTAACACTGTGAAAAGTCATACATGTTTCATGCATGGGAGACGAGATCTTGGCAGGGACAAACTGAAAGTCTAACATTCAAAGTCACCCATGTAAAGGAGAAGGAGGCAGGTATTTCAGGCTTTTCCCACATTTGTAATCAACACTGACAAAGAGCACAGCTGCAGATATGGCACTGGGGCATTTCTGTTCCATCAACCTGCCCAAGGAAGCAACACAGCTACACTGCAGGGCAAAATTCCCCATTTCGAAGGGACAATCATATAGAGTTTTTGTTGTAGAAGTTGTCGTATCTAGCTTACTTACTCATGATTTCTACATTTATATAATAATTTAGAGGGGTTTCAAGAGAGGGAGAGAGAAGGCCTGTGGACGTTCCTGTAATGTAACACTAATGGGAATTGGAAAAGACTGAAGAATTAGATGTTTCTCAATACTTTCAGCTAATGATCAAAATTTTGTTGTAGAAAAAACAAAAAAAAACACACACAAAAAAAACCCACACAAACAAAAAAAAAGAAAAACACTAGGATGGATGTTGGGAGTTTGGCTGGCTAAAGACTGGAAAAGTACAAAACCGTGGTTAATTCCAAGTCCTGCACCTGCTAGATAGTGTGTCCTTGGGCCTAGCTGTAGTAGGATAACAAATAGTGAAAGAGACATGAGAAAAGAGAGATGTAACCCCTAAGTAATGAGGAAGAGTTCATGGTATAGTTTAGCCAACAGATTGCTTGGCTTACAGAATATTCATAAGCTTATTATTTGCTGTATAAGTATTTGATACTTTCTTCAATAAACGGGACCTGTGATGAACCAGCTGGTGTCCTGGTCTCCTTCCTACGACAGATGGAAAATATTCCTTTAAATACAAAGGTCAAAAGTGTGCTTAGATACCAGCTACTTCTGGAGTACATGTAAAGTCTGCCCTACTCCAATTGCATAAATAAGCTATTCACCCCAAAAGCTAAGCCAACCACCTAGCAAAGACTTAAAGAAAAGTGTATCACTTTAAACTGTAGATGTATTCCCCCTGAGAGGAAGGCACTGCGCAGGATCTCCAGGTACAGGAATCAACTGTGGGAGGAATGACAGTATCTCTGGTAAAAAAACATGCTTTTTTTAGTGCATATTTGCATAAATCAAGAAATCTTGAACTAGAAAGCTCTAAAAGCGCGTCTTCCTACGTCCAAACGAAAGGCATCAGAAATAAAAGCTTTATTCCTCAGCCAAGTATTCTCCCCTAACACACACCTGCATGTACCACCATTGCAAACCCTCAGTGGACTGACAGGAGAACAATAGCAACCTTGAAAGATGAAGATACACTTTTTCCTGGACAGCCATTGCACTCTGTAGGTAGCAGGGAGACATTCAAGGTCTGCATGAAATCATTTCCCTCCCTGATTTCCAGGTGTTACTGAGATGGGGAGCCTGTGGCCTGATGGCTGGACACAGCTTTTGTTTTTATGTTACTTAGCCCAGCTCCTGATCCCAGGGGTGTTTTCTGTGTAATTGGTGGTTACCCTTCTGGTGAGTATCATGAACACCTTGCCAAATAAAGCATATTTGAAAGGCTCCTCCTGCCACCTCTGCTGCTTCTTTCATTGCTGAAGAGCACCAGAGGGCCAAATCTCCCCTGCAGCTTTTTTATCCCATGCCAGCATGACACAAGAGGAACAAATGATCAGAGTTTTAATCATTTTTACCAGCTGAGGGTCATGCCTTTACTTTTACAAAAACACTTGTGGGACATATGAGGAAGTTATTTCAGCTCCAGAGAAGACATTCAGCAATGTGCTGAACACCGGAGAGGACATCATTTTGGGTTATTTTTCTCCACCTGCCTCACTGCCTGTAGTATTTACCATACATAGGTAGGTAGGTAGAGCAGACTTTCAGACCCACTGTACCATCTTTTTACGTTGCAAGTTTTTGTCTTCCCCAAATTCCTATTTCCCTGTATCCCAATCCTCTTCAAAGCTGCAACCACTTCTCAACATACTTTCTTTCCTTTGCTGAGCACTGAATGCAACAGTCCTGCAAGTGGAAGAAGAGAAATTATGCCAAGAAGCTTCGAACAGGACACTGCACTCATTTTCCCTTCAACTGGTGCAGCACAGAAGTCACAACCTCAGGCAGCCTGCTTATAACCTGACCTCAGCCTCCTTCCTCTCATTTACTGCTGTATCAGCTTCTTATTGACTTTCCTTTTGTCCAGGTTCCCCAAATTACCCCATTTCCAAATAACCTTCCATAACCTTCTCCTTTGTACAGAATCAAAATAGTCTTTGAAGTAAAATACTTCTTTCAAACCTTTACCAAAGTATTGCGATTAAAAGTTGCTATTGGATATGCTGCTGGTTAGCTATGGTTTACTCTGCAAATCATTCCAGACCACAAGATTTGCACTGGAAAACTTCTGTACACTTTTAACTTGCAATTAACTAGTCACTGAGTTTCAACAAGGAGGAAGTTAAAACCCTTCAGACTCTACCTACCAAAGAAATGAGACCTGCTGTATATGCCATGGCAGGAAGTGTCTAAGCAGTAAAGAACTGAGACAAGATGAAAAATGATGTGCAGAACAGCAGAGCACCTCAGCAAAATGCAACCCTCAGACACAGTCACTGTCAGCTTTGATTTGAAACACTAGGATTTCAACAGAAGAGTGGGTGTTCCTTCTTTCCCCCCTTACCGAAAAAATGACAATACTGAGTTTAGAATGAAGCAAGATAAACAGTAAGCAACTAGAAATGAAAAATAAAAATGTACAGCCTTTCTCAAGATTTATGGTTACTTCCCCTATTTATCTCTTGAATCCAGGAAGTGTTGTTGCTATTACAGATTTTGCTGCTCTGAAACAGTGGCATTCCACATGTAGACTGTTCCTTCTCTTGACCTTTAAGTCTCCTCCAGAATACAAGATCCCACTGGGAAAAGAACATTGCTCTAATCAAAGCAGACCTAACCACGCAGTGTAAGTGATGATCCACTGCCAGAAAAGGTCCCTATGCTTTTGCATCCCTAGAGTAAAGGTCAGTATTCATATACAGGCTATGTTATAGTCCAAGCAGAGTTGGGTGGCAGAATACTCACTCCTCTGCGAGAATGCTGTTTATATGCTCAGTGCATCCTGCATTCACTGGTCACAAACAACCAGGAGATTACAGCAACACTGGGTAATAACTACCTTTCTCTTCTCTATGTATTCCAATCCCTCCCCATTTTGCTATAAAACTGAGGACACTCTCAATACGTAAGTCTTTTCTCAAGTAAGGCACTGTCCACCTGGGGGAGGTGACGCTGACCTCTCCATCCCACAGACCACTTGAAGACTAACTTAATCATCACAAAACTGCACTGTAGTCCAGCTGTACAACATGGGAGACTCAGTACAAAGACAGCCAAGGTTTCAGGGACTTTTTACTTTTGCCAGCTGCAATCCTGTACAAGGTATCTCCCCCTCCTGCCCAGTGCTGCTTTGTTTTCCCAGAACTGCAGATCTATCTAGCTATTATGTCACACTACACATATTTTCAGTTTTGTTTTTTCATTGCTTTTTTTCTTGGTTGTATTGTTGGGGTTTTTTTGAGTGGCACAATATATATATCAATGTATTCAAGAATATGTGTCCTGTAAGGCTTCAGAGCAACAATTCTCTCAAAACCAAAATTTGCTGTTAAAAGTGTCCAGGTTTGGGCAAGGAGGCCTCTTGCACTGGAAACACTATATACTCAAAAGAAAGGTACTGGAAGATGTGGCATCTCTATTTACTCCTTCTCTCTGGAAACTACTAAATTTAGAGACAAACAATTTTCTGTCCAAACTGCCAAAGCTATAGCTTTGATATGGAGCCCAGCAGCCATGCTGACCTAAACATCCTCATGAATATTCAGAATCTTCAAATCTGCCCCAAAAGCAGTCAGAACTACTTAACAAGCAGGAATTGCAGAGCAGTTTCTCTGGCTGCATGTGCCTTTTAGTTCCTGGCTAAAGCAGCCAGTTTAAGCATGGCACTGGTGGTATTTTGCTACCCTGTCCTCAAGGCCAGGAGCAGTCCAAGTACATAGGGTCACACATAAATGACTAAACAGCCAAAGTGACACCCAAATCTGGAGTACACCTACTCCCTCATGGTTACAGATCCATGCAAAGAACATGAGTGTTGACAGGAAACTATAAGGACAGCACTGAGGTCACACAGACACAAGCATGGAAAAACAAAATGTTCCATTTTGCCTCAAAAGGAAAAACAACCCATAAAGGCAGCTGAAGAAAACACAATAAATCTTTCTCTTTTAATTTTTCTGTTTCTTTTTTAATTCCCCTTCTCTCTTTTCTAGGATATATTTCTGCATAATGCAATGGATTCCTCAGAGAAAAGCATAAGGCAGAAGCCTCTCTATACGGAATCTGATCACAAAAAATGTGCCTTTCTTAGAAATCCCTTAACATTTTCCTACTAGGAAAATAGGAAATCTGACATGGAAATATCTGTTTTTAATATGAGGGGAAAATCTGCCACAAGAAGGAGGAATAAAAACAATCTCACATTGGTTGACTATTTGTATTTAATCATTTCAGCTGCATTTTAATTCAAATGTCTGTGCTCAAGACTGTATCAGGTGATGAGCTTGTGCTCCTGTTACACATGTGATTAGTCAATAAACCCTGAAGAGTAATTTTCCACAAAGCTTCCAAGAAAAATAGCATATCCCATCAGGTTGCCTGTTAGTAAAAGGATCAGCCACAAAGGACAGGGCACTTTTCATGCTGTGGATGTTGGCATCTTCACTCCACTCATGCTGTGTAGTAAGGCTGATGAGACTAAGAGCTGAGACAAAATAGTTTGTTGAAACTTTTAATGTTCATTGGACTGAGCAGAAGAGAACATGCAAAAAGGATTCTTGTGGTCCATGCAGCTGGTAATCAGAGCTCAGATCCAGATCCAACCATTGTCCCTATAAAATATCTAAAACTGATAAAAAGAAGACTCCATCCAAAGCCTCCTCTCCTGTCTCAGTGTCTGACCCCTTTCTGCACAGTCACTCTGACTGAATATCTGATTCTTCTATCAGATTTTAACAGAAGCAACTGGCACTGCATCATTCCAGAATATTCTGTATCCTGGCAACTAAAAGTATGAAGAATACAACCAGTCTTCCCTGATCTATGCGAATCATAATGAAATTCAATCCACAACTTGAATCCTTTTTTATTAAAGCTTAGATATCACTTACCTGTTTTTCATGTTTTGGTGTCATCTTCACTGGTTTGTAGTAAAAAAAAAAATCAACCTGGAAAAAAAACCAAACAAAATAGACATCAGATTGGTATTTAGTAGTTATTTAAAGGTCATTATCACTTTTGCCCTTTATTAGTAGACAGTGGAAAAAGCCAGGCTTAGTGCCATATATGGCAGAAAACACATTGCATTACCTGTAACTCAGAATTTATTAATTTTTAAAACAGTCCCTTTTTAGAAGCACTGGGCTAGTCCCCTTCTCTATATATTTGTCACACTTGACAGTCCAGTTCATCTCTGAAGTCAGTGCTTTTCTTCTATGCTCCAAGAGCCATCTCAGGGCTCATCCTCACACCCACCTCCAAGAGCTTGGCTGAGCCAGCATTCCCAGTGCTCAAACACAGCCGAGGCAGTGCTGCCTGGGCCTCACTCACAGGGAACCAGGAACAAGTCTGTGGGACTGCAGCTGAGTTCCAGAGACCCTAAAACATCTGAGTCAAAAGAATCAAATGCCAAATCTCAACTATCTTCCTCAAACTCAGAGAAATGGAGACACAAACTGCTTGAATTCCTCAGGAGAGTTAAAACTCAGGCTAAATTTCACAGCATCTGTGTTTTCAAACCTCCTTGTAGGGAGGGGATAATTAGACCAAAATGAAATATCTTGTCATTAACTTATATTTTAAATCTCCTCTTTTGTTGAAAATCCCAATAAATTTTTAACTGTGTCTGCAGTCCAATAAACTGGACAGTTTGCTCAGGACAGGTGCCCACATGGGAAGAGCAGGACAGCTTTATTTACTTGCCAGGTTATATACACACCATCTCCTGTTTAGTGATATGGAGCTTGAAGCTGCTGTTGTTATTATACAACTACATATTTACGGCAAGCCCAGCCAAGGAGTGCTGAACACCCCACCCCTGCCCAATGCCTCTCACAAACACTTTCAAATAACAAACCCCACCCATTTTAATAAAACAGAGCACAAAGATAAGCACATATACATTTCTTGGACCAGGAAGTTACTCTGGAACAAACAACCACTTTGTTGTCAAATTTCTAGAGGGTCAGTCGTATCAAAATAGGATACTCTGTTTCCAAATAAAAATGACCGTACATAAGACTTTATCCTAAAGGGTGCCATTGTACAGTTCCATTTCCATAAAGATAAGGCCATCATTTCACTTCCATAGCTAGAAAGGTAGTGATAAAATAGGAATAACAAAAACATTTTTTTTTTTAAATTCCATTTATATATGCTTAACTAGCATGTATGTTCCGAGTTGAAGTTATAGAAGAGCACTCAAACACTTCTTGCTGCACAGGCTCATCAGTGTCAAGCCTCTCTGCAAGGTGGGGGTGAAAATTCAGCTCACTGGGGCTAACTGCTGTTAATGCAAAAGTATATTATAAACTTTCCTTTTAGGGAGATAATTGGCTTTTTACCTCACAGGAGGGCACCAGCACACATCACAGGCCTTTCATGGAATTGCATAATCATTTAAGCTGTCTCCAAGATCATCAAGTCCAGCCTTTGACTGACCAGTACCTTGTCCACTATACCATGGCACTAAAGCCCATGTGAAGCTGTTTCCTTAACACCTCCATCCATGGTGACTCCACCACCACCCTGGACAGCCCATTCCAATGCTTAACAACCCTTTCTGTGAACAAATTCTTCCTGAGGTCCAACCTGAACCTTCCTTGGTGCAGCTTCCCCTGTCACTGACTTCCCCTTGTCACCACCACGTGCTCTTCCCCTGTCACTGGCTGGTCCCCAGGCAGCTCCAGCCTCCTTTCAGACAGCTGCAGGGAGCAATAGGGCCTCTCCTGAGCCTCCTTTTCTCCAGGCTGAACACCCACAGCTCCCTCAGCTGCCCCTTGCAGGACCCAGTCTCCAGACCCTTCCCCAGCTCCTTGCCCTTCTCTGGTCTGGCTCCAGCACCTCAATGTCCTTCACAAGTGAGGGACACAGAACTGGACCCAGGACTCGAGGTGCAGCCTCACAAGTGCTGAGTACAGACAAAAAAACCAGCTATGTTGGGCTCAGGCTGTTTGAAGAAGATTCTTTGTGCTATCTCTCCCCACTGAGTATAGCTGTAAACCGATATAGTTTGATGTAATTTTCCCCCCTTTCTCGTTTGAATGTGCTGAGGTTTTTTTTTCAAAATGGCAATGCAAAATTTTTTTCCAGTTATGTATCTTTATTCCATCAGATTCTGCAGTGTGTTTCTCTCCGGCCTCTAAGCTGATTCAAGTGAGAAATTATGCAAGCCCAAAATATCTCGTTCCTAACACTGTTAGCAAATGACAAGGCTGAAATAGCACGTTTCATTCTGTCATCTGTTTTTCTAATGACCGAGTTATGTGTTGGTACAGGTTAGCAAGAATGGCTTAAACTCCAAACAGCCACCACAATTTTAAATATTTAATGGCAAAAAATTAATATTTCAACACCAAAAAGCTTCCTAAAATATTTAAAATACATCAGTTTTTCATCAAGTAATTCAGAAAAAAAAAATCAATAATGGAAATGCATGCCCCCCAAGGCTGCCTTTTTTCACTGATTTCAGTGAGATTGCCCAGTCCTGCTGCAGCCACTTGCAAATATACTGAATGCAATATTCTGTCTGGTAGCAAGACATATATTTGGGAACCTCTGTAACACATAGAGAAGCCAGTGAAGCAGAACACACAGCAAAGCTAGTGAAACTTCTGCTTAAGAAGTTATCTTTGTATCTTGAGAGAAAACTACTCAAAATACCAGTGATGGAGAAAAACAGCTATCAGAAGACAAATAAATCTTTTGGTCTTTTTACTCTAAGCAAAATTTCCTCTGACAGGGAAATGAACAAGTGCTGGGAAACAGAATCAAAAAAAGCCAGTGGTCGGTCTGTAGTTTTGATAAAACACTTTCTGCTGAGGGTGGGAAACCCCTCCCCACATTGCTTTGAGTAAGTTTTTGTTCTGCTTCTGATCCATTATCAGTCTGAAAACTTCTCTTTTTTTTTGTTTGTTTCATATACTATATTAACTGCTTCTTGCAGTATGTATTTTTATGGTTTTTAATTGCATAACCAACAAAACTGCCAGGGAACAGCTCCACAGCTGCTAACAGCAACCACTCAAAAGCAAGAAGATTACGTAGGATGAATTGCCATACTTCCTGTGCCTGAAAAAGAACCAGGAAGAAGAGGGAGGAAAAAAACACAAGTACTGCAGTATTTTTCTTAGGGAAAACAGATAAACTGCAGTGCTCTTCTTAAGGGTAAGAGATAAATAATATCAAGTATTATATTTTATTTCATATTTTAGAGATTAGTTTCTGTTTTAAAATCTAAATTAAAACAGATAATCTAACATTACTAGGGATATACCCTTTTATCATGTAGATGGACTGCTCCTGAAGGAGGAAGTGATTTCTCCCCAGTGTTCTCATACTGAAAGATGAAAACTCAAGTGGCAGTGCAGACAAAAACCACATCAACTTGCTCTAAGAACAGCATGAACAAATGCAAGCCCTCCTGGCTGCCTCACCAATAGCTATATTTAGCTGCACTGAAATTTTACAATTTCACTCATTACTGGGCAGTGACATATGCAATATCCCTATCTGCCCTGGGAGTGCTCATGCATTCCATGTGGTCAGTGTTTCCTCTCAAGGATAAATGCAGCTAGTCAGCTCATCCATCCATCCATCCATCCATCCATCCATCCATCCATCCATCCATCCATCCATCCATCCATCCATCCATCCATCTTTGGTTATTTTTAATCATATAACTAAATGACCACCTTGAGACTTTAAAGGGGAAGTGTGATTTAGTTTTAGACCTTGGTGATGATTCAAAGTACTATCCAGTCATAAGCAAAGTCCTCAGCTGTGCTTTCGGGGTTGTTCCCACTATCAGTATCAAATGAAACTTGAATTAAAGGCTTCAATATGACCAAGAAAGAGAGAAAAATTGAATCTCTAACTGCTTACAAGTCTTTCCTGCATTTTGTGGTTTGCTCACCTTAAGACCCAAATAAAGTCATAATAATTTTCATTTAGAGCCTGTAGAAAGTTCAGCTGCATCCATACATGGAGCTCACTGTCAAAGAACATGCCCATGTGCACCTGGCCACACTATGTTCCTGAAAGGCAAGCAATCTGTGTGGATTTGTAAGGAAAATACACAGGCAGGGGTGATGGCAGAACTGGGAGGAACAGGAAGAATAATAAAGAGACGCTGTGGAGAGCTCAAAAAAACCCTAAACCTATAAAAACACAGCATTTTGTGTTGCCAAATTGACCACATCCTAACACAGCTTGGCATTTACAGTAATTGGATACATGGCTATCACAGAACTACTGCTCTTGTTGATGGGAAAAATCTTATTCAGATGCTGCTCCTCAAGCAGGGACTTTCAGTCGATCAACAATAACTCAAACTCTACTTCACCTCCTCCATTTCACACCTGTGGCCAACCCAACTGTACTGATCAGACCCATGAGTTCACTTTTGTTCCTCACTGTCCATGAACCAGATGGTGAGGACTGAAACTCCACACTGTGCAGGTCACAGAGCACATTTCGTCCTTTTATCTATCCTGATGGTTATTTGCCTCACCCTCAGCAAATTACTGTAAGGATCTGTTGGTCAAAAGTGAAAGGAGTATGAAAGTCATGAGCATTTTCATCTATACACAAGTCAGGGGTGTGCAGCCTCCTTAGTGAAGTCCACAAAATGAAGTACCCCTTGAGCAAATCCTTCTCACTTCCCAGGATCAAAGTACCAGTTTCATCAGTGTTGTATCACAGTAGGAGCACAATCACTTCACTGCTGAGAAAAAAATAAGCACACTGTCTAAACTGCTTTTAAAAGAATGGGAGCTTTCCAAACCACCAAGAGAATTCATACACCTTCCTTTCCACCACAATACAATGTAGAAAGGCACTGCCAAATATCATCCCTTTGTGGCTGCACTTGAAATTCCCAGGTACTGTTGCCAAGATGCTTAGTTAACTACTCCTTCCTATGGAATTTCACCTCATTTGGTTTTTAAACACTTTTTTATGGCCATGAGGTATAAGACAGTTTCTCCTTAACCATTACATTAGCATTTCTCCCCAGTCAGCCATTCCCCTGTCCTGCAATCTTGCTGGCTAGTAAGACATGTTTTACCAGAAGGATGAATCTGGATCATTAAAAAAGGAAAAAAAAAAGACAATAGATAAGAAATTTTCATTTGTTTCAGAGGAACTTCACAATCAAAGAGTTAATGAAAAATACTAATTTCCCTCTGCCCTCCAAAATAAATACATCACAAGGATTACAGTGCCAGGTGTGGGTCACAGATTTCCAATTACAGTGGTATTATACCATGCTTTCAATTGCTTCAAGTTAATACAACATTGCTGCGCAGCAGCACGAGTTACGCGCCAAGCCCTTCTGAAATCTCTAAAAGCCTAAAGACAAACAAGGAAGAAGTACTGAGAAATCTGTTCAGAGTAGAAGAGAGCTATTCAGATGTTTCCCCATTCTCTTTTGGTTGTTACTGATGGGTTGGTTTGGTTTCTGGGGGGGAAGGGGGTTTTGTTTGTTTTTTTCTTTTTCAGGCTCAAATTTCAGATATACCCACAACCAAAGGACTCCATGGATATTCTGCAGTTTCATTGGGTTGCTGATCTCAGAGGACTGCTATGGTTTTCTCTTAATAGAAGCTACACAGGCTAACACAGGCATCTTGGGATTTCAGGTAACAACTACAGAACAGTAATTGGGGGTCAAATCACTGAAAAAACAGTACATGCCAGAGCTGGTCACAGTAATTATTTATTCCTCAGGGCTAATGCTTGCCACTGCTTCTGCAGACAACCAGGGGGCCACTCAGAACTTTCCTGCAGCTCCAGCTCCTGTGTCTTCCAGGCAGCCTGTCAAGCTGGTCTGCCATGGGAGCCTGCCTTTGCTACTCTTTCAAATTTTTATGGAGCATAAGAAGTAGATTAAACTACACAAAATTATTTTTGTGCCATACATAATCACAGGTTTTGTTGCTAGGACACTTTCAGAAGGCTGACAAAGAGATAAGGCAGTCTCTGAAGGCAGCATTGGTGACCTTCCAGGTAAAGTTTCAGAAGTGAACTTGCTCCAGGGAGCTTTTGAGATTCCTTGAGCTAGGAAAAAATCAATTTCAGAAGAAACAGCAGCCTTGGCAAGCTGGCAAAACAACCAGCTGTACTCAACATGCAAAACACTGGACAGGCACTAGGCTTCTTACTGATAACTTACACAAAACAGGCATGCCACTGGCACTGAAACTACCTCTGAGAGGGAAAGAAGCAAGTAATTTCCAGGCTAAGCCACTTGCTGAGCAGCACTGTGTACTTAGCAAGTGACAGTTCCGTTCAGTTGCAGAAGTGACGAGTGAGGATGTGCACACTGTGCATAAACCACACAGAGATCTTACAAGGTACACCAACACAGAAAGATAAACCTGCCCTAGGTATTTATTACACGATGCAAGTTACAAACAACACGAGACAGCTGTTACTTTTAGAAACCAACAAGATGGGAGTTGTAAAGAGACTAACGTCTCAGCACTTCAGAACATAGATTAAATTCCTAAGAAAAATATTAAATGTTTCTGAAGGAAGGTTCAGAGAATGTATATGTCTTTCTTTCAAAAATCATGTTTTTCTCAAGACTTAAGTATCTCATTGCATAAAATAAAATAAAGTTACCTTAAAAACAGTATCCTGCTCAAGGTATCCCTGTAATCATTATTTTTTATTTATCACAGGAAAAGAAGGGCTGATGGAAGCTATCTTTGCTGCTGAGTAAGTAGAGCAAAAGTCAGCAAATACTATGCAGTCTTATCACTACATTTCCTTCTCTGTCTCTCAGACGCAGAGGCTGCCATCACCTGACCCCTTCCTTCCTGACTTACCCGCTGAGACACTTTGAATCTCATGTACCAGAAATTTCTCATTTTTTGCTTATTCAAAATATTTTAATTTATGATACAATTTTTGTCTGCTGCTTGAATTGCTGTTACTTAGCACTACACATTCCAGCTCAGCCTTTTTCCTGCTGCAGATTTCCTTATGCTATCAAAGCATCTATTTTTGTGATGTGTTACCTGCTCCAATCCAGGAAGTGTTTGGTCTTGTGCCCAGAGAGGAAAGTAAAGCAAAAGTTATCGTTTTGGCTGCAAGCACAGAATTAGAAGTCCCAGTCTCATGACATGGGTCTGGGGAGATGGCTGGGAAAGACCCAGCACAGATACAGTAAAAAATGAAATGAACAGCTAAGCAATAACATCCTGAGACAGACTGATCCTAAGTCTGTAAGTCTGTATAACTGCAGCTTAAGACAGTGGGTAAGACAGGAAATACTGCAGTCAATATAGTGTGCCCACAAAGCATTCTGATCAACTCTCTTCCAGCTGTTGTGTCTCTTGTGTCTTTTAAGTCGACCAAACCCATGGCAGATCACTACAACAGCGCAGCTGGATCAGATATCCAGTCCTTCACACTATGGCAATTCACTCTTTGGGCTCTCTTCCCCTGAAGAATGCATCAGATGGCCCATCACTGATGCAAAATCTTACTGCTGTCACATTTGTGTAGCTGCAGACACATATTGCACCACTTTGTGGCCTGGGTCTATCAACCATCAAATAAACCAATAAAGAATGTATTAACAGTGAGTTCACTTGTTCAACGGGCTTTTTTACCTTTCTAGAAGCTAGACTGTGCCAGTGGCATGAGAACAGTATTTTGGAAGCAAAGGGCTTCTGAACAGTGTTACTTATTACTAAAGCAGGCAATTCTAAAAAACAAACAATGTTTGGCAGGATAAACTTTTCATGAGACTGACCAGTAAGAAAAGCTGAGGATCAGTGATTCATCCATTTACCTAGATTTTCTACCTCTCATTTATTTGAGAGATGTGATTTTTATTGCTTTCAATAAAACAATAAAATGTTTATTGTTTTAAGATGTGGTTTTTATTGTTTTCACCCCACTGCTGCACTCTGACTTTATAAGACTGATATCAGCTTTTGGCAAGTTCCTGGCACAAGAGGCTCACCTGTGATGTGGCAAACTTCTTTATGAAGTTGTGAGAGAACAGCAGGAGGCATAGCAAATACACAAAAATGGGAGGGAGAGAAGAAAAGCAGCATTTGGCTGCTCTGCCATCACAGCCAAGTCAAAGAAGTTGCTGGTCAGCCTGGAACAAACACTGTTCAAGATCAAATGGTAAGAGATGCAAACGTAGAAAACAGTGCTTGCAGGACAAGTAAGGCTCACAGCTTGCTTTCACAGCGCCCAAACCCATGTGATGAATTCAAGTAGACCACTAAGTAGTCCGAACAATAAATTCTGCCTTCAGTAGGAGAAAGATTTCACTCTCACAGAACAGGTGCTGCAGAAATGAGCAGAATGCAAAGATCTGTATGGCAAGCCTATGGGAAAACAGTGGATCAAGAGGAAACTGGTTTGTGTTAAATAATGCTTATTCCAAGTTCATTTATTAGTCACTGTCTTTAAACACAGAAGATATACACTAAACTTTTGGAAGTCCCAGTCTGCTTTCTGCTTGTAAGCGCTTCAGAGGCAAATACTATGAGAAAATGCATGCGAAGTCACCAGTTGAAATAATTTATGGTCATAAACAATGTCCCAGAAAGTCCTTTTCTTTTGCAACACTTGCAACAGGCCCAGTCCTATTCTTTTTGTTACCTGTTAGGTTTAATTTACTTCAGGCCAAAAAAAGCACAATCCAGTCTTAGAACAAGTATCAATTCATACAACCACACTTTTAACTAAACCAGCTGAAACCTACACATTAGGAATGGATGAATTAGAAGTCCTAGTTTGTGGTCCTACAGTTAAACCCATACCAAATGTCCCTCACATGGCTGGAAGGATCTGACAACCATCAAGAGATCCTCTCCCCAGCCCTACTGGTTTGTAGAAACACAGTGATGTTGCAGTGATGTTGCTCTTCGGCCCAGATCTCAGAACAAAACCCCAGCCACAGCACCCCAACGAAACCAAGGGCCCAGACCAAGCAGGAGCAGAAGGTACCAGCTACCACACACCCCCTGCAGTTGGCTGCCCACAGAGGGAAGCCCCACTGCAGGTATCCAGCCTAGACCTCAGTGCCAGTAATTTTTCTGCAGAACTGACACAAGTAGGTCACTCGGTGTCACTGGAGATGTAAACAGCCATTACTGAGCATGCATTTCCCCTTTATAGGTGAGTTTCAAATCCTGCACCACATTAAGCACAGCAAGTGTTTTACATGCTCAGAAAGCATTCTGTAAAGATAGCACTGTCCTTGACAGGGTCTGTATTATTGTTCTGGCAGAACAGGAAGGAAAATGGTTAGATGTTTTAGTCATCTAGACTAAAAACAATACAACTTTTGTAATTATAAAAGCTAGTTATTAACTGACCATTGAAATCCAGAATTTCATCTACATTAAAGAGAGAATAAAGCTATTCAAGGTTGGAAAGTTATCTAGCTTAGCCAAGCCTATGGAGAAAATGCAGCACTCCTTAGAATTTAACTTTGCCAGAAACCCAGTGAAAGGGCAATCATATACATGAACCTACATGATTTTTCCACAACAAACTTCTATTTCAGATGGTCTAGGACAAGTCAGTTTACCACCCAAGGTTGGAATGACAGAAGCTCTAGTGATCCTCAGGTGGTCAAAATAATTCTGGAGTTTCAACTAGTGTTTACACAGTGATGGTCAGATGCTGTAAGTCCCAAAGCCTTCTTTTTCAAGCAAACCAATAGGTTTGCTCAAAGAGAAGATATTTAATGTGTATAAGTCGCCTTGGTGCAAAGGATCTGTGACTCTGGAAATCCTGGAGAAAAAGAAAGAATCCTTTTCTGAAAGAAAATGATTGCTTATGCACATATGCTATAGCATAGGATATTATTTTCCCAGTTTGACTGAAGCCTAAAGATTGCCTTATGTTTTCTTAAAGATAGTCCACAGGACTTCAAATTATCTTTATGGTTATCTTGCATTAGTTACAAGGTTTGGTGCAAATACTGATGTTTTCCTGAGAAAATCAAGATATTTTCTTTGCAAGTTGACCTACACTATTAACACCAACCTACCATGGTTTGCATTAAACCCCTGTAATTCATCTGTGGATAGCTCACAAAAAAAGACCTCAGCTGGGAGAGGATCTTGCATTTCTACTCTAAGGTTTAGCACTTGATTACATCCTACTGTTGACATCTTTTTCCCAGTCAGCACGTCAAACAGATCTTCCAGCTCAGCATATTCTGTGATTCCTCTTCATCCACCCAGAGAGGGGGAGACAAGGGGCTTTCTCTCATCTGGGATGAGCCATTTGCCTTCCTGCCTCCCCAACTCCAAACAGTCACACCTGCAACCAGTGGCCAGACAGACCTAACAAATGCCACGTAGTCCTACATCCTTGGGGAGCACAACAACTCGTGTCCCAGCCATTAAACATCACCCTTATTATTTCACATGCCTGAAGACACGTGAGGGTGTCTTCGCGCTGTGCATGAGAGACAAGGCTGTTAGACTCAGCTGTTCCCAAAGCACGACTGCAATGACACTGTGTGCCAACGTGACTATTTATACACGAGCGCCTGGCACGTCATAGGCTCTGGCATTATCAAGATGTTCTTCAGTGCCTGAGACTTGCAGATATGTCCCTTCTCCCTGTAATCACTCCCCAACACCTCCACTGCCACCTCACCTTTTCATATGTCATTAGTAGAAATTCATTTCTTCTGGGAAAAGACACACTGCTCTTGAGAAAACAAAGCCTTCCCCTCTGGGAAGACAACTGAAGATCTCATTAAAACAGAAGCTAAAGTTATGACTAATTTAAAACCACACATCACCATTACACAATTAAAACAATGAGACTAATAGAAGGCAGAACTTACAACCTGGTGACTGCTGCTGTACACAAGAAGCAAGGTAGGTGAGCAGCTAGGGCCTCCCTGAGGGAAAGGAGGAGCAGGAACTGGAAGGATGCGTGGGCAGCACGCAAACAGAGGTCAGAGTAAATTACTCACTGTCAATTCTACAGTAAAAATAGATGCTTTATTACAGGAGTAGAACATTTGGCTTTGAAACATGGCTTTAGCTATAAGTGAGTGCATCTTCCTAGACATCTCTGGTAGAGAAGAAAGGGAAAGGAAGAAGTAATTTTCTTAAGCCTCAAATTCTTTCAATCTCAGGAAACAAATTCCTCCACACCACAAAATGTAGGCATGGAGGGCAATTGGCTTCCTCTTTTTATGCACAAGAGGGAAGATCCATAATGAAATCATTCCTTGTTTACCCATTCTCAAACAAATGGAACTTGATGGTGCGCATCCTGCCCCTCAGCTCTGTGACAGTCTGTAACACCAGGCATACGAAGATGCTGGAGCAAAGAGAAACTCCCTTCAGTCCTTCAAGCACTTCCTTTTGGGCCAGGCCCACAGAGTGATGCTTTCTGTAGTAATTTTTTCAAGGTTCATATCTGTTGATGAATTCACCTGCCATACTGGGAGACAGTTTGACATAAGTCAGGCTGAGGTGCCAGTGGGACAACGTGCAGTGCTGGGGTACTGCAGACACCTTGAGCAACACCTGCACAGCATCACCCAGAGACATGCCCTGTTTAACTGCAGACTTTTAGCAAAGCAGCAAAAAACAAGCAAGAACACAGTATGTATGTTAGTTATGTCTGTACCCGAAGTACTGAAGGAGTAAGCACACCAGGGAGCAAGTCAAGGGCCAGCACAAGGGCTGGCAGACCATGTGGGCTCCTTTCTCTGTGGAGAACAGGCCCAACAAAATCAGAAAGGAAACTGAAACCAGGAGCCCTGAGGATATTTAAGGATTCTGTGAAGACATTTCACTAATTAGGCCTTGAGAAGACAAATACTGGTTTGAATTTCTCCAAGTTGAAAGATGATCCCTGGAGGAACACTGTGGGAATTGCAGAACCATTTGTGATTTCATCATTCGATTATGTTCCATCAGAACTCCCACTGTTCCGCCTTTTCTACGGAAATCTGGACAAGCAGGATTCAGACAGATAAACTTAATGTTCATGTCTTTGTGAATGCTCACAAGGTGTCCTACTTACTCTTCAGCTGCTGCTCCAGAAGAGGGTGGATCAACTGTAGGTCATGTGCCAGCCTCACACAAGTGTTTTGGATCCCTCTGGACAGTCACCTGGAAAGGCACCAGCCACACACATCAGGCCACTGACCCTTGCAGTGTAGATGGATTCCTCAGGAGATCCTGCTCCTTCTGCAACATCTCCCACCATGAGGGCTTGTCTGTGCCAGGGCTGCTGCAAGTGTTTTCAGCTCCAAGCTGCCTTTGCAGTCTCTCTGCTTCTTCCTTCCCTCCCACAGATGCTTGATTTTAACAGCACAGAGAGCTGTTGACCAAGCTCTCAGCAATTCAGTTGGAGCTTTTGCCAACAAGGAAATTGTGATGGCAGTCCGCTTTCTGTGGGTGGAGAGGTCACACCTGCAGCCACCAATGAAGTGGCATGACAAGATTTTTATTTTTGCCTTCCTGTCTTTCAATGTCTCTATATACAAAATATGAATGTTTTGTAAACATACTAATCAAGGATTCTTCTGGATTTATTTTCTTTTTTTTTCGGCCTCCAAGCTGGGGAAGAAGAATGCTTACGAAAGATGTTTCTATTCTTAATTTCTGTTCAGAGATTTAGCAAGCTATGATACGAAGGCCTAGAGCCAAACACTACGCAGCAAACTCGTGCATGTAACTCCCTGTAGACAAGAAGCATGATTTGCTTCTCTTTTCCAAGACTTATCTTGCCAAGAAGCTGGGAAATTACTGTAGGACGCATTTTCTCTTTGTATTTTTATCGGAAGAACACAAAAGTTGCTGAGGTTTTGTATTTTAGATAATAAAAATATGCAAAATATTTAATGAGAAGAAATAAAAACCACAATACCCTAAATTATAGAGATCTCTTTTACTCCTCTGTTTACAAAGGCCAAAACCATATGCATACTACACACCACACACATGGAAATAAGATCCATGTGACACACTGCAGAGATATGACACACCAAAGTTGTCACCTGTCTCATACTACCTACCTACTTCCAGGAAGCAAGAAACAGCCCCAGCAGTCCTGAGTAAATGTTCTCAACTTTTTTGTTTTGTGATTTATCACAGTGTGGGTTTTGTTCTTTTGGGTTTGATTTTTTTGTTTTCATTTTCTTTTAAAATCAACCTGCCAGAGGAGTGCTTCCTTCTTTCACACACAGAAGTTAGAAAATTGTGTGATAAAAGCAGAGAAGGTTGCAGTTGCCCAAAACAACGGCAATTAGGAAACACACTGAGCAAAAATTGACTGAAATGAGACCACAAGACTGATTCAGCCCTTTATGGTCAGAAAGGCCCCAACTTCTGCATTGGTACCCTTGAGAGTATCTCTCATTCCGCAGGAGGAGGGTGGCTGGAGGGGAACACCACACTGAAGCAAGTGCCTGATCTGCAGGCTTGGCCCAGCAGGCCAAAGGCAATGCTGCTCTGTGGCAGGGGAAATAAGCTGCCAGGGGAAGGAAGGAGGGAAGCATCAAGGAAACGTACTCTAGGGTTTCTTAGCAGCAGCACAATGGATCTAAAATTTCTGTGAACAGAGCCTTCACAGAGCCTCATCATGATGATCCCCATCTGTTCAGTGGTAGCGCTGAACTGCCTTGCATCAGTCACGTCACCAGGCCTGGCTCAATGGTGACAGTCCACCATGTTTGCCAACTGATGGTTTGATTCAATGCTCCACTTGTTCTTAGGCCTGAGAACTGCTCAGTTTCACCCAAATGCTCAGTAGTTTTTGCTCAGTATGGATTAGTGCTTGGGAAGGGAAATGTGAGGACACGCGGAGCCTCAGCACAGCAAACCATTACTCATGTGCAACCTCTACACTGCACCTCTGCTAAAAGCACCTCATCACTGTGGGCATGCAGAAATCACAGAATTAGCTCAAGCAGCTACACTAGGGCTGCCTAACCTCCAAACAGGAGTTAACATGGAAAATCACAGCTGTTTTGCAACGGTAGAAGAGCAAAAATCCTTCGAAGTAATATTTTCAAAATATTTCCCTCTTTTAGAAAAAATAATCAAGTATAATTATTTTCCTAATAAAATTTAAAATAATCATCATCATCTATAATAAAGGTAGAAGTATTTCTATGAACACAACCATGGTGTAACAATACAAGATCTTTAAATTCATTAAAAGGCAAATACTCCTTAGACTCAATGCAAAATATACATCATAAACAAGAGGTTTCTGGATTTCCAGTCAAGCATCATAAATAACACCCTAGGCTGAGTCAGGCCTAATTATTACTTGCATCTTCTACACAAAGAAACATTAGTATTTCCACTTTTCTAAAGAAAGTCCAGTATTGTGTCATTCAGGAAGGCCCTGCCTTGCATTACTTTCAGTTTCAGTTGTCCCTAGCACAAATAGAAAAACATTTCCCTTCACTTGAGCTATTTCTGTCAATGTGAGGCAATGAAAACTCCAGCTTCATTTTCCCTTGGGTTATGGGTGATGTGGGCATAAGCCAGGTGGGTGCCTCAAACACACCGGTGTGGGCCAGACGCTGATCCTCAAGAGCTTGGCTCCACACTTCCACCTGCCTTTCCTCCCTGGAGGCTGCTATTAGAATGAGGCAGTATTTACTTAGAATCCTTGAAGGGCTGTGACAACACCTAGCCAGTTGTCCTGATCTGATGGCGACTGTGTCGCGGGGTGTGAACCCAGCAAGGGCGAGATGAGCAGCAAACATAGCGCCTCAAGGAAAAGCACCGGCAGCTGCCCCCGTGCATTTGTGCCCGGCTCCAGAACAGGACCCAAGGCAAACCCAGCAACCCTCAGACACTGGAACTTGCTCTGCTTTATAAAATCTGTTAGTTTTGATTGCATACTGTGTTTTCATAGGCTGTCCTCATATGTACCTAAAAATTTCTCGTGCTGCTTAACTTGGACAACACAGAAATTTAAAAATAACATAAGGCAGTCTCCTGACTTAACAGAACAGTACATCGAATGTACTGCATTTAATACAAAAGCACGCTATGATATATATTATATATTTGTATATGTACACTGCATGTTATATAATGTATATACACAGCAATAACAATACGTATATATGTACACACTGAGCGTTTGCACATCCCTGTGATCTTTAGATCACAGTTGCCAAAGGCGATGGATTTGCCACAGCAAAACAAAGAGGAGCGGACCAAAACAAGATTAGTAGTTGCTTAAACCAAATCTCCCGCTGCCCGGCGTTAATCATTGCCAAGGGCAGTCATTTACCGCGCCGTAAACCGCGGCGGAGCCCTCTGCCAGAGACCGGGGAGGGAAACACTCCGAAGGGCCGGGAGCAGCCGAGCGCCGCCGCCGGGGCCGCAGGGCTGCCCGCTGGGCCAGGGCTTGCCGAGCCGCCCCTGAAACCGCTCGGTGCCACCGAGCCCGGCAGCGCCCTCCGGCACTGCAGCCCGGGGCACGGCCGCACCCCGAGCCCCGCACCACCAACCCGGACAGCCCCGCCGGAGCCGCTCCGGTGGCCCCCAGCTGGGCGGAGGTCTGACACCCCCCGATCCTGATCCCGCTCCCGATCCCAGTCCCGATCCCTCTCCCGCACAGCTCACCCGCCGCCGCCGCCACCGCTCCTGCCGCCGCCCAGAGCCGGGAGAAGCCGGCGCGTCACCGACAGCAGGCGGGGCTGCGCTGCCCGCCCCGCCCGGGCCCGGAGACCCAGAGGGGCAGGGAGGCTTTCCTCGAACACAGTCTCTGACAGCCCGGGCCGGGAGACCCAGAGGGGCAGAGAGGCTTTCCTCGAATTGCGGATCTCACAGCTCGGGCCCGGAGACCCAGAGGGGCAGGGAGGCTTTCCTCGAACAGAGGCTCTGACAGTCCGGGTCGGGAGACTCAGAGGGGCAGAGAGGCTTTCCTCGAACAGAGGATCTGACAGTCCCAGGCACCGGGGAGGGGAGGAGGCTGAGCCCTGGGGCGCGCCTGTGGAGCGGAGCGGGCATGGAGGTGTCCTGTGACCTGCATCCTGATGGGATCTGCGTCCTGATGGGATCTGCGTCCCATGATTGAGTCACCTTGACTGAGTTGGGCCCCTTGGTGTTTACGACTTGTAACACCTCAGTTGTCCGCTCCCCATGTGCTGCATCTCACATCTACCTTAGTACGCATCTCACTCCGACAGTAAAAGTATAGCTTTACCGGGAGGTTTTTAGAAGCCTTTTAGTTAAGAAGGGGGAAGAAAACAAATTAAAATTATCCCTGGAGTTTTACAAGAAATGGCTGGACACAAGGGTTAATGCTATGGTCTAGTTGACAAGGTAGTGATAGCTCAAAGGTTGAATTGGGTTATCTTGGTGGTATTTTCCAACCTAAGTGATTTTGTTGCTCTGTGACTGGCAAATCAAATTGCCTAGTTTTTAAAACCTGAATAAAATATCACCTCAAGGTTTATTTTTGGCTTTACTTGGTTGCTCAGGAAATCAATGTTCTAGTAAATTTATTTCCTCAATGGCTAGGTGTTTAATACATGATTAATGTTGTGTGCCATCACTTGGAGATTTTCGTCGTAATAGCATTTATGCCACAACTCCGAAACCTCGGATTCCTGGGTTTTGGAATCTGTCTTCTGAAAAACAGCTTGGCAAGCTGGGGGGAAATAATTTATCTGTGACAGTGCTTGTCTCTTGCTGTTGCAGCTTTTATTTTGTGCTGAAATTTGTTTAAGAGTAATAAATGAAAGCACCTTGCAAAATACCCACTGATGAGAGTGGAAGGAAAAGAGTTAAGTTTCTGTTGCAATAAGAAGGGGTAAGGGTTTCTTCTTCTGAAGAGCTGGAATGATTACTTATCTCAGTGCTGATAAGAATCCTCAGAGGATCTGAGCAACTTCTCCTATTTTGAAAAAGAGAACTAGTTTTAGTACCATTATACGTATTTACTTATTTTCTAAATACTGAAAAGGCTATAATCTTTTCTTTTCTTAGCTTTTTTTTTTTCTGTAAAGTGTGGACAAATTTTTCCCATAATACATCAAAATATGGAGCAAGTTCTGGGATAAAAATTCTCAAAGAAAATAGTTATTAACTTGTCCTGAGTACTTCAGAACTTTTTTCCAAAAAGAGCTCTTAAGCAAAACACTGCAGAGACAGGTAGAGATCAAGATGATCAACTACTGGAACAGAGAATTGCAGGGATGTTACATGAAGTGTCTGCATCACTCTTTTCCACCCCATGTGGGTGTACACAGGACTCCAATTGTCACTTGTCCTGTAGTGGCAAATTTTGTGGTAGGATGGTAAAAGCACCTAAAGGCTGAACATCACCTTTTTTGCCATTGCTGTCAGATGTTGCTCTGAGCGACCACCCTGTCCAAGAAAGGATTCACAAAGGATGGCCAGAACGGGAAAAGGCTGAAATGAAAGAATGAGACTAACACAATTAAATAGCTCTCTCTGCGATTGCCAGTATAAACTCATTTTCAGAAATAAATTTTTTTGCTTATATTCTGGCATTCAAAAACTAATATCAGTGAGATTTATAAACCTTGGTTATCTGTGCATAAATGTGAAATAGTGCTACCTGTCAGCCACACAATTTTGCCACTAAAAAGTCATAATTAGCTATAGTTAAGTTTAGCAAAAAGGGACTATACGGGCAAGTTTCTTAATGGAATAAAGAACAATTATGACAGGGAACATTTTTTTGTTTTGGAGAAGGCCTGTTCAAACTTCCAAACTGCTTATTTGTAGGATTCCAATTCTTCATTCATTTTCCAGACTTTTTTTTGTTCTGTCCCACTTCAGTGCTGTACTGAATAATCACCTTTCATAAGGCTATGATGTGTGGCTATGATGTGCAGATATATCCCAGGAAAGAATGGAAAATGAAAGACCTTACTCAGATGACTGTGACAAGCAGCAGAATGAAGATGTGAATGATACCCCTACAGAATTTTTCTTCCTTCCCATTTTTATAGGAAAGCTTGCATCACGAGGACCAGATGCCAATCATCATAATATTCACATTTTCTGGTTCTGTAGTGGACGGTCTGTTCAAGCCCTTCTTGATGGATTTCCTCATGGGGAGGGCTTCTCTTTCCATAACCTAGTTTGGTCAATGTACCCAGTTTTTGTTAGCATGGACAACATTTTCCTACTCTAAGTCACCTTCATGATGTTTCTTATTTTATGTTTTTCTCTCCGTTTTTTCATGGATGATGAGGACTGCATACTGCAACTGCTCTTCCTCCTTGCTTTTGCCAGCAAAACAGGCTCTCAGCTTTGATCTATATGAACCTGTCTGGTGAAAGATTCAGAAGGACCAAACTTCAATATTATAAATAAATAAATAAAAAGTACAACATCCTAGGAAAAAAAACCCCAGGAAATATGAAGGAGAAAAAGATGAAAAGACTGGAAAAAGGAGATTGATTTCCTGAGGAAAGGGATAGAAATCAGGGCAAGGGGGAGTTTTAGAAAACTGGTGTTGCCAATTTAGTTCTGTTGACAGATGAAAATTTGCATCAAGGAAATTCCTGTCCATTTTCTGTGAAGTCCTCATAGTATTTTTGCCAGTGGCATTGTGCCTTGACATGATGCCGAGGTGTTTCTCAGGGTGCAGCTGTAGTGCTGGAATGGGTGCTGGGGCCTGCTGCTGGCATTGCTGACCTGCTGGTCTGAGGGGACTTCATTCCCTATAGCAAGAGCTTGACTCTCAGTGCTATGATAAACTAATTGTTCTTCAATCTATGTAAAGTATTTTTTCCTTGTTTCAACAACAAATAGACAAGGGAACTTTATTCCACAACTGCTCTTTCTTAAAATTTCTACAGAAAAAAGATTTTATTCCACTATCTTTCCATCAGTTTTATTTCAGATTAAATCTGCCACAGATATGACCATCCATTTATTCATAAGAGTAAATTTAAATGTGCATTCATCTGCATTGACATCTTGTTTTAGGTGAGGTATGTATTTTTTGAAGCTAATCTCTTGTTGCCCTCCCTTCCTGCTCTTTGGTTCATTTTGTAGAACAGCCCCAAAATACACAGTAAGAAATGTTCCACCTGAAACATTAAAAAAAACTACATTTCAACCCCTGATGGAGCCAGTCTGAAACAAATCTTCCAGAGGGAGAAGGTTACATCCTTCACATAACCTGGTTTGCACTGCACAGCTTTTCCTGTTGGAATCCTGCTGCTTGCTAACATAGACCTAGCCTAAGTCACAGAGTGATTACAATGCTGGTTTTGTTACCCCATGCTTATAATCCCTCAATTATTTAATTCAAGTTGAATACATTTCTGCATTCAGAGAATGTTGGGTCCTGACTGCTTGATTGCGTAATGAAAAAATTCCAGGTAAAAAGAAAGATTCTTATATTTGCAAAATACACTGCTTCAAACTAAATAATTTGAGTTAAAGAAGAAGGAAATGTGGGATATTATGAAGACAAATTAAAACATTATTTCTAAGACTTTCCCATATTTTCCTTGTCATGGCTGAAGAGGAAGAAATCATGCAGCTGTAGGCTGCAGAGGGATTCTTAGGCATTACTCTTAGAAAGCATTAATAAAAAATGAGAAGAGTTGTGTCAATGATTGCAGTTCTGAAAAATGCTTGATAAAGATGCTCAGTGTTTTCATCTTGTGGAATGTGTAAGGATTGAAAATAGAGTGAGATGAACAAAAGAAGGAACTCTGTGAATGTTTCCCCTTACTGCTTTGTGATCTGAGGTGGAAAACAGCAGTTGTCCCTCAACTATGGTGTTGTGTTTGGGAAGGAGGGATTTCTTTGTAGCTTATTTGCGAAAAAGCATGAAATCAACACATTTTTTTTCCCCAATGTCTTGCTACTGATTTGTGTCCATTTTCCAAGTATGTAGGGCAATAATCAGATGAACATATTTAAATACTCCCACCTGCAAATAGAATGTTCCCCCATGCAGCTTGGGCAAATGTTCTGTCTAAAACTGCTGAAGGAATGAAACTCTTGGCTTTAGCTTGTCCATTTAGGTGACCATGGCTAAGAGAGGACTTTTGGTTAGAAGAGGCAAGTTGCCAGGACCCTGGACATTTTCATGCAATGAGTGCAGTAGCTTTAGACTTGGTTTTGCAAATGCTGTGCTCTCACATTCAGTGGTATCTGCTAAATTGCTGTCTCAAAAGTGCCGAGCTTACAAGCACAAAGTCTGCCCAGGCAAAATTGGGTCAGACTGTGGGAGGGAGAGGATTATTTGGATTTGCATGTAATACGAAAAAGGACTGCTTATTTTGTTTATTTTTTGGTTGGTTTTTTTTTTTCCCCGATAATTTCAGTTTTCCGTACTATATCTGATCTGCAGACAAGGTCAAATGGAAGGCCTTGATGGTTTTAGTGTGAAGAAGAAGAAAATTATCAACTGACAAGAAAAGGATTATTAATGAAATTCCTTTGCCATCTTTTCAACTTGAGCTGCAGCCAAGAGCCTTATTAAAAACTGAAAACCATCAGAAAGAGCCATGGTTCATTGCCACACACTTGTTTTTGCATAGCGTTTTCTAGTCTTCAATCTAGGCCTGCTGGACTTGCATGATACTCTGCAGGAAAAAAATAAACAAGGAAGAAAGAAACATGAATATTTTTAAAGAGACTCCTCCTTTATATGTTTGATAGAAGCAAAATAATACTTTTTTTCCTTTTCTCCCCTAAATTGTCTTCTTACAAGGTTGTTATTTTTTCCTCCCTTTCTTTCTAGGCAATTTTTATTCTGCTTGGTTTTGTTTCTCAAAGTCAGGTTAAATAAAATTGCATATAGAAACTGTTTATTTTGCATGAATACACCAGACTGACCAACTAAAATCAACATCCAGGGCAAATTCTAAAGTAACAAAAGATACAGCCCTAAAATTTGCCTTGATATTTATATCTATTTCAGAGATTATAATAATAGTGCAAAGCAGTGGTTGACTGGGAGAGCCTTATACATTGGCTTTCAATCTGCAGCTTCTTATTTATTGTGTGCCGGTTTCTTGCAGAACATGAAACCAGAACAATCTTGAAGGGGACTCCAGATAAGTGGGTTTTCCCCATCTTTTCCATCTTCCCTTTCTATTTGTATCTTTCTATGGGGATGCAAGGAACAAAAGCCAAGCAGCTGGCTGCCCTATTTTCCCTGCTTATACAGCATACTGAGATGTTTGTAGTCAAGGCAGATTCAAACATCTCCTTCAGACAGCTCAGATTGCCCAGGATTTAATTTGTCCTCTGAAAACACCTGTGCCCCCAGGGTCCAGAGCAGCAGCCAATGGCAATTCTGTACCTCCTGTGGGAGATGTCTGGGTCAGACTGGCTATAAAATGGTGGCTTTTTCTTTAAGTTTCCAGAGGCTTGGCCATGAGCTGCCATTTGGTTATCACAGAAAATGTGCATGTCATATGAAAGGCAGTGCCTGTGTGGATTACTGTGTACTGACTGCTGTTGTCCTGATACATTCATAAAAAGAATAAGGAGAGGCTTGTGATATTTTCAGTCCAAATACTCTCAGTTAGTAGAAACCCTTCTGGTTTTTCTTTTGACAAGAAGAAACCACTAATGAACTGTCATTTGCCATTTATTCCACATCTGGAAAACATAAAATAAAATTTTAAAAATTAGCCATTCTTCATAAACTTTAGATGGAGCCCTGCTTTAAGCAGGTTGCAAACATATATTTCCAAATAAGCATATCTTTTCTTTGGTAAATTACCCCAGACTTCTCACCACACTCCTGAATGCTTGGATACTTGCTTCTTCTGCTGATGGGACCCTAAGCCTGAGGGGCAGGTGGGTCTCACCTGGTGAGGTGAGCGAGACTGCTGCAGTTGACTTCTAGACAGTGTCTATGCAATGGCTTGATAATGTAACTTTTTGTTCCCTTTAGGCAGAAGGAAGTTGGAGTACCAGCAATAGGAACCAGGTGTGACAATAAAGAGGCTGGGAGGAATTAGTAATTTTGAAAGGTATTTGGATTGATGTTTTGTGTCTGAGATGAGCGTGGATGGGAGGGGTCAAGTTAGTTGTGAATGTTTTAAGACAAGCTGTAGCATGGCTACCAATGGAGTTAGAAGATCCAGAACAGCAGAGATGCAATTAGGAGAAGCAGGCTTGGGAGCAAGAAGGTTTAGAGGGTGTGGCATTACTGACAGTGGTGAGGGTACTGGGGAATGGACCCCTTTTCCTAACATCCAAAGATATCCTAACATCCTGGTCACACCCAGAACCAGCCTCTCCCTTTGGTACATTGACAGCAAAGTCTCAGGGCTTACACCTCTGCTGAAGATGTGGCAGCTGAACAATTTGCTGTGCACCTGCTGAGTTTCAATGACTCTGCTGTTGGTTCATGTAAATGCCACATCATACAATCTCATTTAGCAGGAAACAAGAGAGGCTGAAGCTAAAGGCTGTCACCTTGCTTTCCCAGTGCTCTGAGGTGCTGCCTGTGGATGGATCTCACCAGGCTGAGGAGCAATGGGAGCTTGCTCCAGTGGTTGACTCCTCCTGCCATTGCCCCTGCCTTGCCTGCATAGCCTGGTTACATGCAGGATTTGAGCTGGTGTAGGAGCCATTTAGGGTGGAATTTGTTTTCCAGAACAAATATACTGGTACAATTCCTAGCATTAACATATTAAGTTGATTTAAAGCTACATTACCTCAGTGTAACTTAGTCTCACCTCCAAATGCTAATTTAGTGAACTCTTCAACAAGACTTTATTACTTTAGGCAAACCTGCATAGTTAGACTGAGACTACTCTCATGTGGTAATAAGATTCCCATAGGCAACCTGTACCTCCAGCATTTAACATGTCAATGGCTGAGGCCATCACTTTCAGTTGTATCAAAACCTCATTGTTGCGAATAAATTTTAAAAGTACATGTGGTTGAAATCTACTGAACCAACTCTTTTGTTCAGCAAAGGAGATGGGCAAACAAAACTATCAGTTGTTCATAATCACCTCTTGTATTTTAGGATGTTTTGCTTAGTTCTTTTAATAGGAAGTCAGATGTATCAGATGCCTCTTGCTGCCTGGCATGGCCACATCAGACTGGTTTTGCCCTCCCTGTTTCCCACATATTCTGTTCCTTTCAGAAGAGTGTATCCATTGTCTTAAAGTTATTACCGTGAAGAAAAACTGCTACTTTTTTCAGACTCAGTCTAAAATGTACATGGAATAAGCAGTCACATCTGTGTAATATTTGATCTTACAGTATGAATTACACTGTATGCACTAGTGTATTTGAAACAGCTTCTTGATTGTCTGAGAAACACTTGCAATGTCATTTACAGCCAAAGAAGCATGTTGAAGGGTGTGAGGAGTGGTGCTGTGGTTGCTTCTTTGAAGTTGGCAGCCTGGGCTTTGTGAGACTACGTGTGTGAGTTGCAGCAGTAACTCAGCACCACAAGAAACCTCTGACCATTACCTCATCATGAATCCATGTGGTCTGTTGCTCCATTTCCTTCATTTTGTACATTTACAGTGAAGGAGTAGTGCACTTTGGCTTGATCTGTGTAAGGTGGTTACTGGGAAACAATCTGAAGTGCAGAACTGAGAGCCCAGGAGCTGTGGTGCACCAGTTCCTAAAGAAGATGCTGTTATTTTCCATGATGGATGCTTCTGTTTGCTTTTAACACAGCTCACTTCTCATGGTCAGCTAAATGCATACTTAATGCAGAAAAAAAATAAATTGTCCCCATGGAAAGCTGTTGCAGAACAGATACTCTGCAGTGGTTATTCTTAGCTCTTTCCTGTGTAGACAAGTCCTGTGATGTAGGTCATTGCTTTGTCTGCCCTTAATGTCCTCGTGTGAGGTTTTTAAATTATATTATGTGGCCAAAAAGAGCTAATGCCAAGATCTGTCTGAAATGTGTTATTTAATTAGACATGGCTTTAGGAATTTGATTGTCTCTAGTTTCCACCTGTGTCTTGATTTCCTCTTTCTGACTCCAAATTTTAAAACGTTTGGGTTTGTTTTCTGATTACCTTGTAAATTACCAATGTTGGATAATAACAGTGTGGGAACAGTAGTAAGAATTCCTTATTTAAATTTTTACAAAACTGATTGGTCTGACCTTCAGATTTGTTGACATTGCAATACTCCTAGGGAGATTTATAATGCCTCCTCTCTCATCTCAGTTTGGGATGTGGGACTCTACTATGCACTTGCTGTGATTTCATGTAATTATTTCCATGCTCTGCTGTGCTGTGTTCTCACTTCATTAGCACAGTTAAGCAAGAAACCAGAAGCACTTTTGCAATTATTTATTTCTTTTAAAAGAAAAAAAAAAACAAAGAAAACTTTTCAAAGTTTTTGTATTACTAAGCCAAACCAAAAAGAAATAATAAAGAAGCATTTTGCCTGTGTGAATGGAGAGCCTGGTAGCTGGGCTTGCTGTTGCTGTTACAGCCATTATATTCTTATTACAAAAACATTGAGTAATATCTGGGGAACAGGGAGAACTGAGATTTGAAGGGGTTACATAATCAACTCTTCTTTACCTGTGCCTTTGTAGAGCATGTATTCATTCATATCTGCAATGTCCAGGCCTTGATATACTGACCTCCACTCAAACCAGCCTTGGCAACTACAGAATTAATTTCTCACTAAGTACAGGAAAGAGTTTTGCAAATTTCAAGTAAGACCCTGCCAATTTGTCTTAAAAGTGACATGTGGCTGGGTCAGACACAAAAAGATGAAGTTGGATCTGGTTTTGTGCTTATTCAAAACAGACACAAGCAGTGGGCTGTCTGTAGCTGTTCTAAATGAGCAGCTTCAGGTGGCAAGGAATATGAAGGGTGATAAGCAAGAGAAGGAAGTTTGAACCTCAGTTTTGGTTCAAATGTTTTTGAACCTCATTTCTTCACTTAAAGTATCTCTTAAGATTGTAACTGTCTCTGAAATACTACTACTTCAGTGCTCATATCTTTAGGTACATACATCATCCTCTGCTAATTCAAGCTTTAGTATTGCCTTAAACTTTAATTTTGCTTTCTCAAAGCACTGTCAAATAGATTTATGTCTTTTTAAAAAATACAGCATTGCTTATTTTGAGAGAAGTTTATATTCATCATGGAAAAGAGTGAGGGATTAGGAATCAGGCCTGTGATGGCATTGGTGTTATATGTTTCTTGCAACTGTGGAAAAAAAAATGCTGTGTGTCTTTTGTTTTCACATAACACCCCCAGTGTATACTCAGTCATTCTATCTGTATGGGTAAAGGGCTTTCATTTATTTTCGCTGCTCCTCTTCAGGTGCTTTGCTGCATCCTTTGCTTTGCATTGGCAGGTCAGCTCTGAGTCTAGTCCAGCGCTTACGTGTTGTAGGTGTGAGTGGTGTTGCTGCAAAGAACAGGAATGTTTCTGTAGGTGCTGTGCTGCTTCAAGGGCTGCTTTAGTACTACAGCTTTCTTGGAAGTATAGTGATTTATCAATGCACAGTTTTTTTACCAATTTGAGATATTCACATTTTGCACTTCCGGCTGTTGAGATGTGTCCCAAATGTCTGTTTATCACCATTTGTTCTGATTCTTCTGTTGCTCTCGCACATATGCACAGCAGGCAAACTGCACATCACTGTGTACAGCTGGTCTGCATTCCTGCATATCTGCCACTCCACACCTGTCCTGCATGAAGTTAAACAACTCCTGCCTGCTGCCCAAATGTTCAGTGAGGCCATTTGTAAGCCAATGAAGCCAATAGTAAGTCATATATTTAGGACATCACACCACCACCATGGTGTGACACACAGCCATGAAATCACAAGGAAGGCAACCATGACTCCCCCAAAATCAGCTTGAGAAGCTGTTATTTTTCAGCAGAATTGTTGGTAGTTTAAAATAGTCCTTTACAATGTCTTTGATAAAGGGATTTAAAATTCTAATCCATGTCATTTTACATATCTATTGAATTCAAGTTTAAGATTTGTCATTCATCCTAAAAATGCATTTACAAACTTCAGCATGGGTCTTGCATATCTGCCATGAGATAAAGAAAACCAAAATCTCATTATTCAATCCTTGACCCATACTTAAGCAGTTAATATCGAAGACTTATGTTACTATCTTTATTCCCCTGGTTCACTTACTTCCCTCTAAATGATCACAACATCCTCTTAATGGAGGCACTAATCTTCATGACAGGAGCTCTGGTTGCTGATCTACTGGCAGCAAATAGATCAGTCACTGGAAAGCAATGAGCATAATTAGATTCCTGGACGAGATGTCAATATATGGAACCATCTTGAGGGAAGTCACCATTCACCTCTGAAATTCTTTGGCCACTGCTTGCCATTCCATTCTTGGGACTAGCACGTCCTAGTGGATCTTCACAAGGAGATGGCCATACAGAAACAGCTGCTTTCATGGTCCGCCTTCTCCATATGTCGTGTCACAGTGGCATATAATCGCAGAATGGTTGGGCTGGGACCTTAAGGAACCTTAAGGAACACCTAATTCAGCCCCCCTGCCATGGGCAGGGACACTTTCCATTAGACCACATTGTTCAAAACCCCATCTTCCAGCTCTTTGAAATCATGCACCAAGAAAAGGGGCAATATGGTGAAGAACAGTTTAGTGTTAGTGTCTGTCAGAACGATGGTGCACGTATTTTGAATATAGCACCCAGAACGTCAGCAGCAAATTTAGTCTGGAGCACTGCACATGGAAAAAGGGGTACATTGTTAGTTTGACCCCAATCCTTACTATTCTGATAGGCTGTAAAACACATTGCATAGAGCAGACAAAAGGTATTTCACTGCAGAGTAGCACACAGGCTATGAATTCTTTGCAGTTATGTGGGGAAACCCAAACATCACCCTCCAGCAGCACCTTTTTGAGAGGGGAGGAACAGACGGCAGCAATCTGCTGTTAGAACACAGCAGCTTAGGGTCCCTTTAGCCATGAAACTCGTGCAAGAGTCTCCAGCAGGGTGGCACAAGGATGACTGACTCCCTGGAACACCACATCGCCGTTCACACCGTGCCAGCCGGGTGTTCTCGGAGGTGCCCTGTGGCTCCCCATCATCTCCCCACGGCAGGGCCGCTCCACCTGCTGGACACCGACAGCGCTGGGTGCCGCCAGCAACGTGACTGCCAGCCTGGAGTGCCATCTACTGAGTCACCGCCACTGCCACCCTTGGCACTTCGGTGGTTCAGCCACCGGAGTCCAAATAAAAGCAGCAACACCTGAGATATTCAAATTATGTCTTATATATAACCACATGTTTAAATGAATTTGGTTATATAACCAAATGTTTAAACCTATAAATTGTGTTCTCCATTGCCCCTGAGAGGGTAAAATCAGCTAGAGCATACATTTTCTAAGCAGCGACATGCAGAATTCTGAGACACGCCACCTGTACATCTGTGACAGTTTAGAGAAACAGCAGAATTTCAACGGGAAGCACATGAATTCTGCTATTTATCTAAGAACTGCCAGGTATTATTCCATAAAAGCAGAAGCTCTAAGCACCTCCACCTGGGTCATTAATGCAGTGGTTATTAACACTGTCAGGACACAGCATTTCCAGGTGGCTGGAAGCGTGCTGCCTGCACACTGCTTCACCTGGCTTTTGTTCAGCAGAAACGCTGTGTCCTGTCCAGGCTTCTGGTGGTGCTTGGTGACTGAAGGAGTACATAGGTTTTCAGTTCTTCACCTTCCCAATTCATTTAGTACAAAGAGCATTTGGTGGTTCTGGGAAAACCAAAGTCACAATTCATTGCCTGCCTTTCGATTGGTAATTTAAAAGGTGCGGTAAAGAAATTCAAGCAGACTTTCAATTGCAGACAGTGGAAGAATAAAATGCATTTAGCAGCCTTCTGTTGTCCAACTTGTGGGAACATATTGGCTCCTGTACAGTAGCCTCCATAACTGTATTTGTCTTGATTGGTGATATTCTCTTGGCTTCCACAAAAAGGAAAGATATTTTTAGCTTGCTGACCATAGCATGTGCACGCTGAAGAGAAATTGTTATTGCCTATGGGACAGCAGAAGACAATACAAATCAGTATTGTAGTAGTAAGTGTTACTATTCTCTGTAGCTGAGAACTGCTTTTATGTATTTCTCAGTATTTTCCTGTTTCATTTGTGTTTAACTGTAGTTACCTTGTTTAAAATAGCTTTTTGTTGTCCTTAAAGGAAAAGAAGATCTGACTTTCTACCATCATTTATGGAATACTTGAAAATTTGCAACTTAGTCTATTAGGGCTGACATCACTGAGAATTATAGTGAAAATCAAAATTTGTAATTCCTAATTTCTTAAGGAAGCAAGTACTGTTTGTCCACCTTTACATCCATCTCAGATGTATCTTTGTAGTATCTATTGCCTTAAATTTCCTCATCCAGAGAGTTGCACTAACCTATTTTTTGCTGGATTTTACACTGCAGTGAGAGAAATGGGGGAGTTGCCAAATATAAAATCCTGAATTCAGAGAAATGCGTTTACTAGAAAATCAACTGTGCTGTGACTTGTCAAAATCAAGAAATACTTAGCAACAACATCCAAAACTGCAGATTAATCAGCTGCAGTAGGTGGAATCATAGAGAATAATCAGAAATGCTGCTCAGTAACACAGTTATGTTCCTGCAACAACTGCAGAATGTCTGTGACAACCATGTGAAATGCTGTTTCTCCCTTGAATCTCTGATTTTACTACCTGCACAGGATATGTGGTTTAGTACAACTGTTGGAGTATCATTTTAAAGAGCCAGCATGTAGGGTGATTGCCTTCCTTGCCCTGGTGAAAAATTTCTCCTTTCTAGTTTTACAGGTGTATGTCTGTGTCTGGTTTTCTTTTTTTTCAATTAATCAAATAAATGAACATTAACTGAAAATTCAAACTGCAACTTTGTTCATATGACTAAAAATTAATTAATAAATCTATAATTTCTTTGTTAAACAAAGAAGATTCCCTTATCTATCTATGATTTCAGCTTTTCTGAAACATTAAGACATGCTTTTTTGCAGGGTTTTTTGGTTTCAGGTCAATAATTTCAAATGATGGTAAACAATCCACTGAACACAAAGTCTTGCATTACAGTATAGTCTGGTAGAATCCTTAGACCCTACTCAGTTTTCTGTAACAGCCCCTTTCCTGTGGTGATGTAGAACAGGTGTGCAACTCTATGTGCAAAACTGATTCAGTACCTGCAAAAATGATGGAGAAGATCATGCCTTTTCCCTGAGAACCAGTTCAGGATATAGCATGAATCAGCAAAGTGTCCTTTCATGGCTTCTCCTGTTTCCTGATTTTAATTTTGTCCCTCTCCTGCAATAACATTGCTGCTGCAGTTCCATCCAGCTTGTTTTCCTCTGCTTTGGCTGCAGTGTTGGTGTGTTGAACTGGTGTCCTCAGCACACACCTTCAACTGGACTGACCAGTACTGCTGTAATGTCAGGGCTTATTTGCAGACGGGTATATATATATATATATAGACATATCTATATATACATATATCTATATCTATATCTATATCTATATCTATATCTATATCTATATACACAGATATAGACACGTAGGTAGATAGAGATATATAAATATAGATACAGATATATAGATAGATATAGATGTGGGTAGTTGTGTGTAGGTACCTTTCCCCCAGTGATTTCTGAGAGGTGATTTTGCTCATTTTGTTCCAGGAGTGGGCAGAGACAGGAGCATTTTCTACTGTTGTTTTGAATGTGAATAACAGTGTTGTGCCTAAAAGAACAGTTTGTTCAAACAAGCACAAAAATTTTCTAATTTCAGATGGGAGCCCAGCTGGGGCTTCTGCAGCCTACAGCAACATCTCCAACAACAAACACAGTGGCTTTCCCTTTTTCTCTGAAGACCACTCAAGAAATAAGCCTTATTAGGGGAGAGACCAACAGTCATTCTGCATTTCAAGGATGTGAACAACATTGTCAGAGTGATTTTTTATCAGTCTCTCAATATCTGCCTTCTATACAGTACCCTTAAGTGATCCTTAGCTGAGCTTTTTTAAACGCTTGTTTTTCCTGAGTTTTGCAGGGAAAACCTGCTCAGTCCACAGAGCTGTAAGCCAAATTGGGATCAAAATTCTTTATTGATCTGTTAACAATATGGAATTAAGCAGCAATCAGTGAAGTGTTGCATTCAAGTAGTAATGCAACAAGTAAATTCAGACTAGACACATTAGTGTTAATTAACACCAGAAATATAAACACTCCCTGCAACAAATGCAAGAGGTTTCTGAAATGCTACAAGCCTGCCTGACCACACATGCACATTGTTTTAATACTTGTGAGCATCAACTCTGAAACGGTTTCAGCAAAATCAAATTCTGTTTCCTCTTGCAACCTTTTGACTTGTCTTCTTGAAAGTGGTTTTTGCAGCTGATAAATCCCTGGCATGTCATGCAAATAAAGATGTAATTTTTATTCAACTAATGGTGAGTTCAGGGAAGAGAATAGAACAGAAGAAAATCTTTACTGTGAGGATGTTGAGGCACTGGAATAGAATTCCAAAAAGTTGTGGATGCTCCAGCCCTGGAAGCATTTAAGGCCAGGTTGGATAGAGCTCTGAGCAACATGGTCTGGTGAAAGGAAGACAAATTCCCCTGTCTACAGTGAGAGAATTGAAACTAGGTGATGTTTAAAGTTTCCAACCCAGGCCATTCTATGATTCTATTAATAAAATAGAATAATTATGCAGTGTTAAGACCAACATTATGCATGACAAACTCTGATGTAGAAGTGAGGGGTCCATCCAGGACAGCATCTCTGCTTTGCACATCCCAGGCCCATCCAGCACACAGGGGCAGAGATGGACATAGAAAGGGAAAGGTGGGCTCTAGAAGAATATGGTCATAAATAATAACTTTCTTAAAAAAGAGAGTATTCTTGATTGAATAATTTAATCTAGAAATTATTGAGAAGAAAAAAAAAAAAAACCTGCCACCATTTTATCATTATGATTTCCCAGAGCAGATGTGTGCCTTTCAATGTGTGAAAAAATATTCTCAGTTCTAGAATTTAAAATACCTTCAAGCTGAGAATAAGGTAATTTACTTATCTTCCATCCAAAGAGACCTAATTCATCTTTGCTCTGGATGGGTGATGGTGCTTCACTTACAGTTGTGTGATATTACATTGCATTCAGTCCCCAAATCCTATCTTGTGATACAGTGATCACTGACAGAGTTTTTAATTCCCAGACAAGTAAGGAAGAGGGTCAGCAGAACTGCTCCTTGGACTTCTGGAGGGCAGGCTTTGGTCTGTTTAGGAGAGTGATTAACATTGTCCCTTGGAAGGCAGTCCTGAGGGGCAAAGGGGTCCAGGAAGGCCAATCATTCTTCAACAGGGAAATGTTAAAGGCAGAGGAGCAGGCTGTCCCCACATGCAAAACGTGAACCAGTGGGGAAAACCTGATAGCTTTGGCTAGAACTCAGTCTGAGAGACTTAATGTCTTCTTTGCTGAAGTCTGGTTTTCTTGGAGAATCTGGCCCCTTGAGCTGGAAGACAGGGACAGGTGGCAGAATGAAGCTCCCATAATCCAAGGGGAGATGGTCATCAACCTGCTACACCACTTAGACAAACACAAGTCTGCGGGGCCAGATGAGATCCATCCAAGGGTACAGAGGGAGCTGATGAAAATGCTCAGAAGCCACCAGCCCTCATTTAGCAGCAGCCCCTGCTAACCAGGGATGTTTGAGTTGACTGGAGTCAGCAAATGTGACATGCGTCTGTATGAGGGGCTGGAAGGATTTGGGGAACTACAGGATTGTCAGTGTAACTTTGATGCTGAGGAAGGTTAGTGAGCAGCTCATCTTGAGTGCCAGCAGGTGCGGGATAGCCAGGGGATTGGGCTCAGCCAGCATGGGTTGACCAACTTGATCTCCTGTAACCTTGTGACCCACTTAGTGAAGAAGGAAAGGCTTTGGTTTGTGTCATCTGCGCTTCAGAAAGTCTTTGACACTCTTCTCACAGCATTCTTCTGGAGAAACCAGCTGCTCTTGGCTTGAACAGGTGCACTGTTCACTGGGTAAAAAAATGGTTGGAGGGCTAATCCCAGAGAGTGGTGATGAATGGTGCTATGTCCAGTTGTTGGTAAGTCACAAGGGGTTCCAAAGGGCTCAGCACTGGGACCAGCCCTGTTCTAGATCTTTATTGATGATGCAGATGGAGGGATTGAGCGCATCCTCAGTCAGTTCATGGACAACACTGAGGCGAGCAGGAGTGTTGAACTGCAGGAGGGTAGGAAAGCTCTGCAGGGGAATCTGGACAAGCTGGATTGATGGGCCAAGGCCCACAGTCTGAGGTTCAACAAGGCAAAATGTTGGGTCCTGCATTTGAGTTGCAACAATCCCATCCAGTGCTACAGGCTGGGGCAGAGTGGCTGAAAAGTGGCCCAGCAGAAAAGGACCAGGGGATAGCAGGTGAACGTGGGCCCAGCGTGTGCCCAGGTGGTCAAGAAGGCCAATGGCAGCTTGGCTTGAATCAAGGACAGTGTGGCCAGCAGGACCAGGGCAGTGATTTGTCACTCAGTACTGGGCACTGGCGAGGCAGCACCTCAAATCTTGTGTCCAGTTTTGGGCCCCTCATGACAAGAAAGATATCGAGGTACTGGAGCGAGTCCAGAGCAGGGCAACGGAGCTGGGGAAGGCTCTGGAGAGTGAGTCCTATGTGGAGTGTCTGAGGGAGCTGGAGTTGCTTAGCCTGGAGGAGGTTCAGAGGGGTCTTGTCACTCTCTACAGCTGCTTGAAAGAAGGCTGTAGCTAGGTTGAGGTCAGTCTCTTCCCAAACAAGCTAAATGATGAGAGGAAATAGCCTCAAGTTGCACCAGAGGAGGTTTAGATTGAATATTAGGAAATTTTTTTTGCTGAAAGGCTTGTCAGTCATTGGAACAGGCTGCCCATGGGAAGTAGTAGATTCACCACCCTAGAGGTATTTAAAAGATGTGTATTTTTGACATTTAGGGACATAATTTAGCAATGGACTTGGCAGTGCTGGGTTAATGTTTGGACTCAATGACCTTAAAGGTCTTTTCCAACCTAAATGATTTTTTGATTCCAAGTTTCTTTAACATCCATTTTCTTTATAAAGACAGAACTTCCTAATTGTTGATCCTGCTTCTAGAAACTCAGGCAACAAGGCCCAGTGCTTTTCAACAAAGATTCTGGAGCAAAACTATGCACACATTTCAAACTGTAACTCTGTGCAGGACAATGCATCTGGATAACATTTCTGGGAAGGAGAAATTGTATATAGAAGCAAATGATGCCTCCTCTGGTCTAAGCAAATCTGAGGGATTTACGCATTCAATCTAGGAAAAAAAAAGAAACCAAACTCTGCCATCCCATCCCCTTATGGGTGACTTTTTCACCAGATCAAAATATTTTGGCAAACACTGCAATGCATGCAAGTACTTGACCACTTACTTTATCTAGTCAGAAAATCCATCACAAAATGTTATTGCATTCTCAAACACCATGCCATCAACGCCAGCATCTTAAGACAATATGAGCTTCCATCTGGCAGGTGCCATCTGGAGCCCTGGGAATCATATCCAATTCTCTCACCAAGTTAAAAAGTGCTGCAGCACTCTACAAGGAAGAAGTGCACCAGTTCTACTTGCATCAGACTGGAACAATTGCAGGACTTTTTTTTTGGGACAAGTGTTTTGATTTTGCTTGGCATAACTTATTAGTTTTTCTAACTTAAACCATCTAGCATTTATTTGAAATCAGAATCCAGAATGTCAGAGGAGTTCCTGACAGGCATTTTGGGACATGGATGTTTTCTATTTAAACTTCAAAAGGATGTGGTATTACTCAAACTGGGATGGCTGGGATTGCACCAAAAAGAGGCAGTACGAATGAAGTACAAAGCCTCTGCAACTCTTTCTTGGTCCTGCTGAGATGAAGGTACTACCAAACACTTTTGGCTCCACTGCTGCATGCCCTCAAGTGTTGTCACAATTAAAGGTTAGGAGAATAGGAAAACACTGTCAGGTGGAAACTGCTTGTGAAAGTATACATCAGTCTGGTAAACCCTGCAAGAGCTAGTCTGGATATTCACTCTGCAAAACAAAAGCACAACTCCTTGAGCTGGTAGAGTCACAGCATCATAAACCTAGAGGGAAAAACATGGTTCTGTTTGATACGGTGACATTTTATTCCAGGAACCTCACAGCCCTACTTCCATGATATAGCAATTCAGCTTCTAAGGTGCAGTAGGTCTGTGCAGCAACTTTTCACTTCAGAAACAAATCTGGGGGCATCTGGCTTGGCTACTAGCCCAGGCTTAGAAACCTCTGTCAGCAGAGTAGACATGTCTTAACATAAGCAGCTAAATTCAGGAGTTGAATACAAGGTGGCATTTTGAGAAGACATATTAAACAGAGAGGGACACCAATGGCAAGAAGAATACTGAGAATATTGGAGAAAGGTCTTAGAATAGGAAAAGAGTACAATCTTTTATGCTGCAAGAGCCCAATTCAGGTAAGCACATAAGACAATTTGCAGTTAAACGAAAAATGTAGTTATAGTTACATTTCATTACGACAACATATTTTGAGTCCTAAATGTACTATAATCTATTGCTAAGAAACTGTCACACAGTTTTAAGGAGAACTACACCATAAATCTAGAAGAATTACCACAAATGCAGAATCCATTTGTGTTGAACGGATAAAAATCACTTGCAACGCTAATAGATTTTTTGCAGGTACCATACTCGTTTTATTCAATTTAATAGCAATTACTCTGATTAATTTGCAAGTAATACAATACTAATTAACAAAGTATGAGTTTTATTCTTTCCTAGCGAAGAAGTAGAAACAAGGCTATAAGAAGATGATATCATAACTGATCACGATCTCAATTTTACATAATCTAGCACTACCTGGTTATGTTTAACCTGAGTATTTTCTTCAGACAGAGTGAGAAGCATTGGAGCAAGCACAACGGTGAATTTTGTGGTTTGTGTTTTTTTTTTTTTTCAGGACAGCACCATTAACACAGAGTAATCACAAAATGACAGCCTGAAACCCATTTGGTTTGGTATAAGAAAGGAGACAATGATGAGAAACCTCTGCACAACTCAACTAACTACAGAAGATATCTCATTTATTTCATCGGTAAATTTTAAATTAATAACATTTGTTAACTTTTTGCCTATGTATGCAGCACATTCAGCATAACTTTACATAACTTGTAACTTTAAAGTGTTGCATATCATCACTAGCAAAACTCAGTTTGACACAAAGTGAGGAGAAAAAAAGGAAACAAATACCGGTCAGCATATTTACCATCATAACATAAAAAAATCAGCACTCTAAAGAACTGTCTAACAAGCTGCAAAGTTGTTTAAAAGTGAATTCAGTGTATTTTTATTAAGTCAGAAGGAAGAACCAAATATAAGGTAAAAAACTGTATGTAGTTACAAATCGGTATTTTAAGGGTTACAAATTGAGGAGAACCAACCTTTAACAAAAATCTTTGTCTACCACTAACAATAACCAATAATTAAAAACAACCGTTTAACTTGTATTGCTTCAAATCAGCAACTTCACACAGACTTGATATCCACACTTGAAACGTGTTACAGAAACTGCAAAGTTTCAGGCAGTAAAAAAAAAAATGCAACTTGTACAGAAACAGTTTTAAGACTCTTTACAAAGTATTCCATACTGAAGAAACTGGCAGGAGAATACAAGTTGCTTTGAAATTCCTCTTTAGCCCATGTATTTATCAAGCTACTGGATAAAAAAGCAAGGATTTCAGAATCCTATATACTAGGTGTATAAATATTCCTATTACAGGCCTCTCAAAAATTAAACCATGAACTCTGTAGGAGTCTTAAATGTGATAAAATCAGAGTGATTTGTCTAAGGAATAGGCAAGAGAGCTTAGTTAAGTGCTCAAATCATCATTATCTGGTGCAAGGAAGCTCCATGCTAATAGGGATATCAGATTTTTCCTAGAGCCACAAACAGACTGAATTCTGCCCAAAACCAGTAATAAAAAATCTTTAGGAAAAAGTTCATATAGCAAGTTTAGTCATTGCTGTTTAACTATAAGTAGGTGTTCTACGGTGGCAGGCTTTGTTTTGCAATATAAATGGCTTTTGAAAGTATTGAAAGGACAAATAATTATAGTAATGATTTGTGAAACAGTATCAAAAGAACATCAAGCACAGACTGGATTCCTTCCTTCACTCATCAGGCTATGCACACTATAGAAGGGTTTCCAGGAATATCCACTTTTTAAAAATCTTCTGAAGAAAACATAGCCAGGCAATCCCAGCTGTCTCACCTTTGAGAAGGGCCACAAAGATGATCAGAGGGCTGTAGCACCTCTCCTGTGAAGACAGGCTAAGAAAGTTGGGACTGTTAAGCCTGGAGAAGGCTCCAGTGAGACTTACTAGAACCTTCCAGGACCTAAAGGAGGCTTACAACAAGGCTGGAGAGGAATTACAAAGGCATGTAGAGACAGGACAAGGGGAAATGTCTCCCAACCAGAGTAGGTTTAGGTTAGATATTATGGGAAGAAATTGTTTACTCTGAGGGTGGTGAGGCACTGGAACAGGTTGCCCAGAGAAGTTGTTGACAATCTAGAAGTGTTCAAGGCCAGGTTGGATGGGGCTCTGAGCAACCTGGTCTAGTGAAAAGTGTCCCTCCCTGAGGCAGGCAGGTTGGAACTAGATGATCTTCACAGTCCCTTTCAACCCAAAACCATTCTATGAGTCTATGGACACTGACAGTGTACTACAGGATTATATTTTTTAGCCAAAACTCTAAATTAAGGATAATTCTGAAATAATCTTGGCCATTGACATACAAGCACAGCTTAAGGCAAACTATACTATGGTAGTCAAAACACAAAGATGGTGTTTAGAAAAAAGCAAGTGAAAAGATGAATGGCAACTTTATTCTTCCTGAGCTCCCCACCTTTTACTTCTGCCCTTCTAAAGGTATTATCCAAGCAGCTCATTATAGGACTAATTTCAAAATTCAGTCTGAAATAGAAAGAAAGTCTTTTGCTCCAAGTATATGACTTAAATGTCTTCATTTAAATATTCCACTTTAAAAGCTGAGCTATGCAAGTATTCTTGAGGTGATGGCCTGTAGAGTAATTCCATCTGAACCAGCCCTAGAGTGCATTATAGCCTCCTATTAAGAACTGAAATTAAAACAAGGGCTAATACTGTCAATACATGTCAAATATTTCCTAGTGTGCCTGCAGAGGCTACTCGGCCTCGTGACCAACTGCTGTAGCTAAGCTGTGTGGTCGCAATCTATGACTTACAGGAGTACTCAAAGCACATTAATGTTACAGGCTCTTCCTGACTCAGAAAAACCCATGTCTCAGGCATTATTCATGAAAACCTCCAACTAATAATCAAAGCCTGGTATTTGTCCAGTATTCTGATAAGAGTAGCAGTGGGGTAATATTAATAATCAACCTACCTGCCGAGAGAACAACTTACAGTTAAATATATTACAAACTGAGTTTAACATATCAAAAGTTGAGAAATACCCCGCTTCAAAAGAGTCACAGCCTATCAGTATAAAGGAAGAATATAAAACTATTTTATTGACCACTGCTCACCAGTATTTACAATAAAGTAAACAATATACAGTCTGATAACATTCAAATTACTACAAAGTTAGTTTTCACCTGGTCTTCTTAAGACCAAGTGATCCCAAATACTAGAAAGAATGACCTTACAGGTTTAAAGGGCTAGGTTTGGGTAAAGAAGATACATGCACATCAATAGTATAGAAGACTACAAAACATCTGTGAGTTTGTTTAGACATTCATTATGATTCTGTAATAACTAAGGAAGTTCATCAATGTTTTATAAAACTTTTACCTAATATGGAGGAAGTAGTAGTATCAAATGCTCTCTTGTGGTAAATGAAACAAGTTGCAGAAAGCTTTTATTTACTTGCTGTTGATGCAAAACATACTACTTCAAAAAAATATCAAATTTGAAACTTGTTAGAATGTATGCTTCTCACATTGCTAATAAATCAAATTTCAGGTTTTAATATTCTTATATATAAAAAAAGCAATGCAAACAATTATTGTGCTTCATCTTCTGGGCATGAATGCCAAGTTAGCCGTTCTTCATAAAAAGCGATTACGATCTGAGGACACTTCACATTAGCTTCTTTGGCCAGCACCAGATCTGCTTCATCAGAGTCTTTCCTGATGTAGAAGAGAGCAGGATTTGAGAAAATTAATAATCAGTATTTCAAAACATTTAGCAGCTCTTCCTAAGTTCTAAGTTCTGAAAACAATGGCAGCTAGAAACCAGTTTCCAGTACACCTTTCACTAAAGCTACCAAGACGTTCCATGCTAATGGTGATGATGAGCTTTCATAGCTCCATTGTTCTTCCCTTCCCATGTGTTTTCTGTTTGAAGGGAAAATGCTATTCAAAGGGAATCAGTCATAAGGTTACATATTGGAGTATATAATGAAAGAAATAAAACTCAGTTACTTTTGTCTTTTAAAGGTTAATCAAAGCTTCAAAGTAAGGTTTCAAAATCAATAGAACCAACCAATCTTAAAGAGTTGGTATTACATGCATATTGCATTTGCTGTTTATGCAAATAACTTCCTGTATTTCATACTGCTATTCTTGATGCTGTCTTGGGCTAACAAACCAAGCTTGCCAGTCTGACATGACTTCACTTCATTTTGAAGTGTATGCTGCCTTTAAAAGTCAAAGCTTCGTGCATACAAACTCCTATCTATGTTTGTTACCTAAGACCAATTATGAAAAACTAAACAACAGCAACTGAACTAAACAAAAAAAAAAGTCCTCTGTGCTTGATAGTCAATTATCACTACAGAAATTCAAACACTTGTGATCTTTGTTTTTCAAATTTTCTAAGTTTCACATAAAATTTATAGAAAATTTGAGAATGCAGAAGGGAGACAATCTCCCACAGCACTAATTTTCAGCAGTCTAGGTAAATCCCAAGACAAATCATGTCTCAGGAGATCACTCAGTTTGACTTTATTCAGAAAATCTGCCCTTCTCAAAGGCTGTGGAAAGTCATCCTTCTTATTCCATCACCTTAAGAAATCTGACTCTCAGCAAATGTGAATTCAATCTCTTGATTTCTCAACACTGGGAAGAAGCATTAATTTTACCCCATTTGTTCACAAAGCAAGAAATCCTTCTCCCAACACTGTTGCTAATGAAGCTGGTCCCCACCTACCCTCCCAACAACATAAACCCTCCACATCACTCTTGCCTCTTACTAGCCAATAATGCCAAGCCTCTATATATTGTTTCTTCCTCATCTCCACCTCTGCTTTCTCCCCTAGCTGCTTCCAATTCACTTTGATGCATGCAGAACAGCTGGCACAATGCTTGGTTAAACAGCTGGCTATCCAGCAGCTGGCTTCTGCTTATTGGAACATGTAAAGCTGGATTTCTGCCTGCCATTTCCTCTGCAAGAGCATTATCAAGATCCATTTTTTTCCGTACAAATACCAATTTCTTCCTCTTTTATCAGAAATTACCTTTTAAAGTAAAACTGAACCAACAGAAATGAAATATATTTTGGGTTTTGAAGAAAGAGGGATTAAGTCCTAACTGAATATAGAAAGCCTGTTTTTCTAAGAATACAAGGTTAATAAGGAGACCACCAGCTTCTGTGTCTTACTCCTGAGAGGAAGTTGTCTCTTTAGGCTAAGTGCAGCTGCCTGCCCTCCCTTTATGGACAAGAACTGTAGATGTAAGACTTACCATTTCATGAGGAACATAAGCTCTCCACTGCTATCCGTAGCCCCAATTATCCGCTCAGGATCAAGACCCCTTGCAAACCCTCTTGGTTTATCAACCTAGTAAGTTAGAAGATGGTTATCTAGTTTAAGACAAAATTCTATTTTGGTACTAGATACAGGAATTTTTGTACATACATGCACGTGTGTGTTTGTGTATCAGAACAAAAAAATACAGCCTTTAAACCCCATCAAATCTATAATTACATATTTTTTCATGACCAATCTTCAGGCCAAGTAATTTAGAGGTAGGATGATAATAAAGGATTTTATATCCATGTTTCCAGCATTTATTTCTGAAAATATAATAGATGAAACAAATGGTCTAAAATAATTTCAGCAGATAAACAAACAAGCATGGTCAGTAAAAATAACTAAAACAGCAAAGTAAAAATGCATGCCTGGAAGTGGAAAAAACATATCCTTTTCAGCAAAACAACAGGCATGGGTTGCCTAAACCAACAATGAAACTGCACCCTTGGGGAACACCTCAACTCTTCTTGGCTCACTGACACCACAATGGTGACAAAAAATATCACAACTATTTCCTGTATTAGCTCCTTTAAAGGTTCACAATATCCTTTTAGAGACAGTGGCCACGGTTGTACTAGATGAAGCCGAACAACTGACTTTATACAGAAAGCAAAATATTCTTTGTATAATTCATGAACTATTCTTCCTGATGCCTTCCAACCTTTTTGGCAGTAACCACATGTCCAACTGCCTGCTGTCTCCAGTACATGAAAATGATTGGCAGTGTCAGGTTGCAAACCACTAGTCCAAAAGTTTACAAAAGAAAATGTGAACTGTTGAACACATTACAACGTGTGCATTATTCTGTACTTATCAGCATTAAATATGTCAGTCTGCCTACTCATTTAAACTGAAGTAGAAATCCAGACCTCTCAGGAAAGGTAGGCTTTTTTCACTCACCCCTTCTACTCCTTCTCCACCATTATGTCTGCTCCTAGTCTAAGCAACTGATTGGTTTTCACATTTTGCCATCTTGCCACTCACCCATTCAAAATCATATACTAAATATGGTAGCAAACCAGAACTTCATCTTTGTTCCATTAATGGATCTTTTGTTCTAATAGAAACCTATCGCTTAATACCATTAATTAATAACAACCAGTGTTACTTTCAATTATTCAGTAAGTGGGACAATGGAACAATGTAAGAACTTTTAATCATCATGTCAGTCAATCATCCTTTACTAACCATTTGGACAGTCTCATCACCCACAATGAATGTATACCCTTTTCAAAACACAGACCCAGATGCTATGAAATTTTTACAGTTTTAAATCAGTGTTCAGTCTCATTCTCAAAGTCACAATATGATTTTTGGGGGATGGAGAGGTAGGAGAGAGATGGAGGAAACAAAAACTTAACACACGAACATATACTTACAGAATCACGCTTTTTCTTTGATTTACTATCATCAGATTCGCTATCTGACAAAGATTTTCTTTTGGCACCATCTGTTTTTTCTTTACCAGCTTTCTGAGAGTTCAGAAAAGCTTCAATTAGCTCTGGACAATCTAAGTTCTCTTCAGGTTCCCATGTGTTGTCAGCACTGAAACATACACACATTTAGGTAGAACTAAGTAAAAAAAAAATAAATGTAAAAGTAGCCCCATGGCCCCCCTTAAAATAAGCAACTTAATTTTTGTCTCACTACATAAGGAAGGTCTTTTAAACCCTAAGGATGTTTATCTTGCCACCTTTAAGTAGCCTTCATGTACTGCATTTGATGACTGAAAGGATGCTTCATTAGTATTGAAAAACAACATTCTTAATCTGAGGGTAACACAAAAAGCAGCTCTATTAACACCTGTGCTCTCAGTGGGGTATGAGAGCTGAAACAAGCAATCCACACCCTACCAAAACTGAATTGTCCATTTAAACTGACTCACTTCCCTGGCTCCTCTAAAGACTGTCCATGAAAACTAACAGTACGATACAAGTACTAAGACTTACAGAGTTTACACAGCAGTCATTACAAACAGCCTAAGTATAAATCCATACATATAAGCTTTCACACATGAGGAACACACTAAAGTTGTCTCTGAGCACTGAATACAACTGTACCTAGAACTATCTGCTTCCTTCAGTTGACTGAGTGCAAGAGGGAACAAAGGTGGGCAGAGCTGGGCACTGCCTATGTTTCAGTGAGTATGCATTTTGCTAACTAAACTTTTAAGAACATTCCTTACAACCACTCTGTATTTCACATGCAAATACTGGCACAGCACTACTGCACCAGCAGGATACCTACAAATTATTTTCCATTAGAATAACATATTATTACAAGTTCAAATCAGACCCTCAAATACTAAACACGTGCTTCACATTTATGCACACATCACTACACACATTCCAGGTTGCCAGACTGCACAATGTTGCAAATGCACTCACTTTGGGAGGTACACAACAATAATATCATAGCATACATAACCATTTATGCACAAATTCTTTTTTCAGCTGGTAAAGCAGGCTGCCACAGAGTGTCACTGGAAGGAGGCACAACTACATTCCTTCTTAAACAATCAGCTTCTTAAGTCTACTGCAAAGTTTTAACATACATATGTAAGTCCTGGGAAAGACACTCAAAAATTCCTTTGATGTATGCCTAATGAAGGCAACCATTCCACAGGCATATTCAGTTAATTTGAGAACAGTTCAGGAAAATTAATAATAAACAAACTATCTGCTTCAAAGCTGCCTGCAGTTTACATTCCTGCGTGATTTGTTACTCAGAAGCACCATTCATTCTGCTACATATATGATAACTGTCAATCTATCTTACCTTGACAGCTATGGACATAAGCTCTATCAGAGTGGTAAAAGAACAATCATTAAGAACTTCGTAAAAGTCCTCAAATATTTTATATAGCGTGAACAATGAACTACATTATCTTCTATTTTATCTTCATACTCAACTGTCCCACTTGACTATGCATTTAAGGATGTCCTTCCCTCAAGCTTCTTTAAAGTGGACACTCATTGACCAATCTCTTGGCAGAGTTTCAAATCAATGGTGTTTATTATTCTATCAGAAAAAAAAAAAAAAAAGGAATGCCTTACTCTGTAAATCCTTTCCACTTCAAGTAGTATTCCACCTTTCCATTTACAACACGTCTGTCCAGGACTTTCTCCACAACAAATTCTTCAGGCTCTGCCTCTTCAACTTTTTTACCTTTGCCATTCTGTTTCTTTCCCATTTTGTGCTACAAAAGAAATTCAGAATAACGTTATTTTTTTTTCTTTTGCTTTACACAGTTACTTCACTGGCTTATTAACATTAAAGCCAGAAGCTCAGACTCCTTTCATGTTAGTGCATGTGGTCAGGTAACCTGAGCAAGACATGGTAATCTTTTGGGTTTTTATCAGTTGCTTAACAAGATACCCAGTACCAGTTTTTAAAAAGGTGACATTTTTTTGTTCACATACTTAGTGACTATACTCCCCTTAAAAATTTAATTATCAGTGCTACATGCTCAAAACATCAGGAAGCTTCTAAAAGTTAACTCTATGCCTGTGAAAAGGCAGAGGGCAAGGCAGAAGTAAAGAGAAGTAATAAGGAAACTGAAAATGCATAAAAAAGGGATGGTACTGAAAAAAGGTGGCTTCTACCTTTTCCAAAAATAACCAAGGACTAACTGATGGCAGCAAAGTTTATGATGCATTGCTACAATAAGCAAAATACTCAATAATAACCCGCAACTATTGAAGAGGACACATGCTAGGAGCATTCCATTACTGCAGTCCCTTCTCATTCTTAGCCATGCACCCATGTAACTTAAAAAGAGATGGCACAAAGGTGCATTAATTTAAGACTGCTACACTTAAGTACAGCACTTAACACATAAATGGAATTTTGCTAACTTAGAAAACTTTTTAAGTGTTTTAAAGTTTACATTTGATAGTTCAGGTAATATTCTTTAAGTTCTTAAAACAACTATTACATCCACATCATCCTCAAGGCATTCCCAGTTTAATAAGGCACAATTAAATAGCAGTAGAAGGACACATTTCAGAATTTCCTTGTTTGTAATCTTAAAAAAGTTGGAACAAGCCTATCATGCTGTATCACAGTTCTGGAGGACTAGCAGACCAAAGGCAGTTTGCTTGCCATTTGGACTGCATCTCATAAAGAAATTGTCAAGTGGCAGCCATAAACTAAGTATTAAGCTCCTAAGAGTTATGCAGCACCCTAAATCAAAGTGGACAGAACTAATTCCTCACTAAAGCACTTCCTCTACAACAAAATACAGACAAGCAAATACCACAAAGCACCTCTATTTGCTTGATAGCCATTCTCTAGTCCTCTCTAATGTGGGTTAGTTTGACAACACTGCAATTCTGAAATTTTCAACTTTTAGTCTTAGTCGAATTTTGTCTTGATGTGGTGAAAGGTAAAAAAAAAATGTATGTTAGAACAAAAACTGTATTCTTTTAGTGAAGACTGGAAGATGATTCTCTTGCCAAAGCCCTGTCTTTGTACCCCTTGTTTTTAATAATCATTTTTTTCTCTCCCTCCCCAAAATACTTCACTCTTTATGGTTAGCAACCCATAAATTGAAGGTTCAAACAACAAAGAGGAGAAAAAGTTTCTAGTTTCTCATTTAAACAGCAAGTTTCTGTATATATCTCACATGGCCATCATTTTGATTTGAGAGCATAGAAGAGAAAACAGAGCATGTATTTCCAATTAGATTTTAGGTGCCTGCATATCCCAGGTGTATTTTGACCACAGCATTCATGTCTGAAAAGTGTTAACTTAAGCATATTGGCTTTTTTTGCCTCCACAGGAAAAAGAATGCAAGACTGATATTGAAGGGAAATACAACATGAAGATGTCCAAGGCTTCTATGAGGGCAGCTTCTTTCAAAAAATGGAAGTGTGAAATAGAAAGGGGTAGATATGAGGGAAATTAACAAATAATAAAAGTAGCAGAGGGGAAAACGACAACACAGAAAAAGACAGACTCACTATACCATAGTAATAACATTATAATTACTGGTGATGAGGCAAGCAGGCTACAAGTGGGGAACATCTCCATCTGTATTCTCCGTTGGACTAAAATTCTTTGATTCAATGGAAGACTGTTTTCTGGTACTCTTTTCGGCTTCACTAATTCTTGTCACTTAAAGATCAATGTTTTGGATTTCTGTATCAAAGCAACAATTTGGTTTTTTACTTTCTAAAGCTTAAGTATCTCAAGTATCTTCCACAGAGGAAAATGAATGTCATGGGGGGTCTGCATTTTTTTCTTGAAGTGCAGTAAGAAATAGCAAAATAAAGAGTATGCTGCTTCAGTTTTAAATATTAGAGATTTATTAGGTCTTGTGCATCAGCACTGCTCTTCAAACTCTTGAGCCTATTAAAATAACACTTGATTGCAGAGCCTGCAGAAACACTGAACATGTTAAAAACCTGTACATTCTGGGATTATACAAGCCCATGCAAATCTCAGCCCACAAGTGAATTGTGACAACTGACTGAACTGAAAGCATACTAAATGCCCACTTGTCCCCTGAAGTTCTCTTCTCTAGGGCTGCATGTTGTAAGCTGTAAATTGGACATCTGACCACTGAAGGCTAATGTACGGCTGTTTCTCTTTCTGCATACAGAAGTCATATGACACTACATACGACAGATGCAGAGCTATGGATAATCACTCTTTCTTTAAGGGGCAAACTTAAAATACTGATCTGACACTGTAGTGTAGAATTTTAACATACAAGATATAAGAAAATCGGAATTACAGCTCTAGAGCTACCCTATCCCTTAACACATTTAGGTTTTGCATGCAAATATATAACGAAGCAGAATTAGTTATGGTTCCCATGGGAACCATAACTGATTTTCCTGACCTGTGCAGCAAAATTCTCGACATCGAAAGATTAAAAATACTGCATTTGTAAGATTTTTTCCTCTCTCCAAAGCGCCCCCCCCACCCAGGCTTGCTAACCTCTTCTTCAAATTCGGGATAAGTGGACAATCAATTATTAACAGAAAGTTTAGACATTCACCTTGGTGAAATATTTTAAACTAGTACAACACAGAGAAAGCACTCCATTGCACTTCTAGGCCAGGAGTTAATACAAGTTTTGGATATATTTTGAGCTGAGTAATAATTTCTGTAAATTTAAGAACAGGCCTTTTGAGCGCATTATAAACCAGCTGTTCTGCTATTGAAGTTTTGAATTGTGCACATATATTTTTTGCTTACTTCCCCATCTCAACCTCAGATACATCTTACATTATACTTCTACAGGTTTGTCTTTTGTGAAACTATGTATCATTATTAGTAGAACTGTAGCCAGCAACCAACTGCCCTTAGGAGTCCATATTTTAATGTCAAGCAAAGCTTTAGAGGACTTGAGATCCATGAATGCATCATTAAAATGGTCCAGGAGGGGTTGACATCTGATAATCTCTGCTCCTATGAAATTCAAAGAAACTGTTATTTGTTAAAAAGCATTTCAAAAGGCATCTTAATTATGCCACATCATTTCTCAATAATGTTACTTTTCATCTGTAAAGACTGCCTTTTGTCAGGCAAATAGTTTTCTCCAAATACACTGGGAGAAATTAAATGAGTACATGATTTGGACTTTATTTTTTTACATGTATGATGAATTACATGGTATGCTGAAAGGAGGCTAAAAAAATCCTCAGTATTTTCTATTGTAGAATAGATGAAATAGTGCAGAGTCCTTTCACACTTTTTTCCCAACTAGTTTCTCTTTAGAAATTGCAGATTTATTAAAACCAAAGACAATGTCCTTTCTAGTAGCCTTACTTTCTGGATCTGAAATTTTGGTCAGAATAATGCTGGGGAGGGGAGATGTGGATGTATCTTTTAAATGGAGATGCCAAGTTATAAGTTTGAAGAAAAATATGTTGATTAAATCCTTATATACTTTAGGTGTGCATGAACTTACCAATGTAGTTTTATTGGAGGCCATTTTTATTGCAGACTTGCAGAGCTTTTACTAGAAAAATGCATGACAATTAAAAGGAAGTTTGCATTACTCAAAGAAAGGCATCCCAAGACAAGCATGGTCCTTGTTCCAACCCCCATGTATTCACTGCATACAACATTTCTTACACGGATTAAATCCAGAACAAAAAGTAGGTTACTACTTTGTCCGGCATAACCCAGAATGCACCATTTGGCTAGCCAGGGTAAATGATACTGACAAGGTGGTATATAGGGTTGAAAAAAGATTTTTCCCAAGGCCTTCAAAAGCATAGACATGTTTCTAGGGAAAAGGGGGAGGACCATCAGGGATGCTTATTTCCTTAAACGAAATAGAACAAGAGTTCAGATTCTAGCAATTGAAGATACACCTAAGTTATATTAAATGCAAATATCTGATGGGGAACAGATATATATTTGTGGTGCAATGAATCACCCATTATTCTTACATGGTAGCAAATTCTTATAAACAGCAAATATTTCTCTTAATGCAACTATAACGTTGCCTTCTGATTCTCAAGTTGGCAAGAGTTAAGGTCCTAGAACAATATTAATTCAGCTAAGATGCACATATTACATATTTAACCTATGCAAATTACGTTGAACACAATCCATCCCCTTTTCCATGTCATTTCTCATACCGACCAGCTCCATAGGCATGTATTGTCACCGCCCCGCAGCGAGCTATAGAAATGCTAGAATTCCCCATATGCCTGGGTAAAGCAGAGAAGTCCTTTAAGGCCAGAAAGCCTCCCGGACTCAGCGATCCCGCCCAATCCTCCCTTGATACGGGAGATGGATTTTGGCAGTCCCATGGGCGGCGGGGTAGGCGAGGTGGGAGAAGGGCCGGGGCCAGGGCGCCAGTGCCGAAGGTCTTGCCTTGTGTCTCCCGGAGACGTAGCAGAAAGGGGTAAAAAAAAAAAACCCTCAAAACCCAACAACAGCCCCCCCACCACGGAACAGAGGCAGCCCTGCGGAGGCCTGCTGGGGGCGGCTGCGCCTCGGGCCTGCGGCGGGCGCACATGAGGCCGGCGGGGCCGCCCCGGGCGAGGTAACGGGGACGCAGGCCCCGGTCCGCTTCCGCCGCCGCTGACAGGGCCCCTTCCACGCCGTCTTCCCCCCGCCCCTTCACGTTTCCCCCGGGCCGGGCACACGCAGGGACGGCCGGCGGGCCGGCTTTGTCTGCCGCGCGGGTGCCGCTGCCCCCGCCCCCGGCGCTGCTCTCCTTCCCCGGGGCGACAGCGCCCGCGGGTCCGGGAGCCGGCCTCCCCGAGCGGGTGCCGAAGCCCCGATTCCCCGACAGCTCCGCTCCGCCCGCCATCCCCCACCGCCAAGGAAGCGGGGGTGGGGAAGAAGCGGCGGTGGGGGGAGGCGGGCGGGTTGCGCTCCGCATCTCCCCGCGGCGGCCCGCAGCGAGCCGCAGAGGAAAGGGGAGTCAGGGAAAGGGACTCGAGGGTGAGTGGGGTGAAAGGAGGCGGCTGCAGCGAGAGAAAAGAGGGAGAAAGAGAGAGAGAAGGATACAGACTTCAATGGTGCCCAGCCGCTTGGGTCTCCTGTCTCCTCCTGGCTCCCGCCCTGCGCGCACTGAGCGGCGGCGGCAGCAGCAACAGCGACATCCGCGGGGGGCTGAGGCGGGGGGTGGGGGCAGGGAGGGAGAGAGAGGGAGGGCGGGAGGCGGAGGGCGGGGAGCGGCGCGGCGGTGGCTGGCGGGGCTGGGCTGGGCTGGGCGAGCACTGCGCGCCGGCGGCTGTGACGGGGCAGAGCGCACGACGCCGCCACCGCCTACGCGCGAGCCGCTACAACCTCCGACCGTCGTCGCCGCCGGCACAGGAGGGGGGCCAAGACGTCTCTCCAACGCGGGGCGAGCGCAGGACCGCGCCAGGCGTCCAAAAGAAGGAAGATGCCTCGCGGCGACCGGGAAAGCGACTGGGTAAGCCTGGGGCAGCGGACGGGGTTGGCGGACCCCGGGAGCCACAGCCGCCATCATGGCCGCCGCTGCGAATGCGCGCCGGGCCGATGCTGCCCGCCGCCGCGGAGCGAGGCCCTCGATCGGTGCGGCCGGGCGGGCCTCGGGCCTGCGGAGGGCGGGCGAGGAGCGCTGGGATGGGTTTGAAGCTCATTTGGAGGGGTCCCCCTTGGAGCGCGGCCATTTCCCGCGTTGCGGCGGGGAGGCCTGGGCGTGAGCAAGGGGAGGGGGAAGGGAAGCGGGCTCGGAAAGCAGCGGGCCTCTGAGGCCCGAGAACTCATTCATAAGTGAGAAAAGAGGTTCGGGGAGTCGGCTGGAGAGGCTTCGCTGCAGGCGGGAGATCCGCGGTGAAGCTGAAAGGGAGGGGGAGCAGAGGGGGCGGGAAGAAAGGAACTGCTCCAGCGCCATTTCTTTGGCGCGCGGGGCGGCAGCACTCACCCTTTGTCGCGGTGCGTGTAGGGCCGCCGGAGAGGGAAAAAGGGAGGGGATGAAGGAGGGGAGGAGAACAGAGCGGCGGAGCGGGCGGCACGCCCGATGCCGACGGTGCGGGGGAAAGAGCGGAGCGAGCTGCGGTGAAGTCCGCCTCCCTCCCTCCGCCGGGGCCCCGCGATGTGTCGCACTTGTGCCAAAATCTGTGTAGCTCTCACTTCCTCCTGCCTGGGCGGAGGGGGAAGGGGGCCAGGGAGAGGTTTCGAGGGGCGATGTGCGGCCGCCCCCGACTAATATTAACGCCGAGGTTTGAGCCTTCGGGGCCTTTTCTCAATATCCGGGAAAAAAAAAACAAACAAAAACAAGCGACACGGTGCCAGCAGTGTTCGAGGCCGCTTCGGCGGCGCTCGGGCACGTCTCGCGAGCCTGTCGGTTGTCGGAAACTGCCGAGCTGGCTGAGGTAGTCGATGACTTGCTGCGTCTTTCTGTCCGGAAATTGCCGAGCTGGCGCCGAGCGCCATTTTCGCCTGCTGCGGCAGATTCCGGAAATTACCGAAGCGAGTCGAATGGGCTTCCATTCCTGGTTCGGCTTTTTCCGGCAGCTGTCGAAGCGGATAAGCTCGACGACGACAGCTCCTTCGGCTCATTTCGGAGGCGGCCATTACTAACGGAGTCCATGACTTTCCATTACACGATAAAAACACGTAGGGGCGTTATTCAGAACTCCAGCCCCTTTGGAGATATTTAAACTCCGGAGCCTGCCTTTTTTTTTTCTTTTTTTTTTTTTTTCTTTTTTTTTTTTTTTTTTTAATAAATTAAACCTCGGAAGCGAGCCCGAGCTGGAGTAGGAGGGCGCTAACACTACGCGGAGCTGAATTTCAAATTACGTAACAGCTCGGGCAGCCATTACCGACCGGTTGTACGGTACTCTCGAGCAGGAATTCATAAACCATGAAGAATATGGTACGTGGAATGGGAGGATTTAGAGCTTGCTTTTAAGGAGGGAGACGCGTTTGCTTGTGCTGACAGTGAATTTTTTCGGGGCTGAGCATTACAAGCAAGCTTGAGTGGTCCGCTCAAGTCCGGGCGCTGCTGTCGGGTCGCAACGCGGGGTGGATGCTGGATGTCTTTGCGTCGAGGAAGGTTCTGGAAGCTGCGACTGGGGCTGGCGCGCAGCCGGGCGAGGCGGCGGAAGCTGCGGTAACCGCGCATGGCGGACAGCGCGTTCTTGCGCCCGTGGCCATGGCTATTAGCTGCGCTGCTGCTGAGGTGTCGCAGGAGGAGGGGGAGTTGGAGCTCCGCGGGTTCGGGGCCGTCTTGGCCTCGCAAGGCGCGGAGCGGCCGAGGCGGCGCTGCGGGTAATGGCGGTGGCGAGGGGGAGGGGTAAAATGGCGGCCTGGCCGAGACTCGCGGTGCGAGGAGCAGTGGGGATCCCTCCGGCAGAGCGGGCAAGGTGGGGGCCTGCTGTAGTCGACAGGTATTCACGGCGGCGTAAAGGAGCGCCGGAGAGGTCTTAGTACCGCGTGTGTAGGTGCACGCTAGAAGCAATTTGCAGCCCTTTCCGTGGAGGCGGTGGCTGCTCCCGGGCGCCATTTTCCCCGCCCGGCTCGGGGCCGCGGTGTTCCCGCTGCCGCCACATGGCGGAGCCGGCGCGGCCGCTGCGTCCCGACTGCCACAGGCGGCGGGCGAGCAGCGCTGAGGGATTGCCGAGCCCTGGAGTTCAGGGATCCCCTTCGCTTGTTTCCCTTAAACGTTTTTTTTTACCCGAATTCTTAATTCCGCAGTCAGCGTGGATTGTGTGTGCGCACGTTACCGCTATATGAAACACCTTTCCTTGCTCTAGTGATTAATATTTCAGCAAAGGTTATGCATTTTTTAGTGCTTTCAAGTTGCTTTAAGCCTGTGAAGGAAAGTTTAAAATACACACGGATGAACATCCTACAGAGGTAATAATTTGCTCTGGCGCTTGATTCCTGCCACGGGATGTACTGTGGAAATCTCGAAAGAGGTGTTACCTCCAGCTTTTAAATTGTGGCCTTTCCTAAGTATGAGGTGTCTGTGTCTTTACCAAAAGAGTATTTTCAGGATTCTAAGAGGTACTGTCATTATGATAGTTATTGTTGAACATTTTATACTTTCTGCACAAACTTTAGATGCGCAGAACTTTCTGGACTTTGGTAGAAGGTTAGTGTTATTGCCATCCAGAGCTTCTCGAAGCTGGCTCATTTAAGACAGTTTCTCTGCATGTAGAGATTGTCTGCATGTTAGTGGAGCAGCCTGTGTGTGCTGTTTTGGCTTAATGGTTTTCATTAAGAGCTAGCGATGAATTTCGTTATTGCTGTTTTCTGACATGCGGTGCCTAGATTTTCGAGGTAGATCATGACCCTAAATACATCTGTAAAATGCATTAACTGTTCTGTTCAGTGTCTGGTAGTTACATGTAGTATATTTTTATAATTGTTCCATTCTTTCCTTGAGTTCCATTTACAGGTTTATAGCTGTTTTCAGGAGTTAACATAACACTGAAAATATCCTATCTGCCTACTACACTTTCTTAATTATCATATTTTTATAATAATATCCTTTATTAAATGTATGGTAATTCATTATACAGGAAAAAGGTTTCTTGTAGATCCACGAAACTGTAAGCAAATGGTCCCTAGTTCTCAAGCAGCAGAACTGAAGGGAGGATTTTTATTTTTGCAGTATTGTTGCTTAAATTTTTTTTCTACCTTCTACTCAGAATTAATAAATGACATATTGATGAATATGATTTTTTTATAGTGGTCTGGTGTGCAGTGTTCTTTTGTTTGTTCCTTTTATGCGAAGAGGTGAAAATAAATTAGTTAAAACACGTGTCTGCTGCGTTTGAACAGGTGTCTTATTTTGCCTGTCCTTTGTGTAAGGAGGAGACAGTACTAGCTTTTTTTTTATTCCTAGAATTAAAAAAAAACTAGATCCAACAGCAGATTCCAAATATTTTTCAAGAGAAATTTGAACTCATCAGTCTTAAATAGAGGATGTATTTGGAAGAAGGAGGGGAGAAAGTCGACTTCCTTGTCAGACTGCAGTACATGAGGCTGGTAATAGAGAGGTGTATTTTGAAGAAAAAACCCTGGGTTGTCACTGCCTACTCTAATTGTGTTCTGTTATATGCATCTTGATCCAGGCCTGCCTTGGACAACTTCAGAAAATATGTTGGTCTGCATGCAGCTTGGCTTAATACTTGTAAAAGCAAATGTGCACTGCAGTGTTTTCCTTATTTTCTTAGGCTCAGTGTTTTTCTAGTTTCCTATTTCAATTTAGCTTGGTCCCCATTGCACAGTTAATTGTGTTTGTTACTTGCACTTCCTGCTGCTATATTTGAGTTGTATAAAAAATAACCACCACACTAAAGAAAACACACAACCAAACACCCAAGCAGATTTTCTTGATTTTTAAAGTTAGTTAACAGTAAAAAGCTGAATTGATTTGGTTTGATTTCTCTTGTCCCTAGAAGAACAATTCTCTTCAAAACAACATTGTAGGAAAGGGAACTACTTCTTAGTGCATTTTTTAAGTTTGGCATGAAATTTTCACACTTATGAGCTAGTGATACTTTTGTATGTAGAGCCTGGCAATTAAAAGGCCTGATTTGTATGAAAAGTTACTTTAAAAGTGCTCTGAACTGGTAGAAGTTGGAAGGTTCTCCTTTCTGCTTTAGTTTACCAGTGTATACAAGAAAAGTGAATTCAATAGCTTATTACTGGTCCTGATTTTTGTTGGGTTTTTTAATGATGCTCTTGTCATTACATAAAAGATCTCTGCTTAACAAGTGCAGTGATAGTTTCTCTGCAAGAAAATAAAGTCTTACTGAAAGCATTAGTGGATATGAATATGTATTATTCACATTTCTACTTTGAAATGAATTATTTTAATGGTGCTCCTGTTGAGGGTGTATAGGTTTATTGGTAATTCCAGTGGTATGGGATTCCAGATAAATTTTACAGATTGCTTGAGTTTCATTTGTTTAAGTAATTATGGGGAAAATAGGAATTGTTAACCTGTTATAGAACATACTCAGATGTATTTAATTGATTTTCACTCACAACGCCTTGGATAAATAGTACAGTAGTATTAATGTAGAACAATTTTAACCAGAATGGTTTATATAATTGAATGTTACCCAGGATGGAATCAGACAGTATAAATTAATTCCTATTATCTGTAATAAAAACAAATCCCAAAGTTCTCATTTTCTTTAAAAAGCATCTCATATGGGTCTTACAGAGGAATATTCTGAAAGTCTTCAAATGTGGTCCCTTGTTCTTCATATTTAGAGGGAGACACAAGAATAAGAACTAAAAAAATTTGTATTGTAAAAGTGGACCCATAGAATTGCATAAATTACTTAAATCCTTTAATAGGGGTAAAACTTTTAGAAGAGCCAGGTCTCATTTTGAAAATAAGTCTTACTGAAAGTATTTGACACCTACAAAAATCTTGGTTAGTGTTTGATTTGCTAATGAAGAAGAGATGTTTTAAATTGTATTAATGTAAGCTTTTTTTTCTCGTGGCAGAGGGAAAAGGAGCAGTTCCGCAAACTATTCATTGGCGGCTTAAGCTTTGAAACCACAGAAGAGAGCTTGAGGAGTTACTATGAGCAATGGGGAAAGCTTACAGACTGTGTGGTAAGTTCAGCATACCAATGCGTAGCAGTGGCATGGAATGTGTAGGAATTTTAAATGTTTGTTTTCTGGATTGCTTAGAGAAGATGGAATATTAGCTTTTAATGGTACAGTTGGTTGCTTACACACAGTTTAGTCCATTGTAGCAATGCGTAAATTTCACTCTTGCAAGCTTGAGTAAGTTAGAGAACATTAACAATCTGTTTTCTGTAAAATTCTCCCAGATTATCTAACTACTGGTTGCAACAGTTCAGCTTTGGTATCTGAAAGTTGTCTGAAGTGCATTAGAAAGTGCTTACAGAGAGCACTGTTACATCTGTGTGGTTGGTAATGACAACATTTGGCAAAAAAATGGTGTCTTGGTAAGCAGCCTCAGTAAAGCTGGAAAAGGATGTCTTTCTCTGTGATGTTTTCGTAGAGTTGTTAAGGTTGGAAGAAACCACTTACTATTTAACCATGCACTGACAAGTTCATCCCTAAACCATGTCTGTAAGCACCTGCATTTGTGTGTCTTCTAAATACTGACAGGGATGGTGACTCTGGTAGAAGTTCTCTGCTGAAGTGTCTTGGGAGTAGTAAGTAATAACACAGGTTTAAAGTCGGTGGTCTTCATGAAGCTTAAAAGAAACTATGTGAATGGTTTTGTTTTTGTTTTTTCTTCCAAAAATAAACACAAATATAAATGCACCTCACTGATCTAGCTGCATTTCTGAGTTAACTGAGTCTTGGAGGACAGCAGTGGTTTGAATTTCTGTGATCCCAAGCAGTGTCACTCATACTAAATCAACAGAGTGTGCTGCTTTGTGTTTTGAAATCAAACCAAGGAAAAAGTAAATTAAGCTTACACACTCTTAATACTGTTACCAAAAAGCTTAACATGAGACAGAAATAGTTTAAATGTCTTTATTGATTCTAGGTAATGAGGGATCCTGCAAGCAAGAGATCAAGGGGGTTTGGCTTTGTAACATTCTCTTCCATGGCTGAAGTTGATGCAGCTATGGCTGCAAGACCTCACACAATTGATGGAAGGGTGGTTGAGCCTAAGAGAGCTGTGGCTAGAGAGGTAAGTATGGCTTTGAAAGCAGGTGCTTCTCATGCTTTGAAAAATGCCTGTTTTGGTCAGACAGTTGGGCTTTGTTCTTGATTGAAATTGTCTGGGTTTAAATTACCTGGTTCAAAGCCGATAGTTGGGGCATTATTTCCCACACTCTTAGTGTCTCATATAAATGTCTACTATTACAGTGAATTATGTTATTCTGGTTATGGAATCATGTCTGCAAGGGACACGTCTGGGGTCTGAAACGTTGTAGCAAACATATTCTGTTGAATATTTGTAATTATGCAAATTCCAAAGTAACTTTTCTGGAATAGTTCCTGTTACAAGCCTCAAATTAATAAACTCCTGTCAGTCTTTCTGATTATTCCAAGATCTTTCTGGGGTATTTCTAAAAGGTACATAAAACCAGAGCCAGGTTACTGTGGCACAGAAGTGCTTGAGGAGCAAGGGTGGATTATAAGGCAAGTTCTGTTCACCACACAGAAGCTCTGGGAGGGTTTACCAGATTAAGGTTGGACTGATGAACTGGATTTGAATGAGCTGTCCCAAAGGTATGGGGAAATGGAAATTGTAATCACTGGTACCCCATTTAGCTATCCCAATTTTCTCTCCATTCCCTGCAGAATGCAGGGTTGGTTAGCATTTGGAAAAAGATAATTACAACAGCATGTGTGTATGCTGTTTAATGGGATTAAAATGCATAGTTGTGAATTTGCTGAGGTTGAACGGCCTTGATACAAATGCAGTGTGAGTTCATTGCTGTCAGGGTATTGGGCAGAAGAAGCTGTTGCATCTTTGTTTTAACAATTACAGAAGTCTGCTCTAACTTACTAAATACTTGCAGTTCTTTCAGACAGATAATCTGTGTCATTTTTTGGTGCTTTTAAAGCTTTGACATAAAAGAGGGAGGAAAAACCTCCAAGTAATGCTGTGTGACTTTCCTCTTAGAAGGCCCCATAAATGAGCCTGCAAGGTCATGCCTTAAAAAAGGGCTGTACCTTAAAAATCGTAGTTTATCTGAATTCTGTTCCTGAAATCCAGGTAAAATAGTTCTTTGTGAAATTGGTTTTTTTGGTGCTAATTTAGAAAATTCTTTTAACAGGAATCTGGAAAACCTGGTGCTCATGTTACTGTGAAAAAGTTATTTGTTGGTGGTATTAAAGAGGACACTGAAGAGCACCACCTTCGTGACTACTTTGAGGAGTATGGGAAAATCGACACTATTGAAATCATTACTGACAGACAGTCTGGTAAAAAGAGAGGGTTTGGATTTGTTACATTTGATGACCATGATCCTGTGGATAAAATTGTATGTAAGTAATTTCACTCCTTCTTTGGATTGTATTAATTCTTACAGCCTCAGCGTAAAGCTAAGCTTACTGATAATGGGATTTAGTTATGTGCCTGTATTATTTGCTACATCATAGGTTGCTGGATTGTGTGGGAACATGTATTTCAAATAAGCATTGTCGTGTTTGTTAAAAAATCGTATGGTATTTTGTGTTCTCTTATATGATTCAGAATGTGTTTGTGTTAGAAGTCTGATACTCTGACTTGTCAGTTAAATGCTGATAGCCTGTTATTTGGTATGGTTACAGTGCAGAAGTACCACACCATCAATGGACATAATGCAGAAGTAAGGAAAGCTCTCTCTAGACAGGAAATGCAGGAGGTTCAAAATTCTAGGAGTGGGAGAGGAGGTATGTACAAGTAATGGTTAGTAGTTTGTGGTTGATTTTTGTGTTCACTTTCCACAATCTCACTACTTATAAATGATAAACTGATACAGGAAACTTCGGTTTTGGTGATGCTCGTGGAGGTGGTGGCAACTTTGGTCCAGGACCTGGCAGCAATTTCAGAGGGGGAGCCGGTAAGACAGGCATGTTTGTAGCATTTACATTTTTTACCTTATTAGTGCTTTTTTTCTGGTTCTGGAGAACTTTGTATGCTGTGGTACCATTTGACTTAAATGCACCTGTAGCAGGTGAGAGAATTTTTGGGAAAAGTAACTTGCAAGTGAACTTGTGTTTCAGTTTTTCTGTTTTGCTTTGGCTGTGGTTTTTTGGTTGGGTTTGGTTTTTATTTTTTAGTTTTTATTGTAAGCCAAAAGTAATCTAAACGTAATTATTTGCTAAAAAGAGATTCCTCTGGTTCTAAGCAGCACTTGCTTGACATTTTAAAGCTGGGTACCATATAAACCCAAGAAAAGAAAAAATGTAGAGCAATGATTGGATGTTTAGCTTTATTTTTCTGAAGCTAATTGTACATGTTCTTAATTGATAGTTTCTGAGATTTAGTTCATAAGAGTTTGAGAATTTGCCTAGTTTGCTACAGGTAAATTGAAATCCTTTGGGGTTTTTTCTCCCAATAGATGGATATGGAAGTGGCCGTGGATTTGGTGATGGATATAATGGATATGGCGGAGGACCTGGAGGTTAGTTTGCTGTTGTGGTGGTGATGTGTTTTTCTCTCATTAAGAAACACTTCCATATTAATATTCATATGTGTAAAATTTACCTGAATAACCTGGGCCATTTTGTTGGTTTTAAGAAATGTACATGGTTGTTGGCTTATGTCAGATTTCCATATGGCAGATTGTATGATTATTTTTTGGACAAGCATTATTATCTTTAGGATAAGAGTGGGTCTTAAATTTCCCGGAAAATGAAGATTAATTAAACCTTTCAGTTGAGGTCTTCAGGCAGTCTGACTGTTGGGGTTTGGTCATAGTTCAGTTAGGGTGGGTGGTAGTATGCTTTAAAAAGTTCTGTCCATAGAAATTTCTTTACAAAACTACCTTTTTTGTTCTCTTTGTTCTTCTAAACAGAAAAATATTCTTTTTGTATCATTTGAGTGCATTTTATATTGAAAAGCTAATTTAAAAGGATTATGTTCACACAGGTGGCAACTTTGGTGGCAGTCCTGGTTATGGAGGAGGAAGAGGAGGCTATGGTGGAGGAGGACCTGGTTATGGCAACCAGGGTGGGGGCTATGGAGGTGGTTATGACAACTATGGAGGAGGTAACATTTAAGCTTAAATTGTTCAAGCATTTCAGTTACAAATTTTACTGCAAGTCATTTGACGTTGGGGGGAATGGGTGTTTGGAAATGTTGTGTAAGGAAGTTGTTGTTTTTCAAGTAGTATGAAATAGAACAAAAACATTGTTTAGTGCTTGCACTGCTGGAATACATGTGTGATTTTGTACTTTATTTAGAATTTTTATAATGGGATGTCTTTAAGTGTTGCATCCATTTTAGCTCATGTCGGTATTTCTCCACTTTTGTGTTGACAATACAGGCAATTATGGAAGTGGAAACTATAATGATTTTGGCAACTACAACCAACAACCTTCAAATTATGGTCCGATGAAAAGTGGAAATTTTGGTGGCAGCAGGAACATGGGGGGACCATATGGTGGAGGTATATGTCCTGTATATTTCCTTGTAGTTGTAGTGGGTGGACTTCTAGGACTTTGGGGGAGATAGAAGACGTGGGGTAACTGTTTTGAACTAAAAAATGGTAGACTGAAATTAGGTATTAGAGAAAAAACTTACTGTGAGGGTGATGGGGTGCTGGAACAGGTTGCTCAGAGGAGGTGTGAGTGCCCCATTGCTGGCAGTGTTCAAGGCAGGGTTAGATGGGGCTTTGAGCATCCTGGTCTAGTGACAGATAACCCTGCCCATGGCAGAGGGTTTGGAACAAGATGACCTTAAAAGGTTCCATCCAGCCCAGGTTATTCTATGTGATTCCAAGGTGGGTATGTAGGAATTGGATAACTTCTGCAGTAGATGTATTGCAGTGCCTGTGTTCTTTCTGCAAGTTTGCTTCAGTGTCTTGAGATTGTAAAGCTTGTCTCAGGGAAATTTATTTTTATTATGAAACAGATAAAACATACTTTTTCCACAGTGTTGTGCAATTTCGATTTTAAAGATTCTATTTAACGTTCTTTGCTGTCAGCTCACACTATTTGTGGAGAGTCTAGTTACTTAATTTCCAGCATATTTGCTGTGATTTCTTTTTATTCTCCTCTTTATTCTCCTCTTGTGTCTTTTTTTCTGAGGCATCCTACTTTTTGTTGTCTAAAAGTTACTTAATATGGAGTATCAGACTTGTGAAATGGAAACTGAAACATAAGGTTTCTTTCTTACAAGGTTTAGCCTGCAAGCAAATTCAGCCCTCACAGTCTTAAGACAGCACAGTGCATCAGATTACATGTGGCACTGTTGAATCTTGTAAGATTTCAGCATGTAGTTGCTTCCTGTGGCAGTCTTTGAAGGTTCTTTAGAGGAAGACAGTGAAAAGTTAGAAGTCTGTGTTGCAAATGCTGTCACTGGAAGTAAAGCAGATGTTACTCTTCATTTAGTCAAGCCTTGATTGATTGCTTCTGTGGAAAACTTTCCTAGATTTAAAATGTACTGATGGGACCATTCTGTTTCTTGTTCTGCATCTGCAGGAAACTATGGTCCCGGGGGCAGTGGAGGCAGTGGTGGATATGGAGGGAGGAGCCGTTACTGAGTTTCTTCAAGCATGCCATGGGTAAGTATGTTTTTAAGTGTTAATATTGCAGTGATTCTTGAGAGTAGCTGCAGGAGTTAAAAGCTTTTTAGGATATTATCTTTCCTTTAAAAAATGGTTAGATGAATAATTTCATAACCTATTTTTTTACTCTTTACTTCTGTTGAAACAGGCTTCACTGTATAAATAGGAGAGGATGAGAGCCCAGAGGTAACAGAACAGCTTCAGGTTATCGAAATAACAATGTTAAGGAAACACTTATCTCAGTCATGCATAAATATGCAGTGATATGGCAGAAGACACCAGAGCAGATGCAGAGAGCCATTTTGTGAATGGATTTGGATTATTTAATAACATTACCTTACTGTGGAGGAAGGATTGTAAAAATGCCTTTGAGACAGTTTCTTAGCTTTTTAATTGTTGTTTCTTTCTAGTGGTCTTTGTAAGTGTAGAAGCATTCCTTTGATAATGTTAAATTTGTAAGTTTCAGGTGACATGTGAAACCTTTTTTAAGATTTTTCTCAAAGTTTTGAAAAGCTTTTAGCCAGGATCATGGTGTAATAAGACATAACGTTTTCCTTTTAAAAATTTAAGTGCGTGTGTAGAGTTAAGAAGCTGTTGTACATTTATGATTTTAATAAAATAATTCTAAAGGAAATATTGTGTAATTTTAGATTTTTTTTTTAATACTGTAAAATAAGGCAAGGAGTGGGTAGTATAAGGTCCCACAAATAATACAAAGCTATTGTTGTACGTGTAAAATTTAATGCTGGTGAGAAAAAGTATGTTGTCTGTAAATTACCAGGTTTAAACTATCTAGGTAACTTAAGGGGTATCTCTGCAAGGAGAAACACCTTTTTAGATTTTTTAGATGCTGCTTCTTCAATGGCAAGGAAAGGAAAAAACCCGAGCAAGGTACTCTTCCAGGGACGCAGGTCTAGTACAAGAGAACTCTTGAAAACGTCACTAAAAGTTCAGCCAGTCTTAAAAAGCTGTGCTGTATCTCTGCAAAGCTTTAACTACGGTAGATTGTTTATAAGGATGGCAACGAAGGCTGAGGGTGTAGAGCAAAATAGTTCTAAGCTTCAGTTAAACTTCTTTAGGTAAGATCTTGTTTACTTTTCCTTTCTTAATGTTTCAAACCCAAGAAATTAATAATGTATGACAGTATTCTTTCAGTATAGTGATTATCATTATGTAGTTTAACATATAGCAATGAATTGAGTTAATTATAACAAATTGAAAAGAAATTTGTGAATCCTGTTTTCTTGTATTATTAAATTTTTTTTACAAAAATAATTGTTAATTTCAGCTACTTAACATATTTTTTTCCTACTGGAATCTAGCTATGATATGAACCCTGGACAAGCATAGACTGCTGCCACTGTACACTGCTACAGTTGAACAAATGAGACCTGCAAGTGTCCATTAGTAAAGCTTTGCAAGGGTTCCATCCCTGGTGTTGGTAGTTAAAATGGTAGGTCACAAGTTAATTAAATCATACAACTTTATTTTTGCATCCTGCAACATTTTCTTTTTTCTTGGGAGTCTATGCATTATGGTGGTTGCAAGGTAATGCAATGAAGGTAGTTCTGTGCTGTTGAAAATGAACTATGTTGTTCCGTGTCTTGTCTGCTGTAATCTATTCTATATAACACATTTCATCCTGAAGGTTCCCAAGTAACTAGAGTGTTTACGTGTAAGGAAAAATTTCACCACAGAATACATCTGCCTCTGTGAAGGAATGTGTCGTCCATTCTTTTAACAACTGCATAAGCAGTTCTTTAGGAGGGCAAGTGAAACCTTCAAATGAAACTGCAGGTGGTATTTCATAAGTGTACAATGTATTTGTGTAAATTGGAATTTGGCTAGAATGTTGAGGTTTCCACCATTTTTTATAGTTCTTGCAGCTAACAAACCTTAGTGCCAAATTTAGTCAGCCTTACTCTCACTGCATTGAATGTGTGCACCTCAAATTGATGGAAATTTATCAAGTATTGAATGAGTTACTCAGAGTAAGGGTGGCATACTCTACTAGATTTGGTTTTAAATAAAAATCAATAAAACCTGTCAAAAAAAAGGCAACCAAAAATGCCTTCATTTCAAAGTTCATTGCCTCTAAAAGGCTACCCATTGAAGAACGTGGACTCAGCAAACAAAAGTCCTGTTCCTTTTGTGTTAGACACACCAGTGAACTGCTTATACTTATTTTTTTTTAAAATGGCTGAAGTTCCCCTATTGGTAATTTGGTTTAGACATATGTGATAAACATCTTCAGATACACTTTTTTTTTCTTTGGCAGGAAGGTGCCATGCTGCAGGTAACTAATGAAGAAGTGGTCAACCACAGAAACGCTTCAAGAAATAAGAAATTCTGTATCATCAGAAAATAGTTGTTTTTGCTGCCTTCATTAAAAATCTAGATGTTAAATGAATTCTGATAAAACATCACAATTAGTACAGATCCCTGTAATGATGGGTTTTTTAAATTATAGTAATAATGTCTTGTAAACCTTTCGAATAAAATTCAGATTCGTTAGGAGAAACAAATCACTAATGTTAAAACAGCAAACATTCTGTGAGTAGAAAGTTTAACTACATATATTTATAACTTTCATAGCTTTAAAATAAAAGTATTTTTATACCAAAGTAGTTCTAGTGTAATGCTTAATAAAAACTTAGTGTGTATCCAACATTAAATAATGTTTATGTTTAGACCCTTCCATGATTTGAAACATTCCACTTTGAGGTGAATTTAAAACAGAATCAATTTGACACGTGTGTTCATGGAACTTGTTTCTCTGAACATGGGCATCTGTTCTCTTTTTGGGAGAAACAGGGCTGCAGATTTAAAAGTGCTGATGTCTTTGCTGTTGGACACAGGTGCTTAAAAGTAGCTGTATTTGGCTGTGTTTTATATTACCTCATACTTTACTGTTAATGAAACTACCACCAAAGCCAGTTTGTCAGATTTCAATAGGACAAGAGCTTTATCCTTTTCACTTTTAAAGTGCTTTTAGCATGAAGACAGACAGACTGACTGGAATGTAGAGTTCCTGCTGTACAAAGCTGATTACCCATAGCTGCATCTGGGGGCAGAAAGAAAATACCAAAACAAAAAATGCCAAATCAAACAAAACCAATAAAACAAACACCAAGTGTGAACTTGGGAAAGCTCAGTTGGGAGTGTATTTAAGGGAAGATATCTTGAGGTTATACTGTTTTAACCACTTATCTTCATGCATGGTTTATTCAAAACGTGAAATTTATATGCTTTGGCAGAATCGTGTCTTTAACCTTTAATAATACTGTTTAAGGATTCACGTACAATTTTCTTCTGTTTCTTAAGCTGAACTTTGAAATACTTGAATAGGTGACCGGTGGGCTGCAGTGGAAGCAGAAAATGAAGACGCACAAATCTGCTTTACTTTCTTCTTTCCAACAGAATGACCAGATCATAAGGAATTTGCCTTCTTTCCTATAACTTAGATGTAGTTGATGGAAGTTTTCTCTTTGCAGTTGCCAAGTCCACATTCATACACCATTTTAAAAACTAACCAAACCACTTCAAAGGGCAGTAATTTTTCTGTTTAAAATACTATTTCAGTAGTGTAGCAACAAGGTTTAAAATTTACTTGCTTTGAGTATGTTTTCCATAAGGAGGATGTTCTCATTTTGATCTGATGGCAGTGGGGAGAGGGAGCGTATAGGGGAGACAGCACTGTGCAAGAATGAAATTACTGGATATTTCAAGTCTTGAAAACCTGGTGTCTTGTAAGTTTCCTGATGTCCTGCTTTTGAACTTTCATGACTTTTCTCTTGGTATGACCTTAAAAGTTAAGGAACGTGACAGTCAACAATGGTCACCAGCAAATGGGGTGAGACAAATCTCGGTTTTGAGTCAACCTGATACTGGAGTTTAGCAACTTCAAATAAAAGCAGTATTGTGTGCTCAGTTACTGGTCATCAATTTGTAGACAATGGATTCTTACTTTCTAACAAGTGGGATTTCGTCACTGCAGACTTAGTCTTCCAACTAAGTGTAACATGGCAGTGTTTCCAGGTACTAACAGCTGAGGATCATGTGGTCAGTACTAGGTCCAGCTTTCCCCCAGCGAACACTTCATGCAGCAAACTGAGGGAAGAAAGAAAAACAGCGTAACTTGTTGCTAACTGGTGTGTGAGCCAAAGAACACCCAAAAATCAAGTATGACTTGTATTTATAAAGAGATGGTGAAAAGATGTCAGTAGTAGGGTTCTGGCCACTCAGACTTTGTGTTATGTACGATGAAAGTTGAATTTTTTTCATTTCTATTGTGCTGCAGATCTTTAAAAACATTCAAGAAAATGTGAACAGTTAATGCTGTAAAATGAACAGGGCATGAACTTTTTTATGTGTAGGAGAGACTCTGTTCTTTTAGTTTAATGATGAATGTACATGATCTCTTTGTGATGAAATCATATAGCTTCTGGGGAGGAAAACCCAAGCCCCAGAAATGGATCTGAATTTTCAAACAGTTATCAGCTGAATTTGTTTTGGCAGCTTTGCTTCACTGGTAGAGGATAATTTGCTGGGAACATACTGGGGCTGTGCATTCCCTCTAGGTTTGGTATTCCTTCTGGTTTTTGGAGTAGTGTGTGATGCAAGTGAGCACTACCATAGCAGGTGCTGTTGCTTTTCCATCTAAAGGAGATGGCTGTTTCTCTTCGTGTGTATTCAGCCATACCATTCAGTGTGTCTAGGATAGGAGTGTTACATGGAGGGGTTTGCCTGGGTAATAATCTATTTTGGCAAAAGTACTGTCCCTTACAACAGTCACGTTTTTGCTTTGCAGCTACTGTTGGTTCGTGTTGCACAGAAATTTTGTCAGGAGTTACTCCAGTTAATGGAGCAAGAACTGCTTTGTTCATCAGCAGTAAAATTGTATAAATAATACCTGTGTGGCTTACCTGACAGAGTGCTATGCACATTAGGTCAGCAGTGTTCAGGCACCTTGTGAGCCCTCCCATGCTGCTTTACGGTACAAAAAAGGGTGATGGGGAAAGTCCTAGAAAATTGCTGTTACCAGCACTCTTCCCTCCCCCCTTGTTATGTTCATTTGGGGATATTGTATGAAAATGGGTGGCTGGTAGATTTCATGGAGTTGTGGTAGTTGTGCAGCAGGTGTCAAGTTGCAGTACTTCATGAGAGACACACACTACAGTACTACGACTTCACGTGGTTACATCTGCCATCTCTCTTTGGTTTACTTAATAAACAGTTTCTCACTACACCCTGCTGTTGAGTGTCCTGTTGCCTTATTTATAGGTCTCTGCCACCTCTGTCCTCAAGATTCTTGTTAGATGACTCCCAGAGATGAACTAAATGTGTCTGTGTGTTTTGAGACAAAGATTGACAAGTTGATACTCACTAAGTGCTCTGTCTGTTCTTTTCCTCATTGAAGTTTATTCTGGTTCCCCCATCTAAAACTAGATTGTAAGCTCTTGAGCAGGAACATCTTCAGCTTGTAAAATTTGGCACTGTAAAAAGCCAAATCTATTGAATAAAACCTAAAACATGAATTCAAAGCTGCACTTCAGTGCAGTACAGCAGTGGTCATTTAAAGTGCGTGCAGCGTTTAGGCTGTGTGTTCTGGGAGCGCTTGGTTGCCGGATGCCTCTACGGGAGTGTCCAGCCTTACAGCTCACAAAGCAGCCAGTGGGGTTGCAGTTGGATGGAGTACTCAGCTTGCCTTGGCTGCTGGTGGATGTTTCTCCAGAACAGGAGTGAATCTTGAAGCAGCCAGCAGGTAATGCTTTGTAGGACAAGTTGCTGCTATCAATAATGGGTATACAGTCCATAAAGTGTTTTATGTAATCTGACCTTTCCTAACCTCTTGCAAATAAGCTCTTATTAACGTAACAAAAATGCAGTTGAGCACTGAAGTGTTACAGACTACTTCAAAGCTTTGTCAGGGACCAGTATTTTAATGATCACTCCCACTTGGGTATTTCTGAGTTTTGTTGCTGTCAACAGCTATGTTTACAATCCTCAGTTTAATGGTTTCCTAGTTATATTTAACACGTCTTTTCAGTCTAACCTCTGAGACTTGTGTTTCAACAGAGTAGTAGCAAGGTAGGGTGCAGCTGTAATGTCTTTGTGCCATCTGGCTCCAGAGTAAGTTTGATACCATACTGTGTCTTTGCATGCAATAAAGCTCCTGGTTTGTACACTTGGGATCTTGATTTTGTGAAAATCTTGATCTGTCAACAATAAAGACAGACTTCAGTCAGCTGTTACCACATTTTAGAACCCTTTCAGTAGCAACTTTGATTTGTCCTGTTTACCTGAAAAGTTCAATTCTGTAGTGTCTCTGTTTTGGTATAGAGGTTGCAGATATGGTCTAAGGCCAGTACATAAAGTGCATTAAAAGCTTCAGCTGGCTAGCCTAACCACACATCATTTAAGGACATGGAAAAATAAAGCATAGCCAAGACCAGGCCATGTTTGGGAATTTTCATTTAGTGTGGATTTATTTGTGTGTCTGTCTGTTTGGAATTTTATTTTTAACACAGGCTAGTTGCAGAAAGGGAAGACACTTTAAATGAGTGTCTACAATTAAAAACAGGACATCAGTCTGAATTCCACCTCTTGTTTTGTCCTGTGGGCAGGTATTTGATGGTTAAAAAAAATACACATCCAGACATAAAGTTCATTGTATCATCACTAGTGTTGCAGTCTGCCCAAAATCAGTATTTCCATGAGTTGCTTGGTGGGTTCTGAGGAACTGGGGGACTTACATCAACATTAAAGAAATACAGTTACTGGGCAATAATGACAGTTGAATTAGCTGAGGGCAGTTCATAATCCTTCACAATCTGCAAATTTACAAGGAAAGGAATGGTATTGGAGGTGATGTCTTAAATGGATCAGTTGGAGTAATTTGCTTTCCATTAGTATTGTGTTCTGAAAGGATTACAGTACACTTTATTTTTGGCATGCACCAAAATGTATCTGTGTAGCTGTTTCCCAATTGGGTATATGCAATTATTCCATTAGCAGCTGGCCTTACAAAAATCCACAGAGCTCACCTGCCACTGCTACTGAAGGAGTGGGCACCAAAAAGTTTAGGCCTTTCTTTTTTTTTTCTTCCCTGTGTGAGGCCTTAAAGCAGAAATACTTGGCTTTCTGGATTTCTCAGTTGTGAGCCTAATGTAGTAGCTATGAGAATTTATGCACGTAGGCAGTGAAGTAGGTTTAAAGACCTTGTCCTGCAAAAAGTGAGTGCATGGATTTCAAAATGTTTATGTCATTTAATTGATTATGATCATGCTGACTTGAATATGCACTTCTTTTTTCCCCTACAACTAGAAATAAAGTTAACAATTCATCATATATATATATATATATATATATATATATATGCATGTTTTGGGTGGAGTTTGTGATCTTGCCAGTAGACAAATCCCATGTGAATACTGATTAGGATAAGTATGTCTCACACTGATGCTTAACCAATAGCAAAAAATAGCATACCGTCAGTAATGAGACTTTCTGCTATGAATTTACACTTAGCAATGTGAGACTGTGGTGGAATCAATAAAGAGCACATGCACACATTTATTTAAAGAAATATTTTAATAGAAAATGCTGAGAAAATTGTTCAAACAGTCTGATTTCATTATTGATAATTCAGTGCACTTGGCACTATCTTAGGGCTCCCTTTTTAGAAAATATCACTTGATAGTATCAGTTTTGTTACAGATAAGTGCAAGTAGCCAACGTGACTTCCATGGTAGTGGCAGTTTGTTTCTTCAGCAGGTATAATTTGGCATTTAAGCTGGTATGTGGAGTTCTTACATGGTTGGTACAAGTGATTTTTTTATTGTACCTGAATGTAAGTTTGTTCCATTGTCATCGTGCCATGACCAATGAGAACTTTTTAAATACCATTTTTATGTGTTTTAGTTATAAAATTAAGAAGAAGTATTTGTTGTTATCTAGAAATCAATATTAGTAGTTACTTTCATAATAGTATACCTCAACATTCTTTCCTTATTCATTACAGGCCTTTTAGGCCATCTCTCTTGCAGACCTTTTTCAGGCTGTAAAACACTAAGGATAGGATGTTGTAAGTATGTGGGTGAATAAAACTTCTCCTTTCTAATAGCACAAATAAATGTCAAACCAAGAAACTCTTCATTTGGAGCACTATCAGAGTGTAACCTCAAAATTACAAGTATAGATAAACAGTCATTTGGTTCAACTTATTTTAAAGACTAAGTAAAATGTATATTTTAAAAAATTAAATCTGGAACATTAAAAACACTTAAAAATACCAGTTTAAAAAGCCACAGAGAAAAACTCAAGTATTTCTTGAGGAAGGTGTCAAAATGGGAGGAAAACAGAAGGTACACAAATAAATATCACAGTCACTAGGAAACAGAACAGAAACTCCTTCATCATTGGTCATTTCTGTGGAAGAAAATTGAAAATGATTTAGTTGCAGAGGATGAAGGTAAGAAAATATTGAATCAGACACTATTTTTCAGCATGTTTGCAGGTTGAGTGTATGAGTTGTAAAATTAAGTGGCAGGCTATCTTTGCTTGGAGTTACGATGCTGAAAGTAGTGAGGAAAAATGCAGTAGCCTCCTGGGCTGCTCTCCTCAAAGGAAAACCAGGAAAAGCAGAACTGTTCTGAATAAATGCAAAGCATGCAGTTATCTCTTGAGCTTATGTAAATTCACAGTGAGTTTAAGCTGAAGATGCATTAGAACTGTAATTTTTCTTTCAGTGCTAGAGAATAAAATAAGATCATTTCCTGTATAAAGAGTCAAGTATTCAAGACCAAAACATTTTCTTGCATGTGTAACATTGATCCAAAGCTGATTTCATCTCTCACAGGTGTTCTCCCCTCTGGCCCCCATTACCAGTAACTAAATTCCTAGTTTTAACATAGGTCTATAAAGCTACACTACACTGATGGTCTAGCTCCTTTAATTCTCTAAATAAAACTAAACAGATTTCCTAATCTGGAAGCCTCAGCTCACGGACCTTCTAACAAATCACAGCTGGTTGGGTTTGCCAGACTCTTCAATATAGTGTTTCTCCTCAAGTGTAGGTTGTGTTTAAACTGCTGTAATCACTGACCGTTAGTTGTCACACACGTACTCTTATCACCCTTTCAGGCAAAATAAAGGTGATTTAGGTGATCTCCAGTCATCTTACTTTTGTTTCTGCTCTTTTCTGTTATCTTGTTTCTGTTCAGATTTGGCCAAGTGCTTGGGTATTATGAAAACACTACCATTGCTACTGCAGTGAATGACATACTGGCATGGGTTAACAGGTCTACCCTGGTCATCCCTCAGTCTACTGAAAATGTCATGGTACAAGTTGTTTAATTTTTGCTTTATCTGGTTGATTAATTTGCTACACTGGGAGTGCTCCTTTTTAAGGCTCTCCTTTTGTGTTTGGAGATTACACACATCTTCTTCCAAGTTAAGAATTGCGTTCAGTTTGCGTTTACGACATTTTTGCGCAGCTACCTTGTTTTTTCCTCTTCGCCTGATGTCACGTAGAAGTGATACCTGAGTTTCTGTCAGCTGGTTCTTTGCTAGCATGGTGTTGAAAGAGTCAACAGACATGCTCACAATTTCCTCCACTGAAAATGGTATTCTCAGAGCTTTTGCACGCCACTCATCTCTGCTCCGGTTTGCAGCAATAGAATTATGGCACCTCTCCTTCACTTCATTTGATTTCTTCATCCACATCTGTTGATAATACTCTGGAGTGGATGCTGCTTGAGTTGGCAGCTGATTGTAAGTGTGATTATGAAGAAATTGCTGAAGCATGGCTTCTGTAGAACACTCTGCAACACCTGGATATTCCACATGGCTGTGCTTGATGTTTTCCTGGCAGAGGCCACCAACAGCTCCTAAGCCGTGTGCAGGAGCAGATTTAATACCGCTGCTGTACCCAACAGAACCTTCACAGCAGACTGAATAAGAGGTGGTGCTGTGATTTGAATTCAAAGGTAGTCCTGAATCTGAGCCAGGCTCTTCAAAGATCTGAGAAACTTCTATAGGACTGAAGCCTTCCTCCAAAGCCAAAGACATGAGCTTAATTTCATCAAAATTATCATCATGGGCTGTTAGATTTCTAAGATCAGCAGCTGAAAACAGCCCTGTCAAATTTGACCCATGAAATTGTGATTCTGGATTTGTGATATCAGTGCTTGATTGAGGGAAAAACTCTTGCCTTTGTAAGTGTCTTGGTTTTGAATTTAATTGAGTGGGGTAGTCTGTTCTTAGTAGTATGGCATCAGGAGGACTGAAACTGTTGTGAAGTGTCTGGGTCAAGTTTATATTGTGGTGTGAGGATGATGGGTCTTGGCCTCTACTAGAAGTAGCAACTTGTGTATCTTCCAGTAAGTTCACCTAAAAGATGAAGGGGGAAAAAATGAGATCTTTGATAAAATGAATGCTTCTATATCCCCTGCCTAAACAGTCACGAACATTTTTTAACATTCCAGTACTTTATTCTATTAAAGCCAAATTTTTGTATGTTAAACTCTTCTTCTAGCTATTTGGAATGCTGTTTCCCATCTGTATAAAGCATAATCTGTATTGGGATGTGGCAAAAGGAGGAAGGAAGAGTGAGTGCAGAAGTGACTGAAGGAATGGGAGAAGGACTTGCAAAGGACAATGTGGGACCTATTAGGGTTGAGAGGGAAAAATGGGACTCCTGCCAAGTGTACAAACTGTGGCCTATGTGTTCTGTCTGATCTGATCTAAGAAAAATGTCCTGCTGGGAGGAGTGGTCATGACCCTTTTCCCTGGCAGTGGTGTTGATGATTCAAGGGTGAGCTGGTTCAAGGTGCTACACTGTTAAAAACCAAACTTTTTAAAGAAGATAAATAGCTCATCTGCAGAAGTTAACCAGTAAGGACAACACTGGAGAAAAGAGTGGAAACAGGAATATTAAGTCTGTGCTTTTGCAGTCTCACTACTTATTTCACAGTTTATGAAGCTTTCAGGCCTGTGAGGTGCCACATTTGGTTTAGTTCCATTTAACTGAAGTCTACTGCATCCAAAATTCAGCTGAACTGTTTTACTGATCAGTTTGGAGGTAACATCTCCCCACCAAGTCACACCTTTTGTGGATGTCTTGACTTTAAATTACTACTCAGGGTTTTTTTACAAAGCCAAAGCTGATATGTGATGCCTCAGCCCTGATGTTCAAACAATAAAGAGGACTGGTAATGCTGTAGTAGCACTAAGGCCCACCTTTTGAGGACCTGAGTTAGAGTTGCTGGGTCTCAGAAGCACAAAGGCAGAGGAGTCATGAACTAGATCAGTACAAAGTACTTGAGAATGTAAATACATCAAGTAGGAAGTGTACAGGATTCCTCCATAGTTGAGTGCCCTTACTGTGTTTCAGGAAAGAACTTTCTGATTGCCGTTCAGTGAACATTTAAAAAGCACTTTTCACAGGGAAAGAATGATGTACCATAAGGACCAGAACATCTTAGGTTCCCTATTATGCTTACTGGGAGCTCAGGCAACAAGAAGGTGGTCTTGCCTTATTTCTCCTAGGGAGTTACCTTGTACCTGACCACCTGCAGTCTGTGGGATAGAGATGCTATTTTCAACTAATCCTTTCAAAAGAATGATTTTTAGAAAGTCAGCTATCAAAAAACTCCACTCACTGTAAAGACTTGATACTTAGCAGAAACAATCAATCCAAATTCAACAGATAGATTGTCACAAGATAGCAGTGCATTGATAATGTTAAATAAAATATGCAATGTGTTACTGTGTATTGTAACAGCTGTGTAAAGGCTGCAGCCAAATTCCTTTCAAATTTTGAGAACAGAGAAAACTAAACTGATGAACTTCTACATCTCATTAGTGTGCAATCCATTTCCAGAGCTGAACAGAAGAGGAGGCTAATTTATGGCCTAGAAGGTACTATCCAAGCTAGAGGTTCCCAAAACCAGATAAGCATGGAGTTATATGGCAAACACTAATGACCCTGGAAGAGGATCCTATGATGGGAAGTGTATATAAGATGCCCTTAAAGTATTACAAAAGAGGAATGTAGGGAGTAGCTTTATGGTCAATAGTTGCAGCTATGAGCTGTGGGAGGAGGGGAAGACTTCAAGTAAGATAACAACTGGTTTTTATGAAGATGGGCACACAGAAAGTAAAATACAGTATCAGAAGGCCACAAGATTTAAAAATACAAAAAAACCCAAAACACTAAATGGGTTTACTGCTAATGCTGACAGACCTGATTTGCTGTGAAGATGATCTGTTGTTCTTGAGAGTAGCAACCCTGTAAGCACTTGACCCAGTATTTATGACAAATGTAATCCTTCACTACAAATACAATAAATAAATGTGTAATAAATTTAATAAATCAGCAATGCTCTACAGAAACACAGCAAGAGCTGCTGCATAAATACAAACTGGTATAAGGCTTTAGAAAGGCAACTATTAGTTGAACTAATTGAGTTGTCCAGTGGCTCCATCCATCTTTGAACACCAGATCACAGTAAAGACACAGCTCTTACACCAGACAAGTTGCTGGGGAAAACTTTTCAAGTAAAGCCAATGAGAGCTGCCGTAAAAGGTGGATAGTAGCATCTTTAGCAGTTTCAGGTAAGTTTTACTACATTGATTTGCCAATAAATTCCCAGAGTGGGTAGGGTAGGCTGTGGTGGTTTTATTTGATAAAACAGAGTAATTGCTGACTGCATTCAAATCTATTTGAAATACCTGTATTATCTCATTTACCTCTAGCATGTTTTCCACCTGCGATGACAGAAGCTGTAAATAGCCCTCTAAGGAGAGAATGGAATCTACATTGTTGCTGTTGCTCTGTGACAAAAAGAGAAACATGGTGTAAGGCACAGTTATTTCACCTGAAAGGAGGTACAAATCAAAGTCTGAGAGGAAACAGAGCACAGTGCAACACTGCTGCTGACCCCACCATCAAGTCTTCATCCTGACGGGAGATGAGATGTTGCTAGAATGAGCAGATCAGCTCCATGGCCTGAGCATCCCTACTCTGCCCACAACAGCAGAACTGGGCTCTCCTCTGAAGCTGTACCTCCCCACCAGCATGGAAAAATCAGGTATTTTTTCAAAGCCAAGCTCTCAGGGGAGTGGCAAACAGAGAGGCTGGCAAGACACCTCGATCAGACGTTCTCAGCTCTCACAAGGTCTCAAAAAAATTAAGTGCTCTTTTCATTGCAGCTCTTAGAGAGAGCAGAACTGAAGAGTTCAGTGCCCCAAATGTAATTCTACATCTGAGCATCAAGCTTTATATAAATTGTGAGAGAAGTATAATTTAGCATCCATGTCTCCAGTGTTTGTACGCAAAAACATCCTCACCCACAAACACAACACCTTCATAACAGAGAAAATAAACCCAAATTAAAAAATAATTAGTTGCAAGTGTTTTCTGTAAACCTCTGAATACTTCAACTACTCAAAAAATAGTGAGGGATTGAGGGAAGGAGGCAATTTTCAAAAAGGTATACAAGGGCATCATTCACAAAGCACTGTCTGAAGTGAGCATTTCTTTCCTGCCCTGGCAAGGAACATTTCAAATAAAAAGAGGAAATAAATTATTCCTTTCAAAACTTTTCACTACTATTTATCTTAGTGATAAGTTCTGTATCCTCCCTCACTTCTTCAGTTTTCTCTTCTTCCCTTTTTTTTATCACTTACTTGATTTTTGTCTTTCTCCTCTTGTTCTTGCAGTTCCAGCTGATCCTCTCCTGGAGGTGGACAGCAGTCATCCAAAGCTCCCTGACATGCTTTCAGGTCAACATCCTGAAGACACAAATAAAACAGTTCTATTACACAGCATGCTCTCAAAATTCATCTTTAAAAGGCACTTTTTTCTCTTCCAGTGATAGCATTCCAAATAAAATATGCACTGAACGGGTCATGTGGATGAACTGAGTGTGTAGACTTTGGGGGCAGAATAAGACCAGTGTCAGTTCAGGGGTGCAGCCACCACCTCTTGGTTTGGTGCCCACGCATTGAACCCATCTGCAGTAGAAATGGACACTGGAAACAAATTCCTCTAAACCAGACAAAGAACCACGATGTAATTTCATGAAAATTGTGGATTATCAGTGTCTTTTGGAGGTCATTTTACAACAACATATCCAAGTCAGATAGATACTCGTTGATAGAATCATACAGCAGCAATTATACATAACCAGTTGGCAAAATCCCTTGCTTACCTGCATTGTAACAGCAACTCTGTTTCCCATCACTTCCATGTAGACATTACCCATTCTCATTTATCCAAGTGTACCCATTTTCATTTATCCAAGTGATGGAGTTTTTTAATCTCTAGTGATGAGACTGTTCAAATTTACGGGCCTCAGTAGCAATTTTCAAATATTAAAAAAAAAAAAAAATATTTTATTTATATTCGTATCATCAGACTTCTTCATTGTTTATTATATAGGGCTAGAGTATTTCTGTAGTAAGAAGGAATCAGTGCTAATTCCTATTTTTTAAAAGTGTGTATTTATATTTTTATATAGTTTTACATTTCAGCTTTTGCAGGGCAAGTCTGTATTATTAAAATGTGAAACTCAGAGGAGTAGCAGCCAGGAAACCAAGTGGCCACACTGCATTAGTTCCAGGTATTTCCAGAAAAATGCTGTGGCAGGAGCAGTAAAGACAAGTTTTCAACAGCAGCAAAGATAATGAGATAGAGTTCAGTTCTAAAAATCTCAGCAAACAATTTACTTTACAGGTTTGTTATGAAAGCATAAACTACATAAAACCTGCAGTTGTAATAGTCATCAAAACATATAAAAGTTTTTAAGTTGTTCCTTCATACAAAACACATTAAAAAGTAAATATAAAAAGTTGAAAAACAGGACTCTGGAGAAAATTTAAATATAACTTTACAAATTAACATTATTTTCAGTTTTGTACATTCTATTTAAATATTTAAAAATATGAAAACTAATTTCATTTTAAACTAATTTTGTTTCTTTGCTTTCAATTTTTCTGTGCTTTCTTTTCAAGACTGGAAGAGAACTTTAGCTTTATAAACAGCCATTTGTAAAAACAGAGCTACAGGGCACTCATCTGTCATTCTGATGTAGGAATGAAGAGTTTCCTTCAGTGATGCCTAACACAGTTTCTACTCATTAGAAATTATATTCCAATACATTAATGTCTTCTTTGTCAGCTGCATCTGGAAACGACCAGATGATTTTTTTTTATTGCAAAATATGAGAAAACAAATTTGCTTGCCTAAAACCAGACATACACACATACAAAAAACAGTAACAAGGAAACAAACCTCCCAACCAACAGTTTTCTCTATGTAGTTGAACAGGAGAGGGCATTTACTACACAAGACACTGAGAACATGGCAAGCAGTTACTTGCAAACACTTAAAAGAGTCCAATGGAGCAGATCACAGGCATGAGGTTAGTCCCATACCTATGTGCCTGCAAGATCAGGGCTAGGCTTTAATTTTACAGAGAACCAACCTAATACTTGTCAAATTCATGTGACCTGTTAATATTCTAAATTAATAAAATGCAGGATCATCAAAAGTGAGTTAGAAGTCAAGGACAATTTCAATTAAGACCTGAAGCAGCTCCTCTGGAGCCAAGTGGCCTGGAAAGCTGCTGCTGTGGCAGAGCATTCAGCTCCTGGATAACACAGCAAATTCATTACTCTACTGGCTGCAGAAGAGGCAAATGCAGGAAATAGTTAGAAATGTGGTATCTATAATGTGATGATGCCTCTAAAAACCAACTGCAAGCACTGGGTTCGTATACAGAAGGTATATGAGTCACAAACTTTTAAAATTTGTCACTCCTTTTAAAATTTCCAGGGGTATAAACCTATTCCTCTGCCAGGGCAAAGAAAAGCTTGGGGAAGCCTTGGGAAGAGCACATGGTGTGTCCTACAGATCATTAAAAATCCTCACAGTTCAACTTTCTTAAGGTGGAAATCTGACTGCAGAGGATGCTGGTATGCTGAAGTCTACTGTCATGGACATAGTTTACGAAAAATCCTTTCCTTAGGATTTTTCCTCCTGAGAAGCTGAGAGGCCTCAGGAACAAAATGTAAACATTGATTATCTGCTGGATCTTTGACTGGCCCATGTTGGATGTTTCTAATTAATGGCAAATCACAGCCAGCTGGCTTGGACTCTCTGTCTGAGACACAAGCCTTTGTTATCGTTCTTTCTTGTTCTGTTCTTAGCTAGCCTTTTGATGAAATCCTTTCTTCTTTATTCTTTTAGTATAGTTTTAATATAATATGTATCATAAAATAATAAATCAAGCCTTCTGAAACACGGAATCAGATCCTTGTCTCTTCCCTCATCCTGAGACCCCTGTGAACACCGTCACAGTCTACAATGGAGATGGTGCTTCCCCAAATCACTGTGAGGACAACTGAATTTCTGATGTACCTGATGGGACATCTCCTTTCTGAAGGGAAACCAGATGCCCCTGAAGCTCACAGAAATTTGTGACAACTGGCTTGTATTAATTTCCCCAAGATGTCAAAGACAACTGAATCTTCAAGTCTTTTCTTGTCAGTATATAAAACTCCTGGCTGCTAAGGAAATGGAGAATATTTCCAACTACAAATTTTGGAATTTATCTGGAGTCTACATTAATTTTTACATTATCTTTTAGGAAAAAATATATATCTATTTTCTCTACTCAGACATAGATGGTGTCATGGTACCCACAGTTTCCAGGCTGAGAGCCACCAACTGCACTACAGGATCACAAACCATTTTGCCTAAAGGACTCTTGGCCTTAAGCACAAATGGAGGTCAGAATGCCCCTCTGAACTTTGCACGGAGCTCCTGCTGACATGGATGGAGCAGAGGTGCCAGTGGGGAAGGGTGGGAAGCAGGGTCTCACACTTGCACTCATGCCCATTCCCTGTGGCTTGCCAAAGGCAATGTGTCATCTCTTCTGAGTGAGCTTCAGGGTGCTGCACTGTGTGCCTCTGAAGATTAGTCTTACTAACACCATTTCTTCCTCCAGCAGATGGTATTAAAATATACTCATGGCTGTTCAGAGCAATTGTTACCACAATAAAATTTTCCATCCTTTGAAAAAACCTGTTTTCAGCACTACCAGAGCACTTGCTGAAGGATCCTGGCCCTGCAGCCAGGTTTTCACAACAGTGGTGGCATAGATAAAGCCCACGTAAGTATTTCACATCACAAATTTTCACCTAGGGGATCATTTCAGCAAAACCCTCTATACAGCAATCAACCAGAACCTTTTTGCCTTCATTTCTCTGTTTTGGCTTTTCACAAAAATCCCCTGGATTATGCTGTTTTTTGCATAAACCAGGTATGCCCTGGTTTTTGCTTTATATTGCACTTTGCACCAGCTTATTAGTCTTCCTCAGTGATGAAGAATGACTGAACAGCGCAGCTCAACAACAGAATGCTTCCTTCTTCCATGCCTGTTGTAACACTTGGGACTGACTGCAGGACTGTGGGGAGAATAGGAGGGGTCTCTCCCCAAGAAACAGCCACACTGTGTTTTTGAATAAGGCATTTCATTAAAGATACCTTAATTCTACAGACTGGATGTACATCTATTGACAGAAGTTTTATTACAGAGGATATTAATCTAGTGACAAGAAGGGTTAGGCATAGATACTATTTATTCAGCACTGTGCTGCCACATTCAGTTTCTGTCCTTCCCATCCTTATTTTGCAACAAGGGTAACAGAATAAACAGTAATAGAGCCACAGCAGTACCACTGAGCCCAGGAAATCGGGAAAGCACATGGTTGTCTCTGTCTAGAGAAAGGCTTAATTTTTGCTGATTGTAGAAGACTTAATAATACCATCAACTGCAGAAGCCTTTCCCTTTCTACCACTGGAGGGTGTGGAAGTTCCTGCCTCCATCAGTAGGCTGCTTCCAAATGGTAAATTGCAACTCTACCAGAGGGCAGCCTTTGATTTGCATTTGGAAGGATTCTGTGCAAGCACAAAGCCAGAGAGCTACGCTAAAATTCTCCTCATAAAATAACAACAAAAAAATAAAATCCCAAGTATCTGAAATTTTCATCTTGCTTCTGCCACTTAAATAAAGAACACAGTCTGAGATTGAATATGATGTACCAAATTATCCACCAGCCTTGTATGTGGGAGGCTGGGCTCTAATCATGTACCTGCCCTTTCCCTTCTGATAAACTGAAGCCTGTAGCTGAGCTCACCACAGCTCAGCTACAGGCTTCAGTTTATCAAAATGAGAAATAGTAGCTTATGTCAAATCTGTGACTTAAGGAGGGCCAAGAATCAATGTGGAAGGGAGAAAAAGTACAGTCTTGTGGGTAGCCTGGCCTACACTAAATTGGAGGCATGCTGCCTGCTCCGGCAGGTTTCCAGAGTTCCTTACTCTATGTTAAAAGTACAGCCGTGAGATTCCAATTAAGTAAATCACAGTATTGATCTCAGCATGAACTGGGTGTACTGTACATCAAACTTTTCTCCACATATCTCCTCCCATTGCTTCCTACACTCATGTTTGATCTGCTGTCCTTAAAAGAATGTACACGGAGCAGAACCTGTAATGACACCAAAATACAAAAAGGTCTACTGTGGTGTATTGGATGGGTGAAGAAGATCCCTCTGAAGGAGCAGCAGAAAGCATAATAAATCTCTTTTCAGCTATTGATCTGTGTGCAGGTGGCACACAGGACTAGAACTACACAACCCAGGGCTACAAGTGCACAGAAATACCTGAACTAGCTCTGGAGTAACAGAAAGGGCTTGCAGGAAGAGAGCAGAGCAGACAGGGTGCCTTGCCTGGGTGCACAGAGAGCGCTGAGAGGCAGCGCGTACCTGCCCCTGCAAAGCTGTTTCACTGCAGTCACACTCACAGTTATCACTACAAATACCCCAGGGCTGGAGCAAAGGTACACAACCATAATTACCTGAAAAAGAACATTTTTATTTTGGTGCTGTTAACTTATGTATCCTGTTCATATGCTATCTTCTAATTACTCTACATTATGCTCTCTTTATTTTAGTTGTTAAGTTTTAAACTGCTCATTAATCTTCGAGATGGTTTTCTAAAAACTTTTGTCCCTTCTCCATTACTAACTGCACTTCTCTGTGGAAGCAGCCCTCTCCTCATTATTAGCTGAAAAGATGTGGCACAGGCCTGGCGCTCTTTGCCATGTTTTGAATAATTAAGTAGCATTTCCAGAATAGAATCATTAGAATGGTTTGTGTTGCAACAATCCTTTAAGTTTGCACAATACCAGCAGAAGTTAAGCAAAACAGTTTCTAGTAACATAACCAGTAGTAACCACTTTACTACTTGGTAGGATTAAATACAATTAATAATTAAATATAATGAGGTGTATCTGATATAATTCAGCTCTAACTGTAGTGATCTTGCTCTTTGCCTGTGTACTTTAAATATGTGATAATAATCTTACAAACTGATATCTACTTAATAGATAAGAAAAATAGAAAGAAAAATATTTCTTGTTGTTTCTCTATAAGCATAATAAATCCTAAAATATCCTTAAAACACCAGAACAGAAGAGTATGTTATTTTTTGAAATGCAGCTGGGGTTTAGGATGTGTGGAGGGTGAAATGGTGGATGGACACACCAAATATCAAAGTAACTTCCATGTTATATATGGCTAGACTTAAAAATGACAATAAACCATGCCAGGTAGGCAGTGCAACTGAGTTAATCAAATGGTTCATAGATGTGACTCCCAATGTGGCATCTGTCAAACATTTATGACCTATCTACTCTAAATCCCAGTAGTGCCATCTGGGCTGCAACCCAACACTCCCTGGGAGAGCCCTCCTGTGTGCTGCAGTGAGACGATAGCACCTCTCCAACCACATGCATTTCAGGGCTTTAGATAGCATGGGCCAGCTGTGTCAGCTAGTACAAAACCCACATTCTGTGTGCACTCTGTTCCAACACAAAATTAACACCAACCTACTCCCCAGATGGAGGCAGAGACAGGTACACGCTGAAGACACAGAGACTGACAGTGTTGTCATTGACTTCAATTCAAACATCAGTTTTCATGCTGAAAGTAGCTCAATAACCTCCTCAAAATGAGCTTTTAACACCACTTCTAACAAATACACCAAACAGGTGCACACTCCAGCCATTTGGTCCTGTGCAGATGTTTTTCACCAGAAACCGATTTCATTGTAATGACAGACAACATAAAGAATAGAAATTTTCAGCTTCCCTCGAAGTTGCTAAATAGAGCTTAAAGACTAAATAGCAAAATAGATAAAAGAACGCAAAAGTAGACACACAGGATGCTAAATACAGCTGGGACCAGTGGATAAAGAGATAATGAGGAATATATTGGCTTTTGTGGCAAAGCCACGCAGTAAGAATAGCGCATGCCCTAGGGCCAGTTCATCTGTCACACTGGGGGCACTCAGTGAGACCAGGGACTCCTCCAGACAACCCTCCAGGACCATAAAAGGGCTTCCAGTAAGAGGCACATGCATGCAAATTAGTTCTCAGAGAAGTGATGTTTATGTATTAGCTAGTACACTGTAGTGAATATGTATGGTCCTGGTGGGATAAATATCTTCTGGAGAAGTTTCACAATACGTTTGATTAGAGGAGATATTCTCTGGGTGTGTTCAGCACACTGAGAATAAAGAATGCCTGCTTTCTAATACTTGCAATTGTGTTTGAAAGTTTGTTTTCTGTCCAATTTCAGTATCAGTAAAGCATGCAACATCCCTGAGAGTAAACGTGATGAGGGTAATTAAATTTATTCAGTCACTATTTCTGACAGAGCACAGTAAAAAAAAACAAAAACAAAACAAACCCCATGTGCGCCCTCTCCCTCCTTCCTCCTGAAAAACAAACCACCCAAAAACAAATCCAAAATCTCTTTCTATGCCTCTGTCTCTGGTGCCCCAAGATGCTTTCTTTTGTGGTCAGTGAACTACCTGACATCAGGGCTCTGTAAGATATCTTCCTCCTTCCTGCTCTACCTTTACCATAGAGTGGTTGTACACCCTTATTGGCAGTAGTCAGTATTGAATAAAAACAAACTACCCAGGAACCCTTTTGGATGAAATTACCCTTTCAGATAAAACTTCGTCTGCAATTCAGTTCCAGATGTCCTCCTTTTGAGTCTTCCAGGCAAACATACTTTCTCAGGTATGCAGCTTATCCAACTCCCAGCTTTTCCAAGCTCCCAGCCTCTCTGCAACACCAAATGCCTGCCAACTCACAGTTCTGAATAGGGAGCACTGCGAAAAGTCACAGTCTGACACCTCAGCTCCTCTAGGATTTGAGTATCTCCATCTTCCCTGTGACCTCGCCTGTAATTCCTCTTCTAATTTCCACATTTACCACACTCTAATTCTCCCTTCTTTATGCCTGATATTCCCCTCATCCACCCCTGCACTGGCAATACCTTGGCCACTCTCCAGAGAGCAGGAAAAACCATCCCTGAACACTCCTTTGACCAGGCTTTTTCAAATCCTTGCAAGACTAAGTCTGAGGCTCTTCTCCTATGCCACCTCTTTCTGAAACACCATGAAGTCCTTCCCCCACCTTCTTAAGGTGAGTTCTGGCTATCAGGTAAGGGCCTGATCACAAGCAGGGACCCATCCCATTTATCTACTTCCAGATGTCTCTCCACAGCAATATTGCCATGTCCTACCGTGCAATGAATCCAAAAGAAAAAAAGAAAATAATAATTTGAAATATGTTCTGTAAGTTAAGCTCACAGCTTCAGTGGGAAGCTCTCAAATGGATTACAGACACAGCCTTTGGAGACAAACCTTCAGAGAAAAGCCTTCCTGGTTCCTACTTAACTTTCACTTTACCAAACTTTGACACTCACCAAGAAAAAAAAATAAATCCATAACTCAAATTATTCTCACTCAATATAAATACTTCAAATGGTGTTCGAAGTCTGAGACGGATTCCCCCCTTCCATAAAACTCTGCCTCTGATGTGTTCAGAGAACTGTGCTTGTATGAGGTTTTACACAACCTCATACTCAGTTTGACTCACACTGCCCTTTCTGAAAAGTAACATAGAGACAACAGTACAAATTATCCACTGTGCATCTTCTTCCTTAAATTTTGGAATTCATAAACACCAGCAATGTTATGCTGTTAATTATTACTTAGAGCAGGTGTTTAATCGAGCGCAGGAATTCAGCTCTCGGGTGAAAGAATTCAGTACATTCAGATATAACAAACCTACTTGACTTGTATGGGAACAGAACCTTCCTTCTCTGTCCCACCCTGAGCTGGAGCTCGTTTCACACGGAGTGCAATGACCTAGCACAGCAACTCCTGCTCTCATTCAGGTACTGCCTCTTCTGCTGGCATGGGCAGCATCACTGCCTGGGGTTCATGTGAATTGGAATGAACATTTTTATTGTGAGACTAACACAGTAAAAAAAGCTGAGAAAAAAAGCTGAAGAGCTACACAGTCCATTCTTGCTAATCTAAATATTCTCTCGTGTATTCTGTAAAAGATAAAGAAACCACTGAGTTTTTAAACTCCCTTTCTTCAAATGTCTACATACATACATAAACACACTTGCACACACAGAAATACTGACATACAAAAAAGAAAGGGAAAAAAAATCACTGAATCAAGTAGAGCAATTCTGAATCCTTGCAAGACCTTCAGCTAAGACACTGCAGTGTGACAAGCTTCTTGGGACTTTCTTTGTTTGGGAGGGAATACTACTTCCTACACAGAGGACTGATGTCACCTCTTGCAGCACTGAGGCCTCCCATTTCCCCACACACAGTTTTCAAGGTGCTTTGAAAAATGTGCCTCATTCATTTTTCACATGGACTTAGGGCTTAGTGTAAGAGCTTTCAGAAGTGTTGTTGAGGCAGTGTTACACTGAGAAGCCCAAGGAAAATGCAGTTGGCAGAGTGGGGCATGGAATGTAACCCAAGTTATGTGCCTGTAGAAGGGCTCCTCTTTACCCCACCAATATAAGACCCATACCCTGTGTCAGCTACGTATTTCCCCCACCTTCCCTTTTTATAGGCTCTTTCTGAGCTTAAAACTTCAAAATTCAAAATGTACACAGCCACACAGCGCCTCTAAATTTCAGTTTTAGTTTTCCTTAAAATAAGCTATGTCCTTGAGCAATCCAACTCAATACTTTACAAGAACATTGAGGAAAAATAAGCAGATATGCCCAACTTTACCTGCATGACTAATTCAGTGTGGCCTACTCAATGTGACTTACTTGTATGAGCAGGTTTGAGTAGAAACAAAAAGAGTCAGGCATCCTGTTTTCAATAGGAGATGTTAGTATGCAAACAGGTGCTGAATATTAAGGAGCAAGTGGTGCTCCTGTTATAAACCTGGCTGATTTTGTTTGTGTTCTTAAAAAGAACACAAACAAAATCAACCAGGACTGCAATCTCTTTTACCAGCAAACTGTGAAGAGAAAGAGCACAAACTGTTGGAACTGGGAAAATAAAAGTAGCATGAAAAATAATCCCAAAGAAAAGACCTGGCTCACTCTTAGGCTTTTTATCTGTTTCCTTAGCAAACATGCCCACTGGAGCCCAAACTCTTGGACTCAGGTGTTCTGCGAAGAGGTAGGGCCAGAATCACCACCTTTCATTACTACAGAAATGAATCCATTTCCTTGCATGAGCTGATGAATGTATTTCCAGTCACCCAAAGCAAATGTTTATTGTTTTTTTATTTCTTTTCCTCTAAACTCATGGTTCTCAGGGAGCTTAGTCTCAATCTTAAACATCCCTGAGAACAAAACCAACAAGCTGTGATTCTGCAGCTGACCCAGACCAGAACAGTGCAGAGGCACTAAACTAATACCCTAAGCCATAGGGCACATCTACCAACCCTGCTCTGACCTGCTGTAGGGGATGCAGGACAGGGCAGTATGCACAATGCAGAACTTGGCACAAAAAACCTTTTTTTAATGTAGTCTCTGTAGTGGTACAAACGCTTCTATCCCTGGTTCTGTTACACACATCCATCTAAGAAAATGAGTAGCAAGACACTGACTTAGTATGATTATTTTGTCCATTAAAGGATGTATTTCAGAGGAAGTATATTTTGCTATTTTTATTACTAAAGCAATAAAATATTGTGGGGTTTACATTTCATCAGCAAGCCTATGCTTGATTACAGAAACAAACAGAATGAAATAGTTTGCTGGGAATGTAGTGAATACAAAGGTTAGGGCTGATCCCAGACTGCTGGGCAGCAAGCTGAGTGTAGGAACCCCCCTATCAACTTTACTCCTTGTCAAAGCCGAAGTGCTCAGGCTGTTCTAAAACTGCACATCATCTTAGCACAGGACAGTTTAAACCCCTGCAGTTTAGTATGCTTCAACAGCATGCTTCGGCCACTGAATTAATTTTCATCTGCAGTTGTCTTCAAGAGTAGTTTTAAGCACCAGATCTCGAAAGACAAGGACCAATAGCTTGCATTGTGTTGCCAGAAACGTTCTCACCAGGGACTGGAGGCCAATGAATACATTCAATCCAGGGATGGCTAAATCCAACTGCAAACTTTTCATGATGCCACACAATACCAAGAAGAAAAAACCCAATACTTCCCTCTGTTTACATAGACTTCTCATCCTCATCTACTGTGGATAAGAGAAATGCCAAAAATAGCTCAAATCTATGTTTACAAAAGGCAAATTGAAAGTTACAAATCAGCTGAACCACTCTGGAATCCATTATACTATTACAATAACGTTTTGACAACATAAGTAGACTCAGACAAAGCTACCAAATGTCACCTTAAAAACAAAAACCTACTTTTTGATCTGTGTTTCATGTTTTGGACCTGCCATGTGCTTCAAAAGACATCCAGTGGAAGTGACATGGGGGTTTCTAGACAGATGTCCCTTTATACATTATTTCAAGAACTGATTATCTTGCTCCAATCATTATTTCACTTAAATGCATTGTGGTAAAGAGAGAGGCCCAGAGCTACACTCAGCAAAAAAATGAATCATCTTCTCTTGACATAAAAAGAGTCATCTCTTACAGTCAGGGTGTTGAAACTAGTTTTGCAACTACTTTACAAAAATAACCAAGTTAACACTTATATGGGGAAATAGGGAAAAAGAAAAAAAAATTTAAAAAGAAAAATAAAATATATCATGTATGACAAATTAAACAATTGCCAGCTGATGCTGGTCCATTAATTCACAATAAGAACCAGCTATTCACAATTGTTCAAAACCAACTTGAAAAATGTTGGTAGTCAACTTGGTATTTCAAAATGTACTGAACATCAGAGTCACAAGCCCACCGGCTTGGCATTCCTGTGCCTTTTGTATCCACGAAGTGCACCACAAAAGTCCCAGACCATAAACTACGCAGGAAACAATGAAACTGTTCCCAACAGCGGTTTAACTGGGAAAAGCCAGCCCCGCAGCTGAGTGGCTTGGCTAATCTCGGGGCTGCAGCTGTGCACAGCTCCTCAGCTCGGTGCAGGACGGGGCCTCAGCGGGCACAAGGCGACACAAGCGCGGCAGGGGCTGCACGAGGCGCGAATAAACAGGGACACTGCCCAGCGCTGCCGGCTGCTTACTGCTTCACGGCGGGCTTGAAACTGCAGCGCTGATAACGGAGGGCAGATAAAGGGAGCCCGGAGGTTTGCCCTGGCACAGTGAGACCCTCTGCATGCTAGACATGTTCCTGACAGACGTAGTTACCGCATTACTACGCACAGGTGCCCTGCGCCCAGGTGAGGGGCGCACCATGTGAAACATCTGGAGAAGCTGCGTTGCTGCAGATGCGTGATATTCCTGAGAAGCCTGTGTGCTGCCCACATGAAGAAAGCAGAGGCGATGCCGGAGGAAACGCCAAGCAGAACTGTCCGTCCTGGCCTTACCACCCCGCCGGCAGGTGCCAGCGGCGCTGGGGCCGGGCCGTGCCCGGTGCAGGGCAGCGCTGCGGGGCTGGCCCCGCTCGGTGCGGGAGGCTCCGCCAGCAGAGGCTGCGCGGGAGCCCGGCCCCGCCGCTGGGCGCTGTGCCTCCCGCCGCCCGGGACACGGGCAGCCCCGCACACCGCCGGAGGTGTGCATCCCTCCTGCCCGTCTTTTTTTTTCTCTTTGTGGGACGGTGCCTGGCTCACAAAAGCGTTCTCCATCGCGTCCCCACCGCTCCCCCCACGGACACCCCAGACCGCCCCGCTCGGCCGAGACGGCTGCGGGACCGCCCGCACCTCACTTACCTCCGCCATGGGGCAGCCGCCTCGGCCGGGGCCGCCGCCGCCGCCTCATCCCGCTCCCGCGGCGGGGCGGGGCGCGGCTCCACCCGGGCGGGGCGGGCGGGGCCGGCAGCGGGCCGTGTGGGCTCCGGGGCTCGATGCCCTGTGGTTGCCCCGTGGCTGCCCGGCGCAGGCCCGCGGGGGCCGTGTGGGCTCGGCGGGACGCGGAGCGCAGCGCAAACCCGCCCCCCCCTCCCCTCACCGCCGCCGCACCGGCCCTGCCGCGGACGGGAGGCGGCGCCGGGGCGGGACGGGAGCGGGGACGGGAACGGGAGCGGGGACACCGCGGGCACGGGATCCCACCTGTGTGCTGGGGGTTCCTGCGTGCCGCGGGCAGCAACAGCGTGCGGTTGCTGAAGCGAGCTGGAAATAAGGGAGATGAGTTACAAGGGGCAGTAGCCGGGAGGAAATAAAAAAAAAATAATTAAAAGCTGAGGGATTCTCCACAGCCCCCGTCAACAGAATCTCCAAGTAAAGTTACAGGATGCAGATACAGGTTTTAACTACAGTGAACCTGCTGCTGAAGCATCTCTTCAGTGCCTTTTCTTCCCCACCTATTGAACTGCATTTTCCTCGGCACATCTACTCAGCACTACAGGAACTTTCATACATGCTAGAGGTACATTTCCAGTTGTGTTCTCTCTGTCCTCTGAAAAGGTCTCTTATCACTTCTCATCACTTCTACTTATCTGAGTGTTTCAGACTTGTTTTGGCATTAGCAAAGCGTTGGGCTGCTCGGGCAGACCCTGAAAGTGTCACTTCTCCAGTGATAACTCTGTGTGTAACGGGTGCAGTTGCTCAATTCCGCTGTTATCACAGACGACATTTCCCTTTTTCTGCGGGCTCCTGTGTGATGCCACGCAATGAGTGTATTACAGTGTCCCTAACGTTTTATTGCACAACTTGTTTCTTGAATTCTAACGAAGTGACAGTTTGCTTTTAAAACATCTAGAGTACTGAAATAGGATACAGTCTTCCATTGCCATTTTTTGGGGGGGCTTTTTTTTTTTTTGTGGCATTTGTGTTTGTTTTTGTTTGGTTGGTTGGTTTGGGGTTTTGTTTTGTTTTTGGTTTTTTATTTTCTTTTGTTGTTGTTTTGTTTTGTTTTGTTTTTGATGCCTGATCTCTGACTTTTTAAGTGGAAGTAACATTGATTTTGCTGTGGGAAAAATAAATTCTATATGTGCTAAGGTAAATATATTTGCAATCATGGTTCACTGCATAAAAGCCAAGACAGCCAGCCACAGCAAGTCTTTATATTCCACATTATGTATTGGTGTTAAACCTTTTATTTTGGGGGGGTGGGAGGGGGATGGTTATCATGGTCAAAATATCTGCACATAATTCTGGATCGAGTCTTGTGATTATAAGAAAATATATGACAATTGAAGAATTTCAATTTGCCTGTAGAATTTCTTGGAAGAGACAGAGAAAGGACTTGGCACATCCCACTCCCCAAGGGAGACAAGAGCCTCTTTGTGGCCACTGCAGGCCACTGCAGGGATATCCATGAAACAGGCTTGTTCAATCGATTAGTCTTCAACAAGTGTTCAAAATGTTTAATAGAAGCTCTGAACTGTTACTGTTGCTTTTGGCTGCTAGGTTTCATCTCAACTGAGTTTTAAATCACGGTCCTTACGACACTCAGCAACACACACAGGCCACTAGAGAAGGGCTGAAACCTGAGGCTGGCCCAGATGCCTTAAACTGGGGATAACCTTCACTCAGAAGACATTCCATGGTGGCAAATTTAGGGATTCTCTTGCTCCCAGTATTCAGAACTTTAAAATCCTGTCCTGAAATAGTGATGAGCAAGTGTGTGCTCAGTTAGGACTGTCCTGCAGAGAGGGCATTGGTGTCAGAGAGCTCTTGTGTGCCCTCTCCCAAAAATTTCTGTGACTATTTTGCACATCAGACACCGTCTACATAGACAATCAGCCCTTCCTCCTGATCTGCAAAGTCAGTACTCTTTCTATGCATCTTTACTAAGAAATCAATTGCAAAGACCATTACAATGTCATAGCCATGAATGTCATAGCCTTTTAGAATGACCCCCTTAAACAAGACACTTCCCCAAACCTCTTAGTCAAGTTCAGCACAACAGCACATATGACAATTTACACCAGTTTAGCCTGCTCTGGCAGTTCTTGCTGAGGGAAAAGAGATAATTGGCTTCCTTGTGTTTGACTAAAAGCTTGATCTGAGCCTGTGAACAATCACAGAATCATAGAAAATGCTGACTTGGAAGAGACCTATCAGGATCATCGAGTCCAGCCCTGGTCCTGCACAGGACACCCCAAGAGTCACACCATGCGCCTGAGAGTGTGACTGTCCAAAAACTTATTGAACTCAGATGGGCTCAGTGACCATTTCCCTGAGGAGCTTGTTCCAGTGTCCAGTCCCCTCTGGGTGAAAAGCTTCTGCCTGGTATCCAACCTAAACCTCCCCTGACTCAGCTTTGTGTAATTTCCTTGAATCCCATCACTGGTCACGAGAGTGAAGAGATCAGTGTCTGTTCCTCTCTTCCCCTTGTGAGGATGGTGGAGACCACAGTGAGGTCTCCCCTCAGTCTCCTCTTTCTGAACAAACCAAGTGACCTCCTCATAAGACTTCCCCTCCAGACCCTTCTCTATCCTCCTGGCCCTTGTTTGACACTCTCTGATACCATAATGGGTTTTTCGTGTTGTTGTGCTGAAAACTGGCCCCAGAACTCAAGGTGAGGTTGCCCTGGAGCAGAGCAGAGTGGGACAACTCCCTCCCTTGTCCATCTGGGGATGCTGTGCCTGATGTGCCAGCCAGGACATGGCTGGCCCTCCTGGCTGCCTGGTTTACATAAAAATGAAAGCTGCCTTCTCCTTCTTTGCCTCTGTTTGCAATGTTGTAACTTCTCAGTGTTTCTCATGAGTGACTCAAATGGAAATGGAAGTTGATCCCTACGACATGTGGTCCCCTACACTTGTCTCTGCATACAGGAAAGCTGGACACTCAGCCCAGGTAAGTGCCACAATGGTTTTCAAGACTCCTGTTATGAATTCCTAGAGAGCAAAGAGTGTATCTATGTTCATGTATGGCGCTGCAGGTGATTACATCCCAGCTGTTTACAGGGACAAGCCTCCTCAGGGCATCTATAGTCATTAATTCCAGAGAAATCTTTCAGTAGTTTCAAGTACTCAGGCTAACATTCAGTGAATCTAGTAAATAACTGGGTTTTGTTTTTCCTTATGCTAAACTCTGATAATTTATTTAGTTCAATAACACATCAGCAAAGTTGCTCGCATATGACATGTCATACATAATTCTGGATTCTTTCAATTTATAAACCTACTTCTTGTGAAACATGCTTTTAATCAAGGTAACCTGTTTAGATAATCTTCTCTCAGGGAAGCATTAACATCAGCTTTAATAAACACATCAGCATGTGTTGCTCAACTGCTTGGTGTTGATTCTGCTGTGCTAGACTGGTCCCCACTGTGCATTTGTGCTTCATGCCAGTGTTGAAAAGCAGGGACAGGCTCTTCACCATCAGAGAATTTGCAGCAGAAGGCAAGTGAGGGAGTAGAAACCCTTGTGGCAGCTAATGCAAGTGTTAAGTTTGGACCCCTAGAGCAGGCAAGTACTGTCAATCACAAACTTACAAATGTCAAGAATTTGTTGTCTGGCTTTAGAATGTAATAGTTTTCCTACTTAATTTTCTGACTAATTTCTTACCATAACATTGTCACCGTAAGTGTGACCAAGTAACAGCAGCTTTATTACTTCCCTAACAGATGCCCCTGTTCTAGTTTCACTTTCATACTTTTTGTGTCACAGGAGATTCTACAACTGGTACTGGGTTTAACAATTCTCTCACAATCTGTGCATAAATGTTTTAAGTTATCAGCTTTTTGTTATTACCTAACAGTGTTAGCTATAAAACAAGTAGAAAAAAAACCCCCCTTTGTTAATTTTGGTCAAAGTTTTGCTCTGTGCTTTGCAAAAAATTAATTAATTACAGATGTTTGTATGGGTAGTAAGAAAAAATAGCAAATGAATCTTCAGTGGCCAGGTCTGGCTTTTTCTGAGTCAAAAGGCACAAGCTGAGCGTGGACCTTGAACCCATTTTCTACACATCACATTTTATCGCTTTCACACACTCAAACCAGCTCTCCTTTATGTCAGATGCACAGATACAATGCCAGTGAAATCTGTGTATAAATACCAGGCTGGATCATGTATCTTCCTATACTCTTACACAAATCCTTTGGAAGGGCTCTGAAATAGCTGCATTAATGCTGCTGAGGCCATGGCTTATAGAGCTGGACACAGATCACGGGAGAGTGGCTTATGAAGTCCTCCTAAGCTGGTCTGTAACGCACACATGCTTTCATGTCTTGTCTCTGTTACACTGCCTTGCAAGGGATATAGGGATATAAGCAGATACAGATCTAAATCTGTCTGTCTATGTATGTATGTATGTATATATGTATGTGTCTATCATCTGTCTGTCTATCTATCTATCTATCATCTATCTATCTATCTATCTATCTATCTATCTATCTATCTATCTATCTATCTATCTATCCTCAGGGATGTCAGCCATCAACACAGAAAGACCTTAAGTTCTAGATGTTGAAAGAATAAAAAGTAAAAAGCTTTGTCCCCTGGACACTGAGCCACTCATTCACAGATTTAGCTAGTTAAGTATGAAGTTGAAAATCACTTTCTTTTCACAGCCCACCCCCTAGATTCGAGCTGCCAAGTCTCCTTCTCCAAATGCTAACCCAAGCTGCCCCCCATGCTGGCACTCTGCCTATGCACAGCAGTCTCCCACAGGAAGGGATGGGTCCCGGTTTTCTCTTTTGACCCATACCATCCACCTACTTAGTGTCTGTACCATCTGGAGAACATAAAATGAATGTCAATTCCTTTCAAAACCATGGGAGGTATCATTTTTCCTCGTTGACATACAGTTCAAAACACAGCAGACATCCAACCTTCAACACTGCCTTTTTTAAGGGGTGCCTGGGTATGATCCAGCTCCCTCTCAATCCTCCCTAAGAGAGCCCATTTGTCCTGTCCCAGTAGCCTTAACTCTGGCAAATTCACTCTCTGGTTCTCTGTGACATCTTTTTGTTACATCAGTTGATCTCAATGCCCGAAGAGTTGGTGGCAGCCCTGGATAAATGGGCTTTGTGTGCATCTGTGCCTTGATGCTTTATTCCTTCTTCAGGAAGTAGCTGGGGACCAGCTGAGGCCGTAGCTCAGCAGGAATTCCTCCTACCAACACAGCCACAATGGCATGTGCCAGAGGAGAAGACAGCACTCGTGTACAGAAACACATTTGGAGTACAAGGCTAGTGAAAATAACAGTTGTAACCTGAGGAACGCTTGGCTTCTTCCTGGAGAGAGTGATAAGTAAGATGTGATTGATCCATATTCAAAAAAGAACCAAACACCAAAAGCCAAAAGACAGCAACAAAAAGCAGCAGGGACACTAGCTGAAAGCTAAGGAAAAGAAGATGGAATAAAAAATATCCAAGAAGGAAATCCTTTAAACACTCTCAAACAGAACAAAATAGACTGAAATAGAGAAAATAAAATAATTTTATGTATGTGGCAGGAATGTGTTGGCTTTGTTTGGGAAGAGGACAGAAGTCATCATGCACTAAACTTGGTTAGCATTTGTCAGTAGAAAGAACTACATTTCCATTTCATTTTCAGCTGAAGCTATCACTTCCATAGTAGTGGCATCTGTGGAATCCACGGATATAGGGTATGATAAGGGTCCTGATTTTTGGAGGCAGTCAATGCCTTAACTGTTGAGAGCCTGAAGCACTGTTCTACTTTTGGCCACTGACTACCAAAGTAGAGAAAACCAGTAGAGACAGAACACTTGGTGCTTTCAAGATGTTTTTATATTTGATTTCTTTTTTCCTAATTGATGCAGTTGTATGCCAGGAACAATTTGTCACTGAGACTGTGGTAACTTGGGGTAGAAAGGAAAGATAGTGCAAGGTGAAAGGGAAGATTGCATTGCATTTTGCAGCCACAGCATTTGGAAAGATAGCATCCAGCCAGGAATGGAGTTCATGGCTAAATGCCAAACATGTTTTGACTCATGAAGATTTGCTGGAATATAAAGAGTTCAGAGAAGAAGCTCTGCAGTTTACCTCAGTCTTAAAAGACTTAACAATTTTAGACGTTTGTTAGACTGGAGATTTCAACAGGAACATGGGATTTCCTCTTTAGCTAAGGCCTACAGCAGGTCAAAAGATTTATTCTTAGGATTTAGGAAGATTTCGGGATCCACACCTGTCAGAAAATATTTTGTTATGCCAGGAAGGAAATATTTCAGCTCTGAGTTTTCTTAGTCAAGCTGCCTTTATGCTATTGATAATTACCTGAGCAATTTTGAAACTCAGTTCAGTGCGTATTGGTGCTTATATATTTTGTAACTCTATCTTCAAAGCATTTAAATATTCCTTAATCTCTTTCTGCTGTCTTTTCCTTTTAGATATCTTAAATATGTATGATTCTATGATTCTCTCCTATTGGATTGCTTTGTGTCAACAATGCACTGTATATAGCTGGTTTGCTTGGAGATGCTTTCAGAGAAAGGATGAAAAAGGTAGAAATTGTCATATTATTTATGTTTCTATAGCAGCTTCCACCTTTGTAAAGGCTGCATCTTCACCTTGGTGAGACCAAATGCATGTTGAAGCTCGATATGCCTCATAATCAGTTTTTTCTTAGAAGCTGCTTGCAAACAGAGGAATTGTTAACACTATGGTTACCTTTTGAGTAGCATCTTCTTTTCTCTGTTGGTTTTTTTTCCCTCCACCCTGTGTATTTTTTTGTTGTTTTGTTTGGTTTGTTTGTTTTGTTTTTTTTTACAGTATAGGTCTCTTTCAGGCACCTGCTTGTGTTCTCCCATGGCATCCTTTACAGTTGGGATGAGGTACACAAAATGGTTCATTATTGTCAGATTGAAAATCTTTTGCAAAACATCTTCCGCAGCAGTTCTCCAAGTGAGAAGCATGTTGGAAGGCACCAGTTGTGCATGTCTAAATAAAAAGCTGAAATCTCTTTTATCTGCTGGGGTTCTGCAGCTTATATTTATTTTAAGTTCTTTAATATGGTTGCTGTTACTAAAAATGCCAACAGAGGTGATAACAATAGCAATAAAAATAATATTTGAAGAACTAACAAAGAACAAATGTTCTGTTAGTGATGAGTCCTGCTAGTGTGGAAACTGCTGGCTGTATTTATGTGCAAATTCTGTGTTGGCTGAACCACTCTCTTCTATCTTGGTGTGTATGGAATGCACAGAATTAATAGAATAGAATAAATTGAATTAATAGAATAAATAGAATTAATACTTACCCTAAGTATAAAATTGACTTTAAATCCCACAATCAAATTAGAGCCACTACTTTCTCAAGCACTCCAAAAATCCTTTGCCATCTTTAAATAAAGAAATGTTAGTGAAAATTTCACATCATTTCAAACACAGAACTTTTATTTGGTCACCTGGTAGGGCATGATTTTAAATTCATTAATGGCACAGCTCTTCACAGAAGGCAATGGAAAGAGAAGCCATCTCTTATGGGTTTGTGAGTTGGTGCAGGGAGTGCAGCCACCTGCTGGGTAACCCACCGAGGTGCTGCTGGCTGCACAGCTCACAAAGCAGCATCACCAATGTGAGTGCCCAAAAGGAGCTGGCAGAGGAGGAGATGGGAATTGCTGCCAACTCATATCCTTCCCTTCACTTTGTTCAGGACCAAATGAGATCCATCAGTCTTTTTCTGGAGTAGGATCTTACACGGACTTGTTTTCCTCCCACTGTGGTGTCAGATGCTGACCTGCCTGATGAATGAGCTCATTTAATAATGATTCTTTCTTCTGTGCCATACCTGCTCCTGAGTCACTCAGATGATACTAGTGTGCACATTTTAAATTAAACATTTTTATGTATTATTTAAATAATAACAAGGAATGAGATACTGTCTCCTTAAATCACAGTCTTGGGTAACTACAGCTAGGACAAGCACGGGAGACCAGAAATCAAACCCAAACTATTAAATTGCTGTAGCAGAAAATAGTTCCCTAAAGCTCTGTAGCAAGGTGCTCTGCCTAAGCAGGGATACAGCAGCTTGAACTTTGTCACATTTACAGCATATCAGTGATGGATTGAGCAAGGAGGGTCTGCTGATCACTGATAAGGTTGAGCAAGGGTCTGCTGTTTTCAGAGGATATGAAGGCCAGGTGCTTCCTGACCGAGGCTGGGATCAGCAGGGCTGTGCAGATGCTGATACGGAAGTGAGAGCCAGAAGTGTCAAGCAGAAGAAACCAAAGAGCTCGTAACACCTTTCCAGCAACAAAGCATATTTTGCAGAGTAAACCTGACAGCACATCTAATAATGCACATGACTGACAGTCAAACACTTTATTCTGTTAGAGGCCAGTCCCACATTTTCATGGCGAGGACATCTAGCATACCTCTCTGGAGGTGTGTGAAGAACCTTCCCTGAAGGTTACTCCTCAAGGCTGAGCTAGGCACTGACAAAGCTGTTATTTTTCTTTTATATTTATAATGAAATATCTTTCATGACATCATTCACTAAAGTGATACAGAGCTGTTGCCTAAAGTATGCATTAATAGTCAGGCTTAACAAAAAACCCCCCTGAGATCAGGCATGCAGCCAAGTGTTTCTGGAATAGTCCTGGTTGCTCTTCAACAAGTTATTTTCTTTCCAAAAAATATGTGTCTTTCACATATTAGCTCTGTTTGCTATCTCACATTATCTATTGGGTTTTGCAAACTTCTCCAAATATTTTAAGACTAGAATTCAAGCAATGACATGAACCAAAATTTGGACTTCTATGCCAACAGTGAAAAGCAAAAGCTTAAGTTTAGTTATAATAGGACATAATACCAACCACCAGATTTGTGGTTCCCTACAGCTGATACCATAGGACTTAGTTTCTTTGATGGAGGGCAAGTCTGCCTCCTCTTATTCATGCTGGGTGTCTAGTTTCTAAAAAACCCCCTCAGTTCTAGAAGAATACTGTAGGAGACCAAACATGCTGCAGATTATGGTGTGTATTCTCTTAACCCCTAATGGGAGGGAAGTCTATGTGCCAAGTCTTGTGACCAAGTAGGCATCAAAGCACTCCAGAGGGTGTCAGGTTCATTACTTGCATTTACTTTTGTCTTTAGACTTTTGAATATGCTCCACAGCATCCTCCCTTGATTATCAGCTACAAATTCTGGTTTTTGCCTTGACACCAAAGATCTGTAAATTCTTGATTCTTTTTCTAGTAGTATTCTCATTTGGCAAACTTGTAGAAGAAAGTTAGGAAAAGGTCACAGAGAAGTTGCACTGTGACTCACTCAACGGAAGCAAGACGTCTGATTCTAGTAATCTCTTCTGACAAAGTAAAATTTATTTTAATAACAAAATTTTTCAGGATGGATAGGAACAAAGTTTTGTCCTTTGTGTAGAACTCAGGCAATAGAGAAAATGCAACGTACTGAAAAGCATGAGTTGTCAAGTTCAAACCAAATCCTTAATTTTATGCCTCAGTTTTTATATTTGAAATTTACTCGGTATGCATTTTTAGCAAGAATTATTACATGTAGGTAATAGCTATTAGCAATGAGATCTCTAACTGAGGTGCAGCTCAGAGGTCAGAAATCAAATGTGTGGCATCCATGTAGAACGACTAAGCATCTAAACAGATTGCATCTGTAATTTTGTGTCTGCAATTCATAACTGGGAGCTTTCCATCCTCATTTCAATATTTGGTTCACAACACTCATTTAATAGAACCTTCCCTTTTGGGCTGCACAAAAGGACACCAAAATACTGAGGCTAGACTTTCATGACCAGTTGATGACTCCAGAATAGTACATCAAACAAAGTGTCTTGTAGATGACTGGTCAATAAATCTGCTTGACAATTTAATTGGTATAATTGATAAAATCCATATAACTACTAGAGAGGAAATTAAATTACTGTATACAAATCAGATTGGGATTTAGATTAAAATTTTCTGGGTCAATTCGCTCTCTGCAAATTATGTTATGGAAGACCCCCTGGTTTGAAACACACTTATTAAGCTTTCTCCTATAAAGTGTCTTAATTCATATAGAAAAGCATAGCCTAATATCTCTGTACACAATGTATCAATTTTTCCATGTAGTCTTCAATTCTTCACATGTAGAAAATATGCAAACACTCAAAAATGCCACAATAACCCCAGATTGTACTGTTCTTTTATTCTTGTGTGCAAAGATAGTGCCTTAGGAGGCACAACAGGTTGTTACAATGCTTAGATCTCACTGGTATTATTTATTGAGGCCTTTTACTGCATCAGTGATGAGACTGAGGGCTTCTCCGGGTTCTCAGCTAAAGTGGAAGACAGCTGGAACTGCTGAATGGAGATCCATGGCTTGTGTTATATTGTGGTACAAAGGCTAAATAATCACACCTTCTTTCACCCTTAAAACCCATTAAAGGAAATGCATTTAGTTTTTTGCCTTTCAAGCTTGATGGAGAGCAAAAGAAGAGCTTTTTCTTTCTGTTAAGTAGTAGAAAAATGATAGGATTTTTTCCAATCCTGTTGTTTCTGTGATGATGCATCTGGACCTTCTCAGGTTCTGACGGAGAGGCACAACTTCTTCTGACAAGCCTCAGAAATCTCTACCTATTTCAGATACAGAAGAGTTCAATCAAGAGTTTAATTGTCATCTTGGCAGGCAGCCTTGGGAATGCTTGCACACACATTTGTAGGGAAGCAGAGACTCACCGAAAAATGGTGCTCTTATATGGGAGGGACAGACAAAGCCTGGAGGCAGCTCCAGTCCCACTCCAGCTCTGCTTCCAGGAGATGGTACTGCAGTCCTTGAGAAGGGAAGATGCTTTTCATGGGAACATAATGACATCTACCAGTTGTCAAGCAAAAGAAATGGTCATAAGCCTGCTGCTTGTGTGTACATGACTGCATACCAGCTGTACAGTAATATTGTAATAAAAGCTGTTGGGGCAATCATTGTTATGCTGCTGCTGTTTAGCAGCTTGCTTCCAATATTGCATTACAAAAATTACATATTTCATGTAATCAGGTCTGTCTCTTACTTAATCATCCCACTCTGTGTATAAATCTTTAAAGTGGACAGGTCTATAAATCACATGCATTTTTCATTTACCGTTTATTCTAAGCCAGGCAGTTTCTCATTTAAATTGCCGTATGAATAAATCTAATAATCCTTATTCACTTACATCATCTCAAACTTTAAATCTAGTTCTGACTGAGGTCATAACTGAAATCAGTATTAAGGGCAAAACTAGCAGCTGTAACAACTGTAATAGCTTACCAAATTATGTTAACGGGCTGAAATAACATTAAAAATGAGGAAAAATTGAATTATATTATTAAAGCATGCTATGCTGAATCAGGAAAACATTTAGCCTAACCAGAGATCCTGAATGTGCATGTACTGCGTTTATCATCACACTAGTCCATATGCCCTGGACAAATGAGGAGTAAAGACACTCACCCAAACATGTCTATTTATAAACTCCACTTGTATATGGTATTATGCAGATTTCTGTAATGCAACAAAAAAAATTCTAAACTGCTGTCCTCACAACTAGAGCCAGAAACGCACTTCTTGGCTTAGAAATGGGTAGGTTTCCTGGTCTTTTATTTTGTGATTCTGAACCTTTAAATCAGCAACACAGAAGATCTTATGGAGGAGCTATCAAAATTCTTCCTCCCTCTTCCTGAAAAACCCTACAAATCCCATTTTTCTGTCAAAGATAATGGAAGGACTGACTCAAGCATCCCATCTGGCTAAGAAACAACTTACAATTCCTATGAAAATTCACACACAAAAGGAAAAGGAGGAGTTCTTTGGTGGTAAAGGAAACATATGTCTCAGAGGAGGGTCAGAAAATCTCCAGCATTACTCCCAAGGTTGAGGGATGTCAGAGGCTTTGCTTGTAGCTGTCACCAGGCTGGCACAGTGCTTGCCTTTACATGAAGCTTCCTGCAGCAGCTTCTGCAAGGGAGTTTCACTCCAGAGCCTGGAGAAAGACATTGCTCATATTTTCACTGTTATTTTTAATAGTAAGTGGATTTGTTATTTGTGTGGAATTGATATTTAGTGTTTGGATTGCTGCAGCCTATAAAGATCATTCATGGCATCTACTTGCTCCCAGCACTGGTGGAAAGAGTGTGAGGATCAGGGCAGGATCATTCCTAGGCTGAGCTCTTCCAGCTTCTGGCAATGCACAGGGCAGGATCTTCCTTAGCCAGAGGTTGCCTTTGGAACATCATGTTTCTCAACTGTCTCTGACCCTGTTTCAGTTAATCCAATCACCTTTTGAAATCATTTGCACTTTAGGTTTCCACGATATCTTCACATGGAGGTCTCCATAATATCCTCACATGCTGCTTGGGGTAACCTGTTATCTGGTCATTTTATTAAGTGTGCATTATATGATATGATCTGTCTTATGAGGAACAGTAACAAAGCAAAGCAAACATTCTGTGTTGTAGGATTGTTACCAACCTTTCTCAGCCAAAACCTTCTGCTGAGCTAGTCCATACTTCTGATCCACCCTCTTGCCTGTTTCCACACCTTTATTGGTGCTTCATGCATTGTAAAGATACTCGGTTTCCCATTTGATTTCCAAGGCAGCAGAACATTTCATGTACTAATGCAGTGGTTGGGAGATCCCTGGGATTAGCAGGATCTGGGACAAAGAGTGAAGGAGCAAATCCTCAGCTGCCCAGCTTCTCTTGCACCACCCACATCAGCACTGCTGAGCCTGAGCATCCTGAGGCAACCATTGCTTCAATTCCATAAATTCTGTGCACTTTGTTAGGATAAAGCCAGATTGCCTTTATGAATCCTTTTTTTTATTATAATGGATTTTCTAATAACAGACTAATTGGCACAAGTAGCCAAAAATTACCGCAAAAAAAAAAATTTTAATCGCTCTAATTCAGAAAATTCAGCAAGCAAACACACAGACACAGACCCAGACCCAGGCATGCACAAGAAAGGTCAGGATAATGCATTGGAAAACACTCCAAGCTTATTTATTTTGCCAGCTATAATTATTTCTTGTTTATAAAACCAACTAGAACAATAAAATTTCATAGGTGACATGCAGTAATTGCCATGGCATTATGGGGGCTGGGTGCTCCCTGGGGTCCAGCAGCATGGGAACATCCCAGGGGCAGCAAACCAGGTTCTCACAGGTGGGAGCTGTGTCACCACCCTGGCTTGGGAGCAGGAAAGCCCTGGGCAGCCCCAGCTCTTGTCATGGGCACCCCCTGAGGACAGCTGGGGGACCCCAGGGCCAAGGCAGAGTTCATCAGTGGCACAGCAATGTGGGGAATCCTGAAATGTGGCAGAACTCAAACCACATTCAAACTATGAGGACACTTCTGTGCTGACCACTGTGGGTTGTGATACCTTGTAATGTATTTTGTAAAAGAATTAATTTTTAGCAATATGGGCCCTTACACTATTAACCAATGTAATATTTTTACTGGGAGACAAGTCACTCCCCATGTTTTAGTGACAATGATTGAAGTTATGATTATTGGAGAAGAGATTGGTGAGATCTGGTATTTAGTAAAGAATGACACCTTCCAGTAGGAGGAAAAGAGCAACTTTTCTGTTAGGTTAATAAAGATATTTGCTAAGCCTCTACTTTAATTCAGCTTTAAATAGTGACTTGTTCTTTTTAGCCATATCATTGTAACTATATTCTCATACATTTTGAATACGTGTCTTCAAATTAGCAATGAAGGACTTGCAAACTTTCCATACTAAGTCCCTGTGGAGAGTGCCAGGTCCTTGCAGATTTTAAGTGTACCTGATAAGCAGAACCACATCTGTGTGTACCAACAAGATACTCTGAACATCTGCTGCTCTCTATCTAATGGGACAGTGCTGGCTTCATCAGCAGCCTCAAAGGAAATCACATGAGGTCTTTGTGCCTTCATTACCTCTTCTGTGACTTTAACATTTTCTGCGACTTTGCAACTGCTAACAGCTGTCAAGAACAAATAGGGCATGTTTGAGTTGCTCTTTTTCACTGCCAGAGGTCTCCAAGTGATTAAGTGAAAAAAGTCTGTGATTCCCTCACGTCACCTGCATATTGTTTCAGTACATTCAATACTTACACATTGAAAGATGCTACTCTGGGGATGTCAGATCTTGTTTCTCTCTGCAGACAAGATTTTAAGAAAAAAAACATCACACTGCCCCTGTTTTGAGCTGATCTTTCCCTTTAAGGAAATGTGCTGGGTTTGGCTGGGATGGAGTTAATTTTCTCCATAGTACCTAGTATGGGGCTGGGGTTAAACCATGACAGAATGGAGGGAACTTTTGTGGGAAAATGTTCTTAATTTCAGTAATAACTTCTTTTTAATGATGGAGTCAGAATAAAAACGGTGGTTTTGTGGGGCAGTCACAGGGGAAGTTTCAGCAGGGGGAGGAAATTCCTGTTTTGCATCTAGATATGCTGGTAAGGATCGGTGGTGGCAGCTCCTCGAGCAGAGTGCTTTAACCTCTCCTTTTCCTCCAGCTGCCAGAGGGGAAAAAGTAACTCAGAGACTGCTGGGAATTGCAGTCCTAGATTCTGCCAGCCTTTAGCACAGGAATCTGGCAAAAGTCCCTGCTGGAAACAGCACAGTGTTTATACAGAACCTTCTCTGCACATAGGAGGAAATCCAAAATGCAAACCCCTGTCCCAAAATGCTGAGGAGCCTCCTCTCCTCAAGCAGGCTCTAAACCCCACAGCTGCTGTTGTCCCCATGCCCCAGGGATGAAACCCTCTTTTTCTTTCCTTTCTTGCTCACTTAAACCATAATCTTCAGAGTAAGGTCCTGTAGGACAGTCTGCGGAAGAGTTTGTAGGAGTGACGAGGGTCACGCACGGTCGGGACGGACGGAGACGAGAGATCTCTGCAGCCAAGTCGTGAAACTATCAGTTTATTACAAAGGGTGTGGGTGCAGGGCTCTGTTGCAAGCTGCCAGCCACAGCTCGGAGCAGGGCCGAGAGAAGAGAGGCTTAAAGTGTGAGAGAATTAAAGGTTTAAGAGCGGAGAGCATGTAGAAAGGAGGGGGTGAAGAAGTGCAGAGGTGAGCACGAAAAGAGAAGAGGAAGAGGAAGAGGAAGAGCGGAGGAAGGGCCGTGGAAGAGAGCGAAGTTCCCGTTACAATACAATAAATCATCTTCGGTGTTGAATATTCAGATTCTCACTAACCAATCTACTACAGCATGCATATCCTATAACATTTCCATACAACCTATAAGAATCACTACATTACCATACTGTGTTACATTTTAAACCCTAAATCTTACTCTTTGGGCCCCTTCTGCTGAGCTGCAGGGTTTGCTCTGACTCTTAGACTTGCCTGCTTGCAGAGAGTATTGTTTCATCAAGAGGGGATTACCTTTGGCTGGCCACACCATTGTTGTCCAGTTGTTCAGTAACTAAGGGATCTCAAAACTTGCTTTCATTTCAACCTCGCTTATAGTTTCTATATTCTCAAAATTTTTTGCCAGGCAATCATATTTATAAGGCTTTTCTGTTCCATCCTCCCCAACAAGGTCCGCTCCAGGTTAGGGGTGTTGCCTGTTCTCCCCTCCTCCAAGGAATCCTGCTGAACCAGGGGATGTCACTTCCTAAGTGCCTATCTCTGAGCTGTGTCGTGCACTGAGTGCCACCCACTCAGCACTCTAAGCCTGAGACCTTCTCCATAGAGTCTATCCTTACAGTGAATGATTTTTAGGGGAACTGTAAGGATTGTGTTTTCTTTTCTACTTTCCCCCCCCTTCCCCCCTTCTCTTTTAATAAAAGCACAGTGAAGCTGTTTATCTTTGATTTAAGAGTCTGCTTGGTTAAAACATTCCCTCTGAACAGCCTTTGAGCCTCTGAACAATTTGGGGCCTTTTTCCATATAAGAAAGAGGTTTCATCTCCTTTCTCTCAGAGGGCAACTTCATGACATCCACAAGAGCAGAGAGAAACTACAAGGATATGGAGAACCCAAGTGCTGCCAGCTGTTGGGAGGGTGCTCAACAGGAAGGGAGGATTTTTGTCTTTGGGATGTAGGTCATGTTCGTACTTTGATTCAATGGAAAATCCATGGCCACTGTGGGAGCTGTCTCTGCTGTGCTGCCTCTGGCACAGGTTCACTCAAAGAAAGTGAACAAACCCCTCAGCCCGGCCAGAAGCCTGATACCATAAAAGATGGGGGTTTGAACCCCTATGGGCCAAGAAGGGAAATCTCCAGGTTATTTAGGCTGCCTGCAAAAGAGGGATGAGAGCTACAGCTCTAGCTCAGCCTTGTTGTTATGTGTCTGTGTAAGTGGAAAAGGTAGGTTAGGCTTGGGAGATTTTGGCTGCCTGTGAGCCTGCAAGCTGATGCTGGAGCTCCAGCCTGTGCTGCCTGGGCACCTCTGGAAGCAGGACCACAGGCACTGCCAGGGGTGGATGTAGGCAGGTCAGGCATCCCCACAGCTCAGCAGCAGCTGCATGGCTTTTTGGAACAGAGTTTAGCCTCTGCTATCCACAGTTCTCCTAAGCCATCTCTAGAATCTGCCTGAATAAAGACACCACGGTGAAGACATGTGATGTTAGAAGGGAGTTGGAAATCTCATCCCTGCTAAGACTGTGCCATGAGTATGGGCACTTCTACAGGGACTACCAGGAGGGGGCTCAGGGTCTTGAGGAAAAATCCACGCTTGCCTCCTCACTCTGGCACATCCCATCCAGCATCCCTGCCCAGCTGGCTTTTCTGTCTCTGTAAAGGGTGAATGGGTCAAACTCATACAAATGGTAACACATAAAAATGATTTAATACATTATAGTTCTACTCAAACTGACATACACCTGTGCTCGAAGGTATGAGGGATCTGGGGCATTATTCAAGCTCCTCCTAGCACAAAAATTCACATTCAGCACAAACAGGGAAATGATGCACTGCACTGTGTAACATCTATGTCTTTGTGTCAGTAATTCACTTTCTTTAAGCTGTGGCATGCTTCTACATTAATAGGAGCAAATGGAATCATAGAGCAGTTGAACCAAATTAATTGTAGAACCATGTGATACAATTTCAAAATTAAATATATCTGTTTCTCTGCTTTTATTTACAAATAGGTAAATAAATTCATGTCAAGGCAATCCCTCAATGGTCTGCCAGTAAAAAAAAAAGGCTTTGGAGGACAGGTTTACAGGGCAAGATCTATGAATGTAATTTCTTAGCTTTTTTCTTGCATTTAAGAGAATGCTGTGGAGTTGAATGTCTCTCAAATAAAACACTCTGGAAGAAGTTGTTAATATGTTTGAATAGACATGATGTATCATGCTCTGTGCCTTTAAAACAGTATCAAGCACTACCTGCCAATCTTCATCACAAAGAGATAAGACACAGTGTTCTGTGCTGTAAGAAAGGCACAAAAACCTCATAAGAGACACAGACACAAAAAGAAAAATTAACAGTTCATGTGCAAAGTCTTGATTCTGTCAGACTGAAAAATGTCTCTCTTCTGCATCCTGCCTGCTTCTGCCCTCAAATGTTTAACAAACTTTTGGGAGCTGTATAAATAAATGAAGCTCTTATTTTATGACAGTGTTCCAAAAATGAGTAATTTGTGAAGAGAAGTGGCTTCATGAAGGTGAGTCATAATCTCCCATTTCACAATCTCTGTCATGGTATAATCTATAGTACAAACTACTTGAGACAGGGATTAGCTCTTGAATTTAGGTCACTACAGTGTCTAGTCCAAAACATTAGGTCTAATTTCTAATTCTGCAATACTCTTAATTCCTGAGCTGTTCTCACTGCTGCAGTTCTTGATCAGTACTGGTAGATAAAATGCAATACAAATCTATGCTACCCATTGTCCAACAAAATCATTAGCTGCAACATTAGCAAGGATTATTAGTAACTGGTGAGGTTTTTGGTTCAAATAAATAACACTATTCTAATTATCAGCAGAAGGTAAGTGAAGTAATTTACATTATTTTTACTGTAAAGAAGGTGGTGGAGGAGGGGACCTGAAAAACATGAATTTTGTAAGGACAGGGAAAAGTATGAGTAATTAGGGCATAACAAAAAAATTAATCAAAGCACCAGACTCGGTATGAAAGTTAGCACACTTGTCTTGTAAACACCGTGGGCTGAAGCCATCAAACATTCTTCAAATGGAAGAACTGATGGCCTTCTTTCAAGGTATACATCTCTTTTTTTTTTTTAACCTGGAACTGTACACTGTTAAGAATCAGAATATTTCTTCTGCATAAATTGAATAATCAGAACCCATATTAATCTCATGACAATTTGAACTTGATGTATATGTGAGGGTTTGGATCACAGGCTTCATACTTTACTTCCTGTCCTCTCTTGCCCCTCTGAGGACCATGTACTTCACCACATCCGTGATTCCCTTTTTTAATATGTTGGATTCAAATAAATTATCTGTCTTTTCAGGGCAGCCTTGTTTTTTGCCTGCATTTCTGCATGGAAGGAAAGGTCTTTCAGGTAGTGGGAGGTCTGCTCACTGTCTCTGCTCCTCTCTACTGCCCTCTGGCATCATTTTGGCCAGGTCTGTGCAGGAAGCATCTTTGGCTCTGCAGTAGGTTTGCATGCTGTCTTTGTCATCTTCTTTCTTTGGCAGAAAGGTTCTGTAGAGATGAGTTTTCTTGATGTAGATGTACATGTGTATAAAACTCCTCGTTTGTCACTTGATGAATGGATGTATTCACAAAGAAAAAATTCATTTTTCCATCACATGCTTTTTATTGGTGTAAATTACACAAGCAAACCTCTTTGAACAAGCACCTTACCTAGTGCTTGCCTACTGCTCTCTCAGTCTTTCCTCCTCTCCTTGAGTCCTACATGCTCAAAACAACATTTTGCACTTGGATCAGTCCCTCCTTCATTAAGATAATTCCTTCTTTGCTTTCAAAACTCACTTCAGATGTCTTCCTTCCACTTAGACTCCACACAGTGTGCCCCCCAGCACTATCTGCCACCATCTCTTCACTTGATCTTTTTGTTCTTATCATCTATATTTGTATTAAATTGTCTTCTTCTTGGGGTGGAGACCTTGCTTTCCACGCTCTTATGAAGGGATATTTTCATGTCCAGGAATGCAGAACTAGGAGATACAAGCCAAGAAGAAAATATTTTCAAATTCTATTCTGAAATTTCTACTGTAATTTTGCTATTGGGTAGGCAGACTGAAACCACCATTTAAAATCTGCCAGTGTAATCTCCAGAAGCAAAAAAACCCCTAGCCCCTGGAGCTCAGCAATTAGAAAATGAAAGAAGATTGCTTTCTATAGATATGTTATGATTTGCAAAGATCTAGATACTGGAATGAATAGCGAATTCACACATATTATCATTTAAGAGCCAAATCTACTGAACACACCCCTGACTTGAAAGAAATCTAAGAATAGGAGGCATGTCAATTACTGTAATCCTTAAATTATGCATATCTTTCAAAATCTTCTTCTATCAATGTCTTAGGTTTTTCTTCTTAGGAGGTTTCTGTACTTCCTCCACAAGGCAAAATGAAACAATGGTTTATTTCAATAAATGTTGTGCCTGAAGGACAGTTATTTGTTACTAGGAATTAAATATTTTAAGGGATCATGCCTTGTCATACCGTCCTAAAAGGAGTTTTGGTCCATCAGATCTTCCATCTTGCTTCAGAAGTGATCAGCAGGTAGAGGAAAATGCTCTGCTTCTGTTACCCAGAAGGGAATAAATTATTCAAAAATGTTCATGTAGAAGGCAAGCAGAGAATAACTTTCTCCAACAGTAACTTAAAAAAAACCCCAACCCTTTCACATCTGTCTGTATCAGAAAAAACGCAGATACAAGATGATTTTGGGTTTCTGTTTAAGAACCCTAAAATAAGAGCACCTGTTAGCTGCAAAGGTAATCACTGTACAAACATATGGGTATGCAATGAAAGGAAAAAATGTATATATCTTCATCTTTTTGTGGCTTATACAGTAAAAGGCGGGGGTAGCTCACTTGCATAACAAAGGCAGCAGAGCCTTAGGCTACAGATTTTGAGGATCATTCTCATTCTCCAGGAAAAGCAAGTATATAGATTATTCTTAATGCAAGGTCTGAATGCACACAATTGGATCTGTGGGAAAATGGAGCTGTGGAGCTGCTCTCCCCTGCTTACATGGAGAATTTCTATTTCTTTAACTCTCCTCATACCATGGCACAGCCTGCCCTGACCAGATTCAGCTCTGGAGATGCAAAGATTCTCATGCCTGAAATCTTTGTCCTCGATAATTTTTGGTAAAACCATGCTTTAATTTTATTTTAAAACTATCTAAATCCTGAAAACACAAGTCACAGGCTCAAAGTCCCTTTCCAAAGCTCCTCAAAGTGTCATGTCCCTCCTGCAGGAGGCTTTTCATTGACATTTCCTTTACTAATGCCATAAATCTTTTCACCTGCAGCCTTATGGCTTGATCTGAATATGAAACTGGCCAAGCTCAAATGGTGTTTTGAGCTTACCAAGACAGTTAAAGCACAATAAGAACATTGCCACAAGCAGGCCCAGCCACCTTTGGCTGTGTGCTCCACCACCAAAAACCTCCTTGTGAATGGGTGAGGTTGAAGCCTGGCTCTGGAGCAAGCACTTCTCTGTCCTGTTCCACCTTGGATCAGAGCCACTGCACATCCTACCTGACAGGAATCACGCTGTGACACACACTCTGCTTTGGTTAAGCCAGGATTATTCATGACTATCCACCATATCCATACTCCTGATCATGGCACGAGCATAAGAGATGTTTAAGTCTCATAATCCCATTTTTTGTCTAGAATAAATTTTTTGTTGGTGGTTTTTCCTACAAGAACTTCAGCCATGTTTTTGAGAGCAAATAAGAATCTGATTGCGACTTGCCACGGTCATATTTTCTGAAAAATCCCTTCACCAGGATTTCTCTCCTGGGAAACTGAGAAGCCTCAGAGAAAAAAGAAAACAATATTATCTCATTTGCTTCTCCTGTGTTTTGCTGCTTTGGAATGTGGTTGGAGATTGTTTATCCAACATGTGAATTGTTTTAACTTAATGACCAATCACCATCTAGCTGTGTTGGGATTCTGGAAGCAGTTGAGAGTTTTTTATTATTATCTTTTACCTTTCTTTAAGTATCCTTTCTCTGTTATTTAGTAGAGTTTTAGTATAGTATTCTTTAATATAATATCATAAAGTAATAAATTAGCCTTCTAAGAACATGAAGTCAGATTCATTCATTCCTTCCAATGACAGGGGACCCCGAAAATACCACAGCAACTACTCTGCTTGCCTATACTAATCAAGTAACTACAACTGCTTAATACATCTTTTTGGAATATTTGTGCATGTGGTTGTCCATATGCAGGTATAATACTGAGAAATATCACATTTCTGGTCTCAAAAAAGATGTCCTCACTCTGTGAAAAAAAAAAAAAAGAAGACCATGCATCAACACAATAGAGGACCAAATTTCATGGTAATTTTTTGACTCAATGTCTGTTTTAACTCTGTTATAACTCTGCTGCCAGACAGGACTATCAATTAATCTAGCAGTGTTTTTTTTTTTAATATGATCTTCAAATTGCTGGACTTGAATGATAAACCTGTCTTATAGAGTCTATGGACAGATGGATTTTATGCACTGATACTGAATCAGTGCTGAATGCATCCTAAAGCATCCATTTCTTCTGTCAGGCTCTGAAGAATTGCAGTCTTTAAGTGTGATTTTAAATTATTTTTCTTTTTTTGACGTGCGCATCTAGAAAATAATTTTGATTTCATAATCAATCATCAAGAAATACACAGCTGCAATTAGCTATACAATCTATGGGATGCCATATTTCTTTGTTAGGGAAACACTTCTCATTTGCACGTTTTTTGACACATGAGGATACCCTCAAACTGTTTGTTGAGATAAACATCCTAAGAAGGTTCCAGTTTGAGACAAGTCTTGAGGCAATCCACTGCAGGATTTTAGGATGCAGATCAAAACTGCTTATATTAGCTAAAAAAGCTTCTCTCAACCCTTGCACACATATGTGGGTGTATTCTAATTAAAGCTTGGTAGATAATGAATAATTTATTTAAGGTCTTCACCTCCTTTGTTTGTAAGTTGTCAACAACAAGATCACAGTTTTCTTGATTTTTTTCTGGAAATTACTCCTTGGGCCTCATTTATTTCCCCTTTTTACCAGTTTCTACCTTTTTTGTATCCTATTTTTCTTTTGTCTTTTTCTCTCTGGACTCTTACCACACATGATCTGTATGTGTCACTAACTACCTTTATACATCCTACCTATCCCTGCATTGCATTCAGACTCTGCTCTAGCTAATTTTTGCTCCTAAAACTGTGGAGTCATCCAGACCCTGGTAAAATGGATATAAAATGGTGCCAGCTCAGAAGGGGATTTTTTTCTGCTTCTTTTGTACTCAGATTATACACTCATAAATACATATGTAGGTGTAAGGAAATAAAAAACCCTCTCAGTCCATTGTGGTTCATCTTATTCTCCCATGCTTAGCTGCTAAGGTACTGTAATGATTTTGCTATAGTCGCTACATTTTGCTTAATATTTTTTTCTTGTCATGCCGTATCAGTCTTTTTTCCCAGTTCCCTAATTTTTTTCTTTGTTTTTGGTAAAACTACCATTTCTCTGCAGCCTGAGAAGGAAGAGCAGTGACAGCTCAGCAATAGTAGTAACTAATTTGTATTTCTTTCAGATGCAGAAATGGTACTCTGTATATTACTGAGCTCTGACATTCTGATAGTCAGACATTTTATAGTTTCCCACTCTATTCCATCTTTCTGAGACACATTCAGATGGTGTTACCTCCATGCATGGGGGATCTTTCACCTGTTCATAGAAATTCCAAGCCCAATGGCAATGCTGGACATTGAATTTGGATATTATGATTCTTATCACTCAGTACCAATTCAACAGACTCAGAAGGTCCTCAGGTAGGCTGTATCCTTGGAAGCTTTGTTGTTCTCTGCCAGCCTGGAATAAATCCCTGAACTTCAGGTTCAGACTCTGCAGAATGCTGGATATGCCAACACAATCATGTGTACATGGAGGGGAGACAGGCATGGATATCCCTAGCAAGAAATCACTGTGTCCAAAAAATACTTTTTATGCTTTGGACACATCACATCTTGGTCTATCATATCAGAAATCTTTCTTGTGACCTTACATTTTCTTAACATCAGTGTGGCTTTGTGGAAAAATTACCCCTTGGGTTTTATGGCTGCTATGGATTCTACTAGGATCTTGCAATCTTTTACTTTTGCAGAAAATACATGGAAAACATTGCTGAACAGGAGAGACTGGGTAGTAATACATGGTTACATTCAGGAGTTGTTTCTTCAAATAAAAGGTGACTAAAATAAAGAAAAAAAAAAAAAGGAAGGAAACAGCATGGCTAAACCAGTCTATAAAAAGAGGAAAGAGGCAGATTTTTGGTTAATTTCAAAGAGTTGTTTATGGTTCAGAAGAGAAAAGAGTAGTGTTCAAGCAGTGTCATTCCAGGGAGCCTTGGAGAGCCTGCAAGTGGTGTGCACAGAACAAGGGAAGCAGTCCAGTGCTGCTGCAAGCTCCTCACTGGACCCACCACTCTTGTTTCTGATGCAATAGAATCCAAAAATCAAACTTCAGGCAGAATTTAAAGTGTTGATAAACACTAGAAAGACAAGAGCAAAGCAGAAGTGGCTCTGACTCTCTAAACCATTGTAATGATACTAATGCAACACTGAAGCCTTCTGTATCCTGTACTGAAAGGTTTTGGTCTTCCAGCTGGTGAATTTCTTTAGATTGTTTTGTAAGCAAAACTAAAACATATAAAGCAAAACCCTGGAAAGTCTGTCTGCTCCAAAAAGAACTATGTTAAATTCTGACAGCTTTATTGCTGTATATAAGGTGGGAAAACCCTAGGACAAATGACTTGCAAAAATACGTATTTGTTCCATTTTCTGTTCCATTTTATTACAGTCCTCTTTGAAAAACTAAGGAATTCTTAAAAATAGGCTTCTCTGCTTTCTATATTACCAACCACCAAATTTGTGACTTCTGCTATGTCACTTCCAGGTGTCTGCCTTGAACACACTAAAAGCTGAGTGTACTCCTCCCCACTCCCCTGCTCCCTGACTATCAGGGCCATTTTAATGTTTTGTGGATTGCTGCATTATTTAGTAGCTGGTGTCACTAGAATGCTGGTAGGCTTTAATCAACCATTAAAATACACTTATATGCTTCAGAGCACGTTGGCTTCTTATCTCAGGGGCTGACTCTGGAAACAAAAATAATCCTGAAACACTTGGGTTAAGTACAGTTATGCAAAGCTTTGCTTCCTGCATGGCAGAGGCACCAAAAACATTGAAACCTCTTCTAACCTCAGTGGCTGTGGGCTATGTTGCATTCCTTGCTTCACTCAAAGCTGGTTTGTCTGCTTTTCTGAGGGAGGTTAAAACTGCCTAAAGGGCACTTTGTTTTTTGGCAGAGCCACAAGCTATTTTTTCCTGATAAGAAATGAGAGGTGCAAGTTAATACCCAGTACCAAGGTACTATTTTTTGGCGTCTATTTTTGTGGTTCTCACTTAATGTACCTTACAGTGACCAAAGTTGCACCAGGTAAAATAGACAAACAGCGGTTATGTTGGGTTTTTTTACCCTCTTGTATTATGAGGTAATTCTCCTGGCTTTCCTGGAGTTTGCCCTCACAAAAACAGGTGTTTGCCTGGCAGCAGAAGAGTCAGTAAGCCAGCTGCCTGAGTAAAAAAACCTGCACTGTAAAAGGCTGCCAGTGGGAAAACCCTGCCTAGATCTGCTATAACACCTCCTATATGGAGCAGAAGGACACCAGACAGAGTGTTCTGCATCTGTATTCTGTCCCTGCAGCCCAGAGTCACCTCTGAGATTTGCCTGCTGCTGTGCCAATGTGTGTCACCTCACTCAGCCACTGTCCTCTAGGCCAGCACCTTGATGAGCATAGCAGACTTGCTTAAAATGAGGGGACTTCCAAAGGAGTCTGGAGGATTTTGGCCACAGGTTTTCATTAAGAATGTGTTCTCTTGCTCTTCAGCTGGGGCACAGGAGAAGGAAACGAGGTGGGTATGTGATCTCTAGTGGGGACACACCTGCAGATGGCTTGCCTGTCTTTGAAACAATGGAAGTGTGACATCCACTTGGAGTGTGACATCCACGACCCATTTTCAGTCACTGACACTTCCCTTCTCACCATGCTGCTCCCTCTGGCTTGTTCAGGGGGGCCCTGTAGTGCTGTGAGGCAAGAGGCACAACCCAGCTCTTGTTTATGTTCCTTTATTACAATTCTCTTTAAAAAACAAAACAATTCTTAAAAATATACCTAAAAACGCAGCTCCTGGAAAACACTCCCCCTCAGCATGGCCATCACTGGCAGGGGGTTGCTGAGGCTAAGAGGGTCCCTTGGAAGAAGGGGGTGTGAGAGGTGGGTGAGGGAAGAAGCTGGCACAGCCTGAGTCCAGGCAGCAGGCAGCTTGCTCATTGCTGCTGTTTTATCACAGTGGGGTTTCCTGCTGCCTTTTAGGCACAATTCCTATGCTTGGCAGAGCTGGGTACTGCAGGTACCTGGTCAACTTTAGTAGTGCCTGGCATTCATGGAGATTCTGGCTTGCTTTTCTTCTTGGTGTAAGAGTGGTCAGAGCAGGGCATCAGCTTTGTAATGCCAATTATTGTACCAGTGGAGAGGAGCATCATTAAATCAGGGTCTAGATCACTCTTTTAAGTCTAAAATCCACCTTGGCAGAAGCCAGCTCCCACTTTGATGTTCAACTCTATCCACACCCATTCTTGTTTTGGACAGAGCAGTACAGGATGTGCATATGAAGGCACTGATGTAAAAAGGCTAGTCACTGTTTAATTGATGGATTTAATTGTCCATCAAGATGACCAAGGGCAGGACCCTAGTTTAAATGTGTCGTTTCACCTCCCATCTCCACTGAACATCTCAGAAACCTTCACACTTGGTACTTATTTTAGGCACTTGAGGGAGGCAGCTCCATAGATTTTGCTTGCTGTTCTGCATCAGAGACACTCACAGCACTGTAACCTAGTGACAATAATCTAATTCTAGTAAGTGAACAATAATCTGGGATTGCTTTAAAATGTGTATCAACGATAAACATCTATTTTGTTACAGACAGCATTTGTGACAGCAGCTCTGAGTCAGAGTAGAGTGGTCTGTGAAGATGTCACAGTACAGGATGACTCCCATATTGCTTTAGACTGACAGGTTTTTAAAAGTCTCTTGGCCAAATTCTTTATTTCTTCACATCTTGTATCATTAATTCCACCAGAGGCAAAAAAATCAATCAGATGAGAGCAGTCACTGTGCAATGTACCTGACCTAGCATGGGGAAAAGTGATCAGGAGTCTGAATTGCACTGCCTCTAGTCCTCCCTCAACTCAACTCTTCACCAGCTTACATCTTCACTGTCTGTCCAAGAATTACTGGTTAATAATATTATTAACAACTGACACACACTCTGTCTTAATTATCAGTGAGTAATTGTGGCAGACTGGAAAAAAGGAAAGGTCTTAGGCGCCCCTGAAAGTAACATTATGCTTTTGAGTTTGTTTACTACTCTTATGATGAGTTTATTCTGCATTGTCACCCTTCCATCACTTTCCCAATTCAGATGAGCACAGATATTGGAAAAGTTATACAGACCACTATTGAAAACAATTGAAACATTGCAATAAATGAACGAGTAACAAACAGCACACCCTTTCATCTGTGTATTATTTGTTTAAGGCCAACAGGAAGGTGAACTTGCTTAAAATAAGAAATTTTCAAGGATTCCAAGATTTCTGCACCAGTGAGCTGGTAGTGTCAAACCAAATGTCACTGTTGTTGGTTGGACTCAGAAGGCTACTCCACAAACATAAAGATGGACCCTTGACACTGGGATTTTACCACCTACCATAGCTCTTCAAGAAGTTACGTGCTTACTGTGACGTAGCAAAATACTTTGGTGCAAGCTTGTGAGTACTCCCAATGAAATGAACAAGTCTATAGTGTATAATGGAGCACCCACTGGGTGTGGAAAACATTGTTCCTAAAACTGAGCATTTTCATCACAGAATTTAAGCTTTAATCAATGTTTGATTATAAAGGCTTCTATTTCAGGCAGTTTATAGATAAAATGCCAGTATCTGTGTGACTGTTTCACAACAGATATTTAAGTGAATCTGCAAAGGGAACACATCATACCGCATAAGGCAACCCACGTCTGTAATTAATACTGTGTTTGGTGGAGCCTGTACTTAACTGAAACATAAGACAAAATTGCTTCAGGAAACTGAAACACGCAAAGATGCAGAGCAAGCACTTATGGTGGTCTCAGCCCTGTGAAAAATAATAAGAATATGAAATGCATCCATATGGTTCAGATAAAGGGGAGCGTGTGTTCCCAGTTAATGGCACGCTTAGCAGAGAGAGCCATTCCTCCTCCTGCAGGGGAGCGGTGAGGCAGCGTCACCTGGAGCTCCAGGCAAGCCAGCAAGGCCCCTCCTCTGAGACCACATACCAGGGGCTCCAGATGTGGAGCTGTGTAGTCAAGGCTACTGTGTTTGATTTTTAGCTCCAGCCCTCGGACACTGGGGAGGATTCCCTTGGCCTGGACTGCCATTCCCCATAGGATTCTCATGCCTTAGCGAGACGAGGTCAAGAAAAGGGGAGAAGGAGGAACTGGACATGATGAATTACAACTGTTATTGCTACGGTCACAGAGTGCAAGGTTACTATGGCAATAATTATTTGTAAGAAGATCCCCAAATGTGTGGGTCTGGCTAATCCTGAGAGGAAGCCGTGGGCTCTGCGCGGCTGTGCAGCTGAGGGATGGAGCCAGGCAGACGGCCGGGGTTTTACACTCCTCAGCGCTGCCCTGCCGGGCTGCTGCCACTGCCACAGCTGGAGACACTTTGGCAGGCTCTGCACTACCCCTGCCTTTCAAAGAACAAAAGCAGCCAAATGCAAAGCAGCAGTTCTTTACATTCTGCTTTCTACTAAACATATGGTGGAGTCTCCCATATGCCCCGTGATAATGCAGCTGATAAAAAACCTTAATATTTGCAAATGCATGTTAAAAATCCGTATGTTATTGGCCTCAGCTCTTCCAGACCTTTTAAAGGTGCCCAAAGTATCACGCTATGTATTCCACGAACAACCTTAGCTCTGCCTCTCTCTCTGAGTGGAAAACTGTTTGGTGTGAGGTAGCAAAAAGGCTTTTGAAATTCCTTGCCAATTCACTATCAAGGAGACCTTTAGGTGAATCAGATAAAGGCCTGACTGGATCCCTCAAAACCAGATGCTGCATGTGCATTCAATTATTTTGTGTGAATGCAATGAGTAGGAATTGAATTAAAGTCCCCTCCTAGCCAATATATCTTACCATTTTCTGGTCTAAGAGCAATGGTTTGCAAAAGTCTGTGGGGTGCAGAGAAAGAGGAAAACAATATGATATTTTATGAAATCTATGATTATGTATTATTTGTTTCTACTTCGCAACCTACTGGATTGATAGATAGTATCTTCAGGCTATTCTCCTGATGGATGAGGTAGGATCAGCCAAACAGGGAGCAGAGCCAGTGTTACAAGACCCTTGTAATCACGGGCAAAATCAATTTTGAATGAATTGTGTGTGTGACACACACATGCACAACCAAAAACTGAGCATTCTAATTGATTAAGAAACAAACACTCAAGTTGCTACCCTCATGAACAAAAAATGTTAACTATGTTTGGGTAATTAATATATCTGGTGAAATTTCAAACTAAGTGCAGCTGTTACACAACCACGAAAAGCAGAAGATTTGTGTGTAATTGCTTGCTCAGCTTTATTAATTGGCATCGTAAACCAAATACTGTTTGCTGTGTTCATGGGAAATGGAAACTTCTACAATTAATTCAATTTCATCAACAAGATTTTTCTGATGAAACTTTACTTATCAAACTGCAGCTTAGCATTTTTTCCCATCTTTTTATTTGAAGAAAATGGGGAGTTTGAGTGCATAGCATAAAACAGGATCAGATTTAGGACATTACAGTAGATTCTGATATACATTTGGTCACCTTAAGGGAAGTCAGAATTATTTAAAATATGAACTCCTGCATCAAATGGAATTCTTAGATTCTTAGTAGTCACAGCCAGAGGAATGCATTTTATTAACATCAAGTGGTATTTATTTCTGAAACAGTTTATGCTTTAAAGGTCTATTTTTGGTAGCAATTGTTCCTTGTACATGAAAACTAGAGAAAAAGTGCTTTTTTAAATTTGTTTTTCCATAGAAGTGCAAAATATGATCAAGTAAGCAAAGATGTTTCTATAGGGATAGAAAATGTATCTCAGCTCAGAACCACACAAAATCTCGTAAAAAAATTTTTGGCCTAATAAAAACTATGTGGTGAATGTATGGAATTCAGGGAATGTGTTTATCTTGGGAGCTCTTGAGATCTTGTTCTTGTATTTCTCTGGAAAGTATATAGCATACTTCTTTTTTTTTTTTTTTTTTTTTTTTTTTTTTTTTTTTTTGGTGTTACAGGATAGAACAGGTACTGGGAAACATTTATGAAAATAGAGGTGAGAGAGGACATTGAGACACTGAGGATTGCAGTTCATTACCAGGACTACATAAATAAAAAAAAAAAGGCATGGTACCATGGTTCCATGATACATGGATCCTCAAAACTACTTCAGTAGCAATTTTTCAGCAAGCAACTCAGAGGGCACTATGTATCACACTATGTATATTTTGGTGTAAGTTGTGATGTTTCTGTTAAGGAGTCGAGGGAAAGAAGAGAGGGCAGGGACAGCCACAATCAACCTGCTCTGCATCAAGTGCTGTCGCACCTTCGTGATTTTTCAAAGCTTCACAAAGATGTTCCACATCCATCAGGCCTGAGGAGTCCCATGGAGATAAAGCAGTGAGCAGATCCTCCTCTACAACTCTGCATGGAAAAAAACCAAACACAGCACAAACAGTTACTGGCAGCAATTTCATATCCCATCACACTCCAGGGTCTAAGAAAGGAGCAAAAAAGTAACATTCAGTCTGTGCAATTTTATTACTAGAGGTTTTATTGGCTGCCTCTAGTGAGGCCTCTCAGTGGCACAATCCCTAACCTTGGCTGGACAGGAGTCAAGATGCTGTGTTTAACCTCCTTGCCTTGGTCTGTTGTGTTTAGATCTGCAGCATTTACTCCCTGAGCAGTAGTGATTAGGCACTGGACATGTGTTGGGGCAGGAAAGAGAGATGTTCTATCCTGGGAATTTCTTGGCATTGTCACAATGACAATTAAAGGGTGATTTTCTCATTAAAAAATGGGCAACAGCATGTAGTAGGTTTCCACAGTTATTTTACATTCTAAGATTTAAGGATGGATGATTTTCAATTATTAGCTGTGAAAGATCACCTTATCCAAGTGTTTCAAAATCTGGTTTAGCTAGCTAAGTGTGATACTCATTATAGGCCACCATTTCTTAAAAAAAATCTCTCTTGAACATAAATATGTTCTTTCTTCATTTCAGGTAACCTCAAAACCTCTATGAAACTGTGATATTCTTTTACAGTCACCACTTGCAGCATGCTCTGAATTTCTAGGTAATGCTTATCCAGCAAAACTTGGGTTCAGCAGGAACTTTGGGGGTCCTCTTGCTAAAACCTGGAGCTGGTCAGACATAGGCAAGGAGAACAGCAGGTCTGTGAACTCAAGAGCGGCCAACTTCACTGCTTCCATGCCTGGACATGCTGCTGGCATGTTTGGTTTAGCTCACGTTTGACTTTGGAAATAAAGAGGAAAGGTTGGGCCACATGAAACAGGCTTGGTAACTCTGGGAAATGAGACAAAGGCTCTTTCTTCTGAGCTGCTTTCAGCTCCTATCACCCACATTTTCATCAAAGAGGGTAATTTCCCAACACACACCTGATGTGCAGAGGCTGCTCTTGAACCCACACCTGTAAGGGCTGCATGCCCCTTTGTTTTGTTTCTCTCCAGTACTACATTTTCCCCCTTCCTGACTCCTGGCTCAAGCCATACTTACATGGAATGATCTGAGCATCCACAGGAGCTGTGTGTGACGTGCACACACTTTCAGAAAGGTCTGCATCAGCACTGGCACGTGTTCTGTATTAGTCAGTGTTGGAAAGGATGGGTGAAAACGGTATGATCAGGAAGTTGGACAAAGACATTTGCTCACCACCTTTGGCAATGGATGCAAAATTAAAAAAAAATATTTTATAGCACTTCCAATTCTGTTTGCAGTAATCATAGTTTGGCATAGACCCTCTACCACAGCAGGCAAAATGCTATTAAATTGTGTCAGATTTAAGGGAAAAATAATGGAATTTTTCTTCCATAAATCACAAAACCCCGAGTCTTTGCAATCTTGTAATGGTCTTGTAATCCAAGCCCCTGCTTACATTACTTTATCTTTATGAAGGTGATAAAGAAAACATAACATAGTGTACTTGATTATAAATTATAATTTTATAAGCTTCAAAAAATGCAAACTTGCAAAGCTTTTGTTCGTACTTAGGTTTTCACATACTTAAGTGCCAGCAGATGTTCAATGATCAATAAAACTCAATTTATATACATTATTCTGAAGCATCCTTGATCATAAATATAGGCTGGGAATGTCTAACTTCACTCTGAGTAAGAAAGATGATAATAGGCTACAAAGTTGCAGTATGGAATTCTATTGTGGTAAATTTTACTTCAACTATAGAAATAAAACACTTCTTGATTTTCATTGAGACTGCTGAGACAGAGCCCATGATTTAGAACGTAAACTGTAGCTTTATGGAAACAGCAAGTGGTTAAAATTAACTTCAGCATTGTCGGGCAAAAATCTTACTTATTATGGTAAACTTAACATCCCCAGAGGCTATAGGCTTTCTAACAAGGAGTCCCTGAACTGTGGTGTTTGCATTTGCAATGACAGACAAATATACCTTTATTGGGGAGTGTTCAGTGATTCACACAGAGATCAGAAAGGCAGGTCCAAAGATGTTCTTCGTTTCAGAACTGACTCTCCAAAGCAAACACTGGGAGTGTAACACTGTGCATGTGCACTTATACCCATCTCAAGAGTAGGATTGGAAGAAGAAACTCTTCTGAAACCAGGTGCCTGTCAGACGAAATAGAAGATTGTTCAAAGTGGAGCAAGAAGGACCAGCTTTATGTACTTCACCTGTTAAATAAGAAAAGATTAAACAAACAACAGAAGAAAAAAGGTAAAGTGATATATTGTCTTCCTCTTTCCTGTCCTTTCACTGTACTTTGTCCACAGAAGTAGCAAACCCAGCAGAATTAGACGAGATTGACAAGAGACCAGCCCATTTCCCCAGATGTAGAGTTACTTCAGTGCTGAAACGACAATTTCTGGTTTTCCTGACCTCTGCACTTTTCTCTCTGCCTTGGATACGGAAGGGGCACTTGACCACTCAGAGGTTTTATCTTTGCTGACACAATTGCCAGATTCCTGTTCCTTCAGGGTGCAAAGCCAGCTCTGAGGCGCTGCTGCCCATCCCCTTCCAGCACAGAGGTGGTACAACGCTGTTCCAGGTGTCAGTGAAGAATTTGCATTCAGGAGAAACAGGTTAGGCCAGACACTTCCCAACTGTAAGCTCCTATAAGAACAATCGTGTGCAGTTACAACCCCCAGGTCATTTTTCAAAGTTACTTCTTTCTGTAAACTTCAAATTGTTTTTTCAAATATAATCTCAAATTACTTCCTCTTTTGTTGAAACACTTCCCTTCCATTGGTAGCTGTCATTTAAATTTAAAAGAAACCAGCCTGCAGGATTGGTTTATAAATCTTTGCAACTGCCTTACATGGTAGAGAAACTAGCCTGATAATTATTTTACTTTCTACTTAAAGCTTTTTTTTCAGATATAACACAGCTTATGTTACTCTTGGTTAATACTAAGCCTATGAGAGCACAACCATGAAATTTTCAGCTGTAAATTTTCTTAGTTTAAGACTCCTTTGAAACATGATAAATTGTGGAGCTCAGAAACATTCTTACTGATATGCTTATTTTTGTCATATAATCTTCTGAAAGGGTGTATGTTGTAATTTTTGGTTAAATCATTCATGTACAGGCAGTGCCTGTATCTGGTTCTACATAATATCTGTCAACAAATTCATTACTGATGCTGAAAAGAATTTTCTGCGAACACATTTCTTTTTCTGGCTTATCCAGTTACAACCCCTCTTTCATTCCAAAAGTCATCCTGATTCAGAATTTACAAACCCAGTTGGCACTTTACTGCTAACAGTAGTGGGCTTTTAATTCTGTCCCTACTAATTCCATGTGCTGAGACAGCACTGCTAGGGTTTTCTTAATCATTTTGTGATGCACTGTTCAGATATTTGTACCTAAACCACCTGTCATTGATTTCCCTTCTTGAGAGGCTGTGGTGTAAGTTTTTCTATATAATTCTCCTGCCAGTCTCCTGAAGCTCCCCACATGCTGGCACATTGATAAGGGCTTTCACACTGAAATGAAAAACACATCCTTTCCCAAAAGCACCGGCATATGTTCTTGCTGGAGCATACACACAAATGTCATGATGCCCTTGAGACTGCGACCTTGTTTCTGAGAAATGCACAGCAGAAAGTTAACACAAACACTGGAAGTTCCCCAGTGAAACCCCAAGTTTCTTGCTGAGAAGGTCTTGCTGCTGGTTCAGCAGGCACCTCACCTCCTGTTGCATTAGTACTGAACCAGCATCCCAAAATGTGAAGAGACACTTTTCAAGATATGCCATCTTCAACCTCCTGCTGCTAAATGTCTCCTTATGTCACAGTCATTTACAGAACTCCTCCAAGCACTCCATGTGTGTGTGTGTCTGTGTGTGTTATTGGTATCCATTTAATAGACATGCACAAATAATAAAAAATTTTAGAGCGCCTTTTCGTAAGTAATTTTTTAAGCGAAAAATGTGTCTTTGAGACAACATTATCATTTAACAATTCTTATTAAAACAAACTCAGCTTTACACTTGAGAGGATTTGGTCATGGTTAACTTCAAGAATTATGTATGTCATCTTTTCACATGCGTATCTTTCACTGGTTAAACTGAGCAGAGGTTATGAACATAATTCTTGGTGAGAACACAGCTGACAAAGGCAGCACATGGAGCCAAGTGAAGAAATATGATTTTCACCTAGTAATAATTTCTAGGTGTTCTGGTAAACATCTGGAAGCTGTACTTTGGATGTAAAGATTTTGCCTGTGCTTTTTAAAGGCGTGCTTCTTTGAATATTTTGCCAATTCTCCACATTTTGCTATTGATCTATATGGACCGGTGCACTTGAAAAAGACTTTTGCATGGAGCTGCATTCCCAGAACACCACCAGTACCATTCCTGCAGGTTTGTGTCCAGAGGCTGGGCTCCTCTCCTTGCCCTCAGCTCCAGGTGCACGCGGCCATGCGTCACAGCTGGCACCGTGTCCCTCCCTGGGCTCTGCGGGACCTTCTTGTGCAAATAATTGCTGATAAACGGGTACTTTGTATTGTGCTTTGGAAGGGTTTTGTTAGCATTTCCTTTGATCATTTCATAAGGAAACTTCTGTTATTTACCTAGGAGGCACTCACAGTGATATGTTCATTTACTAAGTCGGCACATAAATGTTCGAGCTGTGCTGCCTGCAAACTGCGGATGTGCTAAATGCTCCATGTGTCTGGAAAAAGTCACACCGGGGAGAGATGTGCCATCTGCAAATCATTTTCTGAAAAACTCCAAAGAGTAAGGGACTCTCATTTGAAAATGCTTTTATTTGAGAAATCAATGTGTCCTTCTTTTGATCCCAAATTGCCTTGGGCAGAAACATTTGAGCTTCCTCTTTGGAAAAATACTTCTTATTTTACACAGCTGTCTAATGTTTTGATGGTGGAATTCATTCTCTGCTCTGGTGAGACTTGTAGTGATAAGGGGAAGAAAGAGTGTAAACTTCAAAGACAAAAAAGACAGAGGTCTTCCTTTCCAGGCCTTTTAGTGCATAGTCTATAAATCCTCCCAATTTCTCCGGATAAAGGTGGTTGAGACCCCAAAATGGTGCTGCTGTCACTCATGCAGTCTTTGAACACAACCCCATGAGCTGTGTGTGGAGGGATGCAGAGATGACCTGACCTTGCTGTCAGTGCCCCTCATTGCAGCGATGCCTCTTCCCTCAGCCTGCAGGGTGGGTAGTGGGGACTGCCCGCTCAGCAAAACCTTTGCTGTTGCCTTGGCCCTTAGATGCACCTCTTAACTGCTGAGTCAGGATTCTGATATCACCAGAAGTCCGTGCTCTGTGCTCTGCTTTGAACAAATTTAGCTCTTTTGGTCTCTGTGCCAGTGCAAGTCATGCATGCAGAGCCTTCTACAAACCATGGCTTGGGAATTCAGCATCTTTCCTTGGCATCTTTACCCTGAGCAATTGGCTTCTTAGCACAAAAATTCCCTATTGGATTCTGCGCAGCTACACATGATGGGGGTGAACTACATCCTGCTACTTTGAATTGTCCAAATGCTTCCAAAGTTTTTCAAGCTTCCTATGACCTTAGTGCTCTTATACATCTATATCATGGTGTAATGTCACAGGACTTACTCTGAAACCCACTGGGCTGGACCAGATCAGCTCACAAAGTTGGCAGACACCCATGCACAGTTTTCTGATGGCTTTAATTCTCCCCTGGGCTCTTGAGCTGAGATCTAGGGCTGATCCTGCTAGATGCTGGCACAAAGGTAAGTGGGCAAGGGAACTGCAGCCAGCAGCAGAACTGAGAAGAGGAAAATGGATCTTCCCATTTTGGCACCAGAAGCAATCATTTGGATCTAATAATTCTGTATGTCTTCACACTAAGATCTGGGGCCTTCTGTAGTCAGTGGGGGAATCAAAATCCCTTGGACAGTGACTAGGAAGCCCAGGCTGTCTATGCCAGCAAGTTCTATACTCATCTTATGGGGATAGTCTTTTCAGAACATCATCAAAATAAAGAGGATTTTTACATTTGGACTTCCCACATTGTCCAAATGATTGGAGGACAGGGACCTATTGTGCTGATGACACAAATAAAATTTTGAAAGACTTCTTTAGCTGAAACTTTTCATTTGTTTGAGGTTAATGTCACTGCCAATAGAGCCAAACAAACAGTACATGTCTCTCTCTGTCTCCAGGACCTTTATTTGCAGTATTGCAATGCACAAGATTCAGAGGCAGAATAGCAAATTACAGCTTGCCAGTACAAAGTGTTACCCTCTCTCTTTCAGACAGCATTCAGATTTTTTGCAAACAGCATTTTGCAAACAGCTTACAAATCTGTAAAATCTGTAAAATCATACCTGTAAACAGCAGACTCTGCATTTGTCCCCTTGATAAGGCCTGGAAATAAAAAGAAGGTAATACTGATTGTGGTAGAAAATAGACACTCCAAACCAATGAGGATTTATTTATAAAACAGATTTCAAATTGTTCTGGACTCATACAGCCTCCTATAGCTTCACCTCAGGACATCAGATGGCTTCATTTCCTGGCATGGAGATTAGCTGGCTGACTCTCTCAGTAAGAACATTTGATCTGAACTCCCAAACATCCTGATTCAGAGCAAAAAACACTCCACAGAACACATGTATTCTGCAAAATGGGAAGATTAGCAATATGGTCCCCACTGCGCTGATCACAGTGTCCTGATATGCTGGAGTGGCTTCTGGAGCTACAGAAGTCAGGAACACAGCTGACCTTGCTGAAGGCTCATTCTGGTACCCTTGAGCAGTGGCATTTTGAGACATGCTTTACCATGGGCTTCCCAGACCTGTCTGAAGCACACTTTCTAAATTCTATTTAATCCACACACCTAAATCCTATTTAAATCTTCAGATGGCTTTTCCTTATGAGCACCTGGCAACACAATTTAAACTTTTAAAACTTTACTTCAAAATTTGCAATCAATGAAGAATGCATCTCTTTACTGCGTCCTAGCTAGCCACCTTTCAGAAAGGTGGGGAGCTCACAAAGTTTATTTTACAACACTGCCACAGAACCACTTCCAAGAAGACAAATTTCCAATATGACCTCACTCAAATACCATTCTGATTTCCAGTTTCTGTTGAGATCACATATTTCAGAGTTTGCTTATTGGAAGTTTGGGGATTTGCCTGCAGTTATGTTTGGTATTTCATTTTTCTGCAGTAGAAAGAAATGGGGTGGAGTAAAGGACATACTTGGCAGCAAGAACTTCTTTCCAAAACATAGCATGTGGTAGGAAGTGCCTGGCCCTGAACATACCTTAAGAAGAAGTCCTCTTGGGGTGATGCTATCTCACTTTATTTGACTCTGGTACTTCTGTAGCAGCATCTTTATTTTGTCTCATTTTGCAACACCAAACAACTTGGTGAAGAAGAAGGTTGAAGAAGAAAATAGTTTATTCTGCAAGAATTACAGCAGGAGTTGTAGTTATGAGCTCAGAAACAAAAGGTTGCAGGTAGGGAATGTGTGAAATACAATTCCAGTCAAAGTGTAAAAACTGGATATCTTGGCAACTGCTTATTCCAGTTTACTTGCGTGACTTGAAGTATTTTTTCTGTCAGAACTGTGGCTTCTATCTCCCAGCAGCACCCTGACCTCTGGGGATTTGTGGAAGGCTGATCTGGGAATGGTCACTCGTGTTGCCTCTATGCCTTGGACTGACCCCTCCTGGGCAGAAATTCCCTGCTGCTGTACCGATCCTGGATGGTCTGACTTACATCTACCAGCCCCCACACGTGCACAAGCAGCTGATTTTTCTTTCTGTCTCCCTCATTTACTTTGCATGCTACTTCCTGGTTCATATTTACTGCTGGCGCAGTCTCAGAATATTCCACTTGCCACGTGGGCTAGTTCACATGCCCTGCTCTGGACTGCACAGGCACCTACTCATGGCAGCCTTGTTTCAGCCTGGGGAATTGAAGAGCAAGCTCTCCTGTGCTCAGCTCATACCTAACCCACCTGTGGGGCCATTCCATTTTCACCTAATCCAAACTGTTACCTTACACATTTAAACTCGAGTTGCAGCTTCCAACATTTGATATTTGATACTGTAGAGGATATCAGTTATACATACGCTCTGTAAAGTTCACAAAATTGTGCTGTAAACTGGGATAGGACCAGCTCTTTATGAAGCCCATATGTACCACATGGGCAAAGCAGCTGATAAAGCTGGTGACGAAGGTACTTTGCCCAAATTCCTGATGGCCTTAAAGGTCCTGCCATGCAGCTTTCCCAAGCCACAACAGCAACACAAAGCACTGCACCATGGATATTGTCCAGGTGTCTCCATCATCCAGGCAGCACAAAGACTTACGGGCCTTGTTCTCACTGGAGACCCTGGATGAGGACACACAGTGTGCCTGCTCAAAAGCTCTCAGAAGGCTCTTAGCAGTCTCTCCCCACAATCAAACTCTCTCCTTCCCTCCTGTATCAATCTTTTTCCATTCTGCAAATATTTCCATTCTGGCAAATCTTGGCACAACTATTTGTGCAGCTACATGGTGACCCGCATCGGGGAACTGATCCGAGTTAAAAATAACTCCACAAAAGAAAAGGTTATTTTTAACCCAGCTGAGTTCCCGAGTCCAGTTTCAGGAGCAGCTGTAGTGCCATGGGGAGGGTGAAGCATGGGACCCACAGTGAGTGGCAGTGGTGAGGGGAGAGGTAGGAGCTGACACTGCTGCTGGGCAATATCTGTGTTATCCCACACTGCTGCCACAGCAGAAGGGACCTGCAGCTCCTGGAAAAAGTGCATCAGCTAAGCTGGTGACAAAGGCAAGGATGTGAGATGATGTTCAGCCAGCCTGGGCAGGGAAGGCAAGTCTGGGAGGTGTACCTAGGGATTTCACCACCCCTTGCTCCCTCGAGCTCCCCTGGCAGTGATGGTGACTGTGTGAGCAGCTGTAATGGCCTGAGATGGCTCAGCACCTGTGTATACAGACACATAGAGGAAAAAGTCTCTTGTGTTGTTAGTGCTCCTTTTCTTCCACTGCAGACTGTAAAACATAAAACAAATTAACTGCTTATAGATAGATGCTTATAGGTAGATGAGATACTCACATTTCTGAGTATCTCATAATACTAGACATAATTATAGACAACCACCAGGTCTGCAAGATTTAGAAGAGAAGAATGTCTAGATTGTTCCTCTGCACTTATAGAAATCAGGATTAGCTTTGGACAGAATCAGAACCCTCAGCAAAATTTTATTTTGGACACTGATTCACACCTGTGTGAAACTGGGCAAAGGAAAGACGAAGAGTGCTGGCAGAGAGGATCCTCACCTCCACTTATGCTGGTGCATTTGTGTGTGTTGCTTTTCAAGAGTTCACAGATAGCTGGCTGCAAACATCGTTCCCCTTTAGCCTTTGAATACACTGTTAATGAAGTGATTCTCATCTGATATATCTAACAGGCAAGTATTTCCTTCCTGCCCTTCCTCTTGCTCTTTTGGAATGACTACATAGCTTCTTTTTGGCATATGTACTTTATATACTGTGTTCAAAGAACTGTATAAGAGCAACAGCATGACAGGCAACCCATAAAACATGAAAGGGCTGCTCACATCACCCTGTGTGTCGAGCTAATGTTACCCTCCAGCCATATGCAACCATTCATTATATGTAGCAATCATTAAAATCTGCTGTAAAATGCTTTGTAAAAGATAGGCTTGCCTTTGCAAGGGATGGCACAGATAGTATAAAATATAAGGATGCTTCTCTTCACTGCCTGCTGCAGTATTATTGCACATGTAAGTATACAATATTACTGTAAATATGAAATGTATGTATTTATATATGTACAGTATTACAGTATATTTATCCTCAGAAAATGATCCACTTCCTTCTTAAAGTAGCAGGCAATGATCTCTACCTTTTTCTGTCATACTAAAACTGAATGGGTTTCGATGGGGTTTCTTCAAAACTGTCAGAAAAATGAAAGCATCTGCAGGTTTTAGAAAGTGAGCTCTTTTCAGAAGATACAGCCATAAATGAAGGCTTGGAAAATAATATTGAAAAAACGCTGCTCTGTATGGCAAAGGGAAATATGCGTGATCACTTCACTGGTAGGTGAAATTTATTATGGCAGCTATTACAAAACCAGATGTTGGAACACACCGTTTTCATCTGAATATGAAATATTTGAATTTTTTTTTACAAGGTATTGATAATATCTATTACCTCAATAGCTCAGGCATTTCCAAATGAGCACAGTCATAGACAATAAGGCTTGTAGGGACCTGTGAAAATCATTGCATTCTTATACCGGTGCCTCAGTGGTTTGCATAAATGAATCTTAAAAGTTTCCAGCTCAGTACTTAGCTACCCTTAGAGTTAGAAAGAATTTTTTCTAATATTTAACTCAATTCTTTCTTCATTTTTAGCCCATTATTTTTTGTCCCATCCTACATGGACATGGGAAATAGATAATCCCATTCCTTTTAGTTAGTATTCTATAAAATACTTCATGACGGTTAATTTTGTTCCTCAGGTGATTTTTCTCTAGGTGAAACGTCCCCAGTTTTAAGATCTTCAAACCCAACTCTTCTCCATTGGTCTATACCTTTCTTGAAATGCATTTCCTAAAAGTGAATATAGACTGCCAGCTGAGGTTTATTAATGCTGAGTAGAGTGGAATATATGTTCTCCAGACAATAATTCCCTTTATCCGTCCCACTGTAATATTTATCTTTTTCATAACAGTGGGTCCTTGTCGACTCCTGCTCAACTTGTGATCTACAAAAAACCCCATATCCTTTTCTGCAGAATTCTTTCCTCCCCAGTTAATTTTATCTTTTCTTTGTGCAGCTAAGCACTATTACCTTAATCATTTTGCAGTTGCAAAATCTTGTTATTTGATTCCATCTTATTTCTTGAGTTTGTTGAGATCCTTTACAGTTCTTCTCCTTCCTTCCAGCCTTCCAGGTATGCATCTATAATATTAATGCATGCACAGTTTTCCACCTCACAAATAAAAATGATGAAAAGCACCTTAAGACCCTCTGAAGAGCCAGTGAATACTTCCTGAGTAGTTTTCTGGACAGTTGTGTCTCCACTCTTTGGCGAGGTATTTTCTGTTGTCTTTTTTTTATTTGGTGGTTTTTATTTATCTGTTGTGTTATGTTTTGCTTTGCTTGTTTGGTTTTTTGTTTGTTTGGTTTTTTTGTTCATGGTTATGTTTTTGTTTCCTTAACTGGCCCTTTTGGGGAGGTTTTCCCTATTCACATGGCTTACTCCCCACCAAAATTTAGTTGCTTTGGTCCTATTTGTTTTTAACAAATCATTGTCAGCGATTATTTATCTCACTTTTTTAATTGTAGCTGCTTGTAAATAGCTCCAGTATTTTTCTGGGAATTGAATTTTGGCTGACCCCATTATCCCTTTTAGCCTCCTTTTTAGACAGTCATGTCTCTCCCTTCGTGGTGCCCAGGGAAAAAACCACATGTAGTTATTTAGTGTCAGGGAACATCTCTTACACAATGCAAATTATGTCTTCCTCTGATGTTGACACATCATATAAACTTTTTCATCCTTCTGTGATCAGATTACACCACACAGTTAGTAAAGAACTTGGAAAATAATTTTTTTTTTCCATTGTTGGTTCCTCTTTTGACCACAGGTTTGCAGACATTAGGCTTCTGGTGTCATTCAATTGAAGCAAAACTTATATCACACCCTGCTAAGGACATTTGCCTTCTGAGTATAGAGATAATAGTGACATGTACCATGACCCACTGCAGAACTTGAAGTGGATATTACCGTGCAACTTACATTTGCTCTTTTGCTGCTGCATCTTCTGTTGAAACAAAGCTGCACAGGCATTAACAATTCCTCTACATTCAGTAGGATTAATTCACTGCCACAAAACTGACTCTTCTTATGTCTAATCTGAAGTCAAGCTTTCCTCCTCTTTTCCTTCTCTGGCTACCCTAACCCTAACCCTAACCCTAACCCTAACCCTAACCCTAACCCTAACCCTAACCCTAACCCTAACCAGTGCAGTCTCTGACATCCCTATAAGAATATACATTAAATGAATAAGGTCCCTTTATCTGGGCAGTTTGCAGGAAACAACAGATTGAGAAGGAATTAACTCTTGTGATAAGCAGGTGAAACTCAGATCCAAATAGAGCTTGGAGAAATCTCATCACTGGTGTGACAGGAATCAGAATTTAAGCCTCAGCAAATTTTTCTTTTTTTTTACTAATGGCAAAATAAAAATAATGGATTGAATCGTTATTCACCAGTTGTCCTTAGTGCAAAGACAGATGTGCACTCTGCCCCTCAAAGATTATCTACAAATTTCTTCCTACCCAGAGAGTGGTGCTTGGCAAGTATCCAGTTATCAATATTTTCTCTTTGAAAATTATTGATTATATGATTCTAACAATTGATAAATCCTCCATTGTTCAAGTCAAATTTTGTCTTTGTTGAGGGGCCCAAAGACAGATTAGGAAATGTTCTTGTCTTGGGGTAAAGAAAAACTCTAAGTTTAGGTGGAGAAGCAGATAACAGCCATAGGAATATGTAAGGCATCTGGCTTTCATATTCTACAATTTTTTATAGCACATGACTATTTTCTGATGAAAAAAACCCTCAGCAAAACAGAAGAGAAATAGTCAAGAGCCTTTACATACAGAAAAGTTTAAAATAAATTAACTGAGCATAATAACCTGGTGCATCACCTCTACAGGAACAAGTAATTTTCTTTGTTATTTTGTAAATTGAGTAGCAAGTTATTTGCTTCTTTCTCCTTTTTTGTTTGTTTTTTTTTCTTTTTTTTTCACCATATAAGAGGTACAATATTCTCAGGGACTCTATAAAGAAAACTGTATAGCTTCTGTTTTGCTTTGATTTTTTCACCCTGCTCACCTCATTGTGGATGGGAGCACAATGGCAGCTGTGTTGGCAGCTATCAGCTCTGAGACTGGGTGTTTGCAAGCACCATGTGTACAATCCCAGCTGTGGAGCACATTAACAGCCAGCCCAGTTCACAGCTCTGCCCTAGTTTTAGTGGTCTGCTCTGAAGTTTTGAGCATACAATCCCTTTTGTGATTTTGCACAGTTTTGTTAATGTCTGCAAAGTAGAAATGCAGCTTTTTGAGCAGGGAGTACCTAATCCTCTGTGTGCAATAGCTAAACAAGCTCACAATGAGACTACTGACTTTAATGGCATCTTTCTTCTGATGCTGCCATCATTCACCCTGACTGTGTTGCAGACAAATGAGTAATGATAACCTAGATAATTATATGGTTGCCCATAGTTATGCTAAAGTGGCAAACAGAAATTTAGTTTCTAAGACCTGATGTGGGCAGGATAAGATTATTTTTTCCTTGCAAATTGCTTTTTCTTTGACATTTATCTGGAAAGTTTACATTCATTTCAAGTCTTTTCTTGATGTTTTTCTTGCACTCAGACTTATTTGGTCCTGTATTAAAAAAATGTATTTAAAGTAGAGGTGATGGAAGTGCCAATGCTCAATCTTTATTAACATGCTGCCATGTGAAATCGTGGAAAACTTTAGGACTGCACAACACAGATGACTCTTGGAAAAGTCCGTAGAGTCTACTTTCAGTGTCTCACTCAAGATACAGTGTCAAACAACAAACAACAAATATGAAATCTCTGAAATGTGGCAGGATTCATGTCTGAAACTTGTGTCTTTTCCCATCAAATTTTGATTCCGCTGTTTTGACTTCATCCACAGAAAAGAGGAATTGTCTTGATATTTTGGGCAACCGTGCTTGTGACTAGACATTCATACAATACATTATAATTTACCCACATATTAGCAGTGTTGGTTCTCAACACATATTTTCAAACCATCTATAATAAAGGTATATTTAAGGAACTTCCATAGGCAGAAATTAGCTCTCTCTATAACCAAGGAAACGTGTGCTTTCAAAGAAGCAGCGCTCAGTGGTTCCTTGGCACATCCATCCACACGCTCCCCCAGCAGCAGCTCTCACTCACATGGGATTCCAGGAGGCAGGAGCCTCTCCCCAGGCTGGGGGCAGGATTTGGTTCTGGAGATTCTCTACCGGCCAAGATCAATTAATGTTTGTGTGTGCCAGTCCCTTCACTCTCAGCCACCAGTGAGGATCCTGAATTGGTCTGGTCTTGCCTGGGAGAAGTAATGGGGAAGCAAACCTGGTGTTGAAGCAATATAACCTTTCATAACAGAGCTGTTTGAGGAGCATGGAAACAAGCAGAACCTGCAGGTGAAGCTGAGGGTCCTCAGTCCACTAGTGATGACAACAGAGGCATTCCACTCCTTTTTCCAGATGTTTGTGCTCAAGAACCAGACTGTGGGCATCACTGTTTAATTTCCTTAGCCATGCAGAAATGTTATGAATCAGATGAAAACGGGACTATGGTGTGGCAGGGTGTTTTGGGGTGAAAAAAACCCATGAGCACCCAAAAGGGAAAGTAAAAGCTGGAAAGCACAGCAAAGCTGTGCTTGAGAGATTGAGCACTTCCACTCATCTTGCACCTTGATTTATCTGGTTGATCTTGGCCATCACCTCACATTTCTCTGATTCCTGCATTCCTGCAGATACCTTCAGCCAGGGAGAGATTCCAAATAACCTTAATCTCGTGCAGATTGTTAATAAAAGTACCAATCCTCACAATGAAGTGATGATGGTAGCTGGTTTAATCATTTGCCTCCATCATAGAAGAATATGAGACAGACCTAGAGACAAATTCCAAAGACAAAGATCCAGGCAGAAAATTCTTATCATAAAAACTGCTAGAAAGTGGTATTCAGAGAGGATCTGTGACACTGCAGAAGTAGTGCTCCTCTTTCCCTGAGAAAAAGATGGATTTAGGGAGTCATGGACTTGGAAATGGTGGCTTTTGTTATATTATGGTGGATGTGTGTGTGGGAAGAAATCACCATGTTCTTTGACTAATGATAATTTTCTAATTAAGGCTCAAATTGTTTGGCCTGACAGAACTGTATTGAGTACCTGGGGAGGGAGCAAGATTGGTTTGGAGTGGAAGCAAAATTGACTTGAAGCAATCTTCCTTGTTCTCTGATTTCTGCGTTCATTAAGAACATACTGTGAAGGCAACAGTTGCTGAGGAGAAGGAAAGTTGGGGTGAAATGACTGCTCTGAACTGGAATAACAAGGTGTATGATCCAAGATCTCCTGAAGAGCATAACAAAGACTATCTCTCTTGGTAAAACATAGACTTTATACAGCATGAAAGGTCCTCAGTCTTTGCTTTGACAAATCATGCAAAGATAAAAATAACTGATTAAAAAAAAAAAAAAGTGTTACTAGGATACCAATCATTCAGTGGAGGGCAAATCAGAACTTAGTGAGTCTGTAGGTAATGATAATTATAGTGTTGAGTAAACATGTGAGACAGCCTGCCAGTAATCCTTCCATTAGTTGGGGAAGTCAGGGTGGGATCCCTGGTTCCAAAAGAAAATTTGATTTATATTGATTGTTTTCTTGTAGACTTCTTGCTGATATACATATTCAAAACAGAATCCCTTTCCTGGGAGGGAGAACTCCTCAGACTTTATTAAATGTGTTTGCCTGAATGGATTCACAGCTAGGATTTTGTCCTCACTACAAGACACAAATCTGCTTTGCTGCCAACAAAACTCACTTGTTTTTGTCCTACCAACTTCCAGAGTGGACCACCACCCTTCCTGTGACAAGCTTATGCACTGGAAGTCTGATGTCATGCTCCTGGTGATTGCCCTCAAGAAGGAGGCATCCCAGTGTCTCCCACCATTCCTTGTATGTTCCCTTCACTTTTGTTGATTCTGCCTACTTCTCTCTAATTTACCTGGGCTTTTACGTATGCCTGGAGCTGTAAACGGGACTTCTGCTCAAACTTCCCAATCTCCATTTCTTACACACAGTCTAGCTCCTAATACATGTAACAGTACCATGTTATTAGCTCACTGAGCTTGAAATCTTGAAATCATAATTTTGACTTTTTTTCTTCAGTAGCTCTGAAAATATTGCATTTATTTCCTATTATTTAAGTATTAATTTGTTTTCCCCTTCCCAAGCATGATGCTTTAGATATGTTTTTACTGAACTCCATTTGTTTAATTTGGAGTGAAGACTATTTGGAATTCAGATCCTGGTTTCCCAAGCACGTGAAAGCTCTCCTGTCCCTATTCCTTGCTGTCGCCTACAAATTTTCCAAGTGTTTTCTCTGTTCCAATACCCATATCATTGATAAGTAGAGAGTATACAGGAAGTATAAGTAAGTAAGTAGAAGTATACAAGATCTTCTGGTGAGATCACATTTAAACCATGATCCATGTGTGTCAGCAATTGTTTGTGTACACTCCATTAGTCAGTGATTTTACTTGCACTTAAGCAGTTAAGATTTGGATGTCACAAAGGGTCATGCCAGAACCCTTGCTAAAACAAAGGTACAGCATATTGAATGCTATGGATATGAGCTATCTGGGAAATGAAGGAAATCAATGTGACTTGGTGTGACTTGGTTTTAATTTTTAACACCTTTTCCTCAAAGGGTTTGTAAGTATAGTGTACAGGGAGTTGTTGGGGTCTCTTTCTGGGTGTCAGAGGTAGGCTGGCTGTTCTATAAATACTTTTCCCCTTTCAACAGATAGGTGTTGCACTATATTTATAATTATACTTATATCTATTCTATTCCATCCTAAATTGCCCCCTTGTTCCTCAAGCCAAACACTCTGAGGAAAGTTCTAATGGCTCAGACATCACTGAGACTTGTTCCTCCAGTACTTCTTGGTGAGTGTGGCCAGGCCTTTATATTTTAGATAAGCATATCTAGCTGTTCCCTCTCTGCCCTGGCCTGACCCCCTATTCTTTTGTTTAAACTAATTTTATTAGGCATTGTGCACAGCAAGTTTCTTTAGTGAGCACTGAAACAATGGGTGCTTTGGCCTCTGTTGTGCAGCCTGCTATTTGCTCTCTCTGCTCTGTATTGCTGTACTTCTTTCCTCATCTTTTGTTCTGGCAACATTTTCTGGTTGCCTTTTATGCCTCCTACTATTTGTAACTCTTTGTATGCCCCAGTGTTCTGCTGTGTCCTTACATATTATATAGTCAGACATGGAGAGGTGTCCTGGTTTTTCCAGGATTTCAATGGGACTTTTATTTCCAGGTGCCTAAAGAATGCCTTAAAATACCATATCAACCTGCAGTTGTGCTTTCTTTTCCCTTTGTGTCTGAACAGCTTATTGAAAAACCTTTAAAAGTTTTTTTTTTTTCAGTATCTGCCAGTGGTCTCCTACCCTTTTATCCTTTCAATTATCTTCTCAAGACCTTCCACATCAGCTTATGAATTTTTAGAAATCTGCTCTTATGTAGTTGATCCCTAATAGTACGGCTATTCCTAAAACAGTGATCTGTCATTTCATATTTGCCTTCTTTCACCCAGATTATCTTCTACCCTTTTATGCAACCCCTCATAATTTTCTGAATCACATTCAGTTTAGCTGTGTCCCCAAACATTGTCTCTTCACACCACACCTTCTGAGGGAAAACCTGCCCTCAGTGCATTCCAAGACTCTGACAATGGTCTGTGTCCTCCTCTATTGCTTTTCAGAGCATGAGATGCTATTTGAAGTGCCCTGTAGAGACAAGGTTGACTCTTGAACATCTCTAGGAGTTGCTCAAGCAAAAAGACCCTCATGTATTGCTTCTTCTCCATGATTTCATTTTCTCCAAAACACATCCAACAAGACATACATATTTTTCTTTTGCCTCCTCATTTTAACTCAAAGGCAGTCAAGAAGCCAGCTTCTTAGTTCTCACTGAAATGGAAAACAAGTATTCATGTCTAAATGCCTTGTCCTGTCTTTCTTCTTGGAAAAAAAAAAAAAAAAGCTGTATCTGTGCCCCTGTTCCAGTTCCCTGATTTGTTCCATCAGGACTTCGTGGCCCCTGTGATGTCACAGATTTGTGTATATGAATACTGTGAGTGTTCCTCTTTATTCAACACATTCCTGATATGGCATATAGCTATTTTGGATGTTCAGCTGTTTGCCCCACCACTCACTCCCTGGTCTCTCTTGTGCTTTTTGTGAACCATTTCCCTGTGGAGATTGTTAACAAAGTTCTAATTACTGCCAAGTGAAGGGTATAGTGGTGGCTTTGTGATGCAGATACTGGTCAGCCAGGAACTTGACTGAGACTACAAAACTCCTGTAATTCCCATCTATCTCTGGACAGACTCCAGATGGTAGTAGCTTTCAGTCTCTGCCAGCCTGGTTTGGAGCAGTTTCCCTGTGTGTGATTTTGCATGTCTGTCAGCCAAATCAGAAAGCCAGTCCAAAAATCTAGTACTTAGAGGGTGTTTGATACCCGTGGGAGCTGTCTGGGTCAGGAAACCAATGACTGGTTTAGAACAGATTGGGAAAAAAAAAAAAAAAAAAGAAAGAAAGTGGTAGAAATGGCACGGTCAGCATTTTAGTTACAAATTTACAAATACAGCTGCAATTACATGAAAATTACCAATGTAAAGCAAAAAGTTGTTTGTTTTTGTGTTTTGGTTTGGTTTGGTTTGGTTTGGTTTTTTTTTTTGCAAGTGTTGCCTGACAGCCTCAATAAAGATTAAAGCTGAGCTGGAATTTTTCATACTGAATGGTGGAGTTGCAGCCTCCCCTGATGTGTGACAATGTCAATGAAGTGTCATTGTAGGTTGTTGGTTTTCCAGTGCCCACAGTGTGCAGCCTAGGTGGAAGTCACAGCTGGAGAAGCTGCCACTGAGAGCTCCTTCACTCCCTTGATCACAGGGAGTCCTTGCAAGTCCTTGATGAAAAGATAACACCAAAAGCATTGAAAAAATGATGGCCCTTTACAGAGCAATAAGGGCAGATCTCTTAGACCCTGTCCTGTACACATCCATTTAAACACATAGCTTTCCTTTGTATACCACAGAAATACTTTTTTTATTATTTAATTCAACCTAATGAATAATTAATACACTATAATTAATGACACATTAATATACTCCATACATTATAAGGAGAAAAATGGTAAAGCTCATTGGAACACTGTCAGTTGTTACAAATGACAAATAGGCAACAAAACTGAAAACCCTATTTGCTGATCATGTGAGTTACTTTCTAACTGGGTTTTGTATGTGCACCAACCTCTCTATTCCTGATTAATGGGAATGTTTGTACATTTTTGCATAGAGACAGATTTGTGCTTATCTATTGCTTTATAGGTGTTGCAAGAAGATGAGCAGGAAGCCCATCCTGCACCAGACAAGCTAGAATGTTCTGATAAACATTTTCAGAGGACAAGTGAGTGACAAGTCCCATTTGTTTCCATTTAACACAGCAGGTCAGTCAAAATCACACATAAAACACCATTATGAACTATGACAAGTAATAATCCATATTTGCCAAGTGTAAGAGGAAAACCAGTTTAAGCACTCCCTGTTCAACAAATCCCCCTCACTAAATTTTACCTTCTCACAAATCTCAAGTCTATAAAAAACCCTTGCAAAAATGTTGGGATTTAGTGCAGCAAAGCAAAGCAACACTCATGAGATCTTTGCCTAAGAATGACCTGTCCTAAGACTATAGCTAAGCATATCCAGGAAGCATTTGCTTCTGAATCCCAGTTTATCCCAGCTGCTGGGTAAAACCACAGGGACTAGTTTTTGAGATACCTGTGGCAAGGCCAAAATTATAAAATAACTCGCATTTAATCCTTGAACTACACCTGGATACAAGTGGGAACTAGCAGTGTTTACAGAGCTGTGTGTTCCTTGAACACACAAGTACAGAAACTAAGTTTGATAATTTAGGCTTTAAATGGACAGAGGGACTTCTTTAACACCTGAGATGCCCTCTAAACCAGCTCATCTACCCCAGAGCCTGAGCAGCTCAGACCAGGATACAAGATACATGTCTTTAGTGAATGCACAGAATAAGCCTCTTTTTTTGTCCTCTCCAGTATTTTATTCAAGCTAATATCTAATTAGAGCTGTGATTTTGGTGTGCTCTTTGCTGCTGCTATGACAATTCCTAAAAGCATTTTGTGAACATCAATTGTGTGTGATAGTTCTGCAATGAGCTCTGCAGCTACTGAAGGAGAGGAGAGGGACAACATGAGCTCTGTTTTATTATTGCACAGTACAGATAATGATACACTAACCATATCAAAAGGAGCTTTGTAATTATTGGCTCAGGAGCTCTTGTGGTTATTTTACATTTAACCCACAGACCAATTTGGTGTCTGCTGGCACATGGTGGCCATATGGAGGGCAGAAAGCATTACTGCCTACCACGGGAGAACATAATCTGGAGAGCGGAGGCATTTCCATGTGCTGAACAAAGTTCCACCCACATCATAAATCGGTCATTCTGCCACATCATAAGCTGCAGGAAAAAAAACATCCCATAAATCTTTACAGAGACTCTACAGGACCTCAGTCAGAGACTGTCTTCTGTGCAGCCCATGAATGCACAGCTGATGCTTTGTAATAACAAGCAATACTCACATATCTGCTACCAATGCATTCTGTCACGTAATACTGCTATATATTTTTGGAGCAGTGTTGAAAAGCACACAGACTACTTCTCTCCTATGAAAAATGTTAATTAGACAAATTATCACCTGATTAAGATGGGCAAAAAACCCATGGAAATTTATTATGAAGATCCATAGTGACTATTTCTAATCACATCTTTTCACATGTTGTCTTTGAGAATCAAATTTTAAAATGGCTGAAGAAATTTTTAAGTATATATATATATATATATATATATATATATATATTTATGTAAGAAGCAAATTTGTGTTGACTTTTATTTATTACTGCACACAAAAATATTTCCCTGGACAAAACACAATTGTCTGTCCACCTCCATAAATATGCTTTTATTTATGTATGTGTCTATGCTCCTCTGCTGGTGTGTTTGTTGGGAACGGGTGCTTTAGAACTTTTGTCCAGGTCCTACATTTTTACTAATATTTTGGGAAAGTTTTATTATTCCTTTTCTGGGGGAAGACTGAAAAGAAGACAAAAAATTAATTTGAAACCAAATTATGATTGTTCTTGCTGGTCCTATACTACAGTATAGGATAAACAGCAAGGGAACTTAAACACATGGAAAAGGAGATTTTGTTTGCATTTCCTAAACAAATATTTTTTAGTAGTATAAAAATAGGTGGAACAGGAAGATAGGCAGGACCAATGTAGAAGAAAAGCATGTTTGTGCCCAGTTCACCGGAGAGATTGTCAAAGAACATTTTATCATAATGAAAATATTACCCTTGGAATGCCAGCATGAGCAACGTCTATTCAAGTTGCCTGCTCTTTTTGCTTCTAGTCACTAAAGTTAGACTTGTCCTAGAGTTATTGTGACTAGATGATTTTTTTTTTAATTTCAGAAAATGTTCTCTTTCATTCACGAATCAATAGCTCTTTGCTAGTCCTGGCTTTGCTGCTTGTACTTCTCTGTCAGCCCTTGCTAAGGGCTGTTGCTAAGGGCCAGAGGAAGTGTCTTGTTGAATTCTGCTGAGAAATTGGGGAGGAAAAGCACATTTCTGTGAGGTGCAAATGAAGCACTTAGCCCACTGCTGTCCTGCAACATAGGAAATATGATTCTAGCTGGAACAAGCTGCTCATGATTAGGATCCCCCTGTGTTTCAGAATTCTGACAGGCTATTCCTAATCCCATAAAATTAGGAGTGTGCCATGGTGAGATCTAAAGAGCAATATTTTTCTTACAGTAAAGGACTCCAAGAAACCTGTTTCAAAAGGAAACTTTTATAAAGGTTGCCTCCTTCACTTGATGAAATTAACATAATTTTTTCTGTAGATTTCAATGAGAAAAAAACCCAAAACCCTTTAGTCAAACAGCTTCCAGTACCTTTATTTGAAAGCAGCTGAGTGGGGCATATATAAATTTCCTAGAAGTTTTATAGATAACAAACTAATAAGCCTAGTGAAATTCTCCCTTTAATGATTTGGAATTTAGCTAGAGGGAACAGAAACATTCAGACCCATGAAATATGCCTCATTTACTTTCTGATGTATTTAATTTTAAATAAATATTCAGAATATTTATTTTAATACATTTCATGGTGTCTTGTACAGCAAGCTTTGACAAAAATCACATAGTTTTCAAAAAGTGATACACTCATATCGTGACTTACTGTGCCTAGCAAGTCCTGCACAGCAACTATACCACTCTTTCAAGTGACTCTATTAATATCTGATGACTGCATCAATTAGTAATTTTACTGCAGAGTTACCCTCCAGCATGGAAGAAATACAGTTCTCTGGCAAATTGCACGCAGGGGAACCTGCACTATCCATGTTTCTCAGGCACGTGAGCTCGGGATCTAAGAGCCTGCTCTATCAAGGTCACGTGTGCATTGATAAAGAGCCACAGCTGGGGCTGTGTGATCAACAGGAACATGAATACACAACCCAGTTGCGTCAGGCAAGCCCTTGTGGTTGCATCTCTCCTACCCTACCCAAAGGCTGAAGGTTTTTTGTGTCTGCCTATGCCTGCAGGTTACAGTGCTAATGAGACTGTCTTGTGTCCTCTGAACAGTCTGTGCTGGAGTTGGAATATGCTTCCTGTCGTTCATCAGAAGAACTGGCAAGCAAGCAAGGCTGACAGATGTAGTTCAGACTTATGAGGATTTCCTGGTAAGATTGTTTTTTCCCTGTACAACTAATTATGAAAGTAATGGTAGAGATGAATATCCATTTCCCTTTGTTTGCAGTTGCAAAAGTTTGGCATCCACTGACATTTCCTGGTGGTGTAGAAAAGCCAGAAGAGTAATGGGTTGTTGTAATGGTTTGGCCTGAAGATTCTTCCTGTGGACCTAAGTGGATGGTAATTTGAATGATATGTCCTGCGAGGTGAGAGCCATAAATGAGGTCTGAGCAGAAGTGAAAGTCTAAGTGATTGTTAATGTATTGAGATTAAGGTGCCAAATTTCATTTCACCTCTTTAAGATCTGGACAGGACAAAGATACTCTCCCTGCTTTAGAATAAGGAAATAGTGAAAGGAGGAACTTCTGATCTGTATTCCTCAGAAATTCCCAGGAGGTGTGATGAGTGCACTTCTTCTTCCAAGACTGCTAATGAAAAGCCACAGCGTTCTGGAGGAGGTACAGATGGCTTCTGAAGGATGGTTGTATGATGCTTCATTCAGTGGGATTCCGACTCATCATAGCCAGCCTGCTACCTCAGAGACAGGAGCTGATGTTTCAAGCATGATCGTGGAGCTGAGCACCTTCTGGAGCAGTCACGCTGCATCTTGGATGAATACCAAAGCTGCTGGGCGTTCAGCACTGAGACAGTCTCCAAGGGAGCTGGGAATGCATGACCCAGGAAGACCCACAGCTCCAGAATTCACCAGGAAGCACAGCATCTCTTCTTTCATCTCAGGCTAGCTAAAACCTTTCCATTAGAGCAGGGTTTTCCTAATCAAATACCTCTGTGGCAAAAGATGGTTTGAGAATTCATGATTTATGTGTTAAAAGACTGAAGAAAGGGGCCTCCTGCTAAACATTCTGTTTCTTTATCCTGCATAACCATACCTTCCCCATATTCATGCTTTGATGTAGATAACAGAAATGAAATAAAAGTGGTAGAGATATTATGATTTTTAATGTTCATTGGATATTATTTTTTATGCTTGTTCCTGTGCTCAAGACCCTAAAAGTTAAGGCAAAACTAAAAAAAAAGAAGGGATTTGCCAGGCAAATGGTATGGAGGAGGATAAGAAAAGCTGTCGCACAACACAACTGTCACATATGCTTTTTCCACCACCCTCTATCTCCTTTGGTTGTTCAGTATGTAAGAATAGTTTTCTTTCCCCAAATGCTTACAGAACCTCCCTACAAGACTAGTATCTGCAAATGACATTACTTTTACCCAGAGAAAATATGTGTGCAGGCTGGGCAGGGTTATGTTTTTTAATGTTCTTTGCACTCTCAACTAGTCTGCAGTTGCAAGTTGCATTACCAGCATTTATCCATTAAATTTTGCCACGTGAATTCCTTTCCTCAGCCTTGCTCACCAGTTGAGATTTGCTAGGCTTGAGGAGCTTGAGGTTGGATATTAGGACAAGGTTCTTCAGAGGGTGGTTGGGCACTGGAACAGGCTCCCCACAGAAATGGTCACCAGCCAGTCAATCCAGCCTGGCAAAGTTCAAGAAGCATTTGGATAATGCTCTGAGATCAATGGTGTGACTCATGGGGTGTCCTGTCCAGGACCAGGAGCTGGACTCCATGATCTTTGCGAGTCCCTTCCAACTCAGGATGTTCTATGACTCTGTGAGATGTAGCACTCAAACACTGAGGCTGCAGGAGAAATGGCGGTGATGGTGCATGCCTTTACAGCTTTCACCACAGGAATACCCTATGCAAGGGCTTTTCCCTCACTGTGAAAGCAACTAGTTTGTATTGAGCTGCCAATGGAATGTAGGGCAGATGGAAGAAGTAGGTAACTTCATGATCATCCCAGCCATTTCTGTGAGAAACATTTGACTCCAGCCTGCCTGCATGGCTCTTATTCCAGTTATTTACCTTCTTTTCACATTGCTGCAGCCAGAAGATTGTTAAGTGCCCTTTTAGGGCAGGTTTGGATTCAGCGAGACTACTTACACAAGTAGCTGTCGGCCAGTTTGAGCTGTATGACCCTTGGTTCCCATTTCTAGGACACGCTGCTCACGACACTTGGGCCTGTTACGTCAATAACCTCTTGGTTGCTCCTTCTCAGCCCTGGTCCTGCAGACTCTGCTGACAAGCTTCAGCACAAAACATCCCCACTGAAGTTTTTATACACTGAATAAATGGTGGCTTGTGAATGGATGGTACAGAATTCGGTTGTTTATTTATCTCTGGCTGATTTTCTTGTATCAGAGATTTCTACTGCTCTAAAAATGAAAGGTTAAATGCCTTCAAGTCTTTGTCCTAGATATTACCATGCCACTGTGTTTGAATTCAACTGAGAACCATATTTGTATGCCTTTGTAAATGCCATTCCTATAATTCTCCCTTGCATGATTGTTTTCTGAAAGTCTGCAAAGTAAAGCTTGGTGGGAATTTTCCCACAGTCTATTTGTTTGTATGCAAAAATGCTGACTTGATGAAATGGAACCTTTCTGTGGAAAATATTTGTTCCAGCAAGAAAGCTTCTCAGATTCAGAAGTGAATTTCTGGAAAAAAAAAAAAAAAAAGGAGAGAAGGAAAAACTTTCCATTCTTTGCCTCAAAGTAGATAGCTGCTTAGTGCTGAGGCATTCCCTGGAGGAAATGGGCAAGAGAGGTTCAAACCCCACCTGTTCAGAGTGTTAATCTCTTTCTGGGCCAGCTATGCAAAGTTGAACATCATCAAACAGGGTAAAAGGGAATATTCTTGCTGGCTTCTGTCTTTTTATGCCTGTTTGGCTTTTTTTTTCAAGAAAGGTTCTAATTTCACTTTAATGCTCAACAAAAGCATATTTTGCAATGACCATTGTTTTCCAAAATATCAATGTTTTGCAGATAGTGTTACACTAACCCTGCAGTGATTGCCTTGCAGATCCATTTATAAATTCTTTTAAATGTGGATGACAGAGTCACTCCATTTGGGATCTGTACTCTGTAAATGGAGCCCTTCTGACTCTTTGCAGGTTTTTTAGGAGACATCCAGGGTTTGATTCTGCACATTTCTAACATATAAGCTGCTATGAGCTTTAGCTACTTAACTAATGGAGCTATTCATACACTTGATGCCAGCACATTATAAATTGATAATACTTTTATTAAAGTCAATAGAAAGATTTCTACTGGCCTCGAATGAAAGTTCATTACATTATGTCCTTGTATCTTCATGTTTTGATTTGACACTTGATCTTGTCTTATTTTAGTGATGTTCAGGTTCTTCTAAAATTATATTTACATCAGTCATGCATCCCTACAATTTCAGAAAGAAGTATATACTTTGTCTATTCTTTAGGGAGAGAATAGGAATTCAGGAAACCTGGATTCTTCTCTGACTTACTACTGACTTAGACTATCTATCATTATTTATTAACTTTAACAATTAATTTTATTATTTCAATATGCAAGGAAATTTAAGCACTAGGAAATATTTTACATTCAGTAAAATATTGCATTATAATACTCATAACCTTAATTTACTCAATGGCAATTTCACAATTAGGACATTATAATGCAGTTTTAATGCACATTTATAATAGTAATGAAGACCAGAATTACACAGATATAACACAAATCATATTTAATCCAGAGCAATCTCAGATAATAACCAACTAAGAATTATATGGCACTGAGTTTCTATGTATCATTTTTCTTCTATCAGAAGTAATGTTACAAATTGTCATAATATAAATTGTTTACATTTGTTTTAAAACATTCTATAATATTGATTGATACTTTAGGCTGAGTACTTCTTGTACGAATAGCATAAAAGTTCTCCAACTAATGAGAAAATTAATTTTCCACCCAGCATAACTCCAGTGTTCAATTAGATTTAAATACTAATTCTCATAATGTACTAATTTCTTCAAAATAAAAAAAAAAACCAAAAACCAAAAAAACAACCAAAAAATCAACCAACGAAATGTACCAAACCAAAACAAAAACCACAAAACCCCACCCCTAATTTACTATTTCACAAAGCTGGCAGACAAAAATGCTTGAAAAGCAGAGTCTTCAGATCATAAAAGTAAATTATATCATAAAACTCTCCCACCTTTTAAACTAACATTCTGTGAAATACTGTTCAGCTTTACTTTACAAAGCATCACAGATTGGTCCCCTATATCATGTACTTTTGTCTGTCTCACACAGTAACCACCTCCTTGAATCTTCTTAGCTAGAATCATGCTGCCAAAACAGATGGACTCTTAAAGTAAAGTGCAAGACTAATTATTATTTCTTAATCTTCAGCTATGAGATTTATCTTCTAATTTAAATTGGAATAATACTTCCACTGCAGTTTATCATACTTGTACTGTGAAAAGCATTCTAGGATCAAGTAAAATATTATGTCATAGTGGGGTTTTTTTTAATGTTATTACAGTATTATTTTTTAAACTATAGCCAAAATATTTTAGGACATGTTGCATGTCTTGAGGTATGTGTTTAAGGGTGGTGAGTGCATAGCTTTCCAGCAGCTGTTAATACTAAAACAAGCATTTCTTCAGAACAGTGAAACACATATGAGAAGTCTGTGTTCAGTGACTGAAAAATATCAACCAGCTTCTGAGAGACCCCGGTGTCGCGTGCATTTGTAGGTAGCGGTATTTTACATTTGGAAGCTTTCTCCATGAGTCATGTCCTAAAGCAGAGCTGCAACTGAAGGATGTTACTGCTCCAGCCCTGCGCGCCTCCCCGGCCACGATTGCCAAATCAGTCTCCAATTAAGAATGTGAATGACGAAAGAATAAATAGCTTTGTGTTTTTTACCAAACACGAGGGCCCCTGTAGCATCCTGAAATGTGTGCTAAATTCAGCACAAAGCATTGTAACGTGCACAAACATAAAACTCTGCTGCCTGTTGTATAGATCTGTGCTCACTGCTGCAGTGAGAGATTTTGGTGGATAAGAAATAGCCTCTGACAAAACCAGCAGATAAAATTATTAAGTAAAGATAAAACCGTATCAAATGTCCCCAGAGCTGTGAGACAATAGTTAGCTTGCACTAATCTTGACTCTGAGGTTGAGAATGCCGTGGTTTCTCATGTCATTTCAGGAATTACTTTTGCTACGTTTTAAGGCATGATGCAACGGTTTAAAAAGTGGAAAATTATTTTAGCCAGAGAACATTCTGGCTAAAATCCCAGGTCCACTAAAATCAATGGGAGCTTTTACTGTGGTTTTGTGTCATATATTGGTTATTTCTCCTCCCTTGCTCTTTTCACTTATGCCCGTTTTATGATACTCTTCGATACATGTCGCTATACTGGAGTTTGTTACGTAATCAGAAGCCAAGTTTGCACCAAACAACAGAACATTATTTTTATTTGCAGAAACAAAAATGATGCATTTTCCCTCACAACTGTTGTTTGATAGATATATGATGGATAAAGGCAAGAGGGGATTTACTGAGCTTGAAGAAAATGGATTGTATATCTATGGCATGCTTTTTTGTGTATGTCACCTGCAATATGTGACCTTCTGTTGTATACGACTTAAAAGTAACCGCGTGCTGTAAGTTAAACACTAGAACATAAACACCTACATTATACCTGAAGCACACAATAAAATAAGAAAACATAGTTCCATTTTCTGACTGACCTCAATCTCTGAATGAGGACCCCAGCACAATACATTAGCAGGCTGGGCTCCATTACACTGCCGCACACTCTGCTCAATCTACTGAAATATTGATTTTTTTTACAGAGCATACACACTGTCAAATCAATATTCCCGTTCACACAGCTGAGCAGCAGAGGCATAGCTGGGGCCTGCTCCATGGCCTAGCAGAGAGGGGGTATGTGGAGGGAGCAGGGACACAGGGGCAACGGGAAAGTGGGAAGCACCACTGCCCATGGCAAGCTGCAGCAGGATAGAACAGGGCTGATGTCTGATCAGTGCAATGAAGGAGGGAAGAACATGTTTCTTAAACTGAACAGAAAGGCTCAGGAGAGGCTTGCCCTTTCTGTTTCTGGACAAAGGAGCTAAAGGAGACAAAACCTAATTTCAAAATGTTTTTCAGTTTATTTCTCTTTCAGATACTGAAACGACAGCCACGGGTTTGGGTTAGCAGGTATTGATTGCTGTGATCCCACTATGACAAGGACCACATCCACACTGGAGTTCACGGTGAAGTGATGCCGCTGCAGGACAGGGCTGGCACATCTCCCCTGAACACCTGCATGCACACACAGCTCATATCCTGAACGGCTCTCTTGGAACTGCTCCAGTGCCTCAAGCACAGACAGAGCGTTTCTACTGTCGAGGCTTCCATGGCTGGAGGGGCCCTGGATCACTGCTTCAAACTTACTGGTGTCAGCAGTTCCATCTGAGCCTAGTGAACAAGCCGGATAGTAAACCCAGTGTAACTTCTCTGACTTTAATTTTTATATATTAATTTAATTCAATGTAAGAGATAAAAACAATTGCAGGAATTATTTTCAAAGCTTTGTTTAGGTAATTCTGTACTATTAGAGAACGATTAGCTCCACAGAAACTAATGAAGTCCCGACAACCTTCGATAAAGAGAGAGCGGAAAACATCGCTTTGCGACAACAGATGCCCTCAGCTATTCCTTCGGGGGAAGGAACACGCTCTTCAGAAAAAGTTGTTACATTCTTTCTAAAGTCCTTCAAACGCCAAGCGGGAACTGGAGACAGCCGAGGATTCCCCTCTCTCGTGCAGCACGGCAGAGCCCGGCTGCTCTCTCGGGGGAAGACAGGACACCGGGAGCGCCCGCGGAGCCCGGGTACCGCGGCAGCAGCGCCCGGGGGCAGCACCGCCGCCGAGCGACACCGCGGGGACACCGAGCCCTCCCCGCGGGGCTGCGGCACGGGGGCGGCTGCCGGGGCCGGGCAGCGCCGGGACCCGCACGGGGCAGCACCGCTGCGGGGCCGCAGGCGGCGGAGGGGGCCCGCACCGAGGACCGAGAACCGGCACGGCGGCACCACCCCCCGCGGCAGCCCCTGCGCCCGCCCCGCACCCCCCGCCCCGTCCCGCGGCTGCCCGAGGGGCCCCGGGGCCGAGGATCCCGCGGGGCGCCGCCGCCCGCTCCGCCCGCGCCGCCCCCCGCACGGGCACGGCCGCAGCGGGCACCGGGGCCCCGCGGGCGGCACCGCCCCCGGCGGGCGGGGCGGGCTCAGGGGCGGGGCCGCCTGCGAGGCGGCTTTGGCGCGGAGCGGCGACAGCAGCCGTGACCTCCGACCCCGCCCGCCGCCGGCCAATAAGAGCGCGGCTCGTCCCCGAACCCAAAATTTCCACGTCGGCAAAAGTCAAGATGGAGCGGCGGGCGCGCGGCGCGGGCGGGCGGGCGACACCGGCCGCTACCGCCGCCCGGCGGGACGCGGCAGGACCGGACGGGGCCGCCGCCGCCGCGGGGACTGCGGGCGGCACCGGGCGGGCCGGACCTGTTGCGCTCGTCGGCGGGGGAAGGGCTGGCGGGCGGGGGGGCGCCGCTCGGGGGGCTGCGGGGCCGCGGGGGGATGCCCGGCGCTGCCCGGGGTCCCGCAGGGCCGCGGCGCCGGGGCTGTCAGCGGCAGGCGGCGGGCCCCGTTGGCTGCAGCGGCAGCGCTCCGGGCAGCTGCTCGGCCGCGGCTTTCGCAGGGCGGCCCGTTAGCTCCGGGTTGGGGGCGGTGTGTGTATGTGGGGGATGCATTTTGGGTATTTATAAAAAAGAAAAAAAGGAAAACAAATGTCTTCGCCTCCTTCTCCCTCTTCCTCGGGCAGCGGGTCTCCCGCCGAGCCGCGGAGGAGGAGGGGGCTCCCTTCCCCACCTCTAACCGTGTGCGCCTTCCCTCCCCAGGCAGGGAAACTTGTGCTGGCGGGCGGCCCCGGCGCCGGTACCGGCCGAGGACTGGAGCCTCCGGAAGCAAAGTTCTGTGACACTCCGACTCTGGGTACGATAGCAGTCAGTGCACTACAGAACTTTGTCTCCGGCGGCGGCGGCGGCCCCGGAGCCTCAGGTGGACACGTCACTGCGGGGATGGCGAGCCCGGGCGCTGCCGAGCGCCGAAACCTGCGCCGCAGCCTCGGAATAAAGTCTGTGCTGTCGTGGCCTCCCGCTCTGAAGTTTTGTTGGGTGTCCTTTCTTTCTTTTCCAGGGTAAAAATAGCACAACATCTGGGTGCTGAGGGTTATTTCAGTGCAGTCAGGCCGGCCTGGCTGCCGGCATAAATGTGAAACTAACTGGTGCAGCTGAGCCGGTGGTGGTGGGTATGTGAACGTGCTCGATGCTGTGCCTCATTGTGCTTTCTTCTAAGCCTGTAACAGAATCTGATAGCTTAAATGGGGACTTGAGCTTGATAAAAGTCTCCATGCTTCTAGGAAAAATCTGTGCCACCAAGCCCTGCTGTAACACAATGCAGTAAGTGTGCTAACTCAGGGTTTAGGCCTTGCCTCTGGTGCTGGGCTGTTTTCCTGTTTAGGAACCTCAGACTTCCAGCTGCAGTTGAGAAATAGCTACAACTTCAAGCCTCTGCATACTCAAAGATCACAAGGTTTGTTGTTAGTGAGTACTGCAAGGCTTCATCCTCACTGATAGTGGGGGGAAGGCTTTGGAAGAAAAAGTGACAGTTATATTTATTAGTGCAGTTGCAAGGTTTTATAATGTAAACTTATTTGACACCTGCACAATACTTAACTTGTATAGTGGCTCTGAGGGCTGAGAAAAGAAGGGCCAAGTTCAACTTTCTTCTGTTCAAGTTGACACCTGGCAACGGTACAGTAGCTGGCCTGCCTTTCTTCAGAAATTTTGCAGAGTTTCTTGATGTGTAAACTATGCTGTGGAGTTCTTGTGAGGTGGATGTAATCAGCTGGTCTGCTTTCATCATAATAAGAGTAATATGAAAAAACATTGCTATAGGCCAGATGAATAAGGTATGACAATGTATTTAAAGATCAGTATGTGCCATAGAGTATGTTAATAATGAAGTATTTTACAGCAGCTGCATTGTATGGCAGATATGTTGCTTTAATTTTTTATATTTTTATATACATATACACACATATAAATGTGTGTGTATGTTAGAGGTCTCATATTCTGTTAGCTTCTTCTAGCTAATCATCCCCCTTGGGCTCACTAGAAGCCTGAATCAACCTTTCCTTTCTGCCAGTCTGAATGTGGAAGGTACAGCAAGATTATACGGTTCATGGAATTGGGCTGGAAACTGAAATGCTGTACTAAGTACATGCTTTTTAGCTCAAAACGTTTAATCAAAGGGTAGGTAAAGTGAGGAGCACTTACTGTATGGCAGCCCATGTGACCAGCTAGGGCTATATTTGGATGCTGGAGGTTTAAGGAATCCTTTTTGCTAACCATTTTTGGCCAATTGCCTGCTGCTTTATGTTGTGCAGTGTGACGTGTGCTAAAAAGGACTTGGAGGTCTGGTGCCTGCGAACTGTTTAATCAGTGTGGTTATAGGGAAACACCTTGTACTGTCAGGGCTGAAGTCCCACTGTATTTAATTTAGGGGTGGTTCCTGCCTAGCAGGATATGTAATGCAAATTGCAGTTTCCAGTTTTTGTACTAAATAACCTTTTGGAGTGTTAGGGAGATGGGGGGGTGGGGTTGGTAGTGGCCCAGTAGATTTTATAAAGGCTTCTTAGATGCTCAGATTTGGTGGTTAAAACTCTATATACTGGAAACCCACAGACTGGAGCACAGGCTTTTGGGGTAAGTGTGACGTGTTTGAATTTCAGCTTATTGCAGTATAAATTCAGCCCAGAATGGGCAGAGGGGGGCGGGGGGTGTTGGAGGTGGGGCAGGTTTCTGAACCTCTTGTAGGTGTGATGTGATGGCAGATAGCAAAGTGCAGAGGGAATGAGGGATTGTCTGCCTTCCCTTTAAAACATTACAGCTGGAGCCAGTTTTTTTGCTTGCTTTACTTCCCTGGTGGTCAAGCTGACCAGTTCTGAAGGTAAGGTGAGTATTTCTTGGCCTCTTGGTAGCCCTCAGTTGTCCTTGCCACATGTCTGCAGCATGTTGTACCTCCTGTCCTACAAGTAATACTTGAATAGTGACCTTTTGGTGACACTTCTGCTTTGATACAGGAAATCATGTGGCCTTCAGATAGGACTAGAAAAGAGCTTAGCGCTTCTGATTTTGTGCTTTATTCTTGCACTGAAATGTATGTGATCTGACAGATCCTGGCATTTGAACTTTCTCACTTCTGTGCTGTGTAAGACTTTAGAGGCAAGCTTGAGGTGTGTAGCAGTGCTTGGGGCCTTGAATGGGAGATGAAGCTTTGGCTAACCTATTAACAGTAATGTTTGATGAAGATGATGCAGGAAATAGAAAAATAACTAGTGATGCTATTTAATATAGAGTCTGAATGCCAAACTGTGTAAATGGATTCGTACACGTTATTTTCCAATGACTGCTTGGCATTGTCTGCTTCTCTTCTAGTGCATCACTGGAGACATACTCTGAACTGCTGCATTATTTTTTAGTGCTTTTTGACACTTCAGAGTGTCTATTCCAATTACAGTCCTTCCCTCATTGGAAGAGTGGCAAATGAGCATGCTGAGTAAATTACACAAATTTCCAAAATAGTACAAGTCTGTTATTTGAAGGGGCAGAGGCAAAGGAAATGATACCAGCCTATTTATTGTTCTGCAAAGTGGAGAACAGGAAAGGAGTTTGCTGTCAAGTGCTCTGAAGGTTGAAGCTGAATGGGTCTGAGCATGGCCCAGACTCCCTGTGTGTATTGATTCAGCTGTGTGTACGTGCTTGAAATCTGTACAGAGGTGCTGAAGTTTGAATTCGGAATTTTAAAAGAGACATCCTAGAATGTTAGAATATAAAAGGTGCTATCTCATGCCCTCTTTTCCAGGTTGGGATCTCCTTAAATACCAAGATTTTGGCATGTCTTGCACTGCTGGGTGTGATGATGAGCCAGTGTGCAAGTTCAAGTGTTGGGGGTTTTTTGTGATGGGAGAATAATTAAGAGCATAGGGAATACAGAGTAAAGGCAAGCTGCACAGCCTGTAGCTGGTTAGTCTCAGGATGCCAAGGGACCTGATAAAGTTGAGGAATGTCCTTACTTGAGTAGCTTCCAGAGACAGGATTTTGAGCTGAAGTTTTAAGCAAAAATCTAACTTGTACCAAAAAATGCAGTTAGTAGAGATAAAAAGGACAAGCCTTTCATGTGTATTTTTGTGGAACTAAGTTGTTTTGTTTTATTAGAAACAGAAGTAGATTTACTGACTTCTAGCAACTGTATGATAAACTATTTATAAATAGACCATAGATTTCAATGAAATACAAATAAAGTATTGGAAATTATGAGCTGACTACCAAAAACCCTGGTATATTTTACACTTATATTTATTTGCTGCCTGGGCAGCTATATTCAGAAAACTTCTCCAGATCCACATAAAGTGAAGTGTCCTGAAAGCCCACCTAGAGCAACAGCTCCCGGACTCTTGTTTATTTTGTTTCTGGTGGTAGCAATGGTCCTTTCCCAAAATCTTGGGGCAGCAGGATAGAAATGTTTTGCAGGATCCCTGAGTTACCAACACAAGGCCACGTGCATCTGTCAACTGCAGAATGGGAAGCAGAGTTGCAGTATTTGAGGTGAGTTAATGGCGCTGTGAGGTCAAGGACTTGCCTTGCAGCTGGAGCCGGAGAAGGTGAACCTGGTTCTGGTAGAAGCAGGACATTGAGCTATAAATAAGTGGATTCTTAGAAGTGGAAACTGGAACTGCAGAGCAATCCAAGGTGTATTTTTAATTTTATTTTGTGAGGGAAGTAAAGGTTAAAAAGATTTAAGTGCCATTCAAATAAGGCTATTTTCTTATATCGTGTAACTGACAAAGTAGAAGTGAGCCAGGTATCCATTGTGCTGACTGTACTCTGCAAATAATTACTATGACCAGGATTTATTTCTGGGAATGCTGATACTAATACCACTGAAGATAGCTTGGAGTGGTTGAACCTGTATTTAAATATTAGAGGTGGTGTTCTTTAACCTCACCCTAATTAGCTGCAGAGGGAGGGAGCTGAAACTTGGCTTCATATTGCCAACTTAAAGGAATTGCTTGCTGAATTATATATATGTATATAGTAACTTGCTGAAATGAGCACACAGAATCCTGGGCCTGGTGAAGAAACAGCCTGGGACTATTGGTGAATGATTGCCACTTTATTTTGAGTCCAGGTGAGCTGTGAGGCAATCCTGCCTGTTTGTGCAATGATAGTTCTTACTCTGTCTGATGGCTGTTACCTTTCAAGTTTTGGAAACTGCATTCTTGCACCAATACTGGATCTGTTGCAGAGCTCTTATGAAAGTTCTCCAGCAGTAGTCAAAGGATGAATTTTGCTTTTTAACAAAAGTAAGTCTCAGTGCTGAGTATTGACCCACTTGGATGGTAAAATCCAGCAGCCGTGGTTTTGGAAACATCATTAACAGTGTGGGAGACTCAAAATAATGGCAGGAGCATATTTAAGTTGTGCAGGTAGAGCCATTTAGGCGAACAGAAGCTGCATTTTGGCAGCTGGGTGACTTGGATCTGTCTAAATTCATGAAGGCAGGTAAGTTCAATTGCAGGAGTGCTATCACTTTTGCTGTACTGACTTCCAGCTCCCAATAGGGCATCCCAAAATTGTGACAATCTGTAGCAGTTCCTTCAGGTGCTGCTTCCTTGGAAGAGGCAGAGAAAGGATGGTTGTAATTTGTAAAAATGTGCATAGATGCAGCAATCAGCTGTCATCCTTTAATGTCTTCTTTCACAAACTGAAACACAGGAGGCCTGGCTGAGCATCAAGAAGTCCCTTTTCATGGTGATGGTGACCAGGCACTTTTACAGCTTAAGCAGGGAACTTGCAAAGTCTCCATACTTGAAGATATCCAAAAGCTGTCTGGCTACAGTTCTGGGCAGCCTGCTCTCAGAGACCCTTCTTGAGCATGGGGTTGGCCCAGATAACCTCAGGAGTTCCTTTCCAACCTGAAAGAAACTCCAGAGGTTATCTGGGCCAACCTCATTAAAAGAATTATAGAAACCACCATTCTGTGGTTCTATAATTCTTTTCCTCACTCTATATGCAGAAAACTGTTCTACCTTTCCTTCTGTGTTCTCCCTGTTCTCAGTTTCTTCTTGCTACTTACTGTCACATGAATTATCCTTTCATTAATAAAGCAGAGGGGGAGAAGGGTTACAGAAGATCAATATTAATCTGAATAAATGTAATGTAAAGCACATAGTGATCACCTTTGACTCTAGTGTTACTTAGTTTGAGTGTTTAAAAAAATTAATCCCATCAGAAGCATGTTCTTGCTTTAACTTACATAAGTAGTCAAGTACAGTATTAAATATATGTTTAATTCAGAGGGATTCTCATTTTCCTGGTGACTCTTATTCTCCTAAAAGTGTGGTTTTGCTCGTAAGTTATGGTTGGGCCTGAGGAAGCAGCTGAAGCTCAGAGATTTCTATTGCATGAGGCCTTCCCAGTGCAGTGGTGTTAACAGACTGACCAAATATTCCCAGTGTGATAGCAGCTCTCAACCAAATGGCACCAATGCCAGTGAGATGTGCTCCCTTCACCAAGGAAAAGGAGCTGTGCTGAGGTGGGGGAAAGTGTGGCAAACCACAATTCCATTCAGAGGGAAGGACCTAGCCAGGGCAGAAATGTAGGTGAGGTGAGCACTTCTTGCAGTGGAAGATGTTGGGTAGATGTGAAGGCTTCAATAGAAAAGAACATCTGCTTGGCTGCCCAGACTCCTTTTCAAGGTCGCTCGTGTTTAGTCTTTGGGAGTTGCATCACTGTAACCCCCCCACATAGCAATCAGGGCAGGACGCTGATAGTGCAGAGCAAGGCGTGGAGAAAAGGTGCATTTCACACTGGTTGTGAAACTCTTGTAGTCCTTGCCTTGAAGAGCAAGTATGCTGGGGAATATTTGCTTTGCTGCTGCTACTGCATTCTCCTCTAGGAAAGGCTTGAGGGATCAGGAGGAGAAAGGACATGTAGCTACACCTGGGGAGAGAAAAAAAAAGGAGGAGAGGACAAGGCAGAGGGTTGTGGGTGGATGAGGCTGTGGAAATTGCCAAAGGAGCAAGATTTAGGCTCTGCTCTAAAGTTTAATGTCCGTGTGACCATGACTTGTAAAGTACCTTTCTAGGTGTTAAACTGCTGGAGTCTGCATTGACCAGAATAATTTTGGAGCTTTATGTACACTCACACTGTGTGAGTGTGAGAGGAGCTTGTCCCTTTTGTGATATTTTAATAAGTACCTGAAACATAATGTTTATAAAGTACTATAATTATGTAATATAGGACTTAAATTTATGTTGTGCATTAATTTGAAAATAAAAGTGGACTTCAAATTCTGGATTCTTATGGCTTATAGCCTATAAATTCATTAGTTCAAATATGTTAGCTAACCCAATGAGGACCTGCAGTGCTCATAAACAATTGCTGGCACACTGTAATTAACTATCTCCAGAGAGAAAGAGGACATGCTGCCAAGAAAGAGGAACTGTGCTTGACCATTGCACAGCAAGGAATCAATACTAGTGGAGTCCTAAACAAGGAGGGAAGGCTCACAAGTCCTCCACAGTAAAAGTTTTGGACAACAGCATTGTAAGGAAATAAATGGGTGACAACAGCTTTGACTTCCAACCTCATGTGTTCTCAGCCAGTCAACTCCAAACCAGAACTGAAAAGCAAGGAATAATGCATGGAGACAAAGCTCAGTGTTCAAGGAGAGATCACTCCTGAAAGAGAAGAGAAAGCAGGCCCAAGCCTGCAGGGGAGTGTTTCTATCATAAAAGGCATTTTCAAAAATATTTTAAAACAAACTCTTCAACTTAATGCTCAGTTGTGGGCTTATGTACTGGCTGGTTTGTTGAAATATTAATCTTGTAGTTTCATTAAATACAATGCATTCCACGTGGGTTTGGTTAAGAAGCGAGAATAAAAATACAATGAAAATTGAATTCTGTCTTTAAAATACTCCGTTACTCACATTGTATGTTCTTGGCTTAATGTTAAGTATTCAGTTCTGGATTGGTTCACTTGTGTGAACCATATTGTTTAAATTTTGATGTTAAATATAATCATAATTGGGATGAAGCAAACAAAATGGGAAGAGGTAAAGGCAACTTTTAGTGGTGGGATATAAATGAAGAAAGGGCATGGGCAGCATAGCTGCCTATGCTCACAGCATGAAGTGTTGAGATATTTTCTTCAGCATTATATGGACCACTTGCCATGTACAGTAAGCAGCACCAAGGCTAGTGAAAGGGAAAGCTTATATTGCAGGTCCATGTCAATCTTTTTCTCAGTGCTTTGAAATCTTTGTGTTTAAATTACGCTAAGCTGGCATCTTGTTCTAAGGATAATGTCAAAATACTGAGTTTTGTATAATCACATTTCCTTTCTGACAGAAAGGAGGCTGCAGCAGGGTGGGGGTCAGTCTCCTCTCCCAAGTGACAAGTGATAGGACAAAAGGAAATGGCCTCAGTTTGGGCTAAGGGAGGTTTAGATTTGGTATTAGGAATAAATTCTTCATTAAAAGTGCTGTCAGGCATTGGAACAGGCTGCCCAGAGAAGTGCTAGAGTTGCCAATATGTGTAGATGTGGTGCTTGGGGACATGGTTAGTGGTGGACTTGGCAGTGCTGGATAAACAGCTGGACTTGATGATCTTAAAGGTCTTTTCCAACTTAAATTATTATGCTCACTTCTGATGTACAAAGGCAGATATGTTGGTGACAGTCACTGTTTCAGTGTATGAGACAGTAAGTAGAAGTACTGCTAGCTGTGTAAAACTTCCAGGGAAATGTTGTCATTTCATCACATTCAAAGTTATTGAATGTGAAAAGAAAAGAAACCTAACAAAATACTTTGAACTACAAATGGATTTTAAAGTCTTCAGAACTGAAATTATTTCCCTGCACTAAGAATAAAGAACATTTGTGAGAGAACTTGCAGTTGGATCATGCTTTTGCCAAATTTATGCTATTTATTCTGCTTTATAAACTGTTATTTTGGGGTGGAAAAAGTTGAATTATATATGATTATCTAAATATATGTATATAAACATATATATAGATGTAAAATGTAAGGGTTTAGATTTTGATGTTTATGAAGTGTTTCAAGTGCATGGTATACAGAAAGGATCTTTTGAACATAGATTTTGCATAGTCTAGAGGTATTTCACTGCAGACATTATTATGTCTGCTTTTTTGGGATAAGATTTTATTACACCACAGGTAACAACAGTGGTTGCATGCAGGGGAAGAAGGATACTGGCCAACGATGTCAGTGCTGCCAGCCTGGGGAGTTTTTTGAGCAGTGAGCACTTGCAGCAAAATAGAACTGTATTCCCTTGAGAAAAATGGGGAAAAATGGGAAAGTATTAAAGGATATTTTCACAAGCATAGGGAAACTTCTTATGACTTATGCTGCATAGAATTTGGGAGGTGAGTAAGGTTAGTACTGTGAACCACTGCAATAATGAGGAAAACCAGGAGTGGATTTGCTATCTAGCTGATGGAGGGGTTTTTAATTGCACAAAAATTTTCATCAAATAGGGAGTGAAAGTTAAATATAGAAGAACAAACACAAAGAGGACATTTTGGGAGAAAGGCATGCAGCTAAATTTTTTGAGTGCTTGGAGTATCAGAGTTTGGGAGATGCAGTCTGGCTGTGATGTCTCCAACAGAACTGGTTTTGGAGTATTTGTATTTCCATTTGGCCCAATCTAGTAGTTTTCTGCAGGGAAGGGCTATACCACTGTTGCATGAATATCCTAAATGACAGAAATGGGGAACAACAGGAGATGAGTAGAGGCTCTGAGCAGGTTTGGATATAACAGCTGAATATAAATTAAAGGATGGTATGGTCTTGTTCAACCAAAACAAGTGGGTTAGAAGCTGGGTGGTGTGGAGGCAGGGAGGAAGTGTGATGTTTGGAGATCTGGCACTCAGGGAGGTGATACAAAGCCACTGAGAACAGAAGAGTATGCAAGGAGGTTCATGTCTCATGTGGCTGTTTGAATCATCAATTGCCAAGCAAGGCTGTGAAGATGCCAAGTATTTGTGGGAGCCAGATCTTAATAAAATGAGTGAGGAGCTGAAGGCATTTGTTAATAAAGACACAGTTATGGTACAGGATGGTGAAAAGCACAAAACATATCCCAGCCAGAGGGACTGAGGAGTTCTTTGTGATAAAACTGTCAAATTTGGTGGTTTAGGTGGTAACAGGAACAAAGTGCTGATACATTCAAAGAAAAAAGTGACTTTGGCTTTAATCCATAAGCATGAAAATGTAACGCCTATTCATGAACCAATGCTGTCTGTAGTTTGGTGTAACTCATTCTTCATGCTCACTTAAGTGAACTGGAAAATACTACTTCTTAAATTGGCAAGTACATGATGTGCAGGTTGAATATAACTGCAGAGATATTTACTGTTGCAAATGTACTCTCTAGAATATTTAACACAAGTGCAGTGGAGCAAAATCTGGACCTAAATTACATGCTTCCCCTTCTCTCTCAGACCACATAACCTGTACTTTAGGGGTAACACAGCATGGGCTGCAGCTCTGGAGCAGGTTTCTCAGGTGACAAATGAGGCTGCTACCAGTAGGATGTGTTGGTAGTGTACTGCCCACAGCACTTCAAATGGAGGTGTCTTTGGACTTGTTGGGAATCCTTTCAAAGCCATTACAATGGCCAGCCCCATAGTATTTTAGAGGAATGCTTGAAGAGTGAGGAAAGTTATTTAGGGGGTGACAAACCTAAGAAAGGCTGGAGGCAGTTTATATTGACTTAAAATGAAGAAATAACTGATTGCACAAGCTGAAAACACAAGTAAGTTTCTATGCTTGATCTGTGTCCAAGCCTTCTGCTGAAGATGTGGACAGTCCATTGTGTATTGACAGTCATGCATAGTCTTAAGTGTTTGTGTAGGCTCATAATAACATCATCCAGCCTTCTCCTGATAGAACTTGTTTGATAGAACTTGTTTTTGTTCCTGCTTCGTACTGAAGGGCCAGACCTACTACTGCAGTAGCCCTCTCTTTTAAAGGCACTGCTCCTCTCACTTTGCTGAAGCACTGATGTACAGCACACCAACAGGAGCTGCTTATTGGGTTTTGGAGCTGGTGACTGGGCAAAGCTGGTGCCTAGGCACCTTTGAAGGCATTTAAATGAGGAACTTTGAAACAAGAGATATGCATCTTGTTAAATCTACATATTGTGTGATAGCCTCTTTATAGTTACAGTTTTTGCTTTTCAACAGTCATGGTCCCCATTCAAAAGTGCAGAAAGTTAAACACTATTTATTTTAATGTGAGCACCAGAGGGAAAAGTAGAGAAGTCACCACAGGGGTTAAGCTGCTCACTAGCTGGAAAAGAAAGGAGTGGTAACAGGTAACAGCCAAATACAAAATGACTGGTTTTGGCCTGCAGTGTTTTAGCAGAGAAAAATGTAAAAGGCGGGTGAGAAAGGCTCTCTGCTAAATAATTGCAGTAACAAGACAGTCCTGCACATGGCCATGGGCAAGATCGGCACCAATAATCTTATCAGTCTGGAATTGTGTGTCATACTGTCCCTAATGAATGAATCCCTCAATAGGCCAGAGATATTTACTGCTAATACATCTCATAATTTTCTTAGCATTGCTTCTCAGAATTGTTTTATGGGAGAACAAAGCCAAAATCTACCTTTTTACTTTGGCACTTCCAAAACAAAGAGGTGTCTGCTTTGTGTTGCAAGTGTCCAGTTACTCAAAACTGATCTTCCCTGTGTTTACCTAATTTCTTATTCTGGTGTTTAAATCAGTACAGCTCTGCCAAGAAGAGAAGAACTGAGGAGTTAGTCTGTGAAAGAAAGGGTCAAACTTGTCTGTTTTTTTTTCAAGGAGATAGATACTAGAGTACAAATGGGTTACGAAACATTGCTTAAGCCACTACTAACCACAGCCTAGCAAAAGGGGAACAATAAAATCTCAGATTCCCTGTCTGGATTTGAACTGTGCAATCAGAAAAGTTTCTTCATGGTGGAGTTGCACAGAAGACAAAAGAAACCCCAGCACTGATGAGTTTGGTGGAAAACAGAATAATCAATTAGAAGGGTTTTGCTGACATAATTCAGAGTTACAGGGTTCATCCCATCCCCCCCTTTTTTAATTAACATTATCATAAAATTTAAACTGGATATAAATCTTTAAGTGAGTTTCAGGGTTTGAAATTAAAACCACAACCACATAAACTTAATTTCTTCATAGAAGGTTTTGTTCACATTTGAAAGCTGCTAAACAAAGCAAAGGGAAAAACACGATTTACATTCCAAAAGAAATGATTCTTCACCTCTAAATATAAAGATCCTTAGTTTAGTTATTTGTAGTATGAGCGTTATTCATCAGAGCTCATGCACCAGAATATTTATAACTCAGAACAGGAGAAGTGAAAGACATCAGATGTAGAGAAATATTTCCTTCTTCAATGTTAGGAGGAATTTGGCTGCTTCTGTTCATTAGTGAAGGCTGTGCAGCAGTGCTCTGCAATAAGTGATGTCGTGGCAGCCTGGTGGTTGGTTTTGTATGATGTAATAAGGGCCACCCTGCAAAACCAGCTTTTGTTTAAATGCCAGTCAAGCAGGAGAGGAAACTGCTCCCAGCACAGAAGCAAGCTGCTTTCTGAATCACTTTTGCTCCTGATGCAGCTCAAATCAGAAAAAATATACATTGTGAGTGAATGACACAACTGTATCAGGATCCTTGCTTATATATCCATATATGATATCTCATATATCATGTAAACACTGTGCACACCTTTGGAAATTCATCCGGATGTCTCCATGTGCAGCACCCCCTTTGGAGCTTGCAGTCATGCTAATGGGAGCAGGGTAGGAACCACAGCAAACAGTGGACAATGCATTTGCCAGACTGAACCAGAAAACAAGATAAATGTGCTCATCCTCAAAAGCTCTATATACATATGTGGTAGTATGATACTACTTTGGAGAGGGTTTGTTTAATTTTTCACCTTAAAATGTAACTAAGTGATGAACACAATAAACTGTTTGAAACACAGAGGACAGCTGAAATTTCAAGCTCAAAAGATAATTCCTAGGATTGAGTGTCCATTACCATTAATTTTGTTAATCTGCTCTGTAACTTCTTGCTTCATTTGTCTTTCAGTCCTTTCATTGAGGAATATCTGTTGATATCTGAGAAAAATACAGATACCTGAGAAAAATCCAGTCCATGTTAGTAATCATAATTACAATAATAATTATTGTTATTATTGTGGGGTGGGTTTTTTTTGGTTTTTTGGTTGTTTCTTTTTTTTTTTAAATCTACAAGACTCATAAGAAGTATCCCAGTCCTTCAGCAGTTGTACCATGAGGTCAGTAGGGTGTGTTCCCCCCACAGGGACAAACTGTCTGTGGCAATGGTCACAATTTTTGTCATTTACTTATGCAGTGGTAAGTAACAAAGGCTTCCTAGTGCTGCTATAGAAATAACACCACCAGATCCTAGCAGTAATAATGAACTCTGAAAATTAAAGTGGCCATCTTCAAACCCAGCTATCCTTGGCATTAAGCCACTAATCCTAATCAACCTGGCTTTATTTCGTGGTCAACCACCAATAAGAGTATTAAGTGAACATTAGATGTTATTAAGCTCATTACACAAGTGATGAAATGCCACCTCTCCTCACATTAACTGGGAAGGGACTGATTTTTTTGTTGCAGTGAATGAACTCAATTAGAAGTGTTACTTTATTACCAATGGCAAAACGCTGTAGGTGCTTTTCTTTCTCTGAAAAAACCCAGCCGAGTTTCCTAGGGAAGAATGAAGCGTAGCCAGGGTGGCCTTTGTCAGTTTTCATGCTGACTCCCTAACCAGCTCTTGCAGAAGCTGATCAGGATCCTTCAGCCAGTCATAATGACATTTGTGCAGCCTGTGGGTTTGGCATTGATTCTGTGCATCCCCTTACTCCCCAGAGCAGGAGCTGGGGTGTATGGACCAGGCAGGATCAGTGCCCTGGTTCAGCTGGCCTGGAGCTTCAGTGGGACAGAGACCAGGCCTGGCCTTCAGTCACTGCCCTTCAAAGGCCGCAATGTTCATCAGCATCCATAGCAAATGGGGCTGCTGGACTCCAGCTGCTCAGCCGTGCCCATTTCATGTGGCTAAAGAATACCATCACACCTCTCCCTCCCACTCAGCCACTAGAAAAAACCCCTCCTCATATAACCTGACTGGCAAGACATTCTTGAATTAATTTCCTTCTTTCAACAGCCTCTTCAGGGTTTCAGATCCCTGAGGGGACTTTACCCCATTAAATACTCCTTGTAACACTCACTATTTCTCACCTCAAGGCCCATAAAAGTTACACTTCTTCAATTCTTCTACTGAACTGCTTCTGTCTCATAAAAAGTCATGTTCTTCCCTACAGTGTAGAAATCCTCCCAGTAATTCTAGCCACTTGGCACTGAAAACAAAAGCTAGTGTAAATATGCAGTGATATTGGCTAGCAGAGGGCTGAGAACCAGCCTGCTGAAGCTGCAGAGAAAGACAACCTAGGAGTTAATGTTCTCCTTATCTGGAAATGTCAGCACTTGATAGGAATCATTTGAGGCACTTGAAACTGGTTCCATTTTGCAGAAACTCAAATTAGCAACCCACAGAGCACAACACTGAAGCAAATGGCTGCTTTCCTTCCAAGCTCTCCAATATAATTTGTGGAGAAGATGCTTTGCTCCCTCAGGAGGTCAGACAGCATATTTTCCAGTGAAACTCTGGAAATAAGGAAAAAAAATCTGAGAAATCCTTTGCTAGTGCCAGTATTTTAACTGCATTCTCACATATACAGGCTACTGGTTTTCCTTCATGGATTTGGTTTAAAGATTGGCTCTTACACTTTTCTATGGTATAGGAGAACTGAATTTGAATGAACTTCACATTTAGTTTCAAATAACCTACTTTGAAGGTACTGCTAAGCTAGAAATTGCCTAGATAGGATTAATAAATGGAAATTAAGAATTTCTTGGGAGAAGCATTAACTAACTTCACTCCTTTCTTTTCCTTACAATTTCTTAGCTCAAAACACTTAGTGGTGTCCTTACTACCCATGACACTTTGTATTTAAGATTTTAGTATTCTTCTAGAGAAGAGCTAATACAATGCATTAACTTTTAGCCATTCACTGCTAACCCTCAGTTTGGGGGGAAGCAAAAGAATTAAACAACCTTTTGCATACTGTAAATGATATAATTCATCCTCCCACTCATACAAGGTTTATGTGATTGCTATCATGAGTGCTGATTTAGGACACTGATCCATCATTTCCTGTGTTCCAGGTTGGCAAGTGGCTCCATGTTAACTCCTTCCTCATATGTCTTGGGAATGCACCCATCAGGAAAAATTCCCTGGCACTCCCTGAAGACCTCAGAACACATCTATTCTTGAGCAAAGAACACACCTTAAATCTATGGACTGAGTGAACAAAGATTGCATGAAAACACAAAAAGCAAGCTCTATCTTTAATGATACAAAAAAAAAAGTTTAAAAATTATGAATTCTGTAAAGAGAGAAACAAATATGCCCAGAATACCCAGAGACTTCAGTCAATGATCAGTTAACTGGAAATAATGGCTAAATTTCAGGAAATGTGAAATATGATTCAATTTGTTTATGCCTCAGGTGTGACACTTATATCTTTTAATCATTACCTGCAAGCTTTGTAAATATTTTAAGACTCAGCCTGTCCTTTCTGCATGCAAACCTCCAGATCCTCAGCTGCTACAAGATTTGTAACTCAAGAATGTCTGTAATCAAGCAACTTGCATACAATAAATAGTTTTATTTTCATGTCCACTTTTTGGTACCACATTTGGTATTTTGAGACACTCACTGGTCTGAAAGCCTCCCCAGGGATCAGCCATCCCCAGCTGCTGGCAGAGCAGTTTGAATGCTTGGCCACAAGCTGGGGACCAGGACAGCTTGGGCCACAGCTCCCTGGAGGCTGGGGCAGCATCTGACAGAGTTATTCCTGTGTATTATTCCTGTGTGTGTCCCTCTCCGGGTGCCCAACGCCCTTTGGCCACCCCATAGATGGCACACAGTGTTTGCGCACACAGCCAAGGTCAACCCCAGAGAGTCATTGCTGCTCTCAGGTTCCTTGAGGCCGTCACTGCTTCCTTTCCCTGTCAGGGACCCTCCTCCCACAAAGTGATGAGGCTAAATGCTTCCCACGTCTCCAAAAAAATCATAGCAGTGAAGACCTGGCCTTGAGCTCACGCCACCGTCTTTGTTTGGAGAGCTCCTGGGTGCTCCTTCCCACTAGAATTCCAACTTGCTCTTCTTTTTGAGATTAGCTGTGGAAAATCAGTTTTCACCCAGCTTTGGTAGGACGTCCCTGTCCCCTATCTCCTCAGAGGGAGAGGTGAAGAAGCTGTAATGATATCACACCCAGCATAGTGGGTGCCACTCCCCAGCCCATGGGGCCAGGACTGTTGAGGATATGGCAGGATTTGGCACTGGAGTTGGGTGAAATGTATAACCATATATATATAACCATATATATAACCATATAGAGTTTATATAATATATAAACCATATACATAACCATAAAGAGTTGTATGGGAAAGCAAAATTATTTTGGGACAGGGTATCCCCCAGCTTGGCTATCAGTCTGCATGGACAGGAGAGCTCCCACCAGAGATCATGCATCCCAGGAGCCAGACTGGATCACTTTAGCTAAAAAATACAGATATTCTGTAAAGTCTTATTTTTTTCCCCAAAATTTGATTCAGGGAAACTCCATGGCTATTGAGAGTAGTTACTGCCTTCATCTGAAGAACTTTGCTTTTTTATGTGTCTAATAGGATCTAGGTTTTTGAGATAAGTCCAGCTTGATTGATTTCTTTCATCTGTGGGAAATGTAATTTCTAAGTCACCCTTATTTTGGTCATTTATCAGATCTCAGCATCCTTACTATCTCGTAGTGTTGCTTTTATGGAAATACTGCCTAGAAAATGTTAGGCAAAATTAGTTAATCTCATCTAAATGCATTTGGCATAGGGCTTTGGTTTGAAGCAATTCTGAAAAACGACAGTTTTATAATGTAAGTGGCCAATTTTTCATCTAGCTCTAGCTAACTGGCTTGGTTATAAAATGAAGAGGTTGTCATGACCCCCTAAAACAAATCAGTAATGCAAAGTAATGAGTGCTAGCACAAAGCAGAACAGTTTTCTGTTTGGGGAAGAGAACTTCCTCAGTCTGAGGCACTCATGGGGCACCAGTGGAGCCCATAGAGCAGGGGCTGGAACAGGGCTGTGGGTGCCACTGTGGGTGTCATAGCAGCAGGGCTGGGACTGCAGATGTGATTCTTGGCCCTCAGGCACCACTGTGCCTGGGGGTGAAGGGTTTGTGTCCTGGCTTCCTGCCAGATTGAAGGCTGCTGAACCCCCCCCAAGATGCCCTCAGTGTTTAAAGAGCAGGGGATGAACCTTCAAAGGGGAGTACTACAGACTTAGCAGGAGGAAAATGTTCTTGTCTCTTGGTCTTGGTGTATCTGTTGGAATATTTTGTAATCGATGACCTACATCTTTTACCACTCTTTCCTTGTATTGATAAGAAATATCTTGGTGTACATGGGAGGATGGAAGGTGAGCACTTCAGGAGATTTTGAATGAGGCTTCCCTAAAAACACTTAGCAAGTCAGTTTGCTAGGGAAGAGAACTCCAGTGCTGGGGGCTAGCTTTCCTTGAGCCACCTCTTTGCATTTGGAGAGAAGCTGGTGAGGGCAGACGGCTGTTCTTGCTGCAGGAATGAGAATGGGTGTGTGAGAACATAGCTGTGCCAGTGATGCATCCCAGGGAGGCATCCTTCACACCATCTGCACTGTGCTGGGAAAAACTTGTCTGGCTCTAGTGCTGGCTTTTTCAGTGATGTGTTGAGCATAACCAGCAGAGATGCTTGTCTCCTTTTAGTAAAATTGATATCCTGAAGGATTCTCCTTCCAAAATACAGCACTGGCAATTACTCTCTAAACTTTGAGGCTTGATGTGTTATCACTTCCTTTTCAGCAGTTTTGAGAAATTGTTATTCCACATCAGCAAGAATTGCTATTCTGGTCCTTTGGAAGGAATTTGTCACTGCTAACTATAAAAAATGACATTTAACAAGTCATTTAAGACAGAAAAGCTATTGCCTAGACCATTTACATTTGTCTCAGGGAAGTAACACAAGGCACTGTGATGCTTCATCTGAAAAGCTTTGCATATTGTAGTTGGGACCATGAGGGTGAGAGGATAAAAGTGTAAGTCTTTGCTAGCTAAGGAATAGTCTCCTTACACCAAAGTCTCCACCTGGTGACCTTTCAACCCACACTTGTTAGCAAAGAGGATAGCTACCTATCGGGACACCTTTTTATGCAAGCACAAAGCAAACTGCCAGATAATGCTGTGCTCCTATTCTGCCCTGGTCAGGCAATTCAAACCTTGCTATCAAGTCTATTTGGGGCACCTGGGCACATGGTTTAGTGGTGGACTTGGTGGTCCTGAGTTAATGGTGGGATTCAATATTAAAGGCATTTTCCAACCTTAATTACTTTATGATTCTTTGGCATAGAAATCCTGAATTACCCAGTACTGAGATCAGCAGGCTTACATATTGTTCTCCACTTATCCAACAGTTAAATATCCCATCATCCACTCAGAGAACAAAACCAATGCACCTTGCTTAATCATGACCTTATAAAGTTATGAATTAGTGCCATGAGCAGTTTGTTAGGTGGGGTTGCTGGATGATGTGAATCTCAACAGGAGCCATCAACACGTATTTGCAGCCCAGAAAGCCACCTGTACCCTGGGCTGCATCAAAAGCAGCGTGGCCAGCAGGTCAAGGAATGTGATTCGCCTCCTCTTCTTTGCCCTCATGAGACCACACCTGGAGTACTGCATCCAGCATCCAGGTCCTCAACACAGAAAAGGTACAGACTTGCTGGAGCAAGTCCAGAGGAGGGCCACAAACATGATCAGAGGGCTGGAGCACCTCTCCTGTGAAGAGAGGCTGACAGTTGGGGCTGTTCAGTGCGGGAAAATCTCTGGGGACACCTTATAGCACCTACCAGTGCCTAAAGGAGACCTACAACAAAGCAGGAGGTGGATTTTCTATAAGAACACAGTGGTGACAAGACAGTGGGAAATGGCCTCAGACTGAAAAACGGAGTTTGGAACTAAGGGGTCTTAAAGGTCTCCTCTAATCCAAACCATTCTGTTATTCTGTGATTCTGGATTCTTGATTTGTAAATATCTTGTAATAATACAAGTTACTTCATAGGCTTTCAAAGGATTTGCCAAAGATGAGAGGCAGCTCTTGGTTCAACAGAAACTTCCTTGACTGACTCTGAAGAAAATGCTGAGAGATGTGTGCTTTTCAGGCTTGGGTACATTTAATTTTTGGAGAAGCTACCTCTGGTAAGTCAGAAGGGCTAAGTCCTAAGATCTGGATCACAAGGATACAATTTTCTTTGTGTGCCCTGGCTATTTTGTCTCAGCTCTTGGTCTCTTAATATGTGGTCCCCTCAGCACTGATGGCCACTGGTTTAGTACTCTGCACCTTTTCATCTTTAGCTGAATTCAAATCAACACATCTCCTGGGGCAGTCTCAAACAGCTGTTCTAGAGTAGCACAGTTCTGTGCCAGTCAGAATATATATATGTGCTAGCCAGAGATCAAAAACTCTGCATTTCTTTTCCACCTGAGCCACCTTGTGGGCCCTTTTCCTATAGCAAAAATGCTACTTTTAAGAGAAAAGACACCATTCATGGTGTACAGTTCAGAGCATTGTAGTGGAAACTGGTGGAGAAAACAGCAGTACTGTAGGACTTGACTCATCACTGCTCGATCACCAGGCTCTTCAAGGACTTATCTGAAATGAATTAACCTGTTTTGATATAGTTTCTAGAATACCAACAGCTCCACACACACACACAAAACCAAACCAAACAAACAACAACAAAAAAACCCAAACAAGCAAAAAAACCCCCAAAAATCCCAACCAAAAAAAAAAAATCAAGATTGAGCACCTGGAGAGTCATGTCCAGGCATGGACATGGACGTGGATGTGGACATGAAACAAACACAGGTATGGCAACAGAACTGATCCCTTGATTATTGTCCCTGATACTGTCAGGACTCTAAAATACATTCAGCCAAGTTCATCAACAGATTTTTTGACACTGCTCTCACAGGGGAGAGGTGTCTGGGAATTCATTAAGTTAGGTTTAACATTACCTCCCAGCCCCTCCCAGAAAAGCCTTTCTATCCCTGGAGGTGGGAACCATCTGTTAGGGAGCTCTCCTCATTATGCAAAGCATCTTGAATGGTGTCCGGGGGCAGTAGTGCTGGGGAAAGGTAAGGCAATGAAAATGCACCGGGACCCTGTGAAACGCTTTCATAGAACCAGAGAATGGTTTGCTTCAGAAGAGACCTTTAAAGATCACCTAGTCCAGCTCCCCTGTTGTGGGTAGGGACATCTCTGCCTTTGGGCAGCTTGCTCAGAGACCTGCCCAGCCTGGCCTGGAGCACTTCCACAGATAGTACTCCACAATTTCTTCTGCAGCTGAAAGGAAGCATTTAACAGAGAGAGACTTCTGTGCCCTTCACAGCCAGCCAGCTGAGGCTTTGTTATACCTCTTTTCACAAGCAAAGATAATTCAGATTCTTCTAGGCTCCACCCTTGCTTTTTTGAATTACTTATGGCAAAAATTAGGATGAACAACAATGCCAGCCTCCAGAAGCCAACACGGTGTGCCCCTGTTTGGGCAGGGGGGCTCTGATCTGCTGCTGCCACATCTCTGGCTCCTCTGATAGGGAAAATGCAGCAACAAAGGCGTTCTTCATGATGTTCTTCCACACGTAGTGGGACTGTTGTTTCCAGGGCTCCCTCTGAGGAACAAAGGTCTTGGAGGCAGCCAGGGTGCTCCACAGGCGAGGGAGATGCTCTGAGCACACAAACATGAGCAGGGTGTGTTTGACTGCACAGTCAAAGGTGAGGCCCCATAAAAACACTCCTGCTGTGCTGCACCTGCCAAACCAGCCAGTGAGGGGTGGGATCTCCAAAGGTTTATTTAAGTGTCTGGATGGCTGTTGAGCAGGTGGGAGGGAGGTGTGAGCATTGCTGGCCATGCCAGTGGCATGATGGCAGCACTTCTGATCAGTGTTTTCAGTGACAAGGAGCAAAGTGCTGACTATAACCCAGGTCAAGGAGCACTCAGTTCGCTGTGCTTTGGTGGTACATCCAGCAGCTGGCAGTTTCCAGCCTTTGCTTGTGAAATTTATCAACACAAAAATGAACAGTTGTGTTTTCTGTTTCTTCTGCAGGGTCTCAATTCTTCCAGCCTGTGGCAGATCTAACTGTTCAGTGGGATTGTCCTTTTCCTCCTTTCCTTCCTACCATGCATTTTTCCTCTCCAGACCAGAACACCTGAAGGCAGCATCTTCCTATTGCCATGGAGAAAGCTGCCAGCCTCAAAATCTATTTACATGAACACCCACCCACAATCACATGAAAGTTTCTTTTTTAATCAGAATGATAAGTTGGTTTTTCCCCCCCAGATTAAAGGTAACATAAAAAGTGTTTTATCTACTCTGGGCTGTGCTTTGAATTTCTAGGCTGTTCCATCAGCATCTGCTGATAGTGCTAAGTCCTGAAATGTGAAAACAGCTGCTTTAGCTGTCACATCACCAATGGGACTGCTAAAATGACTACTTTTGTGATGCCTGCACAACACACACAGCAAATACATACCTCATTTTAAAAGGCTTCTTTGTGGGCCCAAAGCTTTGGTTTGTATTGAAGCAATTCTGCAATAACATCTTTGTCTCCCTGTCACTGGTTGCCTGCCCATAGCTAAGATCAGGCTTTGCTCCATACCCTGAAAAAATTTGGATTTCAAATTAATTTGTGTCTTTTAAAAAACACAAAGGCCCACAAATATTCCAGGCAAAACTTCAGATTATTGCCCAGTGAGAGAATAAGCTGCAAGTGCTCTGACCTTACAGTATCACTAAATTATTATGTTCCTGAACAATACTGTATTGTGGAAACAAAAAGCACTGGCTGCAGCCTTCTGTTATCAATCAGCCAGCAGCACAGCTATAAAGTTATTTAACTCTCTCTCAAAAGCACACAAATTGGTGCCAGTGTGTGTGGAGCAGAAATGGACACTAAGACCTCGATGTTTAATTAATTCAAAATTACTCTTAGTTCATAAATGGCTGACTTTAGCAACGTGAGTGACAGCACATGACAATTGTATCTGCGCTTCCCAAAACCTGAAAGAGGCATCTTAAACCACAGCAAGTCAGGGAAAGCACAACAGCTTGCCAATTGCAACTGCTTGGTATTTTTAAAAGTAGTTTTCAATTTCTAGCTGATGTCACTTGCTGAATGAATGGGCTCTGTGCACTTGTGGCGCATAGCCTGTGTTCCTAAGGCTTGGGCCTCAGCCTTTTAAATTAATTCAATTCTGTCTTAAAGTCCCACTGCATCAAGCTGGGCTTGGTTTTTAGATATCCTTATTTAATATTTTTTAATTTGTACTTCTCCTTCTATTTTTGAACAGATGCTTCTTGACCTCCAATCCTCCCTACCTGCTTTAGGGAAGAACGTCTATGGTTTGTTTGGCATTTTTTTCTGTTGGCTCTTCGGGGTGGGCGTTTTTTGCTTTTTATCTATTTGGTTTGGCTTAGTTTTTTTGCTTTGTTTGGGCTTTTTGGCTTTGTTTGGGGTTTTGATGCTTTTTGCATTGCCAGGCTTTGTACTTTTAATTCTGTCACGGGAGGGGTGGCAATAACGTGTCTGTGGGGATCCCTGTACACAGAGAGATGCGCGGGCACACCTATGGTGTGGGCACTCACACGTACAGGCTCTCTCATGTACAGGTGCTCGCAGGAGCATTTAGTCCCGAGCATGAGGAGGATTCTCAGGCTTTAGGAGGGTTCCCAGGAGGATTCCCAGGCTTTAGGAGGAGGGGGAGCCTGCGGGAACCCGGGAGCGGCACCGGCGGCTGCGCGGTCACGGAGCGCCCCCTGCTGCCCGTCCGCCGCCACGACACACTGCTGGGGGAACACTGGGATCCTTGGGACATGGATACATGGGATCCTTGGGGCATGGATATATGGGATCCTTGGGGCATGGATACATGGGATCCTTGGGGCATGGATACATGGGATCCTTGGGGCATGGATATATGGGATCCTCGGGACAGGGATACATGGGATCCTCAGGACAGGGATACATGGGATCCTTGGGATGTGGATACCTGGGCTCATCGGGACACAGAGACCTGGGATCCTCCAGACACAGATACATGGGATCCTCGAGACACTGAGACCCGGGATCCTGGGGACATGGATACAAGGAATCCTCAGGACATGGACCCCTGGGATCCTCAGGACATGGATACCTGGGATCCTTGGGACATGGAGACCTGGGATCCTTGGGACATAGACACCTGGGATCTTTGGGACAGGGACGTGAGATACTTGGGACACAAACAGCTGGGATCCTCAGGACACAGGTACATGGGATCCTCAGGACATGGACCCCTGGGATCCTCAGGTCATGGTTACTTGGGATCCTCGGGACATGGATATCTGGGATCCTCAGGACATGGATACAAGGGATCCTCAGGACATGGACCCCTGGGATCCTCAGGACATGGATACCTGGGATCCTCGGGACATGGATACCTGGGATCCTTGGAACATGGATACCTGGGATCTTTGGGACGGTTCTCACACCAGCCTCTGAGGGAAGCAGGTCCCAGCTACCCCCCTGACCAGCTGGAATTTTCCCAGAAGCACATTGCACATGGCTGGTAAAAACTGTTGTGTCTGGAATGAGCAAAAGACCTTACAGTAGCACCAGGGGAACACTGGCCTGGTGTCCTTCCTGTAGGCAGGGATGAGCCAGGGGTCTCACAGCCAGGGAACTTCTCTGTCTCCCGGTGGAAGCATCTTTCAGTTGGGGCTGAAACCCAAAAGAGCTAAAGCCCAGTGTTTCCACTGAACTAGAATCACACTTTCCAGCCACCTCTCTGCAGTCTGACCCTTCTGGCCCTGTTTTCCCAGCAGAGCATTTTTCCTTCTACTGTACGAAAAGAGAATGTGTGACACCAAATCCAGCAGTGAATAGCAGCATTGCCTAAGATATATAATTATATAAAAGAAGTTTCCTCACAGGTTCACAGGCTTTCTTGTCAAGTGAAAGGGATTTGTAATTGTGCATATTTTGAAAAGATGAGAGGAGATGATTCCTGCAGCTGAGCTTCCACTGACTGTGGGAGCTGAGACTCAGTATCCCTACCCTAGGAGTTTGGGCAAGAGCACATCACAGCAATCTGGAGCCAAGGCCAGTGGAGGTGGCTAAACTATCCACATCATCCAGACTAGTAAGGGACAAGCACCAGATACTCTCACCTACCCTTAAATAAAGCAACTGGTCAGTGGGCAGGATGAAAAACTTGTGTCATGCTGTGCAGTGAGATTGAACCTCCTTCAAACCTGCTCTCCACCTTGACAGGGCAGGGTGGGGGATTTTCTTGAACCTAAGGTTGACTATTTTGGCCTTCTGGCCTATGCAGAAAATCTCTGCTACATGTTCAAGGCATGCTGTGACCTGGCCTCATTCTAGGACTGCCAGATGCTCTGGATTATGTAGGATGCCTTATGTTACATTTGCATTAAAAAGTCCTGCATTAAAAGTTTGTGAATAATGGGCTTCCTTGGATGTTCACTGCATCCACCACTTGTCTGACAACCCAAAACCTGCAAGTCCAGAGATACAGCTGTTGCACACAAGCAAGTAAGTAATGTATTTACTATAAAATTGCCCTCCATGCACAATGAGGTGCAACTCACTGTACAAATGCAACTCATCAGAGAATATCCAAGATTTTCATAAACAAAATGTACCAGCCCTGTCTAATGTGCAGCCCTGTTTCTGCAAAAGTAAATATCTTACTGTGGGCTGCTGGCTTGTAAATCATGGGTTTTATTTTTCCATTGCAGGAATGTACTGCAGATTTATAAAACATTTAAGACCCTGTGGTTAATGTTTCCTCTGTTCATGAAAATCCTAAGGGACCAGACCATTGTTTAATCTTCTACAAAAATAACCATGATTTATGCAAAAGTTGTTGGAAACATATTTATTTTATTAGCAATACCATTGAATGCCAAAACCAGAACCTGGATTTATCTACCATTCATGCTACCCATGCAATATATAATGCTGTGTGCATTCAGTAAGGAAAAAAGTAAATATTGCTCCAGTTGAGTGAAGGTCTACAGGTAGATAGCTTAGTTTTTATGGTGATTTGGATCTAGATGAGCATCCAGCAGCCATTTGGTTTAATAGAGTCCTCAGTGTGCTACAGGTCTGAAGCACTCCTTGTCTGTAAAGTGACTCTGTAAGTCAAAATCAAAAACCAGGAAAAAAAATCACAGCCAATGAACCAAACAAAAAAATTGAGCTTTGCTTGCCTTGTTTGGCTGCCAGAGTGCTTCTTGGAATTCCTCCTCATGTGGTTTATTTGGACACCAGGGACACTAAAATCACCAGCTTTTACAAAACTGACACCGAAAAGTAAAATTTAAACTGGGAATCCAAATTAGAAGCTGCTGCAGTGTGGAAGTTATGAAAAGGTCTGTAAAAATGGGGTGATCAAGGGGCACTGATAACTGATGTGTTATCAGGTCTCACAGACTCCATTGCCCAGAAGTTACTGGAGAGAGCATTCTCTGTCTCTGACCTGCACACTGAAGGATGTGTCATTTTGCATCGTGCTGCATGTGCAGTCATTGACAGGCTTAGCAGTGATCTTGAGGCCACCCTCCCCCTGGAAGCAGTCCATTCCTACCAGCAGGAGAGGCCCCAGGCCCCAGCCTGAGCTCCATCAGCTTTGCACAGCCCTGAGGAACAAGAAATAACCGGGAAAAAAATGTGGGTTCAACATCAACATCTGGGACGGTGCATACAAGCAGGGAAGGCACCGATAAATATTTGTATTTAGTCACTTCTCAAGGGGCACATTAAAGGAGGAAGTGTGTTTGTTATTCCCAGTCAGAAACAACAGTGGTGCTTGGGGACTGAGGTTGAAAGTGCATATCAGTAATTCAGTGTAGAATATATTATTATAGGGATTTGGTGTAATTATCAAAAGCAAAACAAAGAAATGAAGAAAAAGTCATTCCAGCTCTCAAATTACATTTGGTCAGAAAGGGTTTTTTTTGTTATTTTTTCCCCCTTTTTATTTGAGAAGCAGAAGTCTTTGGTTTGCACCTCTGCGTTTTCATTTTTCAAACCTCTCTAAGAACTTCAGACTTCTGCACAGAGAAAGCAAGATATGAGGAAAAAGAAGTTACTAAGCTGAAAACTGCTTTCTCTAAGAACACAAGCTTAGTTAAGGAAGTTCAGAATTAAAACTCCATTTTAACAAGGTCTCAGATACCATAGGTATGGTAAAACATCAGAAGGTTTCTAATCTGTTCAAGAAACCAGAACTTGCCTCATGGAGACAGGGTAACAAGTATAGGAATGTCAATGTAGGATATTGGTGTTTCTGATCATGCTGAATTGAAAAATTCTCTTGCTTTTCAGTTCTATGTTATTACAGGGAAGTACATGAATACAAAACTCATGTGCTTGAGTTCTACCTAATTTAAGTACATATTATTTCACTCTCCATTCAAGAGCAATGCTGATTTGTAGTGTCAGTGAATGCAATTCAAAATACAACATTCAAAATCAGTGTGTGCAATTCTCATAACATGGAGGGTAAAGATGGGCCTTTGGTTAAAAACCTCCTTTCACGAACACCATGGCTGTGCTGTCTGGAGAGCAGCCAGAGAGAAGGAAAGACTGAATCCATGAAGTGAGGAGAAAGATGAAAGAGAGATTCCGCTGACATTACCTGCTGAAGCTTCCCTGGGCCAGTGGAATTAGCAGAGAAATGGGCTTTGTTTAGTGAAGGTGCTCTCCTGTTTTGATGCTCTTCCTCATCAGGAAGGAGACTTTGACAGCACCAGGCCCTCATGCCCTCATTTACTCTGGGAGTTTACCTGTTGTGACAGAGTCTCTGAAAAGGAGACCCAAGAGCCAGCATGGATCTCAAAAGCAAACAAACAAACCACAACAACAACAAAACCCAACAAAAAACTCAACAACAACAACCTCTCCAGACAAACAAACAAACTAACAAACAAATTCTACTACTCTAATCTTGCCCCTACTTTGGTCATCCCAGCAAGGATTCTTTCCTCTTTCTCCTTTTTTTTTTCCCTTAACTTTTAGACTATTCTTAGCTATTGAGATCATTTGCTGGCAGAGTTAATTATTTCGTTTTTATTTTACTGTAATTCTTGGCAGCTGTCCTTACTGAAGCTCTCAGTTGCCAAATGAAGTTAAAACAGATATAAAAAGGTTCACTGAATATCTATGAATTAAAAAAAGATAATCATTCTAGCAATAAATCATTGTCTTATTTATGGTTTTCCTTTGCAATCTAAATGGCTCTTATGGGCAAATCACAAATCTTAGCAAAAAAATGTGGATCCCTCTTATTTTATTATCTATTTTGGGAATCATTGCAGATAAGGTGTTAAACATTTGAGGTTTCAGTCTCACACAGGAAATCTCATCAGAAGGGACTGTGGGCCCAAGCAAGTCCCCTTCTCCCCAGCTGACAGTTTAATGGAACCAGAATTCCAGCTCCCTACTCCTGGCTCCAGGGCCACCAACCTGCCTGTCAGAGCCCACTGTGCTGGGTAAGCCCCACCACCATATTGCTGGCACAGCACAGCCTCTCACAAACTTATTTTCAAGAAAGCAATTAACAGCAATCCAAAATGGCCTAGAAATGGTCTATCATAATTGAATAGCTACTACATTCAGTTTAATTGGCTAAAAAGCTACAGTTAATGAAAATAAGATGTAATTCTACCCACATTTGTCTGTTATAATCTGTGGCAGAAAGTGTAGTAAACAAAAGATCAAGAAGCAAATTTAGCCTCAGTTTTTTTTTTAATCAATTAATTTCAGTGGCTACAAAAGAGTTCCCGTTTTGTTCCTAATAAAAATAATTACATTCCATAGATAATGCACTCACAATTTATTATTATATCCCTGTAGATAAGAGTGAAAAGAAGAATTTGGACCCAAATAAAAGCCCCAGCAATGAGAAGAAATCTCATTTTGAGCAGAAATCTTTCTACTTGGTTACCACGCAATCTAATTCTGACAGTGCACTCGACTTGAAAAATGACATCCCCATCTCTAGGAATTGAAAGGTGGCAGAAAAAGCAGGCGCTCGCTGCTTTCGTCTAAAGCAATTATGAGCTCCTCACAAGCTCGAAGACAAGAATTGATTTTCATTTCTAGATTATCAAGAGGTGGGGGCAAGCAGGTCAGGAAATCTGACCCTCTCTTGACCTGCTGGATTGGATTGTTCTCAGACCTGTTCAATATTGAAAAGGATTGTTTGGGATGGGAGAGAGGGAGGAGGAGAAGAGAAATCCTTTGGCATATTTTGTGCCTACTGGTATCTAACCATCTTTTTTTAAAATACATTGCTTTATGGTCTTAGCAATTCAATATCTAATATTTTAAGGTGCTTATTTGAAAGACATTTGCCCATGAGTGCCCAAATCTGATAAAGACAGCAAAAACTGCAGGCTTCTCAATCAAGGATATAGAAATAAGAACAGCCTGGCCTCAGAGGGGACCTGTATATCTTTAGATCACTCCTGTGCTATACACATACCTATAAACCAGCCATTTGTCCTATATTTTTTGCTATTGTGGTGATCCAACATTTGTGTAACACCATCTCTTTCAAAAGCCTCCAAATCCTTGCACCATTACTTGGCTTCCACAGAAATTTTGCCATTTGCCAAGGTGAAACACTTACAGCTATGCTTTAAACTGAAATGTGATGAAACCTTGCTGATTCAAGTTCATAGTTCATCACTACTCAGACTACTGAAAACTGGAATTATGGTAACATTGCTTTATTTTTCTGTAGATAAACATGAGTTTATCTAAAGCACCTTGCTTTTCTTTTTTCTCACATTACGGAGTGTTTTGTCTACAAGAAATAAGACACAAGTTAGACAATATCTTCAAGGAGTAGGTATGAAAAACATAAACTTTGTCAAGGAACTCAAAGCAGCAGGGGGTCAGGAATAGCTTAAACACTAAGCCAGGGCTGTGTTTTAACTTGGCAGGCAGCTAAACACCACACAGCCATTCACTCACTTCTCCCCTCCTCAGTGGGGTAGTGGAGAGAATTGGGCAAAATTTTGTGGGTTGGGGTATAGACAGTTTAATGGGACAGAAAAGGAAAGGAAAATTGTAATAATGGTAATAACAATAACAACAACTCTGAAATAATTAGAATGTACAGAACAAATGATGCACAATGTTATTGCTAGCCACTCACTGCTCAGACAATTCCTGAGCAGTGCCCTCTGGCCAGCTGCCCCCCCGTTTATATACTGGGGTATATATGGCATATGGTATGGGATATTCCTTGTCCAGTTTGGGTCAGATGTCCCAGCTGTGTCTCCTCCCAACTTCTTGTGCCCCCAGACCACTAGCTTGCAGCACCAGCTTGCACCCACTAGCTTGCACACAGCGCTGCACCAACTACTGGGAAAAATATTAACTGTCTCCCAGCTGAAACCAGGACACTTTTTGTGTGGGTTACCATAAATCACTTCCAGCACAGCTAATTCTTCAGATACAGGATACTTCTGTCCATGTTGATATATAATATCTTCCTGGAAGGGATACCTTTCCTTCTCTCCTGAACTATGGAGGTGCCTCCAGAGGCTGAGGCCTCATGCCTCTTTTCCAATCCCTTTGTCAATGCCCATTTCCCTGGAAACAGATCCCAGCTTTTTGGCTTCCCTGTCCTCTAATTCCAGGCTACTTGCCTGGTTATCCCAGCACTGGAACAGTCAGGTGTCAATGTGCTCACCTGGAAGATGACTGAAATCATATATCCAGCCACAAACGCAGGGATGGAGACTGGGTGGTTAATGCCTTGTTTGAGTTGTGTCTTTTCTTCCCTCTCTTCTCATGATGGCCTTGCTTTGGGGCAGTCTGCCTCTCCCACTTCTTCCCTTAAGGAAGGAAAGAGTTTCTTCCTTTATGAGACGAGTGGACTTCTGCTTTCAACGTTTCTCCGTGTATAGGAGTGACTGATCGTGACGAGGGCTGGCTCTCTGGCTCAGCCATGCCATGGGGGGTCGGAGTAACTGTGATAGCTGCCACTTTATTATCAGATTAAGAGACCTTCTCTTGCCCTCAGGTTGGTGAGCAGTGTTGGACAGGGCTCGGGGGGTGTGGGCCAGGCCTCATCATGCTGCAGTGATTTGTGTCTCTCAGGAATTGCCTGGGTGACTCTCTCTTTCAGGAAGAAAGTCACATCCTCCTGTGTCTTTCAGGAATTGCCTGTTCACTTTTCCCACATATTTTTCTAGGTTTTCAGGGTTCTGTTCTTGTGCAGGGATGAAGTCCCAAACACTGGAGGTGCCTACTGTCCTAGGTACTTGCTTGTACTGTCCCATGCAGCCTGACACTCTCAGCTGTCCAGCCTCCAGGTAGATCTCTGCGTGGTATTCCTAAATAAATGTTTAACTTTAAACAAGATCTGGAGCACATTTAGTAATATAAGACATATTGACAGAAACATGTCAGTCTGAACATCCCAATAATATTCACAATTCTCCGTAGCTATTGTAACTAGCCCAGTGAATAAGAAAAGGGGAAGACAAAAAGGAAGAAAGGAGGGTGAAGGAGTGGAGGATGTCTTCCCCCACTTTGTCTCACCCACAGCTTGGCTCTCTGAGGAGAAATCATATATTGTCACTAGTTTCTGAGAGATGGCTGCCAGAGTATGAAGATGAGGGCAGTCTGAGTACAAATACCAGATTAGTCTCATGACCAGCAGTTTTGTCATATCAGAAGCCAGTGTTACAAATGACAACAAAATGATAACCCTTAACTCAGCCCCCAGAGGTGACAAACACCACAAGAGAAAAACACCACAGCAAGTAGGGTGCTACTCTGAGAGCAAGTGCAACAGCTCTGTGAGCAAATAAATCAACACTGTGATGAGTGACTATTAAACTAATCTAATTCATGTTTATAAAAATTTGTTTTAAAACACTCTGGTCAGACCTGTCATTATCTTCACCTTCTTGGCACCATATTGGGTGTCACAAAAAAGACTGTTGTGGTTTAACCTAAACCTGTGGTTTAGGCTGGCAACTAAATACCTCAGCTTGCTCACTTGTTTTCCTTCTTCCTGCAGCAGGATGGGGGAGAGATTCAACAAGAAAGATTAAAATTTGTGGGTTGGGATAAAGATGGTTCAATAAGACAGAAGAAGAAGGGGGAAAATAATAGAAATAGAAATAGAAATAGAAATAGAAATAGAAATAGAAATAGAAATAGAAATAGAAATAATAATATAATAATAACAATATAACAACAACAACAACAACAACAATAATGATATATGAAATAACCATGCACAGGACTATTGCTCACCACTCGCTGACTGAGTTCCTGAGCAGTGGCCCCAAGCAGCTGTCCCCCCAGTTTGCATACTGAGCATGCTGTCATATGGTATGGGATATTCTTTGTCCAGTTTGGGTCAGTTGTCCCAGCTGTGTCCCCTCTCAGCTTCTTGTGCCCCCAGCCCACTCCCTGGCAGGGCAATATGAGATGCTGAAGAATCCTTGAGCACTGCTTAACAACAACTAAAACATTGGTGTGTTATCAACATTATTCTCGTTCTAAATCCAAACCACAGCACTGCACCAGCTACTGGAAAGTAAATTACCTGTCTCCCAGCTGAAACCAGGACACTCAACCATTCAGATGAATCAGTTCCAGAGCAGTGGGCTCCCACTCTAAAAACTGTATAGGGTGTGTACAGTCAGCCACAGATATTTCCATTTCTGTCAGAAATGCCACAGCTGCTTATCAGCCCACATTGGCAGAAGCCCTCAGAGGAGAGAATGGGAAACAAATACTGAACTAAGCATTGAGCCAACTGTAAGTGCAGGACTGCTGCAGAGAAATGGAGCTGGTCACTGGGAATTGTATTACTGCAACCATCTGGGTTCCCAAACCTTCAGGAAAAATGAGGGGTTTATGAAAGCGTGGTGGAAGGAGCCACGCAAAACCATGCATGCATTGCAGTGAAGAGTAGGCATTCAGGGCAGTGGGGCAGCCACTAACATACACAGAAATGATGTTTTCTGTAAGAATCTGTCTGGCTAATGCATTATAGTGCCCAGCTTTTTCACTCAGAGCTCTTTAAAATAAGAATAAGCAGGCCACTTTGCCTTTTTCCTAATATGTTACTTCCCAAAATCAAGCAAAAATTGAAAGGAAAATGTCTAACATGTCCCAGAGTCGATCTCTGCTGTGGCGAAATCTCCTCAGTAAGCCTTACAATTTGGTCTGTGCAAGCAGACCATATTCAAGACAACAAATGAACATGTAAGTGTGATTCTAGTGTCTTGCTTCTTGATTCTCAAGCAGGAATGTGAGGCACAATGGCTCTGCATACATAAATGCTATAAAATTAGTGCAGACAGCTGGCAAATCATTAATTAACAGCAGTAATGATTTCAAACCAGAGCTCTGGGGACCCCACAGGAAATAGGAAGTACACTGGTCCTGCTTTCATTTATGCCTCTGACCTTGCTTCTTCACCATAAAAAAGAAGAAAAAAACAATCCATGTCTGAGCCAGGATATCACACAAGCCACAGCCAGTAGTCCTTGAGATAATGCACACTCTGAAGGAGTCTCAACACAGAAAGCTTTCTTCAAGTATGCTCCAGCATAAGACAGATGCAAAAACGACTCTGGAATACTATACATACAGTGCTAGATAATTAATCACAGAGACTCTTCTAAATAATTTAAAATAAGAAAAAAATAGATAGCTTTTCTCCCCTTCTATTGTAGCCTAATTTTAACATATTAGATGATTCATATTGTTCTCTGGATTGTCCCCAGGAGTATCACACAAATGGAACTGCACATAAATGCTAAGCTAATATGTAAATGAGAAATAATCTTAAGATTTATCTATGAACTCCAGCTTCTTTTAGCAAATTAATTCATTGACAGCAGAAGGGTTACTGTCTCTCTGTGAAACATAAGAGGGAAAATGTTGGTTCACAAAAGATTTATTTCCATAATAGACCTAACAGGTCCAATAATTATTATAGTTCACCATGTTGTTCCCGAGTTTGCGCTGAAGATTGCCTTCCCTGTTAGCATAAAATATATCTACAGGGAAAAGACAAGGAGAACAATTTAAAGTGCTTAATATTTTCTCCTGAGGGTGAGCTCTACTAGAGTAGCATCTCCATATGCACAAGATGGAAGTGATAATCTGGATATTATGTACTAGTAAAGCTCTGGGGAACAGGCAAAGAACAGTTATGCTATGGCAATGGAGAAAATGGCCGCCCTCAATGCGCAATTTGTGCTACCCTTTCTACAATTACCAAAAAAAAAAAAAAAAGGAAAAAAAAGGAAAGTGGGAAAAGTGGTTCTTTCTGTTTAGAGCTGGCAACACTGTGGGTCATATCATGCCAGAGCCAGACCAAACCTTACTGGCACCCTTGGGAAGGTGGGGGTGTGAGGGCAGGGGTTTGGGGGTTTGGGAAGAGCAAACCACACACAGAGAGTGCCCAGGGCAGTGTGGGCACCTCCAGATCACCCAGGCTCCACAGGGCTGCAGTTCTGCCACTCTGTGCAGTGAGCACAGCAATCCCAGAGCTGCATGCCATGTGCTGCATGGGCATGGGGGTGGCAGGTGCATGGGAATGCCACTGGAGTGCCAAAACCTGAACCTTTTGTGCCTCCATGGGAAAAGGCTGAACCATGCACCTGTCCCTGGTTTTCTGCATGGGAAACACACCACTTATCCTGTGCCTCTGCACTGCCATGTGTGTTTGGGCTGGCAAAGAGCAAGAAGGTTTTGCTCTTTGGTATTTTATTTTTTCTGTTGATATGGAACAAGATTTCCCATGGTTAAAAAGCCATGGAATGGGTATTTTGACTTATGGGCGAGGAAAGGGGCTGAGTGACAAAAAAAAAGGTCCTATAAAATGGGTTAGCACTGAAAAAAAACCCAAAAAACAAAAAAAAAAAAACCCCAAAAACCCAAAAAAAACCCCAAAACCCCAAAACAAGCAAACCTGAAGTATTTGTGTAACTGTATATTCAAACTATAGACCTGGCCAGGAGATGTAAATTCACCTTGTGCTCAGAGGAAGTGCTAACCTGAGCTGACACAGCTCGTGTCTCTCTAGGATGTCGTTCATTCCCGCAGCTTCCCTTACTCTGTTTCCCTTTAATCCGTTCTGGTTTGCTGCCAGGTGACCCAAAGCCAGGGCCGGGGCAGCACTGGGGGCTGCGTTCGGCGCTCCTGCAGCCCGCAACCCTCCTGCGGCAGCTCAGAGAATTACCCAGAGCCGCCTCTCCTGCACGGACCGACACTCAGCGCTCCTGCTCCGGGAGGGCAGAGCTGCACCCTGACGGCATCTCTCACTGCAGCCACGCAGGGCTCCGGGGCTACCGCCTGCACAAGCTGAGACCACGCACACTAACGGAGTTTGGGCTGTCTTAAACATTTTATCATTTATCTTTAACATGACACTTCTGTTTTTTTGGGTTGTTTTTTGTTTTTTTTTTTTTTGTTTTTTTTTTTTTTTGTTTTGTTTTTTTGTTTTTTGTTTTTTGTTTTTATTCTGTGGTCTGGCAGTACCAGGATGGCATTCACAATCATAACAACCTGGTGTTTGCAAAGCTATGAGAACATAGGTATTTTATTTTTTGAAGAAGGCAAGATAAGGTTGATAGAAGCCCTGTGACATGGGGTTCATGGTGAACAGTCAAGGCACCTGAGTGTGATAGATTCCACTAGGAGTGAATAAATCAAACAGAATTAGAGGGGCAGGTCTGGAACTCACAATTACAATGGTCTGAAGTGAAATTAATTCCTTAGCAGACTCTCACTTACAGCACCAAAGTGTAATGTAATTCTGGTCCAGCAGAGATCATGATCAGAAAATCTCTATTACTGCATTTCAGAAACTCATGGCTTAGAAAAAGCCCCAAACAAATAACAAAACCTAAAGCAAACCACAAACCACAAACTAAAATATTAATTTCAAGTGTTCAACTTGTCCCAAGAGCAGTGTTTATGCCACTAAAAACACCCAAGAGAGAGGAAAAAAAAATCACTTTACTGTTATTATAGTTACTTAGCTGTTACTAAAAGTGTTCTTTAAAGTGTGCTTTAAAGAACATTTCCCCCCCCCTTTTTTCCTTTTTTTTTTTTTTTTTTTTTTTTTTTTTTTTTTTGTCCCCATGTCTGGAAAGCATGCTTTTTGCATTTACTTTACTTTAAAGTAGGCTTCAGTTTGTGCTTGGTATAGGAAAGTTGATCTCCCGATGTAGCCATGAATTATCTCTGATATTTTTGACTTCCCTCTACAGGCTGAACGTTTCTGGCATGCAAGAGCTCTGCTGTTTCTGCCGTGTTTTTGTTACCGTTTCGAGGCAGTGCTTTGTATTTCTAAAAGTCTTTCTGCAGTGACTCCTGGAGCATTGCAGGCAAGGTTCTTAACCTGCTTCAGTGAGGCAAACTCTGAGTTAATATCTACAAACCTGAAACTGAGAGAGGGTCACACACCTGGAGGGTGCCCAGGGTCAGAAACAGAAGCCATGAATTACACTCTGCTATCCTGTCCTCATCACCAGGGAGTACAGCCTCAGGTGTAAACCACTCTTGAGTCTCTGCTGCAAAAGATTTCACTTATGGACTCCCCACAGAGTTAACAGTTTCACTCTTTCCTTTTGTGATCAGCTACCTATTTAACATATTGGAGTGAAATAAATAATTGTGGAAGAAAACATCTGTTTCTCTAACATGCGGAAAATGGCCATCATCTGCAAAATGTGTTAAGTAGCAATTTTGCAAACCACAATAACTGTAATATGAGAAAAATAGATCTAATCGGATTTCATGCTTATTCATTCTTTGGCATTGCATGAAATACAGTGTATGATTCCTTTAGGGCACAATCCAATGCCTGTCAGTCATTGGGACAACACCCACTTGTTTTATGGTGGAACAGATCTTGAACGGAGCAGGGAATATGATTTAAAACATTGAAAAAGGAGAATATATATAAGCTTTGGCAAAATCAAAAGTGGTTTATTCAGACAGACGTCAGTCCCAGATGATGTGAAGTAAGGGACAAAGAGTAACTCCATGATAAAGAATTATGAAAAAAACTACACCAAGAAACATAATTTCCAAGAATGTAAATCGAGTCTTTGTTTTACACTCTGATGTAAGCATTTCTATCCCTTATACATGCCCGTATTACCAGTTCTTTGAGGGTTTTTTGTTATCCATACAGCTATATAATAATTTTAGAAGTCCCACTAAGTTATATCTCTAGAATTTTCTGTCATTTAGTTTCAGACATCTTGATGAACTGTATATCCACAGTAATTTAGAAAGTTAAACTAAACCAGGATTAGAGGCACAATAAAATAAGCTGAAACAAATTGTTCAGCAATTAATTTTTCCCTTTGCATTTGCCCAATCCTGTAACTTTATCCATCAAAACTTCTTTTGCAGTTTAGGTAAACTAAATTCTAGGACCTTAAAAGCATATAAATCTGCCAATATCACAGACCCCCAGCTAGTGAGCAATGTTCCTACCTGCCTCAATTTAGATCAGGTAAAGAACCAAGCTGATGCACTTGTGTCACCTTCTCCTGCTGTGTAGCAGGAATCTGTAATAATCTTTATGAAGAGTCAGCAATTTATTTGCATATTTTAAAGTATATCTAAATGACAAGAAAACACAGTGTCTAGAAAAATACACAATTTAGCTAGAAATTAGCCTTGTTGTGTGGGTCTAGTACAATAAATCAGCTAGCTTTCACCTCTGTTTTCAGTGGTTTACCATGCCATTTGTGACAGCAATAATACAGCAAACATACACAATTCCCCCATTAAATTATGCAAGTAGCAGAAACATCGGAATACAGTATACAAAAAAAAATGAATAATGTCAGAAAAAAACCTTGAAAAAAAAAGCCCCAAACAAGCCCAAAACCTTCAAACAAAGGCATTTTACACATTTTGAAGTAAAATAAACACATATTTTAATATAAAAATAACTGCCCCGCAGGTGTGCTGTCAAGCACAAAAAAATATGGATTGCAGACTTAAACATTTCCCTCAGGCACTGTGGGAATTTCATACATGAATTATACTAACACAGCGAACTTCGGAATTACCAGGTTTTCAACACCACACCCTACAACTGCATTCTGGGTGTACCTCTAATTTTCCACCCAAGTCTGCTCCCTGAAAATGAGCTACATTCAGCATCTCGTGTAGCTTTCTTTATTGTTCATGATGAGTTTTAGCTTTTTCTAGACTTTTTTTTAGTCTTCGTTTGCTGGATCCTAAAGCAGGGATTTTTTCCCTAGTTTAGCAAAAGTTATGAACAGCTTATCCCTGAAGATAAGGGAGATAATAGCTCCATTAGCGCTTCCAGGATCAGAGCGCAAAATTGCCTCCCTGCCTGATGCCACGGCTCTCAAGCTCTCAATTAACGAAATACACGGCACGATGTAACAGTTTGTGTTCAGAACAAATATTGCAGAAAGCCTTCAGGGACAGAGAGACATCACACACCACCCTCATGTACAAACTACAGTGTGCTGTGTTGAAAACTGTTTGCTGCCGTTCCTAGAGACCCCGCTATCATTTGTGCATTTGCTGGGCCAGCTCTGTAGTGAGTTCTGAAGGCACAGCTACACCCTTAACTTATGCTATTTTATTTTCATGAAGTGCTTATGTCAGCTGTCAATTCGTGTGTATTCAAGAAGTACACAATTGTGTGTAGAATTTGTGAAATATTGTGTCAATGATGAAGAACATTCTGTTAAAAAAATTAAAATGCAAATAAAAGGGTGAAGAATGATTATTCACGAACATATATGCATAAACTTTCAGATGTTCTTTAGTCTTTAGTTGTGAGTTAAAAATAAGCCCTTTAACGCGGTGCCTGTAAGACCTCACTGACGACCAGGAGATTTTTGTTCTGAAAGCGACTTTAACGAAAAGGCTGAAACGATCGCTTGAGGCGAGACGATCACTTAAATCACTTCGGATGATCACCTAAATCATGGCGAGGTGAAGCTGGGGCACTTAAAAAAGCACGAAGCTGCCTAGAGCGAATAGTTCTAGCGCTATTTGCTTCTTTTAAAAACCACATCGGGCAGGTTGGGGGAAGGTTTAAATTGGCGCTCGGACGCTCTCGGAGGCTTCTTTCCTTTACGGGAATATTTCCTATTAACGGCGTGGGCGGCAATCAGAGTTTCTCACCGCGGCACACGCAGTGATGGATGCGGGGCTGAACCCGCACAGCCTCCCGTGTGTCAGACTCAGCCCCGCCGGGCTGCACCTGATTGACCCGCGATCGAGGCTGCCCGGGAGCCGCAAAGGGCGGAGTTGCGACCGCCCTCCCTGTCCGGGTGGTTCCATCCCTCCTTTCTTCGGTCTCAAAAACCCCAGCGGCGGTGTGGCGGCACCGGCCCCAGGGGCGGTCCCGCTGTCCCGGGCGGCTCACGTTCCGAGGGGCGGTCCCGCTGTCCCGGGCGGGCTCAGAGCCCCAGGGGCGGTCCCGCTGTCCCGGGCGGGCTCACGGCCCAAGGGGCACCCCGCTGTCCCGGGCGGGCTCAGAGCCCCAGGGGCGGTCCCGCTGTCCCGGGCGGGCTCACGTTCCGAGGGGCGGTCCAGCTGTCCCGGGCGGGCTCAGAGCCCCAGGGGCGGTCCCGCTGTCCCGGGCGGGCTCAGAGCCCCAGGGGCGGTCCCGCTGTCCGGGCGGGCTCACGGCCCAGGGGCGGTCCCGCTGTCCCGGGCGTGCTCACGTTCCGAGGGGCGGTCCCGCCGTCCCGGGCGGGCTCACGGCCCGAGGGGCGGTCCCACTGTCCCGGGCGGGCTCACGGTCCGAGGGGCGGTCCCGCTGTCCGGCGGGCGGAGGCCGCGGGCAGGGCCGGGGATTGGCAGGAGGAGCGCGGGCCCCGCCCCGATCTCCGCCCACTTTCGTCACGCGCCCGCCCACACCGCCGGCCAATCGCGGGGCGCACCGCCCCTCCGAGGGGGGCCGCCCGCCGCCGGCGATGCGCGTCCAATCCAGAGCCTCCGTGCGCGCACCGCCCCCTGTGTATTTGCATCCAGCGCTGCTATTGGCTGCAAGGCACGCGAGGAGGGCGTGCCTTGCGGAGGCGGGGAGGATGGGCCGCACGCCCCAGCGCAACCCGAGACGGAGGCCGCTCTCATTGGAGGACGGCCCTCATACGTCACACTCCGGGCGGTGCTATTCAAATCAGGGCCCGGCTCCGCCTCCCGCCCACGGTGCGCTCCGCCCAGGGCGGCCCCGGGCGCTGATTTGCATAGAGGAGCCGCTTTTGCATATGCATGAGAGGCGGGGCGCGGGGCCCGCCGTGGTTTATTGCGTGCCGGCCCTTGCGGCTCCCCGGGCCCTTCCGCCCCGCCGCGCTAATTGGTGCGATGGGTGGTCCCGGCTCTCCGCTCTATCCGCTTTCACCTCGGCTCTGTAACCCAAGCCCGCCGCCTCGCCGTTTTTAATAACGCCGAAACCTGGCCCAGATGGGAACCATTAGCGGCCCCAGCCCCTCTTGCTGATCTTTATAATCTTATTAGTTTAATGGGTCACGCAGTGCAGGACCTATTTCCTACGGATCAAAGGGAAAACAAACAGGCTAATATCCCATCGGGCTTCCTCCCGCTCCCCCACGGGTGCCGCTGTCGCTGGAAGTGTCCCCCCTTATTATCCCGCACCCGCCGCCGGGTTTAAAAGGCTCCCGGGCTGCTCCCACCCCGGGCGGGGGCTCCATCCGCACCGCTCCGTGGCCGGTCCAAGCCCGGGAATGCCGGTGGCCCCGGACCGGCGCTGGCACCGCCGCCACGCGGGGCTCAGGGGTTTTCCCGCTTCTCCCCGTTAAATCGGGCGCGATTTCCTTCCCTTCGTTTCAACGGTCCGCTTTATCAGATACGCGGGAAACATATTGCCTGCCGCATTACCGGGGATCGCGCTGCAGTATCCGGTGCGGGTTTTTTTGTTGTATTCTTTTTTACCCCAAAAAGCCATGAAAGCGGCATCGCATGGGACGAATGCTGGGGCCGAATCGGATACCCTGTGGCTTTGCCCGGCTGACCCAGGGGCGGTGTTTTCCGCTCAGTGGCAAAACGCTTATTTGTAGTCCGAGACCCCCTCCCGCAGCCCCTGCAATAACTTTTAGCACAATAAATTAGATGTACGCGCACTGTGGTCCATTACGGAGGAGTGTTTTGTGACGGCTCCTGTCAAAGGTTACCGGCCCTCATGCAGCCGCATAAAGCGTTTCTCTCGAGGGTAAATATTTGGATTTATTAAAGGGCCGGGAAGATGTGAGCTACGGTAGGGAATAAAGCCCGGGCGATCCCCGTTCCTTGGCAGGCGGTCCCGCCGCCCGTGCCGGGGTGCTTCCCTTCGCAATCCCTCCGGCACTTACTGCCTTCACCCCATCTCTCATCTGGCGGGAGGTCCCCATTGTCCCCGCAGAACGTCTGCCAGGGTCCCCCGGAGCCGAGGCTCAAATCAATTAATCTACATTTCTTGCTAAACGTACACACATATACATACACGATGTATAAAATATTTATCTATAAAATACAAATAAAGCTCATGGGAATGCAATACCTAGGGAAAAACTAAACCTGTGGATGGAGAGATCCTAAATGGTATAGTTTAACACCCAGCGGCGTCCTTTCATGGGTTTGGTGGTAATCCTTACAAAAAGGGCAGCACGTGTGTGCGTGTGGAAGGGTCCGTGTGTGCGTGCACACGTGCGTGTGTGCAAAGAGGGAAAGAAACGATTTAATATCCTCGCAAATCTCTGGGATTTTATCTCCCAAACTTTAAACGATTTTCCAAGGAGAAAAAAAAAATAAAAAGATGATGGATTTTTCTTTAATATCTCATAGAAAATCCATTATTTCCGGTTATGTAGTCTGGCTCGCAAAATATTTAAGACACACAAAACCCCCACTTGTTGAAATATCGGAGATGATATATTGTTCTCCCAGCTCGGAAATTAGATCTCGGTATGCACGCAGACAAACCCAGACGTTCGCTGATTTATCACTACGTGTTAATGGGTATTTGTATATACTCCCTTTAATAATTCCTGCACAGGTTACCCAGCACACTGAGAACTGGACGGTGAGCGTAGCCACATGCACGCAAACCACACACACAGAGTAAACTTTATTTTATTAGAGACTATTAATACACAAGCCCATAAAAATCTACCCCTATATAAATTTTATGGTAGTCTATGCTTTAAGTGCGCCTGCTTGTTCACGGCAAGGGAATTGATATGATTGTATACACACACTGAGCTTGCCTTTTTTTTTAATGTGTGTATTGCAAAATACAGTCAACACTAAATATAAAACGGGCGATTAAAACGCCTATTGAAAAGGTAAATATCCACATAAGGGCCACTTAGAAAATGACAGATGGTACTTTTCCCTATCCATACAGCCAGTGGCGACTAAGCCAGGTTTTGACGCTGTGTGTGTTTCTTACCATATTTTCCCTGGAAACAGATGTGTATTTTATTATAGGAGAACTTTTTACTTTTTTTCCCCCTAACCTGCTAATTCCCCGAGTTTATTCGTGCCATAGACAATAAAGCCATAAAGCTGACTGCAGAAATTTGTTTGCCGTAACGACGTGTTATTTGAGTCCCGGCTTTCGGGACTCTGACACTTGGCCAGATCAAAGAGCCCCCTTAAAAACACCGTGTGATTCAGAGCCGGTGTGTGCGTGTGCAGGGAGCGGAGGGGCAGCCTCGAACGGAAACCAGCGAGGGAAGAGCCCGGAGGCGCCTCCGCGGCTCCCGGACCGCGGCTGGTCCCCCCGCTCCCCAACTCCGCGCCCCGGGACTCGGGGCGGCTCCGGCTGCTGTGCCCCTTCTGCTCCATGCCGTTTCCCAGCACACGCTCGCTTCCCCTTGCTCCCAGACTCACGATAAAAGGGTTTAATGTTCGTTTCCCCACTCTCTAACCACAGGTTCTCTTCTTGATTTTGGGTGTATGCCGCTTCGGACTGGTTTTAAAGCACCGCGCCTAATTGCCTGGTATTTCAGTTTTACTACCAGATATCGCTCCTGAAAAGTGGATTTCAATTACGTGTTAGAGAAGCAATACTAAAAAGCGGCAGAAACCAGAATCCTTCCTCAAACACGTTTATGGGCTCAGACTGCAAAGATCACAGGCTTCAGGTTTTGCCTTCGGTTTAAATGTCCCGGCACGGGAAGTCATTTGATAAACCTTTAAGCTGTACTTCATAATCTTTACTGCTTTATGGAGCTTTCCAAATCTTTAACACGCTGTAACCTTTTCAAGACAGATTCCCAGACAACATTTCGGTGTTAGGTTTACTTAATGCAATTCTTGCGAGGAAGTGAATTTTCACGGTACCCACATTACCGCTGGGCACTCCCTTTCTCCCGCCCACGCCCCCGCCCCGCGGAGCTGTCGCCTGCCAAGATTTATGAAACCTGTTGATTTATAATATCTCCCGCATGAAGTTTGATCCGTCAGATCACAGCCTACGCGGGCTCTGAGGCTGCCGGTGCTGAAGGCTGCTTTTGGGACATATTCCTCCGATTAGCGCTTTCCTGGAGGGGAGGGAAGCTATGATTTATTGCCGTGTTCAGCCGTTTAGGAAGCGAAATTAACCCCAGAAAAGCTCCATTCCTTTTGAAGTTCACGGTTTGTTTTCCTTACTGTACAGTGCCGGGATCAAAGGCTCGAAACGCCCTCTTGTGTTTACTCTATTTACGAGGAAAAAGGGAGAGGAAAAAAAAAGAAAAAAAGGAGTAAAAAGAGGGGAGAAAATAGAGCTGCTTCGGCAATTAAAGCATCAATTTGCCACCGCGGCGGAAATCCAACACCTGGCAGGTCCCGGTGCAGCCGCCGGGGGGATCGCGGCTCCCGCCCTCGGTCCCGCCAGCCGTGACGACACGGCCCCGCCCAAGTGACGTCACACAGTCTCGGGGGCTGCTTCGGCCTCTGTTTCTAAATGAGGGCGGCGAGAGACTCAGGGAGCACCTGGGGCTGTTTTTGTTTTGTTTTGTGTGTTTTCTGTAAACACGCCTAAGGAGCCGAAGCCGGCCCCGCCGTACCCCATCCCCGGGGCGGCGAGGCGACCCGGGCGCGGCCCTTCCGCTGTGCGGCCCTTGCGGGGCGCCCGCCCTGATTTCGGACCCCCAAAATTCCGGGGCGCGCTGGGACGGGTGGACGGGGAGCACGGGGCTGGCTGCTCCCTTCCGTGTGTGCCCGTGTGTCTCCGGGACCCGCGCCGCGCTGGCTCCCGCAGCACGTAAATCCCCGGTGCGAGCGCGCTCCCAGCCTGCTCCCCGCTATGCCACCGGCGGTGACGTCGGGGGCCGGCGGGGTGACGTGCAGCGCCCGTCGGTGACGCGGGACGCGTCGCCAGCGCCAGGGCTTTGGAGAGCGGAGCGGGCGCGGTGCGCGGCGGGGCCGGGGCTGAGCTGCGCTCCCGCCCGCCCGAACGCGGCGCTGCGGTGTGCGCAGCGAGCGAGGGGCTGCCCCGCCTTCGCCCCCGCCTCGTTTTCCCCACTCCGCCCGGCGCTGCCCCGCACGGTGGGGAGCTGCTCCGCGGTCCCTCTCCCTCGAGCGTGTCCCGGGCCTCCCACGCCCCCGACTCCCATCCTGAGGGAACGTGCCGTGCGAGCGGACCGGCGGCCGGGGCGGTGGAGGAGCACCCACGGCTTTGCCTCAGCCTCCCGCAGCCGGACGCACGGGTATAGCCGGCACAACAGCGCACACCACGGGCACGGCACACGCGTGTCTCCGCGCTGGGCTATCCTTCCGGAGCGCTCCCTACCGCGGGGCTCCGCAGCGCCACGCGCGCGCCGGGGCGGGGCGGCGCCAGCGCGTGCCACGGCTATGACGTGTGACTCCGCGTGACCGCCGGGCCCCGCGCGCCCCCCGAGCCCCGCCCGCTTCCGCTCCCACGGCGGGAGCGCGCCCGCATGCAAATTAGCCCTGATTGACATCCCCACAGGCAGCCAATGGCGGAGCTCCTAGAGAGCCATTGGCCGGGGAGCTCTGGCGTCAGAGATGACGTAGCTGGCAACACCGACCAATCCACACCACGTATGCAAATGAAGGGGGGGCCGGGGAGGGGGCCCCGGAGGCGGCAGGCGCCGCCCGGTGGCCGCGCGGGGCGCTGCAGCCGGGCCTGGCGGCACCGGAGCTGCACCGAGCCGCTGCCGTGGGGCTGCACCGGGGTACCGGGGCTGCACCGAGCCGCTGCCGTGGGGCTGCACCGGGGCTGCACCGAGCCCCTGCCGTGGGGCTGCCCGCCGGGCTGAGCGCGGAGCACATACACAGAGCACAAGCGGACAGGCGGCTGAGCCCCTTGGCTTTATGCTTTATGAGTTTTAGCACTTGTCCACGTCTGACCAGGGCAAAAAAATTAAAATAAAATTGGAAACTAAGTCCACAGTCACTCTGGAGCTTCACTGTCATTGCCACCCCGAATTCTCTGTAGGGCGAATTTCCTACCCTCGGCCAGGGGAATTGGCATTTATTGTTAATTAGTCAAAGCAAAGCGGCTCCGGCTCTCTTTTCCCCGGAACGGAACGGGACGGGACGGGACGGAGGTGCTTTGCGGGTTGGCTCGGTGGCAGTTCCGGAGCCGCTCCCGCTGGAGCTGCCGCTGCCCGAGCCGGTTTTGGGGATGCTCGGGGTGGCCTCGGGGGCTGCGGGACCGGGGGCACCCGTGCCTGGAGCACGGTCCCACGCCAAACAGGCAGACACGCACCCAGCAGCAGCCCCGGGTCGGGCCATCCCCGTCAGCTCCTTTGTGGCGCACAGAGCGGGGTTCGGCCCGAGCTGTCCCCAGCCCTCCGTCATGGAGAGCCCGCCGCGGCACCCCGGCCTGCCCGGTTCCCATCCCAGTGTTCCGGGTGTGACTCCACGGCGGGACTGCAAATACACACACACACACTGGCCCCGGAGCGCGTTTCTATTTTATACTATTAGATTTTATTCTATTATATAGTTTTAAGTGTAAAGAAGGGAAGTTGCCCTCTAAAGAGCTTGCCCGATCCCATGAGCTCACTGGAGCTGCCTCTATCCTCCCCTGGTCCGGGACTGCCACAGCCAGCCGCGTCCCCGAGCCCGGGCTGCCCGCCGAGCTCCCGCGGCCGCCGTTCCTCCGGCTCCTGCCCCTCTTCCCATCCCGCTTTCGCCGGGTTTGCGCATTTGTCTCCGGGGGAGCCTGCAGTCCCTTCGGTTCGGTTTAGCAGACGAGGCACTTTGAGGCCACCGCGTAGAGAGTGGAATTTAAACAACTTTTAATGGGCCGAGAACCATCACGCTATGCTCCTGCCCGGCGTGGCAGTGACTCCGGAGTAGAAGGACATGTCGTGCCTGTGTGAGCCCCTTGGAGCTGGGCTGAGACAGCTCACAAGTGCTTGTGTACGTGGGAAAGCTCTTGAATTCAGAAATTCATAACTCGGCATTTAGGAATAATCCCATGAAAGAATTGCAATGAAAGGATTTTTCTTTTTTCTTTTTTTTTTTTTTTTTTTAGGGGGAGTGGAGTGCGAGAGAGAAAGATATTCTGCTTTTGTGACTTGAAAAAAAAAAAAAAGTTAAATCAGTGTGATGCTCCAGGACAGTTTATTCTGAAGTGACCAAACACAGAAAAAACATTTTCCTTTTCCAAGAGAAGGGAGAAAAGCCACCTTTTTTTGACAAAGCACTTTTACAAATGTCTCTGTATCGTGTGGCTGGAAGAGAGTGTGGCTGCATGTGTGCAGGAGTGGTTAGCAGGGGGATAAAGAGGCTGCAGGCATTGGGAAAGCAGTGATTCCTGAGAACGCATGTGGAGCTGTTCCCCCTCTCCCCCTCCTTGTTCCTCCCTTAAAACCCTAAACAGACATTCCAAGAAAGAGGAAACAATCCTGATTTGTTTTCATTCGAGGTTGTAAAGCAAGACCCAAACAGAGTTAGAAATATAAACCAACTGAAAGATCTCCCAGCTGTTTAGCTGCTGCTTCTAAACAAGCCTGATCTCTTTCTCTCCTTCTCCACTCCCAGATCTCCCTGGCTTGTGGTTTCTCTCTAAATAAGGAAGGTTCCTTAGGGAAAAACTTGCTGTAATTCACTCCGTGAAGAAATGACTGTGTAGTTTGGTGAGAAGTGAAAGGGGCCTTGAGCTGGGGAGGGGAATGGAGATGGTTGCACAGCGGAGGGGATATATCTGCTATGGTAACAAGGAGAAACAAATGCTACACTTCATTGCACAAGTCTGATTACCCACTGGGCTTGGAAAGAATCTCCTCTCCCATCTCCAAATAATCGGAAATAATTGACCCTGTGCAAAATTGGTCCCCCCTCCCCTCTTTTCCCAGTGCAGTGGTCATTCCCAGGAGCTGCCCTGGGAGCTAAGTGTGCCCTGTGGTGAAATGGATGTGTTTGCTGATGAGCTCGTTGTAGGATCACTGCTGAACCGCGGCCCCCCACTCATTTTCTCCCCTCCTCTTACTAATCCTCTGTCCCCAAGCCTCTCCCAGTCTTTCTTCAGTATCCCACCGCCTTCCTGGCCTGTTCTTGGACAACCATTTCTTTTGGTTTTATTCAGGCCACTCTGCACCCTGAGGGATGTGAATACAGAGCCTGTGGTTTTCTAGTCTGTTTTGCTTTCGCACAGAGTCAGAGAATTGTGACTTTAAAATGCTTTCACTGCATAGTTTGTTTGTTTCTATAGCATGGGCTGCCTGCCCTGGCGAAACCCTAAAGCCTCCCCCCCCTAAGCCCTCGGCTTTCTCCTTTCCATGAAGTTGAGGCAGTGCAGAAGAATGCTGGCCGGAAAGCAGCCAGATCCGTGCTGGGGGCAGCGAAGCAGGACAAAGTACAGCTCGGCATCTTTCCCACAGTGTCACGTCTGCAGGCTCGACAAGGGAAAGTGGTTCCCTGGGGAAGTACGGGGGGCTGGGGTGTAAAACTAACAACAAAGCAACCAAGCAATCGACAAAAACAGGAAAAAAAAGGAAAAATAAGGGTTTCAAACCCCCCCACTCGCCCTCGCCCCCCCATTTTACTGCTGTGCCACAGATTATTTCCTTCCCCACGGATGTGTTTGTTTGGCTTGGGAGTCTGTGCTTGTGTCCGTCTGCTACGAGGTGTTACCTTTTTTGCTCTCATTAAGGGAGCATTGTGCAGTGTCCTTAAATGGTGTCCCCAGATCTTATGAATTGCGTTCCCAAAGCCAAAAGTGCGGGGGCGGTTTGGGGTTGAGGGGGAATTTCTAGTTAGGAGGCACATGATGCTTTTTATGTATTCATCTGTACATACACACATATGTAAACACACACATATAAATGCACGTACACACACACGTCCATATATGGGCGTATGCACATATATGTACCTAAATATGTGTGTTATATACCCATATATGTGTATGTACATATGTGTACACGTTTATACGTACATATATACGTAGATACGTGTATAAAATAGGAGCGGTCCGTGCCAGCCACCGGAGGGCAGCAGACACCGGGGAGCGGCCCCGTTTCCAGCGGCTTTCCATCCTCCTGCGAGGCTGCCGGGCTGGGGCAGTGGGTTTGTTTAATGCTGTGCGAAAACCGGTGAAATTCGGGTTAGTAGACCCATTTCCATAAAGAAAAACATGCAATGTTTTCTGCACCCGTGCTTCGATACTTCTTAGTATCGATACTTCTTTGATACTCCCTTATCCTTAGCAAGGGAGATAATACCTTAAAAACCAAAACCAAAACAAAACAAAAACACCACCAAAACATTTCTACACCTTCAAAAACCAAAGCAAATTTTTGAAGTTGTTACAGCTGTTTTGGGGAGATTTTCACATTGGTTCCCTCACAAAAAACCAGTAGGACAATGCTGGAAAAGCTGAGAGCTGTCTTACTGTTGTCTAAGTGTGACTGTGGAGTCTTATGAAATCCTGGGAAAACATGTGCATTTAATTCAGGAGAGAGATTTTAACACAAAGCAGGCAATAGATCCACAAATTGGAGCTGCATACACAGTGGAATGCCTTTTCTGTGAATTTTCATTTTAATTTTCTAACCGGTCCACTTTGTCTAGCTTGATGCTTCTTTGAGTTCTCAGTATCACTCATGTGATGGGGTTTTGAGGCCTCAAATGGCTGCAGAAGGCAAAATTGCCCAGTTGCTTTCTGTTGGCACTTTCACCAGGAACCTGCACATAAGCTCTGCTTGGGGACCATCACTAGGTGACTTATCCAACTGCAAGGGAGTCAGAAGCTCAAGAAATCAACCCTAGAATAAACAATTCTCACATGAAAAAAAAAATTGCCATAATTTAAACTGTGATTTGTGTGCTAGAGCAGGTAAAAGAGATCCCATTGTTTGTTAGTGATTTCACAGGGCCCTTGCAAAACTGCAGCTCACTAAAGACAAAACAAATTAGCTGAAATTTAAATTGTTTGTTCTAACAGTGTACAGAAAAATGGTCAAAAGCTTAGATTTTGTGCATCCTGTATAGTGTAAATGTTCTGCTGGAGAGGGCAGACGCGTTCCAAAGGTTCCCTGGCCAGGTCTGAGTGATCATGGAGCTGAGGGGACTGACTCTGTGATTGTGTATTGAGTCCATAACCTGTGGCTGGAGGTCCTGATCCCTCGGAGCCGGCAATAGCCGCGGGTGACATGGTAACCACAGTTCCTGTCATGTCACTGCTTGGGGCACAAAAGGCCATTGAGCCCGGGGATGCCGGGCGCTGAATGGGAGCACTGCAGCAGTTTCAGAGCCAGAGTCTCTATACATGACACTCGAGACAGATTCTTTCTTCTCTTTTTCAAAACAAAGGAACAAATGAAACAGGAAACACTCAGCAAAGAAGCTCAGATGCTTTCTCATCCTCTGCCTCTGGGCCTTGCTGAGCTGGATGCAGAGGGAGTACGAGCAGCCTCACTGGGAGCTTGCAGAGAAGGGGCTGATAACAGAGATATGTGATGTGTGGGCATATCTGTGGGATATATGTGTGGGATATATCTGCTCCAGAGGTGCTCTGGCCTTACCCCAAGCCTGGCTGATAAGCAGTTTTGAACCATTTTGCCTATTGGCAGTAATGTGATCTTTCCAAAGAGTAGCATGTTTTAGTTTGGACTTTAGTTGCAAGCCTTGTTGTCGAACAGCCAGAGAAAATGACTACTCTGACATTTTGCCTGTGCTGTCATCTACATGCATAAAATATCATCCTGCAAAGCAGACATTCAGTGTTTCATTACCCAGAAAAATAAGCCAGGCTCCCAGCAGAGGTGTGCCCAGGGTGCCCAAGTAGGTATGTGCATGACTTTGTCCCCAAGGATTTTTTCCTGACATCCCCAATAATTACTTGTACTTCAGGAAGCACCGAGATATGGCAGTTCCAGCAAAGATTCCTGTTACAGGAAATACTAATGGGAATTGTAGACTCTAATTTAACTCCTGGTCATGGTGCCTGTGTCTTAGATATCTCAGGCCAGACTTGTACTATATGAATGGAGTCAAGGGAATGGTGCTGACTTAGCCCATTTGGGAAATCTATCCCACCGTGTTCCTTATCTGTTTGCCAACATAAAGCCTGCCACAGAATCTGTGAATGTACAGTGTTTGGGTAGCTTCTGAATAACTCTGGAAAGAAATTTTCTTTTTTTTTTTTGATAATATGGTCTTGTTGCTGTATTTTTCCAAGATATTAAGTGGGAAATACACACAAGAGGCAGATACTGATTTTTTGAGTTTGGGAAACCCCTCTCCTGACCAACTGTGAGACTGTAAACAGAAATTAATTTGGTGTGAAGATTATAAGCTGCAGCTCTTGGAGGTATGTGAGAATGAGTGCTGTGGTCGATGCAAACGCTTTGAGTGGCAGGAAGGGGGAGCAGAAGGGTAAAAATCTCTGCATTTGGGGTTTTTGGTTTGGAAAATAACTAAACCCATGCATTATGGGAGAAACCAGAAAGCTGTCTTTCTCATGAGCCTGAACTTCAGAAGCAGTTCTCTCTGAGACTGTCAGAACCATCCACACAGACTTAGGCAGGACTTAGATAGTCTGGGGAGACACTAAGTATGGAAACCGTCTTGAAATGGATGTTGAGAATAGGATACTGCAAATGAGCAAGTTTAGCCCCCTTCTCTGTACCTTTGTCTTAGCAAGGAAAACTTGGTGGCCCAAAGGAGAGAATCCTGCAAGCCCAGTGGATACAAGGAGAAACACTATGCTTTTCACTTCCACAGGTGTCCCACAATAAGCTACATTTCTTTCATGTCTTTACTGCCTATTTAGATCCCACTGGTGATATCAGATGTCACAAAATATTGTTCTGCCCACCTTTTTCCATGCGACCATGAGCATGGAATAACTAGGATTTGCTTATTTTTATACTCAAGTTATAAAGTAAACAGCAGCTTCAGAGAAGTGCACCTTCCAATTGCCTTGAACTAAGTGTAAGAAACATAGTCCAAGGACTCTTACTGTGGCCAGGCCCAGGGCATGTCAGGTCCATGGATGAACTGGGGAGCTGTGCTTTCCTCTCTGGACCAGGAGTGATGGGGAATGTGTCCCTGTTGTACACACACAAAAAGGAAGGTTCATGTCCTCCAAATGAAAGGAGATTGAGAAAGTAGCTTTTCCATCCTAGAATCCAGCTTCAGGGATTCCTGAAAATGCATGGGGGACTAGAACTGTACCTGTCTACATACAACCCCAATCTTCTCCTAAGTACTTAATTGTGAAAGTTGTGGCATTTTTGTGTGTGTGTGTGGCGCACTTTTTTTCTTCAGCTGTTTGTCATTTTTGAAGGCTTCAGGGACATGAGTCCCCTGGAATGTCAGCTATGCTTCTCCCACAGGGAAACAGCAGGAGCCCCCTTTGGGCACCGTGCCCAGCACAAGTCACAGAGCCCCAGGAGGGAGGAGGGATGGAGAAGGTGCTGGAGTTGTGGAGAAGAAAGAGTGATTTACAAAAGAGGTGATTGAAGATTTCTCTGCCTCAGGAAGTTTAGTGCAAATGGAATTGACTGATGATTACCAGGTAAGCAATAAGTCTAGTGCCCGGGCATGGGCAGCATTTTCCATGTAACTCAGAGGAACTCCATTTCACTGTAAAGCAGAATTTTTTTATTTCTTTTTCTTGTCTTCCTTCTTTTTCTCTTTCCTTCCATGGGTCTGTGAAAGAAACTAATTTCACAGATTTCTTCAAATTACCTATATTTCTCCTTGCTTTCAGAGCTGATGCTTCTGGAAAAGGAGCACCCATCTACACCCATCGCGGCGTGCAGACTGCGATGACACCCCAAGAACTGTGGGTGACTCCCATCCTGTGATGAGGGTTTCTGTGACCCTCTGCTCCCCCAGAAACTGCTCTCCCTGAAGTGGCAGTGCAGGAGCAGCAGACAGAGCCTGAAAGCATGAACAAAAATCTCTTTAACCCATAACTCACCCCCTTCCCCTACCCGGCAGGTCTCTGCTTGAAGGATTTACTCAGCCCCTCAGTATTTTTTATTCAGGCTGATCATCAAGTGCAGCGATCCCTAGAAGGGTGTTTTGTTTCCTGAGCAGGCAATCTTCAGCATGGTCAGACTTCAACATCCCTCTGACATAAACTTTCAGACCTAATACAGTGATATATTCAAAGGTTTAAGGGCAGAGCAGGTCTCCAAATGAGGGGGAGAGGTTAAAAAATAATAATAAAAAAAGGCTTTTCCTTTCACGTAAGAACTGGCTGATTTGTGGTTTGGACGCCCCCACTAGATACTGAACAGAGGGCATGGAAAAGGTTTGTTTGGCTTGAGCTCCTCTTGTAGCTTTTGGCAGGGCTGCGGTCCCGGCTGGTCCCCCGCTGGCCCCGCTGCCTTGCTCTCTCCAAGGTGTTGACAGAGTTTTTCAGCTGCACCAGAGGCCGCAGATCCCACGTCAGGCTCTGAGATACACTTCTTGATAAACACATCTGCCTCCGGCGATTGGCAGCGCTCTTTCTGGAAAGGAAAACAAGAAATGGCTTTGTGTAAACAGGCCCAGCGGTGTGCGGAGTGCAGCCCAGCACGGCTGTGGGAGCACGGCTGAGCTTTTGCCCCTCCAGCCACTGGGATGGGGAAGTGGCCACTTGCTGACAGGGCTCTGGCAGGGGCTGTGGCATGCCCAGCTGCAGCAGCAGCCCTGCTCTGCTGGCTGCCCTCTGCCGGGGTATGGGAGCTGGCTGGGCCATGGTGACTGCCCTGGCAGAAAGCACGGTCACCCCACCATCACCATGGCTGCCCCATCGTTACTAAAATGATTTCTGTGGATATGTGTCTGCGTAACTTGGTCCTTTAGCCACCCTCAGTCTGAAGTGCTGTCCAGTGGTGGCTGTTTACCCTGTGTGTTGGAATCACTGATGGCACTCGCAGCCCATGGAAATGGGCAGAGAAAAGTCTTGATGAGGCAACATGGCAGTTGAGAGGGCAGAAGACAGCCTTAGCCTCAGGGAAGTGCCCTCCCTGCTTCCCATTCCTGCTCCCCTTTGGTGTTACCTGATAGTAAAATTGAACAATCATTAAGGTTAAGAAAGACCTCTAAGATCATTGTGTTCAACCATTAACCCAACACTGTCAAGTCCATCACTAAACCACATCCCTTTTGAACATTTCCAGGGATGGCGACTCCACCCCTTTCCTACGCATCCTATCCCAATATTTGACCATCCTTTCAGTGATGAAATTTTTCCTAATATACTATCTAAAGTAAAGTCATGCCCCCATGGCATGACTTGAGTTTTTTTCCTTTCATTATCCAGGAGAAGAGATGGACCCCATGAAGAGGTCTGTGTTTGGAAGATAACTGGGAGAGGCTTCATTTCTTGCTGAACATGAGTGCTTTGCAGAAGTATGAATAACAAATCCCTGATTTCTTGTGCCCTGAACAAAAGAATGGGCATCTTAAGCAGAAGTAACAGGGTTTGGTCAGCATTAGCCCTGCCCCAGCAGGGAATGGTAAATTTCCTTATGTGCCTTTTGAAAATGAGATTTCTTTTTGCACATGAATACAGACCCCAAGTGGTGTTTTTACCACTAATTTTTGTACTGCTGTAGCAGTACAGTAGCAATTGCTAAACTCCCTTGCTGTTTGCCAGGAGACCACAGAGGGGGGAGTGTTTGAAAACCAGTGCAGCTCCTCAGAGCTCATCACCTCTCCTTCTGCCATCTCCCATGCGATTGTTGTTGCAGACTGCTGTAAGAAAGAACCATTCACATCTCTCAGTCACTTCTGGAGGCTGTGGAAGATGACTGTAAGATGCTTTCAGTGCAGTAGAGTCTGGCATAAACCCAGTCTGTAAATGCTTGATCTTTCTCACTGCAAATGCTTCAGTCCAATGCTGATGGCATTTCTGTTCAGCAGACAGTACTGAGTCTGACAGTTGTTTGTCAGGAAAATACAGACTGCTTAAACTATAGGCACTAGATAAGAATCTTGAAATAAAAAAATCAGTGGAATTAAAATAAAAATCTAGAGCAGATGTTGAAAGTCCCTTCTTTCCATATTTTATCCCCCCTGAGGGAAAAAAAAACCCTTCTGCACAAATGCATTTTGGAGAAGGAAATAGCTTCCTGGTGGGGGCCTTTCTTTATGTCCTGGAACTCCTGAGGCTGTCTGCTGTTCCCTGGTTAGTTATCAGGACAGACTGGGGCACAGCAGCCAAGTGCTGCAGTGCGTTCTCCCCCAGGGCTCAGGGTGTTGGACAGAGGTGCTGGGGACTTTTCCCTTCCCAGCTGAGTACACGTGGCAAACTTCACTTTGCAAGCGCACATTTGTAAGGCTTCCTCTGGGGCCCGTGATTTTCCTCTTTCTGAAGTGGCTGGGGAGCAATAAGCTTGAAGGGCAGGGTGTGTTCAGAATATACTGCTCCTTTTGTATATTCTCCCCTTTCTTAAATCAGAGCTTGATTTAAAATGCTGTGGCTTGAACAAATCAGTGCACGGGAGAAAAATAACACAGTGGGGGGTAAGAACAGAGCGTGGTTTCATTCTCAGTCATACTAATCATCTGCCTTTACAACAGACTGCAATATGTTCGAAGGAGTGATTTATCCCTCAGCACTGCAAGGTGACTTTAATAGGAGACTCCATCCTTCCATCCAGAAGCCCTCATCCCTCAAATGTCTTTTATTCCTGTCAAATGTATTTTCTTCCTATAAATTCCCTTGCACAAACTATACTTTTGAAGCAATGGGATTGTGCATCAAGTGCCTTGTAAACAATTGATGGCTCTGGCCGCAGTTTGGGATAGGAGTATGTGAGGATCAAGGCAATCTGAGTGCACTGGAATGTGAACACTATTCCCCCCTCCCCATCTATGCAATTAGCAAGGTCACTGTGCCTTGTAGTTTTGCTTCTATAAGTGGAAAAACATGTAGGCTCTACCCTTTTTTGGGGTTTTTTTGTTTTGCAGAGAGCTGGTGTGGCTGTCATGTGTTGTTACCTGTTTGTCAAAGGAACAGCAGTGGTGTTGTACAACACTCTGGATGCAAATAAGGGAAAGGATGCATGCCTTGGATTGGTAAATGGAGCCTCTGTGTTTGCTGTGACCTCTTCTTCCTCAGCTGACTGTGGATCATAACGATCGCTGCCATTTGGACAGGAATAATTAATGAGATAAGTGTAGGTTAGTGGCTTGTGAGCAGCCAAGGGCAAGGCTGCCTGTCCATTTCAGCTCAGCCTAAACCATGGGGGCACTTCCTTCCTGAGTCAATAGTGATCCTGTAATGCTAACAAAAGACCCCCATTGATCATTGCCCTCTGGTAATTGCTGCCAGTGTGAGCCTGCCTCTCACAACTTGTTGACATCTCTGGGCAATTTCACTCAGCTCCTTAAAAGGTCTCTGCAAAAGAAGCAGGCTGAGGTCTGTAACGGGGTAGGTCAGGAATATAAGGACAAATGAGATTCTTCCACACAGATGCCAGGGCAGGGTACACACGAAGCTCCAAGCCCAGATGCTTTTATGGTGTTAGAGGAGTAACACATCTGTCTCCATGTCCAGCATCAGTGCTATTTTACTTCTAATTTATCTCACTAGGACACTTGGCCAAAACCAGGACATTTCTTTCTAGTGAGGATTTGTGTGAGTGCAGAATACCAGCTTTGGCTTGAACCAGACATAAGCCAAACCAACATTTTTTTGGGGGGAAATTGTACCCTCCTTGAAGCTGGGGGTTTCCCATGTTCTTTGTTTGAAGGTGCTCTCAGGAGGTTCACTGAGGATTATGGTCTGGTTATGGGGAGCTGGTGTGAGCTCTGTGGTACATATACTTGCTTTGACATTTATTTTCGTGGATTGTCCTGGGTTTGTCTGTACCCTGTTTGTAAACAGAATTCCTGGTCAAGACAGGAGATAAAAGACTTCTATTTCAGTAACATTCTGAGGAATTGAGGCAGAGGCTGCAAGAACTTTTTCTTGGAACATTAATGCAAACAGATGCTTTGGATGAAACTTCCTGGATACAAAGGAATGATCCATCAGCTCAATCATCTTGCTTCCTTGATGCAATAGAGACTTCTGTCTCTGATACATTCTTCAGGAAAACTAAAGAACAAAGTATTATTTCAAGTGAAATTCACCACTGGCTGCTGAAAAAAGAAGACAGAAAATAAATCCAGTGAGAAGCACCCCTGTGACTCCTGCACAGGAGCAGCATGGGGACAACAGCCACTTCATTCAATGGCTCTGGGATGCAGAGGGGTGCCCCTGGCAACTGTGGCCAAAGCAGACTTGGACAACCACTCTATATGAGATGCTGTCATGAAGGAAGTATAAGTCCATGATGTCTTTCCAGCTTGGGGGATGCAAGATTGGTCAGAGGAAATAAATTTCTTACTCAGAAGTTAGGAGCTGGGTCTTTCGTGGAAATTTCACATGTTGTTTTTCCTTTTGGGTTAGCTGGTAATGCAGCCCTCCAGCAATGGTTGTCTTGCATCTGATGTGCAGGTGTGATGTTCTAGTAACACCAGATGACACATTATCCTTTACAATATCGTTGAATCGATAAGTGCAGACCTTGTTTTTTAAGTACAGCTGACATTGTCTTGCCAAGGACTCATGTAAAACAGATCTGGGTAATACTGTGGTTCAGAAATGACAGCTTATATTAAAAGAGAAGCATAAGGCTGAAGCTTTACCACAGGATATTGGTTTTCTACACATTCTAGCAGGGTAAGATCAGTGTCTCATCTTGCCAGTGTGGATAAACACAGTAACACACTATGTGCTTCATGGAGATCTTTTGAAGGACGCTGGAAAATTAAGGGATGTTTTCAGCTGCCAGAATTCCTGCAAACACTTCAGGAAGAGATGCTCCAGTACCCATGACCATTATCTTCCATTCCCTCCCTCTTGCACTATTTGTTGCACTGGTACCATCTATCCACCAGATGCAGCACCTTCAAGGAGTATTTAGACAAAGGCTTGTTAAGGTGAGAGATGTCTTGCTCTGTAATACCTTAAGTGGGGTGTTTCTTAACACCCAAAACATGGCTCTGTGCTGTCCCAGCCCTTGGTTATTCCATTTTTTCTGTCCTGCCCAGTGTGACTTGGCATCTCTGTTAAACTCTGCTGTTCACCTGCCTGGCCCACAGTTAATTCTGGTGCTTCACTGCGGTTCAAGAGATGTTCTGGGAGAGTCCAGGGTGGACAGAGTAAACAGATGGACCTCAGCCAGACCCTCAAGGTCTGACTGGTCTGTGAGCATGTTACAGTGCTCCTCTGTAGTCAGTAGCACACTGAGATTCTGCCACAGCCTTCTGAATCAGCCCACTGAGAACTGCTCAGCATATGGGAATCTTGAGACAAATTCCCTACTGAAGAGCAAGAAGACTGTTTTCTTCCCAAATGACACTCAAAAGTAAATATGAGCCAGATCATCATGGTCAGGCTTTCAAATAGCTTCCCAGGTCCAGGAAAAGTGCTGCCATGTCAGTGTGGCTCCTCGTGCCTCTTTATCATACTGCTCAAAATGGCATACCTGAGAGTTTGGTAAAAATAAATGGATATCTCTCCACTCAAATGATAACCCCAGAGCAGAAAGACACTTCTAGTCTCTGTGTCCTGCCCTACTTCTTCCTTGAGCTTTTTCTCAACCCTGTCTGATTGAGTTCTCTCTTTCTTCCTACCTCACTGCCCGACTCAGTGGTGGCTCCACAAGTGTTACTAACTAAATTCTTGGGAAGATATTTTAAATGGAGGAGCAGATATAGAAACAAACAAGCTCTGGAGTTATTCTTCTGGCTCCCAGTTTCCTTCATGTCTTCAACTTTGATCCACTGCAAGATATGATGAGGTGACTCACCTTGGACAACATATTTTTTCAAAAAAGGAACTTTCAGGAATTCTCAGTTCCTCCCCAGTCTTATGGATTTTTACAGGAGTTGATTTGCTTTGCAGTGAAAATTATTGCAGGTGTTTCAAAGGGAGCCAAAGCCAAAGCCAGAGCTCTGATACTGCCCAGCATTTGCTAAATCTTTGCACTGTCTGCCCATATACCCTGAAGTTCTCTTCCAGCCCTGCCTCATTTCTGAAGCCATGGTCCTGACAGTCACAAAGAAATTGCCCTTTGCCAGAGAAGAGAAATCAAGTCCATATATGAGGCTCTTGAGCAGGAATAGATGTTGGTAGAAATGAGGGCTTGGATATTTAAGATATGGTAAAAATTAACCAGGTTCTGCCCAGGGGCTTCGCCTGTATACTGCTGATACTGGTTTCAATTTAACATCCTTCAAAATGTCTCCAGAGCCTTATGGACAGTTAGTGGCCTTTCTTTTACTGCTTTCCTTTTAGCAGTGTGCTGAAACCCTGTTTTTACACTCTTCCCTCAACATCCTCACAATGAGATCCAGCCCTCAGTTCCTCCACACCTACACCTGACTCTGGGAAATAATGGGAAGGAAAAAAGCCATTCTGTAGACAGTGGCCTGAAAAGCAAAAGTTCATCTGGTTTTAATACTTTTTCCTTTTGGCTATTGTTTTTGGTCACTGACTAATGCAATCTTGCTACACAGCTCAATCCGTGAGCATTATTTATTTTTGGGTCTTCTGCCTAGATGGAATTGTTGCCACCAAGTCCACAGGGCCATTATAGGAAAGGGCAGGGAAGTCCAAGAATTTCTTGGCATGTCACATGGGACAGTCTGGGAATGTGGCCACAGGGAGCAGAGAACACATGGTGCAGAGATAACCAAGGGAGTCGTGCTATGTAACAGGAGATTTGATTCTCTTTGATGAAATCACAGGTTGTGATCACATTCTGGATAAAAATTTACTTGTAATGAGAGGTATAAATATATGGAAAACAATAATATTTTCCTGAAATTTTGTAATTTGAAATTTTATTCGCAGACACTTTTTTTCCCCAAATAAGAAAAAAAAGAGCATTTCTAGAATCAGACACCATCTGATGGCTACTTTAGAAGTAAGGTAGCTGGTCCTTCTGGAATACTGATTCCTTGATCTTTGCATAAATTGGGAGCTTGGATGTAAGCAAACAGGATAATAAGATACAGCCTGGAGACACATTTTTTGATACTTTTCAGTATAAAAATATGAACTAGCATAGAGATTTTTCAACACCAGAATAACACAAAAAACTTGAAAAACTTAGTAAAGTAAAAAAAAAAAAAATAGCAGTCCATTCACAAAATGCACATTAGCTGTTCCTGCAGAGAAGCAAGACTTGCAAAAACGACCCATGAGTGGGAGGTCCAGGGTGATGTTTGAATCCTTGAATACAGAAAAAGAAGGTTTTGGCCCATGAGTCCTTCAACCCATGTTGGTATGATTCAGACAGCCAAATATCAAAGTTAAGTGAAAAAAAAAAGAGAACAGAAGATGGAAAACAGGGATAAAAACTGGTTGAGTTTGAGGATAATTTTTGTGTGCATTTGTATTTTGTTCAAGGGGAAACACTTAGAAAAGATGTAGAAATATTTATATTTGTTTAGACTGCATCAAGGAAAATGCAAAAAATCAGATAGCCAGAGTTGGGACAGAAATGAAGGTTTGTGGAGCTCAGATCTGTCCCAGCTGTCCCCACATCCTCCAGCCCACCATTTTCTGTCCTTGTGTGCCATCAGTGATGGGTGTTATCCAAAACTCAAGATTGCATTATTGTGAAAGGTCTGTGAATGTGGCCAGCCTTCCAATGCTTGGACAGGATTTGCATCTGTTGAAAATGTGGAAGAAAAGTGGCAAACAGCAGTGACACTGTAGCAGAAGTCTTGCATTAGCAAGTGCATTTATATACACTTGTCTTCACACCACTGAAGCCTAAATCTCCAGAAATGAGTGACTGGCTTAAAAAGGCCTGTAATGTGAACATCATGAAACTGATTTTCATCAAAGACAATTATCTGGGCAACGTTCTTTGGTGGATATGTTTGTTTATGGTGCTTGTGATCCAGATGTGACTGGATGTCATTAACCATCAGGGAGTACGAAAAGGAAAGAACAGACAAGGAGTTTGGAAAGGAAAGAGCAGAATGCGTATTATGGCCAGCATGGTGGCTTTTAACCCCTTGATGAAAGGAGCCAGAATTTCCTGGGACTCAGGCAGCAATTCTGGTGCCAGAGCTAAGGAGACATTGAGTTTATTTTATTTTGAAAAGGTTTTATGAATTGATCTCTGGCATTTCACACAGATGATTTCCACTGCCTTCTCACACATCCAAGAGCTTTTTCCTCTCCAACAAAGGTAAAGCAAAAATGCTCAGTTTGAATGAAGACTAAAAGTAAATCCAACCAGGACAGAAAACAAATGTGTTCTTCCTTGAAAATATGTATCATAGTTCAATATTTTGTTTTGCTTTCACTTATATTTAGGTGCAGTTTAAAATGCTGATACATAGCATATTTTGCACTGCTCAGTTCAGCTATATTAGAGCTCTCTGCATTTTAATGCTAAACTCTGAGGCTACCCAGGAAAATAGAATTGCGTGTGCCTACTCCCTGTTACCAACTCCATCCACATTCGCTTTAAATTGAGCACAGTTTCACAAAAAGCTTTGGCTCCTGAGACATGCTGAATTGCAGCAAAATGAACTCGACTTTTTGGCTCTGCAGTGAAATCTGAAAGCTCGGAATTTTCTCCTGGTTTCAGCTTTCACAGGGGCAGTTCCATGCAGCTTGAGTCCTTTGAGAAGTGCCAGGCTCCTAATGAAAAGGAGGTGGAATTGCTAGTTGAGGTTTCATGAGAAGGTGGGAGGGAAAGCAGAAGTGAAATTCTGCATTACCCAGAGCTTGTGCTGACAGATGAATTAAAATGTAAATCTAGGCTAAGGTTTCCAACACCAGGGCATAAAGTTAAGCTCCTGGTTTCTCCTCAGTCTCTTAAATGAATCCTAATTTTAAGAAACCCTCACTGCCCCAGCATTCCCCTGCAGAAAATTTAAACAGGGTTTTAGGAGCATCCAGTTATAAAAACCTTGGCCCAGCTTTCTGAATATATGCCACTGTAAATCACAGCATGATTTGCAGTTAAAAAGGGGAAGGAAACTGCAGCTTTAAAATCCAATGAGATGCTGTTCTTGTGTTCAAAGCCTTTGCAAAGTGTGAAGAAAATATTCAAATCAACACCAAACCAAAAGACTCAAAATAAAACTAATCACCAAACCCAGAGTGTGCAGATGTGTTCAAGAGGAAAAAAAAAAACAACCCAAAAAATAACAATAGAAAAAAACCCAAAGAAAAATAAAATTCCCTGGAGTAAATCCCTATATTGAGCTATTTGGGCAGGTCTGTTTCTCTGTAAGACAAGGGGCAAGAAAAGAGAGTCTGACTTCAGTTTTGGTGCTCTGCAGTGGATTGTGCTGCTTCTCCTGTCTGTCCTTTTGAGGAGTAAAAAAGAAAAAAAAATCTGAGATTAATTTAGTGAACCAATGAAACTGAGTTGAGCAGATCTACTGAAAAGTGATGCTGCTCATTTGGTCTCTTTGCCTGGCCCAGAAATGCCCTTGAAAATGGCATTCCCTGTCCCTAGACAGGGATCTCTGAAGATTTCTGCCTGGCTATCTCCTGTGCTGGTGTGAGGCACACAACAAACAATGCGAGTGTGCATCTTTGATGAGGCCAAAATATTTCGTGGTCACATCTCTTCTGAAATGTGCTGAGATGATTTGCTGAATCGAGATCCAAAAGCAGTTTGGGATGCTTTTTACTGGGCTGGTGAGAAGCTGACTGAAATAAATAGCAGGTGTCTTTTCATATGCTGCGTGGATGGCAGTGAGCCCTATGGAGTGGCTGCTCTGCAGCAGGGTTTGGATAGCATTTTCTGATCCCTCATTCCACTGGGAGGATTGATCTGCCAGAGGTTTTTTTGGCAAGAGCTTGCCTGCTTTGGAATGTAGAGAGCATGGGAGACTCTCCAGTGGCTCGGGGTGGGTATGACGCTTTTTGAATGAGGTGTTTTGTTAAGTATTTTACTTATTATAAACATCCAAAACTAAGATTCTTTTAAAAAGAGAAAGGAAATAATGTCAGGAAAATGCATATATAATTACTTAGATGTCTTTGGGATGAGGTCTTCTGGCTACAGAAACATGACATTACATTTTGCAAGGGGAGTGACCATTGTTTTAAGACAATTAGGCCCATTCCAGTCTAGTCTGTAATTTTCCATGGATAGTTATATCTAGAGAGACAGTTTCTTCACCTCTGCAAGGAATACAGTATTGCAAAAACAAGGCAGCAAAATAATCCTGCTTTATTTTTTTTTAAATGAAGAATGTTTTTAAACTGGGCAGTAATAACCCAGTTCGGCAACAAATTCTGGAAAAAAGTCCATGTTGAGTTCTGAAAAGTCACCAAATGCTTCATCTTGTGAGGCTGGAAAGAGCTGTGACTCTCTGCGCCATGTAATACTTTGGGCTGGGAACTCGACTCAGTTTTAATCTGAAACAGCCTTGTGTTCTGTTGCACATGCCAGCAGCTGAAGGCTGCATTAAGCAGCAATGCAAGCCCTCCTGTGTGGGGATGGGAGGGAAAAATCTGAATTTCTGCCTGGGACCACGAGGAATCCAGTGCTGGCTCAGCAGGCCAGATGCTCGGAGAGGTGGCGACCAGAAAAGAGAGGTTTGACACCAGCTCCTCAGCAATGTGTGCAAAGCCAGCCCAGCAGCATCCCTGCCAGGAGAGGTGAAGCCTGAACAGGTAATGGTGTTGGGAAAAACCTTTACAGGCTGAGAAGGACCTGCTGCTGTCCAAGACAGCTCAGCTGTTCTGGGCTGGGAGCCGCTCACTGTCTGCTTGTGGTGGTGCCTTTACAATGGTTGACTTTACAAGATGAAAAAACTGACTCTGCTCACGGGTCATCAGCTCATATTGGCTAATAAAATCCACACTCTGCCCACAGGCACTGCTGGCCAAGGAGCCTCCTTGGTTATGGCTGCATAAAACGGTCCCATACTGTTTGGTGCAGCTGTACATTGGGGAATGACATTTAAATTTGCCCATAAAAGATCCATTACTTTACAGCAATATTAAAAGAAACCATTTATGAGTGTTAAATCTTTATTTAAATATAATCCTTACCATGTGTTAGGTGGAAAAAGGCAGCAGCCTGTAACATAAGAAAGGTATACTCAGTATGTGGGGCTTTAAAATACTTAATTTTCCCAGATATTGTGGGGGGAAAGGGAGGTCTGTTTTGGTTGGGGGGAGTCCAATCTCTGCCTGGCCAAACCATGCAAGAAATTTTCTATTTATTTATTTATTTGTCATTCAGAAACATAATGTTTGCCATATTTATGTGTCTGAGCTCTGTCCTATGAGGGAACTGAAGGAGTGAGCTCTTCTGCTCCCTGTCCCACCCACCCCAAATATCACCTAAGGCAGGGTATGTGGTCAAACAAAGAGGAAGTACCTGTGCCCTCCCCATATCTCCTCACTCTTATTCCTGGTCTGTACATTTGAGTTCATCACTGGTGCTGTGTTCTCCATATCTTCCACACTGCCTGATCTCCCCCTAGCACCAGCATGGCCTGCTTTTCCTGTGTTGACATCTAGTGCTCTGCTGCTAACACTCCGTGATGGATTGCCCCAAAAGCCACCTTAAGCTCTTGAAAACCTCTTGCCAAGGCTGCCAGACAAGGCAGGAGCTCCCAGTCAGTGTTCCTGAAGCCAGGCTGGGGTCCCAGCGTTACAGGGGCAGTGGGGAGAGCACAGCTGGAGCAGCTGATGTGCAGGCAGTGCAGGAAAGGGCTGAGCAGCTCAGCCTGCCCCTGCCGTGCCCTGCTCTGCCCTTCCAGAAAAACACAGGCACCCCCTGTTACTGCTTCCTCACCCTTCTCCCCACCCGCTCTGCCTGCAGCCTCACTGACATTTTTATAAAACTGGTTTTCACCAGGAAACTTGGTTTTGACATCATCTCTGAAAGCTTCCTTCTTTTGGGAGAGTTGCAACATTTTTGTCAAGAAAGAGAAGGAAAACTCTGTCAAAACTCATTTGTACGAGAAACAAAAATTTTTTTGAAAGGAAACAGCTGCTGTATTTTATTGTTGTTTGGGGTTTTTAAAATTAATATTATTGATTTCCTAATTTTTAAAAGGAAAAAAAAACTGGCCTATGTTTTTTTTTTTTTTTTCCTTTGTGCTTGTCAAAATTTTCCCTCAAGAAAAATATTTGATCATCTTTTCTTTTGGCTGTCAATGCTACTGGAGACAACTCATGTAGAGACAGAGAAGAGGGAAGAGCAAGAAAGATTCTTGCAGCCTTTTCCTTTTTAAAACATTGTTTCAGAAGAGTGTGGAAATTTCTTCAGAACCTGTAGAGCAAAATACAGCAGTAGCCTTTGTATTTTTTCAAATCTCCAGGACAACTGAGAAAATCTTTTCCTATTGACCCAAATAAATCATATCCTGCTAATCTAATTCATACTGAGATGTTAGAAAAACAGGTGGATCCTGTTATCCTGAACCAGCTTACTCTAGTATCTGTGTAAATATTAAACTAAAAATTTGTGTACAGCAACACCGTCATTTTTACTTAGCATGGCAAATCTTGATAACACATTAACCATATTTTTTTCCTCAGCATCCACATCTGAAGCCATTTTCATTCCTGACCAGAAAATTAAAAAAATACATTGCATGCAATATGAAGAATAACTTATCCCAGATGAAGCACAGGGTGAAATGAAAAGAAGAAAGAAAAATTATTTTTGTCCAGTGTTCATTCTGTAGTGATGCATTTGTGCTCTAGCATTTTTCTTTTTGTTTATATCTTGCAAATATTACAAGAAATTAAGGGAAAATAGCAGATAGGGTGAATGCAATTTTCTTATCTGGATTTGTAATTAGAATCGGAACAGGACATAAACATGGGCCAAGCAAGCAGAAAAGGGAAAATAGTAAGCCTTGTTAAGTATCATGCATGTAAGTACAAAGCATTTTGTAATGCAGTGTTGATAAAAGCATTGTTAACTTTTTCTAGGATAAATTCTTATGCTGGAAAAACCATGTGTTACACAATCAGCACAAATCAGTGACAATCTCTGGATCAGGCCTTAAATCCTGGGAATCTCTGCTGAAATCGGTGCTGGTAATTCAGATTGAGACCATTGTAAGTGAGACCAGAATGTGATCCACGGCCCCAGCTCATAATATTGCAAGAGGAGCAAATCTTGTCAAGTATGTGTGGGGGTTTCTCCCTGATTTTGTGGGTTCCCTCCAATATTCCAGCCACTGTTCCTTTCCCCTCTGGTTGCAGGGCAGCTGTTCCCATCAGCAAGACACAAAGGATGTGCTGTGAAGGGGCAGAGTGGAACAGTGATTAAAAACTGCCCTTGCAAATACACCCAGTGCCTTCAGGAAGATTAACCTGAGGGAAGGACGTGGAAAGCTGGAAAAGCCTCCATGTGCTTTTGAAAGCCCATATTCATTTGCAGCAGATTGCTGCTCCTCTGGTGCCCTGTAAATCCTTGAGGAATGCAGCTGAGGTCTGGGATCTTCCGCAAAGGGATTTAGAGAGTTTGTGAAAAGAAAAATGCAGGATTTGTCTGACTTTTATAAATCTGGCAGTTTTAATATATTTTTATAGAAAAATTGTTAGTCATACGTATTTTAATAAAACTGTGCAGCTTCAGAGAATCTTCCATGAACCGACCAGTCCTATCAGCCATGGCTGTATTCAATATTTAAAAGTTTTTGCCATAAAATTTGAATCAATAATTTTCTGACAAGAGGTTTTCTCATTAACTTTTCTTTATTTATTACTTGTGATGGGCTACACAGCATGGCTTTGCCTTCTTACTTAAGTAACAGAGATGGGAGAATGAAAAGTACAAATTATGAATAATGATTTTCTGTATTCATGCAGAACCAGTGGCCAAAAATCTTGACAAAAAGTAGTCACATTGAAATAATGCAGCTTATATTCAAAATGTGCAAGTGCATTTTTTTTCACTTGATGACACCTATGTCCTATGCAAAATAATCTCCTTTGATTTTTGATAGAATGGACTAATTTTATTCTTATTTATCCAGGGGCAGTAGTTAGAGTGATTCAAAGATGAGGGGCAATCCAAAGGCTCAGATTTAAGGCCCTTTTATGTTCCCATTCTGTTGGAGCTATGCATGTAGTCAGGAGTATTAGCTGAAGAATAGATTGTAGACAATCTAGACAATCTTTAGGCAAAATGCTGTGAGAATTCTGATATTGCTGAGTCAAATTCTTTCTCATTTTTGATATCAAACCAATTGTTGGTGCAGATCTCAGGGCATTTGCTCTGTGGGATATAGATTCCATGATGTAATATAGATGGACAAATTCTGTTTAGTTAAAACTTCCATTAGAATAGTATTTTTTTTTTTTACTGTGTGTTTATCACTGTTTGTCAGGGGCCAGTTTTCTAGTCATGACAGGAAAACAAAACAGTTACTGTTGGGTAACAAATCTCAGACACAGGAAGTTTTGTGTTTTTCTGACAAAGCAGAGTGCATTTTGGGACAGACAGTGATGATTTGCAAATATGTCCCTGCTTTGGAACAGCTGTCACAGAGAGACTTCAGATTCAGACCTGAATTTCACGTCAGAACATGAGAGGGAGGGAAATCCAGAGTCCTCCGTAATCCAGAGGGTTTTTCTGGCACTTTAGAGAGGCGTGGGATCCCATAACTCAAGCAGTGGGGAAAGATTATTTCCTGGTTTCTCCTGGGCAGGCAATTCCACTTCATACAAATCCCTGAGGATGTCCTCAAACGGGACACTGAATCTGAAATATTGGGGTTCTGGGAGAGTGTCTGGGTCAGTGTTCCAACACAACATTACTTGCAAGCATGCAAAGAGGGAGAACAGTTGAAGTTATCTTCTGCCTGAAATGGAATGAGAACATTTTTGAAACATTTTGCTTTCTCATGAAACATTTTTTACCCATTGCCACTAATGGAGATGAACCATAAAAGCAGTGCAGGACCTGTAAGCTCAGACCAATTCAAGTCACTAACATTTTGGTAGAAATGAAAAAAAAATTATCGGAGAGCCAATTCTTCTTCCTATTGTATTGTAAGGTGCTGTGTGGAGACAAGGAACTGCTGCTTCTCTGTTCTGTACATTTCTGCACTGTATTTCTGAGTATTTCTGTATTTCAAGCTACCTCTGATTATCCTTTAGAACAATGTATGTGTTCTGCTGCATTTCTGTGCTGTCTAAGTGTAAAGACAGACTTAAATTCATTTGACTTGTCAAAGGAAAGAATGGTTGTCTTCTCCTAACTTGAATATAGCCCACAGTTAAGGGTTTTTTATAGGGATAAGTAACAAAAACCATGTTGGTAGAGTTTTTTTTCCCTGAGTTCTCTAGAACTTTGGCTTTCATCTAGAGATTTTCCCCTGAATTGAATATTTTAAAATTGAGTTTGACTAATGACCTTTCAGAAAAGTCAGACCATTTGTCATCTTGCATGAGAGAATGTAGCTGGTTGTAGTCAATTTTATTTAGAGATTTATTTAGAGATTTTTTTTTGTTCCCATGCTGCTCAAAGAAACCATTTGGATCTCATTCCCTTGAGGAGAAAACAATAAACCATAGTTTTGATGACTTGTTAATATGATTATGTTCCCGAGATGCAGACACAGATATGCTTGGTACATGTCTGTGCACATGGACTTCTGTGCCTCATCTGACAGAATGGAATATGCTCATGCTACCAACTGCTGTTCAGGATGAGCCCAAGAAACAGTGAAGACTTATTGCACAAAATCATTTGTAGAAATGCTGCCTTTCTATAGAGATGTTTTTCTTCTTGTTCATATTGTTGCAGATGATTTGCATAATTGTTGCTATCACATCTGATGTACCCCACTGTACATCCTTTTGTATGTGGTTTGCACTACTGAAAGAGAAGAAATGGTGGAAGCTGAAATTCTGTGGAGTCTTTGAGCCATTGCACATGTATTATTTGACCTTGGATTACTGTGATTTTTTAGGAAAGGGCCAGCAAGTCTTGGTATGCAGTGGATAATGCACTAGCTTTGCTTTTCGAGTATTTTTATTGGAAATTTGGATCATGGTTCAAATCACAACTAGAGACCTAAATGAAATGAGTCTGTGTTTTCATCTGAGCTCCCCAATGGACAATAATCCAGATCATAAAATATACCACTTAAACTTTGGCAGTCTTCTGTTCTCAGGAAGCTTTATTGCTTCGTGTTACCTTAACTCAAAGATAGTCCTTCCAGGACTCAGTTCAAGCTGAGGTTATTCAAAGAACAAAGTTTGTATTTCTAACTAACTGGTCTGTAAGCTCTAATAGGGTTACAAAGCAAACTCACATACCTTTGTGTTGTGTCTTAATGAAATTTAGCTGTTTGGCAGGAAGGAGTGTCAAACCATTCCCTCTGTACTCCAGCACGGAGCCAGAACGAAGCGGGGAGAGCTCAGGAAAATTAGTCCTTGAATCCCTAGTGCCAGAACCCTTCTGACATCATCACTGGTGGTTCAGATACTTTAAAGGAATTCAGCTCAATTTGGGATCAATGAATACAAAGGTCACAATTGACAGCCTGCAATTTTCGACCCTCACACCCTCCTTAGCCGTGTGCCAGTGGGTCAGAGTGTGCCCGCCCTGTGCCCGCAGGGTGACACGGCTGTGCCACACGGGTCCTGCACTGCCTCTGGGCAGCCCCAGGGACACAAGGCCCTGCTGAGAAAGGACAGCTGCATCCCAGGAATGGGAGCAAAAGTGCCTTCAGCTCCTCTGGGTTTACATGATGTAACTGGAGTCTCATTTTAGCCCGCAGCGCTGTGTGCTGGCCGCATTTTGATGTCATGGATGCGAGCTATTTTTCATGCTTTGATAATAAAAGTGGTGCCTGGCTTCAAAGGAAATCTGGCTTGGAACATCCTGTAGCATCTCAGAGGCAAATGTGTTATCAATATAGACACCTTTTCCTGATGATTGATCTAAGGCATAATGGTCCCTCCAAAACAAAAGGCATGGATGCGCTGTGAACGAAAATTTGACATGTATCCATGCACACCAGAAATAAGGGGAAAAGGTTCATGCAAATGTCATGGATTGCGGATGGATCCCAGGTGAAATTCCTTCTGGTTATTTTAAATATAACAACAACTGACATTAGTAGCATTTTTTTACCCTGAAGGTGAAACACTTTTCATACTGTAGCTTAAAACCAGCTCTCAGTTACATAAGTGTAAATCTGTGCCAAATAACTCCGGTGAGGCCAGTGGAGTTACTGAGGATTTACACGGGTGTAATTCTGAGCAGAGCTTGACCCTTTGTGGATATAGATATGCACTCAATTTATTGCACTATTACACTGCAAGCAGGTATGCAGGCACATCCATTGGGGAAGGAAAAATATAAGTCCCAACTACAGGTCATTTCACATCCTTTTCCTCAGCCTTGCTGCATTTCCAAATCAAAACTCACAGGCAGAACAAATCAACTTGAACTACTGGATAATAATTACTCAAGGCCATTTCAGCCTCAGCCCTATGCAAGGCAAAGTGAGGTGTCTTTCCTCCTGGTATCTCCTTCTACACTTTGTCCCCTTCCCCAGCTGTAGGCTTACCTTGATCAGGGCTGTGATGGTAGCACCTGGGTAGCTCTTTTATGCTGGGCTTTCATGGCATCTTGCTATATCTATGTGTGAACGAATGTCTCTATGTGTAGATGCATACACAGGGGTTATTGTGCTTGAGATGGCACCTTTGATAATCTAAAATAATTTGTATGCATGTAGATGTCTGGATGGGTCCCTGCTGAGAGAGATAAGTACAGGGACAGGGCGTACAGCAGGTTTTTTGCTTATCATTTGATACTGATTCAAGGTTGTGTGCTGCCACAGTGGCTACATCACAATATTTTTAGGAACAAGTGCTTTAAGTGAAAGGATGGGATGAATTGTGGGGAAGTGGCATATTATAGGAAAGTAGCAGATGGAAACCTAAACTGGACTTTGACCAGCATGCCTGGATAAAGATCCCTGAGGGCAGAACGGATGTAAAAAAGGGCCAGCAGATGTTTAGCGAGAGTAAGTAATCCTGATTCTGGTTTTACACTGCCATTGAAATGATGACACCTCCAGCAGATTATAGCCTCTTTCTTAAACCATGGCTTTAAATTAAAGCTGCTTACTTCATGTCCTGACTCATTAACATTTATAATTTTGGTGATGCCTCTTCATGGTACATTTTCCCCCTTGCAGTTCATCCTCTCTGTGTCTCACTTTTGCTCACTATGTGCCAGGAAGGCTTTTCCTCCTCACAGTCCCTGAGTTGTTTGCATTTCTGCCTTAAACAGCCAATAGACCTCAACCAGCTACCAAAAGAGTGAAAAAACTCCTTGCAAATTTCTCCTTCCATGCCTTGTTTAACCCTGAAAGCTCATGTGGCTGAGGCACAACACTGCCAAAAAAGGTTTGGTCTTTACTTTTGTCTTTACTTTGATCTTTACTTGGGTGACCGTTTATGCTTTCTGAGATTGAGAGAAGAGCAACATTTGCTGCACCAGGTAAGAGAAAAGCAACACTTCTGCCTCTGCTGGGGCACCTCATGATGTTTTGCTCATGAGATGCTGGGCAAAGCTAGGCTCTATGCTCACACTGCTGTCTGGAAACCAGAAGTCTCAAATCAATTCCTCAGGAAAGTCAAGAAACCTGAATTTTCCTTCTAAAACAACTGAAACCACCCCCTTTCCCCCTCCTCTTTTTCCCCTTGTTTCTTTTCTTTTAATTGTTCTTTAATATCCTCTTCAGCAAGTTTTAGAATAAGAGTCTAAAGTAATTTAAAGTATTTTTAAGTTTTGAAAATCAGTTAAAAAATTGAAAACTTTTGATATCTGTACAGAACCGAGTTAGCTCCTTTTTACCTATATGGGTAAAATATCCAATGCCACCCTCACCCTGTGTACATAAAGTGAACCGCACCAGCTGTTTCATTAGCTTTTCAACTTGAAAGGAGTACTCTGGTGCCCAGGGCCAAAACTATCTGATTTTCCCACAAATCAGGTCAATCTTGTATCAGAGTCCTTAAAAATTATCAAACCACTGAACAAAAATCTTTCCTAAGTAAATTGCAGACAATTGATTAATGTCTTATCCAGATCTATTGTCTTTGAACCTTTGTAAGAAGAGGGAGATGCTGTATATTCTCAGAGCTGGAGTTTGAGTAAATCATCTTCTACTAAAAGAGCATATTTTCTATAGATTTAGAAAATAGATGAAATTGATACAGATTATTTAAAAAAGAAAAGACATTTAATTGTTTTTTTCAAATGCCAGTTTTCATAAATACTAACAAAGCAATTTGGGATTTACACCCACCTTTCCTTCAACTTGGTAAATTTGTATTTTTCTTTTGTATTTTTTTTTTTGTCTCTGGTTTTTAATACAAGACAGTGGAGGAAAAAATTATGGAAGAAAGAGAAGTGGAGGGAAAAATGAAAGAATGAAAGCTAAGTGAAGGAAGACAGGCAGGCAGGGAAGGCAGGAAGGAAGAAGAGGTTTGGAAGGAAGGTAAAAATCAGCCTTTTGAGACACATTTGTGGAAAGTCACTAAAGGTTTAATTGCTCCTCTTCTCTTCTCTTCTCTTCTCTTCTCTTCTCTTCTCTTCTCTTCTCTTCTCTTCTCTTCTCTTCTCTTCTCTTCTCTTCTCTTCTCTTCTCTTCTCTTCTCTTCTCTTCTCTTCTCTTCTCTTCTCTTCTCTTCTCTTCTCTTCATTTTTCTTTCCATTTTGATCTTCTAGGAAAGAGGAGGGGGGTTTAACTTTGTTCCCTGTGAACCGACAAGTTGAAGGCGCTGCTTCTTCCCAGCTGAGTGCTGCTGAGCTGTCACAGCTGCCAGCACATGAGCAGAGTTGACTCAGGCAGTGCTGTGGACATCCAGGGACTGGGCAAGGATTTTAATGACTGCAGGCAGGAGGGAGCTAGTGCAAAAAACACCTCAGTTTAGGAATCAAGAGGTGTCAGGGTGTTTCATAAAAATTCTGTTGCCCATGCAGAGAGAGGATGGACTTCTGACTGTTTTAGGTCAGAGCAACATATGATACTGATGGTTCAGGTATGTGCTCAGTCTTTTCTAGTTCAGGCTTGCAATCCCATGTCAAAAGTTAGAGTTTGGCTTGCTTTGGAAAACAATTTTCTCGCTATGAACACCTGCCCCATGCAGGACTGCCAAATGCAACTCAGGGTTTTTTTTGGAATTCACTGGAAGAGCAACAAAATGCAAAGACGCCGACGCCAGGGCACAGCATCAGAGAAGCAAAACTGCTGGGTGCCTCCAGAGCCAAATGACAGCCAAGATGCTGAGGCAGAAGGAGGTGTGTCCTTGGGGAGAGAGCAGGAGGTTTGGAAGTTGTTCCACTGCTGTGGCTTGCTGACACCTCGCTCTGTGCAGCTCTCCATCCATGTCTGTGTGAAGGTCTCTGAGGAGGCTCCTTTGAAGGTGGCTTGCCAGGCCTGGGCTGCTCCATCCCTGCACCTCCACACCAGGGACAGCAGGGATTGAAGCCAACACATCAGTGACACACTGCCAATGCCCCCATCTTCCTGAGCTTGGTTTACAGGTTTCACTGCAGATTTTATTAGCCTGTGATTCAAACCCCAGCCCTGCCACAGCTGCCAGGTTGTCCAGATGCTTGCAAATGATAATAAATTAGAAGTACTTAATGCTAAAGATGTTTAGTATTGTGTGAGGATAGAGACCTTCAATCTGGAACATTGTGTCATGTGTGCTTTTCTCTTGAACTTAGTTGTGGAATGTTCACCTAAAATTTATTTTATTTTATTTTATTTTATTTTATTTTATTTTATTTTATTTTATTTTAATTTTGTTTATTTTATTTTTAAAATTTGTTATAACTTACTTTATCTTAGTGGCTTCAAAGGTTGGGGAAAGACTCAGAACCTGGAGCATTTCCATTTATTTCTGCTTGCAGCACTTTGTGCTTCTAAGTACAAACACCAGAAGGATTGCAGGAGCCACTGCAGCAGGCTGGATGCTGGGGCTTACTGCAGCAGTCTTCAGAGAGTGAGATGGATTCATCTGTGTGTCTGACACAGATTTGCTGCCACCATGCCTACATGAGTGTATAAACCTCTGGCTGTTTAGGAGTGATTTTTAAGGCTTTTCTTAAATACAAGACAAACCCCATACCAGCATTCACCCTTGGGTATGGGTATGTACACCCTTGGTATTACTTGGTACAGCTAACATTGCCTGAGAAGCTCTGCAGATTTCGTGTTGGAATATATTTTTCTGTTGATTACTATATTCAGAAGTGTATCTTTCACACTACATTCTTCACCCAGGTATCAGATTTGTATCAATCAGGCTGTTCCATGTTGTATTGCACTAATACAGTTCCATATCCTCATTTGGGAACATGAGAAATACAGGGAGTGTAGAACTGGGCCTGTGGGTTGATAAAAACCAAAGAGGTTTTATAAACACAGAGCACAGATTGACATCCTTCCTTCATTATTAGGGCTTAAAGCTCTGCAGGAGGGAGAGCGTTAAGGCTTCAGCATCTGTGAAGCAGCTGGGAGGAAGAGGGCAGAAATGGGGCTTAAAGCAAGGCTGCCAGGGCATCTCTGGGCTGATCTGTGAGACTGCAGCCAGCAGTGGCTTTGGGCAGGTCCTGGATGGAGTGAGGGTGCCCCTGAGCAGGGCTGAGGTGGGGAGTGGTGCCCAGGAGCCTGGCTGTGGGGTCTTGATCAGTGCAGATCAAACAGCAAAACTGAGGGAGCACCTGGCAAGGTGAAGATGGCAAAGCTGATGCTTGTTATGATGCAACACCAGTGTTTGATTTGCAGGCTTGAGAAAAAGTGCTAGTACACCAATTAGAGTCAATCCCATTCCAGTGCTGAGATATTGTTGTGACAGGTATAGACTTAAAACAGCTAATTCTTGTATCCTTGAGAATTCCCTGATTGGGAAGGACCTGCCTGTTTCCGAGGGATTAATTTCAAAATGTATGTGGGTCTGTTACCACCAGCAGTGACTCCTAAGCTTTTTTTTATGACAGTGATAGTCTGGGCTGCTGTCAGGCTGGTGATTGCAGCCCTTTGTCCACAAGCCTGTTGTCAGGCTCAGGACATAGACAATCTCTTAGGCCCTCAAAGCCCATTAGAAACCACTCAGCAAAACAGATAAATCCTCCCACTAGCTGCAATTTGAGTATTGTGTTATGGTTCCCTAGTGTGAAGTGACACAAGCTCCAGGACCATTCCTCAGAAGGAATGCATCTCTTGTTCTTGGGCAGGTGGCTCAGGCTGCAGAGCTTTCTTCAGGCTACTTATTTCTACCTTCCCCCACTACAGCAGGCTCTACTCCTATCCAGTAAATAGGTAGCTTGAGATGGCTTGTCTTGAGAGATACTTTTCCATGTTTAAAGCTAACTACTAGGCATTTTGGAAACTTGGTCCTTGCTTTGGAATGTTTCTGGACAAATCTAGTTACAATGCCTATCTGTGTGTGCAAAGACTTTGGGTTCAGCCAAATCTCTGCTTCTTGCTGCTATTTTTTCCTTTCTGGAGAATTTGAAGTGTCTGCAGTGTAAGCACATAAATGTGCACAAAGTGGAACATTGTGTAGAAAACACAAGGATTTTCAAAGGAATGGCTTCTGTAGTTTACTTACAGGTTAGAAAACAGCTAAGCCTCCAATTCTAATAAATTACTTACAATTTTTTTTTGTTTTGTTTTTGTTATATATCTGTATATTTTTCAGAAACAGAGATCCCCCTGAGAGCTTTAAAAGAAGCTCTGTCAGCTGTTATTTCAAGTCATCAGGTAAGAATGTTTTCTAGTGAGAATGTTCATGGGGAATGATGAAGCAAAGCCCAGCCTATTTGGAAAAGGACAGGTGACCAAAGCCATGCATAGCACAGCCTGGGACCATGGTCTTCCTCATGTATAACACAGAGCATTCCCTGTGGGACTTCTCACAATGCTGCATGCTCTAAGGATTGCACTGTTTGGCCACAAATGGCTAATGCTTTGCCTTAAAAGTGCAGAGCCTCCATTTGAGTGTCTCTAATAACATATTTGGGTTTTGTTAAACAAGGAATGCTTTCCACGGAATTCAGAGAGCAGAGGATCTCTTCCAGTCAGGCTGCAGAGCTGAGCTGGGATGGGGCTGGCAGTGCAGGAGGCCAGGTGCAAGGACTTGGTGGTCATAAACAACCTTCTCCTCTGGACTGCAGGAACAGCAAGTACAAAGCCCAGGCCTCAGCCTTGCTGTGCAGAGGGGATTTGAATGCAGAGATTCAAGCTGGAATAAATGCTAGGCCAAGCACTTCTCCAGTACTCAGCAGTAGGAAAATGTTGCTCACATCATTCTGAAGTGTATGTACACTTTCTAAAGGGTTTGGTTGAGAAAGAAACCAGAAGACACCAAACATGTGTTTATATAAAGCCATTCCCTGAGTCAGAGATGTCAGATATAAATTGTCAATGTTTATATTCCTAAACATGAGAGCAAATAGCCTTTGGTTTAAATATTCATCAGGCCAAGTTGAATAGCCTGCCCTGAGGGATCCTTGCAGTTCCAAAGGAGGAGCAGCTCTCCAGCAGAGAGGTTTTTGGGGGAACATCAGCTGGGCAAGGCACGATGCTGACTTGGCTGCTCTGGAGTAGGGCTTGGTGTTCTGTCACTGTGCCACAGCTGCTGTGGGCACTGTTAAAGCACATTAGGTCTGTGCATTGGTACCTTCCCATCCTGCCCAGAGGCATGTGTGGGCAGCTGGCAGCTCCTCTGTGTGCCCAAGGACAGTGGCCAGGCAGGCTGAGCCCTGTCACACTGTCACACACTTGGCTGTGGGCTCACCCCAGAGCAGGGAATGCTGGCCAAACCAGTGTGTTGCCATGCAGATGGTTACAGTTAAAGAAAATACAATTAATTAACCTGGGCTCCATCAAAGTGCCTACTTTCCACTCAGAAGATATTCCAGACCCAAAGAGACTGCAGACAGGCACTTAACTACCTGGATCCATATGGGAAGGAGGCAGCAGGTACTTATGCTTGCCTTGCTGGAGGTTCTGTTTCTGGGGCCAAACAGTTTATGTTCAATGCCTCCTTGCAGTCCTGTTTACTCTGCTTCTGATTTAAGCTGTATTAAAGGTAAAACCAGACTGTCAGTGAACATGCAGTGTTTTTCACACAATATCCGTCTGTTTATTTGCAGTCCTGCACAGGAAACAATGAATTCTTGGGTAATGGAGTGGAATTTTTTTCAATGTTTTTTTATCCTTTCAGGATTGTTCTTAAAATATAACATATTTTATTGATCTGATTTTTGTGTATGACCATTTTTATCAGACATTGTTATGAAGATTTGCGTGTTTTGTTCTCTGCTCTGTGTTATCCAGCTCCTCTTTAAGAGAAGGTGGTACCCCAGCCTGTTCATCTGCTCATCTGCCAGGCCATCTGCAGAACACTGCTGAACACACTGGCCATTTTTAGCATCTTTAGACAGAGCAGTCACAGTCTCAGACGTGAGCTCTTAAACCTCAGAAAACTGATAGATGTGCAAAAATGGAAAAACAGTTCAGGGAAGAAAATCTGCAGGGTGTGTTCAGACATTTAGTCATGTTTAATGTTCCAGTTCACCAAACCTACACATGCATGGGCTGCTCAGCCACGTGTGCCTCGTCTGGAGCCAGCTTTCATCAAGCCAGCTCAGGCTTTGATGAGGGCAAGGAGGGGTGAGCTGATGGCACTGCTCCCTAGTGGGAAGGGAATACTGCTTTGTTAATTTTACTGCACTTTCTTCCATTTTTACCCAGAAAAAGCTGATGTATTGTGTAGGCAAAGGACTGTACGAGTAGGACCAGAAAAGTTATCCTCCCAGATCTGACAAAATCGCTATTTTTAATCTCTGAAAAAAAAAAAGAGGTGTCAAAATGAAGATTCTGATCAAGGCTGACAGTCATTTTTTCTGTGAATGTATCAAAACTTAATTAGCTCTTGTAGAAGCTTTGGTATTGATGCAGGGCAACAAGAAAGCATAAGACATAAACCAAGAATATTTGTACAAATGGTATTAAAGATTTCTCTTTTCAAGAGGTGACAGATTAACTAACAAAATAATCCATTTTATTGGACAAATTGGTTAGAAAAGTGTGTTGTCTGGCTTACCTCCAACAAAAATAATACTATTAAAAGCAGCCAAGAAATTGATGCCAAATTAAAAGAAGAACAGTCTGAGCTCTGAGTGACAGAAGTGGCCTTTTGCCAGGAAAGATATGTATGAATGCACGAGGAACATTTTCTTCTTGTTTTTGTATTTACATTTGGCATTAAGAAGCCACCTAAGGGCTGTTAACATCTGAGGTGGTATAAATCTAAACAGGTAAAAGACAGGACAGATTTTAAAAGCGTTTCCCAGCAATTCATCTTGAGCACACAGCTACTAAGTAGTCTCACTCTTTGAGCGCAGCACCACAAAATAAATTATCGTTTCACATTTTTATTAGCATTTCATTAGAAATAAAATCCAAAATGTTTGACAAACCATATTTTTAAAAGTTTCTGAAGGCAGGTTTAAGGCGAGAGAGGGATTTTTGTTTAGTTTGTAAAAGGGGTAGGGTTTGAGACCCCTGAGGCATTTAATTTTTTAGCACTGAAGATCCTGCTCCCCTCCTGTTGAGCCTTTTCTAAATTTTCCATGTATACCTGAGAACCCAGTAAGGCTCCTTCTCAAGGAGGGTGCTAGTCACCGTGAGGAAAGGAGCTGAAATCCAGCCATGAATAATAAATGTTTGGGAAACAGGTGAGAAATCATTCTTGCCCGATGGCTGAAGCTTTACCAGCACACTTAACACCATCCATCAGACCTTAGCTGCCATAAGTTGCCTTCTGTGGAGCTACTTTACTTTACGCTGGCTGAGAATCTGGCCCTGCATGTTTGATTTAATGGAGGCTCCAGTTCAGACTGAGAGCAAATTATGGTGTGTACTGAATGGCTGCTTTCCAGAGGTTAGCTGGACCAGTCCAACAGGAGAGGCCCCAGCTGTCTCTGATCTCACTTCTTCAAACTAAAGACTGTTAAAATAGTCATGGAAATGGGAAACAACTACATTGTGATGAATGTGCATGCTTGTAATCCCCAACAGTCTCTGCTTGTCATTTTACTATAAATACGTTCTCTGGAGTGACCATTCTTACATGGAAAATTCTGAATGCAGTTCATGATTCTGATATTGAGTGATTTTTTTTTCTTTCAGTGACAGTGTTTGTGTTTCCTACTTTTTGCTTTCACTGGACTGGATGTAAAAGAAAAGTTTAGAAGATACATGTTTCAGGGAAATATTACACTAAATATAGTTTCTCAAAGAAGTATCCTAAGAATCTGTCCAGTTGTCCATCTATTTGTCCTATCATCCTAGAAAGACCTTTAAAATTAGTTTTCTTAAAGAATTTTTTTTCTGATTGATATACAGTTCATTCTGTAATTCTATTTTATATGTAGAAATAGTTGAAATTTGTGAACAAGGGTAACGAAGACTGGTTCTGATGAAATAAGAAATCTTAGGATATGTTATTTAAAGTCTTAGGTTTCAGGATCATTTTAAAAACAGAGGTGATGATCCTGCAGTGAGATGAGCTGAAGCCCAGCCCTGGTGGCAAATCAGGCAAAATCTGCAATCTGTTAGGGAAGAGTCTTTCACTACTATTTGCAATACGTCTCTGAGTTGGTCAAAATGTTCCTGTTTCAGATGCTGATGAACACATTGTTGAAATCAGAGTACCAATGACCTAACCCCCATCAGCAGATGTGAGTTATTTTTGTGAAGATGAGTTGCTCAAAATGCTCATTTGGAGGCACATGCAACATCATGAATACCAATGGGATAGCAGGGCAGTGGTCATTTTTCTGCCATAAAGCCTAGAAACAAATTCAGCCTATAACAAAATAGACGAAACAACTAAACCAATCCTGAAATCTGTTTAACTATAACAAGTCCTTTCTACTAAACCCTACTTAGTAAGTGGGCAACTCTACTCTCAGTATTTTCTGGTTCTGACCACAATCAGAAGTGTTGGTGCCCAAAGTCAACATACCATGAGAGTGGGATTTTTTTCCAACTGTATTGGAGCACAGGAAGTGCAAAGTACCATGCAGGAGAGCTTTCCTTGCGCTTTCAAGCTTTCTTGAATGGAGCTATCAGAAACTTTGGATAGGATCTGGGTTATGCTGGCATTCTCAAATGATTTTCCAGCCTAGTGCTGGTCTACAAACCATCTGAGGTTTGCCCATTGCTAATATGTTTAATCTTATCTAATCTGTTTTTTATTTAAACAGGGATTAATTGCATTTCTTTGTTCTTTGGTGACTTGATGCTAATCACATGCGGCACACTCCTTTGAATCAGTTACATGAATGCCTGAATTGCTACCTTTGATGATGAGAAACATCTGGGAGAGGAAGTGTAGCTAAGGGGAAAGGGAAAAAGGAGGCAGATGGCTGTATTCGGGGCCTCAGCTGTCGTGGAAGGAGCATTTTTCAAATGGCTCTGTGGGTTCCTCTCTCCTATTAAGATTTCTATGTGGTTCTTTTCTGCCTTAGTCCTGCAGTTATGGTATTGCCAAGTTCCTGAAAGCCTAAAATAAGCCAAAACTGTCTTTATCAAGCAAAACCTGGGTAGCTGGTAAGTTTGCACTCAAACCTTATTAATTCTATTGCAGGAGGTTTCCTGCATATCTGAGGGCTGACAAAATCCATAAGGACCCCCACAGCTATGTGGTGGGCTTGTGACATTTTAAGATGAAGGCAAATGCAGAAAACTGGAGGTTTAGCATAAGCAGAGTGGAAATTGGGGCCAGGATGATGTTATGAAGTCCAACCCCGTCCCCAAGATTGGGCTGTTCAAGACCCAAGTGACATATGTGCTGTTAAACATAGAGGCAAAGTGTCCATCAAGTTGGGACACCCACAGATTGGACCACAGTTTGGACATGAATATATGAAACAGGCCTTTATTGTTGTCAAGAGACCTCAATAAAGACCCAAATTGAGCAGTGCTGACATGACTTCAGTTTTTTATTGAACTTATCTTTCTCAGTGGCTAAGGGAAATGGCTTTCACTCGTTTTCAGAATATGGGTCTGTAATGATTTTCAAGGTTGTCCACTGAGAGAATTAAAAACTATGCATGACAGATCAGCTTCTCGTATGCTGACTTAGAAGTGGTCCATTTATGCCCAAGGGTCCACTGACTGTCGATGGAATACCTTTGGTCTGGGGAAAGTCCTGATCCTAGTAAAGCCAGTGACAAAATTATGAGTTTCATCGTAGTCGGAACTGAAACCTCAGCAACTCTTGTGGAGTTCAAGGAAAAAAAGAAAACATTTCATTTCATGACTGCATGGGAGGCTCAGTAATGTAGACAGATTGTCTTGCAGCAATGCCAAAAATATCACCTGTGTTTTAGAGGAATAAGCAAAGGACTCCAACAGCCCAATCTCTGAAGAGAGGCATATTAATCCAGGGGTTAAACTTATATAAACTCCATAAAAATGCACAGCATCAGCTCAACTGACTATTGCCTGCTTTAAAGGGATCTAATGGGAAAACCAAAGTACCTTTCACACTACTGTCAGTTAAAAGGCTAAAAAAAAGTCCAGCATTGCTCAGTGTCTAAAATCTAAACCAGAATCAATCAGTTTTCATGATATTGAAAATGAATGCTATAATTTTGTCCAGAGACTACCTTACTTGCCAGTGTATTGGCTGTCTTACAAAGCCTAGAACAGTCTGGTTGACATGTCTTATTTCATGTATGCTCTTGAGTATGCAACATATTTAAATCACACTGGGCACAGTTAAGTGCATATTTTCCCATATGTTGCTTTAGTGGAAAACTAAACTGAGGCTTACCTGCACGAAGCAGCATTTCAGCATGTCAGCATATTCACTCTGACTGTAGCTCTTGCATAGGTCAGCAGGAACAGGCACTTAAAAAAACTCTTAAGGTAAGCTCTGGTATAAAGTGCGTATAACAACCTCTATTTAACTCCCACAGGAGTTTATGAGGCTTAATTAATGCTAGCAAATTGGTTTAAGATATTTGTGTGAAAGATATTAAACTGTACAGAGGGTGGTTTGTGGGTCTTGCTGGTGTTTCAGAGCTCAGAGGTCTCCTAAAGCTTGGGGCTGAGCTCTGGAACTGGGCAAAGATGTGCAGGTGGGTTTGAGCAGGCATAAACTCATGACCTGTGCTGTCTGCTAATATTGCAGGTTGTCCTTGAGACTCAAGGCTGAGCTCAATGAACTCAGGAGATGAAGGCTCCTGCAGGTTCTGGTCTGCCTGTGTGAGAGAAACCTGTGCCAGCTTGGGTTGATGATGGCATTTTTTGACTTCTGAGGGAGCATGAGTGTGGTCTGGAGGGCCAGCATAGAGTGTGGTCTGGAGGGCCAGCATAGACTGCTCTGCCTCAGCTGGGAAGAGCTGCCTGCCCCAGGAACTCTGTGCAGCTGGCTCTGAAGGATCACCAGGGATGGGAGGATACAGCAATTACGGGAAAATTTTGCTTCCCTTTTCCTTGCCTTTGCTATTCCAGAGGGCAATGAAGCTTCACAGAACCCATTTGCTCCATCACTGCTGCATGTGAATGACAATGCAGCACACCTGACAGAAATATTGTATCAAATATGCAAGATGACAGTAGTCTATGAGCTTCATGATATTTTACAGAATCAGATCTAATTAATATGGTCTATTAAAATCAAACAAAGATAAAATTTTAATTGACACTGGCCCAAGGAAGGGAAAACACCAGATGTAAATAGTTGCAAATGTAAAATTGCTTATGTTGGAGCTTCTCAGATGTTTGGCTGAGACTTTTAAAATAAAACTGCAAATTCTGTCTCAGGTATTTTCCTAGAGAACTGCTTTTCAGAGTTTAGACAACTCAGGGTTGATAGACTTACTATCTCTTATAAGTGAAAGGTCTCTTACAAGTGAAAGCTTGTACTGGGCTTGGAGTAGATTTAAAAATAAGTTAATATCTAGTTTAAAAAAACAACCACCATTCCCATCAACACTGAAAACTCTTAAATGACTGAAATTCAGATGTCATGATACATGGTTGAGAAATGCCAGCTTGGCTGGAATTTATCAACCCATTAAAAAAAAGGTGGGAAGCACCTTATCTGAAAAAGAGTACAGATGGTGTTGCATTAGCTTCTCTCTTTTGGAACTAATCAGGGTCCTTTTTTTGGCTTATAGTGTCAGGCACTGGATATGAGCACTTTATAAAACCCATTAAGGGTCCTCTGCCTCAAGATGCTTCTGAAGGCAAACACAGTGGTAAAAAAGGTGCTCATGAAGATTGTGCTGTTTGATTGAATTTCCATTAAGAGTAAACTGCATATAAAATAACTGATTACGTATCTGCTCTGGGAATATCTCGACTCCTGTAGGTAGAATGAGGGGTCAGTGGAGTATCTTGCAGCAGATTGAAATTGAAAATTTTATCTGAAATAAACCTTCTAAACATGCCCATGGGTTTAATTCTGGGGGTTAACAAAAGCAAAACTAATGGCCTGTGAAGTTTATCCGTTTACAGTAGCCACGGATCCATACAGTATCACAGACACGTCTGAAGGTGTTGCTTGTTCATCTGGGCAAGCACTCAATGCCCAGAGACATCTTTCTTTGCTTTGGGAGCTTCAAACACATTCCTCATTCAGAAAATTCTTTGCATTTCTACAGAACACAAGATTAGCTGAAGATCTCTGGTCAGCAGGTTTCTTTAACCACCATGCAAACAGAAAAGTTCACTTTATTAGGGCTACAATAGGTGGTGGCAGAGAATTCTGCTGTCTAGTAAAGTTTCTGAATTCTCAAACTGATACTTGATAAGTACCAGTGGATTTCAAACTTTGAATTTATAGGATATGCTTCTCTTTCCCAAAATCTCGTAAAACCGGCACCAAGGGGAGCATGAAAAGCAACCTAGTTATAAATACCCGAACTGTATCGTAAATTGTACACTGGAGGCAAGAAAGAAGGAACTCCCCAACTCAAGAGACAGGCAAGCTTAGTGAATGTGGAGGATTGCATGTTGCCAGAATGCATTTCTCCCATTCCTCGTCCAGTGGGACTGAGGTAACAGCTGCTCAAAAGAACCCAATCCCTATCACTGCCTCTTCTGCTCTAGTCAGCACAGTAAACTTTAGGGAACTGTTATTTTGAAATTCAAAAGCACACATTTTATTTTGGCTTTCACTTTGTTTTAAAAATGTCTATATTTCTTAGTCGCACTCATATCAAAGTATTGGTTTGGAGGAATTCTAACTTGATAAATCGAAGAGTTTTGTTTTTGGAATTTTTGGAGTATTAATCTGATGTCCTCTTCTCTAGTGGAGGACAGATACCAGCGATTTGTTCCTGATTATGCTGTATTTTCCTACAGAAAAAGGTTGTTTAACTTGTGAGGGATGACATGTTAATCAATGAAAACTATATGGGACCATTTGATCTGCAATGATGAAAATCTTACCGCTTCTCATTTTTCAGAAATCTGGACAACGTTTGAGAGGCTGTGCCAAGCATCAGAGGAGGCAGGATTTGCTCCCTGAGTGCAATGGGAGGTTGTTTTGGAAGAGTTTTGGGAGGTTAAATTGATTTGTTGCATCTTGTCTTGAGGCTTCTCAAGAAGAGAAGCCAGTGGAGAGACACCCAGTGGAGAGATTCTGTTTAATTTTTGAGTGGAAGCCCAAATCATCTTGTTTAAAGACAATGAGAAAACCAATAAAACAAATAAAACAAAAGCAAAATAAATGAATTCAGCCAGGAAAATAGTAAACTTTTTATGCCCTTTGTAATGTAGCTGATGAATGTCTTGTGCTTAACTTTCCTTATTGCCTTTTATTTTGAACTAATAGTCTGGTCAGCCTAGAGATGATGTAGGTTTTCTTATTATTTAGGATATATTTTCTATGTCATATATGCAATTTTTAGCCATTTTTCTTACTGAATATGAAGTTGCCGTCACCTCCATAGTTTCAGTCTGGTCATAGTTAGACTTTCTGACCACACACAGGCCAACTTCTTACTTTTGGCAAGAAAAAAACAACTGGTCTCATAAATTATATTCATAAATATTTAGTGTACTCATATGTGTGGCTTTCTAAATCAAGAGAAGGAAAACCAAGACCTGAGGAAATCTGGTAATTCTGGGGGAAGAATAATCTATTTTCTTGGGAAGAAAAACCTTCTACAAAATCTGTAAAACTGTAATTTACTCCTGACATTTAAAATAAATCATGTTTTTGTACAAGTATAATGTGAATGAAACTACTTCCAGAAAATCAGTATGGGCTTTGACCAACAGAAGTACTTGAAATATTGAACACTGGAAGTATTCAGCATTAGTGAACAGCATAGGAAAGCATGATTTATTATGCCAGGAGAGAGACTCTCTAATCACGTAGGTCCCATTCTTAAGAGTGGGCAGTGGTCTTTTTCTGCATGTGACCCTTTCTTGTTAAAAGAAAAAATGGGGGCTGTGGTAGGTACTGTCAGTGGCTGGAGGCTGGTGGGGGTGATGTGTGGCCCTTCCCCAGCCAGGAACCCACCAAGGAAAGAAACCTTCCTAGGCTCCTCCTTTCTGCACAAAACACAATAAATAGAACATTTTTGGGTGGTGGGGGGAAGGGAAGGTGATGGGGTGGTAAGGAGTGTTGTCCTTTTTTTTTTAAATCATATGTTGGTAATAAAGATGATTTTTGGGTCTTCCTCCCTCTTTTATTTTTGTGCATGCAGAAACAGTCTTGAGTTAACATACTTCTTTTCTGTGGCTTTAGTAACAGAATTATAACAGTGTATAATAATAATAATAATAATAATAATAATAATAATAATAATAATAATAATAATAATAATAATAATAATATGAATGACACTGCAGCACACAGATGCTAACAATTTGTTTGTCGTGTTTGGACTAATGTAGGTCCTGAAAAATGCCAAGTGTCAAGAATCTAAGAAATATGTCCTATCTTCATATCATCATAGCATGGTTTGGGTTGGAAGGCACACCTCTAAAGATCATCTAGTCCACCTTTCACTGCTAACATTGCTCAAAGCTCCATCAAATCTGACTTTCAGTTCCTCTTGACCTCAGGCCTGGCCTTGGTTTGGCTTTATCCCTGCCCCAGGAGGATTAACCTCTCCGCAGTACCTGTTGTTCAATCTACAGTACTTTGGTTGCCTTTGTGCTATACTGAAAAATTTTACATATTGGATACAGGAATGATAACTACACCCAAGGTAAGTTTGTTCCCTACAGTTTGAACAGCATATGTGTTTTAAGTCCCACAGTTTTCTAAAGGCTCACAAAGAAATCTCTTCTCTCATCTTCTTGTTAAAATTCCCTCTTCCCTAATGTGATTAGATTACACTTTTTTCTTCTTTTTTTTTTGCACAACCCTATCCTAAACTGCCCTAAATTGTTTGGTCACCCTCCATTATTTGGATAAAAAATTCACAAGGCAAGCTAAAAAGGGTCAGGAGAGATGTTTGTGTGCAGGATCCTGTCAAATTGCCTAAGTGGAAGAGTTCACAAGACATATGTGACCAATTTTCATGGTTAGCTGATAGGAGATCAGTTGTGTAGGGTAAGAGCAGAAACTCATGCATCAGTGAAAATTATCACCCCTGAATCTCTGGCCAGATGTGCACCCCTCGTTGGATCCCATATTATTTTCAGGTGTCCATGTCTTTGCTCAGGTACTGGACTGGAGGCTTTGAGGCATGCCTTTGGAGTGTATTTCAGACTCAGACATTTGATAGGGCTATGACAGAGCTTTTTTCTTCACTCCTGCCACAGTGCTGATCATTGATAAAATATATTCAGAACACGCAAAACAGTTGGTCACCAAATCTGTAGCAGTGTAAACAAGAGGAGGGCAGGGTGCTCTGTCACTACAAAGCTGAGGGGTAAGGTGTGAGAACCATGAATAATGCTGTTAATGCACCTTGAAGTTACTCCACTAGCCCTGAAGGCTCCTTGCTTTATGGGTACAGCCACAGGACAAATATTTCTTCTGCAGAAGAAATGACATTATCTTTTGACACGTAATCCAACCCCACCCAAGAGATGTGTATGCCTGTCTGTAGGGCCCTGGGGGAATACTTAAAAATATCTGGCTGTGAGAGATGTGAGAGCACAGGGTACAGAGTCTTCATACTCTGTCCCTGTTGCAACAATGGCCATTTCAAGCACTGCTTATGAAGTTGTGCCATGTGACAGGCTACTAATTAAACTGGTGGGTCACAGGGCTGGGGGAAATCCTCAGCTCCTCGTCATTACCCATACGACACCCACCTGAAATATGCTGCAAGAATGCATGTGAGTTACATGATGGCTTGGAGTGAACAAAACTCTCCAGAGGAGCTGCTCTTCCAGCGAGAAAGGGAATCTGGGGGACAACTCAAAGAGGATTTCCCACTAGAAGGCATGGCACTGTGGCAAAATCACAGGGAAGAAATGCTAGGTTCATGTAAATGCTACTCAGAAAAAACTGAAATGTGCCCAAACTTAATAGCAGGTGCATGTTCCCAACTGCACAGCGAAGTTAAATGGAGATGAGATCTTTGTGCTAGATGGAGAAGCACATTTCCTGCCCAAAGAACTTGGAATAGGAGAGTGCAAAATTTGGCTTAATTTCTGTGTACCTATTTGCTTTTTGTTGGAATATTGCTATGTGACTTTTTATTAATTCCTAAGAAATCACTTAGATCTCTATTCCATGTCTTCTAATCTCAGGTAACTTTTTGAGTGTTTAACAGTGACCATTGGTACTAGTCAAAAATATTATATCCTCAAATCATCTGTGCTGTATTTACTACACTTATGTCAAACCTCCCACCCCCACTTCTGGATTTTAAAACTAGACTTGAAAGATGAAGAGCATGTCTTGGAGTTTCAAATGATACATAATGTTGATTAATAGTGACCTAGAGGGTCAACTGAAATTTAGGGCTAGAGTTTCTAGTAATGGAGGAGAAAATTACTGAAAAGCAAAAATCCTAATTTTCCCCCTTAAGGCACAATAATAGCCATTGTCAAGTTTCAGAAATATAACACCGTGGAGCTGCCTACTGAAGGAAGCTGCTGAAAGCCCTATTAGTAAAGTCCTGGGGAACAGGACTGAACAAATTTGGGGAAGGTACCCTGGGGAACTTTCAGGAGGGTGGTGAGATGATCTGAGGGCTCTTTTGATCTCTGTTAGTTATGGTTTTAAACCTTGGTATTACTGCAATATTACTGCATATCCCATAGTGAAACAGGAGAGAAGGAACAAAATAGCAGGATCTTGAAAAAGACAGGGAGACTTCGGCTAATGTGAGAAATAAACATCAGCAGACTTTTGCAATGGAATGGGTGAATTTCTGCTGTAAACATGTGGGGAAAACTATCTTTAGGGGTGAGTTCCCAGAACAATTGCCCAAAGGCCCAGAACATGGGCAGAGGCTCATACCACACTAAACTGAGTAGTGCTGAGACTCACCTCAAACAAAGGAAGGGAGAAGGGCCCACACTTTAACCTCTGCCTGAGGCTCCCATAAATCTGATGCTGACTCTGCCTGGGAATGTCAGAGGATGAGAGGAGATGGGTAGAAGGCAAGCCTGGTCACACTGGCACCTCTTATTTCATTCCTGTCACGGCTGCAGCTTCTGTCTCCTGAGGACTGACACCGTTCTTCTCTTTTCATAGCCCAGGATGAGGCTGCAGATTTAGTAAGGGATACCAGACACACCATGGAGTGGGACAGAGTGCTGGATATTGACCTCCCTGCATTTTCATTTTCTTTGTATATTCTGTGAGTGAGCCAGGACAGCTTAACTGGCAAGGCTCACAGAAAGAATAAATCAGCATAGTGGGAATGGAGCTGTCATGATTTATACAGATGAAATCCTTGTGTCTGTATTTTCAGTTTGCTTCTGTAATTTATTGACTTTTTGTCCTTTTGGCTTGACTCTGCCATCCTCCAAGGGTATCACAATGCCATTCCCCACTTCATAGTATTTCATCACAAAACAGAAAGTCACTCTTTGGGGGTTTTTTGATGTCTAAGAAGTCTTTCATCTCCATGATGCTATTTTAGGATAAGAACCAAGGCATTCTGGATGATATTTCAACTTAAAGAACACTTGTAAATATTTCATTATCAAGAATGACCTGTATCCAAGCCCTCTCACATCAGAGTTTTAGATCACAAAGAGGTAGCTGAAGGCAGTCTTTCCCTGATGAAGAAAAAAGAGCAGCTTCGAAAGAGGAGGTCCTCAAAGACCTAAAAATGGAAACTGATTCCACAAACAGGAATTTGTTACCTTTAGGACTTTTATAAATTTAGGATTTTTATGAAAAATGCTTCTGTCTTCTGACCAAACTATGTGGCATGGCTGTGCATGTTAATAGAGTCCATAGGCAATCAGATAAGACCTTTATTTTCGACATAAGTATTTGTGGAAACATCAAAATGATAGGTGTTTCATCTGAAATTGAATCTAGGAAGATAAACTGGGACCAGCATGTGACACAAGCATGATTTTTACCCAAGTATGGCAGGAAGAAATAACCTGTCAATATATCATATTATGAGGTTATATGATTAATCATACCTATTTTTTTCATTCTAAGTGGAGGTAGATACATGAGAAGGACAAGACAGAAAGATATTTCAGATAGAGATAGCAGACAAGACAGACAGAAGAAGAGTGATGGGGAAAGCATGAGAGAGGTGCAATTACTTTTGAAGATGATTGGACAGATTCAAGTTCCACTTTGTATTAGTGTGAATTTTGAAGAGTTCCCTTGGGCTTACATGATGCTCTTTCAGGGTTTATGATGGGCAACTAAAGTCATAAGCAAGGTCATTGTTTCATGTAAATGTCATCCCACTGAAATAAGAAGTTGAATTTACCCGAGTTTGATAATTACTTTTACTCTCACTTGGTTTTTCATATTAAAAAACCAATAATTTCAAAGAATAAATAATTTGTTTCTGAGTTTAATCCATCATACATTTTGCATATAATTGATTCCTCATTCAGTAATTTACATGAGACAAATCAGGAATATCTATGTTACTGTTAACAACTGGAGTTGGGCTTGATAGCATCATGATCTGCACTTGCATCTAACTGTGCACTTGCTCTTGCAATTGAAGAAATAGTCCCAGTGTAATTAATAATTCTTATATTGATAACATTTGTGGGGAAGCTTTGCAATGAGATAAAGATTTTAAAATAGCATTACCACCATGTATATCTGTTTGTGAAAAAAATCCTATCTTACAGTTTTTTTGTCTCACAGCTATTACCTGTCACTATTTCATATTTAAATTCACCTCTGATATTTTGGAAGAAAATGGTCCACAGAACTTTACTGGGGTCAGTTTACTTGTTACTTACTTAAAGTTACCAGTTTGTATGTTACTTAAATTATGGGACAAAAATCTGAGGTGCCTTTGTAAGCTGCCATAGCTGTTGCACAAGAAGTATGTTGGCATCTTGAGATTTTGCATGGCTTCCTCAATATTCCCCCACCCATGCAGGGCTGAAAGAACTGTCTGAGCACCATTTTCAGCTGCTGTGAAGATTTCACGTGGTACTTGTAGAAACAATGATTTCAGTTAGCAGCGAACAAATGCTGGAAATGTTTTGAAACCAAAGCTGGTGTGGGCTGAAGGCACTGAGAGGTTGCAACTGCCTATTTTGCTGATGCCAGTTGATACCATCAGGAAACAATTTCCCATTATTACTACCATTTATAAAAAGCAAGAACATTGTTAATGTTGTAGTTGTTATTAATATGAACAAATGTTAAGGGAAACAATTCTGTGTTAGTGCAGAGATGGTCCTGACACATTTATGCATTGCTTAAGCCCCATTGCCTTATATTGTAAGATTTCATCTCTCTGTGCTGGGTTGTCACATATTTCCTGGTGCTCAGGCTGATGATGCTTCAGCTAACCCTAACTCTGGTGGTTTTCCTGATTCTTAATTACAGCAGTAAAAAGTTAAGAACAGTCTTGCTTGTCAAATGTTTTAAATTCCAAACTATTTTAAAGCAGCTTGCTGTATATAGAGATGTTTGTCAAGTCGAAGAAGCAGAGAACATATGTGATCCATTTAACAAAGTGAAATCTAAGGATTTACCTAAGGACACAGGAATGCTGTGAAGTAATATTTATAAATGTCGCAGGTGTTGTGGTAATTGTAAATTGGCAGCCTTACATCATCCTGCTCTAATTGGCTTTGAATTCCAGTCTCTGCACTGTTATTTGAATGTCAATAATTTCATATCATGCTTGAAAGCAGAATGAAACAACTCTTTTAACTGGAGAAAAACAACCCTAGTGACTCACTCTGGTGCCTTCCACCACCATTTGGAGATGTAAGCTGGAAGGTCTGGGATTCTGAGGGCACCCAATTTTCATATGGGTAATGCTGGGTCATCATGCATACCAGTGTATTTCCACTATCAGCAAAATGATCTGAACTCTTGCAAGAATTAAAAACTCATGAAACATATAAAAATTATCTTCTTTAGTGCTTAAGTAAAAGGTGGTATATAACAATCAGCTGTTGTATAGTCAGTGGAAAAATTGCTTACATTAATTAAATTCTGTGATCTAAAATTTCATGGATGTCATGAAATGCAGACTTAAATGCGCTGTAACTCTGTCCCATATGCCTGTGCTATAATGGGACACAGGAAAAAGTAAAGTGGATATGTAAGTCATTGATAGCGACACCATTTAAATCCAAATCTAGAAATCATATAAATATGAGTTTATCATTAAGACTGTGATTTACCATGTCGAAGCACAATAAAGTGAATGGAAGTATTGGTATGTGTAAAAATTAAGCACACGCTTAAGGCTTTCACTGGACCCAGGATTCTCTGTCCTATGAGATTTATACTCTTAAATATGAAAAGAACTTCTGTGCCTACTGTCAGAAGCAGACCTCTCTAGATTATTTTCTAGATTTTGGAAACCTTAAAACCTTTACGACTTCTATATTCTGGTCTGATAATTCTTTTCAGAGTTAATAAAATGATGTCAAGAAAAATGCTTGCACATCTTAATTCATTATTTTCTTGGATCTGTTCCTAACTTCTTTGCATTCCTCCCACAAGTCAACAGAAGTACCCACATAAGCAAGATTTATATCTTTATTATTAATAAAGGCATAACAATACTACTTTCATTTAGAAAATTCAGATTACACAAACCCATAGGCAGTTGCCTTTGTGACAGGGTTCATCTTATTTGCAACTGTCAAGGTGTTAAATAGCACATGACACACAGGGCTTTGTAACACGCACCTGATCTTAGATGAGAAATTATATTCTTGAGAGCTGCAGTACCTGCAAAGACTAAGGAAACTCAAATTGAACAGTTATGTTCTCCATAACTTTATTAAATATGTCCAGATGAAAATATTAATAGAGGACTAACCTCCTTTGCCATTGCATGCCTTCTTCTGGTAAGGAAGGTCAGCCTCCTTCCATTTGCTTTTAATGGGCTTTAATACTGGGAAAAAATCTGGATACTGAGAAAATCAAATTAGTGTCTACTTCAACAATTGTACATAATTAACTTTGCATGCAAAAGAACTTTTCATGTCTGTTCATGTATTATTCTATCTATCTCAAAGTTGGTAAATTTAGAGAAAAATCAAAAAGAGTAATTAATATTCACAACATTGACTGCTACCCTAAGAACCAAACCAGAAGTTAAGAAGCCAACATGATAGTTTGGAGATCTAGCTGTAGTGTCATGTGAAATAAGGGATAGTCAGAGCATGAAGGAAAAAAAGTGCCTCTTCCCACAGACCCACACATATTAAAAAACAGAAAGGTGCAATTTGATATGTCATAAAATAAAACTTAGATGGGTCATAAGAAAGAAGATGAGTGAAAATTAAAATACAGATGCAGAGCTGAACAATATCATAATAAGACCACTGAACCTGCATTTTGTGGATAAGCTAGATAGAAATATAAAACTTCTAAGTGACAACTGATAAAACTTCTTACAGACAACTGATTAGGGGACATCACTGCCTCTACCTTGGAGCATATCATAGAGAGGGAATATTTATGTACAACTGGAAGATCCAGTTCTCACATCCCCAAGAACCTGGATATTGATATCACTAGTTGCTCGAGAGAAACCACACAGACCATGAGACTGTGAACGCACTTGAAATCTGGGCTTTTAATGTAGCAAAATAACAACTTTATTGCAGTGTACCTGCCATGCTTAGCACAGAAATATGTGGGCAGGCTGCAAGCACAGGGAGGTGTCAGGAGTATGGGCATTTGGGGCTTCCCTGCAGTGATCTGCTGGGTCCTGCTGGCTCGCAGTACAGCATGGCACTTGCTGCTGTCCTCTGACAATTCACTGTCCCGTCCTGTTCACAGACAGCTGGAGGCCTCTGCTTTGCTGTTTTAAGTGTCTTGGCTCAAGGGCTGTCTTTTTTAATCACACATTTGCCTTTTAGTCATACACCAGCTGGCACATGGGGTTCCTGTCACACACCACTAGCAGCTACTGGTGTTGTGGCAATACAAATAGTGTGGTTCTCCTTCATTTCACTCAATGTGCTAGATATTTTCCCCAGTACTTTTGGAACCATTTATTAAAAAAAAGAAGAAAAAAAGGTTGATTTCATAGTTGTCAAGGTTTAAGAATGGTTTTTCTCAATTCAGTGCTCACACCAAACCAGCACCAGCAGCTTCCTCATCCCTCCAGTTGCTAGAACCAAAGGTAAAGATCACAGATTGAACAAGAACAATTTATTGGAAACACCAATGAGATAAGAACATGAACAGTAACGGCAACAATATTAATAATAAAAGTGTACAAAGAGAGGGTGATTTATATGCAAAATTCTCACCAGGTCTGGGACAATGAAAACCAACCATGGATGGGCTCCTTACCCCCACAGGGCTTTTTTCCACTGCTAGCCATGCCCTTCTTCCCAGAAGCCAGAAAGTCTCTTACTTCTGGACGAGCTGAGGTGGTATAGAACAACCTAGACACACACACACAGCACCAGGCTCCACCTCCACAAAGCTACTGGGAAAAAAAAAAGCAATTTTGCCCTGGCCAAAACCAGAATAACACTGACTAAAATTTCAGACATGTTTTTCTAATTAATTAGATTTGTTTTCAGCTTGTAAAAATAAACGAAGATATACAAAGCCTTTAGATGGCTGGTTTTCCAAGGGCTTGAGAATATGTTACTGAAAGTTTAATGTTACTGGTAAAGGATAAATAGTCTTCTGTGACAGATTATACATAAGGTTGCGTTGCAAATATTAAATAATTGATAGAGATTCAAATGGAGAATAAATAAAAACTGACATTATTTACTTGAAGTTTTCTTCCCTGCCTTGAAAAAGGAATGCCTATTCCCCAATGTATTTGGGAGAAGAAGGTAAATCTGTTCGCTGCTTTCACATCCCAATTTTAGTGTTGATGGAAGGAAAGAAGCAGATTTTCACGGAACCCGTTCTCCTGTGCTGTTATACCTTCTGTACTCCTTTAGATCCTTACCATGGCTGGTGGCTTTCCATTTCAAGAACTGGATCAAGATCAACAGGGGTGACAAATCACACTCCCCTTTGCCCTCACCCTGGCCTTGTTCTGCACTTACAACCATGCTGAAATTTTGGCATTAAAGGAGTATTCTCCGCTCCCAACAGTGATCAGTTTGGCTTTAGGGAGATTTTTTTGCATAATACAGGAGGGAGAATTGAACAACTGCACCCTAAAGGCAGATGAAGAATGCGAGGAACTGTGAAAACCAGGCAGTTATGAGAAGGCTGGGTATCACTGACTCTCAGACCACAAGTCTTCTGCTTCTTCCTTGCCTCCTGCTCACCAAATTACAAATACATCCCATTCTTTGATGTATTTATAATTTGGTATCATCAAACTTAGGAGTGGAGGCCAGCTGAATGCAGGAAGCATCACATACTCTGCTGTTGTTCACTGGAACTCCCACCTTCATGGGCATGACTCCTGACTGATGCTGGTATTTTCATTGTGAAAATAAATACAGAAGGCAACACTCAGTGGCCATTCCCTGGCTGGCTGTGTTTCCTACAGAAATGAATTAGCAAAAAAATGAAGCAAATGTGATTGCACTTTATGTTGGTTTTCCTCCTAATAACTTTTGGGTCCGCAGGCCAATTTTGCCTCCATTTGACAGAAGGTAAAAGGCTTTAGGATTATTACCTTCCTACAAAGCTGGGGAAAAGAAGCATCTGGATAGAGGAGATAAGGCCAAATGAGTGCCCTGCAGTTGGAAAAGCAAACAGATTCATTAAGCCTGACAGCAGCCTGCTGGCCACCAAGCACAGGCTACCTATGTCACTGCCTTTTCCTAAGCAAGTGTGACAGAAGGGAGGTGGGATGGAGACAGAGTGATTAGGAGCAGTGCAGGAACACTTATCCAATATATAGAATATGTTCCTGTACTTCTGATCAAGAAAGATTTTGCATAGTATGAAGCACTGGAATCCATGAATTTTGAAACAAAATTGCGATCCTGAGCAAGCGCTGATATTCTGTTGTGGACCATCCTAAATTTGGAGCTGTGTATGAAGCTCAAAAAAACAGGTGAAATGAGGAAATGTAGGATAAAACCAGGAAACAGGTAAAGTCTAGAGATTTGAAGTACTTATAGTCAATTATCTAAATCTATACATTGGCTTCAGTTGTTACGGCTTGATTTCCCTGGTTCTGAATATCTGAAGCACTCAGCAACTTATAATAGTATAATAGTATTCACATTCCAGCCAGTTCTCTTTAGGTGGCTAGATAAATGTGGAGATAAATGAATAATTCTAGATATTTGAATTTGGGTTTTAAATCTGATTTTCAGACATGATGAAAAGTAGAGACTCCCATCTGAAGCCATGGGCGCCTGATCTTTGCAAAAATAATTTAAAAATGACCAAGTTCATGGTTGGAAGTTACACCTAGATCTTCATTTTGGAGGGGAAGTGATTAAAAGGTTGAGTTTTACTTGTGAGAGGTTATAAAGTGGAGAACATTTCTGAGAAACAGCGTAATCTATTGTCTCAATAGAAATCTGCTTTCATTAGCCAAAACATAATCAGCAGACAGTCAATATTGGTGGTGCTACAATGTCACTGTATGAGGGAATTTATCCCTGGATGAAAGACCAAGAGACAAATTATTCAGCTCTTACCTCTACTGTGGCCTTAATTTTGCCACAGCCAAAAGTGTGGGGTCCACCAAAAGTCTTCTGTTTCCTTCCTCCTTCCCTTTGCACCTCCATGTGCTCTCCATGGGTGGGTTGCAAATATCTGGGCTTTTGTTGCCAGAGTCCTATGGCAGTTCAGGCTCTTGAGACAGTGCTACAGAAGTGTTGGGAACTGTATGAGCTTTTAGACTGACATTCCCTATCCAGAAAAACTGGCTGGGGAGGAATGTGTAGCCACACTCTTCCTGAATTCTCTTCAGGATTTTTGGGTCTGGCATTAAAATAAGAGAAACTTTTTCTTTAGGGGTTATTTTGGACTGAGACTATGTGGAAGACCCCACCTTAGGTCTCACAACTCATATAAAATTTGAACAAAAAATAGTACTATAGAAGTTGGAATCTCCTATTATCCATAGAAACAAGAAAGCTGAATGTTTTTGGCAGAGGATCTGCTAAAAGCATTCCACAATGATTTGAAACTGAAATGCACTGCACAAAACCACTTTTTAAACTAGAAGTGGACACATTTAAACTGAACTTAAAACAAGAAAAGTGTTGAAAGAGCAACGTTATTTTTTTTTACCACAGAGACACTGACAAAGAAGGAAGGTCTGTCTCATGATGAATTTAGTATTAAAAGGACATCTAAGATAATTTTTTGAAGTAGCCTGTTATAGCCAACTTTCAAAAGGCCTGTAGCACGCCCTTGTTTGGAATCAAGATTTGACTACTAAGATTCCGGCCTGCAAAGACATTTAAATATCATTTTTCTATTTCCTGAATGCCAGTTAGACATCTGTTCAAGATATGCACCTTTTTCAAATCAAACCTGTATTTTAATACTACATAAGACAGCTGAATGGGGTAATGGACATGTGGGGTCTTTCTATTTTGTGGTGTCTCTATTCACATCAAATCTCAGAACAGGAAGAGGTTTGATGCAAGGGAATACAGTGAATATCTCCACATTTTCAGACTCTGAGGTAGACTCTTGGGTCTCATAGCAGTGAACAACCTCTTCCACTGAGATCTGAAATACAGATGTGTGGTAGTGTGTTGTTAAGTTTCTTGTGTTATTCCCCCAATTTATGTATTGTTCTCCCCTATTATGTGTAAAATGGTTTCGTTCCCCCTTCTTTCCCGCCACCGTTAGCCTGCCAGCTAAGTTGCTATAGCAACCGCTATTCATAGTTGCCGATATGTAATTGCTCCTCCCCTGGTTTCCCTTATAAGTGAAAGTTGTTTCCTCCCTGTCCAGTCAATCACTCCCTTCCTCCTCCCAGGTTTCGAGAACCTTCTCCTCTCTGGAGATGGTGGTTGGCTGGAGTCCCAGGACACCTCCTCTACCTTTTGATTATTGGTCTCCATGGAGTGTCAGTTCTGTGAAGTTCATCCCCTCACCTTTCCCGATTGGCTCCGCCTGTACCCACCCCCCTCCTTTATAATCCTGTTTTCACCCCCTATGAAAAAACTTTTTCCCGGCTGGTTTCCCGGTGTTTTTGGATCCGGCATCACCTTCAATAAACTGATGTTTAACCCCCGGGAAATGGTCAGCTCCGTTCCTCTCCTATACCAGCGAGGTACGCCAGTCCACAGCCAGCACAGCCCGAGGCCATCAGACGCCGAAGGGTGCTGGCCAGGAATTGCAGAGGGGCGTCGGCCTTTCGCCCTCAGCTAGTCGGATTCTAAACTTCGGGCCACATACGTTCTCCTCTGCACAGATGTACAGTGTAGTAAAGGTGTTCCCCACCTCTGATGAGCTGCCCCATGTAGGGCTTTGCCCAATTATTTAATGTAGCTCTGTCCCTGTTGGCCCACGCTGCTTTGGTTTGCTCTTCTCAAAATACAAGTGCAGAGTGTCACAAGAAGACAGGGCTCTTTGATATTTCCAGACTTCTGTGTACCTCCTGGTGTCCGTAAATAAATAGTACGTGCTGCTCTTCAGCCCCAACAGAAGATTCTCTGTCAGTGTTTGCGTGATATTAGTTAAAAATATAAAAGTTGAAATACCTTGGAGGTGAACCTTACAGATCTGACCTGGAGATCTTCTCACAAAGGATTTACTATTGCTTCCTGCTGCACCAGCGCCATGTTCTTGGTATGACTGACAGAGGAGTAAATAATGACATTTGTCCTCAGAGTGAAGAAAAAGAGAACAGAAAAGAGGGAAGCCTGAGTGCTCGCTGCTCCTCTCCCCTTGCATGCTTCTGATGTTGAAATCTGGCAGCTTTGGTTTCCATGGATTTGTGTATGTGTGTGTGTGCTTGGAGACTGTCTTAATTTGCATGGTTCACTGCCAGGTGAGAAAGAGTAATGCCTGAATGTACAGAGCAAACATAGCTGGGGTATTAGACTACAGCTTGCTGGAACAGATTGAAATGGTAGCTGCTCAAGACTTGCAGGCCTTTGGCAGGGCTGTAAAAATACAAATAATACTAAAGGAAGGGAGACATTCTGACCCCAGCAGCAGCAGGATGTCTTTGTGTGCAAGTTCATCCAGGATCTGACTGACTGTCTCGTAAGGTCCATGTGGAACGTGTGAAGATTTGCAGTAATCCCTTACTGAAACAAGACAGCAGACTTGACAGCCAAAAATGGCTCTTGCAGCAGAGCCCTGGCAAGGGAACAAGCCCGAGCACAGTTCCATATGGACCTGAGCTATCATCCTTTCATGTAGCTTGGCCTTAATACTAATGCCTGAAATAATGCCCTCCTAAGATCAGCAGACCAAACTGATCACCTGGCCAGCCAAGGGAAGGAATAGAACAGAGCTGTGGCCATTCAGCCGAGCTGGACAGTCCCACAGCCAGCCTTCAAGGCTGGATTCTGGCTGAGACGCCTGAGCCCTGCCCCAGGTGTGGTGTGAGACTCAGAGGCACCGCTAGCAGGCTCTCCCTCCCCTTCTCATTTCACACTTACTTGCCATCAGCACTCCCTCTTTATCCTGCTGGTCTCCCAGCAGTGGAGCAGAGTCAGCCTGCTGAGCTGAGCCCTGCAGGTTGTGAGGGCTGAGCCTGTGAGCATCACAGAGGGGACAAGTCTCCAGCATCCAGCACTGCCAGACAGGACCAGTCTACATCTTGGCTTGTAGGCAGGGATTAGTCTGGCAAAATTATTTTAGCCTGGGATTTTCTCCTGATCAAACATATTATGCTGTAAAGTCACTAATTAATTTAGCTTTGAGTCAACTGCACCAATGTAATTTATGTTTACTCTACGGATAAGGATTTGGAGGATGAAGAACACTGAAGTTTCCCAGTTGTTTCACACCAAAAAGGACAAGCCTACTTGTCCTTTGTGGTCTTTGACAGGATGAAGGGGACAGCCCAAGCAGTGTGTCCCCGTCCTGCCCATTGCCTGACTTCACACTTGCAGCTGGTAGCCCTTCTCTTCTGCTCTCGTCAGGATTAAGAATTTCTTTCTGCAGCACTTCGTCTAGTGAATGCAGCCCCAGCTACTGCACCAGCAGTGTAAATACAGCCAGAATATGGTTCCTGTGTGAAGGCATTTGTGTGTGCGCATGCACATAAGTGTAAGAGTGCAAGAACAACAATCCTATGAAAATGTCAATATTTATAGCAAAAGCAGAGAACTTAATAAGCCAAGCTTTCAGAAGAAAAAAGAAAGGCTAATCACTGATATTTAACACGGAACGTTACTTGAAATAAAACCCAGTTTACAATAAAAAATAGACGAAGGGTTGTGCAAATTTGGTGTGATAAGTGGAAAACGACCAGTTTGAAGTCATGCAGCCCTCACTCTTTGGCACAGAGTTAGCTCCCTTGCAAATGCAGCCCCACATTTCCTTTTGTAAAGAAATGTCATTTTGGGGGGCAAAAGGAAAATATGAATACCACTCTGGAGCAGCACTCCTGGACCCAGTCCCCTATAATAGGCCTGGAAAAACAGGGCAGATGATGTCATGGCAGCTGCTGATTGTCTGACAGACAGTTTCCGCAGCGCAACATGAGGCCCTTTGGTCTCCCTGTCAGGGAGATTGGCAGCTGAATGGCACCAATGAGCGCTGGACTGTATTCCCTCTGGGAATGCTGCCCTCATTGATGGACAGAAAGCAAAGGGAAAGATTGTCTTTGAACCTGAAAAGAATCCCCTTTTTTCTTCCTAAAGCTCCTGCCCCCGCTCTCTGCAGCTCTTTTTTCATCCCCCTTTTTTAAAGGTGTTTTGTTCTACAGCAGTTACTGAGCTTAATGGAACTGAATGACTTTTCCCCTTCACAATCTGTCAGTCAAAAGCTCAACTCCAGAGCTGTTAAATGAAGTCCTTTCAGAGTCAGACAGAGGAAGAATGTGTCAGTCATCCAACAGACCCTGTTGTGTTTTAATCTGTCAGAGGGGTGATAGGGAGAGCAGCCGGGCTCGGCAGGGGCACGTTCCCAGCAGCAGCTAAGAGGCCCTGACAAATCCAGGTGCTGGAGCCAAGAAGTCAACTGGTCATAAACACGGCGAGCTATGGAGCTCCAAGCCCCCAGAGCTCGGCTTTGCAGTTGCCTGTGAAATGTTTGGGCAAACTTTCAGCAAAGGTTCCACTGTGAGCATTCCTAGCAGAAAGCCAGCCTTTTAAGCACAGGATGGGTCTGTGTAAGGCATGGCTTTCGAATTAATATAACTCTTAACTAAAACACTGGAGACAGTAATCCTCCAGATGAAATGCATTTAGATAGACTGTGATTCCAAGCCATTTCTGCTGAATTACCTTAATTTTTTGAGTTTTCCCCATTATATGGCATTCCATTAATCTTACCTATTAAGTTAAGACTGATGTGCAATTTGTTCTGGGGCTGAACAGTTGGTCCTATTCACTCAAGCGCTGGTGTTTCACTACACATTATGAGAAGTACCCACTGTTGCTCTAATAAGAATAATGATCCTTTACTTTCATTTCAAGGGTTTGCTATTTCATCTTTTTTTTTTTCCCAGTGAGGGAGTAGATTTAAACAAACAGCTCCTGTTCTTATCAGATCTCATAGGAAATGTCTTTTGCCTGTTTTTACAGAGATGGCAAACTGTGGTTCAGCACACAATGTAGTTCTGTGTTACTGTGGCAGCTGGACTCCTGATGCACTCAAATATGCTGGCTTTCCATCTGTAATAAAGTCGGTTTATGAAGTGGGTTTGTGTTCCCTGCAGGGCTGTTGCATTTTCCCTCCAGTTTTGCATACCTGTGCTCTGATGCCAGGCCCAGCAGAGCTGGCAAAAGGGATTCCCTGCTTGGGAAGGATGCTATACGGGATAGCATTTTCTTTCCCAACCTGTCTGCCTGTTCACTTCTCTGCAAAACTTGGGAGAACCAGTGGCCTCTCACAGCTTGTCATTTGCTAGTTTAGACAGTCTATCCTGCTAGTATTAGCTTAAAAGCTTCAGCAAAATGCATTTTCTCTGCCTTCTCCCACTATGTCCCCAAAAATTTGCCATGCATTTGCTCAAAATGAAGATCTATCTATCTGTGGGACTGAAACCAGTACTGGGCAAGGACTCTTTTGGAGTTTCATCTGCTTCCAGAAACCTGTCTTTCATCAGTGTAGATAACCATGGCTATAGAAAGTGTCACTGCTGTAGAAAACTGCCTATTCTGGGTATCTAAGAGGTTAAGCTCAGAAATGCGGGGCTTGCTTGGACAGAGTCCTAAGAGCAGCACCGACTGATACAGTGACAGAAGAGGTTTACAGTGTTGACAGCTCTTACCATCAATTTTCAAGTCAGTGGATATGTCCTAGGATAAACAGAGTGCTTTCCTTTCACTGAACTAGATCAACAATGAGAGCTAACAGCCAGTGGGGTACAGAGCCCTTGCAGGGATGTAAAGGTGTGTAAGGAGTCACCTCTCCCTGGTCTTGACTTGTCTCCTTTCACAGGCAAAAGAAAATATAAGAGAAAGGTCCATATTTTGAAAACTGCCTAGGTGCCACTGTATAATTTAGTTGAGATTTACTTGAGGTGGAGAATAACCTGAGGTCATCCTGCTAAGCCACATAAGAGTCCCAAAAAAGATGGTAAGTTGAAGTCATTTGCATTTGGCTGCAGAAAGTTCTCTGTGTCTGTTTAGATGGAGAACTTGTGTTCTCCAGGAGCCAAGCTGGTTTGCCAGGTAACTGAGTTAGTAGGGTGTCTGCTCTGTATCTGCTGTGCCCCAAAGGAAAGTGCTGCAGTGTGCCTGGGATGGCCAGCACAAATCCATAAGAGGGGAGCCCACATGGGCTCTTCCTTCCATCTGTCACTCAAGACTAGGCTTAGGGTGGAGGAGGTGTGGGAGGGCATGAATGAATGGAGTCTGTTGTCATGTAGATTATTTATCCTCAGTGTGGAGGAGTAATTAGGCCCAGAGGGCAGTCCATCACTGTCCTCAGGCTGGATCGCTGGAGACGGACTGGCTCCTCTTCCAGCCATGCTCGGGAAGAAAACCGTGCCGCACACTGGGCCCCGTGCGGAGCACAGGGTGATGGTGCATCTTGATGTGGTCAGAAAGGTCATCATCCCCACTGAAAAGCAAGAGAAGCCCGAGGAGCGCTGGCTGACAAAGGCGGTGGCCTCTTGTCTGCATACGGACAGGAATGTAATTGCTGAACATAAGCTGTCCTTGTTTCACGGAGAAGGATCAGACAGCCCCGTTGGGGTTCAGCTGATCTCTGGGAAGGCATGGCCCTTTATGTGTATTGAAAACCTCTCTGTAAAGAAAGGTTCCTTGAACAGTGCTGTAGCTGATAGCTGAAACAAAAACCCAGCCACGCTGCCTGGGCTAGCCTGCAACATGGGCTGCAAAATGTGGGAAACAGAATTTCTGAACTCTCAGAATGCACTGAGATCTTCCCAGGCTGGTTAGTGTCCTTGCTCTTTTTATTGTTTTCGTTTGTTTGTTTGGTTGTTTTTTGTTTTGTTTCGTTTTGTTTTTCTCAGATCCATAACTTACAATGAACTAAAAAAATTTCCTTTGCCTGTAGGTCTGGTTATTGTATGTTTTCAAGTACATGTGGTATAATCCCATGTGCATGCAGGCAAGAAAAATATAATTCCATTGATAGGAATGCACGATATATCAGTTTGGATGTCTGTCTATCCTGTCTGCATGCTCAGCCATGGAAAATCTTTGGGCTCTAGCAGCTTGTCACTCACTCAGCTAAATAAGTTTCGAGCCATCTCAACATCTGCTTAAAAGTGGCTGGACTGCCACTGAAATGCAAAGGTTCAATTCAACCCATATAAATGGAAATTTTTACTGCTGGCATAAAAGCATTTACAAGCTGAGACATATATTATAATGGGAATGAAAATAAACCCTTAAAAATATCTGCACCCCATTTGTTCAGGCTGTGCCTGAACGTTCCCATGCTGAGAAGCACTTCTTGCCATTTATTAACTGTGACTTTAACTAGAAAGTGAAGCTGTTCATTCGAATAAAGTGCATTCCTGGGTCTCCTACTGGAATAGCTGTCATTTTGCTGAAGGGCTGTGTCTCAGTGACACATATGCCAGCAGTAATGGCTGCCCGATGGTGCCATGTCCCTATACATCCAATATTCCACACTCCTTGCACTGATGCTGAATGAAAGCCGTAAAATTCCCTTGTAAATTTCCCTCTATGGGAGAAACAAAATATTTTTAACAAGGTATTGCTACTTGTTTTTAAATATTTGCACACTGAACCTTCTTGACAAAAATCTGTGAACCCCGACAATCAAATAGTCATAGTCACACACACACACATTTAAACACAGTTGTCCCTGAGCACAATCTGCAGCTGCACAACCAATTAGCAATATGTAGGTGGGTGGGAGAAGCTATTCAAAACTTGTACTTTTATGCCCAGAAGGGTTTGTATGTGTGTGTGCCCCTGGTAACCACAGAGGGGAAAAAGTGCAGGTGTTCCTGTTTGCAAAATAGTGCCTACAAAATCAGAGACCAGGTCAAGAGCCCAATGAACAGGAGATCCTTCCTTCATTCATTTCCTCAAGTTAAGCCCTAATGTGCTACAAACTTCTTCTGGTTATTGTTAAAGGGGAATGGAAAGTTTCACAAAATCTCTCTAGTAAAGAAGCTTATATTACCCCTAAAAGGAATGGGGGATGGTGGGAGCAAAGACCCTCATCTGCGAATGGCGATTTCAAGCTGTGAGCTTGGAAGCCCTGCTTTTAATCCAGGAATTTAATTTCAAACAGTTGCTGCTGCCTGTCCTGTTTGGGACCCGAGAGGATTTGAGATCCTGCTTGCTCCAGGGAAAAGCTTGTGCAACTTTTCCTGATGCTTGAAGGTGGCAGCTTCAGATGCCTTGGAAGGGAGAGGCTGGAGCTTGGCGCAGTGGTGAGAAGGGGTAGGAGGCTGGGGGAGCAGGGGCCAAGTGCTGGATTTCAGTGTTGGGTAACATGTGAGCTGCAAGCCTGCTGCTGTAGGTAGACCATTTTCACTTCTGTATGGGAGCTGGAATACTCATCTTTTGCTGACATTTCTCACTTGGAGGTCTGCAGATCATGAGGTGGCATCTTCTTCTCCCAGGTGATTTAACTACCCCCACCTGAGATCCCTCCCAGGGCCTCGAGCTGTGCCTGGACCCACACAGCCATATTCCTTCAAGATGTTTAAGCCTCTTTTCATTAAGTTTGCCCCAGTTGTTCTGATGCTGCTCTTGACCCTTGCTGTCAAGTGTTATAGCAGGATATTAAACTGGCACCCTCTGTTACACGTTAGGAAAACAGCCATGAAACTGGAGAGCTGGGCGGGCACACTTTCTGCAGCCTGTCAGTGAGGGAGGGCATCCTTTGAACAGCAGACCGCCTCCTCCCAGCTGGGTGAAGTGGGATGCAGCCCTCAGCCCCTACAGGGACAATCCCATTGCCTTCCCATGAGCTGCTGCCTTTGCCTTTGCCTTTGGGATGAGTGGCAGCTGTACCATCACCCTCCTGAGGACCATCACCCTCCTGAGTGCAGTGGGACTTACGGGGTATCCCAGTGCTTGGGGCTGGGAGCTGGCCTGGCCCACCAAGGGCTCTTTGTTTCTGCTTCTTTTTTGTGTGCAAATAATTACAGGTGCAATTTAAGTGACCTCCATGTCTCACTACTTGATTTGAAGGCACAATTAAATACCTAGACATATAAATAGCCTAAATTGGGCCTTACAGTTAATGTTTAGAACAGCAATAGGGGCCAGGTTAGGAAACTTTGACCTTGTACCTGAAAATTAGCTATACTGTACATTTAAACTCCCAAACTCATTGAAACCTTATAGACCTTGGCTTCTAGTCAAACCTCTGAATGTCAGCCTTGCTGACTAGGAGTACATGTCCTCTGGGGACTATCCATTGTGCAACAAAATGCCCTTCTAGAAGAATTAGTATCACCCTGTCATTCTATTTTTTCCATCAAAAGCAGCAAAGTGTGGAAGAAATGTTCCTTTCCCCTGAGCTTTGTGTTGTGAGATCACTTTGGCAATCCAGTGTGTTCCACCCTACCTTTCTTGGGTTTGCTATCAGCTCCTGTGGTGCAGTTCAATGAACCTCCTGGAGACGAGGATGAGCAGTTCTTGCTCAAAAGGTCCTGGTAAAGTTTGCGTGTTTTATCTAATAATTTAGGTAAATAACAGTGAGCAGAGAGAGCAGCTACACCAGAGTGTAACCTTGCCTGAGCTGCATGAAAATGCAGAGGTCTCCACTACTCCAGTACATCAGACTCTTAGAAAAAACGTTTTTGCAGAGAGTAAAAAGTCCAAAAAAATATCTGAGCTGTTCAGCTGCCTGTTAAAGAAGACAACAGTACTGGATTCAGTGGGATCAAAAAAGGTCCTTCAGCTGCGCTTTTGAAACAAACAATTTCTTCTTTTGGCAAAATTCAAAACTCATTGTGAACCTTTGAACTCAGCAATAATCCACAACAATGTTTCCTGGGAACTGCTGTTCTTATGAATAGATGTAGCCATCTGGATAGGGCTAGCTATTGTTAAACATGATGTTTATATGATGTCATATGCACCTATGCCTCTATAAAGAAAGAAATGCATTTTTCTGCACCAGTGATTTTGTATTTTGAGAGCTAACACAGTAATTTTCCACCCTTTTATGATTAATGTATCCTTTCTCAACTATTCTCTATCAGAGCTATGAACTCTTTAAAACAGCTGCATCTGTAGATCACTATCTAATATTTATGAACTTTCTTTCATCGTCTTTCTTTGACCTGGAATCTCCCAGAGGTCCTCAGATCACTGGCTGAAAACCAGAAGGTAGGATATGTGGGAAAATGATCCTGTGAAGCTTTTAATGCTCCTTTTGAAGGGAGCATCAGGCTACACCCCAATCTTTCACTGGATGCTGGTGAACCACAAGAGTAGGGGCAGCATTTGCTCTGTGTTCTTTGTGCAGAGTCCTTTGCTAACAGGCCAGCAGTGTTAGGAAAGGATCAGGCAGGACTTGGCTCTGTTTTAGACTTTGTGTGTCCAGCTTCACTAACAAACAAAACTTCAGTAATTATTTTGCAGCACAACCTGACCATAGGTAGTGCTTCCTGTATTTCCATCAGCCCTGGGCGTACCCAGATGTCAGCTGGGAAAATAAACTCCTTCAGTGGGCTAAAGCCTACAGTAGGTCCCTGGTTAGTGGGATGTGATGCCCAGGCAGGCCTTGATGTCCACCAGGACCTGGGAAATGTCTTGGCTTTTCAGAAAAAGGATGGATTGGGAGGGACTGTGGGTTGAGAAGCATGGCAGGGCAGCCTGCACCATCAGCATGGTTTTAATTCCCAACATGCAGGGCAAGATTTCATGGCCTCCTCTGCTGCTTGCTGCTCAGTCCATGAAGTCACTCTTCCTTTGCAAAGACCCATTCTGCCTCAATAAATAGAGTTTTCCACTGCCATTGTTTATTTTACTGGGGGGGAGCTCTTCGTGTCACCTTTCTCTTTTTTAATTTTGGCCTCTTATGGACTACATGCTGGTTTGCTAAACCTGCCAATCTGAATGAGTAGCCCAGGGAATACAAGTTCCTATGGGATAAATGCTCTAACTTATGACTCATGGACTAGAGTAGTAAAAGCTGATGCATAAAGGGCCCTGGGCACTAGCATACCACTGATGTTTTAAATTTATCTTCTTCAAATGAGAAAGATGTTTTTCTTCAAGACATACAAAAATATACCAGCTCAGTGCAATCTAAATGAAGTTATGTGGGAACACAGCTCTGCTCTGTATTGCCAATCTTTTGTGTTTATATATAATTTTCCATAGGGCATTCCTGTCTGTAAAAGCACTCAGAATGCTTTCCTGTGGACTCCTTTTGACTGGCAGGAATACTAGCAGCCCTAAGTGTCATGTTGTTCATTTGTGCACAGTGTTTTTACAGCTATTCAATAGCATCTGTGAGTCATTTGCCTGCTGAGCCTCAGCTCCTGGCGTGTGTCAGGTAGAGGTCTCAGGCAGGCAGGGAGAGGGAAGGAGGGCTGGCATCTGTGACAAGACGTGCCCAGCTGGCAGCTGTGGTCCAAAGGGAGTGTGGCTGCTGTGGTCAGCTGCCCTGTCTGCATGGGTGTGAGCCCAGGGAAGGTGTCAGAGGGTTTGACCCGTCAGTTCCTCCAGGACAAATGAAGTGGAAGGGAACTGTGGACTGGTGGATCCCTAATTCTGTCTTACCATCCTAAGAGTTGTTTAGAGAAGTGGCTCCCTTCCCAAGAAAAGGGTGGGTGACTTCTCTCCCAGAGTAAACTGAAGAAAAAATGGATACTGTCTGTTGCATCTGGATATCTGGTCCTTTCATTTACTGGAGTTGACTGGGAGGTGAGCCTTGCCTGTCTCTGCAGACTCACACATCACTTTGCACAATTTATTTTCAAGACTTGCCTGTTGACTTCCACAGAAGGAGATCTTCTAGGAAGGCAGCATTTTTGAAGCCATTCTGCTGATTTCTGTGCACTCACTCAAAAATTTAGCACTTTTTTCCTGAAACTTGGCCCAACTGAGGGTCCTAGCTGTGCTTTGAGGAAAAGGCCGCCCTTGGCTCTAGGTGAGATGCAGTCAGTGTTTCCTGGCAGTGAGGTGCTGCAGAAGAAGGGAGAGTGGAAGGGGCTAACCTGGGTTTATCAGTCAAATCCAGAGCTGATCCAAGTGAAAGCATGCAGCCTGTCTGTGGGGCAGAAACCCCTCAAAGATGGGGGCAAGGGTGAGCCAAGCCAGAGAGGACCTGAACATGGAATGCTTCAGTCCAGAGCCCCATCTTGGCAGCTACCATCAGCAGAGAGCCCCTGGGCTGTTCATCCTTAGTGAGTCATCTGTGACTTTTAATAGTGAAGAAAAATATTTATTTCCTTTAATTTCTCTGAACCTCCGTGGATTTTTGTTCTGGAAGAAAAAGGAAGGGAAAGGGGCAATTTGTGTTTAGCCATGAGGGAGACAGTGCATCTAGTTCTTGAAATTTCATGTGTAATTTAAAGTGAAAAGAGGAAAAAAGCAGATAAGTACAACACTGTGCCATGCTAGGCATTAATATTGCTGTAGAAAGAGTGAAAAAAAGCACATTTTTTCCAGAGTTATTCACATCTAATCCTTGGACAAAATTGCTCTGCATGACTCACTCATTTCTCTGTTTTCCTTGTCATACTAAGTTCAATGTCACACAGGCTCGAGAGAATAAATATTCTATAGATTTTGGGCAATATATAGAAAGGGCAAAGACATGAAAAAAGAGTAGAAGCATTTCATAAAAATTCACAGACTACAAAAAATATTTTAAAATATGTCAGAACCTCTGGATCATCAAAAATATTCTAAAAATTTCCTGAAGGCCAGTGTCTGCTTTCTCAACCACTCTTTCTTGTGAGATTCCAGCTAGACCAAAAATAAAATTACCATCTGGGTTGGTTTTGGATGCAGTTTACAGAATGGGTATCTATGACAGATGAAGAACTAAATGTGAATGTGAAAATGTCTTAGATTTCAAGTTCATGTTTTTGTGATCTGCACTTGTAAATTTAATTGAACTGTTTCAATTTCACAATCAGAGGCATTAGAAAAATACTGTCACTTTTCATGTTTAAGACCACAGCTGATGTGAATCCAATATTGGTCTTGAAACTCTAGTGAAAAGCTGAAAAAGAGCAAAAGGAAATGATGAAAAGTTCTTATGTTCTCAATTATTTATTCACTGTTTTCCCCCCTTCATTTTCACTCCAGGGATAGTAATGAGTTTTACGAATGTAAGGTGTCAGCTATAGGCTTTTCTGTTGAAACCTCTAAATTTATGGCTCCTTGGGGCATTACAGGCACGGATAATGCATAATTTACAAACAGACTTGAAACTTTCATCTTCCTTTTCCCACTCCTTTTCAGAGCTTTTTGTTCAAGGAGTGATTTGTTTTGCTGTAGTGGAAACCATATGCTCTTCCGAATCTCAGCGGAGTGTAGAAATTCTGCAACATTGCCAGATGTTGCCGAAGAAACTTCACCTGACATAGAATTACACACACTTCTTTTCTTCAGTCAAAACCATCTTCTAAGAGAGCATTTCTTTCTGCTGTTTGGTAGTGGGCTAGAGAAGACTGAATCACAGCCAGTTGCAGCAAGTACAGTCCCAGCATTGGACTCCTGAGGTCTGTGCCTTGTTTCTGGTGGGGCAGGAGCTGGGAGTTTACTGATCCACCTCACAAAAAGATAGGTCAATACTCTTAAATGGGAATCCTGCTTCTGGCATTGATTCCACTTAGTCACTAAGGACTTACCATATTGGATAATACCAGTCTAGTTCAGGGTTGGTGTGGCCACGCACTTGTGTGTGTGCTGGGGAGCAGGCTGGCAGAAACATCACAGTTGAGCTGGTAAGAGTCACTTTGGTTAAGCTCTCTGTTATTTAACAGTTAGCATATGATTTGAAATAAAAAATTTTTGTTCTCCCTCTCTTGTTCCCTAACAGATTCTAAAACACTGGATGCTCTTTTAATTCTAAAAATTCCCTTATTCTGATGAGTGTCTGCATGACTGCTTCTCCTTGCAGCCATAAATCAGTGTTGAGGTGTTTAGGGTATGAGGATGGGGGATGAGATTGTCCCTTCACTGAAAAATGAAAAATTGTGAGGAGAACATCTAAGCCCAGGGATGCTGAAGGAACAGAGGCTGAGCAGAACTGCACAAAGAGTGTGAATCCTTATACAACCAATTTATTCCCAAACTGAATAGGACTTGGGTTTCCCAGGTACTTTTGTGGACCACTTAATTGCAGGTTGTGAATCCTCAGAAATCTGGTAGAATCCAGTGGTTTGGTAACCGCATCAGTGACTGTCATTTTGGCTACATCTAAAGTGTGATGTCAGTAATCTGAGAATTGTGTTAACAACATGGTTCTGCCTTCTCTCCCTAGAGTGACCTAAATGTTATTTCATCTTAGAGTTAACTGGGAGCTGCCTTGAACGTTTGTGTGGCCATGGGGAGTCATGAGCATCCCAGCTGCATTACCAATGATATTGTGCCTTCCTGTACTGTCTTTGAGACCTGCATGTGGCTCTTGTGACTTGGTTAAAGATGTTCCCCTCTGCCTCCCATTGATGGATCATGGACATGTTGGGAAACTGGCCAGCTGGTGAATCCTCAAACTACTTTGTGCCTCACCCTGAGGTGAGGCTGTCCCTGCTCCATTTTTGTGGCACTGCCTGCATTGCTGGGACACCGGCGCTTTGGCTCTCACAGTTCTTCCACCCAAGCAGCTGAGACAGCTGTGAACATCCCCTTCTGGTTTACACAATGTCTTAAATGTAATCATTCCCAGCCTTTGTGGTCATGCTGCCTACAGTACAGTTATCTCCTTCAGGGGACAGGCAACACAGATAAGGAAAACACATACAGATTTTGTTCACTGCTCTGGTATGATATGGGTCTTTCCCAGGATATTTGAGAGAAACAGTGCAGGAAACTTTCTGAAGGCAGTGCCCCACATCCATCTTCCTCTGGGCACACTGGTCTTCTTGTGCACCACTTCCCTTCATTTAATGGTCCAGACACAATACTCCTTTCTAGATAAACTGCTCAAAGTAACTTCAGACTATTTTTGCCCCAACCCTTCCCTAAGTCCAAGCAGATTCCTGACGGTGTTTTTGTTTACCCTTCCTTACTCCTTTCCTACTCCACATGATTCTCATGCCTCCTTGCAAACAGGATGCATGTCCTAGATTCCAGCTAGTCTGTTGATCCAAGCAGCATCATCTTCAGCATTTTCTACTGGGACTTGCCAGATGGCTGCACTCACTGGTCTGGAGATGTGAGTCTTGGTGGCAGAGCCTCATGAGTTCCCTAGCAACAACTCTCAGCTCTGTGTTGTAACTGGTATCAGCTGTCAAAACTGACAAAAGTTTAGTTTTCTGTGCACTTCATTTACACACACCCATGTGCTCAGCCCCATCTGCTATGCTGGAGGTCCCCTTACTGTATATGATGGTGTGATGGACTGTGATTTGGGCCACTCTGGTTTGGTTTGTTCTGCTGTATTGTGTTACATGCAGTTCAAAGCCCAAGGTTTCCAGCATAAGTGAAATGCAGCATTTAAATGGTGTGCTGTGTGAGGTTAAATGGGGGGTTTAAGTACATGCAATCACACATTATAAACGGATCTCTCAACATTACAGGAAAACAGAATTAACATGAGAGTTATGTCTTTTTATTTTTAGCTGTAATACCAGTTCACACAAGGAATGCTTCTGGCACATAGGATTGTTAATTATTTTTTTAGCTTAAAAACAGGATAAACTATGATAGCTTTATTCAACAGGGCACTGTAGAAATACAGCAAGTCAGCACAAATACACAGCCTGTCAGAGTCATTCTTACATAAAATATGACTCACAGTTTTGAAACATATGGTCACACAAGTTTTAATTTAAGTGGCATCTTCTTCAGTCAGCAAAATGAGGTCTGGCTTGCCTGCAGGAAGTGGAGTCAGCACCTTCACCTGCTGAAGTGAAAAGGCTCCCCCAGTGACCGGCGTTGCTTTCCACAGTTGGTGCATGGCTGAGCAAAAATGTGAACCTTTGCACTTGATGCACACAGGGAAAACCCAAGAGCCTTCCCATTCATTATCTGCAACTGCTGGAAATGCAGTTCATCACATGCCTTGTGGTCACACAGCCTGTGGTCCCCCCTGCCTGAAACCCCCCATGTGGATAACCAGATGCACCCCCATACCATGAGAGTAGACTTTCCCACGAACTCTTGTTTTCAATTTTGCCTCTCAGCCTCAGTAGGGAGAACCCCTTACCATTCCATCCTGCCAAATTATCTGTCTATCTATCTATCTATCTATCTATCTATCTATCTATCTATCTATCTATCATTTTGTCACAGATTATTTTACTGGTGCATTGGATAGATTTAGAAGCCTCCCCTGATCCTAGAAAGGAAATAATAATTAGCACCTACTCTCGCAATAGGAAACTATCATCTCTTCTGGAGGAGAGGAATAGGGCTTGTCCTCCCACTCCTGACAGCTGCTGCTGGGAGACATTTCTGGGCTGTCAGAGCCTCTTTATGCACAGATTCTTTTGTAAGTCTTCATTGCCCACCCCAATAGGTCTACACTTGACATCTGCTTTTCCCTGTGATTAGTGGGGTTTTTTTTACCTTTCTCAGTGTTTTCCCTATCCAACTCATTCTTTACTGCCCCTGCCTTCTGGTTGTTTTTTCTTTCTACTTTTACTTGGTCTTTATTGGATGTTGAAAAGATTTTGGGGCAAATGAAATGCAAACCAATAGATTTTGTATCAGGCTTTTCTGGAATTCTGACAAAGGGTGAGTTTCCTTTGGACTAGGCAAAGTTAACCAAAGAGGAAACTTGGATGGCCACTGGAAAGACAGGTATTCCACTGCAGAGATCTCATTGCAGAGCAGTTCTTGTAAATGTGACGAGAAATATATCTATAAAGAGGTTGCCCAGGCCTTCCCACTGAAATGGAGTCATCTGATTTTGTTTAAAGTTTTTTGATCCAAAGAGCAGGAAAACATTTCACTCATAAAGAGTATCTACAACTGTGTTTGAACCTTTGACACGGGAAACTGAGGAAATTAAACCAGCTGCTACCAGTTTCTCTGGAGCCAGAAAGATGTAAGGCTTACACCAGAAAGATGTAAAGCTTACAGAAAAACAAAATGGTCTTTTTTCCTCATGTTGTCATTTTCTAAATGAAAAAAAAAACCCAGGAAAAAGCTATTTTTGGAAAGGGGAAGGTGTCTTTGCTTGCATTTCTGCCTGTAATACAATGTGTGGCTGATGAGACCCTTGTGGTTTATGTTGTTACTGTAGGGAATGAGATGACTTGGGAAGTTGGAGAAGGGCTGGAATGAGGCTAGCTCCTTCTGCTGCCTTTGTCCTGTCCTGAGCTGTGCCCTGGCAGTAAATTGCACAGTATCTTAAAACGACCTTTCATTCAGGCTGGAGGGAGGTATTTTTAATCCACGGGTAGGAGTAAGTGACCTCTGACCTTCTGATATTCAGTGAGTGCATGGAGGCATTTTCTGCTGCTGATGGGTGGTCCTACTAGATGGTGGCCACAGATGTCTGCTCTTGATAAATTCAGTGTTCAGATAGTGGGAGGGGACCTGTCACTGGCTTCACTGGAGAGTGAAATATGTAACTTATAGGCAAGTGTTTCTGCTGGCTTTTAAACTCCATCACTGGTGGTGAGGACTGAAAACTCTTGACAGTGCCTTGCAGTGCCTTGGGATGGGTTTCAGTGCCCCCCTCAAGTCCTTCCACAGCTGTTCTGGCCCTGTGCTGGGCACCCAGCTGCACCATGTGCAGACAGCTCTGTTTCCTTCACCCTGATAGGTGGGAAACAGGGTCAGCTGTTGGTCATGTGAGTTTGCTTGTGGTTCTGGAAATTGCTTTGTGCACCTGGTAGAAAGCAAACTTGACAGCATCCTCCTTATAGTGAGTTAGTATGGGTAATTTGTAATTAGGACTTTCATGCACTGGAAACATTCATCTGCTAGTCCATTACTAGAGACATTTCTCTTTCTTTGGTCGTAGCAGCTTTTCAGAGTGACTAGCCAAACTTACTATCAGTTGCTGGTTGGGACAGCTTACTCAACTTCACCCAGCCCTCTTGCCCACCCCGTTCTTGCTCACCTCTTTTCTTCTGGTGCCAGTAATTTCTCTAAACTATTGTGAGTTGCTCAGTGGCAATAAATATTAATAAAGGTATGTCACTTTACTGCTGGAAGAGTGGGAGAAGAGGTGAGTGATGGATGTTTTACTTCAGAGGCTTGGCTCCCTTTGGCATGTCTTTTCCTCCCAGAAGAATTGCCAAATTATATTCTAGTTTCCCTTCTCAGATAAACTACATCCTCACATCTGTCTGGCTCTGTTCCAAGCTGTTCCAAGTCAGTAGGAGCTGGGAGAAAAGTTTAACATGCAAATTGAAAATGTCAAATTTTGGCTTTGTTTATTGCTAGTTTTGTAGAAAGGAGGAAGTAGAAAGCCTTTCTGTCAGAACAGCTCTCTATTATTGTCTTGCTTTGAGTAAATGAACCTCTGAATTGCAGTAGAGGGAGTGTCTGGGATGCTAGGAGAGCCTGCAGGGACAGTTCTGTAGGAGCAATCTGGATGTGCTGGAAGAGCAGGAAGTGTCGTACTGGGAAGTGTGCAGCATTGGAGTGTGCCTTTAAGCAGTTGAACGTTTTGAACATTGGAAAGAAGTGGAGAAGAGACAACTGCACAAGAGATGATTTGTTACAGTGAGGCAGGTGTGATGAGACTGCTGAGCTCAGTGTGAAACCTCTCCACAGAATGCTATATGCTGCACTGACCCAGTGTTTCACTCTTTGATTGCACCAGTTCTGTTTGAAAGACACAATTCTGTGATCAGACATCCCATTAAGACTGAAAGCTTTTGTTTATGCAAATTTAACACATCCTTTGGGAAACACAATTTCCATGAAGAGCTTTTGGGGTGCCCAAGGTGCTCTGCTGTGAATGCCATGCATTTTAATTACACAGAGCAAGTGTGTTCTATGTAGATGATGTTTTGGTCTGGATGAAACCAGAAGACCAGAAATGCTAGGGTAAATTTAAATACTACACATCAGTAATTCCATCAAAGGACAAATGTACCAGGAAGAGAAATTAACCCAGCAAAACGTGTGGTCATGGTAGGACCGATGCTGTCACAAGTATTTGCACTCCTCTGGTGCAGAAAGACATTTATATGAAGGCTCCAAATAGTGGGGCCTTCATATCAAGATTGTTCGTGTGTGAGCACTGATGTGCAAAGATGTCAGAAGATCCTAGGAAACTGACATTAGCTGAATTTGAGAAATGGAGGAGGTAATGAAAAGATCCAGAGTTAAAGGTACAGCACTGGTAAATGTGAAACTGGTTTGTCCATAACTGTTCCCACTGTGTCTATTTGTTTAGTTTTCTTCTGGATGTGTTGTAACACTGGAGATGAGTAACTTTTCAGACACAGCAGCAAAGAAAAAAGTGTCACATGCCACCTAAAATGGAGTACTAATATACAGAGAATAAGGCTTTGCTTGGTGGTGTAAAGAAGTCAATGTCGTGGAATGTTCCATGCTTTGGAAGCCGAAATGTTTTGTGAAATGGACCATTCTTGCTACCATTGCCAAATTGGGTCTGTCCAGCACACTGCCTAGAGCAGAGACAAGTTTTAACTGCAGACGTGTGATTTGTGCATCCAGTGCAAACCTGAGGGAAAGGTGTTAATAGCAGTCACATACCAGAGCATTTGATGAAAGTCCCCCAGTATGTGTCACTTAAAAAGTTTCACTTAAAAAGTTCCTTACAGCTTAAATTGGAATATGGATTATGATGCTCATGATGATTCCATGATGAAAACCTGTTAGGAAGTCCTCACCACAAGAACAGTGCTCTCTTGGCTTCCCTTGCCCATTCAGAGAAGCAGCTCCTCATAACAGAGGGGATTTTCTCTAAAGTGATTCATAAGGAGTTGAAGAAAAATTGCTGAAAGAGATAGATGAAGGCTGCTTAGGGACAGAACAAGAGATGAGCTAAAGATTCCCAGTGAGTAATGATACTGAGCAAGTTGTCTAGTTGTTGCATATGTCAAAAATACAGACCACACTGAGTAGAATGGGATTATATTGCTGTTCCAGGGAAAAATAAGCACATTGCCATCCATAAGTACTTACTGGACTAGTAAAAAATGCTTCAAAAATCACAAAATAAAGGCAGTATTACAAAACTGGATGTATTTGGGTAAAATAACTTTTAACTGAAGCTTTAACAAGAGATTCTCTTCTTTCCTTTTTTGATATTTTGTGCAATTTTTTTTTCTTGTGTTGAATTAAAGTGGAGACTTTTTAAACGTATGGACATTTAAAGTTTAAACAACATCATTGATACAGTCAGGACTAAAAAGAGTTTACACTATGGATGTTGGTATTGTTCTTTTAGTTAAAGTGGAACCCTTAGTTACAGAGTAGGTTCTCTACTGCCCTTCTCTGGGCAAGGTCTATTGAGTTAATCACTGCACATAAGTAAAACTGGATTTGAAATAACAGGGGAAGAGTATAATTCTATTTTTTTGTCTGATTCTGAAGTCCTTACCTGCAGAAGTGGGGTGAGTTGAATCAATGAGACTATTCACATGGATAAGCATTAATCATACAAGTAATGAGAAAAGGTTGAAGGGTCATTCTTAAAGTTGCTAAGAGGCTTTGCAGCTGCTTCATATGGACTAACTATCATTATAGTTCCCCAGTTACTACTTCTAATGCAGTAGTGATTAATTAAACTAGGGTGATATTGACCCCAAGCCAGTTTGTTCCTTGTTCAAGCCCCCTCTACATGGTGTCTGGAGGACTGAAGTGGGTGTGAGGTGTGCAGGCCAGAGCCTAAGCAGTGCCTCTGCATGAAGTCAATTCCGTCCTCTGCTGGTTTCAGATTTCCTTTCTCAAGAAATTTGTCTTGGCGCCTGAAATGGAGTTTCCAGTCCCCATCCCCCTCTTGGCATCCCTGTCTGAACATATCAGTTATCATCTCATGCTACAGCACAGAGAGCATACAAGTATTTATAGCTGGCCATGGCTATCAGGAGAGATTTGCAGTAGTCTCTTCAGTGCTTCCACACATGCCTAGAGTAATTACTTCCTTTCCCTGAAAAAGTAAACCCACATCTTCCAAAACAGCAGCAGCAGCCTTGAGGCTGAATATTCTCCCAGGTGTTTTGTTCCCTTGGCATTTACAGGCATCAGGATGTCATTTCTGTTACTTCCGACTGCCCAGGGACTGTCCCTACTTAGCCATAATATCATTACCAGAAATCTCCATCAGCCTTGAAGCTGAATGATCCATCAATCCATTGTTTCAGTTCTGAATTTGTCTTCTGAAGGGACAGTCATGGCCATATCAAAACCATCTGCTTTTCTTGTGTTGAGGAGCAGAGCATGGCTGTATTATATGGCTTGTGCTAAAGGTGAGATTTTCAGCAGCAGCACAGGAAAATATTCCCAAGCCTCTGATTTTTTTGAATCACTGTTATTCCTGTTTCATACTTGGTTGCAGTGCAATATAAGAAAAACCTTCTTGTATTTATTCACCTTTTCAGGAAGAAACTCACTGTTGGTACTTTTTTCTTGTCTGTTTCCTTAGTCTGATATATTTGTTTATTTCTGATATATTATTGTCTTTGGTCACTTCCTAAGAAGAGCCTTAAGAGGAATGAGCCCCTTTGGTTTTGGAGTTTTGCATTTTCTTTTGAAACATCTGGAAATTTTTAAAGGTCCAGTAAGTATATAGTGTTTTCTGAATCAAGGTTCTTACTATCTTCACTAAACCAGAAGAAAATTTAAAAGGGCAATGATGATAGGCATTGTTATCACAAGTGGTAAAGTGTACTGCCCTCTAGAACTTGTTATCCTTGCACCAATGAAAATTCTCATGCCAAAAGAAAAGAAAAAGGGAAAGGAAACACAAGAAATAGTGTGGGAGATTCCCATATTCGATTCTCACTCAGTATTTCGGATGAAGATGCTCTGCCAGCATACTAAGGGAGAACATTATTTCCAACTCCAGATGAGTTATTTCTTACCCAAATCTGCACTTAGTCTTTTTTTCCTGTTCCTTTACACATTGTGTTTTTTCATGAACAATTGTCTACTAAGTCAGTATCACACTCAATAAGTTATCCGTTTCCAACAAAGAAAGAGGGAAACAAGAAAACTTCCCTTCCTGGGAAAGAAGGGCCGGTGCTGCTGGCATAAATCAACAAAAAGTGAGTTTGTTCATTTAGCTATCCAGTAAGTCCTAATATGTCATCATGTCATGTACAGGATTCAGCTGCTTTAATAGTGTTATCCTTTTCTCTTTTTAGATGGGAGTTCATTTCAGTAAGCTTGTAAAGTACAATACACTGTATTAGAGGTTTCATTATTCACGGGGACCAACAGAGAAAAGAAAGATCTTTCCACACGTGATTAATACTTCAGCTGAATACCATGTGCTGGATGTGGGCCATCCATCAGCAATTTAACATCTGTAATCTGGCCATGGTGAGTCACTATTAACATCATGAACAAATCATGGATACTCTGTGGTCTTAACATAGTTTATGGGTCTTGTATGAATTGAATGTGTGTTCAGCCTGGGGATGCAATGTGGATGGTCTAAATTAGAGGCAAAGGAAGTTATGAAAAGGAACATTGCCATTTATTTATTTATTAAGTAGATGTGTATGAGGACTGTTTGTAAAAGTCTGGCTCTCAGCCCTTCCCTAACAGGGAAAGGTTAGAGGATGGGAGCCAGTGGAATTTAACTGAAATTCACTGATAAAAAACAATAAAATAGAGGGAGGTGATCAAATCCAACACGCAGGCACATCCTCTAACCTTTAAAGACATGCAGGGAGTTTGGCGGCGAGTCCGGTTTTGTTTAATTACACCCAGCACAGTGAGCTGTGGGCACCTGCACACAAATGTAGGGGACAGGGTGGGGTTTCCCCTCTCCTCTATCTCCCTCGCTGAGGACAGATGGCCTTTTTGCACCGTGCTTGCTCAGTGCTGTGACACTGCCAGCTATAACTTGACCAGTGAGCTTGCAAATGGCTGAGGGCTGAAGAGGCTGCCGAGGGAATAACCTGATGGTGCTCATCTCCTGCACAGGCAATGATCACCTCTAACTGAACTCATTAATTCTTCAGGAGGGAAACCACTCCCTTGTCTAGACAGATTTCCCTGTGGCATGGTCCTTTCACTCTGGGCATGCTGACAGCAAGTGGCATGTCTCTGTGATGACTCAAGTGCTGCCATTACCCTTGCCTTCTGCCCCATCCCACTACAGAGATGCTCATGCAGGAGAGCCCCTGTTTTGTGCTTCTGGGCCTGTGAGGGGCAATGTGCTCAGGGGAAGCCCTCATTCCTGGGATACTCTGCCTTTCTGGGTCTGAATTTGTTGACAGTGAAGGAGTAGTATATAGAATTTGGCTAATCATTCAGGCACTTTCTGAAAAAGAGGGTGAATTTGGGTTAGAGCAATCTTTCACTTTCTTTGGCTTGGGGAGTGTTAGAGTGGCTGCTGCCAGCTTAGATAGATCCTGTAATGCATGTTTAATCATTCTGATCACTCCTGTGACTGGAGTATATGATAGTTGCTTTGGTGATGCAAATAAACAAAAAACTGGGACGTGCCTGGTGCTGTTTGGGCTGTATAATCCATAATTATCAGACTTCTCCATCCATGAAGAATAAATCTGATCTCATCCAGGCTTCTGCTTTGGTTTTGTCTCTGCTTTCACAGAATAGCAGTGCAATAGCTCTGTCAGGGTGAATTTGGTTGAATGGCAGGTTCTGGAGGGGAACATGAACAATTTCTGTAAATTGCCTTCAAAACAGCACAGGATCTTTCAGTCAATTCTAAAAGAACTGTTTACTGTTGCATATGGCAGTCATTATTCTGAATAATAAACCTACTGAGAATCTGAACAAGCACGGGCCAACAGATGGGTCATCTTGCTTAGCAATTTAAGCAAGTAATTTATTTCAATCACCAGGACAAAGCATGTGAAGATTATTAATTTCTTGCCAAGACACATGCAACGAAGTCTCACAGACTTCTGAATCTTGTAGCCCTCATGGAAATGTACACCTTCTCTTTTGGATTTGGGACCATTTTTGCTTGCTTGCAGCATTTTTTTCATATTTCTTAATAATAAACCTCATTTTCTGATTCAAATCAAGAGGAGGTAAGAAATTAATAACTACAAAATTGTAATGCAATATCATCTACATTTGGGTAGTGCTATATGAAAGCTGTGCACTAAGCAACAAAAACAGAGAAGCATTTATGTTATTTTCAGTAATAATTATGTATCCTATCTTCCTCTGAGGTGATTAGAGCCAGGAAAAAGAATATAAATATGTTTCAGCTTCTTCTGGTAGCAACAAGACAGAATGGGTTGCCAATTGAACTAGTTGATAAAGTCTCCTGTTCCTTCTCTTTGGAAGTGGATGTTCAGCCCCCAAAAGCCACTGAAGTGATGACTCTGAGAATTTAAAATTTGTTGTCATCCCAACAGTTTAGGCTGTGCAGACAGCACAAGTACCTTGGTACCATTGCACAAATGTGTTTCCACTCTGATTTGGAGCTATTGTCACCAGGACGGTTCCAAGTCCATGGAGTGTTTCAGAGTGTGTGCTGTGATTGATGGCAGGGTGTAGCTCATCTTACCTCTGAGGACAGCTTGTGTAATATTTTCTCACCAGTGCAGTATGAAAATTTACTGTGGACTGCGCCACAGCTCTGTTTGAGGAGTACAGCATCACTATTGGAGAACCAAGTGTTATTCCAAGGTGTGTTCTCTCTTTTCAGTGAGTTTCAGCCCTTTTTCAGTGGCCAAAGTTTGCTGGCATGAGTAAATTCTGCAAAAAAACCAGAGCTGCTTTGGGCACAAACTGGCTTTGCAAAAAACTGCCAGACCTTACATTGGGTTTCATACTGTTAGCATACCTGATAATTTGCAGTTGTAAAACAGTGCAGCCAGAGGGGGTCGTGAAACAGCATGAGAGGTTTTGGTACCTGGTGCCAGAGCTGCTGCAAATCAGTTCCACACAAAGCTTCCTGCAGGTCGCCTCAATGTGTGTGTCACAGTGCACCTGGAGCTCCTGATGGCAGCATCATGTGGCTGCACTGACCTGGACCACGCTCAGCCCTGTGGCCTGTGAGGTAAGGAAAGGAAAGTTATCTGGGTCCTGAAGAGGCTGGTGGGCCGCAGAGGGAGCTGAAGCATGGAGTAGGCATGGTGGGCTCTCACACATGCCATGCCTCTCCTTGCAAGCCCTCTCAGCCCATGGCAAATGCAGTCAGACACATTTATCTGAACCAGTTCATTTAACCCTCCTTTCAGACATCAAGGAGCACATTAAATGGATTGTGTGCCTGATTTTTACAAATAGCAGGGTTTTGTAAATACATGGCATGTTTACCTGAATCTCTGCTGTATGATCAATGTTGTCATATAAAATTTAGCTTCTGATATTTCATTTTGAGCCATAAACATCGAATGAATTTTTAAAATGGACTCTAAAACTGCAATATTTACTCATTAGCCAATGCCCTGTGTGAGCAGAAATAAAACTTGTCACCAGTACGTTGTCCTAGATGTTAAAAAATAGTGAGTGAGTTATGAAAAGAAGCTCCTTCCTCTTTTGGGAGATCTGTGGCTGGTTTTGAGAATGCTTATGGAGTGCTAAATGGGCTTAAGAAGCAGTAAGTATCCCTGAAAGATAGAAAGGGAGAAAATGTGAGAAAAGCAAAATAACAATCTATGTTCCAATGCATGCTTGTCTCAAAGGCTATTTCTCCTCAGAAAAGAAAAAATTCTGCCAAGCTCATAAAACAAAATATTTTACTTTGACATTTTCAAAAGAAATACTTCTGAATTGATAATTTCACAATAATTGGTTCATCAAGAAACAATTGAATTGAGAAAGCTTGGAGATAGCCCTTTTTTTGGCCCAGAACAGAATGGCTTTGTTTTTCTTTCACCACAAATGATGAAACATGATTAGTTTTGGATTCTGAAACCCATTTGCTTTGAAATTGTGCTGCATTTTTTCCCAGTCTGCCATGTCCCCATGGCACACTGAGCCTTTTGCCAGGCTCCTGACCTCTGCTCTCCACTCTGTGCCCCCAAACTGGCCGTATCTCTTGGGCAGGCACAAAGAGCAGTGGAGACTGGCTTCAGCCTGTGTGACCTCACCAAACCACTTCAAAACCAAAATGGAAATTCCTTTTGGGAGCCAGTTGGTTTTGGATGTACTAGGGCTTAGTCCTACTTTCCCTTTTATCTCTATTATTTCAGCAACATTGCTGTGGTTTCTAAACTCTTTAGTTACAGCACACATTGCATCTCCCACCCATTGCCTTCAGAGCCTGCTGAGGACTTCTGTCCTTTCAGAAAGAAAAACTTTAATGCATTTAGAGAAGTAAAAGTTCCAGATGTTTTGCAAACTATCAAAATACACTGGATTTGCTTTTTGTAAGGAACTTTTCACAACCTGATAAAAGCCTATTTTCTTAGCAAACAGATTATATGTCAGCCAGAGGTGTGAAACCTTAATAGAAAAGAACCATATGCCTGTTAAGGAGAGGGAAAAAAAAGGCAGTCTCCAAGAATCACATCTCCAAGAATCACTACATGCTTTTTAGTTCCCTTAAATAAATAAATAAAATTCAATATCTAAGAAGAAAATCAAAACAAAGTATGTTAAAAACAGTTACAGGCAAAATAGAATTCCAAGTGTAGTATCAAACATATCGGTATGGAGTTTTAGCTACCTTTTCTCTTTTTTTTTTACTTTAGACAGAAAAGTATGCAAATAGCAAACTATGGGGTTTTTTTTAAAGTACATTGAGTGAATCTTTACAGACAGTGGATGAACCAAGCTTCATTTGATGAAATACTAAGCTACAATTCCATTATGGAATAAAACTCCACAGCAGAGCAGAGCTGCAGTGGACAGGAATCTCCTTAGGTATGAGACTTTAAGAGAGACTTTACTGTCTGAAGGGAGTACAAGCACTGGAGGGATGCCCCAAGACACCTTCTTACTCTCTCCTCTACTTCCTTCGCAGACAAAAGATCTACACTGCCCCAGACAACACTTGTTTCCTTACTTTTGCAGGGCTATGATGGATTTCCAGGTCTAACAGAGGAGCCTCTCCATGCTGGTCCATCTGCTGTGGCTTGGAAGGGGATTGCCCTCTTGGGAAGCTGAAGGCCTGATGACATTGCTGGGTGCCACATTACAAACACTGTCTGCCAGGCTGGGCTCCCTGCTGTCCCTGCACAGCCTGCAAGGCCAGAGGCTGCAGCCTGCCAGACAGGGTGGCTCAGCACAGGGACACAGGGAATAATGCTCAGTTTGCAGCCAGGAATGAAGCCAGCACACAGCTCTGCACAGGGACACCCAGTAGGAATTAGGGGGATAATGAATAGAGCCACTTGCAGACCACACATGCTGCTTGAATGACTGGCCTCTAACAAAAAGCAAAGCTCTTTGCCAGTGGCCAAATTCCTTGGTACACATTGTTTTGCCATGTTGCAGGGATTAAAGTCACATGTTGTATTTGAAGCTCTGGGGATGAAAGGCTTACTGACCTATGTGGATTGATGGTTGCTCACAAAGGGCAGATAAGTTGCCAATCTCTTTTTGTTGAGTTAAATACCAATTTTTTCTCGTTAATTTTAAGCTGTGGGTTTACCTTTCAGAAGCTTGCTTGTTATGTCTTTTTAGAGGTGTATTTCAATACAGTTTTGGCATGATTGTGAGTTCTTGTGCCTTTCCCTGGGGTGAGCAGCAGTAGGCAGCTACACCAATATATTGGTAGGCAGCTACACCAATAAACTTGTATATGTGTGCACTGAGAAGAAGTACAAGTCCAGTCAGACACACTCACCATTGCCAAAATATCAAACATGTCTTCAAGTTCAGAGTAGAACTGCAGCTCATCTTTTGGAAACAGAGCATCAGAGAAGGGAATTTTGCTGACACTGACATCCATCTTCTGAGCTCCTTGCTCACGTGTCCCCTCCTGTGTCTGCTCACACACAGGGTGAGGTGCACTACAGGTGCCCTGCAGTGAGCCAGGAGGGCTTTTTACTTTCTCTGTCACATCCCACTGAAGAGTTGCCTGTCCCTTTTTGCATTTCCCTCAGGCCAGGGCAGTGAAGATGAGAAGCTGAAGGAACACTGAGTCACTGTGAAGAGGCTGGTCCATCATCAATGGCATTGCAGAGGAAAAGCTGAAGGAACAGTGAGTCACCATGGAGAGGCTGGGCCACATCATCGATGAAAATATCTGCACTTTCCCCTCCATGCAAGCCTCCCTGCAAGCTTTGGAGATGTTATATGTACAAAAGACAAGAAAGCTCTTCTGAGTCTAAAATGAGGCTTATGAGGAGCAGAAAGTGTGTACACTCTGAAGATTTTAAAGAATCAAGAATTGGGGGAGACAGGAGGTTTGAGGTAGTGAAGCATAAGTAAATCAGGCAGAGTTATACAGAGTGCATGCTGACCCTCATGAGCTGTGTCAAAAAGCACAGGACAAAGCATGGGGGGAAAATCACCTCACTTTGAAATAGGTTTTAAGGAGTACGCATATGAAACCAAGTGACAGCAGGGTTACTCTCTTGAGTACAGTATCACAATAGAAGATGAATGTATGGTCAAGTGAGAACAAAAGTTCTTTAGCTGGAGATGGCCACAGGAACATGATCTGGCTTGGTGCTACAAAGAGTGATACAATAATTCCTTTGGCAGTGAAACCAGCTGAAAGTAGAATGTAGGAGTTAGGTCAGTCACCTTTTCCATGTGGAATGGCAGTACGCTGCCTGAATATGTGGATAGACTACAAAAAGGAAGAAAATATACATACAATATGTGTAATTAGAACACAATGAGATGCATTCATCAATGGGGTAGAAGCATATCTAGTTTTTGATCTCAGCAAAAAGGCAGAGACCATATTTTCTTAGGAATCCCTTCTAAATGTGGCAGAAAAATTGAGAGTAGATGGAAGAAGACAAACTTTCCCCAGCTCAAGTCTGAAGCCAAATTCCTTTTGCATTGCAGGAGAGGTGGGCTGACTTTTGATCACACAAACATAAGTAAAACCCCCAGACACTCAAGGTGCACAAAGGACACATTCCCTTGCCTAAGTATATGCCAAATGAAAGAAATTCAATGTGTAAAAAGATCATGTTCCATTGCTTCTAAGTAGAGACTTGCTGAAACCAAGTATTTTTTTACATGTGAGGCATCAGCAGCCTTCTGAAACTCTCCTCAGGAGAAACACAGAACACATTTGTTCAGATCTAACACCTTATATGTGCAGAAGAAACTCTTTCCCTTGCCTGCTCTTTGGGTTTTCCTTGATGCCTATGACAACTCACTGGGAAAAACAACAGACTTGGCATTGGCTGGATATTACTAGAGTCTACCTAGATGACACTTGGATTTTGGAAAAAACAGAGGCTCTTAACAAGTCTGGGCTGAGCCACATCTGCTAGCTGAAAGTTAAACACCATTTCACCATAAACTCATTTCACCATGGAAACAGCAGATGTATGAGAGCAGGTGACAGGGTGTGATGTCCTGAGTGATCATGGTAAGGCTGTGACCATCACAAACACTGCTCCTAAATAGGCAAAAAGATGTTACAGAGTTTCTAATCATGCAGGGAAAATTTAATTGACTACCTAAAGGAGAAATTCAATATTATAAATGCAGGGGATTGACAAAAAAAAATTGCAATTGCCCTAGCTGTAAAGAAGGAATTACAGAGACCCTTCCTCTGAAGCTTTCTGATGATAAGTACAGTTAGGATGTCCCCACTCTCTTCAACATCAAGGACACAACAAATTGTAGGTGGTTTTTCTGGAGTCTAAAACCATAGCTGCTGCCTCAGGGAAGATCCACCTGGACACATGGCAATGCAGAGGCTGACCATCACTAACCACAGTCAGGGTTGTGCACTTTGGGCCCAGCTCAGCCTGGATCTTCTCTCACATTTAGCATGTACTGGTATGAGAAGCCTTGCTAAGTCAAAATAAAGGGAGGGTATAAGAAGGTGAAGGTGAAGCTGTTAGTCAAGTGGTGCGGGCTTTCAAGCTGTGAATTGTGATGATCCTGCATAGGCAGTTATGCTGGGTGGGTGAACTGGCTTCTGAAGGCTTGTTCTTCTTGTTTACTGTACCTCCCACTGCAGAGAAGGAATCCTGTTGTGCATGCTTTGCTTTTGTAGGTCCTGCCTCTGTGTGCTCACTTGCCTTCCTGCAAGTGCTGCCCTAGGACAGGTCCATTCTGTCTTGACTGGTGGCGTCCAGCAGCTGAGGATGTTAGACCTACCTGAGATATTGTGAAATTCTGAAAAAAATATCAGGGCTTTGCAGTGCTTCCTGTTGCTGCTTCATCTAAGATAAATGGAGCATCTCTTAGGAAAACACAGCAATATGTGCAACAGACGGACAGAATCACTCTTTGCCCTATTTGCAAGATAAAGAAGTTGATGGAAGAGCCTTTTTCTCTTCATACAGTGACTGCATGAAGGTAATTGAGTTTGTTACTCATATGTAGGAGGCTAGAGTCACCCTAGGTATAAACATCTACTGCTGCTCTTGCAAACTCCCAATAAAAGAATTCTTATCAAGAAAGCTTTAAGTGATACTTCATGTGGATAAAAGCATCAGGAAACATCACAGGCAAACAGGAAATAAAAGGGAAGTCAGACTTGATTTGGAAAGCTGGACTTTTTATTGGATGCATTAAGATGAAAGAACAGATAATAGAGAAGGGAGAGCTGCTTGATGTAGGGTCAGAAAATGGTTCTTCAAAGCTGGATCTTCTAGATATCTTTTTACTAAATATGGACTTTTTTTTTTTTTGTCTTACCTTTCACTGATGTATATAATATAACCAACTGTTCCTTGCATTAGCTCTTAGGAATTGTGGCATGTCTTTGTGTCATTATTATTCCTGCAAGCTACCCTCTTCCACTACTTAGTGTGCAGTAGATACATGTTTAAACTGTGGCACATAATTTCCAGATGATTAAAATATCTTCCCTTCCCTTCCCTTCCCTTCCCTTCCCTTCCCTTCCCTTCCCTTCCCTTCCCTTCCCTTCCCTTCCCTTCCCTTCCCTTCCCTTCCCTTCCCTTCCCTTCCCTTCCCTTCCCTTCCCTTCCCTTCCCTTCCCTTCCCTTCCCTTCCCTTCCCTTCCCTTCCCTTCCCTTCCCTTCCCTTCCCTTCCCTTCCCTTCCCTTCCCTTCCCTTCCCTTCCCTTCCCTTCCCTTTTCATTGGAATGGACCAGGAAATTTTTTTAGGATACTTAATACATCCCTATTTTTAATTTCAGCCATGAAACATTAATTTTCAGTATTTACTCAAGACTTCTAGTTCTACAAATCAGAGTGGTTATCAGGAACAGACAGAGCGGTGAAGAGAAAAATGACAGTGATGTACATGATGCAAAGAAGAGGGAAAAGGATGCAGGACAGTAGGAGCCAGTAAAGTTGTTTATGTACTCAAGGTCATCATTAGCAACACTTGGTTAAAGTTACCTGACAAACTCATTCATAATGCTAAGTTTCTGGCAAACCTTCTTCACTCTGCAGAATATGAAAAGTCACTTTTCAGCTAGAAGCTGATCTATAAACCAGCAGACATAAGTCTTTTTGTGGGTTTTAAAGCTAATCTTTTATACGACAATTTTGCAATTCTGGAAATGCCATTGCCCAATATTTTGATGTTTTCATCTGCAGTAGAGCAACAGAAAGCCATATTCTATGGTTTTACATTGGCAAAGCTGAGGCATTTCACAAAAAGACCAGTTTGACAATTGCTAACCAATTTTTCAATAGCCAAAGCAGATGGCACGAATTATTGCACACAATAAAGCATTCATATGGATATGCCACAGCTGGACCCAAGTTAACTTTCTTTTCTTAAAAGGAATCTGCAATTTGAGCTGAATTGTGGGAAGGAATACTATAATCTTTCTGGCCACCAAAATGCACTTGATTTCTTGTTGTGTAATTCTAGTGAACTGAGACACTTTGATAGAAATAATTTCAAAAACTCCAGATGTTAAAAATACTTCTATTCATCATGGTTGCAAAGGAGTCTGCCAGGATTCAATGACAGATTTCTTCCTAGAGAATTTGGGGTTGCTTTGTCAACTTGGGGTTTTATTTATTGGGGAGTGTCTTCTCAGTGCCTGTGACCTGATGGTGGGAAACAGCATGTGTGGAAAATGCTGTTTTTCATGGGACACTTGGCTTGACTGTCTGCACTACTTGCAGATAGAGACGCAACTGACCACTTGATTTGAAAATCCCTAACAGGAGCCATCTATGTCTTTAAAAAATAGATGACATATTTTTCTTTGAAAGTAGTTTAAAAAGGTTCAAGGCTCACTGCTGGAGAAGGAAGCAGAATTTGAGACAGAAGCTTTTGAAATCTGTATGGATCTAGCTGGTTTGGAAAGGTTATGGGAGCATTGCCAATACATATTGATGAAAAATATATACTTTTTTGTTTAATTTTTGTTGTTGTGTGTTTTTTAAAAATAATTTTCCCTGTTTTAGGAGCTGCTAGGATGACTGACAAGAATCTACAAGATTTATTTTTTATAATGAAATCTAGGTAGATTCAGCATGGTGGATAAATATTTCTAAGGGACTAATTCAAGTAATGATCTACTACAGTGGTGAAGAAAGCAGTGGTGTGCAAGTTTAGGGATAAAAATGTTTATGGGCAAGTAAATAAATCTCTCTCTCTCTTATATTACTGCAATAGTTTAGTTGGGAATAACCAGCATGTTATCATTTCTCTCAGGCAATTGCTTTCTTCCTTCACACTTAGTGAGATTTTTTAAATAAGCCTCAGACAGTTCTTTTTTCAATGCTGAAATATAGCACAGCACATACAAAGTTAGAGGTCATTTTTAAAGACATTCTTTCAATTCTGCAAAAATTTCTACATTTACTCAGGATTGGTTTTAGAAGCTGAAAGGAATTATTTAATATTATTTTTGACTATTCTGTAAGACTTAAAGTATTTTCCAGTACATCCTCTTGAGCACTTGAAGTTTCCCCTCTATGCCTACCTCTAGATCAGATGTGGACTGTGACCCCTTTGGGCAATAATAGGCTGTGACAGGATCCCTATTTCCTGACTTAGGCATTTTAAAACAAAGATTCAGCAACTGATTGAATCAAATAAAATATATAGAAGGAGTATTGCCATCTATTTTCAGCTTTTAACCCAGGGTTTTGGCATTTCTAAAAATAATGTTTTCTACTGAAATTATTAATTGCCCCTGTGTGAAGAGTTTAACAATTTCTCCTGAAGATGCATTCAAACTTCTAACAGAATTTGCTCCAGCTGCGTTTATATTCTTTTGGTGTTTATTTTCTACCAAGCACATTTTGCTCCCAGCATAACTGATGGCAAGTGAAATAAGTTTACATGCTCAGCCATTTGCATCGGAAGTGATGGATTTTATAGGGGACGAGACATCAATAGGTCAGGTTTCCTCAAGCCATTAAACAGGGCAGGTACAGAGGCAATTAAGTAAAACATATACCAATCTGACCACATTCCTAGCCAGGAACCAGATGCACAAGTGATTATGTGATGTCAGTCACTAAGGTGCTGACAAAAGTTACAATCAGCAATGCAATAATGCATCAAGCACATTTTATATGGGATTGGAAACTGTTTATTAACAAGCAGGGGAGTAGCAGGGTCATACATGGTAAGAGAAGGAATACATTTATACTCTGCTTCCAGCTAATAAATTTTATAGCAGCTTTAATATTTTTAGGTATGTTGCTGAAGGGAAGTGTTATGAGACCAAAAAAGAAAAATTTTAAAGGCTCTAAAATGCTATAATCCAATCTTTATTAGAACTCTGTTTTACTGGGATGCTTTCTCTGAAATAGCCAGGCTCACAATTTTGCCTCCTTGTAATGTGAATTAAACTCATCCATCTGATCAGGGAAAAGTGTTTAATTAAAACTAGGACTGATCAATCAATACAGCTCACAGTCCAGAAATAATTTTGCAAAATATTTCTCTATTGGTCAGAAACAATACTTGAACTGAAGATGAAAAATCAAGCAACATCTATTAACTGTGATGTTGGAATAAAAACCTGAGCAGCCTCAGAAATCAGAAATTCGGATTAAATTCATTGGAGGCATTATTCATCCTCAGGTGCTGCAGCTTACCCAGCTCCAGGAACTTGCTGGGATTCCTGTGGAGTGGGGAGGAGGTGCCTGGAACATCTTTTCTCACAACACCAAGACATTCAGCAGCATCTGCCCCATTGTCACAGTGGCCACACAGATGTCCAGTTAGTCAGTCCCAATTCCTGTGCCTGCAGGATTTTGCCTGGTTTCAGTGGGCAGTCTGATGACTCCAGTGACTCTGGCCACCCACATGCACACACAATACTCCTTCCTTTGGGGCCTGGAAGAAAGTACCCTTCAGGTTTATACAGGTTAGAAAATGTCCTTGGATCCAGAGTTACCTGGCAAGTATTAAGAGTTGGACATTGTAATTATTTCAGCTCTAGTGATTAAAAGGGTCTGATGCCATTAAGATTTGTGCATAAACATTTTCTTTCAGTAGTATCTTCATCTGCACCTTAAAGCCAAGCATTCTGCTGTTTCTCTGTATTGTTAATTGTGTTACAGATACTTGACTGCTAGTTTCACTCCCTATTCATTATGTGCTCTGCTGTTGGGGTTCACAAATGGCAATGAATGATCTTAAATTCCAACTACATATGATATTCAATTTAAGTTCAAAATGAAGTTCTTCTGTTGGTCTTCCTGTTTTGTTAACTGATTTTTGAGCAAAATCTAAATTTGTGTCCTTTTAAATAGTCCTTTGCAAATTAGCTAGTATGACTATAACTTTTGAATTAAGAAAGTAACCGCCAATTTCTCTGGGGTTTGACGGGTCTGACCATATGTTTGATTTTTAAAGACAGGGCATTTCTTTTCTTTCTGTGAATGACTGGACCTATGGATCCACTGCCTTTATTTTAAAGTTAATCTCACCTGAATCCTTCAAGCTTTGGAAATACAGAGGCTTAGGCTGCAGAGTCAGGAATCTTTTATATTCACCAGTCAGTCCTTGGAGCTATAAAAGTTCTCTTCTGAGATCTGTATCACTGGGAGATTGATGACCTGGGCTACAAGAAGGGCTCCTATAATTGTGCATGACACCATTCAAAAGTGTTGCATCTGTGTATGGGAAAGAACTAATTTAATTTTATTTGTCCTTAAGCTTTTTTTTTTAATTATTATTTTTTAAGTTCTGCTTGTTCCAGAATGTCTGTGTGATCAGAGACATGTAGGTAGCTACGCCTGCTCTTTCTGTTTTTGTGACATTTCAAATACAAAATGTATATAGGCATGCAATAAAAAGTTTGCTTCATCAGCCTGCACAGACTTCCTTCATCTCTTACCATTCATTGACTCTGATAGCTCATGTATTTACTAGGTGATTCATAGTGCTGCAGTTCTCATAGCTTTCAGGCAGTGGAGCTCTTCAGGTTTTATTTAGCTTTAAAAGTTATTACTTACCAAATTTGGAATGGCCTCTTCTTACCATTTGTGAGAAGCAAATGCTGTGAGTAGTTGGGGTCCCTTTCTGTGTGCCCTGCAATGTCTGTCTCAGCAGATGCTCCTCTGGTAAGCAAAGGGTCTCTCTACAGATAGGCCTGGTGGAAATGTGGGGAGCAGGAAACTGGCTCCTGTTCAGCCAGTGGGTGATGAGAACAGAGGGGCTGCAGTGGGGCAGTGTGAATTTCAGTTTTCCAAAAATGTCAGGGAAGTGGTTGCTTTTTGATTTGTCCCACTGTGATTTAGCGGCATGTCCCTTACTCTTTAAGTCACCAAAAGGACTGCAACAATTCTCTGCTTCTTGGCAAAATGATAAATTTTAGTGTGCAGCCTCAATTCTTATCCTAGTCCCTGAAATAAATATTCTGGTTATGAAGACAAAGCAAAATCCAGTCTAGAGCCTGTGCTAGGATAGAAGTCAAAGAGGCTCTCAGTCTCTCAAGTGCTCTGACTCCTGCTAGCCTGCTGACAGCTGATGGGCAAGTCTTGCCCTAGTAGTTTTTCTGATGCTGGAATTTCCATCCAAACATGCCCATTATACTCCCTGGAGAGCAAGTGGAATATTGCATTTTTACTGGGAAAAGCTGTACATGAGATTGAGGACCCAAGCCTCCCACAAAGTCTGCCAATAAGACCTGGGGCAGATTTGTTTTTCTTGGGCTGTCTCTTGAACTGGAAATGAAGATACAAAGTGAGCTTAGAGAGAGATGGAAAGAATGAAGGTCCAAGTCCTTGTCTATAGGGTGTTTATGTAGGGACATTTCTTAAGGTATTTATTGTTATTCTGTTTGCAGAGGTATGAGAACTAGTGTATCCAATCAGAGTGCTGTTCAAAGATCCAGGAAGCCTCCATCTGCTCCCCTAAATGCCTACAACTGAAGAGGCAGACTTCCCTCTCATGAATCCAAGGCAAATTGAAGAGAAATTGGAATAGAAGCTGGAAACTGGAGAAATACCTGAGTGGTGAACAGGCAGCTGAGAGAAGCAACACTCACGTTCATCCTTGCATTTGCTGAACCTGACGACTGGCAAAAGAAGTTGCACACACTGTAAAATGAAGCAAGAAGAGATGGAGAAAGCATTCAAGGAGGCAATAAGAAGCTTGTCCTACTCACCTTTTATATCAAATACTTTTCTGGCATCTCACACAAACAACACACAAAGAACAAAGCTGAAAGTATCATAGTCAAGAATATTTTAAGAAGCAGAATTTGACTTGTATCTAGTTTATCATCTTACCTTGCATTTATTAAGAGAATATTTTGGTTTAGGAAACATATGAGCAGGGGCATGGATAGTATTCAACCCTAGAAGAAGATCTGTGTGATCAGTCAAAGATCCTTGACAACCTTCCACAGGCAGTGTTGCTGGTTGGTGTTTTTGCATTTCTTTCATTGCTATAACCACATCAATATTGAAAAAAGTTTCATGCCATTGAAAGAGACTCTTTCATATTTTCTGTTCCTGGACTAAACTGATTACTGCTGAATTTTAATTACTCCAATTGTTTTCACTTTGTTTTGTGGCACTATGTTCAGCAATAATTAATATCTCTATTCCTTAGATTTCCCTCCAGATGCCTGCTGTTAAATTAATGAGTCTCCCATCTGGAAAAGCCTGTTGGAACCACTGCAGTGGCCATTTTCTTGCACTGGGACGCAGTGGAAGCTCTCCTTCCTTGCTTTACTGTATAGCAAGAAGCATGCCTGTAGGCATTTGCATTCCTGTCCTGTTAGTTAGCAGTGATTAACCTGTAAATGGCTAAGGACCATGAATGCTTACCAAAAACCCTGTGGTAAGCAAGCTTTTTGAAGGTAGTTGACATCTTTCCACACTAATTTTTCTGCACTAGTTTTTTCACTCTAAATTGTAACCTGTAGAGGCATTTGATGCAGACAGCAAAAGCTGCTCTGCAAAGTGTGCTGTAATGGTGGATCTGCAGAGAGGGAGAGGAAGGACTGGTCAGGACTCCTATATAAACCTTCCTCCCAGCTGCCTACTGAGACTCCCCTCCACTTCTGGTTTTAAGGAGATAATGACTGAACAAATCAGGCAAAAACTTATTTCTTATTCTGTATGAGAAATGCTCCTAAGTTTTTGTTATTCTGCAAGTAACTTCAAAGTGATACTTGCAAGTGATCTATCTATTAATAATCTCTGCTGCCTGCAAGAATGAGTTGGAATAATGAAAAAAATCCCATCCTCTCCAAATTGTTGTCAAAATTGTGTTTTAATTGTAATTTTGCAGATACGTCCAGTGACAGATGAAAAGCAAACTGATCTGTTAAGGAAATGTAGAAAATTCCTTCATCGTGCCTCTCTGAAGAAGATAGAAGATGCTATTATAAAAGATGACTTGGCAAGTTCTTTTTTTTTTTTTTTAAATATCCCTTTCAGCTTTAAAATAGAAGAAGACTTATGATTTGGAGAATGGTCTCTTTTTGCAACACTCTGACTCTCCTCAAAGCAACATTGGACTTCTAGGAGAAACCAGACTCATAGGACAGGCATCCTGACTAAGGGAACTGAAGATATCCTCCTGACTTAACAATGCTAAAGTTTATCCTGCCTAATGTATTTAATTCCTAAAGAGGGAACTCACTTGAACAAAATATTTTATTTCTTATTTGGTCTTAAACCCACTAAGTTTATTCTGGGGCCTTATTACTTTCCCTGTCATACTGGAAAGACTGTTCTCTCTGCTGAAGGCTATGTTTTCCTGAAATCCTCAATCCTGTAATGAATCTGGCATCTGATAAGGCACAGAAACCCTCCTGTCAACGTTAAGACAAGGCAGATGGGGCTCCTTACAATCAGGCAAAGGAGAGCCCGCTCTTGCATGTGTTCATTGAATTTGACATCTCCAAGTCTGCAGAGTCTAGTTGACAGGGAAAGAATTTTCTTGGTGGTGGATCCAAATTTTCTCAGTTGATTCCCTGCAAAACGTAAGAAAGCACAAGCATGGCCACTTTTAAAAAGGGTGTTGCAAAATGTCGCTCTTTTGTATAAATTTTTACAACTGACTGATTTTATGTTCTAGCTGAGGGGCAGCAAAAAGGTGTAGATTTTCCCTCTCTTCCAGGGATGCTGAATGTTTCATTCTGTGGATAGCTCTGACACAATGGAGATGAGCATCAGATAAATAAAACCAAGGACATAACACTGGGCTGAAAATAGAAGAGTAATTTAGCAAAGTGTATTATTAGAGTTGCTGTATTTGTAGCCGACCTCTCTGGAGAAAAACAATTCTCTTTACATCTGCACAAGCTTAAAGATAAATACCCCTTTTTAATTAATTAAATTTAATTAAATCCAGGACATTTGTCAGGGTATGCCTGTAAAATGAGAATAAATCCTACTGTTAATAATGAAGGGTGCTCCTAAACCTGTTGCAAGCATACTGCTGACACCAATTAATACAGCTGTCCTACAATGTCAAGCTTGGGATGGGAGTTGCAGGAAGGGAGATATTAAAAGTGGGCAAGAAAAAGACTCCAATTAAAAATTTTCAGTATCTATAAAGATAAATATTAATATGACATGTTACACCTTTGGTTTTACTGTCAACTCTTTTGGGGAAAGATAGGGTTATTTTTTTGTTTTAATCATACCTAATTTTTTTGTTTATATTCAATAACACATTGGTTGAAATTAGACTTGCATGTAGAGAAGAATCCTGTGAATACAGCCCATATTTATAGCTTAGAAGAGCAATTTCTCTGCTGTCCTGTGCTGCTGCTGGAGGATTATTATACCTGTATCAGTTGGCATTACACACTGATGAGTAACAGCTCTTTGGTGCATTAACCTTAACTCCAGGACATTCATGAAAACAATTTTGGATTGTCATATCCTACCAGAGGCATTACAACTACAGTCTATATTATAGCTGGTATTCAATATTTTATTAGAATGGAGAATGGTATATTTTATCACTCTAAAATGAATAATTTTTGCAATTCAATGTTTGAATCATTAAACAATGTTTCTATAAACAGAGATATATGTATCCAATAAAGATCATCAAACATGGAGCTCTATGGAGACTCCAGTTTAGGGCATAAAAGGTTTAAAAGCAATAAAACTGAAATCTATGCTCTTTTTCTTTTTCCTCAAGGGATTTTAAAGTTGTTTTTCCTTCCTGACTGCAAGTCAAGTGTTTGAGGATGAAAAGGTAAAGTTTGGTCTTTGCCAAGGACAAAAAGCAGGAGAGCAATCCTAGTTTTTTCTTTTGAAGGAACTGTCTATTAAGAAGGAGCAATTGAAGCATCTCTTTTTTTGCAATACAAACTTCAGAAAATTTTAAAAGACTTCTTAAAACCATTTTTTAAGACTAGCACTTGTGGTGTCCATTACAGACATCCAAAGTTGCATCAGGCCATGTTAAACCTTCATCTGAGAAGAAGCACTGACAACTCCTTGCACTGCCCTGCAGTGACCACAAAAATACACAAAATGTTGTGTAAAATACAACAATTCCCATGACATATATGAGGTGCCTGGGGCTGAAATGTGCTATAGCCTAATCCTGTAATGTACAGCAAATCATCTAATCTGGACTATAGAAACAGCTGTGCCTTCTGGGAAGCCCTCAAGGAATCATGTCAGCTTTCTAGTAATTAATAACAATGGACCTTAATCAATATGGCCTTTTTTCCTTTCTTTTACATAACTGTAGCTAGGGGAATGACACTTCACAAGGAAGTGTGGAATTTTACACAGAGCAACATCATATGAAGTTCTGGACTTCAACTGAGGCATTATTCTCTTTCTGAAATATTTTGCATCTGAAAGGCAGTGGTGCTGGAGTGATGATGCCAGTCACAGAATTTACTGGTTATGTTTTATATTAATACAGTTCCTTTTTCTTTACTCACAGAAGCAGCCAAGCTTCAAACCCATGGATTATGTGGGAACACTCGAATCAGTTTTTAGTTTCCTAATCATTTTATCCATCAATACTTAGGGAAAAAAAAGGCATTCAAACATTTAGAGGCTTTTTGGTTACAAGTTTGGGTTAGGCTACTATGAGATGGAATATTACTTACCTATCTGAAAGCTTCCAGGTTGCCAAAATTAGCTCTGAAATATTGAGAAATACAGGGAATGTATTTCTGTGTAGAAATCCACAGGAACTGTAGATGCTTCACAGTGTCACAGGACTTGGATTGAAATTACATTACAAAAAGCAGAAGGGAAAAAGTGAGCTTTTCCACACCTACAGCTGCTGTAATACTATGGTGGAAAGAGCTAGACATACAGAGGAAGATTGCTGAAAGACCACATGTTAAAAAACCTTTTTAAATTCGTGCCACAATAGCTTCTGCCAAGACTCTCAAGGAAAGCAGCAAAAGTTCCCTATGATGACCCCAAATAAGCTGCAAGATGAAAAAATTTACTTAATACCAACAGGAAAACATAGATAAAACTCAAATGTGTTGTTTCTTTCATAGAAATGTCACAAGATCTTTATTATTCACTGGAAGTTGCTTTGGCATCCAGGGCTCTCATTTCCATTCAGGAGAAAGTGAAGAAATTAGAGCAATTTAACAAATAGAAATACTGTTCTATGTTAGGGAGAGGTGCAAGTGATGATGCATTCAAAAGGTCACCCAAAGAGGTGGTTAGGACTTTGAAAGTGAATGTGCCACAGACCTCTGTGAAGGTCAAATTCTGCTCATTATGCTGATTCGCAGCTTCAGAGTTCAGAAACATAAGCATCTAAATTCAGACATACCTGCTTGGCAATGATCTGCTTTCCAGAGGTCCTGGTGACCCAATTTAGCCAATACTAAAAGGCAATAGTTTGCTGTGGTGAAGTATTTGTCCCTGTGTGTGGCATCTCTGTTATAGTTGCTTGCTGAAGTAGTGTCAGTGCCAACAATACCCCCTCTGCCTATCCACAGATAATCCTTTAAAACATTCATACAATGGAATGTCCAAGACTTCCTTAAGGCTTGACAGATTTTCCAAAGGCTTGACAGATTTCATGGCATTTTGCACTGAAGATACTATCACTTATCTGTAGAAAGCAGAAAAAAGCTGGGATGAACATTACACTTACAGTGTCCAAAAACCTGGTAGAGTGAACAAGGAAATTAACAGTCAGTTAGTTATTTTATATGTTAAGTATACATGCCAAAGCCGTGTACCATATGGCATCAGAGATTTGGAATCTTAAATCAGCTCCACCTGCAGGATGAAACTTCTGTAATTTGTGTTAGGAAACACCCAGTGAGATGAACAACTTGTGGATCTCACGGCCTGTAGCAGAGATACCTTCATTATTTCATTCCTCAAGCTGTGCATTTCACTGTGTTTGGCTGAACACCTCAACAGCCCAGATCACATTTTTTCCATTTGCAGACTTTTTTGCTAGTAGAGAAAGCATTCAAACCTGAACTCTGGGAAGAGCCTTGCTGCCTGGCTGTGAGTGGAAATGTGGGAGACAAGGAACCCATTGAGGCTCCTGGGACCCTCGTTGGGGTGTTGGGACAGTGCCTCACAGTACAGCATCACGTGCTTCCCTGGCCTGGGTTGGGTCTCTTCCTCTGTTTGATTACCCCTCACAGAAAAGCAAAAGGTTTCTCTAGCTATTTTGTTATAAACGGCAGTTGAAAACTTATTTGATTATTTTATTTAGCAGTACACATTTCTAATTATGCATGTCAGAGACTTGCTGACACTGTAAGGGTTTTGTTGGTTTTTTTATCCCGCTCTTACTTTTTGTTGCTATCTATCATTGCAGAAGCACCCTTTCAGAGACTTTATCTGTCTTAAAATGTATTGAAATCAAATGTTCTCAGTGTAAAATTTCCCACTGGAACCAAGATCCAAATTCATGCTGGTTACAGTGGAGGCAATTCTAGTGACTTCAGCAATCCTCTGTGTATTTGTGTGAGTCAAAAGAAAGCTAGCCCATTAACATCAGGAGCAATAAATTTTAAATTTCTACAGGGCTGCTTTTCACACAGAAATTTTTTGGGATGTTTTATATATTTGCTTACGGTCTAGATGTAATTGTACGTGTTGCTGTGGTTTTGCTGTATAATCTTGGGCAAACCCACATGGATTCCCCAGTCTTTATTGCCTTCTTTTTATTTCTTTACTGCACAGGGTGGTGAAGAGAGCAATTGCTTTACAAATTGTGAATAATTCCATTGAGGGAGGTCATGCAAATTCTTCAAATAAGTTATAACTTTTATAGCAGCAATGTTTAATTTACACAAAAGGTGAGTATTACTAACCTATTCCATGCAGATGAATACAGAAACACAACTAAATCCCACAGCATTCCACAAGGGAACACAGCCGTGCTTTCAGATGAATGGAAATGTTATCAGTGTCAAACAATTACATTAATTTTATATATTTTAACTGCTTATTTCAAAGATTAAGTAGAAATGGTAGTGTGAGGCTAAATTGCTCTGGAACTTCGGGTGACTTTGGATCCAAGGTTGAAAACTGATTTAAACTTTGCGGCTCCCCCTGCCTTAACAAGTAGTCAAAAGGAAATGCCAGATCCACTTCCACCTCTCCCCCCATACAATTGTACATCTCGGTACCAGGCAGGAAACTTGCAAGCATTTTAAAATTGTTTATGTGAGGAAATCTTGTCCAAAATATTTTTCTCCTTCATGCATTTTGCTTTTGGAACTCCTGAGTGTTTACATTGTCATCCTGAGCATGATATTCCAGAAGAATGATATCATTATTTATACTTTGCCCTCAGAAATCTGTTTAATATAATTGTGACTTTTTCAGTTTAAGGTAAACATTAGCATTTGATGAAAGCTCAGTCCTTTACCTCCTCCCTTGGTAGCTGTTTGTTAAGGTCTGCTATGGAGCAGCAGTCAAATTAAGAAAGTGGTGTTATTTCAACAAAGCCAGAGACCTTCTTTTGCTTGTAAATATTAGTACATCCTGCAAGCACTGGTGAGTGCTGCCAGCCATCCTGTCACTTAAACAGAGTCAAGACTGATGGAGGCCAAGTTTCTGTCAAGATCCGAAACTCAATGCATTAGCTCAGGAGCTCAGTGTAGGCATGCATACATTTTTATTTTCACATCTACTCTTTTTATGTCAACAAACTTTATGGGTGCTGGTTTCTGTCACACTCCAAAATAATTAACCCTGAAAGAAACATTTTATTTAATGTTTTAAGAAGTCAGGATTTGGTAACAGACTAAAAAAAGCCAGATCACGAGCTGACATCATGTAAAGCAGCCAAGTGGCAGGACATTTAATAGATGGGTGGCCCAGAAAGCCACAGAAAATGTATATATGTAACACCTAAATTAGGGCTATCATGAAGATTCAGATGTGTTACAGACACTCTTCCTTCACACAAAACAGGTAGGATGAAACACTGAAGCCCCACGAACCAACAATAAGCAAGTGGTGATTTACAAGTGTGGTACTGTGTACATACTGTTCATGTCAGTGATAGTTCATAAATATGCTGCCAAGAATTGGTGGGTTTGATTAACTTCCTATGTTGGCTCTGCTGGAAATAGCAAAAAAAAAATTATAACATTAATCTGGACTAATTCCCTCTTTTAGGACTCCACTGTTTTCAGATATGTTCAGCTCACACAATTCCTTTTCTTGTGATATTCTACTCAATCCTCACTATCCTCCTAACTTTTCTTCTTCCCCTGCTCTTGGCTTTGCACCTTGCACTACATCAAAAGAACTCTATCTCTCCATCTACAGAATGTTTCATTTCTTCTCTTTGATCTCTGATGCTTTTCTTGTTGATTGCTTTGCTTGTCCTATTAATTGGGAATTTTCTTTGCTGTGTATGCCTCCTTACAAATTTATCTAGCTGGAAGAAAAAAAATCATTCTAACATATAGATCCTTCAGGAATAACCCACAGAAATATCTGGTAGCCAATGGACTAAAAATCAGTTTAAATCCACAGTCTTGATTATTCCTCTGAGTTTGTAACATCATGAAAAGGCCTGGATTAATCTAGACATTTTATTCTCACAAAAAGTATTTCTAAATCCAGAAAATACTCAAAAGTTTGGGGGTTTTTATAGACCAGCAAGCTCCTCAAAGTAAGCTTGTGGCTAAAAAAACACCCCAATTTTGAACACACAGCAAACCCCTACCCGAGAAGGCTGAATACCTGGCCTGGCTTGAATATTAGATTGCATTAGAAGAGGGAAAAAAACACCATTCATCTAATGAAAAACCATGTTTAAAAGGAAAGTGTTTTGATACTACAAATTTTAGAACAGCTACTGAATTTCTGAGGTTTGAATCACAGCACCTTTGCTTATCCTGTGAAATGCACAATAAAGGCCAAATGTCTCCAAACCTCCAGGAAAGCCTGCCCTTATTTTTGATGTGTAACACAACACAGAGAAATAAATTTGGAAATAATACAATTGGAAAAACAACAGGGAATTGAAAATAGGGAATTTTTGGTTTCTCAGGTGTAGTCCTTTAAACATGCAGGCAGAGGGCTCTGCTCATGATGTTGGGAGTGACTTAGGAAAGACAGAGACAGTCACATGTTAAAGCTGAGCACATGCAGAAGGGTTTGCTAGAACAAGGCCTTAGACCTTAACAAAGACTAATTAAAAAAATAATCCTTCCCTATATATTAGAGAATTTCCCCTGGGAGCTGTGATTCCCAGATATCCCTTTTAAATTGTATGATTAACAGTGTGCTTCTAATTACTAACTAATCAAATCAAGTCTTTCTGCACATAAATAGGAATCTGGGACTTTTAATAAGGTCTTCACTGCATGGTTGCTCATAGAATAGCAATTAGTTTGGTTTCTGCTCCCCTTGATAAAAGTGGCAGTAGTGTGGAACAAAACTGTTTGTGCACCCACCAGGTCATAAACGAAGTTTCTGGGAGGTGACTTTGATGAGATGAGGGGGAAGGACTTGGAGGCCCCCAATGAAGATGTGGGCTTGCTTTTACTTTCATGGTGTTCTTTGATTTGTCTTTTTTAATGGCATACCCAGATGGGATGCCTTCTGCTTTCATGAAGCTAAAGGAGGTATTTGCTGCACTGGTGATATCAACAGGGCAAGAAACTGTGCCAGTGCCATTCAGTGAGTGGCTAGAATACATGTCAAGAGTTACAAAAAATATCCAAATATTGAGTTTTTCCCTTGCACAAAGAAACTACAATTCAGGAATATAACTATCTCCAGATAGAGTTTGGATAGTTCCCTCTATAGCTCATGTTTTTTGACAGTTCAATTAGCTTAAATCTGCAATGAAAAAACTTGTTTTGATTGGCAAGGAAAAAACACTTTTTTTTCCCCTTGTCCTGTGCAGCCGATCTCCCATGATTGGGAAAAAAAACTTGAACAAAACTGTTTAGCAAATCGTTCTTACAAAAAAGCCCCAGATCAACAATCACTTCTCCTCAACAATCACTCTTTGGGAAAAAATACGAGCCACCACTAAGTTACCCTGAATTTCCCATTTCACAAATGCTTCTTTGCTTTTTTTTCCTCCTCATTTTCCTATGACAAATACTCCACAGTAGGCAGATTCCTGACCTGCAATACAGAATGTTGCTAAAAGAAACACTGCTGTCAGATGCCCGCATCAAATCCAATAAGCCACATCCAGCTTCATGTTGACAGTTGCATTTTTTTCCTAATGCATATTTTAGCCTTGCTTGACCATCAACCATATGGCAGGTTTGTCCTGTGGGTAAGTTTATTATTAACAGCTTGCAGCTGGAGGTACAATAACTACATGTAACTGTGACATTGCACTAATTGATCAAGACATCTCCAAAACAAGATGCAGAAAGTGGCCACAGCAAAGAGCTTCAGATTAATGTTTGGAGAACGTTAAGCAAACAAGCACCTCTGTCATGCATGAAGTATCTTAAAAACTAGGGGGTTCAGTAAATGGAATTAATTTCAAACAGGCATCTTTTGGTGAGAAAAAGAAATAATTTAAGCCAAAATTAAGCCTGCACACCAGAAGCTCAGACAATTAAATCACTGAATCTGCTGGGTGCCTTTAGTCCTTACTTTCCCTTCTAATCCTGCTGTCATAGCAGAGGGTGACTGAGGTTTAAGAACAGCATGTGTAACATTAATCCATCACTTCACATTAAGGCCAGAGTGTTAGATTTTTGATGGGAGGGAGGAAAAGCGACCTTATTAGGCATTAGGTAGAAGTTAGCTGGCTACTGTTCAGAGGTAACTAGTAAATAAACTAGTTAGTGAATTGCTAGTAACTAGTAAATAGACTAGAAAGTGAATTGCTTGCCTTGTATGGGTCTCCTGGTAAATTCATTTTTCAGACATTTTTCGCCAAGCTTGATGAAATTGAGTGGAACATATAATAAATTCAGTGGTTTAGTGTTGTATCTTCGTAAGCCTGAAGATACAACACTAAAGTTTGAAGCTGTCAAACTTTAAAAAGTGCTCTCAAGTGTATAGCATTGCCAAACAACCTGCAGACTTCAAGGTTTAAAAGGGAAAGCCCTCCAAACTGCTAACTTAAAGAAGCTTAAGTAGGAATGTAAATTGTGTGTGAGGAAGAAAATACGATGACTCCATGCAAAGTATCAGATAACAAACATTAGGCTTCAATTGGAGCAAAAATTAAAATTGCTTTGTTGGCATGTCAAGGCCGCAAAGTGTATTTTGCAAATTCTTTGCCTGATTGGAGCAAGCATGAACACAACAGTCTCTCTTGGTGCTCTCTTGGCTTAATGCTTGGAGGGAGGTGAACTGTAATCACAGCATGGTGAGTTTTTCATGAAGAGCATTTTGTGCACTGCGTTTAGGTCCTTCTTCACAAATGGTGACAAACCAGACTTTGTGATCCACTGTTTGCAGATTCATGGCAAACACATTGTGCTAGCAGGGCTGATGGTTGGTGCATGAGCTGATCCCTATGAGTGGGCACCTGGCTATTTCTGTTTGCAGTAGAATGGGTGAATTTTAGTCACATGGTGTCTTTTCCCTTCTCTAGCTGTATGGTATAACTCCTGTGAACAGCTGGACGCCTGACTGACCTTGAGGGCTGCAATTCTCCTGTGGAGCAATGGGAGAGCCCAAGTTTTGGTATGGTGTCAATCATTGCTGAAATTAAATCTCTATAAGGAACATCTCAGTTTGAAAGGGTCATCACTGATCTTAACAGAAGGGTATAGCATAAGAATGCCTGCTCCTGGAAGAAGTCTCCAATGCAGTTTGTTATTTTCTCACAAAGTAGCTCTAAGGCTTTTCTGTACAGACATCTTTTAAAGGAAGATGAATTATGAACATGATCAAATTGTACACTGGATGTTATAGATTTATATAACTAGAAGAAGCCAGGATGATAATTATTAATATTATTACCATTATTTTCCCCTAGCAGAAAGTGATTGTGTGATCCAACAGCTGTGAATCCTGGTTGATTTTGGTCTATGGGTGCTTTTCACCCTTGGGTCCCCACTGGGGGCTGTGTGCACATCTTTGAACTAGGAAATATCCAAGTCTAATGGAAGACATCTGAGATGTTGTATGCAGTTAATTTGTTAACATCCTTGCATACACTATTCATCTCTCATGAACTTACACCAGGTAACTTAGACATGAGCTTAGCTGCTGAAAAAGTTTTTTCTTTAAAACTAGAGAAAATATTTGACAGGAGGAGATTGATAAATCTCTCATCTGTATAATACAAATCAATAAATAGTCTTTCAAAAGAACAGGGCAAGGAAAATTCGAATGTAATTTTCTCTGTGGGAGGAATAAAGTACAATATAAACCTTTTTGCATAAGTATTTTATTTTATTGCACTGGTCTCATATTGGAGAGGTATATTACACAAGATGTGTCATCACCTACTAAAATACATATTTGAATTCAGACATTCTTGTGGAAGATTTGCAATGCAAAACTTCATGAAGCTGAGATTTTGCAGGGGAAAGGTTTAACTCCACTGCTGCACTTGCCAGAGCCTCTGAAACACATGGGTAGCACTGTATAAATGCAGTCCTAATTACTGCATCCACTCAGAGATGTGGGAGTGGACCTTGCTGTCACAGTGCCATTTAATACAGCCCACAGTGGGTCTCTGAGCACTGTGAGCAGAGCAGGGATTGTCCCCCAGGAGTAGGATCAGAACCCAATAGCCACCAACAAATTCTGGCCTTTCTACCTCTCTCTGAATAATCCTGTTAAGGCTTTTGGTGCATTACCTGGTTTAAGGGGGCATATTATATAATTTAAGGGGGAATACATCATACTGCAGGCTCCCCTTGTGCCATTCCATAAAACACAAAATCTCCAAGGCCAAGAACAAGTCAGGGGTTTTGGGATGACCTGCACCCAAGATATTACTTTCTCCATGGAGGCTGGGGAGGTGAGAGGGAGCTCCTGCCATCAGCTGCCAGTGACACACAGAGCTTCTGCTGCGCCTTTCCAGGGATTGGCCCCAGGGCATCCGGTCTGTGAGTACACATGGGCTGGAAATTCCCCTACAAGGTTGCCTTCAGTCAGGTGATTACCAAGTCACACAGTTTCCAGTAGGTTTAGCAGAAGTTTGTGTTCAGCTCAGTTTTTCTGACTTGCAGCTGCTTTGGGTTATATTTGATAAGTGTCCATCCAAGTGTCAGGTTTTGTGGGAGGTGGGGTGGAGTGACTGTCATGCACAGGTGTTTTCCAAGAAAGTTGTTTGCTCACTACTAGCATGCTTTGTGACTCTGCTGCCTGCAGTTGTACATACTAGTTGAGATACTTTTCAAACTGCTTTTGAAATAAAAATACAATTCTTAATTTTTTTCCCTGAAATAATAACAGATAAATTGACCAGATCTATTTCTGTGGTCAGAGACCTACCCTAATATTTCTCCAGATCTTTGGATTTCCTTGTGCCTAACTCTCACAGACTGATGATGAACATGTGCATCTTGAAGGTGTTCCATGGCTGCTAAGGAAGGCCTTGGCCACAGGCCAACTTGGACACCATCTGTTACATGATGCCCCAGCCCTGACCACTGCCTCTGACTGTCTGGGATGCCTTAGGAGCCTCACTGTACAGCATCACCAGACAGACAAACACATTCGTACTATAATTCTTATTCTACTTTTATCGGGCTTTGATATTGGTAGTCCTTTCATTCTGGTGCATTTTCCCCATTGACATGAAAGAACAAAATATTCACCAGTGTAACAATTTATTACACTGATCATCTCCAGCAGCCCTTAGACAGAAAGGTGCTCACAGCTCTGTAGCTGCCAGTGTCAATGTCACATCTCTGCTTTGCAAGCCTTCAGTGGGATACAAATGTTCTAAGAGAGAACATTGTTCAGGCAAAGTGTCTGTGGGCTTGAGAGCAGAGTTTGATAGGAAAACAAGATAATATAGCACGATGATACAGCTCCAGGATTGTGTTTGTCCCTCCTGCATTCTGTGTCAGGCTAGCTGAGAAGTAAAGAGCCAGATGAAACCCTAGAGACAAGTCATCTTCCTGGGACATATCCCACTTTTTCCTCCATTTCTCACTTTTCCTAGAGTGTTGCCTGAAGTGACTGCAGTTATTATGGTCAGGGTTTTGTCATCAGCCCTGCAGTTTAACCTTCTACATCTGAAATTCGTGTTGCATCTGTAAAGCCATGGGATAATGTATTGTCACAGAAAACACTGTAGCCACTTTACTGAAAAATACTCTGGCATTGAGTAGAGGATGAGTAGGATCTGTAAATTAGTGTGGGACAGCCTATACTGTAACTTCATTAAATGCTACAGGATGGCTTTGAAGATGTTGTAGAAAACTTTTTTATAGATTTTCTATAAAATTTGAATCATTTAGCATGAATGAATAGCATGAGAGGGTACACAGAGAGCTCTGAAACTTCAGATTGTATCCAACAAATCCAAATACAGTTTTGGTGCAGTTTTGGTTGCTCAGAACCAATTGAGTCCTGTGTGAGTTACCCTTACCCTTACAGAACAGATGTGGTGAGGCAAATGGAGGCTGTATAAGTATTGTTATCTAGCACCCAGTGACCAAATAATGGCATCTTCAGAAATCTGGGGGTCTGTTTGTAACTGCCTTTGAAGATCTCTGAGGTGATGGAGCTGATGGTTCCTTCTAGCTGTGTATCAGCACAGCTGACCTGCACACAGTATATTATCCAAAATACATAAAGTGTTAGTTCCTAGCTTGCTCTTCCTGAACATCCAGTGAGGTCAAGATTTATAAAGAAAACAACATAAAATATAATTCACACACACACACAAAATTTTATTTGATTCCTCCCCAATATAGCATATTACTCTTTCCCCCTTCTTTCTCTCAAGAAAAAAATCTCAATAATTAGGTGTGAACAGATTTTATTTTTAAAGAAACCCTCAAAGTGTAGCTAAAGAGCCTCAATGAAAAGATTTCATCAGCTTTGTTACACTAAAAGCAGCTTGTACTTTGGCCCTTAAATACCAGAGCCAAGTTTTAAAGCTTTAGGAAATGGTGCATAAACAGTCTGGCATGGTGCTCTGTAACATGAAGAGGAGAGGACTTCTATGGCTCACTGCAAAAATCACAGATAACAATCACTTTCCCTATCTCTAATGTGTTATGACTGTATGAAAGATATGCAGATCCATGGAAAACCAACATCTGTACTTCCATCTCCACCTCTGTACACGTTGATGCAGCAGGTAGACAACAAATGGTTTGATCCTGCCTAGGTGAGCAATTCATATCTGGCTACACTGGCAATACTATTTAAGGTATGGATTGGTGCCAGGAGTTATGTATAAGTGCTTTCAAGTCCTTTTCAGGGTAGAAAATAGCAACCAAAACAACCTATGCTCATTACAGAGAAAGTGCCATGAGGCAAACGTCCTGTCTGCTTGTGGTTAAATCTGCCACTGCTGCTATTACCACTGTTATTTTTTAGAAAGTCTAAGCATGACTAAAACCTGAATGTCACAAAGTTAAGATGCATAAGGACCAGTTATTCAATGATCCTTTCAACCAGAAAAAACACCTCCAACTTTTTGGGGGGCTTGAGGTTTTTTTGTATTTTTTTTTTGTTTGGTTTCTTTTCTTAGTGAAATTTTTAAAGCAAAGGAAATATCAGTCTAATTATTTGTTTTTACCTTGAGGCATTTGACTTCTCCTTGTATGATGGGGTCATGGGCTTTTCATTTAAAAAAAATAAAATTAAATGGTGAGTAGTTGAGGGAAAAATTTTGTACTTTGTGTGTAGTCCATTGAATTTTGTGGGCACTGAGCACACACTCATTCTCCTTACACAAACAGAAGAACTTTTCTGCCATGTCAGACTGGCCTAGCCTAAAACTTGCAACAACAGCAGGTCTTTCAACTGCCTGTGTCACTTAATGTAAAATTGCCTTTTAAAAAAAATTCACTTTCCCCCTCCTTTTTCCTTCTCAGGATTTGAACCATTCTGCCCCTTTTTTACATTTCACCACCGTGCTGTTATGCATCCCACCTCCCAGCAGCAACACCAACCCCTCCATGCAAGTGACTAATGAAAATCCCAGACTCCTTCCTTAGTGGTTATCAGATTCATATTTCTCTCACTTAGACTATTATTCTAAACTTAAAAATTCAGCGTCAAGCTTTGCTTTTGGGTTTTTTGCTGGCAGTTTTATAGCTTGACCAAACTTTACGTTGGATAGTGTTTTGGTTGGCTGCCATATTGATCCTGGCTGTTAATCAGGATTTTTGTTGTTTTGGAGTAGGGGAAGGGTGGAAGGAGTGGTTGTGGTTTTGCTCTGTGAACAGAAGTGGCCATGCTTACTGTCAGGGGCAAGTGTCTGTACTTTGTAACTACAAATTCCTTACATGACGTGTTACATTTCAAAGTGGAGCTGGACTTGGGGGTGAAACCTAAACTGATAAACAGGAACCACTCTGCCCCCACCTCTTCTCTGCCACAAGCTATTTTAATTATGCTATTATTTATTCCCAAACAATGTTTTTCTATGCTCTTAATAGTAAAGCAGAAAAAAAATTATTTATTTTCCATATGTGTAGGTTTGCTGGATGAATTTCTAATTAGTTGTCGACTGGAGGAATTCAAGGTCTAAGTTTATTAGTCAGCAAATAAAGCCATGGCATCAATTTAAGGAGAAGCCTTCCTACTAAACATAAATACATGAGAGGAGGAGGGAAAGCCTTCTTAAATTTCCTATTCTGCAGTAACCTGCTTTATTGTGGCTTCTGTGATTATACACCCTTTTGTCTCCAGGTATTAGTTGAATACAGATATATTTGATTAATAAATTATACACCCTTTTTTCTCCAGGTATTAGTTGAATACAGATATATTTGATTAATCATACTGCTCTTTATCTTTCAGCCTAAGAAAGGCCAATCTGCTTCTGTCCTGTATTTCGGAGACTTTTCTCCCACATCTTCTGTGGTGCTGATTGAGGATCTTCACCAAGTCAGGAACTTTCAGTGCCAAAGGGAGAGGCAGAGAGATAAAAAAGGCTCCCTGGGAGCCACTCCAGTGCACACCCTGGTGCAGACACCTGGATGCATTGGTGCATGGGGTGTATTGGGATTTATTTTTGTCCACCTCACTGCCTTTTGACAGGGCTTTTGTGTGCATCCCCCACAGTGCAGGGAATCAGGGGTTTTGCCATGTTGAGAGGCAGGAGGCAGGGAAGCAGCAGAGCTGGAATGGAGGTCCTGAGGTGGGACAGCCAGGCTGAGGATCAAGAGAGATGTGTGGGGATAATTTCTTCTCCTGGACAGTGAATGGTCCTCTTCTCCTGTGGCCCTGCAGGTAACCACTTGTGCAATGCTCCCAAATCCTTCCTGCTCTTCCAGCGCCTGCCACATGTGAATCCTGTAGGGAAACAATTTTATCAGGTATCTTCTGTTTCAGCTGTAGCTATAGTCAGTCTTGGCCCCAGCTGGGTTTCTGTATAATTTCCAGCATGCAAATGCCTCACTTTGCTTCACTTGCAAGGCTGTTCCTCTGGAGCACCATCTTAGCTCTTTGCCATGCCAGGTACAAAGGAGCATTGGATAAATCTCAGTCCAATTTGGAAGTACATCTTGCAGCCATTGCAGAGTTTCTGGTGCTCCTAGGTGAGAAGGATTCATTCAAGTCAATGAATGAAGCAAAGCTTCAAGCAAAGCTTGACGCTGAATTTTTAAGTTTAGAATAATAGTCTAAGTGAGAGAAATATGAATCTGATAACCACTAAGGAAGGAGTCTGGGATTTTCATTAGTCACTTGCATGGAGGGGTTGGTGCTGCTGCTGGGAGGTGGGATGCATAACATTCACATTCTGCAGGTGCTCCTGGGTCAGGAGGATTTCCCTGTCACCCGAGGCACGTCTTTCCCAGCAGCTGGAAGAGGAGGTGAATGGTGACACAGGGCAGTGGACGGGAAGAGTGCTCCATGAGAAGGTGCTTCAGGGAGACCCAGGGATTTTGCTGTGGGGTTGAGCAGGACAACTATTTCACTTCTGCCCTCATTTTCAGTTTGCTTTTGTATCAGATGGTGAAACACACTCTTGCCTGGCCTGCTCATTTGTGAGAGCCAAATAACTGGCACACAATGCACTTCCCTGCTTCCCAGACTGCAGTTAAGCAACATCCCTTTTTACAGATTAATTTAGTGCCTGTGAATCAACCCTTAGCCTGACCTGAACTGACCACCCACTTTCAAGGTGTTTATATTTTCATCCCCAGGCATCTCACTAATAGCTCTCTGGCTTGCTTCAGGGGGGCTGCTCTTCAAGTAGAGTTGGGCAAATGATGAACCACCATTTCAGTGATGTCCATCTTCATTCCAATGATATAATTACAAGTGGCTGGGCTTCCATCTGTTCAAACCCCATAATGGGAAGTGCCTGAGACATAAACTCCCTTCTCCCACCTCCTCACCAGAATTATGGCTATAAGTGACTGAATGTTTTAGGAAAGGAAACATTTCTCTTCATTAGTAGTATTTTGTTGTTTAACACAAATTTATGAAATACTGAGAAAGACTCACTAATCTGGGTTAAATGTATTTTGCATTTATTATCTGTACCAATAACTAAGGCAATAAAATATCCATGGAAGGAAAAAAAAAGAAAGGCTTGTTTTCACAGTTAAGTGCAGAAAAATATTTATATAAAACTTGTGATACATCAGCTATACCATGAGAATAGTATTGCTTGGACAGCTTGCAAATTCCAGAATTTCATCCTTCCACTGCAACAAAATATTCTGGATTCTTGTTATCTTGCTGAAGTCACCCTGCTAACTTTATAGTGAATTTTGCCTTTGATTCTTTGGGACTGAATAGCACCTTTCACTCAGGAGAGTCAAGGACTGATGGCAGATCAGACAGAGGGATAAGAAACCAAACCTTGTCACCATCCCCTGTGGAAATTTTGTGTAACCCCACACAGAACCACCAGGCTGCTGATAACATTCATATTCTAATTCCTAATAAAACCCTGACTCTCTTTACTTTATTTTAATTATTCTTGATTCCTTAAATGTAAAATCCCTTTTCCAAATGTTCATTTAAGTGGCTACTATTAAGTCTTTATCAGTTCTGAGCATTTCAGCCTCTTGTACGCAGAAATTTCTCAATCTGACAGAATAAGAAATGCATTTACATGGCCTAAGCTCTTAAATTGTCCCTTTCAATTAATGCCCCATCATGGAGCAATCTGGAAACCATTACTCAGTAACTCTTCATTATAATTGCTTGCAGCTGAATATCCAGGCCTTGGTAATATAAGAATAAAAGAAAACTCAGTTAGTAACAAGTGCAATTGATTCCATTCAGAATTTCCCTGGTGCTTTGCCATGTTTGGCCTGCATGAGAGGAAACAAGAGGATTTTTTTCTCCTTTTCTTTTTCTTTTATTTTTTTTTTTTCCTTTCAGGGCCAGGAAATGAATTGGCAGACATAAGATGGTCTGTGTGCTGCTTGCCTTCATTTTTCAGCTGGTCCTTGTTAAAAATGAGACGGTGGGGCTGCTACTTTTTTCTTCTTTTTTTTTTTTTTTTTTTTTTTAAGTAGAGGGCTTTTCTGGTAACAGATAAAACTACAATACCTCAATTTGCTGCATGCTAACAGCAACCAGAAACGCTCACCTCCTGCACTTTTCATAATCAGGAAAATTTTCTTCAGTTAATTCCAGGATTCCTTGCTAGAGGAATTGTTTTCCTCCCTGATTCCAACTTTATGAATACTCAAGCAACTCTGAAAGTGAAACTCCACTCTTCTACTCTCCCCCAACAATCTGCCCATTCCCAAACAGAAACACAGGGGTCAGCTGAGCCTAAAGATAAGCTCATCTTGTCCACTTGCAGACGTGAGACCACGGGCCAAACACCAAGAATGAAACTTCACTCTAGGAAGCATTACCTTTGGAAGAAGTCAAGTGGATCCCTTCAGAGAACATTCTGGCTTTCAGAAATGCTGTACTGACGTTTTACAGAGTGCCTGCTCCTGGGGAGGGTTGTTTCCCATCAGCTTGTTGGAGTCAAGCACGAGACCCTGCACTTCCTCAGCCCCGTGGTGGCTCCAGAGATAACAAACCCTGGCAGACACAGCTATGCCAGGTGCCATGGAGACAGAGCACCTTTCTAAATAAGAGAAACAGAAGAGAGGATTAGTGACCATTCCTGAGGCTCCAAGCCACAGTAAAGGGGTTTAACAGCTGTGCAGAGTGGTACAGTACTTCACCTCTGGTGCTTCACTTTGGTTTGACAGCAATGCTTCAGGTCCAGACAGGACAGAAGTTTTCAGCAGCCCCTGCACAGGGTTGTGTTTTCCCCACAGGGCCAGCAGAATCCCACTACCACTTTAGGAAGGGGGCAGCATCAACAGTAAAGCAAGTGCAAGTGGTCTCCATCTGACTCCCCAAGTAGCCGCCAATGAGATGTGTGTGGCAACAAACTCCCACCTCCAGAAAAGCAGATGGAAAATACAATTTCTACAGTTTCTCATTACAAAAAAAAAATCTGAACAATCAGTTCATCTTTTCTCTTTAGAATGCTTGCAGAAAACCAAAGGGAATTTATTTCCAGCAGGGAAACTGCCTTTTAAAATACAGATTTTCTTCCCCCCCTTACTTTGAACAGTTATGTCGAAATTGGTGACTATCCTTGAAAAGTAAAAGTATTACTTTTTTTTCCATATGGACCTCACTGTTGCTGTAGGCCTGACTGAAGCTCAGAATTATGATTCATGCAGGTTTTCTGGATTCTTCTTCAGGAGTGTTGACAGTTAGATAGATGGGAAAATTTGGGAATGGACTTTCCTGGAAATCCTTTGGACTCTGCGAGGGCTCAAAGCTTACCTCAGAAGCTTCCCACCTACACAGCAGGATTTAAACCCTATTACTCCCTTCAGTTATATTGGGCTTCTCAGAACTTCACAGGGGTGGGATATATTTGTACCCAGAAAAACCCCTAGGACCTGAGGGGCAGGGTGGGGATCCAACCCCATGGCACTGTGCAGAAGATTCCCAATTTTGTGTTGCCTGTCGTTTCACTTTGGTGGTATGGCTGTGGTTAATTGTCCGGTTTTCGGCTGTTTGAAGGGCCTGGAAAGGCCTGGAGTGGCCTTGGGGCAGCCCGCATATCAAAGGACGAGAAGAGGCTTCAGTTCTTCTTTCGGTCTTTATGTTTATTAATTGTTTATCTAAAAGATTTTCTTTTGGCCTGACAGAGGTCTGCTCAGCAGCCAGCCATGAGCACACTGTGTAGCCCTCCGGACAGTCACCTATCTTTATACCCATGGTTACGTGTACAATATTTATCATTTTTCCCCAATCCTTTTTATTTTTATTGTCCGGTGCACTTTTAGTAATGACCAATCCCAAAGTGCCACCATCACCAAAGAAGATGGAGGAGAAGAAGAAGAAGAAGAAGAAGGACAGGACACGCCCCAATTCCTCCATCTTACTTCTCTAAACCCCCCTGTACATAAATCCTAAACCCTGTGTCTCACCCTCTAATTAACTAATCCCTTCACCATTCACCCCGGTGAAGTCCTCCTATCCTCATACAGGTGTCGTCTCCCGTGTAGGATCAAAGTCCAGCCACCAGACACTTCTGGCAACATTCCAGGACTCCCGAGCCCCCCAAGGGTGGTCTCAGTGGCTCGGCACCTCAGTCCTGGGGTGCTGAGATCCCACAGTTAATCTGTTTTATTCATTATAATTTAAAAGCATATGAGATACTTAAGGGTGGAAAAAAAGTATCTCTGTTTCCCTTTCTAAAGAGATGCTGCAAGGGCAATACCCTGATGTGAGAGAGTTAAGGGGTAAAATCACAGAAGAACCAGCCTGTTCCTGGAGGGAGTGTTCCAAGGAAAAGATTCTGATGCCTAAGGATGCACAAACAGCAGAAGTGCAAGGTGAGTACAATGAGAACTACTTGGTCATACACACAGGCTCAAAAATCTCTCATTTCCTTTGTGAATTTCACCAGGAAAACAAGTACTTTGCACCTGAGTAATATTTGCAGGATGGTACGTAATGAAGTGTAAATCAAACCCATGTCACCCTCTGTACTATAAAAGCTGTAGCCTGATGATTTTTGTTTCCATAAAAGCCATACAAGATAAAATTACTCTAGAAATAGTGTCTATAAACAAAAGCAATGTTAGGGTTACCCATAAACATCAAATCCCTCCCAAGACATCACTGACTGTAAGCTTTGGTGGTTTCATGCATCATCTTGAGCCATGCTAGAATAAAATGTTCTCCCTCAGAGCCAGTTTATTCTCTGCTCCAGGTGTAGCTTGCACAGGGTCTGCCCTTCATGGACTTGTTTCTTTACACCAAACCCCCATCTCGTAATCACATGGCTCCTGGGAATGAATAAGGTATTTTTTACCCCTGCCATCAGGTCTACAGAAATGGCTGGGCTTCCTGGGAGCAAAAAGCAGCATTTCCCAGACAAACCCCTTTGTGGTGTTTGTGCTGTGGAGGGTCCCTATGGCTGCCCACAGACACACTGGTACTCCTGATCATGTAATCCCACACTGTATCCCCTCTTCAGGCTCCTCCCTGAGCTCACCCCATGCAACTGCTGCATGTGTCTTTTCCATACTACCCACTCTCTTGAGCAGGATGATCTCATCCTTTAATTTTTGTTGTCTTCTGTTTTTTCCCCCCCTCAGCATTGCACTTATCTATTTATCTGTCATTGTTTTGGGAGAGCTGGAAGAAAGAAATAAAAATAAATTCAGCTGGGGGCAAGTTTGAAGCTGCATTCTTAAGTATTGCAGTCCAAGATAAAGGGAAGCCTTTGAAGCTGTGCTGCTTTTTTATCACCCTTTTATTCACGCTGTGTTCTTATCGCCTCCTAGGTCTTCAATTCTTGTGACTCAGCACAGGTCTCCTAAAGGGATTTTGAAGCTCCACTGGACATCACCAGCTGAACATTGGCCAGAATATCTAAACCCTCTAAATGACTCACAGGTCTTTGGTGAGAGTGGTGGCCTTATCAACAGGACATCACTTCTCTGCAGTGAAGGAGAGAGAGTGTGACTTTGCATGCCTTGGAAGTAGATCAGTCCTGTTATTTCCAGTTCTTTTCCTCAGCACTTTACAGTCAGGAGATATGTAGCAGCATATTCTCAAATTCCCCAAAGGAATTCTTTAGGCAGAACAGTTGAAATTTTGAGAAGAATAAAATATCTTGTTTGAAACTCCTGGGGAGGGTGTGAAACTCTTGTTAGCAAATGTTTAACTTCTTTTTTTTTTTTAATGAACAGCTCTTTCTAATAAGATTGAAAAAAATATTAGTGCTTTTAAGATTCCTCTCCAAATTTGATTGGTAACAAAACCTGAATTGGAAATATCTCTAAAGTTTCCGCTCATCCATTTGACTGACTATCGAAAATTTCACATTTGTATCCTAATCTGAAGCAACCCAACTCTCTTCTCTAGAGATTGGAAAACTGGATCAAATATCTTGGGGAGGTCAGAACCCTTATGCACAACAAATGCAAATGTACAGCCTCTGGATGTCCATAGGACTACTTCGTAGGTCAAAGCCAGTAAAAATACCTTTCCTCTTTTTATTTGTACAGCTCTGTTGATCTTGGTCTGAAGTAGCCAGAGCTGAGATATTTACATTGGCCTATTGTTTTGGATCATATTCCCTCCCAGTGACAAGCCCTAACCACAGTACCGGTGCCGTGGGAGAGCTCCATTAACTCAGGTCATCAAAGCTTGAACCTTCTGACAACGACTTGTCTCATTCCCCTCTTGCTGAAGCATCTCTGAGGGTTTGGACACTGCTGGTTTGTTATAAAAGAATGATAATTCGCTTCTTTTACTTTTTGCTTGCTGAAAACTTCAGTACAGGCTCTGAGCAGGAGCCCAGAGGTGTCTTCTCTTTCCGCTCCCTCCATCTGTCCCTGTAGCAGCTTAGGGTATGAGTGGCCATGGCTTAAAATCTTTCTCTCGTATTTGTATAAGTTATCTTGAAAAGCAATACAGTTTTTATGCATGTGATTAAGAGAGATCCTATAACTCAGCCTTCACCCTTCTTTCCTGAGTGCTAAACAGGCCAGATCCATCCTGAATAATACATTCCCATATTTTTCATGAGATCCTTACCCACAGTTACTGCATGGAAATTGACTACTTCCCATTTTCTGCCCAACTCTGCAAAAGACACCAATATCCCTTTCTGACACTAGTTCTTCCTTCCTAAATTCCCTTCTCCTTTACTAAAAAAATCCTGGAGACATTATTTGCTTGGATGCAAAACATTTTCTGATTAGTTGAGGAAAGAAATATTTTTCATTCTGGATCTAAAGGAAACAAATTCTCTCTTTACAGTTCAGCCACCAAATTAAAAACAATTGATGATTTGCACAGCTCTTGTGAAAACCATGCCCTCCACAGCAGCTTGTGACAATTTCCATGACAATACTGTACATTAATATGCTTTATGGGTACAGCCTCACAGTGCAATGTAGGACACTTTTACAATGATCCCCGACTACATCACATGTGGCTGCAGCAAACAATGAATCTAATGCTGCACTTGTAAAAGATTTATGATTCAGAGAGCAGAAGATAAATGATTCCAGTCCCTGGATGCTTTAAGAGTAAGTTCCTTTAGCTCATATGGTTAAAATTGATCTTTCCATTGTCTCTTGTATGGAATGACCAAAACTAATGATGTTAGGTAATCAATATGAAAAGCCGTGCATAAAGAATTAAACCAAGAAATAATGGATTGCTGTGTCAAAGGCCTCCAGACAGTAAGAAATCAGTGCTGACTGGACATGTCAAAACGACATCCAGACCGTTGGGTATTTCGCTTCAGCCTGTGCCCACACCTAGAACAAAGGAGCCCCATTTATTCAGAAACAAAAACATAAGGGAGAGCGAGCCAAAAATAATACTGCATTATCACACACATGGCCTTCCTATAACCTGCAGCCTTTGAGATTATCAGCACTCAGCTAACCTGCAAAAGAGCAGAGGGAGGACTTAAAGGCCAAGGAAGGGAAAAGAAGCTAGAATAAAAATCCTCTGTATATTATCTGCACCCTGGAGTCTGCTCAGTGCCTCAATCTCTTCTGGATTTCTTCATTTGTTTTGTAGAGTCCTTGGATTATACATGTGAGAATAAAGTGCTTGAATTTTAAAAAGTAAAATCCATGAAATCTGGTTTTCAGTGTCTCTGTAGTTTGTGTTTGGAGTCTTTAGTGTCCAAGAAGCCAGTCAGTTTTTCTCTAACTGTGGTTGGGGAATTCATAGTAGTGTTGTCCTTGTGGATTTGTTAATGTTTTGTACCTGTGAGTTTGAGCGGTCAGTTTGCAGCCTTTCTGCCTGCATGGGAACCATTGAGACCTGTCTCCTCTACATGGCTGAGTATTTAATTAAATTTGCAGAATTTCACATCTTTGAGATCCCTACAGCTCTGTAGAATTTGGTTAAATCAGTCACTAAGGTCATGGAGGGAGAGGAGAGAGAAGGTGCTGATACATGGACACACTGGTAATGTGCATCGCTGCACAGGTGTCATTTTCTTAGGAAATCAGAGGACAATTGCGAATAGGAAACTCTTCCTTAGTGATTTAAAAATAGCTGTAGTGATGTTTCTTGGACAAGGCTTGAAGAGCACGTTGGTCAGAGCCTGCCTTGTGCAGCACATGGAATTAACATGAACAGCAACCACAACTAGCGACAGGAAAGCTCATGGACAGACAGCCTAGTCTCTGTCTGCTCTTCTTCCCATCTAAAATGATGCCCACTGCAGAGAAATGGCTCATTTTTCCTTTGAAATATGCAGAAGCGTGATACTGTTCTGCACACACTGGTTGCTGCTAAGCAGTTCTTGCTGTGTTTTCTCCCTAAGTTCTTCACACATCATGTCTTTCTTTCTTTTTCTTTCTCTCTTTCTTTCTTTCTTTTTCTTTCTCTCTTTCTTTCTTTCACATTTCTGAAATAGGGATTTTCTGCTGCATCTGTTCAAAGTCATCTGACAAGGCTCAGTCTTGAAGCAAAGTGGGACTGAAATTACTGAGCAATTCCCCACTTCTCACTCTGTCTGGCTGGAGCTAGAATGATGGGAAAAAGGAGTGAAAGCTAGTATGTAGAATCCTTTTTGAAAACATTTCTTTTCTCCTTTGAGTATTGGAGTGAGAAAAAGTTTTAGTTTCCACTTGAATCTTCCAGACAGGATTTATACTGATGTCTCCCATGAGCCTCATCTGTTCCTAGCTTCCAGACATAACAGGTATAAGCAGAGCCTTGGAGATGAGCTGGCACAAGTCTCCAGCAGAAGGAGTATGCATTTCTGGGGATGACAGCTTGGCTTCCTGCATGCTGAACACTATACCATTCTACTCCTGGACTCCTATACCAAGGAGATGGGCTGAGCCTGGCTGCTGGAGTCTGGATCCCCATGTGCCACTGAAAGCCCCATTTGTTCCTGAAATTCAAGGACTCACAACTTGCAAGAACTCAGCTTTGCTTTTGTGAATTCCCAGAACAGGAATCACTCAAAGCTGTTCCAGCAAATGGAGTAAGTAACTTCTAAGAGATTTCAACTCCAAGAACTTCACCTAGGGACCCTGCCAATGGCAAGCTCAGCACCTAATGCTTACTACCAGTTTTGGTAGTTGACATGCAGTTAACCTTCAGATAGGGCCTAAAACCCTGGATGTTGCAGAAATTGTATTTTTATGAGGACTCTCTTGCTCCTGGGATGCACATATGCATTATAAAGGAGCCTGCTTCTGGGATCTGGTGCCTGCAGACTGCATCAACATCTGGTGGGGATGAAGCTTGGGATTCTCCCCTTCTGTGTCTCCAGTGGTGCATCTTTTCTTCTCTGTGGATAACAGAGGCAATAGTCATGTCAGAGGCAATAGTCCCACCCTGGTGGCAGGAGAGAGAAAGAAGGAGTAATGCCTCTGGGGTCTCAGCTCAAAGTAAAAGCTGAAAAGCCAAGGTTTTGAGGCCTTTAACCTAGATGCTATGGACTGTGCTGGTCCTTCTGGGGTCCAGGGTTTTGCTGCCAGCGAGCCCTACACCTAAATCCACCCCTTGTCCATTCATCAAGGAAGACTTCAATTCTTTATCTTCCAACTCAGTGCTCTTCCCCCTCCCTATATCCCATTATATTGATTTTAACCCAGTCTTGCTCCATTTAACCCAGTGTTAGAGGTCCAGACCTTAAATATTTATTTACTTAATGTAGCCAAATGCAGCCAATAGCAATTAAAGGCCTGACCTCTAACACCCTGCTGAAGCAGCTGGCCAAAGTTAGAGGCTCATCATCACACGAGAAATCTGAGGTAATTAGACCCCTTTCAGCCCCTGCTTCCCTGCCCCCTGCCCCAAATACTCTGTAAAATAATACCATGGCACTAAATTAGACCTCATTACCCACTGAGTCACTCGATCCAGACCTCCCTTACATAGTAATGAGTACTGATTTATTGTGATCATTATTTGGGCATTACAGGTCACTAAATAACATGCTCTGCCCACACATGTCTTCTGAGCTAATAAATATCCTTATAGGAAATATTTTTGAGTGAACTAGCCTTCAGGTTGGTTCAGTAACTTAAGTCACATTAATTTTCTTAATGCATGTAGTGCTTTGATAGGAAAGCCACAGGGATGAAGGCAGAAAAGGAGGCACAGAAAAATCCCCAAACACAGCTTTTCTCAAGCTGGGGTTTCTGGATGGAAACTGGGGAAGTGGTGCAGAGCGAGGTCAGTGGGAAAGATCAGAAACAACCTTAGAAAATGTATATTTAAAAGCAACCAACCCCCAAGGCTCGATCCAAAGCTCAATGAAGTAATGGAAAGATTCCCATTGAGCTTAATGGACCTTGAAACACATCCAGGTGTGCCTGTGAGAATAAGCATCACTTGTGCACATGCAAACACTACTGTATATTTCTTAAAAAAATTGGAGCAAATTAAAACAGATCAAATTTTCTTTTCTGGGAACCAAGTGACATGGAGCTTCACGCCATTTCCCTTGCTAGTGTAGCTGTGGTCTAAAACTGGGGAAGAATCAAGATTGTCAGAGCTGAAATGATATTGTTTGTTATATTTATCTAGGTAAAATCTTCAAAGGATCTATCAATTTCAGTTAGAAGGTGAACAAAGCAAATCCATGGATATTTCTGTAATATGCAGGTTTATATTGCCAAAAGGGACAACAATGGAAGACTAAAAAAGGAGCGGAAAAAAAACAAGGAAAAACAGAAGATTCATAAGATTCATGATTCAAGAAAGAATAAAAAGAAAGGGATTAAAACCCCACTCCACTAGCCATCACACAGAATGTTTTATTGGCTTACTCCTGGCAAATCCTATAATACATTTTCATTATTTATAGAAATAATTCTGGATTAGTTTGCCATAAAAAATTGGGCTGGACTCTTTTAAAAATTACAGAAATTAGATGAAATCAGGCTCTTTGAATTATCCATGAGCATTGGGTTAATATAATCAATACTTCAGCCATTACAGGTTGATGTTACATCTCGAGACAATTTTCTAACTTAATAAGATTAGAAATAATAAACTGGTATTATTTCTTTGTGAATTGGGGCCTCTGACCTAGTAATTTAATGGCTTCATTATTACAGCCGTGGAATGTAGAAAGACCCAGCATGCTCCCTATTATCACAACTGTGCTTTGTCCAAATTATGTGACTTTTTAAATAGCAAAATAAAAACTCACCAAATGATTTCAAAGGGTTGCAGTGGACATTTTTCAATAGACATGGTATGATATGCCAAGTTATCCTTGTGATTTTATTTTCAGTCCATTGCACTGTAATAGTACAGTGTAGATGCTTACACAATTAAAAATAATGAAAAAGAGCTTCCTTGATATATTTTTGGAAAGACAATACTAGCAAAGCTTTCAGTGCTTTCGGTGCTCCTGCTGGATTTTTGGTGGCTGCTACTTAGACATACTTTTCAATAGGGAAGGAAAAATAGTGTCTTTGTCATAGAAATAGGGGGCCAAATCTGGATTTTCCACCGACGTCTTCACCTCCGTGGTTGAATGTAAGCTCTGTGGAGGTCAGGATGAACAACTCTTCTGTGACAGTATATCCAGGATTTCACTCTTCCAGTGATCATTTTCTGATCAGGAGAGTGGGAGCTTGGTCAGGAATTTCCTTTCCCCTGATATGTGACTGTTTTGTCTGTTAAAGTATCAGGTTCAGAGTGGAGATTTCCATTTGCCACATGCAGCTCTGAGCACCTGAGACTGACCCCAGCTAATCCCTTGCTGGGATGGAAATAATAGCTGCAGCAAGCCTCATGCAGTGATGCATGGGGAAAAGCACCCAGAGTCTTTCACTTCCTGCCATTGTGAAATTTAGATGGAAACACCAATATCTCAGCAGTCTGATAGGAAATGTGTAGGAGACCCATGCATGTGGTGGCTTGCACAAGGGAAATGTCACCCCAGAGGGCACAAAGGCTTCAAAGAGTCGCCCATCTTGGGGAACAGGGCACTCACAGTGGCCAAAGCTGTTTGGGGGGATGCAGCAGGGTATAGCTCTTCCTCATCAACAACATTCAGAAGATGAAATCCTTATTTTATCCTCCCTGTGCAAGACACGCTTCATTCCTACCTGCTAGAAAATAGCTTCAGCATATATCTGCAGTGCAGAGATGCAGGCAAACAGCATTTATTTTGCTCCTTATCTTCTCTCTGCACCATTTCTAACTCACAGCAGTTTAGAAAAATAGAAGGGCTTATTCAGAAGGATGCTAATTCAGTTATCTCTACCTGTAAGAGACCCCTGTGCGATCATTTCCAAATCTCTGGGCTAAGCTCATTTAGATACACACATCTGTTATTGCAAATGCTTTCTGTAAGCCTTAAAGGAAGCATAACCCAGGATGATAAAACACCAAGGAAAACAGGAGACTCAGCCAAATGGTCACCACTCTGAATTTCTGCCTGAGAGATGCTGGATGCACTACATCTCCCTGCCTAAGCATCTATCTTTAATTGGCAAGTTTGCAAGAGCAAGGGAGTGAGGATGAGGATGCACTAATCATGGTGCTTTCAGCCCTGTTTAGGAAGGAGGGAGAAAGAGATGTGGAGAGATAGAGAGAAAGAAGAAAAAGACCTATGACAAAACTATCTGACTTTCAGAGTTAAGGCTGTAACCTTTTAGTATTTTGTACTGAAATCATCTAATATGGCTTAATTTTAAGCCACTAGTCACAGAATGGCATATGTATATCAGTGGATCCACCATGCTCCCAAACAACTGCATCATCCTCAAGTGGGAAAACTGAGTGCTGGTGGGGTTTGCTCAGAAAGCCCTGAGCCTGCAGCTGTCAGGGGAGCACCAGAGAAATGCAGCATTCCAGCGTCTCGGCAGGGAGAGACGATGCACATGCTTCCCATTTCATCCCGGGCAACCAAGGGCCAGCTGGCCTTTGATGTCCTTAACCAAGGAAAGGTACCATGGGTCAGGAGGGGATAGTGGTTTCAATGAGAAGATCATGATTGGCAGTGCTTTTGCTCAGCCACATAATCACTCGATTACTTTTTGTCTTTGCTCCTAACTGAGAAAAATTATTTTGTTTTTGCAGTAAAAGAGTGCTTTGATGGTGAAAACACCTTTTTCAGTAGCCAGAAAATCAAAAGATATATGTATGTAAAAATACATTTTTATACATAGAAAAAATATTTGCTTTCAGCATGGAATTAACCCTAAGATAGGAGGCATTTATACGACCTGTGGTACCACTGTTAGCTTTGTGGAAACACTATTTTCTGTCTCCTACAAACGTGTTGGCATTTTTTACGACACTGTATATTTCCAGTCACCCTGCATGCATAACCTGTGCCCATTTAGAAGCAGGGGGCTGGAATAAAGAGCCACAGAGGCTGCAAGCTCAGAGCAGTGGCGGGGTGCTTTGCCTGTGACACATGCCTTAGGCAGCACACACAATGCCCCCTCCTTGAGCAGCCACCACCAGCCTCTGGTTAATGTCTCCGAAACAGCCTGTTAAGACTGTTACTACAAATTAGAGTCTGGATCATTCTAAAATGAAAATAGACTTCTTTCATCTTCCAGATGGCTGTCTGATTGGGAACTGGGCAGGATCACATTTCAGGTTGTGACTTAATGATTCAGGACAATATTTATGGTTATTACCTGACAGAGGGCAGTGAGGAAAATTAAAGCACAGACCCATGCTTCATTTATGACAAAAAACAAATTCATGACAGTTCTGTATATTAGAGGTGGCATCTTTTGCTCGGGGCAAAGTCCGAGCATAGCTCTGCATCTGAGCCAGACCTGCCAGGGGCTGCTGCCAGAGCCTGGCCAGGACGGCTTCACCACCCCTGCTTTGATAGATGTGCTATCCTTACAAACAATCTGCTGCTTCCCTTGGAGGAGGTCTTAGGCAGGCAAGACACAAATGTGAGTGAGAGCCTTCAGAGGGGAAAAATAACATTATTATATGGCGTATTTGCTTGATGGCTGCAGTTGCCTGAGATATTATTCTTTGGGGCACGTTTTTGACATAATTATTGCCACAGGATGATCCCTTCTGGAGAAAACATGGAGTAATTATGCAAGCCAGTTGTAGATACGATTCTGCATGTGATTTTCCCTGCAAACAATGCTCCTTGTGATACCAGCTGGTGGGGGTGCAGGGTATTTTGAAGAAAAGGGCAATGGTGTTCGGCTAAATCAAATTGAAGCTGCAGCTCTGCTGGCTCTTTCTTCAAGGAAAGAAATTTATTAATGTTCCTCTCCCAGTTAATCCTTTGCTTTGCATATGAAACAAACTAGCCCTTTTTTTATTGTCAGCTCCTAAAAAAAAAAAAGCTTTTATGAAAATACCTATAACCCACGCTTTGAGCTCCCTGTAAGCCAGCTTTGGACTGCAGAATTTCTTAATGAAACAAAAAGTTCTGAGAGATGAGAGGTAGCTGCTGAAAAAATTTTGGGAACATGGCTATCCTTCCCATTGCTTAAGCTTATTTTATCCCTAAGCTAAAATAAGCTCTTTAAATTTGCAGATAGTGATACAAGGAATATTGTTTCAATTAAGAGTATCTTATTTTAGGGAAGAATATTCTGTCCACATCTGTTAAGCATTACTCCAAATCAATCACAATATTTATTATGTAAGAAATATTTTTCCCAGGGGAGTGGTGCTTCTCAGTCATTCTTTGAGATGGACCTTTCTTCTCCTCCTTTTTCCCCCTTGTGCTGTGCCCTTGCCCTGACAAACGCCACATCCATCAGCACCCAGCCGCACCAAAACCCCCGGCTGCCTCCTTCCCCAGCCCAGCTCTGACCATTCCTGTGGCAGGAGCCTTTAGCAGACCACCAGGCAAATCTGCTCATTGATGTTTTACTGCTAGCTATTTTGATTTATGCTGGGATTTGCAGAGCTGCCCCAGGGAGGGAAAACCATGGGGTGTGAGGTATTCAAATCCCCTTGCACAGCACAGAAATATTAGTCAAAATCTTCCAGGGAAAAGGCCAAATCGTGAATGTATTTGGTTTTGTTTAGTAAAATGAGATGAATTTTTGTCCTGTTAAAAAAATCAGAATAGCCTGAGCATTGAGACAATGAGCACAGTTTATCAGTTTCCTTCTGAGTCTTCTACCACCCCGGTGGTCACAAGGTGACACGCTTGGCTCTCAGCTTTTACCTACATTTCAGCTGAATCACGCTTATTGTGGGGGGCTGTGTGAGGCTCTGAGCAACACTCCTGGTGAAACCCCCATTCTCAGCCCAAATCTGCCAGACCCTCACAAAAACCCACTGCTGTGTCTCTCTAGTACAGAACCTCCCACAGCCTTTTGCTGCCTGGTGGCTTTGTGATGAGGGCTGGTCTCTGCTACCCCTTCACATCTCTTTTTCATTTTTGGTGCCCCTCTCAGCACTCAGGCTGCATCCCTGGCTCCGCAAAGACTCAGGCTCGACCCAGCACAGCATCTCCAGCAATGGCTGCCTCATGCTTGCAATTCTTTGCACATCAAGCACCTAAGACACTTTAAACACTTTCTTAATTATGTAGTGGTGAGTACCTCACTAAAAATGGGGCTGTGGTATACAATTAAAGGAGAAATGTATAAACTATCTGATGTTGTCACTATCTGTAGCTCAATGTGAAATTACACTAGGAACAGGAGACTCTTGTCTGAAAAATCCATTTTCTTGTCATTTTTATGGCTCTGTTAGGTAATAAAATCAAGAGAAAGATGACTAGAATAACAATAGTATCTCTTCCTGGGTGAAAAGATAGGGGAAGAAGGAGGAATGCAGAGATAAATGTATGAAATCTCTTGTCTAAGTAAACAATCTACATACATTTGCATTTGCTTGCAATCATTGATATAAAATGTTGTCTCCATTAACATTAGGAGATAGAGATATATGTTATCTCTCTATCCCTGATTTAGCTGCCTATTCTAAAATAGGGACTGATGGCTCTTAAACCCATCAAGCAGTCTTAGTTCTCATTTGACTGTATTATTTCAAGTGCCTTAAGATTTACTAAGGAGTACCTGACAATACCGAGGGCTGAACATCCAGATGAGAATAAGCCCAATTTAGGTTTCATTGGAGGGAGGGGAGGGGTCACCTTAGCCTGAGGCAAAAAAGGCAGGATGGTACTGAGAAAAAATCGGGGGGAAACATCAGTGGGTCCTATTCTGCCCTGTCCTGCTCTGGTGTGGAGTTTACCCAGCCTGACCCTTCAACCATAACCCACACTGAGTGAGCAGGGTGAGTTTTGTATTGACCTGCCATGGGGGAGGCCCAAAGACATCGACTAAACATTGATTTAATCCTCATCTCCCACTCAGAGCAGCACATCTGTCAGATTTGGGGATAAATTAAGGTTATCAGTTTTGCCCCCAGCTTCTGCAAGTGTTCCCCGTGATATTGGTGTGATACTACCACCCTTTATGCTTTGTATTATATTAGCATAGCTAATAATTAAAAAAATATATTACTATGTGAGCTATGTGAGTAGTATTAGCTATGTGAGTAAATATATTACTCACATAACCAATGAGTTACAAAGTTACAAAACACAAACAAACAAAGAAAACAAAAAAAAAAAGCAAACCTACAAAAAAGTGGAGATTTCACTGATCAGATTTCCCTGTTAAAATAAAGTGCTTAAGGGGCCATATAATGTATCTCTGTAAAAACAAACAAACAGACAAACACATCCAGCATCATCCACTGCTTTCTTTCAAAATACATATTGTTTACAAATGAGTGGTGCAGCCAACCCAGTAAATTCTGCTGTGCTTCCCACAAGTCTGTTTCTATTGTAAAGCAAACGGGTCTCATGTCAGATATTCCACAGTGCTTCCAAAGACCACTTTTCCCTCCTTAAAAAAGAAAAAGAGAAGGGAAATTATTTGAATGCAAGGTTTGAAATAGCTCTGCAGCTTTGCAGAATGACTGTGGTAATGAGGCGTTTGCAGGAGTCTATCAGGGCAGACGACTTTCACAGAAAAACTTGATGCTTTTCAGATTTTCAAAGAAAAATAAGCCAATGACAAAAGCATAGCAGCTGCAAGCACATGAAGGAAATTAGTTATAGCAGACTTGTAATTAAGCATTGGAAACTGATCAAAACCATTATCCTGTTAGTTTATACCACAACTTCTATCTACTACAAAATCAATTACACAAAAAATAAACTACACATGCTCTGAAGTTTTCTCATATGAATGCATCCTATCCAGTCTTTGGACTGCAAAGTATGTTTGTTTTCACAATAAAATATGCAAAGCATAGAGCAGGGAAAAACAGAGATGAAAAGGGAAACAGAAAAATTGGAAGAGAATGTTGGCAGAATAAGAGACTCTATCAGAACCACACTTTCCTAAAAAAACAATATTTTTGCAATGAGATAAGCACCCAAGGTTCTCTTTTAGTATATGCATTTTTCCATTTTCATTTGGTGAGAACATTGAGTAAACAGGACAAATTGACATTAAATGATAGAAATCATTTAACAATAACACAAAAAAAAAGAGAATGCAACAAAAATCTGAAGGTTTGAAGGAAATATATACACAGGAAAAGTAGGGCAAAAGTTTGTCTTTTGAAAATCACATGTTATTCCCATTAACTGTAACATGAGATGGACGGCGGAATAAAATAGGGGCTATGTGAGCTGGGATTTTCTTAGAAGACTGGGGCCTGGTTTAGCACATGTTTTATACCAACAGAGCTGTTTCAGTTAAGAAAACAAAAATAAACCCTGGCAGGTTACAGACACCCATCCTTTCCTGGCATGAGCAGCATGATCCCCCTCCTTCCCAGGCTGGCCCTCTGCAGGGCATCCCTGCTTGGGCTGAGCCAGCAGGGCAGCCATCACCGCTGCCCTCGGAGGTTGTTGCTCATCCTGTCATTCTTGATGGGATGGGATGGAGAGTTGCAGGATTTATGTGGCCAAAAGGCCGTATTTCAAAGCTGGGGTGACAGCAGCATGTTTCAAATAGGTCAGCAAAAGTCTTTTGTTGGTGTTAGGTGCTCTGCACAAAATCTTCGGTAGATAAAAACGTGCTTGAACACAAGACAAATGTTTGGAAGCCCCTGAAAATCCCAGCTGTGATGTGTGAATTTTCCAAAGCACTTGATGAAGGTTGTCTAACCAAACTGGATGTTAGGCCTTGCTGCCTGGCCTGGTTCCCTGCTGTGGCTGCCATGAGTGGCTGTCTGTCAATCCGGCCAGAACTTTGCATCCAAAGAACTGGTGCAGGGATCCAGAGGCAGCCACAGGTACCAGACCTTCACGGGCAACTTTAGCCTTGAGAGAGATGAACCTTTACCCTGACAATGAGTGTCCTGAGCAGTGGCATTGCACACCACCAATCCCATTTGAAGTCAGCCCTCCAAAATTTGGGCTGTAGTTTAAGGGCCTCAGAAAGGATATAAAATCCCAACTTCAGGCTCTTTGCTTTATAAGTCTTGGCACGAGATCCTAAGACAAAAAGCAGAGCAGAAGCAAACAGTATTACTGTGCCATGTGCACAAGAAAAATATATCAATGTGTGAAGACACAGAAATGAGAGAAGGGAGACAGAAATGATGTGCTTTTAATATATCTGAAGCACCAGAAAATCTTTCATGAGCAGGAACAAGACAGAGTTCATGAAAAGGTAAACCCCAGAATAAATTATGAAGCTCATTCCATTAGAGGTATAAATACCATATGTTGGTGTAGGGTTGGTTTTCTTTTCCTTTTTGCTTTTTTTCCGTTAGAAATAATTTTGCCAGTAGCAGATCTCTTCCTTCTAGGTTATACTCTCTCATGTCATATTTATTGAGGTGAAAGGTATCTGACTTGAAAACCATGAATTTTTCTCTGTTTGTCTTTTAATTATATGAAACAGATATGAGGGACTAGATTCAGAGCAGGAGTAACTTGAGTGGAGCCAGTGCAGTTACACCACCAAATAACTCACCTGACCATTGTTATTCATGCATATGCCTGTATTGTACTGAACCATTCCTGTACCACAAAGGCAAACAGAGTTATGTATGCACAGTGTAAGCCCACTAACTCAAATGCCTAGGATTGTACCACCGTTTGGATAAGTGTGGCAGTTAATATGTGACCATTTTGCACATTTTCCTTGAAAAGGAATGTTTAGGGCAGAAGACACAACAAAAAAATTGCATTTTTCATGTTATGTGTATGTGTATTAAATAAAAGAGTCTTGTGCAGGCAAGGATATGAGCAAGAAGCAGCAGCAGGGCTGCATTTAGGAAACCATTGTCAGATAATCCCATCTCCCAGACTGAGTTTGCACTCTTGGATAACATGGCCCCAGTCCTGTAGAAAGGACTCACATAGAACACTGAAGACCTGGGTCCCACTAGGTCTCTCTTACTCTCTACCTTGCCATTCTGGGCAATCAGTGGGGCAAAACAAAAGGATCCAGTGTTGTATTTCAATTCAGGGAACAACTGCTCCTCTGTGTCATGGGCACTTTTGAGCAGCAGCTGCTATGGGGTGCATTGAAATGTACAGAGAAGAGCTGCAGAACAGGCTGGTGGCTGGAGATGGGACCTAAAGGAGGTAAGGAACCCCGAGCCTTTCCTGAATGTGCCAAGGAGAAGTTGAAACTTTATAAAAGTAAGAGATCTGGAGGGATTTTTTAGTTAGGTGTCTCTAATCCTTTGCTACTTCTGGCATTGGTCACATGGCCTTTGTAAGCTTTCTAAAAGAAGAAGAAGAAGAAGCAGAGGAAGAAGAAGACGAGAAGGATGAGAAGGACGAGAAGGAGGAGAAGGAGAAGGAGAAGGAGATCTGGATGTTAAGTAGTGGCCTAAACTGGGATGGTGGCTCATCCTCAGGTGATGGACTTCCTGAAGAGAATGGGAGAGAAATATGGAGCAGAAAGGTGCTTAACTATAATGAAAATACTGGGAAATGGGAGCAATAATTTTTCCTTTTTTTTTGGTAAAACCTCTCACCTCTCAGCATCAAGGGCCAAGTGTAAGACAAAGGACAAATATCTGGAATGTTTGCCATGGAAACTGACCAATATGCCAAAAGCTAACTCTTCCACAGCTCCTCCATGCTTCTTGCTAATCACATACAAATGTCACAAGGGTCTTGGGACCACATGGAGCAGCGTCTGGGCTCAGGAGTGTTTAGCCTTGTATTTTCTCATTGCACTCCCTCTGCAGTGGATCCATGCTGGACATTCCCCATGGGCTGCCTCCTTGGGCACATCCTTTCAAAGGCAGAAAGAGCAGCAGACAGCAAGGACCAGGAGAGGTGTGGGGAGAGGTGCATCTCTGACAGCTCCTTCCAGCTGAAACATCCCTGGTTTCAACCTCTTGCTCTGTGCAATATCAGAAAAGTCACAAAAGGTCAGGAAAATGTTCCCAAATCATGTGGAAGTGAGGAATTTAGAGTGAGCCAGATGGAAGAAGAGTTTCTCTGATTTATTATGGACTGTTGGACAGATAAGAGTGTGGAAGAGATAAGGCGGGGTGGGGGAGAGCTTTTAACCCCTCCTCTGCCTTTTGCATTGAACATATTTCAAGGCAGAGAGGTATCTAAAAAATAAAGTTTTTGTCAAGAGCTGCTGCCACATCTGACACAATCTCTCCACATGCCTCCATGCACTCGTAGTTTGGGAATAAGAAACAACTGTTGCTTCAGGGAGGTAAATGGTGGTGTTAATCATCCAGAGACCATTCCATAGAGCAACATCCAGTCAAGAATTTGCCTCTTGGTAATAGCAATTGCAATCCAAATTCCCAGGTAAGCTGGAAAGCAATCTTGGTGTGGTCAAGTGTGAATATGGACTTTTGTGTGAGAGGATATCTTGCAGCTCTAAGCATTTTGAAAGCATACGGAGTAATTTGCTTTATTTTCTGTGTTTATAAACACACATCTGTTATTTGAGTTTCCACTTTTGGGTGAATTTATGATGATAGCCCATCTGCAGGAGCTCAGGGGCTCTTTTTTTTTCTTTTTTTTTTGTGTGATATTGCCCTAAAGGTTTCAAGGAGTCACTGATGATTGCAGCATAAATATTAACCAGGTGGAATCTGCCAGAGGCATCATGCAGTGTGCAATGATGTGACTTTCAGAACTTTGCTGTCTGATAAAGCTTATGGAAAATTCCCTCAACGGATTTATTTATGGCAGCAGATTAAACCAGACTCCGAGCAGACTGCACTCTGTAGGCTCAAGAAAGAATTTCTAATTTATTAGAGACCTCTTTGTTTTTTGCTATCACATTTCAGTCACATTTTCACTCTTGATAAGCAATTGATTCCTTCCTTGGGGATCATGAGGAGGTAGTTCCTGCCTTGAAATTCTTGGAAGGACAGATAAATTGCTTGAGCTTAAGCTTTTTAAAGGAGCCGTCCTGTAAACACTTCAGGCATGTTTAAAATTTTTTCCCACTCTGCTCCTCTGTTGCTGGAAATACAGAATATTATTTCAGTTTCTTGCAATTTTCTTCTGTCTTGTGAGGTGGATGCAGGAGCTCTCTTGCTTCCTGCTCAGTCCCATTGCTGTCAGCACAGAGGAGGGTCCAGGCCCTTAGAAATGTGGGAAAAAACATTTTTTGGAGATCTGATGGGTAAAGACAGTGTCAGACCTCCTATCATGGGTGCCTGCTTGCATTCCTGCTGTTGTCCAGAGCAACATCAGTGCAGGGTTTTCCTGAGATCATGCTTTGGGAAAAGGCACCAGCAAAACATGGAAGATTCACTGCCAACAAGGAAGATGGTAAATTTTTTTTTTTTTAAGTTTTCTTTCTTTTTTAAAATTTTTTCCTAATTTGTCTTTGAGGGAGGAAAATATGACTGTTTAAAGGATTTCTTTGCAAAGATGGAAAGTGCTGAAATGCAACTGCAAGGAACCCCTCTGAGAAGAGATATCGGTCTTATATCCAGCTGCCAGTTGAGATTATCTGGAGTGGACGTCCTGAGAGACCAGCAGGAATTCTTTTCCACCAAAGACTGATGGAGGCTTCCCATTCAAATGTTTTAAAAGCTGTAGAGAATTAAAAATAGAAGTCCTGCTTAAGGGGGAGAGACTCCTTTGGGGGGTACTTTGTTTGCTTTGGTTTATATCTCCCTGAGTTGGAATGCAGTAAAAAAGCGAAGAAACTGGAGTCTTGCAAAGAAATGTAACCTCATACAAAACTGAAGGGTAAGGAGCTCAGTTTGCATTCTGGTTTTATAATCAGTTCTGTTTATAGTAGGAAAGAAATATCCCCTTCTTGAATTCAGTGCATGCAGCTTTTCTTAGCTGCTCCCTCTTTAGGTAAACATTAAAGGAAATATGTCTTCAATAATTTATTATTAAGAGAGCAACTAATGGTAAACGCAGGTGTATACCAAGGGCTTGGGCCCTGGTAAATGCATGCATTTACCATTAGCTGTTTATACCATGCCCTGGCAAGGGCATTTTATATACACCAGCACATATCAAAGGGTGGTAGTTGGAGGTTTTTTTCTGACACCAGGCAATCAAGCAAGAGAAGCCACACAGAAACAGCACTCAGTGCTGGGGAGAGACCTGGGGCTGCTTTAAAACCCTGAGCAGCCTCATTGCATGAGACTGCTTTGACACCCCTATGTGGCCTCTAGAGATGCTTTACATTTCCATGGTAATAGGGCTCTTAAATACATTGGACTGAAAAATTTAATATTTATTTTATGCAGCTAATGGACAGTCAGCTAGAATAAATCCAAACACCTGCCCTTAGCTCTAATATATATGCCCTATGTTCAAGACACTATTTTCTATATTTTAAATGTAGAAGGAATAGGGATCTACTCGATCTTTCTTTTCATTTTGTGTTTAACTCTTTCGTGTCATGAACCTTTCTAGAGGTCTTTTTCTATGCATCTGTGGACAGATTTTTCAATCTCCAAGACTAAGTCTTGGTACAATGAAGATGAAATTTGCAGTTTTACCTCAGAAGTCATCTCTTCTGTGTTACAGTGAGCAGAAGTGCAGTCAAGCAAAAGTGAGGCAAAAATCTTGTCTGCGTTTGAGACTCATTTTTCCAAACATCAGTCTTCACAAGACCTTACTGTTCTGTATATCTTATAAAATAAAAGTAGTCTAATATCAAGACATTCAGAGTCTTCTCAGTTGTGGGCAGATGCTTCCTTGCTTTGGCCAGGCACTGGCACAAGGCTCCCTCCTTGGTTGCTCCTTCTGCAGCTCCTGGGCACTGCTTTGCCTGAGGCTCCTGGTGGTGTCTGCCTGCTCCATCACTGTGGTGCTCCTGGGCGAGAGGTGTGTGGCAAGGAGAGATGCTCCCTTGCATGGACACATGGACATCTGGGAGCAGGGACAGAGCTGAAACTGTGCTGCTCACTATTTTAGTCTGAGATGCTTTGTGCTGTCCTTGGTTTCTCCAAGGACACTCTCAGGTGTGCTCTGTGGGGCTTTCCAGGGCTGCCTTGGGTAGCATGAGGCAGAGCTCAAGAGTACAAGATGCAGAAGAGTGACATTGGCCTTTACAGGGCAGCCATGGGGACCCCCTTGGCCACACAAAACGCAGAGGACATCCAAGACCACTAACCCATCATCCCCAGTTCCTGGCTGCCACACACACTGACTCTCAAATGTACAGATGGTTCTTACAGGTTATCAACCAAGCCTGAATTTCAAAAGGAGGTGTGATTATTACTGCAGTGTTTAATGTATGCAGGCAACCCATTTCAGCTGTGACAGAAAGAATGGCTCTAGCTGCAGACACCCACTACAATGGCAAATTGCTCACACCTGCTTATCACATGTGGAGGGCTCTGAAGAGGAAAAATGCTATATCATTGCTGGGCATCATCAAAATTAATAACTTCCTGCATGGAAACTGATATATGGTAAATAAATTGGTTACAACTGAATATTATCACCTGATGCAGACACAGCTCCCCTCTCTGTGCCTGTTATGCCAACAAAGACACATGCATGATGCTGCCACCTCCTTTTTCTCAACAGGTATATGAGGGGCCTGCATCTTTGTTTCTGTGTTCCCATGATATTCTCTTTTTCTCAGAATCACTCTGGGCTGCATTCTATTCTGGCTCAACTCACCCATTCAACCTAGCTTAGTTTAGCAGCAGTGGAAATGTTATTTAGTTTGTTTTCTCTTTTTTTTTTTTTTTAATTTTTTCTGATGTTCAAGAGAAAGTACTTAACATCTGCTGATATTTTACCTTAATCAGGCTACTAAATATTTGTATTTAGGTCAAATAGTCAGGTAGTCAGGTCGCTAAATATTTGTTCATGAGCATTGCCTTGTGAGCATTGCTCCCTCATAACCAGAATGTTCCGTCATGTCTCCTGTTCAGGGGCTACAGGAAAGATCTTTGAAATTTTAAGCTATCCAAACTATGTTAATGTCACAATTTTCACAACACCTCCTTGAAACACAACTAGTGAAGATACAAAAATGTATACTATACATATTAGATATCTAAATATTATTTATTATGTAGTAGTGAAATTACTGTTATATGTTGGTCTAGATCTGGGCTCAAACCTACTTTTGGTCCTTACATTCACCTGGCTCTCTTTGCACAGGCTAAGCATGACTCTAAGCACAATTCTCCCCAGAAGTTTGAGGATCAGGCCTGTAGGACAGCTCCCATTTTGTAATAGTAAAATAGGCAAATTTTCTCAAAAAAGCAATAGTTTTTTTAATTTCTAAGCTTTTTTAGGTGATCTAGGTTAAGCAGAGATACAAAGATTCTGCTTTACAAAATCAGACCTGGCTTCTATACGTGTGTCATCACCTCTGCCATCCTGTTATGTTAAGAGATAAGTGTATGGATAGACAAGGGAAAAGCAATGGGGGATTAGACTTTTGTGGTTAATAAAACAGAGTTTTTACATCAATTTATCCAGTCAGGCAAAGAAATTTTGCCCCTCCGATGACAACACTTACAGTGTTTCCATAAAGACTTAACCGGTGGGACAGCACACTGATACATTTACAGCAGCAATAATTTTATGACTGAGCTCAACTATACAAATCCTGTTAAACAACACCTGAATAATTGGTTAGCGTGACCAGTGGTTTATCATTTCATTCTCAGTTTGGGATTTTCCTGCTCTGTTGCAGTGCTCTCCCCATGGTCACTTTACCCAAATCCTTATCCATGTGTATGCAGCTCACCAGTGTCCAGCTGCGGGGTGGAAATGACCACTTCAGACAGACAATAGGAATTATAAATATACAGGGTTTTTTATCAGTTGTGCTTACAAGGCAGTATCAGCAACTCTGGTTTACACATTAAAAGCTTTGCCAGCAAAAGCAGCAAAGGTCCCCTGTGGAGACACAGCTTACACTGGCAAAAGGGGTTTTTCTGCTTGCATATTTAGACCACCTCTTGGGATGACTTCATTTACACTGGCAAAAGGCAGCATTTTGTTGGCTTCATTGTTTACCACATGCTTGTTAGATGGGTTCCCCCCCCCCCTTTTTTTTTTTTGCCAACATAGCTAAATCGTTTAGGACTAAAGAGTTCTCCTCTTGTATCTGCACAGTGTAAATATTTTTCTTCACGCCTGACCATACACATTAGGACTTGTGCTTCTGGTATTTGAGAGAAGATGGAAAATGTATTCTCAGATTTTCTACAGGGTCTTCAGTATGCCTAGAGTCAGATCCTGTCTGGATTACTGCTGCATTCCCCAATTCTAATTAAACAATTTTAGCCTTTAGACAAAACACATACACTCATTCTCCAGAGCTAGTTCTTTTTGTTAGCAGCATATGGAGTTCTCGAAATGAAGGACAAGGGTATCCTACACTTAAGGCAGGAGACCCACTGGCAGATGTGCTACCTGCAGTAATCTGCACAGGGAGGAGGTGGTGACTGGGTTTAAGCCATAATGAAACAAAAGTAATTTGATTTTAATAGACTTCAGCAATGGCCTTCACTGCATGCAAGAGAAAAGCTTCATATCACACCACACTGTCCTGCTGTGCAAATTCTCCAGAGACTTCACAGGACAGGAGCTGCTGTAAAGCTTGTCTACATTTTATTCTTGCTACCCTAATTTTGTAGAATTCAGTGTAACATAGCCAACTGATGAGAAAGATTTTTTCTATACAAAATAACCTCAGGATGTAACATTTCACACTGTTCCCCTGTCTGCTGTATAAGAGTTTCTTACAGGGATGGTAATGAGCTGCTCCTAGACATGAACCTTTTTAATTTAGAGAGACTGTGACATAGCTGATGGATAATGCAGAAATTCCTAAAACTTTCTGCAGTACCATATATCTTGTTTTGCTTACTGGTTTCCACTATTTACTCTCCCCGTGTTTCTTATTCTCTTGTCATTCTGCCTGACTTGTGAGGGTGTAGAATCCTGCCTTTTTATTTTCCCTCTGATAGAGCAGGAACAGCAAAATCACAGGCTAGTCAGCAAAAAAAAAGACATTATCTCCACAGGTGATGATGTTTGAGAAACTTAGAATGTTATTTAAATAATTAGCAACTTCATTGCCTTTCTGAACAGCATTTATATCTATATATATCTCTATATATATCTCTGTATATCTATGTCTGTATCTATATCTATGTGTGAATCCTATACATCCTGTTTCCCATAGGCAGTACTTATTCCTACCTTCCACACAGATGTGTATGTTGTCACCTATGCTGTGTGTCACCATAGCAAGCTCATATCTAGGTCACAGTTTCCATTTACAGCTCAAACCATACAAGGATATGCATAAAATGTCCCAAAACCAACAGGTATAGGACTTTCTAAGACTGTCACTAAGTCGATAATATCTCTTGAAATTGTTTTTCCACATTTTCTGACTCCTGGTGAGGGGATATATTATCATTTCCTGGAAGACATTAAGGCCACCAGAGCTTTCTGGTGTTCTTTGTGCCCAGAGAAGCCAGGAGAAGTGAACTGGGACAATTTTGGCTAAGGATTTTTTCAGGGGGAGAGAAGCACTGTAGAACTGCACTGAGACTGTCCAGTTGTTTAACCCCAGATACTGTGACACCTAAGGTCACCAACCTGGCCAGAGAGGGGTTGGACCAAAAAAATCAATCCAGAGAAGGAGCTGCATCTTAGACAGCAATTGCAGGCAGTTTGAATGCAGCCAGTGTCATCCAGTTCCTGCTCCTCTTTATGGTATTTGGACCTCATGCCCAGGTGAAAAAATGTATGTGTTGCTAGTAGCATAAAATGATGCTGCTTGTTAGCAAGGCAGGAGTTAGCTGAGAATAAAACTGGCAAAAAAAGAAAACTTTCATAGAATATATATAGGAAGCATACATACAAAGATAGAAGACATTAAGATTTTGAAGATGCTTCCTTCACATGGAGTGGATTTCCAACTTCCCTTGCAAAAAGGATGCTAGAAATCAGATTAATAAACAGTTACAATCCACTGATAAGGGCTGCTGGGATTTGAGATTTTTAATGGAAGGGATACAGTTCCCTTTACAATGCCATTCAGCACAACAAAGGGCAAATTTGTTTCAACAAGGTAATATTCAATATTTTTAAGGTGCAGATTAAAATTTAATTCTAAGTGTGTCAGCCTGGTTGGATCTATGCTGATGGATCTACTTTTCCAAACAAAGCAACTGCAGAACCTATCTCAGTTAAGTCATACAGCTGTACTCTCTATATGTGTATAAATACATCCATATGCATGCACACATATATATATAAGAGTATGAATAAATATAATATTCCTTCTCTTGTTTATCTGTATACAAGAAGCACAGGGAATGAACTGTGTTTGGGCAGGAAGGATAACACTCTGGCTGGACCATGGGAATGTCAGCATTTACCCTTCCAATAGCCTCATCCTACCGAGAGACAGACTCCTTTGTTCCCAGCCTAGATGAAGGAACTTGGTCCCCTTGATGAAACTGGGATGTGTGCCCTGTTTGTTCATGTTCCTCTTCACTTGCTTGTCTCATATTTCAATTTTAAACAGTGAACTTGTCAGATCTGCTCCTTTAAACTCATCCATCTTCAGTCAGTCAGTACATTTGGACCCTGTGGAAATACTCATCTATATCAATATAAAAAACTACTAATGCTGTAGCCTAATGTATTAAACTGTATTTTGTTTCTTTCCTGTTTAGCTACTGGCATAAGCTCTTTCTTGTTTAAGCAACGTCTGGTATTGTTTTGCAAGAATTGTTTCTTGGTTTGTTTGGGATTTTTTAGCATAGCGTTGCTCTGAAACTTCAAGGATGAAAGTTGGTGGAGGATAAAGGGTAGGTCTTTTGGGAGTTGTCCTGGAAAGAAAACAGGCAGGCAATGAGAAAAACTTGGGAAAAACTCCATCCACCTTAGGCATGGGCAGAGCCAGCCTTTGGAGAGCCAGAGTGACTCAGAGCATGGTGCAAGCATGATGAAGGAAGTTTATGCATCAAAGATCCCTGGTAGACAGGCCTTGGGAAAGCTATCCAGTGTCTTTTCCCCATGTCTTCCCCAAAAGCACAGAGAATGGTGCCAGTGAGGTGCTCAGTGATGTGGTAAAAGGTTACAGTAGGAGAAGAAAAGAGCCAAAGAGACAGCAGAGTCAGACAGACTGGGTCATGTCCTGGGGCTCTAATTTTGCCTTATTTCTACCTCTATAAGACTGATAGTGCTCTCCAAGGCAAATTGTGCCTGTGGGTCCCACTTTCCTAACTTGCAGAGATAATGTAATATTTACCTGCCTTTATAACTACACCAGAGAAAAGGCTGTTCTTGGACCCTTGTTCTAAGCAGTAGGCAACTGAGTGTCACACTCTTTGCAGCCCAAGGTTAGTCATCAGAATGAGCTCGTAGAAAGAAATCTAATTATAGCTGTCACCTCCAGCCATATTGTAAATGACCCACTTGTATGTGGCAGGGGAAGTGATTTCACACGTGTCTTCTGTGTGTGTCTTAGTAAGGCACCAGCAAAGTCTGGCAACTACCTACTTTAATGCAATTTTAATGTAACTATCTGCTGTAATGAAAATCCCTAAAATAACATCATGATAACAGCTCAAAACAGTTAAGCACCATTATAAGCTGTAAGATGTAGAATCATTACTGCAGTATCCTTCCTAAAAAATATTATGCCTCCTCTGTGGGATTTTCAGGTTCATATTAAGCTTATAACACATATTAGCCATGACTACTTCATTACACCCATTTATTCAATGACCTCAGACATGCTGGCTGCCAGCTCCACCTTTGCTTAGCTCAGAACAATAGGTTGTGTGTTATTTAAGAGAGTGAGAGATTTCTGGAAAATGATGCTGCGCCTCACAGTAATATTTAAGGTGCATACCTTTGCAGGAGGCATGGATGTGTTTCCCAGCTGTTTTCCTCCTCTCAGAATTTCTCCTGGCTGAGAAAGATTTAAAGCCCAGCAGATTCTCCCTCCCTAAGCAGGGAGGGAAGGAGGGAGGGAAGGAGGCAGTGTATGGAGATACGATCACAACTGAATCAGAAAGCCCATTTGCACAGCAAACTCTTCTTTCCTGGACTGAAAACTGAGCAAGATGTTTTGCAAGGAGTACAGATTTTCAGTTTTGTGGCCTTTGCATCTCTGCAGACTTTTGTGATGTCTTTCAATTTTTGTGAAATATTATAACAGAATCACTGTTGACTTTCTCATCAAGGCTTCCCCATACGACAGAAGTGTTTTCCCTTGTGAAGAAGTTGGGTGATGTGATTTTTCAAATAGTTTTGATTAAGGAATAGATAAGATTCCCATTACAAACATAGGAAAACTGAAATATGTGAATAGTAGGGAAAGTCTTATTTTTGTCTATTTTTTTTGGATTAAAAAATAAAAAACCCCACCATTTTAATTTAAAAATTGTGGTGGACAGAAGGCTGTGAGATTTTTCCTGCAGGAGCTCTGTGTAAGGAAAGGCAATACAAAAAAGATGTGGGCAGAAGCATCCTGTAGTGATTGATCTGTGGTACATGACTGCAAAGGGCCTAAAAACCACCCAGTCCACTCCTGGAGCTGTCAGAAAGCCACTCAAGCATTTGGACAGCCCAGAAAGGAAAAAAAAACCAAAACAGCCTCAGAACTTGTATATTCAGTAATCCAGGAGGCATCACTGCCAACAGCAAATGCTATAAGGATGCTTCTTTTCACCTACCATATGGATAGGTGAGCTGCTCAGCTTTGGATTTACACTGTTTTCCCCATGGAGCTAATGAGACAATACTCTCTTACCACTGGGAATATCCATGAAAATATGTTTCAATTTATGTAATGGTCTGTCTGCCAGTAGAAAAAGCAATATAAAAACACAGAGGTCAGGGGCAGATCTATTATGGAAGGACAGCATATGGCAACACAACCATTAGATGAGCATCTCATACTCTTGAGAAAGCTTTAGGACTGACAAGGGGTTAAGGCAAATGTTGGTTCATTGCTAAATTCAAGACTCAAAATGAAAGAATGCAAATGTCTTGTATGATCATTTTTTAAAATAACACTTTTAAACAGCCATAGGGACTCTGTGCAATAGAGACTGAAAAGTTTTGAATAATGCATGCATGATAATTTCCAAAATCACCCTTTAACTAGTACCACATTCTTTCACTGTCTCCATATTCATGATTCACCTTTTGCTAATCCTGATGCATAAGGAATGAAGATAGCCCCTGTGGATAAGACCTAATGGACACCATCCTGGAATAATATACAGAACTCAACATCCAGACATGTGTCTTCAATTTAAAATAATTCAGCAATCATGTTCAACCAGAACCTGATTACACAAAATGGGACTTTTTAACTCCCAGGCTTGGATCAAATTTTAAGGCCAGAAAAAAAAAAAGAAAAACCTGCTATGTTTATACATTCCAGATACTGTGGTTGAGTTATCTGCACACAAATTTAACTGTTTCTTTGAGCCTCTTATCAGCTCATCTGTAACTATTTTAAATGCTTTACTTTACCTGCCCTTTGTAGTTCCTCAGTGAGTTTTCCAGCATTCCAGAATTGTGATGAATGGATTTCCTGGATCTGGAACTTAATTAAACATGAAGCTGAGTAACCATGCTACATTTCAGTAAATGGTAGGGTTTTTTTTAAACAGCAACTGCTACATTTTTGCTCTTTTCTTTTTCTCTTCAGGGCTGAAGAGACAAAGGACCCTGACTCAAAAACAGGAACAGCAAGCCTCAGCAAACTGCCAAACAATATGTCCCTTTACAAAAGCAGTGGCCTTGCTTTTTCCTGTGGTTCCATACTTTCTCTGTCAGCTATCCTTTATCCTAGCACATGAAAGGCTATCAGCATCCTTTTTCTTGGTCTGTAACAGAAAGGGAAGGAAGATCTGATCTTTAGACTTTCAGGCCCTGAGATGGCCTTGAAAAAGGTTACAGGCTAGCAGACTGTTTTGGCAACAGAAATAAGATTTGGGCACTGGTGAGATGCTTGCGAGAGTTAGTTAGTTAGTCTATATGTTTGTTTGTTTGTTTGTTTGTTTGTTTGTTTGTTTGTTTTTAAATGCTGCAAGCCAGCTTTCCTGCAGAAAACACTACTTATTTAGTGTTTGTGTAAAGAACACCACTGAAATCACCAGAGATCCAATAAAGGTCCCCACAGCTTTGGTCCCTTCATCTGAAGATGAAATCACTGAGATAAGGCAGACTTTCAGAGGTTCAAGGCTTGCCTTGTTCTCTTTTTTCCTCATAGCTTGATTAGAGCTGAGTGAGTCTTACTTCCAGTCCGTCATTATAGAACCCAGAGCAAACACCTGGCTTGATATTCTCTGTTGTGACCCATTTTTCACTGATATCAAACTTACTCTGGCCAAAGACTTTGTTATACTCTGAAAACATAAGTATGCAGCAAAGAGCTGGGAGCACTGCCCTTGCCAGGCCTATTCTCTGCTGGAGGCCTCATCATTCCTCCATCTTCAGGTGTTGGTACCTCTGGGAGATGCCCTGAGGCAGGAACTTTCAGAAGGCTGCCTGGTGATGCTGTCAGAGGGAGTGTTCAGTGCCTAAAGGATGGCAACTCCTACAGAGCTGTGCACAGAGGCCCCCCTGCCCCACGTCCCCCTGCGAGTGTCCCCGAGCAGCTCTCCCTGCTCGGGCTCGCGGCTCTCACGCATAGTGAGATAAATTTCTGGTGCTGGCACGGATACTGGAAAACTTGAAAATAGTCAAGGAATTTATAAAATAATCAAGAAGGAAAGTTAAATATCTGAATGTATTTTTGATGCCGTTTTAAAGCCAGTTTCATGACATCTGAAGACTCAAGTCACAGAGGTTGAGAGTCAGAGGTTGCTAAAGGTTACTTTTCCTCTTTATTTTGGAGTCTTTCACTTGAGATGTCTTGGGAACATACTTGCTCTGTGTGTGGAGAAACATCTTTAGCAATATGATGAGAGGGGCTTTCTGCTCTATCCTGAAATGCTCTGCAACATGGTGAACCCTGCTCAAGAGCAGGAAAGCCTAATCAGTAATTTGTTAGCATCTGAAGGTTTTGATCACAGAGCTGTGTGGGAAAATGTTCTCTTCAGTCCCTGTGAAAGTATTCACAGGGATCCTGACATTTTCTTTGCCCTCCTAAACCAGGACTAAAAGTCAAAGCCATTAAAAATGTTCTGCAACACTATTACATATAGAAAAGATACTTCTTTAATTAAGAAGCATAAAAAAACCCCATGTTTAGTTACTTGCAAATAATTAATTTTAATGTTAATATTCCCTAGAGTTAACCTCTTTTTCGATAGCATACATTTTCAAAACAAGAAATATTAATTTGATGCAGAAAATTGATTTATTGTTCAGAAATCACAGGCGTGGGATACTCTGATCATTTCAAAACATTTTCTTTTACTTCCCCCTTCCCAAAAAACGCATGGAAAATTGTTTCAGCTTTAACAGAGCTGTGTCTTCTTCAGATCAACCCTTTTATCAAAAAACTATGGTGGGGGTAAAGCCAATGGTGGGACCATAAAGGCACAGTCTGTTTTGGAAGGGTTTTGTACAAGACCCTCTCAAAAATGTGTTACCCTTGCAGTGCTCTCCACCCCATGGGCACATGCAGCCCAGGGATGGCAGATGCTGAGTGCCAGGCACGTGGCCCAGTGAGGAAAATGTCCTGTGTCCTCTGCACACACCGCAATGCTGCCCTGAGAGGCTCTGTTCCACTTTTGTGTGAGCTGCGGGCAGAGACAAATGCTGTAACACCAATGGAGTAGATTAAGAGCTACAGCTTTCTCACTTTCTTTGTCCTGTTTCCCTGTCCCAGGCGAAGATTCAGGCCAGGGCAAGCATCTCATTTATTTCAGAGATGGATGTAAAAGGACACACAAAGCGCCCCATGTTCCTTACCCTCCTCTTCATCCCCTCTGCCAAACACTGACCCAGCCAGCCCTGCTTTCACATTAGTTCACAGAAATAGCTGATATAAACATTTCTGATGCTAAACTCCTCCAAGCCGACTGCTTCTCTCTCAAGCCAACTTCAACTTAGCTCTTCATCACAAGAGCACAGGCCAGCACTCAGCAATGAATGTCACCATGGTCTTTCTGGGCTGGAAAGCAGCCTAATGGGTACATGCTGGTGAGATCATGAGCCTGAGAGGGGGCTGTTTGGACAGTTGAAAATCTCTGGCAAATACATCCCATTGAGAAAACAAATTACTTACTTGTCGGAAGATGTATAAACCACTGAATCATCTGCAACAGCACAGGTAGTGTTGTTAGCTATTGCCAGGGAACAGAAATTGTGTGGTAAATGTTGCCAGGAAATTAAGTACCAGAACAAAGTGTCACTGATGCAATACCTTATTTGCACAGGAACCTTTTCAAATTCCAGTGCTTTTTTTGAAAGTCACTTCTTTATGCCTCCAGGTGTTGTGTGCTGCTATGTTCCCTTATGAACACCATGACTCTGTTGGGCTAGGTCACTGAAGTAATTTGTCTCATTTTGTCACAACTAAAAAGTGATTGTGATGATGATGACAATACTAACCTCTCCCAAGGGGCCTGCTGTCATTTACTGAGGATGAAGTTCTGCATCAGCCTGTGAACCAACCTCCAACCTTTGCACGGCTTCTTTAAAGACCTATACATAATCTGGCAGTGATGTAAATTTCTTTGGAGTTTGGGACGAAAAACACTTGTTGCTATTCACGCACTTTTGTTTGGAGGAGATGCACATGCCTCAGACGTGCTCAGAATTACTTTTTCTAGGTTTGTCCACAGACAGGGCATGTTTTTAAAGTCCTTCTGATCTGCTCTCTCTATGAAAAAGAGGGTGATTTCCCCTTGTGATGCTGTGTTTGCTGTGCCCCTCTGTGCAGCTCCCCATGTAGATAGAACACTCTGCAAGAAATCTGGGACTGGAGCTGCAGCCTGGAAAAGCACTAACTCACCTAAATAGTCCCCTGTACACCATTATAGCACCATGGGACACTCCTGCAGGCATCAGGCACAGACAAAATAAAGGTGCCTGGGGAGTAATCAATGTCATCCTCTTTTGAATTAAGTTACATTTGAGAAGAAAAAAAGAAATAGGGTTTAGAAATGAACTTAACTTCACAGTAAGAAATAGGAACCATTGGCTCCAGTGCTTTGTTTCATCTTGAAAGGTATCGAAATTTTTGTTAGTAATGTTTGTTGTTACCTGACTAATAATTACCAGACCATTTAAAAGTGAAACTGCATAGAAAAATTCAGTTGTTGTCCAGGTTGTTGCAGTTATGGGGACTGTATAAATGCCAGATAAAATGATGGTCCCTGTCTCAGAGAGCTTACAGCCCTGGCACAAACTTCTTTATTCATGCTGGGGTCCATTTAAATGGACGTGGAATTCTAAGGGTCCATGGAAAAGTCCTGTCAGTACCTTGCTCTCCCCTGGGCAGTGCTGTGCTCCCACACCAGGCTTTCCCAAAGAGGGAGGCAGGGCTGAGGGCCTCTTTCACAGTGCTGCTCTCGCTCATCCTCGTAACACCATGACAAAGCTTTGCTCTCCTTCACCTCTCCCTGCTCCTCCTTTGCCAGCCTGACCAAAACCAGCAGCCCTGTTCTGCAGCCTTTCTGTGCTTCACTGCCCTTGGAGGCACACGCTGGCTGTCCAGGAGGGATCCAAGGTGGGTGTTTGCCCCCTTCTCCAGGCACTCCTGTATTCACAGAGGCAGAGGATGTGCCTCTCCCAGCCTGCCTTCACACTTCCCTGTGATCCTTTGCCCAGGCAGGTGGGCTGTGCAGTGGCTTCATTCCTTTGGATGAAGGTTTGAAGCAGTGGCTGGACAGCACCAGAAAACAAGGTCTTTCTTAGCTCTCATGTTTCTCAGGAGAATTTAATTAGATTTTTTTCCTCCTCAGTGATAGTTACTGGCTTTATCTGATTGTTCCCATCTGCTGGCCATTCCTCAACATTCAGCACAGTGATCTCACTCCTCTGCATCCTGTGCAATCAGAGCAACTGCGGGGGGCCTGGCAGAAGGCTCTGTGCCAGAGGGGATGGAGTCAATGGGCTTTGTGTTAGTGCTGATGCTGTATGGCATTCATGAAAGCTCGACTGGGAAAGATGGGAAGCGCCACGAGCAAAAGCCTGGTCTTCCTGTGGGAATGGTGCTCTGTTGTTTTTTTGGGGTTTTTCACTGTTGTCAGAGGATCTTGATGGCAGCAGCACTCTGGATTCTCATTTGACTTAGGATTGCAGGGCTTGATGCAAATCAAATCACTTTTGTACTCCTCCACTCCTGTGGGAGCTGAGATGTCCCAGTAGAAAGTAAAAATCATACGAAGTGGAAAAGTCTTGCTCAGCAGAAGCCTTTGGCCAAAAAGCAGCCAAAGCATTGTACATAGCAAATTTTGACCTTTTTGTTAGGCTCCACCATGTCTGTACACTTTCAAAAAGCTTTGTTCCCTTTTGTAAGACAGCACTCTTTCCAAACCCAACATCCCCCCTCTGGTGGCAGCAGATCTGTCTCCAAGTATCTGAACCCACACACTAGTCTAAACAGAAATGCCAATTCTCCTTTCATGGTACTCATATTCTCTGGGAAGAACCCTAAGCAAGCTCAAGAAAGGCCACCAAGGACTAACAACTCATGAAGACCCTGCTTGCATATCTAGAGCTTCATCAAAGAAGGTAATTTCTTTGTGGAGTTTTTAAAACTCTCTTATCATCATGAAAGAGTGATTAAAGGACATTAAGAATAGATTAATTAACAAAGTAACATATCTTCTGTTTCAGAGTGAAGCAAGGCTCATAGGAAAAGGCAATGTCTTTCATTAAATGATGATGAAATGTTGACAAACTTTCAGGCATCTGATGTTTTACAGACACAGAGTCCTGGCAGAACAATATCCAGGTTTGAATCAACATCTCTTATGTAGGACAGAAGAGGCTGATAAAAAGCAGCCTTTGCATCCCCAGGTTTTCTGCTGATATCCTTTGTTGTGCTTGGCTGTGTTTCAAGCCAGGGTGTGGTGCTAAAATAGCACAAGTTGTTCTCTTGTTGCCACACAAAGGGAGCACAACTGCACTTATGCTGCTGGCTGTCTCTGATCCGCCTGGCTTTTAGGCACTGTCCTCCCTCCAAAAAATTACCAACATAAAAATATCCCACATCTTCCCTTTCTGAGGGGAGGTCAGAGGTCTGTACCATCAAAATGATCCTTCCCCTTCAAGCCCACACTGGACTTCTGTCTCCTTGTGTCTCAGAATTGAGAGGAAGCCCCAGTTGGCTCGGTCCTGCTTGTCATGGGCCATGCAGAAGATGGAAGCACCACCCCTTCCTGGGGGAAATCCAAACCTGGGAGAAGCCCCTCCTGCTGAAAAGCAGGATCCAGCTGAGAAAGAAAGGTGAGTCTAGCAATGTGCTCTGCTCTGAAAGGCTTTTGTCCCCATGCTCCAAATGTGGGTCTGTGCTTTCTCCTCATGACCAGACACAAGAAAGAGAAAGGTCCTGAAGAGCTCTGGGCAAATGTTAAGGAAAAGGATTTTTTGTGTATAAAAAAAGGCAGTATTTCTGTAGCTGTAAATTAGAAAGTAATCTTTTTCAAGAGTGCACATCTGACCTATAGAAAAGGAAGAATCTTGCCTTGAAAAACCCCAGTGCTAGGAAGTGCTTGGGAGCCAGTGAATGGCACTTTCAGTATACATCTGGAGAAGGCCTGGGCAGGGAAGGACTGGCTGAGGGAGAGCCTGGAACAGCTCTCCCAGCAGGGTCTAGGTGGGATAGATAAAGGGGGTCCCAGCTGATTATAGGATGTATGGCAGTGGAAAACACCCCTCAAAGTGTTCAGAGGTGCATCCTGGCACTCAGGATGTGAGATATGGGTAAGAAGATGAGCATGTGATCCAGAGACACGGGGTGCCATGAAAGCTGAAGTGCTGAGGAAGCTGGGGGAGATTATAAGGGTGGGTTCCTGCTGCTGCCAGGGACTGAGGAGTGATGAGCTTTCTGGTATTTGGAGAAGGAGAAGGAAGTGCATTTCGGTGTCAGGAGGAATCCTGGCAAGTGATCCCTGCTCCTCTGAAATAACCTTTTCTTCATAACATCTGAGACAGCAAATATTTTATGAACAGTTAAGGTCACCTCTGAAGTTTTGACCTCATTCCCTTTGAAATTGGTTAAGATTAAGTGATTTGGCTGAACAGAGCAGATGGTGCAGTAAACTGGACAGACCTCTCCACCCCCTCAGCCTCTCAGCAAAGGAGCACATTGTACTGCAAGCAGAGCAGGAGCCACTGTCCTTCGCTGTTTGTGAATTGTGGCACAGGGACAAACCCAACAGACCCAAGGCTCCTGCACACAGGGGGAGACATGAGCCTTTCTGACACCCATTGTACTGGAATGAACCCTGATCTGGAAACCTCACCCAGCTCAGAGCATGCTTGCAGCTTTTGTCTTGTGCTTTTTGAATTAAAGTTTGATTAGATAAGAAGAGGGGCCTTAAAATTTCGAGCAGGGGCTAAACTGGGAGCTGCAATTTTTTTTTACTGTCCTGTTTAAAAGTGGTGTTAGGAAACAGCAACCTTACATCAGCTTTAAAAGCAGATGGGCTGAATAGGGAGAACAGAGGAATGGTGTTAAAATAGAACAAAAAGAAGCAGAATTAAAACAGCCCTGCCAGGGACAACATGCCCAAGGCAGCTGCAGAGCCCAGACTGCAGGAACAGTGGGATCTTCTTAATCTGGATGCACTTATTAGTGGTGGGTCAAGTAATGATACTCAGCAGCAGCTACTTTATTGTGCTCAAAAGTTTACTCTTGAGGGACTCAGTTGAAACAGATGAAAATACAGCATCTTGCCCAAGACATTACCAAAAAATCCTCAAAAGATGTAGACGAAGGGCAGGACCTTCCCCAGTGCAAGGCTGATAAATATAAAACAGGTTTGGGGCAGACTACAGACATTTCCCTGAGAACTTCTTTTCTTCCATTCAGAAGGATGCCTATGGGAGGTACCCATGCTTTTCCTTCACATAAGAATAGAGATGTCTGAAAACCACACAGGGTATCCTCTGGTTTCACAGCAGATCAAAGGAAATCCTAAAGCTTTCAAAGGCATGTAGACCTTGAGCAGATTTACTCTGGAAAAGTACAACATATGGTTGAAATGCCAGGAGGCATGTTGCAGTATCACCCAGGGAAACTAACTCCAGAGCCCTGGAAATCCTGACATGAACAGGAGGTTGGCATTTCTACAGAGAAAAAAAAAAAAGCTTAATTCTTCTTGAACAAGAATTCAATTCAGAAATAGTTGTCTGGAGACAGGTAATGTAAGTTTCATGACAGCAGTTGTGTATCCACCTTTCTTGTGCCAAATACGAAGCCTCTTGAAGCCCAGGAACTTTTCCCAGTCATTGTTGCAACTTTTGGATTAGGCATGCCCTTGCCACTGAGTTGATATTTATTCCTCTGGAATGTAGTGCAGTTCAATCAGGCTAACTTGTTAGCAAAAAAAGCCCATTTTGTCAATGCAAGCTTCAATCTACACAAATAAAATAACTCTTACTATGTTTACTGATTAGCACAAGCAGAAGAGATCTCTCTAATGGGCTCATAAGACATGTTTACTTCCAGTCAGATTCATAGAGTGTGCAATCCTTACAGAATAAAAAGCAGAACATGTCAAATGCACAAACGAAGCAGCCCCCTGTTTAAAAATGATCTGTTCAATGCTGCAACATTAGAATTTTCCAGTATCATATAATGGACTCTATCCATCAACTTCTTGATTGTCACCTCTTAGTGGGCAAAATTGCATCAAGATTTCTCAGTGCCTAGGATCCTTCCAGCAAAACCCTCACAAAAAAGCAAAGAAAAAAAAAAAGTATGGCTTAAATAGTCAGATCTGGCAAAAGTTTCACATTACAAAAGTGATATTGATCTAAAAAACCTTATGTTATTATCCAAGTGGTTTCCAATTGTTCCTGGAACTATTACAGCATGAAGAGCATTGACAGTTCCTTAGAGAAGGAAGCTCATTAGGATTGCAAGAATTAGCTGAAATTGAAATTCTCTGACATCTTCATGAAGAAAAAAGGGTCTGTTTCATGGCAAGCAATTCAGATTTTAAGAGATTATGTCAGGTTGTAAAAGTCTGTACAGCTGAGAGAATGGATTTGCTGGTAATCATGTATTTCTAATTTTCACATAATAAGCCCCAATAACTGATAACTAGAAAGCCATTATAGTAATGAGGGAGGCACTTTTACAGTGTTAGTTCAGATTTTGTTAGAAAAATTACTTTGCGAGAATTTCGCATGCAAAACCTGGGGCAATGAGAAAGTGATGTAAGAACTGTTGGGTGTGGAACTTCCCTGCTGCATGTCAGGGATTGTCCATATTCCTCCTTTCACAGGGGCAGAAGTACACCTGGCAGGAACTTTTCCTGCAAAGGCTGCTCTGGAGGCGCCTGCAGCAATTGTAAAACATCTGTGGCCACACACATACTGGCACCACAGCCAAACGTGAGTCTGGAAGTGTCAGTGCTAACCACGAAGGCTTTTAGCCCCTGGAGGTCCAAAATATCTTTAGGAAAGGTGTGAGAGCAACGGAACCAAACCACAAGAAGTAGTCATAATACGATTCGAGGCAAGATGTGATGGTTTTATTCATCTCCAGCGTCAAGAGAGAGAACACTGACTTCATAATTCACCAAGAAGAGCACTGCCTTACTTGGGGTGAAGTTCCTGATTTCTGACTGCCAAGGGCTGCACCCCGGGGTCAGTCAGCAGGCAGGAGCTGCTAGGCAACCACAGCTGGCCCTGAGCACACAGCCCACTGATAGACATCATCCATATGGTGCTTGAATGAGCCAGCCCTCCATCTGCACTGGAGGAGAGAGTGCTCCTGAAGACCCTCACAGGATTATGCAGTGCAGTTTAAACCTTAAATAATTAAATGCCATGATACTTTTTTGCCCCCTCCTGTTTAGTCCCCAGCATTTTATTACGGATGACACAGCATTTATGGCCCCTCTGAAATGCCAATTAAGAATTGTAATAAGAAACTACTGTGTGCTAGCACTGCTGATTTGTTTTTTCTTGTAAAAGTAGCCTTGTTGTAATGACCTAGACAATAAGCAAATGTAACATACTACTAAGTGAAATCATACACATTTCCAAGTACAGGCCAGTGCTTCCAGCAAGCTATAGAGATTCTCTAAGCTTTTAAGAGATCTGGAAGGAGGAGCTTTGTTTTACCATTTGCCAGTCCTATGCTGTCCTTGGGGGCATGATATATGGCTAAGCATCATGTTATGATATAACAACACAAACATAATTTAATAACTTGAGTGTCAAATGGCTGAGATTTATGGTCAAGGAGGCTAAATGTTCACAAAGGATTGCTCCAGAGATGCAGTCCTATTGGATTAAGAGAGAAAAAGTAGCTAATACAATGTTTTAGACAACATATCTCAATGGGGCTGTAGGCTTTGGATCACTTGCATTGTATTAATATTTTCTTGTTGCATTTCCAGAAACTCTCTTTCTAATTATAGTTTCCTGGGTTCACTTCATTCAGATTTAAAGGATATTACTATTTTATAACTAAAGCATATGAATTGTGTGCTTCTGTTTAAACAAGAGGGTGTGGAGTGGGCCAGATGTGGCTCCTTTCATCCTAGTGTCACTGCAAATATTTGTATGAGCAGCTTGCAGTGTCTCTGACTTATGAGAAGATCCAATCTACACTGAATGGGCAGATGCTTTTTATTTTCTACCAAAAAAAAAGTAAATTAAGTAAGCTTGCTTAGACCTTTCCAAATCAGCAGGCTGGAGGCAGGGGCGAGTTGAATGAGGGTCTGTGAGGCATCACCAAATCTGTTGGAGGATTGCATGTCACAAGTCTGATCAAGAGCAAGGACACTCCCAGCTGCAGCAGCTGGAGCCGCTTTGAAAAATAAACCGTAGGTTGTAAAAAAGAGACTCTTTGCTGCCTTTCAGTGTCCCCAGGAACACGTAGTCTCTGGTGGCTGTCCTGGCTCCCTGCCTCCCTCTGGAGTGGCTCACACTTGACCTCTTGTCCTGACAAGCAACAGTTGTCTAGCTCTGCTGTGGCTGCAAATGTCTCCCTGACAAACTGTCCTGAGCTACGGCAAGCAGCTCTGCTGAAAGACACGCCAGCAGCACTCAAACAATCTAAAAAGACCCTGAAGCCCAGGAAAAACCCTGGAATGCTGAGAAAATGGGAAATGGACTCTGTGGTTACCACGAACAGCCCCTCATCTTATGCTTTGCTGTTTGCAGCAGGACTCTCCACCCTGTTGGCATACACACGCATTTATCCAGCTTTATGCCCCAAACCAAACCCATTCTCCCGAGGCTAATGGAGGCTGCTCCCTGCAGGAGCATTCCCTGTGCTGCCAGTGCTGCACCAGGTGTGTCCAGGCAGTAATAACCTTTCCACAAAATACTTGAGCAACGTGAGACATCTGCAGAAAATGCTGTTGTTTCTGCAACAATGGCCTGGGGAGGGCTTTTGTGCCTTCAGCCACATGTGAACACAGCCCATTATGTGAGTTTGGGGCTCAGTATTGAGGAGGAAAGGGCTGCACCCAGAATTGCTCCCCATTACCCCACAGCTTTTTTTTTCTTGCTCAGCCTGCCCCTGTGGAGTGGAGTCAGCCTCACATTTTTAGGGTGAAGTTTATGAAATCACTTATGAAATCATTATGACACCATTGTACACACAACATCCCATGTGCCATGTGGCTGAGATTTAGATCAATACTTTTCTTGCCAGACAAACTTTAGGTTGCTTTTGTTTTTCTTGCATGGTTTTTGCTGTGATTTAGAGGCCGAGTCCTGTCCACAAGTCTCTTTGCAGAGAAACAGAAGTGTCAGGATTTTCAAATAGTATTTTTGGCAAGAGACAGAGTCCCACAGTGTTTGAAGAGGGCCCCAAGGCTCTCAGTGCTTTTCCACCTTTAAAAACCACAGCTGTTTGGGTTTCCCTCCCCCTGCCTTTCTGTGTTTCTTATTTACCTTTCCCCTATGACCAGAGTTCTATTTCCAGTTCAGATATTTGTTATCCCAGTCAGTCACTCACTAAGCCCTATTTCCCTGTCAGCAAAACAGAGGTGCTGCTTCCCCATGGTAGCTTCAGGAAGTTGAGTGCCACAAATGCATGGGAGACAGCCAGTTCCTGCAGGGTGAGGGGAACCATAAATACTGGGTCCTGCCCTACTCACTCGCCTCCATCCTCCCTCTCTCCTCATGTTGCTTCCTTCTCCCACTCACCAGTGAGCTCTGAGCCCCAAGGGCCTCCACAGTCTTGAAATTTTTCATCTCCTCCAAGTCTTGCTTTCCCCAGATGTCCAAAAAATCTTGAGGCCAGATCTGTAGCTTTGTCTGCAGGCAAGGGATGCAATAATTCACCTGCCCACCTTTGCAACACATTTTGAGAACCACACTTGCTCGGCGCTATCTCAAAAAGTCAAGGGATTTGGGATGCAAAGGGGGAAAGAGGAAGACAGGGTTTATGATGTATTTATTAATTCCAGCCCATGCAAAAAGATTTCTGGTGGGGAGGGGAGCCAAACAGAGCTTCCTACCCATGCTGATGTAATTATTATGTTTATATTTGCAAAAATAATATAATATTTGAAACACAAATTGGCCCGAGGCTTGAGCCCTGGCTTGGATTTGGGATTTTTTCCAGCTTAACTCCTAATCAGTTACTCTGTGCTTCAGTTGTCTTCCTTGTTCTGATTTACTGGTCAGTTTTATTACCAGTACTGTAACACATATATAATAGTGGTTGTCATTGCTTGTCAGTGTTTCAGGTAAGCTGTTTCCTAACAGAACTTTGGCTACAGATAACGTCTGCTTTTTAAAGCAGATCCTTTACCTGAATGTAATTAATGAAAAGGCTGGGCTGGAGCCAGAGCCCATAAAGTCTTTGTACCAGTGGTGTGAAGTCAGGATTTGCCAGGGCAGTGGGCTTGAAGAGTCACGGAAAGGGGCTTGGGGGAAATGCAGCATTTTGGCTTGCTGCCAGGCATCCCTTAAGCTCCCAGGGGATGGTGCTTCTCCGGAAAAAGAGTGTGAGGATTTCCCTGTGCCAGACCCACAGCGAGCACACCTTGCCTGTCTTAAAGGACTCAGGCTGCTACTGTACTGGTGCTGAGGCTCTCCAGTACCACCATGAGCAGGAGAATGGGAAAGTGGCTGTGAACAAGGGGTACAAAGAGGCTCGGCTCCAGCGTTGCATCCAGGCCAGGCCTGTTGGGATGGAGTTGTGAGGATTCCAGCACAGATTTTAAGGGATGTGCGGCAAAGCCACAGGATGAGAGGACATAGCCTCAGGCTGGCATGGGGAGTTTCAAGTTGGACATCAGGAGGAATTTCTTCATAGAAAGCACTGTTTAACCTTGGAATGAGCTACTGGCGGTGGAGTCACCATCCCTGGAGGTATCTGAGAAAGGATGTGGCACTTAGTGACCATCCATGGTCAAGTTGACAATGTGGTGCTTGGTCATAGCTTGGACCCTGCGATCTCAGAGGTATTTTCCAACCTAAATGCTTCTATGATTCTGTGAAAAACAAAACCAGAGGGAAAACAAACAAAACCTCCCTGCGGGGCCGGTTCGTTCGTTACGGGTTCGTGCCGCACTTGGCCGCGCACGCAGCGCGCTCTGCCCCCGCGGCAGCGCCGCTTCCCGCGATGGCGCCGCGCGCCGCCGTCCCCGTCCCGCCACCGCCACCGCCACCTCCGGGCCGCGACCGCCACCGTCGGGCGGCCACCGCCGCGTCACCACCGCCACCGCCGGGCCGCCACCGCCACCGACGCCGCGCCGCCACCGGAGGGCGCTGGGTCTGCGCCGCCGCTGCCGCCACCCGCGTGGCCGCCAGGTGGCAGCACCGGGCCGCCACCGCGTCCCTGTGCCTCGGTATAGATGGCACTGCCACCAGGGTCCGTGTGCCACCAGGGTCCCTGTGCCTCGGGATCAATAGCACTGCCACCAGGATCCTTGTGCCTCGGGATAGATAGCACTGCCGTCAGGGTCCGTGTGTCACCAGGGGCCCTGTGCCTTGGGATCAATAGCACTGCCACCAGGGGCCCTGTGCCGCCAGAGGCCCTGTGCCGCCAGGGTCTGTGTGCCACGAGGGTCCCTGTGCAGCAGGGTCCATGTGCCTTAGGATAGATGGCACTGCCACCAGGGTCACTGTGCCTTAGGATAGCAGCGCCCTGGGGTCCCTGTCCCAGGGTCCCTCTGCCCTGCTGCAGGGGTCTCTCAGCCCCTGGGGTGCCACTGCTCTGGGGCCCTCTGCCCCGGGGTCACCCTGCTGCAGGGGTCTCTCAGCCCCCAGGTGCCACTGCGACAGGGTGCCTGTGCTCCGGGATCTCTGTTCCCTGGGAGTCTCTCTGCTGCAGGGTCCCTGTGTCACGGTGGTCCCTCTGCCCTGGGGTGACCCTGCTACAGGGTCCCTGTGCTGCCTCTTGAGGCTGCCATGATGGGTTCTGCCCTCCACAAAATGCAGCTGCCAGCCCCAGTGATTTTTATTTGTATTAATTCTCTAAATATTTGCAGGCCCTAGTTTCTGAAAGTGGCAGCAACGCCGCTTTGGCTTTAATTTGGGCTGAAGTTAAAAAGCGCTGTCATTGGAGCAGCAGAGCATGGATTTTATGGTGGGAATGGAACAGGATTGCTGTCACTTTGATTGGGCAATGAGAGAGGTAACTGCATTTGCAAACGGGGAAAACATAAAATCCCTGTAGTCAAAGCTGAAACAGCCTTGATAGATCATGGATGTGGCCCAGACACAGAATCATCATAGAATCATAGAATAGTTTGGATTGGAGGGACATTAAGGACCACCTAATTCCAACTTTCTTGTCATGGGAAGGGTCACCTTCCACTAGACCAGGGTACTCAAAGCCCCACCCCAGCTGTCCTTGAACACTGCCAGGGATGGGGCAACCTTCTCTGGGCAACCTGTCCCAGTGCCCCACCACCCTCACAGTGAAGAATTTCTTCCCAATATTTAATCTAAATCTACTCTCTTTCAGTCATCATGCTGCAAAGGGTAATGAGCAATCAAAAAGTGTCAGGCAAAGGCAAGAACATGGAGTCAGTAAGGCAGAATTGCCAGAAGCAAACTCTGGGTGAGGGAGAGCTGATGTCACCTCTGACAGAGCAGCTGGACAGGTCACCCTTTCACATGAAAGCAGGAGGGCTGAGGACAGCGAGTGTGTGCAGAGCCCAAACTCTGCCTTGCCATTTACATTTACATCAGGAAGGCCCTGTTTAGAGACACCATTGTGTAGGACACCTGTCCTGCTGCATGGTATTTCTGCAATAAAAATATCTGACCTTTGATGAAGTAGGATTTCCTACTTTTCAGGGGGCAGCTCATCCCTACAGGGAAAGGAGCAAAACATTTGCTCAAGTCCCTCCCTGACCAGTAAACATAAGAGCTGCCTTCGGGAAGAAAGGGAGACTACCCGAGGTGTGGGGAGGGAAAGCAGAGCCTCAGTTCTCCGTTTGGACACCAGGTGGATGTACAGCCTCACCACAGGCAGGGTGGACACCAACGGGCTGTGCCTAAGGGCTGCCCTACATGAGGTACCTGTGGGAGGATTTTGTACCCCTGGGCAGCTCTTCCAGGAAAAAAAAAAAACAAAACAAAAGAATGACTCAAGCAACAAGACAAACAGACAAACAAACATTTACTACAGAGAAGGAGCTCTGCACTGGGAGCTCCTTCTCGTTCATGGGACCACAGACAGGGCAGAGGGTTGCCTACCATCCAGCTCCTGCAGGCTCAGGAGCCATTTGGGTGCCAGCTGGATGGGCATCAGCCGCCATGTCACATCAGCTCCTCTGAACAGGAAGAACTCCTCCAACTATTGCACCCATGAGATGTTGGGCACGCTCATCCTGATGCACAGAGCAGAGCAGGGAAATAAATCCACTGCCCAGTCCTGTCTGGTCATAGGAAACCCACTGAGCTTGTTCTACCCATGTCAGGAGCACAAGCAGGTCCAGCATCAGCTACCTGTCATGGATGAAAATCACACCCCTGGAGAAAGGGAAACCTTGAGCAAAAGGCGAGTTTGTGGTACCAGGCTATGGCAGCTGCTAAGGGGCAGGAGACTGACCACAGACTACAGGCATCAGAGGAGTCTGAAGCCAGCTCATCTGGGCATCTGGCATCCTCTGCTGAGCTCCATCCTCCTTCTGAGACACACTCAGACTCAGGAAATGCCTCCATCATTGCAAATGTCCAGATGCTGTGCACATGCAGCAGAGTTCTGCAAAGTAATAAGGCAGCTGCCACATGGTGAGGTTTAGTCAGAAGCCCCAGCCCAGAGGGTGGGCACTGGAAAGCATAAAGGTAGTTTAAATCAGGCACATACTATAAAATATTGCTACTCTGTGCAGCAACATGAAGTAAAGGGAAAAAAACAACATGGGAAAGGAAATCCAGCAGTAGCACTGTGCTGAAGCCACCACCCTGTAGCATTTATAAGTAGACATCATGTAAATACAGAAATGAGAATTTTCTGGGCTCAGAATGACCCATTCCCTGTACTTCTTTGATGGGAAAATTTTTGCCAGTTTGCCTTTGGCTATAGTGAAATATGCCTTCTGACAAGCATTGTGGTGAATAAACCATTGTGAACAGCACTCAACATCAGACTGGAATGAGAGAAAATGACACTGCTCATTTTCTGTAGTGAGGCTCCACAAATCTTCTATGTAATAAAAGACACCACTTGCCATCCTGCCTAAAACTCTTTCTCAAAGGTAGCACTAGGCAGTCAAATCTGGCATCAAACACAACAGGATGCTGGAGGCAGTAAAATGTTCAGTGCATTTGGACTGGGACAATCAACAGCTGCAAATGCAGCAGCAGATGAGTTGGTCAATATCTGCTGAGGGATGAGAACATTATATGAGAGGTTTTTAAAAGTGCTAAGCAACTTCAGAACAACTTCAGTCATGTCATTGAACTCTACATATAGTTGCTGGGTTCCCATTTTACTCATTGAAGATGTATCAATACTGTCAGTAGACTGTAGGTCATTATTTATTGTATTTAAACCTTTCTAAACTAGCCTAATATGTTTGAAAATTATTTCTTTCCATTGGTTCTGCAAGGATCTGCAAGGGACTTGCTCATCTCTTTACACCTGCAGTGCAGTTGTCTGAGAGAAGAGCCTTCTCCAATGTGCTGTGTCCATACTTCTCACACAGGGCAAAACAACACAGATTAAAAGAAGATTCAGTGGCATGGCATGACTGCCCAAAGAAGGGCAGATTTGGGGCAGTGCAGTAAGTACAGAGTGATCAGAAGAACATAAATGGAGACATTTGTCTGCATCCTGAGATGTGAACCTAATTCTGAATAATCATCATGCTGTTAGCCACAATAATTCTTTACTCCATCTCCAAGCAAGAATGATGCTGCCTGAAGGACACACAGGCAAGGACTGAGAACAAGACATTGCAGTGCCCTTGTGAAGGTCTTGCTGTCATGATTCTGTGCTCAGACAACAGATCACAGATTTCCTCAGCAGAGCTCGAGACCAGTTCGACATCAAATGGGAATTTCAGCACAGAGTACCCACAAAGCAATGGGAAGCTGGGAGTCAGAAGAGGAAGAAGGTTGTTAATCAGTGAAAAAGAAGGAGGAAGGCAGCTCTGCCTGAGTGTGGGAACGCTGCAGTGGAGCCCCCGGAGATCAGATAGCGACTGAGCATAAAGATAGATAGATGGGTCTGAGAACTTCAGATGTTTCCCCAAAGACAAAGTCAGCATGGTCCAGCTGTATAGTGCCAGAAAGTGCATAGAAAGGCTTAGGAAATGATTGCACAGAGCTACTAAGAGCCACACATTTAGGCTTACATGTGTGTGACTAAGAAAAGATCCAACAATCAAAGGATACAAAAGAGTGACCAAACCTATGCAGAAATACCATTGGTGCTATTCACAAGCTTAGAGTCATGTGAAAGGCAAACCAAGAAAGCAGTAAGTAATAGGACTAGATGGCCATCAATGTTCTTTGGCACAGTGGGGCTTATGTGACAAAGCCAGAGTGAGAAGTAATGGGTACAGCCATTTGCTACTGTTTGTTGAGGCTTAGAAAGATGTCACATAGCAAGGGACAACAGGACACTGCTCAGCAGCCCACCCACCTGCAGCAGAGACATACTGTTACAGCCTTGGGCTACAAGTTAAGGCAATAGCAGCTCATGTTTTTAAGTGTTGGTTTGATCCTTTATGTGTCAGCCAACCAGCAAAGGCTGTGTCCATTTTATTTGAGACAGCTGGGGTTCCTGGCCAAAGCACAGGGAAGCAGGCTTTGCTGCCCAACAGGATTTATGTTCCTGCAAACACAGTATCTCACACAGAGCTCTCTATATCCCTTCTCCCATACACATTTATATATCTTGGCTGAAGCACAAGTATTTGTGTAAAGATGTGGTGGTTTGGTCAGAATTCTCATCTTTATTTGAAAAAATACTGAAAACGCTGATCCCAATGTTCAGTTCTCTCCATGTCCCATTGGTGGCAGTAATATGGTGGCATCAGTTCAAAAGACATCCAAATCCAGGGGAAGATTCACACTTATGGAAGACTAGAGGCCTTTGTCTTCCTCTGTCCTTTCCTACCTGCTTGTGCTCCTCCTCTGAGCATGCCATTCCACCACTTTATCATGTTTTTCATCTGATGAGCACCACCACCAGGGCATGGCAAGTGATGTGATTGCATGGCCAAGATTGGGACCTGTGAGAAAGAAAAGTGCAAAAGTGAGTTCTTTCTTTTGGCCAAAGTGAGTTCTGCCAGCTCACAGCATGCCCTGAGGCCATACATAGTCCTAATGTTGACTAGCTGGCCAAATACAGAGCAGCAAAGCACACAAACCTGAGCACAGGAATCCTTCTTCCCCTCAGAGCTCCTATGCTTCAAGTTCATCACTGTACTCTGTTGGATAAAGAATCAAATTAAATTAAATTACAATTAAGTTATAATTAAATTAGCAAAGCATTGATTTTGGGTTACTAGTCTCAGTAGCAGCAGAGGGCTCAGGACCACAAGGGATGATTGTGCTCTCTATTCTTCTGAGATGATTCCAATTAAGGCTTCAGTGTGTGAAGTCCTTTTATAGAGAGATCCTTCAGTGGGTGTGAGATATATTGTGGTCTGTAAAGAGTTTTGTGTTCCTTTTAAGACACTGTGAGACAATCTGTGAGTTCCTTTACTTTCACTTGTGTGCAGTTAGTCACGTGCACGGACCCACCATGGTTGAAAGCATACCAATATTAGTGTGGGATTTGCAGTGGGATTTGCTGAGCCCTTTTATGAAGGCCTTATGGAGGTTGCAAAATGTTAAGCATTCTCACTAGTTCTGGAGAAAAATTGTGTTTTACAGGATTACCAAAACCAGGTGTTCTTCACTGCAAAATGCCCGTCCCTTTCCTTTGCTGTGCATTGATCTGTATTTGAGGGAAGCAGCAAGACTGTCCCACACCACAGCTTCCAAGATGAACACTCCTAAGGTGAAAATCAGCAGTGTGCACAGTGCTAACTTTAGCCAAGGAGGTCTGCTGGATTAAGTGATGGAAGTGGACAAAAAGCTCCTTAGAAATGCTGTGGGTGACAATTGCCTGTGGTGGGTTCATTCATCCTGGGCTAGTAGCATATGTGGGAAGTGAGTACTGGCTAACAATGCCACAGCTGCTTTCCCAACCCACACTCTGGTCAGTGTAGGTCCTCTGCAGCACAATAAAGAAGAGGGCTGCAGCATTAGCTGCCTTTCACTCCATTGAGAGTGGCTACAAAACATTAAAGCCGAGCTGAGTGAGAAGGCTCACCAAAGTCAGTGTGAGGGTGTTAAGGAGCACAACTGTTTAAAGGAACTGGTTGGGCAGAGGAAAGGTATTTCCATATTGTTCTCTGCCCAAAAGGGCAACATTAAAAGTGTTGCACAATTGAAACAGCGTATGTGCAGTTCTTGTTGAGAATGAGTGACTGAGAGATTTATTTAATGCATGATTCTGTGCTTGTGTTACTATTACAACTTTTTTAGTATGGCCTTGTCCTTTGTGCTTTTATACATGCATTTTATGAAACTTCCAGGAATTATGTATACAATTTCTGTTGGAGGAATTCTTGAAGGCTTCCTGCATTAGTGATCAGATGCCAGGAAATTTAGACTTCTCCTCCTGTTTAAGCTGATTATGCCAAAGTGAATTGAATCTTCATGCATGCTATGAAGAGCAGCATTTAATTCCACATATACACTCACAAACATATATAATCATATATAAATGGACTTAGTTTCTGCAGCTGCATGAGAAAACTCTCACTAAAGCAAAGTCCCTTGGAGCAGAAAATTCAAGTGCTATTTTCAGGGCATGTTTTGTACAAATTCCACTGCAATCTGAGGCTCACTGTATAGGGATGTTCTGAGGAGCTTATGAGCTCTGATCACCTGCACAATCATGCTGCCACACAAGGAGGTTGTCTTCCAAATTTACTTCATAGTTATTTGCCCTTCTTCTATACTGTGAGCCGTAAGAATAAGAATAAATGGACTTCCCAGTTTCCAAAGTCAAAGACAGCACGAATTGATATTGCCCACTAAAATGCAGTGAGACTAAATCAATAACATCTGCAATAAGGCATAATGAAGACAAAATTATATCTCAGCTTTCCCAAACAGCTGTGAATCTATTTTTAATGATCCTCATTTTTGGCAGTCAGCTAAACAACTTTTAAAATGTCCTCAAAAATGCATTGCTAAGTAGATCAGCAATGCAGAACACTGAAATTCCATTAATTGAAGCTTCTTCTGTGTGGTCTGTAGTACTTGGCATGAAAATGCCCTCACTCTATAGCTAGACCAGAAAACATTTGTGGCACCCTAGGGTAGTTAGAAAAAAAGAAGTGACTTTAAATAGGTATCTTAAAGAATAATGCAGTGTGACTGCAACCACTGATTTGCAATTTTTTTTAAGGTAGGGTTTTTAAGGAAACTTTATCTGTTTTCACAGCCTTGCCCTATCATTCAGTGGTCCTGCTCTGTATGATGACAGCTTTGTACACTGATAAGCGAGCTCCTGGGCTTGGCCTCTTGGGCTTTCAGCATAGCTTCTCAGTCTGAAAGAGTCAGCTTTCCCCCAGCACTAATGGAGTTCATCACAGCAAGATACAACATGGCATTTTAAACCTCAGCGTGATGTGTATTTTTCTTAAAACGCAGAGTATACAGTGACAGTGGAGGTGGTGAAAGGGAGTGGCAGACTGAGAGGTGTATTTGGTTATTCTTTGTACTGAGTCACATAGGTCATGCTCATCTAGTGTGAACAGTGTCTCCTGGCAAGGCAGAAAACAGGGAAAAAGGGCTCCCCATGGGATCTGCTCATGATGCTATGCAGCGTGAATCAATGAGGTTACTATGGGCTGTGATTATTACTCTTCTTGCATGGTGATTTGAACAACACTGACCTTCTAGTTTGCTGAGGTTTTGTCTTCCTTACACCTAGCAATGAATTTCATGTGTACCAGTTCTGCCTGCTACCAAATGAATTGATTTTACTGTGCACAGACCATCCCATTGCATGCTTCTTCCCTAGCAAATGTACAGTCCAAAAACAGATCTCCATGTTGCTCTTTGGCAGGCTTTAGGTGACTTTTCAGGACCAATGTGATATCTTCAGTTGGCTCCACCCCTTGGGAAAGGCTGGTGGTGAGGCCTGACACTACAGCACACTCACAGCAGCAGAGTTGATACAATGGAGCAGCTTTCTCTTATCTTGAAGATCACAGCAAAATTGAAAAATACTCTTAGCAGAGTGGAAGGCAACATTAATCTCTGCAGTCTGTTACTCGGAATCCTTGATGCCTCTCTTCTCTGTCTCTAGATTTCTAGATTTCTCTTTGTATATTTAGAAGGCAGTTGCTATGATCTACACTGATTAGGCCATTTAAGGAGAGGAGCTGTGTTATGTGGATTCTATATCTGATCATGTGAAATGCAAGTTTTCCACTCTTCAACTAAGCAAAAGCAGCATAAGCATATATAGTTGTATTGTCCACAGCTTCCCACAGATGGGATACTTTTAATTGACATTTAACAACTGATATGAGTATCCAGCAACTGAGCCTCTGTCCTCCTCAATCACTCCTTCAAAATTTCTGGATGGGATTATTTGTTTGTTCTCTGGAGTACAGAACTGCTCTTCTATGTCCCCCCTCCCTCCCCCAGTCAGCCTGATTTCCAGTTTGTTTTTGCATTTTATTTTTCTGTTTACCAGATTCCTCTGCAAACCTGTCACTGTCTCTCCCTTTCACTGTGAGTAACCATGATGCTGCAATTTGTGATAACGTCAATCTTTTTACAGGAAATTTTATAAAATGCCCTGAAATTCCTGCACAAAAATGCAGCCATCTAACTGGAAGGAGAGCATATTGTGTATCAGTGGAGAATGATAAGTGGAGTAGCTGGAAGGAGAGGAAAACAAAACTATTTAAAGACATCAGGCTGTATATGTGATGGCTCACAGAGGAGCGCTACAAGGTACAGTCCATGAATCAGGGGAGGATCCCATCAGCACTGGGGAATTTTAATGAAGAAAATGAAATTCTCATCATGTCTAAACCAGAAATTAACATGCATTAACATTTTTCTTCCCATGGCTCTTGCTGCCAGCTTCAGCTATTTTGAAATATTTGGGGCCAAAGCAGGAGCAAATCTCTAGAGGGAAGAAAGCTATTAACATCGCCAATAGTTCACAACACAGCTTTGTTTCTTGAAAGGCACAGACACGGCAGGAGGTGCTTGGTGCAGCCACATGATGGCTGTGCAACTTTGAAATAATGGCCCCTGGGGGCCTGAGCCTACAAACCATTTCTCATGTGACCGAGAGACCCCTGGTCTGTGTCAGGGCTCCTCAAGAAAGGCAGGACTTGCCGGGTGCCGTCCTCCGTCCTCCTCCTTGGTGGGCTCGGGAGGAAGCCTCAGTGACCTGACCAGAGTCCAGACCAGGTTGAGAAAAGCATTTTAGTAGATGGGCAACGCAGTCCAAGTGGCTTTTTACTCACAGCTAGGCCAGCAGTCATGCTATGTGCCAAAGAAATGTGGTCCTTTGTTATTTTTTGGCAAAATGGCTTCAACAGACACTCCCCTGCTGCATCCATGATCAGTGCAGCTGAAAAGAGATGGGGGGGGGTTTAGTGAAATGCAAGATCAGGTGATGATAAAGAAAGAGTGGATAAAACAGGAACTCTTCCATTTAGTTCTTTTTCCATAATTTCCTACCAGTCTTAGGAACACATCTGAGGGGATGCAGGGGATCATTAGGCACAGTATAGTTAATTATTTAATATCAGAATGGCAAAGTATCTCCAGTAATGCATCTAGTAGTGCTCTATCTTGACACACCAGAGCAGTTAATTTCCATAGGGCAGATAGCTATAAAGGGTGCAGTTCATGGGTAGACCACATTTTTATCTTAACTGCTGTGAGTTTCCCCCTGAATTTGCTCTTTTTAGCAAAACATGTAGATGTCCTGTTCATCTGGTCAAAATTAACAATAATATACTGCTGGTTGCAAGGTGGTAAATAAAGAAGAGTCAAACACATGACATGGATATTGCACATGGAGATTTACATAATTCAACAAGATTGTTGAATTTAAATAATTCAACAAGAAATGTCTGATTAAGTTTTCTGCAGGAATTTATGTGAAATAGCAGGATCAAAATATTCTGTGTGGAAAATCGCTTCCTTTGCATGTTTCAATGTCATATCCTTATGCAGAGGAGGCTCAAAGTACTTAGTTCCTATTCCCTATCTAAAGGTATACAGTCTCATACAATATTTTCCTTACAAAAAATTTTTAAAAGGGTGTGTGTGGGAAGTCTGTTTTAAGTTAAGGCTTTATTTTACCTTAAAAGTCAATTCAGACTCTACGCCTTGTCTTCAATCCTTCTTTCAATTTGGCTATTCCATATAATTATGTCCTCAATTTTTTAAATATTTCATTTTTCTGCATGACAGAAGCACATAATCAGTAAGGGGAATATACTGAATATATGGGCAAGAGAAAATGATTGGAGGCAAAGTGGTGATACAAGCAGAATAACAGAAACCTATGGTTCAGCTGTATTAGGAATACCATTGTTTGTGGTGGGCTACAGATTTCCACTCTGTTTAGGAAAAATGTGATTTTTAATCTAGTGTTGTTTTTAATTTAATATACTCAAAAATTGTCTTACTGTACACCAGACAACCACTGTGATTACATGCCAAAATATCACATTAGTTACATGTCACCAAATCGTCTAGTGAAGTGAGAATGGTCATGTTATCAAACACTTCATGATTTAAAACAAAATTTAAATAAAATAACTGCTGCTTAATACTGCTAAGAGGAAGGTTAAGTGTGATTTACCTATAAGATTATGTGTTGTTAAATAAGAATAATAATTAAAAAGCAGTTCAGAATATCTGTGTTCCTTGATGTTTCTGCTGGTAATCCTGTGGTTAAGTCAAGCAGTGATTGATTTTAAGAGAATTATAGCTATTATAAACTGTAATCAGCAGAGGATGAGAATAATTATGCAGAGAAAGGGGGAAAAAGCAGAAACATGGCTGAGCAATATTCTGATTGATGGCAAAGTCATTTCCTGGCTGTTAATGACTGATTTTTCAACAGTCAGCACAAGCGCTAAATCTGTGGGGGGCAAAGGGAAAGGAGTGGTTGTGTTATACAGAAAACTACTGTCCTCAGCTTACCATTTTCATTAGGAATAGAGCAGGCTTGGAAAAAAGCTGCAGACCATCGATCAGGACCATCCCTGTGTGACAGGACTGCAGCTTGGGGTGAGTGTGTTAGGAAATGCTGTGAGCTGTGCTCTTGGTTTGCTCTATAAGCAGGTGATGAGCCTTCATCCCCTTCTAGGTGCTGCTTCTCTGAACCCCACAAGAACAACACAGACAGGGCTAGTTTGGGGATCTTACAGGGCGTGAGCAGAGCAGAACTGCACATATGACAGGAATCCTGTCTCAGCAGGACATTCAGATAGACTAATTGATCTGGAAAGCTTTCCTTTGATGAAATCTCAGTTGACCCATCAGTCGTATCTGGCTCTTTGCTATTCTCAGCTGAAGTACCAGTCTCTCCAGCACCAGGCTGCTCACATGTTACCCCTCATGTCCTGTCTGTGAGCTTCCCTCCTCGACAGCTTACATCTGCTACCCTCCTGCCCTCAGAGCTCTCTTGTTTTGCTCTCAGGAGAAAGGCATGTCCCCTCCAGAAAGGCTAATTACCTGCCCCTGCCCCGTTTCCACATGCCTGCACATGTGCTGGCGATATGCACACAGGCCCCAGCCAGCGAGCTCTGTGGGGGGTGGGATGCTGAGCAAAAAAACAATCACTCTGATCTTACATGAGTCTCTGAAGGAATGTCTGGACGTGTGTTTTCAAGTCCGAAAATAATTCTAATTTCTATTTTATGCTACATGAGGTCATGGAGTGGACAAGCCTAGGGAACGTTGAGCTTCGGTTGACAGTTGTGTACTCTCTAAACTGTGGCACTTTCAAAAAAGAGACTAATTTATCTTATCAACCACAACCATAAAATAGGGTAAGGGATGGAAATAGATTAGAATCCATAAAACTGAGGGAAGCAAGACAGCTGCCATCCAGACAGGGACAGACACTGCCCTGTGAGGTCCTGCTGACTTTGAAGAGGCTTGTAGATTGTTCACTGCTGGCTTCGTGAAGAGTGTCCTGTCATGGGAACTCTGCCATCAGGTTTTAGCTTCCAGAGAAGCTCCAGAAACACGTTTTTAAAGAGCCCTCCTTCTCTCTCAGTGCAAAGATGATGCAGGTCCTGGATTTTGAAAGCTGGCTGTATCCCAAAGTGCACTGCTTGCCTACAAATCTGCACCAACCATTTTTATAGGCCGTATTTCCATCTGTTCATGGAATTATGTCTACAAATGCTTAGTACTTTCCAGCAGATTTTGAAGTGCCACAGAAAAAACTTGTGTGGTGAATTTTCAATTCTTTTGCAAAAGTCCAATTTGTCCAGAGTTTTTATTCCTGGTTCTAAACTGTGTAATACCAGCTTGATATGAATGCTGTCTCACTAATTTTAGTGGAGTTGTACCAACCAGTGAAAACCGATGAAGAATGCAATTAGCAGCTGTATCTCCTCCCAACAGCAGGGCAAATGCATCTCAGCAGCCAAAAGTACAAGAAAATAAGGGAAATCAGCAGAATAAATATTAGAAAAATAAAATGTCTGTAATTCAGACTTGACAGTATTGGGATTCTTCATTAGGGACAGCAAAAGAGAAAAATAAACAGAGAGGGGGAAAGACAAACTACTTACAAGCAGTGTAACAGTGGAGTAATAAATACCTCTGCTGTCACTCTTGGAGGCCCAGTGAAGACATTGCTGCTTTTCTTTTCTGTAACTCCTCAGGCAGTGCCTCTGAAACCTCTACTGTGCCACAGGACCCTACAGAACATTGTCCAAAGATGGGACAGAAGACCCCCTATTTTTTTCCAAGCCAATTTACTAGCAACTTAAATCTCCTTTTAATAAACTCTGTGAAGATGCTGCAAAGATTTGTATGAATGCACTGGGTGGCAGATTTCCATTCCTTTTTTTCTTTTTCTTTCTTGTGCTCATTTTGAGGATGTGATCTCGGGGTAAAATACTGAACTATGTGTGGGTCACAGACAACTTATTGAACCCTGTGTTTTGAAAAACTCTGTTTTAGTAGGCAGAAGGAACTGTGCTGGCTAGGATTAATGTGCAGCAGTTTGCCTCCTTGCTGCATATTGGTCCAGACATTTTCTTTCCTAGTGTAAAATACATTTGTACCAAAGACTTGGAGGAAATTGTGCCTAGCTGGAAGTGTGTGGATAGTCCACTTGCTTTCAGTTATGATGTTTAATAATGAGCATGTGCTTAAATTTCTTGCTGAATCTGAGGAGGTATTGGGCTGATACTGCTGTAGATTGCAATTTTCTGGCAACAAAGAAGACTAGGCAACAAGATTGTCCATTTCCCACGTTATCCTTGGTGGCTGCTGCATAGGATGGAGGTGGGTTCACCTTGTCTCCTTAATGCACATGACCTGGGCACAGCCATTTCCTGCTGGAATTTCCAAGTTCCACCTGTGAAATGAGTGTGCTGATGTGCTCTGTGAATCATGCACCTGGGTACCCACAATTAGACTGAGGTAACCAAAACCACTGAGCTTTGATGTCCTTCCCCTCATGAAGTGTGATGTCTTTCCTCTTTGTGCCCCTGCTGAGGCATGAGCAGAGTCACAGTTCAGGTGGTGCACTGAGGATAGAGTAGGAAGAGTAATGAGGTTTCGATGGCGTTGTGATGTTGTAAGCCCACCGCTTTTCAGGGAAGGCCTTGGGACAGCTGATAGCTGCCATGCTAAATGCTGCAGGCAGTGACTTCCACCAGGTCCTCTGCTTCTTGCCTCAGCAGGTATTTTCTTAGACATAATCCATTTCCTGGTTTTGGCCTGGACTAGACACATTTCCCAACTCACATCCCTTATTTCATTTCCAGGAGGTGGCCAGCAAGATATTTCCTTCTCAACTCTAGCCACTTGCAGATCTCTGGATTAGCTGGTGGACCTCCTTGGGACTGAACAGGTCTCACTGGATCTGGAAGCATGTTCTGTCCATTCAGAAATCCATATGTCTACTCAGACATCCAAAAAAGGTAAGTTGAAACCTCTCTTTAGAACTTAAATTGAAGCCTCTCTTTAGAACTTAAGTTGAAGCCTCTCTTTCTCTCTTCCTGCTTTGAAAATAGTAGCTGATGTTGGGAAAGTTTTAGGTGAGTTGTGGGTATAAAATGTTTTACAAACCAGACCCATAAATGGTTTGAGCCAGAGGTGCCTCTGGAAGCCAGAGGGTGGCTCATGTTGCCAGCAAAGCTGCTAGGCATTGCCAGCCACCATGGAGTTCTGTAATCTGGATGCCTGTTGACTGAAAACTGGATGAAGAGCTATGCATGCAAGATACATCTCTTTCCTGGGAAAGGGCAGCTTAGTGCTTGCACATCAAGCACAAGAGCACCAAGCTTGCTGGGGTTTGTTTTTCTTCCCTCCTCCTTTTGAAAGGGAAATTGTGAGTCACAGTCCCAACAATCTGCAGCATAACAGCACCGATGGCTGGATCAACAAACAGCCGAGCAGAAGGACATGTGGAGCGGGGTGGGCTGGCAGCCAAGGGTCCTTCCCTGAGCACATGAAGCCAGTGGAACTTTGTCATCCAACCTTTTTGGATGCCAAATGCATTCAGTGGGTAAATGAGGCAGCTGGGTTGTTACTTTTCAGGAAATGGCACAGGAAGAAGATTCCTACAGTAGGCGACAGGCAGAGAAGCTGTCATGGGGAAATGTACTGCAGCTCTATGCAAGTCCAGCTTGACAGAGATTTTACTTCGTCCCATGCATTCCACTACTGCTCGGATGTTTCTCCAGCTTGACCTGCTCTTTTCTTGCTCTCTGAGCAAGTTTCTTGCCAAGATTTTCTCAAGAGTGCTCTCAGACAACAAATCAGTTTTTTCTCTTACACAGGGTCTTTCTCACCCCTAAAAAGCCTTTTATGTCACAAATACAGCTTCCCACTGGCACCATACTTCAAGAAAAGACATAGAAAAATGAAGTCAGGAGATAACACAGAGTGCAGTAAAATGAGGGCACCAGTGTGGAGACATTTTTGCTTTTTAAAAAAAAGTCAAATAAATTCTTTTCCATAAAAGTGACAAGGAGCCAATTTAAAGAGAAGAAAAGACAGTTCCAGCATGAGTCACTGCTCTATAAGTTCTGTAAACTACAGGAAAAAAAAGAAAAAGGAGCTGTATCCTCTTGGCAGCACACAGCTTAGTAAGCAGCATACAGCACAAGCTGGGAGGAAAGTTACCCATCTTTGGTTTAGAGCAAGCACTAATGCAGCAGACAGGATATGAATGCCAGCTACAGAGAGAGTGGGATCATCAACACCCATCCCATCCCATCCCATCCCATCCCATCCCATCCCATCCCATCCCATCCCATCCCATCCCATCCCATCCCATCCCATCCCATCCTTGTACAGTACAGAAATTTGCTGTCTCCTCTGCCATGCTGGTCTGGTTTTTAGCTCAGCTTTCTCACGACCTAGAACACCTCATGGGAGCTAGCCCATCATTGTCTGTTTGTCCTCAAGAAATGTGCACAAGCAGAGTAACAATTCATAAGTCCAAAGGAAGGCCCAGTGAGTGCCCTACTCATGGAATTCCTCTTCAAGCCTTTATCCCTCAGCACTCATAGAAGGTTTTAAAAACACTATATTGAAAAGAAGCTTGCATTGATGTATTAAGGTCTCTGGTGAATTTGCTTTTCCTCAGATCCTTTAGTTACAGAGAAGAAGTGCCATGTTTGCAGTTTTAATTTTGGATGGCCAATGGCATGATTGTTAAAAAATATTTCTAACACATATATTTGCACAATGAAAGCATCTAATTCAGCCAAAAGAAGCAGGGAAACCACTCCTTTGTACAGCTTTGTACTTTTTCTTTTTTCGTGTTGAAGTGACAAAACACATAATAAGTTACATCTGACTTGGTGAAACTTTGCATGTACAAGAGTTGGCTGGGAAATGCACTTTATCTGAACTTTGTGGCCAATGGCCAAGCTAAATAAACCCAATTAATATTAATTTCCCTTACCCCTTCCATACCTTCCCTGGTAAATAGAGCCACCTCTGGGATTTCTAATGGTAAGCTACACTTGCAGTATCTGGTTTTACTTGGCTACTATATTGACAAGATTTTTTTCCACTTTGAGTCTATTTTCTCACTTTTGGAAACTTATAAAACTTCAGACTCCTTGCAGCATCCTTATAACTTTTCTTTTGTAAGAGTATTTTGGTGTCTTTCAGTTCACGCCTAGGCTTGAGCGAATCTAGCTTGGGAGATGTGACTTAAACCATAAATATTATTATGTTTAAGAGCCTTGGGGTGCTGTGTGACTTGAATGGATATGAAGAGATTTAGCAAATATATCTGTGTTCTAAAGTAGAAAGAATAATTTATTACCCATACAACACAAAAAATTAAGCCATGCTGCAGCCATGTCTCAGCATTAGCTCTGAGAGTAATACCTTCCAAGAGTGTTCTTTAAAAAGAGAATTCTAACTTTAGAATGTTTTATGAAAAGATGTTTTATAGGATGGATGCTATGAAGATGAATTGAAGTTCATATTTATTACATTCAGTGCAAAGTTCGTTACCAAAATAGTTGAGAAAAAAATCACAGATGTGAACTCCCAGTGATATTCTCCTGTTTTTCTCATAGAAATGTTGTACCCTGAGACTCCAGACTCTTTTGTCTATGTGCACCAGGAACTGGACCTGGCTTGCCTGATTTGGAAAGCAGATTGTGCATTAGCAAACATGTTTTCAGGATGGAGTTAGCATTTTAGTAATTCTTCAGGTCTGGCTGAGCTTGGGAGCCATGCAGCTTCCCATGCCTCTGGGGCATCCACCTCTGGGGCCACTTTGCCCAAGTTGTTCAGTCTGTTGCCACAGCTGGGGCCAGGGTACAATGTGAAAGAGAATATTGTTGATGTTAATGCAAGATGTTAATGAAACACTCTTGATATTAATGAAAGAAAAGGAAGATGAAGGGGCAGGTCTGATGAAAGAAGGGAGAGGAGAAACTTGTTCAGAAACTTCAGAACCCTGTTGATTTGTGTGACCTGCGGAGTCAAGACATAGAGACATGCTGTGACAGGCATGTACCAGCACACTGACGAGCTCTGAATAAGCTTAGTTCCCATTGGGACACAGGAATGGTTGCAAGGTCACGCTGAAGTTTGCCCTGTCTGGTGGTCTGTCTCTGAGCATGGCCAAGAGCCACATGTGAGGACAGGACCTTAGTGTGGTCCTCTGGAGAGCTCTGCCAGCACCCCACAGCCTGCACAGACCACTGTCTGCAGACAAGATGAAACTTTTGTTTTCCCCTGTAGCTGCTTTTTCTAGACTGTTAGTTTGTGGAAATGGCATATACCACACTGTGTCTGATCAGAGTGCTCTTCTTAAGGGGAGACACTGGTGACTCTGTTTAGCCTTGCTGTAAGTGGTTGAAATAACAAACCCAGCGAAGCCACAAACCCACTTCATGTGCCAGAGCCCTGTGGTAAAATGACTGCAGAGCTTTAAAAATGCAACACAGAAAATGGAAAGCTTCTGCCACATACAGAGCACTCCCTTAAGGCATTGACTGCTTCGGATCGAGTTAGAGGTACATTTCATGCATAAAAGGGAGAACTAGATTGCTATAGAGGATGCCTCCATTTTCCATGGAGGGAATTTATACTGTACCTAATAGCTGTGAAATGAAATCCTTTTGCAAACCACCCTACCCAAACACTGAAGGGTTTTTTGGTTTTTTTTGCAAAAGGACAGAGCATCTGCAGAAGCTGTCAAGAATTGATATACTTTTGCCTCAAGTCAAAGAGTAATGTTTTGACTCTCAATGTGATTAGAATGGACTTTTGCCCAGAACAGGAAAATTGGTTCTGAATGAAAATTGCTCCTCAAAAGTAGCTCTTTCTTAATGAGGCTATTATTATTTTATTTTAATGTAACTAGGGTTATGTTCTTAGATCATAATTGTCATTGTTATACTTCCCTTAAGTCAGCATAGCATTACATTTAGTGATCTTCGTAATGGTGCAAAAGGGTTTTGAATCTCACCTGCCATGGATAGAGCCTTCTGTTTCTACATAATCTGGTTGTGTTTGGAAGAGAAATTGTCCTTGAGGTGCCCCAGAAAGGTACTGTCTTGATCATAATAATTATCTGAGACAGAAAAACCATCTGGTTGAAATCAGATCTTCTTACAATGCTTTATGTACCGTCTTTAAAACATAGTATTCCTTTACCCCCCTGAAAAATTAGAACAACTGACCTGCTTAAGTATTTTCCTAGTCATATTATTTAACAAATTGTTTTTTAATAGCTGCATTGGGCAATGAACTATTTGAGTTGTGCCTGTGGTGACCATTTTCCTGCAGCATTGGGAAGTTGGATAATGAATCTCTCTGTTCCAAGGACCTTGGGAGCTGGGGACGGGTTCACCAGACAGGCCCAGAGGGTACACTGCTAGGTGTATTTTAATGTCTTGAAGGCGAGCAGCATAGCAGGATGCTGTGGAAAAACTGACCTTCCTGTCTTGAGAAATAGGGACGCCATAAGTGATAAAAGAAAACCCCCTCTGTGCTCCCTCTCCCTCTCTAGTAATATAGTAATGCTGCAAGAAACAGCCTAGCCTTCAATTTAATTTCAGTCACTCATGCATTTTTTACCCATGACATCACCCTGAAGTGATTAGGAAATTATACCCAGGATGTGAACTCAAGCAGAAGTTTATGGACTTTTCACTGTGTCACAAGGAACAAGAAATGAGGTGGCTCCTGCCGTTTTCCAGCAGGTCTCCCAGTGGGTGTTTGTGTCCCAGGCTGCACTCGGGCTAATTACCTTTCAAGTTGCTCCACATCAGATCAAGAGGAAAGGAGACCCCAGTGAGTGTGTGAGGGTCAGTGTGGCTGGGGAAGCAAGCAAAGGGATAACACGTTTGAGTGACGAGATCAGTGAGCCGCCATAGCAACCCAGGTGAGCAAAGACCAGTGATGAGTTGACCTGCAATAAAATCAGCTTTGGTATAACTACACCATGATGTCTCCCTTCAAAAATATGCCCATTAACTTTGTCCCAAAGTAAAAGAAAATCAAAAGCCATTTTAGTTTCTCCAGAGGAAGAAGATTAGGGAAAAAAATCTGAATTCTCACACTTTTCTGTCGTGATAACATCTGTAGCTCCCACAGTGTGTTTGGAGATAGTGTGACTCTGTCAGCAGAAGATGATGCCAGCCACTTTGAGAAATGCCTGGTCAGGTTTCTATCATAACTCACTGTCTTGTAAATATGTTTAATTTCTGTTTTAGCAGAGACTGTCTTATAGCAGAAATACAGAGATTTGTGCATTTATCCTTCATAGAAATCATAATGCTTCTGGAGCTTACAGACAAGCATTACAAATACCTCCCTCCAAGCCTCAGTCTCAGTGAAGTTCATTGTCATCTGGCAGCAAAAGACATCAATCACTACTCAGAAGCACAGGCTAATGTTTCTAAGCCAGGCAGGGCTTGTATCTGCTTCCCAAATAGCTTACCCTATCAGTTCTTTTTATTGAGATTGATTCCCCATATTTTGCTAGTTTGAAGATATAGTCCATTTATATTTATCTTGTACTGTAAAGCTAATAATCGACATTGTTACTGTAGTTATTTTATGAGCCAATTTCTTTGTACCCAAGGGTGCTTTTATTACTCCCCTTTTGGCCTTTCCTTCGGAGTAGTGAAAGTATACAGTGAAGGGGGAAGAAGTGTTGTACAGACTTAGTAACAAAATTAGTTGGTTGATTATTATAATTTCTTTGTATCACACTCCTGCTTGCTGTTTCTCAAGTTCTGCCTAGAAAACTAACCATCCCTGCAAGTCAGAGGCAGCTTCAGTTTAATTTCACATTCTCTATAATACCTGTGTGGAATAAAAAATAACCAAGATGCTGTGTCCCACTGATATTTAGTGACAGGGACATTGCAAAGAATATTAGGAGGGAGCAAGGTTGGGCACTGCAGCCACTCTCATCCTGCTAAGGAAATTTTCTATGCTACAAATATTTCCCCAAGAAAAGTTACTTCTGGTGGAGTTGAGCAAATATGGCAATGGAGAACTGGATGGGGACAGACTAGAAGATACTCTATTTCTTACTCTCTGCATTCAATGTAGCATCACTATGCCCACAAAACATGATACCTGAAATGTTGAGTTAATAAAAAGCTATCAGAGAACTTAATGGCTTTCCTGTCAGGCTGAATCTTGCACAGATACATATGAGCATTTGTATTTTCAACTTGTTATGGAAGATGACATATTTACAGAAGGAAATTTTCATCCAGAAAATTAGCAACTGAACATGAGGCAAAATGGCATAATGTTGGTGTCTCATTTCATTTTTGACAGTGAGTCTGTAGGCTGGTGACATCCATACTGCTAGGATTACTCTGAAGTTGTCTTTAAACACAGGATCCAGTGGAGACTGACAAATACCTTCATTATTGCCAATTAGTGCAGAATTGTATGAAAGATGAGCCAATTGCCTGGGCCTGGAGGCTCCTCCAACAAGTGAATTGATGGTGTCACTCAGAAGAAATTCCAGATTTCAGAGCCAGGAGGGGCCACTAGATCACTGAGTCTGACTTCTTGAATAACAAAGCCATTACTTTTACTCTGCTACTTGTATCTTCATAATATCTCCCTTCTCACAGATGGATGATTAGGAAAGATAATAGGAAAACAAAGGGAAGCAGACCTGTCCTCAAAGATAGAAAGCAGCTACAGCCTTGGTGCCCTGACAAAGGAGCACAATGACACTTGCTGGTGCCCTTCTATCATCCTCACAGCCTGGTGGAGCAGCCCAGAGGGTGAGTCTGTCTGGGTCTCTTTAATTCTCAAACAACACTGTCCGTTTGGGGTGAAAATATCCCCTCTGAAGAACATTGAAACCCTGTCAGTGCAGAAGTGTCAATATCTCTGTCAGTGCTGGCATTTTGGAAGCAGCATCTCCTGGGTGTAAATTTGGCCCTAACCTGGGAACAGGACCTCAGAGAAAGTTCTCTCTGTAGCCTGTGATAACTTAGTGGACCTGTGTACATACTGTGAATAGATTTTTACTGCTATTTATATAAGAAAATATAATTTTTTGAGAATAATGTTTTTAAAGATCCTTATATTCTGTAGTATTTAAGACAAGCAGTAAGTGCTATAGATGTCTTGAACAGGACATGTCTCAGTCTCCTGAACCAGTGTGGGGATTTGAGGGGTAGGCAAAGCAGGGTCCCAAGGGTGGAGCTGGCAAACCAACCCTCAGCTGCATGTTGGGTTCTTAGTGGCTAATCCAAAGCCTTCTGCTATTCAGCCAAAAGATGAGACAGACAAGGAGGGAGCTTCACAGCTTTCTAGGGACATTTTGAGTCTACACAGATCAAAGAGGAACTGCAGGACTTTTGGATCCAAACTTATGTCTGCTAGATGAGCTTGATGAGATTGGACATTTTCTTTTTCATCTCATGGTGATCTATTCTGGGAAATTTTTACTCTCTTTCCAGTAAATTAATGTCTTTGATGAGATTTCATCTGGACTTACTCACCCCTTAGATAAAGCCACAAAATCCAACTAAATTAAATTTTAAACATGACCATTTCTTTCCTTAACACATTTGTATTTATCAGTTTATATATTTTCTCAACTAATATTTCCTAGATAAAAAACTAAAACAAGCTTTAATGAGAGCTACAGGGTACATCTTAAACTGCTAGAAATAGGTATTTTCCTTCCTTCTGTGAAAATATTTTTTTCCTAATGGGATTTTAAATTACTGAATTTCTTTAGTGGCTTAAATTACTCTGCAATAAACAGTACATAATCTATATTCTCACCTTAAAGGAGGCTTTCTATTCTCGTTCTTATAATCTAAATTATCTTTTTTTTTCTTCTTTTCATAGATATCAGTAAGAAGAAAGAAATATCTTAGAGTATCTGAGTCAGATTGTCCTGGGAGATGGGAGATGCCCATCTTTCAGTGGCTTTATTAAAGACAGCATTTCTCACCTGTAGTTCAGGCACAGGCTATAAATCCAAGGTGGTGGAATTACATACTTTCCAGGGGAATCACACTCTTTCCATTAGTATCCTGCTATAAAATCAGTACGTTTTTCCCCGTGGGTTTTGTTGTGCCTAGAAGACCACACGAGCAGCATGTGATAGATACAACCAGCTGACAAGAGGACATTGTGAGCTCGGCTAATTTGTTGAAGATACCCAGGACCATTTGAAATGTCCTGGGCAAAGCGGGATGTGCCCACAGAGCTGGCAGATACAGCACACGACCGGAGGGAGAGCTGTGACCTTCTCAAAGATAGGTTTGATACCCCAGGGAAAATGGAAAAAGTTGCCCACATTGATGCTGAAGTTTGCATAAAACCTAAAGCCATCCCTGTCCCCTCTCCAGACACTCGCCACAGTCCCACGGGGCTACAGGACGCCTTGAAAACGAAGCCCATGACAGCAGAGCTCATCAGTTCCAGCTCACGATGGCGTTCCTAACATCTGGACCTGTAACTGCAAGTGACTAGTGACAAGGACACAACGGCTAAGCATAATATCAACATTTTGTTAGCCGTGTTTGCAGAAGCAAGCGGCCCCCTTCACCCCTTGCCCTCGCTGCCGGAGCAGGAACTCCCCGGCGGAGGCAGCGGCCTGCGTGGAGCGGGGAAATGGCCTCGCCACGGGGGCATCGGCACCGGGCCCCTCCCGGAGCTCCTGAGGGCAGCCCGGGGTCAGGCTCGGCCCCCCGGGCTCCCACTGCTTGTGTGGCTGCAGGCACGGCCTGGGAGGTGCCGAGGGATGCGAATTCCCCGTCCCGCCCTGGCATTCCCTGCTCTTATTGTCACTGACCGGCACTGAGGATCAAGGAGTGGCCGCGCTGCTTCTGAGGGGGGATTTTCTGTTGGGGTGGCTGCATGCACGAAATGCGAGGCTTGGATGGAGCTATGCTCTCCCAAACCATTATTAGGGATTAGGGATTGCTCCAGCATCATGTCGTCCTAGCAGTAACTTTTTTTCTTTTCTTTTTTTTTTTTTCTTTTTTTTTTTTTTAATGTCTTCCCAGGAGAAATGTAGGGTCCACTCACTTGTCCTATGCCAGGGAATTTCACAAAATCTCATTCTAACTTATCCATGGCCATGGAAAAACAGCCATCTCAAAAGATGGCGATGCCCCCGCATTATCCTTAATGTTGATTTCTCAGTCTGCAAGAGGTTGAATCTTCAAAATCCAGTGCCAGAAGAGATATCCTTGCCTTGGCATGCACTGATCAGGCAGGACAGGATGCAGCCGCTACAGGGGGGATGTTGTGCATCTATTCCACTGCTACACGTGATGATGGAGCATGCTTGGTCATGCTCTTCATCCTGCCTTTCCATTGGATAGACCACATTTGTGTGTGTGTGTGTGTGTGTGTACACAGGTGAACATTTGCTGGGTACATTAGGGAATATGAAGATGAACTAGCATATAATAGGAATAACAAGAAAGTATTAAAACTTACTAATATTGTCCTTAACTTCCTTCAGTTACACTTTACACTTTCACCTTTCCCTAGTCAGCCAAATTTCTGTGGTAATTAATGTACTGAAAAAACATTTGGGTTTGATGTACTGCTGTGATTTTAGCCTTAATGCACAGTCTTGGCTTATCTAACTACTTGTCCGGGGTCTTGTGAATCTCTACAGCAGATTGATGCCTCTTCAAAGCCATCTGGAAGAAGATCTACCCACTCTTTTTTTCCCCCTGCTCTTTTAATTGGGACTGCTGGCTGGCCCTGTGTGTCAGAGCAGTACAAAGGCTGAGAAAACAGAGAGGTCTTACACTAAGCCATTCGAAAGGGCAGCAGGAGACGTCATCCATTTTGTGTATAGATATGTTTAGATAGATGTGGTAAGCCATGAGAAGTGGGTGCCTTTGACAGGTTACTTTTCAAAGACTGCTGATTTGCAATGACCTCTGACTGCTCTGAAAACAGCTGAATTCTGCAGACTCTGGTAATCTGAGATAGAAACTGTTTTGAAGTCGGCTGGGTGTAAAGAGTCTATTGCTGCCCTGGGTCTCTCAATACTGCAAGGAAAAGTAGAGCAGGGGGAAAAAAAGGATGCTATAGCTGGAAACTCCCTTTTCTGATTTTGTGTGGGACAGCTTGCTCTGTTTGCAGGACAACACCTAGATGAAAATCATGCACTTTTATGCCCAGAAGCTGTCAGTCCCCTCAAAGCCAGCAATTGACTCTGGAAAGTGTGTAAAAATACCTCGTTTCTCACTACATGATGCTTCCCTGTTCTGTGGGAGCCTCATACAAATTTCAAATGCACAGCATGTTATATACCATGTTGTAGTCTCAGTTATATAAAATATAGACTGCATAGGGAAAGGTAGGAATACCACTCTTTTCTCTCTTTTTTCTTTCTCTGTTATGGATTAAAATTATCAAGTTAGCATAATTCTTCCCAACCTATGCTGAGAACCTTTCTATCAGACACACAGAGGTTTGAAGTTCTATGTTTTAGAAGTCAAAGTAGCCAAGTACCTATGTTAATTTTCTTATAGCATCTCCAACTAATCAGATTTAATAGAAGCTTCACATGCATTTTTAAGCTTGAAGAATAGTATTTGTAGAGCTGCTACAGTATTTTTTTGATGCTGAATCAATAATGACAGGAGACATCACTGTGCTTTTAAATGAGTGATCCTTGCTCAGCACTTACAATGCCTTTTGTGAGGATGGCTGATTTCCTTCTTCATTTCTAAACCTTACTTTTTCAAAAAAACCCAAAACAAAACAAAACAAACAAAAGAAAAATCTAGAAAAGTCAAATGTCCTTTTAAGCTCCAGAAATCAGAAGGCAAATGAAAGAAATGGATAATTATTTATGGGGCAATTTTATGATTTTTAAAGCCATCTTGTAAGTTTGATTTTCATAATACTGTGTTCTGCTTGATTTGGATTGGCACTCCCTTTGTATATTAATTTCAAATGTTAATAGCTTTACAGAAATATGCTAAGTGCCTAAAAGCACCAGAGAAGGTTGCTAACAAAACACCATAAATGGGTCTGAGATGATTAAAGCCCTCATTTGCAAGCAGGAAAATTTCATCTCTGCAATTGTCTCTGGGATAAAAAGATCTCCCTCTGGCCCCAACACTTTCTGTTCACATGCAGATCCCAAACTGAAGTAAGTCAATACAATCCCATTCGCTTTTTCGGGTATTCTGAGCTTTGATTCTTGCATCTATAATCCACATTTTAAAATACAGACAAGTGTTTTCTTCTGCTGTAAGAATAATTTTTAGCCATGTTTCCACAATACTTTGATCTTAAGACAACTGAATTGAATCTAAAATCCTGGTTAAGCATATTGTTAATATTTTGGTCTCTTGTTTGTATAGAAATTATATCAGTATTAGATTTTAAACTTAGTGTAAAGCTGTGTTTAGAAAAAAAATCCCTACGTGGGAAATTTTGTTTGGTTTATATATGTTCACAGTTATTAATTTAGGTTGAAATACTACTTTCAATGCTGTCTTTTTGCACCTTAAATACAGATCCAATTTTAGCATTCTGTACATTTATTGAGAATTTAGTTCAAAGATCTGAGTGGATTTACAGTTGAACTGCCAAAGTTCTTTATATAAATATGTACATAAATACACAGGCTGTATCCCATAAAAAAAAACAAACAGCTTTATTCATCCTGGTTTTTATACTAAAATTTAATTTTATAATTGTTAAAAAACAAAATAAATTCATTACTGACCTTTTAGGGTGATTTCTAAGCATATGGGGATCATCTATATTTTGAAAGCAGTTGTTTTTATGACCTGTAGAGCATACATGAAACACTGGGATTTGAGCTGCTTTCTGTAGGAAAAAAAAAAAAAAGACAAAAAAACCCCCTGCTCTTTCTGGCTTATAAAATAATTACCTTTTTTCTTGCAGTGATTTATCATATTATAAAAGTATCATCAGCATGTAATGGTCACATTCTGCAGTGCATAACAAACATACATGCTTGTTGCTGCTGGCTGAATGAACGTGTGCCTCCAGAACCACAATGTTCCACAGAAAGAAACATATGGAGATAGGCAGGACTTGTTAATTTGTTCTCAAAAGGATACAGATAAAAGCAGATGCTAAGGGGCAATAAATTACAAATTTTTTTGTACATTTTCTTCTGTAGTTTTTTTGGTGGTTTTTTTTTTTTTTTTCTGACTCTCCTACTTGACACAGAATTTCCTTTGGCATTATTTATTGCCAGCCATGTTGCTAGGCTGCCTGGGAGGGCAAAATGGAAAACTTTGTGAAGTGTACTTGGAGAGTGCTCCTTTAAAGCAGGTGATTTGTGAGTAAGTCTTGGAGAGTTGGGAGTGTATTTTAGTTATGTTAGCTGTCTTGTAGTGGGCTTTTACACAGTGAATGAAAGACTCTGGAATATGTTGCTTATATAGGGAATGTTTACCAAGATATTTTTGAGTTCCTCACCATTATGTATGCTATACTCTTCTCAGCATAAAGTTAGAACTTCTGTTTCTCCACTTGAAGGCTGTATAAATGGAGAGTTATATATTGGAAAATGAATGTTAATTTTGGGTTTCCCTTTTCTAGGATTTTAATTATCAGAGAGCAACAACACCACTCTTTAGAAAGCTAGATTTTCATGAAGTGTCTCATGCTACATGCCAAAATGTAGGAGGCATTATAAACCACTTCTGAAAATTTTAGGGCTTGAATGACTGGCCTGGCATGTCCTTTGCCTTTTTAGAAAGGTTTTAATGGGAAATTTACTTAATCTGGGTCTTGTATAAAGCAGCAGCCACCAAACATATCCTAAAATATGTTCAGATATCCTAAAAGCAAAGAGTCAGATCATGATCCCACCTAGGCTGAGAGTGTACATGTATTAAATATATTTCTGTATGGACTTTTCACACATGGAGGAAGAGCAGCTACCAGATCTGTGATACCCCATGGGTGAGGGTAAGGAGTCAGCTGGGAAGGGCTTGGGGAGGGATGCCTGTGAGGATGGGACATGACACTGCTGCTTGAACCAAGAACTTCTCCTTCTCCTTCTCTTCCTACCACCCAGGCAGCAGCTACAGAGAGCTGGGATGAGGGAGGCGACGGGGGAGGCCTGGGACAGGGGCAGCAGGAAGCCTGGAGGCAAGGACTCTGCTCAGAAGCTCTTTCTCCAGCAGTGAGCATGTAACCTGTGCAGAAATGCCACTGGGAGGCTGAGCTGCCAGGTGGGATGTGGCGTGTGGGAGATGGCTCCTGTTGGTTCACCAGCTGTGCTTTACACCTTATGCGCAGAGGTTTGTCTATTACACTGGAGAGAGTATGTTTCAGAATCAGACCTGTTCAGGAAAGATCCAAAGCAGCTCTACCACGCAACAAAGATTAGCTGCAAAACCCACTGCTTCCTTCATATGCTCCCACACATTCCCATGAGGTGCTTCCTGCTGCCCCCCACTCTGTCAGACCACAGTGGAATCTGTCACAACAGGCTTGTGGGCCGTGGTACCATCAGCCATGGTGTGCACAGGGAGTGTTTATGGTTACTACTTGCCTACCTAGTTGGATGCTTTGGGGTTGAATTTTTATTACATTTTCCTTTTGTCTTTAAGAGGTGTAATAAGTACTGCTTTAACTCAGTGGGTTTTTGTCCTAGGGTTTTTAACTTCACATTATTCTTTCATAAAAATAAGCCACTTCTAAATACATGATCAAGCATCTTTCCACATATGTGTCCACATGTGTTCCTGCACACACAATAACAAATTCCCCAGAGGTAGCCCAAAACAGGTCAGCAGTAGTTTTGCTACTGTCCTCAGTATCAGATGTTTTAGCTGTCAGGTCAGTACCTCGGTTTTCTCAGCAGCCAGTTCACAGATTGAGCATGTTCTCAAAATACAGGCAGTGCAGTCCAACCCAACATGTCCATGCTATTTGTACAGGTGAGAAAGCAGTGAGGAGGCTTAACACATGGCTAGGGAGGGAGAATGTTTCTATCTATTTGAGCTCTGTTTTCAAAGTTGTACATGAAAAAAGCATATGCAATGAAATATAGAAAATCCAACAGAACATCCAACTAGGCATTCAGATGAATTGTGTTGAATGGCTGATGGGTACATAAAATGTTACAATGTCATTTGACTATCTGAAAATCTTACAGACCTCCAGAGGCAATCTATTCCAGGCTCCTGTTCAAAGCATCCAAATAAACTGAATATCATACCAATGATATGAAAAATTTGTCGATCTATACTTATTGCAAAACTGTATATTTGGCCCAAGAATAGTGTTGACTAACTTTCAGAAATTAGTCTTTGAAGGAAATATTTCTATCTTTGTTTTTTTTTTTATTAACTCAGTGTGGATTACACAAGTAAGCATTGGAGCCAGCTGGTCCCATGGGAGATGGTGACACCAGAGGGTGTCCTGCCCACATGATTTCCCAGGGAACAAACCAGAACAGGACAGGGATGGCTCAGTCTGAGTTGCTTTGACTGGCTTTATTTTCAGTGGGGAAAGAGAGGCACTTCCAAAGGGCAAATATGTCAAAAATGGGCACCTATGAGAAATTAGTTGTTTCTCTGCCCCTCTGGTGGCTGTAGAAGCCATTTAAATAAGGAGTTCAGAGGTGACACTATCCTTCATATGGCTAAAGTTCAGGCTATGAATCGTGCCCTACTGTGTTCAAACAAATGTTGAAGAAATGTGTGCCTTTCTCAGGGCTGCTGGATGGAGAATGAGATAGTGGACTTCTGAGCAATTCTCCCAGAAATGTGCAAAGCTGCAAAAATCCAGAACCTATTTGGGAATCCTCAGCCATCAATAACACAGGCAATAGTGAAATAACAGCAGGACGTTTTACTTTTAAATTCTTCTCATAAAAATGAGGGGAGCAGATTGTTTATATTAACCTTTCTGGGAAATGCAATCAAATTGTCCTTGAAAAATGTTAAAGAAGAAAAACATAAGCGTGACTTTCAATAGCCCTTAACAATCTGTGAACCGGCCCATTGCTAACTGTCACACACAATGTACATTTTGTTTAGTGATTTCTGTTACACTGCCACTCTCTATGAAAATGTTTAAAAGAATAATTCAAGCTGCATGATCCCAGGTGCATAAACATGTGCTCCTCAAGCCAGCAGAGAAACTGCCGAGCCTAGCAGGATCGTCAGACCCACGGGTCAATTCAGGGACTAAGAAAATCATTTCCTATTTTCCTTTATGGATTTGGAGCATGCTGGGATCAGCCAGTCTTGAAAAATAGAAAGAAGCTGTGTCTTCTACAGCAAAAACAGAACTGGGAAATGAAAGATGCCTCCAACCCTGGCCAATTCTGTCAAAGCAGGATGGGGAAAATGTGTGGTTCCTGCTGTCTGAGGCTCCCGGCGACTGTTCCTTCTGCGCTGCCAGCTCTGCAGAGCCGTGCCCTGCCTTGCTGAGAGTGGCTGCAGGGGAAGCCTGGCCCTGCTCCAGCTGAGGTGGTTAATACCTCACACCAAGCTTCCTCAGCTGAGGTCCCTGTGCCCTTGGCTCCCTGCTCAGCATATTTTTCAGGCACTTGAATTGCTCTTCAGAGGCCTTCAAAGGTGCCTACCTTTCCACTGACTAAGCAAATAGGCTTAAGTGGGATTTCAAGCCTTGGAGTACGGCTCTGTGCCTCCGTGGGAACGTGTGGTTTTCCACAGACTGAAGCCCTTTGCTGTGTGCTCTCTTCTTTAGTGGGACAAGTTAGTGACTAAACAGGTCCTATTTCCCCATGCATGTGAAGTCACAGACCAGTTTATGGCCCCTAAAATACTCTAAATGCAGCTATTAGTATTTGCCATGCTGTGTGATGTAGGATCCCTGAAATCCCTGATAATTTTCTCTTTTTTCCTCTTTTGCACATGGCTAAACTTCTTGCTCCTGGTCTACCAGGCTGAAGCATGGCAGACACTTGGAGTGGTCCCCTGGTGTGGGGTGGAAGTGAACCAGTTGTAGTGCTGTGACTTCAGCAAGCTTGGGCTGTCTTCAGGTTGTGGCAACCCCTTGGCCAGCCTGTGAGGGTGGTGGGATCATTCCAAGTAACCTTTTTCCTGAATGAAGAGGCTCAAGCAACCCTATGGGATAATGCTTGGGTTACCTGCCTTTTTACTTAAATAGAAGCACAAGGTCCCAGTTTGTCTCCTCTTGCTGTCCCTGGATTGTCAAAGCTGAGTAGAGACCATGATGGAAAAACATGGTGTCACTGATCTGCTGTATAGTAAGGAAATGGAACAACTCTAAGTGCATGTGGTTTCAAATGTGTTTATACTACTCTTCTTTAACTTGGTTATCTCCAAGTATTCAGGATGTATAATCCATTGAATGAGGTTCAGCTTGTTAAAACACTCTCTGCACAAGATTGCTGAAGAGGCCTTTGGTAGTTACTCTCTGTTACTCAGATGCCATGATCACCACCGAGGAGACAAATGGATGGCATGGATGTCCTGCAGGAGTGCTGCCTCAGCATCAAGGACCTCAGCAAATCCTAGAGTTTCTTCTCTGAATCGTTTTGTCTTCTGTTCTGTTTCCAGCTAGTTTCCTGATACATTTTCTTTCCTGATATCAACCCCCCTTTTTTGTTTGTTTGCTTTTGTTTGTTTGTAAACCAGTTGTTCACTCCCTATTGGAGAAAATGAAATCCCTTCTCAGTCTTGTTTTGGAGAGATACCACAGGCTGAGCTACACAAGCCTTTCACTGAAGGACTGGCCTTCATAGTTTGCATTAGGTCTTTTAGGCTATTTCTCATTAATATTCCAGTATGGCAACATCCTTTCCCTAAATTCAGTTCTGAAGCAGTATTCCACTAACAGCAAGTTAAGCTGAAGACAGGCACTTTTTTTTCCTTGTTTAAGGATTGAACACAAGTTCAGTAGCTACCTCTTCTTTCTGGCTTAAATCTTACTCCTGTCTGCAACAGCATCACAGGAAGAGCAAGCACTGCTTTGTGAATGACAGTCCTATTTTCTTTTCCCCTTGTGTTCTTTATGGAAAAGTAGTAACATTGGAATTGCTGGTGGACTTGTCTAAGAATTCTTAACTCAGTATTTGCAGAGGTGTTAGTTAATTTTTTATGGTGTTAGGCATTTTCAAAGTTAAGAGTATATAAAGACCCTTCTCTGTAACAATGGCAGATGACAATTTTATTTTTCCTTTTAATACCCTGTAAAATGTGTTTTAAAAGGTAGAGAAAAAGATGAAAAATCAGCAAAAAAATATGTTAATGATTACATTGAATACAATAGCAAAGATGGTTCAGAGGAGAGAAAATAAAGTGAAAAAAGAAAACCTTATGAAATGCTTCAATTTCAAAAATTGCACCATGGAGAGGTCTTCAGTTTTCCTTTGATCCTAAGTGTTGTTATCCTATCTCCTTTCAGTTCAGCACCTAACAGCACATCATCTCTTTGGAAGACAGACACCCTCTCAGGAGAAGGAAAGAAATGGTGTGGTCCTTTATGGAAGCTTGGAGTACCAAGAAGGTCAGTGTACTGAAGGATTTCCTGCGTGTTGCACATGATCCATTCCAAGATAGACAAAATAGTTACTTGTATGAATTAACAGGATGTTTTTTATTTCCATAGTATCCATGCTTTTATGCTCTTGGAAGAAACACACACTTCCTTAGTAGACTTAAGTACTGAAGCACACTAGCAGGGGTGAAATGAAATATGTTTGAAAAACTTGACCTAATAGAAAGCAGAAGAAGGAAGGTTTATCTGTTGTTTCTATTGTCCTCATCTGCTTTACACTGGCAGAGCATTAACATTGAAAACGCTGCTTGGAAAAGATTAAACATTTCCCAATGGAAATATCTGACTGTTAAGGGACACATCCAAACCTGGAAATTTATTGCTTGAATTCTCCTGTCTGGAAACACTCAGGGCTGTGATAGGTGAAGTGCAGGGTGGGTACAGCTGTAGTATTCTCTAACAATATGGTTCCCTGCTAGGCTGCATCTTCTGTGGTGCAATGAGAAGGTTGAGGCAGACCATGGGATAGAAAATAAATAGATAGAGAGATAGATGGATAGATAGATAGATAGATAGATAGATAGATAGATAGATAGATAGATAAATAGACACAGCCAACATACAATGAGCTCACCAAAATACAAATGTTATGACACTCAGAGAGGCACTTCACGACAGAAACACTTGTTTGCCTGTTGGCCAACATCAGAATTTTTTTTTCAGTTTCAGTTAATTAACTGGCAAAATCCAAAAAGAGTAAATCACTTCTGAAAATTTTTTTTTTTACTTGTACATCACATTTTCCTTTGCAAAGCTTCCAAAAATGTCATTTTGCAAGCATTTCTTTTCTTTGTGTTCATACATTTTTCCCCCTTCAGTAGAACAATACTGCTTGTGATCCGACTGGTTTGTGTTCTGACAAAAACTGATAGGACCCATAAATGTGGTTCTCTTTCATTGTTTTGTTTGGTTCTTTGGTTGTTTTTCTCCCCCAAAACCTAGTTTGTTCAGAGTTTCCAAAGAACAGGGACAGTTTTAATCTGGGTTCAATTTGCTTCAACCTAGGAGCTTTGGATCTTGATCCCCATCTTCAGTAAGAAAATAAATGAAAGAAGGAGTAGCCTTTTTTGCCAATTAATACCTCCCTGACTGACATGGATTCAGTTCAGCATTCACAGTCTCCTTTCAGCTCTGGGGTGGACCACAAATGTCCAAATAGCCAAAGAATCAGCAAAATGTTTTCTTAAAAGCAAAGAAAACACAGATGCTTGAGCATGAAGAAAACCGTTCAATTTATCTTAGAAATAAAGAACTTTGTGACCCTGAAGGATATTTGAGGATTTGTTTTAAATCCTTAACAACTTGTTCTGCATGATTTAACAGTAATGGAAGCTCTATTTTGTGCACACCCTATTACAGCTATGCAAAGCAACCCTAACACTGTTAATGTGCTTCAGCAATCATATTTTTCACAGTTTTACCACTGTTGACTACCTGTGAATTGAAGACTGTGGCCCTGACCCCTGGCAGCCCTCATGCAGCTGTCACACATAACAGTCACCTGCCCTGAGATGCTTTCTGTGTGTGCCATTGAAAAAAATGAGTGGTGGGAGGTACATTAGAGTAATATGAACTCCATCTCCAAAGGATTAGCAAGAATAATCACAACTTCCACGGTCAGTCCTTTACGATTTACAATGATTTGGATTTATCTCCTACCCGTATGCTCACTTTGGGATTTCTGGCTGTGTTTTCAGGGGAAAAAAAATCAGCAGAAAGGAAGCATTAAGTTTTTCTTTCACTCATTTAGGTCACAAAATGGAGCTTAGAGAGAAAAAATCAGTAGCTTTCAAATGCTATTACCTTGCTAATGACAGCTCTCATCGCATGACAGTTCTCAAACTGATAAGACATTCCAAACATCCACAGAAAAGTCAAAGAGGTTTTTTAGTGTCCCAGCTCTGTTTCTGCAGCTTGCACATGTTTTCAAACATAATTTCATGACTGCTTTCTGACAGCTCATTAAACAAAGGCCTCTTGGTACATATAGTGCCCATCTTCCTGCTGAGATCGTAACATATTTATGGTGTTTGCAGATTGCTGGCTGTTTGCTCTTCTACTTCACAGTGTCCTGCCTGCCAAACGCTTATCAGTGGAGTGAAGGTGACAGTTTTTCCCATTTGTGTAGGTAGCAATGGTCTTGTGTTTGACCCTCAGAGGCAAGAAGCAATATGATTAGAAGAAGCTCCTGCAAGCAATAGATAAAAGCAATCACACAGGGAGAGAGACAGTGAGGAAGAGCTCAGGGGAGGAGGCTGATGTTGTGGAAGCTGATAGCTTGTATTCAGGGAAAGTGCTGGCAGTTAGTTAGCTAGACAGCTGGTAACATCCAGACCTTGTGGGATTTCAGCTTCAGACAAAGCAAACAAGGATTCAGGAGTGTTGAGAAGCTATCTGGAGCGGTGTACAAGGGCAATCAGAGCTACTCACTTCTAATTATCTGCCTCTTTCCTGCCATTAAACTATCATTATTATACATTCGAACCAATAAAGTTTAGTGAATTTTTCATCTTCTATTTTCTTTAAAAGCTGGTGCCAAATCCCTGCTTTCCTTCTGAACAGAACAGATGAAGACATCTTCAAGCCAGCCGTTACCATTCATCCATCTGTCCTTGGAGCGTGGCAGGGGACTGGGAGCAGGTTTCTGCTTGTACCAGCACCAGCAGCTGAAGTATCTGTTCCACTTCACTGGAGTAACAAAAGGGCTTACTGGGTTTTGTTTTAAAAAGTATTTTATTTTCTTTTTTTTTTTTACTTCTTGTCAAGCCTATCGCTTAGTCAGTATTAAAAGAAAATGCAGTAACAGCTCTGTTCAGCTGCCAAAACCTAATCAACACAAAGAAGTTTTCAAGTAGCTGTCAGACAGGATTATGATATTGATCCTAACTATGTGCATGTTCCAGGAAAAGGAGCATCTCTTTAACTAAAAGTCAGAGGGTGACAGGTAATGAAAGAAAAATATTTTACAGCTCGAAGGATGATTTTGTCCTCACATTAGGAGATCTGCCTAATTACAGCTGAGAGAAAAAGCAGCACCTGTGCATGTTTTGCTGATGTCTTACCTTGTACTCTGAACCCCTCATCTCTTACAAATTAGCAGGTACTGAGAGAGTCGCAGCATGAACATAAGGGTTTGAGAAACATCCATGCCATGAGGGAGTAATATGTGTGATTTAATGGGTAGCTCTCCCTGTTTGAGACAGTAGTGAATCAAGAATTTTAGGAGTTTGTCAAGGAGAGTGACTTTGGGATCAGAGACAAGCTCAAGGCTATCCGAATTTCTGATCATTACTGATCATATGACATTATTTATAACACCAGTGAAATTGACTTCTGGGTCTTACCCCCAAGTGGTGAGACAGGTAACAGTCTGGGTTTGAGTACAGATAAAATCAGATGGGTTTGGATTCATCAGGATAAATGCAAACTACAGCAGATATTTGAAGCAGGACAGGAGAATCATAGACTACAGGTCTAAATGTTGTCCCACTTGTCCCATGTCTCAAGGTGCATAAGATGAATCCCATCTACAAGGACTCCAAGTTCTATGTTCCAACACACGAAAGAAAGGAAGAGCCCTTACTTCTGAGGAGCCCAGAGATATACTGGAAATTCACAGAGAATCAAATTCCATGTTTGTTTATTTATCTGTCACCCATCATGGTTCAAAAGAGTAACATCAGTACTCCAACAAGAGGCACATTTGAGGGATAAAATATGGGGTTTGAGGGATAAATCCAAAAATGAGCTAATATAGATTCAGATTTAGTTGCTTTCAACTTTGGTTTAAATTTGTTGGGGCCTTTTTTATGCAATATAATTACCATTTTATGTACAGCGCAAAGAGCCCAAGAAAGGAGCTTTGTGCAGTACTGCCATAGGCACTGTGAGTAACTGCAGTCCTCTGGACATCCCCCAGCAATCCCACCTGTCTTGCCTCCCTACCCACCTGCATATCCCTCTCTGCCTGACTCCTGTCACAGAGGGGTAGCCTATTTTGCCTAGCAACTACCATGTGAGTGATAAGACATATTAATAACAAGTAAATTATGCTCTAAATTACAACCCCCCTAAAGCCAGAGTGTAACTCAGGTCAGAATCTGCATTCAATCTTGTAGTCCTGGGTTTTCCAGATACTGCTTTTGGTCTCATGGGTCCCCAGGAAAGTCAGTTAGCCTCTCAGTGACTCATGTTCCCCATCTCTGGTGAAGCAATTATGGTTTCCACCTACTGTGCAAGAGATGGGAAGGATTTGTTTCTCAAGTATCACAGAGAGCCAGAAAGAATGTCCTGGAGAAGTGCTGTGATAGCAGTACTGTACAATGCTGTGCAAAAATCAGTGAAATGCTTTGGCTTGCAAGGAGTGTCAAAATTATATACTTGTTATTTAAGATGCACTATCTTACAGAATTTTCTGCACCTAAAGTCTAGGGCACATCACAATCCTCCTGGTTTGTTTGTTTGTTTGTTTGTTTTTATTCAGGAACAAGATATATTTTAAATAACTGTCCCTGGATCCTTTGTAGACACTGTTGGTTGTCACAGAACTGTGGTAAAGAAAATATGTTATTTTAGTGTGTGTTTTTCCCTGTGTAATGAGCTACCACATCGGTCAATTTTGTTCTCTGTAATACATCAAAGCAATGGGAGTGCATTAAGAACCAAATGAGGGTCTTGGCCTCTCATCTTAGTTTTATCTCCCCCAATAATAATGAAGCTGGGTAACTTCCTAGAAAATAACAAATTGATATAAACAGCACTGGTTTGCCAGCTACTGTCATTGCTGATGGATAATCCTACAGCCTGAATGGGTTGTCCACATAGCTATTTGTCAGCACTGTCTGTGAGGAGCTCTGTGATAACACACTGTGCTAAATTCACTCTCGTGTCTACAAAGGAATAAAAAATGGCTCATTTGAGTCAATAGATGTCACACAGAGTAAACAACAACAAAACCAGGATCTGGTTATATTGCAACCTTGCCAAAAAGATACCCCCGATGCTGAATGGGTTGTTACTGATTTAGGCACCTGGAATCTGGGTACGTGCTAGTAAGTTTAGTTCACTGTTGGTTTGTTCTTTCTCTCATAAGAGTTAAATATGTTTACTGCTTGCATTAAATGCCTACATTTCTATTATTGCTGACAAAACTGACAATGAACATTCATCTCCTTGTAATCTTATTTATATCAAATGGCACATTTGCCGAGGTGCATGCTTCTCTTAAAAAATAAAGAAGTGTTGAATTATGTTTAATGTCTGTGCTTTGGAGCTGATAACTGGGACCTGTCTGGTGCATGGCTGATCAAAATGGACCACCTGCAACAGGAGAGCTGGGCAAAAAACCCAGAGAGCTCTGCTTGCGAGTAGCTGGGCACTCCTGATGCCACATCTCTTTGTATATATTGTCCTGCCTTTAAAAAAAATCCCTTTATGCTATAAAATATGTGCATTGAAAAACTGAATTGTGCAGTGTTGGATGAAGGACAGTAGTGACCATGATGCACCATTGGTAGTGTGGACAGCTGTAAACCTCTTGAAGCACAGGGACATGTTGCTGTTTCTAGTGAGAAACAGACAAACAGGGGAGGACGCCCATTCCCTCTTCACATCACTCTTTCCTCTCAGTCAGCTGGTGAGTCTCTCCTCAGAAAAACAAGGAGTGGTTGTTTCAGCTGATGATGAAACTTCTGGAACGCTTACTTAGAAATATTTGCAGGATAAACCTTCCTCATGTTTTCACCAACACTCTGGCATTGTAGAAACCTCATTGTGGACAGAAAGGTCAAACGGGATGCTTTGTGCATAGCCAGAAAGGAAAGTGTGTCCTGCTTAATGAAGGACACTGCATTACATGAATTACATGAGATTTCCAAGGCAGGATGAAGAACTCACCTTCAACAGCCTAGTTATGGCATAATGCTGCCAAAGGCTTTCAGGTTGCTGATATTCAGTGCCCAGTTTTTAGTGCTAATACCTTAGTATCTCCTTTTCCCTGAGCATCTAGGGTAGGTTGTCTTCTGAGGAAGATAAAAGGAGACAAGTTTGTTAGGAGATCTCCAATGTATGTTTAGTGGCCAAAGACTGATAGTTTTCACTCAGGCTATGGGAGTGAGCACACACATACAAAACTGTCTCACTTAACTGAGCCTACTGATTGTCTCAGCTGCTCAGAAAACAAGCAATGAAGGACCAAGAATAGAGAAGTGAATGATCAGGCCAGGACTGAGATAGCACCTACATTTTCCTCCTAACTATTTCTATTAGAAGTTCAAGTGTCACTGACACTATGTTCTGAAGCAGTTGTCATGTGGATTTTAATGCAGAATAAATGACCCAGGCTTTCAGGGTTTTTTTAATGGAGGCTGGAATGACAGTAAATTGCTGCTTTAATAGCAAGTTTCTCAGCCTTGCCTGAATAGTGTATTTGCTCCCAGAATTAGTCTGATTCAGATGTCGAGTATAAGGGACACCACACATGGTTCATGGAGCCCAAAAAGGCTGTCACACTGTGTATCTCAGTATCTTAATTGGAGGAGTTGGAGTGAAAGGCTGAAACTTGATCAGTTGTTGGATTAGGAGACTATGTGAGGAGAAACAAAGAAATGACCCAGAGTAAAATGGATACCTCAGTACTGGAAACGTTATAGCTTGACCACACACATTCTTTAATAATGCATTTCCAACATAAACAGAGCCACAGGCACTTGGCATATAAGACAGCTTCTCTTTTTTGCAGGTCATCAATATACCATGTTTACATTGTCAGGATGGTCTCAACAGTGTTAAATTATAAATTAGACTCAGTGCAAGTACAGATACTGATTTGTATACTTTAGCAGCCAGAACATGGGCTAACAATTCATCCCTTTCAGGTACAGATTTTAATAGGAAGCTTGGGAAAACCTAGACTCTGAAAAAGTTTCGAAGCAAGTGTTTAAAGTGTTTTGTTCTAGATGGAGCATCACTTGGGAACAATTTCAGTTAAGCACCATTTCGTAAGGATGTCCTTGGAGCAGCTTGCATCTAGCATAGAGTAAAATTGAAACTGTCTCTTAAGGACAATCATCTGCAGCACACAATATTGACACATCAAAATGCCAGTGACAGTGGTGGTGACAGGGGCAGGTTATTCCAGCATTTTAGATTAACGTACGCTGACAGTCTTCAAAATACCCAGGTGGAAAACAAAGCAATTACTTTGGGAATGCAAAGGTACCAAAAACATCTGGAGAAAAGACAAATGTTTTCTATTTGTACAGTGACCTGTAGATGACAGCAGAAATCCCTTGGTCTTCCTCTCCAGAAAGCTGATTGAAAATTAAGTAACAGTATTTCCTGAAAACTTACTATAATGCTGATGGTGTGTTGCTACTTTAGAAAAAACCCCAATAAATATTATGTTCATAGACTTATGATAATAATATGATTATATATGACATTATTTTTGTAGTATTAAAAATTTCTAGGTGCCCACTGACAGAACTGGCCTGAAGCAGTGGTGTGCAGATGGGAAATGCTGCATCTCTGACCTTCTGCCACCCCTTTGCTTTTTGATTATCTGATCCTATGACACACCAAGAAATCTACTCATCTCTGCTTCTTCAGTTCCTTGAGAAAATAAATTTGTTTTACTTTTTCCATGTGAAGGCAAGAGCTGTCTCACACCAAAGCCAAGAACAGTGTAAGCCCCAGGGCAGAGGCAGATAGATGTGAACCATGTCTTACATCTGCTCCAGGATTCCCTCACAGGTCACTTGCTCAGCTTTCTGGGTGTTGAGCCATCAGTGTTTGAAGAGAAAGATAGGTTTTCTTTTTAAGACTGTCACTCTACATACTTATACTTTTCATCTACTAAGATGGGACAGCAAATCCTAAATTTACAAGAGTTCTCTTAGGAAAACTTCTCTATGAAAGTTCAGAAAACATAGAGCTTCAAAGTCAGAATAAAAGCTAGAAAAATCTACTACAAGTCCAGAGATACTGCTTGGAGGGATCTCCTGGTGGCAAGGCTCTCTGGCAGATGGATGTTGAAATGACCATGGATTATTAATTCTTATTTTCATCCTAATAGGACAGAGGGTCCAGTCAGAATTGAGCTCCATTCTGTTATCTGATAGACATGCATTTGTTAAAGCCCACCTCTTGTGCAAAGCTGACTACAGATATCTAATGGAACTTTCAATTAATTTATGCATTTTGCATCAAGGCAGCCCAATCAAAGGAGGCATAGGCTGATACAGGAGAGGAGTAGTGCACATCTGACCAGTACCTTGAATTCCTAGATTTTCTTATTCTGTTTTACTTGGTGGATCAGAAAATGTGAAGTCCCTGAAAGAACTTTTCTGCAATTCTGGTTTGAGGAATTTGTTGATCTATGTCAGATTTCAGCTTGCTTTATAAATTTTCATAATATTCCCCCTCCTTTTTTTTTGTCAGCAAAAACAATGATAATGCAATTACAATGTTTTTGATGATACTTGAGATACAGTCCTTCTTTATCTCTTCCCTTCATCCAAACCAATAAACTAGCCAGGGAAATCTAAAGAATCTAAAGAAAGAAACCAACCCCCCTATTCTTCCTGTGATCACTATCATCTGTCTGACAGGGGCTCAGACCAGTTTTGTTTGCTTCTCTTTTATTTTACCCACAGCTGACACTAAAGCTGATTGAAAGGATATCTGGTGTGCACAGGAGACCAGGGACATTGAGCTGTTGGTGAGCATAATTTTGGACCCTGAGTTCACATGTACATTTTGGGGGTGGGGAAGTTGTGCTCAAATTCGCAATTGAGGCAATTGTAGTCCTTCTGCCTGTAAAGATAGAGCTCAAACGGTGAAATAATTTTCCCCAGTGATGGCCTTTTCTGGCTTGTGGCTGATTTGGAGCAAGGGTTAGTGCCAGCCCACAGGCAGTGTGAATAATCTAGGAGTTGGGCGCCACCTCAGTTGACGTGCCAAACTAACATACTGGTACAGATATAGACTTTATCATAGATCAGTGGAAATTTCACTGCAACTGTCTCAAATGCTTACAACAATGCTGCATTGCAGGGAATTATATCTCCTTATTCCTTATGAAAATGTGGTTTAAATAATTCAAATCATGTTTTAGAGATTAGTCTTCAAGCACGCAATTTTACCACCCAAAAACAAAAGAAACAGATTTTTGGGTGCAAAATGGTTGAGGAAAGCCAGACTGCAATCCCTATGGAAAATTGGGCTCACAGTTACAAGGTGGGTGAGATCTCCCTACTACTCAAATTGCTATTGATCCAGCTGGGAATCTGATCAAAAGTGTTTGTCTTTATTACTAACTTAGTGAATGGGTTGGATGGGGAGCTGATTTCATTTGCTGCCAGTCACACTGGGGCAAATCTTAGAGCCACTGAAATGCGAGTGAATTATACTTGTTTAAAACCTGTGGCCTTTCTGGAATTTAACCTACTGACAATTTCTTGTTATGCTTTGTAAGAGTCTAAATGAACATCCAATGAATATAGGGATTACTTTTGGCCCCCAGCTTAGTACATGCTACACTGAACAGCAGCAAAACTTTTTATCCTGCCATGAGAAGTAGTCAACTTCCTCCATGCAGGAAAAAAACTGCCAATACAATAACAGATTAATCCAATACAATAACAGATTAATGTTATTTTCTAAACATAACTTTATAGACATTACAGTAACATCAAAATTAGGAAAAAAACTACAGCTGTAAGAGCTTTGGAGAAACCTGATGAAGGAAATCTGTTCCTACAAGGACAAAAAGAAACTACAAAACTTATAAGCCTGGAAAGAACTTACTAAAAAGCAATGGGCAGCACTGACTGGGATCTAGAGGTCAGAGGCACTTCCCCTTATTATGGTTATTCAGTGATGTCCCTGAAGGGAGATGGTAGCGTGGGGCCAGCATCCCAGAGAGCAACAGCAGTCACAGTGTTGGAGCTCTAAGGATGGGCCAACAACATTGCTTTTCTACTATACAAAGGGGTCACTGGTGGTATTCCTGGACAAGTATTCCTATCCTATGTATATTCCTGTCCTATCCACTCTGGAACTTGATATAACAGAATCACAGAGCCAATAAGTTTGGAAAAGACCTCTGTGATCATTGAGTCCAATCTATATAGCTTGAACTCAGGAAATAGAGAACATTAGGCTCAGGGATTGTGTTAGTCCAGTAGACTGATGCATATTCAAGAAGCTGAGCCCTGTAATCCTGTCATCAGCTGGGCTGTCCTGTGGTGACCAAGCCTGCTGCTTGTCTCACCTCCAGTTCCTGTAGCCTTTGCAAGCAGAACCTTGACTTTCAGCCTGGTGCAGTGACTTTCACTTTATTGCACCCCTTGAGCTACCTTTTAGGTAAATCCATATGGCCCAAGTATTTCTTAACCTTCAATTTCTTTTTTCAGGTTTCTGCCAATAGCTATACGATGGATAGAGAGCCTCAATATTCTTTTGCTTAGATCCACTTAAGTTTGACCCTCCTTGCAGTTCTGACTTCAGAGGCTTCCCAGAGAGCCCATTAGCCCTGTTCCCTTTGCAGCTGGGGAGGTCTCTGTGCACTCTCCCACCCAGCTGAGTGAGCCGCTCTCCAAATCCCTCCTGCCACCAACTCAAGGGACCAGAGTGTCTCCAGCTTCCTTAACTACATATTAGTTATAGCCTCACTGTAGAAATACAATGAGTTTGGCGTGAAATGCCAAAATAGAGCTGTTTATCACTCTGTAAACCCTGGAGGGCCAAATGGTTTTGACACTCAGGCAGCAGGGTGATTACAAATGGAGCCTTTGGGCTGCAGCAGTCCCAGGGCTGCTGCTCTCTCTCAGCAATAGATCCTCTGCTGGCTCCCTGCTTGCCAGCTCATTGCAAGGCTCTTTTTACTGCCCATGCTAGTGCAGTGCATGGGCTCCAGCTTTGTGCCTGGCCTCTCCGCTGTGTCCCTCCATAAACCCTGGAAACAAGAAGAGAGAACAGCAGCAGGCAGTCGTACATCTGGCTGTCAGAGCCCATAGTTGCATGCCATGAGAGAGCTGCTGTGCCATGGAGAGGGTTCTTGGGCACGCACTTTTTTAAAGTGTGGCTTAGCACTTGAAATCCAAACATTTTTTCCTTAATACGACTTTTGTTTGTAAATCCAGCACAGAAATCTTTGATTCCATCTGTGAAGTTGAGCTATGGCTTTCCTCCAAAAAACTTGGTCACAGGGTAAGGTTTGGTCTCTTGACTCTTATGGCCTGGTCTTTTGACTCTTATGGCCAAAATTAAGTAATTTTGCTCTTGAAATACAATATACACAACAAATAATTTAGCTGCAAATATTTTTTTTTCTGAGTGCAAAACCAGTGTCTAATTTTCCCCAAATCACATTTTATATTAAAGCAAAGAAGTCGAATATCTGCTTTTTATCACAAGAAGGGGAAGAAAACCTTTCTCATAAAGTCCTGCACAGTCATTAAAATCAGGAAAGCAGTTCCTCTAGCAAATCTCCTTGTTCCTTCAGTTGTATTTCCTGTCACACTTATGCTATTTGTTTATGCATTAGGGTTTCCTGTTAAGCAAATGGCAAGTGGGTTAATGGAGAATTCTCAAATACTTCTTTTGTGTGGCTGAGGTCCCCCTGGGATCGATTTAATTGTTCCTACAATGAAAGCGGTACCGTCTTAAGGTTCTTTAGCTCAGATAAACATCTTTAATCACTTTCATGTTGAAATAAAAGGAGCTTGGGAATGTGAAACATTAGTACACTTTGGTTCCTGAAAAGAGAACTTGGGGACACATTGCAGATACATATATAAATCATCTTGCTAACATTAGAGGGAGGGTTTGCTATAAGACTTTCAGGATGCTTTAATGTAAGTAGCTCCTATTATTGCAGCTAAAATATTTTGCACATGTGAGCTGCTCTCTGGATGCTGGGAATGCAGCTGTACAACTTCAGCTTCACTCTGAAGCTGAAACTGGTCATTATCAAACGTGTTGTCGCATATCAGTCTGAAGACAAATTCTGAAGTTTAACTTCACTGGAGGCTTGCCAAGTTGTAGAGTTAAGCCAGGGTCTGTTCTCCTTTCCATGTGCTGATGGGACTCCCACTGACATTAATGTAGAAAGTAATAAATACCATAACAAACTCATAACAAGGTAGTCTGGTATTAGGTTTGATTATTCATGTTTATGCCAAAGAATGCCTATGCCAGCAGATGCTCCTGGCAATAAGTTACCTGGAATGAATTGTCACAAAAAGCAGCAAGGGTTTTTTGTTGTTGTGGGGTTTTTTATTTTTTTTTTTTTTTAATTTAAAAAAAGATTTTATTTTTTATCATTGATAAGCATTTAATCCATCACTGGAGCTAGTAAGTAGGCATAGCAAAAGAGACCCATACTTCTCCATGCCCCATTTTTTCAACTTGCACACAAATGACACTATTAATACTGGAAACCAACATCCCAGTTTGGCCAGGGGCTCCTCAGCACAGCTGGAAGAAGCTCTGCTGTGTGTACCTGCCTTCCCTGCACCTGAGCAGTGAACCCTGGAACCTAGCAGCTCTTCCCTGCTCACACATAAAGGGAAGCTTGTCCAAAACACTTCTCGATGTGTAACTTTGTGTAAAAGCAATAAAAGAGCACAATTAATTGTGGATCTTTGCAGGGAAAGGAGATATGAGTTCTGCAGGACTGTGCCCGGGACCACTGATGGCACAGTAGTATTTGCATAGTGTGCTGAAGATGGAGAATGGGATCCTGATCCTTTGCTATTGATTACTCTGATGCAAGTTTACAAACCTCAGCAAGGGACAGGGTGAAAATTCACTGAAACTAAACCCAACTCTTCAGCACAAGAACAGTGTACATGGGTAGAATCAGGTCCTGCCCCCTATTGTTTCAGTACCTTATCATTTTCTTTAAGCTGAAGAGCAACATTATTCCATTTTAGATGTTATTCTGATTCTGCAATAAAATAGGGCTGGTTAATTTCAACATTCTGGAAAAAACTCATGGCCTTTCTCACAGCTTCAGAAGGTTTTGTGGTTTTGTCGTATTTGATTATTGCTACACGTCCAGCATTCTCAGGAATTTTACTTCCCCTTTTCATTAAACTTATTTTTACTACATTCTTTATGTAATGAAAGTGTCTGCAGGCAAATAAACACAAAGGCAGCACATAGCAGCAAGTAGGGCTTATGAAGTTCACATTCAAGGAGTTTAGTTCCAATGCTTCTCCCATATTTTTTTTTTACACTTGCTATATTTTCAAGCCACAAAAGAGAAATGTTATAAGAAACTTATCATGCAGACCATAACCACTTGCTATCTCAAACTCATTTTTAAGGTTTCCCTTTCCTTGGGAATTTCTGTTGAAATCATTTCAGTGATTGAATCCTGCTTGTTTCAGGACATGAGGGAAAGTGTTACCCGGAGGGGAAAAAAACCAACTGTGTGATGTCTACAGCATGACAAAAGAAAATTAGTCACATAGGTATCATTACTTTTTTCTCTCATGGCCTCTAATTCTCTATTTACATGGAGTATATCCATCAACCCCCCCCACCCCACACTATCTTCAGCAGGCTAAGACAAACTTGGGGCTTTATAACAGACCCAAGTAAATCAGCTCTCTCATGTGTTTTCTTGCCTACTAGGTATTTGCAAATTTAATGTTCTTTCAGTTTGAGTCAAAAAAGAGAAACCTGCCCTTCTGCTACTGTAACAATTATAGCTACTTTTCCTATGGCTGCTCCTGCTGATTTACGTAAAATTTTAGGTTAATATATATATTACTTGTTACAGTCAGCTGATAACACTACTGACTTTTTTGTTTTAGTGAGCAATATTCCGTGTCTCTCATTGAGATAAACTGCCCAGGTTTTGACCTCATCGTTTATCCACTTCAGTACCAGATTATTGTCTCGTAAAACTGTTGAGATGGTGCAGTTAATACTTGCTATTATTTTAGATGCCAGAACCATAATCTTCATCATAAAGATTGAAGTCCTTTGTACATGCTTAAAGTTTTCAAACTATGGGTCATATCCTGCCATTGATTTTTACGCAAAACTTCCAGTGTTTTTTGCAGTAATTGGGTTTTTCCCTCTTGTGAATTCACAGCACAGGATTGGAATGATGCAATCACATTCCTAATACAAATTTATGAACTTTGTAACATCGAATTGGTGCTATAAAACAAAATCATTTTCAGTCTAAAGGGCATGTATGTGTATATTTGACAGACCTGTGCATCATTCTGCAAGCAACCATTTTTCTTAATATCAGCCAGCGAAACAAAGTTATGTGTGAGTGATGTTGCTATTACAGAACTGATGGTAAACCCAAGCACTGTGCTGTTCCCTCCCTGAAATTGTTTGATACAACAGTGGCGTTCTTTTTCAAACGCTAAAAATCAAAAGACACAGACTCAACTTCAAAGGGAAATTGAAATGTCCAGATGAAAGGCGAGATGAAAGTCCAGATGGAAAGACAAGTGTGCCTTGCTTTGGCTCATCAGATAAGTAGGGAACCAGGTGCATGTTTGAATTTTCCCCTGTCACAGAAATAAATTTTCTTCACTTTTTGGGAGGTGAGTTGAGGATCTGCGGATGTGCAGATCCATCACCCCATCTATAAAAGGTTATTTCAGTGCTCATAACAAACAAAAGTTTATGAGAAATAAATATTTTTTCCCTTTTATAACAACTGTGTGTGCACTTTCATGTTTGTTTTCTGTTTCTCTTAAAGTGAGCAAAAATAAAGCAGATTTGTGGAAAGAGGTTTGGGACTTTTTGCAGCAAGTAAGAAAAAAACAAAGTAAGAAAAAGTAAGTAAGAAAAGTAAGAAAAAACAAAGAAATCTATATTGATAAGAATGGCCCCAACATAAATCCAGAAGGTTACAAGAAATCTGTTATTCTGTGATCTTAACACAAGAATAATCTATAGTTAGAAAATGAATTTTGAAAAAAAGTAGTGTGAGTGTACACATCCTTTGAGCTGTTGGCAAAGCTGTTTATACTTTAGCTACTATAACATAATCTGTCACTCTCACTTATGTGAAGAAGGGAACCAAAGTTTCCTGCCAGCCAAAACAAAGAGACAAAAAGATCACTGAAGATACTCTTATTTCTCTTAGCATGTCAAAAACCAAATCCTGACAAAGTCCCCCTAGCTATAGGTACACCCAAGAACTGGAGTATGTTTGAATAGGATTTTCCTCCTCCAGATTTTGCCTTCTGAAAACTGGGTATGCCCAACAGGTTGGACAGCCCTGCCATTAGTCTCAAAGTTAGTCTAAAAGAGCTGGTCATTCCTGAGGGAATTTATCCCTTGTGGCTTGCATACCACTTTTAGGATGAGATAAATTATCTCCAGGAGATACCCGGCTTCACCTATTGATTGTAGAAGCAGCTAAGGTATCCAGTTTAAAAAAAATTAAAGTAGGTTATATGCTATTTTAAATAAAAGTCAGGTAAAATGAATTCCATACCAGTTCTGTGATCAATACCTCCTCTTCTTCTTCCCATATTTTGTCTAAAATAGAATTATCCCATGCTAAAGCAAAGACTTATTGACTTCAGAGATTTTTATAAATTCCAAGACTGTCACAATATTTACAGCAAGAAACTTCCAGTCTGTGTCTCAGAGCAATTTCTTCTGTGCTGATACTGTTTTTCTCAGAGTATCAATAAAAGAGTCTCCCTTTTTTCCTAGTGTTATTTCATGGCCAGTAATAGATTGCCATTTATACTTCATCTCTCATTTTGTGTCTCAAGTCGCTGATCCTCAGGCATTGACAAACCTTTGCTGCTGAGTTGTCAGTGATTCAGAATGTGTAATGCCACATTTCACAACCTGATGCTTTCTAAAAAGATTGTAACCAATGGTTAACATCCTGATCAAGGAAAATTTCTTCTCTTCTTTCATTAAGGCCATCTTGAAGTTGAATGTGTGCTCATAGAAGATCATTTCCAGTTCCTTCTGGTATTGCCTAACCCCTGGCAGTAGTGTACATGCAATTAAAGAATTTATTCTCTTAATGTTCCTGGGTGTCTTGATTAATTTTGTTCTTGACTTTTTTTTTTATTTTTATGCTAAATGAATCTTCATTTTCCCCTTCTTTTTATTTCTCTCCTTTTGTTCTTAATTTAGTGCTCGCCTGCCCAGGATAAGCAGACAGCACCTGGGACAAATTGTTTCTGCTGCTGAGAGGGGAAGCTGTCCAAATCACACTTATCTTTTCCTACCAAACTGGGGCTCCAAAACTTAACACTCCTCCTGTGGCCCCTGGATGTATGCAGTGGTGCACTTTAAGATCTTCAATTGATTACTTTTTTTTGCTCAATGAGTAGAAAGGATCTCCAATAAAAAGACCTGAGCACTTGACTTCTGAGGACTGTCCCAGGCTGGCACTAAGCTCCTGGTTTTTACTGTAAGGCAGCTATCCCCATACATCTGGTTGAGGGTGAAAATCCAGAGCCATTTTCAAGAAAAGTGACGTGGCTGCTCAGTGTGAATCATAGAATTATTTAGATTGGAAAAGATCAGTAAGATCACTGAGTTCAACTGTTATCCCAGCACTGCCAATTCCACCAATGCCTAAATGCCTCATCTAAATGTCTTTTAAACACCTCCATGGATGGTGACTCCACCATTTCCCTGGGAAACCTGTTCCAAGGCTTGACAACACGGTGAGCTCACCACACACTTGAAACAGACTGACTTCAAACAAGCTATTTCTGTAGCTACCAGGTGATGGGATGGCCCTTTTCTTTTGCTTCTGCTTTAGTTTTGAGTGGGGTAAATCAAGAGTGCTTCAGATGAAATCTACTGCAGCTACTCAAGTGCACAATGGCATGAGGAAAAGCAAGCCCTTGCTCCCAAAAATGGTTTTGCCTCAATGTGTTGCTGCAGGACAGTTGGTTGGTGTAGCTTCTTTTGAGTCCACAAAACAGTTTATCCCAGCTGAGGATGCCTGTGTCTTATCCCAGAGAGGTTTTCTGTGACTTTGTGTTTTGCTTGGAATGTTCCTCCTCTTCCTGCAGGAATGGACCCATCTGGAGCCCACAGAATTTGGCCAGATTTTAGCCCCAGTCACTGAAAAACAGGTTCAAGACTTTTTAGCTGTAGCAAGTGTGAACACAGGCCACCTCCACCAAAAGGGAATGAAAGGAAAAAGTACAAGCACACCTGGGCTGGATGAACCCTCAGAGCGAGCTGTGAGGGCTGAGGCTCCCTGCTCCATCTGCCTCCAGCTGGGATGGGATGGGACAGGCAGGCCTGGGGGACATTAGCTGGGTACCAGGAGGTGCTTGGGCTCTCTTTCCACTCCACTGCATGTGCAGCAGCTGCTCCTCACACATCCCAAATGCTCTCTTGGTGATGGCAGTGATAGCAGAGCTGCCAGCCCAACTCTCCAGCCCTCTGGCAGAGGTGAAGGAGGCAGCAGGATGTGGGCTCATTTCCTCCCACAGATGAGCCACTGCTTACTCTGGCTCTATCTACACCTGGCCTTGGTCTTGCAACTGTAAATATAATTTTCTAAAGAGTGCTGGCCAAAGCTCTTCATTTTAAAATCTCTTTTACTGCCTTGTGGTTATTTCACAGGCCATACACCCTCTGCAGTTCTTTTGATGCAAAACAGAAAGCTAGGATTTAAATTTCAACAGAACTTTCCTCAAAATAAATGTACATCAACAACCCTGTCTCAGGGCCCTGCATTGCACTCCTGGAGACAGGATTTGGTCCTCTGGTCCCAAGAAATCAATTAAGCAAATGTGTTTAATGGTCAGATCTTTATTGGAGAGTGGGGAATGGAGGGGTCAATAACATCAGTTTGGAAAGCCTAAACACACCAGGGTGAGTAGACCTTGGAAAGCCTTAGCCAGGGTGAGCTTTCTCTGTTCTGGGAGGCTTGTGGAGGAAAGCAGTCCCCAGCCCCCTTCCCTACCACTTGCCCACACATCATATCATTCCTGCCAGTGGGAAGGATGCTCTGTTCTGCAGAAGATGGTGTCTGGGACTCTCCAAAATGGAGACGAGTAATGTTCAGCTGCTGGAAATGGGAGGTTCCAACCTCTGCTTCTGCTAAGTGCACTCATTGTCCATCACAAATGGTGTGTTCCCCTCTTACCGAACTTGCTGATGGCTTCTGTCCCAGCTGTGCCCGTTGAGAGTCTCCCTCTTGCTGCACTTGTGATTAACCTCTCTCCTCAGCCCTGGCCCCACAGACTGCTGTAGCCACCCGTGTGTGCTCCTGTTTCAACAGGCAATTTATTGGTTACTGCAAACCTTAGCCTCTGCCTTTGTTTTCATCTTCTGAGTCTTCCAGCAAGCCCTGTGGCATTTCAGCAGTTTTAGAAGAAATGGTGACATGCTAAATCCAAAGAGAGCATTCCCTGCCTTGAAGAATGGAAATCAAATCCTATCCCTGCAAGGCCCCTCTGTGCCAAACACATTTTCTGCAGGTGCCATTGGCTTTGGATGATCCTTCACACTGGGGTGACACTAACGTGGAAGGTGCCATGCTGCATATTCAGGGGAACTTCTAGCTGCTCTGGACTAGCAGAGCTCAGCTGTGGATTTTTCCCAGCAAATATCTCAAGTATGAAAAATAAATTCAATTAAACGGAGAGTAAGTTACCAGCAAGGTGATATCTTAGTTAAAAATTGGGGTGATGAACAGATTGCTGGTTGAAAAACACTTATCATATAGTTGGGCCTCCTAAAAATCTAGAATGAAATTTAAAAATCACAAGGTCAAAAATGAAGATACTATGTCATTCCTTTGTAATTAGAAAGGATTTTTATAAATAAGAATATTTTCCTAATCACGGCTCCAGCTGATGCAAAAAAACCCTGACCAAGAAATGTGATAGGAAGTGAATGCTGGAAAAAATTACCTCCAAAAATACAAAAATGTAAAAATATATTTCAGCCTGCTGTCATTTAAATTTTATTTTATTTCAGGCATGGATAAACAAGGCCAACACTCTAAGCTCTGATTCTAGTTTCTTGGTCTCAAATAATATTCAAAATAATTCCCTGCATTTTGGAATTGTGAAACATTTCTTTTAGTAATAGGAGACAATGGACAGCTCAGGTGATTAAGTGATATGAGTTTTTTCAGTTATATAGGAAAATATCATTGTGATCATGAGAATGAGGTTTGAACACATCAATTGTTTTATTTCTTTTACTAAAAAAACTTTAGGGTCTATTTCAGCCTTCAGGTGGCTAAAAAAATCAAAGTATCTTCAACCCTATCCTGCAGTTCAGGCAAACATATGGTGTTAAAGTTCATTTGGCTTGTTTTTGATCAAAGATGGGAGAGAATTTTGGAGTCAGGGAAAACAGAAACCTCTCCTTCCTTTGTCTTCCCTAATGATGTCAGTGCTGTGGGACCACAACAGAGATAAAGACAGCCCCTACTGAAAGGCAGAATATTTTTCTCACCACTTGCATTTTTTTAAACTTAATTCTTTGTATTTCCAAATTATTCAGAACAGCTGAAGCTATGCTACACTTGGGATTTAAAGCTAAAGGAAACAATAGAAATCAAACATGATGCTTCCAAATCCTAAAAGCTAAAAGAAGCTAAAAGAAGGGTAGTGGTATCAGGGGATTTGCACTTACAGAGCTAAAAACCACGTGAGTGAAGAGAACATGGGCAGATTGGGGCTGGAGAGAAGAAGTTCTATTTCTGCATGGGTTTCTCTGCCACCAAAGGAGACATTGCACTATGCCGCGTTGTGTGATGCATATGCATGTATCTATACATAAGCAAATTAGTCACACATAAGTAAATTCATTCATATATCATGTTTGGCTGGTGAGAGAAGCTGAGGGAAAGCTTTGCATTAATGAAAGTCCATATTTTGCTTCTGTGCAGTTACCAGCTGGAAGCTGATGATCTCTATAATATTTTCAACCAACTGCAAAAGACCCACGAAATTTCCCCTCAGGCCTTTTGAGATAGAATTTCAAGAGACAGGTTTTTCTTTTTGAAAAGCCTTAATGTTCCTTTTTGACTGGTAAGAGGCAGAGTGAGTGAAAGGGCCCAAAATTCTTGCTCCTGAAGTGATCCATTTAGCTCAATACCCAGGCTCTCTATCCCTATAGTCAATTGTTGTTTAGAAAGGCACCTTTCAGCTGCTGCAGATGTGAGCTCTGTCAATTATCAGCCTTAAATGGTTGGGTTTACACATTTTTGTCTCCAGTAAATTCTACTATAAACTTCTTTACCTCTTCCTTAATGGCTTCCTAATGTATCTTAGTGAAAGATGGATATCCCACACTCTCTTTTAAACACCTCATTCCTTAGATATTTTATCTTGACAGTTCTGCCTTCCACAGCTGGCAATCTCCCAACCACAGAAGCACGTTTTTGTCTCCTGCAGGCCTACCATGACTAAATGTTATCGTGGCAATTTTATACTCGGGGTTATCGTCCTGCGGCACCGCAACTGCCACTTGTCATCTTCCTCCACAGAGCACGGGGATGGCAGTAGAACAGAGGGATTTGTAATGCTGCAGCACAAACCCCAAGACACTTGATACCAAGATGCTTGGATAGTCAGGATCAAATTAGCACACATTAAACAGCTCACCCCAGGCTGGCTCACTAACGTAAAGCAATGGCTGTCGGGTGCCAAGCCAGATGTTCCAGATGGGCACTCTGTGCAAGTGCACACACCACATCAGGAGCTTTTCAGTGCTCACTGAGGGGCTGGTAACCTCCACATTTACCTGCTTCCTGAGAGAAAATAGTTGCCATTATTGATTCAAGCAAAGCAGTAATTAAAGAAATGCTTCAAAAAGATATGTAACACAGCCTCCAAAGGAATAACACATCTCTCTGCCTATTCCATGTGGCTGAATTTGCTTTCATTTTGCAAAATCTAGGAGAGTGGTATGAAAATCTGCCTTCAATTCCAGTTACCAGAGTTTTATAGAGAATAATTTCTGTACATGCTTTAAATTGTGTGCTGAAAGTAATGCATGCTAGCATGCACTGTGTTGTGATGCCCAGCGTGACCTTATTGATGACATGCTAAAATAGAACATTTTTACTCAAGATACTTGAAGAAAAACTTGGTTTTGAAGTGTTTCTTGGTCTGTTTTTTTTTTTTAATTTTCAAAATTATTATGATAAAATCAATATTTTTTAGTATTTTGAGAGTGATATATGGTAATTGCTGAAGCTGGGACTTCACCATTTCTCCCCTATAGCAGAGTGTCTCAGGTAGCACCTCAAAATAACTCTTTATCTCTATTTTTAAATAAACTAAACAGAAGCAAAAATGTGTTTATGAAAAGTGTTATAAATGTACATTGCAAAATCCTATACTAGATGAAAAATAATATAGGAAAGCCAAACTGTGGAGCTAGAAAAATGTAATTCACACCCATAATGGGTCTGCTGGCCCTGCTGGCCCCTAATAAAAGGTATGAGTCTAAGAGGGGGAGAACATTGAAATCAGTGCTGCTCAGGGAGATGTGCTTCAGCTCTGAAATGCTGACAGTTCAGAAAGACTTCATTTTTCCTCATCAGTGCCAAGCTTTAAAGTTTCCAATTTTGGTTTTATCAAGAAATCAAATCATCATCCATTTTTTTCCAAAAGGCCAGCATTTTTGAAAAAGACCTCATGATTTTGTGTGCTCCACTGGACAAAATACTAGAAATTTCTTGAGTTTATCTTTCCATGCCTCTTTGTTGAGAAGAGGGGTAATGCAGCTCATACCTATATGGGTAGCCCACATTATAATGATACGTTCGTAAGGAAATTGAATCTCAGTAAGAATCCTCATCCTCTGACCATGCAGTCTGACAAAGGTGAGCAGTTTCATAAACATGTACTAGCTGGATACATTACCAAGCTTAATGCAAATACACCCATATCTTATCTGCTGACTATTTGATATAAGCTTAAGGCAGTGCAAATGCTTGTCTTCCTTCAGAGAGAAATAGATATAATTGCACCACTGGCAAAATTAAAAAAAAAAATTCTACTTGTATGTATTTGTGCATATTTGAGAAAAGAAATGCTATTTTCCCCCTGAAGGAATGAGAAATAACCTGCCCCTCTAAAGGAAATAAATGTATTTTTTAATCTAAGGTGTATTAAAGTAGCTGGAAGATTCACAAAGCTTATCTTCTTATAAAATCCAAAATCCCGAGCTTTCAGCATCCAAGGGACATGTGTTTTAGGCATTATTTAAGAACAGCCATTCTGCAGACTTTAAATCAGATACAAAGGTAAAGGGGAAACTATTCCTGCTTTTGCAATATTTATCACTTTCTCTGAAAAGCGTGGCTGCAAATGACAGAGTCTAGTTTCATATGTCCTCATGCTGGGCATACAATTAAGGATCTGGCTGCAGCCCCCAATTTGCGTGGCAGAGCAATGGGAAAGCATGCCAAGCAGTTTGGTTTTAAAAAGCCAGATTACAGGCTGCTTGTGGAAAAAAACCACCTCCCCCACCTTGCCAGAGAAAGAAATTCAGCAGCCTGGGGATGGAGAATGGATCAATTGCCAGAAATTAGGCTGCCAACTCACTTCCCCATGTTCTTTCTCATTATTGCTCAAATAACCATTTGTACTCACACCAGATGCTTGTTAATCAAGGCCAATTAGTCTGTTTTGCTCAGAAAATTTCCAACCGGCAAGACAAATAGTTCAAATAGCACAGAGGTCAACCAAAGCAGGAGCACCGGTGACAGTTTCATGTGTGTTTAGCCAAATAGAAAGCAGACATGGCAAGGGCATGCATGTACAGTTCCCACGTGGATTGCATTGTATATTTACCCCAGGGTAACACGTGAGGCTTGCTCTGGTCAGGCAGAAAGCTCAGACAGCAATTCAGCTGCTTCAGGTGCTTGTCTGCATGTTGATTTAGACTAATATCCTACGCTGATTTCCTAATCTAAGTTGCCCAAAATGTCAAGGTAAATAAGGCTTAAGGGCAATAATATTAAACAAGATCTTCAGGGGTCCTTTCCCAGCTGGGTATGCTGAGAGCCAGGTCAGCCCAGCCACTGCAGCCAGCCATCCATCTGCATCCTGCCTGGGGATTGCTCTCTCCCCCTCTCTGCAATCCCATGGCAACCATCCAACAACCTGACAGCTTTAAATCTTCTCCGGCATATGTCAAAGCAGGTTGAGGAGCCAGCAGGCTTGCTCTACAGCTCAGGCTTTCTAAAATTTGTTTTTTAAGTGACATATGGTAACAGAAAGTAATGTGATCAGGTGATATCACTTTGCAGATCCATCACGGTAAGAGGGGGCAAGGAAACACAACAAGAATCCCCAACATCAGACAAGAGGGGAATGTAGTCTGGGTTGTGCAAAAATCTGCATCATGTCTCAAATTTTTCGATTTCCTAAATGCTCTCTCTTTCTGGAGTTCTAGATATGGGAAAAGGAAGGGTGGGGATTTACTACAGCATTTCTAATTTCCTACCTGTTATAAGACTGTGGTACTGAAGTTTATGTTGGGAGAAGCTTTGCAAACATAGGCTTAAAACATATCCAACATTATTCCTGTTTTTATTTGAAATTGCCAATAATAAGAGTAATTTTCTCGGAATTTATCTATGAGTTTCAATTTCATACACTCACAATATATTCATGCTTGAAAATTACTTCTGACTGATAAAAGGATGTTAATACCTTATTTTATCACCCCATGCATTTTCTATTCTATTAAATCAGTAGAGCCATACACAACAATCTCAGTTAATTCCAATATAACTCACAGGTATTTAGTAATTTCTTTTGGTTGATGTAAGCTCATTAATGCACCTTTGTTTTGGCCCATGGCTCACTCTCTCACTTTGCAGAGAGATTGGATTCAGTGTTTATGTCTGTGTACTCTCACGCCCTTATTTTCAACACAGCAAAAAATTTCTTCCTAAGCAGACCAGGACCACCCAAAGTAATTTCATTCAAGAACTGGGCTGTCTTCAAACATCAGTGGCCTCTCAAGATAAAAGGTCAGCATGTTAATTCACCACAGCCCAGATTCCAAATCTCTCCCCTTCTAGAAATGAAAGGCATTTTTAAGAAGACCTCCTGTGCGTGAAGTTGTTTGCATTTTTGTCCAATGGGATTGTTTGGACAGGGCTGTCAGAGACTTTCCGAGCACAGAGAACACAAAACAAAGACGTGTTGCCCTGCTGCTCTCTGGGGCTGCCAGGGTTTTGCTCCTGCTGTGGTGCACACACAGGCACTGGATGTCATGTGGGGCACTCCCAGGGATGCAAAAGTGTCCAGGTGATTTGTTATGCCCACGTGGCTCAAACTCTGGTGTTCCAAGGGCAGCTCCTGATGGCATTGCAGAGGGCCAGCCCTCAGGGAGGCCCTGTGGCTGGCTGCAGCAGGACCAACCTCAGCAGGGTGGTGGCACAGGGAGGGAAGGCTGCAGGTTGTGTGTTGCCATCCCCTCTCTCTGTCCTCATGGGGATGCCCCAGGGAAGTGCCCCAGGGATGTGAGAGATGCTGGCCATGCTGCAGGGCACAGGCTGGGAGCAAGGCACTGCTCCTCCCTCCTGCCCCTGTGCCACCCAAAGCCCAGCCCCAGACGTGGGCAGCGGCAAAAGCGAGCAGATGGAGAGCAATAAAAATGTGTTGTGCCTATAATGCTGATTTATTTGTTTGTTCAGGGAAAGGAATGAATATTCAGAAGTGGCTGGTAAAGGTGTTTGCCCTGTCACAACGCACGTACACCTTTGCACCAACCAGTATTTATGAATGGACTCGCCCCAGGGAAGCTGGTGGTGAAGCGACCCTGATGTCTCATTATGGGTGAAAAGTGAAGAATTTGTAGATTAGTTCATGAAATATATCTCATAAAGCATAGATATTCATGTCTACAACAACTCTGTAGGAGATAAGAGTCCATATGTTGTAAGATGTAAATAATCCTTTCCAAAATTCAACAACATGTATCGATGTAAAACATGAAGTTGAGTGCTCATTGAAGATGACTTTTAGAAGATTTATCCTAAGCTGCTTTTTTTTCCTCATCAGACTCTTTGAGAGCCACAGCATTAAATCTTAAATTACTATGTGCAATGCAAAATTCTGGCAATCTTGGGGTTTTACTCCATTTCCCTTTTTTTTTTTAATTTTTGAGATTCCAGCTGTAAAAATCTTACATCTAATCAAGAGTGTATCATCATGTGCTTCCCAGAAATTGGGCTGAGGCACAAATTAATTGCTCAGCATTGCAAGAAATGTGCTCTATTTAACTTTTTGCTGAATTCCCTTCTTACAGAATAAATGTAATTTTTGCACCCCACTTTTCTAAAAGCTGATAGTTTAAATGTTTGTAAAAATAGTAAGTTCAAAAAGATAACCTGTACAAAGAGATGTACTAGTTTCCAAGTCCATATAAGGACAAATAAGACTTAAAATATCTACTCTATAATTTCCTGGGTATTTCATTTGTGAACTGCAGTTTTTCCATGAACTAAATGGAAAGCTTATTCATAGAATTAGAAATAATTGTAATCTTAGAGAGAGGAAGAGAGAAGTAAATTACATCCAAACTCCCTTAAAGGTTGGAAGACTGTAATTTAATCTTGTAATCTGATAAACCAAGACAAATGAGGCAATTGGCAAACAGGTATTTTAATCAAAATACCTCTAGAAAACCACACAAATAACAAACACATGCCAGATCTGAAAGACACATTCATTTCAAAGTGCTGATTTAAGAAAATCTGGCCAGTATGTGACTGACTGAATTACCTCCATATTTCTGTACTTCATGTGCGTAGTATTTTCAATTTTAGATCAAGAACATTGCCTTTAAAAATGGCAAAGGCAATATCCTAGCATAGTCCCAGCAGAAAGACAGTCTCTGTTACATGCCAGAGTCATTAACCTAATAATTTTTTCATGGCTGTAAGTTAACCCCTGCAAGCTTTTGCTTTCAGCAGCTGCTGCATATTAAAACCTTCCTCGATTTGACTAAGCCTTTGAATAGTTGCATTCTGTAACGGGCAAATTTCTATATCGAGCTTGTAGTCAGCATTTTATGAAACAGTTCCTATTGTTATGAAAATGTTTCCCTGCCTTTTTGTTATGTGCTTTTCTTTCTAAAGCCGGCTGTTGCTGTCTTTGCATTTTTCTGTTCAAAGGTCAGGTCAAAGGTACTGAATGGTTGACCATGGCTATGTGGAGTGTAAGTGAACCCAAGAATGGCCTTTCTGATTGATCATCTATTGAAACAGTGAGAGTGTTATGCCTTTGGATTAAAACGTAACCCAGGGCACTGGAAAGCTGGAGCTACTGGCTAGTTGTGAAATATGCATAGAGAACTTTCTATTGCTCACAGTGTTTGATGTGGATCTGAAATTCCATGTGAACCATCCAGGTCTTCTTCCCATAACCTCTGTGAATGGCTTTCCCTTTGCTTCACATCTCATTATAAAATGATGTCTGTAATGCGCTACACTGGCAAGGAGTTACTGTATCTGCACAAAGAAGGAGTTACATGTGAAATGCCCTTTTCAACACTACCTCCTAATTTAAGGCAATTAAGAATAAAACCTGGCAACCTCAAGCCTTCCTCTTAACCAGGGCTTTACTGAAGAGATTGGCTTGAAGCTGGTTTGAGAGCTGACTATATTTTTGTAGGCATGACATGATATTCCTTTTAGAAACTTGTCCTTGTCAAAAATAAACCTATTTTGCATTTCATGCATGTGGCAGTAGCTGCTCTTAATTTTTGCTCTTGAGTTTTAATGTAGTACATTGCAGCAGTTGTACAACAAAGAGAAAATTTGGTATAACCTGAGAACATGAAGCAGAATAAAGATCACTGCTAATGTTCACTCCCACCTTCTGCCGTGTCATTACTTCTGCAGTTAAGTAGTTGTAAAACAGCATCTGTGACACCAGTACCTGTGCTTGTGCATTACAATACCACTTAATGAGACCTTCTTTGGTGTAGCAACTGCTGTTTTGAACAGTTTCTTTTACTTTTGAAGACAGAGCAGGGACAGCATCATTTTCAAATTATTTATTTCAAAAGCTTAAAGTGTCTCCAGCCAATTCCAAGCAGCTGGGTCTGGGACTCGGTGAGCTAACAGGGCATTCCTCACAGAATCCGCTGACATTTCATTGTAACAGTCGAGATGACAACCCAAACCCCACATGCCATCTACTGAATATTAAAACAAAATGGGATGGATCCCAGGAAAGCAAGGGGGCACTGTCCCTCCTCTTGAAGCCCAACTATGAAAAAATACTGGGTCTTTAATACTTTCATCTCATTGTCTAGATACCAGCTTTACTGGTATGGGGCTTCAGAGTCACGGCTTGACAATCTCAGTTGCTGAGTCCAGTTATGCCACAGTAGGATTTTAGGACCTGCCTAAGCAGATGTCCAAGCCCTCTGAAAAATTATTTTGGTAGCCCTTATTTATTGCACGGCAGAGCCCTTGTAAAAAGGCAAAAGGCACGACACCTCATTCTGGTTTATTGACATTTCAGATTGTCTCTTCTCACTAAACAGGAGGATATATATAACAGAGAGCATTGTAGGGTTGGGCTGCATGTGTTTGTGAACAGCAGGAACATCTCTGGATGATAACCAGCATGATGAAGGCTTCATAATGACTTAAAGATGACTCTTCTACCTAAGCAGATCACAACCATACCTTGGAGGGGTCTCCACAAGTTACCACTTGCTTCCAGTCAGATCCTGGCATCAGCTTCAACCAGCCAATTACTCCTTTTCCAAACAAGCTCTCTCAACAAAAAGCATGTGCCATTCATTGGTCCATGTGACAATTAGTAACCAGGAGGGCCTCAGTGACCCACAGCTCTGTAACAGAGTTCTTGGTACTCTAAGGACACAAAGGATGTCATTATGACAGTAAACAACACATTTAACTTCAGAAAGCCTTTGGATTAAGAACAAGCTGTGAATTGGGTGGTCATTACTTTTAGATAGGATCAGATCAGTATGACTTGACCTTTGATTTTATCTGTGTTGCTGCAGCTGGGAGGAAAGTAACAACGTAGTTTTTAATTAGGAGACCATAATCAGAGAGAAAAGGATATTGCCAGCTGCAATCTATGCCTGTCAAGTAATCTGAGTTTGAGAAAGCTTGCAAGTATGAGTGGTACTGCCTGCGAGGGGTACAGCAAACAGAGTACATTATGCTATGCAGTTCCTTATCTGACATTCTTCTAGACAAACTGTGGCATAATTCTGTGCCTTAATGTTCTTAGTTGCTTATGAAAAAAGGGCAAAGAAAAGCTTTTCTCAGCTTCCTTGAGGCAGACTGACTCCCAGCATTAGAGCCTCATTTGCCCTGGATAATCATAAATTGCCCCATTACACTGCACCTCCTCTGCCCTCTGGCAGTGGATTAAGTAACTCCAGCCAGGTTATGGCTCAAGTTACTCTTGTGTGTGTCACAGCACAACACAAACAACATCCTTCTTACCCAGGCCCTGCGTGTGCATGTGCAGTTATTAGGGCAGGCCATAGCCCCATTATCTGGATGGTATCTGTGATCATCATTAGAGACAGCCCCGACTAAGAGTGCTCTGCAGCCCTACCTGCACCGAGTGAACAGTTCAAGCAGCCCAATGTGTTCCCCAGATGTGCTCCCCAGGACCAGACACTGTGCAAAAGCCCTGCTCAGCCTGGGCTGTGCTGCCCTAGAGGGGACTAATGGCATGGTTTCAGTTAAGCTTGTGCTCAAATGCTTTCCTGGGCAGGGGCCAGAACTATCCATGTCCTGCTGGTCTGCTTAAACCCACACGGCTCCAAAGACATTTGCAAGAATTCTGCAGAGGTAAATCAAACCCCTAGACTTGGATACAAAGTGAGCTCCATTTTCCTCACACCATCCAGATGTATCCCATGGAAGAAATAGAAATTTATGGGATTTTCCACTGATGGCTTTTTGCCCAGCTCAGTCCTTCTGTGGCTGTCAGAGCTGTGGTTAGAGCCGGACCCCAAAACTCTGGCAGGCTGTCATTCCCTCAGAATGTGCAGCTTCATCAAATACAAAATATTTCACAAAACTGATCTGATTTGGCCACAATAAGGTTTTGGGGGAGAAATGATAAATATTTGTTCCCTATGTTTTCAATATTTTAAATAATTTTTTGGTGTCTCAATTTTAAAAAAATTAAAAGATGTGGGCTCTAAGTTATAAATATCTCTCTTCAAAAGACAGGATGCTGATTTCATGATAAACACAGCCAGTTCGGGGTAAGAAGAGAATCTCTTTCAGCATGACAGATCCAGTCATCCAATTTACTATAGAAAATTAGGCAGCATTTCATCTAGGTATAAATTAGTCATTTTTGTCTAGGTATAACTTGATCATTTTGTTACATATTCAGAGAGCCTGAGAGAGAGAGTTGTCCTTCCTACAGCCAACTCACTCACCCAGCATTGAGGGCTAGGTTGGTTCCTGGTGCCCTCTCACCTCTGTCTGGAGAAAACTCTTTCAGACACAAACCCTGGAAGTCCTGAAAGCTCTATTATAAACAAACAATTCAACAGTGTCCAATACTCAGTGCAGACCTGAAGGAGGATTCCTTGTGTCTCTAAAAAGGGATAAGCACCCCAAGGGCCCCTGTCCTGGGTTGAAAGAAGCTGCAGAGCATGGGAACTCTGCAATTTGCTGACTGGAGTCAGCTTAAAAAGCAACAACACCCAGCTAGGGAAATGGGAAGACTCAGTGTCCCATCAGGCATGCCAACAATCTACACACAAACCAGGCAAACAGAGACCACAGTGGAGTGTACACTCCCAGTGACACCTGTTTGGGACACAGCTTGCTTCAACAAGCCTGTGCTTCACCACAAAACTCTCACCTAGTGCTAACTACTTCTCAAGAGAAGAAAAAAAAGGAATTAAGATTATTAACATACCTGCAAGTATTGTTTTGTTTTGCTTTTCTCTTATTTCTAAGACAAGTGTTTGGGGGTGAAGAAGGAGGCAATTGCAATTTGAGCAGAAGATAAAGGTCAAAGTCGCAAAATCCTTTGCCAAATGGACCTGCTGCCCTGAACACAGCTTTAATCACAGTAGGACAATGTTCTCTATTTTACCTTAGTGGGAGATCTCTGTTGGCTCAAATAAAATGGATTCTCCTGAAAGAATGAAATGAGATGACAGTGTTGATATTGTCTTTGAATGACCTCCAAAAGAAAATCAGGAAGTGCATACCAAACTTGATTTGAAATGTTCTTGTTGTACTGACTGTGGAAAAAAATAATCAGATGAAATATCCTGATTATACAATTCACCAATATAGAGTGAAATGGGAAATAGGAAATACATACAAACATCCCTATCCACAGGTTATATGGTCTTTTCAATTTTCATAAAGCACAGAAGACAATGAATAGCAGGGCATTTGAAGTGTACAGAAATATTTCTGCAAATCTAGAAGCAATGAAATGTTACAAAATCCTGATTTAAAAGGGTAAGAATTGCTTTTCCTTTTCAAATCGGTGTGTATAATTTTTTTTTGCAGTTACTTAATCATCTTCCCATGATTATTTTTAACTAGCATTTTGCTTTCAGACATTTGATTCTTTTCTCTGTATTGAAATTTTTCAGGCTATTACCTTTACCTTTATCCTATTATATCTGATTTTCTTTTAAACAAGGGTCTTTAAAGGTTAGTGTTGCTGCATACTTTCCTTTTTCAAAGTCTAGCCAGATCTGGGCACTGATGAAATGGTTCAATAGTGTCTTCTCTTGACTTTTCATTCCCCTCAAGGGAAAAAGAAATTTTGCCTTGGGGAACAAAAGGACAGTTCATCAGAGTTGTCAGAGCATCAGAGCTGAACTCAAACACTATTCAGAAACTTCAGGAATAAAATCACACTTTGTGAGATACATCTGTAAAAAGTGTGATACTTTTTTTTTTAATTGTACCTAAGGAATTCTTTCCTAAGAAAACACTTTTTGATTGACTATCATTTTTATCACTGCATTTTTTTTTCCATTCTTGGATCATTTATATCACTACATGCCAGAAGGGCACAGTCTGTTTTCAAACATAAGGCTTTCCTTCCCTTGACAACTCAGGTGTGAGACTACAGGGCAAAGGGCTGTTTCCATTAGCAACTCCCAGCTGTAAGAATAATCAGAGTGATGATAAAGATAAAATGAAGTAAACTAAATATAATAGGCCTCCTGGATGAAAATTTCTGAAAATACAAATAAAAGGCAAAAAGCCATCTTTTAATTAGCAGGAGGTTAGAAAATGTGACTAATTAAATTTCCAGAATGCAATAGGAAATTACTGTCTTCTGGCTGCTGCTCCATATACTGCTGAAATCAAACCTGATCTCAAGGGGCTGCCTGACAGGGTCCTTGCATTGTCACAGGTTCCATGACTGGATTCAGAGCAAGCCTGAATGGCAGGAGGGGATGCTTCTATCCACACGGGCACACCAGCAGCCCAAGGCTCCCAGGCAGAGTGGAGACAGGGCTGCATTTGGTTGAAGGGCTGCACCGGGAGGCAGGGCTGCCCTGGAAGACAGAGCTGCACTGGGAGGCAGAGCTGCACTGGGGTGCACGGCTGCACCAGGAGGCAGGGCTGCATTGGGAGGCAGAACTGCATCGGGAGGCAAGGCTGCAATGGGAGGCAGAGCTGCACCGGGCTGCAGGGCTGCATTGGGAGGCAGGGCTGCACTGGGATGCAGAGCTGCACTGGGAGGCAGAGCTGCACTGGGGTGCAGAGCTGCACTGGGAGGCAGAGCTGCACTGGGGTGCACGGCTGCACCAGGAGGCAGGGGTGCATTGGGTTGCAGGGCTGCAATGGGAGGCAGGGCTGCATTGGGAGGCAGAACTGCATTGGGATGCAGGGATGCACCTGGAGGCAGAGTTCCAGGCCCTCCAACAGGCAATCAGGTTTGCAGAGCTCTTGGAGGGTCCTGTCTCCCAGGTGTGCCTCCTTAAAGCCGTGGACACCTTGAGCCCCTCTCCCGGTGCAGGAACCCTCTCCCTGCCCCTCCACGCTAGTGTATGCCAGTATATGCCCTGTAATTATGTGTTGGTTCGCTGCATATCTGTGGAGAACTTCATTCCAGAACCATCCTATGCAAATGGCTGCTGCACAGGGAACTCTGACACCTAATGGTTACAGCAGACATCTGGGCATTCCCAGAGGTAGGGGAGTCACAACATTTGGGACGGGTAATTTATGCATGATTGTTTCTCCAAAGAGCAAATTCTTCTGCTTTACTCCCTGGGGATATGGTGGCAGAGATATTTTGCTATAGTTGCAGTCATATCCATCTGAGATTTCCCTCTGACTGGTCTTGACAGTCACTCCCGCTCAATCCAGCTCTAAGAGGCACCTAGTTAGTCAAGCTGAAAAGTCAAATGTATCCCAGCATGATTCCCACCTCATCAATCCAGCGTGACCCATTGGATCACATACATGCTGATGTGCCAGTAAAAGCAGAAGCACCAAGATAGAAAACAAAACACTTACTGTTATTACTCTATGAATTTGTACTTTTTGTGATCATTCACAAGCCAAATAAAGCACCATCACAAGGAATTCACATTCAAAGAAGAAACACTTGAGTAGATGAAAGCTTAGTCTGAGACAGTAAGGTGGGGAGGAATAATTGAGTCTGCTTCTCCAGACTAGCCAAGATTGCTTGGAGAGCAGGATAATCAACAGGGTGCCTACATCCACAGCTGCTGGTCTGAGGCATATGGGAGCACAGGCTGAGTCTGAGGAGAGCAGACCTGCAGAGGACCTCACATGCAGAGACAGGAGCACTAAATTCAAGTCCTTTCAAGGGATGTTCCCCTCCTCACCCCTTTCAACATCTACTTCTGGGAGGGAAGAGATGACTCAGTGACTCAGTTACTGCCTAAAGCATAAGAAATATAGTGCTCCGTGTTAGTCTGTATTTTCTTGTCTATCAGCACCATTGGCAATATTTCTGCTATCAGAATGGATTGTATGCTATCTCCATCCTGTTTGCTGACAGTACATAATCCTGTGTTTTCTCTGTACTGCGGTGCCTAAATGGATTAGTACTTTGGGACACAAATTGATCAAGCCCTGTTGGAGCCCATTCTCCTGAAGAATTCCATATACAAGTCATGCTGGAATCACATTACTCTGAACATGTAAGAGGTTCTTCAACAGAAAAATCATTATTTAGAACACAAACCCTTGGCTTTCTCTTGAATTTAAATACACAATTGCTGATTTTAAATAGTACTTGGATTGGTGATGAGATGAACACTTCTAAGGTCTGATCAGGAAGGTTCAGGGCTAAAAGCTACAGCAAGCAGAAATTGTGCAGGCTGCCAATTATTTCCAGCTGAGATTCTGGTGTCAGAGAAAAGGCAGGCTGGTAGGCAAATAGAGATTGGTGTATTTGGAAGAGGGAGAAGGTTTTGGCTCCCAGGAGCTGGTGATTAGTCTAATATCTCTGTTTGGACTCAGGTTTGAGCTCAGTCTGCCAGAAAAAGAGGAAGACAGTTTGAGCAAATTATTTATCCTGAAACCCATCTCAGAGACCTTGGGGAATATTTTTCTGAGCTTTGTAGCAGTAGTATAGTGCTCTTGGGAGATTAGAGATTGGTTGAATAAGCTGCTCACATGTTAACTGAGAGCATTAGGCTGATTTGTCTGAAAGACCTTATAGACAGGGAAAATAAGAAAAATGCTTGTCAAAGAACTGATGAAGTTGGTCAGTTCTGAGCCTGGTTTCAACTGTTAGACTATGTCATGACAGGGAAAACAGATTCTGCAATGTCAAAGAAATACCTTGGTATTTTTATTATTTGTGAATATTTACTTGCTCTGTCCTTCAGTCTAGACTCTTTTCCTTGTGCCTCTTGAAGATACAGGGTTAGGGTCTTTCCAAGACTGTCTGTAAAAGATAGAAGTGAATTCACTGCAGGGTTCACTGCACAATGGGAAAATGCTTCCCTGCCTTGAAGGATAGTAGAGGAACAATCACAGGTGCTAATGCATTCTGTCCCTAGAGCTTTCCTTCTTTCAGCTGGCACAGATTAAACAGAAGGTGAGCAGCAATGACCTTCAAAACCAGAGTTCCCATCCATCCCCTGGAAGTGTCCTACACTGGCACTTGCAAATCCTTACAGTTCTCAGATACAAGTCTTTACTCTCTCAGTAACATGACTGAAAATGCAGTGGCCCACATTTTCATATGTGCTCAATTTTAATTGCAGTTATTTCAGCCATCTTCTCAGAATATGTTCTCCATCACATTATCATCCCATGAAAGCTCTCAGTGACACAAACCTCTCAAAAGCATACCTGTAGCTCACTGAATGTTGGCCTGGTGTAGAAGCACTCATGAGACAGGCCCAAAGCTGCAATTGCTCTAAGGAGAGGTGCTGCTGCTGCTATTCAGAGCAAACTGGTAAAGCTAATGTGTCATTTTCAAATCATTCTGGCTGACACAAGAAACTTCAAAAAATAACGTTCTGAACACAGAAGTAAATTCAGTGTTATCCTTTAGGACTGCCCAGATTCATCAAAGGAACAAATGAAAATTATCACAATTGTCCTCTGATGATTTATATCTGTCCAGAGTGACATTTGCCATCTCATGGCAGCAAGATTCTGAACTGCTCCTCAGTCATGTGAAAGAGTTCTTCTCATCTGTGAAAGACAGGTACGAGGATGGTAGAATGTCTCATGCATTTAAGTGCAGCATTAGTGAGTCACAGTGGTAGATTCAGGCACACTCAATAAATGGCATGGATTGCTGGTCCCATTACTTTTAAACCAGATGACTTGTTAGAAAAAGCGGCTCCTTGGAGCTGCTTGGTCTTTTAATGTCTTCCCTCCTTCTCTTCTTCACTGTAAATGAAAATAAAAAGACTTCATATACATTCTTTTGTCTAAATCTGAAAATCTCATGCTGTGACAAAGTAGAAAACCTGAATTTTGCAGGAAGTCCATTGTTTTAGTGCATTGTTTTAGTGCATTTTCTGCAAGCCTCAGAGCACAGAAAAAGAAAGGAGCAAACAAAAAGAATGGATCTCTGGAGGTATCATGGAACTGAGCAGAGAAATACAAATTCTTTCAATTCAGATTCAAGACTCTGGGACTGGAGTTGTATATCATGTAGCTGGCCAGAGTGGTGACTAATCTGAGATACTGGTAGGTGACCTGAAAGAAAAGGAAATCACTGAGGAAGTTTTGTTGCTGTTGGAATTTCTGAGAACCAGAGAGTCTCCTCATACACATATATGTTACAGACTCACACAGTCCCATTGAAGTCAAATATTTGTGTGTTTGAAGTTAAAATAATGCTTTCCTTTCTTAGTGGATGGAGGCCAGTGAGCTCCACACTTTCCTGAACAATCTTGAAGCAGTTTTCTTCTCTAACTCAGTTCCCTTGGCATAAGAAAAAGCTTTCATAGGTTGTCATCTCTGCTTAGCAGAGGCTTCTTTCATGGATAATGTGATGTTAAAGAAGAGATGAGTTGTCCCAGGAATACCTCAAAGCAATAAAGCTAATATGATGAGAGGAGACAGCCCTGATCTGAGCAGAGACACAACTCCCTCCACCCAGACTCTAGTGGCAAAAGAAGATAGTGTCTGTGTGTTAAGGCACATTAGGCAATGAGTCATTCCTGGCAGAGAATTAAATTTCTTATTTTTGATCTACAAGGGCAAGAAGCCCTCCAGGTCCAGAGGGCCTGGACAGAAAAGAAACAAGACTTGTGTCACTTAAGCTTGTAGGCAAGGCAAAAAAGATTTTTCACGAGTAGGCTGAGGGATTTAGTCTGCAATGCTGCACATAGGAAATGGGTTCTCATACTTACTCAAAGCTGCTTCCTTATGTTATAGCAATTCTTAGGATTAATTGTTTACAACCCACAGGAAATATGGAGAAAAATTATTCCAATAACACCAAAAAGAATTTTGAAGAAACTGCACAGAAATGAAAGTCTAATCCATCCAAAGGCTGTCAGCACATTACTGCCCATGTTTGCTTTCCACTGCACCACTAAATAGATGGCAAAATGCAGCATGAAGTCTGCCCTGGGACTGGAGTCACTGCAGGCAGGTCTAAGTGGGTTATCGTCCATCCTCTCTGTGTCCCTGCTGCCCATCACAGCTGGGTTTCCATAATAACACCAGCATAGCTGCAGTACTTGCCTGTTTGCCTGATGCTGTCACCACAAATGGCATTGTAACTGCAGTGTGAAAAGTAATCATTCTGTTCTCACCTCTGAAAGGGGTTTGCATATTAGCACATCAGAGCCTTGCTCTCTTTGGGATCAGACTGTCAAGGAGTATCCTCCAGCTGTCTGGTGGAAAGCCAGGGAGGTTCTAAAGGAGCAGCCCCTGGGTATGACCAGAGCTTGGTATAATAGCAACTCCATCCCAGCTCCCCACAACACTGGTTTAGAAGCAGCCCCTCTGATCTCACCTGATGCAGCAATTCTGCAGTACATAAAAGATGTGTTGTTCTTATTATTGTACACAGAAATTTATTCAGAGCTGGAATAGGCCCCATTCACTGAGGCTGTCCTGCCACCAGCTTCACCTTCTCTGTAGCTCCTCTCAATTTCAATTGCTTCAACTGGATAGAACAAGAAAAGGGAAATTACAGTTCTGTTCTGCATTTGACTGGACTGGTGATCATTACATTAAGAAAAAGGAGAATCCCACCTCTCAGTTTAGCTTTTCTTGTTCTCTTTGTGTCTTTCGTCTGTACACGTTACATATATATATATATATATGTATATATATATATGTATGTATGTATATATGTACACACACATATACACATGCATATATACATATATATTTTTTATATGTGCTACTTTGTTACCTCTCAAGCAATCAGAACTGTGTCCAAATGTGTGGCAGAAAAAAAGGCAAAAGAATTCTACCCAGAGGAGCATACTAATTTTATGATGGCACAGCACATGCTGTGTGTGCCTATGTGTTCATAGGGTTTTCATTACTTGTCCTACTTACCCAACTGCAAGTTTCTTTTCCCAAACCCTAGCCCTCAGAAAACCTGAGGCACATAGTTAAGAAGTCAGATGCTAAAAATCCCAACCTAAATGTAAATCCAGTGTCTTACTGTAGATGCTTATAACAGCATAAGAAAATCTCTCTCAGCCAGAAAAATTTACATTTTGTTCAGCTTGACTGCTTTTTATGCATATAAGTTCTCTTAATGAATTCACAGTTTTGAAAAATGAGACTTTTCTTTCTCTGTGGTTGGATGGACTTTTCTCCAGAGTCAGCTAAGCAAAAAGCTTCAGATAACCAAACTGAGTTTTCCTTTTCTGCTTTCTAATGGCTTTGGCTTGAAGTGCTTACAGGGAAAATAAAACTCTGTCAGGTGATAGTCTTAAATCAGGGAGAGGAGAAAACCAAGAGGAAGGAGCCATTAAAAAGCATGTGGGATCCACAGCAGCTCGTTCTGGTGAAGTGCAGCTGGCCATCCCCTCAGAACCCCCTGAGCCTCTCCTGGGCTCTGGTGTCTGCATGAATCATGCACTCCTGGTATAAAGCTTAAAACTGCATAGCATATTCCTTTTGTACCACTCAACAGCAAATAAAGTAGGGCAAGCATATTCTAAATTTATTTGTGATCAGATTTTCTTACCTAATTTTCCCATTTTTAAAATACATTCAGCATATAATTTAATTTAAAATACATACAATTATATGTATTTTATACATATAATTTAAAATACATACATTGTGCTTCCCCTTCCCCTTGCTCAAGGTACAAGTGTGACATCAAAGGCCCTGAAGTTGCAAAGTTCAGCGCAACCAAGATGGAAACCATGGCTGTGCTCTCCTGGGATAAAATTTCAGTTCCAATTATGTCAGGACTTTGAGAGACAGAATTTACCATGCAGCCAATTTAAACCCCATTTCTTTCTCTGATGTAAACCCTGACTTATCCATATATAGAGCTGCTTATTTCATCACTGGATAATTTTTTTCCAGGGTACTGTTCATAAGGAGAGTCTTAAGGAGATAAAAGAAAAAGGAAAGAGGAAGGAGTGTAGTTAAGAGGTTTCCTTCAGCTTTTTATTGGCAGATAAAAGTACAATCCTTGCTGAAACCAGTGATGATTTATTTATTGGCAAAAAAGGTCAATTAAACTTTATAGTCACTAGTATCCTGTTAAAAAATAATAAAACTAACACATATATTAAATAATAGGTTAACATTAACGGCAAACAATGTTACCATCTGCCCTGTCAATCAAAGTGTATGCTGAAATTCTTCAGTGAACTGGAACTGTGGAAAGAAAAAGGGATACAGCATCATTATGGCAGCCCGGGCTATAAATTACAGGCAGTAGATATATTGCTGTGAAAGCTATATCATTCCTTAGAATGAATTCAACCTCCTTGACCTACCCCTTTTCTTCAAAATTTCATCTCTCTGTGTGACCACTTCTTGGACTGCTGGTACAGGTGCCTGAAGATTTTGCAGCGCGTTTAAAAAGATGAGAAACGACAAATACTTTGACGAATTATCTCTCAAGCCTGGCCATTGCTGCAGCACTTCATGCATTCTGATCAGACCTCCCAGCTGTAATGAATTCACCCTTGGAGGAGGCTGTGAGGGCAGTAAAAGTGCTTTTGCAATGGGTGAAATCCAGTGATAGCTGTTACAGCAGGCAGTACCCAAACCTTGCCTGCTTTTAGCCCGAGCAGGAGGACCAGCAGGGAGGAAGAGTGAATTCCTGGGAGGACTCATAGGATCAAGGTTAATCAGACCTTTGCATGTATGGAAATATTTTTCCTGGTTCCAAAATAAAGAAAAAAAAGCAAAACTATACATGCAAGTGAAATTCCATGTGCAATAGAAGTCTGATAAAATGTTACTTCGGGTCAATCAAAATTTTCCACTGTTATGAAATCCAAGCGCGTTGGTCCAAGTTTTCCCTTTGAAAGCTTGTCGATGTGTTTCTGTGTGAAAATAATAACAGTAAATTGCATGTGGGAAAAAATCATTTCCAAATTAAAACTGAAAAGATTCCATTCCAAAAATGTTCACAAGGCCCACTTCAACCTTAAGGGAATGCTTTGTTTTGGGACAAGAAGTTCTGGAAACAAAATACTGCCAAAACTGACTTTTTTTTTTTTTTTTTTCAAAGCAGTGAATTAGAGAAAAAAAAATGGGACTTTTCCGTTAGAAGAAACTTTGGTTACAAAATAAACAGTTTGGCTGTGCTTCGCTGAGCTCCAGCATCATAGTGTGTACCTGAGTGTCAGGAGACAACTCTCAGGTGGCATTAGCTGCTGCTAAGGTGACACTGGGGGAAGATCCTGGTCATTGCTGTTAGTTAAATAGCATTTATTGTTGAACTCAGAAATCTCATGTGGGATCAAAATGATATTTGCACCTTGGTGGATATTACTCAGAAGTGCAATCCAAGCTGGAGCCTGTATCCTTTTCAGCCTGTAGACATCCTGTCATTTGGGTACAGACACCATAAGTGATATGTGGATTTTGTTTTAATTGGCCGTCTTCAGTAGCAGAGAAGCCGTTCTCTTTTTTGCAGGAGGCAGCTTTTGTTCCTTGCAGAGACCATGTTGAGGGTCAAATTCTGCCTATGAAAAAGCAGGTCGTGATTTGAAAAAGAAGGGCTGTTTCCCTATATTTCCCAATATTCTTTTCAATATATTGATATCTAATCTTTTTCTATTTACTGGCCTGATCTGCCTAGGGAAAAGAGATGGAGCGTTATACGTGGCAGTGCCACACACAGATAGATCATCCGATCAAGACAAATCTCCTAATTTAAGAATTATTTTAATGGGGTGGGAAAGGGCAGCTCAGTTTTGTCACCTCGGCCAGCACCCGCGACATGCACGGCTGCTCTCATTGTGGAGGAGAGCGGTGCCCATCAGCAGGGCCATTACTGCCGGCGGAGCAGCTGCAGGAGCTCCGTGACCCCCTCCCACGCTTACACCGCCGGGCCATTATAATTGCAACCCGCAGCTTAAAGTCTTCATTAAGCTCTCCCCGAGCCCTGCCTCCTGCTCTAAGATCAGCCGCTCGCCGCCCTGACCGGCGGAGCAGCGAGGAACATCTGCAGTTCAAACGCGATGCATATGCAACAGCGGGCTGCGGATTAAAGGTCAGCGGGCTCCTCCGACACCCGGGCCCGTCCCGCCCTTGCAGGGTGTCTGGTGTCCTTTGTTCGCAGCCCCAGACTCCTGCCAGGCTTTCTGCCCGCTCGCTCAGCCCGGGTGCTGCGAGGCTGGAGCTGCCCCGGCCCAGGGGCTGCCGCCGGCCAGCAAGCGGGTCCGTCCCTGCTTGTCGCAGAGCCCAGCGAGAGGATGACTGCAACAGCTGCAGTGCCGGCTCGCTCATGACAAATGGTCCTGTCACTCTTCTTATTGATTAGCAATGTTATGACATTTCCCTTCAAAAACACAGATGTGGCACGGGCAGCGACAGGAGCGCAGCTCTGGGAGGAACATAATGTTTGTCTTGTTCCCATTCTCCTCTCTGCATCTGTTCATATCCATGGCGATGCTTTCATGCACTGATTCTTTTATCAAGAAGAAGCAGCGCGGGAGAAGGTGAACCCTGTGCCTGGGTTAAAGGCAAATGTGGCTTGTCACACCAGGGGACCTGGGAGTGCAGATGACAAGCGTGGCTCTTCCCCCCACCAGATCAGTGTGCAGGGAGACAGCTGGGGCTCAGTCAGGCTGGGGACCTGGTGTGGCTGGTGTTTTTTAAAAGAGAGTGAAGGTGAGTTGAATCCATATGTGATTTCAGAATCCTTTTGAGAGGTCCTTGGGTCATTTTTTTTTGTCTTGGGATGTACTGTAAAAAAACTCGTAATGCCTGTAAAAGTTTTGGAGGTACAGTTAACTGCAGCAGGCTATCCCAGGAGTACTGTGTCCTTTACAGACCACTGTGCTTCACCTGAACACACAGCACCTTCTCCAGTCAATGTCACGGGCACACACACCTCCATGCAGAGAGAGCCCAGGATCTATGTCAGAGGAGTCTTACTCTTTGTGGCATGCAGATCCTGGAAGCATCTCAGCATGCCCCTCTGAAAGGCCACGCCACAGGCTGTCCATGAGCTATCCACTTTGGGCAGGGGAAGTTATCCAGGTGATAACTGAATATCTGTGTTTCACAGTCCTACAGGGAAGCCATTCTTTTATCCCTGGAGCCCCAAAAAGGGATGTTTGCGCATCAGCCGAGTTGTTCTTGTGGGGGTGACCCCCAGCTCCACTCCAATTCCATGGAAATCCTTCTTCCTGCAATAGAGAACGGTGACCTAATTATCGCCAGGTGCCAGAGGCTTGGAAAGGGCAGCCAAGGAAGGAGAACACCAGGACTGAGCTTTGGCATGAGGAGGAGGGTCTCAGGCAGCAACAGTCACAGCTAGGGCATTATAAAGGTATAAAAGTAAATAATTTTTTTAAAAAGGTAAAATATACATGTTTGAAACATGTCTGCATCTTCTGGGAGCTGGACACAACAGGTGGGGAACCTGAAAACATCTGGACACCAAGTCTGAGATGTGCCATTCCACACAGGGTTAAGCTGTGCATTTCTGGGAGAAGCCTGCACTAGTGAGCTGAGGGCATCTCCATGTATCTCTGCTCCAATTTTCTTTGTAAAGGCAAGTTCTGGTCACGCTCCTCTGATCAGATTTCTCTGGAGACAAATCCCAGCTGATATAGGAAAACCCAATATTTTCCTTAGTAAGGGCATAGCTGACCTCCTTGTGTCTGATATTTATGGGCCAAAAGACTTATACTTGAAGAGATTCTTTATTTCACTGGCATGAAAGAGAGCGAGGTTTTTTCTCTGAGCATAGAAAATATGCCCAGTTTAATCTTCAAATGGCTTAATGCTTTTCTTAATAGCCTGAAACATTTAATTCAGCTTTCAGCTTCACTTCCTTAACAGGGGAGCTAGTTAGAGGAAAAGCAGTTACCTTCCAGTTCTAAAGGCTGTTCCTTGGAGGCTGAATTAGGGCACCGTGCATGGTCTGCTTTAAGAGTCTTGGAAATACCTGATAAACTGACTCTATACACAGCAGTTATATGTTGTTGCATTTGAGGGATCCCTGTATCTTTGGAGTCAGAAAAAGCAAATTATGTCAAATAGAATTCCTTTCCTTGACCAAAACCTCTTGCAGTGCTAACACAGCTAAAATGGGCTGACCCACCGGCTTGATTTGCATGAACTTGAAGCAAAGCACATTAGCATGATTGTGTAGGCATCACTGTACAGACCATGCTGGTAATGAGAAGCATATTTGTGAATGTCTCTTGTGCAGCTTTCAGCACATTTTACAGCCAAAAAGAGATATAGTCTAGAGAGAAAAAAGAAAAATACAACAAAAACACGGGTTTGACCCCCAGGCAACCTGATGTAGATTAATATGAGTTAAATGGAATGTGACCAATTTGCAAGGCATTTGGTTTGTATCTTGAGAAATTGAAGACAAGATCATTTTTCCCTGCAATCAGAGTAAGCCTTAGGCTATGAGCTCTTGTAGTCTCTACAATTGCCACAGGCTTCCTCCTTTAATATACTAGTATATCCTAGAATATTTCTTACCATTTTCATAGTCCAATGATGTGATAGATTTGCCAGTGTGATACTTCTGCTGCCTTTCCTTGGGAAAAGCCTCCATTAACTGTAATGTGTGCTTATAGCTTCTGTGAGTTTCATCAATTTTTGTGCAATATTTTGCCCACAGCTGTTCATTTATGCAAGAAAACTGTTGCAGTAATCGACGTCCTATGTAGGCAGGGATTATACAGTGAGAAAAGCATTTTCCACTCACCAAAAGGTCATAGTTCCTGAAGAAGATTGTTTCAGGCTGGTTAAATTTGGATTCACTGTGGACCCACAGTTTTTTGTTCATATGAGAATTTTTACATATAACCAAAAAAAAAAAAAGTCTCAAAATTATGTTGTTCTGGGGGTTTTATCAATGATAAAAATTCTTTGACGTCTGAGATTTAATGGTGGAAATTTTTCAATGCTTAACCAAACAGATTGGAAGACTATTCTCAGTGGAGTATCTGTCTCAGAGAGAAAGTAACAGAGGTCACAAGGAACACAGTAGAAGTCTTCAAATACAGCCCAGAAAGTATTCAAATACACCCCTTCCATAGCCATGAAGTGAGCTGCACTTCCTCTAAAATTCATCTCCTCTATCACATCACACCACCTTCTCAGGCCAGCAGACAGCCAGGAGACCATCCCAAATATTTCAAGTTCAGTTCAGTTTTCTCCCCAACACTTTGCAGCTATAATTCAGGAAAAGATTTGCCTTTGATTTTCAAATGACGCAAAGAAAGTGCTCCAAAGGCACAAATCCAGCAACTAACTTCAGTATGCCCTTCAGCCTTCAATGCTTAAGAGAAAAAATATCCATGATATGTTTGGCAGTCTTCCACTTGAGTGTGTGGGCAATATCACTCAGGAACATTTGGTAGCTATAGATACAAGATGTTCTGTAATTGTTAAACTAATTTGTTTGAATAATGGGTTAGAAGGGACAAATAGAGGTTGCTTTTCACTTATTTATTTATTTATTTAAGAATTAAGACACAAGGACTGAAAGATGGGCCATTCAGTAATCATGGTTTCAAGCGCAGAGGTTTGCGGCAAAGCAAATCCAGGACCAATTTGCACCTCCAGTTGCCACCATCCAGCTATCCAGTTCTGCAGCCACTAACTCAGAGCAGAGAAGCAGCAGCCATGAACCACCTTCTGCCCAGCAGTGAGCAGGAACAACCACCAGGACACTGTGCCTTGGTCCTGGCTCCAGGTCCTGTCTGGATGCCCTGTCCCTTGCAGAGTTTTGCATCACAAAATACAGAAATCTTTCCTTGGCTTTGCAGGCAGAAGAAGGGTATGTTTCCAGTGATACTTTGAGCCATGCTTGTTGGAAAGAGGGATATGGGACTGTGCTGTCAGCTACTGATGCCTTGTTAAATTCTGGATGCACAATGGGAGAGGAGGTTTAAGCATCTTGACTGTTCACTGCTATTGCTACCTTCTGTACTGTGCCAGTGCTAATGGAGTGTGAGCCCTCACAAGCAGGGCAAGGTGGCTTCAGTCTCCCTCTCTCCTCAGTGGTGCTTTTGAGAGTAGGAGAAAAGTAGATTTATAATATATTCCTGTCTGCAGATGTAATGGGAAATGAATCATCATCCTTTTTAACATTCTCTATTCTTCACCAAAAATTTTATTGGTTTAAATATGGTTTCTTGGAAATGGATTTCCTCATGGGATCCAAGATAAGTTTGGAGGGAAAGGGGCTGTTGAAGACCACTAAGTTCAACCTCCTCTTCAAAGCAGGGTCAGATTGACAGCACAGGTTAGGTGGGGCATTGTCCAGGTAAGTTTTGAAATTAGTCAGGTGGAAGAACCAGAATTTAAATAGACAAATCTTTAGATAGTGCCTTGTTCTTTATTTCTTGAGTGGCTCAAACTGAAGAAGATTCATACAACAGTATGTGGTGCCACAGGCTGCCCCTCCAACCACTTTCCCGCTCGCATTTGGACTACCTGAAAGTATCTGAGTTGGAGGAGTGTATCTTCACTAATTCTCAAGATCAGAGCCCTTTATATCATTGCTGGATTTGGGCATTCCCATCCCTCTCCTTTAGGCATTCAACCCTCTCCTTTCAAGACTTACTGCCCCTTTTTTCCCCTCCACTTTTCAGGTCACAGCCTTGAGTTCTTCAGGATGGCAGCCCTGCCCTGTGCCTGGGGAGGATGGCAGGCTGCTCATCAAGGGCATGGGTTAGGCAGGAATTTTCTTTCCCCTCCTGTTCTCTACCCTGAGATAGTTGTGAAACTGATGGGCTATCTCTCCTCTAAGTTCAGCAACAAAGCCTCACAGCTTGTAAGAACAATTCAGCCACAATTAGTGTTGGTGTGAAGCCAGGGCCTCCCACAGATGAGTCTGCCTGGTCCAGTGCAGAAGCTACAATCCCTTTAATGATGGGAGGTTCAACTAAATTAAAGTTGACCCTCAGGCTTCTGGCAGCTAAATTCCAACAATAACCTTTCCTCCCACCCTTTCCTCTGGAAAAAAATCCTACCAACAACAAACTACAAGTGAGATGGGGAGGAGACCTCACTGGTTTTAACCTTTAGAGGACAGTGGATGTGTCCAAATCAGACAAAAAACACGATGTCTCCTGGTGAAGTGCCATAAATAGTGCTATCTCCCAGTGTGATCTTTGAGAGAATCTGTTTTGGGGAAAGAACAGAAGAAGAGTCCTAAAAAGAGCGCGTGAAAAATGATGAAAGTTGCTTTGAAGTGAGTCTGAGAGCTGCAGTGCTTTCAGCAGCTTCCCCCTGGAAGCCCTTGAAATTCTATCTGCAATAAAAGGTACCAAAAGAAAACAGCTGGCAGGAGCTGTTAAAGTGGAAACAATACGCAGTTCAGAAGATATAAACAGGATGGGCACAGAGCAGACTGAAAGACAAGGTATGGATTTGTTCTGTGATGGAAACAGCCCTTCTGTCCTGGGTTGAGACAGTGTGACCAGGGAAACACTGCTGGCTTTAGGAAAGTGGACTGGGAAAAACCAGACTTATCACTTGATTTTCATGGGATCATGCATTTTGCTTTGCACTGAGGGACGGGAGCACCAGATCTGGTCCCCTGATTTTTTCTGAACAGTCCCAAAGTTGCATTAAACAGATGAGGGTGTAGGGGTGTTGTGATGAGTGGCACTACAAAGGTAAGGGCCAGTCTCTGGTATTTTTACTCCAGCAGCCCAAGCAAGAGCCCCTTTCCAGTTTCAGGACACTGAGGCACACTTCATGTTAGAAGGGCAGGAATACTTTGCTTCCAGCTGTAGAGATGAGTCCAGACCTTGTGCAACTCTGAAGAAATGGCAAGGCTGTGGCCAAACTCAAAGCTCGTAACAAAATATAAACCCTGCTTTTGTCCTCACTGATACCACTGTCTTTGGAGATAGAAACTGGTGACCAACACTGGGGTCAGAATATGATCCATCTTTTTGTGCAATGCAAAGAGAGATTGCTAATGGAGTGTACATGGACCTTAACCTGTTCTGATTTAGAGAAGTAAATCTTAGATATTGTTGTGGTTCCCAAATCAGATCTGTAGAGCTCTACTGAAGGGGCTGAGAGCAAAATACAGATATGGGAGAATCATGAGGAAGCCATGCTCAACCACATCTGTAAAAAAATCTCCCATGCTCTGATCCACTATTGATTCTTCCCATGACATCACCCATGAAAGGTTTGCTTGGAGACCTCTGCTCACAGGGGAAGGAGTATTAATCAAAACTTTTGTCCTGTCTTGCAAATGCACTTCAGATCAAACACACTTCTAGGGGAAAACAGTAATTCAGAGATGTGGTGGGAGTGGAGCAGAGAGGAGCTGAGTCATATTTTCCATCTGCTTTGATTTTTGTGTCATGCAATTCTTATTCCCCTGTTCTGGTGTAATTATTTGTAACCATTAGATTATCCCAGTATTAGAACAGAAGCAGAACTGTATCCACATTGATTTTCCAGGCATGTGTTTTTTCAAGGAATATTAAAATACAAAAGAAACAACCTCCAGTTAATTTTAGAAAGATGTGAAAATATTGGCATCGGGTCATTGTGCAGATGACCTAAGAGATTGTGTCATGGTGTACTTACACTTTCCTCAAGAAGTCAACTTGGACAGAGCCATCCTGAAGAGAGGGAAGAACAGCCAGGATTTACATTTTCTAGATAGAAGTTAAATCTTCATTTGGAAAGGATCTGGTACCTTGCTTATGACTATAGGATAGGCAGGGAGAGAACTGTGTCTGTGATAGTAAGTACCACTTTTTTCTGTGGACAACTTATCTGCTTTCAGAAAGATCCCAGATACTCAAAATGCTTTGTGGGTTTAAACATTACTGAGGACCTGGGTCTAAAATGCCTATTTAAAAAACATCTCACACAATTCCTGCAGCTCTAAGTACTTTTATACTCTGAGGCTGCAAAACTCTTTCCCAATTGCACCACTTTTATTCTGATTTGCAACTGATTTAGCTCCCCATAAAATCTGTGGGCATCCCTCTGCTTTCTCTGATAGATGTTAGATTGGGTGTTAAAGTAGAGAAATTCTGCCTATCTAATCCATAGGCACAGATACTGTTCAACTTGTTATTAGAAACAGAGATTGGAATGGAAGAAAACAAAGGGCTAAGTATGTTCAGGAGTGGGGAGACAGAAATGCCACCTGCAGTGAAAAGGTGATTCCAATATCTACAGGAGTACTGGGCTGGAGTACTAGACTGTGTGCTATCCAATTCCATTTTCTCTTACAGCTAAATCCTGTGGAATGTAATAAAATCTAACCTAATTTAATAAAATCTAAACTTAATCAAAAGGCCTTTGAGCAAGTGAGTGAAATTTAATTGTGAATTACAATCTGACCATGCAGTTGTGGATCCAGTAAAGTTATAGAGATTATTCCCTGTTACATTCTGTAGGTTTTATAAGCAGGCGACTTAAGATAAACTGTATTAGAGCACTGAGTTTCATTCTTTTCAAAATCTTTACAATTCTTTCAATTTGTATATTGAAAAGGAAGCCTTTTTTCTTTATCATGAATTTATAGCCTTCATAGAGAAACTGCATCCTTTTTACTGTTTGTGTAAGCATTTAATAATAAAAATTGTTAAGCTTCTGCATAAGGTCATGGGACATTAGAATGCTCAATAAGTTAAATATAGCGATTTTGGATTTCTTTAACAATTCTGGAGTGTTAGTTCAGATTTTCTTTGATAAAAATGTGAATTGGATTCTCACTTTAAAATTTTCATATTCAAAATTAATTTTATATGTGATTCTGTGCTATAAGGATATGCAAATTATTTGTGTTTACATTAGCGCATATGAATACTAACTTGAAACATGCAATACAAAGAGGAAAACAAGGTGGTTCTTGACCCAATTTTCTCTATAGAGGTCTGCCTTGCTGTTCCTCACCGGCCTCTGAAGAAAATTCTTTTGTAAGTCCTTTAACTCCCACTTCAATGTTGCTTAACTGAGAAGTTCTATATTTCTGCTAACATACTGTTTCAAGACAGTGCAAGTCAAAGTGAATATAATTTACAGTGATAAATGATATTTCAGTGTAGAAAACACCATCTCTATCCTGTCTTCCACATCAGATCAAGATGTGGTTTGCACAGAGCTGATCTCCACACCACTGCTTCTCTGTGTCAGATGTCCTTGAGACTTGGTTGTACATTGGATTTTCCATCCTTTCTGTATACAGAATCAATACACACATGAAGAATTGAACGGTTAATTCTAACAGGTGATTTTTTAAATATTTGCCATTTGTCTACCCTGATTTTTTACTTCCCAAATATTGTTACTGTGGCCAGCTTAAAACTTGAGCCTATGAGGGCTTCTTTGGCACACTGCAGAAATAAAATAAATGTGAGTTTCATGTGCTCAGCAAATTCTCTGCATCTTGTGAGATGAAACTTAGTTTTCAATCTTCCTGACATTTTATTCAGGGCTCAGTAGCCTATTGAAGTTGCTGTTACTGCAAACCACAGGAACTTCATAACACTGTTTAGAATAAGCCACATCCTGTTCCCCTCCTGGCAGATGTTGGTTTTTCATCATCTGTCACCAGGAGGGTTACCCGCGGTGCCTGAGGATGGGAGTGACCAGATCCCCAACATCTATCCTGCAGCCATCCATCCTATCCTGCACCTATCCCACACCTGTACTACTCCCACCCACCCTGCCTTGAGCTGCTGCAGTACCAGGGCCTCAGGCAAAGGCAGCAGGATGGGTTTTGCTTGAATGGGAAATGATGGCATCACAGCCAAAACGCTGTGGGAGGGTAAAAGGGGAGAACAAGGACGTGTAATCTTGTTATACTCCTGTCCTCACCTTCCTCCCCCTGATCAAATTTAGTTGGGGAAAATAATGCATGCAGTAACAGCCAAAGCTCAAGCCACACAGGGAATAACTGAGCAAATGCAAAATGATGGATTCAAAGCAGAACATACCATTTCTTAATGCTTCTCTTTAAATCACCATTTGGGTCTTAACTCCTGGAGCAACTTCAACATACGCTGACTGTCTCCTCAGAAGTGCCCTCTGGCAGGGAACAGACTCTGTGTGCTGTGTCTTTGTCTAATTGCATTTCAGCACAGCACAGTGAGGAGAAAAATAGAGAAAATGAACTAGTTAATTCCACGGTCAAAACCTGTCTGCTTTTGGAAATTGGAGGAGAGGGAAATCCTTTCTGCTTTGCTGAACTGTCCTGCGTAGGATGTCAAACACTGCCATGCTGGCAGTGCTCAGTGAACACTGAAGGATAGCTCTCAGCTGCTCACATTTGTGCACATCCACAGGTAATGGTTAATGGGACTGCAGTAATTGCATGGATATACTTGCTTGGTTTCCCCACACAGGCTGCTTGTTGATATACATTAATTGTGGGGACAAAGGAAACTATTCCAGGGCACAGGTACTTTATGCTGACTACTTAGAAGCATGTCTTACAAGCTGAAATTTTGCATGAATGTCCTTGGCCAATGTGTGATGAGGCTTTTCTGTATCTCTGTATTTAAATTACTTTTCACCCAAAAAGAAAAACACATTAAAAATCATCACATTGACTATCCCACCTTATGTCTTATGATATTATCCTGTGTCTTACCTCTCAATTACACCATCAGTTTATGGGGTTTTTTTGTCTTACCTTTCAAAACAAGCCCTACCCTCTGTGAGAGGCTAAAACAGCTGGGAGAGGGGGCTGCTCCACCAGACTATGCTCAGGAGGGGATTTAAGGAAAGGCATAATCAGGAGAGGCAAAGAAAGCTTTTGGTAGGTGAAAATCTCCCTTGCCCAAGCAAAGTGCTCGGGCTCTGTGTGAGAATGAAACTGTTTTCTGAGACAAGGTTTTGCAGTAAGTACTGTTTAACAGACATGCTTCATGTGGTAGAAAAACATAGGATGATAATATTTACTATAGAGGAGATAAAAATTAACCTTTTCTTCATCTCAGAAACAAGGGCATGCAGGCAGATGAGCCTGGACTCTGGTTTCAAAAAGCACCTCCTATCCTTTTTTAATCAGTGGGAGCATTATTGAAAAAACAAAGGTGGAACATGAAGCTAGCTTTATTTTTCACAATCTCCTACACTCTGCTGTGCTAAATCAGAGCTGGCAAATGACAGTTGCATCAGGACTATCCTCCCAAGGATGAAGGAATGGGAAGGTATCCAGCACAGCATTAGTGCGACCCTGAGTCTCACAGCAATGCTCTGCTCTGCGGCTGAGCCTTGAAGTCGTCCGAGGAGAAGAGGAAGGGGGAGTGCAGTCCAGAGGGGGAAAGATGGATGATCTTGTAGCTGACCCATTCTTTGTTCATCTCTCTGGCACCACATCCTTTGCCACACAAGTCATAAAATTTCTTACCAGTAGCTGTTTTGACAGTGGCATAATAAAGCTCAGAAGGGAATGAAGAAACACATCCAGAAGTGTCAAAATAATGTAGCATACTGTGTTTGCACTAACGTTATTATACAGTGGATTATCAGTAGTTACACCAACACAAGAGAAAGTAAAACTGAAGGGTTGAGGGTTTTTCAGAGGATCAGACATATTTTGCTTTTGCAAAGTACCTTCACGTACCTTGAGAAAGTGTCTTTATTGTTAACCTAAGAAAGAATGATTTCCTTGGAAATGAACATGATTGCTATGAAAGTCTCTGGCAGAATACAGGCAAGAAAAAATACAGTCTAGTATCAAAGTGGTCCGGAAAGACATGATTGAAATCATGGGTTTCATTTATTTTGAACAATTTCTCATCTGGTAACATTTTTCCATACTATTTTAATGGCTCTGATACTCTTACTCCATTCTAAAATTAACCTTCACCTTACATGAACTAAAGAAATTTCCTAACTGCATCCGTATGCAATGTTGTACAGAATTGTTAGCTGCTGGTACTAATGGTATTAATTTCAAATATATTTCAATTTTCTTTGAAAAGCAACATAATGGAAACTGAAATTATATCAAATGCAATAATAATAAAGGTGAAAAAGTATGTATATATAAATGTAGCAGTCAGAAAGTTCCCTGATATTGGTAGCAGTTGTGTCAGACTCTTTAGGATCACCCTACACCCAGCAAAAGGCCGTGGGCTGCTACATGGTGTTGGTAGGGAACAGGAGAGGGATTGATGGTGACATGAAATGAAGTGACCTGACCAAGGCATGCTGTTAGGTGCCAAAGAGAGGAGCAGCAGATAAAACACAGGACTTGGGAGTCCCCAGTGGGTGACGTAACCACGAATGATGCTCCTTCAGACTGTGTTCCATGCAGTCCCTCTTGTCCAGGGACACAGGACACCCACGCAGAGCTGGGAGGGTTTGAGCCCCAGCACCACGACAGCCACCCCTCTGCAGCTCCACATGTGAGACCCATTTTGCTCTTTCCAAGGGAAGTCAGGGTCAAGCCTTGCTGGAGCCAGGGGAGATTCATGGGAGCAGTGGGGATTTGCTCCAGCTCCAGGTGAGCACCAAGTACCTTTGGTCAACAAGTTAACACCCAAAAAATTGCACTTGCTGCAATGTAGAGAGACCATGGCAACAGAGTGCTTGTTGTGTCAAGCAGAAGATTGCAAGACCTGGACTCCTGGCCATCAGTAATGACAAAATATTTTTAAATTGGCCATGGTGCCTTTGAAATGAAGGGTGCCTTTCTGGAATGAAGGGACGAGGGAAGCCCTGGGAACTTGAGCAGAGAGGAGTTATGGAACTCAGACACAATGGGGTTTGTGATGGAAAGAAAACAACCTGGTGGCTTCGACTGTTTCATCATGCTGTGGAAAAATAAAGTCTAGAAATAAGCATAGAGCAGCCACGTTAAGGGATGGCATTTTTAAAGTTCATGTACAATTCATCCTCCGTGTCCCCAGATATCTGCCACAAGAAAATGATGGCTTCCTTGGATTTTTTTTTTTTTCCTAGTTTCTTTGAGGTTTTGGAGATTTTTTGGGAGAGGAGGAGGTTGGGTTTTTTTAGTTGGCACTAATATCTGTTCATTTTTATATACATGGCCGAGAGCCTGAGGGGCAGGCAGACGTCTTTCAGATCATCTGTCCTATAAACTCACTGGAAATTACTCGGTCCTCCTTTGCCCAATTATTTAATTCTCCAAATGTTGATACTAAAGGAAGACATGAAATTAGCTCCGGGGCAGGCTTAACCTTTTCAGTCCAAGAGCTCCAAAATGGATTTTTCAAGCCAAACACCCAAGTTTTATGACAAGAGATGTGCACCAGTTTGGGTTTGCCTGTGTGGCTGCTCAGGCCCCGGCTGCTCGACGGTGGTTTCCAAGGGCAGAGCCGAACCGCGCTAATTGCACGGCATTTATGGGTATGTGTGTGTGTCATGCAGAGCCCTGTGTCCTCCCCAGATCATCACTCATGTCACACACGCCACAGGCACACCCAACAGCTGTGAGGTGACCTGGAGATGGAAAGCTCACATCCCATATCCAATCCCCAGAGCCAGATGGGCCCGTTCCCCAAATGACTTTATAAATTCTAATAACAGCTCTGGACAATGGCAGCAGGTCCCACTGGCTTTCCTGCTGACCCCAGGGAGCAGCCACAGGGGTGAATACCTCAGCTGGTCCTCTGGAAAATCCCCTGATACAACGTTTGCCCCCACCCTATCCAGCTGCAGAGGACATGCCAATAGGAACATAGCAGAAGAGTGGAGGGATGGATGGATGGATGGATGGATGGATGGATGGATGGATGGATGGATGGATGGGTCCCCACCCTCTGCTTCTGATGAGCAGGAGAGGACCTTTCTGGCAAGTCACTGAGGGAAGGAAAATGGCCCCATTTTCCCAGGGAAGTGGCTGTCAGTCCCAGTGGGTGGCTGGTATAGCCCTTGATGGCAGGACACCAGTGTTTCAGGTCTCCTGGTGCCCCAGGAGAGCTGTATGCTTCCAGGTGTTTGCTCACTCCCACCCAGCTCCTCACTGCTCAGCTCTAGTAAGAGTCACTCTTGCTCCTCTGTTTGTTTCATAAGTGTTTAAAACACAGCACCTAGTAAAAACCTGCACCCAGCTAAGCAGGACGTTTGAACCTTGACCCATGTGTCTTAAAGATTTAATCTCTTTTTGGTTCACTAGCAAGGTCTGCATTAACTCAACATGATGGTGTATCTGCTGCATGTTTCCAAGCACAAACCAGTAGCTGAGCTTTTTGACTAAAACTGAGGGGATTCATAGTGAGAGTAGCCAGATTGCCATTTTCTTACTGTTGTTTCCTAGAATTAGTCAGAAATAAATTATTTTGAGGAAAGATTTCCCTTCAAAAACATCCTGATATGGTGCATTTTAAATCATAATAGATTATATATTTCCAGGAGTCTTAACACTTTTGTATAAAAAAAAAAAAGAAAACCAAATTATATCATCCTTCTTGCACCAAAATTTTTAAGAGTGCTGCTGAGGAAAGTTCTGGTTCAGTACAAATGTTGTCATTACAAAAGGTATAAGAAATTGCTTACCACTGTGTCCTGCATGTAATACATTAAAGAGCTGCTGGCCACAGAAGAGATAAATAGTATTTTTTTTTCTGGAAGGCAGAGAGGACACACATTGAAGAGTTGATACATTTGCCTGGGAAAGGTTTGTAGAAAGCTGTGCACACTGACATAAGCTTTGTAGTCAGGAAACAAAAGATCTGGGATGTGATGGCAGTGGCATTTGGGGGCTTTTTAAATTCTATGACTGATTATTTTCTGCAGAGCTTGTGAAGCAAAACCTGCACAGTACTATAATGTCACTGGCAATGAAGTAGCTCCACCATCTGGGGTTTTTTAGCATTGCCTTTCTCCCTCTATTTCACTGGGATTGTATACGGGTTTTTTGTTTTGTTTCACTTGTTTCTTTCTTTCTTTCTTTCTTTCTTTCTTTCTTTCTTTCTTTCTTTCTTTCTTTCTTTCTTTCTTTCTTTGAGGTAAGGCCACATATTGGAAATAAAAGTAATTATAAGATAAAAGTGTAAATGTGGCTAAGTGACAACATCCAGCTAGTTCTTGTGGTCCATCCAGCATAAACTTCTGCCTCTGAACTGATTTCAAATAAAGGTTTTAAAAATCTTTGTTTTAAAAGTGTCACACTATGTTTTTACAACCACTGTCTCAAGAGATATCAATGAAGTGGAAGAAAGGATTTATTCGAAAAATGTATTTCTGAGACAAATATTATTGTTTACTTCCATTAAGACCAAGTGGACTTATTCCTGAAATACAAGGCAGATCCAAGCAGAAAATTGAAAGAATTTGGTGATAAAATTAATAAAGTCACTGCCTTTGTAGCTAACAGTTGTTTTTATTGTTAACAACCTTGGCCTGAGCTCCTAACATTCTGGTTTCACGTAAAAATCCAGTATGTATGTGTAAATTTCAAGTAGAAGGAAATTCAACCCAGCTGAAATCAGCCTGCCAGCAGAAGAGTACAACCAAGCCCAAACTTTGCCCACTGTGTGACTTTTTCCAGTCTCTCCCACATTAGTGAAGTTGGTGCTCGTATTATGCCCCCAAAGTCTTTATTTTTTCACATTTTCCAATCAGAGAAAACTGAGTGAAGACATGGACCTCTCAGAGCTGATTGAGAGTTCCAAAGGCTCCTGCTGGAACTGTTTTGCCAGGCCTCTCCGCCATTTCTGCACTGCCCAAGGCTGTGACAGAGAACTGAGCAAGGCAGGTTCAAAGGGGCAGTGGCACCCCCTCTGCCATCTCCCCAGTCCTGCTATCAGCCCTTGCACAGATTAGGGTTAAGCAGCTTCTCCCAGTCCTTCCTGCCCTTCAGCCAACATGGGCACTTCTTTACAGGGCCTGAAGCACGAAAGGTCACAAGCAGCCACTGACAGAAGGGTGAAAGGTGTATGAGCAGCCTCAGACCTCTGGGGGCCTATACAGGGAGAAAGGGAGAGAGATGGTGGTGCACTGAATGGACTGTTTCATTTTTTCTCACAGCAATTCCAGTTTTAAGTCGCACTGGACATAGAAAATGTTTATTCCTCTATCACATGTGGCTTTAAAAGAGCTTAGCTAGTTTAGAGAAGAGAGCTGGTGTTTGCTTTTCTTTTTTATAAACCTACCAGCAGCAGCTAAAACCCTACATAGTGCCCAAACCTGTTTTGCAAGTGTTTTGCTGGGCTTAGCAGGAGATTTGCAGAGCATCAGAGCATCAGAGCATTGATGAAAGAAGGCAAAAGTCCTTGCTGATATCATGTCACAAACAAACACTTTCAATCCTTCCTTATATAGGAGATGTTGTAGAGGCATAGAGGCCCTGATAGTTCTGTTATTTTGTTATGTCTGTTTTCTCACATATCTGCTTTTTTCTTTTGTTGCTGTGGTTTCAACACTCTTCAAGATGAGAAGAAAGCAATCCCAATAGAAAATAAAATAAAACCAGTATCTTCATTTATAGAAATTGTACAAAAAGCAACAATATTCTCAATAAGACCACTTTGGAGTTTTGGGGACCTGGAGACCTTTGTTTGCTGGTGAGGAAATGGATTTTTCACTGCAGACTGTAAGCAAGTGTCTCATTGCCTGCAGTCATAGGGATAAACTGTCACAGAGTCCATGACCTCAGCATTGCTGCAGTGATCAGCTCACTGCTGATTGACTGAAGGACCAGTAAGCTGATGTCCTGAAACCAATGAAACTCCAGTCAATGAGGGAAAAAAGCAGTCCAATAGCAGACATACCATTCATTCCTCTCAGATAGCAATGCCCCTGTACTGCACCTGATTTGGATGGAGGAGAACACATCCCTGCCTTCATTCACCAGCCACACTTGCTCCAAGTGAGCAGCTTGATTTTTGGCAGAACAGAACCATGGAGTCCAGGAAGCACCTACTTTGTCTACCACTGTATTCTTCCCTACTATTTTTCTAGTCATAAGTGCTCTCAGACTCTGGTTTATATTGAGTCAGCTTCCTCAAGGATCCTGGGTTATAGTCAGCCAGCATCCAGTCCCAGACCCTGTCCCAGAGCAGAGGCTGCTGCAGCTCACAGAACCCAAGTCCCAAAGCCAACAATCCCAGCCCAGCCTTCCCTGACCCCTGGCTATCAGCCACCAGGGCACTGCGAATTTACCCCATCAGAGGCTGCATCTACATCACCTGCAAAAGAGCCACCATCAGATCTCTTCTTCAGACACCCATTTAGCTCTGTTTCAAACCTGTCTGTAGTCCTAGCCTCCACAACAGCCCAGAGTTGTTTCATGGTTTAACTATTTGTTGTGTGAAAATGCAGTTATTATATTTTGCTTAAATCTTTCAACTTATTGGTGCTTTAAAAACCGGACAGGAAAAAATCCCCACCAACCAGTTCTTACTGCTCCTATGAAATCAAGTTGAAGAAAAGGAAGCAGCTTGATTTGAGATGAGATCAGGCTTCCAGAAGGACTCTTTAAACCTTCCCAATTTAGTTTATTTAAGCCCAGTGAAATGAGCTATGTAAAAATAAATTAAAAAGTCTCAGCCTTTAAAGAACCAAAATTACCAGAAGCTTCTGCTACTAGAAAATTCCTCTATTACATATTTGGCAGCAAAGTGCCTGCACAGACAGATGACATGCCATTAGAGTCCATATAAGTAACCACTAGGGAAAGCACCTGCTGCAATACAGAAGATGTTGTTAGAAATGCAAAGATCTGATTGAAAAGCAATTTATATTCCAAGCAAATGCATAATAAGAGAAGACACACTACCCAGCACAGAGCTTCCTGCAGAGGAAAGTGACACATAATAGAAAGTAGTTAATCCTGCAGAAATAATTAAACAAGATCAAGGGGAAATATATTTCAGAACATGCAGTGCTTAGCCAAAACATGGCCGATTCAGCTTCATGGAAAGGGAGTTTTTCCTCTTGATCACAGAATCCTGCAATCTAGAAAAAATCTTTAAAGTAGGATATAGAGAGAGGGATGCTGAGTCTAAATCAGCAATGAGATCGTGCTGTTCCACTGGCTGCACCTGCCTATTGTTGAGTAAAGGGAGCACAGAGAAGGAAATTCTGCTTTTGTTTCAGAATAAATACTACTGCCTTCCTGTCCTAGACATGCCTGTTTCTGAGAGAAATGGAAACAAAGAGAGGAAAATCTCTTGCATTTCATTTTTTTATACCAGTAAAAAATCCATGAAGTTGAAGTCAGCCTGTGCTTTCTGCCCTATTTCTTTGCTCCTGTAGAAACAATACTATTAAAATTGGCAGGAGACTGAGCCATACCCTGGAGTTGTATGCAGAGAAGTGGAACAGTGATGAAGAGAAGAGGTTAAGATTGCCTTATTTGTGCTTCTCTCTATAGCCAACAGAGGGCAAAACCCAAGCTGGAAAGGAATAGAGCTGAAATCTTATGAACTTTCACACAAGTTGACCCTTTTCTTTCTCCTGGTAGGAAAGAAATAATTGACAGCTGTGTTTAGACCCTATGGAAAAGGATCAATTGAACTGATTCTGGGAAGATTGTGGGACTTCCTTGCATGAAGTATTGGTAGCCAATGGCTCATCCCTTTTCCTGCTCTGGAAGAATTGTGCATCTGTGCCATATGTCCAGGGCACGTGGTCATATTGGCCTTTGATGAAACCATGTTTAATCCAAGGGGCAACTCTTGGTAGTGGTGGAGGCAGGAATAGACACAAAGATGCAAATATTGGAGCAGAGACTGTGGGTGATTTCTGCACTGCACCTCTGATCTAAGGCTTGAAGAAATATTGGGGTAAAGCAAGGAAACTGAGAAGTTTAGGATACAAATATTTTTACAGACTTTTTGTTCCCATAAATCTGCCTTTCCCTTCTTAGTCTACGCATGTTTATTTCATTTAGCACTGTAGTCTCATGGCCAGTGTTTTACTTTTCCACCCCTGTCACAGAGCCCCTGAAGGGTGAAGCCACGCAGCCTTGTCAGGGGGAAGCTCTGGGCCAGACTGCAGGATCTGGCAAGGGAATATGTGATGTCCTGGGACCTAGAGCTGCACTGTGCCCTGAGGAAGCGCCCTGGCACTGGTGTATCTCCCTTAGGAACTGAAAAGTCTCCAAGCCTGGGTGCTGGCTGAGCGCAGCAGAGCAGAGGGGTTTGTGCCATGCCCTGACCCCTGGCACTGCTCCGTGCTTGTCTGCAGGGCACTCATGTAGGGTTGTGGCTGTTTCCAAGGGCTCATGCACAGCTCACTGCCACCATTCTGGAGGCCACTGTGAGATCCTGAATATTAGCTCAGAACTGAGATTCCAATGAATGACTGCAGCTTCTTTACCTCTGAGTGCTTCTGCAAACAGAAGTAAGAAATATGTTTCCAAAATGATAACAGCAAGAATCTGACTGCAATCTGCAAGTCAGATAGGAACACAAAAAGCATTTCATCTCCTCTGTGATTAAGAGTGAGCCTGACACATGGAAAACAACCAGACCACACAAACAAAGGGACGCTGGAAATAATAACCTTTAAAGAAGCACATCTGAAAAAAGAAAACCCTCTTCCAATGTTTAAATTGGACTAGTGAGTACAGATGCCAAATGCATTTCAGGAATAGCTTGGCAATGACTGAGTACAACATTTAATTAAGTGATTATATAATCAACCCTCTGTTTTATGAAGCAATAATTCAATTCCCAAGTGAGTAAGCCATGAGGCTGAAGGTCGGGCACTTTATCACAATGAAGGAATCTAATTATTGCTGAGAAAAACATAAGGAAAGAGATGTTATTGTTAAAATACTGGTTTAATTAATATAAAATTAATAACTCTTTTTAATAAGTCTTCATAGCAATGCGTAGCCTGCCAGAAAGATAGCTTTCTGCATTTTCCATGTGGAAGTGGTAGTTATTTATGGCCACACAGAATGTGCTGGAAGTTAATGATGTCACACAGTCAATTTATTGGGAATAAAATTACAAGAGTCATTTTATCACAGAATTATATAGTTCTCCTCCTGGACCATAAGTAGACAAGAGACCACACTTACACTGTAAAAGAGAGATCAGACAAGGGAACTACATTGCTGGAAAGCTTTACACTGGATTATTAACAATAATTCCACTAAACCAGACCTTCTAGCCCCATTGAGCTGTGGCTTCACATATACACAATATATGATCAGGGAGATCTGATCAACAGTTGGTGAAAATACATATATTCACACTATATATAAAGATGGAGCAGATACAGGGTACAGAAAGTAAGAAATGCCTTGTACAAACAGGACACCAGAAGAAGGCAGGGTATGAATTAAATTAATTTATTTATGTTGGGGTTTGTTTACAGTTCTGTTTAGATTATTTTAGTAAAAATTCAGCAAATCAGAGTAGGAATTAAGCATAAAGGACATTTTTGAAAGACATTCAGAGTAATATAGATGGAAACAATTATTACTACAAATAAAGCATCAGAACCACAGGAAAAGCAAAAGGAGAGAAGAGCAAAGGAGAACGAATTTGGGAAATCAGCTGGGTGTAGGGACAGGACGAGTTTAAAAGGAAAAGAGATGCAGTGACCAGGGTGATTAACATGTGCAATTGCAGTCTTCAGAGCTGAGTGAATAATGACTTTAGGAGGGTGTGTAACCTCCTTTTCACTGCTGTTATTGCATTTGCAATAACAATGGGTCAGGAAACCCACATGCAGACTCAGCATTTCTGGGAGGCAACAGAGAAGATGTCCCACCTTCTATAGGATCTCTGGATACAAAGGAAGGAAACTAAAAATCAAAAGAGTCAGAGCATTGAATTTAGCCCATTGCAGTAAATTCTACTTTCATTGTGGCACTAGGATATTAGGGGCTGTATTACATGCTGGGGTCCCAGGATGGACAGCTCAGTGGAGTGCATGCCATGTAATCATTGATTCAGTGCCTTGAAATAGAGATTAAAGGGAAAGCTGCTGGGGAAAATAGCACTAATATGGACTGAGACTGGTTACTAAAATGAGGAGGAAAACTATTAGACTGCAATAATTTCATAGGAAAATGTTCTTAACTGGGGAAAAAAGAGTTTATGTTCCATGTAGAAGAATCCCTGCAGAACAGTTTCAGCTTATTAATACTAAATTAACCACAGCAAATGAGTACCGCGATTGTCAATGACCTGGCATTTTATAAGCACAATGGGGCTCAGCTTTAAACTATTTCACACACATAAAGAAAGCGAGATGGAAGTTGAAAGCCAGAAAATCCACCCAGCAGTCTCAGCTCCAGAGACCGCTGCAGAAGGGTGTTCTTAAGGGCATCCCAACTCCCATCACTCCAGATTTTGAAGCCATGCTGTGACAGAATTACTGTCCTGCAAGTCACAGCCTGTGATGAGTGCTCTACCAACTTCTTCCATGCAAGTGGAGCAAACTTGTTGGGTCACCTGGCAGGGTGATCCTACAGATCTTGGTCCAAAGAGCCCATATGGTCCTGTCCCTCCATGTCCACCTGCAATGCCATATATATGTACCCTTCCTCAACCAGAGGTGGCTGGACAGCATGCTTCTTTTTCAGGAGAAGAACAGCTGTCACAAAAACAGCCTAGAAAAAGGTGGCAATTGATTTTCTACATGATGTGTTGTTGTAGCATTCTCTGGTGAGGCTTTTGAGGTTGTGCCAATAATCACAGCACAATGCCCTTCATCTGGGGCCTGCTGCCAATGTTGATTAAACTCTGAGTTCAGTGAATCTAGGTCTGAAGTTCTGACATTCAAAGAATTTCAGATTTCAAAGTGGTAATCCAACAGCCAAAACAGAAATGATAGGAGGCCACAGGCAGCACTGATGCTACAACTGATGCCAGTTTCCAAGATATATTAACAAGGCAAATATTAATCTACCAAGACAAATATTAACCTACCATCTAGAGTATCAATCAACAAGCAAAGCTGTTGGTACACCAACATCAGATACCAAAGAGCATCAGATATTTTTATGCACTTCTTTGAATTTATTACACTGCAGCACTTTCCTTCTCAGAAGTTTTGCAGAAGCTCTGAGTTTTAACTTAGATTTTAAAATGCACTGAGCTTCCCAGATACGATGTCTAACAATGTTAACGACGGCTGGTTTCAGAAATCCCAGTAGAATTTGCATGCAATTAATGTTCTCCTCCTCTGAACAAAAACCTAGAGGTTTGCAAAACACACCATATGTTTGTCAGTTTGCCAATGAATCAAGATGTTTTTGCAGCCTTCTGAGTTTCAATAATTAATGGCAATGTCTAAAATCTAAATCACAGTCCAGGGGCACGGAACAGAACTTTTTCAATGTCCAGTGTTGTTCAGCATCATCAGAGTGAGACATTTCAGTGGAGAAACTAAACATTTGTATTAAATCCCATTTTTCCCTTCCCTCCCTGATCTCCCACTCTATCACCATGGCTCCTTCCAAGATATCTGACTGGATTTGTTCAAAAAGCTTACTTACTATGAACAGTAATGCTATTACTGCAGCCCAGGCTTTGGTCTCAAACACCTCAATGTTCAGTGCTCCAGCATGATCTGCCTAGGTTACCTTGATCTTGGTGACTAAATGCTGTTTAATGATTTCCAGATCTGAAAATATATTTTATTCTCATCAAGTACCTTCTTATTTTCCTTAGCAGATTATTAGCAACTATTTAATAATAACAATAAATTTTGGCAAACAAAGAAAATCAATTACATTTTACACTGTGTTCACAAGCAGGAGGGCTAATTTTTAGGACCCTTTTTTGTTTCAACTATTATTTTTAAATGTAACTGCTTGAAAGAGCAATACAGAGGAGAATGCTTAACATAAATTTCTCGTACGCTTTTTTCTTTCACCTTTGGGTAAGTCTTCATGATGTCCTCTGCTTCCACACTTTTCCATAAGCACTCCTTCTTTGGCTGTGGCTTTCCAAGCTTCTTTTCTTCGAGGTGATAATTTTGTTTTTGCTGGGCTACTAAAAGTCTTTTCCTTTATTGATTCCCAGCTGATCAGACCTATTCCAGTATTTTCCCCCAGACAGACCTAAATTTGCTGTTCAAAATGGCTAATAAAGAATCAGGAAATTCTTTAGCTATCTTTAAAATGCTGGACTGCTTCCCCTCCTTTTTCCCTTCCAGAACAGAAATAATGCAGGAACTATTCTAATAATAATTATAATGTTACCAGCTCTTCTACTTCAAAATTATAAACATCCCTTGAATTGAGCTATTCTTAAACTTTGGTAGTATCATGCTCATTTTAATATCATGCATAAAATGGCTAATTTGTACGATTAATGTTTTTAATTTATGTCTAGTGTGCCATATACATTAGCAGCTCCCAGGATCAGCATATTTTTAATTTGTTGATTTTTCTCAAGTGCACCACAATAATATTGGTGTTGTGTTGAAAGGAGAGAACATGTGCTTTAGGACTTATTAGTTTTCCTGCTCTGTCCCTGCACAGAGCATGGATTACATTAAAAGTATTCAGAGTAATTCCTTCAAGAATCAACAAATTGATTCTGCTGTGTGACAGAGGCATGGGATATCCCAGCACCATTTGGAACACCTTCATCCTGTTAATTTCTTGGGTAAAACCACTCCCTAACAGCGTGATGTGCATAATGACACACAGAACAACATAGACTGGAACTATGATGCCAGATTTTCTGGAAAACAGTAGGATTTAAACCCTTCTATGAGAACTGTGGCACAACACTAAGAGATCACAGGCATTTAATTACGTGGTCTCTCTTCCCTTTTAAAGATGACACTGTCAGCAGCAGCAATAAACATATCTGTCTTAAGCCATCTCTGCATATTTCTGGGTTTCCTATTAAATCAATGATGGCTTGCTTGCAGTATGCCTTTTAATAAATTGATGCAGCAGCAATAACTGGAGTGCCCAATACTAAAAAAAAAGAATGTTAATGCTAGGTATGGCTTGCACCAATACAGTTTATTTCAGTTTGAAGCTGACAGCAGAAATCCTGCAACAGATAACACATAAATCTTATTAAGTCTCAATGTGAGACAATATTATTGACATACAACCTTGGCTGAGGCAAACAGGGGTTTCCTTTAAAGGTTCACTCTCTGTTTCATAAAAGCTATACCCAGTCCACCTCCATATGATCCTTTTAAGCCAATTTTCACACAAAAAGTTTAGTTTTTCTTTTTGACAGTTCACTTCCCTGCTTCAGGAGAAATACCTCCCTTAAGAAAATGATGAATTTTGAAAAAAAACCAACTTACCCAACAATTACTTCTGAAGTGACAAGTTTTTTGTCTTTCAAAAATGGAACCCATGAGCAACACCTCTGTCTAGTTCCCCAAATTATTTTATCTGGAAGTGCTGGTGCAGTGAATACTGAGTGCTGCAGGATAAACATCCTGTAACCCCAGGCTTCCATTTCCCATTAGAGGGCTCTCAGTTGGATGCTCCATTTCAACCTGAAAGATCAACTTCCTGCTCTTCTGCAATGCAGTGGGCCCACCAGACAGGAGACCTTGCTGTGCATGGGACTCTGGCTGGGTTGGTTGCCAGGCCTGCAGAGAAGGGTGGGGCCATGGAAAACTAGCATTTAAAGCCACAGGGAAGAGCTGGGTGGAATAATTCTGACAAAAACCCCATTTTCCATTGAAAATTGCTTGTTCAGGAAAAGGAATGGTGATTTTGACTCACCCTGCAGGGGCTCCAGTGGAGCACCGACTGCTTTCCTGTCAGCTCACCCCTCCCCTCCTCTCTCTGCTAAACTTAGCAGTCATCAAAATCCTGCAGGTTGAAAAAATTTCGGTTTCCCAGATGGAGATCATGAGCTCAAAAACACTTCTGGCTGCAGGTGTTTAGCCGGGATTCATGGAGTGCAGATTTGGGTCCCACAGTAGGAAGCAGGGGAAGAGGTGCCTTGTGGATATCAGAGCTTGAACTCCCCCACTGATGCTGCCTTCTGAAAGCCTTGAAGTGAGGTGTTTCTGATAGCTTTATAATTGCTTCCTTTAAGAAAATCCCTGCTGAGAGAATTTAATATGATGTTTGAGGGGTGTTGTTCAGTCTGAATTTTCCAGAGAATGGACAGTCTAGCTTTAGTCTGGATTCAAACAGGAAAATATTTTTCAAAGTACTTTTTTTTAAAATTTCAAGCTTAGTTAAAGTTTATAATGTCAATCCTGTAATAATTCTCTTCCAATCACAGCCTAATTTTTCCATGGAGGCAAGGAGAGAAAAAATACAATTGAATATAAAGACAAGAACTATGATAATTTCTCCTGTATGGAGAAATCTTTGGTGGTTGCCATCTGGACTTTTATGTTATCCTTTCCTCAATCCTCTGTGCATGAGAACCACCTTTAGGATAAAGGAGCAAGACAAAACCTACATCAGAATGTCTTCCTGCCACAACAACTCCTTGAAGTCCTGGGTATCCACAAACATAACCTTGCTTTAAATTTATACTTAGATCTGACCCAGACCTTCAGCTAGTTAGAAAAGAAGTGAAAATAAGTGAGCAAGTTTGGAATTGCAGAAATAACCTGAACATACTGTGGTGGCTGGTTCACAACCTCCACCTATCCACATACATTGAATTCTGCAAACAACACCTCTCAAAACTTTTCCTTTATGTGCCTATTGGTGTTTGAGAGTTATCAGGTACAGCTTAGCAATTTAAACAGGAAACAAGGCAGTCTTGAGAGAGAGCTGGCAGAATTAAGTGTACAACTCTTACTGACTCCCACTACCTGATGAAGGCACAAAAATGGGCAACGGCAGGTGGATTTTCACATTGTTACACTGAGAGGAATAGAAAACTTGCTCTCTGCACCTTCAAGGCTCAGAGAAATGTCATGACCCTGACATATGCTCTTATACATGCTAAGAACAATAACCTGTTTGTCAATGACACACACAGGGCTGGGAAGAGGCTGGGAAGTACCTCTGCACCTGGTGCAGTAAAAGCAGGCGATTGTGTCACTGTTGTGTGGTGCTGCCCGTGATCAATAAAATGGCCATACTGCTGCAGACACTCTCAGGAGAGGGGAGGCCAAGCTCTCTACAGGGGAGGCAGTGAAGGAATCTGTCATTGATTCATCCAGGGGGGCAGCCTGATGCTCCGAGGGCAGTGAGAACAGCAGGTGAGCAGGAGGAGGCCCCCAGAGCATCCTCCAATGGCAATGACTGCTGCCATGGCAACAGCAGCTATGTGGTAGAGGAGGAGACAGGCACCAGCTGTGGCTGGGTGATTGTTTTTCCCCTTATTTTCAGCAGAACTGCTCAGTACTGTGTGGCTAGGTTTGAAGGACAAAAGGGCAGATGCTCCTTTGCCAGCAGTGTCACCCCAGCAGCTCTTCCCACAGACTGCAGGTACCTGCACACCACTCTAAGAACAGGGCAATCCAGTCCCCTATTAGAGTCTGACTTGCCCTTCACCATTTTCACTCATGTAAAAAAATTCCTCTTTGGTTTCTGTAGATGTGAGATAAAAAGAGTCACTAAAGTGCCCCCACAGCTGTAATCAGCAGACTACAGGCACAGCGTGCTCTCAGCTGCACCAGCACAGAACTCTGCAGCTTCATCCCTACTCCAGATTTAGTTCCTTATAACCAAACCATTCTGCCCCAGAGATTCCTAGCTCAAACCCTGCCCCTGGCATGACACCTCTGATCCTAGCTGTGATCACCTAAGGAGTTCAGTGTGCAAGTCTCAACCAGGCTCCATCCAGTCTCAAAGACACCTGCAGAAGGTGAATTATCCACCAATAAGGGGACAACTCATATTCTGGAAATGCAAGCCCTTAGCATCAGATAGGATAAATTGCCCTCTGAGGGCAACAGAGAGACACTACTCAACCAAATTAAAGTGCAATATTCACAGCCTAATGTCTGATGGAGTGACTCTCATCTGCAGAGTAATGTTGCCTACAGACCTACTGAGTCTCATTCATCTCACACAATTTACTCCCATTTCTTGCTCCCTGCAGCTGAGTCAATGGCTCACATATTCAGGGCTGTGCTGCAGCCTCTTGTCTGCTTGGGGACCCCATACCAGACACAGCTGAATATGGCCCTGCCTCCCTGTTGCAAGATGCCAGCTTCAAAATATGTGTTTCTCCCAGACAGAAATTATCTGAGCAATGCCATTAGCAATTGTACCTATAGGGCACATTCTGAACTCCAGTTATGGTGTGATTGCCCAGAGAGTCCATTGAAACTCAAATAACCCATTTCAATACATTTACCAATTATCATGCAAGGATGAGTAAGAAACAATTTGCTGTTTAAAATCAGCAAATGAAATCAAGACAACTTTCATCTTTATGAGTTTCATTTGATTTTCCTGTACTCCAGATGAACTCCCACCCCCAAACCAGAAGTCATAAGTGATTAATACATATATATTTTACTGAAAGCCACCGAGGCCACTAAATTAAATCTGCAGTGCTCTCCCTCTCTCTACCACACACATAAATGGTCTGGAAGCCTGTGCAAGACTTCCTATTGGAGTGAGATTGCCAGCCAGCCTAAGAGCTATTAGTGCTGGTTAGAGAGTCGCAGAATGATTTAGCAGAATTTTAAATGATTGCTGCAGCAGCATGCTCCACACTGGAGGCTGGACTCTGTTCTTGGATGTGCATTTGGAAAAAGCTTATGATTTTAAAGTCATCTGACACATCTCTTAGTGTTTCACATTCCTTTGAGGATCCTACTCAGGGACACGCACAGTATCTTTTCAGGATTTACCATCAAACTCCTGTTTTAAGTACCAAAATCATGTGTAACTCAGATGCTGTTCATTTCAACCCTTCCTGTGGTCTGTCTATGCCAGTAGCTGCTGTGAATGGTTTCAGAAGGGTCACAGGGCTACCAACATATCAAGAACCTTTCCAGTATTGAGTGATAGTTGTGCATCATGCAAATCACATTGACCTGCAGCCTATGTCTGCCAAAAGTGCACACTTACTAAAAATCTATTATACTCAGGCAAGCAAACCATGAAATCCTCCAGGTCTCTCAGCATTAGCCTTTCTGATAAAAGGAAAGCATATAAAATCACATAGACTTTTCTGTTCACATAGACAGTTTTTAAAGGATCATTCTCATCTGCCCAGTGGAAATTATAAATCCTGTCAGCATAGAAACTGCAGCTGCATTTGGGTCTTGAACCTTGAAATTCCTATGTTTCTTCCAGTGAAAAACAAGAGGTGTAAGAATTTGATGGTCGGGGAGTGAGGATGTGAGAAAAGGGACAGATGGTCATCTTTTAGATGTCTGCACAGAATACAAACCATCTTTAAATGGAATCAGACATTTGTAGTTTCCTGTCCAAAATAGCAGATTGACCTAAAGGCTATGAGATATTAGGATTTTGCCCAACCAACCTCAATCATCACCTTGACAAGAATTTTGCCTCATCTAGTAACTTAGGTTAAGAAAAAATGCTTTTTCTTTTGAATGATGATAGAACCACCTGTTTTAGGAAAGCCTTCTTATTTTCCAGAATGAATAGTGACTTCCACTTGGATTGTCTTGCAGCTTGTGCTAGACAAAGCACTGCTAAAGGCTTTCTCTTCCTAAGCTTCAGTTTGGACAAATGTGAATCTGGGAATAAACAAAAGGAAAATATCAGAGTCACATGGAAGACTTATGATTTGCCTGCAGGAACCCAGGCAGAGGTGAAAGAGAGCCTGTGTATACTAAATAAGATAATTTTTGTTTTCATTTGCCCTTGTGAGAAAACTTATACAGAACACTCACATATCTATCTTGGTGCTTCCTTGCCTGTTTTAGGACTAAATAAATGGCCAGGACTTGAAAAAATAAACTCAATTGACCAAGAACTAAAATGTCTCAAACATACAGATAGGCTGATGTTGATTCCTCAGACTCCATAAGCCTTAGACAGTAAGGGTGAGTGGCTTTACTTGGAGCTCCCCCATGTCAATTCTGCCAGACAGTAAGATCTTATGCCAAAAAACTTCTGATTACTGAGGTTGTCACTCTGATGGAAATGGATATGTTTTCAGATGTCTGGTCTGGGTATTCTGTCCAGCATTTGCTTTTGTACCATTCCTACTCCTACCAGAACATGCCACTGTCAAATGGTGAGGTTTATTTCATGGTCCTCTGCTGGTCCTTCTGGTGCCAGCCCATCCTCAATGTACCTCTTACTCCTCCCTCCTGTTGTCACACCTCTGTCTCATTTCTCTACTTTGTCTTTCAATGCTGAGGCTGTCTTTGCCTGCATGTGATCCATCAGGGATGATCAAACACTCGCAGAAGAGTGATATTGATAGGTTTGTTATAGGAAGAATAAGGAGACCGGTTTTTCAAATCTGTTTTTCCCCCTAGTTTTATACAAAGCCCACAGGACCTGGATTGGCTGATGGTTTCCTCCATTTTCAGTATGAAAAACCATGTGAGCTAGTCACCAACACAAATGAGCTGGGGGAGCATTTTCCTTGTGAAGTCCAGCCTCAGAGGGATGCTATGAGGTGTCACATCATCACTATGAAGTTCTTGGTAAAAGCCATATAAAAGATTCTGTAGGCTGGAGCCACTGACCATTGCAGTCAACTGAAATGCTTCCAAGGGCTTTGGACCTTAGAGAACACCAAGCATGGCAATACATAATTTCCCAATAAATTCCCAGTCTTGGAAAGGCATGGTTTTTTTGTGGGAGGGAAAATTTGGAGAGTGTTATGATGAGCAGTGATGTTATCTAAAGCTTCCCCGTGGGGAATATTTAGAAATCATCTGAATCATCTTTCACAGACAGCAGGGTTGCACCAGAGCTTTTCCTTATGAGGTCATGCACCAGCACAGTCAGTCTCCTCAGAGACTTTTCCAAGTGCAGAGAAGTTCCCTACATCCCAAAATCAAATTCCTACCCTTTACTTCAAATGCACCAAAGGTCCTGGCATTTGTCAGAATCATTCAAGTCCAATCCAAAATTCCATAAATTCTGCATGTTTTTCTTTTCCCATTTTGATTTCTAGTCTGGTTTGGGACTGATGTCTGGCATCTCTGCCCTGATCCAGAGGAGGGTGCAAGCTTCCCTGGTCCAGCACTGCTGCACACCTGCTGACCCACAACAAAACCCAGGCCAGGTGCCCCAGGGCATTTCACAGTTCAAACTGTGAACTCTCAGGGCTGGCTTTGGCTTAGCTCCAACTTCACATTTTCTGGCTTGGTCAAGTAATTTCCTCGTTCTCCTTGTTATTCTCTCCTCCTTTCCTTGATACCATGCCACAAACTTCTTTGTCTCAAGGCCAAAGGCAACTACACAGACTCTTCTGATCCCTGACAGAAGGAATGTAATAGCCATCCCAGGGATCTGTCTGACATTAGTCAGAGGACTTACTTGCTAAAGCACACAAACATGGTTTTAGAAGAGCTGATGTGAAGAGAAGCTCACATATTTTAATCTCATGCATTAGTGAGAGTTTTGTTTTACATTCCTGGGACTGTAGAGATGTGCCAGCTTTAGGTAGACCTGACCTAACAGTCAAAAAGAGGGGAAAAGTGCAACTAATTTATTTTCAAGAGGTAAGGATCAAATCTCCATAATTAAATTAACTGGCAGTTGGAAACAGGGCATAAACAGGGCTACCATGTCTTGAAGGAGAGGATGTATTCTCTTGTGTGCCTGCTATGGCCTATGAGCAAACTCTGCTTATAATTAACCTTTTCTGATTTTGGTTCCCTCAATTTGAGAGGAAACAGCAAGACCTGGTCCAGGGCTCAAGATCCAGCAGGAAGATGGATGGATGAAAGAATGTGAAGAGAGGTCCATAACACAGAATATTTGGGTGGGGTGGGGGAATAAAAAAGAAGTCACAAGAACAAACCACCTCCAAGCTCTTAAGTACTGATTTTGTAATCAGCTATACAGACACCAATTCCTGCCTCTCTATGCAATTGTGTTTATATATGTATATATACACACACATATATTATATATATATCAGACTACTAAAAGCTGTAGGAAAGCGTTGATTCTGTTTCAACTAGCGCAGACTGTGTATCTTTCAACTAGAGACTGGATTCCACTGCTGTGAAACACGTAGGTACCATTTCAGTGTGTCTTTGTTAGCTCCCTTTCTCCATGCTTTTATTGCCAAGCACAACATCATATGGTACGGAATATCCCTTTGGTCACTTGGGGCCTGTTGTCCCAGCTGTGTCCCCTGCCAGCTCCTTGTGCCCCCAGCCCACTCTCTGGTGGGGGGCTGTGAGAAGCAGCAAGGGCCTTGATGCTGTGCTGGCACTGCTCAGCAGCAGCTAAGTGACTTGGACACAGGACAGAAGGGCATACTCAGCAAGTTCACAGAGGATACAGAACAGGGAGGAGCTGTTCACTCCCTCCAAGGCACAGAGACCTTGACAAATGAGAGGCCTGGGCAATCACCAACCACATGAAGTACAGCAGGGGAAGTGTCAGATTCTGCCCCTGGGTTGGGGCAGTCCTGGATGTTGGGAAGGGGAAGATGAAGAGCAGTGTCATGGAAAGGGACCTGGGGGTCCCGGGCAATGGCAAGCTGAACATGACTCAGCAGTGCCCTGGCAGCCAGGAGGGCCCAGCATTACCTGGGGAGAGTCAGGCACAGAATCCCCAGCTGGGCAAGGGAGGGGATTGCCCCACTCTGCCCTGCACTGGGTTGGTCTCACCTTGAAAACTGTGCCCAGGTTTTGGCACCACAATATAAGGAAACTATTAGAGAGCATCCAAAGGACAGCTCTGAAGATGGTGAAGGGCCTCAGTGGGAAGCTGTACGAGGAGCAGCTGAATTACTCTGCCACTCAGCCTGGAGGACACTGAGGGGAGACCTCTCTGCAGTTACAGCTTCTTTGTGAGGGGAAGAGGAGGGGCAGGCACTGATCCCTTCTCTGTGGAGACCAGTGACAAACTCAAGGGAATGGCCTGAAGTTGTGTCAGGAGAGGTTTAGGCTGGATTTCAGGAAAAGGTTCTTCACCCAGAGAGTGGCTGGACACTGGAACAGGCTCCCACATGGAATTGGTCTCAGCACTAAGCCTGACACAGTTCAAGAAATGTTTGAACAAGACTCTCAGGCACATGGTGTGATTCATAGGGATGGTGCTGTGTGGGGCCAGGAGCTGGACTTGATGATCCTTGTGGGTCCCTTCCAACTCACCATATTCTGTGATTGTGTGATTCTGTAAAACATCCCTGTGTTGTCAACACCTTTTTTAAAAATTATAAACATAAATCATAGTGCCAGACAAGCTATTGTGAAGAAAACTAACTGTATCCCATCCAAGATCAGCACACCACGGTTCCTGAGCAAACAGAGTTTGTTTGTTTGGGTTGGGATTTTTTTGGAGAGGTAGGAGTAACTTTTTTACTGAGCTTTTTCCTTCAGCCATACATTCGTTTAGCTTTTGTGAAACTCTTCCCCTTGATCCTCATGATTCTATAGTCATCGAATAATAGAAAACTGAGGAAATGTTACATCTGAGAAGAACAAAACAGTGGGAGTTTACTTGACCACTGCTCTTGAAAGTTTAAGTCAACTGTTGAAACTTTTTTCCAGCCTGGCACTATTATCATCAGCTCCTGCCTCTAGCTTGTTAATATTGCATGGAACCACTTGTGTTGCTGTTTGACAGATACCAGCCAGCTCTGGTTCAAGTACATACAGTAGGAGGGAGGAAAGGACCAAACACAAAAGCCTTACACTCCGAGCAGGAATTTTACATCCCTCCTGAAGCCCAGTGGGAAGCAGAGTCTGTGCCTCACTGCCCACCAAAGGAAGAGGGCTGCAAGGTGAAGCCAGGTACCAGCGCTCTCTCTTTCCAGGGCCAGGAGAGGAAAGTCTCACACTACTGTGTTTTTCTACAGAGACAGATACAAGAAGGTACAATTAATGGACCTACAACCTTCCACTTTCCCACTGAGCTACACATCCCCCAGCAGAGCTGATGGGAAATCCTGAGGGGTTACAGAGGGTTTCATGTTGAAAAATATTTGAACAGGTATAAAATCTCCGAACTAATCAACCTGCAAAAACTGTTTATTTTTCAGGCCCCGGTCTCTTATCTCAGAAGAGTCCTTCTGAAAATTTCTTTCCTACTTTGCACAGCATGCTGCAAATATTAAGATTATTTATTAATTTATTTATTTTTACCAGAGCACTATCAACTACAAAGCTGAGGTTTAGCTATCAGATTATTTTTTATGGACAATGTAGTAGGGCTGTCAACAGAACAGGTGTGTGTGGGAGGATTGAAGAAAAGGCCAAGCATCTAATGCAAGAAATATTTAGGTTCTTTCCCATGAGTAAAGCCTGAAATCTCCTTGATACCTCTCAGGCAGTGCTGTTCACAAGAAACTATGTGCATGCCAAACAGAGCAAAAGGCTTCAAAGGGTTGATCAGAGAGTGATGCAGCCACAGTAACTGCTGCCTACTTTTGTCTCATGCACAAATTCACAATGGGGCTGGGAAGGGTATCTGAAAAACTGTTGCTGCTGCTGCTAGTTTCATTAGCTAAAACACATCTCCCTTGGAAAAACAAAAAAGGAATAGAAATTTCTTTTGCTGACATTGCCATTCCCTAATGCCCAGTAAATAAACATAACATCTATTTGTCACCATGGAAACATCTTCCATGATCCAAACTATGCAAAGGAGAGGTATTTGAGAAATTCAGAAGTCAGAGGAAACGAGCAAGTATGTTACCTAAAACTTCATGTAGTGTCTCTTTTCACTTTGCTAATTTTTTGTTTTTCTCTCTAAGGTACAAGCACACGCATTTTAGAAGAAAGCAGTATGTATCTTGGATATGAAGCTTAAATATTTGCCTAACACACTGCCCCTACTGTGCCATGTTTCTCCCTCTTCCCAGCCAGAGAGGGATGTGTAAATAACTCCTTATTTGTAAATCTAAAAAGCACTTGTTTCTCCAGGGACATTGCATTTTTTCTTCTCATATTATGCATCAAAGTTAGAAAGACACTGCCACGAGCAACATAAATGGTGTATTGACATCAACAAAGCTTGTCTTCTGCCCACAGTGTGTAGGCAGTCAGCTGGAGATGTGACAAACATGCCTCCTCATTGCTGGGGGACTGTGTGCCACTGACAAGAGTCTGACCACCCTGCATGCTCAGGGACAGATGCCCACTGAGGTGGCACCATGCTGGCCCCCTAAGTCCCATAGAGACATGCCTTTCATTTGCACAATATCTGACTTACATAGGAGTGGATACTTCCTTTCATAATTCCCCTATAGCAACTGCTGCTAAATTAAGGTGAAAAAAAAATCTATCCTCCTGGAGTTTTTTATCATAAGGGTTGTGGCGATGTGCAGACATTGGAAGAACATCAAGGTGCATGTGAAAAGACATTCTTGTTTCTAGGACTCTAAAGAGCTACAAACTAGGGAAGGTAAATCCTCCTTATAATCCATACTACCTCCTGAGGCAAAGGAAATGAGGAAAGAAAACATTTGCATTTATGAGTACATCTAGACAAAGCAACTTGTTATTTACCAGCTATCCAGCTGTGTACAGGAACTCAACATCACACTCAAGGATCATGACCTTCACAGAACATGCATGTAAGAGACATCTTAAACATTTAATTTGGAAGAATTTGTGTTCCCTGATAAAAGAGACAGTGCAGCTCAGGACACTGACAGTCAACCAGCAGGCTGACTGCAAACAGCATTTGCATTTCTACCTACAGTCCAGCTCCAGAAGGTAATGGAGGTGTGAGGTTTGAGCTGCCAAGGGAGCACAGGTATAAACAGAAAGCTGGAAACCAGCTTTAAAATGAAAATTATAAGAAAAGGGTGATTTGAGACCTAGAGGGGTTTTCAGCTCAAATGCCTTTGCCTGCTCTTCCCTATGGAAACAGCAGAGATGTGTGTATATGCTGTGCATAGAAAACAACATCTTACCAGGATGATCTCAGATCCAAACCTGGGATTTTCTGTTCTAGGTGGTTTATTTTGGTGAGAATCACTTTCCTTCAGTGGAACAGCTCCTGATATTCACAAGTACCATGGAGAGGAAGACTGATTTCTGCAGAACTTCACCTTTTTAGTTTTGATTTCTCTTCAGCCAAAGAAGAGACCTTAACACTAAAAAGTGAATATGAACTTGTTTCATTCCTGCACCCTTCTTCTGAGCAGCACAGGGACAATATCTGATTTCTTTCATTTTTTTAGCAGTTTATTATTTCTCCTTGGGCCTACAAAAACTTCTCTTAAACTCACACATGGACACACAGACACCTCTCTTTGCTAGCAAAGCTCTTTTTCCACAGGTTTCCAGTGCTTGTCCCTCACAGCTGGGAGTCCTTTGCCTGCCTGAGATACAGCCCAACCCACGTTTCTGCAAATAAGCCAGAGCAAAGCAGGCACAGGCTTTGGATGGTGTTGGTGTGCGGAGTTTGGGTTCATGCTCAGCTTTAGCATTTCTGAGTTTCCGTCTTCCTGAATTTCTTTGGGATATTTAAAAGATTTTTTCTTTCCCTGTCATCTGTCTGACATCATACACTCTCCATTAATTCCTCTCTTTGTCTTCTTTCCACAGATAGAGATCTCTAACCAGCTTTCATATCTATTGTGCTGCTCTTCCTCTCTTGCTTTAGCAGCATAATTTCTCCTCATGTCAAGTGACTTCTGCCTTTCCATCCACCTTATTTTTCCTAGACTTGAGACTCTGCTCATAGCAATGTATAACTGTGTAACTATCCATCACCTATAGTTGAGTACTCTTGATTTATTCACTGTGAGAAAATCACTTGTCTACACTTATCCCTCCAGTACTAAGCTTCAGCTATCACTTTTCTTCTCATGCCTATTGACACAACTATAGTACATGTCCTAATAATACCTTTCCAACCATTAACAATAACTTTTTTCCCAAATACCAAGAGTAGATGAAAGTTCCCCTTCAGAAACTTTTTTCAACAAATATTTCTCAATATGCTTCCTTTATTTAGGGTGCATAAATCCAAATAAGTAATGAGATCCAGGGCACTGGCAATGGAAAAACATAGAAAAGACACAAAGTTATGTAGGCTAGTGTATTTTTGCCCTGCCTTTCACTCTGGGGGGAAAAAAAAGAATCTGACTTGTGAAAACATCCCATTTCCTCCTACACATTGCAAATATAAAAATGGATTTTTTTTTTTCCATATGATTTCTTGCTGATTTGACCTGGGAAGTCAAAGGTGGTAGTGGTCAGATGCAGCTATGCTGGCTGAACTTTAGCAAAAAGGTGGTACAGCTTTTAATTTCACAGTACTCAGTTTTGCAAAAAAAATCTTGGTTCCTCACTTCCAGGAACATTAAAATTCATTGAGTTCAACTGTTTTTTTATTAAAAATGGAAAAATGACAGAAGTTTAGCTTGTGATTAGGAAGTACTTGTTTATTTATAGACCCATTTGTTGCCTAAAAGCATTTCTTTTACATAATTGCTTCTTCTGACTGTTTGCTTATGTCGATCAGAAAATGTATTTTGGAAAATTAGGTCATTTGTACTTGTGCAAATTTGAGCAATAATTCAAATAAAGCAAGGTCAGTTTAAATGAAAACCATATCTAGCAGAGGGATAAACCCATTAAATTAAAAACACTGAACATAAGACTCTGTTGATCAGGTACTTACAGTGGAAAATATCAAATGAAGACACTTTCTATTTACTAATTTATGTCAATGCTACAAAGGTGGGATGAAATTCTCTTTAAAGTGTAAAGGTGGTTAATACATATCAGAAGGTCAAATAGGAATTGATTTCCAGGTGGCAGTAAGTTAATGTTATTTCTCTCAGATACTGCAAATAGGTAATACTTGATTTTTAAAATTAAGAAAACCAAAGCTCCAAGAGGGGTAAACAAGCACGAAAGCCAGCCAAATATGATAGGTTGATCTTGCCTTTATATTTTAAGAATCTGAAGCAGAACAATTTCATTAGTAGCATCTATTACTGGGTTTTTGAAACAAGGTGATAATTCTGTCCATAATATTGGAATTTCCATAGTTCATGGAAAAAAGCATAATTCCAGATGTATTCATCAGGCCTAAAAACTTTACACGGGTGCTTAACTTCTTAACTTTACACTTGAGAGTAGCGCTGCTGAATGCAAACCTGTAGTTCTCTTGTGCCCACAAAGTGAAACTGTTTTTTTATTTCTAATAGTCTGAATTTCTTGATAATTATTACACTGAATGAGTGATTTTCAGGTTATTTGCAAAATATATGTGTTTAAAATTTAGATACCTAAATTGCACAGTACTTTGTTCCTCCCATGGATGAAACGGGAACTTACTCCATGGAATTACATCCATTCTCTGTGTTTCAGGAAAATAAAAAAAGTGCATATACTTCAGCTATTCAAGGCTTTGCTGAATGAAACTCCAGTGAATAGAGGGGAGCTGCACAATGGTCATTTTGAAAACCATTCATCTCTGCTAAAATTGGAATATATACAAATTTTTCAATATGCACAGAAATGTTCCCGAGTAGCTGAAGGCACTGACCAACAGGAAACCCAGGAATGAGAACAAGCAGAACTGGGGACCAGCTGTATGAAGATCTTCCAGTGGGGCTTTCTACTCCTTGAAACCTTTGTGTGTGTGATGTATGTAGGGACATGTTTGCAGTTGGTAGGCTTGTCATAAATCCTGGGGCAATTCCATGAGATACCCTTGGTCTCTTGGGTAATGGAAATAAACAAAGAAAGTAATGAGGCCACAGATCGCATTTTTTGTGTGCATTTACATGTAGACAGAAATACATATGCATATAGAAAAATAAATGTAGCCTGTGCCTGGATGGAGGATCCCTGTTGGTACCACAGCCACAGGACATAAAATTCCTGTCCTGACAGGAACCATGTTGTCAAAATTGAGTTGCCCCATTTTTGATCCTCTTTTCCAATCTCGCAATGCTCAGAAAACAGTTCCTGATGTTTTGCCCTGCAGGCTGGTGAGCCCCCTCATGATGCAGCCAATTGACCACATGTACGTCACAGCACCTCTCCACCCATTCTGATGGGCTGCATATGTACCCATCCCAATTCACCATGCATGCCATTTTCTTTGTGATGTGCTGGCTGTCTTTTCACACAAACAGTCCTTCTGCCCCTCCTGAGGCCCAGTACAACCTCACATTACTTAGGAGATGGTAGGGCTTCCAATGCCCAGAGATATTTTGTCCACAGAGAGGCTGGGGGTTTTCTACACTTGGTTTATCAAGAAGGGTTAAGTCATAATTTGTAAACAAAATTGAGTCTAAATAAATTTCTATGATGCATTCTAATTCAAATACCCCCTAAAATGTATCACTTAAAGTTAGCATTAGAAGAAAATTCTATTAAGAGGGCATGAGGTAAACTCATTTAGTTGCTCAAATTGTATAACGCAATGAATTAATATGGTAATGCATCTTCAGAGACCAGAAGTAGATAATAGAGGTGAGCAGAGGTTTTCTAGCTTGGCTTCAGAAAGGCAAAAGTAATTTATCATTCTGTTTCAGTTTTGGAGGGTAGCATTTCTCATTTCTTCTGACTCTCCCTCTGAAGTTCTTAGTTTCATTTTTTAAACATCCGGTTTCTGAGATTTTGTGTTTTGGGGTGTTGGGTTTTTGGTTTTTGTTTTTTTTTTTTTTTTTTTTTTTTTTATTTCAGACAGAGCTCTGGTTGAATTTAGCCACACATAATTTCCCTGGGAGATGCAGCAAGCACCAGACACTTTTAGTTTCAACCTTGTGCTTACAGGCTTTAAGGGGCTGCAGCAACCTGGGACTTGCCTCTCTCAGACATTCAGCTCACTTCTCTAGCTTGTATAAGCAAGGCATGGAAAGGATAAAATGATACATTTTCCTTTTTTTTGGTCAGTTTTCAGGGTCGGGGGAGACTGCAGCTATGATTGGTGGTCATGAGTAACCTACTCCTTTATGGCCATACAAATAGCATTATGTCTTTATTACTTACATGCATTGTCTTGTATGAGCCTATTTTTAATTAATAGAAAACAAAGCCCTTTTGACCTTACCCACAGGAAATATTGCTTCTTTTATGCTAGCCATAAATTAAGCTAATACAGCCTGAGTGTCCAACATATTTCTCTCAGATAACATACACTCAAATATTAAACAGGGAGAGAAAAGAAAGGAAAATGTAAACCATTGGCATCAAGATGGACTCTGCAATTGTTAAAAGTGATATAAGAGTGAGAGACTTTATTTTGCCATAACAGTTGGTAGAAGTAGAGAAAAGTATCTGATACAATTGAAACAAAGGAAATTTTAGCAATGCAAAATCTAGTTGCCCAGACAGGAATGTCATCTGATGCTCTACTGAGACAAACATCTTCAAAGGAATAAGCAGAGAAAAAAAACCTTTGCAGTGAAGAATAAAAGATGCTGTGCTAATATATAATAATTAACCATATTAATTTGGCTGCATAATTATAGTCTCTTTGTTTTTCCTTTTGCTTTTTTAACTACAAGCAGTGCACAGCAGTAGCAATACAAAATATTTTGTTTTGCCTTGTGTGTATGCTCAGTGCTGGCAAACAGTAGATATCTCCTCATAAATGAGCTGTCACAAATTACTCCTCGTTTGGTGGCAACATCCTTGGTCTACATCACAGCAACAGGAAGCCTAATCAATTATGCTCCTAAAATGAAATAAGAGCTCTATGGTGCCAGGGGCATAGCTCATAAAATTAATTACAAGGCAAGTTTACATATTGAAGTACCAGTTTATGGAGGGACTAATAACTTTTGATGAAGACTTTGACAGGGTATTACTCACATGGATTATGAAAACAAAAATCTTTTGCAACTGGCTTCTCAGACACTGGTTTGTGGCTCACAGCTGCCCTTCCCAGCTGTCACCCAGGCTCTGCCCCCTTCCTTTGTCAACTGCAGACAAAGATACCCAACGATATCAGGATATCATTACCCATCTAGAGAGCAGAGAGCAGTCCCCATCAGCTGCCACATCCACCCAGACAATGTCTCATCTCTCTGCCTCTCCCTCCTACAATTCTATGTTACATCTGCCAGATTATGGCAGGATTACCATTAGTCCAGACAGGACTGATTTCTTTTTGGTTTTAAAAAACTGGGAAACCCCTGCTAAGAAAAAGGCACAGGGTATTTTTAGTGGCTGCAGAGAGGGCAAGGCTACAGGGTGAGCCCTGAGGTCTCAGGGAATCCAGCCAGGGGCAAGACATCACAACTGCCTTGACCTCGGGGCACTTCCAAGGACTGATAATGGGAAATAGAGTTATTCAGGCGTTGGTGTTTGCTCAACTGTGGAGCATAAAAATGTAAAAGGTGAATAGTGACAGATGGCAGATCTTTGGGGGAAACAAGTAATTTTAGTGGTGAAAGCAAACAAAGCAAATTGTGGCATGGATTAATGTGGAGCCTTTCATGCAAAAATTGAAAACATGTTGCTAGTCAGCCCAGCAAATGGGTGAGAAAGGCAGGTAAATCCTGCTACGGCCATTACACCACTGGCTGAACTGAGGCACCAAAAGGACAAGCACCCTGCCAACATACTGCATCCGTGGACAATAATGCAGGAATGGCATGGCCAGCAGTGGGGTGTCAGGCACTGTTTTTCACCAGCCCGCTGAGTGACCTCTTGGTCTGGCAAAGGCTGTTTAATGAATTGCCTTTATGAAGCTTCAAGACACTGAGACCCACATAGGACATGGAATGATGAATAGCCTGCCTTAAAGATGCCATTCATAATCAAATTTTAAATGTAATTCAGCTGAATGGAATCATTGCTCTTGTGTGCATCATTTCCAAGGCCGGATGCTGGTCTCTGAACTGGCACGGTCCCTTCCCTGACAGACAGGCTGGGAGCTGCCCTGCACAAGAGCTCGCTCTGGGCACAAAGCCACACAGACTCACTCTGCACAGAGTGAAAGGACATGTGTGAAACAGGGCTGTGAGCATGGCTGTGTGTGAGCACCTTAACTTTTCTGTGCACTGCCCAGTTTGAAGCAGGCATGATACAGAGGCAGCAATCTGAGAGATGCTGCTGTTTCCAAATGCTGAGTATAAGGAAAACTGGTTGTTGAGCAAGCTAGAAGGGGATCCTTTCCATGACCTATTTGAGAAAATAAACTAAACAAAGACCCAAAGACATTGGGCAGAAAAGCTGAAAAGAAAGTTTTACAGCACTTTAAAGAGAATCTTTCAGTTCCCAAGCACAAAGTAGAAGTGTGCTCTTTAAATTGCCATTACAGAGTTCCTTCTTAGACTGGGCAAAAGATTTTTATTTAAATGGAGGTCTCCTCAGAAGTGCAAAGAGGCCTTTGGGGAGGTGCAGGGGAGGAAAAATGTAATTTTTCAGGCTCCAAGTGTTCTTTTGTGTTTTATAAACAGCTGAGTGACAGCCCAGTGATTAATAAGTTACATAAATAATTATAAGCGACATGTAGCTGAATCTAGTCCACATTCCAGACATGGTACATTAAATAAAGAGAATTCTGCTCTTCCCCCAGAAGAAAATTTATCTGGCAACAGCAGATAAATCAGAAATGATACTGTTAAAGTATATCCAGCTCTTTGGAGAGACAGCTCATCAAAACCAGAAGTTTTTACTGCACTCACTTTCTCAAGCAAATTGTTTCATTTACTTCAGTCCTACCTGGTACTCATTCAGTATGAAAAATTACTTTCTTCCTTTATTCACCCTCTCTGGTTGAGCTTATTATTTACCCAGAAATGCCCATGTGAAATGGAGCTTTGTGCCAGAACAGCCCCATCAATAGGAAGGTAAATGCCAGTTTGCAGTACCAACACTGGAGCTCGCAGGGAGCCTCGCTGGATGTGTTTAATTGGTCATGTTTTACAGCACCACCAAGAAATTCAAGTTAAATTGGTCCCTCTCCCTTGGATTGGTACTGAAAGAAACAAACCTGAGGACAGGGCCTGCCTGTGTTTTCTGTTGCAAAGACACATTTATAGCACATAGGGATTGAGCAGTAACTTTGTAAGATGTTCTTGAGGTTTTTAGAGCATCTCTCTGTCTTCCCCAGAAAACCATAAAAGGATGTAATAGACTAGAGCAGTCTGACCCAGTAGAGTGCCTTAAGGTTAGGAAACAACCTTGTTAGAAATCCAGCTGTGCCCCAAGGTCTCTTTGGGTGGAGGGTAAGGATGTGAACTCCAATTAGAAAGTTGTGTGATGGGAATGATTCCAGTACTGAAAAAACAATTGAGTAGTACTTTGAAATGTGTCTAAGGTTATTCAAAAGTACAAGCCAATGCTTAACACCTCTCTTGCCCCTGTCCCAACCCCCAGCATTCTGTGTGTATGAGTTATTCTCATATTCTCATGAGTTATCTCCCCCTGTTTGTGACACCTTCATACATTCCTTGTTCTTATGGGGAAAAGGAGTCACACAAAGACCTACTTTGTGAAGCTTTTCTTTTAATGATAATATATAACACTGAATGGTTTTCTATATTTTAGAGTTCTTGTGAGCTTGTGGAAACAATAAAAAAGAAGATTTCTGGTAAAGAACGCTTCTTTTCACTAATTTCAGTAAAACACTGATCATCTGGTATATCATCTTAGCAGGTAGTAGCCACAATGCCAAGAAATGTGATTACTTCAATAATTAAAGTGTGGGTTTAATGACTTAGAGTGTGAAATGAGGCATCATTTCCTAGATTCACAGATTTAAGGCCAGAAGGGACTTGAAAGATCATCTGTTCCCAGTTCTCTTGTAAAAACACCACTATTTTTTTCATTGTTGTTACTGAAGCAAATGCATTCCTTCCTGTGAAGCTAAGCACAGCTTTTTTCCAAAATGTATTTAGTTGTAGTTTAGTGACAGAACTTAAACTTTCTATATTTACTTTATATTGCATCTTCATTCCTTTCTTGCACTTAGGACAATTTACCATCTTAAAAGCAGCTGGCTGACAGCAAGCAGAACACTAAGATTTGACTCCTAAAACCATAAATAGACACTTATTTACATTAAATTTCAGTAAAGCAAGCCCAGAACAGGAGTGCTGCACTGTAACTTACCCATTACCACTCCTGGCCAGAATAGCAGTGATGCTGGTAGCATCATTAGCAGAGGCAGCCACGAGCTCTTTCCATGCTCTGGACCATGAATCCCTTCAAAATGGGTTGATTGCATGCTGGGATTAGCTCATCAGCTTTTCTGAGGATTAGCCAACATGTTCAGGATCTCTCTCCTTTTTTTTCTTTTTTTTTTTTTTTTTAATGTTTGGCCTAAGAGAAATTTCCAGCACATCTTATCCTTGTGCTGCCTACCCCTACTCCAGGGTACAAGAACAGGCACTTGTTCAGTCCTTGCTTTCCAAGCTGTGGCCATGGACAGGGAAACCCCACTCACACCCATGAGATATTCTAAATATGAATTTTGTCTTCCTGACTTTCTTTTCTAACTAACCTTGATCTCTTTTTCCCCCCAGTGTACATAAAGGTCTTCTGGCAGAAATGTCAGTTTTAATCTGCTGTTTATACTTCTGTAGTAGACACTAAGGACCCTTATTTTATCTTGCAAACTTTGCCCTGACACAGCATCAGTTTAATTCCCTCATTGAGGTTCTAGCCAAGCAAAACTCACCTTGTTTTAATCTCTTGTTGTAATTCATTCAAAGCTCTTCCAAGTATATCCAAGATTTATTCTGTCATTTTAATCTGTTCTGGAGAAATAGATTATCTAAACAGATGCACACTTTATTTTTAGTTTCTGATTTGTAAGCTGCAGTAAAAGTGGAAAAAATGCAATCTTCAGTAATAAACGAAATTTTCAGAGAAATTCTGATCCATCTCAGTGACTGTATGAGAAATGCAATCAAACAAGGTAAGAGCTCAAATATACTGGGGAGAGGTGGGTGAGAGGGGAACATTTGCTTGTTTATTATGGCACAGAATTGCTGTGCAGAACAACTGTCTATCTTCTAAGGCTTCGAGTTCACTGCAAAAATAAAATCCCCCAGCAACCAGTGTAGGTGCTTTATAACCACATCAAATGTGCTCCGACTCCCTATGTGCTGTTTTTGTGGCTAGCTCAAAAATGAACCCAAGGATCAATTTCAAATGTTTCTTTTTTGTCCTATCATATTCCACATCATACTACTGTTCTATTAGAAGAAACTTTTGAGAAAACCTCAAAAGTTAACATGCTGAATATCACGTGCAAATTATTTTAACCACTTTAGTTGCATATTGCAATTTTCAAAGGTTTTAACTGTAGAGACAATGAATGGATCTCATCAAAATGAAAACCATAGAAATAAATCAGCCATCAGTAATGAAAAAAAGAGAATGATATAATTTCTATTTGTCAAGGTATAATGATGTCACCACCCATTTATCCTCTGCACTTAAAGGTTGAAGCTGTTCAACAAATCTCTCCCGAGCCACGTACATCTGTTGCTTTAATGGTGCCTATAGAAAAGCTTTCTGATTAGTTAACACATCATTCATCAATTAGAACAGAAGGTAAAAGTTATTTCTCCCTACCCACAGTGCTTCATTAAAAAAATAACCTTTAATGTAATGAATGACAGCTGAATCAAGAAATAAATAAGAGGAGAGGTGGTGCCTGAGGAGGTCACTTTTTTGAAGAATTCCAACTTTTCCTAGAGCAAAGGAAAATGAGGAAATATGAGAAGAGGGGGTCTTAAGAGGTGCCCAGATACAGACTTTTCTGTGACTCAATGCAGTGGCTACTAGTACAAAAAGGCACATGCTGTGTTGCAAGCCACTTTACAAAAGAACTCACTAAATATTAAAAATGCACTGGGTACTTACACCAAAGTTTGCATTGAGTACTTATCCTCAAAACTCTTGCAAAGACAAATGAAGTATTTTAACCAATTCCAATAAGGAAGATGAGCAATTTGTCCATGTGAATCTTTATAAGAATCTTTAGCTGAGAAATTTTGTTCTTATACAGTGCATAAATTGAAAGATGCCCCTCCAAATATATTTAGCAAATAACTCCCTGGGTTTACGGGTAACATATTCACCTAAAGGTGAAAGACAAGGATCATGCTTTCAACAGTTTATTCAAAAAGAGCAGCATCAACTAAAGACACCCATCACAAACCCCCTGTACCCCCAAGTGCAGACAGACTTTATCTCCATGCCTTAGCTCTGGAGGTGGGGAAGCTTTCCTTGAGCACAGCACTGTGACTGCCTTCAGGGAGAGAAGCAGATCTGAATCCAAATTCCCCATTTCCGATGTGTTCTAACCACTAGGCTGCTGGGTAGTCAGCATGAATAGAGACCAAGTCTTCCTCTTACAAGGGCCACAAAACAAACTACTTCAATTTTGTTAAGTTGTTCTTTTTGCATCTAAGTTTGGCCATTTTGTATTAAATGAATCTATTATATGAGGGCAGAGGTTGAAGTAGGATATTTATTTTGCCATTTAAAGTAATAACAGTAACCACTGATTCAATCCAAATTGAATTCTTCATTTGGTTTGTCCAGCAAACCAAAACATTAGTCTCAAGTCAGGTATTTGTTAGAAGCAGCTGCTGCAATTACAAAGTTAGCTACCCTGCCTATTGCATCAAACAGGGTGGATAGCTGCAGGCACATTCAGATGTCAGGGTCCTTGGAGTGATCCAAATGAGCATGTTTCACTTACCTGGAGATGGACCCAGGGTGGCTCAGGGCCAATGACAACAGCCCACTTCAAGGGCAGTAATTCACTGTGGAAGGATGGGAACATGGACAGCCTTGGCTGCTTCTCAGGAGGATCCCCACTGCACCCTGAGCTGTTTGCATTCTCCAGCTGCAGCTCCCCATTGGCTGCAGTGAGCACTGCTGGGAGCCATGTGCACTGATGGCACACAATGCATTTTCATTTATGTCCCAGCTTCTGGTGTCAGCTAGACCAGCTTTCCAGAGCATTGATTTCATCATCATCTTTCATCATCTGGCTCCTCGTGGCTGTCCAGTTTGCAAGTCAGTTTTTCCTCACTCACAGTGCCACAGTAACATTAGCATAAACCCTGAATTCATTTTGTTTCTCACTATTTCTTCGTCAGTAACTATTTCAGACAAGAGGAGAGAAATCAAACAGAAGACTGACCCCAGCACCTATTTAGTGGAAAAATTCCAGGCATGGGGTCTAAGCTGATGACTGCCAGGGCACATTCAGCCCAAAGACAATCTCCTTTTCAGTAAAAGCAGTCATCATTGGAACATGGCACTCATCTGCAGCCAGGAAACATTTTCAGACTTTTGCCAGCATGCCTGTGACTGACAGCCCTGGCACAGCCTCTGCATTGGCTTTGCAGAGCTACAGCAGCCTTGTAAAGTACACAAAGTCTGTGCACACTGGGGGTGGATTTTCTACCATACCATTGAGCTTACATTGTTGTAAATTGATGGGAAGTTAGAGGCAGGGCATCTATTTCAATTGCAATGCAGGAGGCAGCAGGCTTGGTTTTCAGTCATTTTGAGAAACAGTCAGTAGAGTGAAACCAAGAGAGATTTTGGTAATATCTTTTGTTTATTGCCTTTTTTAGATAGGAAGCACAGTTTATGATTGAAGTACCAGTCATGCTGACTGCACAGGTGTCAGTACTCAAAACACTGTAATTTATTCAGTCCAGCTTCAGTATTCCCACCCTTAAGAGAGGCTCCCAGGGAAACACTTGGTACATGTTGCCATGCTGTTCAATCGCATTGGCCTGGTAGGGATGGGGTGGAGCAGGAGATGAGATGACCTCATTCATTCTCCATCTGAGACTGTCACACAAGAAAGGTATTTCTTCAAAAGAAGGAGCACAGATGGAGCCCTGCCTTGCTGCTCTGATGGGCTGCAAGAGGAGTGGGACCAATAGAGAGGATGTTTCTGGCACCATTTCCTGCATGGAGTGAGTAAGAGACAGATCTATTCCCCCTCAGACAGTATCAGCAGAGATGAACAAAGCCATCTACCAGTCACCTCCCTGAGATCTGTGGTTCCAAGCAGTTGACAATGTCAGTCAGTAACTGAAGAAGTTTGAAGAATCAAACAAATGCTGTGAATCTTCACCTCTGTTCCTCTGAGTGAAAAAAAATTCTCAGGAACGTTCATGGCCACAGGAGACGGCCACAACTGCCTCTCTCTTCTGAAAAATGCAGTGAAGGAAATCTTGCTCAGAATAGTCTCACAGTCTCTGGCTTTATGGCATGCATTAATTAATTTCACATTAGCAAGGGGATGGATTTCCTTCCATTGTGGTCATATTCTTCCATCCAGAATTTCTATTATTTTGAAAGCTACTTTAAAAAAAGCATTGTTTCCTATTGATCAGCTGGAATCCTCATTATGCCTGTGGGTTATGTCTGCAGAGTAGACTGCAAACAAATGTGATATTCTAGTGCTGATTGCTCTTGCTTGGCTCCCATTTCTACCTATTGATTTTCAGGGCTTTGGTATAACCCTGTGTGCAGTCAGTGAACCCACACACACCCCAGTGAAATGACACAGGTTAAACTGTACAGTGTATTTGTGCCTGGATGAGCATTTGTGCAATCTGTGAATTTCAAGACACATGAGCACAAGCTCGCCTGTACAAAATACACTTTAAGAGCTGACATTAAAGTTAATATGAAAGTTCAGAGGTGCAAAATAATTGAAATGCATAGAAGAGGTAGCAATAACGTTTCTAAACTGAGGCAGTGAATTATGTATATAAGAAATATTAAAAATGCAAAGCTGACTCTATTTGCATTTGGAATGCCCCCTAGCTGTTACCAAAGAGGAGGAAATTGCTTTATGCAGAATTCAAGGGCATAATACTTAGTGCTGTATTTAAGTCAAGAAGGAATATCAGTCATTTTTATTCTACCACTTAACTTGGGCTTATGTAATCTGCCTGAAAGCCAAGTCAGTTGTCTTATTTTCTATCATGGAGAGAGAATATATAATCCAATCATTAAACCTTTATATTCAGATGGTTCTGAGACCCCTCAGAACCACATTGCTGCATGTAAATCACTGGCTGTCATCAGTCCAAGAGATGGAAATATCAGTGCTTTTGGGCAGATTACTTTTGGGTAATCAGAGGGTAAAATTAAACTTCTTCACCAGTTGGGGAATACATAGTTGATGTGGAGCAATCAAATGATGCCTGATTTTCTTGCAGTGGGTGTGGGTTAGGTATCACTTCAGAGCATCAAGGTCTAAAATGAGAAGCCTGGTTCATCTTACTGGATTTAAACTTTGTCTGGGTGGAAATGTGTGAGTGAATTTTGCCTTTCCTGGCATCCAGGCTTAACAGCAGTGACTGTGGACTGGTCGTGGGCAAATGGCATGAACAAGTGCATGAGGACATGCCACCAAAATGGTGAGGAGGCAAAGGTCTTAAGCCACAGGCAGCAAACACTCTAAGGTTGAAACCCCTGTACTACAATCACCAAAGGATTTTTCTGTAGTCTTAACAAAAAGAGAATTAATGTAGAAGTAATTTTATAAATTAGTAGCTCCTGTCTGTCTCTGATCATATTGTGTCTTTTCCACTTCCATTATTTCCTCCATGAGCAGTAAAAATCAATCAAATTTTCACAGAGCTTTTATTTTACCTCAGCTTCACTTCCAAGATCTGTTATATAAGTGGCAGGAAAATATCTCAAAACAGCTGCTTCCACCTATGACTTCATAAGGAGAATAAGCAGAGGACCAAAATGGAGTTTACACATCTATCATCCATAAGCTTCTGCATGCTGATACAGAGAAAACTACTTTTTGTGTTCAGAAAGCCAGAACTACCGACCAAGCCTGGATTTTAAATATCAGACTGAATTAATCCCAGTTCACTGTGGTAAACAAAAGGATTCACTGTGGTAAACAAAAGGAAATGGTAGCAAGGACAGACATATGCAAGGGAAAGATATGTTTAAGTACACAATCAGGTTGCTAATGCATCTGTTTACTTCCATTTATGTTATAGATCTACCACAACATTATCTTGTATTTTCAGCAGCCCTGATATTTAACGAAAAACTAAAATAAAAAGCATTCAAAGTGTATCACATATCCCATGAGTCTTCCCATCCCAACAGCTGCACAATAAGGGATGAATGCAAATTTTCCCAACTGCCACATCCTTGCAATTAAAAGAAATGACCCTTTCCCCCTCAGCTCTCCCAAAACAGTCTCTCAGAGAACAGTACAGGAAGGGGCTATTCAAGCTCAGATCAGTGTTGCCTCTATCTTTAATGATAAGTAAGGATTTTGGCTTGGGGGGTGGGTATTGAGAGAAAACCTTACATACTGCCATCAGGATATTTCAGCTCACAATGGCAGCAAGTTGTCAAAACTGATGTCACTTGATGTCAGGACAGCTGTTTAAAGTGTAATTCTGGAGTTCTCATGGGACTGACTTTTTTTCCAGATAGACTGGGTTCCTCCTGATATCTCAGAACTCAAAAATTACTGCATTATTTTGGTTACTTTTTGAAACAAAGGGACAAAAGATGGTAGAAGAATTACAGCTAAAGCCAAGAAGGAATATACTGGAGATTGAATTCAGATATGGCAATAAGAAAATTCAATTTAGGAAGACATTGATGTGAGTCTCTGAGCTTACCTCACTAAGGGAAAAAGCAGAGCTGGAGAAGTGAATATCCCCTTAATGAATATCAGAAACATGGGGGCAGGAGACAGACAAATCAGGACACATGACAGAGGTCACATATTGTGTCACTCGTGTCAAAAAGAAGCCAGAAAATAAATGAGACTTGCAAGAATGGACTGAAGCCGTTAGAACAGGGATGGCTGGGAAGGAAGGGCTGAGCACAGAGCTGCAGTGTGTCTGCAGGAAGAAATGCAGACTGGATTTGCCACTCTTTGGCAATTGCTGTAGCAGAAGGTTAGTAGCAGAATTGGCCTTAGTCTGTGTTGGGGAGTAAAAGAGTGGTGAGGAATGACACTGTGCAGGGGCAGTGCAGGATGGCAGGAACACTGCTCCAGAAAAGTGGTGTTACAGGACAGAGGTCTGAAGCTTGCTCTCTGCCAGACATCTCTGCTTGGAAGAGGTGGAGGTAATATCCATGGAGAAACCTCGAGGAAGAGTACTGTTAATGCTTTGATCTGACATATTTTGTTTAATATTAAAGGGCAAACTTATGCTGACTGTTAAATCGATATCAAATCAAGGCTGGAATCTGCTTTATGATCATGGACAGTGAACTCCTTACTGCTGGAGTCATAAATGATGTCACATTTCAGCAGTCCTGCGGCTGCCAATATTCAGCCCAGAAATTCCCATTTTAATTAAAAACTTCAATCTGAAAGGCAAAGTGTCACTTGCTGACAGTGAGGAGCATTACTTTGTGTTTCTCACGTGCTCTTGAAGCTCTGTGTGGAGCAGAAGAGAGCTTACATCCTTCTCAGCACCATCCTGTCCCTCTGGCAAAGCCCTGTCTGAAGGCAAACCTACAATTTACACAGTGAAAGCAAGTTTGATGTGAGAGCACAGGCCTTGAGCTGGCCTTTGGGAACGAAGGAATGTCAGTACCTGTGAACAGCACAAACCCAAAGTATCCTGGGCCCTTCAAACACAACTTCCCTGGGATTAGGAAGTTCCCTCTCTTGTGTTCCTCCCCCAAACCACTGAGCAACACAGCATGTGCTTTAAATCAGGAGTGCTTGGTCTGGCTTTCCAATTAATTTTGTTTGGCATGGGCTGGACTCAGAATTCTCAAAAGACAGGTGCATTTCACATCTGAGTCTTTGAATCGGATCCCAGAGGATTCATTTTTTCAAGAATTTCATATCCTAGAACGACTGAAATCAACAGAGACCTTTGCCACTTTCTTATTTATGTTGCCCCACTTGGTGAATACATGCCAGTGACTGGGAAGGCTGCACTGCAAGGTCATTTTTTATACCTTTCAAAGTGAAGCATTATTTAGGCACGTGTCAAAACTTTCACAGGTCTTAAGGATTAAACATGAACCACAGGTGTTTTCTCAGGGATGAAAAGGTTTACTGACATGGGGGATGTTGAAGCAATATGTCCCATAAATCCAAAGGCTGTCTGGAGGCCCGTGAAGAGGAATGTCAGGAACTGACTCCCTCTTGCTGTACTCCAAATCTGTGCTGTAGATCCATGGAGACACAGAAACATCAGGTTCTCATCACCACAAGGAACATTCCCAGGTCAGGATTCCCTGCGTGGCCCATGACTGATGAGCAACTCCAGAAATCAACTCACCCTGCTCAGTAAAACCTTTCCAGGACAGTGACAACTGTAAGCTCTTATGCTAGACCAGTCATCCTAGAGAGAGAGCAAACTTGGAGGCTTCATCAGACAGGAAGAATGTCAAGTCAGAAACTTTGCATTGCTCTAGTCCAGTAAATCCCTCAAAGCAGCTGAATGCAGTTGTTTTGCTGTTGCAAAGTGCCCAGGCATTTATCCACCAAAGCAGCATGAATATGGGGACTTTGCTCAGCACTTTGTCTTCTTCAAACAGACAAAAAATGTCCTCTATGAAAAATGGATGTCTCCTTTTAAATTCTAAGGTTAGCTCTCTCCTTTGATTCTAAATTTGCCCCAGATCCATCAAAATTGGTTTCACAAGTGCAGGTTGACATGATGATAATCTAAAAAAGACAGTTTCTAATTGGACCAGGACATACCTTACAGTCATGCCATTTTAGAAGGGGAAAGTCATGTTTTCTCATTCACATGTACGATAATTCCCCATGAGAAATTATATTTCTTCTCCTTGAGCAGATTTTTGCCAATATGGTACAGATCTTCTTACAGAAAAGAACTGGGAATATTCTGGGAGTTTGCACAAAACGCTTTTGTGGAAGAGATTATGGTTTAACATATTACACATGCTCCATGGAAAGGATTCAACATCCACAGGAAAACATATCTGATATATAATTATCATCTTGTTTTACCTCTGTTTTTCAGAAAAATTGATGAAAGAACATTTAGACAGAAAATGCTTTCTACACATCTCACAAATTAAGGAATAGAGTTCATTGCTTCAAAATCTAATTTTAAAAATCTACCTTTTACTTCAGGGAGTTATTTTTTCTCTCTAGGCAGTCTTGTTCCTCTTTGGCCTAGAGTAATTTCCACTAGATACTTTTTGATGAAGAACATTGAACAAAATAAGCTGACAATCCAATGCAGTGTGATCCTCCTTATCAGTAATATAAGAATATTACTTTTAATTGCTTTATTTGAAAATGGCAATAATAGCCTATTAACCTGGAAATTAACTCTGGACAACTGTTCCTGTGAGATAATATATGGATTTGATTTCAATGAAATCTCTGTCTTTATGTGAGTAGCTTTTAGCTAATTTTGTTGGCTGAAAATGGATCTCCCTATTTCATTTAAATGGAGACAGAGGTAAAAGGAATGGAAAGTTTCCCAATGAGATCCAAGTCCTTGCCTTTTGTCTCTATGAAAAATCCTTTTCCTCACTAAGTAAAGGTAACTCTGTAAATTATGGCGTAACTTTTCTCCAGAAAACTAACTTAGCTCTGCCTTTGCATCATTAGCTCCCTGGTTAGGCCAGGATGCAAGGACCATGAATGACGGGCAATGCCCTCATTGACTCAACCAAATTCTTGCAGTTCTGCCCTGTTTTACAAGGTGTTTGAATCCAATCAATAGAAGCAGCCCTGAGGTGTGTACTGATCTGGCAGTAGCAACAGTGCCAGCTTAGCCCTGACCTTAGCTTGCTGCACCCTGACTTTTGAACACGGGTGGAAGTTGCTCCTTAACAATAACTTCAGTGTTGCTTCTCCCTCCAGAGTCCCCCAAATCTGATTTTTTTTTTTCTCCCTGATTTCCATTTCAACAAGCTTTTCTCATTGCCAGTGTAAGGTCAACTTTGACAAGTGACAGGAGTCATCATATATTTTCTCTCAGGTCTGTCCTACAGGTGCCTGTACCTGGTCCAAATAGTCCTTGAGGACACACTGCTAGGTGGTGAGTGCAGTTTGGTGCACAAGGAAGGACCCTGTGCCTGCAGCCCTGCTCTCCTGCCCTCCCTGGCAATTACACCAGCAAACACTCCAGCACGGCACTAATGTTCTGTGAGCTCCATTCAACAAAATTCTTAAGTACCTGCTTAAGATGTATGCCTTGCTGCCTCTGGAGTCAAAAAGATTAGTCATATACTTGCAGTTAAACACATGCAGGAGTATTTAATGTGTTTTAATGGCTCTGTATATTCATTTGTCTGTTAAATGGCTGCAGTTCTGGACGTCCCCACTGGAAACAGGATGAAACTCATACATCAGATGCCTTCAGCCCACCAGACTCCGTTTATTGGCTGGAGGGGGGGTGCATAAGCAGAGATTTTGCATTATGCAACAATAGGTAGGTATTTTTTGTGGATTGATACAAAATACTTGCATCTGTTGTTTCTCTGAAAGAATGCTTTGAGCAACTGCTATGAAAAGGACTATAGGAAAACACAACTGTACTTTGAATGTTCTTTTCCTGCTCTCTCTGTGTTGTGCAACAGAGAACAGATGTGCCCTCTCACACAAATCAAGAGCTGTCAAGATGCACTTTTACCATACACTTTTATTTTCATCGTCTGAATCTTCTATATTTTTCTATTAAACTCATTTCATAGCATCAGCTATCTCTCTCTATTTACTTTGAGATTTACTCTGAGGTTTTGTGAACAGCAAATAGTCTGCTTATCTTTGTGCTAAATTAATCCAATTTTCACAGAATCCTAGAATCATAGAATTATTTACATAGGAAGAGACCTTTAAGATCAAGTTCCACCTTTAGCCTAGCACTGCTGACTCCACCCCTAAACCATTTTAGGTAATGGTCTTTAATTGTTATTATAGTTCACACTTCATTGCTGAACAGGACAGCAATCAAAATATTTGCTTCTATTGGAATAATTCTAATCAGTAGCAGCTTCACATATTATTATTCTTTAGGTTTCACCAGGTAGAAGACAACCCTATTTCACATCAAGCTTGTCATTTCAATAAAGTGCTTGTCTGAACAACCTACATGTAGTGCAAGAGGTGGCTCCAGCAGGGCAGTCACTCAGTGGCTGTAAACCTGACTTAAGCAGCCACTTAAGGTGGGTTTACGACTGCTTTGCATTTTTGAAGGGACAGGGGCAGCTAGAGCACACCAACCTGTCTGGCTCAGGACAGACTTCCATAAAGCACCAGGTGGTCATTTACAGATGTGGATGCAAAGTCTACTGAGATTTTTAAGCAATTATCTTTTAGTGAAATGCTAAGCCATAGCTGGATAGGGTGTTATTCTTTATTTTATAAGCAGAGAACAACGCTGCATCACCTTGAGGAGGACTGCAATAGATGATGGTTTCATGGCATAGCTAGGCCACTGCACTTTGATTCATGTCAAAATATTAACAAACACAAGAGCTGAGACAATGATTTGGGAACCCTGTACTCTAAGGTTCCATTCAGAGGATGTCCTAGGCACATGTACACATTTAAGAATTGCAAGATGTTCTCCTTACATTAGCTTCAGTGGATTTATTTGCATACTAGTGGTTATACACATGCCGAAGTATTTTGTTTTAGCTGCAATCTATATGTGATGGGAACATCCTAATCTTTCTTTGTCATCATAATTAAAAAATCATCACTTAAGCTTTCTGCCCCCAACTAGGTGAGCTTCAAAGCAAAAAATTTTTTCTGACTGACTCTACTTCCAGAAACCTGACCTCAGAGCCAGACAAGCCTCCATTGTTTATTTTCTTCATCACTGAATGAAGAAAAATATTTTAAAGCTTACAATGTCTGCTCAAAGAAGTGAAGACTTTCCATACTGGATTTTTGCTATTGTGAATCCATGGTTGAATGACATTAAATTGAAGGTAGTGGTGAAGGTCCTATCATCTTCCACTAATGAAGGACTGGGACCCCAAGTCAGTCAGTGTTTCTGAAATATATATACTCCTTGCCCTCTTGTTCCCCAGTATGAACTTAGGAGAAGTACTTCCTCATATTTCTCATGTCTGAATGTTACATCACTTAAGCCTGTGCAATAATGTTCTGAAAGTGGCTGGTTAACAACTGCTGCAGCACAAGCAAGTAGTCTTGATCAATCTTAAATCCTCATCCCTTGACACTTTAATCAAAATAATTTAAAATTCTATTAAGCACAATATGCAGAGCATTAACACTCTGAACCACTAAGCAGTTGGAGTGGGGAGGCTGAGTGATATATCTGAGTAACAGCCTTGTTAGAAAGGCCATCATGTTTTGCTCCTTGCTGAATCATCAGGACGATAGTGGCAATATCACTCTTTCATTGCTAATGTATGGCTCAAAGGATCTGACAAGGAGCTAAATGTTTGATTCCCTGGGAGAAGCTACTTTACTGAGGTGTAGCTAACATTTTCCATCTTTTAAGACTTGCATGGATTCTGGAGATGCCCATCACCCAGCAGTAGGAGCAGGAACCAGAAACCTTCTCAGTATTATTCCTGAGGCTGGGCATTCCCCAGTCTCTTCAGTCTACTTGCCATCTTTGCATTTAATCTGGATCTGCTGCTCTGTCTTGAGGATTCTTTTTCTCACTGTTTCTCCATTGTTTTTCTAAACATCACAAAGCTGTGTCCAGTGTCCCAAAGAAGGACACCAAGAGGATAAGCCACCATTCACTGGGCAGCTGCCACTTCCCAGCACAGTTACCATTTAAGAATTGAAACCACTTATCTGCCTTTCAAAACTTTGTACAGGCTAAATGTACCCATACTGACCAATTTGCATAGGGGTTTGGGGGGTTTTTTGGTAGTAATGCAGATGTCCATCTGATTAATAACAAAGGAGGGTAAATATTTTGGGTTGATTTTGACTACACCCATATGGCAAAGCCCCTCATGAGAGGTGTACACAGAAAGCACAAATAGCCCCATGAGACTTCTTCATTGCACTAGAGCTCTGTTGTTATTTGTTAAATGCCTTAAGCACACAGATCTGAGACAAAGTTAGTATTTCAGCAAATATGTGCATAGAAAACCTCATTTTTGTCTCCCTGTTTAAAATAGAATGGTGTGGATTTAGGTGATCTCTCCAGGCTCTTCCAGCCCAATTTACTATAATACTATGAAATCAGATATGAAACGTGACACCTACCCAAAACCACAAACATGCTTCTCCTAGTGTGTAATAAAAGGAGCAATACTTGCCTGTAGATTGGATTGTGAAGGGTGATAAAGAGGAATTTAAATTCAAGAAATGAATGCAAAAGGAAAACTACAATAATTAACTGGTGGAGGTAGAAACTAGAATCATTCCTGAATGCTGTTCATGTAATGCAATCACTTGAAACAGACAGAATACTTTTTTTACTATCAAAAACATGGGCAATGTAGTTATTACAGTCCTGTGTATATAAAATTTTTGAAAGGCTGAAAAAAAGCTAAAGAACTTTGAAATCTTTTCTCCAAAAATGTCACACAAAAAGCCAAATTAGTTGCTAAACTAGCTCAACTGCTACAGAGCAGCCGTGCCACTGGCATGTATAATAACAGTCTCCTGTGAATTGTTTTAGTTGCAAAGAGTAAGATCAGCAGTTGTGATTATCAAAATAAGACTCTGTGAACACAGGGAGCTTTTTAGCATAGTAAGTGAAATCATTACTAATTCCCCACTGCCAAAACTCATACTTCAGCCTGTGTGTGAGCACAGTGTCCCAGGCAGTTTTTTCTTTCCCAGTAAGATCTGGTTAAAAGCTGCTTCACCAGGTTTTAAAGCTCACTGGAGGTGCTGCACATTAGCTGAGAAGACTGAGCAACCCATGGAGTATTAAAAAGACATTTGTGGACTCATTTAATCAATAATGTACAGTATTAGTGTGCAATTTAGATCGAGAGAAGACAGCTGTAAGACTATGATACATCAGCTAATGAAAAAGCAGAGAGGGTGGGATTCAAATCAGTAGAGAGGCCAAGAGCCAGCTCCTTAGCTGATGGAAGCAGGGATAGTAGCACACTCTCCTGGGTCCCTGACTCCATAACCAAGTCAAGGATTTCTCCCAGAGCAAAGGGCTGAGTGAATTCTTTCATGCAACATCCTTTCCATGGGAATAACAGCAAGATTTCTGAGCCACAAAGGCACGGGGCTTTTAAGAATGTCAGACAACATTATAAAATGGCCCAATGTGACCTAGAAATGTTTCAGATATAGCCTTGACAGCTACCCAGGATATGTTGATAGACATGTATCAGCCTCTCTAATTTCAAGACCACTTCAAGCAAAAACGATGAAGAATAGAAAACTGTACACAGATCACACAGATTACCCTAAAGATATACAGCAGACTCATATGGTTTTGGTGCTGTTCTACAGATATGGTTATCAAGTCCTAAGGGCTGGACCATCCTTTAAGATTTAGCCCTTTTTCACTGCTGGAAAATGCACAGTTTCCTTTATGTCCCCAAAATGAGCAAAGTTGGCCTTATGCTCTTAATCCTAAACAAATTTGATGTAGCGAGGAAGTACAGGGATTGGGAAAGTGCAGAAAAGCAGAGGTTACCTGAGTCCCCATCCCTAATGCACTGTGCCTTGGAATCAAAACCTGCTTTGTGCTGCCCAGGAGTTTCTGCCAGGACTGGGACCAGTAAAAGAAGCAGGATTGGATACCTACAGCTGTCTCTCTTTCCATTCTCTTTCTTTACATCTCAGATACAAACCTCACAGCTTGTACTTCCAACCATATATGGCTTTCCATAGACATTCCCTGCCCAAGTGCTTGCTCCATTAATGAGGCAGATACATTCCAGCCTGCAGAACATGCCAGACTCCTGCCAGTGACAATTGCTTCACGGATGCACCATCTGCTGCTCTCTCAGTGAGACTGGTTGCCTACTTTTCATGGTACATTTCTTCTTCCTGGCCAAATGGCTCCCAAATCCATGAGGTCCTCTTTGACAAAGCTGTGTAGCATCTCCTGATGTCAATACTTATGCAAACACATATTTCCATGAGAATAGCCTTGCTAATCTCTATGTGCTTCTATGGATTGTGATACTTTTCCTGGATGCAGCTTTTGCTAGCAGAAGTTATTTCTCTTTTAGTAAGAAGACACAGGAAAAAAAACCTGTTTTCTACCATCAACGCTGAAGAAAGTAGCTGTGGTTGAAATATGTGAACTGATAGAGGTGTTTGGAAAAATAGGAAGACTTTATGGATTTCTGTAGTCTTCTTCTGCATAAATCACCACATCCCTCATGTGCCAAACTACATGAAGGGCACCTTAAGGGGAGGGAGCAGGGAGAGATGGTCAGCAACAGTAAATATTGGTTGCTTTGAGTTGCCCAGGATTTGCTGCAGACAATTAAAATTTCCTCTGCATGAAGAAGTAGGGATTTGGACTGTTATTAAAAGGATTATTAATTAATATACCTATTTTAAATAGATTCATAATAATTTCTTAATAAATAATAATATATTAATATTTAAAGAAAGAAAGAAAGAAAGAAAGAAAGAAAGAAAGAAAGAAAGAAAGAAAACAACAAAAAACCAAACAACCCCCCATTCATAAAATTTCAAGTTTTCAGACATTTTTTGTAATCACTAATTCTTGATAATGTTCACTGTCTTACTCTACATAAAATCACTGCTGATACAAGTTTAGTTTTATGTAATACTCCATATGGTAGATTCATAAAAACCTTCTAGTGGGAATACCACCATAAACTACTATTTTCTGCTATAAAAAATAACCATTAAAGTCCAGACATGCACAAACAAGGTAATCTGCCATAAATTTTGAAATGGTAAAATACTACAAATGTAAATGTATCCAGGTCCCATTGCAATGCATGTAATTTCCATAGCTTTATTAGAAATCCTGCAGTTGCAGTGGTTTGGCGATAGGTGATAAATATAGTAGGAATGAGTCAGCATGCAAATCCCTTCTGTGGAAAACAATTTGAGAGATTTTATAGCCCAAAGCTGTTTATTATTTTGTAAGAACAATAATGCAAGTTCATGTTCAAAACCTGCTGAGAGAAGAATTTGCAAATATCCTATTATGGAACAGGCAGAAAAAAAGTATAAGACCTATGTAATAGCACTGGGCTAGAACACTTTCACATCTCCCATTTAGATGATTCTTTTTTCCTCGTGTACTTATTAGGATCCTTGTGAGATTATCACTATATCACTCTAATAAAATGAGAGCACAGATGAGGTTTGAGATTTTATTTCCAAAGTCCTTAAAACCTGAGATGTATGGAACTGAAAAAGGCTTCTGGAAGCTTGGTGATACAGAAAAAAAAAATTGCAATTAATTTTGAAAGCGGGATCTTGGGATTTTTAAGTAATTATCTGTTTCTGTAAATAGTGCTGAGAAGAGAATACGTTTCTGATGATTCCAAACCCCTTTATATCCATTTGACCCAAACATTTCTGTGTTTTGCATAATAGATTGCAATGAATAAATTCTATAAACATGATCTAATGATGTTGCCTAGGTATATTAGCAAGTGCAGGGAGCTATTTACTTTCAAGGCTGTGTCTCCATTATGCATGCCACACTGCAGAGACACTTTTGATGCCAGTGAATAAACAATGAGTCAGGTTCTGCACCTGGGCTAGGGCTGGCAGGGGAGGCAGGAGGACTTTTCCCAGCCTTCGGTGCCCTGTGCCTGTGAAGACCTTCTCTGGTGTGAGATCTGCTCAGGTTGGATGAAGCTGGCCCAAGACCATGGGGCCACCAGGATCTTCAGATCAGAGCCATAACATTGTTATTAGAAGTGAATTAGAGTTTTTTCTGTTCATGAGAGCATAACAATCATGTCCAAATTTATTTAAATATTTCAACAGCATTTTGATAGGGAAAAAATGCAAGCAAAGTTCACAGTTTGGCAAAGGCAGTTTGCATGGAATGATGTCGGGTTTTGGGATTTTTTTCAAATCAAAAGAAAATATTTTGGATCAGTTTAAAAGAGAAGGCTTCAGGGTGCCCTAATTTTGGCCTTCCAGTATCTGAAGGGTACTTACAAGAAAAATGGACAGAAACTAGTTACAAGAGCACATAGTGACAGGACAAGGAGGAATGGATTCAAGCTGAAGGATAGTAGGTTTAGACTAAGTTTCAAGAAAAAATTCCTTATTGTGAGGGTGGTGAGGGACTGACACAGGTTGCCCAGAGAAACTGTGAATGTCCCATCCCTGGAAGTGTTCCAGGACAAGTTGGATGGAGGCCTGAGCAACCTGGCCTGGTGTAAGGTGCTCCTGCCTGTGGCAGGGAGGCTGAATGAGATGATCTTTAAGGTCCCTTCCAACCCAGACCATTCTATGATTCTGTGAAATTAATGGGGGCTCAGCTGATTGCTACAGCGCTAGATCAGAGCTCTCATTTGAGTTTTCCATGTTCTTTCTTCTCTGTGAAAGCTGCAGACCTTTGCTAAATTATCTTTGCTGGGTAACCCTTCTACCTACTCATGGGCATCAAAGGATTCAGGTGCCCCCAGTACATTATGACAGCTCTGACCTCACTCATCGAAATCTACATCACACCCTGATGAAGTGCTGAGTAAGATTTGCAAGATGCCATGCAATGGAAACAGAAAAACTAAATCAGATGCAATCTGATTTAAAGGCAAAATCAAAATGCTGGGACACAGGAGTGCTCATTGTTTTGTTTTCATCAAATATAGTCCGATTTTGACACTTGGTGGCTATTTTAAACTCTTTATTATTTTGAATTCTCAGACTGATTTGGGAGAAATAGTAGTATTTTTTGTAAACTGGGTGCACAACAAAATAAATTATTCACTTAGTTGAAATGAAGAATATAACCTAAGTCAGCTAGATAGTGACGAGATATAAGAAATTACTATTTAGATGAAGACACTGATTTGGAACTCGTATACAGCAGTCATAGATATAGAAAGATAACTTAGGCAAAACTGAAAAAAAATAATTCCTATGGTGTACCTAATTACCAGGTTTTTCATAATTTTTTTTTCTTTTGCTTAAGAACTAGTAAGAAATTACTTTTTAAGAATTTTCACTTCTGATTTCTTTACCATCTCAGAAGTATCATAACCGTTAATCAAATCGAAATAATTATACTTGAGACTAAAAACAACAAGGACCACATCTGTAGAACACATCCAAAATGAAAGGAGCAGGAAGCCCCCATTTTCTACAAGCAGCTAACATTTCCGTGTCTAAATAACCAAAGTCATTACTGTAATTTCCTTATCCAGTTTAAAAGGAAGTCATATTTCCATATGCATGACAGTGTAAGTAGAATTTTTTCTATTAATAAGAATAACAGGTCTTGGACTATTCCAGTCAAACTCTGATCCCACATTTAATTATATTATTATTATTTTTTAAGGAGCATACTTTTCCAAAAGCAGTCAGAGTTGCATGAAATTCTATTCTCCCTCATGGCTGTATGAACGCAGAATAACCCCATTGCTACTGACAGGACAGGGAAAGTGCAGTAGCAGAAATCACATAAAGAGTTGGAAGTCACTAAAATCATTGTCACTCAGTTTCACATTTAAGTCCCAGCTCCCAAATTCAATAAGATTTTGACCAATCTTAGTTTCATTATGCATTTCTGCACTTCGTTTATCACAGCCTTGGCATAAATAACCATATAAAACTCCTGTTCTCAGGTAGTAAAAGACATGAAGATACAGAGAGCTGCAGGTTAAAAGAGTTCATGGATTACATTCTCCTCTAATTCCATATTTTCTTTCAGATAGCCAAACCCACAACAGCTATATGTGAGGAATATCTCTTAGATGTTCAATTTCTAAATAAAGTCAGGGCATGTTGGTGTTGACAGCCAAAACTGCCACTTCATGAGCAAGGCTTGAACTCTTGTCACCAACATTAAAAGCAGGTTAATAGAATAGCAGAATTTCAGCTGTACCAGATATAAAACCACATACTTTTTTTTAAATTTATATTTCAAGTGTCATTTGAGGGTGAGTACGCTGCCTGTGTAAAACTTTTTTAAAATATAAGGCTTGTGGCTAAATCTTCCACTACAAGAAGCCATGTCTCAGAAGAGCTCAGGACGACAGATAAGAAGGCATCTTTGAACCAGTTTGCAACTTCCAGGGCACCTCTTGTAACCACTGTCCTGCCTCCCTGCATAAAGGCAGAAAGCAGAGAAGTGACACTGCTGCCCCTCTGTGACCTACAGTGCTTCTGAACTGGAGCCCAAGATCTGAATTCTTGAAAATTATATCAGCATATAAGCATTTGCAGGAGGACCCACAAAGGTACCTTAGGTTTTGACCCACTCAACAGAAGAATGCCTAAAGGCCATGCACATGCACAGGGAAGCAAGGTGCCTGAGGACAGCTCTGTTGCACAGGCAAGGTCTCCTAGAGGTCCCCAGCAGATGTGAGAGTGTCAAGACACACTCAGAAAAGTATTTGGGGATTATCCTTTTACAGTCTGCTATCAGCTCTGCTATCTATTAATACTGAATATTTCCACTTTGAGAGACTAGCAGAAAGCAAGCATAGAGAGACATGAATCTGGCTTTTAAAAATTTCCTCTCAGCTCTCTGAGCTGTGCTCCATGAACCACAATACTATGGCTTAGCAAACCAGCTTCTGAAATTGGCAGGTTTCCACCACCAGCTCAAATATGTGCAAGTGTTTTTTCAGGCTTGTTTGGCAAAAGTTGTGATTTCTTATTTCTTTCCTCTTCCACGGGATCATAATTTAAGACCTATCATTCAAGACTGCCTGATCTTGAGCCATGTCCATATATCAGTCAGAACATTAAAACCTGACCTTTATACACAGAATAATAAATAACAGTGAGTCACTTACAAGGTAGTAACTCACTCTCACAGTTCAGCAGAGAGTAAGGGATGATTCTCAAGATGAAAAACTTCAGTTGTTGCTAAATATGAGTGGGCTTATAATAATACTTTTACATTGGGAAGTCAATAAAGAAGATTAAGAGTATTTCAGAAGGATATTGATACATTAGCAAATAGAAATGAAGCAGAGCAGTCACCATAACAACTGCAAAATCCAAGCTGCTGTAATCCCCACCTACATAATGCAAGGAATCACTGGATTTCTGCTAGAAGCCAGGAGCATCTTCAGCAAACTGGGTTGGTCTGACTTCAGTACAACAGGCAGTGTGTCAGCCAACACAGTCATCTGCTTCTTCACCTTCACCACCTGATTCAGTAGCCTATGCAGGGACATTCCTGTTGTGGAATGGGGGCTTTGCAGGGCTTCTTGTCTCTCATGCTCTGCTCTTTGACACCTGAGCCCCTCCAGCTCTCCTGAGGGGATGGCTGGTGCATGGCGGGTGAGCAGCCAGAGGCAGTCACAGCCACCTCAATATCTGCAGATGTAGCCCTCAGAGTGGCAGGATGAACCTTGCAGTTCTTAGGGCTTCCATCAGGCTGCAGTCTCTGTGTGGGCCAACTGCAGGGCATAACCTTTAGAACACAGTGCAAGAAGAAATGTTATCATAATTTAAAGGGCTGACATCAAATTGCCAGGTCTCTTGAAACTCTCCTCTGCCTCTTGATAGCAATAGTTAATATTTACACAGTGAGCTCTTGAATAGAAGAGGAAAGAGAAAAAGAAACCTTGATGATGCAATTTCAGCAACCAGGAATATCCAGTATAATATTTTGTACATTCATCAACACAAATTCTATATATATATATCCTCTCCTTTGCATATTAAGGGGATCCAAGAAACAAAAGGGCAAAGACAGTTGCCTCGGCTCTCCAATGAATTTCCCACACTGGAAGCAAGGCAATGGCAACAATGGGTACATGTCTTCCTGACACCTGAGCAAGCATTTTTCTGTCTTGTTCTTTTCTGTCTTGTTCTTGTTCACACCATGCAAATACGAGCTGAGATCACCAGCTATTCTCCCATAATTTTGGCAGGAAAGTGGTAGAGGGGGAGTAACTGCTGTTCACCTAGCAGTGAATTATAGGTTTTTGTCTCATAATTTATGCTATCCTGAGAGGAAACTCAAGAAAAATTAATTTACACAGCCTAAAAAAAAGACTGCTAAGGAGCCCCTGTCATGGGTCATGTACTGATTTCATTTACACGGGTGTAAATCCTACATACCATGACCAAAATCAGAGGCATTATGAAAGGCTTATAAGTGAAAGAGAAGTTTGATTCACAGCTCCTAAACACTAGCAGCAAACAAACTTGAAAGCCTAGGAGATTGTTATTTTCAGTATGGCAGCAAGGAAAAGGAATAACACAAAGTGAACAGGTGAACCCCTGAAGTGAAATAAAGGGAACCATGTTCAATGAGAAGGATCAATGATGTATTAGAATGACCTTTTGAGGCAGGAGACAAAACCACTTCTGTTCTGTTCCTTTCTTCACTGGCCAGGGAACCTAGGAGACATCTAGAGATATTCAGAGGATTCAGTGTTGACTAAGCCCCGAGAGATGTGCCACAGTGCCAGCCTTCCTCTGCGCTCACAGCAAAACCCTTCCTGCCTGCTCTCAGAGGCACCTGAGGACCTTGCTGGTGGCTGCCCCTGGTTGCTGTGCCACAGGCAGCACACAGCAGGCACAGCATGCTGGCTCCTCTCACCTACAGGGTGTCAGGATAGACCTCTGCAGGGCTCCTGTCTTCTCTTGGGCTGTTAATCTTGCATTACCTTGGTGCAGAGCAAGATGGGCTGAGTCGCCATTAAGAGGTAGTTTTTCACCCCATTCAGTTTATTTTTCACCAGCCAGGTAAAAAATGTACATTTTCTTCCTAGAGTCTCGAGCTGATTATTTCCTTCTGTCAGTGCCTTGCCTCCATTTTATCAACAGAGCAGGAGACTTTGGTCCAGGCAGACATCATTTTGAGAAGACAGCCCCTAGCATTAGATGGTAAAGACATTTCAAAAACTAATGGAGAATTTTGCTTCATTAAGTAGCCCATAAAACTGGGAATAATTGAGCACCAGGGGGAAGGCACCATAATTAGTCAACATTATAAATGCCTGGTTTCACAAAGGAGCACATAAAGGTTTTAATACAGCTCTACCTGCTGATCTGCTGGCAGATATCCCTGGATGTGAACTACTCTGACTTGAACAGGATCTTCATTCCTTTCAACACCACAGTAGCAAAACTCTGAATTAGAAAGGTTCTATCCTGGGCCTCAGTGATAGATAGTGCTGAACTTGTTAAACTGCAGTATAAGAAAGCCTTAGCCAAGCTGCTCCTGAGTTCTACCAAGCTCCATCTCCACCAAGGTGCCTCTCAAGGTACAGAAACTTTTACAGAAAGCCATACTTTGGACCTCCTGCCTTAAGATACTCCACAAAATCCAAAAATTTATACAGTGAAATTTAATTCCCTTAGACTGAAAACTGAAACACTGCATATAGAATCAACCCACAACTAAGACTATTATGCAGATATTTTTCAGCCTGCAAAGTCTTTCAGTGGTTCTGTAGACAGCTCTGCTTGATGCTTTCAGCAACAATGCTAAGGAAGGGACATATATTTAATTAGGAAGAATATTTTTTTTTTTTGGTGTCAGACAAATTACTAAGACTTTGCTTTACTAATAATTCAATAATAAAAAAGTATAAGTCCTAGTCTGCCCTACGAGAACAGATGTACATGTACGTAGTTCCATCCAATGCAACATAAAATAGCTTTTTTGAAACAACTGCAATATCTATTATACTTTTATGGCCCATGCTCAGTACTTATATAAACAAAGCAAAAAATAATTACTGTTCATAATTCATTCTCTATGTTTTCAAACTCTGTGGTAGTCTTGCTGGGCTACCATGTCTTCAGAATGGCTCTTTTGTAAGCTGGAATGCTCTATCTGCTGGCACCCCTGCTTTCTTTCAAGCATCTAATGCAAAATAATAATGACCTTATGAACACAAATAACATTTACAGCGTCAGAGAAATAGTTATAAAGCAGTTAAAGGAAAATACAGACATTTCTTTTCCAGGCATGTTAGTGCTTTCCTATTCTTCTCTTCATTCTGTAAATTAACATTTTTTTCAGATAAAAAAGACAAATTCATAAATTACTGCATTTGGCAGTGGAATGCAGCAATGGTGGCAAGGCACAGCTGGAGAGTTTGAAATGTGGCAGCTTTCTTCGAGGCCATCATTTTCCTGCTCCTTTGGGAATCGCTGCTAAATGTGGCTACTGCTAATGTAATGAATATGAATCCATGTAAATCTCCAATGTGGAGCTGGGATCTGTCCCCTCGTGGGCAAAAAGGAATTTTTTTTCTATGCAGATTTTTTGAGTGCCTATGTGTGCATAACTCTGACCTTACTTCGGCAGCTCACCTGCTCTTAGGTACCCAGGTACTGCCGATCTCCTCATTTTTCATTCTGCAGAAACCTAACAATATGCACTCCCTCGCTTTTGAGGATCCCTGGCAGAATAATACACCACCTGTTCAGCCCCCCTTCCCACCCCCCCTCTTTACTAATTAAGCTCTGAAAGTGTTTCCAAACAAAATTGGATTTCTTTTCTTCTGCTCCCCTCTCCTTCATTCCCTTGACTGCACCTTTGTAAACATTTTTGATTGGGCGTGAAAGGCACAGAAACAGCCACAAATAAGGGGACTGTCACTTTTGCCAAAGCCATTAGTGCTGCATGGAGAAAACTGGCTGGGCTCATACTGAGTGGCTGTGACGTGCCCAGGGATGGAGAGCAGCCCTTAACCAGTGTCCAGAGGGGTCTCAGAAATTGTGGGGTGCACAGGACAAAGCTTCCTGGCTCCTCTTCAGCCCTGCCAGGGCTACTGGCTGACTGATTCATTTAACAAGTAGAGCATTTGAGTAGCTGACAGACATTTTCCAAGGAGGGGGTGGCTGAGGGAGGTGTGCACATTCTGAGTTTGTTTCCACCATGGAACAAGCAGTTGGAATTTTAATCTGTGTAACTCTGGTCTCTGTGGTCGTACAGTGCCTCACACAATGGGTCTTTGTGTGCTGCCAGAGTACTACTGCAATACATACCATAAATAATAACTGTAATAACAGTTACAAAGCTAAGATTTTTTTAATGGTCTCTAGGGCTGGAAGTCTTTTCTGGGCAATTGACATTTTTAAAAATCAGGTCACCTAGTTAGGCTGCTTATTCTGAATGCAGAGTCTTATTTCACCATTCATTTTCTTTAAAACATAAGCCTCCAACTTGGCTCATGCAGATAAATATTAAGTGAGGGGGAAGCAATGGAAACACTTGTCAAAATAAACCAAGAATAATTATTGGATTCCATTCACAAGTTTTTGGAGAGGAAAGATCAGGCCAACCATCAAATAACAGCTTCAGCCAAGATCCACAAGTAGAGGGCCATTGTTCTGCTTGACAGTTCTGCACTGAGGTGATTAACAAGCCTGGCTGATGACCCCTTGGGCTCAGATGTACAGTTGGGGTATCACACATCAGCTGAGCTATCAGCACACTTCCTATGTGCATGGCCATGCAAATATAAAATTCTGTGACTTGGCTTCACCCTCTTCACTGGGGCTAATCAAAGCCATGTTGTCTTACATTTGCTGTCACTTAAACCATTCATATAGATACCACAAGCTCAGTTGTGGCACTGAAAGACAACACTGGCATCTATTTCAAGCAACAGATTGGTTGCAGCTGGGATTCATAGAACCAAAATTAGAGTTAGTCAGACAGTCTGGGTGCCATCCACCTTCTAAAATGCAAGTCTTGAAGTCAGAGGAATTGCACTTGAAAAGCGCATATTTTTCTCTCTGGATCATAATGGCAACCACCTCAGAAAGATAACTACACTGGAAGAAAATAGTTTTATCTGGTATGAGTTCTGTCCTGTGTGCCTGAGCTTTAGACAACTGCGCTGTCTTCTAACCTGAAATTTCCAGTATGGGCTTCTATATATAGGCTAATATACAGCATTACAGCAGCATATAAAAAAGTGCCATGGATATCCCTTGCTTCAGACCAGAAAGAAAGAACATACTCAGTTCAAACTCTTCCAAGGAACTCCACCTCACTTTTTTCTGGACAAGGCAGAATTTAACTACTGACCGAAGAAGAGGTCATGCAAAGGCAGTCTATTACAGTCATCCCCTCTAACATATTTCACAGGAAATTTTATAGCCTAGCTCTGCTGCATTTCCAAACATACTAAATCACAATTCTGCCACACCATGATTCAGAAACCAATGCAATCAATTTCAGCTAATTGTACATCCAGCTTGTACAGAAGCTGTACAGAGCTCACATCACTACGTTTAGCTGAACCACTACTGGAAAGCAGGGTTTTGGCAAGGATATTTTGTGTGTGATAACATGGTTTTAAATTTATGAAAAAGTGTAAACACAGTTTCAAAGCAGAATTTGGTTTTAATATTTGTGTACCTGCTTCTGCTTCCACTGAAATTAATAGCAACCTGCCACTGACTTCAGCGGAAGAGAGTCTGAGGTCTCCATTTCATAGAAACTGAAGCAGTAAAATCCAAGAAATTCATTTTAGCTATTATGTTTTGGAAGGCTGACAACAGCTGCATGAAGAACTGAACCTGAATCTCCCAGGGAGACACGTAACACTTAAATCACAAAGCTATTCCCTTTGATATGCATGCTGTATTATAAAATTAATCTTTTGTAGCAATTAATTAGAGCAGTTATGAGGAAAGTCATGCAGTCTGAGACTCGCATTTATTGCTCAGTGTGGCCTTGTTTGTTTAGTCAGATTCCCTTAAGCCATTAATAGAGCTTTATGTTAATTTTCTTAATGCTTCTGATCAGCATGTTCAGAGTTACAACTCCACTAGGGCTTCACAGTCTATCCCAATATATAGTACAAGTAAACAACAGAGGCTACTTCCCTCCGTGTGTCATTCTCCAAGGATACCCTAATGAGATTACATCTATGCCAATCCAAAATATTAACAAGAAGTAAATGGAACTCCTTGGGCTGTGACTGAACTTTCTGACACATTCAGCCCTGAAGAGGTTAAAAATAAAAAGCTGCCTGGGTTTGTTGCTGAAATTGTGAATAAGTAAAGGAAGCAAGCACATTCTCCAGCCAGATTTCTTTTCTCTGAAAGTATTTATCTGGAAATGCTTGAAAAGCTGGGTAAAGCACAATCCCAATTTTCTTGAAAGGAAGTGAGATAAGAGTAAATCTTGAAAATGCCAGACGTGAATGCCGAACTGGAATTTATTCAAATGCCTTTCATGTCTAATGCATAAAGCCTGGTTATTCCATCAGTCCCTTTGAATCAACCCTAGGTGCTTAAACATGTGAAAAACCCTAAGCTCATGCAGGAGATTTTATGTATGTAACTTAACAACTGGCCCAAATCTCTCATTGGTTTCAGATTTCAGTAGTGATATGGAAACAGCCAGACACTTGTCTCAGGATGCCAGAGAATAATTACTGCATTTGTTACACTTTCCTAAAGAAGTAATCCAATGGAAAAGTTACACACTACTGTGCTAAAAAGAAATTATTGCACCCCTTAAACACAATCAAGCAAACAAAAATCCTCAGTCCAAAATGAGTGGCAACCCCCTCAGTTGCTGCTTAATGCACTTGGTTATGTATATTTTCTTCTTCAGACTCCAGAGCAGCTTCTCACAGCTTCCAGACTGGAGGAATGATTCTCGTGTCCTTCATTTGCAACCACGACTTCTAAAAATGGCAATCTGTGGCTGCTTCAAAAGCCAGGAAGCCCTTGGAGCAGCATGGGCACGGCTGTTTGAAGGCTGCAAGCCTCACATGCAGAGACCAGGAGCCCTGGTGTGGACAGCAGATCAGGCCAAGCCCTGTGAGGTACAGCACACACAGAGCTATGGATCCCAGCTCAGAGTATGTGACCTACTCACCTAAGGAGCCAGACACTCCATCTATTTGTCTCTCCCCTTCTCCTGAAAACCTGCAAGTCAATCACATCTGAACAATCTCATTGACCACTGACACTATCACAGATAGTTACAGTGTGGACATGTCAGCATTACTTGTGAAAAGAGTTTTTATCCTGAAATATCTCTTCTACACTGAGCACAAGACTAGCTCTTTTAACAGTTTTCTGTCCTGGCTCTGATTAGAAAAACCAGTCATAAGTCTGTGTCTCCATTTATATGCCGCCTTTTCTTCCCATTTACAATGGTGAGTTGGATTTTGTCATCAATGTAAAATATTTTTTTACAGCCTCATTTAATTTTTCTTCCATTTTTTCCTGCAAACCTGAGCTTCCTACTTAAGATCAAGCCTTATCCTCTGCAGATATCCACATTCACTTGTAGTTCAAAGGCACTGTTTTCCTATCAACTTTTAGAAACAGTCTGCACTAAAAATATAACTGTGGGATGCAGAAGCTACTATTGAGTAGCTCATTGAACTCTGAGATCTTTGCTCTAGAGATGAACCGGGAGAAAAAAGATGAGACATATATTCAGAAAGAAATGGATATATGCATGTCAGTGGTATATCAGTTTCTAATCAATATTAAACCTCTAACTGCCAAGATCAATAACAGCTGCAAGGTCATAGCTGTCGCATAGTTTCTCAAACATATCAGCTAATAATGATTTTTGCTTTGTGCTTTTTATAACTGGTGGATGAGGAATCTTTACTTTCATCTTTAATATTTTCAATATTGAAATTCATATTATGCTCTTATTATCAGGTATCAGGACCTGAGTAAGCCTACCCTCTAGCTTAACAGACAATAAACACTCCACAAAGACCCTCCAATCTTTCCAAAATGCACTTCTGGAATGTTGAGGTAATTTGGAGTCAGACAGTTTTCAGCACTGCTGTGGTCAATAGCTTTTGGTTTGTCTGCCAGGACCCAAAACAATGCTGCAACAGCTCAGCATGATACTTAAATGGGAATTGTTCTCTATTACATTGCTTGCTGTACCTTGGAGAATAGCTGGCAAATTGTCAGTGCCCAGAGGAATATGAGAGCTGCATGTTCTGATAGTGTTTGATTGAGTCACCTATTGAAGAATACTTTTCACCAATGATTTTTCATGTGGGGATGTTCACTCCCACCATCTCACAGACAAGGGAAGAAAGCTGCATTTTCTGTTGAAGTTGTAGCTTTGTTGTATTTGCAAAGGTAAAGAAGTGAGTAGGGTCTAAGCAAAGACATAATATAAGTTATGAGATTTATAGTTGTGGTAGGGAAAAAACTGACACATTTTTGGGTACATATTTTTTCAAATATGAAGTTTAACTGGATAATTGTAATTGTTGGACTGTCTGAGAGGAAAAGCTCCATTGGAAAAAGGATGGATCACAAAGCATCAAGTTTTTCATCTGTAGAAAGCTGGACTGTCTACCCAGGAAATTTTAAGTGCTCTTTAGGTATAATATTAATTCTCTGTTATTGTAATTGTTACTGTTCCTTTTCTTTTTTGCTGTAACATTTCTTGAAGTCTCAGTATAGGAACATGGAGTTGCAGTGCACCCTGAGGGAGAATTGACAGGGGTTTTTGTAGTGCCCCTGAACCAGAAAAGGAAATTAATTTTATGCATTTCTTTCCTGTCTCCTCTCTAATTCCAATAACAGTGTGGCTGTGAGGGTCTGTCCATTGATTGTGTAAAATCCACATTAACACAGGAGCTTGTGACAGTAAGAGCTCTTTGCCAAGTTATTACCCTCAATGCCGAATGCTGCACAATGGAGAAGATAAGATTTTCTTTATTCTGCTGTGTCCTAACATGAAGAAAGCGCACAGATTTTGTTTAAATTAATCAGACTAAAATATGGATTCTAAAATTAGAATCTTTCTTTGGAGAATAATACTTTATTATGCACAGTGCTTAACCCATGTACACATGGTAGGAGCTATGATGCTTGCTTCTATTGTTTCAATCAATAAAGATATTACAGGATGATCAAATACAAATATATTACAGACATGATCACCCCAAAAAGCAAGCAGGTTATTAAAAATGAAGAGCTCATCTTTTAATGTGATCCCCCTCTCCTCTTCTCTTATCTGTGAGTTTGTGTGAAAACCAAAGGTTACAGGAATGTCTGTTAGACATTGCTTTTGTTCAGTTTCACAAGTGTTTTGCTTTGTTGGCATTCAGTGGTTTTTACAAGAGAAAATAATGAAAGCACACAAAACCTGTAACCGTGCCCAGTGGGACAGAAGTCAAACAAGAGAAAGCCGATGTCTTTGAGCTGGCTGAGCCACAATAGACAGGTCTTAACACAGTAAAGAATTCCACAGACTGTGTTAAAGACTGTCAAACCTACCTCACTAACACCAATTAACTGGGAGATACGGGGATCTCAGAGTTTGGATCAAAGCCTTTCTTGTCCAGATGAAAGATCACATCAGCTTTGAAAGAAAGCTACAGATGTCTATGGAAAAAAAAAATCCCTCTTCCATTCAGCTTGTTTTTCAGTGAATTTTGAACTGCTTTGTCAAGAAGAACAAAATAACATCCCAGCTGGAAAATGTGTCAGATGTTTCATTTAAAAACAACTTGATGTCAGGAAGGTGGTAACCAGCTTAGAGGGACTGTTTGATCCTTTCCCAAGACTATGTTGCTTTTGAGGAAAAGCAAAATTAAATCATTCTCTCTAATCAGTTCTCGATTAAAAAAAAAAGAAAAAAAACCCAAGCAATTTAAAAAAAATCAAAACCAAAACCAACTAACTGTGCTCTCCTGCTTCATGCAAGGATATCATGGCATGAGCACATAATGCATGATACAGCAAACCACATCCAGGAATAGTGACCTCACTGTGCTGTAACTTACTAAAAAGGTTACAGTGGTTATCAACCAAATTGGCTTAATAGTGTTCCATAAAAAGTTATGCGAATAGTAAATTCAAATATATTTGATGCATTAGTGGAGCAGAAAAGCTTACTGGAAAACAGTGTCTGACACCATGTTCATTGCCTCATTCATTTTAGAGAGAGCAGAGATGAGCTGATAGCTTTAGAGATTAATACACTAGAGCTGCATTGCTAGCAGGGAGCAGACATTTTAGGGAACATAAAAACAATGCAGTCAAACCTACTATGGACTGTTTTGGGGAGAGAAAGGGCACAGTTAGTGTCAGTCAGTGTCACATTTTGCCAGGATAGGGGTGCAATGTGGGCTCATCCTCTGCTCGTCACAATTCCTCTCATGTGCTTGTGTTTTAACTCTGAGAACACAGCCAAGAGACATGAGAGCTCCTTTGATAAACAAGTGGATCAGCAGGCTCAGGTTATTTCAGCATCTTCTGGGAAGGATTTTTAGGCAAGCTTCTATAGAGCACTTAAAAATGCAAGATGTCAAGATTAAACTGCTGGAGCAAGCTGAATGGATCCAAGCCCAGGTATTGACATAAGAAGGTTTTAGAGCTTAGTAAAAGGTACCCAACAGCTGTAGTCTGCTAGAAAAAATTCTGCTGTGCTGTACAACCTACATTATCATCAGGAATAGTTTTGCCTCTGTCTTCTGACTCAGGACAATATTTAGACTTTCTGTAGAAATATATTTACCACAAAGATGGGTTTACACAAAGGTAAGGAAAATAAGTACTCCAAGTTTTGGTGAAGTATGAATTGAATTTGGGGTCCTTTTCTCAGTTTCCTCTCTCTGAGAAGAACAGGAGGACAACATTCTCTCTCAGACTTGGAATTCACCTGTGTGCAGCAATCTTGTTTAGACAGACATCAATATGTCAAAGGCACATGCTGAATAGTGCAGAATGGAAAGCACAAAATGGCTCAAAAATACAAGACCTAGATTTATGGCTCCTTTGACCTGTGTGAGAATTAAATATCTGCATCAAAAATGTGCAGAATAAAATCCTGATTTTCTACTTATTTTGAAGAGAAACAAGCTTTTAGGTACTGTGAGCACTTGCTTATACAGTGTTACTGCTGCTCATTTTTGCTTTGATTTAAAACTATAAGAGCAGAAGCAAAAATATTCCAGCCTGTTAAATACCAATAAAATCTGTGAATTATCTTATAAATAAAAAAATCCATTAAAACACAGTCTTGGAATTAGTCATATAAATATTCTGTTGTAAACAAACCAGCTGACTGAGCAAAATAAATTTATAAATTTAGGGGAGAAAAGCAGCAGAAAACAATAAGCATTCATTGCCTTCAGAAACCAAAGTGGATAAATGGGTTTAGTCATGTCTGTCCCAAGAGAGTTTCAAAGCGTGCATTTTTTTTTTCAATGTAAAGTGCAAAGAATTGCATTGCATTTTGAATTCCATTTTAAAACTAATTAAAGGTTTGATTGTGCTACTTTTTCTGTGTTGGAATGCACTTCAATACATACTCAGCTTAAGGCATGTGCTCAGGGAGAACTATCCAAGCCCTTAACATCATTTGCTGTGATTTCATGAGCTTTGCTGGATCTGGGCTGCAATGTATAGAGCACAGTACTCATCTTGCAAGTGAATGGCAAAAATTAATGTCATCTAGGCAATTAAAGAAATGGATTTACTCCAGATGTAGGTGGCTATATTTCAGAGCAGCTTCCTTCTCATTTAATATAAATATTGAGGCTATTTAAGTCAGATATGTTACATGGAAGATTTCAGATTTTGTTCACAGAAGCCCCAGAATAGCATCATAAAAATATATTTAGAGGCTAGCTTGACTAATGGGGATATTTAAAATCTGTTTTGATATTCTTTCCTGTCCATGCTATATTTTTGTCTCCTACTATATTTTAGGTTAATGTCATTTCCAATAACAGTTTACTAAGTATTTTGATGGCAAGCAAAGATCTGAAAAAGCAAGTGACAATTTTGATTCCAGTTTACCAGGAAGGCTTCCTTTCCTCATATTTCCCAGTCATATGCCTAGAAAGCTCTCTTAAATAAATATCTCATGCCCCCATGTGGTTAAATGGAAACACTACTGAATAAATCCTTCGGCATGGCTTTTCTCTTTCCCTCTATTTGCACACCACAAATAGAGGGAAGAAGGTGGAGAAATTGTGTAAGAGCCTAATTTAGATATTATATAGATAATAAATATCTACAAATAAGCAAAATATAGAAAATTGTTAGCTGTTTTAGGAACTACCATGGACTAAGCTATGATAGACTGTATTAAAAGCTTACTAAAAATGCCTCACCTGAAATTGCATCATGTATTGCATTGATCTGTGCTTGGAGGGCACTAGCTACAACCCACTTCTAAATGTCTAGGTATCTTGGGTTTTTATCTATATTTTAATTAAAAATATGCCCTGAAAATACCAGTTTATGTTCTAAATCAGTAGATTCAGTATCAAGGAGGTGGATGTGTGAAATTTTTCTGAAAGCAAATATCCAATCTTAGAAGTCTTGGCAAAGTAGATATCAAAATAGATTTTTTGGTATACTTCTTCACATCCCAGGCTCACGAAAAAGAATGATTATCATGTGTCACATCCAGCACTTTGTTGTTTACAACAAAAAGAAGTAGTCTCCACATGTCACTGGTCCTATGACATTACAATGCTAATTTTCTACATTAGAATTAGTGGTAATTCAGTATTTGTAATGAAACACCTTTTCAATAATTCATACTCATCTGAAATTGCAGTCCTGCAGACATGTCTATTATACACCCCTTAGTCTGCATGTGGAGACAGGTTTGGTTCCTTTTGGCCACACACATGCTTTTTGACCTGCCAGAGAATCTCTGAAAGTTCTACTGAAAGATGTTAATAGAGACACCGAGTTTTTCTAAATGCCAAGGTCAGTACTCCCATCAAAATCAAAAGCATCTGGGTATCCCCTACCTCTCTACTCAAATACTTAACTCTCCTAAGCAGCTCCCCAGAATTGTTGCCACATTTGTGATGCCCTCTCTCTCATTACTCAGGGTACAATGGCTTGATTGGCCAACTGTGCTGATTGTGAAATGTTTCTATTCATTTATGTGCACTGAGTAATTGGCACCATTGCCTGTGGAGCAGAATATGGCTGTGATGTTACAGCAGACAAGCATATGACCCTTCAATTATCTGCCTACTGTGCCCATCCCCTTTTGCTGTGGCTGCCTCCCTTCCACACTCACCACTAATCAAATTAGCAGCTATGTCCATCTGCTCTGGACCAAAATCCATGGCATGGTGCTAGGGTGGGATCAAGCTCAAGAACTGTTTCTTCCTCAGTCCTGGCATCCACCTGTGGAGATCCACACTGACCTCCCCTCAGCCCTCCATTATGGTCACATCCTGTGCAAGGGGCTGGTGGGATGAGCCTTGATTGAGAAATTAATATACAGCAGGAAGGCAAGAAAGAGAAAGGAAAATATGTGGAAGTAGGAGTCTTACAGCTGTTTGTCACACAAAGATGGGAAATTCGTAGTCATTATGTTCTCCTGAATCCAGACAAATAGTTGTTAAATTAAACAGTCTTTAAAGAGATAAATAGCTAGAAAAGAAGCTTCATTCCTCTGTGCCCAGCCTGTCAGCCTGCTCCTAAAGAACAATTTTCATTTATGCTTCAAAAACAAATGCAAGAGTGTAAGGGACTATATGCTAGGACTAGGTGACCATTACCAACTTCTCCAGTGAGGTACTGTCATAAACAGGAAAATAAGCAGCTCACTACTGTAAAAAATTACAGGGCTGTAATTCCACCAGGGGATTGTGGTGAAATCATAAACTATAAGAGCAGAGCTCAGGTGGCCTTATACAGTCACCACAATGCAGCAATGGAATTATAGCCCTATAACTCAAAATTTACTTAGTTCTTATACTCAAGAGCAAGGAACTGAGCTTTGGGTCAGCATCCTGCACAGACAGTCCAGATTTGCTCTTCTCCTCCTGTGCTTTCTGCCTCTGATTCTTTTGCTGCCCTGGCACCACACACAGCTCTCATCATTCCTAGCACTTACCTTACAACGCAGCAATCACCACCAGAACTCCTTTGTTTTCAGGACTAAAACTCCTTGGTTTTGTCTTTTTAGAAAATCACCGCAAGGTTCAGGGAACTGAGTAGCAAATGAACTGACTTGGCATTTGATACGGATTTTGAGGAACAGTATTCTAGTAAAAGTTCCTGATGCCCAAGCTGATATGTGAAGAATTCAAGAGTGACAATTCCAGGCCATTGTCAGCCCATCCCAGAAATGCTGGACATGGCTGATAACTCCTAGAAGGACCGATAAATGTTTTTTATTCATAGAGGTTTAGACAATGCTCTCAGGCCCATGGTGTGAGTCTTAGTATGTCCTCCACAGGGCCAGGAGCTGGACTCAGTGATCCTGATGGGTCCCTTCCAACTCATCAGATTATATAATAAATCACGGACCCCAGTGTAACAGTTTTAAAGCATTCTCCTTCAAGACAGAGTGAGGTTGAACACAGCTGTTTCAGTACACATGGGCCTCAAACTAGCACAGCAACTAAGCCTGAGTAATCCTGGTGTTTTCCTCTAGATCCTTTTATTTGAAAATGTCATGTCCCATCCTGTATTCAGGTTCTAGATTTGTCCTATCAGTGCTGTTTTCCCCTTATTTTTTTCTTCAAGGGCTATCCTCATTCAACTGCCCTGAGATATCACAGATGAGTGGTAGAACCTCCAGTACTGGTTTGTACCTTAGCATTCCCAGTCTTCCCATTAGAAACTTTCTGATCCCATAGTCACACCATAAGGATCAGATCTTCACAAGAACTGTTCTCAGTATTTCAGGTGAAGAGGGAAGCAAAATTCCATTGGAAAAAAAAAAATAAGAGAGAAAGTAGGGGAGAAAAGTGACCTTTTTTTCCCCACAAGACTGTAAGAACTTCAGAACTAAAGCAGCCAAACTGTCCAGCAATATCCAGTACTGTGTCAAAGAAAGCTGCACAAAACTGGCAATAATTGGGCCACTGTCTGCACTGTTAATTTTGCCTCTTTTCCATCAAGTTGGTACCTCCCTTCCCCAGCCCTATTTCAAGCAGCTGAGAAGCTCCTGATCCGCTTCCTGGGAGGTGGCCCTGGCAGAGCCTTGCTCAAATAAGCTGGACCTGCTTCTCCAGCTTTCTCAGTAAAGTGCTTGTAGTCTTTTTCTTACTCCACAAAACACAGGTGTTCTCTCTTAATATTTTTCCTCTCCTAAATTATGTTTTTCCCTAGAGTGAAAATCAGTCCCTGCAACCCCCAATTCAGCTAATATACAATTTAATCTTCAAACTCCAAGACACAGGGGAACTATTAAACGAGCATAATATTTCTGAGGGAAAAAAACCATTCTGAAAAAGGGGAGAACAAGGAATGAAGGTATTTGTATCTATAAACAGCACAAGTTCCAAACTGAAAAAGTGAAGGGAAAACATGGAATAATGAATCTATTAGGAGTCCCTTGGTTAATTGTTAACTTGAATAAAATCTACTAATGATTTTTTTAAAGTCCTGAAGGAGTTTTTAAGGCATAATTTAATGTTGTATTTTTTCTCATGCACTTTCCATTGCTGCCTGTGGACTCTATATTTAATCAGATTTCTTGTTCTTGTAAGACTTTATGAAGTCTTTCTTGATTTGCAGCCAACCAAAGCACTTTTAATAATGTATGGTAAAAGGGTTAAATTTTTAATAGACAAGAATGGGCAAGAGTGCTACAAGCTATAGTAGATTGGTAAGTATGGTATTACACTCTGCAGAGTAGTTAGTAAAAAAGAAGATATTTATATCTCAAATGTTATTGAAAACATGTTTATTTTATTACTAACACAAATGTATAATTGAAGAACCTGTCTAATCTGGAATTATTGTTCACACCTTATTTACCAAGAAGACAAAGTCATTTTCAGCTTGTTACCATGACAGCTCAAGCCTCTCGTTGTCTCTCATGCTGTTCTGCTGCTCCAAAAGCTCGAGGAAAAAAAATTAAATGCAAAACTACACATCTATAGTCTGTATTCAGGGAATCAAGGGGGGGAAATATCTTCTAACAGTGGTGATTAATTCATAGGGGTTAACCTAAAAATGAGATTTCTTGTACCGTTATATTTGTATGCATTTGTCCTTAGTTTACTACCACCCAGCTAACAGGAAAGCTCAGAGATACATATAGGGGAAAATGTGATTTAAAACTAAAGGTCTGATTCTTGAAATCAGAGAGGGCCGTTTCATAAATGTTATTTTTCCACACCAAGCTACAGTACACAAAGAATGGGGCTTTCACAGTGGAGTAAGTTCTCCTACTTTTTCACAGTAGAGTAGGTTCTCCTATTCTGCAAAACCCCAGAAGCTGAGCTAATGCCTCATTGATTAAGATCAAAATTATCACTGTGTCCACAGTAAATTTACAGATGTTGAGGTTTTATACCTGTGGTATTTCAGCAGAGCCATTCCTGATTTGGTTTTGGTTTTCTAACAAAATGTGGCAAGTCTGTTTCTCTGTGCATAAGTGTGTGTCTGTCAGTCACCCTTGATAACTTTCAAGTCTAGCAGTCAAGCTGAGTCAAATTTGGCAGGGAAAAATCTCTCTGAAATAACAGGCACAGCAGGAGAGGATAGAGACACTGCTCACAGGGACATCCTACAGTAAGGTTAACCCTTCCAGGACCTCAGAGATTACCCACTGTCATTTAATATTCAATCAATAAGTTATGGGAAAGCAAGCTTCACTGGTTCCTCTGATCACTGAAATATTTATTATCAGTATGAGAGGGACACCAAGCCTACATCTGCATACAGAGTCAGGGTACTGAGTGAAGAGGAGGTATATCCATCTGCTTGGGGCCAAACATATTCCAGGCAAATATTCCTTGTGCTGTGCACCAGAACTGGAGCACAACACAGCAAAGCAAGGACAACCTCCTGCTTGCCACAGGAATGGGTGAAAAATGAACAGAATTGCTTGCCAATAATAAGAGTTGCAAATTTTTAAATCTTCTTACTTCAAAATGAGACATAGGATAGGTCATATAATATATAATGGCAAAATGAATATATTATGAATGATTTATCATTATGGAAATGCAGAGATGCTTATTGGTGTCATGAGTCATATAACATGCGATTTTCACACAATATGTTGTTAATAATGGATAAGAATTTATAAGCATATTCTCATATGAAAAAGGAGCAGTATTAAAACTTGTTTTTTCACTGGAATCAAATAACTGTGCATGGAGTTGCTTATGAAATTGAGCTACTTTTGCCATTACTACTAATTATATATTAATGTCAAATTTTTAAAGTATATCCATCAACTTGTCACAGATCAAATCCACCTTACTCTTATACCACTAAGCCAAAATGCTCCTACCTATATGCTAAAATGTGCTTACCTACATTAAATAAAGGGAAAACCAGAAGCAGACACTACCTTCCATAGTCTCTAGTATGCACCAATGGGAACACTCTCAAATTGTCACTGCCTGTGAGGCTTGTTTCACATGTAGATGGCACAGCTCATTCCTACTGAACTGGGAATTTTGAAAACAGAAGTCCAGTTATGTTAAAGTCCTCTGAATAGCTTGGCTGACAAGTGATGTATGATGGCAAGAAAAAGCAAACGTAGGACCAAGGCTAAGAACACAAAAATTATTTTCAACAACACCCAGAGCTGTTTCCCCTCCATGTGCCTTGATCCCTTTGTGGATCAAGCAGAAGCAATTAAAGAATAAACATCCCACTTCTACAATACAATGTGTCACCAACAAATGTGTCTTCCCCCTGCCAATAAATAATTTTAATTGATCATGACAGGATGCCTCAGCTGCCTCAGCTGGAAGTCAGCTGGGCCAGCTAATGCTGCTGCTGAAGTCATCATCACATTGATGAAGAGCACTCATGTTATCCATTCTGGTACTTGAGCAGTAGGGTCTGACAAGTCCTTCCTCAGGCAGGTAATGAACAATCACTGTAATTTCTTGACTTGAAATTTCCAATGAGTTCCTGCTGTAGAGCCATCAAAGGCAAATTAATTCATTAGAAAGTACAAAGACACACAAATCCCTGGCCTACAAAACACCTGAAGACTTCACTTTATGTTGATTAGAAAATCAACATACATAGGAGACAACCTGAATGTCAAGAAAACCTGATTTGGCATGGACAACAGCAATACATTTTCTTTTTCTGTCCAGGGAAAGCACAATTTGTATTCATGCCAAACAATGTAAGAGAGAACTTTTGGATCTTGCAAATACTATTTAATTTAGAAGGCAAATATTTTCACAGAGTTAATTGCAAGATCATTGATCAAGAGAGGTTCATAAAGCAGCAGCTAGATAAAAGGAAGGTTCAGCGGTAAATGACAACATCATATAGATATTAGAGTATGAATTGCCTTCTTTATTGTTATTGCATGTCTGTATTGTTACCATAAAGGAGCTTGGAAAATCTGTCTACTGCCACCGATTGAAGCCCCCTGACATGAGGCTCCAGAGAGTCAGGAATCCACATTCAGCCCTCGGTGAAAAGAGAAAATTGCTGCCCCTGACCTGCCTGAGCACCAGGAGGACATGAGCTCCTTCTAGAGGTCTTCTCCATTGATGTTTTATTCCGTTTTCTGAAGAATTTGACTCAGATTTGCAAATACCAAAATTTTGCTATCCCCAGAATTCCATTTCCCTGCCATAAATATTATTTAAAAACAGAAAGACAAGTCACCCGCTCTGAGAAAAGGACTCATACCAAGGCACTCTGAGGACAAATACATCATCATGGATTCTTACATCCTGCATGCATGGTTTATGTGTGCTCATACAAGCCTTCTTCATGAATCACTACTGGCATTTTTCCCTCCCTATCTACCACACCCCACTCTAAAGCACCTTGCAGAACAGTCTCAGAGAAATCAAGGGGAACCCCTGCCCCTTGAGATGACACAGAACTGCGCTCACTCCCATCACATGAGCCAGAAAAGGGATCTTGCAGCCCAGAAAGCTAACCATAACCTGGGCTGCATCAAAAGAAGTGTGGCCAGAAGGTGAAGGAGGTGACTCTGCCCCTCGACTCCACTCTCATGAGACTCCACCTGAATTATGGCATCCAGCTCTGGGCTGCTGACATAATAAGGACATGGGGCTGTTGGAGTGGGTCCAGATGGGAGCAATGAAGGTGATCAGAGTGCTGCAGACCCTTTCCTATGAAGACAGGCTGAGAGAGTTGGAGGTGTTCAGCCTGGAGAAGGGAAGACTCCAGGGAGACCTTAACCACCTTTCAGTACCTAAAGGAAGCCTACAAGAAAGGTGGAGAGAGGCTTTTTACAAGGGCCTGCAGTGAAAGGACAAGGGAAAATAGCTTTAGACTTAAAGACAGTGGATTTGGATTAGATATGGGGAAGAAATTCTTCACTGTGAGGGCGGTGGAACAACACTGGAACAGGTTGCCAAGAAAAGTTGTGGATATCCCGTCCCTGGAAGTGGATGGCCAGCTTGGATGGGGCTCAGAGCAACCTGATCTAGGGGAAAGCACCCCCAACTATGGCATGGGGGGTTGGAACTAGATGATCTTTAAAGTCCCTTCCAACTCAAAACCACGTATGGTTCTATGGTCTTTGAATCCAACCTTTTCTGCTATCAGACACGGCCAGAAGGATTGCACGCCACAAAGAAACAAGGAGTACAAAAATGTAAATGTAAAAAGGTAAATGTAAATGTAACTGTACAACAGCAAAGTGACACACAAAAGCCAGTAAATTATTAAAATACACTCTTTTCTCACAGGAGCTGAAAATTATCTCACTGACACTATTCTCATCTACTTTAGCAATTTGATGGCCTCTGTCACATAAAAAAGGAGCAGAATCTTTGACCCCCTCTCCACCTGGGGAAGTTTATCTAAGAGAAACTGTGCCCTTTTCACTTCCAGCTCTGTCAATGGGATTTCCTCCTGAAGGCTACTTAGGGCTTTCAGGGTCTCAGTTTCAGAGAACCTAAGGTAGAAATGACTGCAGGCATGCACCCATCAAAACAGCCATTTTTTAATTAAAAAATGAGGTTAGCTGCAAATCCTTCAGCTTTACTGTGCAGCAAAGACAGTAACATACTGTCAACAGATAAACAGTCCGTGCTGCCCACAGCATAAAACATGTTCTCTTGGGATAACATTGTTAGTGCTGTGATGGAATGGACATTTTACAACTCTGGTGTTGAATTGCAAAGTAACATGCCTAGAGTCCAATTTTCAGTGTGAGCACTTAATGCAAGCAATCAAATTTCCTCCATATGGAGCTGATTTTAAGTACTAATTTAAATAAGTTCAAGAATTTAGGAATAACAAATGGAAGAACAACACAATATGCTTTTTTCCTAATATTAGCCTGGCTCACCAGCCTATCTACCAACCAATTCAATGTGTGCTTTAAACTAAACTTTAAGAGTAGGTTTAGTCTGCATCCTGAATCCCCTTCTGGGACAGAACACACATGGGCAGTCCAGTGCTTTCACTGTGTTCAGCTAAGTGGCAGATTAAAAACCACTGCTGGAAATTTGGCCTGAAAAATATAGATACAACATAACCTTTGGAATTTCTAAGCATTTACCTTATGGACAGGGTTTTAAAAGCATGTATCTAACCCATTCTGAATGCAAATTAATATGTCAAATTTAGAGCACAGGCATTATGAACATCAATAGATCACATTGATGCATACCATCTCTTAGGATCTGATCAACAACCCCAATACTTGATTTTAATGGGACAAATGTTCCTAGGTGCACATAAGTATAAACAAGCACTCTGTGGTCCAAGAGGATTGTTTAAGCAGAAGAATGCTTACATGGGAAAACTTCCTTTCATAGTTCTTCTGAGGACACCGACACAAAAGAAAGAAACAAGGTGATTTTGTCTACTAGTGATGGAGCATTGTTGCTATTGTACATCTCTACTCTTGTTGCTCTCAAAATTAGCTAATTAAGACATACTTCACCAGAACAAAATATTTGTAAAGTCAGCGTGTCCCTAACAAGGAGTTATGTTGTCTAAGATGCTTCACAAAAGAAATTCCCAACATTCTTCCAATACATTCAAATTATTTCCCTAATTAATACTGGGAATTGGAGCTTTAGAGACTGATGTCATGGTGAAATATTTTTTTTTGTTTTCTGATTATATAAAAAGATGGCAGTTTTATTTTCTGTACAGATTCTGAGCTCTCTAAGTAAGCTTAACTTGAGAAAAATGAAGCTTACAGAGCAACAGAAAGCAAACAGAATAAACTTCATTTCAACCAAGAAGTTTATTCTGTTTGCTTTAGCTACAGTGGTCTTTCTCACATCAAACAGCATGTGCCTAAATGAAGCAATGAAGTCCAGGCTGCAGAGCAGAGAAGACAATGATGATAAAGATTATGAGGTAAGATCTGTATTACTGTGACATTGTTTGGGGGAACTTTGGGTGAGATCCTGAGCACACTGGATTTTTTTGGCACAGGCTGTCCTAAACTCATTCAACAGCATTCAGCATTACAGCACTAGCAGTATGAAAAAAGCTTGGTGAAAGAATTTTTCAAGAAATTTCTTTGCTCAAACACATCAGCTGATTGTGTAAATCAACTCATGTTCCAAATTTCTTGCAGTACATCTTTGTGATTAGGCTGCAACTTTTTCTGAAAAGTTTCTTATTTACACAGTGAATCCTCAATTAACATTCCTGTCAGGTGTTTTATGCACATAATATAACAGATAGATTGTTAATCCAAAATTAATAAAGGCATGCTTGTAATACTCAAAGAATAATGATAAACAGAGAACATATTAAATCTAATATACTTAACGGCCTTAAAATTTTACTCTGGAAATTGCCTGTAAAAATTTCTTTGCAGGGCTGCACATTTATTATGCCTCAATAGGTGCCAAATGAAATTTGCACACTTCATCTGTATTATTTTTCATGTTTTCCCTGTAAATGCTCCTTAGGAAATGGGAGCCAACCTCTCTTTTTGACTTATCCTCATTGGTATAATAAACGTCTTTCAAAACAAAATACAAATTCAATTATGCTAGTCAAATCCTCTGGACTTGAGCTCACTATCTTTTATATACTTCCAGAAGCACTGTGCAGGTGCTATCAGAGGGATAGTTTATTTAAAGTTTAAATCATGCAATGTGAACTAGAATGGCTCATTCCTGTTCTCTGCCAGTAACTGGAGAAGCTCACAGAGAAGACAAATAGGGATAAGGAAGTGAAATTATGATCAGGAGCATTTGTGTCTTTGACTGAAATGTAAATCCATATTTTTACATATTTGCAGTTAAGTCCTGGAAACTTATTTTTGTCACAAAAGTAAGTTGTTTTCAATATGCCAAGGGAAGAACACTGCTCTATAAGAAGGGTCATAGAGATAAAGCTCTTTTTCAGGCAACAGCTGCCCTCAGCATCATGAAACAGGTAATACACTAGGCTCAGTTCCTCACTGTATGACAGCATAGATACAGAAGGTGTATTTTGTGCTGATTGCACAAAAAATTAGGAGCCCAGGAGCTCCCAATGTATCTTGTGGGCTAGTGGAGGACCAAAGCCATTTAAAGCTCAGGGCAGCTTCTATGCTGCAAGGCCAGAACAGGCATGATGTCAACTTGACCCAAAAGCTTTCCATTCACTTCCCTGCCTGATAGCCTGGATGGATATTGTCTCCAAAGCATCTGCCCCGTGCTGAGGAAGAAATGAGCTGTACCTTCAGGTAGCTTGGTCCATCCTCCTGTTCGTCCAGATGAGTCTGGGTCTGTGTGAAGTCACGAAATAAGTTCAGCATCTTCCACTCGAGAGAACTTCAGGTGGTGGCACTAGCAAATGTGGGCCTGACAGCAACTGCTGTCCCATCTTAACTGACTGCACAGGATCTGACACCTGTGCCCAGAAATATTTCCAACTGACACCATTTGAGCTGAACCATTGGCTGACACTGATATGGGAATTTGCCCTTGTGGTCAGAGCTCTGAAACGATAAGCAGGACAATGTCAGCATATGAAGTAGTGAAGGAGCACATGTTACAGTGGAGTTTAGCAAATAGATCTAAAAAACATTTCATATTCAAAAAAACAAGAGCATTGCTCAGCAGCTTTCTAAGGAGGTATGAAATTGAATACTTTGTGTCATTGGTAGCTGGAGTAATGCCCTATAAAATGATTATATCCTTTTCTCAATTATTTTTCTTTAGATTAAAGATAATATTTTGGAAGAAAAGCAGAGGAGTCTCAATTTTGAAGAAATGGAAGACTGGGGATCAAAAGATATCATCAAAATGAACCCTTTTACAGCAAGCAAGATGCCAAATTCAGTTGCTAATTTACCTCTTAGATTTGGAAGAAATCATCCAGAAGAAAGAAGCATTAAACCATTTTCAAATTTGCCCCTGAGATTTGGAAGAGCTTTTGGAGAGAACACACCTAATCATTTTCCAAGGGTATCACACAGGCTTGAGAGATCTCCACTTGTTAAAGGTTCCAGTCAATCACTTCTAAATTTGCCACAGAGATTTGGGAAGTCACTGGCTGTCAATCTGCCTCGAGACATTCAGGAATTCGAACCAGGTAATGCTACACAAGTGTTCAAGCCCCATATTAAAATGCATATTAAATCATAGGTTACCAATACAAATACAGCTAGAATTCCTCTAGGAATATTCCTAAGCATTGCAATATGAGTTCAATTTGCCAAAAGAAAGATTGCAGTTCATCAAATCAAAAAGCCTCATAAAAAAGCAGTAGAGATGATCTTTTTATAAAACCTTTTTTAACGAGAAGGTGCCAAACAGCCAAATCTGAAAATGTTCATATGACAGGATTAGATTTGATGTTTTTTTAGAACACGTTTCATTTTGAAAAGTATAGCTTTGGTGAAGAAGGCTCAGAATCATTAAAATATCCCATTTCAGCACTATAAAATTACAAACTTACCTACAAATTACTCCTCAATTTTCTAAATTTATGCAAATTAGATTTATAAAAGAAAAAATTCCAAGCCAAACCGCAGCATTCTGAAAATTATTTTTTCTCATCCAATCCTATTTTTTTCATATTTTCTTACTGACACAATGTTTGAGATTTTGATTTTTCATTCCATGTTACCATGGAAAAATTTCTGCGACACCTCAGATTTTTTTTCAGCATAGAAAAACTATTTCCTGCTATTAGTAAGAATAATTTAAACCAGCTCTTCAACAACAGTTCTTCTTGTCATAACTGCTGCCTTACTGGAAATGCCCATTTGTCTTGTAACCAAGATTCAGTTGGCTACCCCTGACCTCCATCTGACACATGAATAAAGTAGAAGTTCAGACCAGAAAAGATAACAGATATATTAGAAGCCAAGGTTCTCTCTCATTTAATTTGATTCCTTTCATTCCTTTCTCACTGTCTCACCTAATTATAACAGCTTTTGTTTTATTTGTCTGGTATTTTTAGGGATATGAATTCTAACACTTACGTTAATACTGGAATGAAATTATGAAGACAGAATCTGAAAGACTTGGAAAAGCTGCAATGTGCTTTCAAAACTAAAGGTCATCAAAAGGAAATGTGTGAATTGAAATGCAAACCTGCCTTCATGTATGCATAATGTCTTTTTTTCTGTACACATAAGGCAATGATAATTGTAGTGATTGTTGTGGTAGTCTGCTTCAGTGGTGGTCTAGTATAATTCTATTTATTTCTGTGCTACTTATGTCCTATTGGCTATAAAACCGAATTTCAGAACAATGGCTGTGTAATTTACAGCATTTAATGCAGAATTTTAAAAAGCATAAAATTAATAAAGGTGCATGGTTCAAATAAAAAGAAGCCTATAATGTGAATAATAACAATGAGAAGCAGAATCAAAACTGCTGATAGCCTTTGTGTCATGAGCAGTTAAAGAAAATCAAGTGTTGAGAAAACACTTTTCCTGTTTTTTATGGGTCATCGTAGATATAAATCTGAAAGGCAACTTGTCGCTCTGGCAGCTGGCTCCTACACTTCTTCTTCAGCTCACCAGCTAGTCTAGCTTCAAACTGACATTTAGAATCACACACACAAATGGGTGCCTTCAACAGCAGCCCCTTTGATGCTCAGTCTGTTCAACAGCTTGGAGCCAGACAATCTCTCTCTCCAGCTCCTGGCCCTCAGACCTGCAGGTCCCTTTGACTCCTCAGTTGCTGGCAGCCAGATCACTCACTCTACTGTCCAGCCAGCCTGGCGTGAGGTGTGCTATCAGATCACAGCCACCCATGTTGACAGTGTCCATGCCCAGGGTCCATTCAGTGCCTGCCTGAACCTCCTCAAGGCATTGAGTGGTTCTGTTCAAGTCCCATCAAGAAGGGGTCTGGGAGTTCTGCTCTTTGCTACTGTCCTGTTGCCTCCTCTTCCTCAAGGTTTGGATCTCTGAGAGTTTTTTACTTCTCCTGTCTCTTGTCCTAGTCTTTATGCTGAAAAACCAATAACCAGATGTCCTTACATTCCACATATCTTTACAAGAACCTGGAAAAAAACCCTATCAAACTGATCAGATCAATCCATAGATGGGACAGAGGCTGAGTTGCCATTCCTCCACAAAGTTAATGAGGCTACAGGAAACACAACACTATTCAACCTGTACCTGGTGAATCTAATTCAATCCAAAAGAATCAAACTATAGTCCTGAGAATATCTATTCTCCCTACTCACTCATACCTGAAATAACAAAGAGATAGGAAATTCTAAACAGATAAAAATCAGTGCGGTTACACCTTCTGAATGCAAGAGTCCCAAACCAATCTTTGGGTTTTCTCTGTGCCTCAGAAAACACTTTACCTATCAAGTGCTGTTGAAAGACCTGTTTTGCAGTATAACACTCGGGTACAGCAGCCAAGTCCATGCTGAAGGACACTGGTCAACAAATTGTGTGTGAGGAAAGCCAAAGATCCAGGCTATGAAGTAGAAGTCTTGCCATTGTCTACCACCAGAACAGGTGCCATTTATTCCTCAGTCAGGAAAACCAGGATCTTTAAGTGATTTACAATCAAATGGGCAGCAGAAGTAAATGCCATGAACTTTAAGCTGTGTTTCTGGTCCTGCAAACCTCACTGCGCGTCATGTGAACCAAAAGGAAACAAGATTTGTGAGAATCCCTGAGCAGCAATAGAAGCAGCCTTTTTAAGGCACATATCACCTAGCAACAGGGAAAGGGTACCCATCCATTGGCATTAATGATTGCTGCTGTGGGAGGAAAGCAGAAGCCCAAACACCGGCCCAGCAGCAGGTACAATTAAGTTGTCCTCTTATGGCAAGCTTCATAGCATGGATACAGGAGGTGGCTATTGATTTATTTTCCCTTAGCAGAGGAACTGCTAGCAGAAGAGTACATAAAGTAGGAATTATGCTATGCTGTGCAAAATTTCTGTTTGGCTTGAGAGCACATGAGCCAAGAAAACAATCACTGGATAGTGCAACAGGAGGAGAAGGAGCACCACAGGCAACATACATTGCTCTAGCTATCACTCACTGGATTATTTATTATCCACATACAGATATTATTCATGAATTGGGAAAAAGCAAGGAAAGGACACAAGTAAATCAATTGACAGACTATTGGGACTTCCTGGCATGAAGTCTTGTAGGGTTCAGGAGCTCCCAGCCCTCCTTCCCATACAAGTCATATTTATGCCTGTTATTAAAGTCTCCACGCAAAAAACACCAGGCTTATTTTAGGTTCTGACTTGAGCTTATAGAAAAGACAGCTGACAATATACTGATTAATTTATAAGTCCAAAGGCTCATCATGGGGTTGATTTCAATATTTCATTTAGACAGATTTAGTGGAATATAAAGTGACACTTTTGGTTTACCCTCAGAAAGAACCAGACTTTGGAATCGTGTTTGAAATCGGTCAGTCTCAGATTCCTTTCAATTGCTTTTGCAAGTACCTTTTGTATTTTTTTAAATATGAAAACTGAGCTATCCTTAGTAATGAGACACCTCTAGAAATTTCCAAACTTTAATCAAGAGATTTTAAAAATTTCCCCAAGTTTAAGAGCACCTGTTAGCAGGAATTGGAAATGCTTTCATTAGTGCCACCCACAAAAGTACATCTGGCACAGATACCTTGACAGACACAGATGTCTGATTTGCATTTGTGCTGCTCTCCTGGTGACAGAATGTAGAAGGGCCTCAGCTAGTGCCACTCAGATCTTTCGTAGCCCAGAGTTTGGATGAGAAAAAATTTGTGCTACTAGGAAAGAAAAAAGAGGCTTACAGTATCTTTATGTGTATTTTATCTCATGAAAAATGGATAGAGCAAAATACAATTTTCATCTCTTCATATCTGTGCACAATGTATTCTATGCAGTGGTTAGCCAGAAGGTCAGTCCTGTGGCCTTAGTCAGAACTGTACCCAATTAAAATTTTAGTGAAAACCAAAAAAAAAAAAGGAAAAAAAAAAAAGGAAATAAAATAGAAAGAAAGAAAGAAAGAAAAAAAAGGGTTTCTCTTACAGTTGTCATACAAATTATCCACTTATATCCCTAGAGTTAACTGGTAGAAGAAATATTCTAGATTGGTTTTCAGAAAACTCAGACACCTCTGTAGGCTACCATTGTACTTGAAATACTGAAAACAAAGTATATGGTTATGACAGATTTGTAAACCCAGAACTTATTAAATGCTATTCAAGTTCATTCCATCCTTTTATTACCACCCTCCAACATGCCTATAGTGCATAAAGTGAAATGAAAAACAGAAAGGTATTTCCATTGTTAGCATGTCTTAAAAAAGGAGTCAGGTGTTTAAGACAGACATAGGTCAGAAAAACCTTGCACAGGAAAATTCATTTTGCCACATCCCAAATTTTCAGAGGCACCCAAGTACTGCTTTACCTTGCACAGCAATACCTCAGCAGATAATTATTTCTTTTCAGACCATGCTTTCAACAGGAGGTTGGCCGTGCTTTCAACAGAAGGTTGGACCACGTGATCCCCTTTCTCCTCATGTATTTGATGCCTCAGCCACACTGACAGAAATGTTTAAATAATAGAAACTGGAGCTAAACCTCGCATGCTGCACACTGTAGCACAAATGCACAGACATGCAGCAATGCAATATGAGTGTTGTAGGGCACACAGAGCCATGTAGCTGTCTTTGTAAATTTGGGCATATACAGGAAACAAGTAATAGATGAAAAGGGGTTCAAAACCAGAAGCAACTATCAGGAACGCTGTAAACCAAAACTTTGCTTGGGTTTTGACCCTTAGTTCCTAAAGCTGCCCCACCTCACATGAAAGAAAACATTAAATCAGTGTGCATCACTGAGGTTCAAAGTATGCCATAAATCTCAGAGGAGCTTTTTATCAAAGTTATCAGTCGAAAACAGATTTACAGTTTGTGGAGATACTTGTAGTGGGCTGATCCAGGGTGGAGAAAAGGAGCATACCAAAATCACCATATCCCTTCCAGCTGAAGATGGTGGTCTTATATTAAGAAAAAATATAACAAAGGTCTCACAGATGAAGACAAATTCTCTGCCTCTACCTCCTCCACACCTGCAGTGCAGGGAATGGGGATTGGAGATTGAGGTCAGTAAATCAAGTGATGTCTCTGCCTTTCCTCCTCCCTCCCTGCAGGGTCACAACTCCTGCCAGCAAACCCACTCCAGCACAGGCTTCCCACATGGGTCACAGCCTCTCTCTGGCATCCACTTGCTCCTCCATGGGGCGTAGGGGGACAGCCTGCCTCACCTGGGCCTGCAGGATACAGGGGGATCTCTGCTCCAAGACCTGGAGCACTGTCCTGGATTGTCAAGCAAATTGTATTCTATTTGCCATCTGTATGGCAGTTGTCTTCTGTTAAGTGAGCAGTTTTCCTTATCTCTTCCACAACTGGGGAGACATCTGCTGATAACAGGCTGTTGAATGTCACTGCATGACTGATAAGAACTACAGCATCCCATTGTGAGATGCTCTGCCCAGAGGGAAGAGCCAAGCATTCTATCCAGATGTAATCTTGAGATTCTGGAACACCAGCACGGCTTCTCTGCTGGATTTCTCAGAGGAACAGCAGCTGCCTCTTCTTCCACTGGATCTTCAGAGGAAGAATACACACTTTTCCACAGGATCCCTGCTCCAGCAGAACCACACCTGACACTCCAGGAGGACTGCAGCCACATTTCCAATTGGACTGCCACCCACAGGGTGTCAGGTTGTGTTCTGACTCTGCCAGTGTTGTACTAGTGTACTGCATTGTTTATTTTATCCTGTTATTTTCTTCTCTATTAAAGAACTGTTATTTCCTGCTCCCATATATTTTGCTTGAGAGTCCCTTTAAAATTTATAGCAATTCAGAGGGTTGGGGGGAGGGGGTTACATTTTCCATTTCAGGGGAGGCTCCTGCATTCCTTAGCAGACTCCTGTCTTTCCAAACCAAGACAAGCACTTCTTATTTGGATGAATTAGTGAGGGAGAACAGAGGGAAACTTTTAAAAATCATCTGCTTCTCTTAGCTGCTTAACTCTGCAGGTACTTACTTGGGGCAATGAATGTTTGGAATTTATTCTATGGCCAATATGGAGAAATTTATTTGTAAAAGAATGGAGACAAACTTTCTTTGAACTCTGCTGTTGAGGAGAGCAGCTCAAGAAAAGCATAAAAGCATGTGTTTGGTGCTGAGCTTGTCTTTGAGTGTAGTTACCATTTTGACTGAGTACCTACTTGCCTTTATAGACCACCATCAATTCTGAGAGGTGCAGGTTTGCCTGTCCCTCAAGACACATTTCAAACTAAAATGTACAGCCCAATTCAGCAGCTGACTTCTTCTGGCAGCTATCAGAGAAAAGTCAGAAGTTTAATTTAGATTCCTGTGAAGAAATTAAATACCAGTGGAGGTACTGCACAGCAGCCTATAGTGCAGTTATACTGGGATCACATATGGCTTATGGATTCTTGAAAGAAATGTGAACCCAGGTGATTCTGAATTGCTCTTGATGTGTCAGTCTGAGGAAAGAGCAGGGGAGGGAAAAAAGCCAGGCAGGTTTTAGAAAGTTCCTCCTGTGTCTGCTCAGCCTCCACGGCATGTTTCTGGAAGTTCTGTATTTCAAGACATTTCGTACCAGATATGTTCTTGCACATATTTATACTGCATATGATTTTATGAATCCAGGGGGGGCCTGGAGGATTTCAGAGCCCACCCCCATCTCAAATGTGTAACAAGTGATAAATTCTTTCTAGGTCTTATTTCCCTCTGCTGCTAAGTGCAGATGGTGCACAGTTTTGCACTGGCACAATATGTGCAGTAGTGATTTTCTTAGTTAACCCAGAAATCACCAAGATGAAGATATTTGGTAATTCCAGTCAGTAATTTGAGCCGACTGAAAAGGAGCACATAGGAAAAATGTTTGCAGGTAATGTATAAAGTCTTGGGGTTTTTCCTCATTTTCCAGCATGCAACAAAAAAATATTCTCATTTGTTAGTATTATTTGACAATGAATAATCTATTATTTTTTATATAATACTTTTCTCTTAAATCACTATTGTATTATATGCTGTTACATGCATGCTACAAAATTTCTTGTTCAGACTGTTTCTTGTAACATGCAACCTTCATATTCTGGGTTATGACATAAACTAGAAGAATTTTATGTAATTAGTTTGAAATCTAAATAATCAACTATTTTATTCAAATGAAAGATACACATAAATACATTTTATACAGGAATATTGACTCGGAGATACAAAACATATGTCTGTTCTCTAAAGTAAAAGCAATTTGCAATTATGGAAATGAGATTCAAGTCTGGAATCCTCATCCGTGCAAAACTGCAAAATGGTCCGTGGCCACGAGAGGGCAGAAATAACATTCCTTGTAAAGCCTAATTTTGGGGAGAATCATGTATTCCCTTACAGAACCTGGGATGAAAATTAGCATGGCAAACTCCTGGAGGAGTTTGAAAAATGGAAACTACAGCATTAGCTTTACAAAATCTATATCATGAACTTTAAACCTTAACAAGTCTCATCATGTCAACTTTCTGTCTTTTAATAACCATTCCTAGAACAAATAAAATTTTTAAAAGAAATTACAGTGGCATTTGACATAAAGCCTGAAGAGATAATTTGTTTCAGTGTGTATTAATCTGCCTATCAATTCTTTCTAAGTTTTTTCTGTTTAACACCAGCTTAAGGAGAAGAATATGTATAATTTCTCACTTCAATAAACAGTTTGCTTTGGCTCTTTTTGGATCTGTGAAAGGCCACTAAGCTAATGAAGGGTCTAGAACATTTCTCATATGATGGAAGGCTGAGCAGGAACTGTGCAGGCTGGAGAAGAAAGGCTCAGGGAGGATCTCATCAATGTGTGCAAACACCTGATGGGAGGTTGCAGAAGAAAAGGGAGCCAGGCTCTTTTCATTGTGCCCAGTGAGAAGACCAGAGGGGATGGGCATCAATTGAAACATGGGATGGTCCATCTGAACATAGGGAAGCACTTAGCCTGAGCCCAGAGAGGGGCTGATAGATCCTTGGAAACATGGCCACAGGCAGCCTGATTTAGGTGGCCTTGCCTGGGCAGGGGCTGCACCAGGTGACGATCAGAAGTCCCCTCCCACCTCAAGCATTCTGTGATTTTGTGATACCCATCTTTCCCTGACACCATTGCTCCATCAGCACAGGACATCCACTATAGCCTGGTTAGGGAGCTATAAAGAGATATATCAAGGACCTTCATCCTCCCAGTTAGTTTTTTCCCAAAGAAATTCAGTAATGTGGAAATACAGGTGCCAGTGAAACACACAACTAAGGTACTGATAGATTTACATGTGGGGGATGTCCTTTTTGTGTAAAGATTCAGGGTGTAGAACTGATGTCCTAAGCCTTTTTCTTCCAGTCAGCACACCCTCTGTAATAACAGCTGAGGCAGCCCATTCCCATTGTATCCTAAAACCACAACTCTAATTCTTCCATAGTATATTTCTGGAAGGAAATAACAGACATTTTTCAACAGTTGAGTAATTAATGAAATGAAGGAAAATATTCTGCTGAGCCTTTCCAAACATTCAGCTCTAGAGTAAGATAGAGCATGAAAAAGACATACTGAAATAATAATTTTTTAGAATATATTAAACTTGTGAACTCGGGAAATCACTGACATAGCTGTACACTTGCACATGGCACAAACATTAAAGCTTAGTTCACTTTAATATGATGGCCAAGCCATCCAGGTTAAAAACAAATCAGTGGTTCAAAATCATAATAAACCAATTACTGGCTCAACTGGTTATTAATAAAACAATGGTGCATTTAATAGGTATTCAGAAAATCTATTTATGTACTATCACTTGCCAAAAGACATGCATTTATGTACTATCACTTGCCAAAAGACATGCATGTTTTTTTCACACTGCTTTTCCAAGAAAAGTAGGACCTCCAGCTAGTTTTGCTCTTACTGGTGAGAAAAAACAACTGAAAAACCACTCTTTTCAAATGCATCCATTTGTTTTGCTGTCAATTCAAGCCAAACAAAACAAAAAAAAAACATATTGAGAGAAAAGGTCAGCAGAAGGAACTAAAACAGATCAAAATCTATCACCATGTCTGTCAAACACAGGAAGGCAAAAACATCCAGCAAGCCAACTTAATCAGAATCCAAACTGCACCTGTGGTGGCCAGCTCCAACTGTTTTGCAGGATAGTGTGAACATCCCACAAGATCTTAGCAAAGAATACTGGTATCTCCAGGAATAGGAATAAAAAACTGGCACTTCATGGAAGTCTTGCTGCTGTGCTGCCTGCATTACTTGAAATCCACTAGGCTCAACCAATTTGTCGAGAATTGAACCAACATCCACATGACTTCATTAAATTCTTCCCAATCAAATTTTCTGTAACAAACTGTCTTGGTTTGTAGCTGTATTTGTTGCTTTGTTCAGGAGAGGTAAAACTGCACATGACCTGCATGTGTCTGGGATCCCAGCTCCCAGGTGTGCTCTAACATCTTTCCACCCCATTCAATAGTTAAACCTCTGCTGGCATCCCCAGCTGCCTCATCCTGTGTGCTACCCCGCAAAACCCTCTTGCTGTGATGTCAAACACTGCCAGAACACAGACCAAAGCATAGTCACAGTGCACTGCATAAGAAGGTAAGCTTAGTTCAGAGTTCAGCCCTAAAGTTTCTTATTAAGGCTTTTCTTCCAAAGAGACAGACAATAATGGTTGGGAAGGGAGGGGCTGATCTTCAAATACTGTCTCCTATGTTGGAATAATATTTCTTTAGGGTTCTGTAAGCACAATATTTGTTACATTTAGAAATCAGTTTTTACTTAGGTATCATGTCTCAAAATAATAATGTATCATTTTCTTATACCCTCCTACTTCCTCCCACTGGGAGTTTTTCCTCAGCAAAGCCTCCCAGTGAGATAATTCTCATTCTCTTGATCATGGATTTCTGAAAGTTTTGGGGCTGCAATGTGTATGATGGTGGCTCCTGCTTTGGAGAGACATCATCCTGGAAACTTCTGATTTCCTTTGTGGGTGATTTCCCCTGGGTCAATACGGACTTGTGACTTTGGCCACTGTGCTAAAATCCCCTTGGATTCTTCTGCCAAGGAATTGGGCCCATTTTCCAGGGAACAGAGCTGGACAGACAGTGTGGGCTCCTCTGCATGCACTGGACTGTGTCCGGAGAGCAGAGCACTATTCTTCGGGATGTCCTGACCCTTGGTCTGGGTCCTGCTCCTGAAGGGAGGTGTCAGTGATGCAACCTTGAGGTCCCTGAGCCAGCCAGGCTCAGGGCAATTCTCTGGAGCTGAAGGCAAATTTTATTATTTAAATGGTGGGTTTGGACTAGTGCAGTTGCAGGGACATAGGACATATATGTCCTATATGAACCCTTTTGATGAGGGAGGGTGGATTCTGGTGAATCAGTGGTCCTGGTGCTGGTGTGCTGGGTAAGACTGCAGACAGGTTTAAGCCTGTCTGCATAATGTGGATTTGAAGTTGAGTGCAGTCAAATCACGATCTGGTGCTATGGATGACAGCTGAATGCTAGGAGACTGATGAAGTAAAATTGATGGCACAGATCCCTGCCTCAGTGGGCAGCTGCTCTCATGGAGCTGCAAAGAGAACCCATGAAATTTGGGACCTCCCTATATGTGCAACAGGCAGGGGGCAAAAAATCTATTAGTCAGGCTCCATCTGTAATTCTGGCAGCCAGAAATAAGTTTCTGAGACAGGCTAATAAAGCTGGATAGAAAGGAAATTGCACTGGGGTTGGAACAATATGGACTCAGAAGTGCACAGCATTGCAAGTTCTGGCAGAACCACAGCAGTTCTGCTAGAGGGAAAGTCTGATTTCTGTTTCTTGCCCACTTGCAGATTATGGATTAAAAACTCCGAACATTTTCCCCATTGCAAGCCAGTTGCACTTGAATGTGAGTAATCAATATAAGATTCCCATAGTGTTCATATAGATACCATATTAGACCTACCCAATACTCTATAAACTGCCAGCATGATAGAATTAGCTTCGGTTTTTTCATTTGAATGTGCTACATCAACTTCTTTCCTCAAAAACATATGGCTGAAACTCCCAGACATCCTGGAAGAATAACATATTTCAAATATTTTCAAATTAGTTCCCTATTTTAATAAGGCAGAGCAAAATCCTTTGCATTTTACTGACATATGCCAGTGAAGAAGAAGACTTGTTTAAAATATCCTTTCTGTCAAAGCTTTGCCAAAGTCAGGATGGCAAACTTACCAGTCAGATGAATATAAATTGCTCCTTTCTCCTTGAGACTCTTCTCAGACTTCTGGATATAAGGTCCATATCCAAAAGCTAGCAGATCATTAAGTGCAGAGCAACACAGAAATCTTAAAAGTACAACTCAAAATGTGAGGATGTAAAACAAAGGCCTCTCAGCCTTCTCCACATGATGAGCCATTGTTTTTTTTAGCCAAAAAGTCTTGTCACAGTGTGTGGAAAGCAGAGCGAATTCAGTGCTTCCCTTTGAGAACTGATCTAGCCATTATTCCACACTGTGCTTGTCCTGGATCAAACAGGTTCCTGAGGGCTTCCCCAGGGCTGTCCCAGAAGAAGCAGGCACAGATACAAGGGAATGCTCTGCTGGCTCTTGGTGGATGGGAAAGGAAGCAGTAGTGCTTCTTTGTCTACTTTGTTTAAGAAACTGATGGTGGCTTTTTGTCTTTCTGTCTTCTCTTTGGAGAAGATTCTTGGTTGCCACGAACCAAAGCTTCATCTGATAGAAAGTAAAAGTCCTGGCGCTTTTGACTTGCACAAGAGAGCAGCCCAAAGCAGAGGCACCTTGTTTAGATATAAATGCCTGCATGGAGCTCTGGAGAGCTCAGGGTTTTACACTGACCTAGGACAGCTCCTCTCCTCACAATCAGCTGATCAACCAGCGTTGAAATACAAATTTGTTCAAGTGAAAGGAGGACTGAATCATTTCCCCTTAGTACAGATATAGAGACAAAATGGCAGTTAAGGAAAAAGATAATTTCTATTAAAAGTATTATGGGTTTAAAGTCCTTTTCAGAGTGGGACTGGAACTTCACAGTGAAACTGAATTCACCAAGCGAGATTTCCTGTGCAGAAGTCCTTTTCTGTGCGAGTCCAAACTTTATGCTCTTACTTGAAAGTTTATTTCCAGCTTCTGTTCATCAGTAACACAAAGCAATAGTATCACACCTCTGTAATCTGCTTCTTTCATGTTGTTTTTCTGTTTGTTTTATTTTGTAACCTGGTACAAATAACCAGTAGCAGTAGTAAAAGCAAGTACTGTTTCCTGTAGACACTTGCCAGAATTAGGCAGAGCTCATCTGTTTTCTCCTTAGTATTCAGATGCAGTAAAAATTTTTATGGTATTTCGTATTTTATCCTGCATCTTCACCTAAAATTTCAAATATGAAACACGATAACCTGCTACTGCATAACCTGCCCCAACACTACCAAGAAAATTAGAGACCTGAGGTCCTATCAAGAACATTCAATTTGAATGTAGCACTAACTCCATTTCAAATTCCTTGCTTGTCCGACTATCTCAAGACAAGAGCAGAACTTGTAAAGGAAAATTATTCCATTAGAAGTATTTGATATCAATTTGCTGTTACTGAAAGCATTTTCTCATGGTTATGTTTTTCTGGCAAGACACACTTTTTTCTTTTTGCTTTAATGAAACAGAGTATCTTCTACTTTGTGCAATAGTCTGTCAGTCCCCCAGGAAATACGTTCGTCACTGCTGAAAAGAGGACTGCTAAAATAAACTATACTGTGGTTTTAGCATTCAAAATCTCCTGAAATAATTTTCATAAAGAATAAAATGAACACATATGTTGCATTTATTTCTAATTTGAAAAAAAATGAGCATATTTGACAAATCAATCGCCAACATTTATCATGGTATCTTCTCCTGTTTTAAACCTTTTTTTTCCCCTAGATTACAGTTTGACCTAGAATTACTGAAATAAAATTTTAAATTAAAATTTTAAATTAAAGGAAGCTTGCAGTTAGCTTTTGTAATCATCAGTATGTAATCAGGAAGTTTCAGAAATCAATGTGTTTTGACTATATTTTACAGGCTCAATTATACTAATAGCTGGGGGGCAGGATATGACTGAATTCCTGCTATTTTTAAAGGTCTGGAAAGCTGAACTTCCATGCTGCTTGACACTCATGACTTTTTTTTTTTCAATCTAAATTTGTATTTTTTTCCGTACATCATGGATTCCAGAGTGAGCCTCAAGTCCTCCAGTGTTCTTTCATATGAGATTTTCTCTCTATTGTTAGCAAAATCAGGTCCTAGTTTCCATCTTTCTGGCAGGCTTCTGATTTACTACAATTGATAAATTCTTTCATTATTTGTAATGTCTCCTATCCAACATCTGAATTTCAGTAAGAATACTTTGATATTATTGAATTCTAACACTTGTCAAGCTGTGTCTTGATGCCTCCCACTTACATATCTGCCCTGAGGCAAGTTTTTGTGGTATTCCTTGCATTGCAGGAATTTGGTGAATTTCCATCTGCACTCTTTTAACTATTAATAGGCTTGGAAGTTTACTGAATTATAGGCCTGATTTAAATTTTAATGAATATCCAGAAAAGAATCATGTTAGCTACACAGGATACCCAGAAAAAGAAAAAATTAAGCAATGCAACAGCAAGGCACCTTTCAGATGACAACTAGACACAATTCTGAAACACAAACATTAAATATACATAGCAAGGTTGTAGCATTCTTTTCTCAGTGACCATGAAAATCTGTATTGTAACACAGATCATAAACTACATTTTTCTGCTACTGTCAACACACACATGAGCACCCCAATTCATACCTGAAAAGAAGATGGCTGCATGTTTTACAATATCATACATTTTTTAAATGTTACATTTTTTCCTAGTCACATAAATACAAATAAATAAATAAAATAAATAAATAGGACAGTTGTTCTCAGCATTTATAAAGAACTAATTCATTAATTTTATTACATTATTTTCTTGGACTGGAGCATTTGCTACCAATATTTGCATGGCCAGACTGTGACCCTGAATAACCAGAAGCATGTACCTATATTTGAATAATGCTTGGTTGCATATATATATATATAGATATATATATATACAAAGAAGGTATCCTATGTATTTTACCCTATCATCAGGTAGATTCAGCATTGATATCCTAAGATTATGTGTACAGTTATTTATAGGTTTATTGGAAACAGTTAATAAAAACAAATTCAGACCATCCCACTCAAAAAATTCAATTAAATCTAAATCTGGAATTATTAAAATGTTGCTCAGTGACTGTGTCACTTGGCATGTATTGTGGGCTACAGGAGAAGATGTGTTGAGTGAAACAGTGGGTGCTAGGATCTGAGGTGCCAAAAAAATGCATTTCAGATGCTCTTTACTTTGTATTAAGGGTCCATTTGTGGCTGTGATACCTTCCTGGAATATTTCTGGAACACAGCTTTCAGATAAATACATCCATAAGGAACCCAGTTCATGTACTCCAAGACCAAGGTACTGCAAAACAGAGACATTGGGAGATTCATGTCAAAAGCAGAGCCCTGAATTAAAATGCCACTATGAATAAGAACTCTCCTTGCACGACCTGCTGGAAGCTGTTGGCAGCACACACCCTCACATGTGTTGGCCTCACGCGCGGATCAAAACAATTACTGGAGGCCTTCACAAGCTCATAACTAAAGACACTGTATTCTTACACTCTGGTTTGACATCCACATGACGTACAAAACAAACCTGAAGGGAAAAATGCAACTTTTTAATGGTAAAGAAGGCACTAGCAAACTGATGTTCTGATCCCAGAACACTATATTTTGGGTGGTGGGTTTTTTCTCAGGAAAAAAAAACAAACCAGAAAGCTGGAAGTTGTCTGTCAGAATTCAGAATAAATCTACTATTGTGGAAGTTAGAAACCCTAATAGTGTCTATCAAATAATTGTCTATAGTGCTGAGAATCTTAAGGATTGTTCATGATAGACATTTTAAAAATATGTTCACCTTAGCCCTTTTTTGATAATCTCTGGGCTGAGACATTTTTGAATGTGTGTTGAGATCTCAAATGTCACTGGACCACCATTGGCTATAAATGTTTCTTTGGGAGAAGGAGACTTGTAAATATTTTAAGTTTTACACAGTCCTGTTCGAACTGACTAGATGATCAGACCTCTGTGTGCAATGCTTCTCTTTTATGTCCAAGGTAAAGTGGTTGCTCTGCAGCTTGGTAGCCTATAGAGAGCAGCCACCAGGAATGGTTTATTAATGTTTCCAGTGAGAGCTGGCCTAATGAATGCAAACATCACAGCCACACTGATGACTTGGCATCTGCCTGACTACTTTCGGACTGGGGGCAAAATTTTAGACAGAACTTGTAAGTGAATGCTTGACTTCCTTCAGAAACTGAGAAACAGAAAATCTATGGCACATCAGATTCTTATTTTGGTTCATCATAAACACCAAACTGCTTGGTGTCAAATGACACCAATGTATGGAAATGTGCAAAGTATCCTCAGCCTTTAGCACATCCATGTGAGTGCCTAACACAGCATTCCTTCAGTCTGAACTTAGCTACTAAACAGTAACATTCTCACCCCTCTCTAGAGATGGAGAGGGGAAGTTCTCAAGGCATAAATTACAAATTCTGAAATCAGTGGAAATTAGATGCTAAAGCTTCCATCTGTGCTATTGCATATATTTGCTGTCCATATGCTGCTGAGAGTGCAGGTATGCATGTGCTGGCAGCTGATACTCAATAACACGGCAAGATGCACATGCTGCACACATCTATCACCTTCTTTCTTCCCCTAACTGAGCAAAACATCATTGACTTGACCCAACCTTCATTAAACAATTGACAATTGCTGTTGTACTAACTTCTCCTACTGACGGTTCATCCTAATGGCATTAGCCAAAATAAACTAAGTCAGTCATGAAAACAGAGCCAAGCTGTCATTGTTTAAAACACTTCAGGTAACCATAACTGTTGCTGCTATCAAAAGACATTCTGGTTTTGTTTGTCTTTTTGATTTCAGATATAAAGAGTTCAGGAAATTCCTCCATTGCTGCCAGCTTCCCTGAGGAGCAGAAAGGAAGCATGGAGGACTTGATCTACATGTACTGCCAGAAGACAACTGAGCAAGGGAAAAGGATCTCATGTACATTTGGATCTCCATGTACATTAATGGATGTACACCTTATGGTAGTGGAAAAGACCCTCAGCCAACATAGGCTAGACATATACTTCTCACAGTCAAAATGTTTAAGTGAAGTGGTTTCCCCAAGTGAAGCATCAGGCAGCAAAATGCTTGAACAGCAATTTAGACTGAGATGTGCAAATATCTGCATGGGCAATTTAAGCTTTTATTTTTTTCACAATGCCCTAAATATTAATGTGGAAATATATTGGTACTCACAAATCTCTACACAATATTTTGCTGAAACACTTGAAGTTCCAAATTTCTGTTTTGCTTTTTTGCCCATCATTTGATAACTATTTACTGTTGGCTGTTGTCCCAAACAATCTTCCTGAACTTAAAGATTTCATTTTTGGCCTAATTTACAGCATCCCCAAATACCATAGGCATAAACATGAAAAGTCAGTGCTCAGCTTTTTCAGAAAGCTGTTGTAAAAGTAGAGATATGCCTAGGAACAACAGCTGAGGGGCTGTTGGGGAATGCTTTTGGAATTAGGGCTCCTTTTCCTAGACTACAGCCAGTTTATTCTTTAAAATATACTGAGGTTGGTGCCACTTCCACTGAAACCAGTTCCAAGACTTCTTTTTCTTCATGACAGCATTAAAAAAAAAAAAGACTGACTAACTGAAGTATAGGCAAATGATGATGCCAAATCTGTGTTGTTCAGACACTCATGTAGGATTCAGATCACCATTACTGACTTACAGGAAAGCTTTGAAAGCAGAGCACGCTGCTTAAGGTTGACTCAGAAAAGTCCAAGGATAGCCTTCAGTCCTGCAGCCTTTCCAACAGGAATGGAAGATGCAGGCTAGAATGTCAGAGTTAAAACATTACTCAAAGACTGGAAACTTGCCTTCCTGTCCTTGCTCTCCTCTTTGTTATCATGAGCTAACCTTTACGTGAAATGATTACAGAATATCACAGTTTGGAAGGGACCCATATGGACCACCAAGTCCAATCCTGCTCCTCACACGACTATCTAACACTAAACCATGACTAAGAGTACTGTCCAGATGCTCCCTGGACTCTGACACACTTGGTGCCATGATCACTCCCCTGGGGTGTCTGTTCCAGTGACTGGTCACCCACACAGTGGAGAACCTTCTCCAAATATCCATCCTGAACTTTCCCTGATGGACCTTCATGCCATTCTCTCACATCCTATTATTTCTGGCCACCAGAGAGAGGAGATCAGCACTTCTGCCTCCCTTGAGGAAGATGTAGACTTTGTGGAGATCACCCTTCACCTTCTCTTCTCCCAGCTGAACAAACCAAGTGACCTCAGCTGCCTCTCGTACAACATCTTGCCCTTGAGACCTTTCACCATCTTGGTCCCCTCCTCTGGACACACTCTGACAGTTTGATGTGCTTCTTCCACTAAGGCACCCAAACCAGCTCAGAGCGCTCGAGGTGAGGCTGCACCAGGGCAGAGCAGAGCAGAGCAGGAGCCACTTCCCAGTCACTTCCCTCACCTGGCTCACTGTGCTCTGCTGATGCACCCCGGGGTACAGCTGGCCCTTTCAGCTGCCAGGGCACACTGCTGACTCACCTTCAGCTTGCCATCAACCCAAACACCAGATCTCTTTCCCCAGGACTGCTCTCCAGCCTCTCATCACCCAATCTGTTCCTATAACCAGGGTTACCCCATCCCAGGGGAGAGTCCGGCACTCACTTTTGTTAAATGATGCTGATGGGACTTCCATCCCAGAACCATGGCAAGGTGCTGTGATGCCACAGTGATAGGACAGGTGAAAGGATGTCAAATGAGCTTGAAACAAGAATTCTCATTGCTCTTGTGTTTGTCTTTTCTGAATATGCAATCCCTTGGATTATTTGATGTGCAGGCACACTAGTGTAGAGCCCCTAACCAATCCAAGTGAATCTCACTCTAGAGAAAAAAAGAGGTCCAGAAACAAGTCATTCCTATTCCACAAGGTGGAAATTGCCCAGATGGCATGTATTCTATGTCTCCACATTCCTACACTCACACTGCAAGCCAGGAGAGATTTTGGCCAACTCAGGCATAGTACCTCATGAGAAAGCAGATGAGTCATTGCAACTACATGTCCCATCTCAGAAAACCAATGTAGCAGTCAGAAAGGAAGAAGAGGTTAGCAAGCTACTTCATGTTAGTAGCTACTTCATAGCTACTACATCTATGATAAGGACATCCATTTGCTGGTTTTGGACAACTCTCACAGTAAAATGTTATTGCAGGAGAGTTGCTCAAAGCATACACAGGTACCTAAAATCTGAAGGTGCTACTCAGGGGCCAAGGAGTGTTCAGTGCAGAAAATATAAGAAGCTTTAATATACTCATGCTTGTAATAGAATTTGTAAATAAAACATCAGGAAGTATCCACAGTGAGAATTAATTAAAATGTAAGGCTTTTTCTAATGCCAGGAAAATCTTACTGATTATGGCTGATCTTTCCACCTGCATTTCCATCCTTTTCACACTCTCATTTGCTGTCTGTTGTTGGTTTTGTTTTTTGGTGTGGAGCTGTTTTCAGACTCTTGTCAGTGAAAGGCACCATGCAGTTTGGCTGGATTCTGTGACCCCTTTGGCAGAAGGAGGAGCTGAAAGTGATGCCCAGAGTGTAGAAATAACTGATTTTAGGGTAAAAAGTTGGAGCCTGTACCTATTTGAGGAATTCCCATAGGTCTTGTTGAGTGTTAGGTGTGTGGTAAGGAAATGTAAGAGCCAGGTTTTAACAGGGAGAAATGCTCAGCATTCTCAGGAATTTTTAAGTCAGGCATGGGTGCTCAGCACTCCTCAAAATCCAGCCCTGCATGATTTTGAAACACAGGATAATGTCCACACTGGCATCATCTATGAGTTTTGATACTAGCAGTCTCCTGAGAAATCAAGACAAAAACATACCAATTTATTTGGATTTTACAAGGAAATAGAGCATAAGCTTTATAAATTTATGTGTTTCCTTTGCACAGAGGCCTTCCTACTGAACAACACCATGATGTCACTCAGCTGGCAAAAAAAAAAAAAAGTGATGTGTGTATGAATGATGAGCTTTAAGTTTAAATTTTCAGTTAACCAGATTATGAAGTTAGAGAATACAGCAGCAAACTGAATATTCATTCTACTGTGATAATATGAAGTGCAGCTATGATATGAAATGAAAGGGCTATGTTCTGTAAAAAGAGATTAGCTAGTAACAGAAGACAACAAAGACAGAAATTCAGAATACAGCATTGTGCCACTTCAGTTCAAGAAGCTCTTCAACAAGGATCTCTGAGTTTGCTTTACAGGTTGCCTATATTTATCAACTAGTAATACTCAAAAATATTAGCCTTTCCACTTGTTAAAATCAAGTTAAGATCAAACTGAAGTACATGAAGTAATCATGACACCATGTGTACTTCAGTTCATTTTTCTCATACATATTTATATATATGTATTTTTGGAGGAGGCTTGCCAGGGATTATTTTCCTCATTGGTGCTGTTCAAGATGTATTTGAATCAATTTGGGTGCTGTGGGACTTTTGCAATCCAACATTTTGCCACTTGATGGCACCAGCAAAACACCTGATCAAACTACGTGGATTTTAGATTAAGTTAGTTTGAAGCATAGATGTAAATTCTTCAAACAGAGAAAATAAACAACCTCTTATATCAGCAGATATAAGTACATTAGAAACCTTAAAATAATTCTGTGATGATTTCACAGTTAACTGTCCAGGGCTGTGAGGTGCATTCCTCATGACAGGCGCTCACCTGAGTGGGTCACCCAGGGACACAGGCTGAGGAAGAGATCCCAGCACCTTTCCAGAGATTTTCTTCCTTAACAGGAAGCAACCAGGGACTGCTGTGACTCTGTGCCCTTGTGTCAGCTATATAAGGAGGAAGGAGATTTTACAGGAGTAGGTCAAATTCTGCCCCCGTACACACTAAAAAGTACATAACCTTGGACTCTGAATGTTTGATCAGCAGATCATTAAAATGTTTTCTCTGTTATTATGCACTCACATCTTAACCTGAAATATGCTGGGTCTCCAAAAATATTTTCATTCATCCTAGTTTAAGCATCTTATTTCCCTATAATATTATATTTTCTTGGTCTTTAAAACACCTTTAAATTGAAGGAAAGAATATATCCTTTAAAGCAAAAAGTAAAACCCACACACAAAAACTCTTCCACGTTCACAGTCCAAGGTCTTTCAGAGCAAATATTCTTCTTGCCATCAGAAACTATTAAATGGTGACAGCCACAGGGAACCTTTCCTGAAAAATGCACTCTGAGTGGTGCTAAGCAGACCTACCTGGGAGCTATTAACACTCAGTTTATTTACCTTATAGCCTGTGAGGGCTCCTTTGCGCCATTACTGTCTTGTGGGAAACGAATTACAAGGTATTTGCAATAACTCTTTACACTTTCATGGACCAACAATGCCCTTGCCTTAAAGATGAGCACTATCTATCCTTGTGCAGTTTTGCACACTGGAATCAGTCACTGACTGGCTGCAGATGGGCTTTGCTCAGTGCACTGGCAGTGGGTCACACACACATGCCCTCCCAGTCAAAGGCACTGGAGAAAAGGAGTTGCCTCCTCACTTCTATAGGTGTAATGGGTCCTCAGACTCATAACAAACAAGACCACAAAAATTAGGAAAGTTGATGAAAAACAGCTTTCAGCCACTGCCAAGAGCCTTAGTTATACACACACACATCAGGCTAGAGCACTGGCAGCTGTCCTCCCACAGACAAGCCACACCAGTAAGGCTTCCAGTAGGTTTAGTGACAGCATACAATGAATGAAAATTGTTTAGTTAAGTTTTTTGGGTTGGTGGCTGGGTTTTTTCAGGTGGGTTTTTTTGGGGGTTTTTTTTTTTTTTTTGGTTTTTTTTTTTGCTTTGTTGGTTTTAATATGGTTTTGCTGTTTATCACGCCACAAAATATTTACATTCCTCTGGCTGTCTCCCAGCTCCTTGACCCATGGTGGTTCTCAGATCTGCAGATTCCTGACCAAGCAGGATTTAAGGTTAGGCAAGATAAGTGATTGCCTCCCTTTGCAAGAATAAAAGCCTGTAGAGAAAGGCAATTTATACACTTGAAACAATTTATTCTCTAGTTGTAATTTCCTTTCTGTTAAAATTGGCAGGAGTGATGCATCTGATTCTCTTAATTATTTACAGAATACATGGGAAAGTAACAGGAAAGAGAAGCAAAATGTTCTCTGGCCTGATCTAAAAAGAAGGTGAAGGTCATGAGGCTGCCCACGCTGCATCCCTTTCAGGCCAAAAGCACACTTGAGAAAAGAAAGAGATCTTCAGAGGCCCCTAGCATGTGTCAGAGAGAAGGAAAGTAGCACTAAGTGAGAGACCCTCATGAAGGTCACACTGGTTCCAAAGTGTCTCATTACTAATACTGCACAAGTGCCTCTCTCCACTTAATGCTCTGCCACCACAAGGGAAGCTGCAGAACTACTGCACAGAAGCCAGAGCGTGCATAAGGCTATTCTCTCTCATGTGAAACTTGATTTATGCCTATTTTATCAAAAAGTGACTGAAGAGTGCCCATACTCCACTCAATGCTAGGGAAATGGGATGGTGTTCATCTGCACAACTCCCTGGATTTTTTTCTGGGCCTTTCCAAACTGGAAGCATAAATCCTGCCACCACAAGCCTTAACTTCTGTTCAGTGGACAAACTCCATATGCTCTGTAGACTGAACATAAAGGGGCAGATGATATAATACTGACCAACTGTTTCTTGTGTGATACTGGCAGACTCCACCAAAAGTCTAACAGAACTCCAGTGAAAACAGTGCCAAATTTTAAAAACTGCTAATATCTTACTTACTTTCCTCTTTCTCTTCTGCCTTCCATTCTGGGTGGCTTCAGGCCACAGTATGAGTATGAGTTTTAAAAATATAACAAATATTCAGAACAACCATCTACCCTTAAAAATGCAGAACTTTGCTGGCTGTTACAACCGGAGCTCAGAAACCTTCTCTAAATCATGGCAGTCATGAAAATGCACATTCATCCTTATTTTATTGCTATCTTAAGCTTACCTGTTAAAATGAAAAGTGATATACAATGGTAGTTAAGTAGTTCTGCCATGCCAGAGCTCAAAGCAAATTGACTGTCGTTATTTATGTGTATCAGCAGTATGTCCAATTATTGCAGTGAAAAATGTAGCAAGTCACACTGCAACACAACAAAACGGAAATTGAAAACACTTAGTATTTCTTTTCAATTCTCATTCTGTTACAATAATACAGCTGTAACAGAATGTGAATTGAATAGACATACTAAGAAGTATTCTACATATCTACAGCACTGGTAGATATACAGTAGAAATAAATGGAAAATCAACTAGAATTATCTATGGAATAAACTTTCAGAGATTGCTGGACTGCATGGCATTTCTATAAAGTATGAATGCTTTAAAGCATTCATAAAGGCTTCTATAAAGGCTTCCCATCATGAAGACGGATGTGAACTTTGAATCAGTCCCAGTTTGTTGTATATGCAACAATATACAAATGGTTGCCAGAATTCAACACTTTAAGTCCTGTTATCTTTGTAGCATCACACATTAAAAGCAGTTTTTTTGTTCAGCTCAGCTGAAGCATGAGTTATGCCGGCACAGCAATTTGTGAGATATCACACCTCATGTTGATTGCAGTGAGTCCCAGAGCATCACAGCACAGATTTCACAATGAAGGGCATGACTCGTGTATCTTGTATCAGAATGTGTGAATAAAATTGATCGGGCAGCTGAAGTTTATCTTTAAAACACCCATGTTAGTATGGAAAGAAATAAGCGCATGGCAGTATTTAAACTCTTTTTTGTGAAGGGACTTATTTCCTTGTTGTAACTCTGCAACACTTATCTTTATAGAGACCAATTCAATGATGGAGTGGCCCAGCTGCACCCTGAGTCACAGATGACTTGGAGACAGTTTGGGAGCAGCTCCCATGCCACAGCTATGTCATTACCCAGGCTAATGAACAAACCCCAGCCATGGGAGGATAGAGCCCCTGCAGGAACTGCTAAGGCTGAAAGGATGGAATCCCTGCAGGGCCTATTAACATCCCAACAGTTCTATGTCTTCAAGATGAGCAAGAGGAGGAACCCTGAGAATTTACCATCATCTCCTGCTTGGAAATAAATCTGGGACATCACTCTTCTCATTGAGGGAAACAAGGGGTTTTAGCAATATGCAGGCTTTGGTATACAGCTTTTGAAAAAACATTGTGTGACAATGTACAAATAATAAAGCTTTAAAAAGGGCTCTCATCTGACAACATCTCCTACCCATTTACAATAAAGACCCTTTGAAGCAAGACCTGGTAGATAAGCCTTTCTTATGAAATACACAAAATTTTGGAGCTCTAGGTGAACTACTTAGATTAGCCCAGTAATACTTCAGGCATTTGTTTTATTTTTTATTATACCAAAAAGAACCATTAAGCAAATAATTACTTTTTCAACCTTAGATATTTTCTGACTTGGTAAAATTGTCAAGAGACTCTTAGCTAGGCTTAGTGATTAAATTCTTGCCCTTTAAAGTTAGTGGGTTTTTTTTCTTGCCTTGAAATAAATAAGTCTCCAAGGTAAAATATAAATAATGTATTAGCATAGTATGAAGAGGTAATTTCTCTGCAAGTATAAACAGGGTATGTTTTTTGTTTTGCATCACTGATAAAAGGAATTTTTTAAAATTTATTTTTGTACTAATAGCACATACCATTGTTAACTAATATAGAGCTTATTACACAAAAGTCTAAGGAGATAGATTTTTTTATTCCTTCACTCTGTTTTAAAAAGACATTCCACACATTACATGTTCCTGATGTCTTTTCAGTCTTTGGCACCTGGCAACACAAAACATTCCTCATGTAATGAGTGGTGTCAGTAAGAACACTGCCTGCACATTGATTTGTCCCTGATGTATATTGACTGCACTGATTCAGATAACGGGTGGGAGATGCAAATGACAGTAGGTCACTTCAGCTAATTCTTCCCTAACATAGGCTTCCCAAACCACCAGACACTTTGTCTAGGTACATTTTGCCTGTATCTTACCTTTCCTTAATGAAATAAAAGGGCAAGTTGTTGTTCTCAGTCAGAATTGCACACTGCATGTTCCTTGGCAATAAGCAGCAGCAACACAATAAAGCACAAAAATCTCTCTATTGAACAAAGCATGCAAAGATTGGGTTTAGAAGATTAGCAGTGTTTACTTAGCACACACACTCTCCTACCAAATAGTGATCTTGCTGACTTGCCCATGGGATAATTCGGTTTTCTTGGCTGTGTTGTTCATGGCTTCTTTACCTGATGTGAATTAAAGTGTCTAAGAGCAACTACAAAGCACAACTTCTCTCTCATAAAGCAGATTTATGAGAAAGAAGCCTCAGAAAAGTCCAGCTTGGTGAGACCTCGTTATGTCATGACACACAGCTCCAGGAACTGAATTAATCTGGCTCCTGTACAAGACTGTGACTTTGCTTTACACAGCAGCTGGGGGGAGATGTTTGCTCTCAGCAAGCTGCTGTACGCAGTGGTGCTAAAGTTAAATCCAAACAGGGATTCATTTAACAGCCTGGTCTTTCTTACTGGAATAAACTGCCACGTTAGTTTTCCTCAGATTTCACGATACTCCTGATTTTATTAAGTCTTAAATTTCTATCATTAAAAATTTATAGCTGAAAAGAACAGCCACAGGAACATGGGCGCTCCATGAAATGCCAGTTCTCAGTATCCCATAAAATCTCCAGTTTAGCTTTATCCCCCTTCCTCACAGAAATAAATGTCATCTTAGAGGCAAGTTTTGATTACACAAGCACAAACTCAGTTACTATTAATTGGAGCTGTGCAAGAATCTTAAATTCCCTTAAGCCACATAAAAGTAAATGAGAATCAGTATGATTGATCATGTAAAAAAGCTGCAAGGGCAGCATCATTGGGAATTCTTGCTTGCAGGGTGCAAGCAAAAGGGGATTAAAAAACTAAGATATCACCTTTTTGATTCTCACATCTCTCCCCGTTCTTGCAAAGTGTTATATTTAATCCAATGCTCAGTGAAATGTGAAATAAGGAAATTTTCTTTCTTTCTGTCCTTCTTCCTGACAACTTAAACCAACCCAAGATCATTGTGCCTGCCATTTTCCCCCTCTTACCCCTACCCTGCACACATTTCTAGGTACACCATGTTCCCAAACTTCAGATCACTTGAGGGTTGAGACACTGGGATCAATTCAAGCAGTCATCAACCTTACCATACCAGTATCTCTAGCAAGATTTTGACCTGGTTGTTCTGAGGAAGACCAGAGGTAAGAGAGAACTCCACTGGTTTACCCTTTATCCTTGAAACTTACCTAAAACCACTATGGCAGCTGTGACTCTTTCCTGCTGAAGTTTAACAGAATCTGACTACACCAGTGGTCAAGGTAAGCAGTTTGGCTTAAAATAAAGCTGTATGTGCTGATAGTTGCAGTCTCATGGAGGATGTCTCAGCACAGAGAATAAAAGCAATTTGTGGCCCCCTTGTAGCCTCAGAAGCCAACAGAGTTATTAGCACAGCTGCCATTCCCCACAAAAGCTGATGGATCTCTTAGTGTGTCTGATATCTTCTGCCAGACAACTAACTCTCCACAGTTCAAAACAGGGAAAGAAAAATGAAAGAAAAAAATCATCAGTGGGACCCAAAATTAGCATTTTTTGAGCCAAAGTCATGCCTGCCACCTGCACTGGGGTCAAGAGAAATACCCATGGAATAAGAGCTGAATAATTTAAAATCTTATATCACTACACAAATAGTAGAACAAGATCCAGAGAGAAGAAACAATTTTTCCTATCCATTATGAAGCCTGAGATGAAACCCTGGACATTCACCATTTGCAGAACACTATGAAAACTATCATGAGCTATTTGTTTTTAACCCCAGCAGCATCTTACCCTGAGAGTGTTTTACATCAAATATTAGAGGAAAAGGGCATGAAATCATTGTTCTTAACTGACAGGTACTCTGTTTCAGACGACTTCAAAGATCATCTTTGTGAACTGATGAGGAGCACTTGGCAGCTACTGACTTCACAGGGTTAGGGGGAATTTGGGACAGGAAAAAGCCAGCACCTCTGTGTGCCATGGCAGTGGTTCTCAGGAAAGGTTTGGCAGCAAATGTTTGAAACAGGAAAAGCACATGCTGGTCTGGATAAGAAGCTTTTCAGGAAAGTAAAAGCTGATAATGTTAAGTGAGAGGTCAATTAGCATTAATTAGCTGCCATTCCAAGTCAGTACAATGCTGTACTGTTATTTATATAATTAGGTATATGAGTGATTTTTAGTGAAGTATTTGTCCATCCAAAACCAAAATCCTTCCATAGAATATGTAATGCTAGTAGTAGTAATTTTTAGTCAGTTTTCACTGATCACTGGTCAATTTAAGAAACATTAATCATGTGTGGAGGTGGATTTACAAAGCCTATTTTTGCACAACAGGAGGATCATGAGAGACCAAAATCTATTTCCAGCAAAGTTTAACAGGTTCAGAATTATCAGCTAAGGGGGCAGTTACCATGGGCACTTAGGAAATACTTTAATTTCATTTGCTGTTTCCTCCATATGTTTTGACTTTCTCAGAGACTAGGACACTGCAGTTCTCAGGGCTGAAGGAGAAATCCCTGGTTAAATACAGATAACCCAGACGACAGCCTGGTGACTTTTACCAACAGAAGGTTGTGCTTAAAAGCTTTGGGTTTTTTCCACATCTCTCCTTTAAACTTATAATGTCTATTATGTAATTAATGCTGGCAGCATCGCTGTGAGGTAAATAAGGAAATGAGGCACAAAGACTGGAGAGAGAAAAAGTGGTGACAGAAACAGGATTGGAAACTAATTCCACTACAGTTTCATTTTTAAAAGACATCTAGAAAAACTTTGTTATTCCTCATGGTGACATTAGGGGTTCAGAACGAGCTTCACAATTCAATAAGTTTTAGAGTCTGCTGTTCCTGTTTGTAAAATCATGCACAGAAAATGAAATAAGAACCTTCCCTGCTGGTGTGTGAATCAACCCAGAGCTCCTGCAATTGGCAATGGCAAGGTGGCCTTCTGCAACGGCAGCTTTTTTCCGGTATAAGATCAAGCTCTCAGCTGCCTGTCACCACCTCTTTGCCTGAGACAATTAGATTTCCAGATCTAGTGCTGCAGATGGTCATGTAGAGTACTTCCACTAAGACTTCATCACACATCACTGGGTTAACTGATGCTGATAAAATAGCTGATCTGGTCTAATCTTGCTGATTTTGTACCAAAAGAGTGAGTTCTGTTTGCACATCCATCAGACCAGTTTCCAAAGGCAAAAGAGACATTAGCAGCAGCTCACAGAAAGCACCTCTCCCACCATCACAGCTGTCTTTATAGTGAGCATTCATCTACAGCTAAAAATGCAGATCCATCTGTCATTCTGCTCCATGCACACGCTGTTTACAGATGTGGCAATGGAAACAATAACAGGCAGTTCATTTTAAGGCAGTTTATAACTGTGACTACGACAAAAAAAGCTTACAAAGCTTTCCCTGCCTACCATATGTGACTACCATGAGAATCTGGATTCCAAGTTATTTGACCCAAGTTCAGCACAAGTACATACCTGTTGAAACTTCCAGTTGAGTACTAATACTGCAGCAAATATATTTTCCTCCCACCAGATTTAAATTTCATTAGCATTTGCTAAACAGATAACTGAGGGAGAGGAGGGTGAACACAGGTTATTTCAAGTCTTTAAAACAGTCTTCCCCATACAGCACATATATTTGTTTTATACCTTAGCTGTTTCTTTTTATCCTTCAGCTTTACAAGTTTGAAGAAGAAAATGGTCAAATATATTATCCAAATCTAAACATTATCCAAAGATAGTGGCCCCCAACCCCATTTTAAAGAGCTCAAATATAACTTTTCTCCAGTTAAAACCAATATGCTACAAAATACTGAAAGGGCTCTGAAGATCGCAACATACAGTCAGGTCTTCACAGGTAAGAAATTTTTATTAAATTAGTTTAGTTGGGATAGCAATGTGAGACCACAAGTTGTTAGTCCCTTAATTACTCAAAGACACTGATTTTTTGTTATTTAGTAACAAAGGACACATAAACTGTAAATTATCTGAGGCTTTTCAGGGGGATTGTAGATTTGCCCTGATTTTCCTAACCCATAAAAATGTGTGACAATAAAACATGTCTCTGTTTAGGAAGAGTTCCAATATATTTCCTTATATAAAAGCAGTTTGCAGATTGACTGAACAACTAGGTGGAGAACCAATAAATACTGAATTTGCTAAGAATCTCACACTTCCACCACAAATAATGCTGGCAAGAGTATTATCAGAATCAGCTGGAAGAATTAAGCCTACTCTTTGACAATACTTAAGCACAGGGCAAAGCTCACCCCAAAGCAGAGGCAAAAGTTCACAATACTAAATCAGTCCTGACACAGCAGGTTGACAGAATGGATTAATGGCTTCTTTGGGGCTTGCAGAAGGGGAAGTTACTGTGGTTATCTGCTTACTTTTTTATCTTACTCTTTTAGATCGGCACCAACACACAACAGAAATTCAAAAGACCTTTAGCCTTGAGCAGTATGTGTAACAGTGTCCATAAAATGAGTTGGCAGATGTCATGTGAATGGGGACAATCAGGACAGTCTGACTGAACTCACCAATTTACTGTCCTTATTGCATTAGGTGTTTGATAAGTGACTTATTACCATTGCAGACTATTGCTTCCTTACTAACCACACCAGTTCAAGTTTGGTAGAGTTTCTATGATTTACACTCTTCCATTTCCATGAGTGATTTGCCTTTCATCCTCCAGGGTGCATCAATAACATTGGCAAATTCTATTTTGATGCCAAGATTTACTCTTAAGGATGTATAAAACAGTAATGAGAAAGTTGTTTTTTGTCTTCAACACTTTTTATATTCTCTGTGACCTGTATAAAAGTGAAAAGATATTATCTGCATTAAATGCTACTCATGCAAGCAGAGCATAATGTGGTATATAAGCAGAGCAAATCAAGTTGAGAGTTGTGTTTTGCTAATGCCTCATTACTTGTGATGGCTTTATAGACCCAGTTCTGACTGATTGCAGCTCTAAGCAATTGTAACTGACTAAGCAATTCTGCAGGTAAAACAGAAGGAGCACATTCCTGCTCTGCTGGCTTTACAGCACTTTTTCCTAGGGTGAACTACACCAGAACACACTTCCAGATTCAAACTGCATGGACTTACACAAAGCAGTGCAACTAAGTAAGATGCTGTCATTTTCATAGTTATAGTCCCAAACGGCCCTGGATAAGAAGTCCCCAGATTGTCCTGCTTTTCTTCTATTGGATTAAAAAAAATCCAAGTAAGGAAATGCCTTCTGATTTACATTTTACTTTTTCTGATGCATTTACAAATTTCTGATAATTGAATCTCTGTATCTGAAATGGAAAAGCTGTCAAACTTTGGGTTTTTTTCAGTGTGATGAAGGAAAAAAAAATTGATTTGCTTTATGATAATGAACACTTCAAAGAACACTTTCAACAGTTTGTCTCTGGAAATGAAAATCCAGACCAGCACCTTACATAATTCAAAACTGAGCAGTTTTATTGCCCTCTGGCTTCCAAAGTGTGATTGGCAGAGGCCTATCCTGGGCCATGGTGATTTACCTGAACAACACTCATCCACTTAAAGCATACATATGTTGAATATCAAACACTGAGATTGTTCAGCACAGTAACTACTGAAGTTCATTCTTTGGCTATGGGACTCAAATGTACTTTATGTTTGAACAGCCCCTTTGGCTCTACACCAGCATCTAAAGCCTCAACAATGTAAAGGATTGATAAAGGTTAACAGTGTGTGAGCAGTGGATCAAATTGTGGTTGAGAAAGCTAAAAAGTCACATGCAAGTGAGCATCCTAAAAACCACCTGCAGCTGTTCCTAAAAGAACTTAAAAACACACTAATTCCAGTCACCATTTACACTATCACTCATTTGAGAAGACAGATGCTTATAGAAGAAAGAAAAAAGCACAAGACATTTAAACCCATTTATATCTTATGCACCAGGCTGGAAAAGAATATTTAGTTCTCCAAATCATAAAGTGTGACTCTGAGCTCCCTATAAGACAGAGCAGTAGTGAAGGTCTGGGCTGTTTCTCTTTACTGAGTGACCTCTAACTGTGCCTTTTCAGGGCAGTCAGGGTCAATGGTCTGCTAAAATAAGCAGTCCCTGCTAAGAGACATAGATGGCAGTATAAATCCTGCTACGTTCTTCATACAGAAACACTTCTGCTGGTCTGTCACAAGTGACACCTCCTGAAGGGTGCACTGCATGCTTACTTCAAGGTGAACATCCCCATTAATCAATTCTGCAAAAACAATACTCCTTCAGAAGCCTTCACCTGTACTCAGCATTCCCACTGTTGTCACCAGCTACTAAGGCACAATGCTGAGTGAAATAAAAAGAGCAGCCAGCCTAGGTCAGCAGTGCAAAGTGACAGAAAGCACAGACCAGAAATGGGATGTCAGCCAAGAGCAGGACACTCTGTCTCAGACATGCTACCAGAAAGTTCCTTATGTTGATTCAAGCCCCACAATAAACAACCTTCTGAAAATCACTGATGTTGCAAAAAGAGGCATTGTAGAGGTGGCAACTTTCAGGAAGGCCCAAATTTGAAACCCTTCCAAAATCTGCATGTTCACTTTCCTATGAAGACTTCAAGCCCAGATATTTGGATCAACATACAATATTGAAAAACCCAGTTAGCCTAAGTAAGCCAAGCTTACCACTGGCTGTAAAGCATGAAGAAAGTGAAATTTTGTTGCACAGACTTTGCCATAAAGAAATATGTCTGCCTGCATGGAGACCAGAGGATGGGCCAAGAGAGATAATACTGCCTGAATGGATCCCCAGCTGTGAAGTTCCCCAGCTCCAGACAGGGCTGATGGAGCTGCAGCATTCCTCTCTATGACAGCAGCACAAAAACATGTACATGATTCTGTAAAAGGAGAGAGAGAAAATCCTCACAGATAACACTACTGAAAAAGACACAAGAACTATGGTTTCAATAATTTTTTTATTTCTTTAATTGACTTTTTTTTAAAAAAATTGAGTAAAAAAATAAAAAGAACTTCAATACAAATTGTCTGGCCTTTCCCAGGGAACCATAATAAATTCAAACAGTAAAGAGAAGAGCAATTAGAGTAGCCCAGGACATGTGCAGACCATTTTAGAACACTAGAAAAGCTTGAGCTAGAGGCCATGAAAACATAACTACTCTAGAGAAACACATTAGTGGGAAAAACACTGGTTTGGAAAGAGTTGGTTAATTAAAGGCCAAATGGATTAATAAATGAGCATTACAGTCGGGCTGGGAATAAACTTAGGGTGGGTATGACAAGATGATTTTTAATGTTCACAGCAGGGAGCATCAGGAATAGCTGAGGATCAGAAGAGGCTGAAAGAAGAGGATCAGAATAGAGGCTGCTTCCATTTTTGAAAGGAGCCATGACACTGTGCCAACAACAGCTGGGGACCAGTGTTACTGCCCCAATAAACCCCTTTGCAGGCCCTCCCAAACAGCAAACTTCCACCTGAAAAGGATCCTCTGCTACTCTGCAGAGGGTCAAATGCCAACAAATGCCAACTGCTGCACACACACACATGGGGACAAACATGATTCTTACGGGCCATGGTATCTCTGTGCACAGAACATTCCCAAAGTCTCCATGCTCTAAGGCTGACTGGCCTCTCCAAACACACATTCCTATATCAGACTATTGTAGCCTGTGTTTCACACTCTACTCTCTCCTTTTTCACTTATTGTCTGAGACAGGAATGTTTTAGAGAAGTGGAAAGGCCACAGAGACTATTTAAACTGAAGGGAAGTCTGGTAGAGGGAGAATGAGATCTAATAGTCCCTCCAGGGATTTGAAGAACCTTTAGGATGAAGCAGGAAAGCTACTAAAAACATGCAATCTGTTATTAGGAGTCAGGCCTAAGTGGATGAAAGTGATAAATATAGTAGCCAGATATTAATAATGAGCATTAACTCGGGGGTTATAAAAAAATTAATACCAAGACATAAGGAAAGAACAGTCCTGCTGCCATGTTGTGGTCACAGAGCTGTTTTAGGTTCCTGAGAAGTGTGAACAAAAATCAACTAAACAAAACAGTCCCCAAATACAATATATTTAAATATCTTGAGTAATTTTGTAAAGATTTTTGAAAATAAGGAAGCAGCAAAGGAAACTTTTGTGGAAAGCTATCTCATAATGGAATGCAAAGAATACACTTAAATTGCTATTTTCTGTGTGCTGACAGATTATGATGCCACTACACAGGTTTCAGGAACATAATATTGGAGCAGCTTTTTCAGGAACAGCTCATATTGGTTCAATGCATATCTTAAGAGGCTGCAGCCAAGTGGGGATTAGAGAAGCAGAAACAGCACACAGACATTCATTAGGGGCTTTTTAAACTCTTAAATAAATGAGGAATTATTCAGTCATTTCCTAGAGTGAACCTGAAGAGGGAGCAAAATACCATTGTGCTTTTCATGGAGAATTTTTTCATTGCATTCTTTCAAGCTGTCCCATCAAGGAATCAGTTATATTTTCCTTTCCCTTCAAGCAAATCACCAGAGTTCAGGAGACTGGCAGGATTATACCCTGAATACAAGGCTCAAACAGAACCTTGCTTCCAGCTAATCCTTATCAACTGAACTGCCCTTACAAAAGAGAGATACCAGCAAAGAATCATGGCACAAATCGCCTATGACTTTATTCATGTGTGAGGTCCTCAGGAGGTTAGCCAGGACACAGTGCCCCAGCAGTGCACTATTTTCTGGGCAAGTATTAAGAGTACAAAGGGCTCCAAGGCTACCAAAAGGATACAACTAAAATGACATTACAGGAGTCAGAGACCTTATTTTCCACTAGGAGAGGATACTCACTTTCTATCCCACCTTCACACATTTCAGAAACAAGGAGACTTTTAGTTGTTAAAACAGAGGTGATTTATGCATTTATTAGGACACAAGAAGAGTACAGGAGAGCATCTAGAGACTTTGTACAAAAAAAACCAAGCAGCATAATAACAGCTGAAATTTAAAAGTGAAGTATGAGGAAACTTACTGCAGAGATCTGCTGAAGACAACTCAGCCATAAATGGGTTTTTAGATGGTTGTTACCTCATGGAGCAAATATTTTAAAATAAATGCAGACCTCTGCCTTTTGCTCTGCCTAGTACAGAATATTTTGTTACTTGGATATCTTGCATTTAGTTTTGTTCAGCACACTTCCTAAGTAACAAAAAGCAAAAAAGTTTGGGAATATGATAAAGGCAAAAGGATTGACATAATTTTTTTAAAAGCCTTAGAGATATGTCCTAACATCATAAGAAAATCATCATCCACCCTAGCAGTTTGGATTAAGTGCTCTCAGAGCTCTGAAACTCCATGTCTTAGGATCATAAACCCATCCTGAGTAGTTTTTTATGTCTGCAAAACATCCAGCATTCAACACTGTCAGAAACAGCACTAAACCTCTAATCTGGTCTGATAGAAAACCTGACACATACCTGAAGTCTGATGTAAAAAGAAGCAATCAAGTTGGGCTATTAAAATCTGGTTATAAAACTACCAGGCAGGTGAATAGTTGGTGACCAAACTCATGAAAACTTGACACAACAGGCAGCAAAGATCCTTACAGGGAGGAAACCCCACCTGTCCACTGACAGAAACATCCCATGTGTTCTACCAACCATACAAATCTCCTTACAAAAGGACTCTTAATTTTAAGATTTTCTTGGGGCTAAGTTGATGCTTTGGAGACTAATCTCAGAATGTGTGAATTTAGGCTGTTGCAGAGGTACTTCTCACTCGACATCTTGGATTATTCAGAAGATTATATCCTAGGTGATCATGTAAGTGAGAGGACAGTAATCCTTGGCTCCCACAAATATACAAAGCAAATGTGTTATCAATGTAACTAATTGTCATCCCCTCCAAAGAGGATATTCCAGAAACTTTTTCCAACAGTTTGATTCATTACAAAGAAAAAAAAATATGGAAAATGGGGTAGTTTGAACCAACTACTTGCCATCCAAAAGTTGAAATTGAGGCCAGTAAAAATTACTGTTATCGTAGCATGTTTTTTGTCAGATGCAATCAGACAATGTTCAAGCTTTCCAGTAAACTGTGGCAGGCTCCACAATATGAGACTAACTCTAAAGTTAAAAACATAATGGACTGGATAAAAGAATATCCTTTCATTTGCCCTTCTGTTACTGAAGCCCTAAAGTTAATTTTGAGCTATTATTTTAAGCTTTTAAGCTTTCCAGTAAACTGTGGCAGGCTCCACAATATGAGACTAACTCTAAAGTTAAAAACATAATGGACTGGATAAAAGAATATCCTTTCATTTGCCCTTCTGTTACTGAAGCCCTAAAGTTAATTTTGAAGCTCTTTTCCAAAAGAAAAAGTTATGTCCTTAAGAAAAGCTGAATCTTTCAAATGTGAATGTCCTTCTTGGTTAACTTAATTAACTCTGTTCTTGAACTAAAAAAGTTCTTTTTTTTAACCTACTTTCACTATGGGAACTGGATTATAATGATTCAGAATTATTTTCCTGATAGTAAACCAGAAGTTGATGCAGTCCCATCCTAGGACAAGTCTTGCATTCAGTCCTTTCTTGCTATTCTGTGCTTCAGTGCAAATTACCCCAACTTAAAGCACTTATGTTTCATACTCACTACTCCTCTGTACTCATTCAAACAAGATGCCTCTGTTGTGTCACTTTAATCAAACCATCATCTTATGACAGAGAAGTTGCATCCCACACATCTTATTTTAAGGCCCAAGGTTATTTTTCTGTGAGCCCACAGATAAGAAGGCATCTACCAGTAGATGCAAGCAGCTACAGGGGCAAGTGCTTCAGCAGGGCAACCCCATATCTCCACACAGTGAAGGCAAGTATTTAGTCAATGTGCTCAGTTTGGGATCTGTGCTTGTTTTAAGTGACAAACAGTGACTCTGAACCCCGGATCTCCTTATCTACCCAGCTCCCCACTGGCCAGATGAATGACAGAGACTTCTACCTATCCCAGTCCTGGGGACTCTTTATCATACAATAAATGGCTGCTGGATAAATCTTCATGCCTGAGGCTTAGAACCACAGCATCACAGAATGGTCAAAGTGCTTTGCAATTTTCACACCTGTTAAACTCATCAGTAAATTTATCACTCAGTATGCCATGGCATTATAATGGTTGTGCAATTGATTCAGCTAGGAAAGCTTGGCAATCTCCCAGCTTCCCACTCTGCTTCCCACTCTGGCTGGATTGGCTGCTGTCTCTCCCTGTGCCTCCTGTAGTTTGGTTTTACAGCTCACTGTGATGCTGAGCAGCATTGCCTCACCCTCTACCTAAGTGGAACCTACAGCATCCTGGCCAGCCAATTCTCATTACTTGGCACTTAAGAGACATTCTTATATCCCTTAGTACCAAGTAGTTGTTTTCACAGTTAACAAAAGTCACTCTCCAAAAACACAGGAACAGAAGAAAGAATTACAAGTTCTGCCTTCCTCTGTCAAGATCAATTCTTTCAACTGCCAATCTATACATTGTCTGTGCAAAATATTTTTATGTCCCACTCCCAAATAATTGGTCTTTATAACATAGGAATGGGACAGTACATCAGTAGTTCTTTTACATGTGGGAATAGTTTTTTCCTTTTCAATAATGGCAATTAAGCATTGAATGCAATCCAGATACTCAAGTCAATGTAACACTTGTCATTAAAAAAAAAAACAAAATATTGTCAGAGATGACTGCACAAAGAATAAATACACTGCCACAAGAAATTACTAAAAGCAGCCCTTAAAATAAAACCAAGAATTGTTTGGTAAAATATTACACAAAAGCTTTGTCTTAAGAAGGAATATAGTCACCTTTAGGAACTGCAGCTACTCAGAAACTGCCCTTGCAACTGTTTAAAGCAGTAGCAAAATTGGCTTCCCTGTCTTAGACTGTATAAAACACAATAAGCAGCAGAGATTAGAGGCACACCATTCATCAGGCATTTTTATTTCCTTTTGAGTCTCTAATGCTTTTCAACTTTGTTCCCTATGTGTTTGGGTATACATGTCCCTGTCTTCCCCCAGAATAGCCTGTAAAAGACATAATAAACATAAGGCCAGCTATATATTCCAAGTGACAGGACTTGTACCATAAAAGTGTTGGAAAGTAACCCTAAACCCATACGTTTGCCACTGTGGAATATTCCTTTCTGAAGGATACTAGCATGAAAAACTTTTCAAGCCCAGCCCTGAATAACTCTTTAATCTTTTTAAACTGGGCTATGAAAAACCCAGGAAGAGGTATGCCTTTCTCCAAAACAATTCCAAAGGCAAAGATAAAATCAGAAGAAAGAAACAAAAAAAACCTGCAGGTTTTCTGAACTGCTTCAGTACAATTTAGAAATCATAATGGTGCAAATCAGTCAGTACTTCCTTGTGATGGGGTAAGATTTATGACTCAGGTCATAACTCCAACTCTTTCTTAAAACCAGGTCACACCACAATGACTCCAGCACAAATCACAGAGTCCCCAGTGCTGGCATAGTTTGCTGATAACCAGAAACAGCTCAGGGTTGTCCTACTTCCACATGGTAAGGGGATGAAAACAAGGTAGTCAAGCTGCTCAGGGATGAGGTGATGATTTCCACAAGAAATGTGTTCTAAGTTATTTGCCAAAGGCCAAACCAGAAGTTTAGCACAGAGTGGAGAAAAAAAAAAAAATCACACTTTCTCCTGACTTCCAGTGTAGGTCTATAATTTAGGGCAACCTTTTTTCTTTCATTTGCAGTGTCCCTCTTAAGGAAATCTGGATGCCTCTTTTGACATACTTTATTTGTTATTGGACTTGACACATTTGGTTTATCTTTCCTTCCTTTGGGACAGAATTACATAGAGTTACACATAGAATTCTGACTGCAAAATAACTGTAGTTCCAGTGTGTAATGGCCTGAGCTAGGAAAAAGTATTCCAGGTGTAACCAGAGTGAATAACTGAAAGACTAAAATATGAGCCTTCTAGGCAAACCACACCAAGGCAAACAGTCTAATGAATGTTAATGTGTGTAAAGTATAGAGCACTGAAATTGCACCCCAAGTCATTTTCATTTACTTCAGCAATTCAAACCCACAAAGCCAGAAAAGTCCTGTCTGTGTCTTCAGTGCTGCCTCTGGAAGTCCCACACCACACTCTGCCCTACACAGAAGGCCAGATGCAGGATTTCACATATATTTCATACATATCTGCAACGTATGTTGCAGATGCCACATTTATCAGAGAAGGCAAAAATGTCAGTATTAGTCTGTCCTATCACAGAACATTTCAGAAAGGAAACACTGGGCACCTTGAACAACATCCTTTCCTGCACCTTCTACGTTACTTGCAGGTCAATTCCAACCAGAGTGCTGCCCCAGATTCACCCTTAGTAATGCCCAAGTGGCCTCAAACAGATATGAAAAATCCTCTCCAACTGAGATACCTCTTTTTACTGGTGAAAATACATCCCCTAAGCTACTATCTTCTTATATCAGAACCTCTGCTTCCAGTAATAATACACTAAGGGAACCCACTGATACTCTGTTTGTATCATTTACACCTTCAGAAAAGAGTATTATATCAAGAGTGCATCCAGTTGTCTTGAATTAAGCTGCAGTTTTCAAGAACACCTTCTTTTTTCCTGGAAAAAAAAATTGAAAAAATATTGCTACAGTGTCCCTCCACATCAGAAGGTTTAACTGTGAAACACAACATGCAGAATGGAGCATATATATTTAAAAGGCAAAATACAACAGAAATTAAGGGAGTACAGATGCCTGACGTTTGTGTTCTGTGAAGAAAGGGAGAACCTGTGAATAGATGTCAGCACAAATCAGTGCACAACAAGTGCTTAAAGAGGCTTAAGAATTTACACCGGTGCAATTTCTTAGAGCAGCTTAAAAGGTGCTTCCAGCTCCCTCCTTCTTTACAGATAGAAGAGACACGGTTATCATGAATCTTGTGATTTTAAGCTACATCCGGCCCTTGGAATTGTCTAAGACAGAGAAGCCTTAATAAATGAAACTCAGTCCTTACAAAAAAAGCCTAAAAACAAGAGTGAAAGCCCATGAAGGTTCAAAACCAAACAGCAAATAAAAAAAAATCAGAAGATGCCTTTAAAAGAATATTTTTCCAGTCAACCTCATAATTATGGGAGTCTGACATGATTTGAGATTTGAGTTGGGCAACAACAGAAGAATTCATGATCCTGATTTGAAGTGGTTTCATTGCACATATTTCCTCACTCTTCATGAAATACATGAATTTATCTGTATATTGTAAGCAAAACAGTTTTACTGTGGCCAGTGAGCTGTCAATAAGATTACAGCATAAATTGTTAAAAGTTTAAGAATGCATATTTTGTATGTACCTTGTGATGAAGTGTTAAAACATGCACAAAACCTGTGTCTTGTCTAAACACCATGAGCTTTAGAAGGCAATGCACTGTCTGAACTAGGAAGTGATGATTTCTGAATGGTCTTGTGGTTATATACAAAATTCTGCCATCAGAGGAACCCCTGATGTATTTTTACAGTTCTCACTCCTTTCCGCTTCATGTTGACACTTCAGGTGAGCCCTGCCCCATGCGCAATTACAGGGACACACCCATACCAGTTTCAGGACAACATAAAAGCACACACAGAAAATAAACGCTTTTCCAGTGTCAGACAGTGGAAAATTCTGACAGTTTTAATGTCCATAGTTAAAGCAAACAGTTTAACTCTTTTGAACACTGGATATTATTACACTGGGCTTTTCCAACAGCTCTTCCTCCTCCTGGCCAAGCAGAATGAGATGGCAGTCATGGCTGGAATTCACTATTCAAATTCTACTTGGAAGGCCACAATGAATACTGGCATGTCCTCTTTGAGCTCACACCTGTGGCCCACCAGGCCAAGCCTGGGCCATGGCATTTCCAGCACCAGAGGGACTGATAAGAGACTGAGCTGAGCTGCAACCCAGGGAGCAGACTTTCTGAGTTTGTCATCTCTTTTATGGCAGCAGAGTTTTATTGTTCAATATTGTTTAAGCTTTATTGTTTAATAAACAGGGTTTTTTCCACTTTTCTCCAAAGAAGTATTTTTCTGCCGGATCAGTTGGGGGGAGGTACCAATTGAATCTGCTTTCCTTGAAGAGCCCCTTTGAGGGGTTCTCTCCAAAATTTGCCTGGAAGCAGGACAAATACATCTAGTGGACTGGCGTTTGGGATGTTTCCATCCCTCTAAGTGGCAGTCCCTTCCATAACCCTTTCTTTTTTTGTTAAAGCAGTGTGGCTTTGGTGTCCCCTGCAGATGGAGGATCCAGCCACACGCCCACTCCCCTCCAGCCCGTAGTGGGGCCATGGTGGCAGGCATGGGGATTCTCCAGGGGGATTTCCCCTCACTTTGGCTACTACAACACTTCCACATCATTACTCCCTTGGCTTCCCTGAAGAAGCTTTTAAAATTCATGGACAAGCTGGTGCAGGGTCTGGAGCATATGCCCTCTGAGGAAAAGCGAAAGGAGCTGTGGGTGTTTATCCTGGAGAAAAGGAGGCTCAGGGAACACCTTATCCTCTGTGCAAGTGTCTGAAAGGAGGCTGTAGCCACATGAGGGTCAGCCTCTTCTCCCAGGCAACCAGCGACTGGAGAGGATCCAGTCTTAAATTACCCCAGGGAAGGTTCAGGTTGGACATCATGAAGAATTTCTTCCCAGGAAGAGTGATTAAACATTGGAATGGGCTGCGTAGGGAGGGGGTGGAGTCGCTGTCCTTGGCGATATTTAAGACAGGGCACTGCGCTTAGTGCTGTGGTGTAAATGACACGACGGCGTTCATTCCACAGAACGGACTCGGCGACAGAGACGTTTCCCGCCCTCACCGATGCGGCAATTCCGTCACCGCGCCCTTCGCTCCCGCCCTCACGGCCCGGCCGCCACAGGCCGGCCCCGCCACCCGGCCGCGACTCCCGCCGCGTCACAGCCCAAGCCCCGCCCACCGCCGCGTGCTGAAGGCACCGCGCGACCCTTGCTTCCACTTGCGCTGTGCGCATGCGCCCGCAACACGAGCACCCCGCTGCTGCGCGCCCCCTCGGCAGCAGAGGGACGTCTGACGTCGCTCCGCCGCGATTGGAGGGAAGAGGGGCAGGAAGGAAGGAAGTCCGGGGGCCCGCCGATCGCAACCTACCCCACTACCTGCCGGCTGCGTGACGTCATTGATTGTAACCAGTCAGCACTCCAGAAGCCGCTGCTTGATTGGCTGTCAGGCGGGGAGGCGGGCGGCGGGCGCGCGCAGGGGTTGGTTGCGGCGGTGCCGGGTTACATAGGGCGGAGTACAGCGTGTCCTTGGGCGCAGACGGAGCGGGAGGTGCCGGGTGTGCGGTCACCGTGACTGAGGGCGCAGCGGGCCAGCCGGGCAGGCAGGTGCGGCAGGGTGGCTGGGCCCCGCGGAGTGGTGACGGCTGGCAGGGACGCGGGGCGGGCAGGCGGGCGTTGCTCTCGGCCTTTCTGAGGGCCGTTCCCGCCTGCTGGGGCCGCGGCCTTAGGCGGCGGCCGGGCTGCAGCGGAAGGTCACCGTGGGGCCGGGCGGCCGCGTCGCGGGCGGGGGTCTGAGGGGAGGCTCGGGGCCAGGCTGGGCGCGGGTAGAGCCGGAGCCGGGCGGTGCGGGCGCCCTTGGGCCCTCCCGCCTCCTCACGCGTGGCTGCCGGCGGGACCGCTGGGGTCATCCCGGGTCACGGGGACCGCCGGTTCCCGCCAGCCCTCCCCAGGCAAAAAAAAAAAAAAATTAAATGTGTCTGGTGCGCCTTTTCAGCTCCAAAGGAAAAGCCTGCCAAGAGTCCTGTGCTTTTACACGAGGTCGTTCACGACTAGAAAACTCCCGTACAGTTGCACAAGTTGTGTTCAATTTGTTCTTCAGAAATTGTCGCCGTACCCTTTAAACAATTAGTTTGTCCGAGGAAAGGTTTTTCCGGCCCTTCAAGCATGTTTAATCACCTTGATACCTTTTGGGTAGTCTTGTGGTTTCATAATAACCTTCAAGCCCAGGAGCTGTGGCTTGAGGTTAGACACTGTGCTGGAGAATTGCCAGGTTCACCTGCTGCGTTTGGTGGTTTAGTAAACCTGCAGGACACTTTTTAAGGTTTCAGCTCAGTTGGTGACCTTGAAGTTGCAATACTGACCTCGTGTGTGTGTTCTTGGTCTAGTACTGACAATGGGAGACGTCGAGAAAGGCAAGAAGATCTTTGTCCAGAAGTGCTCCCAGTGCCACACAGTTGAAAAGGGAGGCAAGCACAAGACTGGACCCAACTTGAACGGCCTGTTCGGACGCAAGACTGGGCAAGCCGAAGGTTTCTCTTACACGGATGCTAATAAGAACAAAGGTAAATTTAAAGCTGCCCTTAGGGGACAGAAATACTCAGTTCTTGGGGATAATTTTAAAAATCTGCCAAAAATTGAGCAGAGGACAAGAATGTTAGTGTTTATTATTTTGAATTTATTAACTGTTTGGATTTTTTTAACCTTCTTTTAGGTATCACCTGGGGTGAGGATACTCTGATGGAGTATTTGGAAAATCCAAAGAAGTATATTCCTGGAACAAAGATGATTTTTGCGGGTATTAAGAAGAAGAACGAGAGAGCAGACTTAATAGCATACCTCAAAGTTGCCACTGCAAAGTAAAAGTTATCTGCTGCCTTATTTATTTCACAAAGGAGATGGCAATGGAAATGTATGTGATGAGATTGGTTTTTAAACTTTCTATTTTTACATGTACTATGTCTAACCTTAAAATCACCCATCAGATAACTTTGCTCACGGTGGGTCACTGGAGTACACACTTGTTTGGCAGCCACTAACTTAACAAAGACTATGTAATTGGATTAGTCATCCTTGATGATAAAAATTAAAAAAAATTAATAAACATTTCCTGCCTCTTCATTGTTTAAAAAATATGTAAATAAACAAATGAGTAATCATCATCAGCATAATAGCTTTGACAGCTCAGCTCTTTAACATCAAAAAGCAGGGTCCTTTTGGCATCTTCTGCCATACATCATCTGTTACATTAACAACAAAACAAAAAAGGCTATTAAAAAGAAAAACAGTCCCAGTATAATATTTTTCTAAATTTAATCAGTGCTAGGTGTTGCAATATGTATTTAATCTGTCTAAAGCTTGTGATAAAAACGCATTTCATCTGATTGAAGTACAATTTGTGAACTGCCAGTTGTGCCCAGCCACTTTTGTCTAGGGGAAGCATGTAACCTAATTCATCCAGACTGACAGCTGCATGCTCCTATAGAGTACAACTCCCCTTCAGAAACATCTCCAGTTTTGGTGTGTTATTGGTGCCCTTTGCTCAGTAAATCTACTGATAACAGTCATTCTTAGTGTAAGAGAAAGCATCCTATTCTGGGAATACAAGTGCTAGTGGCCAAGATGAGAGTTACCTAATCTTCTTAATTCAGCAGAAACATTCACCTAGAATCCATTGTTACAGGAAGTTTCAGATGAAGGGATGCAGGAGTGAATGTGCTGGTAGACTAAAAGACAAAATCAAGCAGTCTTCCTCTGTGCCTGGCTGTAGCCACCACCATTACTTCTGAAGGTTCTGTTTCGCACATTGTAAAGCAGTATTTTTGATGTTTTATCTGCGTTTTTTTCATACTAAGTTGTTCAGAAGAATGTATTTGCTGTGTACCAACAGTAAGGCATAATTTGGAGCAATCAATACTGTAAATTAAAAAAAAAAAAAAAAATTAAAAGTCTTGCTTGCTGTATGTGTATGAAATAAGGTGTAAAACAGTGGGAATGCAGAGCAAAGTTGCGTGTCCAGATTTACATCATTAGGAAACAAGGCAAAAAAAGCTCCACATGGAAAAAGGTAAGTTCTAATTGAGTTGGTGGGGGAAGTATAAATGTGGCAAGGTTAATATTTTGGAGCAGAGACTGCAAAGCTCTTTAAGGGATGTGCTGTTTACAGCATTTTCTGCTGTGCTTCCAGAGTGAGATGGGAGCAAATTCAAGTTGTAAAAGTTGTAGTGCTGTTGTAGCTGTGCTGTAGGATGGGCTGCATTTGATTTACATGGAGTAGTGTACTTGATGATGGAATGGCAAAGTGCTTTACTCAGAGTAAATGGGTGAAAGGAACTGAGATTACTAGCAGTGGTCTCAGTGATTGCTATTATACGTGTTGTGATTATTTTTTCTCTCCAGACCAACTTGCAAACAGCATGTCTTGCAGTTATGGATACACTATTAATAGCAATTTTTTTAGGAAAAGAAAACTTTATTTTGTTAGCAGAAAACTTCAAATTGTATTAGTTTATTGCTGTTCCAATTTCTGTAAGGAATGTTTGTCATAGCACTTTTATGGCTATGCAGAACTGAAGCTTTCTCCATGCCAAAATCCTGATAGAGCAGTTGTAGATACAGAATGGAACTGTACCCAGCTCTGCAGTCTTCCAGGATGATGATGATGGTGATGAGACTTGTGGCACTTTGTTCTGTTAGCACCTTTGTGAAAGAAGACTGTCACCTCCAAGCTGCTCTTTACAACATGTTTCTTCTCTAGATCAATTAGGGAAGAGGACTTTTCAATAAAGTATGGTGATTTCTGCACAGATTACAATTTGCAACAAGTAAGTTACCCATCCTCAGAAGAGCTTAAGGAGGAAGCAGTTATCCTTTGCCCAAAGTAAGCAGAGGACACAATTTAGCTTGGCTCTTCTGTCTGTATATGCAAAGATAAATGTTACTTCTATATAACACTGAAGACTGAGAAAATTTAAATCTCTACTCATCCTTCATTCTTCCCCATGTTAGGGAAAAGACCATTCAGACCTTTAAAATTTCATCTTTCTGTGTATGTAGCCCTGGACTGCAATGGCTTAAAAGTTTTTAGGTAGTAGGTTAAAAGTAGTAGGTAACAAGCAGCCATGTCCCACTGGAGAAACACAATACTATGGTGTTTTACTAATGGATAAGCAAAGAATATTGCAAGGAGGTTAGATTTTCAATTGAGTAAGCGTTAATGCAAGGGCTTGCTTGGGTGGAAAGGAGACATCACGATCAGTTACATAATCAAGATTTAGTTCTTCATTTCTTAGTTTATATTACAGAGTAAAAGGATGGAGTTTTGCCTATGAAGTATCAAGTTTATCAGCCATTCATTCTGACGGTTATACCAGTCTAGACACTTGGTGTTTCAGTAGTTCCTTTACAGTTGCCAATTAGGGAATCAAAGCAGCACTGCCAAACATTGCACCATCCTGTAAAAATTCTGCTTGGCTACTAGTTCACAGCTTTGCTTGGGCATGCCTTTGAAACTGATCTTGTGATATTTCCATGTGTAATTATGCAAATGAATGAAGATAGTTAATGACTAGAAAAAAGGTGAAATCCAAAAGCATGACTTTTCATAGTGTGACTTCCAAAAAAGTAGGATACTTACAAAGCTACAAAACTTATTAGTTGTACATCCAATTGAAATATAGTGATACAGAAGCTGCTTTGTTTATTTAGAGTCTTAACAATTCAAGTGTAACCACTCTAAAACCAGCTTGAGAAAGTCCCATTTGTTGCTGCCTGTACAATTGCAAATAATTGCTTCAGATGAAGATCTTAATTTTGATAGATTTAGTCTTGTATGGGATTATGTAATGCTTTCCTTTTTTTGGTATAAAATATAGCATCAGTTTCTAAAAGGAGTGTGGTACACTATCTTCCTCCTGTTCACAGGGGAGAACAAAACCAGCTAATAGGTAATAATTAGATATTCTAGTCTGTCACATATATCAAAGCCCATTGAAGTGTACACGTTTACCTCTATAGTAAGCCTTGTCATTGGCCTTTATCCAAAACACACCCTGAAATCTCATCTAGGGCTAAAGGCAGCAGAAATCTGTTTTACTACATACAGGATGAGTTGCACCCTTTCAAGCTGATGTCCTGAAAACCAGGTTGTTGTGGGAGGTGAGCAGCCCAGAGCTAGCAGTAGGACATGTTAACCCTGGGAAGGAGTATGAAATCCTGCCCCTTCCCAGTGCTGCAATTGCTGAGTCAGGACTCCAGGTAGTTGTCCCTCTGCTCATGATTTAGAGCTTGCATATGAGTACTTGCATGCTTTTTTCCAGGATTGTTCTTGTGATCTGAAATACAGTAAGTGTGATGGTCACATTTTGAATGATTGCTTTCAGCTTAGAGGTCAATGTCACAGGATGTGAAAGAAGTGGGTGGTGTTTGCTTCTGTAACACCATTCAGATTCACATCCTCAGTTTCCAGAAAGCTGCAATAACCCACAAACTGAACCTGTGTTCAGGGAAGAAGATGCTCTATGCCTCTGTTGAAGTTGTCATTATGCAAAACGAAAGCCAAAAAAAAATTAGCAAAAGAGGAACTAACTATAGCAGAGTGTTCAAAACACATACCTGGGAGCAGGAGAGGTGTGTTCTCTCCAGGTTATTTATGCATTTAATTAATTAATTTTAAACAGCCTTGGATAAAAATAAACCTGTCAGGGGAGATCAGAAGTCATTACTCTGCTGGTTTTACATCTCGTTAAAGCTGTTCAATGCAGCTTGCTTATGCAATGTGAGCCACTGCTTTCTTCCTTTCAGAATCACCCACTCTCCAGATCCATCTTCCCTTTCCTCTATGTGTTAAAGCATATTTTTGTGTGGAAGTCTGTGCTGTCCCTGTCTTACCCCACCACCAGTCTTCTGAAAATGAAAAGCTGTTAGCTGAAATACCAAACTGTATTCTCACCCTTACAAAACTCACAGCAATTGACTTTTGATGACCCCATTCAGTTGTGTCTGGTGACAATTTCTTTTTAAGATATCTCATGGTTCTTAAGATATGGGACATTGCCTTTTATTGGTGTTTTTTAATTCTAAATTTTTAAGAGCTAACTAAAGCAGGTGGTTTTATGTGGCTTTTACCTGCACTATGCCTCAGGTGTTTTTTTAATATGAGATACAGCATGATTATATGAGCATTCCTTGATGTCTAGTCCTTTCAGATAAGAAAGAAGCACACACACTGCATTTTAAAAATATCGTGGTTGTCACCTATGTGGCACCAGTGCCCTCAACGATCTGGTGCTCTTACCCACCCAGATTTTGTTGCAGGAGTGTTCCTACATTGACTGTAACCAGCCTTTTCCTTGGAAGTGTGTCTCATATTTCTACTTTCACTGTTGATTTTTTGGTTTGGAGAACAGAGAGGAAAGGAAATCAGACTTCTCCCTACCTTGCTATTTTTCCTATAAGACTGGCATTTTATTTCCACTTATTTGATCAGTTTATTTGCTATTGATCACAGAATCACTGAATCATTTCAGTTGAAAAAGGCCTCCAAGATCAAGTCCAACCTGTGACCGACCACCACCTTGCCAGCTGGACCATGACACTAAGTGCAAAAAATGTCCACTTGTTCTCGAACACCTCCAGGAATGGTGACCACCACCTCCCTGAGCAGTCCATTCCAATGTTTAACAACCCTTTCCATGAAGAAATTCATCCTGATGTGCAACCTGAAACTCCCCTGGAACAGCCTGGGGCTGTGTCCTCCTGTTGCAGGTTGTGTGGGACAAGAGGCTGACCCTCACTTGGCTACAACCTCCTTTCAGGCAGAGTAGAGAGTGGTAAGGTGAGAGTGATAAGGTCTCTACAGAGAATTGTAGAGAGTGATAAGGTCTCTCCTGAGCCTTCTTTTCTACAGGTTGAACCCTCCCAACCCCAGGTCCCTCAGATTTCCTTCCATGTTCTCCAGACCCTTCAAATAGCTTTGTTGTCCTTCTCTGGACTAGCTCCAGCACCTCAATGTGTTTTCCTGTCGTGAGGGGCCCAGAAGTGGACCCAGGACTTGTGGTGCAGCTTCACCAGTGCCAAGTAGGGGGACAAGCATTTATCTGAATATTAGATATTAGGTCTGTGTTCCTTCCAGTGGTATTTTTACAGGAAAGGTACCACATTATTGATTCCACAGATTTTTGCCATAGTGAGTAATTTTAGTTCTAATTCTCATGTACAAATTGTTGCTGGTTAGCTTGCCCATCTGGTCTTACTCTTCTTCATTTCACGTTACAATATATACTTTTCATGTCTGAACTGCATGCAGTTTCTTGTACTTTACTAGTCAAATGTAGTCTTTTTTTACACATCTCTTAACTCTGCAGTGGACTCTAAAATGCACATCTCTAACTCTAATGTGGACTCTAAAGGTAAAGACTTTACTTGAAGAATCCTTCTACATTGTTTCAATTTTTTTTTTTTTTGCTTTAAATTCACTGAAAGAGATTCCATTTCAACTGGATACCAAAGAAAATCCTTGCTTGTGTTGCTCAGAAACACAAATAACGATGGAAGTGCTGAGAAATGTCTTTAACTGGCTGCACTTGATCCGTTTCTTGCTTGCGCTCAATGAACAGGAGAGGGAGCCAATGTACAAAAAAGCTGCCGAGGAGTTGTATCATGCTCTTGAAGGTAATTTTAAAAAAACTTCAGTTTGAAAGACAAATTTCATTTGTACACAAAGCAGTTTGAATGCAAGTGCTCAGCAAAAAAACGCTGGAGGTGATTATCCAGCTGAATATAGTGATATGTCTGCAATAAGTCTGTGGAATTCTGAAGTCTTAAACCAATTCATGTTTTATATTTCATCAGGCATGCTCAAGTTTGAAATAATCTGTATTAAATTTCAGCTATTCAAATGGTAAAAGATTCAGCTAGGAAGCAAAATGTTTCTTTCTAACTTCTCAAAAGAATCTTAAATCAAAAGTGGCAATCTCTAATGTGTATTCTGGCTTTGTTCCTACTCTGGAGCTCACTTTGATGTCATCAGTTGAAGTATTAAGCGTAAAATGGATATACAGCTAATATAGTTTCTCCACTAGCTGTTAGGCAGAAAAATTGTGACTTTTGTTAGCAAAAAATGCACTTTTAAGTCTGTTTTTAGTACTGCTTTATGGGTGGTGTTTGGTGATAGTCTCAAATTGCCCTGAAAACCATGATTTTACAATACATGTGTATCTAAATACTTGCATTGATTCTATATAAGATCCTAGGAAAACTAAGATTTCTAACATTTAGTTAGAATTTTACTTAGCAGAGATATTTCTTATGAGGATGTCAATGTTATTTTAACTATCAGCATGGATTTTCTGGCACATGCCTGATCATGAAGCCTTTGCAACTCTTCAAAAGACCATGCTGCCTTTTGTCCTGTCAGTTCATGGTCAATGTTTATGTTTCAAGTTAAGCTTGTTTTGCAGTGCCTAACTTTACCAACAGCAGTCTGATCAGACATTAAAAATTTAGCTCATATATGTGTTTGCTGTCACTCTGAATTCTCAGAAAGATGACATCTCTCTCTGTACCAGCATCCAGTGACACATCAGAATAAACTCCTCAAAGAGAGATGCAATCAAAGACAGAGCTTTGCAGATAAAAGATACTTCCACATCAGAAAATCTATCAAAAACATAGGGTAGTCTTCTACAAATGAACTGGATCATAGGATGGAAATCAAGATGACACAAATGAAGCAAAGAAAGGGGAAGAAAAGTGAAAATTAAACAAGGTTAGTGCAGGGTGACCTGTTATATGTTCAACAGGGACAAAGAATGCACCTGTGATTTCACCTATTGCAGAAGGAAGAGAAAAGCAGTGGAAACCCAGAAGCAACAAAACCCAAACTTGTGTATCTTCAGTTGAAGTTTTAGAGGGAGTGGGTGTGTGTGTTCAGTGAGTATCTCTTTGGTTGGATGCATTTAATTTTGCTTCAGCTAATTGAAGTCATCCACTTGAGGCCACCTGGCTCCAGCAGTCTGCACTTCACTTCCACTGGTTTTACTGATATATGTCCCACGTTAGCAAATCAGCCAGCTGAGAAATGGTGTGATGTTTACTCAGTGCACACATCAAATGATGTTTTGTGGGGCTGTCAGCTCTGATTCTTCAGAAACACCAGAGCCTAATGTCCCCACTCACACAATATGCTTGAGTTACACTGCAGTTGGTCACATAGCTTTAAATTTTGCTCCAGCTTCAGATCTTACCTGAAAAGTACAGGTCAGTAATCTTTAGTAGATGCAGTGAACATTTTGTAGATAAAAAGGTAACAAGATGGGCTCTAGCAGAGGAGAGAGTAGTCATACAGTAGAATCAGCATGAAAAAGAGCCTTTGTTCCTTAGCCAGAATATATAAAAGGTATTGATGGAGAGCTTGGCTTAAATTACATTTACATTGCTGATATATTTTATTTTAAATTTAAGGATGATAGTTCTCTGAGCTGCTCTGTGCCAATCCAGAATGCAGTTGAAAGTCAAGTCATCATGAAAGTCTCCAGAAGTGAAGATGAAAAGCCCAGTGAATCCACATCTACTGCTGTGACATCTGTCTGGCTCTTTGCCTGTCTGGCTCTTTAACAGCAGTTTTCAGTTTCTAGGTAGTGCAGGCTGATGCTCTGACTGATCAGGTTAGCCAAATTTATATTTTTCTCTTAGAAAATGGTTTCCAATAAACTTTTTATATCATCTTAAGATTTCAAATAAACTATTCCTTTGCTAAAGCAGTTGGTTTTATTTTTTCTCATACAATCAAATCAGTGCTGTGCATACAACTGGTGCTATTGCCAGGAAAGCAGGAGAGGGAAAGGTCCCCATGAAGGCTTCCCCTGCTGCCTGAGTGAGCTGGGATAATTCCCTGCCAGGGCTTCACATTCTGACCCAAGGACAGCACTGTCCCAAATTTTGCACCTGGGACATTTTGGTGTTTGGCAGCTGGAGGGCTTTTGCCACAGCTCTAGAAAGCCTTTCTGGGTGCCATGCCCTCTGCTACTGCAGCTAAAAGGGTGAGGGATGGAGGGAGAGATGGAAACTGTTGTCAGTCTCTGCACTGTGGTTGCAGTTTGGGATGGTGTGCCAAGAGACGCTTTTCCACCCAGATTTATCTTAAATCTTGATCTTCCCACTGCCCATTACCAATGATGTCTGCTACCTCTCACATCCTCTCAGTGCAGCTTCTTTTCCTGCATGGCTTCCAGTAACCAGGTCACAGAAAATGGTTTGACTCCTTCAAAAAGGGGAGCAGTCTCCACTGGTCTTCCAGGTGTGGGGAATTTTATTTTTACTGTGTTAAAATTTCCAAACATCCTTTCTTTCTCATTTTAGAGTTACAGATTTTGGTTCTTACTTTAAAGAAGAGCGCAGGATCTCAGGATCACTAAGAACAGAAATCTTTACATTTCTCCAGGCCTTTGGAGCAATCCAGTCACTCATCTGCTTTAACTGGAAGTCTTGGGATCCTCACTTTCTGTAACGTCTTCTAAGATTCAGGGAATTTTTTTAATTTCTTTTTCCTGGGTGAGTTGTTTGTTTCTTTGTTGTTTGCTTCTTCATTTGTTTTGCAAGAGCTACTAATAGGTTTTAATTAAGAGAGTCTTTGAAAGGCCCAGCCAGTCCCTTCCTCATGGGGGAAGAATATAATAGCATAACCATGAGGGATTTCCTTTTATTTTCCTATTTTTCTATGCGCTTGAGTTTGACCCTGAGGAACTTCAAATACAGAGTAATTATTGGGTAAGTATTTCTTACTACTTCATCTGCACATATTCACTTTATTGGTGCACATCCTGTGCTCAATTTCTCTTTATTTATGGACCTAATGTAACACAAGAGCTTGTAACTTTACTGAAAGTAATAGTAAATATAAAGTGTACATTTTATGACAGCACTTGACATGAAAATGTTTCAGAGACAGATTCCTTAACTTTCAGTAGCATAGGTGTTTACTTCTAAACAAAAGCTTTATAGTGGCACAATGAGAATCTTTAACTTGGATTTTCATATAAAAACAAGCAAATATTAATGAAATTCTGAAATGTTTGATCCTCTGGATACCCATCCTGTTTTCTTTTGCTGCTTCAGCTATTACAGCTACATTTTTCCAGAAAGTCAAATATATGGTTGTAGTGACTGCTAAAACATTCAGCTAGCAAATGCTTTGTTTAAGCTGTTTTTAAGAGACATTCTGCATAAACACAATAATTGTTCATTTTTCTTTTATTTTTATTTAATTGAGGGCCTTTCTCTCAGACACATGGAGGGTACAAGAGAAAAGAGGGGCTCATGAGCTCTGACTGCTGTATAGAGCTTTTTCCCATAGCTGTGGATATAATCCATATGGATGGGACTTTCTTTTTGTCCTGTGACTTGTTCATGCCTGCAGTTTCTTTCCAATCACAGAGAAGGAGACCTTCTCCCTCTTCATGAAGCCACCTTTTAAAGCAAGGCCTGTTATTTTGTTACCTAAGCCCATCTTTTCCAGTAAATATAGGTACATGCAGTCTGAGTTTGCACAGTCTTGTGACTTTCTCTGTTTCTGTTGCAAGTTTTAAGTGGTGCAGGGGTTTTATTTTATAAATGGAAGAGTATTCACTATTCTCAGGAGTGGTATCCACTTAACAATTGTAAAATTATATGCTTTGAACTTTCTAGCTGAGGGAAAATATACATTTGTCTAAATTTTGCAAGTAGGTGGAATTTTTCTGTCTTGCCAAGCTTTGAAGGAATTACATAGCACTATAAGCATTTTCTAAGTATTTAATAGACTTTGGTGAGTTCAGAAATGCTGGGGCATTTTTCTTGTGCTTTAATGCATATATGAGACTGGGAACCTGCCAATAAATAACTAATTCCAGAAAATGCAAGTGCCAGGAAGTCTACACAGCATGTATAAAGCATGCCAGACATATGAACTTGACTTTTACTTCTTGTCAGTCTCAGGGAACCCAAGGTCTTAAAACATTGCAGGTGTTGACTATATCAGTGTGGATGTGTGTCCCACGTCTGCCTAAAATTTGGCTCCTACACCCAGACTTCATTGGATAGGATTTACTCTCCATATCTGCCTTGGTTTTATTTCCCTGCCACCATAACCAAAATTAAAACCTCAGATGGGGTAATTTCACATGTAAACACCACTTATTAAGGCATCTCAATAGGGTCTTGCAAGGCTAGTGTTCATGTATATTTATTTGTTTGTTTATAAGTTTGGGCTTCTGTCTTTCAGCATTGATTGCTTCTGTGATTCTGTGTCTTTTCCTGAATTGTTTTTCTGTACCTTCAAAGTCCGTGTCAGAAAGGCTTAGAGGCCAATAGTTGTATTTCTTGCTTAAATTCCATGTTATGCAAGACATAGAGGAGGCAGTCCAACAATTACACAGAAGTGAATATTTTGCTGCTCTTGCATGGAGTGTCATATAGCAAGAAAATCTAATTTAATGTCTGAAGCAAAAACTTTCATTAAAAAGACTTCCTATATGTGGAATCCTGGATTTATATCCTTTATATCCCTAGAGGGATCAACTCTTCATCCTTAATTTATTCAGCATTAAATAGTCCATTCAGGATGAGCTTGTCTACCATGAATGGATGCTGAACTTTCCACCATCCCCAGCCTGGATCCTTCTGAAAAAGTTGTGGTTTCTCCATTCTTTTTGAATGAAGTCCTGTTTTTGTTTTGCTCTACTGTTTGCTCATTGATTACTATCTCAAATATGTATATATATATATATATATATGTGTGTGTGTGTGTGTGTGTGTGTGTGTGTGTTCTGTAGTCTCTTGCTGCTTTGCAGTTTATGGAAGATAAAGATATAGAAGATAATTTTTAGATAATAAGACATTTAATGTCTGCAGCATATAAATTATTTCAATAATGACTACATTAGTGCATAAGATTGGATGCAGTGATGGATTTTTTTTTTTTTAAGTAATGATCCCTAGTAATTCAGAACTCATAAATAGGATGTGGGATAAAAATATGTAGCCCAGGACAATGTTTTCAGCAATCCTGTTTTTGCAGCTCCTTTCCTCCTATTCAGATGCATTTTCCTGATTTTTGTCTGAAGCTCAGGAGGAAAATAATCAGCTTTTGTGGGATTTAGGCATTACAGTGCATCTCTGTTTCTAAGCACTCAAGTAATAAAGGCTTTGTGAATTATCTCCAGCATACAATATTACTATCTTCCAAAATGGTCATTGCAGTTGAGTTTAATGGCTACTCTACAACTTAGAAGTAGCTATAAAAATCAAAAAGGATGGCACAACAGCTACAGACTGAAATGCAGAAAGCTCTAGTTCTCACTCCAAGAAAAATATCAAATGCATTAGCAGAACATGACTTCATTAGCAGCATTAAAAGTTATCATTAACGGGAAAGCAAGCTCTACTTTGGCAAGTATTTCAGGGAATGACAACAGCGTCTTCAATATTTCAAATAAAATGCATTGACAGCTGGTTTAGGGCAGCAGGTCTAAAAGCATTTAAAATTACAGGAGAGTTCCTCAGTATAAAGAATTGTCACTGCACTAATTTTTTTCATTCTAAAAATACATTTTCTCGAGTGTTAGTGTATACTAATGTTCATATGTAAGTAAAGGCACAGATGTGTCTCCTAGCTAATTATTTTGCCCAGTATGTTCTAAAATATAGTTTTTTGGTGGGGGGGCAGGGGTTGGGGGAGTGTTTTGGTTTGGGTTTTTTTGATTGGTTGGTTGGGTTTTCGTTGGGGAGGGTTGAGTTTTTTGTGTCACCGTAGAAAAGGAAACATATTTTACATTTTGCTACTTTGTGACTTAAAGTTTTTCTTACAGTTGACTCAATTTGGGGACTGTGGAGAGTTGTATTTTTTCCTTCTGCTTCTTCTCCATCTTCACCTCCATACATGAAACCTAAAAATGCTCATAATTCCTTCCTTCAGCCCTGGCAGGATTTGTTGATGATCTCTTGTTTCTATGTAGCCTGCAGTGAGTCCTGCCCTAGGCTGCTGCCACTGCCACTGCCATGCTGAGGTTTAGCTTTTGTGACACTATCCTTCTGGGAACACTAGGATAGATTTCTTGGATTGCTGCAAGCCACCTATCTGAATAAGAATATACCACTCTGCAGTTCAAAGACTGGTATTGTTTCCTGAGCCAGCAAACCAATACTGATAATATTTCTTAGCTGTTTTGACAGTTATATTCTTTCTCTTCAATCTCATGATTGTTAAAAAGATAGCTGCTATAATTTTGATTTAGGGCAGCAGCATTCAATGTTTCAGAAAATCAAGATCAATTTTAATTAGGCTTTTTAAATTATCTTTTACTTACAAGAAAAGAAAATTAAAGTGGGTAGAAATGCTATTGTGTCTTTGAGGATTTCTTGTTTACACATGTAAGGCTTGATTCTCTTCTGTTTTATAGTGACACAAATGAGGCATAAATGTTAGGCACAATGTAAATGTAGACTGGTGCAAAGCAGGGGGGAGGAGAAAGGATTTGTGCTTGAGATGGGCAAAACAGAGAATATTTAGATCCAGGTGGAGTGCATGATCTTCAAAGCAGAGAAGGCAAAGACCAAGTCCATGAATGTAAAGTGAACAGGAATCTGAACTCAAATCCTGCAGGGAAGTACAAGAGGTAGCTGGTTTGGTGCCCCTTGCCAGTCCTGCAGCAATTATTTGTTTCCAAATAGGCCTCTTCAGACAGCAAGATGTGCAGACAAGACATTTGACAGACAGAAGGGGAACATAACCATATCATGCAAGCCTTCCCTGCAGCTCCAGGGGCTGGGACAGGAGAGGAAAGGCAGACACGCTGTTCCCATGTCCCGTTTGGTTCTGCCTTGCTGCAGAGACCAAATGCACCTTGCCATACCCAAGAGTGCCCAGGGGGTTTCTGGAAAACAGGAGAGCTCTCAGCAGCTGCCATGGCTGAGGTGCTGCAGAGCCACCAGCACCTGCCTTTGCTGGGAGCAACTGGCATAAAGGAAATTCCTCTCCCAGGCAGTCAGAGGAGTCATGCAAGCCTCATTTGCTGTCACCTCATCTCAACAGAGCCACAAGCCTTTTCTATAATGGAGCTGGACACTCTTGCTGTCATATGAAAGGGGATAAAAGATGAAGATTAAAGAAATTTGAGAAGAAAGAAGGAAAGTAAGCAAAGTCAAAGTGAAATCAAGCCTGCTCCTCAGTGCATTACAGAGAGAAGAGTGGGGACAAGAAACCAGCAGGTTCTGGAGGGAAGGCATAGGGCACTGTGCCAGTTAACAGTGGGAACTGGAAGTGCATGGAATATTCACTTGTTTGCTCACATCTAAATTTCTACTAATGTTTTCAGGAAAAATGGCCATTAAGCAGCAACACACACAATACACAAAAGCTGCATTGTGGAAATGGTCACTACAGACCACCCTGTGGCACTAAAGAACTGCCTGAGCAATACAAGGAGCTGCTTCCTCTGGCCACCTACTGGCACTGGATGTTGTGTCTGTCCTGGCTGCCGCTAACTAACAGGAGCTTTGGCATCCCTGACCCAGCTACAATGTCACCAAAACAAGAAAAGTTTCCTCGAGTCACTGAAAAATTAACTACATAATTGTCATTTGGCAAGTGTGTGGAGAGGGAAGAACAACTCATGCAAGTGTTTTTGGTGTGCTCCATATCCAGCGCCTAGATGGAGAAATGCATGGGCACTTATATAGAAAGATGAAAATGCAGTTGCAGAAGGGAGTAAGGGAAATGTGGAAGGGGCTGAGGAGATGGTGAAGAGGCTTTGTGGTAGGAAGAAAGTCCCCAGGGTTCCCATTCTTTGGGAAGAAGGGAACAAAATACTGAAGATAATCAAGGGAAAGGAAAGCTGGTGAAGTGCTCCCACAAAAATTAGGGAGGCAGACATGATTGCATTCGTCAGCATTGAAGGGAGGACAGTCACAGGAAAAGCAGGCAGCTTAAGAAGGAGCAAAGCAAATACCATTTTAAAAAAATGAAAGCATTTCCATGGAAAGAGTAAGACATGAAGAAGACTACAGAAACCTTATCCAGACATAAAAGCATGGCGGTGGAGAAAAAGAAGGTAAGAATCAGAGCGGGACAAGGATGTTATTGACTCTGTTTTATTGAGTGCTTGGCCCATCAAGCATTCTGCCCTCTAAATGACTAATAGCTTGTTTCCCTCCCTAGATTCTACATTCAATACAGCCTACACCATCCTCTTTTTGCTTCCTTCTGAAAAGCTGCCTGATCTTGCACTCATACAGCTGAAAGTCCATAAAAATTCAAAAAAAAGTAATCTTACAGCAAAAAGCAATATTACAAGAGCGAATCACTGTGCATCCACAGGCAGCAGCTGCAGGAATGGGGTCTAATTTTCACTCTGATCAGCTCCTCAGCTGAGCATTTTCATATGCCTATGGTCTCATTCTGTGCAATAACTGAGAGGTAACAACTGAAAACTGAGGAGAAGCTTCATGTTATTAATTATGTAGTTACTTCATTAGTAAGTAGAATATACATAACAGGAGTACATATGCATTGAAACAATTATAAATTATTCAGTTGAAACCATACTTACCAAAATGCCTAGGAAAACTGTGTTCTATTTCATATGGTTTTAAACTTTGTATCTTATTTGTCCATAAAGATATGAATCCTCTAATTTCTTTAATTTGTTCTTATACAGAAGAAAAAGAACACCCATGATTCCCCTTTCTTTGGAGGAATTTCAGAGCATAGAATAGCACTGGTAGCACTAAATAGCTCATTTAGCTAAGACTTATTTTCAAACTGATAAAATAATAGTAATTTGTGGAAGCATCTTTCATTGCTGAAATTGATAGTCCTGAAGTGTGATCTTCTGGTTAAAGTTGTTTTGGAAATAAAGAGTAGAGAAAAATACTACCCAAGTTCTGTTGGTGTTCCTTTTAATGGTATTGGCCTACAGTTCAGTATTAACCAAAATATTGATTATATGTAAATGCATAGAAGGTTTCTATCCTCTGATAATAAATAAAAGTCTTGGACCATCTGAAACATAGGTTTAATTTCAACTGAAAATGAAGTTTTAAAGTGGTTTTTGTGCCTGACAGACCAGGAACATTACTGAGTCTCTGACTAGAGTATTTTCATTTCTGATCAGCTTCCCCTCTTCTTCTTAAATGTGTTCTTAGGAAATGGCCTGGTTAAAAGGGTGTTTAGCAGTCAAGTAAAAGCTCCTTTAGGAAGCAACATTTCTGTACTCCCAGGTGGCAGCAGAAATGGGGGGTTCTGCAATTCTCTTCCATTCTAAGCCTGCTCATCTTTTCACTCTCAGAGGTAGGTGCACCTGTGCTGTACAATGCAGCACAGTGTACAGATTTCCAGGCTAATTTTTACAGAGCTATCATTGGCAGCAAAAAGAGAAGAGCTGCATTAGCAGAGCACTGCATCAGAGCCAAGTCCTCCAGCTGAGAAACAACCCTGGCTGCCTCCACTCGTTTAGCACTGAGCATCACAGGCAGGTACTGTGTGCAGGCATGGAAACACAGGCAGTGTTTCTGAGGGGGAGAGCACTGACCACTTTCCCCGGTGATTGACCAGCTCAGCCTGCTTCTTAACAATCCATGCTTGGAGTCCTTTGGCCTTCCAAAGGACCTGTTCAGTCATGGGTGACACACACAGGCCAAGAGACCTTTGCATCTTTGGCCCTCTACCAACTCCTCCAAGGGAGAAGAGGCAGCGGCTGCCTGGGAACATCGATCTGGCTATTGACTGCTTTCTTTCCCTATTGACTGGTTTCTCTCTCTCTAGCCTAAGCAGAGCAGGATCCCTCCTTTCTAAGGGACCTGGCTGTGCGAGGTCCTGAGGCAGCAGCATGTGTGAAGTGCCCCTGGGAATGCCTGGGGAGGCTCTGAAGTCATTACAGGCAGTGTTTCATCCAGCACCAGGAACAGTGCTATTGATTTTGCTCTGTTCTCTTGTCTTCAAGCTGAGTCAAGGTTCTGTTCTTCTGAAAGCTGCATCAGAAAAGTGTCAGCAGAGGATCTGCTGCACCTCCACATACTGTTCAGGGAGCTCAGGGGTTTAGCTAGGCCTGGTGTGGTAGGACAGTTTATCATCTTTCTGATTGATTCTGGAAATCTGTTGTTATGCCAGGCTCTGTCTGTCCTGAGAAAGACGGACTATTGTGCCAAGTTTCATACTGAGTGAGTGCAATTCTATAAATCAGCTTTAGTGCTTGGCTTATTAAAACCAGAGGCAAATGAGAGGCTAAATGAGCAATGCTGGTATTTAACTATGCATGAGATATGATTCAAGCAGCACAAGGCCTGCTTGTTGGATGCACTGTCAGTGGACTCAGTAATGAAGCTCTTTACTGGGGAACACTCACTTTCCTTTAGCCAAATGACAAGAAATGCTTTTTGGCATCATATGACTGTGATACTGCAAAACTTGCAGTGCAGAAATAAACTCAAGAATCTAATTTAACACTGAGCTGATGACTTGCTGATCACAGGCTGTTGGATTTATCTTTAGGTAAATTACCTTCCTCTGAACAACAGCAAATGATGTTTAGACATAGTGGTATAATGGGCAGTTCAAAAAGAAGAGTACTGTCTTCACCCCCATGTCTCATAAACTCATTGTCCAAAATACATGTAGCTCTACTTAACCTTCACCAATGTCCTCTGCAGGACTTACTGCAAGTGTTCCAGGCATTTACTGCTTAAAGAATGATCAAAAATATGAGATAAAAATGGTTGTGATTTATTCTTGAAGCTGTTTGTTGCAAGATTTGGACCCAGATTCAGCCCTCCTTAGGGCAGTTTTGTGCTGCACCCTGGGCAGAGTGCCCTTGAAAAGGACAGAGCTAGCATTGTGTTTATGGACTACACTCCAAGGTGTACTAAGCAGCAAAGGTCAAATTCTGCCTGCTCTGTGAACTTTTTTTAAAAAGTCAGAAAAAGCTAAAGGCAAAAAAAGAAAAGTACTTAGTCTGTATAGAATATGCTGTCTAAAACCTGTGTTGAGATCATGTTTGGGAAACAGTGCATTAAGAAGAAATCAATGTAATTCCTCCACTAAATCTGAAATCAGACCTTATTGTTGAAAAAAAAAAAACCCAAACAAAAGAGGCAATAAACCATTCAAGCAATGTTTGCACTTCGGTACTAATGCCAGAAGTGCCAAGCTGTCACTCAGAGTCCAGCTTTTACAAGCATAACTACCTTTTACCTTTTACTGAAGTGCTCTGTTACATAATAGCATTCTCTTCTTTTTTTTTTTTTCCTGAGATAAAATTTTGTCATCCTAGTTCTGCTAAGAAGAAGAAGGACTCATAGGAAACACCATTATGTCCACTGGCTTTATCTCATACCTGAAATTCATTTTTCTTCTGCCAGTCTGTCCTGTCTGCATTCTCCTTTCTCCCATCCCATTCTCATTTGTCTTCTTCACCCTTCTCTGTCTCCTTGAGCAGGTATGACCAGACACCTCCATGACAGCTGGATTAGAAAGCTGTGCTTTAAAGAGGCTGAATGCTAATGCCAGCTCACCAGATTCCACAGGCTGTGGGTTTAACCTAGCTGCAAGGGTGCAAGGAGTGCTGCAGCAGCACAAGCCCCATCTGTATCTCCTGCAGTTTCACATTGCTGTGTCTACATTATTTTGTTTATGCAGAAACACAGCTAATTTCTCAATGACTCCCTCTTTGTCAGTTCTTCTTTTCTAGAGACTCTTTCCAGACATGCTTCTGCCACTGGGATGATCAGCTAAGGGCATCAGTAAGGATTTCTGTCTCACTGCGGCTACACCAGAAAAATTCACCTCGATACATAGCAAACAAAGTCTTCTTGCCTTTTGGTGTCTTACACACACAGACATTAATACATGTATAGCCTCCTACCTCATATTTCTCATCCCTTTGGTCTGATTATCACACCAGCAGGCTATATAGAATGATGGAATGAAGTCTCCATACCCATATGATAACATTGGCCCAGTGACATCCCACCCCATGAAAAACAGACAAGAACCAGAGCAGCACTCATAATCTGGAGATTGTGCCTGAGGAGCCTCACTGTGCATTGGGACTGCCAGCAAATATTTTATTCCCCTGTCTGTAAAGAACCTGTACTTCACTGTTTTGCCTGAATTGTCTCACTATCCATCTTAAGGACTGAGAGGATTGCAGTTGTTGAACTCAGCACTCCAAACTGTGTGTAACTGTTACTATCATTCAGAGATATGAATATGCTAGATCTGCTCATTCACCTGGCCTCTTTTACCACCAAAGTTTGCCCAGCACTTTCCACACTAATATCTTTTACTTAGAAATCATTATATAGTTACATAAGAGCACTGATAGGACACTTTTGCATGTCTAATAGAGGAGGCTAGCACAGCTGATCTGCAGAGCCTGGGGCCTAATTCTTCAACATGAATGAAGCTGAGATGGAAATATCTTCCCACACTTCAGCTCATGCAGAAGTCAGAATGCAGAAAACCTTTGCAGTGACTGATAGCACAAGTAGACCATAGACAATCCCAAGCTGCAGGAAATGCATGCTACAAGATTAGGTAAGCATGTCAAAAGAGTCAAAGACTCAGGCAGGCTGTATGGTTTCTATCAGTGTCAGAGTTTTTGTTTTCCTCATTGGAGAATAAATGCTTTTGTATTTTCTTCAATGGAAGATTTTAATACAAGAGCGAAGCAGGTGTGCATGTGTCAGGAATAATCCCCATGTTCTCCTTGCTGCCAGTGTCCTTGGAAGCTGAGATTGGATTGAGATTTTCCTCCCTTAATTATGTCAATTTTAATTTGCTGGCTGTTCATAAGAAGCTGCTTGCCTGGAACAGCTGCTGGGGCTGTGTAAAATTAACCTGAGCCATGTCCAGGGTCTAGCAGATGGGTGCTGCTCTGCACAAGCTGACGCATTTGGTGCTGACATCCCATCCTATCTTGAAGCTGAATGCAGAAGGCTGAAAGCTGGATATGCCCTGGAGATCAGCATGTCCTGCCTTCCTCTGGCTTTATCTTCTTAGGCCTTGCAGAGATGGATTTGCAGGGGGAAGTCAGGAGGAATGTAATTCTCCTCATCTCTAAGTACTGCAGTGTGTTTTGTGTCAGATGGGGAAGTGCCCATGGCAGGGACTGCTTTCTCCCTTAAAGTGTCATCATGACTCTCTTACAACTAACCCTGAGTGGTGAAGTACCTTTGGGAAACCCTAACTCCCTCCTTTCCACCCTAAAGGACACGACAAACTTTCTTGAACTAAGGCAAACCTGCCCTGGCTTGCTTCCTGCAGCTGAAACACAAGGTGACTCCTAGAGGGTAAGGGTGGTTTACCCTGGCATCACTGTCTTGTGTGCTGCTGGCCCAGAGTGGCCACCTCTGGGCTTTTGCCTAGAAATTTTTATCTCATGGCAAGTCAGGTTAGTGTTTTTGCCCTGGTTTTACCTATTCTCTGAGTTATATTATTCAGCCTCCAGTGCTCCCAATAGAATCCTTGGCTGCAATTTTCCCAAGACTAGTTCTGTCCTGTCACTCTAAACGTTCATGTTTCAAATTCAGCTTGTGTTTCGTGGGGAAAATCAGCAACATCATGGTGAGTCAAGGAGAAGTATGAAGTCAGTTGACATGACTAGAAAAGGGAGAAACCTGCACATTGAGATTCTATTCTACAAAATGCCTTTGAATCAATTCAGAGCACTCTTTCATCAAAGACTAAATCCCCAAGGACTGAGGACCACTTTAGTCACATTAGGACCACTTTAATCCTAAAGGAGGACAGCCATTTGGGGCTTAATGCATCCTGATTTTCCACAGACAGATAAATTGGCTTAACTTGTTAAAATGTGTCTCTTTGCTTACAAACCCAGATCTCCTTTGTTTTGCACTTGTGCCGTGTCCTACAGGAAAGGAGTGCTGCGTCACGCCCGCTGCCCCACGTGTGCACAATCCTCTTTCCTTCTCTAAGTCACTGACTCATCCCTTCCGGCAACTCCTGACTCTCTTTGCAGAGTTTTGTATGCTGCAAGCTATATAAAGAAACAAATTTTATTCAACTGTATTAGCAAGTAGCCTGGAGGAGTTTTTATTTTGGGAGGGGTGAGAGGGGCTCTGTACAGAAACCAATTTTCCTAAATCTCCAAACTTTCTGATAGACTTGACTCACATTCCTGAGTTGTCAGGACTACTTTGTGGTAATGTCTTACTTCTTCATTCACTGTGTTCTTTATTCAGAGCTGATATTTTTTCCAAAATTATTCAAATGATGCTACAATTACCATATTTCGCATAAAAATAACAAGTCCATCTATTCTCTCACTGTAATTAGAGATAACATAATGCATTTGAAAATAAATAGCCCAGGCATGAGGTGGTTTTATGGAACAATGCAGAACAAGTGGGTGAACAGGAATGTGGAAGTAAAGCCAGGATTTGAGTGGTAAAAATTGGCTCATCTCCATTAGCTTTCCAGAGCGACAACAGCTTGAACTCTTGCATTTGGCAATGAGTGGTAAAATTATAAAAATATGTAGTATCAGGAGAAACATGTCCTTTTAAGCTTTCTTTCAGTGAATTTCTGCTGGCAGCAGCACAGCTTCAGAACAAATGATCTAAAGTTAGAATTCTGTTGTTGCACTCTTGGCTATAACTCATGGAATTACAGCAGAGATGCTGTATAGAATGGGGGGGTGTCTCTGTTATAGTTGGAATGACTGATAATAAAAGATTACTCTATATTGTAGTGAACTGAATGACTAGGAAATACAACAGCAGAGACCAACACTTCATGATTTGTAATTTTATGTCACTGAACAATGGAGAGTAAGGAACATTGAAAAATTTCTTTGATTTTCCCCTCTTCTTGCTAGCATAGCGGCTTCTTTTCCACTGGAGGGTTGTTTTTAAACAAAAGACATAAAAGACTATATACTTTAATAAAAATCAGGATACAGGTTTCAAATCCAAGGTGCTGCTGGATGTTGTATTCCCACCCTGCCAGTCATCCCTATCTTCATATCACGAGTCTCCTACACCACAGCTTCTGTTTATAGTTCCTTACAGGCAGATTTCTGGTTTGTGTAGATTGGTTGGTCTCCCTTGGCATCTTTCAGAAGATCATAGCCAGTGCTCAAAAAAGAATGAAGCACCTAAAATCTGCTTCAGCCATCATTTTGTTAGCATTAGGAGGAGAAAATCTGATCTTTGTGGCCCAGCTTTCTGGCGCAGAATCTATGGATAGAAATGTGCATTGAAATAAGACCTTATCTACTTGTTTGTTGCTGCTTAAGGTAGTCAGGTCATTAAATCCAGTTATTCATATCAATCTTTACTTGAGAATTTTGTCTGTTCTATTTTTTCTGTAAGTCAAAATATGACAGCTTAGAAACATCTGATCATAGCTGTGCTATATTTATTAGTTAGGAGTCTTGATAAGATGTGGCCTTATGACTCTCCAAATATATTCTTTCACTCTTTTCAAATGCCTTAGCATAGCACATAAATATCATGAATTTGCAAAATATGGAGCATCAAAAGGAAGACTTACATCATACTCTGTCCTCCCTTATTTCTCAGGCTAATATAAAATGTCATATGCTTGTGTTATTGAACAGGAAACAAGTTGTTGCTTTTCTTAAAATTTAGGTTATGGTAAAAGGCTAAACTCCTACACACTTCCATGGGAAATATCATATATATGAATAAACATCACTGCATGTTCCTCCTCCCTGATGCTAGCTGTAGGGTTTCTGATCTCTCCCAGCAATGAGATTGTGTTTGCTGTCCCATGCCTGGTAGGATGGCTGGGGTTGTGACCTATATGTGGCTTTCACAGTTGTTGGCTGAGTTTCACACTTACACTACTCCTATCCTGAAATTAGCAGAAGTAATTGTGCAGAGCTCTAGTGAGCTGTAACATTGTTTTGTGTGACTATCTCAGGTTCCCTACAATGACTGATCCAACGCTCCTCTGTATTACCACCCATCATGCTGGAGTACTGGAGGACCTAAATTTGCTTAGAATTGTTAATACTGATAACAGTTGAGGTATCTGTGACCTTTTAGATGACATCTGCAGCTCTGGGAAGGCTGGGTAGGGAGAAGTCAGAATTGAGAACTTGCTCGGTGCCTCTGTCGTCAGACGATAGCTGCCAGGGCTGCCATCATCACTTATGTGCAGACAGAAGGACATGAGTAATGCTTTGGATGTCACCCACACCTCCCCTGCTGCAGAGCACTGCTCCTGCTGCTGCTGCAGAGCCACAATCACCCCCTGGAATCCAGGTGGCAGCAGGAATGCAGTCCCACTCCTGTTTTATACCACTGGGCATAAATGACACTTTGGCCTTGGCTAGGAAGAAATACAGAGCTGATTCTGAGTTTTCTTCCCTAGATTTTTGGTAGTTTTTCCCTTACTTGGAGCAGCACACACCTCCTATCCTTCACCAGGTTCTCACTTCTGTAAGTTCCATTGAATAAGGATGCTAAGTATGCACATTCTTCTTTGGGGGTTGTTTTCCTTAGAGAGAGAAAGAAAGAGCGTTTGTATTTTTCACTGACATATCTTAAGGAAATAAAGTGTGTGTCAAAGAGGGATGGCTGAGCAGCCATCTCTGAGATGTGAAGGTCTGACAGATGACTGGATGGAGCAGGAAAGAGGGACCAGCAGGGGGAACTCAGATAAGATTTCTCTCTGATAGCAGCTGGTTAACCAGTGACTGAGGTCTTCGTGTGCTCTTCATACCATGTGTTCATTTGTGCTCATTTGTGCTTAGCAGAAAGCCCAAAGGCTGTAAATAAGGGACATAAGTAGATCTTTGGATGCTGCATGAATGGGACAAGGGACTGTAAGAGGAGTTTGAGGTGAGGAGAATTTAGGAGAGACAAAGACTGGGGACATGGTGATGGTAGTACTGCATGAAATGTGGGTAGGACATGGATTGCTAATACATGTAAAGGCTCAGAACACATAACACACCTTTGTAGCTTGGTAGACTTAGTTTGCTTTCCTGCTAGTGGAATAAGTTATTTCCCTCTTTAGTCCCAATTGCCATAGCTTTGTCATTGTATCAGCTTTCCCATCAACAATGACTAGGAAGGCAGACAAAAACTTCCACAGCAGCTTGAAATTCTTGTGTGGCAAAAAAGAGTGTTTCCTAGCCAGGGAACATCTCCTGAATAACCACAGTTAGCAGATGGAAGAGCCACAGCTCTGAAGTGTGTGTGTGCTTGTGTCAGCACTGGTTCTCTCTTTTGGTGCAGCAATCTCTACAAATTAGAGGCAGAAGTCACTACAGAGCCAGCTCATGAAAGCAGAGCTTACCCAAAGTGTAGTGTTCAGCACCTTTTCCCACTCTTGGATTTCTGATGTGTTTAGTGTAGGTGTTCTGCAAACATGGATAGGACTTATCAAACTGTGACCTTGAAAGAGCTGCGGCTGTGCAAGAAACCAGATTCTGCTGTACAATGCCTGTGGAAAAGTCACTAGCAGTCTACAATGGAGTAATCTGCCACTTCCTTGGTGACTGGAGTTTTTTCACCTGGCAGCATGCCTAGTTCAGAGTTAGTACCAAATAGAGACTGTGTCTTGATCTGTTACCTACTTCCAAGAATACCACTTGCAGTAGATCTTATCACTGTTCCCCTTGTCAAGGTATGGTGTCACCCTTTTGCAGTTCACTATTATGTTCTTATATGACTTGTGTTTTATGGAAGTCCTAAGGCAAAACACAACAGCAATAATATTTTTGCGAGCCTCCAAGGAAGTAGTGGGATACAAAAAACTGAAAAGACTTAGGGTAATTACCCCCAGATTTCCAGGATCTGTGTTACTCCTCACGTATATGATTTGATGTAAAGCATTGTGGAATTTTGCAGGACCTGTTAAAAAAAGTGTTGTGCCTTGTCAGGAAACCAATGGCCACTGGAAAGCCTGGTGTCAGAGAGTAAACCAGAATCTTTGCATGGTATTTTTTTTACCAGGCTGAAAGATGGTGCAACAGTATTCTTTGTAGACAGACAGTGGGTCCAGTCTGCCAAAAAAAAAAGGTCAAAAAGAGATCACAAGTTTACTCTTCAAAAAATAAGACAGCCAACATTTTTTATTTTCCTAATCTAGGCCTGTGAAGATTTAGCAGTAAAAGTGAAATGGAAATTGCATGCCAAACTGATGACACGATCTTTTTCCTTCCAAGAGTCCTATCACAGTCAGAGTTCTCACTAGTTTGTCTTGCTGCCCTTATTAGTAAGATTCAGAAACTCTCTAAGAAGATAATTGTTTGCAGCTTTTATGATTGCATCACTGGAATGCTGTCGGAAGAAAATGCCTGCCCTGAGCAAGGTATTGAGCTGCCAAAGAAGGTGGCTCTAATAATCTAAGTAATCAAGGAACTAGAGATCTCTGACTTTTCTCAGCTCTGCTTACACGACTTGGTTGAAAACAGTGAAAAAACTGCTACATCCACATGGACAGCTTAACATGCCCTTAAAGCAAGTATCTGACCTTCAGAAAGCGTTGTCAAGGCTTTGTTGTGGAGACAAAGAGAAGCAGATTGCTAATACAAGGCTAGTTCTTATTATCTAGATGGGCTTTAAACACAGGGAGACAGAGGATGTCATTGCAAATCTCCAGTGCTTCACTTCACGCTGCAAAAAGGACTTGGGCTTAGTCACTCAAGAATATTCACTGTTAGATGTGGGCAATTTCTTTGAAAAATAAATATTGCTATGACTAAGCCATACACCAGTAAATTTTATTGCATTGTAAATCAATCATATTCCTGATAATTTAATTTTTCTTGCACACATTTTAATAGTTTACAGACTTCTTAATATTGATGAGTTTCCATATTAGATTTTTTAAATTGCATCCAAAAAATGCCTTTCCATGCACACATACTTAAAATACCAGCTTTTTTTTTTTTTTAATCAGACCAGTGTCTACTTTTCATGCTGCATTACTGTGGTTCAGGTGCCTCCTTTCAAGGTTAAAAGTGTCAGTGTTCCTTTCCCACTGAGAGGTGTGCTTTGGAGTGCTTTTGTACCAGCTGAGAAATCTTTGGAGGAAAACAGTAATTATATGACAATGTTCTTTTTTTGTCTTTTGTATTACAATAGCAAAGAAATGCACAAAAGTCACAAGATCTGACATCATCACTAGCCCTGGAAATTCAGACTGCTTTAAATAAGGCAATGTCATGGATGAGACAGAGCAAATGACAACCCACCATTGATCCAGGAACAGAGCATTACTTAAAAACCAACAAGACTATAACTTTTAACCTGTTTAATTATTTCATCTACTCAGTCCTACTGTCGGTGTTATGACCTCTAAGTCTCAACTTCACTTCCCAGCAGGATCATCACTATTCAACCAGCAAGGCTATCCCCTGGCATCCACCTACACACAGCCCCCAGGTCTCCAGGATCTTTCTCCACATTCAGGAATATCCCTCTAGGTCAGACCTCCACCTTTCTTTTTGCAGACCACCTACTTTTTATTGAGACCACTTCTTATTGAGAACCTGTCATTTTATCACCAGCTCTTCTTTATGGAATTTAAGGACCCCATTTTCTCTGGTCTCAGTAGTCTGAAGCACAATGAATATGATCAGCCTTGTAAGTGGTGAGTCTGTCTCATATCTCTTCATTAATTGTATTAATTGATTCAGGATGTACGACTCCTGTTTACTCCAGGTGTTACCAAAATTTGCTATTGGCCTGGACCAGTTGCAGTTAGTACCTGGCTTCCAGACTGAACTTGATGGTGGAGAAGTTCAGCTTTAGACATTCTCCCCCATACACATACACCCAAATATGTCTCCCCTATAGCTTTCACAATTTAAGCCTTTTTTTCACCTACAGCAGACAGGACAGAGACTTTCTACCTTCCTCACCTGTTGCTGGCTTGGACCGGGATTAATGTTCTTGGGGCAAATGCTTGAGGACAAACAGACGCTGAAGAGTATTCTGGCTGGGGAAACACTGTTGAATCCTACCTGGGTTCTGCTGGAAGAAAGAGACTAGTTGGGAATAACTTGTACATTTCTATCATCTCTGGCAGTCTGTAAAGGTCACCCTCAGGTTGCCCAACCATATTCAGCAGCACAATCCTGCAAAGTTAGTCAGCATAATCCTGCAAATTTAGTCATGAGGGAGGTGTTAGGATGAGTTAGACTAGACAATCCCAGAGTTAATAAAAACACTGGTAAAAATTGACATCAGCACACACAAAGAGTAGGCAACTCTGCATTACAAGGCTTTTCAAACTAGCATAAACTCAGTGCAGTAAGTCCTCAAGTGCATCCTCATGAGACCATGGCTCTATTGCCTCCAGATTCAATCCAGCTCACATGGAGCCTCTGGGGACAGACATCTCCACACTGAGCAGAGTTACCATGCCACCTAGTCAGTTCTCTCCCAGCTGACTAGGAGGAGACTGTCATTATTTTGGGTTTTATAAACTCAAGCTCACTTGCCTATAGTTCATACAAGCTATAAAGGCCAAGAATTAATCTGGTGGCTAAGATGATACTATTTTACTGCAAATCTCCTCTGCATTTGCAGTACTTTCAAGGCAGATTTTATTAGAGACACTTCTGCCTTTTTCTTCTGCATTTCCAGGAGCTAATTTCCATTTGCAAAGTTATTTCAGCTGGATCAGATAGCTAAGCTTCACTTCCTTTAAAATGGCTGAAAATTATTTAAGTCTGTTCATTGTGAAAAGAGGCCCCAGAGTGTTGGTCATTCACCACAGAAAACTATTTTTAGACTGTTTTCTTAAGGAAGCAGTGCCTGCTCAGCCAAGTTGTTTGTTCACCCATCTATCAATTTAGCTCTAATAACTATGAACATCAGACTGATTTCGGGCAGATTTGGCAAATTTGCAACATTCCTGCAAATTGTATTAAAACCCTGTAGTTAGGTAGGAAAAGCCTATTATTTCCTTCATGATGCAGGAAAAGGAGGCACTCAGGCACTGATCTTTTGGGTGAGAGCAGGCTGACCTGCTCATCTTGTTACTGATTGACCAGGTGCTGAGCTTGAATTCAGCTGCAGCACATCTGGCCTCTTCCCTGCCTGGTAATTAGAGGACCTGGAGTGAGGTGAGAGTGAGGTGAAGCTATTGTAGGAGAGCTGAGGGACACGTAGGTGAACTTTGCAAGATGAAGGGAAATCCATGGCTATTGAATTGAGCTTCGTGAGAAGCATGTAGAGAAACAAACCTGTAAGACAGCAAACTTCTTTCATTCTGCTGCCCATTTCATACTGTCTTCTCTTTCCCTCTGAAGTTTCTTACTCTGAATTTTTTTCTTCCATTTACGTTCAGCAATCTCACCTGAGCGATTCAGATCTTTTCAGCTGCCGGTTTGAAGATGTCTGTCATTGCCACTGAGCCTACATTTGCTGAATAAAAAGACAGTCAGTCACCTTTCAGGGCACCTCCTCCCTGAGCTGCTCAGGCTGACAGAAGCTCGAGCAGCACATCCATTCTTTGCCAAACATTTTGTGTCACTTGCCTTCCTTTTATTTTTTGGGCAGTAGATACTGAATATGCAACTCACATTGACACTAGGGACCTTTTATGGTGACAGTTATGATTTGTCATGCTGGATATGTCTGGATAATTTTCTTTTAGGTGGGAGATTTCAAGAATTGAAAGCATAGAGATTTTTAGCAAAAAGGGCTTTTCACATTCAGCCTCAAATATGGAAGTGATAGGATGGCCACCTGAGGAAGTGAGAGGGGGAAAAAAAGGAAAAATAGCAGAAGAATTGTTTGGCTGTGCACTTAATGCATGTGTGAGTCTGGTGAAGGAACAAAAGAGAAAAGAGGGTGATGAAATGAGGAGTGGAAATGCAAAAAGCTACACAAAAAGCAATGTGGGATGTCTTTGAAAAATGCCTTTAAGTTTCAAAGGCTCTGATGCAGCCTGTTGTTAACTGGCAAAGTGAAGACCAAAAGAAGGCTGAATGGTATCATATTGTTTTGTCTATTACTTTTCATTTTCTTCTTAAAAATGTTAATACTTCACTCACTTCTTGACAATTGCTGAGCACTCAGCAGATGTCTTCAATGAACTGACAGCATGCATTTGCATCCTGAGCACCACAAATTGATTTGACAGCTAAACTGGACAATTTAAACAAAAAATGGTTACAATCAAGACTACAGTCTATCTTCTTGTCAAAAGACACCCTGGAAAACACTGGTTCATTTGATGCAAATATTCCATTCAGCCTCCGAGAAATACTTTGCTCAGAAGAAAAATAGAAGAAAATTTAGTCTAACCCTCCAATTTTATTGTTCCTGCTCCTTCAGTGAGTAAGCTTGTAGTGGGAACCCTAACCTCCTGTCTAAAGCATTTTCTGAGAATCAAGCATTTCCTGACAGGAATCAAGGTTTTTTTTTTGTGGGGGAATACCACTAATTAAACATACTGGATTGGCAGAGGCATTAAAGCACTGCATCTTCTTAGGAATAGCTTAATCACTGCCAAGGTCAGGGATTCATTATTTTCCTTTTTATTCTGCAAGGAAATGAAACAATTCAATCTGCACCCTCTGGCCCAGCTTATGCTGTGGTAGCCCTGTGGCATTCCCCCATGACACGGGGACTTCCCTTACAGGAAGGAAGGGGAACTGGTTCTCATGCATCTTTTCCAAGTGCTCCAGTTACTACGTCACTTTTTTGAACCTGGCCCTTGACATTTTTTTGGGCCTTTTCTTGCTGAAACTCTTTGGCTAGTCAGTTCATATTTGCAAACAGTCTCGAGATGACAGCAACTGCACACTGGCAGTTCTACTGGTGCTTTTTTAATGGTCTTCTTGCCACTTGTGCTCAGGGCTGTCCTTGGTGGTTGCAGTTCAACCAGAGCCCACTGCACACAAGTATGCTAAAACTTACATTCCTTCCAACAAGCCTTACCTTGAACTTTCTTTCTTGGTGTCTGGATTTTGGCTGAGTCAGGGTTAATTTTCTTCCTAGCAGCTGGTGCAAGGCTGTGTTTTGGATTAAGGGTGAGCATAATGTTGACAACACACTGGTGTTTAGTTGTTGCTAAGTAGTGCTTTCTCCAAACCAAGGACTTTGCAGTTTTCCATGCTTTGCCAGTGAGGAGGCACAAACAAGCTGTGAGGGAGCAGCACAGCCGGGGCAGCTGATCCAAAGTGACCAAAGGGATATTCCACACCTCAGAACATCACGTTCAGTACATAAACTGGGGGGAGCTGGCTGGGAGGTGCAATCTCTGGTCAGGGATGGGCTGGGCATCATTCAGTGGATGGTGAGTGACTGTAGTAGTGTGCATCACTGGGATTTTTTCCCTTGAGTTTTATTTCTCCCTCTCTCTTTGTTACCTCTCTTTTCATTACTATTATTAGTAGTAGTATTAGTATTATACTTGACTTTATTTCAATTATGAAACTGATATTATTTCAAATCACAAGTTTTACCCCTTCCCAATTCTCCTGCCTGTCCCACTGGGCTTGAGGAGAGTGTGAGAGGCAGTGCGGTACTTAGATTTCTTGCTAGGGTTAAACCATGACAGTTGGTATTTCATTTACAATTATATTGCTTCCAAACGTTTACAGTAGCTTTATTAGATCCATCTGGCATTCTTCATGATCCTCCCAAACTGTGCCAAACCCAAATAATCTGTATCAGAAACAAATTTTACTACCAGACCATTCATCCTGTCAGACTCTGAATACTGCACAGAACAGTGGCTCCAGACAGGGTCCTTGGGGCCTCCTGCTATTAACCTTTCTCCACTTTAAGAGGCAGTAATTTACTCTAGCTCTCTGTAGTCTCCCAGATAGTTTTTAACTCATGATGTGACTTTACCTTTCCTGTCTGATTCTCAAGTTCCTTTACAGCTTCCTGGAAAAAGACTTTATTGGCAGTGTTTCAAGGCTCTCACTTAATTTCATCTCTTCATCCTTCACTAGCCAGTATTTTAATACTGAAATAACATTTACATCTTAGAAAATAAATGCTCTTCCTGACATTTGTAAGTGACTTGATTTTGGCTTATGCATGGGAGGCATATTTGCTAGTTTTTCTCCCCCTATTGTTATGACTGTTTGCTTCCAGTCTATAATAGTCCCCCCCAGCTGCCACAGAAATAGACCTTAAATTCTTTACCTCAACACTGATTAAAAGTCTATAACCTGTGTGATTCCTAAAATCAACACGAGTTCCATTTTAGAGAGTGCATATTGTGTTTTTTCATTTACTCCTTGCAAAGTAAATGTTTGCCACAACACATTGTCTTAGCTTTTTGAGGTCAGTTTAACAGCCCATTTAATTCAAAGGGCATTTTTCATTTTGTGGGATGGATTTTTTGAATTCAGATGCTTCTTATTTTAGTTCTTTCTAGACATTCTTATGTCACCTGCTCCCAGTTATGCAATGTGATTTAATTCACCTTTTCAAAGATGTCTCCAGCAGTCTTTTGCCTATATTGCTTGTAAAAACCAAGAAACCCCTGAATTCCCCGCAGGCAGTTATTTCCTGCCATTTGATTTTACTAATCACTGTGATAATCATAAAATCTTTAGGCTGGATAAGGCTTTTAAAATCAGCCATCAACCCAGCACTGCCAGTTTCACCTCTAAACCATGTCCCAAAGTGCCATATCTACATGTTTTTGAAATACCTTCAGGAGTGGTGATTCCACCACCTCCCTGGGCAGCCTGTTCAAAAGCCTCACAACCCTTCTGGTGAAGAAATTTTTTCTAATATCCTATCTAAACCTCCCCTGGTGCACCTTGAGGATGTTTCTTCTCATTCTATAGTTTGTTACTTGGGAGAAGGGGCTGACCCCTACCGGGCTACACCCTCCCGGTGTATATAAATTTAAAGTTCTATTTTAAAATAACAGTTTATTAAAATAAAAATCTTAACAGCTGATGAATCTCTATCTATTTGTATTCAAAAATAAATTTTAGAAGTGGCTGACTTTAAAACCTTATACAGATATCTCTTTCCAACACCTCTTCTGGAGACAGGAAAGTGGAAAGGCAGCTGCACATCTCTGTCATGGCTGAGATTGAACTTGTGCTAAGTGACTGAGCAGCAACTGAGTAGGCTGAGATGACTGAAGAACTGGCTATACCTGGGCTGCAGCTGAGTAAACTTCCCTTCATACCTTTTGCTCGTGACCTCTGTATTTGTATTTGCCCAAGGTGGACTGTGTGGGAGGTTTGCTTTTCCTCTATTTTACTTTGTCAGCCAGTTTGTCAAAGTGTGGCACTAGTGCCATAAATGCTCTTGTTCTTCTCTTTCTCAGCAATCACCTTTGAGTTCAATTCTCATTGCTTTGTCATTGTCAAAACTTTCCTAACCAGAGAGAACCATTCTCAGCAGTAAACCCTTAGAAGAACAGCATGGATGCATTGAACAACAGCCTGTGGCCCATCTTGCCTCAATTATCACAAGGCAATAGTGGGGGGAGTACTTGTCTTCCCTGGATTCTCATCAATATCTTAATATGCAAGGGGAAATCACATTCACTCAACATTTTGATCCATTAGGTGAGGCATCTGACACATTGAATTTACAGGATGATTTTTCCATTGATTTCAGCAGCTCTAGATATCGTCTGATGCTGCTGTCTAGAATGGTAATGTTATTTCAAACAAAGCAGAAGATTTGATTTCTTGGATGTTCCTTCTCCCTGGAACCATTGCTGACCTCTGGCAAATAAAAAGATAAAGTCTGCTTGGACTTATTGACTTCTTTTGTGTGGAGCCAGGCTTATGGTGTCTGGGAAGACATATTTTTCTTTCAAATAATGCCTACTAGGAGCAGTAAAAGTGGGAAGTAAGCTTACTAGTATGCATCTGAGCTGTTTTAAAACTCAGGCCATGACACCAATGGCTGCAGTACAGAAAGAGGAGAGGCTGCTACTGTACCCCAGCAGAACTCAAACCCACCTAGCTTAGTTCTTTCCCTCAGCTAACAGTAGCTTGGCAATCAGACTGAACAGTTTTCCTCATGGAAGTCTCCAGATACAAATGAGCAGTTCATTCACAGCAGAAACAGGCATGCTTTCTACAGTCATCTGGTGAAATTCTGACCCATGCACATGTGTCTAGTAGCTGTGACAATGGATAGTTTTGCTACATTAAGTATTGGTGAGGTGCAGGTCTGGGAGGTTGTGCTTGTTTTAGCTGGGGTAGTGCTAATTTTCTTCACAGTAGCTAGACTTGGGCAGTCTTTTGAATTTGTGCTGAGCACAGTGGTGATAGAGGAGATATACTTTTGTTATTGCTGAGCAGGTCTTGCACACAGCCAAGGCCTTTTCTGCTTTTTATACTATAATGGAGGTGAGGGGACTGGGGGTGCAGGAGAGGTTGGGAGGAAACACAGACAGGTGACTCCAGCTGTCCAAAGGGATATTCCAGACCATGTGATATCATGTATATAAAGCAGGGGGAAGAAGGAAGAAGAGGGGGACATTTGGAGTTTGACTTCCCAAGCACACGTCGGGCATGATGGGGCCCTGCTCTGCTGAAGATGGCTGAACACTTGGCTGCCTTGTGAAGCAGTGAATTCCTTGTTCTGCTTTGGTTGTGTGTGCAGCTTTTCCTTGCCTATTAAACGGTCTCTGTCTCAACCCATGAGCCTTCTGGCTTTATCGTCCTGATTCTCTCCCTGATCTCACTGTGGGGCAGAGAGGGAGTGACTGAGGGGTTAAACCACGATAGGGTGAGAGGTATCAACAGGCACAAACTGGGTGTAACTGTGCCCAGTCTGAGAGCCAGGAGACTGTCTGATCACTGGAGCAGGAAGGCTCTGGAACAGCTCTTTGGTTGGAGGCCAGAAGCCTAACTCTCAAGTGAGTATGAGGAGAGTTAGTTCTCTGTTCTTCTGCTCTGATGCCAGCCAGGAATAACTGTTTGCTAAGTTTAATGTCTGTCAAGCTGGACTTGCACACATTGTCAAGGTCATGCTTGTTACTGCCATTATTGACACTTGCTGAGTATCACGTGCACTCAAATGAAGTACTAGCAATTTCAGGGAGTTCACACAATGGAAAACATTGTTCATGCTGGCAGGAAATGTACCTTGTAGGTCCAATTTACAAGGTTTGAGCAATATAAGTTATTTTCCTTTGAAGCTAAATGCAAAGGTATCTGTCCCATGGTTTATCACTGGCCGGGGGTATAGGTACAAATCACAAGCGGGATGGGACTGCTGAGGAATGTGCCTTGAGCTGGTTTATTTTTCAGCATCAGTCTCATTACATGGTTATAACAATGGGAAGATGCCATCAGCTCACATCCCAGGCAGCAAACGAAGAACTTAATATTACAACTTACTTCATAAGTTTTTTGACCAATCAAACAAAGCAAAAGCATATTGACAGTAGTTCTATCCAACCACTATAAGCACATGTACCCTTGGTTAAAACAATACTTGCTTATTTCAAATACAATACCTACTTGTATGCCTTAAAATACAATGCATAGAACTCCATTATTGAGCTTCAAATTTCCTAATATCTTGCTAGATAAACTTTTCTGTAGCTTAGGGAGTTTTTCTACAGAAGCGTAAATACACAGACCATTGTTCTATTTGTCCTTGCTTTTCTACTTTTTAAATAATTTTTTCTGCTGACCTATCTCATGGCTACTGCTTAGCTCTAATCACAGTTCTGCTGTCTCTGAGGCCTGCCTTTTGCAGCTTTCCCAAAACTCTCTGATTTTGTGAACTCCCACACCATGGTCTTCCAGATAATAACTCAGTGTCTTATCTTACCTTCTGTGTCTCAAAAGAATTAAATAACTTTGCATCAGCAGTTTTTGTGTACTAGTGTATCTGCATTTTTTTCCTCATGTGTATTCAAAGGAAAGGAACAGCAAAGTTAGGACTAATAAGAGAAACTGGGATCCTACTCTCAAAGCAGAAAGCATGATAGTCGTCAAAGATTAAAGAACCTGTGTGCAGATCCTCTGAGAAAAGAACAGGGACCTAACCTCTGGGTTTGAAGTGCTCCATGCTGTGTGCAATACTTGAAGGACGAAGAAGAACACAAGAGGTAGGCCTGGACCTCACCCAGAGCCCAGAAAGTAAGGAGAAACTTTGTTTGCAATAGACAATATATTAAGTCTTCCATCTGCATCTAGGTGAGACTCTAAAAGGCTGAAGGACCCATGGGTGTGGAGTCTCTCTGCTAATCCTTTGTGCCCCACAGGAGGTTTCTGTCTCTCCTAGTCCAGGCAGAACCCCTCAGCAGCAATCTGAACAACCAGGCCTGCATCAGCAGGGAGGGATAACCTGGCCTGCAGTGCACTGAATTCCAGAGTTGCCCAATGGCTGCATTGCCCTCTGCCAGCTGAACAGCGTCTGGCTGCCAGATTCTGCAGAGACCTGTATCACATCTCTGTAAACATGCTTTCTAAATATGGTAAACCTCCATGTACTCTGATGTTTTTTGCCTTAAGTAATACAAAAAAAAAAATTAGGACTAATTTTTTTTTTTTTTTCCATCTGACTGCCTTTTAGATAAATACTAAAATCCCAGAACGCTGGGACAAATGAGTAATAGTCACCAATGAGGGGGAGGAGGACAAATGTTATAAAACAGCATCTGGTATGTATGAAACCAGCACAAGACTGAGAAATCCAGAATCTCCAATTGCCAGTTTGTTTAACTTCTCTTCTTAAGGGAAAATGCTACTATAAAAAAAATCAGAATAACTTTCTCTTGAAAATTTTGAAGTTTCCTCTCGTTTCCGAGGCAGTATTAAGTTACTACTTGAAAAATGTCCTCGTCTGTGTAAAGAAGAAACTCAGTTATTTTTTATTGCCTGTTTTTCTAGAGGTCTTGATGTTAATTTTACTCATCCACCACACAGTGACCACTTGACATTCGAAATTGGCTCTCAAATGCAGTAAGCCCGGGAGCCAGACCAAATGCAAGTGAGCCCTCACAGTTTCCCTGGAGCTAAGTAAAATAGACAAATAAAACTCAAATCAACAGCAAGAAATGTGCTTTTAATACTCATGATGGACATTACTATTTGGAATTCAGTGACTGCCAAGTCCACAGATCCTACTGTGGCAGGTAATGCACAAAACCACACACACTCACAAAAGATGGGGTTCCTGAGAGTCTGCATTTTTGGCTTTTGAGTCTTTTTTTGAGCAACATATGTTGCATGCCTTCTCTATTTCTTTGGTGTGCATTGGTGCGTTCTGGGACAGATCAGCGGTGTTGTGGAAAGAGGCTGTGAAGCCATGTTATGTTATCCTGTCGTGTTATGTATGTCATGTTGTGTTGTGTAAATCATGTCATGTTACACAGCTATACACTATGCATGGTCATTCCTGGCAGCCACAGTAAATCTGTGCATCGTTTTTATGTTTGCTGCCTGGTTCAACCTATCCAGCTCTGTACATTTGTACAGGTCAAACTTCTTTTGACCATTTGGCACAGGAACTCTCTTCCTGAGGGCCCAGCTGGTGGATATTAACTCCTTTTCAGTTTTTCATCTTCCCATTTTGACTTCCTTCTGCCCACCCACCTGCTTTGCCAAGATGGAATGACTACAAGCCTTCCTGCTCTCTCTCTGCCCTCATCTGAATAAGTAAACAAAAATCAATATAGCAATTTGTAAGAAGAAAAAGAGCAAAGGGTGTTGTGACAGCAGGTCTGCTTTCCCCCACAACTGTAGAGCTCTTAATGACATACAAATGGTGAGGCACAGTCAAGATTGCTAAAAGTATAGCAAAAATTATTTAATTTTGCAACACATATGATATGCTTTTACCTCAGAGGTATCCAGAAGGACTCCCAAGGGAATCTGACAAGGCTAATTCTAGCTGGGAAGCCAGACAAGTCATGGAAGACCCAGTAACCATGGTCATGTGAAAAGAGGCCTGGGCAGCCCAGGGAGATAAGAATTTAGAAGTACCAGCAAGAAAGACACATGAAAGGTGGTGCCAAGAGCTTCCATAATACCAGCCAGTAAGTGCAACAGGACAACAGCCACGTTTGCCAAAGCACTGTCAGAGGGATAGAGGCTCCTCAGTGGTGACCAAGAATAACATAGAAGGGACTGGCATAAGGACAGAAATTACATCATGGGGAGGGCTGGTGGAAAGAAGAAAGCTCTCAAGGACAGATTTATTTTTTGTGCATGAAGAAAGATGTTTCTGAATTTCAAGATAGATAACTCCTGTCCAGGACTGAAAATATATGTGCATAGTCATCAGAGGAGTTAGACAGATGAATGCAATAACTTTGCAATGTGCACAACTTGTGCTGCTCACACCTCAGCCACACAAATACTGATAAATATACCCATATGCTGTAAATGTAGAAACTCTTTGCAAAACTTATTTGTCAGTTGTTCAGCTCAAACCACAGGACAAAACTTGTGTCTCATAATGAGCCTTTCTCTTTGTGGTCCAAACACATGGAATGGAAGCTGGCTCACTCACCAGACTAAGACTGCTTAAACATGAGACATCATTGCTTGTCTTTGAGTTCAATAGGGATGCAATAATTATTTTTACCTAATAATTAAAGGAAAAAAATCAAGCTGGAAATCAAAAGACAATCCCTTTCATTGCACCACTGGAAACATTATTATGAACTGTCTTTACAAAACCACAGGAAAGAGCAAGCCGAAAGAACACATGTTTTGGTAGAGTTTTAATTCAGACCATGTAATTTAATTCTGAATTACAACAGATCAAAGGGAAATTGAATTTAAAAAATACCTGTTGGATTATGCAGAATGGAGTTCCTCTTCTTAATAGCTCTGAAAAGATTACTGTGTCATGAGGCTCCATCAATCAGAAAACCCAGAGAGCAAGGATAAATCGAAGGTTAAGTGCATGTTGCTGAGGAACACCCTAACCACCTTCCTTTTATGATTATAAACCGGATGAGTTTGTGTTGATGGATCTACTAAGAACAAAAAAACAGCAATCTATATTCACACAGAGGCTTTCTGCCCATACATTTCCTTCAATGTGTATGACCACATTGTATCTTGCCATCTCAGATAATGAACTGTCACTATTTCTCTGTATGTTGCTTTTCTAACAGAAAGAACCTTGTTCTCAAAAGGCTGGTTATTACCTTATTTCAAAACTTTTCTTGAGCACAGGAAAACAGAGCACTGATATTTTTTCCTTGTTTCTGTGTGACAGAAGGAAAGAAAAAAAGGAAAGGAAATGAAACCCTAAATCCATAAGAAGATCAAGCTCCTTCCTGATGTAACTCCAGTGAAATAATGTAATACAGCCCATGGATGCACCCAGGCCATATTTTTTACACAGGAACAATAGAAGGCCTAAATATTTCAGGAATCTCAAATAGGCCAACATCTATACAGAAGGACTCAAGATGAAGATTTTGGTCTGGAAGATAATTTTATTTTTGCATTTTGTGTCTTTTTTATTGCAGGGTCTGGAGTTTGTACATTTTCAGGTAGACACATGGTTACTTTCTAAATAAAGAGGTGGTCTGAGTTTGATTTCAGTGGAAATTGGAAGAGGCCACACATGCATAGGAAACATGCTGTTACCTAGCAATGTGCATCATAGTGCATCCTAACATCATGGGAACAATAGAAAGGTATATGATCAACATATTCCAGGTGTCTAATTTTTCCTTAACTGAATGGATGCTGCAGGCTGTTTGGTGCCTTTAGTTCAAAAATTGTGCTCTTTAAAATGACAGGCACTGGTAATTTAGTCCTAAAACTGGGATTTATAAAATCAAACTTTTATAAAATCTGAAACCCAAGGAATTGCTAAATGTTATTGTTAAACTCTACTTGCTTGCAAACAGATATATACCCTCTGGCAATGCCTGAACTCCCACAGCAGTGACTTGGAGCTACAGTAAACAATACTATGAAAACTAAAACTACTTCTGTTGCTTTTCATTGAGTTTGATGCTAAAAAGTCGTTGCTTGAGCTTTGATTGTGTAGGCAGCGTCTCCTTAAGCCACAGTCAGTCTGTACAGCTGCAGCCAGCAGCAGAGGCATCAGGAGCCCTCCCTGCTGTAGCATCACACAGGCCAGCTCTGAAAGCAGCTTTCAGGGTGTTTGGGTCACGCTGCTGCTGATGGTTTGGGAAGCCTTCAGTGGATGCTGTCCTTACTAAAAGTGATGTTCTGCAGCGTCTCTCAAGCCCTTACAAGACTTTGTTCAAGGTGCTATGTACTATGCTGCCTTAAGTTCCAATCTGTAAATACCATTCCCAACTTTCAGGAAGTCACTTAAGCTTGCTCTTACAAATGTTTCTGCTCTTTTTTAATGCTGTATGAATGGTATTAATGAAGAAAAAGGTTTCTGTTTCCCTCCAGTCGAGAAATCACCAAATTCTGAATGGAATTGAGAAGCAGCTGATGTTTTGGGCATGTGAGTCTGAGTAAAGAAACCGGGGTGGTTCTTCCCGCCCCCCTCCGTTTCCCCTAAGTGTGAATTAAATCGCACTTTGTAAGTAAAGACGGTGTGAATGGTGTGCCAGGTCATCCCGTCTACCTCCTCGCAAGCAGTAACAATTTCTGAAAGATTTAGTGCACACATTAAGGGTTCATGGAAGCTGTCCAGCGCGCTTCCAACGGCTTGGATGTAATTAGTCATTCAAGACGTTTATTTTTAAATAAGGTACAGAGAACCACGATAATTTTAGGATGCCGGTTCAGGGAAGGAGTAGCGGGGGAAGGCGGGGAGGGGTGGTTCTCCCACGGAGGAGCCCTTCCCGAGGCGGATGGCGAGGTGAGGCGCGGGAAGCGCTCGCCGTGCGCGGGAAGTGATGCCCGCAGGCTGCTGTGGATGCGGCGATCCCCCGGCAAAGCCTCTGCCTCGCACTTCGCCCCTGCGGCGCGGGGAGCGCTCCCTCGGGACCCGGCGGCTCCGGGAGCCATCGCTGCCGAGGCTCCCTCGGGTCGCTGCGGGATCAGCTCCGCGCCTGCCCCGCCCCAGCCGCTTAGGGCGGGCTCGGGGGCTCAGCTGCGGCTTAGCCCGGGGCTCCTGTCCCCGGGGCTCCCGTCCCCGTGTCCCCTCGGCTCCGCTCCCCACCTGTCCGCGGGCGCTGCCCCTGACGTCATGGAAACACCCCCTGCCCCCGCCCCGCCGCCCGGGAAGGCGGGCACGGCACCGGCAGCGGCGGCCCCGGGCGGCGGCGGGGCGGGGGCAGCGCAGGCTCCTCCCGTTGGCCGGCGCGGCCGTCACTCGAGCGCGGCGGTCCCGCCGCCGGTCCCGCTCGTGGGTGTTCCCTGCCAGCCGAGCCAGCGCTCCGCCGGATCGGCCCTGTATGCTGGCTGTCGGTCCTGCCGGGCTCCTTCCTTCCTCGCTCCTGCCTGCGGGGCGCCGCTGCCCGGGGGCCATGGCGGGGGCGCCCGGCCGGCCGTAGGAGTGGGGCTCAGGTGGGTGTCCGCCGTAGGGATGCATGCGATGGGATGGGACGGGACGGGCTGGCGGAGCGCTGCGGGGCGAACCGGGGCTCCGCGGGACGGGACGGGGCGGGCCGGCAGCCGGCGAACTCGGCACACGGGAAAAGTGTCGCTTTGGCGCTCAGCAAGCGCCTTTCACGCCCGGCTGGCAGCGAGGGCGCCCGCGGCTGCCGGCCGGGGCGCGGGCGGGCGGGCGGACGGGCAGCGGCTGCTGCTGCCGGCGCAGCGCTCATCCCGCCGAGCCCCCTCCCGCCGCCCGCGGGTCTCCGGCCGCGCTGTCACAGCCACACGAAGCTGTTCCGAGCGACAGCCAACTTAGACACCTCCCCTGCTCCGGGAGCTGCTGCTGAGGGGTTCATGCTCCATGCGGCACCAGCCGGAGCGAATTCCCGGTGAGCCGGGACGCACCGGGCAGCCGCTGCCCCGGGGATGGCTGGAGCAGCTCTCCCCGCCGCTGCGGCTCCGGGGCATCGCCCGGCAGCCGGCTGGCTGTGAAATCCCTGGAACTTCAGAAATCTTGGGCGTGTTTGCAAAGCCATCGATCTCTGCTCAATCTGTGGCTCTCTGTGCTCATCTAAAATAAAGAAGAAAAAAAAGCCACCATTATTATTATTATTACTATTTCTTGTCTCTATCTTAAATAGGTTAATTAAATCCAGCTTGTTTCTAGGTTGATTTAATTTCCATTTGAGAACCAATTAGACAATATGAGCTGTTACACACTCCATTATTTGAAAACTGTTTGGTGTACAGTATTTCAGAGCTCAGTGACAGTGAAGTACTCTTCATTGAGACTGTTTCGTTTTTACTAGGAGCATATCTAGGACAGCTAGAGAAATGGATATTTGATAAATGTAAGGTAATTTTCTGCCGTATGTTTTTGTCCTAGGCCGCTAATGATGGTAACCGTGTTTTTCTTTCTCTGTTTTCTTGAGAAGGCACAAAGGGAACAGTTGCTTCATGCCTTGACTTTCATCGATTAATCATAGAGTTCAGAGTGTTTCACTATACTTAATTTCAACAGAGCTTGTAAGTCCGGTTTGGGTATTTAAAGCGTGTGTTTTCATGGGCATTTTCTGTAAAGCCCTGGGTAGCAACAACTTTAATTTCCATGAGCTTTGTTTTTTTTTTATTGTTTAAAATGGTTTTTTAAAATATATCTTTAAATAATGCTCCCCAGTCTGCACTCCCAATAGATTCAAACTAGTTAAGAGATTAACTAGTTTCCCATTGTGGCTCCTGTCAATTTTCAAAGCAACAGCATTCACAAGTCTTAATTCTCTTTCTATTTACGCTTATACTGCCTTCCCCACACATTGCATTAGGCCCACTTATGTCATCTCTTTTATGATTTTGTATAGTATCTGAGTTTGCATGCAGGAAAGGTGGGAGGGGATTTTTAGGTGTTGGAGATGTTCTCTGTGTGTGCACCGAAGAGTTGTGGTTGTGCTGAAATTATTGGTGTGTTCACCAAGGACAGGAAATGATGGTAAGGCTCTGCTGGAGTCTGCCTGTTGCAACACTCTGTGTGTGGCTAGCTCATTCACTGTTGCAAATGTACGTATGCTGTATTTTATACAAAACCTTATTTGGGTTTTTAAGTAGATATGTGTACATTGTTGTAAAGAATTGGGTCTTGTTCAAACCACATCTATTATAAACAGATGCGTGTCCGCTTAATTCTCGCGTTTGTTGCATTCTCTAGATCTTGTTACATACTGAGGAGAAATCAGAGTGAAACATGGCATTTCCCGGACCTTATGGTTTCTAACTGTAAAGCTGAGTTTTCAGTTTCTACAAATGATGCTCTTAGCTACCAAATGACAAAAGCCTTTCTATAGAAAAGTAAATTCATATCTAAAGTACTAATATGTTTTAGATTTAAATTGGATTTGCTGCAAAGTGCATTTCAAAACCATGCAGTGATGAATGAGGCAGCAGAAGGAGTGTGTTACCATGCATGGGGTACTTTTTTATGTCAGAAGCAGTGTACTATCTGTGTCAGCATATTTTGATCTCATTAAATTTAATCTACTTTAGTGCAGGTAAGATTTGACCTACCGAATTAGCAAAGTTTTGCTGATAAAAGGCTGTGGTATAGATACTGTGATGCATTGCTACTAAGGTAGCAAAGGAACTTCTAGGAGAATCTAATTGCTTTTTTCTGTATCAAGTTTCAGATAATAGGATGCAGATACACTGAGATCTGACAAACAACTCTCTGGACCGGGACTAATATGTTTCCAAATTTACCCTGCTCTGCTCTTTGAGATGCTGGATTTGCATGTCTGTCTTCTGCATTAGTGATTATGTTCAAACATTATACTTTGGGGGGCAGACACTGTTTTTGGGCTCCTGCAGCTGTCACTTGTGCAACGTGCTTTAATACTGTGCCTTGAAATACGAATTTGATTCCTTAAGATTGTCATTTATCTGAAGGACAAGGAGGTTTTGGGTGTTGTAACATTCTGTCCTGTTGTAGGTGGGCGCTTGTCTTTATTCTACTAACATAACACGTATCTCTTCCATGTTAATTTCTAATTACCTTAGAGGGAGGTTTTCTGTCTGCCTTCAAGGTTGAGTGATGTGGGTGTTGATGCTAATGACTATGATAGCCTAGGTGAAGCTGCAGGCATGATAGCTAAGAAAAGCACAGCTCTGGGTCTGACCCTGGGAGGCAGGATATCTCTGACTCCTTCCTTAAATCTGTTTTAGCTTGTTACTCGTGCAGAGTTCTTGAAGATGCTTGTGGCTTTCACATAGGGTGTATGTTCAGAAATAGATTCTATTATATATGAAGTTATGACATGAGTGAACAGCGTTGGGGTTTTGGAACTCTGTCAGCATGGAGCTCGTGCAGGTTGTTGCAAGTCACTTGAAACATTTAAAAATAAAGTTGAGGACTGCCTCAGCTGGGGAAGAAAATGGCAAACTTGAACAAATTCTTTCTGATTTTCCATGTTCAGCTGTTGTGACTGAGATAATTTTTAAATGATCAGAGGTGCTGTAGCTGCTGGGTTTGTTTGTTTGTTGGTTTGGGGAGTTCGGTTTTGTTTTGTTTTTTTTTTTCTAAAATACAAATTCCATGGCAAGTCTGGTACCTGCCTTGCTGCTAGAAGCAGTGAGGACTCTTGGAATGCTAGCTGAAAGTGGGAAATGTACTTGGCCGTTGCAGCTCAGCCTCTGCTGTCCTGCCTCTCTGGTGTGCCTGAGTCAGTGCAAGCTCCTTAGGGTACGAGTCACGTGCTGGTGCGAGGCACTGAGCGCAGCAGGGCCTAATCCTATTGCAGTGTCTGGGCACTCTATGATGTTAACCATGAAAGTCAAGAAACAGAGTTGAGCTGCTTTCAATCTGGCAGGTGCTGAGCAGGTTTTGCAATGTCTGTTTGCTATTTGCTAATGATTCTCAGTCTTTGAATGCAGGCCATTCTAGACATGCCCCTTGAATTGTGCAAAATACGTACTGATAAGCAAGACTTGACAGGAATCCCTGTCATGTGCAACAGGAGGAACAAATAGAGAGAACTGACTTTCACTGACATATAAGCCCTAAGCTTAGGGAGTACACTGAGAGCTGCTATGTGCATCTAGCTCTTAGAGATATCTCTAAACTAAATAATTGTACATCTGGCTGTGAGACAGACATCCTGACAAAAAGATAGTGGCTGTCTAATAGTATCTGGTAAGTCACAGCAGAAAGGCTGCAGATAGGATGTCTTATGTGTTTCTGTTTTTGTCAATATTGTAACTGCTTAGACTGAATGTGAGAACTTGTCCTTTGAAGTCATTAAAAAGCATACTAGGCAAGCTCTGCATTCCTTGTGCAGCCATGAGTTGTGTGTATATATCTGTGGTTTTAGATTTGTCATTCAAGTCCAGTTGTTAAACTACAAGTACCTGAACTGAACATTTCCTTTCTAGTCTTTAAGTTGTGGGAGTTTGATACCTGAATCATATTTAGTTTGGCAAACACAGCTGCTGCCATGTCAACACTTAATTATTTCCTTCTGAACATTTTCTTTGGCAATTATATTAACAGGAGTGTGCAAACAAATCTCCCTTCCCTCTGCTTTCCGATGTAATGCATAGGCTGAGAATTAATGACATTTTTCTTTTGATTCATCTTTACATATTAGCAACTTTTTAATTGAATCTTCAACTCAGAATTTTCATATTCTGCCTCTATGCTAGTTGAACTTAATCCTCAAAAAAATCACAGCAAAACCATGGTAGTATGTGTTGCTACAGCTGTCATGCAGCAGTTGCATGTAATTGCTGTACTAGAACAAAGACAGTAACAATACAAAGCAGTAAAGGTGAGAAACTTATCCTTATTTGTGCTTCTGTGTTTACTGTAGTGGTATCTATTGAATTTCAGTAGTGACTTTTTATTATCATTAGAGGAAAAAAAAGTATTGGGCTTTCTGGCCATTCTGTGTATCCTCTGATGAATGTTTTCAGGGTAAAAATCTGAAATAGTTCCCTTACTGAATGTAGTCATACTTTTCTCCCATCTTAGTTGTAGCCAATTATTTTATTATTGCTAATGATGCTACTGCAGAGTCTGTTATCACACTGTAATTTCCTATCTCTTGTGCCAGTCACTTAGGTCACTTTTAGGTCTCTTCTCTCTTATCTGGTGCCACTTACTCTTGCCATTCTGGAGGCCTTTCCTAGTCATAAACTACACTTTTTTACTGCTCTAATTTTAGTCTGTTCCACTTTCATAGAGCTGTTGGTGAAAATGAATGAAGCTCCTGGTGTTCATGGTTCTGCAAGGAGCAGCTGTGTGGATATACTCCATTTGCCTTCCATGTACACTCTGCCCAGAGAGTAGCTGAAACCCCTGGAGAGACAATTTCTGAACAGCCTGGCAATCAGGGAAAGAACCATGTGTGCTGGAGGCTTTATCCTTCTCAGTGCACAAGCCCATCTGTGTCACTGTTAATTCTGCTTGTTACAGAAGGTCAAGTCCTGCCCTTCAAGTTTTCATGTGAGCAGGGCAGGATGTAGGTCTCCGGTACTACTTTCTTCCATCTTGCCAGTCACACGTGTTAAAAACATTTTGTTGCAACCTCTCCCTCTTCTCCAAGATAATTGCTTTGTCAGTGTGCCTAGTAAAATAGCCTTGAGGAGGGATAGAGTTACTTCATGCTCATAGTTGCTGAAGTGAAATATACAATTCTTATTTTAACAGGACTTTTTCCGTCCTGTCTGCAGTGACAACGTACGACTTTGAGACCAGCCTTGCTAAGTGTGTCTGTCAAAAAGGTTCTGGTGCTACCTCAGGCTGTGAGGCATAACCCTGGCAGCTGCCCTGAATATGATGTGGAATGCATCCTGCTCATACTGGCAGCTGAGACTACTTTAACTGTAACTGTGCTGCCAGAAAAGAAGTTTGTTTAATAGTCTGACAAAATACTGTATTCTGAAGGAGGGTGAATGATTCTATCATTTTTCAATATTTCTTGCTTGTGACAAATATGAGTGCTGAGATGCCCTACAAAACTTTGACAGCATAAAATCTGAATTCAGGTGCAATTTGTGATGGGAGGAAGGGAGGAAGTTTCACTATGAACGTGATTCAGTCACTGGCAGTCTCGTATACCTCAAAAAAGGAAACAGCAAGTGTCTGTTAATCTTCTGTGGTAGTGCTTGACTGATTTAAAATAACAACGTGTAAATCATCAGTAGCAACAGCAGTCCTGAAGACAGGCAAGTGATTATGCTCTGTGTGTTTGGGGGCAGATGAAGTGAGCCCCAAAGGAAGTGGCTGCTGAGTCTCTGCTGGTTGCAGATGACTGTGGTTAGGAGTTTGAGGTGGCTCTCTCAGGTTCAACTCCCTGATGCCTTGCTGCTTGCCCGAGGAAGGCAGGCTGGCACTTGCTGAGAGATGCCTTTCCCAGTTTGGTAGCTGTGTGGGGTTTTCCCCCCTAATTGCATGTATCTGTGTCTGTGCAGCCATTTAGCTGGCAGGTCCATCTTTCTAGCAATGATTCATCACCTCCGAAGAAGGTAGGCCACCTAGAATGCATCAGGCTCCTTGGAGCTGACATCTTTGCTGAAAGATTGAAGGTATTTGCTTATTAAATAAGCAATATTGGAATAAAAAATAATAAAAAAGAAAAGGTGTTAAGACTATGCCTAAAAAGAAGGCTTCTCCCTAACTTTTTTATTTTGCTAATGAGAGTAATTAACAGGACTCTGTGGTCTACCCTGGGAGCTTGTCAAAACTCCATCTTACTTGCTGTTGCTGTTAAATAGGATTAGCTGAATCATTCAGAAGAGCCGTGTTCAGTTTCCTTAAAAGATAACATCTTGATAACAGCTTTGTCACTTGAGATATGTGAGAGGACCAGAGACAGTGGGCATTGAAACTGGGGAGGTTCCATATGAACATCAGGAAGTTTTCCCTTCACTGGGAGGGTGAATGAGCACTGGCACAGAGAAGATGGAGTCTCCCTCCTTGGAGATGCTCAAAAGCTTTCTGGATGTGATCCTGGATAACCCATTTCAGGTGATTCTGCTTGAGGGGGATTGGACCAGATGCCCTCTAACTGAGGGCATCTCTTCCACCTTGAACCATTCTGTGATAATTTTACTAGAGTATTTTGAAGCGCAGTGTGGTTCAATTCTGCTTTTCAAAATCTTAGACAAACAAATTAATTTTTAAAAGCCAGCCAAGGTCTTGATCTTTTTTTCCAGTTTGGCTGTGCCTTAAAGTCAATAAGCAGCCTTGTGGTTGGGGTACAGGTCATCTCTTGTACAGCAGGGTGCTTCCATTGTTGGAGTAGGCTTGCTGTGGAGGATTGGTGATGTCTGTCTGAGACAATTTGAGTTTTAAAAAGAGCTAGAGCTACTGGGGTTTTCTAATTGGCTTGATACTGAAGTCAAGTAACAGCATTTGTATATGAAGAGAGGAGAATCTCTGCTAGATCTTGCCTTGTTATGGAACTCTAACAACCCTGTTAGGAAAGAAGAGTTAATATTTCTTGTTTGCTTTCTGGTTCAGGTCAAACAATGGAAGGAAAAGAGTTTAGGTGTTGGTCTGCAGGGTTTTGTCATGTCTTGGCAAGAAAGACGCTTCTTTTTAATATGTGAATTCAGTAGATGTGCTCTTACTAGTGTCAACAAGTACTATTTAGTGAATAGAATGATGGACAACAAAGATGTATCATGGACCCTCATTTGCCTACAGCTGTGGTATCTGTACCACTTCTAGGCTGAGAAAGCAGCCAGCTGGGTTTAGATTCCAGGAAAAATTTCTGTGCCAAAAATATCGAGTCAAAGTATTATGATTGATTCTTGTCTTCCTTAACTGAATGGCACTGATATTGTTTTACTGAGTGACCTAAGTAGGAAGTTAACAATTCATAGTTCTTACACTACTGCCACAGCTGCTGAAATTCAGGAAGTATAAAACAGATTCATTCTTTCCTGTTGTTTAAAAAGAAAAAGAAAACAAGGTATATCAGTGAGTTCACTTGCAGATTTCTTGCTCTCTTTCAAATCCACCAATTTCAACTGTAAGACATTAAACCAGAAGCACTCATAATTATATCTTTGTAAACCTTATAAAACTAAGGTTCACTTATTAAATATCTCCCAGTGCTTAGAGAGTGTCAAATTGTTGAGAAAGGAGAACTTGCTGTGGGAGGGAAGTGCTACTGTGGATAAAGTAAGTTCTTGCCTTTTAGCTGATAGCCAGATTGTTTTGTTGAAACAAGCTTTTCTAACATCATATTTCTTAGAACAAGAATACAAATGCTTTGCTGAAATCATGTTTTTTCACTCACTAAATAAATACAGAAATTCAGATTCAGAGATAAGAGATTAGAATGTTCCACAGGATGGCTGAATCATAGCTTTCTCTCCACACATGGACACAATTTTACAGCTTATTTTCCTGTGTGTAATATTATATTGTACTTTACTACTTGAAGTTCAGCAGGATCAATGCTTGCACTTGAAAATCAACAGCAGAGCCATTGCCAGGATAACAGTTTCACAGATGACACTTGCTATTTGTTTGCTTGTTTTTGAAAGAAGAAAAAGGAAGTAATGTCAGGCTTTGACAAAGTGGCATATTTTATAAGTGTGGTTTATAATATTTTTTTTCCTTTATTGCCAGAACGCCTAAGTGCACAATATCACTTTCTTGTGCCGTGTCACGTGTGTGCAATTGTTGGTGTACTGAAGATCCCTTACAGATAATATTACATTTTAAAAGATCAGGTTTCAAGTAATGGGACACCTTTGAGTGTTTTTAAATGCATGCAAGTAATTGTTTCCACCAGAAAAGTTTAATAATCTGCTTTTAGCCCTAGTTGATTACATGGATAAGATGAGTAGGGAAAATGCAACTTCCCATTTATTTCTGGTTGTAGTATCAGCCACCTCTGTTTTTAAAGGGGATTTCTTAATCTCATAGTAATTTGGTGCTAGAACAGTGGCTGTACCTCAGTGACACCAAGTGACTGTTCTCACTTTGGGAGATAACAGCTTTCTATTTGAGGAGGCTTGGGAAATCTTGCTTTTGGGGCACAGCTCAGCATTTGAAAATATTGGTGTTTTCTTAAGTGTGGATGCCATTTCAGTCCTGGCATTCCAGACATGAAAGGTCACATGGAACTACCTAACACTCCTTGTCAAGTGAGTTTGCATTATTTACTTTAATATGACTAGAATGCATGGTTAGCATAAACACACCCTTCTGTTCAGAGCAGGATGAGAGTTGTTTGCTCAAATTTAAATAGCAGTTCAGTCTCCAGAGCCCTTCTACAAAAGAATCATCTTTGCTTGCTGTTAAGCGAATTTTGTGTTCTAAGCTAAAAAGAAAAAAAGTTTGTCTCTTGACCATTAGAAAGATGCAATGCCTTTCTCACCATGGCCTGTCTCCCAGCACTCACATCTTGCAGAACCAGAATTCTTGAGGGATTTTCTTTCTTAATATCATTACTCAACACTCTGCAAGTGCATTGCTTCTTGATCTGCCTTGTGATGGCTTACTTAAGAAGAGAGATGGTACAGGCTGTGCATTTGTTGTACATTAATTTATTGATAAAATCATGTCTTATATTAGCCCAGCATAATGCACTTAAAACTGAGAGGAACAGTGGTACTCAGTAATGGAACTAGGGATGAAGGGCAGGGAAACAGGATTCTCTATTTTTTCTTAAATATTAATGTCCAAAACTTAAATTCTTCTCTTTTGATTCTGGTTTACCAACTTCTTTTTTATTTCCTTGTGGGTTTTTTTGGCCCTTGAAAATCATGAGGGTGTTTTGAGTAAACACAGCCAAGTCATTTTATGAAGTTGTTTTGCCCAGTCTTTGAATGCCACTGACACATTTGCATGCAAAAATGCTTTGTGAAATGTGGGAGTGCAGAAAAATTGCAAGGCATAGATGGGTTAGATCTGTGCTGGGATTGACTTTGAAGAAGGGAATTGTTCTATAATCTCCCACTTCCTCCTTGCATTGAGATTCTGAAGTGCTTGTTTCTCTGTGTCTGGGGAGTGTGGCTGTCTTTGGAAAGGCAAGGACATGCAAAGCATTGACATCAAATCAAGAAGAAAATATGCATAACTTTCATTGTCAGAATTGATGTCATTGAAGCCACCTATTACTGGTAGTCTAAATACAGATTATAAAACCTAAACATAGATTCTAAAACATACCATTTCTGTTATCTACCACTTAAAAAAATTATATTCCTTAAAAAATACCCATAAAGACACACAAAAACTTTGCACAGAAGAAATACATGTAAGTGAGTAAAGATGAAGTAATTTCTTTTTATTAATGGAAACCTAAGAGTATTAAGGCAAGGTCAGTTTTCAGCCCAGATTAAATCAGCGATAATAACATTGGCAAGTGATATATAAAGACTTCCTTGCTGAAGCTGGCTGTAGTGGCACATAATACAACTGGAAGAGAGTTCCTGGATTCTCATATTTAGTATTTGTTGCAGTCAATGCATTTGTATATCCCCTTTTGCAAAGTTCCCAAGCATCATCTTAAAGTAGTCAAAACTTGTCTCATTGACAAATTATTTCAAAGCTTATGTGTTTGGACTAAAATTTTATTCCAGGATTCTGGCTAAAAGTACTCACAACCAGCTTGTATGCCCAGTTGGATAAAACTGGTATTTTCTCTTGGTATTTATAAGAGCATTTCCACCCTTTGTAAAGTGGTTTTCTCTCTGTTTTTGTAGGGGTGACTCTCTTTCTCCCAGTCAGTGAAGGAGACTTGCATTTAGATTTGAAGAGATGCAGGGAATCTTGTGATATGGCTGATAAGGTATGCTTATGGTACTTATTTCGGAACAATATTATGCTGTCAATCTTCCTTGCATAAACTTACATATATCTCACCTGTGTCTTAGGTGCTATTTTTAAATCTTCTGACCAGATTAGATACTGGCAGTGCCTTTTTTTGATATTTCCCTACACAGCTCTGAAGGAAATGACTTAATTTATGTAATGGGTAGCTCTTTTCTCTTTTCATAGCTTTATTAATTTGGTAGTGTTGATCAGACACTTATTCCATGCATGTGAGTGCCTTCCTCTCCTTGGTCACTTCCCAGAGTCTCAGCAGGACTTGTGCTTGGCTTACTCCTTGGACCCTGACTGTGAAAAACACCAATCACTTGTTTTTAAAATTTTAAAAGTTAAATAGTAATAAAATGGTTATAAAAATAGTAATATGATTAGAGTAATAATAATTTGGACAATTTGAACTGGGACAATATGAGACAACAGAAACAAAGAGTTACGGAAGTCTGGGTACCTTTTTTTGGGTTGCCTAAGCCTGAAAAAGGACACCCATTAACAGAGGATTAACCCTTAAAAACAACAGCCTGTTGCATATTCATGCATCTCACACATGATGCATAAATTCCATTCAAACACAGGATTCTGTCTGGTCAGCGTCAACTTCTTTCTCTTAATCCTGACGGTGTCGTCCTGGCTGTGTGAGGCTGGAAAAAGTTTGTTTCTCCTGATAAGAGAGCAATAAATTCTCTTTCTCTGAAAGATTTAGGTGTCCTGTGGCTGCTATCTCAGTGTGAGTCCTTGCTTTAGGAAAAAAAATGTATCCTACATAGCATAGTTTCTATTTTAACATTTTGTTATAACCTAAAACTATATTTACCACACTACTTAAAGGAATTAATACAGCATTACTTTCTAACACAACACATTTAATATTCATTTTAATATTTGCGAAAAGCCAATCATAAAATACACATTTTTCACACTGACCTTGCCTCCAGGGCTGATAAACTGCATTCCCTGTCACTGCTTGTGTTCATGTGGCTCCTCTCGCCTGGTGTCCTAGTTGTTCAGTGCATCAGATGTGCCTCTGTGCCTTTTGTCAGCAGCAACTTTTGGTAGACACCTCAAGTCCCTTATTAAATAAAACTAGCTCCCAGACAATTCTTGGCAACTTCTTCTGGTGATCCATGTCCAGCCTGATAATTTTTTATTGTCTGTGGCCAGTCAGTCACTTTGCAATTCTTCTACCAAATAAGATCCTTACTAACTTTTTTTAATTCAGCTGTTGTCGAGTCCAGATGTGATCTAAGATTTCTCCTGTTTGTTTTTAACTTTTTACAAAAAGTTACTCTGTTACTATTGACTGCATGGTACTGATTGTAGTAGGGCTGATATCTTTTTACTTTTCTCCCCTCTGTTTCAATTCTAAAGACAGGTATTCTGTTTGTTGTCCTGCCATCAGAAAATATCTCCAGCTGGGTTTTTTCCTCTGCTTTAGAAATACAGATTGTAGGTTTTAAATTATTTCCTTGGCTCAATGTTAAGTAGACACAAAAGCTTGAGAATAAAATCAAAGTTTTATTTGCAACTCTATGCACAATCTGCCTTTTTTTTTTTTTTCAGAAATCTGCAGTGGTTTCATCTGTTTTTCTTCACACATGCTCAAGAAGATGTTACTTTTAATTTCATGCTGGTTTTTGTAGTTTCCAGGTCTGTTTCATAGTAGACATCCTATATTTATTTCTTTACTAAGATATTTTCACTTCCAGGTTACTACTTCACATAATTTCTATGAGGTATTGAAGAATTAGTTTCTAATTTTTAAATCAGAATTTTTTTAAGCTGTAACTTCATTCCTGTACTTTAACATCTGAGGTGCAACTTCTTTAATCAACTTGTTCTCTGTCTTTTGGGAGCTGTGGTGAAGTGCTTATCTAGTTGGGGCTATTTCATCTTCCAAGTTATGTACTGCATGCTGCATCCCATGAGGCATTTCTAGATTTGTTTATGCACATTTAATGAAGCAGCAACTCAGCATTTTCAGTTTAGAGAGTCTGAACTCCTCAATCTACATGACTACTTTAAACTTCATGTGAGTCATAAGTTAATCTCCTCTAATGCCCAACTCACTGGGATATTTTTCATTCTAATGAAATGAAGTCTGTAGCAGTGCTGGTTTCTTTGAATCTACTGCAGACTCTGAACAAGGCTGTCCTTTTTAAGTGTGCTTGGTTTTGGTTTGGTGTTTTTTGTTTTATTCTTTTTTTTACTCAGTTGTATTCTGTAAGTTCTGTTGCAATGGTGTGTTTGGGGTGTTTTTGGTTTTTTTTTAATCTATCACAATATTAAGTGGTGTATATTTGAACACCCCCTGCCTCTGTGGGCTTTTTTTGAATAGCATGTGCATTTCATTATTTTAGCCACTAAGATGCTGTTGTCCTTATGATATTTAATCTTGTGTTTAATTCAGGTGCATTAGTTTTGTAGAGGAGGCCTCTTTTTTTGTAAGTACACAAATGCTTTAGAATGTTTTATCTCGTCATGCCTGTTTACCCGGGCAGACTGTGTGTCTGCCTGAACCCTGTTCTAATCTGTGCTAGGACTTTCAGCCCTTTATCCAACCATCAGAGATAAGACTCCTTCTTGGTCACATTCTCATTTTCCTTTACTTGTGCCTTGAGGTTGGATGTGAGGTTGTGTGGGTGCCCAACGACTCTCACTTCTCACTTTCATCTGTAATTCCCTCCCTGGGTGTGTCACCTTCATGGTCAGTGTCCTTGTGTCATAACTGAGAGTCCTTGAGCAGGAGAGGCCTGCTGAGTGACTCCGAAATGCTGTCATGTTTCACCCATCTTTCTCTCTGCTCATTATTTTAATGCCTTTTTATCAAGTCACTTGAGATATAGCTGGATCAATTGTTTGAAGTCCTGCCATATAAATAATCTCTAGAGTCTGTCCCCCCTCCTTAAGCAACTTTCTACACCCAGATAGAATATAGCTTTGAATCAGCAGGGAAATACACAAAGAGCAAGAGAGGAGGGGAAAGCCAATATATGTGAAAATGTTCACTTAAATGTGGCTTTTTTATATTTTATAAACATAAAAAGTGCCTCATGTTGCATTTAAGTGAGTGTAAATAATTAACTGAAAATTATTATACGCCATTTTCTTTCAGTCACAAGTACAGTAGTGGCTGTTGCCCAGGTTTATTGCTATTGCTACAGCTAAGGCAAATTTGCAGGTCATCAGATGCAGAGGAAAACATCTGGTAAATAAATAGATTCTGGAATTTGTCAACATCTGGACTGGTCACATCTGTTTGATTTTTTTTTTCCCCTTTTTTGTTCAGGAAAATGTCTCTGAATAAACTTATTGTGATTAGGTAGAAGCTTCTGCAGGATGGTATTTATTTATTCTGGTGGATGTCATGTATTTACTCTGATGGATCTTCTTGTTTTAACATAATTGCTTTGGAATTAATGCTTTCATGACAATTTTATGAATATTTAGGCCACAATTGTCCTGACCTGAAGCTGATAATGCCTTTTTTTTTTTTTTTTTTTTTTTGGTGGCTTTTTTTATATACACGTGATTCTTAAGAGGGGAAGGAGTTACACTGTACATGTTCCAATTTTGGAGAGGAGAGCACAATCTCTTCAGTATTACAGATGATGAGAAAACAAATTACCTTTTTGTGGTATCTTTTCCCTCCTGCTAATCCCCAGATCCAGATTTAGAGGCACTGTGTGTCTGTGCACCGTTGCTGCGTGCTTCCTTTCCGCTCTGATGCTGCAGTTGCCTTGGCTGATCTCCTCTGTTCTTCCCTCCCTTCGCTTGCGTGGGTTTGTCGCTTTTTTCTTCAGAGGCAGCATGTGGTGTGTCCCTGCTCTCTGCACCTCACAGGGTGGTTTCAGAGGTGGGGAGAGGCTGTTTGGTGCTCGGGAGCTGTGCAGCCCTGGCTGTCAGGCTGCCTGCCCTGGCCCTGCCTGGGAGTGGAATGGCTCAGCTTGGACGGGCCCCATGGAGTTCTGGGGCACTGAGCTCTGATTCATGGCAGCTAACACAGAGCTGCTCTACGACTATATTTATCCACAGTACAGGCATGATGTTTTGTACACTTTGGGATTTTTTTAACCTTCATTTGTTCCGAATAGTCTGTTGTGATGGGCAGAGTTTTAAAATAAAAACGTGTTCTGTAAGAGTAGCCAGATCTATTATACAAAGTGCCTCCAGTACTCATCCCTATTTTTGATGCTATTTATCCAAACTTTGATTTGTTACTTCAGGAGGAAGAATCTTAATGGGAATAAATGCCATGATTCTGTGCTTTACCAGAAGTTGGTAAATGCCTGCACTGACAGTAGGGAGCCTTTCTGTTCTGGGGCAGCTCAGCTAGCAGCAGAGCACAGATTTCCCAGTGCAGAGCAGCAACATGACAGGAGACTTGCTTTAAAACCTCTCCTAAACAGCAAACAGACATAGTTCCTTTAACCTGTTCTATTCAGCCTGGTCTGCACCTCACAAATGGTAGGTCAGAGGGCAGAAAATCAGTGGCATTCTACCTTTGGTCTTGTTCAGTGTCATAGGTACTTCTTGGCAGCCCTCCAGGCAGTGTCTCTAAAGTGCTTGCACAGCTCTAACACAGCCTGTCCTGGAGTTTTACAGCACAAGTGAAGGGCCAGGTAATGTGGCATTTGGTGATTCATATGGTCTGGTAAATACTTTATTTTCAATAAGTAGCATTATTCTTCTTTTCCCCTCTCAGTAAAGGAGAAAGGGATGGATGAAACCAGAGAGAAAATAGTAAGATGGTCAGATGACAGTTTGGGGGAGAGAACAAAGTTTGGAGTTCTGGCCTGAGGGAAAGTGGGAAGACTTGTCATTGCAGCAGTTGTTACTTTTAATTTAACTCCATGGATTGTAGAAAAACTGTGAGCACTTTAATTACATAATGACCTCTAAAATGAAGGTGAACAGAAATGCTGAATTCATAGAACACTTTTCTAAGCTGTCAGCCAAATTTTCTGAGTGAAACCCCTTATCAGCGCAGAGAGAGGAAAATGAAGCTTGCTATATGGAACTTTTTGTTACATTTTTTGAGATCTTTATTGGGTATTAGAAGGCAGAGGAGAGAATTTGTTTCATGCCTTTATCAGAGTGCTGCAGTCTCTGCTGTTCCAGCAGATTTTGGAGCCTCTCATGCAAGCTGTGCCAATCCAGTGGCTGCAGGGAAGGGGCAGGCTTGTAGCTGAGTGTGTAGCCTTGCTCCTCTTGCTGCCCCATGGTCCCAGTGAGGTGGCACAGGAAGAAATGTGTGGGCACCACAAAAGCTTGCTGGCAAAGACACATCTTTGACTGGAAGCACAGGACAAGCAAGATTTACAGTCTGCTAATAAAGCAGCAAAATGGCTTAGTTTGAAAAGGTATGCATGCTTCCATCACCTGCTGTAAGTGGAAGCAGAGTGGTGGAACAGGGAAGCATTTGGTCTCAGGAAAAGCACGAGTTCTGAATGAGTGCTGGGGACTAATGTAATCATCCAAATGGTTTGCTTCCTGCCTCTCTGTGCTAGCATGCCACTCTGTATGCCTGACTGCTTTTTCTAACAAGAAGGTTTTTCCCTCCTTGAAAGACAGAAAAGCTGAGGGGGAGCTATTAAATTCCAAAAGCTATATTTAGCTGGGAGCAATTAAAGCTAGCACTGTATAATGACACTTGAGATTAGCTTATCCATCAGGCAAACAGTAAGATTTTAATGTTTGATTTCAGTCAGACTTGGCTTTACTGTTAACTTCTGCTTACATTCATGAAATTACTCATTTTAGAAGGTGTGTCTGGTGCAGGTTGTTCTGGAGAAGTTATTTGCTTGCTTACCGTTCCCACTTTGTTCCTACTTCCATTTTCAGTGTAAACCCTGTAGTCCCATGTTGCTTTTGAAAGAGAGAGTTCTGCTCTACCCTCCAGTCACCAGATGCCTGGTTTGCTCTTTTCATCATCTTTATGTTTGCAGCATGTTGGTGCAGTGAAATGACTCTGCAAACACTCTGGCTGCAAATTTGGCTTTTTCCTTCTTCAGTTATTAGTGGAATTCATTTTCTACTCTAATTTCTCTCTGTAGTGGTGTTGCTACTGGCTTTAGTAGAACATGCTGAGGGCATAAATGGCTAACTTTGAGAAGGGAGGGAACTGGCTGGTTCCTCCCCAAGAGCCCAGTTCTGCTTGATGCAGACTTACACCAAATTGCAGTCTATTGCCAGACTGAGTCTTTGTTACACTCCTGGTAGGCTCTTCTGGAAACTGTTAGAAATATTAGTCCTTCCTTAGGACTAATGCAGTACAAACCAGCTTAATTAATTGCTGTAGATTTGTTAAAAGGTCACTTATTGCATGTTCATTCTTTTTTTTCTCTCGGGTACCGAATAATTAATTTTCTCCATTCTGCATTAAATGAACATCCCTCTGTGATGCTCACATGATCTATGGCTATCCACTGCCAGGTCTGTTTTTTGCTCAGTTTGTTTTTCTATTCCAGTGCATCAGGCTCTAGAGTATTTCTGGTTTAATGTTCTTGAGTATGTCTGTACAACTATGGGTTACTTTTTGTTACATAGGCACAGAAAAAGTTAAAAATCAATCAACAGTGCTGTTAAGCTAATCTTGATTTCCCAGTTTAGAATTTTTGTACCTGTGTTGCAAAATATTCAGAAACAAAATCATAGGAGTGCTTCTTTACGCTCACTGATCAGAAGAGATCTCTTGAGTGCAGTGGTTTGGGGACCAAGGGGGAACATGGAGCCTTTTTTGGACCAGCAAACTGTTGGGGAAATTTCATTTTAGAAGGAGGAAAACATGATGTCTATGCAAAAATGGGGAAAGACTGTGGAATGGCAAAGGCATCACTTGGTTTTATGGGATGCCTAAGTGGTTGATGCCTTGGCTTCCTGAGCTGCTGATGGCCTAAGGTGCCCAGTGAAGGATGCTTAGGCTGTCTCCTTATGTCTGTCATTTTCCTTTAGGGTCCTTCTGGGGTCTCTCTTACTTCAATACGATATGTGATATACTCCTAGTAACTAACGTAGTTCTTTGTAACTGGTATCAGATAATTTTTTTCACTGTTTTTCACTGTTTTTCTTACAGTGTTCATGCAAATAGCACAGAGAATTAAAGGCACAAATTTTTCAGAACTAGCTTGTTGGGGGGGTTTTTTGAAGGCTTTTTGTAAAGTTATTCTGTTGCCTTAGCCATGAGAAGTTTTTAATATATGATTACTTGGAAGTTTTGAATGTAGAACAGCTTAATTTTTGAGTTACTGGGAAAAATGCCAGCCATAGATTTGGGAAAGTCTGAGTAATCATAAAGCTGGTTCATCGCTCAAATATGTTGTTATTTCAGCTGCCTCTGCCCACTGCATGTTCCTACAGGATAAAAATGTCAATAGGCTCTTATATTAATAGCTATTTTAGGACTCTAATCTTAAAAAGCAGTACAATGAAAGAACCTTAAATTAATCAAAAATATCAAAGTTGACACATCAAGTGTTCTTTCTTACTCTAGTTTAAAAAACTTCCACCCTTAATACTTAGATGATTAAAAATACACAAGTTCATGTGTTCAATTATCCTAAAATTAAATCACAGATGTTTAAGCTACAAACCAGATGGGAACAGTGGCATTTTTAGGAATCGATATAGAAGAAGCAAGAAATTGAGTGTAAAATGTGAAATTAAGAGATATTAAATGTAGACAGATGATAGGAGAAGGCAAAAGTATAGCTCAACACTGAGTCGAAAATAGGGAAAAGAATTTCCTTTTTCCTTGGAAAATATGTGAAGACTGTAAGAATAATATTGAATAAGGGCAGTAATGTCAATTCAAGAAATGCAGAAGAATTTAATTTCATTACTGAATTAAAGCTGTAGTCTATGACAGCATGTAGAAGTAATAGCTAAGAAAAAGTTAAATGGTAACAGTAACTGAAATTCAAAACTGTTATCACAAGTAATTTGAAGAATTCTCTTTTTCTGGATTTTGGAGAAAGATCAGGAAAGCCTGAGCCTCAGAGAAAGCTTAACAGTGTGCTAGTTTTTATAAACAGTGTGTGGTAGTCAGACACTGGTTTGTCTGGGGCTGATTGATTGCAGACTTTTGGAAAATTTATCATCAAGCTGATATGGGAACTGACTCGGGGCAATAGGAATTCAAATCTAATAATTGGAATGAAGGACCATGCAGTCCATGAATATAAAGGCAGACTAAACCATTGTTCCTTTTTAGCTGAAATGGAGCACGTTAAACTTTGTCATAATGTCTTTTTGGTAGTGTTCATGTTGTACAGAAAAGTCTTGCACGCTGCTAAAACTGTAAAATTGGATGGTCCTCAAAAAAAGTGCATTTGACTAAACATCAAAGCCCTGTGTTAGCTGCTTCAAAGCAATGGCTGAGTAATGTTACAAGTTTGTAAAGAGTAGTACCCTGGCATCTATTTCTGTTCAAGATTCTTCTTTCTCATTTTAGTGCTGACAAGGTGTTTGGGTGGGTTCCCCACAGCCTCAGTAGCGTTACACACTTGTGCAGAGTTCTGCATCTTTGGAGAAAGGAGGGTTTCTGTTACAAAATGCATTGCTCTCATATTGTATTAGTAGACTAAACACAACTTGCTTAATTATATGCAAGAATGTGGGTAACCTGAATTTTTAATGCATATTTTTAAGGGAAAAAAGTCACCTGTAGATGCTGTAATTTAGGGAAATGCTTTGGGAGGGGAGAATACACAAAAATCAAGGCAGAAAATTTTTCAGCTATTCATATATCCTGCTTGTTACTTCCCTTGTGCTTCTCAGGTATGAAAGGACAATGCAGCAGGACGTTTTATTTCTCATCTGATTTTTTTGGTTTGTTTTTCAGATCCAACACAAGACTCATGTGAGCTTGCCACATCTTGCCCAATGGAATAGCTCATCCTTTCACTTCTGTGAGAGAAGAGATTTGGATTCTTCCTGGTGGCAGTGATCCTACCCAGTCACTGTAAGTCAGCCATCCTTCTCTCACAGCTGTGTTGCCCTCCTTTTGGGAAAGAAGAGGTTAAATTGCTGTGGAGCCTTCTAGCCTAGAGAGAGCATGATGACAGAAGCTGTCTAAGAAGCTTCCTGGTATGAAGAATCACTCAGTCAATGGAGAATGGGAGGGGTCTGCAGTGTAGCTGAGAAGGGGCAGCAGTTCTTCCCCTTTTGGGGTAAGACATGGTGCTTAATTAGATGTCTAGAAGAATAGAAGAAAGTAACAAAGAAATAGAATAGGTAAGCCTGAAGTTGTGCTTATGTAACCTTTTATTCTGCTTAGACAAGGGTAATTGTTAAAAAATACCTCAAAGTTCTGTTACCTTTGAGGGAAATGGGGAAAAAATACCAATTGTTGGGTTGTACTGTGTTTGGGCTCCCTTCAGTCCAAGGCTTTGGGGTTTTCACTGATCACCCACTGAGTCAGGAAGGGGGACTCTCACCCACTGCAGCACTGGACTGTGTGGTTTGTGTCTCATTCTGAATGCTCTCTTTAGACTGCAGCCAAATATAGGACTTGGGTAAGGTTGAGATTATGTTATCAGTGACACTGAAAAACTTCTTGTACTGCTGGTGGGATTTTTTGCCTGAGTGTTCACTAATTGTGAGATTTAGCACTGGGAGAAAACTCTGTCCTGAGTCATAATTCCACGGCACTTGTGGCATTTTATCTTCTCTAATAGTATGTAAATGTAGTCACAATGCATTCTGAATACTTAACGATTTCTCTCTTGGTGTAGAAATGTTGATAATGTATTTGAACTTTCTGGCTAGCTGCTTGGGCTGCATTTCAACTTTTAATGTTTGTATTTGTGCATGTGTTTATGAATATATCTATTCTTGTCCTTTTAAACCTGTAGGGACTAGATTAGTATTTTAGAGCACATAAGCTGGTTAGGATATTTTAGGCCTTATGTGCATGTAATTTACATATTTTATTGCAGTTTTGGAAGGCTGGGTGCTCTGAACTTTGCAGTTCTTATAGTCCTGTGCATAAATTGATGTTTTTAAAGTCAGTCTTGATAGACTTACGTGGATGTCATACTTGTAGACCAGAATAGAGCACTGCTGTTTGCACTAATTTCTTACTGCATTTGCACCTTTGTTTGTCCTAATCACTGTTTAAACTTGGTGAATTTTTAGGCAGAATCTCTGTTTCTCTTGTGAGCATGTAAAAGGTATCACTAGCTCTGTGGTGCTCAGGAGGAACTTGGTTTCCTCTGGAAAGCTGGAGATGAGTCATGAGAACTGAAGTACAGAGCAGGCACAAGGACTGAATCTTTGCTGGATGTGACTGCTGTAAAGCACATTAAAAACCACATATGTTTTCAGCTTCTCTAAATTAGAAGCTGTAAAGGTGTCAGTGGAGGAGAGCAAGGAGTCGAAAATACTTTCACTTGGTTGTTTCTGTTGGTAGGTACTGCCATGCTGCTCCAATGGAAGGTGCCCAGTTGCATAGGATCCTTTTACCTGTGAAGATAGTGGAGTTTATCAACACTATTATAAAACAGCTCACTGATAAAGTTGGGAAGTTTTATGTTTAAGTAGCAAGCCAAAGATTTTTTTTATTGCCTAATGACTTTCAAAACATTTCTGTACGAGGCAGAAATGAACACAGACCTGCCCCACCCCAGTGTGCAACGTGTGGCAATTTTATTTACAGAGGGGGTTCCTGTGGAACAGATAGGCTTGTGAATTCACATGGAGTCATGCAGGAAACCTGTGAAAAACTCTGGCCAAGACCTTATCTGCTTGTCCTAATCTTTCCAGTGTTCCCCATTGAAAGGCAGCTTGGATAGCAAGGGTGGTAGATTTACAGGATACAGAACTGACGGCATTTGAACAATTACAAAAAGGGAATTTTTCATTGCTCCTCTAACAGTGGCAGCAGAATACTGAAATGAGAATTAGGATTTACTTTAACAGTAATACTTCCATTTCCATACTGATGCAGTGCAATCCTGTTGGTGTATGTTCTTGGAATGCATTAATAATTTGTAACACCCTGTTTTTGAGATACATTAAATCTCACATTGACACATGGAATGATTTCACTAAATAGCTCTGTGTCTTTTGAAAAAGGAAAGAAACAGTAGCTGGTGCTCAAAGTGAATTCACCTTTAAGTGGCTATTTAAATTCATTTTTACAGGCTTGAAAATTGAATCTATGGCTGTTACAGAAGCAACTTCCATGTCACTAAGCCCTTAGAGGAATTCTTTACTGCTCTCCCAAATATAGGAAAATATAGTGAAAGAATGATCCCCAGTCCACATTTTTTTTTTTTAAAGAAACTTCATGGAAAACCTTGTGTATTCTGGTCTTTGTTGGTATTTTCTGTTAGTTTTGCCAACCTAAAATTCCCGCCTGAGTTCTTTGGTACAAATATTATGTACATCGACTATTTGGTTTTATCTCACTTGTGAAAGATATTTAATTTTACTTTTTAAGCTGAATATCAGCAGCTCAATGCTGTCTGCTGCTCTTTACTAATAGTGTTATATGAAAAACTCTTCATACAGAACAAAATTCTCTGTTAAAATACATCATTTAATACTTCCTCTGAAGGAAAATAGGCCAAATCTTAGCATGCATATGCTTGTAAATGCAAAAATAATATATGTACAACCCTAGTTTTTGTGTACAAGCTCAGAACTATAAATTTAAGCCACTTCTCTCAGATGTGTTTCTTTTGGAATTAGCTATGAATATTTGTACTAACTTGTCCAGTGAATAGTAGCATAGGTAAACCTCCTCCAAAAAAACGTGAAGAAGGGAAGAAAAAGCCGGTTTGTTCACTTCTTGTCTCACTAGTGGCTATTGAAACAAATCAGTTTTGTTATTTTTTAAGACCAAAACAAACTGTTACAGCTGAGTATAATGGATTGCATCTGTGACTGGGAGAGGTGAATAAGCAGGTTACCTACCTTATAGAAAGCATAATTTGTATATTTTAGTTTTATTCATAGATACTTTGGTATAAAACAGAAAACACCTGTTTAGACAGAGGAACTGTTTGAAGCAAGCAGACTGATGATTTTATACAATCTCAGAATAAAGTCATTTTTAAAGACTTGTTTCAGTAGAAAATAAGTGTGAAATTACAAAAAGGTGAATGAAATATACATCATAAGACAGCAGGGTATTATTTATCCTTTAAATGCATCTTTTAGGGCACATTGTTGCTTGTGCCAAACGTGTCAAGCTGATGTTTGGCTCGAGGTGGTGTGACAAGGTTGTGAGCTCCTCAGCCCTGTGGTGCCAAGGTGACAGACCATTCTCCCTGGATTAAGGGCAGACTATGCCACACACATGCAAATTCAGGTCTTTTTAATAGTTACTGCTTCCTACTTTGGCAGAGACCATGAACTTTAAGTGCTTGGAGTAGCTAATTAGCATAGCCAAAAGTAACTTAGGAGATCATGAGTCTTGTCTCCTGTTATGGAAATTTTCGATTCCTTAAGCTCAAATGCAGAAAAAAGTAGCAACTGCTGTGTGTCTGGTTGTTCCAGAGACAATCAGCTGGGTCACCCTTCCCATTTCAGCAGTGGGAACAAGTTGCCTTCTTACTGACATTGCAGTGAGGATTTTATGAAGTGAGATTCTGCATTCTGCTTACAGAAAGTGATACAGATAGTCCATATTCCTACACCAGTGAAAATGTTTGCATCACACCCTCGCTGAGCAGAAGCATGCACTTTTCATGAACTCAATCCTCTGATGTACAGAATTTTTTGCTTGGAAAAGCCAAAAGAACTTGCATCTTCTTTTAAGAGTAGCTCTAAGAGACTATCTCTGTCTTTTAGTAAATGCTTGAACATGTGCTTCTCCCAGACTTATCTTTTTTAAAAAAGATGGATTAGATTTTTCCTGTCTTTGCTTATGTAGACTCTGGTAATTTATTTGTCCACCACCTGAAGAATAAAATAAAGAAATAATATTAAAGAAATAATAGAAATAAAGCCACAGATACATCAGAAGGCAGAATTGTCATGTTTCAAAGGTGGCCTTTGAAATTAATTATGATCAACAGCTGTATAGCTTCAGGGCTCCTATGTGCAAAAGAAATGCAGGAGGGTGGAAGAGAAGGTTGCTGTTGTTGTTGGTGGGCTCCTCTAGTGTAGTAATGAGGATGTGAGACTGAATCCCCAATGCTGCCATGTGTAACAGTAAATGAGGGATGGATTTGGCCTCTAGTCACTGCTGTTTATTCACTGATTCCCAGTTTATTTGCCTTATACTCACATTTGCTTCAGGGAAAAGGTCATATTCTTGTTTAGTTCATAAGGCAGGTTCTCATAGCGCCAGGTACTTGAAGACAAAATGAAAATGAAATTGTTACCTTAGGTTGGAAAAGACTTCCTGCTAAGCAGAAAAATATTATGATTTTTGAAGTAGTCACTTCTCAAGGAGAAATAAAGATTAAAGGCTGAGTAAAATGTTAACAGTATAATTTTTTGAGCTACATGTATAAAGCTGAGTGGCTTTTTCGGTTTCAATCAGTGGGCTTCTCTTACATTGATGTGTTTAAGTTTTATCCTTGTGTACTTTCCCAAGAATGTAATGTCGTAGATTTTTTGTTGCACTTCTTATCAAACCATATAAGAGGGATGGAAAATGGACAAACCTGGTGAAGTATAAGTATCAATAGTGATGAATAGAGATATTTTTATGCAAATGTAAAATCTGCAGTATTTGTTTAATGAGTTTCTTTAACTTACCCAACTTTATGCATCTCACTCACAAAATGTCTGTTGTGGAGACATGTGCATAGCAAGAACTTTTCAGAATAGAAGCACATTCTCACATCAGCTTATGTTTCAAGAACATTAACATTCTGAGAGAAATCCAGGAAAGGTGTTACCTGATAGGAAGTAAAACACACTGGTAACTTGGAGACACAATAGTGAGCATCAGAGTAAGGATGGAAATAAATTGATGATAAAGTGATGGTGATAAAATGGTGAAAAAGCTTTAAGAAGCCTTCAGTGCAGCAGCATGTTTTGCTGTGACTTTCACTGCTTTTACCTTCAGAGAAGTCCAGGTGACTGCTCTGTCTTCAGATCTGGAGGAGACCTTGGCTCTGCTGCTGTATTTTTGAAGAATGGCAAGTTATTAAAGAAAGAAGTTTTTGATCTAAGACCAGATTTCATATGATGCTTTACCTTGAAAACTAGCAAAAATTTCATTTTTTTTCCCCCTCTTAAGTCATGCCCATGGTATGTTTGTCCCCTGGAGTTTTTTACTTGCAGTGCTTAAATATCTGAACAATTTGATGCCTGTCCACAGGTGTGCTTGAATATACTTCAAGCTGTATTTTATTTTAAACAGCAGGAATTATGCTTTCAGAAAAATCAAAGAAATTCAAGTTATTATTCTACTATAGAAGTCTAATAATAAAGGATTGATCAAAATGTTGATACTAGTCTTTCTGTTGCACAGCATTTGTTTGGAACTTTTAACAAGCTGTCAAATGATCCAAAAAGAAATAATTTTAATTATTGGGGGCACTTACATTAGCTAAAAGGCAGAAACTCTCAGCTGCTTGAATGGTCCAGAGGCAGCAGTACTCACTGTGGTGACAGTGGAAAAGCTGTGTGCTTCTGGTTGAGGGACACCAATGGAATTTGGTGTTGGTGATGACAAGGAGGACTGGAGAATGGCCCTGTCCCTTTGTGTGTGATTTTTTTCTTTTAATACCAGTTTTTATTGGGCAACAACTCTGCTTCTAAAGATTTCAACTCTTAATGTTGTTTCTAACACATTGTGATGTGTCACATGCCACTACCTGCTTGCTTTTTTTTTTTTTTGTCACCACTGGACAAGATGATAGTAACAGGTGGTTAGGAAAGTAAAATGTACCCTAAGAAAAGCTTAGTTTATAGCTTTACCCTTAATACCATTCAGCATCTGGCCAGCAGCTTTTGAGGGAAAACCTTTGTTTCAGGAGAAATAGGAAAAGCATTCATTGTTTAGTTCAAGCTTTGGGACTCTGAAGGAAATTGGATTTTCCACTCTATGGAGTGAGACAGGCTGTAAAATCTAGAACTTAAAAGTTCAGTGGGTTTTGATTTGTCATGAGGGTAGTATAAAATAAACATTTTCTATGCCTGTAATTGGCTGTTTGTTTTATCTTACACAAATTATAGTTTATACTTCACCTTTAACATTTTTACATGTGGTTTATGTTTTGAGCTAGAATTGTTGGTTTTTTGTTTGCTGGGTTGTCTTTTTTTCCTCTTTTTGTTTTTTTGGTGCCATACAGCTATTGAGGAAATCTAAAAGAAGGCACTAATTAAGAGGTGGTGCTGGCTAAGTGACAGCTGTTAAAGGCATGACTCAGCATCTCCTGCTGCAACTAGCTTCCCCTGCAAGTTGTGAAGTCTCAATCTATCCTGTCTTTGCAAAATCCTTGGTGAAGTGCAGGTGACCAGGGTGCAGGGGCTGTGTGGTGGGTTGGCAGCACCTAAGCCGCCCTGTCACTCCCCTCAGCTGGATGGGACAGAGAAAATGGAGTGGAAGGTGCATCGGTCAAGGTAAGGACACACAGAGATCACTTAGCAATTGCTGTCATGGGCAAAACTGAGGGAAATGAATGTAATTTAATGCCTGTCAAATATGGGGTCATGAGAAATAAACCCAAATCTTAAAACACCTTCCCTTTACCTCTCCCTTCTTTCTGGGCTCAACCTCCAAATCCTTTCCTAGTGAGCAGGGAGTGGGGAATGAGGGCTGTAGTCACATCATCACACATTGTCTCTACTGCTCTTTTCTCCTCAGGGGAAGGGCTCCTGACTCTCTTGCCCTGCTCCTGGATGGGGTCCCTCCCATGGGAGATACTCCTCTAGGACTTCCTCCTTTCCATGCACTGCTGCTCCAGCATGCAGAGTCACAGAACTTGTGCAGTACTTCTGAAATGGGACTGTGGCTTTAGGCTGGAGGCCCTTTTAGCAGTACCTTGTAAGAAACAAGGAACCACTAATGCCATCTTTGCCTGGGTGGCCGGCTCTGTGTGGGATGCTCCAGCTGTGCTCTACAGGCTATTCACTGCAGACTTGGACTCAGTGATCCTTGTGGGTCCCTTCCAACTCAGAGTATTCTGTGATTCAATTGTCACTTGTGGGAAGATAAATTCATGGGTTTTTTTCACTTACATAACCATGCATCACATTTCATTTAACTTATAGCCCAGAAATCTGACTGTAATGCACTGGATATGATGTGTGCATTTAAAACACAAAGGCACTGTCATAGAGAAAATAAATGTGCATAGTAAGACTTGATTAAAAAGGGATCATTAACACTTGAACAAGGTGCTAGTATCACTTCAGATGCATATATAGAAAACATGAGTATTAATATGCAATATACCGATATATCACTATACCTATACTTTGCATAGGTATTGGAAATGAAACAGTTTTAGGATCACCAAGAATTATGAGGTTTGCCATGGAAATGCAGCAGAAGTTCTTAGCCTGATGGATGGAACAAAGCTGGTGAAGGTGTATTTGGAAGAGAGGAAGGCTGCAGACCCCCTGAATGCCCACCTGAGGCAGATGGCAGGCTGATTGACCTGGATACAGGGGCCAGCTCAGAAGGCCCAGCCATGCAGGTGCTGAGGGAAATGTCCAGATCTGAGTCTCTGCAGTGAGTCAGAGCTCAGAGGCCTCTGCCTTTGCTTCCAAATGTGCTGCCATCAGTCTGGTGTAATCTAATAGACAGTGACCTTTAATTGCCTTTTGGCCTTGTGGCATCAAGCTGCTACTGCCACAAATGACAACCAGTAAAATTCCTCTCATTAGACAGCAGTGAACAAGGGTTAACATGATAGGAAGATGTATTTTCTTATATAAAGAATATTTCATTGCTATCACAAAAGCATCCATATGACTGCATGTGTTTGAATTTCAGAGTATTCTAAAATTGTGAAAAGTAGCATTGTTGCTACTTACCTATTTAAGCTAGCAGTTGCAAAGAACTTCTAGTTCAGTATGTTTAAAGGAAGATCAAATGGAAGACTGCTGAGTGGTTTTGGATAAATTGTGGCAACTCAGTTTGGATTGTTTGCTTTCACCTGGTTTATTTAATTTGCTACCTGTGAAATACCCTGTTTCTGTCCATGGGCACATGAAGGCTCATTTATGTTGTTGGAATAATGTCTCTCTGTTTGCCCAGCTGAAGAAAAATCAGGCCTGCAGCATCCCTGAAAGTGGTTCGGAATCTAAAAAACAGTGGTTGCTTATGTACAAAATGTTAATTGTCACTCTGCTCTCTTCAGACATAACTAATGTGTGACTTAATTTAGATATGTTAACTGAGAATCATTATGTTCACAGGGGAAGTAACGCATTTGTCACATGTATTTACTTTCTCATGCTTAATGCATGACATCCAACTTGACAATTCCTGCACTTGTTGGTGAGTTTAAGCTCCTTAGATTTACTGTGTAAGGTGGTTAAGCTGCTGGTTTTAACTTCCAAATGCCTAATGCTTTTTCCATGTCCTCACCTAGCTCCAGAAAAGTATCCCTGGCATGGACAATGGGGCAGGGAGGAAGACAGAGAGAAATTGAGCTCTTCAGACTGCTAAAAGGAAATGTGAACTCTGAGCAATTCGTGAAGTCCCCAGGCAAAATTAATATAAAGTCATATTCCTGTGCACAAGGCAGCAGCATTTATTGGAAGCTTTAATTATTTTAAAGCACTGTATGCTGGATTTGTATGAACAATCTGTAAGAACAAATAACAGACTTGTCAAAATTAGTTGCTGAATGCCATGGGGAGCAGAAGCAAATTTACATTCCAATTTTGGGAACAATACTGAAATTTTGACTAGCTTGGCAGTTGGTAATAGGTCAAAATTTGTATTTCTGGGAATGCTATCATTTATGTGAAAGAAAAATGTGAAGTGTGAAAGCTGTTACTGCAGGTTTGGGTCTAAATGAGCTTCACCTTAGGGTAGCTGTTTTAGGAAGCATGAAGATGCAATCAGCTTTCACTGGATGCTGTTCAGAGCCTGGTATGTGGCTACCATTTGTCCCATTTTCAAAATCTTTTTACAAAAACCTAATGTGCTAAAAGGAGAAAAACATAAGGAGAGGGATCAGAGCATTCTTCTTAGAGTAATTCAGTAACTTTTTTGTACTTAATACAAATATAAATTATTTACATTTTTATGTATGCACTTCAAAAATGATCTGTCACATGGCTCTAGTAGTAGTATTTTAATTCAATTGGCCAAAATGACCACTTGGAATACAGCATCAGGAAATGCTTTGTGCTGTACTGTATTTTTTGTTACCTCTTAAAAGTGTGATACCCATTCAGGTTGGTAAGCAATCTATTCCCAAAATCATCTCTTGTGATGCTGGAGGGTGGCAGGAGATCCTGCTTGTTTTGTCACTGTTTTTCATAGTTAAATAGTGACTTGGAGCAGTCATCACCCTCACTGTGATCTGCCTAACTGGTATTGTAAAATCACTCTAGAGAACAATTTTTTGCTTTCTCACCCTGGGAGCCATATGGGAAGATTTCAACAACACCTCTTTTATTATTCCCACTGTTAGTGTGAGTGTCCTCCTCTGGAAGAGGATTATAATGAAGGATCTCATGGGGCTGGTGAGCAGTCAGGTGAGTCAACAGGTTAGAGAAGAGCCTGAAATAGGAGCTGGGGCACTGCCAGCTCCCGTGGCCACCTTGTTTGTTGGCAGCTAGAACAGACAGTGGGTTGATTTTCTTATTTTTTGAGTACTGAAGAGAGGACTGTCAAACTTCACATGCTGATAATGTAGCTTCTCCAAATGTCATACTTCCAGCTGCCATTGGCCATTCCCAGATTTATTTTTAGTGGGATGGTGTGTGTGAATCCTTGTTATTTTGGTGTAACAACACTTCAGATTTTGGGGGTTTTGGACATATTTTTTTTATGTGATCTCAAAAATAGTATAGCATGTTAGGAGAAATAATTGGGTGCATTTTTGTATGGAAATCTTAGGGGCTTTTTACCTAAATTACCATTCACTCTAAGTATTTTCACATTTCTCCTCCAGCTCCTCGTTTTCTACGTACATTTAATTTTTTGACCTTTTCACAATTAAACATGTAGAACAAAAGAATGAAAGTCAGTTCAATGGTTCTGGTTTAACTGCCTGTATTGCACAGGTGTATTTTTTTCTACAAGGCAGTGTGAGTTATGACAATGCTTTAATGTCTCCAAATGTCATGTTTTTCAGTCAAGGCTGGATGAAAACTTTCTGAATAGAGTTTCAATGTTGAACAGCCTTTGAGAAGACAATTTTATGTCAGAAGTCAAATTTTATGTCCTGAGCTTTGTAAAGGTGTTTTCCTCCTTTATGCATTCTATATTTTATATTATTAGAAATATGTTCTTGAATAAGTATCTCAAAGCTTTAATGCAAAAAGTATTACTTGGTGGCAAAATGGTAAAAAAAAAACATATTCAATGAAAGATTAATACTAGTAAAAGTTAAGAGAAAAAAATGTAGGTCAGCATGGGTGAAGTAGGCGTGAGTGCCATCTGTTAGGAAAATAGCTTGCAGTATTATGTTTCCTGCAACTTCATATGTTGATGTTTTAGTCATTTTAGACATTTTTATTAAAAATCCCAAACCTTTTAATGTCTTCTTCTAAGAAATTGCTTTGTTCTACTTTCCTTTTCAGAAATTCATCAAGAGAGTTACATGAAATAAGACTTGTTAAGTATTGTCAGAACTCACTTTATGCGCTGTCCATAATTAACCACAGCTTTGATTTGTTTTTGTTTTGCAAGTCCTGATGGTCTAGCAGAGCCAGTGCCATATGTCAGCAGCTTAAAAACTAACACAAAACTGATGGAGGATTGGAAGGAGAGTAGAGAGAGAAAAGGGAGTGACTGGTGGAACTCTTTTAATATTTAGCTATTTAAGGGGAATCTACATCTCTTGTGAAAACTTATGTTTATTTCTGGTTTTATAGCCTATAATTAAAATCCAGCTTGCTGGTTGCTGTTCAAGTACAACCAACCTCAAGAATGCTATTAAGCAACAAAAATGTTGGACTGTACACATTACAAAACTCTTAGTGTTGTTGTCTGCCATCTCTATGGCCTGCTTGCAGTGAGTGGAGCTGAACTAAAAAATTATTTACTAGAATTGTTACTACTTAGAAATAAAAAATCTGGATAGTTTATTTGTACCACTCTTTCACTGAGCTCAAATAAATTTCTGTGTAAATTATTCATTCTCTCATGTTGCTGAGGCATCCTAATTAAAACCTTCCATCTTTTAAACCTCTAAAAATACTTGAGAATCAGAGCATAGCTAAAGCTTTTTTTAATCATGGGGTGTTTAATTTGTATTTAATTAAATTCAAATAGATAGTTGCTAGCTTGCACTAACCAGAATCTAAATGTAAAACTGGAGGCAGAACTGTCTGGATCAATTGAAAATAACACTACTTCCATTTTCCAGCTGGTGATGACCATCCCAAAGCAAAGTGTGTGAACTACTTGCTGTGACAAAAATCTTGCTTTACTGAAGTGGAGCAGAGAGGGCTCCTGTGATTTTTTTAGTTTTGTATTTGTTTATTTTTTGTCAGGGAAACTACTGATCTCCAGGAAAGGACCATAACAAATTGCTTGGGAGCAAGAATTTCTTTAATTACTTTGGCAGATTTGAAAGTTAATATGATTTTGAGCTCTAACCCATCAATGGAGGCACTCTGAGCTGCTACTGAGACCCACAAAAGTTCTCAGCAGCTTTGTGTTAACTCTGAGCTCTACTGCTGGAGGCAGGCCATATTTTTACATTGGGACGTCATATTGTAGTGGACTTGTATAAACAAACTTAGTGCATTAAAACTCTTTGGGTCTTCCTTGTTCTGGGCTGTCTGTAATAGTCACATTACTACTTTTTTTCTGGCTAATCTCTGAACTTGCTTTTAGATTTTTTATCCTTGTAGCTAGTCAGAGGCAGGGCAAGGTCTGACATGAAGTCACTCACTCCAAGATGGACCTTCTGATCTTCCCAAATACAGATTTGCAATTTCTGCAACTTCATGTTTAGTTTTTTCCATTTTTGAGGGCAGAAGTTCTCTTACCAGCTCTATCCAAGTTGAATCTTTGTGGTAACCCTAGTTGGATTTGTCTTCCCCTCCTGCATTTCAGAACTTGAGGACATGATGGTGGGATTGCATCATTTGAGGTGGGGAGAGGATCCCCTGTTTGGTTCTTTGCTGTTCAAGAGCTGCCCTGTTAAGCAGTCAGAGACCCTCACTTTTGGCCTGCATCTTTTTTTGTCTGACCCAGCTGTTGTGATTGATACTTTCCCATTTATTATTAATTAGGCAAAGCATTGCATGGAGTCATTCAGATTTATAACCTGTATTCCCACATCTTGCATCTCTCTGCTTCTTGGTCTCTTCCAGTTCATCTTTTCCCTATGCCACGAAGATAATGTTGCAGAAAACTTGATCCATGGAACCACTTTCCTGGTTCCCATTGTCAAGGTGTTCATTACAAGCATAAATATGAATGGATTTAAGAGCAGATGTGATGCAGAATCTTCCAAGAGTGTGGTGCTGGCATCTGTGACTCCTGGTTCCTGTCACCTGCATACATGTATGTGGGTCATATGTTTCCAGGGAAAAGGACAGCTGCAGGCATCCTCCTGTCTGTCCTGGAGGAGCTCCTGCTAAAGCCTTAACAGTTTTAATTTGTATTTATAATGAACACATTTCTCTGAGAGATGTAGATTAGATATTCAGAAGAAATTCTATTAGGGTGGTGAGGCACTGGCACAGGCTGCCCTGAGAAACTGTGTGTGTTCCAACCCTGGCAGTGTTCAGTGCCAGGCTGGATGAACCTGGTCTAGAGGAAGATGCCCCTGCCCATGGCAGGGAGGTTGGAACTGGGTGATCTTTAAGATCCCTTCAAGCCTAAGCCATTTGATTCTGTGGTTCTATGTGTACTTGTTTCCTTCATCCGGGCGTTTGGTTTGTTCCTTTTTTTTAATTGAAAACTTGGAATTAGTAAACTCCTACCTTTTGGCATTAATAATAAAATTTCTTAGTACTTGTAGTACTAATTGTTCTCAGGATAGTTTATATGTTATTATTTCCCTCGGTGCATTTCTAAAGTGTTGGTATTTGTTTGCACATTGTGTGTTTAGAAACACAGCATTAAGAAATTAGTGGCCTCTCACCTAAGGTGGTGTTAGAGTTAACACTGATCTGCTGACAACTACCTGCCCTTGTTCAGAATGCCACACACCTCTTTTGTGGTTTCCAGCTCTCTTAATATGAAAGACCTTCTGGAAAAAAAAAATCTACATAATATTTAAAAGAAAGCTGCAGTGCTACATACATAAATACTAATGCTGTAAAGTACATGAAAAGGGCATCCTGGAGTGGACTTAAGAGACAGAAGCCTCTAAAGTTATGCTAAATTGATCAAGAAGAAATACAAGATTTTTATTGCTCGTTGTCATTTCACTTTATAAAATGTGTAAAAAATTTCCATGCATCCTAGGAAGAACTGAATCTTGTTACCTCAGTTATTAAAGTTAATAAGATTTAAGTTTTGAAATAATAGGCCTGCTTACAAAGGAAAAATATGAAACATTCTCAAAGGAAGTGCTGGTTCCTTTGTATCTTTTTTCTTTTAGCAATTAGTGATATACAGGACAAATGACAATTCCCATGTGTCATAGAAAAACAGGTTTCTTAGTGGGAGATTAAAATTTTTGTTTTGTTCATTTTTTTGTTTGATGTTTTTCATGGTTTAGTTTGGTTTGTTTTTTGTTTTTGTTTTTTTATATTTAGAAAGTAGATGATGCCAAACTATGAAAGGTAAAAGAGCACATCAAAGAGGACAAAACAGGATCCTGCTTCTCTAATGAACATGTCTAGCTGTTCTGCATGAGATAAAGGATATATAGTGTGTTTGCTGTTCATTGCACCCTCATGATATTTTCCTTCAGACTTTGGTGAGCATCATGCCTGGGCCACTAAACTCTTTAGTATTTCTATTTGCCACTCCACTTGAAACCAGAGGTGACTGGGTTTGTGTTTCTTTCTCCATAGTTAAAACCAATAAATGTCACCTGGTTTAATAAAATATAATGTTTAATGTTGGCCTTGATGGATTTATGGATCTCACAGCATTATGCAGTTCATGAGGTCACAAAGAGCCAGTCTGATTCAAAGTTACACTGATGCCTTCAATGATTTGACAGAAAAGTGGTGTCTTTTGCTTGATGTGCAGACAGTTCTGTCTTAAGATCTTGATCTACTACATCCTGGCAGACTGACAGATATTTGCAGAGCTGACATTGTGCATATGAAAACTGAATCCAGGACAACAAACAGTGTGTATTTCACTAACACTTTAGCAATTGTGACTGCAGTTTTGAAAAGGAATAAGCCTCAGGGCACAGTGAAATATCTTTGTTTCAGTGAACAAAGCAAAGCTTTAAGTAGTAAGAGCAGAAAAATGAAAGACAACCAAGCTCCTTCCAAATGTTTCCCACTCAGGGATGTTATTACTAAGAGATGGGCCTTTCCAAGGCTTTTAGTACAGACTGTAAAGTGATACCATGCACCTGTTCTTTTCCTTACTGAAGATGATAAGAAGCTTGTCCCTCTCTTTTTTATTGCCTGATCATGTTTTGTGAGGTTTCTCTAGCTGAGCAGCAGTTGAGTGCGAACAGCCCCGCTCCCGGTGTGTAGTTTGAGCAGAGCGAGGACTGCACCCCGTTAGCCCTGCGGTGTGCAGCGCACCTGATCCCAGCCCAGGGTTTGATCCCAGCTCACGAGCTGCTGTTTTGTGCTCCACCCTCTCGGCAGGGAGGCTGTGGACGCCTCTTTCAGCGGGTCACAAGTTGTTTCTGGTGTCCCCCAGCTTTTGGCTGGCTGGGGAGGTGTTGAGCCCTGCCAGGAGTGGGACGGGGCCCCTGCGGGTCCCACTGCTGAGGCCTGAGCTCAGGCAGGCCCTTGGCAGGCCTCCTCCTGAAAGGGACGGGGAGAGAAAAAGAATTTTCATCCTTTAGAACCTGACTGTGGGCTAGGTTAGACCTGTTAGTTTTGATTCTCAGCCGTGATTGAAAGTTGGGTGGAAAAGGTAGTAAGACAGCTGACTAATTATGTAAAAATACTGCTATTACCGTGTGTATTTTCTGTGTCACTTGCCATCAAGACTTTTAACATGTCTATCTAGTTTATATACCCAGTAAGTTTGGGTTTTTGGTACAAGTGCAATCTATCACAGATCTCCTGGGGAGATGGAAACAGTGTCAAGAGTATGCATTTAAAATTAATCATGTCATGTGCAATATTATAGTCAGTTTCTGTGGCAGATGTGAGAAAAAGGTGGTATTTTTATATGTACTCATATTTCAGGATACTGAATGACCTGTTTCTAAATTTAAATAAGATTTTTATAATGTAAGGATTGAATTATCTTGGATATCTCTAATGCAAGGATTGACTTATTAGTGAAACAGCAAATATTTTCTTTGCTGCCAGAAGGTCTAATTAGATTGACATTGAAGCATGTTCTTTGATGTCTTGGGATGTTCTACTGGATTGTTTTTGGGGTTTTGTTTTGTGGTTTGTTTTCTGTGTCTGTGGTTTTGGAGATTTTTTGCTTTCTGTTCACTGGAACATACAGGATTTTCTTTCATCAAGTGATGAACATTATGTATGATAAGCAATCTCTTGTCAAATGCAGTATGTTTGTTGTTTGTCTAGCTTTTCCCCTTTCCCTCTCTGTCTGTCTCTCTTGATTAGACAATTAGGAGAGTTTTCTTTGAACTAAATTTTCCTCTTTTAGGTCAGTGACACAGCATGATTAAATTACTACAAAAGCCTCCTTAAGGAGACAGGCTAGATGGAACTGTTTCTTTGCATCACAGACTGCTTCCAAGTAGCATTTTCTCATGGCTGATGCAAACATCTGCTCAAGAGAAGTTGTGATTTGGGTGATCACTTATCTGATGGAAGGCAGTTCTGAAATGCTTCCTGTTATTGTTAGTCTCCCTAAGCTGTTTGAACCTTTGCTTTCAAAGATAGGTTTAATAACCTATCAGTAAGAGTTGTTTTAAACTGCTTTGTGTTTGTCTCTGCAAGTTTTCTTTAGTAAAGAGAATAGCCAGTAACAGAGCAGGATTCATGTGCTTTGGCCTTCAGTAGTGTGAATCTTACAGTAATTGAGGAACAGCAAGTACCTGCCTTGGAAAGACATCTCCCATGGTTGTATGTGGTGTATCTGTAGCCTATAAATAATTCTTTCCTATCTTGAGCCAGATAAAACACTGATATAGATTAAAGCTGGCAAACTGAACTATAACTGAAAGAGACATGAAAGCAATACCAGGAGAAGACTATTGCTTTGTTTATCCAGGCAGATGTGAGTGAATGTAATTTAATAATAGCTGCAGAGCAAAGGTTTCAGCACAAAGTCTTTGTTAATTCTGTGAAAAGTCACTCAGCATTGCTTGCAACTCTGATTTGGATTGCTCAGTTCCATGCTTGCTGTATCCACCTGACTCTCATCAGGCTTTATGTTGTTACTATTCTTCTATCCAAAAAACCTTAATTGACTACAGAATGAGATGTACACTTCCAGTCTCGCTTCTCAAAGTCTCTAGTGTTCCTTCACTGCTGAATCAGCTTTGAAGCAGCTGTTAAGGCTTTACTTTTCCTCCAGAACCATGGCAAAAATAATTGCATAATGTTGATGGTTTTTTTACTGCAGTTTTACATTTTTTTTTCTGAATTTCCCTTCTCTTCTTTTGTGAGATGTAAAAAATCTTTGATTTTTCTGTAAGCTTATTGTTTTCAGAGTTGTGAGAGATGACATGAACTGCAAGGCTGCTTTGAACCTGTGCAATTTTAAAGGTTTGAGGACAACCTGGGATGGTACTTATTAAAAAAAAGAATCGTATTCCTGTTTTACATATTATCATATGTTTACATTATCTTTAATTGTTGTAGAATGATAAGGCTCTTAGTAGCAGATGATAAGTAGAGATAAGTGCTGTTTATCATCTTATGGTGTAGTAGCTCTAACCAATATTTGATGCTCATGTATTTTTAATTCTTCAAAATGCACCTGGTGAGGTCATTTGCAGAGGCACTCTTGGCCTACTTCTGCAGCTGTTGGCTTTATAGAAAAGAATTAGGGCAATACTTAGCACTTGTGAAAATTACTGTCCTAAATTTATTTGGATTTGCCTCAGCCTCACACCTTTGAGTTGTCTTTGTTGAATAGACAAAAGTGGCCCTGTGTGCTCCAGAGAAATGTGGGAACAAATACCGTTCTGAGGCCACCCTGTGGCATGGAAAGGAGCAAATTTTAATGAATCTGAAGCAATTGTATCATGATGACCTTAAAAATCAGTTTTAGTTGCAATCTTCTCTTCATTAGCATAACACTGCATTTTATGCTTTCTTTAATGTTGTAATTGCTTTTATACCTGGTGACCTTAATTTCCACAGGTATTGCAAAATATCATTTACCCTAGAGAGGCCCAGTCACCACTGCTGTAAGCCAGTCAAGTTGGGATGCAGGATCAGTGTTTTCTCACTTTCCCAGAAGAATAAGTGAGTTATTGTTCAAGGGCAGCCACAGTTTTCTTTTTTCTCTTCTAAACTTGAAGAAAATTTTTAAAAAGGAGCACAAAATTGTTGCTGGAATACATAGCAGTTTTTGCAGAGGAGTTGGGGCCGTGATAGTTATTCACATACACTTTTTCATGCTCAAATCTGGAAGTCTCAAGGTAATAAGTTAAATTATTACCTTGGGAAACACCTATAGAATAAAGCACTTTGGAGAGAGGACATATTTTTCACTCCTGAATTCTTCAGGGCTGGTAAGAAAAGCCTTTCATCCAGCCCATGCAGTAACTCATTTGAAGGAATAAAGGAAAATGCAAAACCCCCACTTTAGAAGTAGACTGACAAAATACTTCAGGTATGCTCTGCTGGATTTACCTCACCTGTCACCTGCTCCTTCTTCAAGCACCTCTTGTTGGGTAGTGAGTCATCTTCAGCTCATTTGAATTCTGGAAACCTGCCCATCACACTCTTTTTGATTCCAGAAGGACAAATGACATTGCTGTAGGAGATCTTAAGAACTTTCTTAGTGTCTCTGACGTCAGTGTCAGCAAGTGGAGCAGTGCAGTGAAGCTGGATCCTTGTAGTCAATCACTTAGGAAGAAGACCTTACATCAGCCCCTGCATAAAACTCCTCAGCACTAGCTCTAGTCTGGTGTTGTACTTTGAGCACTGGATGCAGTCCTGGAGCACAGTTAATCCAAAAGGGATTTGGCTTCCATGTTCCAAGACTGCCCTGCAGTGCAGACCTTGTTATTACAGGAGATTTGCAGAGGAAGCCCCCTTTTGCTCTGTCCTAAAACATTGGTGTAGCCAAACCTTGAGTTCATTTAGACTCTACACCAGAAATGTGATGATAGAAAGATTCCTATGATTACATGGCTTTTCTCTGTGCTGAAGTCCAAGAGACCTCTAGGGGTTTTTTTGGGTTATTTGAGACTTCTAGGACTTTGCAACTATTGTGCTGTGTGTTCAAACAAGCAAAGGACATTGTATATTTTAAATTTAGTGTGTCCTGGAGATATAGCCAGTGCTTTTTGCTGCAAAAGTTTCCAGTGCTTTTTGCTGCAAATCAGAGTCTGTTTCTTGCCATGAGCTCTGCTAATCACTGCCAAAATGCCAGATAATCACCAGTGAAAGCTAGAGGGGCTCATTCTGAACAAGAGCAGTGAAGAGAACAGGGATTTATCTGAGCAAAGTGTGTTTGCTCAGAAGCAGAACACTTGCTGCCTGGTTTTAAGGGGGTGTCTGAACAATGTTTGCAGGAAGAGTGTTTCTGTTCTTGTAAATACAGATGTTACTATTAAACTGTTTTGCTGAATGCATCTTGCAAGTAAGGAAGAAAGTTATCCTTTATATTTACACCATAGTGAAAGACCTGAGATGCTTCTATTCTAACCTGCTTTAAAAAGAAAATGGAGATAAATCTAAACCTGTTAAAAATATTTGTTCTTAATGAAATGCCACATAAAATTATCTTCCAGATGGAAAGTGACCATGCCTTCTCCAAAATGCACTGCTCCTAACCTCAGTCATAACTTCAGTCTCAATTTGCGTTGGGCCCAAATCACAGACACCTTGCTTGCCATTGCTGTTCTGGGGTTTATTTTGGCCTTCATTGTGCTCACTGTCTGATGGTTCCTGGAATATTTACCAAGCTGACTCATCTTCACTCTTGGAAGAACCCCAGGAGAGTTGATTTCTCACCTCACTTGTGGAGGTTGGCGCTGTAGAACAGATTTGTTCTGGAGGTTACAGAGTATTTCTTACTAGGTAAAGTAAATGCCATGAGGAGAGATTGTGTTTCAGGTGAAAAGAGGGCATGTTGATTGAGATGTTACAGCAAACTATATTGCCAGAAGGCCCTGTAGGTTGGAAAAGGTTTCTGTTCAGAAGATGGATGCTTCAGACTACAGCTGCAGGGAGAGAGGTTTTCTGCTGCAGAGTGCCGTCTTCATCTTGAATATAGCACCTGGTTTTAATCTTGTGTTCTGGATGGTTTTTCTTATCTGTGGCTTTTGATGTATTTTTGTTTTGTTTTTAAGGAAAATGAATTCTTAAGATGCACAAAATATTTTACTAGGGATCTGACATTACTGCTTCTCTTAGAATAGAATTTAAGGCTTTTCAAGGAAAAAATGAATGGCAAACTTCAATAATCAGTGATCCCAGCTCAGGACTGTTGTGACAGTGCAAGTGAGGGAACTGTGAAGTAGTGCCTCCCTGTTTCAGCAATGAAATCTCTCTGTGGAAACTTCCTTACCTTTATCACTGATTGTTCTTGGACTCTTCCTAATTGTGAATTCTTTGTGTGAAGCAATAAGATTTGAGGTGTTACACAATTTATATTGCCACCTCAAGTTTTGGAAAGCATCACTCTATTGTAGTGTCCTCTGTTTGTTTGTGTTTTGGGTTTTTGTGTTTTTTTAAAAAGTATTCAGTTACCATGACAGCTTTTACCCACGCTGGAACTCTGTTACTGGGAGTTCCTGGCATGGCTTGTATTTGCATGTGCTGCGGGGAGCACTGTTATTAAACAGACTGTTAATTATTCTTCCAGTCACTTGCTGAGACAACTGATGTGACAGTAGATAGAGCTTTCTGATTCCAGGTAAAAGTGCCCATGCACAGCTCTAGGCAGCTAAGTTTTCATGCTCACTACTTTTAGGAATTACTCTTTTATGTAGAGAGGGTTTTTTCCTTATAACATGAATCCATGCTTGGTTGTTTAAATTATCAAGGAACAGAGAAAAAGAGACATTTATTTAATTACACCATCATTTTTGGTGGCATTTTATTGGATGTTTGCCTCTTACTTTGGATCTATTTTGGGCCATTTCATATAGATATTTATGACTTTCTTTGTGGGTTTTTATTAATTTTTAAAATTAATTTATATCTCTAAAAAGATGCTTGATACTGTACTTTGTCCTCTGATTAAATAGCAATAATTAAAATGTTTTTAGGATTCAAAATTTATATCATTCCTTTTTGAGACTTTCAAATTTATCTTAAAGTGGTTGTTCAATTTATTTCTTATAAAATACAGTTATGTGCTCAGCTTGTGTTAACCAAAGGCTTTATTATAATTCATGCTAGAATGTGGCAGCAAGACACAGCATCTGATAATCTGTTGTGTTTTTTTTTCTTTTCCCTTTTAGGAGTTTTCATGGGGTACAGATCATGCCACTGGACTGCATTTGGATAAAGGATGAGTTTGGTGTTTCATTGAGGAGTCTTCCAACACATTTTCCAAATTACCTTTTAATGGTGTTCTAAGTGAGCTTATGTGACACAAACAATATTGGATCATGAGTGAAGAAAAAAACTTTGGTGCGTCCCAGAAGATGTTGTCTCCTTCAAGAAGTACCAGCAGCTGCTCCTCCAAACAGGGAAGTCGACAGGTACTTTGTCACCAAGCTGAAAGCATTGCTAAGATTGGCTGTTACTTTTTTTCTTAGATATCTGCAAATCTCTCAAACCTTGTTTTCCTGTTGCTTGCTTGTTTTATTTCATCACTTCTTTGCTTTCCTCTCTCTCTTATCTTTTTTTTTTTTTTTTTTTTTGTTGGTAGCAGCATCTTGTTTTGAGTCAAATGCATTAAACACACATTACTGAATAGCAGGCATGTGTAAAACTGGGATGCTTACAGTGAATTTTGATTTCTATCTTATTGTATGTATGGTGTCTTTATAGTGAAATAGAGGTGCTGTAGCATCTTGGTCTCAGTGGTTTGATCCTGAAATACCAAATCTTTTCTGTTAGGCACTATTTTTGTGGTAGAAAATTGTGTAACTGCTCTGTTTATTTCAAGTTTCCAAGGAAAGGTGTGCATGGATGTGTGAAAGATAATTCATTTTTCATGAACCTGACCCAGGGCTTCTTTGAATGCCCATTTGTGCTGGTTTTTGCTGTAGAGCTGCAGATAGCAAAATGAGCATTTGTGTAACACGATGCTTCTGCGTGCCAAATGTGAAGGTTGCCTTGTTTCCTGCTAAGAAGTTGCTTCTGTTTTCTGTAAACCTCTCAATTTCAAAAGACCTGTCTACAAGTGTTTGCACCTGACAGGTGAGGCTGCTGAAGACAGCTTTGTTTGTGGGCAAGAAATGCTGACCTGCAGCTGCACTGAGAATTAAACTTAAATGTGCTCAATCCATGTTTGCAAAGTCATGAGCGAAGTGCTCAGCATAAACTTTTATCTGTACAAGTGCTGGCTTAGTGGAGCTCTTGGAAGCTGCCTCAGGCAGATATTTTAATTGGAATTGAGCATCCCAATCCCCCAAAAGCTTTGGAGCCCTCAGCTGTGTTTTGAAACAGCAGCTGCTCTTCTAGGACTTCTGGCCCTGCTCATGCAGTTGGCAAGGCAGACAAATGTCTAAACCATTTATGACTTTTGAAGTGCTGCACTTGTGAGAAATGCTGTGCATTTCTGAAATACTGAACAATAGAATCCTTGCTCTCAGGATGTCTTTTTTGTTTTCCTGCAATACCATTTTTTATATCCTCCATATGAGATTACCTTTGAAAAGTATAATTTAAAAGATTTGGTATTGTCTGTTCAACAGTTTGTGTCTATCAGGTGTTATCATTTATTATGTAAATAATTGGATTTAAATGAGTATGACTAAGTTCACTGGTGTGTAGTACAGCCAATGTAAGGAACCATAATAATGCCATTTATTTGCCCTTTCCATCTGTATATTAGTTTAAATGACAATGCTTTAGGTGTTCCATTAAGACAACAGCAACCATCTAAAGTTGTATGAAATGGTTAAGAATCCCCTAATCAAAAAAGGACCACATGTACAATAACCTTCAGGAGCTTTTGTTCATTTGTTTGGATTTGTTTTGGTGTTTGCTTCAAAATCCTGGTAGAATAGTGGGATGTAACACTGTTACTGATACTTTTTAATTAAAACTATCCTGAAAGTTTAAATGATGTTGCTAGGTGCTGTGCAGGTTAGGGAGTGACATGCAATGATTTGATATTCTTTTCTTTATATTCCAGCTCCATGGAGGGCTTCTTATTCCTCCTTCAAACACTTGCATCCCTTGTGCTCATGGCTTGTGGGTTAGTGACAGATCTTCCTGAGGGGTGCTTCTCTCTGTGCTGCTGCTCTGATGCAGTACTTCTTTGAATCTGATTAAGTAGAAATAAGGTCTGACCATTGGGAGGGGAACAAGAGTTGGAGCAGGATAAAATTTGCCCAGAAAAATAGCAGGATTGAATTCTGAGCCTCTCTGAATTTCCTGCATGCAGACTTTATTGCTGGTGTATGCCAGCACCAAATAGGTGATCTGAGGCTGGGATGTGGAGGCACAGTAGTGCCAGGCTGCTGTGTCTGCTAAAGTTTAGTTCCATGTTGGAGGACTGTTTGTGGGATTCCTGTCATGCAGAAAATGAGCCACTATGCTAGAAAGGAGTTGACTTAAGCAGGCTGCAGGACTTTGAGGGATCCACTCCTCCCTTTGCTACATTTGGTGCCCATTTCCAGCCTGATTTGGTACACTGCTGTGTGAACTGAACAGGTGAACACTTAATCCTCTTCCACTAAATTCACCTTCACTTTGAAGCCTCGTGGAAAGTTGGAGGCTACTGCCACTTCCCACCTCTTTGCTTTTCTATTCCCCTCTCCTTCAGTTACGGAAAGGGATCTCTTCCACAGAGACACAACTCAAATTCAGTTTTGTGAGGAAAGAAAACTGATGTTGACCTTCCTTAAATTTAAATTGACCTATGATCAAAAGAAGGTATGTTTTGCTAGTTATTTTTCAATCTAATATGTTAACAAACTTTTAAAATATATCCATGAAAAAGCTTTGTGACAGGAGAACTGTTTTAAAAAACCTCATGTTCCATAAAAGAAAATTAAATCATTTCTGCCAATTTTATGAACTGTAACAAATGCCTAAGTTGCAGCTGATGCCAACCCTTATCCTCCACAAAGTAGGTTTCTATTTTTGGGGGTTTAAAATATTTGGTACAACTGACTGCATTTTGCACTGAAAGAGAGTGTGACACAGTCATCTGTTTCCTTCAGGGAGCTGCAACTGCAAGCATCAGCCTGAGAGCCATTCAGAATCATTACTTCATATTTTCCCCTGAAATAATTTGCCTTAAGGAGCAGTATGGTGCAGAATGTTGCAGAAAATGAGAAGGCTTTTATTATATTAAACAAAGAAAATGAATACATTTACCTAATAATGGACTTATCTCTGAAGACCAAAGTCTATGGGTTTTTTCCTCAGCCATAGACTGAGTATGCACCAAGGAATGTGTACAGGGGAACTTTTCAGTGCCTATCTGAAATGAGCACCTCTAGACCTGAGAAAAGCAAAGATTTTGTTCCTCCCTTAGCCTCAAGTGAAATTTCTTCCTGGGCAGCAAATACAGTGTTGATAATTTTGTGTAGATTTGGGCCCAGATAATGATGCAAAAATCTTTTGTAGCATCATAATCTTAAAACACAGCCAATCTAGACAGGAGACTTATGCTAGAATTGTTAATGCCATTCATCTGGGAGTTTTGGGGGTTTTTTGGGGGGGTGTCATTTTTTTTTTTTCAAGTTAGTGCCCTGTTTTGGGCTATCTCTTTCAGTTCCCTATTGTGGTATAAGAATAAGCAAAAGGGAGTATAATCTGAATGCTTTCAGGAAATCCTTTGTCTCCAGTTTGCTCCTCTGCTATTTCAGAGGGATGAGTAGAGATGATAATCGACCAGCCTGATTCATTTGCCTTCATTTTAGAGAGTAAGCAGTTTTCTTTCACTTCTGCAGCTGCTCCCAGGAATAGCCAGCTGACGCTTTTTCCTCATTCAGTGAGGTGTGTCAAATCTCTCACAAAACAAAAAACCTGGTTAAGATCTGTAGGGTCTGGTGGAAAACCAAAACCAGTCACAGCAGCAGTGTTTTTGAAAAATATGAGAGTTTGTTCAGGTGGGAAAGGTTGGATTCATCTGGAAGGATGTATATGGAAGAGGACCAGGTTCTGTCAATGCATCATGCCACCTTGCATCTATCCAGCAGGTCCCCAAACTGTTAATTCTGTGAGATTTTAAGAGGATCCATTTCTAATTCAACTCAGCCACCTTTATGTACAGCTGACAATTGAAGTGTGAGGTTCCCAGGGTGGAGAGGTGAGTAGCAGACTTGCCTTCTACCTGAGATTTGGCAGGGTGTCAAGCCTGCTTGAGGGGAAGCAGTGCTTCCACTTCAGATTTTCTTCCCATTTTCACACTTTTTATTTGAGAAGGCACACTCTAGGACACATTGCTCACCTGGAGAGCTGTGATAAAGATTACTTTCCTGCAGGGATGTGAGACACCTTGTGTCTGGACTACAGGAGACGTCCGGGCAAAATCGGAGTTTTGATGCAGGGAACGTTGTATTCTGTACTAAAAAGAATTAAAGAGCATTGTATTCTGATCAGAACTATTAACACTGTGTTTATTCCAGATGAGTGTAATTGGCTGAGCTATTTCTCAGCTGATTCTTTTCACCTCACACATCCAGTATCATGGGTCTGTCTCATTTCAGGAGTCCCTTTCTTTCTAAGCTTATCCTTACAGAAAGATGAGGCTCTGTGGTGACTCATTGCAGCCTTTTTGAGTACTTCATGGAGCATATAAAAAAGACTGAGAAGGATTTTTTACATAGTGATTGGACAGGGGGGAATGGTCTTAAACTGAAAGAAGGGAGATTTAGATTAGCTGTTAGGAGATTTTTTATTGTGAAGGTTGAGACCACTGAAGGCTGCTCAGAGAAGCTGTGATGTCCCAGCCCTGGAAGTGTTCAGTGCCAGGTTGGATGGGGCTCTGAGCAATCTGATCTAGAGGAAACCGTCTCTGCCCATGGCAGAGGGATTGGAACTAGCTGATCTTGTAAGGTCCCTTCCAAACCAAGATGATATATGATACTGTAAATCTTCCTTGACTGAGATGAAATTTCTGCTTGTCTCCTTCAATCAATGATGTATTCTGTTTATGCTTAACCAAACTTGATCCCAAAACTGGAGAAAGTTCTTTGGTTAGGTACAACACTGGAATATTGAAAAAGATACACTGTTCACTACTACCAGATTCATTCTCAGTGGAAAAATTACATGCTTGGGTACTGCAGTTTAATATATTTTAGCATGACAAGAGAAATAGCTTGCTTGGTATTTGGGCAAAGCAGCTTTAAGTTCTTCTGGATACTTTCAAGAAGAAAGAAACAAAGCCATTAACACAACATTTTTCTTATCCTCACAGCTGTAGCTGTTAGTTCTTAATTAGAATTTTATGACAAAATGTGTTCCCTCATAAAAACTTTGGTCAGGACAACTGCACTTCTGATTTGTGTTGAGGTAGTACCACATCACTAGATGGTCTGGGGGGTGTTGGCTGGCAGGAGCTGCCCAGCCCCACATTCCCACTGCTTGTGGCTCATTGTGTGGTGAGTGCTGGCAGGCTAAACTCCAAGCAGGAAAGCAGAGCAGCTTACCAGTTTGGTCTATTAAATGAGGCACAAGGAAAACAACAGAAATAACAGAGTGCCACCAATAGTGTGGTGGAATTATTAGATGCTTTTTCAAAATTGACTTGCTTGTAATGCCTTATTACATAAGTAATGAGCATATTACCTGATGTAATTTTTTCCGAGTTTATAGAGATTAATTTTAAGGATCCTGAAAATGTGTAAATGAGGACAGCTAGCACATTTGCTGATTTTTTTGGGTTTTTTTTTTTTTATTTTTCTTTTTAAGTTTTTTTTTTTTAAGCCGGCCAAGGTATTTTTGGGAATAATTCACTATGTATCTTACAGGGAGCGCCATGAGTACTTATATATCTAGAATAGTTCTCTTCTCCCTAATGTGCTTCATATTCTCTTCTCCCTAATGTGCTTCATACTTGTCCTTTTCTGTTATCATACTCTATGTATTAAAGTATTCTTTATCTTTTTGAAATATAAGGGGATGGTACTAACACGCACCATTTCCTGTCAGTTATTTATAATGCTACATCTGCCAAGTCCTGGCAATAAATAATTCATGAGATCTCTCATCAGAAACCTTGAAACTCATGTTACATTGTCATTTGTAGTTGTTCCATAAATAAAAGCTATAAAAATACTGTGAGATTTAGACTCTTCTGGTTTGTTGCTGTAGGGTCTTTCATTTAAGAGTTCCTGGTGGCAAAAAGAGAGATTCGCTTTTAATTAGTTTTATCTGATGAAGGGTGACTTCTGTTTTTCTTGTAGTTCTCATTTATGTCATATTCCTCATAGTACTTCCTTGGCTTTTTATATTGTTTTTAGTTTGATTTAGTTTGATCTATTTTATTATTTTCACTTTAGGGAGGCTGCATTTTACAGCAATTAGCAAATGCAAAACCTTGAGTTACTGGCATGGAGAAAAGATCTTCAGTTTTAGTGTCATATTTTTTGCTTCATAACCTACAAAACTTATCCTTTTAACAGAGGACATTTTCTATCTCTGATGGCAAAAGGTTTTTTGCTAAATTGTGCCTATGCTATGGTTATGCACTGTGTGTATGCAGGGAAAGATACATATAAAATTCAATGAAGGATGATGTCATAAAAATTGTGTTTTGTTTAGTGGTATTGTTTCTATCAAAATTAAAAAGTATCTTATCTCTGCTGATGCATAACAAAGTGTCGAGATGGAACCTTGGTAATATTTCAACGTCAATTGGGTTTTGTCTTTTTTTCTTATAGCCTTCTTCTTCTTGAATCTCTCTTAAAAATTCAGTTATTTGGAAGAAATAAGATCTACATTTGGATTTTCTGTTTAAGCAGGACAGCTGGGAAATTGTAGAAGGACTCCGGGGAGCAATGAATTGTACCCAAGAGCCACAGAAGCAGGAGGGCTGCTTGCTGAAAAAGAGGAAATGGCCTCTGAAAGGCTGGCACAAGGTAGGAAAGGAATATGCATCTGGAAGCTTGAGTGGGACTTATTTGGTGTGATTTTCTGACAAAAAGGTTACATAAAAGCAGAGAAAGTGTTCTCCAGAGAAATGGAAGCAGAGAGGATGTGTTTGTGCTATTTTTCTGATTGTGGCCTTTTCTTTTTGTGTGTGTTTTGTTTGGTTTTAATTCTCTGCATTTCTGTTACAGAGATACTTCTTTTTGGACAGAGGGATTTTGAAGTATTCTAAATGCCGAGCTGATGTAAGTGATCTGAAACCCTTTAAGGCCATTACAAAGTAACAAGGATCCAAAATAACAAAAATTCCCTACTGTTGGCAACGACAGAGTTTTCAGTAGTTCTAAACAGTAGGTTGAGAGGGGAAGAAATGCTGATTTCAGAAGGTAATATTTATCCTTTTGCTTTCGTCTGGAGTGATTGTGGTTTTACTTTTTACTTTTTTGCAGATAGAGAGAGGAAAACTTCATGGCTGTATTGATGTTGGACTTTCTGTCATGTCTGTAAAGAAATCAACAAAATGTATAGATTTGGATACAGAGGAGCAGATATACCACCTTAAGGTAGGTCTTCAAGACTGTAATGACCTTGCTCCCAAACTACTGCCATTAGCTCTGTAGCTTGGAGCACTTTTTTTTTAATAGCAAGAGGTTTGTCCGTTGCACTAATAATTTTTTAGTCTCATCAGATTAGTTTGCACTTAATAACAGGAGAGGTCTTATTGCACTGTTTTAGAGCCCAGAATCAGTAACCCTGTTCTGAGCAGAAACTTTGAAGATGCCTCATGTTTAGGAGTGCTTTTTTCCTTTCTTGCACAAATTTTTTTATTTTCAGTATCTTCATCCTTGTCTTATCTATAAGATGTGTTTTCCGTGGTCAAGTATGAGGATTTATACTTGTGGAACAAATTGTTTTGAAAGACATCAACAAAATCAAATTTCTGTTTGTAATTAATTAAACACTGACCTAGCTTTAACTGTGGCAGTTATTAAATTATAAACGTGAGGGGTTTTATTCAAATTTTAAGGGTTTTTTAATCTGTAAGTTGCTCTAATATTCTGCATTGGAAGGCATAATTACTAACTGTAGTTTCTTTTTTCCCTGACTTTATCTTGTGATTGATTTTCTGTCATGCCTAAGCTCATACAGTGTGCATTTTGGTAGGAGCATCCTTAAAAAAAACTTTCCTGATACTTTGCCAGTAAAGGTCAGCTAGGCTAGCTGTCTGATGAGCACAAAATTCCATCATTTCTTTGTTAGTTATTTCGAATGGGAATGTCATCCACCCTGAAATTTTGTGCAGGTGAAATCTCAGGAGCTGTTTGATGAGTGGGTAGCAAAGCTTCGCCACCACAGGATGTACCGCCAGAACGAGATCTCCATGTTTCCTCACGACGCCAACAACATTTTCTTCCCTGTGTCTACTACCACGGACTCTGTCCCAGGTTTCTGTGACTCTGCACCAGGTAGAAAGGTAATAGTTTTTATTTATAAATAATGAGCTTCCATAAGGAAGTAAATTAGTCTAATTTGTGTTCATTAAATAAAGAGCGTCATGGAAGTTGTTGGTGGCACTTAAGTTACGTTGTAAAATGTCAAGAGGAAAATTTATTATTTATTGGTTTACACTCGAGCAGTTTCCTTTATGATGTTGTTAAATTTTTAGTAGTTTTTCACTATTTTAATCCAGTAAATTGTACTTTCACAGTGAATTTCAAAACTGTATATTGAGTTAGAATCCTCGTAATTTTTGGGACATATATCAGTATTTGTCTGATATGTCCTGGTGATTATTAGTCACAGAAGAGCACCCAGCTAGGTATTTTTTTTCCCTTTGGCATTTTGCTGTGTGTCTTTAGCTTATAAACCCTTTCCGCTTTTACATGAATGCAGCTGACTACTTAACTAAGGAGTATGTAGGAATTATACAAGAACTATTATACAAGAAATTATATATACAAGGAATATATATTATACATATGTTATACTATTTATATATTTATATTATATAATATATAATACTTTATATAATCATATACATTAATATTTATATTTATATATTTATATTATGTGAATTTATATAGTATATTATATATTTTAATATATTATATCTAAAAGGAATTATACTGGAAGACCACTATTTATATTTTAACTGAGGCAGAAGCTTCACTCAGACCAATCCAAAGGCAGTGCTGTGGGTGGATATGGGGTCTGGATGGGTCCAGTGAGCAGTGTACTTCTCTTTTGGTAAAGTCTGTGAATTAGTTTCACAAATGGCCTGACAAATGCTCAGTCCAACCCCATAAATGACCTCTTTGCAGTTTCATGGAAGATGCTGTGTGTTCTGTGCCTGAACACAGCCTCTGTGCCTTAAGCTCTCTGTACGTTGGCTGGCTGACCTTCACCCAAAGCAGCTCTTCTGCTCCAGTGTAGAATCACTGGTTGCTTTTGAGAATCAAAAAAAAACCACCACAAAATTGTTCTGTGTTACTACAACTGAGATGTAGTAACTGTTTCTGTCAACTCCAGAATGACTCCTAAGCAGTGGTGCCCTTCTTGTTCTCCTTCTGCCCAAGGCTTGCTTTTCCCTGGTGGAATTACTTTATGATCTGAGCGGGCTTGTTCACCAATACCCTCAGTTCCTCACCTTATCCTGTGAGTGAGAATGAGTTGTAGCAAACGCAGATGTGTGTCTGAGCAGCTTTTTGCTCGTAGTGGAGCAGGAGGGGGTCAGTGTGAGTGGGCAGCTGAAGGAACAATAGCTCACCCTGCGGTAACCAGGCTGCTCTGCAGAGAATTGTCTGCAGCACCTTGTGTGCCAGCAGCAGCTCCAGGGCTCTGACAGCCTGCTCTCCTGACAGCCTGCTCTCCTGAGGCACTGCCTGCTAGGGAAGGGCAAGTCTCCCGTGGACATTCAGTTATTTTCTCCTGAAAGACAGCAGGGATAGAAGCAGGGGAGAATATCAAGGGCAGAAGTGGAACATTGCAAAGTCTGTGGTATATTTATGCTGGTGCCCTCAAAAAAAAAAAAAAAGCAAACCCAGAAACCCACACCAAAGAAACCTCTGTGATCAGCATATCTAAAATCTATTGCTTACTGTCAGGAAACTAACCATTTCTTCTTTGGCATGAAAGGCTTTAATTCAGACTATTAATCCAGATTTGCACTGCAAAGAAGCCCTACTTATTTTCATGTGAAAAATAGAAGGGGATAGTTCTTAAGCTGCAGTTAATCACCTTAGCTGTGCTCAAGCTAAATGGAAGTCTGCCAATTTACACCAGCCTTAGCTTGGTGTTAGTTGATATCACTCCAGCACTTAGGTTATTTTGAGAAATATATATCAAGTGAAATTTGAGTTGCATTTTATTTGCTTTTAGCAGCACCTGATTGGTTTCCACATTTTTTTTATTGTTGTTGAGAGACAGGTGTAGTTATCTACACACGTTTATGTGGAATTCCTGGATTCTAAAGCTTAACTGTGCTGATCCAAAGCAAAACTATGAAAACTGGAGCTACACAAGCTCTCTCTTGTCTGCTTCTTGGTAATCCCTACTTCCTTCTTTCCTCATGCTCACCTCACTTATGTATTTGAGTTCTGGAGAAACTGGTTAGGTGAGGCCAATTAATGAAGAGATAAAAGTGAAATTTGTTCACAAAATGCCAATATAATTGCCCATCATTAAATTCAGTTTACTTGTGCTTTTAAAGATGCTGAGATTATTATTTGGATATATATATGTGTGTGTGTATATGTACATGTCTAAATATATGACTAAAGCCGGGACAGCTTTATGTAGGAGTAAGCCAGCTAAGCTGCATTGATTAATTTAAAAACAAGTGTGCTTACTGATGCTTACTGCTATTGCATACTGGCAAAATACCAAATGACATTACATGGATGGTGCATTTTATTTTATTCTGAAACTCAGGTTGGTGGTTATGCTGTAAACTTAAAAAGGCCAACTAAGGAAGGTACAGCTGAGTGAGATGTAGATGAAGTTTCTTATTAATAGATTTAAAATTAGTACTGCTGGAGTTCTGATATAAGGTGAGCAGGAAGTTGTAACAAAGTTTGTAAATTGTATGCTTCAGAGAAGAGCCAAACAATTTAGTCGGCTTTACTCATAACCATAAGTAAAATGGCTGTGTAAAGGCACTAGGATGAAACAGTTTAAAACTGATTATTAACAAGATGTTGACAAAGCATGTGATTTGTGCATCTTCCTACCTGGGTTTTTTTGAAAATGAAAGGTTTAGTAAGATGTACAAATAATTAGGTATTTGAATGGCTATTATTTGTAGTTAGGTTAGAGAAGAAAACAGCATAGTAATAGTACTAGTACTGGGTAAAAATTTCTTGCCATTGGAAGCTATATAATTATACTCCTCAGTTAGCTCTTATGCAGAATTTCCATCATCTTTTGGAGCATTTGATGATGAGTACTGTTGTAATTGAACTAATGTGGAAATGTTTACTGAGATGTTGTCAAAGGATAGTTTTTACCAAGATAAGGTTTATGGCCATCCCTGTATTAAGGACTGTTGAGCTAAATCCATGCTGAAGCCTTTCAAACTTGTGTAAAATTTTAAATGACATCTAGCGTCAAAATATTAAATGATATCTTGTTTTTACACTGAAAAATGGCATTAACAAATGTGTTTGTTACATCTTAGCTACTTTTGGGGCTTCTTTGGGAAGCGTGGAGGAGGAACAGAATGTCTGAATTTGCTCCTCTTCAGATATAGTACTTTAATTATTTTACACAATCAATAGGTTGGAAGAGACCTTCAAGATCATTAGGTCCAACCCATGCCCCAACACCTCAACTAAACCAATGCCACATCCAGTCTTTTTCTAAACACATGGTGACTCCCCCCACTCCCTGGGCAGACCATTCCAGTACTTGATCACTCTTTCAGTAAAAAACATTTTCCTAATAACCAACCTATATTTCCCTTGGCACAACTTAATTCTGTGTTGAGTTGACTTAACTTATGCATAATTTTGCTCTTCCTCAAAATTTAGTTTTCAGCAAATTTTCATGGTTCCTTGAGTTTTTCTGCTGTTTGTGGACAGCAGTTACATTAGTTATCATGCAATTGTGCTCAATGACTATATACCTAGTCCAGATTGTACACTTCTTCCCCCTCCATGTAATTGATGCCTTCAGTCCTTGTCCATGATCATGGTCCTCAAGTGCTGGTTGTCAGAATTTGTGCATAAAACATTAAAATGTTGTGTGTTAATACTTCACTCGTTCTTCTTTGGAACAGGCAGGCAGCTTGACCAAACAGAATTCAACGTCAACTGGAGGTAATTTGTCGTTTTCTTTTTCAAGTAATGAGTCAAGGATTTCATCTTGGCTACAGTCTTCTGAAGACATGGAAAAATGCTCAAGAGGTAATTATATTTTAAGAAAATTGAAAGTAGCCTAATATTTTCCCTAGTTTTCCCTTAACAATGAGAGTATTATACACTAAGTAGTCATTGCTGTTAGAATTTTCTCTGAAACTGGAGGCAGGAAAGATGTGGTTGTTGATTAAGTGGTTACTCACTTTTTTTTTCAAAAGAACTGGTAATTTTGGAAGTGGGGGTATCAATTGTGGGCAGCTCTTCAAGAAGCCAAGAGCATTTCAGTACATTTTCTTTTATATAGGAACATCATGTTCAGTAGTAAGATTTGAACATCCAAAACATAGTAACTTAAAAAGCACTTAGTCTTTGTACTTCAAAGTCACCTTCTGCTTTCATTCTTTACTAAGAGCAGGAAGATCTTTCTCATGTTGGCAATGTCTATCTGATATTTGTTTTTTAAATTTCTACCTACCAATGAGCTTTGTCTCTAATGCAGAGGAGACTCACCTCTAGGTCTGAATGTACAATTCAGTGTTGATGCCTGTGGCATTGTTACCCTCACCATGAGGAGCTCTGACAAATCTCAAACTGCAGAAATTACCACATTATTCTCATTTTTCTGCATCCAGCTAGGAGAAGATATCATAAGCATTATACACACCACATAGATGCATTTCAATATTTTGAATTTAAACTTGACTATAGGATACAATCATTTTATCCAGCAGTCTAATGCTTTTAGTCAATGAATACTTAAGCTAGCTGCAATCAAAATAGGATTAACCTCCAAAGAAAGAAAACTGTCAGTGTGTCTGTTACTTTAGGGCAACTGAAAACATTCTCTTGTTCCAAACAGACCTCTCCAACTGTCACACATATTTACTGGAAATGAACCAGCTGTTACAGAGCATGGATGTTCTTCACAGGACATATTCAGCGCCTGCTATAAATGCTATGCAGGTTTGTTGTTTAAAAACAAAACCAAAAACTATTTTCCCTTTCAATTCCAAAAAATAACCCCAAATCCTAAAGAATTGAGGTGTTTCTTAGCGTTATTTGATTTATGGCAGTCTCTATTGCTTTTGTCCTGTGTGTTGTTAAAAGGTTGGACCTTTTGAAAGCCCAAAGAAGGAAAAGAGAACACACAGAAGGTGGCGATCCAGAGTTGTTGGGAAAGAGGCTAAAGGAATGTTACAGGTACCTTCAGTCCTTTCAGAGCCCACCTTCCTCCAAACCTTAGTTATTGATCACTTCTTGGCATGACCACTTAAGGAAATACGAGTCCTTTTTAATAGAGTCCTGTGTTAGCTCATTTTAAGTGGTAATATCTCAGACAAAACACAAATGTGATGTCATTGATATCTGCAATAAATATCTGTCCTGTTACCTTCAGACACTGGTTGTGTTTTTTACCCATTGTCAGTCTTCTCTAATTTGTTGGGGTTTTTGTTTTTTTTAATGAGTGCAGATTTTTGCAAATTCCCTAGATAGCTTTGTGCTCATTTGCATCCAGAGGCCACGTGATTAGATACTTATAAGGGGGGGAAATAACCTAGCACATGTAACAGCTCTCAATGGGCTTGTTTTTTTGAGTTTGGCAATCTCCCATTATGGCACCTTGGGTGAAGTTATATCTCTGGTTTCATTTGCCAGGTGTCATCCATTCAAAGTTTCAGTTGATAATTGACAGTAATTTTTTTCATTTTTGGTATCTCCAACATGGAATCCAAGTGGGTACAATAAAACAAGATTTTTTTTTTGTTTATAAAAACATCACAAATTACTAATCCTACTTACAGGTGCCTTCAGTATTTTCTGCCCCTATGAGACTGCATGCTTCCAATCCAAACTTATCTACAATAGATTTTGTAGAGGAGAAAAATTACTCTGATGGCTCTGAAACATCATCAGAATTTACTAAAATGCAAGAGGACTTATTTCATGTTGCACATAAAGGTAAATGAAATTGTCTTTTGTAAATGGTTTTATATCATCCCAGTTTAGATAATGACTTCTGAGAATGCTTCCTGTTTATTGTTTAGAAAATACCCTTCCTTTAATTTCCTTGAGGAATTACAAGTGTTGAGATCTTGAGTAGTTTGAAAAAGGTGGCTTAATCCCCACTTTTTACAGTTTTTATTTAATAGAAAACTACTCCTTATTTTATGTGCTAAAAGCCTAAATTGTTTTATTTGTTGCCAAAAGGTAAATTACCTAAAATCAGCTGCTAGAAATACAGCAGACTTTACTCTCTTGTGCTTGCACGCATATTTGTGCATATGGGCACATTTATGTTTCTATATTCTGTGTGCTTCACTGTGGTTTAGAGTCAACATTTGTTGGTGATGCAAGGGTTGCTATGGTAGTAACCTATTTTTAGTGAATACAGGAGAGTAAATCATGCAAAGCAGCCAGAGGGGGAGCTTGACTAGAAATATTTCTTCCCTCAAAATCATTTTTCATTTAGCAATGCTTTGTTCCATCACCCTCGCACCAGAAACATTTTTATTGTTTAAGTGGTCTTGGTGAGGGAGGCACTTAAGCATTTATAGCTGAAAGGCTTTGGGAGGATTGGCTTTGTCCCCTTTGGCACAGATAATGGTTGATGGTATCAATAAGCATTCTTTGCTTGCTGCTCTCCTTTGGTGCTGATGCATCTTGATTCTGTTATGTAAGGAATGTATGCAAGTAGTAAACTTCATAAAGCCAATTATAGTCAAAACTGACGTATGTTTTCCTGAAGAAGAGAAGAAGTGAGGGTGGAATGCACTGGGAAAAGCTGCTGTTAAGCAGAGCAAAGAAATCACCTACTCAAGATCATCTTACTGGAATTGCCAGACAGAAGGCAGAAATGACAGAAATTTTGGTTAGATTGATCCACACATTTGAAGGGACAATCAACTTTGTTGTAATGACTGCAGAATCATTTTACTAAGAGGATAAAGAATTTTTCTCTGAAGTTACTTCATAGCACCCCTGTTCCAAGAAAAAGTAGCAGAGAAACCTCTTGTGTCACTTTTTTGATACAAATTAAATACAATGTTACATCAGTCATTTAGTAGGCAGAAATTCTTGAAAAGTAAAGTTAGTATACAAAATTTGAAATGCCATTGAAGGTCACTGAAGATTCTAGTCATGTTATCTATATATAAAAGAAAGCCTAATAGAATGGATCACAGTGGATCTATTTCCCTCCCCACCCTGTGATACTGTTAAAGATTTTATTTGGATAGTATAAGAATTAGCTTTGGTAATGGTTTGCAGTATTGGAATATACCTTAAGAATAATTTTTCAGAAGACCAAATTGGGTCACATAACTACTCAGTGAAATGATGAAGATTCAGGTTAACTCAGAGTGGATGCTTAGGAGAGAGAAGTGTTAGGAATTTCTTGTTTGCCCTTCTCATGCGTCCATGCTCAGATTTTCTATCATCTTCATTTCCCTGTAAATGGATTCATTTTTGCATTGGCAAGTCTCATGGCTGTATTACAGGGCTTGATTAGGTCCTCAGAAGTCCTCTAATGCTCCAGTCAGATGAGTGTTGAAAACCTACGCCAACAAGTACTGCTCAAATAAATTTTTATTCCCTGTGGTTAAAGAGAAGATGCAATGTCGTAGTGGTGAAAAAAATTCTAAAAGTGCATTTCCCCTATAAACCCCCCTGTATTGATGTTAAAATTGCATGATCTGTTGTCTGCTTTAAATGTATTGGGCTGGTGATAGTGCCTCGGGAAGGAACAGAAGTAGCAGCACAGCATGCACATCATTCAGGATCTAACCCTTTGAGTCACTAAATCATCTAACAAGCTGAAATTTCTCTATCACAGAAAGAGATAACAAAACATAATACCACAGTTGACTTGCTTGTGGGGAAACTACTAACCCTATAGCTGTGGCACAATATGTGTTTTAGCTGCCTTTTTTTGATTATTTTTTTTCCTATTTGATTTTTTTTTCCTTTTGTGCCGCCTTCTCCCCCCCCACTGGAATTTATAGAGGAATATGGAATAGACTCATGACCATCTGAAGATTCAAGCTAATTGGGAAACAAAAGCAAGTGAAGAGCAGATGTGGTTAGTTAGCTTTGTTGCCATCTGTCACAAAGAATCAGAGTAATTTTGGCTGTGGCTAATATAGTCAACACAGTAGCCTTTACCATAAACATGTCTCCTACAAAAAATCTGCCCTATAACCTTGATTAATATTACTTGGTTTTAGTAACCCACTCTGGATCTCTCGACCTAAATTCTTGCTTCTGTCACCATAAATGATGCTTTATTGGAGTTTTATGTAATTGGTGTGTATACAGTTGGCTGCTACTGTTTTTAACTGTCCCTTTGTATGAAATGCTTCCAGTTTACTTCACCTTGAGGTCAGCTTTCAGCACCATATCTACAGAGAGAGAAAAGCTGAAGCAGATGCTGGAGTACGATGCATCCTCATCTCCATCTGCACAAATAGTGGGCTTGAAGAATGCCTTAACATCTGTAAGTGACATGTTGAAGCTCACAAAGCTTCATTGTCATCAGATACTACTTTTAAATTTTAGAGTAGTTAATTTCTGTTTCTTTAGTGTCAGCTGTGTGCTAAAATTTGCAGAATTTAATCACAGTAAGTTATTATAGATCACATTTTTCAGAGACTTTGCTAAATGTTAAAGGTATTGTCAAATCATTGGAGTTTGATAGATGGATTGATTTAGGTATGTAGTCTAATTGTATCATTTGAGCTGGAGAATCAGAGGGCTGCTCTGTGACTATGAATCTGCTTTCCTTCTGAACGTGCTACTACTCACTTCTGATGGGTTGCAGGTTTCCTTTTCCTTTTCTTTACCTAAACAGCACTCAAATATTCTGTATATGACTTGGCATAAAACAAAGGTGATGGTGGCAGCATGCACTCAGCTGTCTCTTCTAATGCACTAGAGCTTCACCATGCTGCACCAAGACACTGCAAAGCAAATTCAAGTACAACTTGTTACATTGACTTCCAGCCTCAATTATCTCTCACTCCTCTAAAAGCAGCAATGGAGCTATTAGGGCAGAGTTCTAAATGACAAAAGATTGTGCTCTTTAAAAATGTGGGGATCTGGTTGGTGTGCTTTATGTAATTGGTAGAGATCAGAACTTTTCAGCTTGATCATGCTTAAAAATGACAACAAGACTGATCTGATTCCAGGGCAATGAGGGCAATCATTACCAGGGTCTTAAAATTTCAGAGTTTATTACAAACACCACATCAGGGGCAGGGAAGACTCTCTGGCACTGATCAGTGTGATGTAGATTCTCTCTGGAATTATTTCAGTATGAAGACTTCCCTTTGCTTTACAAAAGCTGCATGTGATCACAGTTTTTAAGAGTATGACATGCCTCTTTGCCTGGACATCACAGAGGCTGTGATGTCTCCACAGTGTTTAGAGAAAGTTGAAGTTGTGTAACAACTCATTCACTTGCACTTCTTTTGTTTTTGGCTTTCAGATTTTCCACTTATGATATTTGAATAGGTGACTTTTATTTTTTCAGTGTTACTTGTTTACCATTTTGTATCAGAAAACCACTTTTACGATTGCTGAACTTAGTGAACACTCAGCTTAGCATGAATTATTTTGTTTTCTGGGCAGTGAAATGTGGTTGTCCATCTTCATCCTGTACATGTCTGAAAAGCAATTCTGTTAAGTTTTATCTGATGTTTGATCAGTCTTGTAGCCCATCCAGAAGTCATCTGTGAACCTTGGCTGTTTCAGCAGGGTAATCACCTATGAGGGCTCTTTTTAATCTGCAGATCTGTAAAGTCTGTTTTGCTTCCATCAGCCTGGCAGTGGAAGAAAAATGAGCAGCTTTAAAGTGAATAAACCACCACAAAACTAGCACATCTGCCTCTGCTTCCCCTCATTAAGATAGTAGCCTTGACCTACACACATTCTAAGAAAAGGAAATACAGAATGGGAAAAGATACAATATTTCTGGTTTGGGGTGGAGGAAGAAGCCAGCAGAAAGAAGAAAACATTTTGTAGCAAATAATGAAAATGGAAAGTTGTCATTACAGGAGAGCTATTTTGCACTTGCCTGATGAGGATTTAACACAGTGCTGGGCATTTGACACAGTAGGGATATATAAACCTTTATGGCAAATTCAGACCACATATAGCTAAAGCCAAAAATAAGTTTTCTCCCCTCCATCATCACATTGAGCTTTCTGGCCTTCCTGCACCCAAGATAATTTCCAACACAAATTACTGTCAGGAGCAGAAGCATTTGTGGGATAAAGTGGATGTGTAAACAGCAGGGTTCTCCACATCCTGCTATTGATTCAGATCACTAAAATGGGATATAAGTCTTCAATACTGTCCCAAAATTAATAATACAGTCTTTTATTTTATGACCTTTTCATTGCAGAGTTAGGGTCTCTTCCTACAAGTCTGCTCTAATTGACATCTGTCTATCAGATGCACCCAGAATAAGTAAATAACATGTAACAAACATGAGTTTGCAGTAGAGGCTTTTTATTCTGACCATTGCTATTATAATCTGATAGGACACGAGTTGTACCTGTTACCTGTGTGAATTTATGTCTTGTTTCTCTGTCATTGAAAGGCAAAGGAAACTGCCAATATGGGAAAATCAAATGGTTTTGGATGTGGCAAGAAATAATGTTGAGACAGGCTATGTTGGAGATGGGGGTGAAGGAAGGGAGCTTGAAAAGAAAATACCCCTGCCATCTTTTACTTTTTTCCTCCACTGATGTCTCTGTTTCCTCACACTAGAAAAAACAGTTTTAATTTGACAGATAAGGAGTAAGGTTTGAAGCATTTATAATAAAGGATTTGTTGAATCAGTAAAAAAAGGATGTGGTGGTGTTTTATATTACACTTTAAATAGTCTTTGCCCCTTTCTATACAATAAAGCCCCATTTGAGTTAGTTGAGAGAACTTTATATCCCCAATATTTTTGTTAAATGTTCCAGGCAATAGCACAAAACACAGATCTTAAAGACCGGTTACGCAGAATACATGCCGAATCTAAGATCATTGATTCAGCACCTAATGCAAAATCAAGCCCAGATTTGGTGAAGGTGGGTATGGATTTCCTCTTTCAGTGATGTCCTGTTCCTCCAGCCCCTACACCTAGACAGTGCTGCATAGCTGCCTCTTGTCTGTTCTCGGTGTCTGCCCCATGGTGTGGTGTGTTAGCAGAGCCAGTCTGCTTTCCTGGCTGTGAGTCATCTCTGGTGATGCATCGTGTGGTGTTTGGTTCCAAAGACTTGCCCTGTGAGCAGGTTTCCTGAGCACATCTTCCATTGCTTTCTGCTGCTGGTTCCTGGTGTTCTCCCTCGCCTGCTTCCCATTCAGCATGTACAGAGCTGCCACCTATCACCCTCGTGCCACTGTTTCTCTTGCCCTTTTAATCCTTTGTTAAGTTATGTAGATCTTCTGTCACCCATCCAAGTGCTGTTAGTCCAGAATGTTGGCTACCAGTGTGGATCATGTAAGGTTTAGAACGATTTTCAGACATTTCCATTAAAGGATCAAAGTTAATGGGACATAAAAGAGCCCTTTCAGCCATTTAGTTGTCTTTGTGTGAAGCCAGGGACTCTTCTACATCCAGTTAGCTGGTTTGAGATTCCACTGATGTTCAGACAGCTTTTTGGCTCGCTGCAGAATGCATGTGAGAATGGTGTAATTATAGGTCATAAGATGTGGGTGTTAATGGTGTTAGTGAGGGAAGCCAGAACTGTGTTATTTCTGATGGATTTTCCTAAATGTTAACTCATACAGAAACCCCTGCTTGTAGTATAAATCTTTCATTAGAACTTGAGTGCATGTAATGCTGGGGGTTTTACATAACTAATTATTTCCTTTTATTTTTAAAGACAGTTTAGTCATTCCAGAACAGATTCCATCTGTTCGCTTCTGGTTCAGTTCTGGTGTAGTGGAGCTGTGTTTTGGTCATATTTAGCTGTTCAGTTTTGTGTTTTTTCCTTAGGTGGTTGATCATTCTAATGCCTTTTGCTTTAAAGCCCACGAGAATTTGAACAGCCCTTAAACTGCTATTCAGAAAAGCATTAATACATTGTTGCTTCGTTTTGGGAGTTATTTTCTTTTTCAGTGGAGGTCCTTGCAATGACAATGGGTTATTTTTGAATCTTGTGCTATGTGCTGTACACACACAAAGAGACACACATGACAAAAATAGTTTTCAGAAGGTCCTTTGGAGGTTGCAGTCACAAATTCCCTCTGGCATGGCTTGGGCTGGAACTTGAGGATGAAATCACTTATACTGGAGACGCTTCATTTTAAAGACTGTGATACAGTAGTGCTGCTTTGAGGAAGACAGGGCCACTGCACAAAACTTGTCACTAAATGATACATTGGGTGCTGTGATCCACCTGTGAAAATTGAAGCAGTATAAAATAGCATCTCAAGCCTTTGCATAAGGGAAAAGTTTTGTTTGTCTATTGGGTAATTTAACTGTAGTTCATCATGCCAAAGTGGGAATATGGAACAAGAAAAACTGAAGCTTATGTGTTAGACTTATAAAGCTGATGCTCTTTTATGAGTCTTTCCTGCTTGCTTTCCTTCTCAGATTCAAAATAGTATTGGAAATAATCCCAGTAGCAATGCTTTTGTGTGTAAGGTGTTTTTGTTTTTTTTTTTACTTGTATGCTAGTATAACTGCCTTCCTCTAGGAGGAACAATGTTGAGGTTCTCTTTTATCCCTGCTGTAAAAGGAGGGATTTTTCAAGTATTTTTTATAGCAGTTTGTTTTGTTTCCATGTCACCATTATCAGTGTGTACCAAATAACATTCCATACCACAGCACAGCCTACCAACAGAAAAGCTTTGAAAGAAGGTTGGTCAGCTCGATTCTGGGCTTGTCAGGTTGTTCATTATGTTGTTCTGAAAATAAAATACTACAATTCCTGCAAAATTATGCAAAATTATGATGTGGAAGTCATGGTTATAAGCTAGTAAAGCGCCTCATGCAGAAAATCTTGAGAGCAGCTAATACACTCATTTGGGCCAGCACAGCTCATTCCCTTTGCGTTGGTGGAGTTATCAGGGAAAACAGTAGCATACAAGCTTCTCCACAGAATGAGAGGTCTCACTGGTCACCCCACCTTTGCCAGGCCACCTATTGGAGCTCTGCTTGCACCAGTGATCTGCAGTGCTCCCATGGGAGGGGCTGTCAGGATCTCTGTGCCAGTCAAATGTGCCTCCAGCAGCAAAAGCAATTCCGGTTACGTGGCTTTAATAATATGTTGGTTTTGGGTAACATGGAGATATCTCAGGTGTGGATAAGAAGGAATGATTTCCGAAGTACAGCATAGAAAATTAGAGAATAAAAAGAGCTAGGAAAACATACTATTATAAACAAAGCAACTTTACCCTTCTGAGTTTTGTAGACTATTCTATGGCAGGCTTTGCATTAAGAAAAGCTTGAGCAGGAAAAGATTAATTAATTTGCTAATATCAGGAAGGAATGTGAATCTAGGGTGTAATATAAAGCGATGGGAGTTTTGTTCTTTTGTGGGCTTTTTGATGATACACTTGGATATATCTGGTTAAATCATTCAAATAGCAAAGCATTTTTATATACAGCACCTTAGGTGATTTACTCAATATGCATTGCTTTATTTTCCTTCTTTTTCCTTCTCTTTGGTTTGTTTTACTTTGGTTTTAAATCCCACTTTAAAACACATGCTATCTTTCACATAAATTGAAGAGGAGCATGTGCAATCTTCTCCCAGTGTTTTACAGCCCCTCAAGTTAGGAGACTGTGGAATTGCATGCATGAATGTTGTTTGTGCTACTTCCCTGCTCAAAACTTTTTTTTCTTTTAAACAGGAAAATTCAAGAGAGGAAGGCAGAGGTCTGGTTCACCAGGTCTCCAATGAAAGCAGACTGTCCATCGCTGACTCTCTCACAGAATTCTTTGATGCACAGGAAGTCCTGCTGTCTGCTAGTTCTTCAGAAAATGAGGTCTGAGCAAGGAGATTGACATCATTCAGATGTATTTTCTTATCTGCTTATTGACTGGCAATCTTTTTGAGCACTAACTGTACATCAGAAGACTGCCAGAAAATTTAAATTTTCAAAACATTTAGAAATTAATATGCCATTTGTATTCATTTGTTGTCATTGTCCTTTCACTGTAAAGGGTAGCAAGTATTATGAAGAAGTCTTACATACACTGTGAGGGAGATGGCAATTAAGGAGCTTGTATGCAGATACTGCAGACATTGTAGTCTGCCTTGAGTCATTATACAGGTGCCCAGGGAACTTGTATTTTTGCACCACAAAAAAAGTGTTTTGAACCACAAAAATACTTGTTCATACCTGCCCTTGTGGTACCTGTAGGTGCCTTGAGGCTGATGTCAGGCATATTGAAATTTATTAGATCTTTGTTTCCTCTCTTGATTTCCATAAAAACTTTGAGTTTTGATATGAGGAAAGCCTTCTTGGCAGTGAAGCCAAAGAGAGGAAGCATGTCTCCACTCAAGTTAAAATTTCAATTATAGCAATCTCTCCCAAACTCTAACCAGAGTGGAGCAAGGACTCCACTCTGAGAACATCTTAGCACTTCCTAGTACTTTGCTGTAGCATTGAAATACAGCTTGGACAGTTCAATTATATTAAAACAGTAATTGCAGCTGAAAGTAATAATGTCCACATGCACTTGGGATTACTTTAATGAGTGATGTATCTTGCTTTTTTCCCCACCCCACACTCAGGTATCAGATGATGACTCATATGTAAGTGATATCAGTGATAATGCCTCAGAAGATAACCTAAGCAATGACATGGAGAATGAAAGACAAACTTTAGGTAAGTTCAGTGAGTTTTTTATGCCATATTTTGAGAATTTTGTTACTGCTTGTTTTGGATATTTTTTTCTTCTCTTACTAGATAATTTGATATTACAGTTTTTAGATGTAAAAAGTCTGTGTTTTTTCTCATATAGACTGAGATTGGTTTGGAACAGCAGATTCTAGCTAATCTGCTTATCTGGGCACTGTAGATTAAGCAGGATGGTGGTTCTGTATCAGCAGGGAAACACCTCTTTCCTTGGCTTCTTTGAGTGACTCCCACTCTCAGTTTCTCATGGCCACAGGATTTTTCAAAGTAGTAAGGACCAACTGCTTTCATTTTTTCAAGAAAATTATTTTTCCTTGTCACACTGTTTTTTTCAGTCTGCAATTTAGCAACTGCATTCAGAAGTCCTGTTGTTTTAGCAGAACCCAGAGATTAAAGGAACATGAGAATAGTTACTGGCAGCTCTGGTGCATGACCATAGGAATTTCTCTCTTGCTTGTATTACTCGTGATAGTCTTGTTAGTACCTATGCTAATTTGTCCTCCTAATGGAAAGCGACTCAGAAAATGGAGAAGAATTGGTCATTACAACCTACTTGGCTTTGTGCCTTCAACTCATTTCAGCTAACCACAATGTTCTTCCCAGTCTAACAATATATTTTTATTTTCAAAAATGCTGAACAGTGATTTCTCACTAGCAGCTGTTTCCTGATCATCTCCAAGAACCAGGAGATTCCTGGTTAGATTGGGTAGTTTGATATGTATTCTGTAACTGTTCAAAATGAAGAAATTTCAATTTTTTCCTTTAAAATAGGAAAGAATACAAATGAATTTAGCTCATGATCTGGACCTTAGAAAGCTGTATTAATGTGGCAGTTCATCTTTTTGTAACAAAGGCTGTCACTGAAGCTCTTCAGTATAAGAAGCACCTCTGCATGCTTCTGGTACCTGCTATTTCTGTGCTTTGGGCAGCCTGCCACTGCCATTAATAGAAAACTGGATGTCGTTTTCCTATGGGGCTTTAGCTGCACCATAAATTGTGGGATTATGACAAAATCCTCTGGCCACTGTAATGTAGAAGGTCAGATCAGATGTTGATAATGGTGCAGTTTGGCCTCAGAAGTCATTGACTCCCACTGGAGGTCAGATGTCTAAGCCTCCTTTGGCATTCATCCTGTCTGTCACAGCTCTTACAAACCAGAACTGCCTGGGCCTTTCTGTAATGGAGACTAGGCAAACTTCACTGCTTAGAAAATTTGGTAACTGAGTACTGAAGTTCTTGCTCCACACTGTTTTTTCAGCAGCTTACCTCAATTAATGGACTGGTCTAGAATACGTAAATGAGCCAATTTGCATTCTGTTTTTAATCAGAAGCTGTCAAAAGACATAGCCAAATCCCATTTCTGGGAGCTCTTTTAAACAAGGATAAGTTTTTAGCATTTACTTCATTCCTGAGGTATCTAAGGGAACATCCTTTTTTTTGGCCTCTTCTGATATGAAATAAATTCTTCCAATAGGGAAGTATAGAAGTGAGCTCCTTAACTCTCAACAGTATAATTGTTTCAGGTAGGTTTTTGAACCCATAGTGCCCATGCAATTTTTTAAGCAAAAAGAAAGATAGAGGCAAGGGCCTGCAAATGGTTCACCTGACCTTGTTAGAGTAACTCAGTCATATGAGGTATTAGGAACTGGAGTTTGACAGTGGTAAGAAAGATGGAAACTCCTTCCTCAAAACTCTGATGCTACTGATTACCCTTTAAATGTTCCACGTGAGGCATGGGCTGGGAGGCATGGCAGGCATGGAGAAGTTTGTCCTTGTGGTCAGCTGTCCCTGCTGTAAGCACTGCTGATACCCTGCTTATGTCAGTGGCAGAGAAGAGGAAGTACTGGTTAAGGGCATTTAAGGGCAGGGATTCTCCAGGCATGTGTAGCTCAGGAGGAGATGTGCAGCCCAGGGTGGGTTTAATTCCTTCAAGACAGAGCTGTGTGAGGAAAGCCAGAAAAGGACAGGGCTTGACAGACTGAGGCTATGCCTGGGTGTCTCCAAATAGTAACTGATCCTAAGGCAGGAGCTTCCTAGGTGCTCCTGAGGATGTGGAAAGATAAAATACATTCTTGTAGTGGCAAACACACTCTGAAACAAAAATGATGTACAGCTAAGCAATATAATCACTTCAGACTAGTGCCTGTTGTGGAAGCTTGTAGCTCTATTTGGATTTTGCTACAAATCCTATCATGGCACACTTAGAGCTATTTATCCTGTTCTGACTGCTTTGATACAGGAACACAGAGTTCAGATATTCATGTCAAGGACTCTTGACTTGAGTCCTTTTTTTTTTTTTAAAAATCTTGAGCAAACCCATAGCTCTACAGTTGCTTCAGCTTTTGCATCCTTACAACACATCAGTTCTCCATCAATATATGGAGGGTATATCTCAAAGTAACATCACTAAGTTTACATGTGATGGGGAGCAATGTGGAGAAGCCTGAATGTAAATTCATGGTACAGTAAATTTCCCTGGTAGGAGTATGCAAAGAAGTAGGAAGAGATCAGTAGGAGTAGTTATTATCCTTGCATCTGTAAGTTACATCTTGCCTTCTGAGAAGTGTCAACTTAATTGAAACTCTGTCAAGGAAGGAGGTTTTATATCCCCTAAACAGATAGGAATCCATCTCTGTTACAAATAAAATGGTTATAATATTTACTCTTTCAAATGCAGTGGAAAGTCTGAGCCTTTTTTTGCAGACTTTAAGGAAAAAGAAGGTCATTTTTATGCATCTCTTGTACTTGGCATTTTACTTCCGCTAATGCACATAAAATGGGATTCTTAATTTTGTCATTTTTATAACAGGCTATCTTCAAACCACAAGTGAAATACTTAAATGATTCGTGGGTGGAAGGAAGTTTTGACAGAAGGAAAGATGGTTGCATTTTAATGTATGTTTGCAGAGGGGGATGAAACTAAGAAAATGTGAATTTAATTGTTCTGCCACTTCCTCCCTTTTCAGATTGTATTTCTGAAAGCGGAATCGGATGCAATTCTAAACGGAGAACGTGTTTACCAGCTCCATGCCCTAACACCAGTAACATCAGCCTGTGGAATATCCTGAGGAATAACATAGGGAAGGATCTCTCCAAGGTGGCCATGCCTGTAGAGCTGAACGAGCCCCTGAACACGCTGCAGCGCCTCTGCGAGGAGCTGGAGTACAGCGAGCTCCTGGACACAGCGGCGCACACGCCAAACCCCTTCGAGCGCATGGTAAACTCCTGATTGCAAACTCTCAGGAGCACTCACAGAATGAGAATTAACATAAAAGCAGTGCTGAAGAAGTGAAGATGTTCTAGTCCGTTGTTTTGTTTCTCTCAGCTGAGAGGCAAACTCTCCAAATGTCTGTACATACTCACACAGCCACTATTTTTGACTATGCTGTTCCATTTCTGTTACTTTTCCAGAAAGTCTCTCTCTCCTCAAGTACCTTGCTGTACTGCAAGTTTAAACAAAAAAGGAGCTTAGTTCTGTTTTGCAGCTCTTGCTCTCTAATATTAAAAATTACAGCAAAAAGGGAGGATGGGATTGAACTTGGTTCCCTCTCAAAGATGAAAGCTACAATAGATCTTTTTCAAGGGTGTCTGATGTGGTAACACATTTCTTCATAGAGATGCTGGATCTTCCAGCCCTACATGACTGTGACATCTTTATATGAACTAAATGAGCTCCATGGTTTTTATTAACTGGTTTCCTGAAGTTTTTGTGTTTATCCAAAATGTTCAGGATCTCAAAACCAGGCTGTATGTTGGGTACAATAATGATGTCATCCTCTTCCAGTGCAGAACCCTGAATTCTGCATTTGGCAAAAGAACAAGAGAAAAATGCATTTGTTACTCTGCTTCCAGGTGTACAAGAGCCACTTAATATGCAAGCCCATAAATAAAGGATTAGAAGCTCCCTAAATTCTCTTAAATGAGAGATAGAGATTTTCCCACAAACTGAATTAAGCCTTTTCAACTGAATGTATCTTATCTCAAAATGAGGTTATTAATGAGAGTAGGTAATAATGTTGAAATACTACTTGAAAAGTCTCTTTCCTCATTCTAATACTTTCAAGGGTTACAATTTAGGGCCTATTCCCAGGATGTGGTCATTCACTGGGGGTTTCAGTCCATAGCATTTTGTGTTCTCTTGAGAACATATGCTAAAAGGAAAAGGAAATGAGCAGTAGTTGTTCAAAAGGGAGGGAAAAGAAGCCTTTTTCCTCCTCCCCACGCCCAAGTATCTGGAAATTACCTCAGACTGGTGTATTCTTTGCCTTTGAGAAATTCCTGAAGCAAAATTTAATGCTAGCTGTTGCATAGTAATTGCAATAGTTCACAAAAGAGCCTGTCCTCAGTGGATTTGTTTTCTGAAACTGTGAAAAGAGAGTATCTACACTTTCACAAGATGAGGAAAAGGGAATGAAAAGAGGAAAAAAAGTGTTATAAAAAAGACTTGAATCAAACAACCGTGAATTCTAATTTCTCATGTTATGCTTGAGTTGACAGCAGAAATTTGGAAGGGCTACCTGTGTGTCAGTCATGATCAACAGTTTCATGATTAGGTAATAGCACCCAGTAGATAAAAAGCAATTTAAGTCAAACAGCATTAGAAAAAGCAAAGTTGGTGAAAAATCATCCAATACTTCCTGTGCCATGTTTATGAAAAGGATAGTTGGTACATTTTTGGAGTCACAGATGTAACTATAAAAACCAGTTATTATACAAAATTTTACACTGACTTTAAGGTTACTTCTTTGAACTGTGTTGCAGAATGCTAAACTGCTTCAAACATTTTCAGTTGATGAAATTTGCAGTATCTGACCCTAGCAATTCTATCCCTGACCTATTGAATGACTCTGAAAATTGAATAATCCTCTAAGGTGTGAACTAGGGCTTAGCTTGCAGGAGGCATGCATGTTTGTAGCCTGCAAATGAAGGGAAAAATACAGAATCAGGATAAATCTTGCTTTTATTTGTTTTGTGTCTGTTGTAAATTAATTAATCTAAGTCCCAAAAATGTACTTCCCAGGTGTACATAGCTGCCTTTGCAGTCTCTGCCTATGCATCCAGTTACTACCGAGCTGGAAGTAAGCCATTTAATCCTGTGCTTGGAGAAACCTATGAATGTATCCGTGAAGATAAGGGTTTCCAGTTCTTTGCAGAACAGGTATTGTATGCTGCAACCCTTAGAATTGCTACTTGATACACTGCTGAATTCTAAATGTGTGTCTGGAATTCTCCAGAATTACTGGCAAAATACAAGATTACTCTACATTACCTGAGCCCAGCAAAACCCAAGGGACTTTGCTGAATTATAAACAAAGGGAATTGTTTTTTGAGGAAAGTCTGCTAAATTTGATGTGGAACATCACAACCAGCAGCTGACACTGGAGAAGCACAGGCTGGCAGGCTGCCTGCTCCAGTAACAAGATATCTTGGTTAAGTAGAGTGCAATTCCACATGCTGAAATCTGATCAGAACTGCAACAAAAGTTTACATTCTTTTCATTTTCTTTTGTGTGTGATCATTAAAAGTACTTCAGTTGTTTAATGCCTTCTTTAAAAAAAAATGCATCCCTCGTGCAAGTCAATCAACCACAAGTATTTCCAATGGCACCATGACTCTTCCTGCTTCCTGTCCAAATACTTAGTAGGCTAAGCCTTGAGAAATTTGCTACCACAGCTGAGTAGGTGAAGGATTTATACAGCACATCATGGTCTGAGTGTTTATGAAGATAATTACCCAGTAGTAGAATAATTATTAAGTATGAGTGAAAAATACTAAATTTAAACCAGCCAAGCTACCAAAATTGCTAAACTTGAAGCATATGTTAAAAAGAGATAAAACTCAAATACCTAGTGCCTGGTAGCAAAGTAAGAATGACTGAAAGCTGTCTCATTCTGTCTAGACATAAAAAAAAAATACAAAAAGTACAAGTGGGCAAAGGTGTGCAACCTAGAAATTTGATCAGAGAAAGACTTCTCAGAGGCTTCCTTTAGGAAATGAAAAGTGCTTTTGACTGGCTGTGAAGGTACAGGATTTTGCACATTATGTTTTAGAATCGACAGAAAAGAATGTTATGTGATCTTTCCTTAGTCTCAGGAAATGTCACAGGCAAGAGCAAAAATGAGGGGAAAAAAACCAACAGAAAATAATACAGTCAAAGCAAGAATCAAATTTAAAGTTCATGTATCTGGTTCATCACTGTGCTGCTTCAGTACTAAAATGATGTGTATGGAGCACTGCAAGTGCCATCACGGCATCAAACTGGAGTAGCAAAGTGGTGAATAAAAGTTACCACTGAGTTTAATGTTACACTGAATTAAAGGAAGATATTTACACTTGAATATTGGGTAAACCAGTACAAAGGCTAGTTTTTATTAAGAAGAATTTTACTGCTTGAGCGTGCTTGTGCTATGTAAAACTGTTCTAATACGAGAAATAAGTGAGGTGAATTTAGAGTGGTAAATTTACTGTTAAGAATATGGGGTAGAGGAATATTAGGAAGAGAGCACAGTATGGGAAGAAAGAAATTAATGCAGCATGCAAGCATTACATATTTCTCTTTACATCAGGAACAGTGGCTTATTGCTTGCACTAGCATTTTGGTGCTTGCTCCAGACACCTTGTTAGTGCAGGCAGAATGTAATTAATGGCATAGACTGACAGAAGATAAAAAAGTAACAAAGATTCTGTTTTGTCACTAGAGGGAGTTTAGAATAACTCCTGTAAGCACCGTGACCTTACTCTGGAATTATAACAGTTTAACTGAGAGCTAAGTTTAACCCATGTATTACAGTGACATCTGGGGTTAATCTGGGTACAGTATGTAAGAGAGAGAGAGAATTGCTGAATTAGGCCATAGCTGAAAGTAATAAGTACTCCTTTTTTTTTTTTTTTTTTAAACCAAATATAGGATGTTCAATAAATAACTGAATGCCTGTGGGAAAAAATGCTTAGTAAGAGATTTGTGAAATGAGTAATAAAAAAAGTAAAAGTTGACTTAACTTTTTTGAGTTGATTTTTCATAGTGAAAAATAGCAATCTGACTTGAAAATAAAGTTGCCCAAGGAACAGCAGGCATTGCACATCTTAAGAGCTGGTCCTGGTCAGTTGTTAGTTGTGTTCACCCAGAAGGGAGAATTCAGGTTGAGGAGGAGTGGCTGCTTTCACTTTGTGCTTTTTTATTTACTGTTGCATTTTAATAGTCTGAATTGTTTATTTTCTCACAGTCCCTGCTTTGCTAGTTTGGTGGTTGCCCTAATTTCAGCACGTGCTGTTGCCCAAAGCTGATGAAATGCAGTGCATGTGGTTAGAGTTTCACCTAGAAACACCTGGGGTGTCACTGCTGCAGTGGTGGGCATTGCTGGATGGAATTTCCTGGCTTCATTTCTTCACCCCTGACCCCTTGGAGATGCTGATCACCATCTGCTCCCTCATACTCAGGGTTTTGTGGTTATTCACTGTACAGAAGCTTTTGGCCCTTTGTTGTGTTTTTGGTTTTTTGAAAATTTTTGTCTGTGCACTCAAAGTGTGGTTTTTGTTAATCTGTTAATGGGTCCTAAGGGTAAATTTAATCATTACCTTAGAGACAATGTACAAAGTATATTGCTAGATTTTCACTGGAACAAAATCTCAGGCCTTTTAAAATAATTGTTTGCCATTTCTTTCAAGGTTTCTTGGGTCTGAGAATCTTTATTAATCTCACTGCCTCCCCCTTCAGGACACAACTGCAAAGTGAAAACTAATGTTCAAATTGTAAATGCAATATGGGAATGAAGGAGAAAACAAAACAAAAGAAGCCAAACCAAAAGGACTCTTCAAGTGTTCATATGTTAATCTTTTTTCCCCTCTCTCTTTTCATGTCTTGCTATTAGGTCAGTCACCACCCACCTATTTCTGCATGCCATGCTGAATCTGTGAATTTTGCTTTTTGGCAAGGTAACTCTTCAGTCTGTCATTTACTTTTACAATGTTCATAATGTTTTAATTGTATGTTTAACACAAAGTATTGAGAAATTAGGAAAATTTGAAATTCCTTGCTTAAATTTGTATTATAATGGTTTTATGAAATCTTAGCCTATCCTTACTTGCATGCTTCTTACTTGGATCTTCTGCTATTGTAAAAATTCTCAAGAGATTGTGCTTTGTTTGGAATTTTTTTCATGTAACATTAATTGATGATTACTTTCATGTACAAATATCTGTTCTTCTTTAAAATCAGGTTTCTTTGGGGTGTTGGGGAGGGATGTTTTTTTTAATAAAAAAGAATTGTATGTCAAGCTATTTATAAAACAAACAAGCCTGAAGACAGCATGAAAACACTACAAGTTAAATCCTGAACCTTGGCAATTCTTGTAAACCTGTTCTGAAAGCAATTTTCAGAAATGAGCATAACAGCAAGGGTAAATACATTTACCTTCTCTTTCTCTGCTGGCATTATTACAGTATGTAAGATTTTGTGCTATTTGACTACTGTTTTTTTTTCAAAACAGTAGTTTTGTTTGCTGTGTACTGTAGTGAAGGTGTCAGGCAGTAACAGCACCTGTGTGATTAGGTAATTTTGGAGTGCACACAAAACATAACCATGCCTTTTAACTCACTTAAAATCCTTCACCCAGGGGTTTGTCAAATCACATGTGGCCATATTGTGATCTTTTTTTTTTCCTGATTGGCTCTGCTGACTTGATTATAGTTATCACAGACGGAGCCATACTGAACAGATATTGGAACCCATTTGTCTGGGCTTTATTATTCTGTGTAATTCTTTGCTTTGCAAACAAATACAGGGACACAAGAATCCTTTTGTTCATAGCCCAAAAGCTAAGATGACCAAAAATTTATTCAGTAACTTGAACACTGTTTAAATAAGATCAGATAGCAGCCTGTCTTGATAAAGATAGATGAGACTGATTTCTTTAACAGATTTTGACAACTCTTATCATTCAAATATTTTAACACTTCCATTTAGAGAATGAAGTTCTTCTAATGACAGCTGAGAATCTGATTAATGTTAGAGTCTGAGATTTGGTCTTGATGGGCATAGGACATTCAATCAGGGTGCAGCAGGATTGGGGATTTTTGTTTGCTTTGTTTTTAAATATGGCTGGCTGAGCTTATGGGAGGGCTAGACAGTGATTTTTTTTTCCATTGTAAAGGCAATTGTTAAATGCTATGACCTCTTGTAATGAGGCTATATTAACTCACATGGAAAGATTAACACCAATTTAATCATAAAGGCAGCTTGTCAGTGAGTTCAGTTCTTTCTGTGTGCAAAGACCTTTTCACTTACTGTGTCACCTTCTCAGCTGAAAAGGAGACAGCAACATTGCCAGGGTAGTGCTGTCATCCCACCAGGCACTGACCTTAGTTCATGTGTTCCATCACCAAGAAATGTCCTGATCACATCTTGTGAACTGAAGACTGGGCTCTCACAGGCACCAATAGTTTGGAAATAGCTTTCCATGACTTATGAAGTTGGCTCTGCTTTTGCAGAGGAGTGTCAACACATGAGCAGTGGAAATGAAGGAAGTTTCAGCTATTCCAGCATCTGTGCATGAATTAGTGTAAGCACAGCTTTGAAATAACACTTTGCTTTTTCTCTTCTGTCCTAAAATTCTTGTGTGATCAAGTTGTACCCTGGCTCCCAAGATGTTTCCCACATGCTGATCCCTGTGGGACAGCTTTGCCATTTATGAGAGCATTGAATTTGGCACAATCTGGTGATGCATTTTAGCTGTTAAACTTGGTAGGGTATACCTTTGCCCTTTTTCTTCCATCCCACTGCTGAAGAGAGACAGCCAGGACAGAATTTGCCTCAACATCACCGTGCTGGAAGTAGCTTTGGAACACTTGTGCAGTGTAGGAATCACAAGAGAATCGCTGTCGCTGGAGATGCTGACCCAGCACCAGACTTCAAAGCCAAAAAACCCAAAAGGTCCTTTTCTCACATGATAAGAAAAGTGACTGCTTTGTGTGCAGAATCTAGTCATGGCAATGATAGGCAGCCCAGTGTGGCTCATTCCTCACTTGCACATACATGCTCAGGGGATACCTGAGTAATTTCTTAGCTGTGGTTTGAGCATCCATCTCACAACCAGTGTAAGAGTTTCCCCCAGAATTACACAGGAAATGGTGTTTTGTTTTCCTTCTGTTAGAACTAGCATCTTTTTGAGACTAGAGTTGAAGTTTCCCATCTTTTTTAGGTTGGGCAGGGAATGGAGTTCCTAGAGTCTACAATAGGAAGAGTACTATTCACCTGAGCTCCGAAGTTACTATGAAAGTTACTGCCTGATTATCTAGCCCAATTTAACTGTACACACATTTTGCCATGCTTCTCTCTGATTCTTTTTCTTCCAGGTGCTTTAGCTCTATAAATTTGGCTAAACTTGCATCGAGTTTTCTTATCTTTTTTATATTTTGAAGAAAAGGCATGAGACTTGGACACCTCTTTCTGTGATTCAAACAAGATTTCAAAAGACCAGTTAAAATTACAGAGGGAGTTAGACTAAAACCCTCTGCCATTTTATGCCATTTGAAACCTTCTTTAGCCTCTTGACTGTGAATTTTCTTGTTATATTTTTCTATTTGAAATTCTGCTTTTGTCTTTGAAAATGTCTGCATTCATAGAATAGCAACTGAATTGCAGACAAGTATATGCTGCCTATGGTTTATTCAAATTCGTTTATTTTGCAAAAATTTTTGAGAGGACTGTTAAACATCTGTTGCTTTGCTATTTAAATAACCAATATTAAGATGAAAATCAAAAAAAGCAAACAGCAACAACACCAAACCCACCAGCACGTATTTCAAGGTCCCACAACATTCTTTGAACGCTTCTGTTGCGCTTTTTATTTTGAATTTCTTGAAAATAAAGTGGAGCCCAGAAACAGAATGATTCACCTACCTGTGACTAAACCTGTCTTTTTTTTTTTTTGATTCTTGTTCCAGATGTCAGATGGAAAAACAAATTCTGGGGGAAGTCCATGGAGATTGTTCCAGTTGGCACAACACACGTAACTCTTCCCGTGTAAGTGCCGCTGCTGGGCTCTGCTGTCCTGCACAGGCACTGGTGCTTGCACACACTGCAGCCACGTTCATCCAGAGGACAGCCAGCTCTGCTCTGCCCTTTGGAAGGACTGGGGGCTTTGAATTCATTTAAAGAGAAAAGGGGAGGAAGAAAGACCCCACCAAATCAAAACCAGAAGCATAAATCAGAAGCACTGACTCTTTCAAAAGTTATGAAAAACAAACAATGAAAAAAACCCTTTACTTTTGTGTACCTTGGAAAAAGAAAAAAGAAAAAAAAATGAAGTATTTTCATACTTCAGTTGAATTTCAGCCTTAATGCATTTTAAACTCACAGGGAAAAACTGTAGGGTAAAGGAAGCTATGAATTCTTTTGCTTGAGTATGGGTTTCTGGGAAGAGATGGTGGTGTTCCTGTCTTTTTAAACTCTATTTGTAGGGACCCTGACACCATGGGGTGTTCTGGGCTGTAGGCAAGGCAAACAACCATCATCACTGCAGAAATAATGACTGTAAGTGATAAGTAGAACCACTTACATATCTGGTGTTCATTATCCAAGAAGGCAGCCACTGTAGTGAAGTGTTGAGTACAGTTGGTTTGTTTCCTTTTGTTTTTTTTAAATAAACATCTGCAGTGTTTCAATGCTGGCTTGTCAGAGTGCCCATTATTGATGAGCAATTAAAATCCCTTAAAATTTGGCCTATATCCATCATGTTTACAGAACCAGAGGTCTAAAGGTTGAGTATTGTTCCAATTAAATCTGTTTTCCAGTGAGAAAGTACAAAATTAATTAATCTGCCATCCTGCCATCTGAAAAAAAAAAAAAAAAACAAAAACAATAAGGAATTCAAGTACCTAGCACTCATCAAATCAAGCATGTCTTCTTTTTTTTTCAAGTGGATAAAGTAGTCTAGTAAGTAGTCTAGTAAGATAGTATCCAAAAGGTGATGTATAAACCATGTTATGTTCATAGCACCTGCCCTAAGCTTTGAAATGAAAGGATATGAATGAGTGCTCAGAGCCAAAATAATTAATATATTAGGGCCTATGATGAGCTGATGAACTGAGAAGCAATCTGACTCATGTGTGATCTCCATGTGTTGGTTTGTATCCCTGTTTATTTGATACAGAATTGGGTACAAAAAAGGTGCCCAGGCTATGGGGAAAATTAGGCATTAGTATTAAGGTTCATTTTGAAACAAATAGATGTTTTTAGCATTTATGATAACATGTGACATGCATAAGTAAGGGCAGAAAAACAAGTTACTGTGGGATAAATTGGCTGCATATCTTCAAGTCTGTACAAACTCTCCTTGTGTGTGCCCTTAGAGAGCAGCAAGTGAAAGCAAGTGATTAAGGGGAGGAAGGGAAAGATTCCAGTAACTTCACAAGGAAGTGTGTGAGGCACTTGCTGTGGGGAAACTGGTGCTGTGTAAGTTTATATTTTACCTTACCTGTGGTGAGTTGGCCATCCATACCCAGAACAAATTGTAGAATGTATGTCTTCATGAAACTTTCCTTTCCTTGGTGCTTTATAAAGCTGTTTCATAAGAGCATCTACTTCCTTCATGAAAGGTGAAATGTTGCACTCCCTATTGGTATTTTTTTATATCTCCCTATTACTGTTTCCCAGTGTGCAACTGCATCTTGAAGTGCCTGGTGAGAACTTTGGCTCTTGCCTAAAGCACACATGTTAGGCTCAGCCTTGAGAGCTTGTGCCAAGCTAATTTTCAGCAAAGTACATGTTCTGGTGGCCCATGTCCTTGTCACTGTGTTACAAGCTTGGAATGGGCATCTCAGACTGTAGTAGATACCAGAATGATTACTTCTGGAAACTTAAAACTGGTTAGAAGGACAAGTAGATAGAGAGAAAACTGAATTCAAGACCAAAGTATCTAGCAGAAGTGAAAAGGATTTTCTGGGAGGTGGGATTGTTGCCATAGGGTTAGTTTTTGAGAAGGTTTGGAACAAGATGAAGCAGTCTAGTAAAAAAAAAAAGTTTATTTGGTTTCTCTAATCAAGTTGCCTCCAAATGTTTTTCCTCAAGCTTGAGCTCACTTGAATATGGCATGACAATTTTCTTGTGTGCATTTTTCCTTACAGTTTTAAAGACCATTTTGCATGGAACAAGGTGACATCCTGCATCCATAACATCTTGAGTGGGCAAAGATGGATTGAACATTATGGAGAGATCATAATAAAAAATCTAAATGATGACACGTGCCACTGCAAGCTGACTTTCATAAAGGTAACCACAGCAGTGCTGGCTCTGCCTTTTGTAACAGGCACAGCAGTGGGAGGATGCTCCCTGCTGAAGCTCAGCACTTCTGCTTACAAGCTGTAATTACCTGTGATTCCTTGAAAACTGTGACTTTGAAGGAACTGCCACTCACTAGACAAAAAAGAGAAGCAACAGCTTTCTTGAGTGATTCCACTGGAAATGGAGGAATTATGGGGAAAGGAATATCATGGAATACCTGCTCTGGGTTTGATGAGAGACAAAGGCACAAGGTGGCTACTGACAGTGGTTACCACATGCCTTCTGCTGGCTCACTGGCACATGCTGTGCAGCCATTCAGCAGCTGTAGGACCAGTGCTTATGCAGGGTTTTTATCCTGATGCTCTTTTCTAGCCCTTTGCAGGTACTCAGAGGAGTTTAAGTAAGAGGCTGGGGTGTTACTCAGAGCTTTTGCTTCAGTACAAGTACAGTATATGACTTCTTCAGGAATTGTCCTTATAACTGAAATCAAATTCAGTTTTTGGCAGTAGATGACTTTGTATTAAATGAAAATCAATGAAAATGTAAAGCAATGCCAAAATTTCTAACCTGAGAAATACTTTTATAAATCATCCTGAGAGACTTACCTTAACCTGCATTTTGTGTATCTGATTGATAGAGAAAGGCTCTGCTGGACATAAAACAGACCATACAAATACAAGGGATACAGTACTTCAGTGTACCTATGCAGCATGGCATGCTCCCCAGCAAGTTTGGGGTTTTAGAATTTGTTTTCCTGAATACTTTGTGCTTTCTAAGAAGCATTAGGGTGATTTTTTTTTCCAGATACTTACTTGAAAGTACTTGAAGGTATTTTCAGAGTTGCACTGGATGTTTAAAGTTCAATTATTTAAAGCTGAGAGCCTGCAAATCTCACACCTTTGATATTATAAAGTGTGTAAAGTGGAGATTAACGTATGAATTCCTTCTCTTCCTCTTCTGCAAATTTGGGAGAGATGTAGATAACCAAGTCAGGACTCAGGGTCAACTGTCCTTGGGCAAAATTCAGGGTCAGCTGCACTTTACCTCATACTGCTCCTAAAAAAGGCAAACAAAATAAATACAATTCTAAACATCAGTATTTTAGGAAGCTAACATACTAATAGGTTTGTATTTTAATGGTACTAACAGCTGTTGTTTGCACTTGACATTGTAATGCACACCTAAATAAACAGTTCTCATTGCTCTACAGCCTGGTGCTGCTGGCATGGCAAAATGGGCTGCACTTGAGCTCTTATGCACCTTCTTTCCCCTTGTTCCTTTTCGTTCTAGGCAAAGTATTGGAGTCCAAATGCACATGAGATTGAAGGCAGTGTCATGGATAAATCTGGGAAAGTTGTGCATCGACTCTTTGGGAAGTGGCATGAAAGTTTGTACTGTGGGACAACTTCATCTCCAAACTGCATATGGAGAGCAAGTTAGTGATCAGAATTGCTCATGTACACAAACTGGGATCTTCAGTATAAGCTTGCTGTTTTCATATCTTTATTATGCCCCAATTTCTTGTTATTTTTCTGTAGAATATTAGATTTTTGTCAAGCATTTAAAAGTTACATCAGAAGAATATATAATTTAAATAATATGAGAACTTAATCCCATGGCTTCCTGAATTTTCTCCATTCTCCCTCATTTTCATATTTGGGCATGAAGTGATATTGAGGACTCTAGCAGGAAGGGGAAAAAAAGGAACAAACTCCTACTGCTTGTGCAGAGAAGTGTTGTTTATTTCATGTGTTGAACACTGGAGGATAGCCCACAAAGCTCAGTTCTGTAATGACAGTGATATCTGAATTTCTCCCAAGCTTGTGGGGTTTTGTCTACTGTGTTTTGAAAAAACATTATGATAATAGCACGGCCTTCATCACAGTTGTGCTGTGATTCAGCTGAGAGAACAGAAATCTGTCTTGGTGCAGTGCAATTATCAAGGGGGATGTTCTCTTTTGTCACATTATTAAAAACCTCTTGTTCCCCCAGAATTGACACTGTGGATCAGGCATAAACAAATGACTGGTGGGAGCTTGAAATTTTCTTTCTCAATATAATAGCATTTAATTGAAATTCTGAATGTACTTTTTTCTTCTGTAGATCCAATGCCTAAAGATTATGAACAGTGGTATGGATTTACACAATTTGCACTGGAGTTAAATGAACTGGACCCACAAACTAGGTCATTACTCCCATCCACTGATACACGTTTTAGGCCAGACCAAAGGTAAGAAGCTTTAACTCTGAAATATTTTCCTAAAATAGTTCTTAATCTTCTGTACACTCACTTTACCCTGAACTCAGACTATTTTCTGTGGATAACTGCAGTGTGTTTCTGTTTTTACATTAATGTGCATCTGAAATAGACATTGTAACCACTTATTGAGAAATGGTCTGGTTATTATGGAAGTGTATCCTAAAATTGCCTCTTGGATGCTTCTAGATAACTGTCTTTCCAAGGATGTTAAAACCTAAGTACTTCAGGTACTGGATGTTGAGCATACAGTATTTGAGTAACTGAAAACTGAGACCCTTGCAACTCCTTTCTGCAGTGAAATTTTAGCTTTTGCAGATTTCCAGGTAGAAGAATCTAATTTAACTGTGACTCTGAGCTTGTTACAAGAGTTAGTTTTCCTTAAGTGCTTTTCTTCATAGTGCAGTTGTCTGCAGAGGTAGCTGTTTACCTTTCAAACACTGTGAAATACCTGCTGGAAAGATTAGATTCTTCTGGGGGCAGGAGACCAATTGTTTATATGACTGCTGCTGCAGGTTTCTGGAAGAAGGGAATATTGAAGGGGCTGAAATGCAAAAGCAGAGGATCGAGCAGCTACAGCGAGAACGACGGAAGGTGCTAGAAGAAAACAATCTAGAGCATCAGCCTAGATTTTTCAGGTACTAGATAGCATAATAATTAGCATATACTATCATTTATTGAAATGCTTATTATAGATCTGATTCTGAATTTCCATGTGAGAGGCTCCAGTGTTGTCCAGGGCTCCCCCATATAATTCGGGTTTGTACTTTGGTAATGCAGAATACTCCCGACTTGGTTAAAACTCACAGTTATGTATTAGTTTTTTATTAGTGCATCCCTGAATTTTTTTTTTTGCCTTGATGGCAATTGGTCTGCATTTGAATTTGCCTGAGTGAATGTAGCACCTTTGATTCTTTGAAGCAAACTGGAGTAGCTGGATTTAGCTCAGTTACCTCTGCTGAATTCAGTGGGATTGTCTGGTGTGGAAGTGTGCAGAGTTGGAGCCTTTCACTTCCAGGGCTATTTTTGAACATGCTTCCCCTATTTTATGGGGAGAGAATTATTGTTCTGAGGGCATTTTATCTCTTCCTATTGTAAATCAGTTAAACAGGAGACTTGAAGCATCAAAAGACAGAAAGGAATGCTGGTGAGGATGTGGTCTTTTGTCCTTGAGTTTCTCTGTACTCCTGCAGTGAAAGAGTTGGAGCCAAGATAAAAGTTGTATGGGCCTATTAGCAGATTTAGGATCCTATTTTTTCTGGATATATCTATACTGTACTTCTGAGGAACACTGGAATGTTTTAAATAGTTGCAAAAGGGAATGGCTTAGACTAGTACATCTGACAAGCGGGTGAGCTAACTCATCACATGCCAATCACACCTACTAAAGGGAAGCTGGATAAAGGCAAAGTCTAATACTTTGTGATTGTATATTCACAATGAGAATTGTGAATAAGAATGAGGATTTGAATCCTTACAATGAGGATTTGAAAGCCAAGATTTGTCCTGTAGATTTAAATGGTGGAATAAAGAATTTAATTATTATATAGCAAAAGTATTAGAGCAGATAGGAGTTAAAGCATTTGGCTCTTTAATAGTGATGTTCTCTGGTGAACATGAGATTGAGATACCTCTCCATGGCCCACTGCAGACACACCAAGCTGTACTGCCTTGTTTGCAGGCTGCAATGAGCTGCACTGCTCCTGGTTTGTGGGCTGGATTTGGTATCTGTGCATGGTGCTACACTGCATTACACAGCATATAGATGGAAAATATAAGCTTACATTTGTTTAATCTTTGATAGGAAATCCAGCGATGACTCCTGGGTGAGCAATGGAACCTACATGGACCTTAGGAAAGAACCTGGTTTTTCCAAACTGGACAATCCTGTCCTCTGGTGAAAGAGGAGCTAAGTGAAGACATTCTGTGCTGTATTCCTGGATCTGATTTAAAAGACACATATATATAATATAACTATATATCTATATATACACACACACATACAGAATGTGTGTGGTGTGTGCATATGTGCAAATCTCCAGAATCATGCTTAATTTAGAATCTGATAATTCATTTGTTTCCTTTACTCAACTATTGCAGTGATTGTTTGAATGTATAAATATCCTAACTTCCTTTTATAAAATATTTAATAAATAGTACTGAATGTTAACAGATGGAAAAGAGAGGAGCTTTTACACTACTTTTTCAATGTGTAATAATGTCAGTTCTGAGTTAAATTATGCCTTACTGAATTGCATTGGAGACAGTAGCATCAGCATCTCCTAGCTGTGCTGAGGAAGAGTGCAAGCCTTAGTAACTCAAATTGTAGGTAGGCTTCCACAGTGCAATGAGTAGTTCAGATGTCTCTGGGCTGGTATAAATTGCTAAAACAGATTATCAGCTGGTGCTGGAATCTGACTGTGATCTTTTGCTGTCTGCAGGAAAGATTTAAGTAAGCTTTTGTTTCTATTAACTTTCTTCTGAGCTTTATGGAAGAGGTAGTTCTGAGCTTGGGTCGGTGGTTCTACTGCCTTATACATAAACTGTACCCGGTTAAATGTAGTGCTAGAAAGTCAGGAATCGCCAAAATTTTCCACTGGGAAAAAATTTCACTTCAAATTTATAGCCCCCAACAGGGCAAAAAGAGGAGATCATTTGTATATACTGCTTGAGCACTGACTAGATGAAGAAGCTCTCTCTTTTTCCAGTAAGTGAAATCTTATACAGAGCACGAAATCCTGTGCTTCCATAGCTTCATTTGTTTTTATTCACTTCAAAATTTCAACAGTAAGACTTTTTAAAAAGTAAGCAAACTGATTATTTTAAGCTAGAAATTTTTCCTAGTATTTTGATATTTTCTACCTCTTAAGAAATAACGTATTTAAAATCTTATATTTAAAAAATTACCATCTGCCTTATGGAGAAGTGTATGGAGTCTTTGATCTTCCTCTGTTTGTTTGTTAAGTTCAGATAGATATTTAAACGTCTTGCACTAAATCAATTGCATCCCTTTCCTGTAATTTTATACATATGGTTCAATTTGTGAAGCTACTAAACCATAGGTCAGAAATTTAACAGGAAGCAAATGTAGCAGAAGCCTCACCTTTGAATGAAGATTATAGAGATGGGTAGTATCGTTGGTTTTTTTCCATCAAATCACAATGCCACAGTCATTAACAGACTAATTTAAAAGATAGATCAGAAGATAAAAGATAGATCAGTCACACATATCTGCAACCCAAGCCTGATCCATGGTTCTTCAAATCTGCTCCGTGTGTTTTCAACTCTCTGGCAGCACTGCAGTTTTCTATGTGATAGACCTGCATTCTGTCATCACACCCTTTTCTTTTCTTTACATGCCACTCTAAAGACACAAAACAAACCCAAATGCTGGGTTTGTTAAATTGGCTTATGGCTGGAACAACTGGATATGGTATGGATAAAGTAGACTCCTAGGAGGACAGACTAATAGCTTAGAAAAGCTTGCACTTTACTGCAATTGTGCTGCATTGTTCTAGAGAAAATCTATTAAAAATGGATCTTTGTATTATATGTATCATGAAGGAAATACTATGAAGGTTTTAAATTTTAAACAAAATCTGTGGTGTCAGATTAGATGTATATTTGTACTTTGCTTTCTATTACCTTGAAGCCTCATTGTCTCAGAGGCAGATGAGTGCTTTTTCACCATTTTTCATTTTGCCCAGGATCTGCCTCACCATCATTTCCATAATTTATTACCAAAGAAGTTAGCATAATTATATCTAATTAATATGTCTTCGAAAAACTTGACTACCATGCCAGCAGCTTTAAACAAGGCAAGGTTCACTCTTATATGAAGTCAAAATCTGGGCTTTGATTGCAAAGGAAGTCTCAAACTTTGGGGGCTGTTTGGCTTTTGAAGAAAAATGAGGTTCTCTTCATGCCTTGTTCCCTTCCTGTCTTTTATCCTTGTATTAACTGTCAAAACCTGGCACAGAAATGAGTTGATAATTGCAATTATCCTTGCTGTTGGTAATTACAATTTATACTAAAATTAAGGTTCATTTAAAAACAAAAGAGGGTAGACGAAATAAAAGCTTTTAAGAAAAGGAGCAAAATTTGTGGAGGCTGCATTAAGCTTGCTCATTGTCATATTTGGCAGCTACTGTGATACTGCCTGATCTGATTGCTGGGTTTGTGTGTTCTGTGTGCGCAGGGGATTCCCCCACGCAGGTATGAAACAAAACAAGTCTCATATGGAGTGTTTGAGTCAGGATTTTTGAGAAATCAGACTGGCAGTGCCAAGTCTGATTTCTCTAATGCTCCAAACTCTCTGAAATACAGACATGGGATGAATGACAAGAAGCATTGGGCTGAGCAGTGCCTTATATAAAAATTTCTTCATCAAAATTTCTGTATCAAGAAAGTAAACTCCAGAGTTTTAGCACTGTCTCCGTAAAAATGCCTGAGAATAATCCAGGGTGTTTCTTAAATGCATGAAGCAAAATCATTGAACAAGTAATTGCTCCTTTTGTAAATCTCTAATACACGCCTCCAAATACAATGTAACCAGTTGTGAATGATCCTCTGACCCCACATTTCCAACTGCAGTATAGTTTTCCCTGCTTACTTTTGTATGAAACAATTGGGTTTAGTTGTTAAACTTCTGTTATCTGTATATTAAGAAGTGGAAGAAATTTGTCTTGATGTTAGTTCTGTGTATTTCTGCATGTAAATATATTCAACATTCACAAAGTTAATATATTCTATAAAGTTATTCTTGGTAAAATCTGAAATTTTGGTAATTTTCTTCCCCAAAACTTCAGCTGTGTTAATGGGTACAAAATTTATATTAGCTTTCTGCAGTACAACGAAGACAACTGTTATTCTTAATGACTGACACTGAGGGACTTTTTACCCACTATTTCTACCCTGAATGGTAAAAAAGAATGCATCAGGCAACTTAACTGCTTCCTTTCATACACAGCTGTGATCCCCAAGGTGTGTGGCTCTATGGAGCAGTCTTAAAATTTCCTGATGACCCTTGCCTGCTGTTATAGCTGTCTTATTTCATGACTTTATAAACACTGCATAATATGAATTTGGAGGCCAGTTTGAGAAGCACTCGTGCAGCTCTGTCTTTCTGTGTGTGTCTCTTCACAAAGTAAAACCCTCACTATAAACTTCCATCAAGGTAATGGAGCAGCTCAGGCCTTTGGGTGTTGAACCCCTGTGTGATTATTCAAGTTTTAAAGCATAGAAAGAAAAAGAAATCCAGGGAACTATTATACATAGGAACAGAAACCCACAGCTCTGCTTTTAGATTTGCAGGCTTGATGCTTAGTTTCTGATTTTGTGTAAATTTGGGATTACCAAACAGCATCACTTGTTCAGGAGGCAACTCTGGGTAGTGTAAAGTGCCCTTTAGACAAATTGGATCTAGAATGCACCATTAATCACTGCATTCCTTTCTGGATCTTTGTACTCTGAGATATGCTTGATGTGAGAGTTTGCCAGCACTGAACTGCTTCTTTTAGACAGTTTTTGAAAGACAGATCCAGCAGTCTGTACTTAGATTCTTTATTCAGAGCTTGGAAAGTTAGATGTCTGGAAGGAATGCAAAAACCAGCCCAAATTTTGATACGGAAACATCCTGGAGATCTGTTCTTACACCAACCAGTTTTCTTTGAAGGACTGGAAACAGGATTGCTGCTTTCTTTTAAAATCTGGCCTCTGAAGGACATAATAGTTGCAAATTCACCTGTATTACCTGGCAGCTTGGTGTTGAGTCCAGATCATGGTACAGAAAGAACACCAACTCACGGGACCAGAAATTAGGGCCCAACCAGGGACAGGTGGTTTCACATTGCACAATGATCCAGTGCTGGTCTCAAAACAAACAACCCCTCCAAAAAACCCAACCTAACAAAGATTTCACCCCTTTCCATGCCCTCCCCGTTACCTCAGCTGTTTACAGTCCTGCTCAGGTTTTCTTTGTGGTCCCTTATTCAGTGTCCTATTTTTCTCTTTATTAAAATAACCTGATGAATAGGAAAACAGCCCATAGCAACAAATGATAAATCATACCTAGAGGCTGTAGTTAAATTTTTTTCCCCATAAATTCCTTCTGTATCTTTTCTTTGACTGTGAATAAGACTTTCTTACTCTCTGGAGTCAGACCTGGTAAGGGTAGTGTGCTATCAAAATATGAAGCTGTATCTGCTCAGCAGATCCTAATTACAAATGTCCTTGCATCTGCTTTTGTGTAAATCTCTTGTGTTGTCTCTCCAAATAACCAGCTTGGCAGAGCAGCAAACTTTCAGCAGATCGTGCTTTGTTCAATATGGCTTCTTTTTTGTGTACAAATCATGCAGAGGGGGCAAGCTGAAGAGGAGTGCAAAACTTGGCCCATGGTGCATTTTAATAGCGAGAAGGATGACATCCAACTCGTCCACATATCTGAATACATCTTGCAAGGGCTAGAATGAGATGGTGCTATTCAAATGAGTGACATTAAAATTACAGGGTTTTTTTGGTTGAGTGTGTTTTCATTCCTGAATTATTCCTACAATAAATAAAATTCACAGTGTTCAATAACTCATCCTTTCTATTTTCTAGCTACTGGTGGGTGCAACTTACTCCAGCAGCTGTGGGCTTATAAGAAACTGCACATTATCTAGCTTACCTTTTGAAACTTAGTACATGCTGTAACCTACCACCAAATGTATTACTGTACTGCTCAGTTCTTAGCTACTGCTCTTGCTGCAGCTTTTTGAAAGCAATAAGAGAAAATTTCCGCATAAGTAGTTGCCATATGTTAAAGAATTATTTTAAATGGTTCATTTTTTTTAAAATATAAATTGTGGATTTGGTGTTTTAATGTGTAAAACAAAACTGTATTGAAGCTTATGAGAATGTTTGGGATGCTGATCCACAAGAGGTGATGATGTCCATCAGCTCCACACATTGGAGATGACTGGCATCCCTGAGAATCTGATCTTTGTGTTAACAGTATTTTCCTAGTTCCAGTATTGGAAGACCATCTCACATGTATGAGGTATTACATAAACAAAGCTGCTAAATGCTGAATTTGTTGTTTGTCTTGATAGGGCATTAGTGATTTCAGAATGAGGAAAGGTATCTTATGTATTAGAATTATTGCTGACTTTCAGATATTTGAGAAGTCTCTCTGTAGTCAGGACCATCCCTGTTTTCTGCTTCACTCCAAATATTTGTAATAACATTGGAGTACCTTGATGCACAACTCGATTTATTATTTTTGTCTCTGTAACCAATTTAGTTGGATGTTAATAAATCATATTTGCAATGGTCATACAGCACCCTGACTTTTTCCCAGGGGTTGTAAGCCTCTTTCTTCGAAGGTTGTTAGTGGCAGCTGAAACAAATCTCACTGCTGTAGTGATCTGTGCTTTTTACACTTTGCAAAATGGCAAGTAGGAAAGAGCTTCCATCTGCTAGAACTCTTATTTATCACTCTAACAATCTGTCTGGAAGTTGTGCCATGTTCCAGTTGTACTGCTCTGCACAGCTCTGCTGCACAGCCAATGTGCCAGACACTGGGACAGGAAAGGGGGTAAGCTGATGGAATCCATTTACAGCTGGAAGTTTATTCTCAAAAGCAGTTTTTAGCATACAGATGTCCAGCATAAATATTATGCTTTATTATGAGTGTAGAAACCACAAACTAAATGTTTTCCATAAAACAACTTTTAAAAACAAGGAAACATGGTATTTACTGGGTAAAATAAATAACTGGAAAGAAAGGAAAGAAATGTGGTGGTTTTCCCCTTAGAGATGGTGATTCAGGACAGCTCTGCCAATCAGACCTCAGTGATGTCTCACAGTCCCACCATATGTGTATAAGATGCAATATGGATGGACTAGGATGAGAGTACAGTGAGTGTAACTCCTGACCAACGTGAAATTCCTGACTGCAGTTCTGCAGCACTTTGCAGCCTCAGTGTCTGCAAAGATTTGGTGGGAGGGAGCATGGAGCATTCAGAAAGAGCTGGGAAAACTGGATCTATGGATTTGTTACCATGCCAAATATCCTCAACTGTGGTACATGGCAGAATCAGGATAGAGGCCAAAAGCAAAACAGTCTTTACAGTGGGCCAGAATCAGCTCCTGGATTTTTTAAATCCAGCCATTTTGGTTCTATTGGGTTAAGAACTTTGGAACTTTCTCATCATGTCAGGGGGAATTACTTCATTGTTGATTTATTTCACAGAGATCTGATACTGTTTAGTTGGTATCTAAAATAACTAGCATTTAGTTCAAGTTGCTGGGAAAGTTCTGGTTTATAGAAGCAGTACTATTTTTTTCATTATAAAAGGGAGAGGTAAATTGCAAGGGATGCTTATTATTCGTGCCCTACTCATGAGCACCCAGGGCAGCAGGAATTTCGCTTGCAGAGTGAATTTCTCACGACTGCCCCAAAAGTTAATACCATGCCAAGTACCCACAGTGTGGTCAGTGCTCCCCAGACAAAACAGGCTGTTCTCCTCTACAGAAGTGCAAGATAAACTTGGCAAGTGTAGAACTTGCATCCAATTTGTGTTTAAGAGCAGTTGTCTTTACATTTACAGTAATCTCTATTTTAAAGTCATTTTGCTTACTGCAAAATGATTCAGACCTTCATAGGGTGAGGAAAAACACTGACAGCTGAGCAAAGCTTGCTCTACATAGTAACTAACACGTCTTGGCTTTTTGTTGTTGTTTTTTTTAATGGTCTATAAATTCTATATTATATATAGAATATATAATTATATGTTCCTTATATTGCTTTCATGTTGCAAACGTTGCTCTCTCTGCTTGGTTAATTGATTTTTAATTTAGACCTCTCTGTTTTATGCATAAGAATTTGCAGGGTTACTGTTTTTAAATGGGGTTAAAAGCTGGCCAGAATCGAAATTCTGATGTATACTTAGGAATTTGTATCTTTGCTTACTCTGTACCAAGGGAAATATTTGAAATTACTTTGTGCAAACTCTCATTTGAGGTAAATCAACATTGCTCTACTGAGCTGAATGTAGCCGAGGCTTGAGTTAACTGAGAATTTGTCTCTGTGGGCTCACTGAGATGTAAGTTTTTACAGGCTCTTGAACCAGTAATAAATTCCTGGAACACAAGATGTTGTGTATTAACATCCTCTGTTTCTGACTGTAATTTCACACTCCAGGAATTATTGTCTTCCTCTAAATATTAGGGTACTACTTATCCTTGAGGATTTTATGTGCTGATGTTTCACATGCTATTCTAGTAAAACCAGCTGTTAAAATTCAAAAGTACTTTTTTTTTGCTTGCTTAACATTGTTTGTCTTTATTAAAACTTCTTGATAAAAATTGTTTTCCAAAATTACAAATTCCTTACTTTTCAGCTTGTGTCAAAAAAAAAAAAAAAAAAAGAAATAAAGGCTGCAGTAAGGCAACTTTGAATTACTGCAGTACATGCCTTGAAAAATCCTCTCCTCCTTTGGTTTTTATGAGGATGTGTCTGCAATGCCTAGACTGCTGCCTAAGGCAAGGAAGATTATGTAGATTTGTCAATAGATGAGAACCTGTCTAATAGTTGAAAGAGATTTACAGTTTTGTTTACTTCAAGGTTTGTTATAATTTTGGCAATTGACAGACTGAAGATGGAGTGAAGTCAAGAGGTCATCCTACTTGTATTCAGTGTTTGCTACTTGCACTTCGGTCAATGAAGCAAACCCTGTAAAGGCAACTGGAGCTATATAGGTTTTTTGGATGGAAAAATCAATTTTTCTTACAAGGTTTAAAAATAGTGCACCAAATTATGAACTTCTTTTGTGGGGAAAATCTTTTACTAAGGACTTTGCCTAAGAGGGGCACTGCAAATAGGTCAGTTAGGACAAGCTTCACTTTTCTGATTTTTCTAGTTACTATAGAATGGTGAACCTAGCCCTTCCTTAACATGCCTTCTTTCATTCTGGAGACAGACTAAAGCTTCAGTTAAAGGTGATGCAGGGTAGAGTACTCCATGATATTATATTCTCATCACCTGTGAATATCAGGAACTGAAAAAGAGCATAAAAAGAGCATGTGCCACATCACAGGGAAAATAAAAAAACCCTAGTAGGAGCTCCATTGTACTTTATGTAGGTGCAAAGCTTCCTAAAGCTGGTGCTCATGTGAATGCTTTGATAGCAACATGAATTGGTTGTTTGACATGATGGGAGAAAGGAATAAGAGGAAATGTTGAAATACAATCCTCAGTATTGAAGTGTGCAGTCATGAGGTCCTAGGAAAAAGGAGCAACTGCAGTTCATGCTTTCCCAGTACCAGTTGCTCATTGTTTCCTTTCCTGATAATGCTTCCTCTCAGGACACAGCTGGTCTTCCTTCTATTTTAGAAACTGTATTGCTCACACTGTGGTACGTTGGCATTGGCGAGGCTGGACAGTACCTGTGGGAGAAGCAAATAAGCCCCATCTCAAGCTGACAGCAACTGGTTCTGCAGGAGAAGCACAATACCATCTCCCAGCTGCAAAGAGCTGTCTCTGGTAATAAGAAAGCCACCCACCCAAGGGAACTTGCATCATCTGTTACAGATGCCATTCACCCAAATCACTGCACCATCCAGATAAACAAGGGCAGTACAAGCAGCAAGGACACCTGTTTTAGTCCTGTGATGAAGCAAATAGATTACATTTTTAGTTGTCAGAGAAGATGCCAGCACGTAATTTCATACATGAGGTTCTTTTTCAGCACAGTGAAGACCTGGTCTGCACGTGGAACTGCAATGTAACAAAAGTGTCAACAACCTGGAGTTGTGTGACTCTGTCCCGGGCCACCATCAGTATAAATCTGCAGGACAATGACTGCTCTTTAGTTCCCACTCTGTTCAGAAGGACAGCTGCAGCCTTTTCACAGAATCAGTCAGGTTGGAAGGGACCACATTTGATCGTCTGGTCCAACCTCCCTGCTCAAGCAGCGTCATCCTAGAGCACATGGCACAGGATTGCACACAGACAGTTTTGAGTGTCTGCAGCAAGAGACACTCCACATCCCCTCTGGGCAGCTTGTTCCAGTGTGGGGTCACTCACACAGTAAAGAAGTTCTTCCTCATGTTCAGGTGGAATTTCCTGTGCAGTCGTCTCTGCCCGTTGCCTCTTGTCCTGTTGCTCAGCACCCCTGAGAACAGCCTGGCTCCAACCTCTTGGCTCTCTCCCTTCAGGCACTGACAGACATTGGTGAGGCATCAGACATCAGTCGTCTCTTCCAGAGGCTGAAGAGGCCCAGCTCCCACAGATTTCCTTGAAACAGAGATGCTCCAGGCCCTTAATGATCTTTGCTGGACCTGCTCCAGGAGCTCCATGTCTCTCTTGCACTGAGAAGCCCAGATTGGGACACACTGCTTTTATATCTACCAATCTGTTTTGACCCAAAGCACCCTCTTTATGGTACCTGCTGTCCTTTAGGGCAACACTGTTGCATAATATAAAAAGAGCTCCCATGGAATTACCAGCCCACACTTTAGCTGCTTGCCAGCCCTTGCTCCTTGTTTCAAAAAGAGCTGTGTTCCTTTTTCATCCTGTTCTCTTTTATGCAGAAAACCCAGGTATGTTCTTACCTATTGTTCTTACCACTGCCTGTAGGACATTGAAAAACAAACACTTCACATGCTGAAATTAGGGGGAGCAATAGCAAGCTGAAAAATGAAGTGACTAAGAAGAGATATGAGGCCTTCTTCTTGGTACCCAATGGGGATACCCATTGGATTACCCATTGAATACCCATTTCACCCCAGTGGGAAATGGGATGGGGTTCTAACTTCTGTCCTCCTCTGAGTGTGTGTTTCTACAGCAGAAGATGCAGACAGCTCCTGGCAGCTCCTGCTGCAGAGCCCCTGGGAAGCTGCAGGAGTCCTGACTCACTTGCAGGAGCAAAGCAGCCTCACCACTCCTCAGGACCCTCTGTAGCCACTGACTTCTTTGCTGTTTGTGGTCTTCTCCTCAATCTATCTGCCACTTTTATGGGCCATGGCTTGCTTCAAAGACTGATAAACAAAATCCTCAATTTCTATCTTTGTGGGCACTTAAAACTACTTTTAATTTTTTGTTGTTGTTATTGTTGTTGTTGTTCTGGAGAAACCCCCTTCAGATTGTCCTGGAACAGGAATTTCTGCTATCGCTCCTGCAAGAGAGACTGAGCTGACAACAGGTAATCAGAAGGGGGATTATGGAGTTGCTAAACTAAAAAAGAAAACAAAAAAGACACAAAAAACCAAAAGGAAGAGAGAAAATTTGTTTTAAATCACAATAAAGCTATTGCTACAAATGTAGTACATAACATGCATCTGGTGTTACTCAATGAAATATTAATGTTAGCTTCTGAACATTTTGCAAGGTTTGACTATGGCCCTGCTCCAGTTCTGCAGCAGCACAACACGAACACCATCCAGCTGGCTGCCCTGTGAGGGACTGCAATCACATATTGCCCATTCTTCAGAAAATTCTGCCCAAACCATTTCCTCCCACCGGTGGATAGTGAGGTTTCTTGAGGATGCTTGTGCATACACACTCAGAGGATGCAAAAGGAATTGCAAGAAGCATAACATACCTGGAGAGCTGATGAAAAGCAAATTTACAGCCAGTTTTTCTCTCTACAGGCAGCTTCAGCCATGGGCTCTTTCCCAGGGATCTTTTAACTCCTGTTGCTTTGCTAATTTTGTCCTAAATTTTCTATGTGTTCTTTAGATATGCTTTCCTTAGTATTCCAGTAACTTTAAAGTTGTCTATAAATAGCAAAATCACTAGGAACTGGCCTAATATTAGGGTGACATTTTTACTGATCTGAAAATTTAACAGAATAATTATGAGTGGAAGTACAATTTATTAAAACAATGTATATTATGTAAGCATTCACAATCAGTTACCTAGCTGCCCATAGTAGTAGGCACTGTCCAACTCTGAATGGCGCCCTGTGCTGCTGCACAGTTAGATTTCCAAGCAGTGACAGAAACCCTGACTGAGTGCTTACAGTCTGAAAAGTGTACATGTGCAGTGACGAAGGACTTCATTTTTTGGAGGCATGGTGACAGGTATTCTCTGTTTGCAATGTTTTATTGAAAAACAAAATTCTAGTAATTTTTATTCAAATACAGTTTGTCATTTTGACTTTGTCACTCCTGTTCCAACTGGCCAAGAATTAAACATGTAGAAAAGAGAAAAAAAATTAAGAAGCTTGAGGAAGAAGCTAAATTTTATATTTTATTACTGATACATTTTCTAGGCTTTTAAATTTTAATGTTGAAGTTTAGTGTAGTCTAATACTTTTTAAATAACTGTTTATATAGGACATACATGAAAGTTGTTTGGGGCTCCTACACAATAGTTTGAAAGCCATTCTTTTTGGCTAATTTATGAGCAAGTTTTACTACTAAATAGCTTGAACAATACAGCAGCCAGATGGTATTTGATAAAACATTAATGAAACCAGATGGTTTCTAATAAATTATTATGGAAGGCTTTTGAGATGTGTAAGAAATGTTATCTATTCCTAAGTCTTCATTTATCACTGTTGTAAAAGAAATAAAGTTCTGTGTCTGCCATCTAATCTACAATTTAAAGTTAGAAGCAACAAGTTTATACAAATTCATGCACATTGTTCTCCATATTATTATTGGAGACATCACAGAATCATTGCATGGTTGGACAGAGTGACAGAGGGCAGCCCTGTGCCACAACCTGTGCACTACAGAAAGGAGGTGTGGCATTACTTCCCCCCATGCCAACATGAGAGCTGAAGGCAGAGCTCTGACTGAGCTACAGCAAACAGCTTGTACTGAACACGTCTGTCTCCTTCTGCATCTCACCACGGCACGCTCCAGTGGTCCTTCCAAGGGACTGGAAGGTCCAGAAGTGAACTCTTTTCCTCATATTGGTCTGTAAAGGTAGCAGAGTTGAACCCGGCAATACAAGATAGCCTCTCAAGAGTGGCCAAACTCATCTCACAGCAAAATCTTCAGATGGGTAAAGATGTCACCCTCCCACCATCAAGAGCAGAACGCACAGAAGCTCACAGGAACGGGTAGAGGTGCACAGCAGAACGGTTCTCTGGCTGTTCTGAACTCACACAGCCCCTCCTGGCTCACTGCACCCTCCCACTCATCTCCCCTTCCCAGGACACCATCCCTTGCTAAGCCTGTCACTTGCTGCTGGCACGGTGGCAGGGCTGTGACAGCCGTAACAGCAGGAGAGGGAGAAAGCTGTTGTGTGCAACAGGAAATGTTTCAGAGGACACAATGATAAAGGCAAAAAGTACAGAGCATCCCAGCGAAACAGGACATGAATTTCAATGTGCAAGAAAAATGAGGCTGGTTAGTTGATTTGAAAGAAATGCAGAAACAAACAAAAACTGTTGCTCAGATCTTTTATTCTTACAAAAGGAAGTGGAGAAAAAAAAAGAAATTAATTCTTTTGCTGGTGATTTGGCTTATGTTCCTGGACACCTTTTAAAAGATTTGCTACCCCAAATATCCTTCTCTTGTAAATAGAAGCCCAAAATAGCTTCACATTTTCTTCCTACTTCCTCCACTAAGGTCAGATGAGCCTTCTCCAGCCAGCATGAGGGTTTTATAAAGGCCTAGCATGCAGCAGCAGAGAGCTCTGGATGACCTCTGGACACCTCATTACACAGGTACAATTTTAGTGAGCGCTTTCTAGCCAGGCTGGATGCAGCCTGAAACAACACGTTGATGGCTACAAGGTATTACTGGCCATTAGTACTGCTGTTCATGCTGTGAAAGCATTTTTAAAAGTTTTTAATATAGAGTTAATTCAAAAAAGCCATTTAAGAAATTCTCCCTTGCAATTAAACTTGGAATGACATCACAATGTCAATGGTTGAAAAAAATAAGGCCAGATTAGGCCATCATACAAAAACAATTAAATCTAATACCAAATGCATATAGGATGCAAAAACCTTTTCTGTTTCTGGCAGGAATAACCATTCTGCAATGCTGACATCTTGTGGTGGCATGTTCAGTGATTTTTTAAATGTCATACCTGAGGAATTTCACACAGCGATGCTCAAAAAGCATACAGCTGTTTTGCTGGGGTCTTTTTCCCCTTTCAGATTACTGTCTTTTGTGTTATTACTCACTTATTATGTGCATTACTCATTTTTAAAGTTGTGGCTGTGAAGCCACTTGCCTCACTTCACTTATTTAAGAGGTAGCCAGAACTTACCCCATACCAAGAGCAGTTTGTTCCAGAGGGAAAAGTTTCTGGTTTTCTCTCTCTGCTCCTTCTGCAAGATGATGTTCTCAGGCAGGAGCAATGCAGAAGGATCTTCTAGGACAGCAGTGATGCACTTGATGCTTCAGCTCAGGAGATGGAGTCTGTGGCTGACAGACCACGCTGAGATTCTGTATTCCTCTGACTCAACATTCTCCCTGCTGGCATCCCAGCTGCTCATGGAGTAACCACAGGCTGGGAATTTTGTGTGCACTGTGCAGTGCACCTGAAGAGCATTTCCATGAAGTCTGAATGCTCAGGGTGGGTGTTCAGTCCTAAATGTCTCTCATTTGCAAGCCAGTTTCTGTGACAAGACTTTGAAGCCTCAAAGTTAATTGCTGCATAGCCCCAAAACTGTTTGCTAACTGTTTCTTCTAGTCAATGAGATGCATCTGAAAATTACCCTATGTCAGCTGGTGCCATTCAGATGGATAGAAGATTTCTGTTGAAGACTTTTTCTTAAAAACATTTAAATATTCCTGGTGTGGATACTCTCTATTTGGTGTGCATGCAACTGCTGGTAGTGTCCTTAAAATTACCAGCAAGTTTCACTAGTTTTATTTAAGTCCCACCTCCCCAGTGGATATTTCCATAGCAATGTGGTTCAGTGCAACTTCCTCCCTTATTTCTCAAAATATGCTTTAGCAGACTCTTGCATTTATAATGATCACACATTGCCACTCCCTGGAAAAACACATGATAGCTTATGAAACGTGTGCTATTACTGGCCAGATTATTACTGAAGCTAGCAATTCTGCAGCTCAGTGCTGATCCTAAAAAAGAGATCTCCCAAGGATGTGTGGGTACTTTTTTCTCAGGCAGAGACTCTAAGAATGGAGCTTTATAATATAATTTCATTAGTTCATAAAATTTAAACTATCACAAATACAGGTACTTAGTTCCGTTCTGGCTATTTGTTCAAATTTCTGTAAGCAGGTGCAACGCCAGAATGAAGATGTTTTATCATTGAATCAATAAGGATGTCACCTGGGGAAATCAGGAAGGGGTGATGGATTAAAATCAGCTGAAAATCATTGGAAGGTTTGGATGCTGCACGTAGCTAAGCAGAAGAAATGGATCTACTTTACCTGTGTGCCTCTACTGCTCTCTTTCACCCAGGACTGTTCATTTAAAGACATTAAGCTTTCACCTTCCCTTTGTTCCAAAGTCAGGGTGTTAGTCCATTACAGTCTGGTGATGTGACATTTGTGACTTTACCCCCAGCCTCAAATGTTCCCTGTTCAACCACAAGGGAAGTACCCAGCCTGTAGCATGGTTCACTTGAAAAAGATTTATTTGGTATTTATTATCGGGAAAAAAAACTATTCTTTGGTTTTTTGCAGACTCCTCTGTTTCTCACTGGATCACTCCTTTGGCATCATGAACAACCAAGTTTTTTCATTGTGGTGTTTTCAGACGGCTGAGATACTGTGACAGCGCTCAGCATTTCATACTGTGCTTCACCAACCTGCCCCAGGCTCCACTGACCACACTTCTCATTTTCCACACTGCTGCCGTTCAAGGTCCCTGGACTGGGGACCTTGACTTGGGAGCTCCCGTTCGGTGCACGGCGGCTTCACAAGGCCCGCAGTGCCAACCCAGAGCTGCAAACTGGCAGCCAAATTCGTGGCAGCGCTGGTGCTTCCAGCGGACTTGGCACCGACCCCGTGCACTGCTGAGCACGGGCGACCCGAGCCGGGCTTGAGAGGCTGTCACAAAGATGTCCTTATCGCTCGTGTCCTAGAACATCGCTGTCACGCGATGGAGGGAAAAGACACCTGCCAGCGCTATCTGCCAGGGTGCAGCCATACCAAACCGTCTGTCCCATCCCAGTGGGAATTTTCCACTTGCAGGGCTGCCCCACACAACACCTGGCGCGAGGTGCGTGTGCCGGGCCACCGCCCCACGCAGAGGGACACCTGCAACGCTTCATTCCAACCCTCACGGCAGGACGGTCAGAGCCCGAGGGAGCTCGGGCATATGGGCGGGATGGTGAGGGAGGCAGAAGCCGCCCCGAGGGTTCGCAGAGCCGCGGGCAGCGCCCCGGCCTCCGCCCTGCGCTGGGCGGCGGCTCCGCGCCTCAACATGGCGGAGGCGCCCCGGGCGCGGCTCCGGCCCGCCCGCACGGCCCGGGCACCCGGGCGGGGCCTGCGCTCCCCCCGCCGCGCCCTCCCGGCACGGAGCCCCCGCTGCTGCGGGATCTGCTCGCTGAGCTTCGGCCGCGGCCCCTCGCCTGGGGCGCGGCGGGCTTGTCACGCCCCGCGGGCGGAGTGCGCCGCATCCCCGGTGGCGGCGGCGGCGAGCGCCGGGAATGCCGTGAGTACGGGAGCGGGCCCGGGGCGGCAACGCGGCCCAGCCCGGCCCTGCCCCCCTCCCCCGGCCGCTGCCACTCCGCCCTTCCGCGGCGTACGAACAGGGCTGAGGCCTCCGTGCCGCGCCCCGCTGTGCTGCCCGCCCTGCGGGGAGCGGAATGGCCGCGGTGCCCGTGCGGCGCTCCGAGCGGTGGCACGGCGGGGGCCATGCTTCCCTGCCCGGCCGCTCCCGGAGAGCCGGGCGGGACCCAGCGCGGGGCCTTCCCCCAGCCCTGGCAGCCCGCGGGACTGTGCCCACGGCCGGGGAAAGGCAGGTGCCACATCCCTGCGGGTGCCCGAGGCTGCGGCACGGGTGTGTGCAGGCACGTGCTGCGGAGCCCTCGAGGAACAAACCGAGGGCTTCAGCCGCGGCTAAAACCTTTTGGAGGTGTTTTTGGGGACTACGTGCATTCAAAACTTGTAATGTATTGTGTGGGCAGCCCTGCTAGGCTTTGTGTATTATGTGTATTAGCTCTTAAGGGGTGCTTTTTTTTTTTTTTTCTTTTTAATTTTCTAGAGAGGAGGTGAAAGTAACACTGATGTTCTTTAATAAAACATGTAACGTGCATGTCGTCACTTCCATGCTCCCGTTCCCTTCCGATACGGACTCATACTCCTGTAGGATTCCAGGGCCATTACCACTCCTACACAGTGGTTAATGCCTAACAGCCCTTCTAAAGCTAAGCCTTTAGTCTTAAAAAAGCTTCCTCTTTGGCTTTCAGACTTTGCATTTCCTTACAACTTGGGTCTTAGGTTAAACGCAAAAAAAAAATTGTGTTTTATGTGAAAGATACAGAATGTAAGAAATATCAGGCAACTGTTTGCTTGCTTTTGTACTGACAAAGGCAAATAGCAATTGCTCATTAAATGTCGCTTTGGATTTAATGTCCCACTATACTGAGTTAGGGAGCTGTAAAGCAAAGCAGAGATGAGATTTGTTTAGGTAAATGGTGAAATAGGTTTCATTGTCTTCACTTGTTCTCATTCTTGCCATTAAATAATCCTCCTGTAGTCCAGGTTCAGGCTAATTTTAGATGTTTTGGTAGGCAAGGAAGGTACTTCTTTTCTCTTTCATGCCTAGCTATCAATCTGCAAGAGTGAATTCACTCTGACAGGCATTTCCTACCAGCTTGATACCTTCCTTTTTATTTCTGTCAAACCAAGCGCAGCTCTATTAAAATTTGCAGGGGAAGAAACTCCCAAGGCAGAGCTTTCTTTAAGCTGGGTCTGTAACTGCTCCCTCGCCATTGGTTCAGGATGCCACTGAGTCTTGTGGCTGTATTAAACCCCTGATGTTTGGGGGCATAATTGCTCTGTGTCTTTGTTCTGGGAAGTAGTGAAGGAAGGTATTTGGGGGTTGTCAAATTTGTGTTAAAGGTGCTATATCCAAAGATAAATAAGCAGGAATTTGGATAGAATATTCTTGATTTGCAGGTACATCTGCACCAACAAAATATGCTCCCTGCAAAGACATTACCAGCACAGCAAGGTGTGGGAGACACTGCCATCATTTTGAGTGTGAAAACTGCCCCATCTCTCCTGCCTGGTGAGTCTTGCTAGTCCTCAGAAGCACTGTGTCCTCTTCCCTGGCTGTTCCTTTTGCTAGTCAGGAGTGGTGATGAGGAATGAAGGCAAAACACTGTGAACTGGAAGTTTTACAGACCAGTGCAGTGGTTCGTCTCATGAGATTTAGTGAGTTTGTAAGAATACCAAATATTAGGACCTGGTTGTGCAATTTGTTTTATTACACCACCAATATACTCAGAAATTGGTGGCCTTTTTAATTTTTTTTTCCCAGAGACTATGCCTATGTGATCTGGCTATGTAGCAAGGGGATCAGGGTGAGTGAGCTGTCATGTAAAATACAAAAATGTTTGTAGAAGGTTTTGCTGGGCAAAGGCAGCTAATGCAGGCAGTGAGAATTTTTTTGGTGGCCCCCTACATAACAAATCAGTCACTGTCTGGCTCTTTGCAAAATACAAACTCCTCTAAAAGAAGTCTTGTGGATAAAGGAAACTAGTTTTGGTTTGAAGTTTTATTTGGGCTTTTTCCTTTTCTGCTGCAGTGGATCTGCACTGCTTTATTCTGTTAAAATTCTCTCACTGAGATTAAAACCAGGGAGACATAAGAATGTAAAAGGAGGAGACATAAGAATGTAAAAAATCAGTCTGAGTTCAGTTTAAGAGAAGGTCAGAGAGCAACAAGTCGCTGGAAATATTCCCAGTGCCCACAGCTGAGGTTGTGCTGCAGAGTTTGCTGCAGTTGCAGTGAAAGCTCCAGATGACTCTTCAGTAAAATGCTATGCGACTTAGACATTGCTCAAATTCTTTTGATGCAGGTATTGTTGGAAAACATCTTTTATTTGTAACACAGACTAGGCTGTAGATGATTCATGAGGAGGTCAGTACCTCATCATGAATTGGTAAATACTGTGTGGAATATCTGAAATGGGACTTGGGAAAAACTAATGAAAAGGTTAAGTTTGCTTCTGCAAAAAGGCTTTTTTTGCAAATAATAAAATAGGGAGCCTGTGGTCAAGCACTAATAATCTGTATTCAGGTTTTTAGTTTCTGTCAATAATCCTGAGTGCTCACTGCAATATCAGTTTTTGTTTGAAGTCTGTCCTGCCTTACTCTAGTCTGTGTTTGTAAATGAGAAATCTAAGATCTGTGTGGAGCAAGACAGGTAATTAATCATGGAAGTGTGAATACCCAGCTGAGGCGCCTTACGATCTTAGTTGAACTTTCCAGTCAGTGTCAGCTGGGGGTCTTAAAGGAACGCTGCTGGGTTTAAAAACAACTGATTTAATTCTAGAGATATCATTAACTCAGATAACACAGAGTTGAAAAACTAGAAAGACTCTTTAAAAATATCAAATATTAGTTTATTAGAATTGTTTATTTGGCACCTGTGAATGGTTGTTTTTACCATTTATTCTGTGACTTCTGCCAGTCTCCCTTACTGGAATACATTCCCAGGGATAAGGAAAGCCTTACCTTATAAGAGATGCTGGTAATTTTTAATTAAAATCATTGCAAAGCAACAGTAAGATAATGTATGTAGTTGTGTAGGGGATATGAATAACAGTTGTGAATAACAGTTGCAAATAATGTATGTTCAATTTAGCTGTAGTTATGCAAATGAAAAATAGAAAATTGGAAGACATTGAAGGTAAAAAAGAGTTCATAAATAAAAAAATTAATTGGAACTTTCCAGGGGTGTAGTTCAGAAACAAAATTTAGTAACAAAGATGTCAGCTCACGTATTTGGTGCTTTTTATAGAACAGTTGTTATTATCCATCCTTGTGTTTACTGCCTATTAAAAAGATCAAGATAATTTGTGTGAGTAATACCTAATTTCCTTATGTGGAGTAAGTTTTATGTTGGGTAATAAAAGAAGGATCCTGTGGGGAGGCAGAAATCCTCTGCCATTGCCCCGGTGCTCTCCTCATCACAGCTGGTCTCTACAGGGTGCTCATTAGTAGATGCTTTTTCATAGAATTTCAGGTAAGCTGTGTAAGTTTTTCCTCCCTGACAGATTAGTAACCTGTGAATGTTCCTCTTAACTAGAATTCTTTTATTAGTTACTGAGAAAACTTGCACTGGGACAAGTAATTGGAACTCCTTCCCAGCTTGGAGTTGAGAAGATAGAGTGAAAACACCATGGTATTTCTTTGTTAATACCAATTCTGTGAAGGACTTGTTAAAAGGACAATGTAAATATTTATACTTTCCAACTGTAGTTGTTTGAAAACAGATGTATTCTTTCAGGCTTTAACTGATTTCCCACGATGTTTGCAAAAGCAACAAAGAATTTTGTGAGAGAAACTGACAGTGGAGGTGACCTGATCCCTGTCTCCCACTTGAACGCCTCAGACAAGCTGCAGCTTTTGAGCTTAGTTACGAAGAGGAGGAAATTCTGGTGCTGGCAGAAGCCCAAGTATCATTTCTTGACAGTCACCCTGAGTGATGTGCTTACTGAGGACAAACCAATAAAACCAGGTAAAGCCGTACTTGGGCAGCACTATTCTGCAGATAAAAGCAATACAATCCCTAACCTGTTCTGTTATTATTCTCAATTATGTTATTAGAGGGCTCCTTTCAGAGGAATGCTCTGAAGGAATCCTCCATCCATGGGAATGAGATGAATGGATCTTTTCTCACTTGACCATTTATGTAACTAAAACTGGTAGTAATAAATGTTGGTTAAACAAAGAAGAAAGTTTTGCCTGGGTAGAGTATTAAATTAAGTGCTGAATGTTGTCAGGCTGTATAGTCCTGCTGTTTAATAACAGTAGCTGTCTTGCAGCTACAAGAATATCCCTAGAATATTATAGGGGCTTGTATGTGATAGTAGTGTGAAACTGTACTGTAGTAGTGTGAAACTGTACTGTGCTTCAGGTCAAAAGCAGTGAATATACAGTGTCTGGTTGGTGTTAGTAGCCTGGGGAATGCTTCCAGCCCAGGCCAGGTGAGTTTTACCACCCATTGTTTGTCTTGCACAGACTGTTAAAAAAGGTTGACCTCTGTACTTTTTTCTTCATCCAACTGTAGCAGTCCACCCATGTTTTAAGATTAATGAGAAGGAATCCCAAATTCTGGACATGTCATAATTCCATACAGGAAAATAGATAACATCTCCCTAACCTAAGATGTTAATTGTAGCTGGCTTGGAAATATAGCTGATTCTGAGTCAACTCTCTGGTATATAAAATTTTTAGGTATATAAAATTCAGAGTTGTTTTAAACCAGTTAGATTTTTCCATTGGTTTTCAGTGAGCTTTGGGACAGCCCCATGATGAGATGTGTCAAAATAATGCCAAAATACTAGCGCTGTTGTACAAGCAGTTCTGCTTTGTAGTTTTCTTTGTAGCTGAAATAAATTTAAATCATTCTTTATAAATATTTCATAGTGTTTGTGTTCAGCACTTCAGTCACCTTATGTTTTCCTAAAATGGCAAAATACTAAAGATAGTAGGGCAAAGATGATGAAAACATGAAGAGAGCAGATGCAAGAGTTGCAGAGATGTAAATTTTACTATTTACCTCTTCATACTGTTCCTTGCCTTTGCTAACTTGTCATATTTTCTGTAAGTATCTGTTCCTCCAATCACTTAAAGACAGTTTCAGCACTTCTCTTCAAAGAAATTACTGTTATTGCTTTCCTAGTGATTGTGGAGTCTGACTTTGCAAAATATATGGGGAAGTTTGAAGATTTTGTTCAAGGAAGTATTGAAACATCATTTGTGAAGTTCAGCCTGGGAGCTGGAGGGAAAGGTTATGTGGAAAACCAGTCCTCATTTGGAAACCTGAGGAAGCAGGAGGTTGACTTGCAGCAGCTCATGAAAGATGTCAAGGACAGGTATGTTTCTAATGTGGGTGTTGTAGTGGCCAGGAGAGATTACTGAGCTGAAAAGACTTGGGCCAGCTGTGGTCACTCACCAATAAATTTTGTGGTGCTGCCACAGTTTGAAAATTATTTTTATTGTAAGCTTTCATATTCATGACAAATCATATGTAAAAAAATGAATTTCTCCATATTTTGCAATCTTGTTAGTCAGACTTTTCTCTTTCGTGTTTTAAAAACATCTCTCTGTTATTTCATTTTACATTTTTGCATGAATTACTACCTGGGGCAAGAGCCAAATCCTCCCTTCTTTAAGGGACTGGGCATGAGTAACAATCTGGAAAAAAATAGTTCTCTGTGTTACTGGGGCATTGAATATGGAAATTGAATTCAGAACCACTAATGTTCTTGTAAGCAGACTTTGTAATTTTGTGTGTGTGAGTGACCATGTTAGAAAATGAGATTATTTGAAGTTAAAGGAATAGCAAAGGTGAGCAGGCATAGTCAAGGCATATTCTACTAGCTGAACAAAATATAGATATGTTGCTTCCTGTTATACACTCTATTAACTGAGGGGAACCATGTTCTTTATTTTCCAAGATATGCAACACTTCCTCACTTCCTGTCCTACTCTGAAATGGGATCTATTTAATGTTGCAATGGAGTGTCATGGACCAAAGCCTGTTTGGCAGCCAGCTGACAAGTCAGGGGTCTCTATTGCAGGTCGAAGCTCAGTGGGAGATGAGGGTGCTTTATTTGTGACAGCATTGTACTCTACATCTGTAGCAGGGGCTGTAATGAATTTAAATAGCCTTTGCTGATGCTCTGAAGATAAAGATGATAGGTTTTTGCTATCAGTGCAGAAATTGTCAGAAGCAATGTAAATTTGCTTTAGATACACTGATGTTCTAGAAATAATCAATTCTCCATTTTCATGGCTGGTGTTCCTCTTATATTGTGAGCATTCACAAGACAACAAATTTATTCTAATAAGGCACCTTGCTCTCTTTGTACTAAGTGCCTTATTAAAAGCAGAAAATACTGGGCCAAATGTGTGTACCAAGCCTGTAAAATTAATCTGCATGTAATACCAAGACAATACTATCAATCAATATTTAGAGTCTTGTTTGTAGCACTAGGTAGAGTCCTATGGAGCAACAAACTACAGTAACTTTTATTTAGGATCAGTAAGCTTTTACTTGAAGTTACCTACTCTGTTCACAAAAAGAATCCTCCCCCAGCAAATCAGCACATCTTGGAGTTCCAATCCTTTATGTAACTAAATACTCAGAAATATATTACCTTCTTTTGAGTGTTGAAAATCAGTAGTTGTACACTGATCTATGTGTGACTGTTAACTGAAGTTGATGTGCGTGCCACTTTATGTGAGGCAGTAGGTCTTAGTTCATAAAAAATATGCTCATAGCTTATTAAAGCTTATGATGCACAGTGTATAATTGAAACTGAGTCAGTCTGCCTTCTGCCAGGTCACTGATGAGGATAGCAGAATTTTTATTTTTTTCTCCAGTGTAGTGCAGAGGCTCACTGGAAATTGTTGACAATGCCTTGTAGATGAAATTCTACTTACTTGTTCATAAATATTCTATGATTTATGATTGATTGTGTCCGAGCTTCAAACTTTCATCTCGTTCATGAGTATTGTGTGAAATTCAGGAGTGCTGATGCCTACAAGTTAGTGCTTTTTGGATGCAAAACATAACAGAACTTATAAGAGCATGTTTACCTGTCAGGCCTTGTGAAATGTGAGGCAGCAAACTGTTCTTGATGTCATTTAACAGCGCATGGTGCTTGTGCTTGTTTGATCAATCATTGTTTCCTTTAATATTTCTACATATATAACCTAATTAAGTTGCATTTTTAAGATGTTCTTCTATTAGGCTGATTAAGTCAAAGCTGCCTATTAGTAGCAATAAACTCTAAAAAGTCAAAGCTTTTAAAATAAGTTACGTGAGTCTTCAGAGTTGAGCAGGCTGAAAGTGCTCAGTGGCAGCAAATCAGTTTCCTGTCACTTCTTAGGTGAACCTTCTGAAGGAGAATCCTACTGATCTTTTAATTAAATTCCAGATGCTTCATTAGCTCCTTTTGCTGAAAAAGGGTGGAAGCTGAAGGATGTGGGCTGAGATGCTTCCTGGTTTGCAGAAGCAGCGACGTTGTAAATGCAGAACACAATAATTAACATAATACCTAAATACCTAAAGTACAGTTAAACAATATTTTTAGGTACACAAACTTGGCATATTTGCCTTTACATTATTTTTGATTCTGTATTACATAGTGCTTACTGGTTCACAGAGCCCTGTAACAGGCTGATACATGATTTGGGGCAGAGTCCTGTGCCTTCAGCTCAATTGATTTGTAATGGATTTAAGATACTATATTCCATCTTCTATTTTAAGGCTTTCAGTACTGTCTGCCATAAGATCCTCTTAGAGAAGTTGATGAAGTATGGGCTGGATGAGCCACTTTTCAGTGGTGCCCAGAGACAGAGCAGAAGGCAGTGGGCACAATCTGAGACACAGGAGGCTCTGTCTGAACATGAGGAAACTCTTTTTCACTGTGAGGGTGGCTGAGCACAGGTTGCCTGAGGGGGCTGTGGAGTTCCCCACCTTGGAGACATGATCCTAGGCAGACTGCTCCAGGTGGCCCTTCTAAAGCAGGAGGTTGGGCCAGATGACTGTCCAACCTCAACCATTCTGTCTTCTTCCCTCCAGTAAAAAGGATTATGAGGATATTATAATCTCTGTATTTCTCATATATTAACAAATTTGCTTGTTTGTTTTATACCATTTCACTAGAAGTCATGGAAGGTGATTGAATGAGAAGTTCTGAGAGGACAGGGCTAGCAGTCAGGCAGTTCACATCCGCTGCAGAAAAAGTTGCCTGTCACACTTCCATCATTTTGTGTGAATGATTCCTAACTCTGTGATTAGCATGTTAGGAAAAGAGTTGTGTTTTTAACAACGTGCTCTGGCATGCCTGAAAGATACTTTCATACTGTTGCATATTGCATTTTAGTTGAATTAGTGAAACTGCATGGTATTGTCCATCCAGAGACAAAAATAAATATCTATTCTTAATCTGAGTACAGTGGAAATTCAGACCATTTTATGATTTATTGTTTATAACTCCTTGAGCATTTATGAGTAAGATGAGAAAACTATTCAGTTTCCTGCCTAAACTGCTACATGAGATAATATGAAGTCACACAGTGTTGTGAGACAGGATTGAATAAAAGCAACTGTGTGTGCCTGTGATTTAAAAAATAAGAAGCATGTTAAATAGAAAATAGAGAAACTACCTTGCAGTCTGAGATGTCTCTGTTATTCTTAGGGAAGATGTTCTGTGAAGTACGTGTCAGGTTATTCTGTAGGGAAAATAATGAAATGCTATCAATAAGCTGACTATTGCAGATGCTGTGTTCTGTAAGAAGTAGGTCAGAGAGGTTATATTTGAAGTGGATTAACAAAAGAAATATGCATCTGTGCTTGGTGGAAAATGGCAGAGTGAGATTTTAGTCTCTGGCACTCATCTCTATTAGAGCAGGAACAAAGCTGGGTGAAGGCTCTCACTTGCAACAAGCACTATTTGTGTGGAAGAATCAGACTGCTGCACATTATAAATGAAGTAGAGAAGAAGCTGTGAGCATGAGCTGCCTGTGTCTCTGCAGCTGGGAGAGGAGGTGTATTGAGGTGACATTGCCCAGTAGAGGACTGAAAAGGTTTTTTACTTGTGAGTAGTTTGGACTAGGGAAAATTTGTGCAGAGAGGCAGCAGTGCTGATTTCAATGTGAGGATGGAGACTACTCACAACAATACCCAATTCCTACAATACTCTTGGTATTTGCAGGAAATTGACAAGTACCTTGCTTTGAGGATTTGTGGGTGGGTTACTGAGATGGTTAGACAGGATTTGATGGAAAATGGTCCTAAGGCCTCTCCTTTGTGGGAAGTTACATCAAGTTCCATGCCTAAAGGAAAGACCCTCAGTCTCAGCAGTGGGCTTTTTAGCAGGCTCGTGCTCTCTTCTGTGAGAGCCTGCTATATTGCCAGGTGTGTTCTGTTTTTTCTTGTCTTTGTTTGGTTTCTGCTTTTCTCTTTTCTTTTCTGACTCCAGTCTGCAGCAAATTGCCTTTATGTCTCTATTGTCTACTACTTTCCTAGTCTGAGAAGAAAAATCCTGAATGAAGGTGAAAGAAGTCTTTGCATTATAGGAGAATAGAAGTGTTTAATCTAGTTAAACGTTGAGTGAGACCAAAACTCAGAGAAATTATTTTATTTGCATGTTTGACCTACAAAGCTTCCAGCACAGTAAATCATTGATCACAGGAAGATTGTTTAGGCAGAACAAATAATCAAGTAAAACCTCTAATTTGTATTTTTAAAATACTTTTTATTTATACAGGCTTGTACTCTGTGTGTTGATAATGGGACTTGGCAGACCACCATCTCATTATATTTTCTATAGTGTTATTTTTGAGTGCTTCAGCTCCTTGGGGTGGGAATGGCAATGGTGTTGTTGTACAAATGGCACAGGGTTGGTGGGGGCTCTTGTGCAGTACAGAGTGAAAGAGATGGTAAGAGCCATGGTTGTAGAACAGAAATAAAAGCTCTGAAACATGACCTGTAAAATTAAAAAAAAATCAGTGCAATTTATGTGCCTTGCATGCATATATTCTCAGGGATTTAACTTGGCCAATTTGTGTTACTCAGATATTTTCTTATATTCAGTGTTATGCTGGCAAGTAAGTTCAGTTCTTGCAAAAATACTGTCATAGACTCAGCAGCCATTGCCCTGCAATACTTGAGGCCCTGCTCTGATTATCAAACTTTAACCCTGTTGTGGATTGTTCTTGATGACTGTTTTCAGTGATAATTTAGATAAGATAATTGCTTACCTCGTGTCATCATCTCCTGTTTGAGTTGCTGAGGAGAGCAGAATATTTTGCCTTCAACAGGCTGTGCCCCAGTAATAACTCATGATGTGCCCACATGCAACCCCAGAGCTGTGTTTTATGATGGAAAGTTCAGTGCCAGAAGTCTAGAGGAGAGCACTTAACTGTGCTGTCCTCAAAGAGAAGGTTTCTGTTGCTGTGGGCAAGGCTGTGTGTTTGAAAGCTCTGAACTTGGAGCTCACTGACGTTACTGGGCAGAGGAGAACATTTCTGACAGCTTTACAATGGGACACATCCCAGTGAAGTCATTTGAGCCTTGGGGCTGTGGCAGTGGCTGGCACACATTCAGCTCTGTGCAGGGGATCCCAGGTCACCTCTGGGCACTGCCTGGGGAGTGCTGCTGCAGCAGGTGGCTCTGTGTGTCCCTATGTATCCCTGTGTGTCCCTGTCACTCCATAGCCCTCAGTGCTGCCCCAGCTCCTCCAGCGCTGCCTCCAGGATTTGTGCACTGCCCCTCTCTGCAAGTTAACATCTTCTGACTCTGCTGCTTCTTCTGCATCTGGGCCTCAAAGCCAGGAGTGTGACAGGGTCTGAGCCAGCCCTGCCTCAGGCAGAATACTGTAGAAGCAGGTGGAAGAAAAAGTCTCTTGAATTTGTTTGGTGATTCATTTGCATAGGTCATACTCTGTAGGCTTTGTCAACTAATACTTATTCAGAAATAGCAAATCTTTATTTAATAGGTGTTTTTCTACCTTTATCTGAGGGGCTTTTTTCCTGTAAATTTTGTAGATATCCAGCAAGTTTGTCATCCTCTTAAACAGTCAAAAATACATGTGAAAGCAAGTGACAAATCGTTTTTGTGCTCCTTCATTGTAATTTTTCCCCTGTGGCTGCCTAGGTCAAATGTTAAAAGTGCAAGTTCTTAGTGCATTCACTTGTATTTTCAGGATGCTTAGCACACCACTTTAGAAACATAGATAATTATTGTGGAGTGTATGATAGGCTTGATAGACTGTAACTAATGGCTCTGGTTTGGCAGACACTTCTGAGAATGGTGAGGTTTGTGGTTGCTTGATGTTTCTTGAATTTTTGCTTAATCCAAAGGTTCATTGCATTCCAAGCATAAAGCATGACTTTGCACCAAATGAAAAAAGGTTATATTAATAATCTCAGGAATGTTTGGGGCTGCTGCATTGCTTCAGAGATATTTTCTTTCCCTTGTCTAAACAATCAACTTTAAGGTTTTCAGACAGTTCATTCCAACTGATTGAACTTTCATATAAGCATGTAACTCTCCAAAGATCAAAAATTGCCTGAGGATATTTTTAATTCAATAAAAACCCCAGCTGACTTCAGACTTATACAGACTGCATAAATTCAGAGCTCCAGAATCTAATAAATCTAAAACTTTTTAATTAAAAGTGGAGATATCTCGATTTAAATGAATTGGAGTCAGACATGTCTTTCTGTCACATTTTTGGGAAATTGCCATTTAGCTCCATGAATAGCCATTTAGAATAAAAGAGAGGAGAAAAGACTGAATATTTTGAGTCAGGGATAGCAGTCCTTTAATCTTCCAACAGTATTGCTAGATTACCTGTTCATGAAAAATATAACATCTCATCTGAGGACCTCCAGTGAATATTTTGCAAAAGTATAATATAATTGATATATTTTAATCAATTAAATACAATTAAGAAATTGCTTTAACTGTTACCAAAAAGTCTGTTAACACCCCAAAAGACAAGGTAGTAGATTTTGTAACATTTTCTTAGAAAATTAACCTCCTGTAATGTTTCTGGAGATCACTTTCTGTCTTCTGCTCATTCTAAGAAGAACCTAACGTTAGAACCGTTTCCAGCAGCATTTAAACAGATGCTGAATTGTGCTGTGGAGTAGGGATGGTTTATTAAGTTGGTGCCTGGGCTAGGGTTTTGAGCCCCTCCCTCCCCCCAGGTTAGTTTTTCTTTCGACTGTGGCAGTCCTGGTCACCAATTTTGAATTTTGTGTCTATACCAATAAATAACACAGGATTTTGAAGCAGGTGAGTAATCCCCAGTCTCAAAATCAATGAAATCTTCTGTTTTCTCATTCAGCCCTTTGAAATACTTGGTCAGTGGTGCTGATCCCACTCAGCCTGTTTGGGGTTTAGGTGAGGGCTGAAGCAGATCCACAGCAAGCAGTGGGGGTTGGCACTGAGGCACTGCTGTGCTTGTGTCCCCCAGCCAGCATCCCCTGCCATGGCAATGTCAGTGTGAGCTCACAGTAGGAGAGGATTCAGTCCAGTGTCCAAGAGCTTGACTGGTTGCTTTTGTATTACCCAGGAAACTTAAAGTTGCCTTTGCTTCCCTCTTGCTTTTTTCTTTGCTTAGAAAGTATCCGGACAACTTCCATTTTTGCTCAGAGCAGGGAATCAAGAATTCAGTGTATATTCAATATGTATGTGAGGATTTACTGTGGAAAACAGATATTTGCTGCTGCCAAATAACAAAAGAGGACATCATAATTTTGAGGAGGTTGCTCATACGGAAACCATTGTCATTTTTGCAATAAACCTTCTTCAAGTAATTAAGACAATATGGTTGATTTTGTTTTTTGGGTTTTTTTCACAATTATAGTATTGTTAATGGTATATTTTTCTTTTTCAGAACAATAGATCTAAACAGTAGTTTGCTGCAACAAGTAATAGAAAGAAAACGTGAAGTGTTGTGCATCTTGAGAGAAAAGATAATCACAACTCAGAGGTGTACAATATCTGAACATATTCAGACAGAAGAGAAAGTCAGTGGTGTGGTGGGATGCACTGCAAAAACAATAAAGGTAAAAGTTCCTAAAAATCTGCAGAGATCAGAACATTTGAACATTGAGAAGAAATTATTTCTCCAAATGGAATTCAGAGTATTTTTTGTGCTTTCCTAATGTGCTGAACAAACTGCAGTGCTTGGTTGTGAAAATTCTGTATGGTAAAATGTTTTTTCCATTGCCTTTCTAGCAAAAGGTGCCATATTTTTGTATGAGCCTGGAATGTAGTTTCCATCAATACTATCAATTGGGATTCTGTTTCTCTGTAGATTCCTGCCTACAGCAGAACATGAAGCAAACCTAAAACTATTCATTGTGATTGAATAGCAAAATGCATTGCTGAATCACATTTATTTGAAAAGCCAAGTAATCATTCATCACAAATCGTTGCAGTGTCTACTGAGTTTTCATATTTATTGGGAAACTATTTGTTTTTGATCGTGGGAGTAGAGATTAACTGCATTATGAGGCTATCTGAAGAATTGCCTGTGAATTGAGAAGGAATTACTGAAGTCAAAACATGCTCATTCACTGCAAGTCGTTTGTGTTTTTTTTAAAGCTGGAAGTCACTTGTGTGTACAGTGTGTCTCCAGTTGTAGGAATCTGGGAATTGCAGTGTAACAATCCCCTTTGCAAGTGCCACATTCCTGGTGCCAACCTCCAGCTGGGCAAAGGAAATGTCACAGGGGAATTGGGCAAGGCAGGACACTCAAGTGGGTGCCCATTTCACATTGACATGGCAAAAGCTACACCTGGAGCTCAACTTTGTGCTAGGACAGGGTAGCTAAGAGCATGAGAGCTGCTCTTGGCACTGTGTTTCTACCTCATTCTTCATCTAGTTCCTTTCTTAGATGCCAGATGGAGGGTGTAACACTTTGATGAGACATCATGAAGAATAAAGGATATTCTCCCTCTGTATTTTTCACCTTAATTACATGTTTAAGCTATGCAGTAGCTGAATCAGATAAATGGTGAATAAATCTGTCTTGTAGGTTTCAGTAAGTGAGAATGGAAGTCTGATGAAGGATTCTAGCGTGATCCTTGAAATTCCTCCTGCAACCACTATTGCCTATGGTGTAATTGAACTGTTTATAAAGCACAATGGCCAGTTTGGTAAGTGAAAAACTCTTTTTTTTGTGGCACACAGTTCAACTGTGGACAAAGCTGTTTGTCAGACAGTGATTTTTGTGTTTCCCTGTGTGTGAAGGTGATTATGTTGTGTGGTGTCCTTTGCCTTGATAGTTATTTGTGCTAGAGATGCAGATTTAGTAAGTTTAAAACTTTGATATAGTAATGCTTTTTCAGTGGCTTGAATGCACTGTAATCTCAGAGTGACTTAGGTTTCAGGGAACCACAGGAGATTGTGTAGCTTGAGCCTCTGCTTAAGGCAAGGCCAGCTTTTGAACTCTGATCTAAGTTCAGTTAGATCAGATTGCTCATATCCGTATCTGTTATAAAGTTTTGAGTTATCTTCAGAGACAGAGATTCCATCACTCCTCTGGGCAGCCTGTTCCCATGTTTGACCACTGTGGTAGTGAAGTTGTTTTCCTCAGTATCTGCTGTTTGGTAGATAGCTCCAGTCTGTGAATGTGAGGCTTGTTCTCAAGAGTCCAAAACTGGACATAGCACTCTGAATGCACTTTCCCAAATTGAAAATTCAGTTCCATCAATGCACCAGCTACAGTCTTGTCAGTGCAGCCCAGCATGCAGCTGTTCTGGTTTAGGGCAAATTTGGGAGCAAGCTTCAATAACTGCAAGGGCAAGCTACTGATCCTCTCGGATTTATTGTCCATGTCTTTCACTGCAATTTTGCTTCCAGCCAGCTGGCCCTTGGCCTGGGCTATTCCCTGTGCTTGTTGCAGAGAGTGACCTGACTGTAAATCAGATATCAACCAGGAGTGTTTAGACAACAGTCATGTTAAGAACAGAATCCTACATTTGGGACTGGAATTTAAACTTTTCTAGCTTACACTTTCATTTAAAGATTGCCCTCAGAGTGGTTGCAGAAATGCCCTTGTGCTGTTGTCTGGTCATGCTTTACTTATGTCAAGTCGAATATTTTTCAGGTTAAAAAAATGTTGAAATTGGCTTTGGGGGGAGTTGTATCTCTGCTCTGCACAATCACTTGGGTTTTTCTTTCTTGTCTATCCTCATTTAAACTCATGGACCTAAAGGAGGTTTCAGAGGATGTTATGCAAGGAGGAATAAAATCAGATAGTAGAGGTGGAAGATGGGAAGGACTGATGTGGAGAGAAACAGGAGATACACTGAAGAAATAATTGGAGTAGAGTTGAGATTTGAATATGGGATGTGCTTTACTTGGATGAGAAATGCTGAAAATTAACTCTCCATCATACTCCTTCTGATATAAAGAAAGTCTGTAGGCTCAAGAATAGAAGTAAATATTATGTAACCTGTAAAAAGTTTCTGAAAAGTGGAATTGCTCTGATGTAGCCTGAACACAGAGATAGTAGCACAGGATGTTGATGTCATGGTTATAATGGAGCTGTAATTCAGAGTAATGAGGTGCAATTAAGGCTGTCTGACTGCATAGGTATATAACTGATAGCCTACTTAGATTTTTTCTACATGAAATTATGATGTCCTGCTAGCTAAGAATACATAGGTCTTGTTATGATCTGTATTTCTCTGCTCTTTTTCCACTTCTGCTGCTTTTTTCACTTTTTTTTTGTATTTAATATTAACATCTTTTAAGCTTCGAAACCAGTTTGTTTCATGTTTTATCTTAAACAATCTATGTCCTGCCTCTTTTCTTTTTTAATTTGTGCTATTTTCCCTTGCCTGAATGACATTGAGAAGGTAAAGGAGAGGAACTGACAACTAAATTAGTGCTTTGCCAGCGAGAGTAAGTGTGGTGGAGCCTAAACTTCAACTTATTAATGTCTGAGCAGCAGGGATCAGTGTCTGTTTATGGGAATAGGAAAAGCCTTTGAAGTTAAATCCAAGGAGTAATGTAGTCCTTTCTCATGAGACTGAAAGTGACCAATAGCAGGTGTAACCTAATGGGATTCTCTTCACAGATAATTATGGAGTAAGATGCATGTAAGCTTTTTATTGTTTCATTTTCTTTTCCACTGCCAGTACCTGAGTTTTTCTGTTAGGAAGAATGCTATATATTTCTTCTACATGTTTTGACTAGTGCAACTAGACATATTTGGATATTTTTATAAATAAAATAAATTAAAAAATAAGAAGGATCTTAACTTTTCTGATCCATTTACCATTGTGCTTTCCTGTAATCATTCTCTTTGATTTCAGCAGGCTAATTCTTAACTCCATGTAAAAGCTGTTGCTGCTTAAGGCTTTGCAGTTTTGTGTCTCTAAAGTTGTGCTGAAGTACCTCTTGTTCATGCTTTACAAATCGGGGGATATAAAAGCACCCAGCTGATTTGTTTTGTTCTGTTCATGGCTATTTGTGTGTGGTTTGCTTTTTCTTAAATGTCTGTAAATTAAGCAGTCCCAATATATCCACTTTTCCACATAAAGGAGTCTCTTTGATTGTTTTTGTTGATCATCTCTGGTTTTCTTGCATTTTTGTTAACATTTCTGAGTAACTAACAAGCTCTAACTGCACTGTTCTATGTTTGTCATTGATGAATGTAATAGAATTCAATACAGAATTTATTAACAATCCTCTTAATACAGAATTTTGAGTCCTGTGTTTTCCTGTGAATTGAGTCCTGCTACAAGATTAAACAACATCATCTGAAAAGTTCTATTTCCCTTATTAGCATCATTTTGCCTCAGGAGGGGAGACAGTGTATTAGCAGAGTTTTCCTCCTCAGGGTTCCTGTGAAAGCCTTGTTCTTTTCAATGACAGTAACATGAATGAGTTGGCCTTGTGGTGCCTCAGCTGCTGTCCAGAGTTTTGTTGCTTTGGGAAGTTCTCAGCTTGTGTTAATCGCTTTCTGCTCCTCTGTAGCTCCTTCTTCTCCATGAAGGGTTATGCAAGCATAAAGGTCTGTCATCTTTCTTTCTCTATGGCAGGGATTTCTTTGTCTGCTTTCCCTTTGAAAAAGCTTTTTGCTGATGGAGTGCTCTCCATGCTTTCTCATCTGCTTTGAATGTCCTTAATTTAGTATGACAGACTCTTACAACTGCAGAAAGGTTATATTTAGGTTTTGTTCCTGGTACATCTGAGCACTGTGCTTGATTAGTTACATTTTTTTCGCTTTGCTGTCAGGTATTACTTTAAAATTGAGTTTCTCTTGCTAGCCTGCCTGTGTTCTCCTCAGACCCACTGGAGAGTGCCATAGGTACACATTCAAATCTTGCATTTGAGCCAATAAAAAATGATCAGAATCTGCACAGGGCTTTGACTGTGTTCTGCATCTTTAGGGCACGGTGTTGGACACATCAGCCCAGAATTTGATACTCCAGATTTCTCAGCATAACTCTTACAAAGGCTCCTTGTACCTTCCAGGAAGCCTTTAACTTCTGGCTGGGGGCACTGGGATGGCAGGATAAGGACAGTCCTGTTTGGGTGAGTTTGGCCAGTGCTTGTCACAAAGATGAGGCAGAAAGGGTAATCCAGCCAGTGTGTATTTCCTCTGTGATGTTACTGGAGAGAGACAGTTATTGCAGAGTGATTCTGTGAAACATCCCTGGGTGATGTCCTTTAGAGACTCTCAGAAGTCTCCTGTTGTCCACTCACCTGGAGGACTTGAGAATGGACCCGTGGCTTGGCTGGGAAAGAGGAGTCTGTCAGTGCCATGACCAACAGAAGCTCTGTGAAGGACTCTCAAGAGTTTTTACAAATCTCACAGAGTACTGTCATGTGTCACCTTCATGAGTGGATCCCCTTGCCTGCATTACAGCATGTCTTAGAGGTAGAAAAGGTACAAAGGGGGGAATGAGAAGCTGGAGAGCAGTGCCATGGAAGGCAAGGTGAATCTGAGTCAGCAGTGCCCTGGCAGCCACGAGGGCCAACCCTGCCCTGGGGTGCATGAGGCACAGCATGGCCAGCCAGGCAAGGGAGGAGATTGTCCCACTCTGCTCTGAGCTGGGGCAGCCTCACCTCGAGTGCTGGGGGCAGTTTTGGGCCCACAATGTAAGAAAATTCTTAGAGAGTACCCAAGGAGGGCAGTGAGGATGGTGAAAGGCCTTGAGAGGAAGCTGTGTGAGAAGCAGCTGAGGACACTTGGGCTGATCAGCCTGGAGAAGAGGAGACTGAGGGGAGACCTCACTGCAGTTACAACTTCCTTGTGAGGGGAGAAGGGGGCAGATGCTCATCTCTTCTCTGTGTTGACCAGCAACAAGGAATGGCCCAAAGCTGTGTCAGGGGAGGTTTAGGTTGGGTATCAGGAAAAGGTTCTTTACCCAGAGAGTGTTTGGCCACTGGAATGGGCTCCCCAGAGAAGTGGTCACAGCACAAACCGGACAGAGTTCAAAAAGCATTTGAACAGCACTTTCAGGCACATGGTGTGACTCTTGGGGATGGTGCTGTGTGGGACCAGGAGTTGGATGTGATGATCTTTGAGGGCCCCTTCCAACTCAGCTTATTCTGTGATTCTGTGAAAACATCAAGAATTCCTACCTGCATCTCCTGTCTGCAGCATTCTGGTTTCCAGTGTCAGCAGGAAGTTTTCATGTTATTTTCTGTCTACATTAATTTAGTTCACAGGAGCTGGTGTCATGTTCTCTAGGAGGCAGCTGCACCACAGGTCGTGTCTGTACACACTGTACCAAACATCAGGGCTGCAGGAATGCTCAATAATTCACATGCACAGCAACCACAGGCATTCTCTCCATCTGGAAGAGACAAGACACTGAGAAATGGCATGCGAGAACACTAGCAAAGACAAGCTATCATCTCATGCAGTAATTGCTCATCTATTTTATTAATTATTGTTTTTGATTGAATTTCTAATTACAGAGTTCTGTCTGCTAGATGAACAGCAAGGAGGTTTTGAAAAAGAAAGTACAGAAGGCTCAGCTTCTCCCCATTCAGTTCAATTCAGAGATGCTTCATTCCTCTATCAGCCAGATGCTGTTGATAATGAGATGTACTCTGGGGCTAAAAACCTCGTTCCCAGTGATGCTTCTATAACTGTATTGAAACAAGGTATTACCAGAAATGCTTTGCATCATAATATTACAATGCATTAAATAACCTGATAGGCAGAAATAATCTGGTACAATAGTAAGTAAGAAATCTTGTTAGTTCACTTTAATTGCTCTTACCAGGAACTCTTGGGAGAAGGCACTGAAAGAATATTAAAAAATCAGTTTGCAGTGAGTGTATGCAGTGAACTCTTTCTGTGAATTTTCTGAATCCATCTGTCGTAAATATCATCTTACAAAGTCAGATGGTGCTTTTGCATTCCAGATAACCTCTGCAAGTTTAGTGGTGATGTATGCTTTCATTCAGAAGGGGTCACTGAAAATAGTTTCTCATTATTTGAAAAATACGCTCAGTAAAGCTTCTCAGTTACAGGTTAAGTCTCAGAAATAGACATCTCCCTTGCCTTCACTTAGCCTCATTATTTTCTGAGAAGCTTTGTAACTGAGAAAATCAAAATGTGGTTTAAATGGAGATTTGCAAATTGGTATAATGGCCCAGGTACAAGTTTTTATTGTAGGAATGTGGAAAGAAGAGGCAGGAATGTTACTGGTGGAATGGAATGGAAGAAGGGAAAACCAGTCAAGGTTTCAGAACACACTGCTTTTCCTCAGTTCTTGGTGGAGTTCTTACAGCTGGTTTTCCTGATGAATATCACCCTCTTGTCTCTAAGTTTCCCCCTTGATAAATAAACAATATGTAAAAAACACTTGTGAAAGAATGGTATGCCACCGTTCTATTTTTTGTTTTAGTTTGCCAGATCTATTTGCTTTTCTTGCTTAAAAGGCTCAAAGGTTTCTTTAAATAATTTAACCTCTGCTGTCTCTTGGAAAATGAAAAAGCTAAAAAAAATTGTTTTTACTAAAGAATTTGGAAGTACATTTCATTTTCTGTTATTTGTATAGACAAATTCATACCATTGCATCAGATAAACAGATAAACAAAATATCTGCCTGTGGCTGGGCTTTTTTTTCCCCCAGTGAAGTAATTTTTTAGTTATAAAGGACGTCTTTAAACAGAGCGTGTTTCTTGACTGGAATGACACAGAGGAAAATTTCTTTTAAACAAATTTGAGAACACTTGTATGCCCACATTTTTGGAATGTGGAAAAAAGAGCCATTCCAACCTTCCAGTTGGCATTGTTGATTTGAAAGCTTCATTTTTTTTAGCAACATGGTAATTTTATGTCACAGAAGATTTAATTTCAGTATCATAGTTGAATTGTGAGAAAATGAATGCAGAGCATTGCCTTGTACTTAATGAGTACTCTTCATTCTGTCTTATAAATGAACGTTCTCTGGAGATAAACTTCAAAGTGGAAGACTTAAGATGTAGTTAGTTTGTTAACATTAAAGTATTGGATTTCAAAATATTTAAAACACTATACACCAAAATGTGGATTCTTGGTAGCTGTTCTTCTTTCTTAATGTTTGCATTGGGGTTTCATTGGCTCCTTAGGAAATAAAACCAGATCTGTTCAAACCTTACATTATAACTTGTGCTGGTGGAAATCAGGATGTCAAGGTGTGGTGACAAATGAGCTTGTGAAACACATAGCAAAATGTTATCTGGTTTTACTGGCATTTGTGTAGAAATACTTAGTTTTATTTTCCACTGCTTTCTTGGGAAAGATCTGTCGCGGTTGAAGACCCAGTTCCAGCCCTTTGTGAAGCTTCCTGAAGACAAGCAAAGAGCTTTGTATAAAACCCTTTGTGAACTCTTGCTCCATGAGGAAATGGTGACTGCCCTGGGGGACATGGTAAGATGAAGAACCTTTGGATTTCTTCCTAAAAGTAATTTCAGAATAGTACTGGCATTCCCTTTTGCTTGGATTTTTCTCTTTTCAAGAAGTTTTGCTTATTCTTTTGCTTTCAGTTGGATGATATCTGCACAGGAGACAAGCCAGATCTGGAGGAGTTAAAACTTGAAGAACAAAGAGACCTCCTTGATTTCTTGCAGCTCTTAGGGTGCAGTTTAAAGAGTGAGCTGTTGTTGCAGAAATATCAGCCTCAGGATGAAGAACTTTTCTCAGCTGCTCACCTTCTTATCAGTGCTATATCTGGTATGTTGCAAAAAGCCCTTTTAAAAATTTTATTTTCCTTTTAGAAGCTCCCTCCATGTTAAAGTTTTTATGGCTTTCTTTGAGCAGTTGGTGAGCTGCATGAACATAAATTTTTCTGTTCCCTTTTTATGAGTTTGGTATACTATGCTTAGCATTCCTGGCTGTGAATTAAATTCAGTCCTCAGTCACTGACAGATTTTGTGTGTAAATTACACATTCCCCCAAGACTGCTCAACTTTGCTTCTGCTGAGTGTGAGCATTTGCAGTTTGGCAAGCTAATTTTTGTACTTATTGCATGCCAGAGTCCTTCCTGCCTAAAGGCTGAGAATTACAAATTAGGTGTTGTCTCCTGTGTAACAGTGTATATTGTTCAAGTTCAAACTAAATTTAGCAAAAATGAGTTTAACACAGAGACACTGCAATTAGAGAGCTCTGTTGCAGCTGCTGAAACTGGAGATTAAACATAAATGTCAAACAAATGCCATCCTCACAATCTAGTTGGCACCACAGTGTTAATTAAAAGCTACCTGCAAAGTCCAAGACAGACTACCCTGGATTTTTCTCTTCTGTCTTGTATGTAAAGAATTCCCTGACATTAAGATAACGAAGGAAAGTCCAGTGTAAATTGTGGCACCGTGCAGCAGAATGTCAGTGTGCATCCACATATGCACAGGACCCAGGTGGGAGAGCTTAACTCATTTGTGGAGAGAGAAAAGAAATAGAAAACAGAAACCTGCTGATGTGGTATCAATTGTCAGATGCCATTAACAGCAGGGCACAGTTAATTGAGTGTGTTGCATTATTACCTGACTTTGGACATAATGTCTGCTGCTAAAGTCCAGACATAAATGTAGCTGGATCTAGATTCAAAAGCTGTTTTATGCTTGTTGCTTGTGGTAGGAATTACAGCCTCTTTGTTCCAGAGTTGAAGGGCACCACAGGGATCCTCTAGTCCATCTCCCAAGGCAGTCTCAGCTCTGCCATTCCTCTCAGATTGGGCATGGCAGAAGTTAGCATCACCTATGGATTTGGGAGCATAGGTTCTTGGTTGATTCAAGGCCTAAGTCATTCATCCAAACTCCAGACTCAGAGTTAAACACTGAGAAGATACTTAGGGAGAGGCATGGTGTTGGGGAGGAAACCTCCTTTCCTATAAGTGCCTGTTCTCAAGGACAGAGATAGTCAGAGATAGTCAGACCCTCTGCCCATCCCATTCTGTTCTGCTGGCAGGAAGGGGCTGGATCAGCCCCTTGCAAACATCCAGCTGAGGAGGAGCTGTTAGCTCCCTGCTGAAGCTCCAGTTCCAGCAGCCAGCCTGGTGCAGGGCTCGCTGGAAATGACCTTTGCCTGTGCATGTGTCCTCCACAGAGCTGCCTGATGACACCCTTGTGCTGCTGCGTGCCTGCTGCGATCTTCAGCTTGTTCCAGCCTTGTGTTGTTTGGTGAGTAATGGACGTGAGATGTGCTCGTGGGCACAGCAGCAGGAGTGGCTGTGTCCTCTGCCATGTTTCTCCCCAGTAAAGGAGGAGATGTCAAGCTCCAGTGGGAATTTCAGCTGTAGGCAGTGCTTAGGTCAGAATCTGACATGGCAAATGCAGCACGTAATTTACTGCACGTGGATATATAACTTCTGATCATTGCTGTGTTTGGGAGATTTCATGGCTTGGGAGCAAAAGAAAATTGTGACTTAAGCTGTTTTTCTAATAGTCCCACTGTTTTAAAGTCTCAGTAACAGTAATCATCTCTCCTTGGGAAACAAATTTCAGTTTGATAGCAACAGTGCTTGAGCCTTGGCAAACCCTGAAGTCTCAAAACTCTGAGGCCATTTATTGTAACTGCAGAAGGAATGGTGCAGGGCATTAAAGTAATGCAGCACCTCTCCTGTGAGGAAAGAGTAAGAGAATTGGATTTGTTTAGCCTGGAGAAGAGAATGCTTTGGCGTGACCTAATTGCAGCCTCCCAGTACCTGAAGGAAACTTACAAAAAAAATGGAGAGAGACTTTTTACAAGAGCATGTAGTGACAGGACAAGAAGGACTGGATTCAAACTGAAGGAGGGTAGGTTTAGATGGGAAGAAGCTCTTTACTATGAAAATGGTGAGGCACTGGAACAGGTTGCCCAGAGAAGTTGTGGATGCCCCAGCCCTGGAAGTGTTAAAGGCCAGGTTGGATGGGGCTTTGATTAATCTGGTCTAGTGAAAAGTGTCCTTGCCTGTGGCAGGGGGGTTGGAACTGAATGATCTTCTAAGGTCCCTTCCAACCCAAAACATTTTCTATGATTCTGTGATTTTTCTAAGCTTTTTAAAGTCACTTAGAAAAACAGTAGTAAAATCCTTTAAATATGTAGGAGCAGGGGGAGTTCTTTTGTTTGCTCAGAGTGATAGGTAAGTGTGATGTGCAGTGAGAGAAGTGGAACTCAGGGAATGACACAGTAGGAGAGATGTTTCCCCTTAAGTTGTGCCATGGAGCTTTGGTTGTGGATCAGTACGTCGTACTTGTCAGGGCTAATAGCAAAGGAAATCTTGACCTTTTGCTGCTGCCTTGTCAGCTCTCCTGTGGTTTTATGTGAAACTGAGCTGTGCAGTGGCAGGAACAGCAGTGCCTGGAAAATGTTTTAATGTCTCTGTCTTTTGCTGTCTCTCCTGAATGCAGCCTAACGTCGCTTCATCCGATGGCACTGTGGCGCTGAGCAGTCCTTTGGTGGCCGCTCTGGCTGACAGAGGAAGATTTGAGGTCGTGCAAAGGCTGTTTGCTTCATCAAACATTAATCTGGAGATGACAGAGTCTTCTGTAAGAGCTGTAACCATGAAAGAACCGAGATTCTTCCCACTTGTTCTTTATGTTGCACTGTATGGATTTCATGCTTTAGGTGGGAATGTATAGGAGCTGTACTGAGTGTACAGTTTTTGCTGTAGCCTGTTGCTTCTTTTGTAGCTCTTTAATTTTGGTGTGTTTGGGATCAGCAGTGAAGCTCTTCTGTTGGTACTTAATGCAGCACAGCCAGGAATTAGGGTGACCAGGGGACTCTGCAGTTTCAGTGGAAAGTACATAAATAAGGGATGAAGGGGAGAAATTAAAAAAGAGAGCCATGGGAGAGAAGCTGAACGTAGCTGCTCTGGTAGGTGTCAGATCTGCAGGGCAGTGAAAGCCTGATTGCTTGCATTAATATGCATGAGAAAAAGCAGCTAAGTACAAACTGCTTTTTGTAAGCAAGCAAACAGGCAGACCCTGGAAACCCAGGGTTCTGCAATGCAGCAACTGCTTTTCTCCTTGAGCCTGGGTGTGCAGAATGCCTTCACTCTGGAGCAAGTGCAATGGAGGGCTCTTGAAAGGTACTCGATTAGATTCTCTTAATTATTGTTTGACTTTTACGGATATGAACTGCACACTGCAGGAAATAACAAAGCCTCTTTTTCAACCACCAAGACCCACTTCAGGGATTCATACCTCTGTACAGCATTCTGTTTTCTGGTATGTTTTTACTTGTGTTAGCAAGTTTCAGCTGCATTCTGAACTTTGGCATGGCAATGCCTTCTGGTGTGTGCACATGAAGGGTCCCTGCTGCACACCACAGAAATGATCATTTTACCATATGACATTTTCAATGCAGATATTTTGCTTGTTTCTTTGACTAACAGAAAAGTATTAGTAAAGCACTATGTGCTTGAACTATTTTGCATGTTTTTTCATCATAATTTTTTATAATCATGGATGGTACAGAAATGCAGCAGAGATCACTGTAAATGTGGGTTTGGGAAGATGTTCCAAGTAGGTGGAGTATCAGTTGAGATGGCTGAGAGACAAATGAGCAGGCACCTGTGTGGGGGTGATCAGTAACCAGGCCCTGCAGCGTAGCTGGTGGGTAGGAGTTCTGCTCGCTTCCCTGCTCTATTCCTTCATGGCCTTGAGCAGATTGTCTAAGAGGCCTTTAAAAAATCACATCAGTTCAGCTTTCCATGAGGACATGGAATTTGCAGGAAAGCACCACGGTGCCTCTCCACTGCCTGGGAGCTCAGGGTAGCTCTGCACGCTGGGCCGTGGGCGTTTCTGCAGCTCATCTGTTCAGGGAAGCTCATGGTGTTGCCGGAACTTTGTGCTGGTGTAGAAGGAAAGATCCTTGAGGAGCTGAAGCATGGAACTCTGCTTCTGGGAGCAGTGTGTAAGTGGGACAGTTGTCTTTTTACCTATCACTTCTAAGAGTCACCTCTGTAATGAGTTTACGAAAACTTTCTATTAAATGCTATAGAAAAAACAATAGAATAACTTACACGTCCTTTCCATTGTTTTTCTTTTGGGGACTACATCTTTGACAAACAAGCGACTCCAGACTGGCCTCACATGGAAAATGCTTTTCCAAGCTTAGATATGGTCTTCCCTAGCAAAGGAGGTGGTAAAAGACCCATAGAGTGCTTCAGAGGAGGCTGAAGCTTGTCTGATGAAGGGTGTGATTTCACACCCTGATTTAACCTCCCCAAAGTCCTGCTTCCCTTTGCCTTGCCCAGGAGGAAGGTTGGAGAATCCATACCTTTGCAATGCAGGAGGAGGTCAGCAGCCTTTCAAAGAGTGTGCAGAGGCCAGCAGGCTCTGCCTTGCCGCCAGTCCCCAGCACCTGCCTCCTTCCAGCTGCCCAAATCCCTCCCTGGGCTTTGTCCACTGGCCCATTCCAGTGTGGGCCCAGGAGATTGACTCCCTTTGAGCTGCACTGCTCAGAAAATCACGTGCCCAGGTTCAGCAATGACGACATTCCCAGGGTCTCCCTGTGCATGGAATGGGGATTTGGCACATTCACGAACAGGGAGATAAACAAGACTAACTGAAAAGCTGCTTTTATAAAAGTGGAGCACCAAAATCCAAAGATAAAAGGCAGATTCAAAGACTGGTCCTTGATACCTTACGTGGCTTAAATGCAGACTATGACAAAAAAAAAAAAAGAGAGAAAAACCTAATTACATTTTTTCAATATTAAATCTTTATTATATACAAAAATATTTTGTTGGGAATTAACAGAATTTCATCATTTGTACATTAACATTTTTATGTTTGGCTGTGTTTATTGTGAAAATATTAGCTGTGAAAAAGACAAGGTGGGGGGGTCTTAGAAAACAAGTCACAATTTAAAAACATCCCACATAGTAGCTGACTTTATCAGTATGAAGTCACAATGCTAACAAGTCCCATATCCTAGGCCTGCTCTACAGTACTGTATTCAAACAATTAGGTACTAAATAATTTCCAGGTTTATATTAAAAAATTCAGCTAATTCAGGTTAAGGTTTTTCTTGTAGGAAGTTTTCAGCTAAAGAAACTAATTTTTACAGGAGAGCAGTTTTGGAAGTTTTACAAATTCAAATTCAGGTTAATTTAATATACTGTAGAAATAATAAAAAAAAAAACCACGAAACAGAAAACCATGAGACCTTCCAACTGGCAAAACCAGTTGTGAGAAAAGCAAGGTAAGGAAATGCCTGGTGACAGAGCTCTAATACACATTTAAACCCAAACACAACCAAGATCCTACAGTTCTTAGCCTGGTGTGAGGGTGGAGAGCAGCAACTTTCTTGTGTTTTAAACCCCACAGAAGCAGTTCCCCTCCCTACACCACAGTGCACACATGGGCAACACATGGGGAGTGGGGAAGGGATCCTCAACATGCATTTTCCTAGGGGGAAACAATATATTTCAAGAGTTATCTCCACACATAATTGTGTACAAGACCTAAACCCACAAAAATCAGTCAAAACCTTTTTTTTTTTTGTCTGTACAAAGCAGCGCTGTTCATTTTGCTTTATGCTATGGATCATGTGAGAAGTCAGGTAACAGAGAGATTGGATTTTTGGAAGAGGCTCTGCTGTACTCAGGTAAATGTTGGCTGCTTGTGGAGTAACCAACAGTTGGCTCAGCTATGGGAACAACCAGAAATTGCATGGAAAAGTATTAGCATGGAGCTACTGACATAAAAAGGAAGAGGCTAAATGGGAGAAAGTGTTTCCAGGACTACTTTAACTCTGTTACCTGACCACTGTCCTAGCAGCAAAAGGAACTCCATACCCAATGAGCAAAAGAAACAGTTCCAAATACCAAGAAAAAATTACTTCAAGTGTCACTTATTCTATAAAATATAAATATTGCTGAACCCCTGCTAAATAAATTCCATTTGTAGGTGAAGCTACATCACAGCCTTCACCAAGCTGGGGTTTGTTTTTAGGCCTGTACCAGTAAATCCCAGCTACAGTACCAGCAAATGAACTGAGAATTCAGCAGCTGACAGTGTAACTGTGGAACAGGATCCCACTGCAGAGAACTCAGGTAATTCAGGAGACACTGCCTGAATTGCTTGCAGCATTTACCCCAAAGTTTTACTTATATACGTATATATATGAGTGTTTGTGTGTGTGGGCACAAGCACGCTTTTAATATGATCAGAAGCCAAAGCTGCCTGTAAAAATAACCAAAACTGATTATTTTCCAAGTGTTTACTATTTTTATTTTTAGGATCTGTCTTGGGCCTAAAACCAGTGAGTTATACAAGTCCTAAATACTGATGTTTTTGTTAACTACTATTTCCTCTATAAGACACAAGTTGAGAATCCCACACAATTCCCACCAGCAAGCCTGTTAAACACATGTGAAAACTAAGAAGTACAGGCCAAAAAAGAAGAAACCCAGGGAAAATAAAAAGAAGGGCCAGGACTTCACTTCAGCACTGTCAGTCACAACAGCCCACCAGAGAAAGTAAATTAAAGCAGGCTTAAGGATAGACCCCCTTTCAGTGGCCCAGGAGAGGTTTTTATTGCAGGGAGAGGAGGGTGCTGGGAGCTGAGGGGTATTTAAGGCAAGAGGCCCAGCAGACTGTGAGTCTTTGATCCAGTACCCACCACACAGACACCAATAAAATGATCTCACCACTTCTGCAAAGTAGCATCATGAATTTTGGCAATAACCATGTGGTACTTGAACTCTTTGGACTTTGGGTGAGGCAGGGAACCCCGCATGAAGCAAAGAGCCTGTACAGATGTGCAGCACACGGGACAGAGCCCAGCTGTTGGTTATCCCAGAGCTGCCCCCACAGGCACAACGGGCAGTGGGGCAGCTGCTGCAGGAGGCACTGTCCATGCACTGGGACACGGCCTCAAGGTTCAGTGGGAGCAGAGAAGCAACAACCTACAGGAAGCCTGGCTGGGAAACCATGGGAGAGGTGAAGGGAGTTTATGTTCACAAGATTGGCTCATGTGTAAGGACAGGTAAGAACCCAGTTCCTGATCTCAGGAGCGCTCTGCTTGATCGCTCTCCGCTGGTCCTTGAGCATTGCAGAGGCCCACTGGGCTCAAAGGGGTACCTAGCCAGGGATTTTCTGTGTTTCAAAGAGAAAGAAGTTTCCTATTTCTTAGCTGAATCATCCTCTTCAAAAAACAAACCCAAACCCAGGTGACTTCCTGAGCACTGAGCTGCAGGCAATTTGTAAGCAAGTCACTTAGGTAGGATTTTAGAAGATGCAGCGAGTAGAGAGGATGAAAGAAAACAACGTCACAATTTGAGCTCAGCCAAGATGTGACAGTTTATATAAACAGAAATTCAAAAGCGATGAGCTGATCTGCCATCCTGCTCCACAAAGCTTTTGTACAACTAAGTACACAGAGCTGCCCTGAGCCGAGAACACGGCACAAGTCACAGATACTGCCTTGGCTATAAACTTGATTTTCCTTGCCTACAAAGATCTGTGATTCTGCTCCATGTTAATCTTTGTTGCAAAGGTTTGCAGAACATTTTGAAAGACCTTTATAAATCTATGTAAGATGATGTATTCCATTATAATTATCCCACTAAACTTGGACTGCATCTTGATGCAGAACCTAAAGCAGACCTGCTATAACACTTGGAGACAGCAAGGTCATCACCTGGGTACACAATGCACCACAGTATTTACAGGAGAGCTGAGACTGGTGCACGCTTAAGTGAATTTTTGGTGAATTCAGGGAAATAACTTACAGGTCTTGGCATACTGACTGTACTTCTATGTATAACTTTTCATTCACGGGGCAACTACAATGTTTCTTCTATAAGTCTCTATATGTACAGAATTTTACAGCACCTCATGCACTGTCCAAAACATAGAAATTACAGATAAATATAGGTTGGTTTTTTTTTTAGATTGAAATATCTGTATATTTAGAAAAATATACATTAGTAAACACAATAAACCAGGTAGAGAAGTGTACCAGTTCTAAAGTCTCACATGCAGGTAACATTTCTGGATTAAGTCGTGGTAGCTTAGTAATGTGATAACCAACATGAGCATTTTTTGTTTTACCATCCACATACATATACACAGACAACTATTTGATAATTTACTTTTCCTAAACTACTTAAATATTTATCTTGTGATACATACCACATATCTTAAACATTTAGCAGCATCTTCACCTCGCTCAGACACACCTATTGTACTCTTTAACAGTCAATGTAATGTTTTCCTGTTAGAATCTGGAAAATGAATGTTTAGTACAGAATGAGATAACATGAAATCCCAGTTATTTTAACTCCTCCAAAATACTCCAAACAGGTGTTTTATGAAATGTTTTTGCCTGCTCAAAATGAGCCTCTCATAGTGTCTTCTCCCCTAATTGCACAATGTACAACAGCTGATGCAGCACACCCCCGGCAGGTAGGGACCGTCACAGCTGTGGATGTGACTGAAACAACACCAGCATTTCAAGAACCTCCAAGAACATTCCTTTTAAAAAATAGTAACTGTTTTTCTCATTCCAGTCATTCTACCAGGTGGGGACAAACTAGGCAAAGTATCTGATGAAAATCTGACTATGCCAAAACCCAAAACTACCAAAAAACAAAAGCAATCTCCCTCCCCCTCTCACCATTAAGCAAGCCACTGTGAACACTCAAGCTTTAACACACAGATGCACAGGGTGTGGTGTTTGGGTTTGGGTTTTTTCCCCCCAACCGGGCACACAGACAACCGAATCAGACCTGCAGATACTTCCACACCATCTTTGTGCCAACCCAAGCAAGTCACCTTCTTCTCTTACTGCTTCAGAACTGCAATGCAGAATTGCTCACTGCCATCTACATCACCACCACCACCACCACCACCACCACCCAAAGCTCAGCCACAACACCCCACCTCCTGACTTAAACCCACAGAGTGAACCTGAAGCAAACATTCAAGCTTTAGGAAATACGTGACTATTCTGGAGATTGCTAACTAGGGAGACACTCTTGATAGTGTTCTCCCTGGGATGGAAACAGAATGAGCAGAGAGAAGCTTTCCTGACTACACCTTGGTGGCTGTGTTTCATGTGTTTGGTTCAGTAAATTTACAGAAAAAAGATGAAAATAAGCGATGTCTGCAATATGAAGTACTGAGGTGTGTAAACTGAAGAATCTTTTCATTCCATTCACTGGGGAAGAGTGAAGTCAGCCCACTTTTGGCATCAGAAAGAGGGTATATTTCTAACTCATAATGAAAAGGCATCTCATCTGTCCAGACAGCCTATATTATTTACAGCATATGGAGGACTCCCATGACACAGTACACAAACACAGTTCAGCCATGTTCAGCACAGTGCCAAAAGCAAACCACTGAAATAGCCAAGCAACAGCCCTGCTGTCATTTGCTGCTACACACCACACTCCATCCACTTCTCAAAGCAGCCTCTGAGCAACAGGATCACAGAACGTGTCTCCTGGGAAAGAAAACTACAAGTCCCATGCTGGTGCCACAACTGAGAGCTCTAGCAAACTTAAAAAAACCAGAGAAAACACATCCTGGAAAGCATAACAATAAAAAAGCAGTGGTACAAATTTTCCTTAGAGAATTTCATATTCCCTCTGAAAAACATTTTGAAATCTCAGTATTAAGAGCCAGGAAGATCTCCTGTGCTACACACAAGTTTAACTAACATTTTCCACACACACACTGGGATTTCAAGCCTCCTCTGTCCCTCTTCCCCCACAACAACCAACTTTACAGGCTATGTAAAAATCATCTGTTGCATACAAGTGTTTTGAGGTTTTTTCAAACAGTTTTCCTCTACTGCATCCACTCAATTTTTTCTTTTCCTTGTGCACATAAAAGTCTTTTGAGAGCCACAGGAAGCAATGCTGTTTTACAGTGCCTAAGCCTGTCTTCCTCCAGAAATAGCTCTGAGGAAGATGCCTTTTGATAGCATTCCAGGTCACACTTTGGTGTTGAAAAGGAATCCAGAGCCAGGTGCCTGTCACCACATGGAAGAGGAATTGAACAGATGACTTCAGTGTAGACACCTAAGCCAGTATGTGATGGTGAATGTGACTATATACAACAGCTGACAATGTCATATAAAACATGGTCACAAAAAGAGCTCATCTGAGCAACAGGCTGTATTCTCCTTCTGTTCCCATTAATTTACATCAGCTTAAGTTTTGATCAATGAACCTGAACCTAACCTAATATGAATTATATCAATGAGCATACTGAGGGGAGAATTGTCACTGAAAAGGAAATACACTGTAAACGAAAAAACCCATAAACAACATTGCTTTTTAGCAGTAAGCTTCCAATTCACAAGCTATCTAATGAAAAATGCAATTAAAAACAATGTAAGAAAAAGCACAGAAATGCCATTACACAACACTCAAAATACAGCAGTTGATCACACACAAATATTTAAAAGATAATTTAGAACCCAGCTAGACATCACAGGAAATGAAGCCACAGATCACTACACAAATACAGAACAATGTCCTAAGAAAAGAAAATGTCTTTTTTTTTTTCTTTTTTTTAAGCAATGTGTTTTCACAAGTGTGAATAAATAGTCCTAAACATTAAGTGTCACCTACAAGGCTCCACATTATCAGGTTCTCTCTCAAGCTACTTCACCATGATTCAAATTGCACTGAATTACCTTGCCTATGACTTTCTAATGTCAGTACTTCAACTGTATGGGCTAACAGGTTGGCTCCCAAGAAAGCATAATAAGCAGCTTGCAAGGTATTGCTCTATGTTATTTTAGGAGACAGATAGAAGGCAATCTACACAAAAGTTATCTAAATCAAGAGATATCAAGAACTTTTGAAACATCAGGAATGCACCAACATTAAGCTGAAAGCAGCTGGAGCAATGGACCTGTGTTTTTGTTACTGCTTTTAATATTTAAAATTCTGCTCCCATGAAATTATTATTTTTTGAAGAAGAAAAAAACCTCAAAGAAATTAGTGTTCCTTCCTAATAAGAGCTATAGACTTTTGATCAGTTAAACACTGACATTAACAAATTTTACAAAAATTGTTTCAAGTATCCTTTTTTAATCACAGTGAAAATGTAAGACCAAGATGTAAATGTTGAAGTGAATGAAAGTTTCTTAGATGAAAAAGGCAAAGATACTAAATCAAAACATAGAAAAATGCTTAAACGCATTTCCTTCATGTGATATGAATAGAAAGGTTATCTGTAAAAAGTTAGAAAAATTAAAATAAATTACATATTTAAGTACACTTTCTCTTCAACATTTTTATAAAAATTCAGAACAGTGTACTTTTGAATATACACAGAGTAAAAATGCACAGGTGCTGTAGGTTATCATCAGTATCTACACGTCACGTTTGCTGCTGCTGACTTTATTTGTTAGTGCAGCTCCCTCAGGAGCACTCAGTAGACCCAGCTGATGGGGACCCACTGGGGCTCCAGCCTCAGTCTCTCGATGGCCGTCTGCAGCTTCTCGAAGGCTTTGTCCAGGTTGTCATTGACAATGGTCAGGTCAAAGTAGTGGTTGTACGCTCGCTGGATCCGCGCGCTCTCATCCACTGTTTTTTTCAGATCAGTGTCCTGTGCAAGAGATTTTTAAGGATTAGTGAATCTAAATCTTACTACAGATTTAAAGATAAGACTTGGCAAATCCTTAGAGATGCAGAAGAAGATCCCTTCAGTACATACTGCAACTGACTATTTAAAGCTAGATACCACATACCACATACATTTTAAAAATAAGGAAAGTTCATTTATAATACATTCACACAGAAATTGAGCTAAAATACATTGAAAGGGCTGAGAAAGTTCTGAGTGGTGTCAATAATGTTAAATATGGCAAGCAAATGTTTGCCAACCTTACAATTTTGAAGAAAATCAATAGAAGCATGTGAACTTGGGCTGGTGTGCACAGGGAGCAGTTAATCACTTTGTAAGGGCAACTGATGATCCAACCAGAATAAAATTAATGCTTTAGGAATGACTGGGTCAATCAGTTTTGTAAATATATTTGTGTCCCTTTTATTTCCATAGAAGACATCAAAAAACCCCCAAGATTTTAAATTAGGGTGAAATGAAAGACAATTTCTAGCAGAATAAAGCTCTAGAATACCTTATGGCTATTAGAGACAACATTTTAGCCTAGCCCACCTGACATCAGTCCCTCATTTGTAAACTACTGCTACATTACTGTAGTCCAGACCTGAGCTGCAAAATATGCAAGAAATTTATATTCCTACACGATGAAGCCTTTATAAAGTGCCTCTGAGCATGTTTTTGTGTTTTGCTATTCCTACATTCTTTAAAAATTCCTCTCAATTTTTGTGCAACAGCAATTTTTTTGGAAGTAGTTATGAGATTTGTCTCCCTTTACAGTAATTATTTCAATATTTTCAAGTCCTTATACCGCTGTCAATATAAAAACCAAAATGAAAAACCAAGTTTGTAAATAGCCTTTCCTTCACAGTGAATGAAGGAAACAAGTAAAGGTATGAACCCAAGAGCCAGACTTTTTGTAATGGAATGGGTTAGGATGCTAGAAATAATACAGCCAGGTCTAACAAGCAAACTGTAATACTTTAAATGACATTTGTTTTTCATATGTTCAGGAAGCACAAGAATATGAAATAGCAAATCATACTCCATATACACGTGCAGGGATGCAATGCAAAATCCATAAAAACACATAAATGCATATCTGAAACTTAACGACCCTCTCTATTATTTGTAAGAAGTAATACAGAGCCAAAGATGTCCCTTAGGGAATCAAATATTAGGAAGTGCAGGAAATTATTTTTATACTTGTCTGGATAGTTTAAACCTTGCCTTCTTGTATATGCACCATAAAATTCAGGGTTCATTTGGAGCAGGAAAGAGGGATGACTGAGCATCCACAGAGATACTAGAATGCATAATAACTAGAAGCCATGACTAAAAATTATACACTAATTTAGTGGAAATACTAACACCCCCCCCTTTATAGCTTTGAGTGCCCTGTCAGCATTTATTCAAGATATTCCTATGAAGCTTCAGCCCTATCATTATGAGGCATCAGCAAAACACAGCTTTTTTTCTGTTGGGGAGTTGAACTGCTCAATCTGGCTTTTTTTTCTTTGCTCCTGAAGCTGGGAAAGTTCATGCCCACACAGAGTATTTATGCTTAACTGCATTGGAGAAATTGTCTTATTTCCCTCTGCTACACATAGTGTCTAAGAAAAGGAGGGAAGATCTAATGAACAAAACACGCCCCTTCACTTTATATGACAAATCCAAGGAACAACAGGGAAGTTGTTCAACACTTATTCTGGCAGCTATCAGCCACTCTCAGTGCAGCACATGATGCTGCAGCAGTGAAAACAAGGACAACCTGAATTCTTGGGGTTTTTTGGGTTTGTTTTTTTGGGGGGGGGTGGTTGATGGTTTGTTGGTTAGTGAGATTTTTTTGCTTTTTCTTTTTTTGTCACAAGCTGCAATATCTTTCCCAAGCATTACAGATTCCATTTTAAAGCACACACATATTATAAGACAAACAGGAACAAAAATTTGGGCGGGGAGGGAGATGGAAAAGTCAAGGAAAGACATCTGCATAAAAGGACAATTGCAACCATGAAATATCTACCATTTGCTGCAAATAATCAAAGGTGACAGTTCACAAAGTACACATTACAAGTAATTTTTGTAATCAACACTTCTCTGTAAGAGGTCTATTTTTAAGAAAGAAGCAATCTCCCTTATACATAGTATTTGATTAACTTCTACTAAGTAATCAGCAAAAGTCTTGCCTAACTTTTCTTAGAGACATTTGTTTCAGAACAAATTCCACCTAAAATGAATGATAAAGAATTTTTAAAAGATCTAAGAACATCTTGTTCAAAGAAAACGAAATAGGAAATGATCTACTTACAGTGAGAAGTTTGGTTGTAATTCCAGCATCTACCACAGCCTTGTGCATAGCTCGCAAAGTCTCTAACTCTGGAGCAGCAATAAACACCACATAGGGCATGAATTCTGAAGTCCTCAGTATTTTTAAAGCCTAGATGCAAAGAAAAAGAAAAAAAATTAAAAAACCACCAAGGTTAGAGAGTGACTCACCACATCTCCCCCTTGCTTAAGGGACACCACAAAACTCATCTGTGCCGATGGGCAGCAATACATAAGTGAAGTTTCTTATTTCTATTTTGGAAATTCCTACATTGCCTTTTGAAATGCTCAGCATCATTCTTTCCTTGGCTAAAAAGATTCTTTATTACTCTGCAAGACTCCTCTTTCATGCAGAATTTAGGTTGGGTATTTTCCATCTTTCTAATCCATTCCAAGTAAGTGCCACAAACACAGGAATCCAGCTGATAATTGTAACCTTGAAACCAGATAAGAAGCCTTCAAATTTGAAGGCATCTCTCTTCACCTCTTCAACATTATAATCCCACACTTGTTATAATAATAACATTATAAATCATATACCTGTGGATTTACATCCAAGATGCAGGTCCTTCCTGTCTGAACAACTTCAAGGATGGAATCAATTTTGGTGCCATAAAGATTTCCTTCATATTCTCCATGCTCTAAGTATCTGCCAGCTTTAATATCCATCTCCATTTCAGCTCGTGACACAAATCTGTACGCTTGCCCATCTTTTTCATCATCCCTTGGCTTCCGTGAAGTAACTAAACAAAAAATTAAAAATATAAATTGAATGTTTTCATTTTATATTTGGAATATAAATACGAAACTGGACTGCCGATTAAGTAGGGAAACTATAATACACATTGTTATACAGCTGTAATTGCTCCATGTACAGGTTTATTCTTCATTCTAGATAAATTTTAGAACTGAGCACAGCCCCTCCTGTTCCCTTTATTTATATTGTTTCCTATATGGTGCTTACCCACCCATTTGCCTGTTTCCTTTGCCTGCTCCTTCACACCATATACAATACTCATTCATACAATCTTTTTAAGTATTCACTTAATAAAATAATTATTTAAGTGACTTGGAAATCAAATGGAAGTTTAACTCTCAAATGCCAAATGTACTTCTGAAAATAGCTGAGCACAACAAGATCTGCCCCATCCCACCCCCAAAACCTTTGCTCTCTGTACTTGTTCTGTTGTTCAGGGTAGAATTTCATGAGCTAGCTATAAAGAAAGTTAGTTTAAATATCAGAAGCAGCCCAGCCACCATAGCAGAATCTTAATGGAAGCGAGCTAATGCTGCTTTCCAGGACAACTTCCCTTTTAAAGCAAGGTAAATTCCCTGCAGAAAGATTAAAGCCAGTATTTGAGTAAATCATTATCAGCTATCTTGGGCATTGGCTACACTGTGCAGTACAGACATTACTTAGGCAAAAAAATAAAAATAAGATTTTAAAAAAGTAAAATAAAATATAAGATCATATTATTATTGTTTGCTGCCCTATCCCCATATTAACTACCTGCTACTTATATTTAATTAGATTTGAACTCTAGAACATATTAAACCTAACAGTCAGGGCATCCCTTTGGTAATACTTCTATCATCACTTAGTGCAACTTGTTGAGACAAGTGGAAAGCAATCTTTCCCTTCCAGTAATTCCTATCCAGTTCAATCTTAGAGAAAACACAAATGCCAGGAAAAATGATCATCTGAAGCTGTTAAGAATAAACATATTACTAGAACATCTAGTTTTAGTCAAGATTCTATGGAAAGATTAAAGCTATAGTGGTTAATACAATACATTAAAAAGAATCACATATCAGTTTGCAATTAATTTTGGAGAGTAAGCTTTAACATCTTACAGCTAAGAGATGATTTAACAGTTCAGTTATTCACACTGAAGAAAACCACAGCACCACGGGCTGGATTAGAACTCAACGCCAAGAACATGCTTCTCCCCCTAGAGCACTGGATCAGTTTCATCCATTTCCCACCTCCCAAAACACATCCTACACAAATCTCTTTATGAATAACCTGGAGAATTTTCTTCTAATCAAAGACCAACTAAGTTTATTGATTCGCCCACTTAAAATCTGAAGTAGAAAAAAAGGTTCTATATACAATAAACTGGGTACTGCATGTGCATGATTATACTATCAGATTGGGGAAAGTTTACTTTTATGCCTTTGAAGAATGTTCAACAACTGTGCTGCATTACTTACATATATTCAAGCATCTAAACAGCATTTTAGAGAAATAAGTAATTCTGAAGGCTTTTTTGAAATAGAGTAAGAATTTTAGAACCAGTAAAAAGCCTCTTACTATTTTGCCAATATAAAATAATGGAATTCCAAAGAGAAGATTTCTTTTTAAAAGTAACACTGAGAAGTCAACCTTGTTATCAGGCCCATCAACCAATTTTAAGTGCCCTGGCCAGTTTTGATGCTAGAGATTCAGCAAATGAGAGAGAGAGACTGGTTCTCTCATCTTGCAGAATTCATCTTTCAGACCTGTCCCTCCTCCTATTATTATCACATCAATTTCTTGCCCACTGGAAACAGAAGGGAACAGACTGGTTTTGAAATTCTGAGAATCACATCTCAGGAGAACAATAATGTAGCTAGAGTGGGCTTCTCTGGTCAGCAGCCAAAACAGGAGGGAAGAGTTAAAAAAAAAAAAAGGTTAATGAGCAAAGCATCTGAAAAAAAGGCAAGAAAACATACTTCAGGTAAAATAAGGTTTTTTTCTGCTATTTATAGGGGGGAAAATAAAAGATCATGTGCTTAAAGCTAGCTATATTAAAATACAGTTATACAAATCCTGGAGATCACAAACACTTCAGTTTTTTTGGAAGTTTGCTGCTTTTCCCTACATTTCTAAACTAAAGCAACAATTTATAATGCCTAGTCCACAGGTGGAAAACTAAAAGGCAGACCTGAGAAACTCCACTGGCCATTCATTACAGAAGGCTACTGGGAACTTATGGAATGACCTTAGTAATGGATGGTGACTGACACTGAGGAAACCCAGACTGAAATATTGCACAGACAAAAATTGCTATTCTGCAGCATCAGAACCATTTAAGTGCTAGTTACAAATGTTTTCATGGTCATATGTTAGTTCAGTTTTCAGGAACAGGAAGTGTTTTCCCACTCTATACAATTTTTATGCTCTGACAAAATTACTCCAACACTGAATCACAAGGATAAACATCACATACTTTCCAGTTAATCAAAGGATGATGTTACGATAGGAATGCTGAAAACTTACATGGCACTGTAGTTCCAAATCTAGTAGGATTCAGCACAATAAACCTGTTCTTCAAACTCCTTCGCCCCACTCCTTGGGCCCCAATCAAGACCAGGGTTTTCCTCTGAAAAGGAGGCATTTTGGCTACTTCCTCATATATCTGGATTTCATGGCGATCAAATTCTACATTGAGAAAAGTACAAAAAACTTTAATACACACTCAGAACTGTAAGGAAAAAAAATTAAGTAGTCCTGCTGTTTATCAACAGACCCCACGTGAATATAAACAGTGCTCAGAGGGCAGTAAGTTTGATACAAGACTTCTAGCTTTAAATTGGTTTGGGAATAAAACAGTTATTTCTCCATGGACAACATAAGGTCAGGTTCTCTCTTTTACTTCCAAGGAGAAAGTCTGTGTTTGATCAGAAGGGGAAAACTGTGACTGACAATTAGTGAACTTCCACAGCATCATGGGATGGTTGAGGTTGGAAGGTACCTCTGGAAGGCATCTGGTCCACCCCAATGCCCAGGACCACATTCAGACACTTGTTGAGTATCTGTAGGGAGGACAACTCCACAACCTCTGTGGATAACCTGTGCCAGTGCTCAGTCACCCTCACAGTGGAAAAGGTGTTTTCTGATGTTCAGAGCCTGTGCTGCTTGTTGGCTCTTGCCCTATCACTGGGCTACTCTGCAAACAGCCCACCCAGCTCCATCCTCTTTGCACCCTCCCTTCAGGCATTTGTACACATTGGTGAGAGCTGCCCTGAGCCTCCTCTTCTCCAGATTCAACATTCCCAGCTGTCTTAACTTTTCCTCCAGTCCCTCCAACACCTTTGTATGTCCACATCTCCCTTGCACTGGGGAGGTGCCCACTACTCTTAGGTGTGGCCTCATCAATGCTGAACAGAAACGAAAAATCACATCCCCTCAGCCCAGTGGCAACAAACATTTCACTGTTTTTCCTTAACACCCAGTTTTTCTCTGATTTCCATCCACCAAATGATGTACTCAGCACAGCCATGTCTGCACTGATCGCTATTGCTTTTAAACCATAAAAACTATCTGATCTATCAAACTTATAATCAAATATTTTACTGCAAATCTTTAGCTTTGGATACACTACACTCTGCAAGTTTTGACACCTAAAGAACGTTAACTTTCATGTAGTATTAAGAGATACCTGCATTTCTTGTAGTGAGATACATCATCTTTTTCTTTTTTTTGCTGCTAATTGTTCCACAGAAAGGCCCTAAAAATAAAAAACTAGATGAACTCACAATTTCTGTTTATTTCTAAAACTTATTTATATGAATACATGAAATTTTAGATTAATACATTTATAAGGACTATTCTAGAATTGTATATATCCTAGGGCAAGAAATTACATCTATTTACAAACCCATCAAATGGTACAGGAAGAACTGAACACAGAAAAAAATATTTTCCTAGAAAAGAAAGCAGTTGAAAAATTCATGTTTAGCTTATTAACTTTCAGTGCATACCATAGAAAAAATTTTTTAAAAGTGCACACTGCCTGTCCCACCTCATTCAGCTTTCCATCACCAGGTGGCAAAATTCATGTATCTTTGAACACTAAACAGACTTCACCCTTTGTCCTTCAGCAAAAGTCAAAATATGAAATTCAGCATTTCACAATAATCTGTGTAATGTCACATAGCAGTTTTTCTATTATTTATGAAGGCAGGAAAAGCAAAAGGAATCAGAACAAAATCTACTCCTGAAATTTACTAAGTCTCACCTGAGTTGTCCCAGTCCCTCCTAACAAAAGCCTTCCTCTTCTCTTCCAGGAACTGGCTAGGAATTAGACCTGCACTTCCTCCTTCTTTGACATGACTAGCCTGGGAGGGAAAAAAAACCCAAACAAATAATTATATCTAACTTGCAAGAAGCATTTTTCTCATCAAGATGCTATTGACTGACTTCCTCGCTGCCAGTTTATCAGTGGTGAGTGTTGATAAATTTACTACTGAGACTTAAAAATTCAGAGTCAGATGTAAATATTAAAATTCTCTTTTACAGGAATAGTGTCTTGATATTGAGTATTAAAATTCAGAAAACTTAAGTAAAATAGATGCAAGTTCCATTACTGGTTCTCATTACGTTAGTACGCTCCTCCAGACATAAAACTTTGGCATAAAATTCCCAAGTGGAATTCTCTGGCTCCAGACACTGAAGTCTCAGGTGACAAAAGTCAAGATTTGCTAGTATACAGTATACTTATTTTATATTCTTGAGCTGCTCCAAACAGGCTTCAGTGCAGTTTATTAACTGTCATTTCCCAGTGAATGCCAGTAACACTTCCCTAATCATGCCTTCAAGCATTTTGCACTAAGCAACTACATATTTAAAATCTTAGTAACTTGAGCATTCCTAGTAATGAATTGGCTAAAATTCTCTATAAAATAATTTCATGGCAAGCTCAATTCTCAGCAAGCTTAACACACACAAACACAGTTATGAAGTGTTTAATTCTCCATAAATCTTTTGCTTGCAATAAATCCTTCTTTTGCTAACAGGAGATGTTTGCTTTTCAACTTTATGCTTTTATCTATGACTAACTGATTTTTTACAGTATGAAGTTTCATTAACAGTATAGCATTTCTAGAAAGCATGAGGAAAAACTAAACTTCTTTTTCCTGGGACATGATCTGCATAGCAATACACTATACTGATTTAACACATTTCAATTTTGCCAGATTGAGTGTTGAAGATTTATTTCTCCTGGACTCCCACAAGTTACAATTGGAGAGATTGAAAGGCAATACAGAAGTCAGCATGAGCTAAACATCAAATTCCTCCAGAGTTTTGGAGAGTCTACTTCTGAAACTAATTAAGTTGGCAGCAATAAATTCTCAGCCTTTCCTCACACTTTTTGTCTTCCTTTCTTTTATTACTGTCACTGAGAAGCAACAAAATTCAGCAGCTACTTAGGTATATTGGAATATTTCTGTTGCTTTTAAAGAAGTCATATATCTTGTTCTCAGGTAGTCTGGCTCTCTTCTGCTTGTTACCTTGCAAAGGGTGAGCAATGTAGGGGTCGAAAGGGAAGTTAATAATGCTATACTCTTTGCCAGCTTTGAGGATCTCGGTTGAGAAAAGGGTCTTAAAAGTTCACAAAATGGTCTTAAAAGTTCACTTATCCCATTTTCAGAGGCACTGATAATGTTTAATTCTGTGCATAGTGTCTTGTAAAAAATAAACATAGCATAAGCATTGGATTACATTTCTACTGTAATAGAATACCACCTTAAAGCAGGCTGAATTGTTAATATTTGAAACAGTGCCAAACACTGTGACTATGAGCATGCATGATACACAGCTCACAGACATTGACCACTGTAGAAATAAAACATACAGCCTCTCCAGACAGCTATTCTCACTCCCTTCAAATCCACAAGATTAATTTCTCTCTCTGTATATCTAGCACTCAGGAAGGGGTCCACGTCTTCCACAGCTGCTGTCAGGGAAGGTTTACCATAATTATAGTCAAACTAAGACTTTTTTTCTAAAAATTGTCCACCTTAAATTTATTTGTGGGAATGTCCAGGCTTATGACACAAAAACAAAGACAAATAAACACAACTAACAGTAAAATGAGTGTTACATATACAATTTAAAACATTACTTTTCCTTTAGTATTTCAACTTCATATCTTTGTATTAGCTTGAAATTGGATTGCAGCGTAATTTTTTTTTTCATGTATCTACTGTTAAAAGGAAGTAGATAATAATTTAAAGAGTTTATTAGTAAGGCACCTACTGATGCTTTTCAGTTTTTTATTTTACTTATTTTAATCTTTTTACCAACCTGCCACCAATTCGGATCTTCCCGGTTTACAATCTGAAGAATTTCTCCTTTAGAAAATTTCAAACCTGCTTCTTTGCATGGGATGAGGTTGTCATTATATGGATTATAATCAAAATGACACTTGACAAAAACCTGAAACGTGTAAAAGTAACAAAGCTTAAGCATTATAAAATACATTCTGACTAATCTATCTGTCAAACTGAAGTAATGTCTTTACCTACAGCATAAAAACCTTGACATGATCCAAGCTGCATTTGGCATGTAAAATACAATCTAGGGGGAAAAAGATATTCACTAACTGGGATGGAATAATCAATGGTGCAAACCTTGGCTGAAGTAGCTTCATGATAAAAATTAAAAAATCTGTTCCATTTGGGGATGGTATTACAAAATGGTCATTTTTGCATTTCAGCATATATAACTCAGAATTTTGACTTTCAATTACTTAAAAATACAAATTTTTGGAATGTGAGCACTGTATTTAAGGCTGGTAGAATCTTAAGGATTACTTTTAAAACACTGAGTTCATGGCAAAAATAACAGGACATTCAGCTGCTTAAGACTCAAATTTGATGCAGGGGAAGAAACAGTAGGTTGCATGACTGAACTGAAAACATCTTTGACTCTCTTTGTACCAGGCTGGGGAGCAAAGGAAGCCCTGCACCTGCCTCAATAGAGCACATTCCCTCAGCCTCTACTCAGTGGAAGTCACAGGCATTAAGACCCACTACTTGAAGAAGCATCCTATAGGCTGTTTCAAAGGACTGATTCAGCTCAGGAAGTCACTTCTGCCATGGAGAAACTGACAGCCTACAGCAACAAAAGGATAAGGAACAGCCACCACCCAAGTTCCCACTGAAGTCAAGAGAGTTAAAGCTTGTCCGTTGAATTAAATACATATCTGCATCCCGTTAAACTGATTATTTTGACACTAACCACGTTATAAACACACACACACTTTACTGCATGAAGTGTGATTGTGGTCAGGTCATCAGAGATCACTTAAGGTCAAAGAAACGTGCTTTATATGTAGCATACAAATGCCTAACAATTTTAGACACTAATTCAAGTTTTCTAAGCACGCATATTAGGTGAATAAACTCATTTCTAAAATGTAATTAAAGGTAAATACAGGTTTATTATAGGTTTAAATATAGTAAAATACATTTTACTTTTCCTTCTAGCATGATATTCACAAAATAATCAAAACATGTCTAATCCAGAATATTAGAGAATTTTACACAATAAAGTACTAAGCAGAGAATCATCAGAAATGTGCTACTGACCTGTTGAGGAATGACAGTGTCTCTGTAGCTGGGGAGAATTTTCAAAGTGACACTTCCACTGATGTTTTTCAGCAGTTCTTGCAATTCTTTTGGGTTGTTTCCAACCTCATGGCCATTCACCTCTTTAATAATGTCCCCCACATGCAGAAGACCTTGCCGATCTATCATTCCTCCATGAAGAATTCGGGCTATCACCAGATCGTTGTTCTCCACTCTGAACGTGACTCCCTGAAGGAGGTACAGGTCACCCAGTTTACCACTGTTTGAATTTCAGTTTCATGTCACCATTACCTCAAGCACAAATACACAGCTGTGGGATATTCCACTCACTCCAATGAAAACAGTCACAGCTACTATAGTGTTAGAGCTCCTGATACAGAGAAGCATCAGGTGACACAGAAGTGCTTTCACACAAGATTTTCATAAGACTGAAAAATTACTGTTGTTCTTGATTGCATGCAATCCTGTCATCTTATATCAATATGTTGTGTTAGTCAGTTATGCCAGCAGTCATTCAGGCCAGTGACTGCCTAATAACTATCCCATTACTTCTTGGAGAGGATGGGATGGAGAACATGAAAGTATCTTATTTCAACCTCTCGATACTGAGCTCATCACTCAATAAATTACACAACATAATGAAAATAATTAAAACATAATGCAAGACACCAGGTATGAGCAAACATTTCCACTAAAGCACTTCAAAGACACACTCACCCTCAATTACTTACCAGTGGCTCTCCTGCTCTTTTGTGAATTCCAAGGATACGAATAGCATCTACTGGAACAGCCTGGTTGTTCACGGAAGAATTATTGACTTCTGGGCTAGAAGGAGGGGAATCATAACATTTTGAAGCCACAATATCATGTGCTTCCAAGAGTGACTGCAAAGGAACAGAAAAAAATCTTTTTTATAGTCATGAAATAACTTTTTGTGAAAGGATTTAGTGCTGAATAACCACTGAATCTGTCCTTTTGGGATCAGGTCCTAATACCATTATTTCACATGAAATAAAGCAAAAACGGACACAATAAGTGCTCACATGAACTGATAAGCCTATTGCCTTGGCAAATATCCTATCTTGTACAGAAAAATGCTGCTTCTTAAGGAAATATAGGAGAAATGTAACTAAACTGGGAGGAATGTGTGATGTTACAAGGGAAGAAGACAGAAAAAGGAGTACCTAAAATAGTCTTCCACCTAATGAGACAGTATCTGAGCAAATGGTTACAGTAAATGAACAGCCCACTGCAAAAAAATGAAGACAACTCATCATTAGATACTTGTGTTTAATGCAATAAAATTTTCCTCCACAGTAATTTGGATAATGACAAGTATGCAAGGATTTCTAGCTATCTGCAGAATGAGTGCTTCCTGCTTGCATAAAGCCAAGACAGAATTCTAGTAACAAATGAATCCAAGCTTACAGAGTTTACTTTCTGGAAGACAGGAGCTCAGACCTTAGAGTTAACAGTGTTTTCTCCAGTCCATATACATAAATACAAGGTAGAAGGAGGAGATCCAAATGGATATAATCATGTTTGGAAGACAATGTAATTTAGGCATGATTTTTTCATAAAACATATCTTAGGATAAAGAAAAATGTATAAGACAATACATACAGGTACACCAAGATCAAACTTGTGCACTAAGACAGTGGAGAGACTTTGAGACTTTCTGTCTTTCTGTCACCTTCTAGTGTAAGGTGTCCCTGCCCGTGGTAGGGGATCTGGAACAAGATGATCTTTAAGGTCCCTTCCAACCCAAACCATTCTGTGATTCTATGAGAGGAACAGGGACACCCAATATCCATCATACACAGTAGTCCAAGGTAAAGCATCCTACAGCACAGGGAGTCACACTGACAGATACACAGAGAGCAGCAGCAAGCAGAAGAGATGCCTACTGGGCCTTCAACTACACAGCTTTGTTTCCAACAGTGACTGGTCAGATATGGTCTAAAGGCAGGTCACTGACTGTGTCACAGAAGTAGCTAAAAAAAAAAGACAGCATGGGACTATCACTGATACTGACATGCACATGCCAGAGGAAGACAGCAAACTACCAGAAAGCAGAGCAGGTGAGCAGGTAAGAGTCATGATTTGCTATGCAGTCTGCTCCACCCTTCTGTAAGCCACCTCTAAGCTAAAGGCTGTGCAACCACATTAGGTTAGTGCTAAGCTCAGCATGCAAGCCCTCAAAATGTCACAAACCTGAACAGTCATTTTAATCTGCCCATTACACGATGAACCTGCTGATATTTCAACTTGAGGTTAGAAGGAAGTATTAATTCACCGATTTTGCCCCTTCCATTAAGACTGTAAAGACAGCTGCTTATTGTGGCTGCTCTGATACTGTGGACACAAACCAAATCAAATTAAATAGGAAAAACAATCATTTATTTAAATCAAGCAGCTGTCAGATGGTAGCAATTTCTAATTCTTCACTATCCAAGATACATCCAATCCAGAAACCAGGAGAACAGATCTCTCTGCCAATGTTTGCAAGCAACATATTTTTGGATCTTTCTGCATTTCCAAAATGAAACTAATTTGCATCAGCAACACATTTTTACAGATTAGTACTCATAAAACCAGGTAGATACAGTGGTATGAAACTTACAGTTTTCTTCTGGTCACATGCTAGAACAAATTGTCCCTGAAGTTCCTGACCACAACTCACTTTTATACTTCTCATAAAGCCTTGCACACCTGCCTGGACAGGTCTCTGCCCTTTAATGGTAATGCAATTTATAGATTATAATCTGATCCAAAAAGCCTACTAAGATAACAGTCTGTGTCATTCAGTTCTTAAATCTGATCCCATTGCACATTCTGATCCTTTTTAACCTCTCAGTTTTATGGATAAGCATGAATTCATACAACTGCTACTTAACCATCTCTCAGCCAAAGAATCTTTTTCCTTTTTCCTTTTACACAATGCCTGAGTCACAGAAGGACTATCAGGGACTGCCCTCAGCTCTAAAGTGTTTTCTTTAAAAAAGTAGTTCATTGGTTTCCTGAAGGCACAGTTAACTTATTACTGTCCCATACCCAACTCTCAGTTCTGAAACTCAACAATCTGTACCAGTTTTGTGAGCTTGTTTCCAGGCAGCCAGGTCATGACCTACAGTCCTGAAGAACACTTAAGTACAGGCACCTGGCAACAGGTCCCTGTGTCTGTACCACTGCCCGACTACTTGCCAACATCTTATGTCCTAAGTTACTTTCTTATTTCAGGAACATGGCTGAGAGAACTGAGAAATACAGTTACATTAACTTCTCTTGTTTCTTTCTTGTGATACCCAAAAAAGTGATATCCTGTGCTCCTGCAACTCCAGAGCTCTACAGAAATCTGAACTTTCCATACTGGTGCTGGAACACGTAAAAAACCACTGCCAAAGTCTGCAAAACAACAGGGACTGATCAACAACCATAAAACAGTTCAAAGTTTCCTCCATACAAAATTTCCGCCTGTAAACAAATCAGCTGATTATCCAAGATTGGATAGATGTCAATATTGTCAGAAAAAGGCACTTAGGAGAACTGCTACAAATCACAAGAAGTGATACACAGTCCTGTGGATACACAGTCCTGTGACAGACAGCATGGTCTCTTTATGCAAGACACTGTCAAAAAACAATCCATAAACTTAGAAGATATTGATCTCTTTACAGTAGTTTACTGTGGCTGCATATATTTGACAGGTAAAAGTATTTTAATACGTAACTGAAAATTCAGTAAACAGAGAACCATTAAACATGCAAGGCTCTCTGCAGTACTGAAGCCAAGTTCAAACTCAACATCTGTTTTTAATTTCAAAAATACTCAACACAATCAAAACATGTTATGAAGCACTGCCCTAAATAACAGAATGACCATTTCTCCAATTCTGATCCAAAAGAACAGTTAAATTACAAACTGGGGGCTGTGGTGGGAGGGAATACACAAGAGTAGAATGACACTATAGTCTTGAATTCAGGCCTCCTTTCCTAACATTTTAGGCCCTGAAGTATCTAAAATATTTCCTTTCCTCTTTCATGCACTAAATGTGTGCTAGTCTTCCTTGATAACCCTGTTTAAATATTAGAACTTAATAAATAGACTAGAGACTCCTAATGTTCATGTGAAAAGAACACATTTTAAAGGCTGTCCTGGAAAAATGAGGGAATCATGACCTTAGAAAAATCAGAAGAGATGGTAAGAACACAAGAATATGTAGGGAAAATAACCCTATATATTAGTATCTGTCTAGGATACAATTTAAGGTCACTTATTCTAAATGAAACATTTAAAAGGTATGCTCAAACTGGCTGCTTTTCAGATTAAGTATTTTATTGCCAGCAGAATCTATTTAGGATGAATGGTTTAGCTAATTCTTGAAGGGTGAAAGTAACAGAACAAGCTCTTCCAAGAGAAGTAGAAGTGATTCTTCTGCATGTTTAACCACTCCAACAGTGTGAAAATTTTTAAATGCTGTTTCTTTCCTCAAGGCAACCTCTCTTACCACTCCTGTCTTCTGCTCTCCAGCTACTGTCTGGTAAGATTTGCTACAGCCTTTTTCATGTGCAGCATGTGCCAGCTGGCTCTCCAACACATACTGACCTACTGGCCAGCCATCAATACTGTGAAACTCATTAGAACTTTCACACTTTGACCTCTGAAAAGTTCAGTTAAAACTAAAAAAGGTAAAGAGAGGAAGGGATGAAAAAACAAGGAAACAAGATGAGAAAAGAAAGGGAATAATAATACAGCCAGGCATGCACCTGTACTCCAGAGTCAATCCTTCCCAAATGCTCTTCTACAAAAATGTGTAGAAAAATGAAGTCCTGTAATTTGGTATTTCTAGCACTAAATGATACATCCAAACAATCTACTGCACTGATGCCCTGTATATCCACATTTTATACTTGTATGCCAAGGCAGGTTACAACTGTAAGGTGAGGCTGTGATGAAGTGGAACCATTCATTTGTAAAATACAGTCTCTAACCAATTACACAGTACTGTCCATGGCACTTTTAAAGAGTCAGGTTGGGTTGTTAGCACTTTTACTGAACTGGAGAAAGGATGTAAAAGACTTTTTCTATAAATGCAATTGACATTGTATTTTTCCTCTTTCCATTCTTACAGAATTTGGAATATGCCTACTTGCACCAAATGAGGCAGAAATGATAGCACTTATTTATTGAGTATTTAAGTAATTTTCTGTTTCCTTTTTGCAGGAGACACACAGCTTTCCCAAGCCTTAAAAAAAGATACTATACCTACATTTTGGTCTGCAATTTGTCCTAGAAGTACTTCTAGAATGGTCTTAACTATGATATCAGTTCAATAAAAATAGTACTTTGACCTCAGCTGATTTTGTTGCTTGCACGTGGGTAATGGAAGTACAAAATTAAGGGCTGAAAATTCTCCCTAATTTTCGGCTTCAGAAATGAATCACAGCAGATATACTTTGAAGAAGTAAGTAGCTAGGTGCTTTTGCCCATACACAGCAGCCAAAACTGCTCATTGTTTCTGCAAATGAGACTGAATGCCTCACGACAGGCACACAGAAAATAAATTTTAAAAATAAAAATTAAAACTTCTTCAGACTTTTTTTTTAATGAATTCCAATTCTGACAGAGTGATGAATAGGCCAGTTCTCCAGGGCAGCATTTAACTATCTAAACCACCTATTTTCTCTTCCTTTCACGCTTTTTTGTCCTTTTTGTACAATCCAGATTTTGCAGCAAACAAAGTTGCACTGCATTTTTTTTACATGCCCATGACTCACCCAACACTATAGGGAAAGAAGCAGCATGTAAGCAATAACCATGATATGAATATTTAAACTATGTTCCAAGGAAGAGTCAACAAACTGCAAAACTAAGTGTGACGCTGATACTAAACAAATCAGAAGTCTCCATAAAACCCAGAATGACTGGACAAAATGGATCATGGGAAAGCATCAACATGCTTAATAAAGGAAGTTATGCTTCTCAAATCTAGTCAGATTCCTTGGAAGAGTCCCCAACAAGCATGGCAACAAGGCAGTTAGAGTTGTTAATGTAGAACAACTTCCATAGCCCTTTGGCAGAATTCTTTCAGAAAAACAAAACTATAACAGGAAAGACAGTAAGGCTTTCAAATGGAAGAAAATATTGGTTAAAGACAGAAAAATTGGTGCCAGGAATATGGAGTTTTTAGTTTTCAGAATTCATGTCATCAGGTGATTTCCACAGGCATCTGGGCTCAGTTCTACACCTGCCAATATACTGACATGTCAGATAAATGGCCTAGGAAATGGGGATGAGAAATGAAATGACAGTTTGCTGATGCTGATGCACTGCTCAAGGACTGAAACAACTGCCTGTAACCTGCAGAGGCACCTCATGAGCAACAGACTGAGAACAAGGCAACTTAAACTCAACATAGACTACAAGGGAAAACACAATCCTAGCTTTATGTATTAACTGAAAGACTCAGAAATGGTATCTCAAAGATGTAAACAATACAAAACCAAACTGAGCCTAACAAGCAATCCACCTTTACTCTCCCTGAGCCTAGAGATATCTCTTCCTTACTGACAGGGTGGTCAAACACTGGAACAGGCTCCTTCCTAAAGAGGTGGCTGATGCCCCATGTCTGTCAGCGTTTAACAAGCATTTGGACAACACCCTTAATAACAGCCTTAAATTTTCAGCCAGTTCTGAATTGGTAAGGCAGCTGGAGTGGATGATCACTGTAGGTCCCTTCTAACTGAACTTTTCTGTTCTATTCATCAGCTGTTAAACAGGCAAACCAAGTACTAGGAACTTTTAGGCCATGAGTAGGAAATGCAATGTAAATTATGACACTACTTTAGAAATCCATGCTGCATACAGCTTTGCTTCCCTTCGTTTTATTTATTTGACACAGAGGGACACAATGAGGTCTCTCAAACCAAAAGTAACATGGAAAAGCTGATTAAGAAAAACTGTTCACTTTCTTCCTACACAAGAGGATGGGAATATTAAGTGAAATTGACAGGAGACAGTCTCAAAACCAAAAGAGCACAGTCTCCACTCTGATGGGGGATGCTGTGAATGACAGATTTTCTTATGGGTTGAAAAAAAAACAACTGAATAAGCTCATGGAAGAGAACCACAGGTGGATGACACTACTCACTCAGAAGTCTTAGCAACAAATCACTAAATCTTCACAACACATTTTGGAAGGTATCATTGTTGGCTTGTTCTAGCCTTACAGCCTTCACTAGACACCTACTGCAGAGACAGGGAAGGAAAACAGAAGAGATGATTGCTAAATTGACCTTTAACATACAATTAGGAAGCACTAAAACCGAACAAAACTGTAAAGTTAAGATAGCATATATGCAGTTTCATGGCTCCTTATATATCAAGCAACAGAAAAGGTACAAGAAAGAGCATAAATACTGACACTCCAGTTCACCAGCAATTTTGGAACTTTCACACTACATGTTTAAGCTGCTCAAGCCTGAACTAATGAAGTATCTGACACTAAGATCACATTCTGCCTCTGTAGATCTGACCACAGAACAGGAATAAATGCTGGGTTTGCCTTAGTGTTGGCTATTCACCCAGTAATTCTTATTTGATTCTTAGTCACCCAAAAACTCTTATTTGATCTGTCTCCTACAGGCCATCTCCAGTTTCCACCCCAAAGATCCTTTTCCCAAGCTTGTCTCTGGCCTTTGCCATCTCTCTCCAGAGATCACTGCTACTGAGCCTTTCAAAGTGCAGCACTTCTATTGTTATGCCCTTTTCATCTTTTGATTCATCATCCTCTTTGACTTTCAGCTTTATTTTCTCTGTCTAACACAATGGATCATTGTCAGGTCTGTCAGTGCACAGCTGGCCCTCAGTTCTAGTCCTTGTGCATTTTAACTATCAATTCCTCCAAACTCATCCAGTCCTCTTCAAGTACCAATTATTTTCTATGGGACCAAAGACTGATTTGCAGGTTTATGCACCAGTAAGTCTCCAATCATAGCTTTTCATCACTCTGCTATGATGCCTGTCTGGACAAGTAAGAGCACAAGGGAGGCCAACACAGGAGAGGCAGAGGAATTGCCAGTACTCAGAAAAGCTACTGCCCCAAAAGCTGAGTTCTTGAAGCGATTCCTTTCCCAATAGGACACAATACAACCAAAAGCATTTTCAGTGTTTATCCATGTTAAACGGTAATATATTTCACTGCTATGTTTGTAAAACATGTAATGAAAAGCCTGGGGGGAAAGTGTGTTTAAACTAATCTATCCCAAAAATGCCTATGACTTCATAGCTGTCTGCCAAAAGAAACCCACTTATACTATGGCAAAAAGTTGTTTACGTTCTTCTACAGAATACCTTTAGCTTAGTAGCAGTCCACTGAAGTAGCAAAGTCCACTGAGCCCTACCTAGAAAGGCTAGAATCTTCAAAGGATTTTCAAACCTTGATCTTTGAGGCTCAGTACAGAAGCTAGTCATAGAAACAGCAAAATGGAAAAACATCTGCTTTTGACAAGCACATGTCAACACTTCACTTAAGCAGAGCAACAGTGAGAGGGCTGCAGAATCTCAGCTTCAGCAGCAGTGCAGATCAGCTCACAGAAGAATCACGTTCATTCACTCTGCAAACCATACATTTACACACAAGTATGAGTGCAAACAGCTGAAGTGAAATGCAATGTTCATGATCAGGAACTGAGATCACCTGAAAATGTTATGGATGAAGCAAGCCTTCAGGGAATTTTTATAGAAACTCCAGTCATACAGGAAGTAAAAGCTTGTCCAAGCTTTATAAAAGAAACTCCAGTAGAATTTAATACAGTGAGTAAAGGTGGTTTTGAAATTATATCAAAGAATAAAATCATGCTTATTTTTAACATGACTTCTGATTTACCTTTTATTTGGAGTAAAATCCTCTACATTACAATCCATTACATTTTGTTATAGTTCAAGTTTTGTTTCATTGTCATTCCTAAATTTGTATGTAGACACTGATACAGTAAGTTGGTAACATACAGTAAAAAGGTGGCACCTGAAAATGAGGCTCCTTGAGTATTCCAACCAATTCTGCAACATTTTCATCCTTATTTACTAAGGGACTGATGTCTTCAAGGATTTCATTCACCAGCTCCAGGTTGTTGTCACTGACAGCCTCAAGTTTAGAATCTTCCAGTCGCTCGTGAGCCTGTAAGATTAAATACACGAGACTATAATGTAAGTAAGTTTTGAGTGGTTCAAACCTATAAACTTTTCAAGTAATTTCTCAGTGCAACATTCAGCAGAAAAGCAGAAAAATTACATATAGGATAACCTGACTGAACTGCTGAAGGATTTTACATACTCAACTACAGGATCCAATAAACTTTATAAGCAGCACATACCAGAGAGGCTTTTAAGTGCATATCTCCTCTATGCTATACACACCAGGCACTGCTCTATCAACAGCACAGCACCTCAGGACCTTTCCTGCTTTGGAACCCTGGACAAGTACACCTTCTAGAACAAGGGCAGAAAAGGAGCTATGGGATCTTTTCAGAGTTGGCAACAAAAACATTTAGCTCAGACTCCTCCCATTCAAACACCTTCTGAACAGCACATTCTACCTGCTAACATCTGCCTAACTGAAGGAAATGCTAAAGAAAAGTTGGAGTCAAAGGCAGCCAGCAGTAACCCGGCCTGCATTAAAAGTGTTGCTAGAACAGCGAGTGTTACTCAGCACTAGTGAGGCCACACCTGCAACACTCTGGGCATTCTGGAAAGAGCTCAGTGAAGGGCCACAAATATGATGAAGGGTCTGGAGCACCTCACATTTGAGGAAAGGCTCATCAAGCTGGGACTGTTCTGCCTGGAAAAGAGGAGACTCAGGGAAATTTCATCAATGTGTATAAAGGGTGTACTACACAAAGAGGAGAGGGACAGCCTGTTTCCAGTGGTGACTGGTGACAGGAGAGCAGGCAAGGGCATACAATGAAACTCAGGAAGCTCTGTCTGAACATCAGGATACCCTTTTTCCAGCGTGACGGTGACTGAGCACTGGCACAGGTTACCCAAAGAAGATGGGAGTTTCCCTCCTTGGAGATACTCAAAAGCTGTCTGGATGTGGTCCTGGGCAACCATCTCCAGGGGGCCCTGCTTGAGTAGGGAGAGTTGGACCAAATGCCCTCCAGAGGTCCCTTGCAGCCTCAACCATCCTGTGATTCTTTGATAACATTGCATCTATTTCTAGAGCTATTCCTGCAGACATAATCATTTCCTGAACTCTGCAGATACTGAAATTCATTGAAAGGTAGGTGCTTTGAGCAGGAAGAGAAGCATCTTGGAACGTTTAATTTATTTATTACAGACAGTGCTCTATCACTGAACTAGGGTACAAGGAGGCCAAAAATAACACAGATTCTCAATTAAAAGTTATTTTCAACACTGTAGCAACAAGAAATTTACAAAGGAGCAATTACTTTGGCATATAAAGACCAAATACATAATAGATATAATTCAGAGTCATCTATATATACTTCCCACAGATATAATTTGAAGGTATGTGAGCACTTCTGCTCTCTTATTACTGCTTTAAAACTGACAATAAAATAAAATTTTGCTAAAAGCAGAGAACTTTGCTTCCTGAAATCATCTAAGTATTAAATTGTTCTTCATATCTATAAAATGCTGTTTCTGCAGGCCTGATGGCTAAACTCTGGAAAGGTTAACTTAACAGAAAGGCATTTCAAACATTCTCCAACACCAACACACACAAACCAAATGACTGTAATTACAAAGTTATAGGAAGCTCAGCACCTACACACATTCTCCTTTATAAGGGAATGCTATTTTGTACACAACACATACAGTAAACAATATCCTTCTTTTAAAATTTAGTTCTTTTACAGCAAGTAAAAACACAAATCTACTGATTTTTAGACATAACCCAACTGCAAAACCTTTTTAAGATTAGAGAATATGGGTTACCTTTTTTCTCACTCATTGTTTTCAAAAAACCACCAATAACACTGAGTGATATAATCTAAATACAAATATTCTCACCCTTCACTCCAAAATCAAGGCCATGTATATACTGGGGAACATAAAGTTTTATCAGTAAGCAATCTCTGATCCTGTAATATGTTGAGGAGTAACAGGATATGGAATGGTATGAGTAAGTTAAAAAACAAACAAATAGGAACACCTAACTTGGACATTGCAATTTTTTTTTATTTCAATAGAACATTTCAGAAATGTTGATACTGAATTGAGCCTTTCTGTGCATTCAGTATATATAATACCTGCCAAATGTTCAAATAGTAAGGCTTTTGCCTCCAACAATCTGACATCTTAAATACTGGCTTAAATGCTTATAGATTACTCCCAAGGTTTTTCCTTGGCCCGGGCTGGGCATTCACCTATAGGCTGTGATATAATGCTAAAAGCAGTAGTGTAACAGCAGAAGGAAGATAAAAGTTTTGAGGTTTGAGAGAACAGTTAACAATCCAGAAGAAGAGTGTTTTGATACCACAGTTCAGTAGCAAAACTGAGGAGAATTCATGCTTGTTCCAAGTTCAACAGTTATTTTCCAACAGTTATTTAGGACAGGGCATCATGATTTTAAACTAAAAGAAGGTAGATTGAGACTAGATATAAGGAAGAGAAGTTTTAGGATGGTTGTGGTAAAACACTGCAATAGGTTGCCCAGAAAGGTTGTAAAAACTCCATCCTTGGAAACAATCAAGGTCAGGCTGGATGGGGCCCTGAGCAACCTGATCGAGTTGAAGATGTCCCTGCTCATTGCAAGGCGGTTAGACAAGGTGACCTTTAAAGGACACTTCCAACCAAAACTACTCTATGATTCTACAAACATCAGTGACAGGAAAAAACATTTTACAGTGATAACAGTTCTCCTTTCCTCTACCACCTCCTGAAAAGTGGAAAGGTTCAGTGAAAGAACCCTATCCAACAAAAACCCCTGTAATTTCTACCTTATTACCTTTATTCTATACAGGAAAAGTGTGAAATGAATGTAACCCAGTTTTAAAAGATCAGCCAAAATGCACTGCAAAATACTGCAAACTAACTACTATACTTATTGTTCACCTTCATTTATTTAAGGACCAAAAGGAGAAAACAAGTTTGTATAGCTTTTGGCACATTTCCCCAAGTTTCTTATTGTCCTTTTTGGTGTACTTTACATAATGATTATTCTTAATAACTGGCTAATAAAGGAAAATGAAAAAGCTTTAGCATTTCTGGCCTGCTTTGAAATGATTCTGCTGTAACAATGTAACCATCTCAGAGAACTGAGATGACTGAGAACTGAGAACCAGCTCTTCTAATAGAAAAGCAAGTTTATGTATTTTTAGGGACAAATATGTGAATTACATACGCTTCACCAAATGTGTTTTGATCTTATCCTTATTTAGCACTGCTTGTTAAGACTGAGGATTTTTCCAAAATAATTACTAAGAAAATATGAGTGCAGTCACACCATGTGAACACAATTAAAACCTTTAAGCATTCTAGATAAAACATGTGTATAGTTAAGAATCTGTTTCATTTACAAGCACTTTTTTTACATCTGCTAGTCATTAAATTCCACCTAATTGTTACTGGCCATTAAAGCACAAATTCTTTATAAGAAAAAAAGGCTTTGCGGTGAACATTTTCTTCATGATAAATATTAAAGATGACTTATGCAGCAGACACTTAAAGTTGTTCCCATTGTCAGTAAAAATATGCTTTTACTTACTTTAGTAAATTTAGTACACAAATCTTTCTCTCTGCAGTCATCTCACCAGCAGATAAGACACTTCCATTACTTCTAAGTTTATTACTGTGCCATGTCTTCAACTTAAAACCAATTTTTTGAACAGCCAAACAGAAGTAGATTCTTATATGAATTCTCATGAGAAGTTTTCTTTTCCAGATTTTTATACTGAACAAAATCCATGGGCAACAATCCTTTAGCTTTACAGAGGATTTCATACCTGCCCAGAGGGCACTGCTTTCAGATGTCTATTCCTATTAAAGAGACAGCTGTATTTAAGTTAACTGGGTTTTCCTCTTGAAAGGAGCTTATTTTTATGAAGTAAGATTAAGAACATATATAAGTGATGTGCAGTATTTGACTGCATTTCCTACTGGTAAGACCAGCTACATTTTAATTAAGGAGTCCAAAGATTTTTTTGCAAATATCACCTTACATATTTATAATTGATTGCTACCACCCATACATTAAAGATTTTTGTAATCCAAGAACAAAAACTTAGGATAATCCATGCTTTAGAGAGCTGACAACCAAAGATAAAATTATTAGTCTGAGATCCAGGAAAGGCCATGGAAAGAATATTTTCCTGGCATATAAGAAAGTAGTTTTGATTTGAAGATGAAAAGAAAACATTTTTTGCCACAAGATAATGAAGGTGACTGCTCTCACTTTTCATCTCTGGCAAAACCACTAGAAGTCAGAAGGCATATGGGTTATGCACACAACAGTGGTTACAAGACTACATTAAAATCAACTGCTTCTAATTCCAAATATTATGATTTTTCTTCCTAAATAATGTAACCACATTATTTCCGTAATCTCTGAATTTTTTATCTTCCTCTAGATTTTTCCATAGAACTATTAACCAGCATGCACAGAAATTATGAACTCTTCACCTTCAAGCCAGTCTTCAAGTCTTTTAATAAGATGAACCAACAACGTGTTGTGGATACCTCAATCCACACTCAATGTTCACAAAATAATGGAAGAGTTAAAACATTTCCAGATTCTACTCAAAGTAGCAAATTTAAATACCTTAGCAAGCGATCTTACGATGGGGTTTTCCATAATTCCTTTAAGAAAAATCAGGTCTATTTCTTCAGCGCCTGTCGATGTCGGCAGATCAGTAAGGTTGTCTAAGACCTGCTGCATGGCTGCTGGCAAAACAAAAACAAAAAGTAAATACTGACCAAAACAGGCTTCCATAAGGAGCAAAAGCTCTGGGAAACATCACAACATTAACTTTAAAGATATTAAGCAGTCAAATACATCTACTGAGAACAAGGGGACAGAACAGAAAAATAACTTCTTTTGTGTGTATGTGAAAATGAAATACAGGTTGCATCAAACTGAATCCAGGCCCAGCACATTCCTTCCAAGATTTGCTACTAAGGATTGGAAAAACAAACTAGTATAAACTATGTATAAAGTATGCATAATCTTCCAGATACAATAAAATCAACTCCTTCAGTACTCTTTGTATTTCATATTTTTCAGAAGTTTTCAGCCCTCATACATATAGCAACCCACAAGTTTTACAATGCCCGTAGAGGCAGATTCACTGTTGTAAAAATGACCACGTAGCTCCAAACCAAATTTTTTAAACCAAAAATGTGCTTCCAAGGCAGCTCTTACTGTGGGAACACTTGTGCCCACGCCAGCAGTCCTTCACAGCCAGCCCTGCCCCACTGCCCTCGGGCACTAAGGGCACGAACAGCAGCCTGGTCCCACAGCACACTGCAGCGCTGGGAAGCACACCCTGCAATGGGAAATGCATCGTGCCTGCCCGGTACCCTCAGACTTGCTCAGAGAACCACTCTTGGCTGACAGTCAACAATGCTGCCCAAGGAAATGTCAGGAAATGCCACCATCCCAGCTGTCTGATCCCCTGAAACCATCGAGGTGAATTAAGAGAATTTGTTCTTGTTCTTAACTTTACTCTTTTAAACTCCTGCTAAGCTATATATGCATGCTCAAATAGACACACACACAGGTGTACTAACAAAATCTCCTGTTGAGATCCCCAACAAGCCCAGAAGCCTTGGAACAACCACTGTGCTCTGCAATGCTCTACATGTTGCAGAGTAGTATATATCAAGAGAATTAGAAAAGCCTATATGCCCCTTCTCCCACACAGGAATTTACCCTTAAATTTCCTCACTGCTTTATAATGAAAGCTATTATGAAACTGCAGAGTAACAGAACAAACTGCATTTCTCAACACCTACTTTCTGATTCTAATTCTTCCTAGAAAATTCCATCTGAAGAAAAAAATTTCTGGCCATTCTTTCTGTTAAGTGGAACTGACTTTTCAACAAGTAAATCAACTCATGTGCAACATTTTAACTACAGCAGTACAAGTCGAAAGACCTGTATTATGTTAAATGTTTTAACCACACTTTTCATTTCAAAAAAAGTGAATTTTCTGTGAAACCATGAGTAGGAGGGAAAATAACACTTTATGTTTTCAGATTTTGAAGCAGCATTATTTCTACTTTGTAACAGACAAAGTGCTGTCAGCAACCACACATTATATAAAGTCACAAAATTACCATGCAAACAGTTCACAACTTCCCCAGACTAGGTAGGTCCTATATCCTGACTAGTTCAGCTGCAGATAAAGCTGCCTTCTTCACATTTTCTCAATTCCCAGTTTCAGACTCGTGACTTTTAATGTAGTCACGCAAGCTGTACTATCTGCAGAAGTGGGCAGATGTTTCTGGCCAATTTACGTCAGAGGTGCTGCATAATAATGCAAGTGTTAGAATAATAACCTTTCTTTACATTTTTAACAGTTATGCAAATTCTTTTTTAAGGGATTTCAGGTTAGCACTTTTTCTCCTACAAATAATCGGAGAAAATGTAAAGCTTCCTTGAAGTCAAAGTATGCATCTCAACCAGCAGTTGCAATTCCAGCATCTGACGGTGACAAAGATATTTATAATAAACACATTGGTCATATTATCTCCATGACATTATCCTGTTTCTTACTTAAGCCTTTCAGAATTCTGCCTTAGATCAAATTGTAAAAAATAGTCCCTAATAGTCCCTTTATCATCAAAAAGAAAATGTTAAGAGCAATGTTAGGCTTCAGAAAAATGTCTTCATGCAAGTAGTCAAGGTATTTTCAAATTAATATTTTATTCAATAAAATATTGAAATATAAACATCTAGCATCAGAACTACTTAAGTATATTTCAGCATTTTTAGAAAACAGCAACCAGCTTTATCAACATGCAGAATTCAAAATATTCACAAAGGCAGACTTGCATTCCAGGTCATCGAAATCAAAACCAGCTGTTCTCAGAAACAGCTTCCTACAGTTGTGTGTTGGTTGTCTCATGGCACAACCATCACAGCAAGAGTTTCTTAGCTATAAATAGTGTTGTGTCAATATTAGAAAGCAAACCAAAAATGCAGGATAAGGCACCTTTACCCATGCTGTATTGTTTATGTTTAAACACAGTATAAGGATCAATATTGCCTCAGTGTAGATAGTTCCCCATCTCAAAGGGAAAATCTTTCTAAGTAGTTGAATAAAAAATAATATCTTCAAGTATCCCTGTATTTTAATCAGTTACAATGTTAAGCAAAAAAATTTAGACTGAGAGAAAGGTTAAGCTTCAACAGTTTTTGCACCTGTTACCTAGCACAGAGTAGGCAGAGGAACATTTATATGCCTCACCATGTTTCACTGCTTTACACTCACCTGGCAAAATATTCAGAACATGATCGAATGTTATTTGCCAAAAAAAATATCAAGGGCATATTCCAACAGGAATTATGTCTGCTGGTTTATTCAAAAAGAATAGACCACAAATATATGGATACGTTTTTTGATGGACTAGACAAGCATTTTAGTCTCAGTGTTTTATGTGTATTATACAAGTCATGGGCCACTTTCAAATATAGTTCCTGTTTAATGTGAAAAGCTGGTAGTTGTTGTGTGAAAATACAACATTTGACTATATATGCCTTAGATATTCATACATGTACTTCCAAACAATTTGATTTATCTAAAGACTAAGGGCAGAGGTGGGAGGAGGGGAAGGCACTTTGGGAAATGTATTATGGAACCATTTCTTCTGTATCTATTCAAGATGCTTTCCTTTACTCATTTCTAGGGTCTATTAGACAACAAACAACAGGAGATACTTTGTTTCCAGGCTTAATTATAACAATCTTTCAGAATAATGTAGATTTACACAGAATTTCAAGTAGCACTCATTTCAACAATTTCACTTTTTTCTTCCCAGGGATAAAGCCACCTTAGCACTTTTGAAAAAGCATCTTATCTTATTCCTGAGCAGCAGGAATGAAAGCAGAAGATGAAAGTACTTAGGTAGGAAAGTTTTACTTAAAAGATCAGCTCCTACCAAGCAAGAAACAGATGGAACTGAGGAGTTTTGAGACTACCAAATCTAAATATCCCATCAAGAATTGCCTTTTGGGGTTCACATCTCTTTTGCGGTGAATCTGCCCTTGAAATGTTGATAGAAGTTACTCCCTGGGGGGTAGAAAGCCCTGTAGAACTTACATTCAAGTCAGGCATACCGAAGAACTAAGGACTGCATGAACAAACTGCATAAACCAGGTTGTCAGAAGTGCTTATAATTATTGTGTATTTTGGTGTACAATAAAGAGAAAATGTGTGCTTTTCCAGTGGAAAACTAATTGGGTCTCTCTTCCCTCTCTTGTCCCATTTTTACAGGAAAATACTAAGACTATAGTGACTTTGAGAGCTCTACCATTCACCTCCCTCTCTCTGCAGACAAGACTGTTTCTATATTCAATGACCCATTTGGGGAAAACGTTTAACTCTCATCACAACACATAAGGATTTGTTTTAGTGAGGACACCATGAGACAGGCATGGCTGACTACAATGGTTTACACAACCACCTAGGAACACACATACTACAAGAAACCCACTGACAACAGCCTCCAGACACGCCAGGAGGAACTGGGTGGCAGAAACAAACTCTCAGTTGAGGCGAGGTGCTGAAATACAGGGATTCTTAGGAAAGGGTGACAACAGAACTGAGTCTGAGCTGGGACTCCTAAGAAAAATGAGATTACAACTCCAGCCCCCGGCTTTCGTGACAGGGAATACACACAGAATTAATTTCCACAGTCAATTTTCAAAGAACATCTTCATAACCGCAGCAAGTTTAAAGCCTCAAGCAAGACTCAGCAGGAACACACTGGTCTGCTGTGTACATGCACTGAACAATTTATTCCTACTATACATATGACCCCACATTCAGGCAAACTAGTTGGTCATTTGAACCCCATTTCAAAAAGGGAAAGGGGGCAAAGAGATGTTAATTGATCTCTGTGGCAAACAGCACGCATCCTGAGGTGTGGGAATACAGAAATCCCACTTCCTAATGCAAAATTTACTCACCAGAATTAAACCCTCCTAATTCCCACAGAGTTCTTCAGGTAACCAAAGGATGTTTCAAAAGTTTAATCTACACATCGTACCTTACAATAGTAAGTTCAGATCAAACAGATGTAAAAGATACCCTGATAACTCCTTTCTTCTTGTAATTGTAAGAAAAAGGCAAGTTTTCACCAAGCTCTCAGCTGTGATTCTTCTACCAAATTTGATTTTTATTCTTTCTTTCAGCGCCTAATTCTCGTCTACATTAATTCTATGTAGAGGAAAGAGGAAGCATACATTTAAATAAATTTTCCAGATTTGCAGACAGAAGACAAATGTGTCACTCACTGGGGAAAATTAAAGCTTTTCAGAATGAATATTTTGCACAATTTCTTTAGCTCAGCTTCATTTTATTAGTCTCCAAGCTTACAAAATAACAGGAATGAAAAGAAAATTATGTATAATATATTTAAATAAACATGCATATTTATTTCCACATGGCCTACTCATCTGGATAGAAAGTTATAATAAATACCTCAAGGACTACTGGAGAGGCAGGTACTCCACACAAAGTCTAGAAAGTTAGATTAAAATCTTGTCACATACATAAACTTCAGAAATAGTTTCTTGTGTAATTTAAAACCTTTTCAAGAGAGATATATTGAAGTTTCAGAAGACACACAATAAGCTCAGACAAAAGAAGATTAATTTTTTACTTCGCCAGCCCTTAACCAATGACAACTCTGTAACTTTTTTCCCCATTTGTCTCTAAGGTTTTTAAATAATGATCATTATGTTTAAATAAAAGGCAAAGGAAAAAAAAAGTTATTTTGTCTTGGCCACTTCTCTCCCCAGTCACAAATTACAGCATTTTTGGCAGTCTAGAACATAGAAAAGGAGTACCCATGAACAAGTTAACATTCTGAGAATATTTCACAAGTTCATTCACAAACAGGCTATTGACCAAGACTATATGAAAGGCTGACAAAGCTGTCTTACTACTGCTAGAGTACACTTCAGAAGCCACATTTTCAGCCAGAAGTCTCTGGGGAAGCACCATGCAGTGAGCACATACAACATTATGTCTGTGTTTTCCCAGGCAGCAGCTGCATGCACTGAGCAGGATCACTCTCAGCAGCAGCTCCAGAGCAGCGAGTGCTACAGGAGTGCTGGAGCTCTGCACTTCCACCCCAGGCTCCTCGGCAAATCAGGCACCTGCTCCACAGCCACTGCTGACTGCAGCAGGGTGCAATGAGAGTCCTTCAAACCCCCAGCCACACACCTTGCATCTCTGTGTGACACACGCTGCCAAGCAGGGAGCGCTGGGCAGCCCTGGACAGCCACCCTGACTCAGACATTGCTGGCAGCGTTCCATTGTAACACCACTCAGGCACCTCTTCTGAACGGGACCCCTTCCCAGGCAGCAAACACAGCACACCTCCTCCAAAAAGACAGTAAGATTGATGAATGAAGAAAGCTGTTTTCTGCAGCATGAACACTTTACTGACTGCAGAATCACATATGGCAATGAATTTTTAAAGGAAGCAGGAAAAGTCTAATTGATAAGAATGAATGTTCCTCTGGATATTGAAATTCTGCCCACTATATTTCTGCACATTGAAAAGAAATAACATAAGTGCTTAGAAAAGTTTATTAATTTTTTTTTTACTTCATTTTCTCCAAGTCTACTGCCAAGCCAAGATGGAGCTATTTTAACACACCTATAAATAGAAGCTCAAGCAGTCCCTGCCCTTATCAAACCTGGCTCAACTATATCTTTTATGCCCATGTTTCATGACTGTGAAGGTCACAAAAGCTATAGGGAAAGCCAACAACCCTTTCCCAGCTTGAACACTGCAGACATACTTCCTTCAGGCTGCGAAGATTGTCTAAAAAAAGACGAAGCACAAATTTTCTGACTAACAGATGGACCTCACAGCTGCATCTTTGGAAAAAATAAAAGCACTATTTAAAAGTAATCTCAGCAAAGATAAAAAGGGAACAAAACATCAAAACTCCAAAACTAGCAGATTAAAAAGCTTAAGTCTTATTTAAATACATATATCATGATCAACAACAAGACATTGAGGACAGATACACTAAAATCTAGTTTTAAGGAAATTATGTCAGACTTCTCTTTCTTAAAGGATTGCCAAGAAAAATATTTCCTAAAGTACAAAGGCAATTAACTTCATGCTAACCAAGCTTGATGCTTTGAAGATAAGCCTATGTAAGTGTTAGGTATTACCAAGTTTTCTGACCTTTTTTAATTAGAGGAAGAATGATGTAAGCTTCAAGCACAGAAATTATTAACTGAGGAAGGACACACATGCACACAACAGACAAGAATACAGAAAAAAAAATCTTTAAGCACCATACAGCACAAAGCAGAGCATGTACAAGTAAGTCAACTAAAAGTTTTTTAAAAGGCTGAATTTAAAATTTTTTCTGTGTTTTTACTTTTTCTCTACAGATATTAGGAAAGTATACACTGACGTCATGCAAAGAGTACTGTACGTTAAATGAGTACCAGGACATGCACCAGGAGAATTTTCAATTTTGGTGAAGAAAGACTGTACTACCCTTAGTTCTTCAACTACCTTAGTAGTTCATGTACTGGAGAACATATTTGAACACATTTTTAAATGAAGGCAAAACATTCAGTGGATAGGCAGTCCAAGATTCTCCTTTGTAGTCAAAAGTTATAGGAGAAATTCAACAAAGTTTCAGAATGCATCCTGCACTCCACTCAAGTTATACAACAGGCTGAGATTATTGCACACATCCATCATTCTCCCTGGTATTTTGCAAACAGTAGCTGGATGAAGAAACCTGCATTCTCTGCAGACCTCTGGTAATTAATGCCAGTTTTTATGAAGACTAAAATGCCAGCAAAAGAGATACAACAACCTAAGTACAGCTTTTGAAGTATTGCTTTCTCTAATGCACACTCTTCCAAATGAATCAAAAGCTTTGTATCTGCATTTCTGCCACAGTACCCAGTATTATTTATTTGTTGCAGTACTACAGAGCCTGAAGAAAGCAGGACTGAAAAAATGCTAATATAAGTAAAGAGGACAGTTATATAGAAAGGAAGGAGTCATGTGTAACAAACAAACAAACAAACACAAACAAATGTAAGAATCAGTTTACTGTACCACTTTTCTTGGTGAAACACTTGATGGAAAGCCATGCAGAACCATCTATTGCTTTATCCCTTTCACAAATTCAGCCTAAGGACAGCTGGAAATCAATTAAAATTTCTTCCTCAATTAAATCTCTTCTTCACACAAGTAAAAAAATTAGACCTGAAGAGAAAATAATGAACACCCTTCCAAAGGGATAGCAGACTTCCAGTCCAAGAACATGCTTTCATCTTGTTGCTGGTCTCCAATCAACACTGTCATAGTGGATAAGGCAAGCTGCCTGTTGAGTCCCACTTCTGAGACCAGGAACCCCAGGAGCAACTGGCCCAAGCTTGGCCAGCAGCATCTTTTTCCAACCATTTGCACTTTCATCTAGGAACACTGGATAGGCATTTTTTCAAAGAAAGGTAAAATTCACAAGGCTTGTAACGTGCTCTATTGTCAGTGCAAATGAAACAGTTCAGAACATTAGTCACAGAGCTGTTCTGTAGCGTGCTTCGTGCACCTCTGCAAAAAAGACAAGGTACTTCAAATAAACAAAATTAGATACTCCACTGTGTAACAAAGTCACAACATTGCAGCTCCAGAGATCTGTGGTGAATCTTATTACCAGAGACGATGTTTGTTTCACTGCAGTTTGCATCCCAGGGGTGTCTGCATCCTTGTGTCTGAAGGCACCCGATCACTCAACAAAGTATCAAGAGGATATCATTAAAAACAATCCACACTTCATATATCTGGGCATTTCCTTAATCTTGGTTAATAGAAAATCTAGATTAAACAATCGTTTCTGCTCACTGTTCTTAATCCAATTATTTTTTTTTTACATCTAGAAAGCACAATGTCTCAGTTTCCATGACTGGACAAGAGTCTTGTGAGTGCCTTGCATGACACCATTAATACTTCCCTCTCTAGTGATAGGGAGAGATAATGAGATCTATCTTGACCTTCTTACAGTTACATCATACTGTCAGCTCAATCTACTGGTCTGTCACTAAACAGAACAAAGGTACACTTTAAACATCACTTTCCTCCAAAATTAAAAACTGTAACTGAACAAAAAGTCCTCTTTCTTCAGTGAAAATACTTCACATATATTTTGTCCCACTGCTATTACTCTAGGCTTCAAATTAGTTTTTGGCACTTTGTTTTTGTGTTTTGGCACTTTTGCTTTAGTGAAAATGCTTAGACAAGGAAATGCACCAGAAACCACATATCATCCAGATACTACTGTTGCTTTTAACACAACTTCCTTTTGCAGCTTCAAGCGTAGGAGACACTCAGGAATTCTAACAAATAAGAATTTTATAATGAAGAGTTCTGATATCAAGTGAAATAAAACTGTCATAATACATTCTCAGAGTTATTTTATAACAAGAGAATGCTTTTCTAAATTAAAGCATCCAAACTCAGCACTTTCAAAATCTGATTGCTCTATTATGACATAGCTGTAAAAAACTACACCTCTGCCCTTTTATCAGTCACACCCATATGTTAACATTTCTTGCATTCACTGTTTCAAGCCTCTGCTAATGTGAAGTATTTATTGAATTATCCCTTCCAAGCTAATACACTGGAGTATTTAAATTAGAGCTGTACCAGTGCAGACATAAAATTATTTTTGAGGTTCTACTATGGATGCTACACAAGCATTTTAAAGCTGCTCAATAAAATTATATGGAGAAAACAGAAATGCAAGACAGCTTTTTGGAGCACAGAAGTTAAAGCACTTTAAAAAATATTTAGACTATGTCAACATATTCTTTAATAAAAAAGGAAAAAGATATTTAATTACACCATTATTATACCTAGCCCATTTTTCTCTCAAAAGAAAAAGAACTACCATGAAATGCTTCCATAGGGAAGTGTTCACTTAATCTCACTCAATTTTCTACTGCATCCCACCCAGTCTGAAGACAAAAAATTTAGCACAGGAGTGAATCAGCAAACAGAAGTGAATCTGCAAAATTTATAACATTTAAATGAAATTATCTCTGTCCCAGGACCTCAGTTTTCAATTTTACATGATCACCTAATACATTTTCCAAAACTTTCACTTGAAGTTCATCCCTAAACTCTAGTGCTCCCACTTCCACTAAACTAATCTCTCTCATGCACACACCCCCATTTCTGCCCAACAAACTTATTTGGAAGCAGTAAATGCAATTCACTAAATGAATAATGCTCTAGTTCAGGGTGACTTGCAACAGAAAAACAAAAAAACCCCGTTTACTTCACTACCTTTGTCATATGACACAGTTCTTGCTTATTTTAAGAACACAGCTAAAGCTTTGCTCACAAAGAAAATTTCCAAAACACAGATGGAATGTTAGTAGTGATGTAGTGGATAGAAAATGGCTGTTTCAAACTTGTTTGCCAAATAACACAGCTTATCTTTTTAAATAGTGAAAAACACATCATTAAAACTTTGTGTTTTAATAAAGAAATGGCAAAATATGGCATGTTAAAGGCTTACTTGACCTTCAGGAATGCTCAAAATATATCTCTGTCACTCCTAGTGAAGAGACTCCACCCTAAACCTTTCTCTCAATTCGATGCAGTCAAGATTTACACAATTGCCTATTCATTACCCTCAACAGTTCTGTTCCTTTAGTCCTTTGAAGGCTGTGTTCAAGAACCCTGGAAAAGGAATAAAAAGATCAGCTTGACACTGTATTTTGAAGGGAACTGAAAAACTTCATGGAGTAAGTCACACTGCCCTTAGTCATGTGTTTTACCTCCTGGACTACTTCCCCACGTTATGTTATCAGGATTTATTCACAATTGCCAATGTTAAATGAAAAGTGGGTAATCTAACTTCAATTTAAGAATGTCTAGGCACAACAACATCAGGAAAAAATTATTTCTAGTGGTCTTGGGGTAGCTTGGATTAAGAACTACATGCTTTTAAGGAAACTGCCACTCTCTTTGAATGTTTGCCACCTTCACTTTAAAGCTACTGCTGTAAACCCTGAAGACAGTGTTCTGTCTTGTATAAGGTGGGCACAGGCAGTGAAACAGCAAAGGGTGTCTTCAAAACTGTATGTGATGCATACTGACATGTTTGAAATTTTCTACTCCATTTCCTCAGAATACCAAGTTGGGTTTCATTAAGTTTTGCTAAGAACTGAATTTTCAGTCACGTACCCCACCCCTCCAACTCAGCAAAACCAGAGATCTTTCAAGTAAATTTTGCACATTTTTCAGTTAAAATGTCTTGGTTTAGTTTTTTTTGGTTGGGGGGGAAAGGTTGTTTGTCTGTTTTCAAAAGAAGCACTCGCAAATGCAAAGACAGCCGAACTTTTCTTCTTGAACAGTTCACACCACTGCAAAACTCAGTGAAGAATAATATCTGTCAGGATTTTCATCCTTTTCTGAGACAGGCAAATTGCTGTAAATCTGAAAGGTTTGAAACGACAACTTTTGCTGATATGACATCATCTTTTATAACGGCTTCTCTTGTAAAAAGTTCCATGATTGAACTTGCTTTTTGACTGCATCTGAGCCATGAGAAAGCCTACAGAGGGGGGGAAAAATTGTAAGATAATGTCATTCTCAACTTCAAACTGCAATTGCTGTTTCTTAAAAGCAGTTCATACACATCCTCACATGCTAACTCTCTTCAAACCTCTTTATGCTGAAACAATAAAAGCCACATTATCTTAATTTTCACTCAAGTCCTTTGTTCTGTTGTTTCCCACACTTTCCTCAAAGAAAGGAACTGGGAGAAGAGAGGAGGGTACTAGTACAAACAAGTACTAGTACAACACTTGTTGGGTTTTGACTATAAAACCTCTCAGATCTGCACAAGTTTTAAGACCCAGTCACCTGGGTAGCAGCAGTCAGAACCACTTCTAATGCCATCCACAGAAAAAGAGAGGATTCCCAAAATAGCCAATTGAAGTCCTCCCATGTAGAATCAGAAATGGTAGGTTAGGGATCATGAGTCTCTGTCCCCAGCCTTGGAACTTCACTGCAATAGATAAATAATAATTCCATGTTAGAGCTTTTCCCCAAGAAGGTTTTATGAAGTCCAGGTCCTGACCTGGAAAAGAGTAATTGCTTTACCAGCCACCTTCAGTGTGGCACTTGAAGGACTGACTCATCACACCAAATGAGTTCTCAGAGCAGTCAGTCCCATCCATGGTTGTTTCTGCTTATCTTACTTCCCCACTGAATTCCTCTTTCCCTGAAGAGTACTGGGCTTGAAAACAATATAGAAAAGAGAGCAATGTAAGCTCCTATGGATAAATCGGTTCTTTGGATACAACTAGTTTTAAGATTTTGGAATAATTTAACATGAAATTACCTTCAAGTTCCCAAGAAAACCTGAAAGGGCTAAGATGTCTTTTTACATAACTTTCTGGGTGTTACAAGGTCAAAATCACATTGTTGCCAGTACTTATGAATGTTATTTAAAAAAACCAAGTCCTATCTCAGCAGACAGGTTATACAGCACACAAGGTAGCAAAAAACAGATGGAGTAGTCATTGTCTCCACAAACTGACACATAAGTGAAATGGCCCCATTCCTCCTCAAGATTTTGAAAGGTCTGAAACAACATCGTCTAGGGATGCATTTTCAGAAGTATAAATTCCTCTTTGCAGAAAGAATATCAACCTGTTAACTTATTTTTTCAAATAATCATCTCTATTTCTTTCACTTTTCATTATACTTTTCTTCAAGTTGTGCCCAACACCAAATGAAACTGTTTCAGTTTCTCAGAAACCCTATCAATCAACATAGCCCCCAGAAGACCTGCACACATTCCACTTGTCATGTGGTAGAACAAAAGTCCTAGACTCAGGACAGAACCTGGCTGATGGTCTCTACTCAAAGAGCAGCTGATAATTTTAAGCAGCTCAGGCTTGCACTTCCCTAAGTCAACAGATCCCGATTCCTCAGCTACATGTATTCTAAGAGCCAGCTACACCTGTGTGCAAAGTTGTAAAGACTGCTGGACTGCAAGGACACATGCTGGACTTTAGCTCACTTTTTGGTCCAGTGAGGAAGGAAAAACAGCTTGAAGAATCAGATCTAATAAAGTAAACCACATGCAGGTAGAGTCCCAAACACCCATCCCTGGACAGATCCAGTGGCACACTAAAAAAGGCACCAGCCCAGCAGCCTGGTAAGCACTTACTGGATTGCTGATCCAGCCTACTGGCATTAGTTTGTACATTGAGAGATCCTTTGGAAACATCAGATCACTGGGCTCAAAAACCCTTTGGAATACTGTTTGTAACAAACCTCAGCAGTACTAACACCATATTGCTTGGAAAGGGTACTTTTTATCTTCATTAATATCCTTTCCATAAATCAAGCTTACTGATGGCACCGAGTATTCCTCTACACTAACTTGCCATAGTTACAGCAATCCCATTTGATCCTGTAAGAAGGAATTTGTGTTCAGTGACTGAAGCATTTGAAACATGAAAGAAGCTTTCTCAGTTGCAGAAAATCTGGCAGATATTCTGTTTTTCCAAAGACAGTGTCAGGATTTAAATACCACATCACTCTCAGAGTAAGTTTTCAGACCCAGACAAGCCAACTTTCACACAGAAGGAATCAACACTTGTTTTTTAATACCAGAGAGACTGCTTTGAATCAGCTCCTGCCAGTAATTCAAAAAAGAAGCCAAATCTCTGTATTGAAAAAATCTTTTCACAAATTAATTACCATGCCTCTGTCCAGAACAATGGACATCAAGAGCTATGAAGGATAAAGATTCAATCAGGCATGCATTATGTTGGCTCAACATAGGATTAAATTATGGCTGAAAGGGTAGAGAATTAAATAGTCTCATGGTAATTTTTTGACATACACTCTAAGTACTTGAAATTCACTCTACAGTTACATAAATTTCACACGTGCTCAAAACTGTGATCTTCCTGTGCTTAACAAACAAATTGCTAGCATGTCAAACAAGTTAGAACAGAGCACTCCAAGAAGACCTGCAATTTCCTGATTTTGTGTGCCAATCAGAAATTTAAACATGAACAGAAAAACATTCTCATCCATGCTAAATACCAGCAGGATACTGCAGAACCCTTCCCCTAAAGGATTTTTACCAGACTTACACTGTTGATCAGTTTTCCTAATTCTTTAAATAAAGTCCATCACTCTGCAGGTAGTTCTTGTTCCAGAGAGATACCCTGAACCTGAACAGCTATCTTTTTGTGAGAAAGGAACACTTACACAGTGCTTTATCTGCACACATCAGATCTCTCATTTTAAATTATCAGGAAGACTATCTTAAGTTCAAGACTTAATAAAATGAATAAATCAGTATAGTAATTCTATCAGTCTCGCTCTTCAGTTCTGAGGCTTTCCAAGAACAGGTGGGTACAGATTTTTCTCTATGACAGATACAGAGAAACAATGCAAGGACTGATGAAATGAGAAGTTTATAGCACAGCACAAATCTGCTTCATACAGCAGAGCTGCAAGACTCCACCATAAATTTGAAGCATGGAAATATCACTGCAACTGCATCCCAGTCATTCTTGCTTCACCAAACATTTTTACTTGAATCTACTGTGCTAACAGCACAGCAAAGCCATACAATACACAGTGTCCTGTGACTTTCAAGATTCCATAAAAGACACATATAACATAACAGCATCCCAAACATATTCACAGACACAGCACTTCCAACACCATGTGCAAATAATCCTCTATAAAAACTCGCTGACTTTAATCTTCTGAAGACTTTTGTTGGATTATATTTCAGGAGGGGTAGAAAATATATTTCAGTGAGTTTAATCACCACCAAGATGCACAAATTCCAAGATCATCTTAGTGTCAGATTATCTCTCATGGGTTTTTTTGCAGTCATCATACCAGCCATCAGAACACAGGCCTGTGCACATACACTGACATCAGAATTCAAATCATTTAGCCAAAGACCCTACCATACACAGAGAAGTTGGTCATCTCTCCAACAGACATAAAAGTAAAATTTTGTTTGAGAGCTAAAAGTCCTGCACACTTATTTAATAGTAAATTATTTGAAAATGTATCTAATAAAAGGGAAAAAAACAGCTGGAAAGTAGGCAACACATTATAATGAACTTAGAAAAACTAGATACAGCAAAAAGAGTAGCTCAGCAGGAAAAACAAAAAACGTGAAATGTCTTATATATTCCAGCTAATGGCCCAGGAAACCACACCTCATCTGTCATTTCTGTACACAATCTAGCACTACCACATGGTGCTTACACCATGCTGGAAGGGGTAGTGCTTAAATGGAACTATCACCTGCTCCACCTGTCTTCATGTACACAGACTGGCACTTCTGCCTGGAAGATGACACAATGCTCATTCATTGATGTCAAAGAGAGGGAAGTTCCCAGTGCTGAGTCCCTCACTGTGCCTCTTTCAGCCTGCTGCCTTTAAAAAAGTTTGTTAGACAATATTCCAGAGAAGTAGAATTTGCAAAAATATTACTGAAAAGGATTTAAGTGTAAGTTCAGCTGAAAGCAGGTAACCAGCCCCAGTGACTTCCAAGTTAAGGCATCAATTAAAGTTAGTTTGGGAATTATGTCAAAAAAAAAAAAAAAACAATAAAAAGGAAGTGACCTACTTGAATGAAAGACTCATTCAGAGGTTTATATGTTCAGAACCCCTCAAAACAGGCTGACAAGAGGTATTTGCATATATTTCCTTAAGTACAAACTGTGAAATGTCACACAGTATAATTCTTGATTAATCCACTAGGTTCATACAGGCTCGAGATTTTTCCACTATCTTTTTATTCACTGCCTATTTCTGTTTACACAAGAAAGTACCCCTTCTGTTTCCCAAGTATACCCAAATGCTTAAGAATCACAGTAGATACTAAAACCAAAATGGCAGCTTAGCTGCAAAAAAGAATGAGTAGCTTGAATAAAAGCAACCTGTGCTACAGACATTCAGAGATCTTTCTAACATTTTTGAATTCCAATTTAAAGTAGGATGGTCAAGATCTCAAGAGTGTCCTTATGAGTATTCACTTCTTTAGCCTTTCTTCATCCTTTTAATTCGCTCAGAAGCTGCCAATGAATGCTAAAAACTACGTAACAAGCTTCAGCAGGATTCTAATTTTGGTCACAGATAACTAAGTACAGCAATTCTAGATAATATTAGCTGAGATTTATGATGCATTCAACATATTCAGATGCACAAGAGTATTTTTGGGCATCACTTGGAAAGACAATATTCAATGTACAGCTGGTAAATTTTATTCCTTTTTTTCTCCTATTTCTATACAAGAAGCATATTCATGCTGCACTTTCTCTCTCTCTCTCTTTTTTTTTTTTTTTTTTCCCCAAAGGGTCTATTTCTTCAGCAAGAGAAAACACAAGTCTGGTCAAGCCTCACTTGCAATGTATCAAAATGATGAATCTATTAGGTTCTATTATAGCTGGTTTTGAGAGTAGAAGTTAGATAAACCTTTGTCACTTCTCTGAGCAAGATGTACCAATAATTAGAGGAAAACCTGCCCTCGTGGTGCAACTCAGGATAAGAAAGGTTAGTCAATTTTTTCTCAACTCCACATATGTTGTGCTATATCTTTTCCATTTCTGTTCCATTATTACTAAACTAAAAAAAAAATTAAAACTTTACATAATTTTTTGTTTTATCTACCACTATCAAAATCTCTTCTCCAAAGAAGAAAGAGCACCTATAGAAGCCTAGATCAAGTTCTTGGTAATGGAACTGCTCTTATTTTTACACGCGTCTCAATTTCTGTCAAGCCTGAGAGCTTCCACATTCCACTCAGGCCAAATAGGGGTTTGTCAGTGATTACACTTCCTATTAAAATATAAGAAGAAAGCCACCTTGAAAAAGTACTTTCTAAAACCTTTCTAGAGAACTGTCTTGGGACATTGCTTCGTTTTTGCCTGTTTAAATGATGAAAGGATCAAACACGAGAGGTGTGACCTTTACAAACGAGTGAGAAGATGACAGACTGGAAAATTAAGGGGAAAGAGCTCTTTACATCTCTCTGAATCCTTGGCACCACATTTCCAGCAGGTAGTACAAACTATTCCATAACACTGAGCCTTTAGTCTGTATGGAAATCACTGCTTGGATTCTAAGATCTCCTATCAAGCTGATTTAGCTGGAAAACACATCTCCAGGTCACTGCTAACACAGGATGATCTAGAACACTTGACTCCATTCCTCTTCCTTATATCACAAGACTGAACCTAGAAGCTTTAAAGCCACTGCTTATTGCTGTAAAACTGAAAGTGTTTTCCAAGTGACAACAAATCTAAAAAACTGCTAGCTACCTGTAGAATGACTGGAGTGAGGGAAAGGTGAGCCAGCTGCTTCAGCTTGTTCCCAGTTCTGCATATAGATATAGGACAATGTGAAGGGGGATGTTAGGTTTAATCACAGCAATTGAGACAGTGATATTTCCTTATTATCTATGCATTTCCACAGATCACTTGAAAATGCTTCCAGGCACAGGATACCATACTGTCAGACTAACTTGAAAGAGCGTTTCAATTGCTAATTGAGAACTCTCCCCTTCAGCTTCAGACAACCACCTTTTATCAGCTCACATATGTACGTTCAAAGGACTCAGCGACCAAACAACCCAAAATTCAAGCTAGAATGTTCTTCCTTTAGTCCCAACACACTTTATCTTTCTGTGTTTATTAAAACCCTGCACTAAAAGCACAAAACTCTTAAAGCCACACCACGATATTTGCCAAGGCTAGGTTCACCTTATTCAAGGTGCCTGTGTGGAAGCCAGTATCAGAAGGAACATGTCACACAGCACCAGCCAGATTTCTAGAGAGCTGGTAAATATGAACAGGCTTGCAAGCTCCAGTGTTTGGAGGCTAAACACCTATTTCTGTTGTTTCACCTGGACACATCATTAGGCAGAATGGAGCAATGGCCCACCAAAGACCAACCTATGGGTATCCTGGTCAGTCTGACATGCTTCCTAAACTAAAAGATGGGTAATCATTAATCTGCTGTAAACTTGCCACCAGCTCTGTTACCAAAACAAGAACTAGTACTGGCTCAATCTTCACAGAAGGCTACAATGCTGCACATATCATATCTCAGTTATCAAGCACTTCAGTGAAAATCCATTGTCAATTATTTAAAGAAACTAAACAGTAATCCAATCCAAGGATAAGAGTTTCTCATGTTTAATCAAACAGATCTCCAGTGCACACTAGCAATTTATGTATGAATACAGTCCATTAAGGAGTTGAAACCAGTTTTGAAATTGAAGCATCTTGAATGGTAAAAGCACCCAACCCAAATTACAAAAATAATCCACAATCTAATTTAATTTTAAAAATCTTCAGGTTAAATGTTAGCCAGATTCTGGGAATTACCTAGAGAAAATGTCATGTATGCGTACTTTGTATTTATGCTTTCCTAGACAGTTTATGGATGTTGGGCTTTCTGTTTACAGACAAGTGTTCTTTTTTTTTAAGATACATATGTATGTGTGTATATACACCCACATACATCTTAACACACACATATATAAAATACTGCATTTTATTAAAAATTCCTTCTTTTTCTGTATGTTTCCATATATGTATGGAGTTGCATGCACATAAAAACAAAATAAAATACATGTATTTTTAAAAGACAGACTGCCACTTCCAATCCATTACTGCATCAACCCTGTCCAGTTCAAATGGGTAATATCCTAACATAGAACAAGATCATATCAAAAAAGAGAAAGACCCTGATGCAGGGTCTTTCTTCAGTGCAATATTTGAGAGTAGGAATCTTCTTCTTACAGGTAGCCACACCCACAGCTGCTAACGTGTGCCTGGTATTTCAGGTCATCCTCTTGCATTTATACTGGCTCCCTAATGACTTGTGGAAGAGCAAGAGAAAAAAAAGAGTGGCAAATGCGTAATCTGTTCTCTACTCAGAGATGGACTTCCTGGAGCCCTGCAAGTCTTACGCCTTTAGCATTATCAATCATTCTGCTGTCTTAGTTTTCAATCCCCTCTGCAAAGCTATAAGATCATTTTGGAAGCTGCTAATTTGCAGGCCCAGGGCAATTACATAAGATGTTATTTTAGTCATGAACAATGCACTAATTTTTGGAATCTGCTGCTGTTGTGCATTAGCACAATGAATTCTTCATCGGTTTTTGGGTAATGATGTCTAGGCACTTGGGGACCATGCTATGCTTCTTTATGCCTATCTGTAAGCTGAATTTAACGTTATCCAGACACTAATTCTTCTGGCCCCAGCATCTTCTCACTAAAACACTTCCATATCTTCTGTCTTATTGAAAATCTGCTCAGGGATAACACTAATAGGGGCTCCTGGCAGATTCTGCATGGTTCAGATGCTGCTCTGCATGTTAGAAAAACGAGCTTGATGGAACTTCAGTCTGACCCCATGACAGAACTTATTATTTGAAAACCTACTGTATTCAATGGGACCCAAGTACTTTCAGGTTCGCAACAGGTTACTTAGCTAGGCCGCAGGACTTCACTGACAACACAAGTAACAAGTTTCACCCTTTAACATTGTACTACTTTTGCATTAGTACACAATACTCCTGCACTTGGATACCAGATGCCAACTACAGAACTAAAATTACTGCCTCTACAGATATCCTGGCTGGTCCTGTATTCAACACAAACAGGAAGTCATACTCTGAGACCTCAAAACACCAAAGATTTCCTTCTATTTCAAAACAGCACTGTATTATTAGAAGGTTAATTTGCAAATTAATCTCTGTAGTCTTCTCTCATCTATTGCTTAAGTGCATTGCTGCTTCTTTAAGTAAAATCCAAATACAAACAGGTCATTTATATAAATGCATTTGCATCCAATCGTGGTTCACTATCATCTATCCAGAGATTTGCCCTTCCTGCTGAAGTTCATGAAAAAAATAGGAAAAACATTTTCCTGACTATCTCCCCTGACTAACTCTGCTCCCCTGTTTATTTCACACTAACTGGCTTTCTGTCCGAAGATTTTGTAACAGAGGTAAAAGTAGTAACTTGCTTTATTCATGAAGCTTACTGCCAAACTACTGGAAAGATTTCAAACCCAGAACTCTGGAAATGCAGATTTAACAAAAACATTGCTCTAGCTAGACTTGGTTAAATGTCACAGTTGAAAGATTTAGTGTGCTTACTCTCTGCTTATTAAGTAAATATTTCCAGTATTTCCAAATTAAGAAACTCTACAACTGAGACTAACTAAACACAGCATGAGCTGTATGAAGTTGAGGAGCAGAACAGATACCTACCTGAAGGAAATTAAGTTATAAATGAAAAAAAGTTAATGTCATCCCCTCAAATGTAAGTATTCTTAACTTTCCCAGTCTAGTTATAAGGAAGAATAGTAAGCCTTAGAAGTGATCTAAATTTTGAAGTAATTACAGAAAAATAAAACTCAATGTATTAACTCACCCTGGAGGAAAAAACAGAGTAATCTAATTCAAACTAGTCTATGGCTGTCCAGAGAGATTACCTCCTGGAAGTACCGTAATTATATTTGTAAAGTAAAACCATTTATGCCTGGGGTAGGGAAGCCCAAGGGATTTTATTTTTTTATTATTATTTGAAATGTGTAAAAGCTTTATAGTGACACCCATAGTGAGAAAAGTGCTTTGTGCACAAAAGTACACTTTCTGTGTAATGGGTCCACCAGAAGTGGTAAACAGATAACTGCTATGACTGTATCACACCAGATGTCACATATGAACAGATATACAGTTGCACTTTTCCATATTGGGCCCATACATTCTAAGCTAAGTAGCAGACTCTTCTGAAACTTATTACACATGCATTTTTTGCCAAATTTGTAATTAGACTAATTCTCACAACTCTTAAAAAAGGATTCTTAATGGTTTCACTGAATATTCCTCTATGTAGTTTTTTTGCTAGAACCTTACAAATAAAATTACTTTGAAAAATCCAACCAAACACTACATTCTTACGAGCTCAAACTTATTTCAAGTGTCTTAGTTTAACAACTCCAGTTAACAGCAATATCTAACAGTACCATTCTGGCAGTCACACTGTCATATAAAAGACTTGTGGTTTTTGGAGAAACAAGGCGTGTGGTCAAACAAGGGCTAACTTAGGTCTTGTCTACAAAAGAGAACACTACCAGGAGCCAAAAGTTAATGGTTTGAACAGTCAGAGAGCCAAAGTAAAACAATACTAGAAACTTGAAATCATCTATGAAGCAGTTATCTCAGAAATTTCAAATTACAACAATGAGCCTTGAGACCCTCCACCTTATGATGAGTCCACCTGCTGAACAGTCCACCCTTCTCTTTTCCATTTCCTATTCATTAGTGCCAATGAAGTTCTTCCTTCTGAAGGCCCCCGCTGCTTTCCTGAACAGCATGGAACCTGATGTAAGACCGAGAACTGTGTGCTAACTTGTTAAGAACTACACATTTCTTTCGGCTGCTGTTTAGTTAGTCTGTACTGTTTGCAGAGCTATTTGCCAAGATTTGACACAGTTAAATGTGCACGCTTCAATTCATAGCTAATAAATTCCATTCAGCAGTAAACCTGCCTGCTTCCAGGCGTCAGCACAAAAAATCCCAGCAGAGACTGCAGCAATCTCTCCATTTCATACACTGCTGGATGGGACAGTCCTTTTTTGACCCAACTACAAGAGCAAGATTCCTAACTGAATCAATTTTTGGCAACAGCAAATTTTTTTTTTTTTTTAACGAATTTAGCCACTTATTTGTTAAGAAGCGCCAGCTTATTTATCAGCGTGCTCAGCTAAGCAAGCAGCCATCCGCACGGCAGGAGCTGGCTGCCGTCCCTCACCGGCGCGGCGGCCCCGGCGGCCCCGAGCCCAGGCCGGCGCCGCCGTCCCGGTGTGGCCACTGGAGGGCGCGCTTGAGCCGCCTTTCCGAGCCGGCCCGGCGCGTTCGGGCTCCGCACTCCAACTTGCAAATCCTTACATACAAAACCCTGTTCTGACCCTTTTCAACAGCAGCCGAAGCCTCTTACCTTCTCACCAGAGTACATACCCAGTTAACCTCTCATTCCAATGGCACGATTTCTAACAACGTCTGGATTCCTAAGACTTACCCGTTGGGGGTGTGTGTGGCAGACACAAAGATGGATGGATGGATGGATGGATGGATTTTTTTTCCTATCAAATTATGTGTCAAACTCAAGACACAATTCAACTCTTCAGTGCTCCCATACCCTTTTCTCTGTGTGTATTTATAGCCTGTCTTCAAAACTGCCCAAACGTTTCTCCCCTGCAGCAACAGGAACACGAAACAGATGTGAGGGCTCTCAACCATCAGTGAGAGCAACTCAAGCACAGTCATTACTGCCCTGTGACCAGGTAATGTTACACAAGTGCTGATTAAAACCCAGCAACACAAGTTACCAGTTTATCTTGCTTCCCAAAGCACAATGACTTAAAGGTAGTGTGTCCATTTGATCCCTCTTGAGACAAGACACCTGTGAGATTATTGCAGAGCTAATGATGGACAACTCCTCTCACACAACAGGCTTACACCAAGGTTGAATTTTATCCATGCAGCAAGTGGGCCACCCCCCGTAAAGCTATGAAAGAATAAAACAAAATTCTGACAGAACTGAAACCAAGTGTTTCATTTGATAAATAAGCTGCAGTTGAACACTGCCTTAAATACCACACATAGCAATATACACCCAGAGTTTGTCCTCAGGGAAGATCGTGTAAAACAAATGCCAACTGCAACAAGTTCCTGGAAGTTGTTAAAATACTACAAAGATTAAATCTGTATAAAGGAGCTTCACTGGTCAGAAGTGACTGAATCAGGCACTGCTCATCCCATTTTGCTGTTCTGTACCAAATGTAGTGTAAGCAGCAGAGCCCTGCCAGTAGATCTGAGAAGAGAGACTGCCTGTCCGATCTGAGTTCAGATGACTGAATGCCCTACACACTCCATGAACATGAAGTTTCACTTACCAACTTCTCCCTGCCTGCATGCTCTTCACCAAAGAATGCGTAAACTGAACTTTCAGCTGTTAATTACAGCTCCTTCTAATGATCTGAGGAATGCGTGAGAAGCTGTAAGCAGCACTATGACTACAGCAAAATTAATAATGTTCGGGCAATTTCTGTGCAGCAGCCCTGTCCTTTTCCACAGCACAACAACTCACAACACAGTAAGCCAGAATAGCTTGGAAAGGAGAAATTAACTTTTCTCTCACTTCATTTACTAGAACATAGTCTGTCTTCCCAGTCTGAGAACTTCTGCTGCATAAGCAGTTTCATCTTGCCAAAAAGACCTCTGTAAACTTCAACAGAGGATCAGGAAAGGAATGGGATGGAATTTTAATAAGATATGTAAAGGCTGACTTACCAACTGGCCCACTGACTTGTTAAAAAATAAATCAACATCACATAAAAAGTTGCTGACATGTTTTACATGCGAAACTTCTGACATGATCCCTACAGTCAGATCTCTGAACAATTAATGAATGAATATGGAATAAATTATTTTTTAAAAATTTATCATGGAATGGAATAACACAGCCAGAATGACTGACATCTTTATTTTATTCTCCTGCTGATTCACTTGAGGGCTCCCCTACCTTGTGTTACTAGTCTTAAAAAAAAAACTTTATCCAATCTTTTTACCCTCAGTCTATTTACCCTCAATCTACTTTCTTCCATCCTGTGTTTGGATATTTTAAAAGGTATCACTTAAACTTTTCATCAATGCATATTTGGGTGGAGATAATTATAAAATTAAACCCAAACTATTTGAGTAGCCATTCTTAATACAGAAGCAATATTTGAATGCCACAGCTCTTTCAGTAAGAGCATTAAGAGTAAACTATCTGAAAATGAAAATGTAAACATTTTCTTACTTCATAATTTTCATTATTTTAATAGTATCTTGATAAAATGTTTGCAATCAAAATGCAAAGGCTTAAGCTTATTTCAAATCAACAATTGTCTCCACCTACTGGAAAAGTGAATTTAACTGAAACAGTAATTTGATCCTTTGGGATTTCGGTAAGCAGACTGCAAGAGGAGCAATGCTTTTGTGTTAGATACAAAGAATTTGTGTGTGTCATGTGTCATCATGTTTTGTGTCCCTCTTCCCCAAAAACAAGTTTATAGAAACCACAGCCATTCTCTGCAGTAAGCATGGATTTCACTGAGTCCCTGCTCTCAAACAGTTCCTTGTCAGAATGTGAAACTAATCAATACCCTTAAAAATCATGTATAAGTAATTTATTAAATAACATTGGTTCCTAGTAAATTTGAAATGTCATGTGATTTCAGTATCTTTGTAATTCCCACCATGGTTTCATGAGACCTGGGCACTAGAATGAGTTATTTAAAGAACTGATGTGTAAAACCCATGTAATAGTTGCTAATATGAAACACTGTCACATTACGAAACACGGTATGAAACACCTTTTTCTTTTAAGCCACAGACATTGAAAATAATTAGAACATGATGATAAAAGCAGACAACATCCCATTTTTCAATTCTTATTGTTATTATTTAACAAAGGTTGTGAAATTACTGTAACTTCAAAGACTCTAATTAACCCAAAATAAGAATGCAAATGTTTACATATGGAAGAACCTCTGTCCTAATCTCTCTTTCTATTTTCTTTTTTGTCTCTATTACTCTTGTAAGAGTGACATCAGCCATAACTATGTAATTCAGGCATGCTTTATTCTGAAAAAAAAGCAATTTTAAGCCCCAGGATAGCCCATTACCATCACCATGCTTTGTTGCACTACAGTATTGCTGTAGTATAAGCTGAGATCCACCTGCAGATGCTTACAATGACCACAGAACCATACCAGCCCTGTAACAGAATTTACAGGGTAAATGTAAGAATGCAGAATGTACAGATGTGAGCAGCACATCTGTACTTCAGCCTGTTTCTCACATGTCACACCCAACTAAACTCGGCCCTCTCCAGCGCCTCTACGAGCTCCTCCTCTTGTGGGGGACAGCAAAACCACTTTTCCCTCTCACAGACTTGTTCTTAACCCTGCCAGCATATTCTGTGTCATGCTGCCACACAATAAGTCCAATAGTGTTTGTACCGCTCCAGTTGCAGGATGCTTCTAAAAATTCAGGTTTTTATCACAAGTGCAAGGCCAAGCCTTCCAGGTTTTATCCATTTCTAGTTTAAGCATACAACATGATGGAGCATTTTATTTTCACATATGTGAGCTTTTCATCCTTTCAGATCTTGAGAGTATTATTCCTTCCACATCCGCATGGAGGCTGTCACAATCCCAAGTGCATACCTGTCTCTTGAGCAAAAAGAAATTCCTCCCACTCCTTCAGCATGAGAAAAGATTCACTGATCAGTGTCCTGCACAGAGGATCAAAGGGCACTCACAAGCCTGGGACAGACACACTCAGTGAGAACTTTAAATCACTCAGCAAAAAGTATGGGTTTAAAGCAGGACACTGAACTTCTAGAAAATGGCATTCAACCTACAATTTCTATAAACAAATACCTTTAGAACAACACAAGAATTCAGAGACTGAGTCACTCTACAAAGAGAGTCATACTAAAGAGTCTTTTGCTTGTCATTTTGGTATTATGAAGTTTTCTGCAGATCACTGACCTCTGTTTCTGCACACAAAAATACCAAACACATGGACTTAACAGCAAGCTGGATTTTGATGCTGACCAAAGATACCCAGTGTTTGAGGATAATGTTCTGATCACATCCTTAACAACTTAAAATAAAGCCAAATTATTTGATCAATTACTTGGTTTTTCTGCTTTTACTATGGTTAAATATCAACTAAAAATGCCAAAACTACTAAGTCATACTTGCCAAGATTTCTGTTCCTTTCTGCCTCCCTGAGGTTTACAAAGCCTTTCCTTTTCCTTTTTTTACATAAAAAAAAAGGAAAATAAAGATCAGACTAAAATTTTATGCTCTAAATAAGAAATGCCCTAAAAGTCAGGGTTCTTGCAGATATTCATCCCATTAGTGTTTGTTAAGACTCTTTTGTATTATTCAGGTGCCTTTTCATTACTTCCTTTCTTATTTTTCTTTTATTAAAAAAAAAAGTAAAAAGAAACCATCATGATTTAATAGCTTCTACTATTTTTTGAAAGGAAAAAAGGGCACAAGAAAGAGGCAGCTCAAAAAAGTCCAATTGCACATATGTTGCAACAGCTTTTCAATCATTCTAGAGACTTAGAGTACGCAGTTGGCCCACTAATAGAGCAGCAGAACAGATACCATTCCACAGAGCTGGTACAGTATATTTGTCAATAATTTCCATATTAATTAGTTCTCAACAAGACAAGCTGAAAGAGCAGTGATCCATAAGATCTAAAATAAATGCAAGTGTCCTGAATTCAAGGAATATAGATCCTTTTGGTTAGGTGTCAAATATTCCATTAAAAAAAAGAATAAAAAAACTCCAAAACCTAAACAACTAAATAAAAACCTAGCAGTGCTACCAGCATTGCGATGCCATACCTCAGTACTGCAGATTTTTCCCAGCAACAGAGATCTCAGGTAATCTATCTAGTGCAATACTTTGAGAACAAATTAAGGACATAAGAGCATCAATTCCAAGCATTTCAAGGGAGGGAAGAGGAAACTAAAGATTCTCTGAAGGGTCATTTAAAAATCCCACTTAAATGAGCTCAAACTAGACTCCAATTGTCAGCACTTCATTTAAATGAGATTTTTCTCTATGTCCTTTTCAGGAAGAATTTTTTGGCAGATGTTGTATGGTCCGCTCAAAGTGTTAAAAGCCAACCACCTCAGCAGAAATAAAAGGAAACATTATGGTGCTAGTGTCAACCCAGCCAGTTTAACAGACACTATCTGTTCAGAAGCAGCATGCTAAGATTTCAAAGGCTCCTCTAGTCCGACATCTATTTATAGGTGCCCAGTCTCCGTACAATTCCTCACAGCCTCTTCTCTTCTCAAAGCCAAGTGGGAGAACTTTAATGGATATAATCCTGGGCCTTGTGCTGCAAGATGGCCAGAAGATCTGCAAGTGTCCTCCAGCAAACCCATGTGCAGGGAGACCAGGTGTTAAGAGAGAGAGTGGTTGAACCCACGCAGGAGTCAAATACACGGGATAAACCTTCCCCCTCTGCGTTTTTCCTCAGCCAGCAAGTTGACAGTCATGAACCACATCAGCATCAGAGCTTCAGCTAAAGATACCAGCCTGCTTCCTCCTCAACACCACGCAACAGCCTAAGCCAGCTGCCTTTCAAGCCAAGACAGAAGCTACCCTACCCAAGCCAGCTCTGATCCCCGGACAGCAGCAATGTCATCCAAGCACCCTCCCACCTACAATGCTACTACCGTACATTGCACCTTCCTCAAAGAAACTCAGAGGCTGCTGGCTTTTTTTCCGTGCAGCCTCTCCCACCCAGCACCCATGCACGTTTTTTTAAAGCACTGATCCAGGTCGGCTCTCCATCATCTCCACCAGATGTAACATCGCAGGAAGGGTGCAGATATTTCCCTGCATACGGAGCGCAACGCCACAGGCTGAACTCTGGTCCAAGCTCCGCACATCCATCCCTGCTGCCTCCTCTCCTACACCTACATCCACTTGCCTGTAGTACTCGTACAACGACCGAGGAGATGACAGCACTGCTGGAAACTCCTGCCCACCTGATCACAACCACATTTTCGCCCCTTTCCCCAGTCAGAGGCAGACGGAAGGGGAGGGTTGACTTCCTCAGGTAGAAAATAGGCAGGGAAAGGCCGGGGCAGAGATCAGGAGAGGAAGAATCACCCCAAAGGGAGAGCAGATAATCCCCGAGAGGCGAGGCTGCGGAGGAGCATAAACGCGGAGGGAGGGACAGCGAACTGGGGGGATAATCCGGCAGAGAAGGGGGGAGATAATCCCCTCGGAGGGGGGAGCTGGAGGATCCCGGAGAGGGAGGGGCGGGAAACCTGATAATCTCCAGGAGAAAATACCGGGAAAGAGGGTGGGGGGAAGGGGGGTGGGCGGGTGGATAATCCGGAGCGGCAGATGAAGCGCGAGTCTCCCGGGGACGCATCCGGAGGCGGGAGGAGGAGGGTTAATCCCCGCTCTAGGGGCAAAAATCCCTCTTCCCGGACTCCGGCGCTGCCATGTTCGCTCCCCTGCAGGCCCGCCCGGCCCCGCTACCTGCGGACGGCTCTTCCCGCCTCACGCCACACGCACACGCGGCGCCCCCGCTCCCGCCGCCGGGTCGAGGGGCTCGGCCGGGATGGCAGCGGGACCCCGCCTCCCACCACCATTTCCCCGCCGGCTGGGCGGGACGGGAGAAGCGAGTAGCCGGGCGGGCGAACCCTCCCTCCTCCCCCCCCCGCGCACGCGACCTCCCCGCCGGTACGGGAACTCACCGGCCGGCACCGACTCCCGCTACTCCCCGTCCCCTCCTCCCTCAGCGGGCGCCGCTCGGCCCCATGGACGATCGCGGGCGCGCGGGGCTGCCGGAGGGACGGCGCGAGCCGTAGATGCCGCCGCCGCCGCTCTGCGCCCGCCTCGGCGCGCGCCGCCGGCGTGGCTGTAGCACGCGCTCCCGCCGCCGCTCCTCTGCCCCGCCCACCCCCGGCCAGCGCGAGCGAGCGCGCGCGCGCGCGGCCACCGCGGCAGTGGCGCGCGAGCGCCTCCCCCGCACCCGCCCGGAGGGAGCGCGCGCGCCTTTGCCTCGCCCCCCCTTCCTTTCCTTCTGTGAGTGTGAGCGAGCGAGTGTGTGAGTGAGTGTGAGAGTGTGAGGGGGCGAGAGGGGTCGGCGAGTGTGAGAGAGCGAGCGCGAGTGTGTGGGAGTGTGCGTGACTGCGCGTGTCGCCGCGTGTGTGCGAGGCGGCCGTGGGGGGTGGCGCGGGGCCGTGCGGGGACACGCGCGCGTTCGTGTGAGGCCGCCGCGGGTGGGTGCTGAGCGAGCGAGGGTGCGAGGTGTACCCCCGTCCTCTCGCCGTGTCCCCGCCGCTGCCCCCGGACGGGATTCGGGTCCCCCCAGTTCGCGTCCGGGACCCGGTCCCGAGTCCCGCGAGGGGAGACGTGGCGCTGCCTGCTCAGTCGCCGAGTGCGAGAAATGCTAGCCGAGAAATCACATTTCACTGGGGAAAGTGGGGAGTTTCCCCTGATGCCAGTAACCTGCAAGACCACTTAAATGGAAATTATACTGGGAAAGCGATTTCCCCGCACTTCTGGTCACTGTTCAAACATTTCGTTTGTTTTGAGCAATGATTACAGAGCAGCTCTCGCTTTTTTTTTTTTTTTTTTTTTTTTTTTTTTTTTTTTTTTGCCAGAAGAGACTCTCACCTTTGGATACTCACGGACTTAGGGAAATTTGGGTTGCACACAGTCAGTCCTGCATGCAGAATTCTTGCTAACTAAAGCTGGACTTTTTTGGTTTTCACCTAAGGGTAAAATTTGCTCCAGAAACGAAATGCTCATGTCCAAAACAATCTGTCATTCCTCAACTTGTTTTCATTCACTTATTCCTCCTCATACCGACTTTCCTGGAAATTTTTGAATCCAAGCATACACTTCAATTGCAATCTGTATAATTATGCTGTTTTAAGAATACCCAGTAGCCCAGTGTGACATAAGGTAAACCTTCATAACAAGCTGTCTGCAATTCATGCTGGCTTTTTCTTTGGGACCCATTGAAGAAAAAGGACAGCCAGGGCTATGAGGGGGCAGAGTTCTAACAGAAAATCCTCTAGTTACCCATTTTTATCTTAATTGATTCAGATTCTGCTCTCCTACCAGACAACGACTAAACTGATTTCTATGCCACCAACAACATCAAAAAAGCAGCTGATATTTATGATGGGCATAATTGCAGAAACTGTGGAACAGCCGCCAGCAGGTGAAAAACCTCTCTCAGATTGTCCAATAAAGTTGCATCAAGTAAATGAGGTCTTGTGCACCTCATCTTAGGAAAAATGTGTGTAAAATTCCTTTAGGAATTATTTTTACTTACTCTTCAAATTACAGTAGCTACCCTGTGCTGAGAGCTTCATAGGCATGTGGAATTTTACATCCCCAGGTCGAAAGAGCTTACAGCCCTCCTGCAATTTCTCAGTAAAAAGTCTAAATTGAACATATTTTTGGTAAATTGCTTCACAAACAGTTATCTTTTCCTTGTTAAACTGAAAGGAAACTTAAAATGGCATGAGGGATTCTAGGCAACATAATGACCTGTACCGCCCTTTCGGTGTTTGAACCCCTGCAGCTACAATGGAAAAACTGACAGGCAGAAAAAATCCTCACTCCCCAAAAAAATAAATTTAGGTCGTTGTCTTTCCTTTGGCAGTAATTTAGTTTTTTGGTGGTGTTCTAATTGAGCCAGAGCCACAAAACCCATAAGTGCCATCTCATCCTGTATTTCACAACTCAACATCTTGTTGACTTCTTCTCTCACAGTCTCTGCATTTGTGAAAACTGAATATTGTTCTATTAAGGAGAAAGGGTTGTAGCAATTTATGCTGACATCTTTCATGATATCCTGACTTTACCTTCGTGGCCAATGAAAGAAAATTGCTTTGCTGCAAAACTTAGAGGTTCCTTATTACAGTTCAGCTCAGAGCTTGAATCCAAACCTGTGAAATACAAGAGCCCATTTTTGGCTGCAACAGAAATATCTAAATACAAAGTACTTTGACTGCTCCACAGTTTTTCGAGCGTCTTCCATTCTGGCCTCTGCAGCTGCTATTTGGCTATTAAAGCCCTCTAGGGAATGTGTCCCAAATGCTCACACACCATTTTTTGCCCACTATTTAATCCATTTGATCCATTAGGGTCAAGGAAGAAATAGAGATGTATTGTTTTAGAGAAGAACTTAGAAATTGTTGTTTACCCTCTGTCAGGAACTATCATATCCTTTGGGCTTTTTGCTACTTACATTTGCATGCTGCTCATCGCAGAATTCCCCCGTACAAGGATGGTCCTTAGGACCCTGCTGGTGCTGCTCAGTCAAAGAGCTTTGAACCATTCCCGCAGTGCAAAAACGACAGTAAATCTCTTTTGTCCATTTAATGGGCAATTACTGCACCTCAGCCAAGCCTCACCCTGTTCCCAGTTTGTGGCAGAGAAGGCAGGACCTGGCCAGGGCTGACTTATGTCCCAGCAATTTCTGGCTGGTGATCATGGTCAGCCAGGCATGGGTTAGAAGAGTGCCAAACCCGAGTTTCTTTATGCCAGGGATTATCTCAGTCTCTGTCTAACCACAGGATTCAGGCAGCGGAAGGACTGTATGGTAGGGCAGCCCCAGCCCTGACACTTTGGGGCTGATTGATTTGCATTCACTAGAACTGGAGTTTATGACTCCTCAGAGCTTTGAACTCAGCCTTTGATGATACAGATCTCACTTGAGCGCTTTTGCTGTTAAATCTTCTGCTCCTTTTTGTAAAACTGCAGGGACCCGCGTGGCTAACATTCTGTCTGTTCTCTGCTGATGCTACAAGCAACAAGGTAGAGGCCTTTCTCCAGGGTCTTTTGGTTTTGCTAGAGCTCTTACCCTGAATTTAGAGGAGTTAGAAGAGCAGACATTCCAGTTTACAGCATGTGGAAAGGAGGATGTGGTTTTCAGTCCCGTTACAGTTCTGGATGTACGCAAAACCAAAAACCTGTAATTACCACGGCACTGCCACAATAGTGGAGAGGTTGTCTGCTGGCTGGTGTCAACTCTGCCGAAATTTTCTTTGTCTTATTCTCTGCAGAAGTCTGGGTTTGAATTCCAAATTCTCTATCACTGTTCTGATGACTGTTTTAATGACAAAATGAACAGTTGTACCCACAGACGAGGTACTTCTAAGAGTTCATTCCCCTGCCCATATTTATTGTGGCAAACTGGTGTTGAGTGAAGGACTTTGGGGTGGTGTATTTTTTTTAAAGGAGATTTTTAAGCTGATTGCTGGCATACTCAGCAAGCCCAGTGTTCTGCACACTTTGGTTAAGCAGTGTCTGATTTGGATAATCATTTATTATGATCGGTCTTAAGACAGACCTAACTTTAGACTACTATATTTGATAAGCACCAAAATATGCTGTCTTCATAATCTGAAAAAGTTAAGATAATGAAGTCAGTTTCTTTGCTGTATTTATCACTGTTTGGAGATCTTATGATGATAACTTATGTATAACTTGTTTATGGATGGTATTTACCTACCATCCAAATTATTTTTTACTAAGTTTTTTTGTGCCAAAGAAACAATCTTGAGAATTTTTAATTATCATTATCATTATTCTTATTTATTTTTTGTATGTAGTTTGTTTTCATTTCTCCATGAAAGATATCATAGAACATTTTAAAAAATCCAGCAAATACAGCAAAATTTCTAAGAAATTATACTATTTTCCAAGCAATGAGTTGCTCCAGAGTAACTCATTAAAAGATCACATAGGTAATTACAAATATTGATGGTAAAATAAAACCAGGTTTCTTTCAGGAGCAGGTGATCAAACCCACAGTATTTAGAAGAATGTTGATTTACATGGAAAGGTGGTATGAAAGAAGAAAACAGTACCTACTGAGTTAAAAGGCTACATGTGTAATTCCTGTGCTATTTTGATCACTGAGGTCTGTATGCATGTGGAATTCAACTCCATAGAAGGAGATAATGAAGACAAATAGTATGGCTTTATTTTTAAAAGGAGTGGATAATTTCATGGCAGCTTACAACATTGGTAACTGGGCAGGCTAAGATAATAAGGCTAATCAAATCTCATGCTTCACAGCACTCGCTCCCTGCGGGGTCAGGAAAAATCTTTCCACTGTATACAACACTATACAATTAGCAAGGTTATTATTGGGGAGCAGAGGTACAGCCTTCTAAAGCAACAAGCTTTTGCCATTATCAGAGAACAGAGGCTGTACTTGACCCAACAGAAAAAAGCATTATTTTCTTGTGCCACTTCTGCTTCTCTGCACTGACAGAGTTTTGTAATTATAATTCTTGGGGTTTAAAAAAAAAAATCCCTGGAACCTGATTACCTAAGTGTATTACTGTCTGAAATCTGTCAAAAAACTCTTCCACCTGTGATTGCTTGCCCAATTCAAAAATAGTTGTCACTGACTGGACACAGGAATCACATTGATTATGCTGTTGCGGGTTGCAAGTGCACATTTTCTTCTCATTAGGTCAGTAACGTTACAGAATTTGCATCTTTGCAGCAGTGTAGGCAGAAAGACGTCGTCCCAAATGATGATGGATTTTTAGCTAGGAGTTGAAGTGACATATTTTCTGAATATTTAGTTTGGGAAGTACCCTTCATTTTCTTTAATTGCCTGAACATATTGTTGTAGGTGTTCTGTGTTTATACTTGTGTTTTATTTCCCATCAGTATGTGCATCCGAGAAATTATATTAGATGCAATTGAAAATATTTAGCTATTTTTTCTGCAAAATTTATTTCTTTTTGTGACACTCTTTATGAGTTGGTGGGGTTTTTCCTCACAAGGTGGAGGAAGCATGACAGCAGAACAACATTTAAATATTTAAAAACCCATGTTTTGAAAACAAGTCTCTTTTTATGAGCTATACCTCAAAGACAAAGACAGTTATTTCAGAAGTGCTAATTATTTTCAGGTGACCTATACTTTTTCCCTGTGCACAACTTATATGCATTCTCAGCTCTCAGCCCACACACTGTTCAGAGTGGGGAAAAAATCCACCAAAACACCACCTCATCTCCATCTTGAAATTTTGGCTAAATGAAAAAAATCTGAAAATGTAAGAACTTACATAAAAACCATTTCAAGACTTCTTCACAGGTGCAAAAGTGCTTATCTTTCTTATACAAAGAATATCCAACCCCTTTCTTTCACTAGAATGTGTGGCCATGAGCTGTAGAAGGCTCAGCTAAATGAAATTGAATCAAAAATAAATTTTTTGTTTCCTCCTTGAGTCTCAGTAACAAGTTCACTAAAGGATCTACTGTCTACAGTATCCTCCTGAATACAGTTAGGCACAAATAATCCATAAAGCTGAACCATGACAATGTTCTGTTACTGAATAACTGGGATGATTCAGTGATGGCAGACACAGCTGTTTTAGGTGCTCAATTCCTTTTTTCCTTCATTCTTCACTAGCAAGGTCTTCCAGCCTTCTGTGCAAGGAAAAAGAGAAGTACCAGCAGTAGATGAAAATCATGACAGGGATTACTTGCAAGAACTCAGCTCATGCAACCCAGATGGTTTGAACCTGAAAGAGCTGAGTGGGCTGGCTGGTGTCTTTACAAGGGTGCTCTCTGCAAAGTTTGAAAAGTAATAGAGATCAAAGAAGGTCCTTGACAGCCAAAAAAAAGACAAATTTGCACCCATCTTCAGAAAAGTCCAACAGGAAGATTTGGGAAGCTACTGGAGAGCCGGACTAATTTAGGTAACTGGTGAAGTCCTGGAGCAAGTTGTCTCGGAACACATTTCTAAACACATGGAGAAGGTGACCAGAAACAGTCAGCATGGATTTACAAAGAGTAAATTATGTCTAACCAGCCTGAAACATTTCTATGGTAAAATGGCCGGATTTGTGGATGTCAAAACCTAAGCAAGGCAGAAAAAACCTTAATAGACTACAGCAAGATTTCTGACACTGACTGACAATGTCCTTTTACCAAAGTTCACAGGTTTCAGTCTGGATGAGTGGACAACTGGATGGATTGGATGGTCAGGCCAAGAGGGCAGTGGTTAGTGGACCATGAGGACGGTAGCCAGAACAACGAGTGGAGCATCACAGGGGTCTGTTCTGGATCATGTCCTGTTTCACATCATTAACAGTGACCTGGGGGAAATGTCACCGTGATGGTTGCTCAGTGGATTTACACATGAGAGCAGGTTGGGGTACAATTAAAATGCTGAGTGGGAGGGCTGCCCTCCAGGAAGACCTTTGAATGCTGAAGGAATGGGCCAACACAAACCTCATGAAATTCAACAGGGACAAAAGCTGGGCCCTGAATCAGAGGTAGAACAACCCTTTGCACTGATTCAGGCTGGGGGAAAATGTGTCTGCGTGGTTGGACAGCAGCTGTTCTGAAAAGGCCCAGGGGTGTTGGTACACAGCAAGCTGAACATGAGCCAGCGGTGTCCTCTGGCAGAAAAAAGATCAACAGAAACCAAGGCTTTATTAATGTAGGAGGAGAGTCAGTATGTTATTGCCCTGTTATCTTTGCTAGACCACATTTAAATACTGTGCTCACGGGGGGCCCTTTGGGACCCCCACTACAGGAAAGACATCGAATGAAGTGAATCCAGTTCAGCAGAGGGCTACCAGGATGGTTGGAGGCCTGAGCACTTGGCCGGTGAGGAGAAGCTGAGGGAACTGGGCTTGTGCAGTCTGCAGAAGGGATGGCTTTGAGGGGGACATGACACCAGCCTGGCAGTGCCTGCAAGGAGCTTACTGGGGAGATGGAGCCAGGCTTCTCGGTGGTGCATGACTGAAGGATAAGAAAAAATAGATAAAATGAAAGCAAGAGAAATTCAATCTGTAGACAAAACCTGTTTCACAACAGGAAGCAGTAGAAGTGTTTGCCAAAATAAGTCATACATTCTCCATCCTTGGAGGTTTTAAAGACTCAGCTGGATAAAAGCCTGGAGTAACATGGTGTGCTCTGACAGTGCTTTCTTGGACCATCAGGTTGAACTAGAGACGCCCTGGGCTTCCTTTCTATCTGAATTACTCAGTGATACAATGACTCAATGAGTTCACAGAAGCTATTTCTACAGTGAATAAAGTTTGGTATGTATAGGTTATTCAATACAATGATAAATCTTAAATTATACTGGGAGCATGGTCCAGAATCCAAGCCACAGCTGCCCAGCTGTGCAGTAACAAGCTGGCTGGAGTTCCATGCTTCCCACTGTTTGCTCTGCTCCTGGCCTCACCAACTGTGCACTTCTGGTTGCTCTGCTTTAGGAAGAAAGCTTGCATGCTTGGAGTGTTTTTTGGCCATAAGAAAATGTCTTAGTTTTTTTTTTTCCATTTTCATAGCCTCATTCCCAGAAAACGGGGTCCCCAAAGTGAAAGAGAAAAATGACAAGATTATAAAAATAATGCTCATGAGGTGTCTTGACAAGATACTCATATCTGAAAATAATTTCTTGAAAGAAAATGTAGAAATTCTCCTATTTCACCATCTTGTCATCAGTCCAGGCACACAAAGATGAAATTCCGGAAAAACTGAATACAGACATTCTCATTTTCCCAAAGGTTTCCTTTACATTGCTAAAATGATGTCATTTTACACACTCTTAAAAGTTATTTTACACTATGTGATAGCTCTAAAGGGACTATAGTTTAAAGAAAAATCAAGTCCCAAGAAATTTTTGTCACATTCAATAAAATCAGAGTACCGATGAAGAGGATTTTAATTAAAAACTTCAAATAAACTCCAGGGAATCAAATCATTTGTAAGCCTAACCATATCAGAAAAGCCACAGCTCAGCAGCCTACATGAGTAGACTCAGCTCATTTCCTAACAGTGTTCTCCTTACACAAAGTGTTGCCAGAGAGGCTCTCTATCCTCATGCTTCAAGGCCAAATTAATAGTCAGCTGAGTGCAGAAAGAACCATTCCTTACAACAGAGAAATTAATTTTAAATTAGCAGCTTCTACTGAGAAAGTGCTCTTCCCTAAAAATTGTTGTTGCACTGTAGCTACAAAGGCACCTGTAGCCGTGGCTACAAAAGACAGCTCTTTCCCCAAACTCTTTGGCTGCAAATCTTCTCAAGACAAAATACACTGCTATCCATGCCTCCAGTTCCGTGGGATGCTGGCAAAAAATTATGTCTCCAGTGAAAATCTAGTAGAAGATAAACAGTGTCAGTAGGAAGCACTGCTGCCTGTTCCCTTCTCTCTGCCACAGCAAATTCATTTCACAGAACCCACAGGTCAGTCTGGCAACAGTGACAGCAGCATCAGAAGACACTTTGCTGTCTGAATGGGAGAATAAAGATCAAGTACTGAAGAACAAAATATGAGGTGCTTTTAAAAGATACATGGATTGGGAAGGAGAACAACGAGGAAAATAACTGCTGATTGGGTATTTTTCTTTTTAGAAAGGACTCATTTTACTTAGAACCATATTTGTAGATCAAATTCTTATGACAAATATGATACCATGGGAAGGGCAATTCAGGAATTGTTCTGCCAGTATTGATCTTACATAACTTCCATTTCCTCTTTAATTTTCAAGTGCTTGTAAGACTATAATATGTAATTTTAAGAAATTGAGCCAATCCTAAAAGTCCTAAAAGTATTTGAAAAAAATCTAATTATGGACACTACAGCAAACCAGGCTTTTTAAAAAACAATTTACTGTAGGCATATGTAACACAATATCTCAATTTAAAGACTAATTACTTGTACTGCATGGTCTAAACAGACCCCAAATTTGTATTTTTTGTTCTTGCAGTTAATTTCTTTCACAAAATTGCTTATCATTTGAGAAAAGTTGGCTTGTAGGACTAATGGCATCCTTTTGTTCTGAGTTTTATGTCCAGCCAAAACACCATTTTTGCTGTGGAGTGGATTTTGGAAAGCCAGGGGAAAATATGGCCTCCTGAACCTCTTTGTGCAATTTACTTTGGTGAATGGGGATGGTTAGAATACAGATGTATGGAGTTGTAAAATACAAATCTGTCTGTGGGAGCTACAGAAAAAAAAATCTCATTTCTTTTGCATCAGACAAATTTCTGGCAAAGGATACAAATAAAAGCAAGCTGACTAATATGGGGCTGCACCTGCCAAAGGGGAAGTACAGGCTGGTTACTTTTGCTTCTCACAGGACAAAGGATGTTGGCAGAATTGATTTTCTGTTCATTGTCTACAGGGTTGTCATTTTTGTTTTGACTTTCAATTTTAGGAGATCCCTTCCTAGGTGTTCTTGAGCATTTTTATGCCCTTCAAAAGCTGTGTACATATCACAGGTCTTCTTCTCTATTTCTTTAATATTTTACCGAGAATCTAATAGTGGAAGTTCAGGATTCTTTTTTAAAGCAAAATTTAGAAGCATCAATGTCTGGAATACACAGCTGAGTTAGTCCTGTCAGATAAGGATAAAAATCCCTTATTTTTTCTATTCACAGACTGACATGGATTTTTAATAGCACTTTTTTCTATCTGGTTAAGATTTTTAGCAGCACTCTTTCCTATCTGGTTACTCATTAAAGAAAAAACCCCAAAGCAAACAAAAATTAAATAAGTCTTTGATCAAAATTGGAAGTTGGCAGCAGTACTTTCCCAGGCATAAGATTACTCAAAACAAAGGTAAATAATAGTGGTAGCTGCCTGCAACCTCTTGGTGAGTTGGACTTCCACCTTCTACGGTCGTAATTACTTTATGAACTCTCATATATGTTTTTCAGCTATACTATTTGTCTATTAGTCAAACACTGGAATCTGGAGGGGGGAAGGGAGAAGGAAAGAGGACATGCCATTGATATTCAACAGTGCACAGCTGTTTCAGAAAAAAAATTAAGAGAAGAAGTAAAGTATTCAGCTCTAGTCTGAATTTTTGAAGATGGTGTACACAGAATTTGGCCAGGTCAGAAGCCCATGTGATTTCTTCTAATCACAACCTGATTGTTGTTTCAGGTTTCTGAATTTTTATCTCATCTAGATTCCTATCTGTGTCTGAAGAATGAAAGACAAGGCTCAAGGGCAGGACAAAATTGACTTGTAGCAAGGCCAGGTACAACCATTCTACACATGCATCCATTCTCAAATCACCAGTATCACTGCTTACAGGAGTTTGTGTTTACACATACTACTACTGGTAAAGCCAGTGGTTGAGGTTGTGTGACAGCTAAAATGCTTGGTCCTCAAGCTGGAAATTAATTGCATTTAATTAAATGCAAAGCAGTCAATGTCAAAATCAGGCTTACAATGCCAAACTCCAGATGCAGGTATCAGCTCTTAAAAATATTGAAATAAGTTCTTAGAAGTTTGAGTCCATCCAAGGTTCATATTCTTTCCCCAATGGTGTAGGCTGACTTTTGCCACTTAGAGCATGAACAGCACTTTTTTGTGCCCTTCAACAGCCTCAGGAGAAAGACCAACTTTAGGAAGAAAGGAGTGTCAAATCATCATAGGGAGTATGACATAAATTAGTCCTTTCAGGGTGAGAGAAGTGTTTGTATCTGGAGCCAAAAGCCAGCACAGAGCTGTCAGTCCCTACTGGGGATCCACCCTGTTGCCACAATATGCAGCTGTCTTCTCTCTTCCACTCAGAGAAGCAGAAGGGAGCATATGGTTTTGTACATTTATCTTCTGTGGCATGACCTTTTTACCTCTGCATAAGGGAAAAGGAATGTTGAGAAAATCCTACCTTTTTAGTGCTGTATTAATCACCAAGTGCAAATTTGCAATCATCTAAACTAAACACTTGAGTTTGATTTCTATTTAACAGAAATCTTAGCCCAGCAAATATGATTTCTGATTATCACTTACATTTCCAGGATACTATTTTAAAATGACAGCTTTAAAATATCATTATAGAGTGCACTAGAAGCCCTCTCCTTTTATAGAAATCTATTTTTTCCATAAATAGGGGTATAAACTCATTGAAATAGATTTCATTAAAATGCATGTTTATTGATAAATATTACAGAATCAAATTACCATAGGAATAGCACACAATAAGGCATGTATTACTTGACCATTAGTACAGTTATGAGTAGCTGATGTGTCCCAATCTGGAGCTTTTTGAAGCACAGTAGGTGCATTTTATTAGGCCATTGAAACATGGCATCTTGTGTCTTTCTGCAGTATATTATGGAGTGAAACAAGCTGCATTTCACTGAGAACATATTGACTGCTTTTGGCCTAAAAAATAGATGAGAACACTGTGTTCCATACATGTTGGGAGAACTGGCAAATTGTGGCATTTCTCCCTGATGACACAGAACTTCATGGGAAGTTGTGAGTCATATGAGGTAGGAATCTTGCCTAAACTAAGACATTTTTGACACTGCAGGCAGCCTGCATGGTGTCCAGCTGTCTCTCCAGAAGGTGCCAGCCTCTTCTAGATCTTCCTTCATCTTCAGTTCTATGCAGTTCTACTGTAAATTCTACACAGATGTCTTACACACTTGGTGTCATCTGGTGGACTTCATATGCCTACGTGTTGGCATCTAAATGGCTGCCACTGCAACCTCTATCTCCCATAATAACCCAGCTAGACTAGCACATAAATACTCCAGCCATGAGCTAGGGATAGAGAGACATATGGATAGACAGCTGCATAGGTAAGCTCTCTCCAGACTTTCCATGGAGCTTTGCTGTTGAGGGATTCTCGTTCTTCCCAGATGATGGGAGATAAGGAACAGAGCAGCTGAGTCAGCTGAGCCAGCTGATGCATTTCTCACCCAGAGTTTCTGTGGCCTCAAAGATTAGCTCCTGCAAGGCCTTCTCCCTGAGCTCTTTGGCTTTTCTTCAGAAGGGGCAGAACTGAGAACTGCCTACTAACACCTCACAAAGCTTCTCAAGTGTCCTCTCTGTGGATATCTAACAATGACAGCAGTTTCAACCCAATGCATTGAGGTTTCCTCATCCAGTCATGATTCAGTTAGTCTTACAGAATTCAGAATGACATTGCCACAACTTCTACAGCTACTGGAAAAAGAAAAACTAAATATTAAGCCAGAACAGATTAATTTAGAAATGTTCTAAATGTACCCGCTACTCTATTGGTCTCAATACTTTTTTTGTTTGTTTGTTTAGTGTATGAACTTTTAGATGTTTACATTTATATCTAGTACTTTATCAGATCTTAATGAGCATATAACAATAAATTATCCCAAACTTGTGTGCTATGCTAACTTAAAAGTATGGCAAAGCTTTTGAGTTTTCTAGTGCATTAAAAAAAGATTACATTAGTGCTTCAAAAATAGAGTGAAGTAAATAAGTTCTGACAGTATAAAGAAATGTTGGAGAGAATAGAATCAAGTTAGGAAAAGAGCATCTCTGTTTATTCAGAGCAGAGTTTGATGTGCTAACTGTTAAACATTAATGTATTATCTTGATGGATTTTGTACCTACACACTATAACATCACAGATGAAAAAGCTTTAAAAATAGCTCACTGTAATATGTGCTTCATTTATTAAAAATGTATGGGCAAAATAGATTGCATTTTTCATCGTCTTCACATTCTTGTCGTTGTTCTCACAGTGCAAATCACATTCTGTTTTGAAGCTGAAAATGAATTGCAGTCGTCATTAAATGTGGGTGTTTACAGATGTTATTAATTGAGAAAATAGTACACTGTTCTCAGCAAGAGAATGCTTCATTTATACTCTAGAGAGCTGAAAGCTGCCCTAAGAAGGAGAGAAGAGCACTTAGAAGCTTTTGAGACATGAAGAACATGGCACATGGACATTATCTGTTTCTTGCCTTTTTTATTGATAACCTGCAATAGTTTTTCCTGTGTTTCAAATGACTTTTTTCAAGTTTCACCAATAACGTCGGCAGCCAAAACATGGTTCTAATCCTTCTGTTTTTATCATACCACTTATGAAATCTTGAAAACTGGCAATATTCAAGGTAAATAAGATGAGTAGCATCCAAAAGCTTCTACACCCTCTGTTCCCCTTCTAATTCTGCTAGAGGCCTAATCCACAGAGTCACAGACTCACAGAGGCACAAAATTTCCATCAGCTTTCATTAAATTCAGTAGGAGATTCAAACTCCATCCGTTTTTCAGGATCAGGAAATTAATTTCCACGAGAAATATTTTATGTAAAATATATCTGCTCTGAAAGAATCTTTCCTATTTAAGAAGTATTTTCTCCAAAATTTTTTTAACTGCTTTGCATCAGTGGAAATCAGAATTAAATGAGTTTTAAATTATGAAAGGCAAGATTGACCTGTAATTATCTTGCTCCTTCCAAAATAATCTGAATCTTAATAACACACAATTGACTGCTGTGTTTCAGGAATCAAAATACTGGTGATTGAGACAGACATTCCAATTAAACAACTATGTATGTAGATTCTGGTAGGTAATAAAAAATGGGCAAAGTACAGAATGAACAATGCCTATGTTTAGTTTTCAAATTAACCTGTTAAAATGTTTCGAAATGTTTCTGTAGTTTTAATAGGAAAATATAGAGTGAATGTTGTGGTCAAAACATTAACTTTTAATTCCCTAGTATGGTATCCTAAGCCAGCATACTTGAGTAGTAATATTACTTATTCTCTATAGATTTCAGTAGCACCAAATAGCATTACTGTGACAAAAACACATATCGAGATGTCCCTCACAATTTTTTCTAAAATGTATTTTTGTTATGTCTTACTACTTTTTGAAAGACAAATATAAAGGCAAAAGTGGTCTATCTAAAAATAACCAAATGAGTAAAAAAAAATATGATACTGCAGCTGAGAGCTGAGATGTATAGCTCATATCTGCACTGCTTCATACTGCAGAACCACTTTCCAGCATCATGGTGTTTTATAAATGTGTGTTTGACAGCTCAGTAGCAAAGTATATTCCCACTTTGGGTGGAACATTGCAATTCTGCAGGATGTTGATTCATTGTGAGTTAGTCCAGTTGGCAAGTTAATTAATGTCAGTCAAAAAGAAGAGTTATAAATATCTCCATACACTCTGCTCTTCCTTTTGCTTCTTCAGCCCTACAACATATGATGGTTTTGACCCAGGCATGATCACTAGGTTAGCTTGAATTATGTCTTGCTTAAGCTGATCTTTTGAACAGTTAACCCTCGCTTTAACACAGGAGCTCCTTGCTGAAGGACACCTCAAAACACAGCCCTTTGAGACTCAGCAGGAGCTTACAGGCAGATGGTGAGTGCTTTTGTGCTGAAAAATGCTTGAAAACAATCACACAACAGACTGCTTAAACTAAGATTCCACCTTAGTCACAACATATTTCTTACAGGATTCTTCAAAAATGTTTTCCAAATTGGGGGTCTGCTGAACATTGTGAGGAAATGAGTCTATTGGGTTTGCAAAACTCTGGAAAAGAAATGTGAATGCAGAGCAGAGTATTCTTCTCAGATCAGATGCCAGCAGCACAGCGCTTGTAGGGCTGGAGAGGGAGGAGCGCTGCAATCATGTTTTGCAGCAGCACCACAAACACCTTCTATTTGCATTTGACAGTTTGCAGGTCCTTGATCCATACCAACATCTGCAGATGACATGTGCATCATTCTGCACCCCCGAGGGAGTAGGTACCAGCTGAGAGTCTACAACTGCACCCCTGAGCTCAGCCAGCTTGGCCTTTGCTTCAGCTGAAAGTGACCATTGAAGTCTTCCTACATCCTGTCTGAGAACACACAGTGAGCTTTTTTAGCTGGGTTCTTTCAACTGAGACTTTCCTCCCCACAAATTGTTTTCTTCCCGGTGCCTCTGTCTTGTTGTAATGGAAAATACCAGGTGCTGCTCATGTCCCTGTAAACCAGCCAGAGACACCTGGGCAAGGGATGTGAGCATGTGGTGAGAAAGACTGGTGCATGGCCCGAGCATTTCCCAACAGGTGCCTTCCAGCTCTCTGTTTACTGCTGCAAATCCTCTCCTAGCAAGCCGTGTCTGCCCCCACACTGGCTTTAGGAGCTCAGGTGTTTATCACAGAGCACACTGCTTATCACAGAGCACAGCCTCCCACTCTCTGGGCCAAGTTCAGCAAAGACAGACATTTCAATGCCTCAGCTTAATTACACACATTATTTATTGGCTCCCACATCTTTCCATTGATTGTTATGTCAGAACCTAATTTAACAGTAGTGGAGTGGCAAGGAACAGAGGGCACCCAGGGGCTTAAGGCACTTGCATTTTTTTCCTAAAATATCCTGAATCATGCTGATATTTTCTCTTCTCTCTAAGGAGCAGGAGAATATACACTAAAATCATAACTAAACATTTTGACACATGAAGTCAAGGAGAGTTCTGCCATCAGCTTTACACAGCATGATTGAACCATAGCTGGACAGCTGCTAACAGGGTAAAAAGCTGTCCATATGTTAATACATTTTCATGGCATCCAGATGTATACATTTACAAGCCCAGGAAGGGGCAGCCTTGCTAATTTGAGTTGTAATATATATTTTCTAAATTGACAGAAATGTTTCTCTGTCTGCTGCTCTTTAATTCGTGGTAGATCCAGTCACCTGCCAGAAGGATTTCTGATACTATACTCCACTGCTTATTTGAAATATTTATGTCTCATAATAAGTTGGGAAGAGCTTTATCAGTAGAGAAACATAAGAAGCAGGAACATATAAGTCTAAAGATGCAAATTCCAAGGAAAAGCCTAGATTTCTTCTGAAGGGATCAGCACAGAGCAGCTGAAGTCAAATTGTTAGACATTGGAATGAATGAAGAGTTTCTCTTGCTCTGGTCCTGTAACCCAGCAAACATCTTATGGGGCATTAGATGCATGACCTTCCCACTTGAAAAAATTCAGATTCTTCCATGTCCTGAGGTTAAGATTCTTTCATTTGTAGATAGAATATTGTGTCATTTTTTTGGTTCCTTACAGGAAGATGAGTCATTAGGAGAAATGAACATGGAGCATGCTTGACACTCTGGCAAGAGGAGGACAGGAATAACAAATATGGGTGAGGACATGGGAGGAGAAGGCAGAAGAGGTGACTAGAGTGTTGATATTGCCTGCAACTGACAGCCTCAGAAAAACTAATTAGGGCTGAGGAAGCTGAAGAATTCCATATGAGAAAATGGAGTTTGAATATTAATAGGCTCTTCTCTATTATTTTCCAATTTTAAATCCATTAAAATTGAAGGGGCTTAAAGTTTGGGAAAACACGTTTCATTTATTCTTGTGACATGATGTACAATGCTAGGATTAGAAGATAATGGTTTTTGCAAGGGTCCAAACCCATGTGTATACTGGGGTTAGCATACAGCTAATGCAAAACTGAAGTTGCACTTACATAATTCCCTCTTTAAGGGTTTCCATGAAATTTAATGGTAGAGCAGGCTCTGTTTCTGAATAAGCTTGGCAATGTCACTCAGTATTTGCCATCAGACAAGGAAAAAGCATTGTACACTATATTTTTCATTTGTTTGGCTATTATGCTGTTCTAAGAATGATTTACCATTGCTTGGCTCTGTGATTCATTTGATTGCTTTCCCTCATTTCAAGATGAATCGTGGTTTTTCATCTGTTTGCTGTCATGTCTCATTTCACTGAAACACACATATTGTGCCCATTGCCATGCAAATAGGTGCTATATAAATAAAATGTATTATTATGATTACCAGAGTAAAAGAACCCATAGTCATCTGTTACAGAGTGTGCTCTTTGCCAGACTCAGTGCTTGTGCTCACAGTCCCTTTCTCTGTCTCTGCTGGCAGAGCTCTAGTGGGATGGCATTTCTGAGCCCTCCTGGCTGGGAAGCGTCAGGAGGACCAGAGGAAATGGGAGTAAGGGGCAGATTTATCACTGATACTTCCACAGAATGACAACTTGCTTTTCTGAGGCACAAAACAGCAATGAGAATCCAGCTGTGAGTTTTGAGCTCATCAGACCTCAGGGAATGGAGCTGTAATGCAGTTGAGCATTTGGGTGAGAAGCCTCCCAGGAGCACCCGTAGCCACAGTCTGACAATGGAATTCCCTCGTCTCTCTCCTGCACTTACCTGCTGCTTGCTCTCCTGCCTCAGCTGCCTCCCTGAGGAGTAAAAGCAGCAAGTGCAGGAACACAAAAGCATCCCCCCATCTGCCTTTGCCCAGCTTTTCTTCAGTGAGGTAGTGCATGGAAGAGCACAAATGGTGATATGTGAAGCACTTCTGGGGTGGGTACAGCTTGACAGGGCTATAGGTCCTCCCAGTCTTACTAACAGCACTGCTGTAATGCAGTGAGGGTGTTTGTCTGAGTGCTTGAATTGTAAACTGAACTCCTGGAGATATGAATGTGACAGCCAGCCATCTCTTGCTTTGCTCAGAAGGATGAGGATGCCTGACATGTTCACTTCAGAATGACATCTGCTTGCAGATAAGAAACCTCAAGGAATGTATTTTGGAGTGCTGTCTGCATGGGTGTGTTGGGGGGGAGGAGGAAGAGATCTTACTTACATTCTATTAATCAAGTCATTCTGCTATAAACCAGAATATATTTTTGTGCTAAATTAGGCCAAAAAAATTAAATGTGTTTCCTGGATGCCTGGGTGGAAAGGGCTGATCTGTATCTGTTCCAGGGGCTGATCTATATCAGCTCCAAACACACAGTGATTCATGATATTCTCTGGACTCCTGAGAGAGCCTAGTTAGCCTGCCTTGGTTACATCTTGCTGCTGCTGCCACTTTCTCTGCTGGCATGTAATGTACCTACAGGCACTAGATTTCCTAATTACTAGTGTTCTTACTGCAAGCCAAGACTGGCCATATTTTATAATGCTCCTAAGGGAATGAATATATTCGGCCTGTTGAAGCTGAATGCTCTCTGGATTCTTAAAGGTTTTCTTATCATTTATCCCAGCCACCAGCTGTGTGTCTTGCAATCTGCTTCTATTGGATTTTTGATGACTACATGCAGGGACCATACCAGGGAGCTTGCACTTACCCTACAGGGGTACCTCAGAGTGGAAAGAAAAGCCTGGCAAGGGAGAAGGAAACTGCCAGACTGCAGTAGCTCTCCATGGCATGGAAATGTTATTGTAAGGTTTAGGACAGGACACATAGAGGATTTTAAAGGATTTTTATTGTTCTGGACAAGGGAGCATAGTAGGCAGGACAGCTGCATAAGGAGGCAAATTTCATGTAGTACAGTCTCAGGGGAATTGTTGACTCTGAAAGAGGAATTAGGAGCTGGCAGGGCAAGAGGTGGCTGAGGTATCTGGAAAAAAGCACAGCTTGACAACAGAGACTACAATGTGTGCATGCAGTGCCCTTTAACCTTGACCTATAGAGATGTACTCCACACCACAGTCTCCCCTTTCCTTGCAGGAGTCTAACAGCTGCTGGTGGCACTGTCAGGCAGAGAGAAAACTATCCTGAGTCCTGGCTGTGGTATCACATGTCGTGTCAGCAACCAGTAACATGCAACATGTTTGCAGAGTGAATGCAATGCAGAGAACTCTCTTGAGCGTACTGAAGACTGACAAGAAGTGTATGGTGCAGATAAATCAGGAGACAAATGACCTCAAATACCTTTGTGGTGGTGCAAAGGGACATGGGGAGCTGCACATCTGATGTGGGCCTGAAGGAAGCTGAGCCCACAAGGTACTGCAGTGTGGGCACAACTGTGTGAAGCCAATTGGCACGGTGAACTTGAGCGCCTGTGCTCGCTGCTCCAAGCACCATGGCTGAGTCACTCCCCACTGAGCTGCTCTCCCTGCTGAGCCTGGCAGGCAGCAGAGCTGGGAATTGGGTAAGAAACGACTCAGCTTCTTCAGAATTTGGTTATGATGTGGGTACTGCCTCGGTTCTCCACCCCAACACCTCTGCAGCTCAGGGGTGGCAAATTACCAGCACTGAGATCCTCTGCTCTTTTGGTGCATTTCTGTTCTGATATCTGCTGAATCCTTGAAGAAACATCATATGATAAGCTGCAGCAGAAATATTAGTGTATTTTTAATAGTGACAGTTTTTATTACCTAGCTGGTAAGTCATCCAAATCCACCCCTGTATTTGTGCAGGAGGGTCAGAGAAGAAAGCTGCCAGCTGACTTCCCTGACATCTCTGTTCTTAGTTAACACGTCCCCCCATGTCAGCCTTGTCCCAGTTTTCACAAGTGATCCTCTTTTAAATCCAGCTTTTCACAGCCACTCTCAAGGGTTGTTCTAACTCCAGTGGTTGACTTGTATCAGCTCCACAGCGCATGCTGCACTTTCCACCTTCCCCATTTCTGTGCTGTGCCTCCCAATCAGGGGACAGTGACTTTTTGCTGGCAATCTGCTCAGCAAGGAAGTGGCATCCCCAGGGATGCCTGTCTTGCTGGAGTGGTGCTTGATTCATGCCAGGAGCATTCTGCAAATGTACTGAATTTCATTGATTTGCCAAAGGAGAACGGTAGGAATAATTGTGAACTCATAAGTAAAACCCAGGTTTTTTTTCTGAGAAGTATCACTACTTGCTTTGATGGGACCTGTAAATGCAACAACATTTGATGTGTGGTAAGAACTATCAGAGAACAAAATCCGATGGTTCTGGATTTATTGCTGATCGAGACAAACTGATGCTGACTCATGGCCAGCTCATGTGGAACACAATCATAAAAAGTTACAATTTCAGTTGTTGTCTGGTTAAGTGAAAAGCCTGGAAGAGTTGTTCATGTTCACTGAGGCGTACAATGTCAAGGGACAGATCAGCAGGCTGCCAGCTGCTGAGCACATGTGAGACATTTATGCTGGTCTGAAGTAACACTTCCTTGTCTCAGAAAAAACCCTTACATGCCACAGGAATTGTCTGGGGACCCAGTTTCTCTGATTTTACTGTTTCTAATAAAAAATTGTATTTTTCATTTTTGCTATCAAAGAATTGAAAGAAACATCAACAAGAAATATTGAGACAGTCCCAGAAACAGCCCCTAAGTAGAAAAGCTGAGCAAGGAGGATTTGTGGAAGTTTCCTGATACAGACAATGCAAACACCCCTGCAAATGTGCCATTTCAGAGCTGAGCCTCCAGAGCCAGATGCCTTGAGCTTGATGGAAGTGGATGAACTGTGAGAGCAAAGCTTGGGCTTGCTTATGTGCTTGGGTTTCACTGCCAGGAAACCAGGATGCTTCCTCTTAGCTGGAGGCAGAGGATGAGACAAAATTGCAGACAGCTGTAGGTAAGCAGGGAATGTCAGGGAGCAAAAATGCAGCAATGATAAATGAAAATGACTGTGTGGGTGCACCTTCCAACTAGCTCAACTGCTGTGAACCATGGGATCTGTGGGGAAGATAAGGGGGTTAGGCAAGGGAAACAGCTAGTTAGTCTTGGCCTGAAAAAAGGGGGGAGAAGTGCCTTCCTCTGTCACTTCACAGAAAATCCTGCCTCTTGACAAAAGTGGTTATTTGACAGTGTGAAGTGCCTTCCAACATTTCTATTTTATTATCTGTATGACTGAAGAGTCTTTCTTACCTACAAATGTGGAAGAAGAAGGAGAAAATTTATCTGGAGTTGTTGAACTTTTATTTACCACTGAATCTTAGAGACAACTTGAAAACTGCCGTGTTCCGACTTCCATGACAACTTGCTCAAGAGCTAGGATATCCATCATGAAATACATGTTCTAAAAAAAGTCTTCTGCAGAATTTCAGCTACTTCAGCTGAGTAATTCAGACTATCTATATCTCAGTAACATCTGGTATATGTGTTTGTTGCTCAGCTTTAGTTTGTAAATATGTTTGCTCTTAGCAGCATTTGTTAATATAATTTTCCTTGTATGGGTGGATTATTTTTCACTGTGTGGCACTGTTAGGAATTTCCTATTTGTAACAACATATCTTGGCAGTTCTGTCAAAATACAAACAGTCATTAAAAGCTAATAGGTAACCAGTATTAAATTGCACTGAATGTTGGTATGTTCTAGATTTAAGTAATCCTGAGTAGAGGCTATTGATTTTACTGATCTGTGAATGTTCAGCACTTCTGAGACCTGGGTCTGTAAAGTGGTGTTGTTTTTATTACTGTCCAAACTAATAACCTTAATGCCTAAAAATTGTTCTTTCCTCTCTTGAAAATAACAATCACGTTCTTACTGTGACTCTTACACTCCCTGCCAGAAGACCAGAGCAAATGACTGCAATTTCTAGCATACCAAAATTTAAAAATAGCATGATAAGACTGGTCTGTACATCATCTGTCTTTATCACATCAGAGATTGAAACTTCCTGGCAATTTGAGAAAAAGCCATTAATACTCATAGCCTTTTATTAGCCAAGCCAGATTTGTTCTAATTTTCCTCTGGCAATAGCGGTAGCTCCTTGAGACAGCACAAGCAGCTACACCTGAGCAGAATCCAAAAAGGACACCTTGCTCCCACCACAGCAATGTTAACTCTTGCATGGTGGCTGTGAGAGAGCTGCCAGTGCTTTGGTGGCAGGGCAGCTCTCCGGACAGACACACAGACAAAACTGACTGTGTGTCACTTGCAGTACAGCCCTTATCTTACTCAGTATAACTCATGAGGAGATTCACATTACCTGCACCACAAGCCATTCCTGAAGAGCTTCTTGTGCTTTTCAGAGGCAGACACTCCTGGTTTGTTTTGCTGGGAAAGGAGACGCAATGCAATGTCCAAATATGGGATTTATTTGTGCTATGAAATCAGGTATTTGTAGAGACATCTGTAATATCATGAGGTAAAAATTGGACTTCATATGACTCTGATGAAGCCCATTTCTAGGTGATTCGTTTTTGAGGTCTGAAGGGTGTCCCCCATAACATGATTTTCATTCTGCTTGCCAAAGCTGTGAGCTTGCAAAATCATTCAGGCCCTCCCTTCTGCAGCCAGTTCACCTGAACTGTTGGGTGATGGTGGCTCCCCTGACATTTTCCTCCTGAAGGTGATAGCAGAACTACCTTTCCAGTCTTCTTCCCCACCAACACCAACTATTTTTGTATTCTGTTCTCATCACAATTCTAGTGAGAATCGTGCTTTGCAATCTAAATAGGGGGGGGGGGGAAATGCAGTATGTTTTTATTTTGTTCACAGTCCAACCACACATCTTAAAAACTTTGAGCATTTCATTTTGTTTGAAGCCAGCACATTAAGGTTCATTTATACTTACAAAAATATATATGTTGAAGTTGTGGTTGTTGAGAGCATCTGATTGTTATTCTTTGACAGAGCTGTCACTAGAGGGTCCATTTTGAGCTCATTCATTGAAAGCTGTGGCAGCAACAGCAGCCAGCCTTAGCTCAGCTCTGCCTCCAGAGATTTGCAGAGAAGCTATTTGGAGTTTATCACACAGTTTTGCAAAACACTACAGCCTCAGCAAGCTGTCATAAAGAGCCTCTCTTTCCAACTGGGCTCGTTTACAAGTAGTATTTTATTACTCTCTGCTCTGTTTTACCCTACACCTTGCAAAATCTTTCTTCACCTCTTCTACTCTGCTGATAGATTAAAAAATTCTGAAATATGATTCTGAAAAATGCTTGGTATTTTTAATGCAGTTATAATTCAAGAGCTATCCAGCTCTACTTCAAGCAGAACTCTTTGATGCTAAGCTGTTCCATGTCCTGAGCCACCTATACAGGACCTGCAGCTGAGAGCCTTGTGTTGAGCAGAGCCACTTCCCAAAGCCACTCTGCAGGCTGTGACTAGTCCCCACCCATGACTGTACCATTTGATAGCACTCAGACATTTCCATCTGCTGTTTTCATATGAGAATTTTTAACTGGAGCACCAAAAGCCACTGGTGTCTGAAAAGCAATGCTCTTTCATCCTGTCAGGAGGATAACCAAGCAAATAAAAAAAATCCATGAGGCTGATTTCACTCCTGTACGTTGCTCTGTGTACATTGGCTCTGCCACAAATCTGTTTCCCAGGAGAGCTCCTCTTGGAGCCAGCCCAGCAGCTCCACACTCCCCCTTCCTCAGCATAACTTCACAAGGGGCTTGAGGGAGTTCCAGGTTAGAAGTTTAAATTTGGGGTTGTATCAGACTTGTCATCTTAATTACACTGATCTGCGTCAATAGAAACCTTCTTGTGCCCAGCCCATCAGCTCCTGGCACTGCAAGCAGCATTGCTGCTGAATCTCACTGTTTTATCTCAGGGCACATAAACATTTGGTGCTTTTCCCAAAGTCTCAGCTCCTCGAGTCAAGTGATTATGTGCACACACCAGCTTGTAAAGGTGAAGAGCCAAGTTCTTGCCACCACTCTGCCCTTTCCAGCAGAGCTAAAATGTCACGGGAGGAGAAGCAATACGCCCTGTTTGAAAGGTAAAATGTAGTGGATGATGTGGTCTTGCAAGCACATTTCTGGGGCTCTGAGGCACATACACCAGGAACATTTGAGTACAAATGAAGGGGCTGGGTTTGTGCAGCTGCCTGACCCCCTGGGGATGCTACAATTTTAGTTCCATGTCTGATGCAAGCACATCCCTCAACACCGTGTTTTCCAACTGGGAGAGGGAAGCATCTGCCACCTGAAAGTTGCTATTTTGCATGACTGCCTGCTATTTTGCATGACTCCCTTCCAGCTCAGGTTAAGTTGTGCTCTCTTTTTCTGTGTCTCATAATCCTCAGAGGCAGTGTGTCCTCACATACTTTTCTAGTAGAGAAGGAACTGTCTTCTTCCCATACATCAGTTTCATCAGTCATATAAATTCCATGTGAGACTAAAAAACCTTTGGCCTGCATGGAATTCTTGTACCTATTTAGTGGCAGTAATTCAGGTGATTTTTCTCTTCCATTTCTTGTTCATCTGCATTAGTGGGTGACGGTCTGTAACAAATGCATTCGTACCTAGTAGATTTCATTAGCATAAATTACATCTCCTTCATGTGGTAATTGATACCAAACATTTCTGTCATTTCATAAGATCATAATTCTGACAACCATTTTTTTACCCATGTAAACAATGATTATTTACAGCTTTGAAGATAAATGGCTAAAACCTTCACCTCTTCTCTTTGGAGTGGGCTCTGTTCATTGTAAAATTAGGTTTTCTCAAAACCTAACCAATAATAGTCTATAATACAAAGCAGAGTCAATCAGATTAATTTGTTTTTTCCAAGACTTTGTGGTACTTAAAATAGTAACTCCTTTTAAAAGCGTGTATTTGTGTCTTTGATGTCTGTTGATATGGCAGCAATTTCACGGTTGCCAGCAATAAGTTTTATGGGTGATCACACCAAGAGTTTCACCCTTTTTTTGATCAGAGTAACTCAGTTTCATTGTCCAGCCCAGCCTGGTCCTAAAAATTTTTGCTTTGCCTTCCCAAGCTACCTTTTGTTTCCACACAGCCTGAAGAACCTAGCAGGCAGGTCTGCTCTTCCAAATCTCTTTCCTGACACCAGGAAAAAAAAAAAAAAAAAGCTGAGAATATTGTATCTGATTTAGAAAATGTTGCATAGCTTCTGAAACCTACAATCTCATCCAAGAACCCCATTACTGAGGACTTCCAGGAGTTCAGCCATAATTGCAGTTAGTGCTAGCATTAACCAGAATGGCTTGTGTTCCCTCTCCTTCCTCTTCCCTCTTTAATTTCTGCCTAATGAGAAGCAAAACTGATGCTGTTGCTTGCACTTGTGAGAGGAAGGACAGCCTTGTACAGCAGCTCCAGGCTGCTGCCTGAAGCCCCATCCATCTGGATGTGTTTCTGGATGTCTTTCCTCGCGCCCTTTCCAGTCTGGGCGATGCGGTGTCGCGGTGCGCACCCTGCTCCATCCAGTGCCCTGGGCCATGAACCCCGGGGCGCAGCTCTCTTCAGCAGGGGGCACAGATCCTGGTGGGGAGGTGGTGGGGACAGGAACCCCGGTCCCTGGGCACCCCAAGCCTGTGTGACAAGCAAGGGCAGTTGGGGATCTCAGCTGGGGACGGTGGGTGCAGGTCTGCAGGCACGACACCCTCCGCCTGTTTCATGCCGAGTATTGAAGGGCTCGTCGCACAGCAGCTTTTGATCACTACCCCCTTTGGATAAAAGCCAGAGCAATGACGTAGAGATGAAAGCTTCTGTATCCCAAAAGCAATCCCCTAAGCCATCCAAGTCCTTCTAAAGCTCTGACTATTTGCTAGCTGAAGAGTTTTAGGTTGGGTATGTAGCACAGATAAGAGTAAAAACACTCCTGTACAGAACAATAGCATTCCTTTTATTTTGGATGCTCAGTCTGTTTTCTTTCCAAGTGTTTGTTTCCTTGTTTGTGCTTGCTCTACCACTGATCTTTGAGAGATTCATGCCCACTCTGTAGTAAAGGGAATGGGACTGGCTTAGCTTCCGTAAATGTGCTACCACCTGTACCTCTTCTTTTAGTTAAATAAACAAGTCCTATTAGTACTGACTCTTCTATTCAAATTACATTGTTATGCTGCTGGAGTTTATGGACTTACATTAGTATGAATTCTTACACCAAAATAAGCAGTAATATAAAGCTGAAAAACTTGCAGTGCAGCCAGGGTCACATTTTTCAGCTGATATGCTATGTGGCTATTAAGGATGCTGATATTTTTTTTTATGAATTGTCATTTCTCCTTCTCCCAAAGTCAACAGAGGAGTAATATTATTCTTCTGCCTCTTCATAAAACTCATTGTGTATAAAACTCATCTTTATTATAGGGGCTGAAGTCCGCAAAGCACTTACACATGTACAAAAAAAAATCCTCAGAACAACTCCCAAAAGCAGCTGATTAAAATCAGACTGATTTAAGAGGCAGGGAATATACCAGTCTGCCTGATTTTAATCAGCCTGTTGCAGAAGATTGCTCTGAAATTCCATGTTATTTTCAAATGCTTGATCCCTGTGCTACATGTATTTGCTATTACAGCAGGGTCACTAATGTGCTGTCTCTGGTGACAGCAATGGGAGTTTTGCTACTGACTTCAGTGGAATCAGGATTCACCAGAGATGTAGCTGGAGGTTATCTCCTTTTGATTTGACTGCTGCAGCATTCCCCATTTCTCATACCAAACATGGATATTTGCATGTATTTGCCATCTGTGGATATCACTGACTTTCACCAGATAACCCAATGCAAACACTAAGTTTAACCATTTAATCATTTAATCATTACAAACAGTACATTTAAAATTATTCTACTAGCGAGGGTATAACATGCAAATATCTGTAACTTGTCTCATTTTTGAGCAGATTAATCTTTGTGAAGGGGTTTGATGATCTGTATAAAGGCTGCTAAAATCACTATGCAGGATTTGAGTGAAACAGAAGAGTTCAGAGATCTGGACTCTTATGCAACAATTTAAGTTTGCAGAACGAAAGGAACCCAGGAGACCTCTATCAAAATTTCACTTTTTTTCTAATCACAGATAGATTTAAGTAGTATCATACTCCTTAGCACTCTCAGCTCCAGATCACAACGTTTAAAAAATGCCTTTTTAAATGCATGCCCAGAAGCATGCCAATTCACCGCACGATTCACTAGAGAAAGGAACAACGCAGCTTGCTGCTAAATGTCTTTCTCTGATCTGCCTCTCAGTTGAATCAGACTGGTGTTGCACGCTGTATAGCTGGTAGAACTAGTCTGATTTCCTGGAGTGATAGTTCAGGGACCTTAAAAAAACAATTCTACACTGAAAAGTGTATGAAGATGTAAATAATTTAATTTAGAGTTTAGATATACAAGAATCATAAATAGAATTAAATTCATTAATAGCGTCATTTGTCTACATTCACAGCAATGTGCAAACCCATTAAGAGCCCCAAGTCAAATTCTAAATAGAAAGTTGAGGGTGGCTCTACATTTAATTTAAAAGCATTTTTTTTTAACTAAAAGTCTAACTGCATTGTGGGCGGTGTGCTTCTACTGCTGAATAATTTCTGAACATCAGAGCCCGAAGCACTTCAAAAAAGGTGATCAGCACCTCAAAGAACATGGACCTACCTCTAATAAGCAAGAGTGTTTTTATCATTCATTGTTAATGAACCCAAAATTTCCAGTAAATACTAAACATGCAAATGAAATTTATTATGGTGGTAGTAGATTAATGCGCTATTTATTATTTTTATTCAAGCACTAGTCATTATCTAAAGAGAAATGGAGATTCATAAACAAGTTATTCATTTAAGCTGTTAAATAAAACCTTAGAACTCTATAAATCTCTTTGAAATTTCCTTTAAGTTTACATTCCTATCAAGGCAAGTATTCTAATGAGGAAATGAAAGTGTAAGTATGCCAAATCTGAAGTTTTAATTGAGTTTGTTGACAATAGCAGTAGCAGAGTGCAAGCAAGGATTTTGAAACAAAGACAATGAGTCAGCCAGCTGATGGATGGCAGCTTATATGCAATTGAATATATAATCATATAGAATATTTCTTCCTAGCTTCCATCAATAAGAAAGCGTGTGAGCGTGTGCGTATGAGTAACGTCAGCTTGAGGCTGGGACTCTGGAATCTGTATCTGCAGCTGAACAAGTCTGGATGGTGGTGGGGTCCTGACTGGACTCTCACTAATATATTTTCATCAACAGTCTTAGTATACAGAGGGATTGTTTAATTCAAGCTGCACCTATGGAGATAGCAACAAGTTTGTGGGGAGATTCCAACTGCCTGTGCTCCAGCGCCTGAAGAGCAATTTCCCCAGAGAGATACTCATGTTCCCAATCCTGCATTCACCTGCACTGTACCCCACAAGGTCAGAAGCTGCTTTTGGCAATATTTACTTAAACTGTCTGTTCAGGATTTTTTTTTACATTTGCCAAATCAAATAAGCACATTAGCAAGTGACCTGATGATCAGCTAGTGGGGCATGATGCCAGTGGAGTAAGCTACACAACTGAAAGTGCTACTCCAAAGGGCACACCCAGCCATGCTCCTCTCATCACCCAGAAGGCAGAAATCTGAAAACCTCCATACATTATCTCTGAATTCTGTCATTGATACTTCTCATGTACACACTGCCAGGATCAAAATAAATTACTGGAAATACCAAACCATTTACAAATATAAACACTGTTAACCAGCTGACTTACAGTTCAGTCAAAGAGGAATCACAGTTTTCTTGAAATTCCAAGTCTTATGTAAAATATGAGCTGCTTCTTGCTTCAGAGTAAATATGTGCTTTTGTTATCAAGCAGCTGACATTTGCAGGATGAATCCTGTGTGAATTTTAAAATAGAGAATGAAAGTGAAAATCCTTCTCATTTGATGAAAGGTAAACTGAGTAGTTCCTGGGAAGAATACAATCTTCTGCTCCTGAAAAGAAGCACCTGGGTATTGTCAGGGCAACTTAATTGTCCTTTTCTAGCTGATAGCAAGAAATGAACACTACAGAGCTCTGTTTGTCACCAATGTAGATCACAAACCTCTCCCATAGAATTGGTCACTGCTGAGATAACTCAGAAACAGATTTTGCTATAGGAGGAAATAAAATTCAATATCACATTGAAAACTTCCATGTCTATACAAGATAACTGTGAGGAAATGAAAAATAGCAATTTCCCAATCAATTTGATATTAAAATCAAAACTGCAATGTTTACTTCAATCTTTTCGTATTCCTGTCCTCAGAGATAGAAATATTTGTTGTTAAACAGATAGAATGAGAACTTCAGAGCTTTAAAGACTGTTCTGAGTATCTCATAAATTTTACTTCATGATCACTGTGGTTCAAAACCATTGCCCATTCTTGGCACAATAGAAGGAATGAGTGTCTGAAATTGCATTTCTGTGGTCTGGAGGGATAATGACCTTAAAGAAAAAAATGTTACTAGTTTCCTCACTATATGACTCTAACAGAGTTATTCCAACAGAGAATGTGTCCATTTTTTTTTCTGAGAAAAAATTATTTATTTTTGTATTTTTAGGACATTGGATTGCCTCACTTTGCATTAATAAAACTAGTGTTATAAATGGTATTTTTTGTACTGTGTAAGTTCCATATTCAACTAGAAGAATAATAAATACAATGAAACAGAAACAGATTATTTTTTGCTGCCGTTTATCAGTAAAATTAACAGTGTATTAATGGAAGACTTGTGCACTACAAAAACTTAAGCCCTAGTGACCTGAGGTTAATATTCATGTATTTAGATTGCTGTCAATTCCCAGGATTTAAGAAAAGCCTGGGATTTAACAGAGTGTTTAGAATAATCATAAGAGGCTGCTGTTAAAAACGTTGGATTGAGCTTGAACTGTCAATCACTTTTAAAAGCAATGTAGATATAAAAACAAGGTTATCAGGTGACCATGAAATGTCTTTTGTCATCAGTGAGTGAGAGCTTCAAGAGCTACAGGGCTCTCCAAGTGGTAAAACTCACGGAGGCTGGGTCAGAGAAAGGGCTTGGAAAGCCTTGCAGCTTCCCCAGTGTGGGCTGAAGAGAAATGTCTGTATTCCTGTCTGCTTCTGTGGCAAACATTGCTCAGTTTTTGTCAGCTGGAATAGTTCTTTAGGAATGCCTATTTTAACAGAAGGGAGCTAAAAAACCAGGAGAAAAAACCTTGATGCAGCCATGCATCTTCATGGGCAAGGAGAGAGCTTACAACTCATGCAGCACCAGATAGAAAGCTTCATGCAGGGGAATGGTTCTGTTCCAATTGTCTCACATACCAATATATTTAATAATGCTGAAAAAAACCCAAGGAAATTTTAGTGTTCTGGTTTTGGCTGGTATAGAGTTAATTTTCTCCCTAGTAGCTGGTATAGTGTCTGGAATTTAGTATGAAAATAATGTGAGGATGACACACTGATGGTTTCAGTTGTTGCTAAGTGGTGTTTATACTCAGTCAAGGACTTTTCAACTTCTCCTACTTGGTCACTCAGAGGTGACAAGAGGTTGGAAGGGGTCACAGCTGGGACACCCAACCCAAGCTGGCCAAAGGAATATTCCCATACCATGTGACAATATGCTCAGCATACAAACTGCGGGGAAAAGCTGCTCAGGGACCTCTCTCAGGAACTAGATGGGCATCAGTCTGTGGGTGGTGAGCAGCAGCCCTGTGCATCACTTGTTTTGTGTAGCCCAATTATTCTGATGTTGTTATTGTTGCTGTCATCATCATCACCATCATTATTATTATTATTACAGTCATGATCATCATCATTATCATCATTATCATCATTATTATTATTATTCTCGTTCACTCCCATTAAACTGTCTGTATCTCAACCCAAGGGTTTTCTCACATTTCCTCTCTTGAGTCTTTGCCCCATCCCACTGGGAAGGGGGAATGAGTGAGTGGTTATGTGATGTTTAGTTGCCAACTTGGGTTAAACCAAGGCAGCTAGAAAAAGTATGTGGAAGAAAAAAAGTGATTTATTTTCTAGAAGTACACTACTACAAGCCTCAGTATTAAACTGTTCCCTCTAACTTGGAGTGGGAGGGGTGGAAGCCTGACATAATCTGAGGCAATGGCAGGGGCCATCATTCCTCGATTCCACTGTCCCTCCATCATGTGGATAAAACAGAAGATGCCCCAAGGTATTTCAGTGGGCCTGGGGTGATGAGTGAGGTGGGAGGGAGATCAGGAGACCAACTCTTGTCTGTAGCACTGTCCTCAGCCAACCCCAGGGATTTCTGACTGCAAATCAGAGCTCCAGCTAATGCTGCTTGACACAGAATTAACTCTCCCAGGGCCTCCTCTTTGCTTCTGCAGAGCTGCCACAGAAAAAAATCTGACTTGGATTGTGTGCTCCCCACAGGGTTGCACTGCAAGGAAGACTAGAAAGACAGAGGAGAAGTGTGAAAGGAAAATCCCTTAAAAGATCCATCCTGCAGCCCCACAGGATACAGGCTGAGGCAGAGTCCATAGTATAAAATTATATAAATGTCATATATCTCCCATATCTTGCTCACAGGAATAACAGTGGATTGCAGCAAAAGCAGCATGAGTTCTGTATCGTCTTTCATGCTGGTGTATTTGGATTGAGACTAGAAAATAAACTTAATGTTTCATCACTTTTTTCAGACTTCAAACATATATGTAGCACTGCTTTCTGTCTCTCTTACAATTGCAAGCTGAAGCAAGTATTTTATCTGGCATAACCAGTTTATAAGAACATTACAATGATTTTCTCCTCCGTCATTTTATCATCTTACTTTTTTGGTGTGAAGCAGTATTTAGTAGATTGGCTAATTTAACATGTACAAATCTGTCCAGTGGAGAATGGTAACAGGATTTTTTACATCTTGAATAATGTGAAATTGCTCCAAACTCTGCACCAAGGCATGAAAGAAACATTTGTGGTGTGGATTTCCTCAGATCACCTGCACGGTGTCACAGCAGCCCAGATGCCCACAGGGGTGAGAGGATGACAACACAGGCCATCCCAACCTCACTGGCTTCCTGGGCATGAGTGCCTCCTCAAGCAAGGACAGCTGGTCCATGTGTCTGTCATCAAACGGAGTGCCAGCAGGCAGGCATTTCTCGAGGTTGGATATGGAATATAGCATTTCAGACTGCAAGAAGGAGCCCTTCTCAGAGCCTGGGCTAGCCAAGAGGTGTCGAGGAACCAGGGGCAGCTGAGCCCTTGGCTGGGTGTTTTGTGCCCTTCGCAGTGAGAGTGATGATTTCTGCCCTGTGAACTGGCTGAGAGCTGTTTACAAGAGCTCGGCACAGCCCTGGACCTGCAGCTAACTGGAGCGTGTGAGCCCCGGATCAGCCCAGAGCTGCCTCAGCACTTACAGGGGCTTAACCTTGGCCCATGGAGCCCTGGCTCCAACTTGATAAAATGTGCAGTCTCTAATGCAACAGCACAGACTCTTCTGCTGACGCAGAATGAACAGCTTCTGAGGGATTTTGAGCAAGTCATGGGTTAAACATTGCCCTGGGAACACTCCAGGAGCTCCCTTCATACATTGCTTTTTTTCCCCTCTTGAAAAAGAGGTTTTTGCAAGCCATGCAAATGAGTGAATTCAGCATATAATTCCAGAGTGGCATGCAGCTCCTCTCTTGCCACATACACAGACACTGTTTTTAGTGCACATCATCACATGGTGATTAATGGCAACATGGCATTTACTCCAGGGAATGCAGCCAGCTTAAACATGAAAACCCACATAGACTCCGATGGACAGACAGGCATATAAATTCTATTTATTTTGTCAGCCAAGCAAGAAAACTGAAAAAATAAGAATACAAAAATCTGCTCTGATGTTTGCTTTACTCAGGGATAAAGTGATTTAACAGAATTACCAAGCATGATTTTTTCTGAATAGGGTTACACACACTGGCCTGTCACCACCCCTGCAGCTAAGCTGCGCTCGGCACAGCACCAGATGCACGAGAGAATAGAGAGAGGGACTTTCCACCGTCTCTTGGTTCCTTTCCTTTGGTGTTCCCAGGGGATACCATGAAGATCCTGGCCCCTGGAACAGCCTCAGCTGTGGGCACAGCTAAGGGGGCTGCTGGGCAGCAAGGGGTCACTGGCCTGGAGTAACATTTACACCCTGCTGCCTCCTCCTCACCCAGCTGCTCTGTGGAGGGAGCTGTCACCCAGCGTTCTGCTGGGAGGGAAAGGCTCCTCAGGAGATCATTTAAATTGCTGTATGGCCCTTTCTATTACTCTGGAATTGCAGAGTGCTTTATGTTTTGATAGACTGAAATTCTGGTCTTTTAGCTATATTTCATCTTTTGTAGCCATCAGAGACTATCAATGACATACTCGCTCTCCAGATACTAAAGGTTTAGTGTGACTGGTACAAATAAATGAAAAGGACAAAGGTCTGGGCCATAATTATGAAATACAGGGTACAATTGAATTAGTTTATTTTTACATCTCAGATTAAAATTGCCCTTTCTCCTTAATTTTTCTCATTGTAACTTAACTCTTTTAAGGTCAGTGGTTCCCAGGTAGTTTTGTGTTATCTGATTTGCTCTTTCCTGATTTTCTCATTGGTGTTCCTCAATAGGACTTTCTCCTACCGTTTTGTCTTTATTACAGGATTTTTTTTTCTAAAGTTGTTTCAAGAAAAGCAAATAAATCTCTTTTTAAAAAAGGTTCTCTTTTTAGAGAAATATTTTTTTCTGTGAGAATCATTCCTCCTAGCATGGTATTGTAATTCAGTTTGCTAGCCATCTACAAAAAGAACCATTTGTGAACAGGGTTGAAAGGACATGAGAACAGAAATCAGAAGACTAATGCCACTCAAACGTGCTCCTCTATGTAACATTTTTGTGATCACTTTCCCCCACTCTGTTTGACTAGATGGGAGTCTCAGAGGCTAAAAAATATAGATGGAGCATACAAATATTATTGACTATCTAAATCTTAGTTAATGTACTTTTGAAGGAAAATAATCCTGCATTTATTTAGTTTATATGATTCTAGATGAGCATTTCAAAGGCAACAACATAGACAACTTACTCATTTCATGCTGGGAGGGAGGAGCCTTTGTTTTCATCACCAGATATATTTTTAATAGCTGTCCATTCAAGGCTGAATTTCAAAATATCAGATGTCCAAGGGAGTCAAAAGCAAACATAAAACCTCTCACACAATTCAGGCACACCCTTGCCATATTCCATGCGATTATTTGTCTGTCTTGGACACATTTTCTGGTTTGATGTTTTAAATCAAGCCCATGTAGAGAAATAAGACTAAACAAATTATCACACTGTGTTACATGTCTTTACACAAACATTTCCACAATTTTTACTAAAGAACCCCAGATAATAGGAAACAATAATGAGCCCCTTTATAATATAAACTTCATATTCTGTGCAAATTGCAATATTGTCAGGAAGCCAAATTTCTCGTTAATATATTACAAACTTCTCAGCTATTTGCATGCAGCAAGGATATTAGTATGATAGTATTTTAAAAATAGACTCACATAACATTTTTTAGTGTAATCAACCATGGATGAGGCCCATCTGTCATATCTAGTCTGTATGACTAATTGTTTGTGGTCTGTAATTGAAATTTAAATTTATTAAATGAACAGAGATGCCATTATAAATGCACTAATTCAATATGTGGAAGGGGGATGGCAGGATATGAAGCTGGGCAGTAGCTTCTGAGCACTGTTTATGTTTATACATATTCAGATGAATGTGATCCTTTCTACAACTGGGCCAGTCCTTCTGCAAGGCACCTCCGAGCTGGCCAGCAGATGCTTGAATCATCACAAACATTCTCCTCCTCTTTTCCCATACTTCAAAGGAGGTTGTGAATGGAAGATGAGCTTAGGCTTGTTGGATGTTTGTATTTTATAGGAGGTCCTAGAAAAAGAAAGAGTTCTTTGTTATCATTGTAAAATATGGTAATGTCCAAGAGATGAGCTGTGGTTTCACACGCACCATAACAGTGGCCAAGGCCAGCAGAGTGTCAAAGAATACACATGCAGACAGCAGAGAGATCTGTTTTACAGACCATGGAAGAAATCTTAGCCAGATTGATGGCAAAACTCCCATCAACTTCAGAAGAGTCGGGATTTCTCTTCTTGGAAGTGAAGTGCATTTCTGTGATGTGCTAAGCATCCTCAACTACCATCAGGTAAACTCATGGAGAAAGGAGGTCACTCAGCCCCTGCAAAATTGAGTTCTTCATCCCTGGAAAGCAAGACAACATCTTCATGCTCAGTAAGAAAGTATTTTCAGAATGACTTCAGTATTAATTTTTCTTAAGTGGAATAAAAAAACTACTGAACATACACAGATGTCATCACCAGATGCAATTTCTTGGTTGGAGTCACTGTAGAAGCAGAAAAACCACCAGTGAGCTCTGCATTGCTTTATTGTTGCCTTTTTACATTGTCACTTATTTTAGAAACCCCATATTTGCTCCACTAATCTGTTTTATTATGGTTGTGTTTTATCTTTCTATTAGAAAAACAAGGCTAAGCACCAGATTTAATCCCAAGGATATAAGAGCATGCCTTCTGTGAGAGCCTGTAGCTCTTTAATGACTGCAGCACTGACATGTTGGGTATGTGCATGGGCAAGAAGTGGGGCATATTTTTTAGCACTGGTGGCTTCATCCTGCAGCCTCCTGAGCAGCTTTAAATTGCAAGTACTATCCTGAGAACTGAGGGCAATTGGTGCCCTGCAGGGGCTGCCAAGGATTTCACAGAACTGGCCCTTTCAAAAGAGTGCAGCTCTGTGTGTTTTCAGAGATGAATTTTGGGACTCCTGCCACACAGAGGTTTTTTTTTCCCCTGATTTTTTTCCTGGTTGTTTTGAAAAGAGCTACTTTTTAAATATAAGAACGAAACCAAACCCACTCCAAGTGAAAAATGCTCATTTAAATAGATAGCCACTTACAGCAGATGTAACAGAGACAAGTGTCAGAAAAAGGCTGGAAATGCTAAGGCTATTAACATAAGAGGTCAAATCTGACACTACTCTTGGATTTGGCAGAGGCTCCACAAACAGCTTATGACCAGAGAGGTCTCCCTTTTGATTAGGTATGTCGCTTTTGCTTTTCAGCTCTGCCTTGACCCCTTTCACATTTGCTGTGCAGTTCTTCTTTCCAGAGCACATTTGCAATTAGGGTAGGAAATTTTGGGGCCCTGTTAGGAGACTGCAAGCAGTTTTCACACAGAAATAAGCAAGACCAAGGGCAATGTTTTGGAGAAGAAATGTAGTTTATGAATATGAATGTTAGGGTTGCTGAGTAGAGAGGAATGAGGAGCCACTCTGGGAAGAGAAATCAGATCCTATCTTTGTCTAAAAACATTAATGCCCTGATTCTTACTACTAAACATAGAGCAGGATCCACAGGCATTCCATTACCCATAATTATAATGATCAAGCCTGTGTGGCTGCAGCTTAAAAGGATATTTTTATATTCTACTAAACATTCCCACAGTTGATGGGATACATTCTTCTTTATGTGTGAGCAACATTGTCCTTGAAGGTCAGTTGTGGTGTCAGGTGAAACCACGGATAAACCCTGTGTGTGTTCCCACCTAAGCACCTCACTAGAGAAGGGCAGAGGGCCATGGGGCCTTGCTGAAGAGCAAGCTCATCAAACAGCTTCATTTTCCTGCTCATACCATTCAAACCTGCAACTACTGTTTGTTTTATGATCTAGCAGGCATTTTGCCCACTTTGCGGCACGCAGCCTTCCCTCTGACACGGAGCTCATACAAGGCACTGCTCTTTCCCAGGGTGCTTAGGATTGCTGAAATTTGTCACATTTGTTATTCTGGCAGCTGGAAGAGAGAAACTCTACCATTTTGACTAATCTTCTGTACATCCTTCTCTGGATACTTCTTGTTGGCTTCCATAAACTTATACAGTTTATGATACTTTTTCTCTGTACGCCAGTGTCACAAATGCTAGCAGTCTAGGTCTGGTCTTCATTATTGTTTTGTTGCTTTTCCAAAATACAATTTTTCTTCTTGGCTCCATCACTTTCATGGTGACTTGCTCATATTTTGAATCCTAGGATTTTGCTTACTTTATGCTGGCAATGCTTCTTGTGGTTTGCTGCAAATTACAAATTATCAAAACAATATAGTATTTCAGAAAATTGTGTGGGAAGAACAGAGGGAAGAAAGGATTCTGTGTTTGTTTGTTTTAAAAAACCAGTCTCCTGCCTGCTTTTACTGTCTCACTCTTCCATCAGGCTGTCTCCCTAAACTTAAGGCGTTCTATTTTAAAAACCTTCCAATGACACAGGAGCAGGACTTAAGGAACTTGAGAAACTTGAGCTAATAATTTCCAACAGCAATTTGAAAATGTTATACTGTCAGCCTCACAGGACTCTCCTCATGTCAGCTCATGAGATCTCCTGCAGTGGGTGTGTACTAATGCCTTTCGTTTCACTGAGCTGCATGCCACAAAAATCCATCCTCTGCTGCCTGTTCTCTCCATGGCACCCATTCCCACTCACAAATCCCCAAGTGGAGGCCAGATTCATCTTCCAAACCTTGCAGACTAGATGCCCAGCTATGTAAACTGGCATCACACTTCTGACTCAGAATCATGAAAGACAAAAAATCCCTAATACTTTAAACCGAATCATCATGAAATATGGACAAGGACTCCGGGCTGGGTAAGATCTTTTGCCTTATGCCCTTAGACCATGATATGTAACTAAGTTCTGTGGCATCAATAAGCCATGAATGAACTGTCTGGTACTCTTTTGCAGCTATTTTAAGTTCCTTTTCCCCAAGGTCCCAGCCTGGTTTGCTCTGCCCAAGCCACCTGCTGGGAGGCTGTGTGCTCTGCAGCTTGTGGGCTTTGTGGGCTGTCACCCAGTGCTCCCTGTCAAGAGGACATCAGCATCTTCAGATCTAGTAAATAAAACTGAGGTCAAGCCTATAACATTTTCCACTGAGTAAAAATACATAAATGCTGGCACTGTGATTAAACTCTCTCTTTTCTCCGCTCCTCTGAGGGATTTATTGCTTGCACGCAAGCTTATCAGAATCGTAATTCATTCAGTTTTGCACCTATGTCTCCTAGTTCTTATCCAATTATTTCAGCTCTCTGGTTTTGTAAACTTTTATTTCTCAGGCTGTGCCCCTTCCCATCAGGAAATGTCTTCTGGGGTCAGATCTGAAAGCAATGCACTATGATTTAGCCTCATGCCTTCCATTAATGTCAGTGGGAATCAGGCTGTTAAACCTTGAACACTGTCTTTAAAATGTAACTCACAGTATTTGAGCTCTTGTGCATTTATAAGCATTTATTCTCGTGTCAGACACATGTGTCGTCAGACTGGCCAGTGAAAATGCTTTTTTTTCCTCCTTTTTTTTAATTGATCTAGCAGTGGAGATGAATGAAAGCCTGGGGGAGAGTGCAAATAAAAGGGTCAGACAAAGAAGGTTAATGCTTTCTGTACAATCTCATCACAGGACTTAGGAATGCTATGGCAGCCCTATGGAGGAGCTTACATGGTTTGGTCAGTAGTGTGCACAGGACAGCAGCAACACTGAGCTAATTAAATGAACACAAATTGCAGACAGCTTTCAGGATCAATAACTCGCCTGCTAGCTCATGTTTAAAACTGGTTTCATGTGCTCCCAGTACAGGCATCTCCATGCAAGACAAAGCAAAGGTGCTAACAAAACTGACTACTACTTCCTTATGTCTCTCCCCCTCTTCTGCACAGGGTTTGCGTGTGAAAATTTACGCAAAGCATTCAGTCGCTCTTAGTAATGTTTCTGTTATGATCAGCCTGCCTAGACATCCCGTCCCTCTGCCAGAGAAAACGGAATGAGGGGAAAATACTGAGTCAGAGAAATGTGTGAAAAGATTTACATGGTATTTGCTAGCATCCCAATAATCAGCTCTGTAATTGTGCATTTTATTAAAACCCCACATGTTTATTTGAGCTGCTGGAGTTGTTCCGCTTAATTAACAGAAGAGAGGAAGGCAAAACCTTGCCTTAAATTCACACATCCAGACCCAAATCCTGAAAATTCCTGTTCAACTGCTTAATTTTCTACACCTGAATAGCCCTTCAGGGGTCAGAGCTACTCAGTTATGTTGTTAGAGAGGTGTTCTACTGACAGATCCACACTGAATTTCCTGAAAGGTGCAGCTAAGTTTCTGACCTGGGATGCACTTGCCTCCACTTATTTCTGCAGCTTTGGAATGCTATGCAAACAGCACCTGTGGTCACAGGTGTGCTTGGAAAAAGCCAGGGAAAGTAAGTGGGATCATCCAGACAAGAAAATCTGTTCAGGGACCCACAGATTCTGTGGGGACACAGCATCCAGTGTTAAGGGAGAGGACTTAATGAGGAGCCTTGATCAGCTCCTCAGAAGTGTGGCAGAGCACCAGATGGTTGTGGTCCATGTGGATGGCAGTTCTTTAGGAAAGGAAAGGCATGGAGAAGGAAGAGTGGGAGAGAGGTCATGCAAGGTTCTAGAGGTGAAGCTGAAGCTCTGAGGTGCTGACAATCAGGATTTCTATGGAAGCTGTCTCTGAAATGAACCCACATCTGACAGGGAAAAGGAGGCAGAAAGACAGAACTTTTAATGCCTAATTAAGAAATAAGGTAAAAGAACAGGCATGTCTAGCCTAAGCGACATCAACATAACAGTCATCAGAATGGAAAGAGGATGGTAAGTGGGATTCTGTAATACCAAATATTCAGCATATAGCGTAAGCCATGCTAGAATCAATAAAATTAACAAACTGCCTTATCGGTAGAAAACATAAAATCTGTGGGGATTTAAGTTACAGAGCTAATATGGTATTACCATTATAGCAGGGGAAGAACATTGTGTATGATCCTGCCTCTGTTACCAGGACATTGACACCAGCTGAAGAATTCCAAGGGGGGAATTCCAAGATGCCAGAGAGGCAGGAAGGGCAGAAACGGACACCAGACTTCAATAATTTACATGCAGATGGTCCAGGTATTGTGCAAGAATATAATATGAAAGAGTCAATAACCATTGCATGGAGAAACTGCTTAAGGATATTGATCAGAAAACAGGCAATTATTGAGTTGGCTTGGAGGAGAAATTTATGTAAATGAAGAATTTTGTTTAAAAGAAACAATGTGACAACAAAGAAAATTAATTATTTCCTGAAGACATGAAGTCTGCTAAAGGATGCTGTGCTGAAAGCACAAGGCCAGTGCACATTATTCATCAAGTAGGCTTGAAAATGGGCAGTACATGGTAGCTTTGGAAATGGTGAGATAAGGGAGGTTATTAGAAGAATAACTGCAAATCCTTCAAACAGCTGAAGCTGGATCCAAATGAATAAATTAGAAACTAACAGACACTCTGGAAGATTACATGTACAATGACAATTTGACAGCCAAAAAGGGGTCTGATGAGTTTCTAGCAAAAGGAATCACAACTAGCAATAAATCTCTTTTTCCTGAACATCAGGATCAGGAAGCTTGCCAGAAAATCAGTGGAGCCCATTGATCACCAGAGTTTGAAGGAAGCACTCAGAGAAAATACAGCTATTAGAGAAACTAAAAGAATGCTTTAGATTGTCACATCAGGAACCATTTTGGAAAGGGGTGACTCTGTTAGCAAGTTTGTCTGAAATAGCTGTGCCCAGGAACCAAGTCTGGGAATGCTGAAACAAAATGTAGAGCAACAGGTTGCCAAGATCCAGGTGACATCACCCAGGAGTTTCAATGGACCTCAAGGACGAAATAACTCAATGACTGAGTAGCAGACTATATGCTTAAAACTCCCTGGATACCCAAGGAGTTGTTATCAAATATCAAATACCTGGCCAACATTTTTTAGCAAAGGTTCCAGGGAAGATGGGGGAGATGTGAGAAAGAACAGACCTGGAAGTCAGAAAACTTTACTGTAGGCAAATTAATAGAAAATGTAATGAAGAACAAAATTCTTTGACACTTTGATAAATCTGATTTGCTTGGAAAGAGTCTGCATGACCTTTTCCATTTTTACAGATTGGAGTTGTTTGACAAGATCAATGTACATATAGATAAGAGCAATTCAGTTGATACAGTCTACTTTGATATCTCAATGCTTTCATCAAACTTGTTTCTTGATTCCCCACTACACATTTTTGAGGGAGTCCAAAGACTTTCCTATCAAGAGAAATAAATCATTGCATAATAAAAAGATATTTATAAGATAATTAGCAGAGGAGGGGACTAGAGTAATTCTGCAGTGCAGTGTAGTGCAACAATTGCTGTCAGGGTGTTCATGAGCCTTGGAAAAGGCAGAGGGGAAAGTTTGGTGACAGCAGCAAAATATTTATATTGTTAAGGACAAGGGCTGACTTTAAGAGTAAGACTTTAGTACTTTAATGAGACTTAGTGACAAGACAATAGCATGGTAAATGTGATGCAAAATAGATAAAGGGATATGTAGGGGAGAAAAAGCAATCCTAGTTTCACAGCCAAAGTGCATGCTGTGAGATGACCATCAGCAGTCAGGAGCAAGATCTTGGGACCTATTTTGCAGATCTATGAATATGCCAGCTCAGCACTCAGTAGGGATCAAAAAACCAACCTTAAATAAAGCATTAGGGCACAGTAGGATAGGAATAATGAATAAAAGAAGGAAGAACATTGTGCTAGGGTGAAAATTCATGGCTCACCTATGTTATTATTAGTCTGTGAGGTTTGAGTCTTTTCATCTCAAAAATGGTACAGCAGAACCAAAGAAGGTTCAGTGTAAAGTAAAAAGTACAAGCAGCTTCAATATCTGATTAGATATAGAAAGCTTCAGTATAGGCAGTGACTTTACCAGGACAGAATATTCCAGTCTGCAAGAGAGACAATTCAGTGAAAGGAGTATACAGTGTGAAGAGTATGGTGAGGATGCCCACAAACAGTCACTGCCTGTCTTCCCCAATAAAGGGGATATGAGGAGCTGGAGGGGGGAGAGTGGTCTTAATACAAGCTACAAGTTGGACTAGACATTGAAAACACACAATTGGGAAAGCGTTTGGAAGCTAGTGAGTACAAAAAAACACATCTATCCCAGGAAGATCCTGCCAGACAATAGCTTAAAACTGTGAAAGTACAATTTTGGATATCTGGAGGAAATGCCAGGTATGTCCATTCTGCTGTTATTCTTCACTAGGCATCCTACAGAAAGATGATCCTGAGCTAGCTCAGTTTTTAGCTTGAGTGTGATCATTTGTGTGCTTTTGTGCAGCCAGCTACACACACATTTGGTGTTTATTCCCATCCTAGGCTGGGTGTTCCTGTGTGAGCACCCACACCAGCAGGACCAAGGCACCGCACACACATGCTCACACAGCTGCACCTCCATCCCTGTCCATGTCTCCCACAGCCATGCAGGAAGGATACAAACCAGAGGAGAGATGGGGCTCTGTTGGGCAAGCACAACTAAAAGAAGGGGGCAGCTGCTCTGTAGAGCTGCTGAAATGTCACAGCCTGCCTGGAGAACACTGCCTATGCCCTTCCCCACCTCTCCCTTCCCCAGCCCCCTGCCTGGTGCTGTGATCTGCAGGAAACTTCTCCAGGTGGGCAATGGCTTGGGGATCCCTCTCTCCTGCCAGCAGCTCACATTCCTAGGAGTGCAGGGCGGTCCTTCTCACCCAGGGACACCATGAATGCACCCAGGGGCTGCTGAGCCTGGAGGACAAACATGTAATAGGGCCCAGGAATAACATACTGTTGTCAAGTATGAAAAAACCTTTCCTTACAGCAAGCTGAACTGGCCTCACCCAGAGGCTGCTGGCAAGGATTAAACCTTGAAAACCAGCCCACTGGTCACAGCCCAATCCACAGGGTGCTCATCCCATCAGAAGATTTAAAACAGCAACAGATAATGTTTGCATACAGCCTTATGGTCCTTCAAGGGGCCCAGGCCAGCTATTCAAACCAACTGTTAGAAATTTTCTTTAGATATCTTGTTTTAAGGCCAGCTAGGCCAATCCCAGCCTTAGCCTTTTGAACCCACACCTTCCCACTGTGTTTCTCTTTGGGCTTATAGAGAGTGCAGTTTGAATATTTGAAGTTCTTTATTGGCAATATCTTATACCTCAATGAAACAACTCCTGAGGACATCAGAGCTCCACACCCTACAGAGAGTTTATTTAGAGCTTAAACTTAAATTGAGCCAAACCTTTCTCCCTCTTCTTTTTTTTTAAGGCATTATTCATATTTTAATGGAAACAGATACTGAAATGGGAATTTCCGTTCTTCATGGAAGAAAAAAGTAAGGCAAATCACATGGGAATGCCTGTTTGTATGAAACACTGAGCTTCATTTTCAGTCTCAAGTGGTTAAAACTAGTTAAGTGATTCAGATTAGCAGCTGTGCTTGGGGTGCTTATCTAAGTGACCTAAGCTTGGCAAGCTTTTGATGCTCCCTCATCAGTGACACTGCTTTGTGGTACTAAGGATGTAGCTCACAGATTTAATTAAACTGAAAAGTACTTTCATTTTTATGTTGGGGTTTTTCCTCCAAAAGGACAGAATCTTCTCATGGAAGAAACAAAACTGATGGCATCAAGGATTAGAATGGATCTAACATCAGTTGTTGACATTTTATGTCTACATCCTCCTAAAGTACCTGAAAAGAGTCTATGCCCAAAACTTCTCAGAGCAAGAAAATATTTGGCAGTTCTGTCTGTCAGGTGGACGGGCTTTTCCCCTCTTGCTAAGCAATACCTCTGTTCCAGAGCCCTGCAGCTGGTTGAACTGCAGCCTCTCTGAAGAGTGGATGAGAGGGCATAAATACTCTCCAGCAGTTGCAACATGGCTCTGAGCCCTGCAGAGAGAGTTTATTTCCACTAACTGTTGCCAAAAACCTCCCTCCTGTTAAAACACAACAGATGAATTCACAAATTCCAGATTTACGTTCCCTCACATTTGTGGGCAGGTGATCAGCTGCAATCATCCTGCAAAAGGCAAAATGATAACCGCTATGGCAGCCAGCTCCTGAGCTAAGCATCCTTGAACTCTCCTCTGTTTCAGCTTTCTCTTTTCATGCTAGTAATCAAGTGGGCTGGGTAAAAGACCTTGTGACAGCAGAACCAATTTCTGTGAGCCCACAGCAGCCTGCAATCCCTTCATGTCCAATGGATCAGCGGTGGAAGTTCACCTTTCTTCTTCCTAGATGCCTGGAGAGAGGGCAGAAGAGTTCCTGCTCTTCAGGTTGAAGACAGTCTCCTGGATTTCCTTAGCCAAGGAGAGACCAATGGATGCTGCTGGAAGTGGTGGTGGCATTAAAGGGTTTGTATTTTAACAGGTTGGGGTGTTTTTAATCAAAAGCTACATTTATTTTGTGAAGAAATATAAGCTCACAGTGGAAATGTGAAATATTTCATTAAACACGGAGAGTACAAACCCACAAAATAGTAATTTCTTTTTATTTTTTACTTGGTGGAAATGTTAAGATTTCTCATATAAAATAAAATTTAAAAACACACCAGATAGAATCCCTGTTCGGAATTTCAGTAAAAAATTGCTCCTTTCCTTCAGGTGATGGGGAAAACCTACAACTTTTAGCTCATGCAAATCTAACAGGTTGGATGTTGATCTGACTCTAACCTCCTGAGGTTTTTCTTTTCACAGTACACCTCCTTTATGTCTCTTCATAAAATGAGAAGGGAGAACTTCTCACTAACCATTTTTACATTTAAAAGCATGTTATAAACTTAGTAATGCCAAAATTTCCCTTCTCAAAGTTATGTTTTTCTTAAATCACTCTTTAGATTTAATGTTCCTTTCATTCCCCCTCCTTAGGAGTGCATTCATAGCTCTAAATTACTGGAAAGAAAATCGTTTTTCAGAGAGAAAAGTGTGTGCATTCTTCTCTTCCCCTGAATAGCAAAAACACAGCAGCATCTCAAAGTGCCAAGTCCTGCACTTGAGTCACAACAGCCCCAAGCAGTGCCACAGGCTGGGGGCAGGGAGGCTGGAAAATGCCCCAAGGAAATGGATCTGGGGGTGCTGGTGGCAGCAGCTGAACAAGAGCCAGGCTGTGCCCAGGTCGCCAAGGTGGCCAATGGCATCCTGGCCTGGATCAACCATGCTGTGGCCAGCAGGAGCAGGGCAGGGATTGTCCCCCTGTACTTGGTGCTGGTGAGATCACACCTTGAGTGCTGTGCCCAGCTCTGGGCCTTTCACTGCAAGAAAGACACTGAGGGGCTGGAGCTTGGCCAGAGAAGGGAAATGGAGCTGAGGAAGGGTCTGGAACACAGGCCTTACTTATGGGGAGCAGCTGCAGGAGGCTCAAGGGAGACCTTGTCACTCTCTACAATGACACAAGATGGGTGTAGCCAGGGGGGGATCAGCCTCTTCTCCAGGTAACAAGGGACAGGATGAGAGGAGATTACCTCAGGCTGTGCCAGTATCCATTACATTGGATATTAGGAAAAAATATTTTGTGGAAAGGTTTGTAGATTATTGGAACAGGCTATTCAGGAAGTGATGGAGTCACCATCCCTGGAAGTGTTCAAAGAACGTGCGGATATCACACCTGAGAACATCATTTAATGATTGGTGGGCATGGTGGTAATGCTAGGCTGATGGCTGGACTGAGTGATCTCAAAATTCTTTCTGAATTTTAATGATTCGATGATCTTCCAAGAGTTTCTCTTGTTTTTTCCCTTGGTGAAGCTCCTTCGTATTTCAGGCTTTTACTCCTGTTCTGCCAAACCAAGACAGAAAGCAGAAGTGATCCTGCCACTCATGGCTCTATTGGCTACAATCTCTGCTTGGGCTTTTCTTCCTTGGTGAGGCTCCTGGGTACTTTAGACTTTTTTCTTTTTTTTTGTTCCTTCCACCCAAAGGGCAACTTAGAAACATCAGCTTTCAGGCAAAAATCTTTGGCTAATAACTTGGGTGGGTTGATTTTTTCCTGTAAAATTCCACCTGCAAGGGGGTTAATTCAGGCATGATACAAACATTTTCATCAATCCTTTCTGTAAAAACTGAATTACTTTTACAGCCACACATATTGAATCACATTTTGAAAGAACTTGTGGTAGAAGGTTTATTTTATTGTTTTTTAGTTAAAATTCTTCCATAGAACATCAGCCATGGACAAACTAGGTGCCTGATCACTGCTTATTAGAAATGCAAGAGATTAGATAATGGGGTATCTGGAGAGGAAGAAAGTAGCTTAATTCAATTATTTTAATTATTTCAATTTCTTTCACCCCCACTTCTTATTGAATAGTTCCTGAATACAGGAAATGAAATTCTTATCTGGAAAGAATTAGCTTTCTACAACACCGATTTCCATACATCACTGGATATGTTGGCTCATTTTGCATTTATATCAGGAAAGGATCTGTGCTGTTCTGCCTCTGGAGCAAAATAGTCCTTCTGGATGCTGTATGAAGAGCAGCCCATGACCAGAAAGAGGAGTTTTTTCTCATCTGAAATGATCTTATCTGAAAGCCAGGGTTCTCTCAGATACTGAGTTCATTTGTGAGTCTGATTGGAGGAATCCAGTTAGAGGTAAAGATGTTCCCTTAGCTTTCATTCAGGTGTTTCATTTTAACCATGATGTCAATTAATTTGTGTTCATCATGCAACCAACATCTCCCTGAATTCAGAGTGCTCCAGGCAAACAAAAGATGCTGTCAAGGTCAGTGTAATTTTGCCATGTGGCAATAGTAGGCAAAGGTAAATTGCTTTCTCCTATTTCAATCTAAATGCTAAGTGCTCCAAGCACTAAAAATGTATGTCTTCTCTTCTACTGAGGGGTGCCAACCAGGATAACAGGCATGTTGCCCTTAGCCAAGGAGCAGCGACCCAGGAAAGGAGCTGGTGTGAATTCTTCCCCACAGTGGGTCTGACTCAGCAGTGCTCTAACTGTTCAACCCTCCTGTGAGCACTAAATTCAGCAACAGGTCTAAAATGCACTCAATGTTTACATTTCTCATGGTGAGAAGGGCCACAACTGTCTGGAATCAGTCTCTGTTGAATATCTTTGGATCATTGATATCCTTTCCCTATCATGTACCTAGGGAGAAATGCAAAAGTTAAATATTCCATTTACTCAACTTCTAACACTGAAAGCTGCTGGCAGCTTTGTTTGAGCTGTGGTACACACAAGAACATTCTGACATTCCCCCATTTGAGTTAATTGATTTTTTTAAAAGTCACTGAACACATGTAATGCAGTAGGAGCCAATAAAAATATCAATTTCATCAGCAGAACTAAGCACAGAACATAATAACAATTTAGAAGAGATGAATGAAACCAGGAACCATGAGAGAGAAATGCATAGATACAATATCTGTGAGTTTGCATACAGCTAAACACAGCTGAGGGGAAGATGTCAGTGCAGGGTGTACAAGGGGGAGGTGGGCTCCTTCACTGGCAGAAGCTGCTGCAGCAAGGGGAAGCTGGAAGATGCAGTGGTCTTATATGGGATTTCCAGCCAGAGGCCATAAATGTGCCTTCATGGGCACAGCAAAGGTGTAGAACAGCCTCGTAACACCAAACTTGTACATATTTCTAATCACATAGGAAAATGCATCAAGCCATGCAAAATTCTGCTTCTCTGGTACTAAACCCACATTAAAACTGAACATCTCTGCTTTGAGTAATGAACACGGGACACTGGTGCTGTTTCCTCACTTCCAGGATCCTCAGCTTCTGCTTCCCAAGCAGCCATGTCCCCTGGCAGTGCTGCTGTATTTTTCATTATGATATTCTGTACATGCAGCATTACAAAAAAATTTATCACTTTGTCCCTGAGGCTTTGGCTCTTCCCACGCTTTTATTTGCTCAATCTTTTTCTAAAACTAGTCTGGGCTTTCTATTCCTCTTCTCAGTTTCTTATTCCTTCCTCCATCCACTGACCCTCTTTTTAACAAGAACTGGGTTTTCTTTCTGTGACCCTTTCTATACCGTTTGAGTCAAGTCTCTCTCAGTCTGTTCTCAAAACATGAGGAGATATTTCCCCTATTTGAAACATAGAATGGTTTGGTTCAGAAGGGACCTTAAGGGTCACTTAGTTTCCAGCCACCAGCAAAGGGCAGCAACACCTTCCACAGACCAGGTTGCTCCAAGCCCCATCCAACCTGGCCTTGGACGCTTCCAGGGGTGGGGCATCCACAACTTCTCTGGGCAGCCTGTTCCAGTGCCTCACCAGCCTCACAGTAGAGAATTTCTTCCTAATATCTAATATCTTAATCTCCTAATCTAATCTAATCTCCTAATATCCACTTTCAGTTTAAAGCCATTCCCCCTTGTCCTTTCACTACAAGCCCTTGTAAAAAGTCCCTCTCCATCTCTCTTGTAGGCCCCCTTTAGGTACTGGAAGGTGCTGTAAGGTGTCCCCAGAGCTATCACTTCTCCAGGCTCAACAACCCCAATTGACAGATGAGGGGCTGAAGACTTGGGTGTTTAAATGCAGAAAAAGCTGAAGTCAATGAGGAGTTAACTGCCTCAGTTCCTTCATTGTCCTGGGTTGCAGTGGTTTCCTTCACATAGTGGGGTTCCTATTCTACATAAAATTTTGACTTGAGGAGATGACAGACTTTATGTGCTCCGGTATTTGGATAGACACTGCATACTGTGTTTCATCACCTACGTATGATTTTTTTGTTGTTCTTTCTGTATGTACACAGGAGGGAGTAAAAAACTGTATTTTCAATGGGTAGCAGTTGAAAGCAAGAAAAATATTTCATATCTGAGCAAAACAGACAGGAAGGTCCTGATGCTTAACAATAGATGCCCCCTGCATAGCTTAGATCTTGCCTTTCTTAGGCTTACAAAACTCTCTGTAAGTTTTGTGTGTGCAAACAAAAGAAATCTTCAAATGCAGCTGCACTGCATTAAATGGATTTTTCAGGATCCCAAGGGGCATTTTCCTCAGTAACAAATCATTACCCAGTTCTAGAAAACATTTGTGGGAGTAAGACTCAGCTCCTTAAATCTTGAGCATAAATAGGGTTCTTCCCAGGACTGGAATGCTGCTGAGGTTTTTTTTCCTCAGGAAGCCCTGGAGCCTGAGCAACCAAAAATTAGCAAGGATGGAAGCACTGAGTGCTCTGAAGGAGAAATGGGGAGAGGGAAGAAGATCTATTTTGGTGCTTCTATTCATTGAGCTCTCTCAGCCTGGACATGTGTTTGGGTGGGCCAAAGCGTGATAGACCACCTTCCATTGCCAAGGCTTCAGTATTTGCTGTCTGTCATTGGTGGGAGATATGACACCTACAAGCATTACAGTATTTTACACTGGAATATCTGTCCCCAAACCACTTTGTAACAAACCAAATCCTTTGCTAAATTTATTAGAACTTCTACTAAGAGCAGTGCAATTTCACTGAGTAAAAAGCCCTGATGGGATGAGTTGCTGAAGTTACTTGTTGCTTTAACAAATGCAGTGCCAGATGGGCTGAAGGAGGCCTCAGTGGAAGACTTCAGAAGAGACTCTGAGAAGTTGTTGGCATGTACAGTGATTACAAGGTGATGACATTTTCAGAACTGACCTTGTTTCTGCCACTTAAAAGGAATCCTCCCTGTGATAAAGAGACTTTTAGGAGATCTCTGTATCAGATAATGATGTTGTAATGGATATAGACATTGTCACATGCTGGGAGTGACTGATCTCACATGGCAATCAAGGCAATTGGGCTGCAAAACCATTCAGGTTGTCCTGAATTACTGCATTTGTACATTCCTCTCAATTTTGTGACTATTTAGTAGGAGGACAAGATGACCTGCCTCAGCTTGAGTGAGGGCCAGTGTCACAGTGCCAGTGGGGGCTGTGCTGAGCGGCCTCTCACCCTGGCAGGAGTGAGGGAGCTGCTTTTCCCCCAGCACCCTGCAAAGGGCACGGTCTCCACGTCAGTCTGAGCCTGACTCAGCTCCTGCTAACCGGGACTGGAGACAGGGTCACGGTGACACATCTATCCAATTACACAAAAACACAGCACAGAGTTCACTGGGCAACCTCTGCACCTGTGGCCAGGAAAAAGCAGCCAGGCAAAGGCACCTTGCAGCTTAACAACCTGCTGTACCCAGAGATGAATTGGGAACCTGAGCAAGGGCACACAGAGAGGCCATGGCCTTAATTTCTGCCACAGCCTCCCACCAGGCTGTGGTTGCAACCTTCACCCTCTCTGCACCTGACTTTCTAGCCATAAAAAAGGATAGTGCTTCTTCCCTACCTCCCAAGCATGTTGAGAGGATAAACACGTTGGAGAGATCAGAGCTGTGCAGACACTGTGGTGTTTGTGGGGAACAGTGGGAACAGCAGCACCAGAGATAGAAACCTGTGGGCAGAGATGTCTGTGTGTGTTATCCCGTGGGTTAGTCACTCACCCCATGTGTTCAGACTCGATAGACACAAACACACAAATTGAGCACAGCCTGGCTGGTTATCTGCCCCACACTGGCCCACACTGGCTTTTACAGACACAGTTGCATAACCTAGTTAGATAAGGCAGCTTCTCAGCTTTTTTTTTTTTTAACTATAACATGAAGTGAAGGAATAAAGTTCTCTTTGAATATTTTTGCTTTTCCCCCGTTTATAGATTTTCTATTCAAAACACAAGACTTGTTTATTTTTATAAAATAAATTATGTACTCCCTCTAGCGTCAGAAATTGTATATAGGCTTAAACCACGCTTGATCAAATGTTGCTATAAATGCTAAAATAAGGTGCAATTTCACTTCTACACATTTTAAGGTTAATAATTTACAGTGATGTGTAGAATTAACAACAGTCTTACCTGCTGCTGCTCTGCCTCCTCAGCACTGCAGCTATAGAAAAGAAATATATTATCAAACAGTGCAATAAAATAAGTACTTGTCTTATTCATAAAGCCAGGTCTCTGATTAAGGCCTTTAATTCCCTTTAATTCCAGTTCCAAACTACTGCTTTGGAAGGGAACATCAGAAAAGCCAAACTGTGTGACAGAAATGTGCCAAACGGGAGGGATAGAGTCAGGTGAAAATCCAGGGAAGGACTCCTGAAATCCCTCAGAGGAGCAAAAGGGAATCTCCTGAGTGCCCTGATGTCTATTATGATTTCATGTGCTTTCCCAGATCATATTTTACCACCATCTGTGGAGCTCAGGAGCAGAGGAACACGGGTCTTTAGGCTGTTGGAGAACCTGTGGCAGCTCCTTGGGGCAGTGAGTGCGCCAGGCTGAACACCTCAGCTGCACAAGGTGCTCACTGCCTCCCTGCTTCTGCCTCAAAGGGACAAGGGAAGTCATGGCTCAGGGGCCCCATGCTCTCCCTCACACCTTTTTCCAACCATCATTGCTAGAGTTCTTCCAAAAGGACTGGGGAAAGGTGTGTCTTCTGTTCCACAGAGGAGAGCACTCCTGCCTTCCAAAAGCGGCATGTTGACCAGGATATTGGATGTCCTCCATGGCCTTCTGCTCTGGTGCTGTTTTTAAATCATGGGTAGAAGTAACACCCTCTGTTTTCCACTAATTGGAAAAAATGAATGTCCCTGGCAGCTGGCCACCTGCAGAGACTCTGGTTTTCCTGCCAAGCAAGGTCACAGAAATGCAGAGCTTGGTAGGGTGAGCAGTGGCAGGTGAAAATGGAAAACACAGGATGGATTCCAAGTCCAGGGGAGGCTCAGTCCCTGTGTCTGGCCTGGGTGAGTGTTTTCATGCTGAGGTGCCTAAAGGCAGACACACAAACACTGAGGCCATGAGTTTGAATGTTGGCAGGTGCTGACCACTCACCAAACAAAGCTCCTTTCCTTCAGCCACCAAACCACTAATTATACACTTCTAGTTTTATCCACCCAGTTTTGTAAGAACTATGATTACTCTTCACCTAATCTTCCCTCTGAACATCCTGCCCAAGACTGGCAGGCTGTGGGCAGTGCAGGGGAGGCAGCAAGCATGCACAGTGTGACAACGGAGCTGCAGAGGGGAAGGGTGCGTGTAGCATCCACAGGCATTGACCTTGGCCCCAGACAGGTCTGGAGAAGGTCTGGGATCAGCATCTATCCAGATATCAGCAGCTTCAAACCTGGTTTTAGGGAAGTAAAAGAAAGTAGCAGACCTCAATGCTTCTGATTTCCTAGAAATACACAAAGCTGTGCCCCTAAAGTTGTGCCATGGCATGGTCAATCTTCTTACCAAAAATATACCAAGACTATGCTGTGCACCCCCAAATGTAGGGGTCAGATTATCATGTCTCCACTTGTTTGCTGCAGTCAGGTAACACACAGGGCCAGGCATCAGGCAGGGATCACCACCAGCTGTGGTCCACCACCCTGTTTGGTGACCTTCTGGTTCTCCATGGCTCAGCTGTTTTCTGCTTTTGATCACACCCATCCCTCTCAAAACATGATTAATTATTTAAAGCCATCAGTTATTGTACTGATTATGGGAATTTGTTGCCCAGAAAGCTGTGTGAACACCCTGGGGTCCCCACTCCTGCCCACCTGCAACCAAGTGATTACCCTCAGTAAGGACCTCACAATTCCTTCCTTTAAAAAGAGAAATAAAATGAGTGAACTTATTTGAAGTTATTGGTGCTTCTTTATAAATTGCCTAAAAATGTTCTTTCCCTGAAGGAGTGACCAAAGATTAATTTCTTTACAACAAACCTCAACTCATTTTCAGTCAGCCTTGGCCCAAAATTTTTCTCTCTTTCAGTGACTGCAAATATTTTTTCCAGTATTTCAAGATCCTGACACTGTAAGGACCCTGAGAAATTATGGGGAGGTGCACAGCTGTGGGCTGAAAGGCAATAAAGAGAAATTGCAAAAAGAGAGATTTGGCTTGGATGCAAGGATATTTTTTGTCACCACAATGATGCTCAAATACTAGAATATGTTGGGAAGAGCAGTTGTTGGAGATATGTCCAAACTCAGCTGGAAATGGTCACAAACAACCTAATCTTTTTGAACTTTCTTTGAGCAGGAGCTTCGATGAGATGACCTCCAAAAGTCTCTGAATAAAATGATGCTATCATTTTGGGATTGTATGCAATAAAATTGCATAGCCACCTTTCAGATATTATTGTGACTTCTGCCTCTTGCATGACAGCAGGAGCATTGACTGAACATTGTCAGGGCAAGAGGACATAGCCACAAGCTGCACCAGGGGCAGGCAGGTTGGACATCAGGTTGAGTTTCTTCACAGAATGAGCTGTTAAGCTTTGCAACTGACTTCCCAGGGAGGTGGTGGGGTCTCCATCCCTGGAGGTGCTCAAGAAATGATAGGATGTGGCAGCGCCTTGGTGTAGTTGACATGGTGAGGATTGGTTAAAGACTGGACTCGGTGATCTTGGAGGTGTTTTCTGATTTAAATGGTTCTGTGATTCTGCAAAGCAAAGATTCAGTGTGTTTGCCTATCCCAGCAGTGCCCAGCCTTTTACTTGTGTATTCTCTGATACGTGGAGCCATTATCCCGTCTCTGCTGAAAACAACTGTTCTGTCCCTGCCCCGCTAGAGGGTGCTTTAGCAATATAAATCTTAAATGCTTGATATAATGCTGATTACTGACATCATACTACCGAACTACTTTGCATATTGGAGACTGACAACTCTTTGAGACTCTCTGAAAAGCTTTGCAATAATGGATCTGGAATGCAGCATTTGTGCATGTGTGATAAGCACGCAAACAACACAAATAAATACACACACAAAATTTAGGGGTCATTTTTTAAAAGATAAGAAACTGGAAAAAGTCTTTGCAGTATTTCTTTCAATAGCAGCTGTCTTTTTTTCTCAGTCTGGTGGTACCTGGTACCTTGGGGAAGCACTCCACAGCTAGACATAAGAGACAGCCAATGCTCAGATAATTTGAGTTGGTGTTGGCAGGACTTGCAGTGTTGTTAACGTTTGTGATTTCACTGTGAGTGTCCTGATACTAAGGTGTTTTGCTTTTGTTACTGTTTTTAAAGGACAGCCCTTACAGCATCCTGTTTGCTTAGAAGGACTAACATTCCTTGGCACAAAAACTGAGGAAAATATAGCCCCTCTGAAACCATCATCAAAATCCTTGTGGACATCTGTGGAGCCATTGTTGGCAGACAGGCTTTAGCTGTGACTCTTAAATCTTCAAATTTAAGACAAGCACTAACAGGCCCCACCCTTAACTCTCCTGAAGATTACAGGTACACAGGAATGGAAGATGTTATCTTTTAGCTCTTGTCATAGGAGGAGTGGTTGTAGATGTCATGTATAATCTTGTCACATTATTAAAAATGTGATGGGTCACAGGCAGTCAGATTGTTGGTGATGCTTTTGCACCCAAGCTCTTTTACCTGCCATTATCTGCTCTCTTGCTGAAACTCAACAGAGACCTGACATTTATCATCAGGTAAATACGGAAAATGGTGGCTGGGGCATTGCTCAGGTTCACTCTACTGTAGCTTTTGAAATGCATGACAGCACAGTAATAAACCTGCAGGCAGTTTTATTGTGAGCTACAAATCTGTCACTTAGACCCATGAACAAAGCATTCTGCTATCAGTGGCTATCAGCACATGGTTGTCCTGGCTTCAAGAGGAAAAAGCCAACTGAAAATAGCATTACTTCTGGAGAAAATTTTATTTATTTATATATATATGTATTATGAGATATGGTGGAATGAATAAAATGAGTACTAGCCTTACCTTCACTTCTTATCTTCTTATTCAGAAGGAATGGCTGAGTTTCAATGCATCCAGATGAGACCTAAGAAAATTTCAGATGAGACCTAAGAGAATTCCTGTTGGAGTTCTCTGGTACATCTGGCTGTCCTGGAAGCCAATGCACTTATCTAGTGGTGGGCTAAAATAGTCTCTGTCTGCATTTCAGACAGACAAAAATGAGTCTCCCTGGCTGCATCTCTCCTTTTTTTCCTTGAAAACACTTCCTTGTGTGTTAGCACCTTGCCAAACTCCACCAGTAACACAGAGTTAAGTGTCCAGGCATTGGGTCAAGGCAGAAAGAGGGCGATGAAAATAGGAAGATAAAGGGCAATGTGTGGTGTGAGGGGGTTTACAACTCCCTCAGAAAGAGCCAAACTGATAATATAAAGAGAATGGGTTTCACAGGCATAAAAACCTGTTGCAGGGAAGTAAATCCTACTGGAAGCCTTAGAGGAAAATGAGCTTGCAAGGCTTGGCATCTCTTGCAGAAGCTACATGAAGGACAGAAGTGCAAACTCCATCCTGGCAGAGGAGGCTGTCAGACAGTCACAGACTAGCAGGGCCAGCCACAAGCTCTTCTCCATCCTCATAGAATGGAAGAAAGCTCCCAGAAACTCTCTGTCTATGTAGGGCAGACTGAAGGGATAATGTGCAGGGGCACAACCTGAAAAGCTTAGGAGCAAAACCAGATACAGCTCCCCTGGGACTCAGATAAACAGGGTGTATTAATGCTTTCGTAATATTGAAATTACTTAAGAGCCATCTAAACTTGTAATGGAGCAGGAAAATTATCTACTGCTTACATGGTGAAAAGCATCCTCAGTAGTCACTAAGGGTCACTTGGGACCATGTAGTTAATGTAGTTAGCACCAGCAGCTGAAAATGAAAAATCAGGCTACAGCAGGGAATGGGTAAAGGGACAGTGTTGGTGAAGGCTAGAGTTTCTCAGTCCTGCTGGCTCAGAAAGGTCAAACAGGGCTCCAGTCACACATTGTGTTGAGGAGAAATGGCTGGAGCCAGGTGAGGAATCCACTGTGCCCTGCCTGCCCCTCTCCCAGCTTGGAGCCAGGCACTCCTGCTGCTGTGATCCCAGGAAAGAAAAGCCTGGTTTTCAGTCTGATCCTAGTCCTGGGCTCAGCTCCCTGCTCAGCCAAGCCCAGGGGAGGGGTGGGAATGGGGCAGGACCTGTGGCTGTGGCCAGAATCTCTCTGGGAAGTCACTCTGCAATGCAAACTTTCAGGAGCCAGCCAGAGCAGCCTCAGAGCTGATAGAGAGCTTCAGGCAGCTTAGTTAAAACAAGAGATTTCATAGCAGAGAAAGGTTAATGCTGTTCCCACCACGGAAAAGAGGAGATATAGGGCCAAAAATATTACTGACTGGTCAGCTTCTCTTAATTTTCTCTCCCAAATCTGGAGGAAATATAAATTATTGACTAGTCAGCTTATCTTGGTTTCCTCTCCCAAATCTGGAGGGACTGATCAAGCAACTTGTAACCATAAAAAGGATATAAATGACAGCCAACATGTTCTGACAATAATAAGTCAAGGAAAGTTTATTTCCTCCTATGACAGAGAAACAATCCATGTGAATTGGAGAGGCTGTCCCTGCCACTGCTTGAGTACCTTCACTGTCACTACCCTCTCTTCACTGGCCTGTACAACAAACTCACAAACAAGTGAGTGAAATGTATCCTATCTTGAGGTGTTATCAGTGGTATATAACTGGCTGGGGAACCGACATTCAGGTAATAGCTACCCCTAGTTCACAATCAGCACAGAATGATGTATCAAGAAAGATCCCCCAAGGATCTGTCCCCCATCCAGTATTATTCAATATTTTCATTAATGACTTTGATGATGAATTAACAAGTAAACTTTATTAAATTTTCAAGCAACACCACTGCTGGAAAGGCTACAAGCATGAAGGAGGACAGAACCAGAATTTAAAACATTCTTGATAAATTAAGAAAATAGCCTGAAAGTAATAGGCAAAAATTCAACAAGGACACACAAAGTTCTACATTTATTTCTCTAAATGCAGGATGGAAAATATCTGGCTATGCAGCAGTAATGCAGAAAAACACCAAGCTTTACAGTGAATCACAGACTGATCATGAGTCAAAAGTATCACACAGCTGCAAACCAGGCAAACCTGGTGTACCTGAGCTAGGCTTCTGTCTCTGAGCCAGATGAAGAAATTTCTCTCTGTACTTGGTGGTAATAAGGGTCTGGCTTTTGTTAGCACTAGCTGTGAAAAACACTGGCCAAGTGGGGAGGGACTGAAGAGGAATGGAGAGAATAAAAAGCACTCTAGAAAGCAGGAGCTATGCTGTGAGAATGAGATTAAAGAAAATGGGACTGTTTAGTCCAGGGAAGGAAAGGTGAGAGGGAATTTATGCCAGTTCTCACATGCATAAAAGACAAAAACAAGGCATAAGTAAACTTTTTCCATGCCCATCCTGAGAAAGACAAGCAATAATGAGTTGAAATAAAAGGAATCTAGAAGGGGTATAAACTCTTTTCCCTGCCTATCCTGAGAAAAATAAGAAACAATGAGTTGGAATAAAAAGAATATAGACTGGGATAGAAACAAAAATAGTAAGGCAAGCAAAGACTTGAACAGATTGCTCAATGAGGATGTAGACAGTATTTGAAGGTTTTGAAGGATGATCTGGACACTCATCTATCAAGGACAGAACTAGTCTAGGTCACACTGCCTGGGGCAAAGTGCTCTCCTGCTCTTAAGGAAACATTATAAGTTCACCTTTCTAGGACTTTTGATTGGTGGTATGAAAGTTTTCAATGAAAAACGTTTGGCACATATAAGAATCTGTTTGAAACCTTATTATTAAAAAGCATTCATCACAAGCTTAAGAGAAGATACATTCACAATTTTAAGGGAAGATACATTGTTCTGCTCACATCACTATAAGAAGTATATTTTTTAAAAACCCAGAAAAAGAAAAACAACAACAACAAAAAAAACACAGACACAAAAAAAAAAAAAACAAAAAAAACCAAAAAAAACCAAAAAAAAAAACCAAAACAAAACAAAACCACAAAAAAACCCCAACGAATCCCACAAAAATCAAAACTCCATTATCCCAAAATATTGTACCTGGAAGTTGAGAACAGCTAATTTCAGTCCTACAGCCTGGGCAATACTGTGATCCTTACATGTCTCCCCATTACCCTGACACTTGTAGTTGTGCCACATCACAGAATCAAAGGAAGGTTTGGGTTGGAAGAGACCTTCAAGTCCATCTCGTTCCAACACCTCTGCAAAGGGTAGGGACTCCTTTCATAGACCAGGTTGCTCAGAGCCTGTCCAAGCTGGCCTGGAACGCTGCCAGGAATGGGGAAGTGAAAGCATCATGTAGCCATGCTTTGTCTCCATACTACATTAAAAACTTACACTTCATTAGACAAGTTTTGTTTTAGGATATGATTGTTTGATTGCCTCTGTTGAGCATCCTGGGACAGTTTAGATAGCATTTTATAAAAGGTGCTTTCTAGACCTGTTTGGGACAAAAACACATCAGAGTTCAATGCATGTCTACCCTAGTATTTACAATGTGTTTATACTAGCAATTCTGCCATAACTCGGCTGAATGTTTTTGACAGATTTTGGTGCAACCTGGGGCTTCTACTCTTCTCTGTTAATACTCAGCCAAAGACAGCAAAATCTGGAGACTTCCTCTGCTATTTCAAGAATCTCTTGCCAAGGAATATATTTGGGCAGTCACAATGCCTATATGCCATTCCTGGCAGCTCTGCAATTCCCCTGCTTGTGTAGGTAAGCCATTAGATTTTTGTAAACCTTTTGGCTAAGACTGAATAGTCAAGCCTGGTATTTCTGAGCTGTCCAAGACTCCAGGGAGCTTATAGGGGAAAAAAATCAATAAACTAAAATCAGAAACATGAAATATGTTTGCAGGAAGCAATCTCTTCATACAGGGTTTATCAATTGCCCTTCTGCAAGTCCCTGCTGACCACAGCACAGGGGTAAGCTGCAGGTAGGACATTTTTTTTAATATCCTGCCAATTTGGTGAACTTTAACTGTCAAGGAAAAATAGGGAGGTAACTGGAAGAGCAGAACTTCTAAACCTGTTGGAGAAGCATAACTTGCCTCTCCTCTTGAGAAGATGCTCATTTATCACTGTGCAAGTGTCACTTCCCAGGGTAGGTCTGGGGAAAAGAAATGTCAAACAAATCCTTTCATTAAAAGTGTCAGTATCTCTTTCCCTTAAACTACTTATCCTGTTTGAACAAAAAACTGAGGCAACCAGATTCTGCAACCAAGTCATAATTTCTCATGTGTAATTATTTATCATGACGCCATGGGTCCTGTCTTGCCTCTGGAAACAGAATAGGTTCTATCTGAGGTTATTTGAGATTCATAATGCAATCCCATCTCATCAGAACAAAGATCAACTCCCTGATAACACTGTTCCTATTTCTAATCAATAGCTTCTTTATTAAATTGATTTACTTTGACACATTCACTTAAGACATTTGCCTCCCAGTAACCAAGAAACTGCATTAGCCAAATTCTACCAACAGTGCAAAGCTCAATAAATTCCAAAACCAAGGGTGTGCCTGTTACTTCATTTCAACATGGTCTTGTGCATGAGCATCATGACACAGCACTTAATTACAAGGCCACATACCCTTTATTCCATGGTAGTGCTGGGCTACTTACTGCCCTGGATGGACATAGATCAATTAATAATTTTAAAAATTTTATTTGTCTCATTCACTATGTGGCTTCAGGCACATCTGTTGGATCCTAACCTGAATAAAAGTTTAACTTTTCTCATGAATTTTATACACATGCTTCCTTTTAATACTTTGGGGTTCAGTTCACCCTCCCATCTAAGTGCCAAAGTAGTCTGAGGAGCTGACTGTGGCTGAGGAAATGACCACAGCCTAAAGCCTTTTATTCTGTTGGCTGAGCCACAGCAGCACCTAATTTCTCTTGGGCTAAATAATTTCTTACACAAATAGATTACATTCTGATCCAGGTCAGCTGAAGTACTCATCTTATCTGTGGGAGGTCCTTAACACAAAGCAACTCAATCAAGTATGACAGAATCACTTTACCGGAGATCTTTTTATGGAGAAAAGCAAATGGGACTCCACAGGGACCTTTCAGGATGGGTTGGGTGGAAGGTGATGGAATTCACAGGTGCTTGGGGCAGACCTAAAGGAGCCCCTGGTGTATAGAAAGGCCTCTCCAAGGGCATCTGGGAGGAGGCAGATTAATTATCCCTGGCCTTTGGGACAGATGCTATAAGGCAAATGGGAGTAAGGGAATGGAGTATCTTTTAGCCTCTTTAACCAGAAATAATTCTAGAATAGAGCCAGACATTTTCAAAGGGGGAATTCATCTCTATCAGTGTCCTTTATCTTTCTGCACCCATTCCCGTACACCAGACTGCTGTCCTTATCCTCATTAGAAAGACTAGGTGTGCTGTAATTAGGCTCAGTCACAACTGAATACAGTAAGACCTAAATTAAAATAGAAGTAATTGCAGTTATTAGAGAAATCTCACTAAAAGCTTTTGTCTTGAACAAGATTTAAATCTAGATCTTCCACTCCTAAATGGAGAACTACACAGATACGTGTGGATCACAAGGGCCTCATTAATACAGTGATTACACCAGGGACCTTGAACATGTTTGCTGCAAACAGGATGGGGAGTAACAGTTTTCACTGTTATGCACTGTGAGAGCAGCCTTTCCACATGTAAGAGTGGAATTAATGGGACATTTTGTTTGATAAACAGCGCAACAGCATTGCAATATTTAAGCTATTGGTTACCATGTTTTATAGGAGTAAAAGTCGTGACCACTATTGATGGGTGAAGACAACAGCATATGTCATTATTTTACCTTTTGTGTAAAGAAAAAAGAGTAAGAAGCAATTGTTCAGCATAATTGTTGCATTTGGTTGTTGTTTCTATGCCTGTCAGATAACAGTTAGCAGGACTATTAAAGTGCATTAGCTCTCTGCTGGTGTTTAATGACAAACAGACATGGTCCATATTCATCAAGCAATTATTTATACCACGACCTTTTATAGAGCTGTGAATTACCCTTAAGACTTTTGCAGTGAGTGATATTTTTAATAAACTGTTAATTTTGCTCCATAAGTTGTTCATATTTTTAAGCTGGGAAACTAAAAACTGTGAAATTAAACCCACATTGCAAGCTGTGAAAATAGGATCTATGAGACTAGGACACAATTTCAGGTCATTCTAATGTAATAAAAGCGCATCACGACAGCAGAAATTAAGGAGAGCTGCAGATATTAATATCTGCACAATTGACTTTTATGAGAATAAATGGAAGTGACCTGCCAAGGTAAAGAATGTACACAGATTTCTTCAATGCTGCCACTGGGACAGGCTCAGAAATGGCATCTGTATCACTCACCCTCAGATCTTCAGCTGCATCAACTCTGTGAGACACCTTCATCCCTCATGGCAGCTCTGTCAGCTCCTTGCCATCAGGATGGGGCTGACACACACTCTCAAGTTCCCTTGTGTTAGCAACACAATTTTCTGCAATTAAAAAAAAAAGGAAATTTGGGGGTTCAGGCCACGCACTTCACAATAGGGCCAAATGGTTTCTGATGCCAGAGGAGGCACTGTCTCAGAGAGGAGCAGGTGCTCAGGGTGCACCTGGCTCCTGCCACAGCATTCATGTCCTAAATCAGAAACTTCCTTAGGCTTCGTTCAGTTCTGCCAAGGGCCCTGATTTTCCAGGTATTTCGCAAACTAATGTTGCAGACAGGCATCTGGAGAGCTTATCATGAGGGTGTTTGAGCCTAATTTCCCACATTAAGCTGCCTAAATGGTTTAAGGAGAAAAAATCTGGTCCTAAATGACCTTGAATAACTTTTCCTCATTTTCAGAACTGATGGAGGCTCTGCAGACTCTGTCCACCAGACTGCAGAGTCATCTCCTTCCACCTGGCTTTCCCCAGGATCCTCACTAGAAAGCACCACCAACATCCTCCCAACCCATTGCCATGAAGAGCCATAGATATCCAAACCCCAGGAGCAGGGTGGATCAAACCAGGTGCTGTTGAGACTCAAATAGCCTCTGGCTTCTAAAGCTGGAGCCACAGAGAGGAATCATAGAATCATTGAGGTTGGAAAAGATCTCCAAGATAATCAAGTCCAACCTCCAACCAAATACCACCATGCTCACTAAACCATATTGACAATGCCACTACTTGTTTTTTGAACATTGTTGGGGATGGTGATTCCATGATGGGGACTGACACTGACCATTGTATCATGATGGGTGATTCTCTTAAACATATTTCTTCCTAAATACAATCTCCTGCTGGTAGATGTGGGATCTCAGCATCTCAGTCCTGAGGTGCCGAGCCACCGAGACCACCCTTGGGGGGCTCGGGAGTCCTGGAATGTTGCCAGAAGTGTCTGGTGGCTGGACTTTGACCCTACACAGGAGACGACACCTGTATGAGGATAGGAGGACTTCACCGGGGTGAATGGTGAAGGGATTAGTTAATTAGAGGGTGAGACACAGGGTTTAGGATTTATGTACAGGGGGGTTTAGAGAAGTAAGATGGAGGAATTGGGGCGTGTCCTGTCCTTCTTCTTCTTCTTCTTCTCCTCCATCTTCTATGGTGATGGTGGCACTTTAGGATTGGTCATTACTAAAAGTGCACCGGGCAATAAGAATAAATGGTATTGGGGAAAAATGATAAATATTGTACACGTAACAATGGGTATAAAGATAGGTGGCTGTCCGGAGGACAGCACAGTGTGCTCATGGCTGACTGCTGAGCAGACCTCTGTCGGGCCGAAAGAAAATCTTTTAGATAAACAATTAATAAACATAAAAACCGAAAGAAGAACTGAAGCCTCTTCTCGTTCTTTGATACGCGGGCTGCCCCAAGGCCACTCCGGGCCTTTCCAGGCCCTTCAAACAGCTGAAAACCGGACAGGTAGATGGTTGGGTAGCATGTAAATATAATCAGAAACTGAGCACTTATTATTTGGCCAAATGGATCTTCTACTAACAAATTCCTAACTTTTTCCACCAGGAACCAAACCCAGAAGAATAAGACAACATTTCTCCAGGGTTACCATCTTTATTGCTACCTTCCAGCACAAAGCAATTTTTCAGGAATAAGGAACAACTTCCAAAAATAGAGTTCAGAATAGAAATACTGATTTTACAGTTTTGAACAAGAACATTATAATTCGCATTTCTCATGAATGTTTTATAGCTCGACGATTCTCTGTTCCTCAGCAATGTACACCACCAGAAATCTTACCTCATTATGTGCTTTCTAAATGGATTTTCCTCTTCTTCTCTATGTAGTATTGACTCATATCATGTGACTGACTTAGCAAAATACTTCAAGAATTGATGCCATCTATAAAAATGTAGGTTATATTCACTCAGGAAAAACTAATTTCTCTTGTTACCTGTCACCTTGTGGCCATCCAAACTCCAGGCTAAGAATCTTCAACATTTCAACAGTGCAAGGGCACTGGAGCTGCCTGGGTGTTGAGCTGAAATAACAAATTAATTTTGAAGCCTATAGCTCCTTTTGACGATGCCCTCTGACCCCCAAAAGATACAGCAAAAAGTAGGGCTCCTATTTTACCTTGCTTGGTGCCATCTAACACCCTGGGAAGGGATGGAAGGTCATGCTTCACCCTGTGCAGAAAGTGCCACATCAGCCAAAGCCTAAGCACATTTTATCTATATGCACAAAGCAGCGTTCAGGGAGAAAGGCAACTGAAGCAAAGCACCTATTCCAACCTCTCTAGCTCACATAATCATTTCAAATGGCATTTATTGTCGAGAAGATGCTGGCAGAGTTAGCACTGACTGTTTCATTGCTAGCAATGCACAACTCTGAAAATAATGATTTGGAAATGTGGTGTGGGGTTTTTTTTCCAGTACTCACCAGGAAAAAATTAGAGTAGCACTATAAAAGCTGCAAAACCAGGCTGTTATGTTTTCTAGCTGTCCACAGAGAAAAGTAAAAATCATCTTTTTTTTTTAGAAAAGTGCTTTTGTACAATCTTGCAGTATCTCACAATCTAATTATGTTTCAAATCCCATCTCCCAAGAAAGTACCAATAAGATCTTAAAGAGACCATGGTACAGATCATATTTCTCTCACGAAGAAAAATCCTAATGTGCTTTCAAGGCTGTGGTGCTTCTAGTTTTTGGAAATAAATGGAACAATTACAGCACATGGTGTTTTGGTGGTGGGTACTCAGGAAAGATTGATACTTTTGCCTTACATTTAACACAGTGGTATGTACTCCACTTGCTTAAGAACACAGTAATACTGCTGAATGCAATTGGTTTGTTATCCCTTCTTGATATATGGGATTAAATGACAAAGAGGGAAAAGATTTCTCACTTTGAAACACCTCAGGTGGATGAAGAAGTATCAGCAATATTTTGTAAATTCAGGAACTGATATTATATCTCTGTAATAGAGCCTTCATGGCCTTCCTGGTGGCATTTTTCAGACTGTTGATAGTAGGTGTTTGTGGACACAAAAGGGAAGGTCCATCTCCTTAGAGTGATGTGACTTTCCAGGAATACTTCCTAATTTTTTAGGCAATTGCCATGTAATTTTTACACCAATTAATCAGTTACTGGGTAAGATAGCTGATTTAGCAGAACAATCTTGATAGCCTGTTTCAGATAATTTATCAGATAACAAAACTTAAGGTCATCTGGAGTGGATTGCCATATAGGTGCTCACTTTGGTTTTTCACAGCTCTAGAAAGGACTTTTAGTGCTGGCTGAGAGTCCAACATGCAGCAAAGACCCGCACACCTGACTTATGGAAGGGAGGCACTAATGCTCTCCTAGGGATTTCAGGAGAGGGTAAGGAGGATATTAGTCATAAACAAGTGATTTCTTTAGAAAGGGATTTCCACAGGTCATTGGATTAAGCCTCCATTTGAAGCAAGAGTTCTTTGATGGGACTGCTCAAAACCTTGTCCAGTCACACTCTGAATATCTCCAGGAGTGATTTCACAGTCTCTTTGGGTAGCTTGTTCCAGAGTTTGGCTATCCTCATGAGAAAATGTTTTCTTCCTATTATCCAAAGGAAATATTTCTTGCTGCAACCATGTGTCCCTCTCCTATCCCTGTGTACTTCTGAGAAGAGTCACAGCAGAGTCTGAAAGAGACATAATTGAAAGACTACTTTGAAATAAAGATTATTTCTGATAAGATGCCTGGATAGGTAAATGGTAGCAGGCATTTTGAAAGCCAAGAGATAAAAATTTCCCTGAATGGTCAGGAAAAACAGAGATAATGTCAGTTCTGAGCTGAGCCAGTAAGAAGATTCATGGTTCTAAGTCCACTAGGCATTGCTACCCTTCAGTCTATTCTGGCATTAAAAATAATCATCGTCATAGAACTTCACTCTTTTTCTCTGAGGTGCAAGAAGCTGAGTTTTATTGTAGTGAAGGCCTGCACAAAGTTCCCTTTCAGCCAAACCAGGCTCACCTGAGAGAAATTGCTGAGTCTAAAAAGAACAGATGATAGATTGATTTCAGGGCAAGAAAGATAGAAGGACTATTTTAGCCAGCCTCTGGCAATGGGGACTAAAATCCAGTTCTATGAAATGCTGGAGCATCTTTCTGGATGGAAGTGAACACACTTCTCTCAAGGGGAATGCATGTAGGAGGAGAGTGAGATTGAGGCGAAAATTCATAATTTGTTTTTTCTCTTTGGGGTGCCAGCAAAGGAGGATGATTAGATAGAAGTCCTCCTTAGATCATCTCTCTCCTGGATGCTGCTCTGTTTGCCAGCATAGACTGAAACCAAGGACATAGCTACAGTATTTCACAGAGTCACAGAATCTGTCAGGGTGGAAAGAGTTTCCCAAACCATTGAGACCAACCTTTGACCAATCACCATCTTCTCAAGTAGACTTGGCACTAAATGCCACATGGAAGTTATTTCTTGAACATATCCAGGGATAGTGACTCCACCACCTCCTTGGGCAGACCATTCCAGTGTTTAACAACCCTTTCCTTGGAGAAATTCTTCCTGATGTCCGACTTGCCTCTCCCCTGGCACTACCTGAGGCCATGTCCTTTTGTCCTTTGAAGAAAAGGATTGCCTGAAGAAAAGGCTGATCCCCAGCCAGCTACAGCCTGCTTTCAAAAGAGAGCAATAAGGTCTCCTCTGGGCCTCCTATTCTCCAGGCTGAACACTCACAGCTCCCTCAGCTGCTCTTTATTTGACTTACCCTCCAGACTCTTCACCACAACACACACATGTGATTCTGAATTCCTCTCAGTGCTTGGGAAGAAGATGCCAAGAAACCCAGCAATGCCTTCAGCCTCAGGTGTTTTGTGCATTTCCAGCCTCCCAGGCCTGAGTAGGATTGCCCCATCAGTGCCAGCCATGAAACCTGGCACAGAGGCCCCTGCCACAGAGGTGCTCAAGGTGCTGGGAGCAGAAACAGAGCCTGCAGGAAACCTGGCAGAAGTTTTGGGTAGGGAACCTTGCACATGCTGTGCCATTGCTAGTGTCAGTGGGAATAAGAGTGATCAGCATGGCCTTGATTGTGATCAGACAGAACTCTAGTAGCAGTGTAAGAAGAGAAAAATCCATTCCCTAGAGGCATCCAAATATTTGGTGTCACTTTAGGATTAATGGCTGTAATTGCCAGGAACAAAGAGCTAAACATAACCATGGTCTCTTTCATGGAGACTTCATATCTCCCACTGCTACCCATAAATGTGGGAAGAAAAAGGCTGCCCTGCAGGATCATGGATAGCTCTAGGTTTCTGTCCTGACTTTAAAGCTAGTTCTGGCTTTCATCAGAGGATGAGCATTTCCATAGCATGAATTGAAAGACATCCAATAACCTCTGACTTCTGTAGTCCCATGATGAGTTCTTTGAAGTGTTTTGGCTATTATAAGACATCTTGAAAGAAATTCTGTCCATCAGTGCTTGAAAAGAATTTAACCCTTAAAACTGGCTGAGCTGTGAAGTTACTCTCATAAAGGCCATTGCAAAAGAAATTGTGACCTTGAAGGCTGAAGAATCCTAAGAACATTTTACTGACAATAGACTCAGAAGTGTAGCAGAAGAAAACAGGGGGGACAAACCTTTTTATTCTGTGTAAATATCTAAGAACAGAGACACCTATGCCTCTCCACACATTAAACAGCACCAGGCATACTCTGCTTTATGTACTCCCAAACAGATCATGAGAGGTAGGAATGGAGCCAGCTTTATGGATAGTGTGAGAACAACAGAAAAATAACCTGCTCTTTAGTGATTGTTACTGAAGGCACAGGAATCTCACACATCTCACAGCAGGAATATAGCTCTGGTTTATCTCTTAAAAGTGGAGCTGCTTAAGCCAATACTGGAAATATCTTTCTTCTGAGGTATTTTTCTCTGTGGAAATTGCCAGTGAATAGGCTGGTTGCCTCCAAATTTCTTCCTGGTTTGAAGTATTTGAATTACTTATAAAACCTTTGCTGGCAGGATTGATTCTTGTAGCCAGATTCAGCTTCTGGACTGAGCTGGGAGATCCCTCATCCAGTGCACAGCTGTGTGTGCAAGACTCAAAGGGGTTGTTACCCTATTTTGGAGTGACCAAAACCACCTGAATTTTAAGGAGGAGTAAAGAAGGCCAGCCTTTGAGCACCAACCACCTGCTAGAGGGCAGAAATACCCCTGACAGATTGGCACCCAAAGTTGTGTTTGTCCTGAAGGCTTGTCTCCCCAGGACATGGTGAGCCTTGTACAGCAACCATTGGATCAGCTGTCATTGCTGGCCAGGCAGAGCCCGTGTAAGAGATAACAAGTGCTCAGCATTCATCAGACATCATCAGTAGCACAGCTTGAGAAATGACAGACTCTACATACTGTATGAAGTTGCAAAAATTACATGTGCATTTTAAATCCTGTTGAGAAAATTATCATTTGTGTTGACTGGATATTTTTCAAGAAGAAAATGAGGCAGTCCTGTGACCAAGCACCAGGTAAAACATTTCATAAAATCTTAAATGTACTGTGCATTGCTGGCTCTGTGCCTGTACAGGAAGAAGAAACAAAACAGTCAAAGCAGAATTATAGAATTTATAGATTAATTAATTTTGTATGAAGGATTGCTATATTAAACATACATAATTTGAGCAATCTGGTCTACTGTGTGGTATCCCTGCCCTTGGCAGGGACTGTTGGAATTAGATGACATCTTTAAGAAACCTTCCAGCCCTAACCATTCTAGGATTCCATGACTTCAAAAATCAGCCCTGGGAGAAAAGAAGTAGTACTACATCTATAAATTTATATATAAATGTCATGGCTTAAGTAGAGAATCATATAATCAATACAGAATGACCTGAGGCACTCAGATATGCCTCACAAATGTCAACTCTCACAAAATCTCTGTGATACAGAGAAAAACACTCTCATCTCCCTTTTATTGGGGGGGCAATTGAAGTTTCCAGAGTCAGAGGTCAGGAATCTCTTTCCTGATAATCAGATCTTTGATCACCCTGACCAATGAAGAGAGAGGTAGCTCTAAATTAGGAGTTGGTCTTTAAGTGAAAAGAGCTTTCAGTGATCATGCTCTTTATTGAAGCGACTCGTTTAACTTCTTAATTACGCCTTGTGAGTATCAGCCTGTAAAGCTTTTCAAAGTGATAGGAGCATGGTGGTATTACAAACAGGAAAATAGTTTTTCCTGTCTCTAATAGTCATTATTTTTTACTTCCACAAAAAGCAGCTTTCTTTAGTTTTTCTCCTTTTTTTTTTCATAACCATGCTCCTTATCACAGAAGGATTCGGGCTGGAAAGGACAAGGAAAAGTGATGCTTCTCAAAGGCTTTTCCTTGCACAGCTCTTTGGAAAGGGATCCTGTAATGACAGTGGAAGGGCTTACCCCAGTGTCCCTTTAGATGCAGTATGACCCACTCCGTAGTGCAAATACTCAGCAAAGGGACAAGGAATTGTTCCAATGTGTAATTGTAGTGGGAGTACAGAATTCTGAACTTCGAGTTTCACCTAAACCATGTTCAGAGCGTAGGTTTTAAGACTAACAAAAACAAACAAACAAAAAACCCAAACAAAAAAACCCCAAAAACCCAAACAAATAAAAAAGACGGAAGGAGCATTAATTTGCAGCACGAAAGAGCCTTCCCATAATTTTCAATAAAACACAAAATGTCTTAGTTGCAGGGATGCTTACAAAGCTAGGAGTGCAACAAGAATATAAAATGGAATTGGAGTTATCTTACTCTCTTCAATAATAAAGAGGCTCAGCCTGGGCATAAAATTACTGCACTGCCCTGTCCCCCTTTTACAAAGCCCAGCTTTGACACTGTTTGCATGAGAGTGGTTTATTTCATTTTTTATTCCTACTTTTTGAAACACGTTTTCCCTACAAAGTACCAAGGACTCTGCATTAGAAACTGAAGCTCCCAGAAGACAAGGAGATCACAAACAGAGCAATACCTCCACAAATACATTTAATTCCTGTAAAAGGCAATGGATTTGATAGGTTTTGTGGGTTAAGAAACAAACAAGCATTCATAATCTGTGTATTGTAAATCATACTGCTTTCTAAAGGCTTGATCCAAAATTCACGGACATCATTGAAGTCTTTTCACCAGATCGGTCCAGCTTGGAAATCAAGACTGTTATTATTCCTAAAATAATACGAATAATTTGAAATAACTAAAATGAGTAATCTAAAATAATTATGAATAATTTGAAAATCATGAGAAAAATTAGGCATAATATAAGTATTTCAATTACTATATTTTCTTAGGAATAGTGTAATTATTCCTAATATAATAGATCTCCTAAAAAAGATTTTAATTTTTATATATACTTATATATATATATATAAAGATATATCTCCCAAAGTAAGCTGGTGTCTAGAATAATTAATCAAAGCTACATGTAACCAGCCATAAACCTCTTTAAATCCTTCTCAGCCTTAGGAATTCTTCCTCAGTGGTGCAAATTATGGCCTGTTCTGGGGTAATTTTGTGGTTCACCAACTCATTTCATTTAGGCAATTCAACAGCCATCAAAAACAGCAACATTTGAATGAAGCACATAATCCTCAAGTGAAAAGCAACACATGCCATTTTCAACCTCCTTAGCCATCTGGCCTCTCATCACCAGATTATTTTTAATATTCACAGACCACAGTCATAAAAACTGCTTGGGGAATAGAGCAAAAGATTATTAATTATCATGACCTGAACTACTTTTTTTCTACATGGAGGACACTGATTGTTTAATTAACATTTTGCTTGATTGTTCTGAAAGGCTGGAGGGATTATTATCTGGACTTAATTACCAGTATTTCATAAAGCACTACGTACTCCAATCAGAAATGTTTACAAATTGATGAGCTTTTTCTGGTGTAAAAGTTCGTTACTCCTAATTAGACGTCCCTTGAAAAAGAACACCAAAACAAAGCTTAGGATGGTTAATGACACAGTAGGTACATATCAGGATTGATACAATTGCCTCTCTAAAGCTGGAATGATGGAGCAGTGTCCTACTCCTCTGCATCCAGCAGGCACAGGGAATGCTCCATCAGCTGTGTAGCCAGGATCAAAGTGTGTTCACATGCACACCTGTGTGTGTGTGCATGTGTGTGTGTGAGTGTTTGTGAGTGTGTGTGAGTGTGTGTGTGAGTGTGTGTGTGAGTGTGTGTGTGAGTGTGTGTGTGAGTGTGAGTGCAGACCCCGTGTGCTGCAGAGCTCCAGGTGTGCACCACAAACCCCACAGGGCTGCAGGAACCACAGGTCAGGGGTGCAGTGTTGTTCTAAGAGGGCCCTGGGGGAAATGCCCAAGGCTGGACCTGAGCCAGGAGTGATTGCCATGGACAAAGCAGGGGTCACAGGGAGGGCAAGGAAGGGAAGAGTAGGATGCAGTAACTCAGGGAAAAGCCATGGCACAGAGGCTGCAGAGGGCTTTCCTTTCCTTACAGTATCTATTGCAATAAAGACAGCCACGATACACAGAGCACCATCATACAATTTCAGAAAGCTTCAACCCATACAGAGTAACACCATACCACATGACAGGACTTCAGGTATCTGCCCACACAGAGCAACATAACATCACTTCAGAAGCCTGCAAGCAGCTGCCCTTCTTGTTCTTTAGCCCAACCTTTTATACCCCTCATGTTCATGCATTGCACCTTTGTGCCTTCTGCTCCCTCTGGTGATGGGTCAAGTGCCCCTGGGCACTCCATGGCTCATTGCTTTCCATGCTGCTCACCTGCTTCTCACAGCTGTAACCATTAGGGATGAGGCTCAGCTGCAGCCCCACTCCCAATTACCACAAACTGTGCCTACACTTTCCTAAGTACCCCTGCTGTCCTGGTCAGCATGTTGAACTCAACCAAGATCTCACCTATAGTACCTGAGCTGGTTTCAGGACAGGGCCTGTGCACTGGGATCACCTCCCTCTGCCAGAGCTCCCCAGAGCTGCAGAGCAGCAGGCAGCAGCTCTACTCAAAACAAGCCCTGTGAACCCAGGGGGAGTTTCTTCTGCTCCAGACTCCTCTGTCTCCTGGAGGGCTCCAGTTTCTCCTTCGGATCTGTCCCTTGCACCTTGTCCTCTAGGCCATGTCCAGGAGAGGTGACCTGCCCTGTGCAGAGGGTGCCTGCTGCACAGACAGCAGCCTCCATCCTTGGGACACTCCCTGAATCCTTGCTGGATGGGGACAGGGCACACCTGGAGGTGCTGCACAGCTCTGGGGGGCTCTCAGAAAGAGAGGGGACAGGGTCACAACTAGGGCACAGTATCTTCAGAGGGGCAGATGAGAGCAAAGGGGACAAGCCACAGCAGCCAGTGGCAGCCATGATCAGAGAAGGCAGCAGCCCATGGGATGGGCTCCAGCAGCCTGTGCTGGGCTGCCCGGGAGGTGCATGGGTTCAGATCATCGTGGGGAGCACAGCTACCATGGACACACGTACCTGCCAGCCAAGAGCTCGCTGCCTGCACACTTGCATCCAAGTAAGGTCCCAGGAGCCTGGTGACAAAGTCTGTAAGTGGAGCTGCCTGTCCCTGACAGCCGTCACACCCACGCCATGGGTCCCTGATGCTGCCAGCTGCTCCTCTCTGTGCTCCTGGAGCTCAGCAGCCCCTCAGTCCCTGCAGACTCTGCACACAGCCCCTCATTGCCCAGGCTCTGGCACACCTCGGGCTGTGCCCTGCTCTCCAGAGAGGGATGGGGAGAAGGCTGTCATCACCCATCTCTTCCAAAATACTGCTGGTAATTTTAGGATTGAGGGGAGCCTGCAGGAGGCAAATCTCAAGTCAGATGTGTCTCTTAATGAACTCTTCAGTGGCTTTAGTAAGGCACTTCTGGGAAGAACTGATTAGACATAGTAACTCAATTTCAAATACTAAGATTAGACAATGATCTAAAGATAGCTATAGTTACATGGCTCTGTGGCATATCAAAGTTAAGTAAGGCAGAAAGGATATTTTTGTTCAAAATCAATATTATGACAAAGAGGTTAACCATACAGAGACTGACAAAAAAAGAACCTGTACAGCCCTAGGATGCAGCAAAGGGGTTGGTAATCAGATTCCCTTCAGGGAGAAGGGAACAAAGTGATTAAATGATCTTTGAAAATATTAAGATCTATAGTCTGACTTTCTAGAATAATGTGATTAATACTTTTTCCTATTTATTATGAAAATCCTCTTTGTCTCCCCCTCCCCCCAAAAAAACCTAGATACTCAATTATTCAAAGCTGAAGGGAAGGAGGGAAGGAGGGAAGGAGGGAAGGAGGGAAGGAAGGAAGGAAGGAAGGAAGGAAGGAAGGAAGGAAGGAAGGAAGGAAGGAAGGAAGGAAGGAAGGAAGGAAGGAAGGAAGGAAGGAAGGAAGGAAGGAAGGAAGGAAGGAAGGAAGGAAGGAAGGAAGGAAGGAAGGAAGGAAGGAAGGAAGGAAGGATTTGTGAAGTGCTGCTGAAAGCAGGCCATGGGTGCAGACTTTAATTAGCTTTTCTCCAGAATTGCTGAATATCCTCCCCATTTCTCTCTGCTGTCAGACAAAACCTCCTCTCTTGCACCTGGGGGGGGGGGGAAGGCAGCAGTTGACTGGTTATGCTAAAGCAAGAAAGAAAATAAGCAAGGTTGCAAGACCAAACAGAAGCAAAAATAAATGCCCCTGAAATGTCAATAAAATAATATTTACATGCATGTAAAGTGTGTGTGTGCCTGGGTACAGACTCAGGTGTGTGTGTAGCAAGTGCTTGGGCACCTGTACATACACACACACACAGAGCGCAGCCAATCAGTACTGGATGCAACATTCTCATGCCACAGGGTGTTACACAGTTCTATATTTGGTCAAGTTATGTGATGCCCGTAAATCTCACAATTTCCCTTATCACAATTTAGGAAATACAGCTTCCTCCAAAATGAGATTTCTGTGTTTGTGAACACTCTTTCTGGTAGTGTGACTAATGGTTTTAGAGCATAAATAAGCCAGGTTTTCTTCTTATTATACTATGAGCGATATGTGGTCATCTGTGTTTCCAGCCTTCTGGCTTGGTTTCATCTTATTTTTGTTCACTCTAGTGGAAGGAATATATATTCATACATGCATATAATCCCCTCTTCACTAAGGGTTTTTGATACCTGTTTACTGGAATGTTAAGGGTAAGTTATCAAGCTTAATTTCTTAGAGCCATTCCATTGTTTTCAGACGACTGTACCTCTGATAGCCTGGGCTGCTGCAAATCCCTTTCTTGTCTTTTTTCAGGGGGTGTTTTTTGTGTTTGTGTTTGGGTTTTTATTTGTTTTTGTTTTGTTTTGGGGTTTTTGTTTGTTTTTTATTGCTGTTTTTGTTCTTGTTTTGCTTTGTTATGTTGGTTGGTTGTTTTACAGTTTTGTTTGGGTTTGGTTTGTGGTTTTTTTGTTTTGTTTTGGAGTTATTTTATTTGCTTGTTTGGAGTTTTGGGGGGAAGGGTGGGGCTTCTTTGTGGAAAATTTGTACAGCTTAACAAGGACAAATTCTCATTAACAAACGAGAATAATAACAAACATAAATACAACAAAATAACAAACATAAATAAAACAAAATAACAAACACAGCAAGGAGTGACTGTTTACAGGCAGCTGAACAGTACCTCAATGGGAAGCACCTCTGCTCATACCTATGCAAGGAGGCTGCTGAGTTTTCCATGTGCATAAGCACACAGCCAGAGCATTGCTGCAGGGGGTCTGAGACACTGCAAACCCACACCCTGCCTTAGCTCACTGCAGCATGCTCCTCTGTCCCTCCCTTGCCACGAGATTTAGCTCAAACAGCACAAACTGGGGGAAGCAGCTTGCCCCAGCCCTGCCAGGGACACTGGGGAACCCGCTCTGCAGAGATGCTGAGGTTCTTGATTGTGATATCAACGCACACCCAGATTTCAGGAGATAGAATTAGTGATTTGTGGATATATCTGATAGAAATCGTGATGATTTAGGTTAAGGTCAGCTGTTCATGATGGGAAATAAGAGTGCTTTAAATAAAAAGGAGACTGTCTACTGGGAGGACTGCAGTAGGGTAACTACATCAGACCCAAATCACACATGGAGGCTTAACTGAGTGAAACTGAGCTGTAAAGACAGTGCTGGGCTGTGATTCACACTTCTTTTATTAAAAAAAAAAAAAAGCATTTTTGTTTGATACTTCAATTTTCTTCTCTTCTTATTTGTTTCTTCCATCTTCCTATTTTTCCTTCCTTTGCACCATTTTCCCCACAGTAGCTCACTGACAGAAGTGCTGTGCTAATTATCTAATAAAAATCTGGCAGAAAGTCAATCACACTCAATGTATGACATTTAGAAAAAAAATTCTGAATTATGATTGAAAAGTCAGGAATCTGGTTATCCCAATAACAATAAAATAGCAGACTTCTTTTGTTAACACTCTCGTCTTCAGGAGGGAGTGGGAAAGGACGTGAGGGTGATTTGAGTAACTGCAATTATCCAAATATATTTATAAAAGACAGATCTTTTTTTCCCCACCACCCACCTGTAAGACAGCATATCTTGAGCTCAGCTTGTCAGTACCCAAAGAGTCACTGCTGACAGTGCAGATTACACCTGTGGAACCCAGAACTAAAATCACTGGTGTAACTCGCTACTAGGTACCTGGTGACAGCCCCATGTTTCCAGGTAGCTTCTGTGCCACGATGCGCACCAGGGGGAAGGTGGAGCTTGCTCCAGAAAACATTGCCCACTCAGGTATTCCATCACAGATTGTTATTTGTACTTGCAGAATGCTTCAAGCACAAACACATCTCAAACAGGCCCAAAGGATGTGTTCAAATGAGCCATCACATCTTCCCGGTGCTAAGCAGGTTTTCTGTCCACATCCAGCTCCAGGTGAACCTGAGCGCAGGGCTTCCCCAAAAGAACCCTGTTTGGATTCCAGTCAGAGAAGTGTGAACCCTCTGAAATGCTTATCCCACCACACCTGGCAAAACATGGCCCCAGACAGCAAGAAGGCAGTTTTGCAGTCAGTGGAAATACATGGGATGCTCATGGATGCTGATGGTCCACCCAGTGCAGTGGAGGGGCTTCCCTCTTTGCTTATGGCACAGCTCTAGCACTGGGAATGACAGAAACTTCTCTTCAAAGTGTAGAGCTGTGAAGAAAATGTCAGAAGAAGACAGCTCAGTGACCACATTTTTCAATCTTAACTTGCAAGTGAAAAGAAACATTAATTGTCTGTTTATGTCATCTCCTCCCACAGCTGACTGATGCAGAATACAGCTTGAGGTGGCATTAAAATGTAAGGTGGGTGTTATAATTTGCCTGAAGAACTTTGGCAGTTTTTAGGTTTTGTTCCAGAAATTATCTGAACATTGCCATTCTATCAATGTCCTTGTAAGTCACCTACACCCTCTGCCATTCAGTATGGGAGCATACAGCCCCATGGCCTACAGGCATTTCCAGCAATGCCAGTACTTAGTACATCATGTTCACTGTCTTGCATTAAAAGCATACCAGAGGTGTGTAAGTATCAGCCTGGTACTCTGTAAACCTCAGAGCCAAGTTCTGCCCCAGGTTCACCAATGTCTTGCACCCCCACCCCACTTTCTTCTCTGTGGGAGTTGTGCATCAGCAGGGATGCCCAGGATGCACAGGCTGGTGCCCTCCACGCCTTGCTGGAAGTAGATCTCCAAACTCCTATTTAAAAACACAGAAACTTGCTTGATATTCCTTAAACTCTCATGTTTCTGGCCTCTTGGCTTAACCTCATTAGCAGGAACACAGCATCTCGCTGCTTTTTTGGCCCAGCACTGATGGGTACTTTGCAGCCTCAAAACAGCTCTTCTAAAGCCCAGGGATGACCCTGCCTCTCCTGCAGCACTCAGATGCCCCAGATGAGTGCCCCAAAGCTGTCCATGCCACGGTGAGTGAGAAAGGTCCAAAAGAGCAGCTTGAAGCAAACCAAATGCAAGAGTGATCTTTTCCTGCCCATGAATCACCAGTGCTGCCAGTGCTCACACAAAGGAAACAGCTGCAGCCACAAATCAGGCAACTTAATAGGTCATTGCACTCTCCAAGTATTTCCCTTTGAGCTTTTCTCTGAACAATACAGAAAAAATGTCTGATCACATTCTCTTCATTAAGGAGCAAGTGGGTAAATCTGCCAAAATATGCCATCCACTCCCTGGTCGGTGAGGGGTAATATCCAGATCCTGCTAGCATCACTTACAGTGATGTCACCACCAAAACTGTCCAGCTTTGTGAACTGGCTGTTTTTTACAGGCTGACAGCAAGTAATGGGGAGGCTGCAAAAATCCTACCTCATGCAAGCATAGAAACATAGAGCTAATTATCTCAGTGGCAATAGAAACACCACGGTGTACCCAGAAAGGGGGGAGTGTTTTGCCCTGAGAATCACCTGGGGTGGCCCAGGGCAGCACTGACTGGTGGTGCTGTGCCAGCTGAACTGGCACTGATGGCTTGCATCTATTGTGCCTACCCTGAAGCTGTGTAAAATTTACTTTTGGCTCCCTGCTAGGCAGCCTTTCACCATTTCACTGCTGGGCTGGGAGCCATATTGGCTTTGACAGTTCCCTGGCAAGCAAGCCACAGGACTGAGGTCTCTCTTGAAGCAATTCCTACTCCAGGAAATGTCACACTGTCTCCTTGTTTAATAGGATCATCGAATGTTTTGGGTTGAAAGGGACTTTAAAGGTCATCTACTTCCAATTCCCCCTGCCATGGGCTGGGATCCCTTCCATTGGATCAGGCTGCTCCAAGCCCCATCCAGCCCAGCCTTGAATACTCCACAGCTTCTCTGGGCAAGCTGTTCCAGTGCCTCACCACCCTCATGGTGAAGAATTCCTTCCTTATATCTAATCCAAATCCAAATTCAGTGTAAAGCCATTCCCCCTTGTTGTCCCATCCCCATGTGCCCTTGTAAAAAGTCCCTTTCCAGCTCTGACATAAGCCCCTGCTCAGTACTGGAAGGTGCTCTGTGTCTCCCCAGAGCCTTCTCTTCCTGCCTCAGCCTGCCCTCATGGCTCCAGCCCCCTGACCATCCTCATGGGCTCCTCTGGACTTGCTCCAGCACATCCATGTCCTCCTGGTGCCGGGGCCCCCAGAGCAGCACACAACACTCCATGTGGGCTTTCATGAGAATGGAGCAGAGGGGCAGAATCACCTCCCATGCCCAGCTGGTCACCCAGCTTTTGATGCAGCCCAGGACACATCTGGCTCTCTGGGCTGCCAGTGCACATCAGTGGCTTGTGTTGAGCTTATTGTCCACCAAGAGACCCAAGTCAATTTCCCCAGAGCTGATCTTGATGCATACCCATACTTACCCAGGCTGTACCCATGCTTGGGATTTCCCCAGCCCAGGTGAGGAACCCGTTTCTTGGTCTCGTTGGATTTTGTGAGGTTTGTTTAGCACAAGCCCAACTCTCAAGCCTGTCCAGGTCTCACTGTATTTCATCTCTTCCCTCCAGAAAGCTGGCTGCTCCACACAGCTCAGTGTCATCAGCAAACTTGCTGAAGGTGCCTCACACTCACTGTCCCTGTTGCTGACAAAGGTCTTGAACAGTGACAGTCCCTAAGGACTTGTCCCCATGCTCCTCTGAAATCTTCCTTCTTCTGCAGCCCCTGGGGGATCAGGCCAACCAGGGATTGGGGAGTGAAACAGAAATTTCCATCCCTATCCATACACACTCTCCTCTGCCCGCTTGTGCCCCTCACACTCCCATTTGTGCTCAGGACCCCTCAGGGCAGAGGAGCTCTTTCCTCCACTGGGCAAGGAGCAGTTTTGGGGCACTGAGCAGAGCAGCGTCGCAGACAACTTTTATAAAAAATCCTTTCTTTAGGATTTTTTCCTCCTGAGAAGCTGAGAGGCCTCAGGAACAAAATGTAAACAATGCTGCTGTAGAATGCAACAGGTGGGTCTGTGATTGGCCCATCTTGGATGTTTATAATCAATGGCCAATCACAGCCCAGCTAGCTCGGCTCTCTGTCTGAGCCACAAACCTTTGTTCTTCATTTCTTTCTATTCTTAGCTTAGCCAGCCTTCTGAGAACCTTCTCTTCTATTCTTTTAGTATAGTTTTAATGTAATATATATAATAAAATAATAAATCAAGCCTACTGAAATATGGAGTCAGATACTCATCTCTTCCCTCATCCTAAGACGCCTGTGACCACTGTCACAGAGCAGCATCAGCCTTTGGTCAAAGCAGAAGTGTGTTGAGCTGCCATATTAAAAGTGTACAAGAAGAAAACATCAATGTGTAACTAAAATTCAAGTCCATAATTTCTAAGACTGGGAGTCCTAAGAGGTTCTTCCCAAGAAAACCGAAATTCACTGCATGTCAGGGGGAGTTTTTTAAATCCAAGTCTCAGGTATCCTGTTATTGAAACCTTTAGGTTGCAAATAACAACCTAAGCATCTCCACAGCATGCACTGCAGTTTTACACCCATTATGGTCCAGCAGAATGCTGAATATTTGAGGGCATGTAAAGTTATTATAAAGTGGCTTTTTTATGCTATTATGCCTGTCTTTCTTCATCATTCCCTGTGCCATTTATATTATAACCTGGAAAGAGGCCAGTTTTATGCTTTATATGCTTGTCCTCAGCTGTACTTTTTAAACCAGCAGTTACTAGAGCAGAGATGGAAAAATGCCAGATTTTTTATACACAGAATCCCCAGTATTAATGAAACTGCTTACCTTGACAGAGGTAGAAATTGCCACAATGACACCTACAAATGGTCAGCTGGCTTTAGTTCTATGTCTTTAATAGCAGTCTATGCTGGATGGATTAAGAAAAAGGCATAGAAAGCCTGAGATGTGCCAATATATTTTCCTCTAGTCTATTTACTGAAAGATCCCACTAGGGCTTTGGTTTTTTGTTTTGTTGGTGGTTTTTATGTTTTTTTTTTGTTCAAAATTATTTTAGTAAGCACACAGTAACATAACAAACAACAACAACCAAAAAACCCCACAAAAATCCCATTATTTTGCGTGAGATCTTAGCACACAGCCCAGCCATATGGGATCCACAGAAGAAGGAAATGCTCTTTTCTGAGGACACCTACTGATTATCTGGGGTGTTGCTGTGCTTTCCAGTACAGCTTTTCTGGTGATGTTTACTTCTGCTCTGTGGGTGAGGATAGTCCAAATAAATCCAGGGACCAAGATGTGAGCACAGTTGAATAAGATGTGAGCAGCTGGTATTACTGACAAACCCCTGGGACTCAGCAGCACTCCCAGTTTGGATGTCTGGACTTGGCCAGCTGAGCCATTCTGGTGAGGTAAAAACTGTGTGCAGTTTTGTCTCATGTGCTCTCATAGATTTGAGAAAAAAAAAAAAAAAGTCTGGGGTCATTTCTTTATAGCTGAGCAAACCCATACACAGGGAAGGGAGAAAGCAGAATAGAAACAGCTGTCTTCCAACTCAGCACCCCAAAATCATAAATCACCTCCCTTTTCCCTCTTTCCCTATTCACTATGTAGAAATAAAACCCAAGAGATTTCAGCAAGTAGCAGAATAGGTCCTTTTGCAAGCCTCTCCTGCCTGAGCATCCAGGCATGTTTCTGTTTCCTTCACATGCAGCTAGAAATATCCCTGCTGAGAAAGGAAAATGAAACAACTAATGAACTGCTGATGTTTTTCTGTTCCCATGATTTTCATAAATCCAGATGAACACAGAAGCAGGTGTTATCTGGGCACTGGTGCCCAAATCAAAGTTCAGGGAAGGACAAAGAAGAAGAGGGAAAAGGGCAGGGAAGAGGGGCTGATGCCTTTTGCTGTCCCTGCCAGTGACTTGGCAGCCACTTGAGGATTAAACCCAAGTTCACATTTAGTCTCACTTCATTGCTAATAGTTGCTGACTCTCTTTCAATGAAATATTCTCCTTTTGAGTTTACACAGCCAAAAAAATGTGTGTTCCCCAAAAATCACAGGGCATAATAATTTCCTAGAATAATTTTTTACCTGCCACTAATCTCCAGAGGTGTTCTGCTCACAAGGTTTCCACAGCCAGCACAGCTGCTGGCAGAGATGGGCCATGTGCTGCACTAAAGCTCAGAGCACCTTTGCTGGCCCCCAACACAGCCTTCACTCTGAATTTCAAAGTTGCTAGCAATCTGCATTAATCAAAGTTATCCCTGTACCTTTGTAGTGCCTTAAATTTGCAATTCCCACAGGGAGACTGAGCCAAAACCTTGCTAAAACAGTGAGGTGTTCACCTTAAATTGATCCAGCCTGAGAGTGAGCTGATTCTCTGCTGAGGCTGGCAACCATCACAACCCAGCATCCACCTTATCTCACCATAGTGAAAAGAGGAAAACACAAATTCCTAATTGCTGCTTGATATACACACAGATCACCCTTCACCCAAGATTTCTGCTAAAATCTTCTAAACTACTTTAAAAAAAATCAAATTGGTTTAATTCGATGTAAATTTATTAATTTCTGATATTTCCAAATGTCAATTTTCTATCTGATTTCGCTTTTCCTCGCATTATATAATTAGATTACCTAATGGGAATTGTCAAAACACTGCAACTTTGACAGAGATGTCTGAGCAGAGCTCTCAAGAAAGAGGTACAGCTTGGAGAAGGGGTTATAACACCAGGGAAAAGCTTACCCTATTGCACTTTATGTAGATTAAGGTACTTTGAGTTTAAAATAACATGGCTTTAGCACAGAAACCTATGTGACTGGCAAAACCAACCCCCCTTACTTTTAAGAAATGTTAAAAGAGGTAAAAAAATGAAAGAGAAATACACAGTTTTCCATATGAAAACTGCTTTCTTTGTTGGCAAGCGTGTTGAACAGGGACAGCAGAGTGCTGGATAAATGCAGTCAATGCCTGTAAGCCAGAGTTGCTTGGATAATAGCTATCCAGCTGGTAAAGAAATGAGAAACATCCATCTAAGGCACCTTAACTACATTTTAAACTAGAAATATACCTGTAGACCCTCAGGTGCACTTGAAGAGGAAGAGCTTGTAATTTTGCACATTTGGTTGTTCTGCTGCAGGGTAGCAGACATTTCTCTGTACAACTTGGCCTGGGGACAGCCAATGTCCCTTTGAAAGCTTTGAAGTTTGGGGTAGGTTCTTTATGAAATGCTACCGAGGACAAAAACAGTGTTAGCAGTCTAAGGAGAGAGGAGGATGACATGGTGATATCAATCAACTGAATGCTTGGAGTAAGAAAAAGGAACATGCTTAAGAAAATTTAAATATGGCAGCACACTGTCTCAGCCCATTCCCTTGACAGAACATTAGGCTGAGCCTCTTTTTTGTTGCAAGTGGTTTTCAGGAGGGTTGGGCTTGTTGGTTTTTTTAAAGAAGATGGTAAATCAGACCTGATATATCAAATGAAAAATTATTTCTTCCCACTTGAATGGAGCTTATTATTAATTCCCCAGGTCTGACTCACAGAGCAGGAAATACATTTTAATCCTCTCGGGCTGTTGTGACGGTCACGACGAGCGCGGAAGCGCAGACGCGCTGACGTGTGCCGAGCTGTGGTGGGCCTGGGTACCACCGTCAGTGCCTGTGGAGAAATGTAACCTGCACTGCTGGCTAAGACAGATAAGGCAGCCAATTTAACATGTGGTTTTAAGCAGCTCTAAATGCATTTCATCTTTTAAAGGCAGATTTAAGTTAAGGCCCTGGTGTAGCAACACAAAACTCCACGTCAATAATTTTCTGATTGCTGATTTGAAACAACTGCTGAAGCAAACAAATGATGTCAAAGTTTAAATGTTTCAAATGTGAATGCAAGTCAATATTTCTGATTGATCTGATTATTTAACTCCACCTTCTTAGAAAAAGCTGACCATAACAAAATGTGTTTGAACCTCTGTACTATTATTATACAATTGATAAAATTTATTTCCTGGTTTAGGTGACTTAGTTAGAATCCTCTTTCAAGGCTTATAATGCAACTGAACACGTACTGGAGCAATTGTTTAAAATTATAAATCTTTGCCATTACTGATGGAATAGGATTTGCAAAAAGGTGTGTGGAAAAACAGCATTTTCAGCTGACTTCAGTGGGGGTGATAGCTGAACCAGAGTAATCATCCAAAACATGGCAGAGTGAATGAATGGGTATAGTCAAGAAAATCATCCCTGGCAGAATAGTGTGCATCATAAATGCAGAATAACTTCAAATTGCAATCCTTTTCTTCCATATAAAAGAAAGTGAAACAAAAACAGAACGGAATAAAAAGATGCTTTTCAAAGAAAAGGAAGCTTGAAAATGGGAAGAAATTCTTTACTGTGAGGGTGGTGAGGCCCTGGAACAGATTGCCCAGAGAAGTTGTGGAAGACCCATTCCTGTCAACGTTCAAGGCCAGGCTGAATGGGGTTCTGAGCTACCTGGTCTAGTGGAAGGAGTCCCTGCCTATGGCAGGGAGTTGGAACTAGGGGATTTTTAAGTACCTAAACCATTCTATGATTCTATGAAAACACAACATAAGAACTTGTGGGAAAACCGTGTAAGATCTATTAAGGAGCCTCTCACCTATTTAGCACGCAGTCTTTTAAACCCTCATTCATAATTGATACAAACATATTTATTTGACAAAGCACATTTCACACTCTTGTACCTCTGGGAGAGGCTGCCAATCTACACTTTACTGGGAAAGTTACTGTGGGAAGCTTGTTTCAGCTGTGTTCAGTTTTAGCCGCCATCAGCTCTGTCTGCAAGGGCACCTCATGGCTCTCCTGCTCCCATCAGTTCTGCTTCTTCAAAGGTGGAATGACTCCAGATGCATTTCCGTAGAACTTACACACCTTGAGACGTGCACTTGGCAGCCCACAGCCCAGGACCCTCCACTGAATGCACAGGAAAATGAGATAAAGGAAAGTCTGGAATCTTCTGAGCTGGGTGTTCATTACAGGCAGGTGGGAGCTGCTTGTAGCTAAATATAGCTTGGAAAGTCTCTGGGCCTGGCAAGGACTGGGTCATTAGAGAAAAGCAAATAACTTAGATAAGGGAGAGCTTGGCAAACACACATATTAACTGGAAACAAGATAATGTTACACTACTGGTTTTATAGCACATTCTTAATTGCTGTAATCCAAGAGTCTACAAGGGCAAGGCTGCAGGTGCAGTAGAACCCCTATAACTTACTAATAATTTTATTTATAAGCCCGAGTTTCCTCCTACTTTCCCTCTTTGCACATAGATGGAATATCTCTGTAGTCTAGTTTTGTTTTTTTTTATTATGGTCTTACAGACTGGAGCACAATGACCCCCATATCCGGAGTCTCCAGGTGCTGCTGTAATACAGATAAATAAATGACTGATAACAATGCAGCCAGATAAATAAAATACACCAACTTGACATGAATTGCTGCATGAGTTAGGCAATTTCCACTCAGTAGCACTTTCTTACTCAGGGTACTAACTCACCAAAACAAAGCAAGAGTAATTTTTTTTCATTACTGTATGTTATATTATGTTTAGTTTGTATTTAGTTTTCTACCTTTACTGAAATCCATCTGGAAAATTTTTGTTTCCTTTACTGAACTCGGTGCTTGTCACACCTGGAATACTGTGTTGAATTCTGGTCCCTGCTGTACAAGAAAAGATGTGGACAGGCGGGAGAGGTCCAGAGAAAGGCCACAAAGATGATCAAATGACTGGGCAACCTGACATGAGGAAAGGCTGAAACAAAAGGGTTGATTTACGCTTGACAAAAGGCAGCTTTGGAGGACCTTATCACCATGTTCCAGTAAAATGTGGCTAATAAGCGGGAGACTCCCTTTTTACCAGCAGTCTCAAGAAAGGGGCGAAGGATAATGGGTACAAGATACTCTTGGGGAGATTCTAATTGGACACAAGAGGAGAAATTTTCACAATAACAATCAGCCACTCATTTTTTACAAGCAGAAGAATCCCCATAGGCAGTGGGGGATTCCCCAATGTTGGACATTTATGAAATTCAGCTGGACAGGCTGATGGACCATCTTGTCTATACATGCTTTTACCAAGAAAGGTTTGATCAGGTGATCCTTGAAGTTTCCTTCCAACGTGGTACTCCATGATTTTGTGATTGATTCTGCTGAATTTTTTAATGTTTGTTGACTTTTCGTGGCTAATGGTAATAACACAAGGGTGGCAATGGGAAAAAAGGTCCAGTGTTGGATTTACACAGGCACCCCTGAAGGTCACGTGGCCAGGCAAGACGTGTAATCCCATGGGAAACACAGAGCAATGGTCAGTTCAGCTTTAAAATACCCTTCCACATATGCCAGGTGCTCCTGGGCACCACACCCTAAGCACCAAGGTGAGGGGCCAGCAGAGCACCAGAAGGTGGCACAAACCACTATGGAAAACTCTTGATCCCGCACCTGAAACTTGGTATTAATTTGCCAGCTACCAGGTGAATCCCACCTCACCCCAACACAATGCCATGTGATGGAGGGTCTTTTGGCACAGAGAATTTCAGGGCTGAAAGTAGTGCAGTGGGCTAGGTTTGTAGGGATGGAGAAAGAAGAAGATAGAGAGAATTTCTTGTCCAGGAAGACAAGATAGGTGGGATTATCTATATCTCTTCTTTGGTTAAATCAAAGTTGGGCATAACTGTGATGTATTTCACGGAAATTGCTGAAGGTAAAGGTGGACAGTCTTTTGAATGTTTGACACTAATTTACGTACATTTCTTGTGCTTTCAAACCCACAATAAATAAAGGAGAAAATATTATTACCTACTTTCATGGTTATCACTTCTTGTTTTTCCTGGCGCTTCCTCAGATTCTAACATAAATTGCAGCCTTTGTTTTAGAAACAAGGTACTATTTCTCATGGTTAGAGAGAAAAAGATGAAAAACTTAACCCTGAAGTCAAAATGCAGGAGTTACGCCAAAGAAAACTGGTATTTATCTTCACTTCACAGCTCATTTTTTAAGTCTATCCTCTGATTTGTAGAGCTGATACAGTATTTTCAGTGTCCTGGCCTGTCAAGAGTGGTATATGAAGTACACGAGTAAGCTAAGAACTAAGCACACTGGAATTCTATGGCAATGTTGTGTTTGCCCCACAACAGAGAACAGAGGAAGATTTTAGAACAGAAATAATATTGCAGAGTGTGTAAATAAATATTGTGTGAATGCTTTGCCTTGCTTCTGTCTTTGAGAGCTCATCAGGTAATAGCTTTTCTATACAGATGAGGGTTCTTGACGTTCAGGAAAACTCAGGTAATTGAGTGGAACAACTCAGCACAAGTGTTTAGCGTGCACTAACTCTTTGACTCTCCTTTTCTCCCCTAAGGTACATTTGTAATGACAGCACAAGCAATATAAGATTAGTTTATAATTTTTATCATTACTGATATTGCAATTTACATGGTCATTAGTATATATAAATACTAAAAATTAGCAGGAATTAAAGCTATTGTGTATCATATACCTCAGTAACTTTTCATTTTAATAATTACTCAAAGCAGAGTACTCTGTGTAACCTGCCTTAGCAGGTCCTCTCTTGAGGTTGAAGAACATCTGCTCACTCCAGCAACTGGGGGCCATCCTGAAGTCCCTCTGAAGATTATTGCATACAGCTGTGGGTAGAAAGGGTTCACCCTGTGTCTTGGGTTACAATGAAAAAGTGTAACCAAAGTATGTGTTCTGTGATCATCTTCATAAGCTGTTAAAACAGATGCATTGTTTAGTCACAGTGTCTAAAGAAAAGAAGTGGTGCATCAGGAACCAGAGACCAGCACTTGCGTAATGCACAGTCTGGATCCTGACCCTGCAGCAGGATACACCATCTGTGAACTAGAACCACTTAAGAAAAAGGGGAAGGTGCTGCCATTCTTACTCTAATTTGAGTAAAAACTTCAAGTGCGTCTAAGACCCCCATTAGGCTAGTGAGTAAACATAAAATTCAAAAAAGAAAATATAAAGAAAAGATTAAGAAAAGATAAGAAAAGATAAACCTGGTGATAGTTTGCCTTGTCCCTGTTCTGTGGATCTTATGGTACAAACCATTAATAACCCCAAATGAGAGAGGCTCAGAAGCCAAGAAGCCCAAGGGTTGGGATTTATCACTGTGCTCCTTTACAAGGCCCTAGGCAATGTTAGATGTCTTTTTTCTGGCACAAATAATTGCAGTCTTGTCTTGGTTTATGAGTTACTTTAGATGTTATTTTCTTCTATTTCACATATTGCCAAAACAAAGACGTTACATCTGTTTCATTTAAAAGTACTAGCTCAGGCTTACAGCCAAGCATCAAACCAGTTTTGAGAAGTTAGCAGAATTAAGCAGTGACTTATTCCTTTGCATTTCAAAATTGCCTTTAATTTTATCACATTTGTATATGTAAGCACTAAACTTTTAATAATGGCCATTCTGAAAAAGGCTCCTCTCAGAACACTCTTTATCCAAGTTATGAAGTCTGTGATAAATGATTTTCAACAATTTTGAGCTGAGTCTGAGGCCACAATAAATGATGTCTTTATCTTACTTTGCACAGTAATTACTGTAATAACTGTGACACCATTGTTGTCCACACTACAGGGAAGTTGTAATTCAGTTTTAATAGTTTAAAACAATGTTTTGTTATACCAATGACATGGTTGTTTGTTTTCATTTAGTATGTTATATTTTGGAATGCACAAATAATTTATTTAAATAAAGGAATATATACAAATATGACGAAGGAGAGAAACTCTACAGAATACAATAGCTGCATGCACTGGGGATGAGGTTATGATTTTCTTCAGAGGTGTAGAACTGAAAACTACGAAAAGTTCTGAAGGTGTGCTGAAAATCCCATCACCACATCGAAGGGTCTTCAAACCTGTAACACATATTATGAATAAAAAAACCACACTGAACACATATTAAAGCCCCCTCTGAAAAAATTCAATGTTAAAACTGCCTAAAACATTCATTAATAAAAGCAATGAGAAATATATATGCATATTTGCAGTTGAAAATTGTATATGTGACTCCAACAAAAACAGATGCATTATGAATTGCCAAAAATCTGTACTTGATTGTAAAAATTGCTACCAGAACTTGCCTGTACATCCTGCTACCCTGGTACCACGTTTTACAAGGCTGAGACTAGCTACAACGCTGCCTTACACCATTAAACACCACTTAGTGAAATTAAGCTAAGTAACTATGATATGTTGAGATACAAATTTCTTAAAGATATATTTTTCACACTAACTCAGGAGTAAACAATTTCCAAACAGAACTCACTGAGCCAAACAAAATCACATCATGCTGTAAGCACCTTTAAACAAAACCCAAGTTCAAAGCCCCCATCCTAAAATATTATTATGGTATTCCACTGCTCATTATGAAGTTTTAGAAATATATTGAAAAGGGTGCTGAAGGCAGGATTTTATCCAGAGGTCCTCTGCTTGCAAACAGATGTTTTGTCTACACAGAAGGAAAGGTAACAAGTAGGAGAACATGGAAAAAACATCAGGAGAAATGCATTTGCCATCATTTTTCCCATCTAAAAGTAGCACATCAACTCTTGACTAAATATCTAATCTGCCTCCACAGTCACTGGAGAGACATGGGCACCTTAGAGGGCAACTGAGACCGTGCCTATTTTAGGAAGGAAAGTTCATTACCCATCCCTCTGACTGACTGCAGAGGCAACCTAGATGAGTATTTCATACTAAATATCTAATTTTTAAAGAGGCAGCATCAAGAGATATACAGCCTATTACAGAGCATTAAACATTTCCTCATCACTCCACAAGACAGACAAAATCAGAAATATGCCATATCACACATTTCTGTCATAAGAACTTGTACTCAGGTCAAGGCACCTCCATTTTTTTAATCTTTATCTTCCTTTCTTGCAATTAGTTTCCAGAAGAATCTCTCTAAACTTTCTATGGTCAGACACACACCCAAACTAGAACATCTTTTGGGGTGCATTTCAGTAGCAAAAGTGAAATGCCAAACCAGGCCTGTCAAGCTGAATATAATTAAGTCCTTTATCATTATCTCAGTGTTTAGTTACAAAGTTCAGTTCCCACAAACTCATGAGGTATCTCCCTCTGTCACTGATTCACCGAGTGCAAATTACATTTGCTCCATAACTAGCTTTTTGTGCAACTATTTCTAAAATATTTATTTAACTTAAGTTTGGAATAGTAGCAGCCTGCCTTTCATTCATTCATTCCTTCAGCCTGGCTTCCTCCAGGAAGAAGGCTTAGGCAGCCGTGCTGTGTGTCCAGCTGTCCAGCCCCTCCTCACTTCCTCCCCAGTTTTCACACCCTTTGGACAATTTCAACCAAGTCAAGGAGAGGCACACTGATTTCAGAGATGTTTAGCTCCTGATGTGCCATGAAACACAGGACTGGATAGAAAGAAAATTTAATTTTGTCTTCACATGGAGGAAAAAGTTGGAGTGGGCTTCAGAATTCATACAGAGTTTTATCCTAGAAAACATATCCATAGGAAACTAGGCATCATTGTTCCCAGTACTCCCATAACTGTCAGCAATGAGTGAAAAATACCATACTCAGTTTAAAGTGCTGTTACAGGGGGTAAGAAATAAAAATCTGCTTCTCATCAATTCTTGATCTTAACTGCAGACTAGTTTGTTATTTTGCTCATGAATTTTTGCTCCCTGGTGTGTTATAAATAGCATTATTGAAACAATAATAATAATCAAAACATTTTGTGATGAAGGGGTGAAAATCACAGAGAGTATTAGACTATTAGGGAGATATATTAGAGAGTATGAGTGCTAACTACCCTGTGTGTTGCCTCAAATTCAAGACAGTGGAAATTTCCCATTATGTGAGGGCTCTCCCTTGTCATTACCAAACACAAAATAGTCTAATACATTTCACTGCACTTCATGCAGTTTTTCAGATAAGCATCTGCAGAGAAAATTGCATCCCCACAGCTGTGGTTAGTCATCAAACCATCAGCCAGGGCTCTCCCTACACAAAGAACTGCAGGTCTCATGAGCAGCCTCCCTGGATGGCAGTAGGAATTTTGGGTCACCTTGCAGTCTCATGATCATGCCCTAAATTCAATGCTACAGCCTATTATGTTTAAGTGCTCAACTAGTCTAGTTGAGCCTTTGCAGAGCGCTTGTTTGAAGACTCCTGAGAAGACAGCTGCATAAAACATTTATTTCTGCAGTAGAAGTATTGTCAGCAAACTTCAGACAATCAGTGAAGGCTTAAACTGAGCTCATTCATGCTGGATTGTGAGTAAAACCAGTATTTTCCTTCATGAGCCAAAACTACTCCTGCATCTTACCTTTTCAACATACTTAATGTTCAGCTGGGTAAATTGCAGTCACTGCTACAGTATCTTACATTATGGCTAAATTGTCATTACCTAACTAGATAAATACATTATGTACATTTGAAACCCCAGTGTTGTTTGAAACACTACTGTTACTTTAGCCTAGTGCAAATGGAAATAAAAAGGCTTTTTTTCCCCTTTGCAGAGCATTAGATCCAAAATCTGTGAAATACTGGATTTTAAAGAAAAGTCACTGCTGTGCATTTGTGTATGAGTTAATATAGGTGCATATTTACCACTTATAGATCTTTAGAGGAAAAAAATTAAACTTGTGTGAGCAGCAAATGAGTAGCAAGATGTCATCTTTGGAGCTCTAATAAGTAAGCAATCATCACCAGACATCAGCATACAATTCTATGAAAAAATGCCCAGAATGAGGCAAGCACTGTGGGAGTGCTTCCCCTCCTCTGAATAACAGGCATAGCCTGCTCCCAAAATTAGCAAATGAGGAGTTTGGACTATATCACACCTGGTGAGGCACTTCTTGCATTCCTAGATGGTGCTATCTCTTGGGGAAAAAAGGAAGTAAAGGTTTGGTTTTTTTAAGAACATGATTAACCAGCTTTTAGTGGTATGTCTTCTCCCTGTGAATCATATTTATTGATAACAAATGAGACTGTTAAATCCAAATGAGCTCTTCATACATACCTGGATCTAGGAATGTTTTCTGTGCTTTCCCTCAACAAGAGGTCTGAGATCAGTGTATCTGGGCTTGACCTCTTCCCATATCTGAGGAAAAATTTTTAAAAGTCACATTTTTGTATATATCACTTTTTACAAACAAAGACTGAGCACAGAACCATTAGTGATTTTTATATTTTCAGAAAAAAATAAAGAGCAGACATAAACACCATTTTCCAGCAATTTTAATTTGGCTTAGCCATGTGAGTAAATGTTAATTCTTATTTTATTTCTATTATTTTTCTACAATTATTTTACATTATTATATTGAGAAACTCTCAATATTTCTCAATTTGATGGCTGCTCCTGGATATTTCTGGACCTTGCACCTTACTGGTGAGAGCATGGAGGAAGAGGGAAGAAGCTGTGCACAATTTGACTTCCAAGCTTGTTGGTCTTGCCTGGAAACCCAGTTCCATCATCCCATGAACTTTCACACTGGTTTAGATTATACTTCTCCTTCATCAGAAATTTTGTAAGATTTTTTAAGGTAGCCAGCACATTTGGGGCTGCCCAACATATAGCACATTAGTTGGCAAACACTGAGCTATCTTGAACTCTGTGTCTATGAGAATGAAAACTTGCTTTTTTAGAGTTCTTCTTCAATCAGACAGGATATCAGGGGCTACCTCTGTCCTTTATTTACACAGCAGCTGGCTTTCTATTTGCCTTTTTCTTTTTAATCCTGAAGGCTGTACATCACTTAACAGTTAAAAGTACTGCAATTCCCATCACTTGGGAAGGAATTCAATCTCTTTTCCTGGGAAAACAGGAGTGGCAATGAGCAGCCTGCTTACATGACTACAAGGATTCATTAGCCTAAGAGTGATACCTATGAGCAACCGCTCCCTTGGTTGGAAAGAATGAAGATCACAGTTTAACTTGTGTGTGCAATTTCATTCTGGATCACAAAGTACATTAACAGCTTTTGTGAACGCTGCTTGAGTGAAATTCTTAATTCAAAAAAATCAAAGGTGTAGTTAAGAACTAACATTTTATCCATTATTATCATGATGTTTCTCCAGTGACCCCAGTCATTCCAGCGGTTTAGATTAGCAAAAAAAAAAAAAAAAAAAATCTACCCAAACCTTCCAAACTACATTTAAAAGACTAACAGTTTTAACTGTGCATTGATTCCACTTGAATAGGGAAACATCTCTCACTTTTCATCCCTTTTCTTCAACCCTTTGTGGTTTTACATTGCTTTAATCATTTCAGTGCATCACCTGTGTTCCAGAAAGATAAAGCATCAGTTCCAGAAAGTTAAATTTCTTAATCTGAGCTGATTGAAAGCAGGTACTTGAAAAAAACCAGCCAGACACAGTAAAATGCTATTACAATAGTGCAATCAGGCATGATGCTGAATCAAATACCTTGCACTCCATCACCACCAAGGGATTTCTTTCTAGTTCCCTGCTCTGATTAATATGGATGTGACCTGGACTTCAACTGAGGAGGAAGTTAATTTTCTGTTATGTTAAAGAAACTGATTTAACAAATCAAAACTTGCTCTAGCACCTCACACTTGGACAAAACTCCCACTAATCTCTCAGGAAGTTTTGCCTGAATAAGAAATAGGCAGCAACCACCCAGAGTGCAGAGATTCACTCAAATAATGAGGAGCACTCTGTTGGGGAGATACACACTTTACATGAGTTCCTTCAGCATCTTGGCCACTCCATGCCAGTACCTGTGCTGGATGGACCCACCGTGCCCTCACACAGCAAAGCTGCACACAAGGCGTTCACTGACGGCCACCAGCTGGGCTGCACAAAGAACATCCACTCTTGCTTTGTCAGTCTCCTGTCCACCCTGTCATTTTGCCCCGGGAAACATCCATGTTACTGACTTACTAATTAGGGGTCACAGACAGAGTCAATCTCTTTTTCCTGATGCAAATGCCTGGAGATGTCTTTGCTCCAGCTGCTTCATGCCTTGCTTCTTGCTGTGAGATACACATTTATCAAAAATCATGGCAGTTTTAAAAGACTTAAAATATCATGATTCAAAGCCAGGTGAAAGCACCTGGTCAGTTTTTATACTCCATTTGAGACATCAAGGCCTACTTTGGGGTATGCTGATAAGCCACAGCTCCAGCTGAAGTCAAAGAGATTTAAGGAGCAAACATACTTATTCTGAATAAGGACACTGTATGTCAGGCTCAGCAAAATCTCAAAGCTTCCTATGGAAACTTGGGTGTTAGGGTTCAAATCCCATCAATGTCCAATCCAGAAATTTGGATGTGTCTGATTCAGAAAACTGTCAAGAAACCAAAGCAAAGGGAGATCTGCTCCTGTGCCCATTAAAGGGTGTTGATATGAAGCAGGAGCAGCAGCACTGCCCAAGTCATACACACTTTAATATACTCTCTGCCCTGCCTATAGTTCAAGCCATTTCCAGCAGGAATGGCCTGGCTGCTTTGCTACAGCACAGAAGAGCCACAGATTCACTGAGAAACTGCAAGTGACAAGGAAAGAAGATTGATTGTTAGCAAGGGGGAGCACAGGTAGCAGCAAATAGCATGGGGAGGAGGAAGAGTAAAGATGGACTCTGAAAAAAGCCTCCTGAACAGTGTGGTAGAGAGGTGTGAGGCAAGGACCACAGGACAGTTCAGGAAATGAAGGTGGAACTAATCCAAAGCCACACAGGCATCTGTAGAGCAGCAGTCTGCATCTGTGCTGGGGTCTCTTTTAGGTTATAAAGACCTGGCACACAAGGAACAGGGATCTCATCAGAAACAAGAAGCCTGAAAAAGGTCTCATGATCTGCATCATACAAACACCCATTTACCTCAGGTACCTCAAAGGGGTATTAAAGCTGACAGGCACTGGTGTCTAAAGCTGAGATGGATCTGAAGAAGAATTGCCAAGGAGGGAGGGAGCAAACAGCCAGATGGACACGGTCTAAATACAAGAAGAGAAGGATGGTCTGGAAGGAAGAAGCTCATTGAGCTCAGGTGAAGAGACTGTGGGTCACAGTAGCTCAGAGGGGAATGGCACTCAAATGCTTGAGTCAGGCCAGAAGCAGAAGGCAGAAAGATGAGCCGGGCAAGGGGCAGGGAGGGGGGTGGTAGTATTCATAATCACAGAAACATCAAACAAGGCAGGGCAGATGAACCTGAAGAAAAAAAAAAAACACATCAATCTCCTCATCTCCTCCTTTGCGAACATGTTCTTACTGCTTCACCTCAGCAGCTGCAGGCACCAGACTGGGTGAGAGGCTGAGCACAGCTTGCTCACCCACCCACAGAAGGAACCAGGGTGAGCCCCTGGACCTCATCCTTCCCCTGTCACAGGGCTCCCAAGCATGCCATGCACAAAAAGCAGAGATAAAAATCTGTTAGAAGAGATAAAACTTTGAGCACATCTGCTCAAACATACCAATCATCCTTAGACCGGTCTAAGGATGCTTCAAAAGTTATTGGTTTATTTTGCAAGTGACTTGGTTTATTTTGCAAGTTCCTGCCAAAACAGGAAACCTCCAGCAGCTCAGTTAAGCTTTCCAAATGGAAGTGGCAATGGCTTTATTTCTGGACTGTTCATTCACCACAGTGGAAAAGCAGCACACCTTTTTGGTTTTTTGGTTAACCTGCAGAGTCAACTTTTAAGTGTGTATCAAAAAGTTGCCTTTGTAGTGCTTTTTTCTGCCACCTGTCTTGTACTTCCAGGTCAACTCTGTTCCTTTAAATACAAGGATGGGTAGGAAATATGAGGAAAATCTAAAGAACAAAATTTAAATGTTATCAATCAGAAACAATAACTATTTCAGTTCATTTCCAAATCCATATAAAAGAATGAACTGGTTTCCCTCTCTGAGTTGTGTACTTACAATCAATAAAATTGGAATAAAAGCTACACAGTCAATATTAAAGCAAGCACACAGAGCAGACACCAGAAGTGAGGGCTGAACAGAAAGAAGGAGGGGTGGTCATTTGGATTTGGGATTTTTTGTTTTTAAATATGACTTGGCTTTGGACAGGAGCCACCTTTGAAAAGGGAGATGAAAGAAAGAAAAGTAGGGATGAGACACCAGCCTGGAGATCCCATCACGTGCAAGAGAAAACGGCAGCAGAGGCAGAATTTGAGGATTAGATTATTTTAACAGTAATCTAGACAAAAGGCTATTTGAGTGCAGACTGCCACACAGAAGCATGCCTCACATGTGAGCCAGTTGTGAATATTGCTTTAAAAGTTCAGAACCGAAGAACTGTATTTCTATCAGCCCCTTCATCCATCTTACGCACTTAGGGCAGTAGCACACACAATGTTAGGGGCTTCTGGGAAAGCTCTCAGTTGCATGATAGCCACCCTTCTAATTTAATTCTTCAGACTTCTAAAGGGAAAAATGAAAGCCTAATTTTAGACTCTCATCTGGTCTTGATATTAAACAATAGATAAATATGTCAAAGCTTTTCTGTGCCACGCACTATTGCACGACCTCAGAGCGAATATCTATCAATCCCACAGCCTAACTAGACAGACCATTTTTTTATCAAAGAAGATGATTTTTTATAATAACTTGCCCTTTTTTTTCAGGCTGAGCCTTTACCCATACTTTAACAAGCATGGTCAACCCAGAAAGCCAGTTTAGAGCCAGGGAGGCTTCCATTCACACTCTTTGGGCTTGAGTTTTTGGTCTTGAGAGAGGTTTTGTTTAGGGCTAGGAGTTTTTTGACACTCACAGCTGCATGAAGTGTCAAACCTCAAGCCTACAAACCACAAAACACGTGGACTACTACAACTCCACAATGGGCACTTTTTCTCATCAAAATCTTCACTGGAGTCAGTGTCAGCAACAGAAGTGGGAAACTGCTCCTAGTGCCCTGTCTAGCCGTCTCCAGCTCCCAGGTTAGCTATCTTTCCTTTCTGGGGTCCCTCCCTGTGCACGCTGTTTGTGCTCCTGCCTGCCAGCCTGTCTGGCCAGAGCTAGAACAGGCTGAGAGAGCAGGGGCAGCATTGACACCCCTGCCCCTTCTGCCAACTTGGGTGGTGGAAATTCAGCTCCGGACCCGTCGGCAGCTCAGGGTTTCATGGGCACTGCTCTCTAATCTGAGCACCACGTCTTTCTCCGTGTCCTTGGGGAAAGCAGCGAGACACCCAGAGTGAGGGGGCACCCCACCTTCCTCCCCTGAGCCTCGCCAAGGAAAAAATCAGCCCGACAGCGGGCGAGGGAGATGTGTGCCGTCCCGCCGTGCCTACCTCTGCCTGGTGATGAGGTTGATGTAGTGCCTCAGCGCCGAGTAGTATCTGGCCATGTCCTCTGCGGGGGCATCCTCGCCGGGACTGTCCGGTTTGGAGGGGTACGCCTCTGCCAGCGTCCCCAGGCAGACCAGCAGCGACAGGGCGAAAGTCAGCACCGACACCCACAGCCTCACGGTGCCCTGCATCTGCTCGGCGGGGCGGGATGGACGAGAGCTGCCGTCAGCACCTGCCCCGACGGCGGCAGCAGCGCGGCCGCCCCAGCGCAGCCCCGACCGGCCCGGACCGCCCCGCGTCCCCGTCCCCGTGGCTGTCCCCATCCCCGTTCCCAACCCGTGCCCGCCCCGTCGCGGCACTCACGGCGGCGGCTGCAGCGGAGCGGCTCTCGGCTGGGCTCGGCGCTTCTGCCCGGGCGTCGGGGCTCCGAGTGCGGGGCTCCGCACCCCGCCGCCCTGCTTTAAGGCTTCCCGGCAGGCAGGAGGGGCCTCGGGCGATCACGCCTCGCCGGCTCCGGTCCCCCCCGCCCCGCTCCGCCTGCCCCGGGAGGGGCCCGGCCGGGCGGGGCCGGGCGGCTCCGAGGGGGCGGGCGGTGCCGAGCCCCGCGCAGCCCCCGAGCCGCCCCCGCCGCCCCGGAACCCGCCCACGGCTGCCCCGGGATGTGCTCCGGGACCGGCGGCCTTCCCCGAGCGAGGCGGAGCGGGAGCCTCGGTGTCTGCAGCTGTGGGGCCGCCGTGCTGCCAGAGCTCCCCGGGAAAAGGGAACGCCGGGGACAGAGCTGGGACAGCCGTGCTGTCCCGCACCCATGGCACGGGAGGGGCTCCGAGCTCGGGCTTTGTAGCAGTGGTGCTGCCGGACATAAAGCCAGGAAAGCAGGACGATTTGGGACAGCCAAAAGTACTAAATCAGTGCCACTGGCCCAGACATCACAGCCAGTAAATGGGTAAATTAGAGACTCACACAATGGTTTGTGTTGGAAGAGAGCTTAAAGATGAGACAGTTCCAAACCCCTTGAGCCGCAACGCCTTCCACTAAACCAAATCGCTCAGAGACCAATCCAGCGTGGTTTTGGGCACTTTCATCCACAACGAATCTTAAGGCTTAACTTCCTAGGGGAATGCAGCAGAGCTGCAAATCTACCTCCCTCCACACCTGCTCTGCCCCCCTGTTCGGGCTACCTTCTGAAAATCTGTTCTAAAGTTGCTTTATTCTGTTTCATTTCTGTGCCTGAGACACAAGTCACAGAAAACAGCTCACCCTCACCAGTGCCATGGGATCACAGTAGCTGTCCTAACCCAGGGGAACCACTGCTGAATCTGGGACATAGAACTTGTCCTAGAAACATGGGACTACTGATTCAGCTGTCAGACTTACATGTCTGCTAAACCTTGTCCAGATCTGAGTCAGTGGGGAGAGATGGGCACCCTGACAGCGATCTGAGCCCTCACACAAAAGAGGTCTGAGATCAGCAGAGTGGGGATCTGCTGCTAACACACCCTTCTCCACTGGTGACAGGAACAGCCTGGGTGACTGGGCTAGGCTGGACACCTGACTACCAGAGTGCCTGAAGTTGGGTAAGATTAATCCACTTCAAGCAAAGCTTCAGAATTTGGTAGATTTGGAAAGTAGCCTTGCACGTTAGTAAAATAAGGTTAATTCTTTAGAAACAGATAATTTGATTAGCATCTTGACTAATTCCAGTTGGAATGACAAATCATGACTCTTATAATATCTTACTTTTACTTTTATTTGAAGGCAAAATAGCAAACACCCATGTAAGAACATTTGATATACTGACAAAAGGCTTCAGAACATATTCTAAAATTCTATCATTTATATACTACTGTTACTAATTTCTGTAGTTATTATCATATGCAGTTATTGGTTTAATAATAATCCAGCAGATTCTGAAAAATTAGATTCAGTTTGCAAAAGCAAAGCCAGGAATTGTTTTCATCACTCCAGAAACAGAATCTCAATATTATCTGAGGAAAAAAACCCCACAAACTAGAAAATAAATGGCTCTTGTGCTGTGCAACTAAGCTTATGAGACACTGTCTGTTTCCATCCATGAAAGCAATGAAAATTCCAGAAAGCTTAATGTCAAGAGGTATTTTGAAATCTTCATGACTCCACAGTGCACTGGCCACAGACCTAACAGCAAGACTACAGGCTGCCTTACATCACCCACTGAGTGAAGAATTTTAATGTGTGTGAATAATCTTCCATGCCACAGCCAGCAGCTCTAGCTCCTAATTTCTGCAGATGTGTGCACAGGGTGACATCACATCTTACAAAGTGGCCTCACTGCATCCCCACGCTTCTGTCCTCCCACCAGCACACTCCTGCACATTCAGTGCTCACGTTGTCCCCACGTCAGCTCAACAGATGCAGCTGATGTGACAGCCAGATGCCTGTGATACTGCAAATGCTCCAAAGAGCAGCTGTGCTCTGGCTCCATCACTTTTCCTTTGCTGAATCCAATACAATGCCTAAACCACAGCTTGTACTGATCCAGTTATCAGCTTTTATAGGGTGTGGGGAGCAAGTGGTGACAGCACTGGAGGTTGAAGCATCTGGGAAGGTGTGGCACAGTCACAGCTCTCACCAGCTTCTGCTTGATTCTGGCACAACCATCTCCCACCAGTTTACAGCACTGGAGGTGACTGTCTCACCATTGAACTCTTTCACCATTTATAACTGAGGTTGTTTCTCTCCCCTAGCACCATTCTTTCCACACTATCAGTCTTCAAGGCAGTCCAAAGAGGAAAAAGCCAACAGACTAGCAGCAGAGCAAGATAAGCACAATGTCTGGTGTCTGCACACTCACTTGGGCTATGAGGAGCAATGACATTCCACCATCACCACATTCCTTGCTATGTGTGTCTGTATTCCCTGGAGCAGCATTATGTCACATTGCCACATCTTGGCACAGATCAGGCAGACAGCATCTCCAGAAACCCTGGGCAAATCCCTTCTCTTTTTCTAATGATGAGGTACAAGAACTAAGCTTCCCCCTCACAGGAAATGATAAAGGAGTCACACTTGCTAGGTCCTTAGACAAAATTCTGGGTCTGGATCAGCAGTTAACCAAAAAAACAACACACAGGCCACACTAACAGTCAGTTTGTTTCACAGCTCACTAGGAGGAAAATTCTCTCTCTAATGGAAGAGAAGGAATCATTTTTGCCTCCCATATGAGACAGCAGCTCCTGCAACTGAAGGCTGTTAAGCAGGACCTGGGGAGAAATTTTTTTCCCCTGGAGCAGCATGAATGCATCAACTCATTTGTTGTGTTGTATTTTCCCATTGGATGCAGTAGCTTGTGCTGGATCTGGATGCTGAGTGGTCTAAAGGTTTATGAGATGTTGAACTTTGCCAGCCCCACTGCACCTCCAGGAGAACACTTCTTTCCATACACTTTCGGCATTTAATATGGGAAGTCCAGAACTCTGAACCCACAATTTTGAATACCCTGCTTTCCACAATGCCTATTTCTGTAACAGTATTGAGGCACTGCTCAGCTCCAGAAATGTACCTATGCCCCATTTCATCATTTAGGAAAAGCACACATCTCATATCTTTCTTGAATTTGGAAACACTTATGTTTGGAGCCATCCTACAACATCCTGTTTCAAAAAATGCCTTGTTTCCATTTTGAAACACTGCAAATCCATACAGGGTCTTCCAGTTTCTACCCTAATATGCATATTAACCTTAAATAATAGATAAAGCATACTTTAGATAGCATAATCAGTGTAATTTTAATGCAAAAATATGCTGGCATTTTTATATTAATGATATAAGCCTTATACCTGAAGTTACAGACATTTATAGGCTCTGGCATACCAGGGGGACCAAGTGTCCCTGGGTCTCAGTGATCTTAATGAATGTTTTACTACTGGTTTCCTGATTCATGGTCTCCTGCTCTTTTGGCTTTACCTGTTGATGGTTCCTCAGCCTGGATACTGGTCCAGTGTTGCACGAAGCAGGCAGCATTTGTGTTCTGGCAAGTGGCAGAGCTGCCCTTTCCACAGGCAGCTTTAAGATGGGCCATGAAGGTGAAAAAGAGTGTGGCTAGGGTCTTTGGAAAGAAATGAGTAAGACTCAGAAAAGCTGGTGGAGGAAAACAGCAAGAACCAAATGGATGTAAAGAATGTAGCCTGAGAGAGAGAGCAGAAGGACTTGTGCACAGCTCGTGCGTAGCAGCACTTAGATATCCACATTTTCTCTTTGCCATGTATCACAGGCTTGCAGATGTGCATCTCCTAGTTAACACCCTTGCTAATGAATAAAGAGCTATTTAATTACATGGGAAATGGGTGCTTCAAAGCTCTGAGCAGGTATCAATGTCAGGTACAGAACTGATGGGAAAAAAGTGAAAAGGAAAATGACAGTTAAATTTTGCCTACCTTTTAATGTCATGACACTTAAAGATTCAATCGACAGCAATTTATTGTACAAATTTCAGACTATACTAAGAATGGAAAGACTTCCAAGATAGCAACATATTAAAAGATAATATTGCCCTGCAAGCAGCATAAATGTGAAAGAAAATTCAAGTCATTTATTAATGGTAATATGTTTGATTGCACTAAAGGGGCACGATATTTGCCTCAATTAATACAAAATTTAGTGTGCTTAACTTTGGACAGAGCATTATTTATCACATGTTTTCTGTAGCAGTCATGAAACTAAAGCTGTTCCTCATTATTACAAATATGCATAATGTCATTTTCTCACTGTAACAAAGTGAGGCCGTGTGCATCAGTGATCCTAAACTACCATTCCATAATACCTCATTAATACTCCCTGCTTCATATATGGGAACAAGATCAATCTCCTGCTAGGGAGAAAGTGTTAAAAACTGGAGCTCCAGGAAGAAAAGATTTATGTGGGACTAGAGACATGCTAATGTCACATTTTATCAGCCGATGTTGCCTGTGCTCTTGCAGTTAAAATGTCTCACTGAAGGTTTCCATAGCTGAGCAAACCTTCCAGAAATGCTGAATCTTTAGGACTGGAAGTTCAGTCAGATAAGCAGTGCATAATTATTCAGTAGTCACATGAATTTATCGGAACCGATTTGGACAGGAAATGGGGCAGTTAATCTCATAAAATTAGGCTCTCACAAACCTTACAGTGTTGCTGATTTCAATCTTAGCAATACTTTCAGAAAAGCTTCTCATTATGCTTTTTATTCATGACACCGGTGACCACATTTTCAAATTCTATGTGCCCTTTTCAGGAGTTTAATTCACCTCTGCCTGTACCTACGAGTCAGAGTTGAACAGAACACCCTCTAATCCTACAGCAACCCCCCTTCCTGTCTGCTCAGCAGTAGCACTTCTTTCAAGAGGCACCCTTGCAAGTCCAGCAAGCATTAAGCAGATTTGTAATACTCCTCCAGTCTTGGGTTTCTGTGGTTGAGATGACCCCTGAGATGTTAGAAAGTCTTTTTTTTTCCCAGTGCTGTGACCGAAAAGGAAGTCGAGATTTGTCGGTTCTGCTTTCCAAGGTTGTTTATTTTTTCTTCTCTATTGCATTCTTTCTCTGACCTGCTGAGATCTGTCCAGCAGGTTGGGTTGTGGCACAGTGACTGTCCTTGTGGTGGTGTTTTCTTTTTATACTAAAAACTACATATACTTTATTTAATAATATTTAATAATTTTCCAGTACCTATCACCTATATTAGACAATCTGTCTCTACTCTAAACCAGTGTCACCATCCCAGCAGAAGATGGAGGACAAGAAGAAGGAGGAGAAGGACAGGACATGCCCAGATTCCTCCATCTTGCCTCTTGAACCCCCATTCTAGAACCCCAAAATTCTACTTTTTCACCCTGTGACAAATTAATTATCATTCTACTGAAACTCTTGTGGCTTATAAATCTTCATACAAAGTTGGTAATTTTTTCCATGGACTAAAATCAAAGACACAGGTGTTTTTGACTCCATGCCAAAGTCTCTGAGCCCCTTGCCAGGGTCTCAAATCACCCAGGGCAGCCAGAGGAATGTCCTGGGTCCCAACACACCAGAAAGAAGGACCTGGCTAAGTGAAACAACATGAAAATATAAGAGAAATGAAGAAGTTATTAGATCAAACCAACAGTGCATCTATCCTTCCCTCAATGAGATGTAAAAGCTGATTTCTGGAACTGTCAGAACAGGAAGAGTATGTCATGTTATTTCCCCAGTAAACTTTTCCCAACTTCTATAAAACTGGTTTAGGAACATCCTAACCAGCAGCTGAGGTTTTGTATCTTAGAGCAAACTATGAGGATCAGCAGTGTCCTGCAGCAGTCCCACAGCGTTCCTGCCGGGTATTCCAGGCCAGGAATGAAATCATCAGCTGGCACCATTTGCCACTCTGGGTGACTGTCTGTGCCCCTGTGTCACCTTTGGTGCAGCACCAGGAGAGCCCAACACTGATCCCAGGGATGTGGGTGACAGGACGAGGCTTAATGGCTTTAAAGTGCAAGAAGATAGGTTTATATTAGATATTGTGAAGAAATTTTTCACTCTGAGGATGGTGAGGCACTGGCATAGGTTATCCAGCGAAGTTGCAGATCCCCATCCCTGTGAGTGCTCAAGGCCCACGTGGATCAGGCCCTGAGCAGCCTGGGCTAGTGCAAGGTGCCCCTGCCTGTGGCAGAGGGGTGGAACTAGATGATCTTTAAGGCCCCTTCCAACCCAAACCACTCTGTGCCCATGATTCACACACTGAGGCAGGGAGTGCCTCACATGCCATGGTGATGTGACACCACAGGCACTGAGCCACCACACGGAGCCACTGACCTGTCTGTGAGACACCTCCTGCCCTCCAGCAGGGAAGGGAAGGGAAAAGCAGCTCTCCTTGGCTTCAGCTACTTCTGGTGATGCACAAGTGGCTCCTGGACAACTGTGAGCTGCGGACCCAAGATATAAAACAAAGAAATTCTTTTTTATTTAAAGCAGTGTTTTTCGTAGCTTCACAGCAAAAGCCCTGCAAGCGTTTGACTCACAATCACAGCAGCATATGACTGGAAATTAGAAAAATAAAGCCTGGTGGAATCTCATAATGAAAGTTGTTGTTTTTCTTTTCCAGAAAACACAGCCAAAGAGATTTATGAAATACTACAACAAGGTCAGAGGGGCATGAGCAAGTGTCCTGAGGACATATGGTGCAGTGCACCGTTTTGACAATAACACAATGATACTCAAATAAGCAACAAAACCAAACCAAGCCCAATATTTGCAACTGTAATGACATTTGTTTTCCTATACCTTCTTGCCTTTTTCGTTCCCTCAGGACTACAAAAACCCCTGACAGTTTAGTAGGATGGAGATCTGAATGCTACCTCTGGCAACACATCTACTGCTGAGACCAAAGTCAGTATGGAACAGCTTACAAGAAGGTAGTAATTTAAAGCAAATGAATTAAGCATCTAAAGCAAAATAAACAAATTCTCCACACTGAGAGAAAGTGATTTTTCATGTGCACAAGATGAGGAACTTGGCAAAGTTGTCATGACTTAAAGACAGACAATTACTAGAATTAATCATTCTCTGCTTCAGTGTATGTCTTGACTTCAATCGTGTTAAAGATGGAAATAGGAGGAAAAGAGAGAAAAATCTAGACAGGCAATACTGTAAGATTGTGCTGAGTGACTGCCTGAAACTGCAGCAACAAAGACTTGCCTGAAACATAAGAGATATCAGAGGTTGATGAGATTGTGCCAAGGACTGAAGAATCCAATCACACACACACAGAGAGAACTGTCACACTCCTTACCTGCAGGGAGTAAATCAGAGAGGCAGATATAAGAAAGACATCTTTCAGAAGCAAAGGCTTCTGAAAAAGCCCGCTTCTTGTGCTCATTTGCAGAATATTACCACATACTGATATGTGTACAGAACTGAATTCATCTACATCCAAGGCAGTGGAGCTGAAAAACATCTGTCTGCTTAAAATGTGGATATTATACTCAAAAGATCCCATCTTCTCTCCTGGAAAATTCACAGAATTACTTTTGCTTCCTGTCCTGCAACATTGACACAGCTGAGAGTTAACTTTCTCTTGTATGGTTTCATAATTTTGTGTGTGTTGAATGCTTTATTGCTTGTCATGGCGTGCAGCACAGGAAACCCTAAGTGCCAGAGTTGCAGCATTTTTTGAAAGCAGATCTAAGCCTGGAGGAGGGCTGATAGATTGTTTAATCTCAGGGTAATGCAGGATGGGATTTGGTTATCCAGAGGCAAAGTAGGATCTTGTTTAAGACTGGTTCAGACACTCCTTATCATCAAATCAAAAAGATAGGAGGCTGCAGAGCAATTCATCTAAGACAGAGGTCCATTATAACTGGAATCCTCCAGGAGATCCTACTTTCTCAATGTCATCTTAAAATATAGAGATCATACATAATTTTATTAAAATTAGCTGTGATATTATTTGTGCAAATAGAAGACATTGAGGTGTAATATGGTGCTGCTGGGCTATCTGTGGTCTCACCTGTTACTTGTTGCCTGCTGAGAGATTGTGCAAGAAAATATGGAGTTATCCACTCTGTAATCACCATGATTATGTTTGAGTTTAAGATCTTGTGGAAATGTCTTTTTTTCTACATTCTCCCATGAGAGAAGGAATGGACTGAAATACTTTTGGCTCCCTTTAAGCAATATGCTAACCTCCACCCAAAGCAGGAAAAGACAAAGGCGAGCTGTAATGCTCGAACGAGAACCAAATTTTGGGAAGCATCAGCGTGGGTGGGATGAAGGGGCCAGCTGTAGGCTGGAAGCCAGAGGTGGCACAATGCCAGCCCTGCTACATGCACAGCACCAGTGCTCTCAGATAGAGTGCTCTGCAGAGAGCTGGGAGGATTTGCTCTACAGAGAGGAGAGCAAACTGGACTATGCAGGTGTTCAACCTGCTCAGATTTTCCAAAGTTTCAAGCAAAGCTTCACGGGAGGATGTGTTGGTACAGCTTTTAGCGTTTGCTCTGCAAAATGCCTCTGGCAAAGCTCACACTTGCTAAGCAGAGTGCCCATCCTTGGAATCCTGAAAGGTTTGGCTGTGAGATAGCACTGTTGTTGTTTATGAAGGTTTGATCCTTTCCTTCCCCTTTGTTGTCCATGTATGTTTGGAGCAGTTGATGTAATTAAGCTGCCATCTGCCAGCGCTCCACACAAGCCTCCCTAACAACTTTGTGGCCTCCTGGTAATGGAAAACTGTCACCTCAATGCTAAAGAGTCAGCAATCATTCACAACCAACACATTGGCACAAAACTCATCATTTTTGCTCACAGATCAAAGTAGCGAATAAATACAATCAGAAATCAGAAGTGCAGAAAAATGTACTTCATTGAGGAGGGGGAAAGACATCCACTATACCCACAAATCTGATTTTGCCAAGGAACCCATACCTTAGGAATACCGCAGTATTTTTCTGCAACCATTTACTTTAAATCAGCCATACATCTGTCTCTGGGTTTATAAGAACTTGCCAAATCTGTGATCATTTCCAAACTTCATTGTGTTCAAATGGAAACAACAAAACATTGTTCTGAAGGAAGAAAATCTCAACTGCATAGTCCAATTCATTTATTTATTTCATAGAAGACTTGCTGGAGATTTGTAGTCAGTTGAAATTTCTCCAGTTATATTTGTGACACGGTCACAAAATTAATTGCAAAGATTTTCTGACATTTGCTAGGGTACCTGTTCAGTATTTTCTATGATCTTAATTGTTCAGAGAAGTTCCACATTTCTCAGAAGTTTCCAGACAATTATTTTTTTATTGAGCAGAAGCAAAATCACATTAAAAAAATATCCATTTTTAAAGGTCAAACCAATGATCAAACCAGTCCCTATTGAAGCTTTCTTACACTCAGTGGTGCTGTTCAACTGTGGTAGCTTCACCATTGTAATGAAATAACACATTTACTTTTAATGTACTGACCTGGCAGTGCAAAATTTATATGACATTGCTTTTGCATTTACATGCTGATATTATCATTCAGTTTATATTCCCAGGTTGCAGATTTTTTTTTTTTAAAGTACATATAGCAGCAATATGTGGGCAAAAGTCAAACAAAGTCTCCCTAAACCCAACCAGATAGTTGGAAGCACACAGGAAATCTGCATTTGCAACTACAATGACCCAGGGCAGCTCTCTGGCCATGAAGGCAAAGTACCAGCACAGCTTTTGTCAATACAGCTGAACTGCTTTCTCATCCCTAGGACAGGGTACTCTTGTCTGAACAGTCACTGATGAACAGCCTCTCACAGGTGACACCTCTTGGAAGCTTTTACTCTTTACAAAACTCTTGCTTTTATTTCACTTTCTTCGCTTTTATTTCAATTTATTTCACATATTTTATTTCTTTAATGGGATTACTTTTAAAGGAAGTTGCCAACCCTCATGAGCCCAAATGACTGGGGATAAAAGTGTGAATGGGTGACTGAACTACAAAACAGTCCTTGCTTGTTATGAAAGTAAAGGGCACATTTGGGGGAAAAAAAATCCAAAAGAAAAAAAGTTGCTGATTATGTAGACTTGAATAGAGATTACAGGCTAGAACTTTTAAAACAAGAAAGCTAGTAAGTGGAGTAAAGAATGCAAATCTGTGGTAAATAGGGTTAACAATAGTCAGAAAGACATTTTGAATATCAAGGGAGCAAAAGGAAAACTAACAGTGGGACTGCAAATTATAAAATTGCCAAAAATAATCCAGAAAAGGCAGAAGTGTTGAATAAGTAACTGGTGTATCTTTGGCCAGGGATCAGATGATGTGTTCATTTCATAAGAAAATCATGAAGCAATTTTCACTCCAACAGTGCATCAGAAGATGTCAAATAAGAGCTACTGATTTTAGACATATTTATAGCACTAAGTCTCAAAATGAATATATGAGAGTCTAAAAGGAGTCTATGTGTAAGCCCCTCCAGATCATTAGTGTTGATCTTTTCAATAAATTTTGTAATACCAGGCAAGTTGGAGAAGATGAGAAAAAGTAAGGTAACACCAGTATTAAAATCAAAAATTAAGAGAGAATAAATGATACAACTCAGGTAATTCCAGATTTTCAGACTGACTACCATCAATCTCAGGTGAAATAAAGGAAAGGCTGATACAGGAACCAATTGGTAAGGCATAAGAGGAAGGCAGTATAATTATTGCCACTCAGTGGGGGTTTTTGGCAAATGGTTCCATCAAAGTAACTTGATATCTTTCTCTGGTGAGATTAAACATTGCCTGATAGAGCAAGTGGTGCCACTATATTTGGGCTTCTACAAGACATCTTACACAGTCAGTACCATATATTGCAGAAAACACTGACTGCGGAAGCCGTGAATCAACCCCACACACGTTAAAGGGATTGAAACTGGCAAGTGCTCACACAGCAGAGTGTCACTGCAGGGATGTGTGCTCTCAGTGAAGGTCACTGGGGAGCCAGTCCTGCACCAGTCAAACTTTTTGCTTGAGACATGGAAGGAAGCATAAAGCTGTCGTTGATGAGAACTGTAGATTACACAAAGACTGGGTGAGGAATATATAATTAAGATGATGGATGGCTGATGCAGAGGGATTTAGAGCACTTTGTGATGCGTCAGAAGTGATGTATGATATTACTGCACATCAAAAATTCCCCACTTTATCCCACATATACATAGGCCAACAGAAAGATGCATAAAAGGGGAAATATAAAAGCAAACATTCAATGCTTAGCCAAATTTTACCACCTGGCAAGGTGGATATTAATAAAAAACACTTTAATCAGACCAGCTGGTGGTCATATGTCTTTGAAACAAAGGAAGTGAGGCATCTCTAGGGATTCAATTTGGAGAAACAATGCTCCTTATGAATGTGAGATCTCATCTAAGCAGGAACATAACTCTTAGGAAAGAACATGTGTTCTCAGTTCAGTTCTGTGGCCAAAAAAGGAGCCCCAGATCTCTTAAAGAGATGTGGAGCTGGTCCTGGTTTTCACTGAACATTGATGCAATCACAACTGGAATATTGTCTTCTGGAAAGGACATTGGTAACTGAGGGGGAACAAAGCAGCACAGAGAAAGATTAAAGAACAAGAGAAAGCACCTATTAGTAACACTGCAGGAACTTAATCTATTTAGTTAATGAAAGAATAGGTTGAAAAGAAATTTGAAGAGTTTGTAAGTACTAACAAGGGAGTACACCTTTGTTAATCGGTTATTCAATTCAGCAGACAAAGCAAGAAAATTAAAATTAAGGCTGGAAATGCAATGGAAATAAGATGTAAAAACTAGTTGGGGTGAAAACACATCTTATGACAAGATCAGTTTTTAAACAAAGACTGAATATAGTTCAAAAGCCAGTATTCTACATGAAACACAAATCAGCTCAGGAGAGTCCTACAGCCTGCAATACACAGGTTGACTGTGGGAACTCCTGCCTTTACTATATATTTATGGGGTAAAACTGAATGTAACTGGAAGGGGAAACACTATTAGGTTTGTGAGAATAATATGCAGCAGATAAACAAAGAAAAACAAATTTGCTCAAGAAGTATAGAATGTTGTTTGTAAAAAATGTGTGAGCACAGAAATCATGTGAAGATAGAGAAAAAAAGCAGTAAGAGGAATAATTCCTCATAGAAGCGGTTTGTAATGAAAGAAGCCCTATCTAAGAAGTGTTTCATGGTATATAATTCAAGATTTAATCTAAATGTATCAATTTCCTTCACAAAACAGTAGGTGATATTCTAAACTGTCAAATTAAACAGGGGGAAAGTACTGTCTGCCACCCACTGCTTCCTGCATTTTGATAGTTAAAAACCTTCACTTTACTTGCAGAGTGCTTTAATTTGAGCCTTATGTTTTCAATTTCTCTCAGATCAAGCTCCTCATCTCCCCAGATTCTCCATGGATTTGAGACTGGCGTGTGAGTAACAGAGGTACTCACTCACTGTTAACAATGGCAAATACAAAATAAGCAGGAAAGAGATATATGCCTTGCCAGGCCCTGTAATTACAAATTTGGCTTGGTTCATGCAAGTTCAACTCAATCCAGATTCTTCTGTACATGCTGAGCACTCAAATCCAACAGAGAAATGTTGCTGGAATTACACAAAGGATGAATTTAACTCAGACAATTTCATGCCTATGTGTTTCTCATGTGCATGTCTCTGGTTTCATCATGCAGGAAGCAAATGCCCAGATTGTAAACCATTGACAAAAGCATTTTATGAGGAGCAGCTGAAATGTTCGCCAGTTCCAAATACCTTGCAGGTATGGGTCTCTTCAGTCAACCCACAGTTGTTTTTTTTTTTTCATTTTTTGTGCTAAATGATTCAGTACCTGGGCACAATCCAATTATAGATTTTACTTCTTTCCCTTGGTTCTCCTTGGTGGATTTTTTTTTTTTTGGCAGCCCTACTAGAGTGAGTCTCCCTTACCCTTGCTCCAGCAATACTCAGTGGAGCAGCTGATGTGAGAAAATGGAGCAGTGAACTGCTCTGTTCTAGGGGAAAGAATTTGATTCAAAAGCAGGTGGCAGATACCCCCAAAAAAGGACATTTCCAGAGCAGCACCAGACTCCAGAAACATGCAAAGGATGAGGTGGGCCAGAGGTGCCCTCCACCCCAGAAGTGTGTGTCACCCAGGCACATGACATTGCTCAGCTGCAATCCAGGATGTTTGCTGCTGCAAATGAAGGGAGCAAGCAGAAGTGCAGCCAGGATACAAACAGACAAAGTGATAAGGGTGAAACCAATGAGTCTTTATCAATCACATAAAGGCAAAGCCTGCTTTAGTCATGTTATGTACACCTGCATCTTTCTTGGCATTGCACATTGCATGAGTGTGGGTTTATGCATGCACATCATGTTTTAGTACAAACAGTGTAAAATTTCTACTGCATACATTAAAATACCATGATTCCTTCCTGTGCACAAGCTATTTCTTTGAAAGTTTTCAGCTCCTTTTTGACATCTTCACTCTTTTTCTTTGACCAAGAAATAAACAACCTTTCCTCCCTTTCCTTTGTAGCACTAATGCATTTGTCAGAAATAAACTACTTTTTTTTTTTTTTTTTCCTGGTCCAATCCAGCATATAAATTACCTACCAGATGAGAATTTTACAAAATCAATGAACAAATAATTATTTTTCTACTAAGAGTAGTGTGCTTTAATTGCTTAAGGCAGGACTTAAAAGGCTATGATATTTAAGGAAGCAATTAATTTCCACAGTATTAACTGGTAATTCAAAGGTGTGGTTCAGCTTCTTTGTCTTCCTTTGTCAGCTTCCTTTCTCTTGAGAGGTTCATTAATGCTTTGAGAGTCATCAGTTCTCCATACTAGAGACTTTTCTTAGAACCTACATGGTCCTCCATTGTAATTCTATTTCATTTAAACTTTGGATAATTTCTTTATCAGTTCTTTTTTATGCTAAATATGTCTATACTCATCTCTGTGGTCTGTTAAATCTTAGAAGTTATGAATGTGAAACAGGGAAAGAACTTCCTTTATTCATCTGCTTTTGCAGCACACAAATCTCCTTACTCTAGCTCAGTGTGAGTTGTTTAGACTGTCTCCCAGAGTATTTAGGATGAGATTAATTTTCAGTGAGTCACAAACTTCTGGTGCCTTGCTCACCTTAGGGCTGGGGAGCTGCAGATCTCCCTGTAGAGCTATAGGAGAAGTGTCCCTGCTTCTCTAGAAGCTCTGCTGATCTTCCCTGTACTAGTGCCACCCTGGGACCCCATTATCCACTGAAAGTGGCCCTGCACAGAGGCAGATGATAAGTTAATATTGCAGATTTCAGAGGCCGCAGTCTCAAAAAAAAACAGAGTAGTGAGTGCACGGACAGCTCCATCAATAGTCATTACAAAGAGGGTACCTAACTGATTCTGGGAAATCATATTCAAATATTTAAACAAGACTCTTACCATCCATAATGATCATAAAAACCCCTACAATGAAGCACTACCCACTTGTAATTGCTGATTATATGCTGGGGTTTTCAGCTGAGGCTTTTTCCTTATTTGCCTTATTATCACAAAATTGGGCAGAGATCGTTAATATAATGCACACAAAAAAATTAGACCTTGCACAGAGCAATCTGTACTTTCATTCCTCATTTTCAGTTTTATTAGAGACAACACTAAGCAATTTTATGTTAAGGTAGAGGGAGGCAAAATTGAATACATTTTTCTCTCATTGTTTTGTATAGCAAAAATAAAAAGAACATGTTTTCCTTGAACAAAACCAAGGATCACTTCATTAACATCTTAAAGCTATTACCAAGAACAGAGGCAGATATTAACCTGCCCAGATTCTCTCTTTGTTTTGCATTTTTTGGTGGTGGTGGTTATTTTGGTTTAGTTTTGGTTTGTTGGGAGGGATTTTGTAATTATTTTTGTGCAATTTTTTTTTCTCCTCATAGCTTGTAGATGCACTTCAGAAAAAGCTTGAAAACAGCTATGCTTGCAAAACATCTCTTCCAGGACAGAGAGTTGTTTACATTATAGCAATGTTTACCCCAGCAAAGTCCTGTGACACTTCATTAGGACACCCAGCAGGAGCAGTGGTGTCCTGGCATCTCCCTGCAAGACGCACCAGGACCAGGCTGTGGTTTGGTGCTGCAAGAGCCCCCTTTCACTCTTCCCTTTACATTTGGGTGTTCCCCTCACTGTACCCTCAGTGGCTGAGCCTCAAGGGCAGCCTGCAAGAGCAGGGCAGGGACAGGTTTAAATTTGTTGTTGTTTTGCTCCCAGTCCTGGCCTAAAGGGTCTCCATGCTCTCCCTGAGCGACCTGTAGGCTGGGAGGCCATGGTGGAAACCACAGGCTGCCCATGTGCTTTCAGTCCTGTGCTCAATGCCACCCTTTTCATCAACTTCTGAGTGACAACTCTTGGGTTCCAGGGCTGCAACTGGCAGCCTGCTAACTCTGTTGTGCAAAAGTGTCTGCTGGACAGATGTGTTTGCATGCAACAGGACCAGAATATATTTTTAGTGAGTGTTCATGAGCTGTTTTCTGGATGGTAGCCCAGCATGCCTTCAGGTTCAGCTCAAATAAAAGAGAGAAATGGGGTGCTTCAGCAATGTCAACAGAAACTCCATGAATGGCCAAATCCTCAGCATGAGAAAAGAGAAGAAAGCAGAGGCATTTGGTTTTAATCAGGGTGTTTCCATTGGGAGCTCTCTGTACCATTGTCTGCTGTCCCCTGTCTACTCTGACCTTCAAACAAGTGCTTGGAGAGCAAAAAGCTTCAACCCAAATGAAGTCACTGTGAAACTTGGCCCAAGCCTGACAGCAAGCAGAGCCTCTGGTCCCTGGGTGGCCCTTTCTGAGAGCCAGTGAGGAGGAGCAGGCAGAGAACAGGGAGGTGCAGGTGCTCCTTCCCTCCAGTCACTAATCATGAGCCCATGAAGAGAAGAGACAGTTGAGTTCGCTCTCACAAGGGCTGCAGTGACTTGTTTGTCCTTCCTGCCAGCTTGAGAAAGGAAGACCTGTGCCTGAGAGGAAAGGCTCAGACAAAATGGTACTGTTTTACGTGGGTGAGTGGCAGACAGATACCCTCCCTCTTTACAACGGGCAGCTGTTTTACTGGCTTGTGTTGAGTGTCTTCACTGAATAAAATTACTATTTAAAAGGGATCCTCAAATGCCATAACCAGATGTGCACTTTGTATTCATCTTCCTGAACTCTCTCAGCTAGTTTTCAACCCCTCTTCTACCTCTTTTTCTTGATCTCTGTCACCTTTAGCGGCATAAACAAACATATTTGCCAAACACAGAATGTGATTTCCCATCAGGGAAATAATTGTCCCTTGCTTCCTATTGATTCTGTAGAGGAAAATACTATTATTTAGTATCCATGCACTGAAAGAGTACCTGAATTCTTTTTGCAAGTATAATTTTTATCAAACAAGTAATCTGAAGGCTGGGTAAGCCTCTGTTGTTTAAATTATTTAAGGAATAGTGCATTACCATAGTAGTATGTCTGCATTAAAAACATACAGGAGGAAAATAGCACATTTGGCTCTATAATGTTCTAGTAAGCTGCTAATAAAAAATAAATTAGCATGATGTAGCAATTGTAATTTAATAACCCTCAGCTTGCTATGATATGCAGCAGAGTAAGCAAGCCTCATTTGCTTCTTACACATACACATTTTATGTGTATAAATATACTTGACATCAGCTTATGTGCACAGCTATGTTCTTTCCTAAGAATTCTAATATCAAATGATATTCAAATTATATCTGGCTCCAAAAAAGCCCTGCTGGGATATCGAGCAACTAAATTAGTTGATTCAGAAGTATTAGTGATCATTTTCAACCAGGAGTTACAGAAATAAGGGACTACTGATATTTTGTGTGATTAATCAGAGCATTTTATCTGCTAATACTTCTTAGAATAGCTAATTGGCTTTCCAGTATCTGTGCATGGTAGTTCTTGGTCAGCTGTGCATTAGCAAAGGCCAAGTCACTGCCCCTGCACTGTCAGACATCATTATTTTCAATCAAATCAGTCAGCTTCTAGGGTAAAGTACAAATCCATTGAATATTTGTTTGTTGTGCCAGACACAGAGCTCATACATTCGACCCAAATGTAACCGTCCTTGCTTTCTGGCATTAAGAGATAAAAACTGGATTGAATTCCTTGTTTGCTTGATGGTGTCTTTAAAAAAATGCTATTTGACTTTTTGTTTGGAAAAAGTATATATTTTTCCTCTTTTTCCTTTTTTCCCCCTTTTTTCAGCTTAAAGTGAGAAGAAGATACACCTCTGATAACAAGAGTATCTCCCTACCTTTTAAAAATATACCACTAGAAAGGGCACACTTAGCCTTGACTAGCTGACATATTTGAAATAAAGTATTTCTCTAATTATCTGTTGAAAAGTTTGTATTTGAGTGAAGTAGGTCAGGAACAGATTCTGGCTTGGAGCCGGCATTTGTGCCTGCAAAAGTGCATGAAGTCACCACTTCTGCCATCAGGTACAATTATCCTGGTGGTTTTGGCTCAAGTAAATACGGGTAAGTGGATGGCTTATGTCTGAACTCTTCCTGGGAGAAATACGCAGAGGAAATGAAAACATCAGTTAAAACAGTTCAAATCATGGAATCATAAGATGGTCTGTGTTGGAAGGGACTTTTAAAGGCCATCTTATCCAACCTGTCTTGCAATAAGCAGGGTCTTCTTCAGCTGGATCAGATTGCTCAGAGCCCCATTCAACCTGACCTTGAATGTTTCCAGAGATGGGGCATTTATCATCTCTCTGAGCAGTCTCTGAGCAATTTTTTACCCTCATTGTAAAAAATGTCTTCCTTGTATCTCATCTAAATCAACCCTCCTTCAGCTTAAAACCATTACTCCTTGTCTGATTGCAACAGGCCCTGATAAAATGTTTTCAAGTCAACTGCAAACCTACTTTTTCCCTCCCACTTCTCACTTTTCCTTCATTTCTTATTTCAAAGGATAACTAGGAAAGAAATTATGATGAAAGCAGCTATTTGTTAGGCAAGAAATTACCAAAAAAATCTGTTTAAATCGCTAATCTTGAAATTTAAAAAATGGTAATCTTGTGTAAAGGGTCAGCTATATTTCTTCCAGCACCTGGTATGATTTTCTTCGCTACTTGTTTTCAAGTATTTGCAGATTTCCTTTAAGCATATTAAGTAACCCTTGGAAATAAAACATGTGGTTGTGATATGTGGAAAATCATGCTGGTTGGCAGTCAGAAGCCTGAGAACACCCAAGTGAAGGTTTTGCTCTCTCAGCTCAGGTACACACACGATGCTCCCCCCACCTTCTCCCATGTCACTCTCAGCATCATGCGGGCATTTGTGGTAGGGTGCAATGTGTATTTCCAGGAGTCAGGACACCAACATACTTGGGGACAGGAGAATCAGAAAACTGAATTTTGAATTCTCAGTCAAAAAGAGACACCAAAGTACTTTGACTGTGGATGTGTCAGCCATGAAGTTACAGCATAGGCTGCTGTCATCTCTCCTGTTTGCATCCCTCCAGAAAGAGCTGCATTACACACCAGGGGAAGGAAAGACATGACACCAACATCATAACTTTTGCAGAAAGAAATCCAACTTGGCCACTGAGATGTCTGTGCTGCAGGGGTCTTGTATCAGCCCTGCAGTGATCAGAGAAGGCCCCACAGAAAAAGGCAGACACAACTCTGCAGGCAGTCAGGGCCATCCAAGTTAGAGGTTCACCTCTCTCCCATGACTTTATAGAGGAGTTAGACCTGAGGTTGCCACCTTCCAGCTTCAGGCAGAACTTAAGAAAACTGGAACATGTGGTTTATTGTACTAATAAACCAATACTGCTCCCTCCTGCATCCTCTTCACTGTTACATTGAGGATTAGCTACCTGTGAGATGGACAGAAGGCTTCATCTGCCAGGGCAACCTCTTCCAGGGCTTTTAAAATGTTTCAGGTCCCTCAGAGCCTGTCTTAGTGTAGATCAGGAGAAGCTGCTGTGTTACAGATGGATATTATTGGCTGCAATATGAATTAATTAGAGGTAAAGACCTGATCCAGCAGTTTCCCAGGGAGACAATATGGTCCTGCTACCTGGGTGTGAGCTTGGGGATTATAAGAGCCTGTCTTCCCTCTCCATTTCACCATAAATCTTCTCTGTGACCATAAACAATCTGCTTGATCCAAATCAAAGGAATTCAGCTTCCCTGTTTTCAAATTCCCATCAGTAAAATGAGAGTCACGGCTCTTCTCCACTTCAGAGGGATGTTGCAAGGAAATTACTCTAAAAATTGTGAAGCACTACAAACATTAGTATTTAGGAGAACATCAGAAGGTGTAATTCCCTCCATGCTTCCAGACTAGTCGGCTCCTTCATCTTTTCATTGCTGAGGAGCTGAAGTACAAACTGTAGCTGACAGATATATTTCCCTTAACAAGGTGTTAAACCATTTCACTTAGAATGATGATTCCTTCACAAAACCCATTTCCAGGCTCCCAGCTCAAGATCCATGAAAGTCCTATTTTTGTGATTCAATTTCTTTTGGGCTTACAACTTTCAAAGGGCTGCAGCTTTGCAAAACCACTTTTACTGGAAAGTTTTCATGTTCCTACCAGGAAAGGAAGACTTGTTTCAATGCAAAAATTAATTTCCAATAGTACCAGCAGTTAAAATGTTGTGAGATTAACACAATACCACAAAATTTACAATGTGACATTGTTTTTCAAGCAAAAAGTTAGACTGACTTGTCTTTTAAAATTACTTGAATTAGAACCTAAGTCACTGTTAATAAAACATTAATCCACTTCATAAATACAGAATTTTAACGTTTTCCCTCCCATTTTATCAACATTTAAAGTTATTTTTACAGCTCAATTTTTTTTTTGGTCTAAACACGTTTCCCTCCAAACAACTGTAGGACACAGCTCTTCTGCAGGGTCTCACCCATCTTTGCCACCACTGTGCTTCCCTCCAGTGAGGGAGAACATGGCCCACTCTTTCCTAATGTTGTATACATGCATTAAGTGAAATTAAACTGCTTTTATGGCCTATTTTTAAAACATCCCAAATTATTTACTGTTGTGTTTATAAAATTGTGAGTAACAGCGCACATATTTCAAAAGGAGATGGAGAGTAAACAGGCTTGTTAGTATGTAATTATTGTACATGAGTTTCTGGTTAGTTGTTTCTATTTCACAAGCAAATAGGATGTACTTGAAAGCTTCAGCATCTATTCATCTCCAATACTGGCACAGGAGATGAATACCTTCAAGGAGGGGTAGAAATGTCAAGTCCAGTAACAAATTTACACTAAAATATGGTGAAAGATGAAAAACATTCTTTATGATTGCTTTCTCCAACGTTTATCCAGCAGAATAACACTTTAAAAGCATATTGACAAAATGTTTCTCTTCTCACTGAAGAGCCTGTATTTTTTTATTGGATGCTCATTATATTTGTGCATTTAGGTTAATTTAGCAAAACCACACAGCAAATTACAGTGAGAAAGAAGCAGAAGTGAGGGCAGAAAAGAGAGCCTCATCCTCTGAAAATGGTTTGTCCAAACCATTACCAGCTTGAGTTTTCTCTGAGCTGTCTGGCCACACAGCTCTGTGCAGTTTTCCACCCTGGCTGCCACTCTCTGGAGCAAAGGCTCTTGTCTCTGACCTGGCAGGACAGGAGGCAGGTGCAGAGCAAGCCTTGGGTAGCTGCTGTGCCATGGTGCTGCTTGTGCTGTGGCACAGTGCTGCACCCACAGAGTTTGGCTGCTGCAGCCCCAGCCCAGGTGCAGCACGGGCAGCGCTCAAGGAACCCAGAGCCTGAGCCCAGGGATGCTCCCTGCCATCCTCTGGCTGCAGGGATCCTGCTCTTGATCCATGTCCCTACACCAGGGCTAAGCTACTGAAGCAGCAGCAGCAAGCACAAAAACCAGTGAGTGAATGTACTTGAAGAGATGAGCATAAGTCAGCCCCTTGTCAGGCATGACAGAAAGCATCAGACAGGTCTCTCCATGCTCTCCAAGGTAAAACTCCTCCATCTACCAGCTCAGGAAATGAGCCATCATCTCTGAGAGCACCAGCAGAGACACCAGCCCCACAAAGACACTCTGAATCCAGAATGAGTTTGTCCTTGTAGGGAGCAAAAACTCATTGCCCTTGTAATACACAGCCTACATTATCCTGCCTAAATTTGAGATTTGGATAAACATTTGGCAAACCAGCCATCTAGGTTTTGATCATGAAAGTGTGCTGAAGAAACAGAGCAAAGAAATTTAATCTTTTGAAGTCCTCATCACATTGGATTAATTTAGCAGGCCATGCTTCAGTTCTGTTTGCATTATCACAAAGTGTTTGATTGACTTTGACATTAGAGTGAAATAGATGGATATTAATGAAAGGATACAGATAAGGAGCTAGAGAGACAGATACTGGGACCAGACTGTTAATGCTTTTACACTCACACTGGTCTATATATAAAAAATTGCTTTTGCAAACATCAGAATGTTCATTACACTATTCAGAAACAGAGTTTTACTGTGACAATCTGCTGAAAACTGCCTCTGTGATGGAAATCAGTCACTTATTTTGCTGGATTGTTCATAAATCTGACAGGCAGGCTCTGACTGAATCCGAGAAGCCTGCACCTGGTCAGAAGACTGTGAGATCTGACAACAGTCTCTCTGTTGCTAATAATTATGCACCAGTTTAATCACCAACCTCATGCTTAGCAAATTGAAAGCATACAACTGAGTAAATGATGAAGCTATAGGTATTTAAATCATACAGCAGTTTTTGTTCCATTGACATGGTGATGAGTTGCTCTTTTTTTCTAAATTCTGGATGATGCTGACAGTGTTTAAAACTGAGGTTAGAAATTACAGCAGAAGAATCTGACTTGTGACACATCTTGTAAAATACGTCATTGTGCCCTGAACCAAATTTAGATTGTTGATCACTTGAATCCATAGCTCAAAACACCTGAAATGCACACAAAATTAAATTTCTCTTTGTCCTTTGCTGTGCACAATGGTCACTACTTTGAGTCCTATTTTGCATTCAAATTAGTTCAGCTGAGAAACACAGAGTAGGGATGCAAGTTTGATTAAATCATTAGTAAGTTCTCCTGGATCAATTTTAATCTATTACTCTTCTGAAAGAATTAAGAGAGCTCTCTTAAGGGAGAGATAAAAGGTATTTTCAGGCACAAATCTCATTTATTGTAAGATGTCTGTGGTGTGTATGTGTGGGTGTGTGTGTCTGTCTGTCTGTGTATTCTGGTTTGGGTTTATTTTTGCTTTCGCCCCCAGGGACAATGCACTATTATTTCTTTTATTATTTTTAACCATGTTACTCCATCACAGCAAAATGTCTTCACTATTGCCATGCCTTTCATTTGGCTGGTCTTTGGTACAAGCACATAGTCACAGGGAAAGCTTAGATAAGCACTCTGAAAGTTTAAGGGATCCAACTTCAATCTTAGTGTTGAACTAACGTTATTAAGTGTCCAAGTTCCTCTTCCCAGTGGTTTACAGAGATACCTGAGTTCTCTAGTATTACATAATGCACTGGAAGTGCTGGTGCAATTCCCATCACTGTGAAATGCTGCTAAGAGAGGCTGCCCTGCACTTGATGTGTCCCCTTCCTTTGAGTGTCGTGTACCTGGTAATTCCTGAGTTCTGGTGGCTTAAGGGGAATTTAGCAGCTTCTGGGAAGGAGGGGGGAGAGGAAGGGGAGACATGAGACCTCCCATATATTCACTGCTCCTGGGAATGATGGGGGGATAGCTGAGCCGGGCTCTTCCTGCACCAGACAAGGGAGAAACAAGGAATATCATGCAATGTCTGCTGTCAGAACAGGCTAAATCCAGTCACAGTTTCAACTCTCCCACCCTACCAAACACACACAACTTCAAACAGCAGCAGCAAGACAGGCTCTGCTCCAGGCTGTGACAAGCTGGACAGCTGTCAATTGTCCTAGCAGCATTTTAAAATAATCTATCCAGTTGCTTGGTTTTACTGCCTCTAAGACAGCCACATGCACAGAACTGGGGCTATATAACACATCCAGAACTGGGGCTGTTTGACACTTAACAAATAGGCAGTTTGAAGTTTAGATAAGCTAAAATATGCATGCCAGAGGAAAGTTGCTTTATTCATTTTAGGCCGTCACAATACACAAATAAAAACCTAAAATAAATGAAATTAAAATATGGCTGTATCATATGATAAATGTCTAAGTTTACTTGAAGACATCCTACTGAATTGCCTTCCAGCTGACTACCCTACTCTGAAGAGCTACTGGGCACAGAGAGCAGCAGAAATCCATAACTTACATGGATTAGTCTCATTCTTCTGGAGTGATGTGTTTTCCTGGTAAAAGGAGGTAGAAAATGGCTGGAGATTTCCAGAGCATCATATCAGAGAGCCAGAGACCTGCTCACATGTAAGCGCCCAAAGTGAGCTAGAAGGACACACCACTGCCACATGTCAGAAGGACACAGGGATACAGTGCTGCCAGGCACTCAGGAAGGGAGGACTAACACTAGGATGCCTGCCATTTTGCAGTATTTTCAAATATGTTTAATAATCAATACTTTAAGCGAAATGCCTTTGCGGCACAGAGATACATTTAATTATATTCTTTCTGGTTTTATGTCATTACCAGTGAGGTTAAAACACCAGCACAGAGGCTCCCCAGCCTAGAAAATTCCCTGGGTATGTGCCTGGAGTGATGGCTGTGAATGTTGTAGTGTTATGGGGCAGGATGCACTGAGAAATCTCTTCTGAGGAACACCCAGTGTTCCAGAAGAGAATCACCCAGTGGTGGGGGATTCTCTCCTGGTCTTAGGGTGCCTCATAAGCAGTCAGAGAGCAAATCCTGGAGTTTTAGTGCTAGAAATAGAAATTAGAGTAAGTAGGTTTCTCTGTCTTGGAAACACATGAAACCTAGAAACCAGTCACACCAAGAGATGGCTGTTCAGAAGGACAATGGATAATTTTTAACCTGACATCTGCAGTGAAGAGAAAGGTTATGATATTGCACTAAACTGCTAATGGCTATTTTCCATCTGGCTCACCCTTGTTAACCCCATCATCTGCCACAATGCCAAATATATCAGAACTGAAGAGGACTAAGAGATGTTTAACCCCAGTTTAGTAAATACACCTTTTAGAACATGGGCAAGACCCAGTGGATTTTCCAGTATTCATCATCTTTCATGTTAAAGTCTTCATTGTTTAGGGGAAAATCCTGCAGGTTTGGGAAAATCAAAAGAGCTCACACAGTCCATTCTTTTAAAAAACTTCACAGCATGGTCAGCATGAGGCTTTTATAGATGTATAATGATGTATCAAAGTTAATTTTTGTTATCAATAATTATAACTATTTAGGATAAGTTTATTCAAAGGGATGCTTTTGTTTTAAAGTAAAGCTGCTTTCAGCCTTCTGCATTTCTATTTGGAAGTTAATTTTAAATGGCCAAATCCAGTAGTGCAGTAAGTTTTAAAGACTTGATGTTCTATTAATTATATTGCAGTATGTAACATTTCTGCACAGGGACCTTCCTCTAATATCTCCTAACCCACTACCTCATGAATTTTAATTAGGTGTGGCAAAGAAAAGCCCACATCATTAAGGCCATAAAAGATGTATTGTATTATCCCCCCTTGCAATTGCCACCACAAACCAGGACCTTGGAAAAGGAACAACCCCCCCACCCACTCCAATTAATTAAACTATCAGTAACTCAGAATTATTCTGTTATCATCTGGTAACAGATGATAGCAAGAAAAGACAACAGAACAGCTGGGTGTGTATGTGAGAGGTGTCACAGGCAGCACTGCCCTTCATTATGCTGTTTTCAAATGATTTATGGACATTTACAAAAAAGAAATTAGGAAGGATTTACTGAAAGCTTAAATAAGAGCAAATCTGGTATACACATAAAAGCAGGTTAACAACACATTGAAATTATTTTTTCAGTTTTGCAAAGCCCATTTTAAAAGGCTGTACTAGCATCAAAGCAAAATAATGCATTTTTTCCTGTGGGGAATTTACAGGGACTACAGCATATGAAAGAAAAACTTTGCAAGAATGAAGAGCCCTTTCACTTTTCATCTGCAACAGTAATTCTTTGTGAATTTTAATGTAAATTATTTTATAATTTTGATAACCTTGCCCTCTTATGTATTTATGTATATGTGTATTATATATATTATATGTACCTCTAACAATTTCTGTGAATGAACTAAGAACAAACAAACAGCCAAGGAGAGCATGTGGGGTTTTTTTAAAACAGCAGTATCTCCTACAAGCTTTGTCCTATCTCTTCTAAGGTTGGCTATAACTATATTTTTACATATCCCCTACAAAGCATTATGGCCTTCACTCCTGGGGATACTATAGAGCTTTGTGATTGTAGGGCATTTACAGGGACTGCTGTGTAAAAAAAAAAAAAAAGGAAGCAGCCTTACTTTAAAACAGAAGCATCCCTTCAAAGAAACTTATCCTAAATAGTTATAATTATCGATAGCAATAATTAACTTTGATACATCATTATACATCTATAAAAGCCTCATGCTGACCATGCTGTGACGTTTTTTTAAAAGAATGGACTGTGTGAGCTCTTTTGATTTTCCTAAACCTGCAGGATTTTCTCCTAAACAATGAAGACTTTAACATGAAAGATGATGAATACTGAAAAATCCACTGGGTTTTGCCCATGTTCTGAAAAGGTGTATTTACTAAACTGGGGTTAAACACCTCTTAGTCCTCTTCAGTTCTGATATATTTAGCATTGTGGCAGATGAATCCTGACTTCTAGGCTCTGTTTTCCCCAGTTATTCAGCCATATTAAGGACAACTCTGTGTCCAGCATCAAAAGGACAAGAACTTAAGCATGACCAATGTTATCACAAGAAACTGCAGCATGATGCAGCACCAGCTTCTCATAGATGGAAAATTAAACTGGACTCTTCAAATTAGCCCAGAGTAATTTATTTAAACACACTTTTGGATATTTTTTTTGGTTTTGTTCTAGTATATCTGCTGTCAGGGGTACTAGCACAGCAAAGACATGTCTCTTCAACTCTTACCCCTTCCTTGTGCTTATGGAAGAAACGCCTCCAGAAATGGCAACCAAGAGAGAGCTCAGTTCTGCCTCCCAGCCTTCACTCATCTGTCACCACTTTAGCAGTACATTGCAGGATATGATGCTAATCAAACTTCTGCCTCTTGTAGTGGGAAAGGAAGCAGAACAGACAGGCTCATGTGTGGATATGCTGACAGACAGAGAGGCCACCCAGCAGGTGTAAATCACTAAATCACTGCTGTCAGAGCAGTTGGGGCAAGCTTGTCCTTACAAGCCAAACATTTCACAGAAGGTACTGTGTGGGCAAGCTACACCTGAGATTGCTAAAAGGGTTTTAGACCTTAAAATCTGTTGCATATCTGCTCATAATGGAAGTTTAATGTTTTCAACTAATAGTTCCATTTTGCAGTTCAGTTAAATTAAGTGTATTCGAGTTCCAGATAATTAATTGTATGGCATATTAAAACCTGTTCAAAAGAGGTGCATAGTAGATTTACGGCCTGGGCGTTTAATGGATTAATGCTTAATGCCACATTACTAACCTTGGCTTGCCTAAAGTTCATTGATTTAGTGTTTAATGAAACAAATGAGAAAAGGGCAACATGGAGCTCACATGGGTAGGGTTATAGAGAGATAATATACAAAATTGCAAAAGAAAGAAATGATACCCTACAATTATGACAATTACTAAAAAAAGCTAGAGAGAAAGTGAGTTATACTTGCAGCAACTAATGCTGGAAACTGGCACTTTGAAGTGTAGACATAATGAATGTTTATTATATAAGCCCATCTTTTAAAAGGTCTAAAGCATTGCCATTTTGAAAATGAGAGTGTGTAAAGAAAATCCCTACTTTTACATATCTGGAAGTACAAAGCTTTGAATAAAATCTTATCTGAAGTAGCAGTACTGTTTTGCTGTGCAATTACACAGTGCTGCACAGAGCTGGTGAGCAGAATCCCCCCAAGACATTTTTACACCAAAGCTGGGTAATAGGAGTCCTGAACAAAGTCAGCCCAGGGGTTAAACATCTGCCCCATGAGTGATAGCTGTTATTTACAGCATGCCATAAGATATGAAAGTAAGGTCTTAATGGTTTTATATAGCTAAGAAATAAATGCTATCCCAAGAGTTCAGAATCAAAAAGAAAAAGTATTTATTATCACCATTTAAATTTTCTTTTTTTTTTTTTTAATAAAGACATTATTAAATGAGGCTGTAGCATATCAGACTGGACTTTGAATCTTCCTGGCTCAAGCTGAATGCTATAGTAGTACATCCATTTGTTCACAGGAAGGAAAAAGGTGCCCAGCTGGAGAAACACAGAGACTGTGCAGATATTTAGCTCCAATTGGCAGCTTTTTTCCAAGCATGATTAACATTAAGAGGTTTGCTTGATGGGGAATGCAGTGCTCAGCACTTTGTAAGCTACAGTATGGAACTACTACTTTGAAAAAACAAAAATAATGACCAAAAGAGATCAACAAGTTGTAGGACTTAGCCGCTTGCAAAGTGAGTTAATGGATTAATCTTTCCATTTGAAAATGTAAGTGCGTATGAAGGAAAATTTTGATAATGTCCTGAGAAAAGGACATAATCACCTGCTTGTCTTAGTGACGGGCTAAAACCCTCCTGTTTGAACAACTCCATGAAGGTTTGATTAAAAATACAATAGAGCATTTGGGAAAAAATAATATTTATATTTATGTTTATGTTTATATTTTATATTTATATTTATATTCAGATAATCCATTCCGTTAGGTTAGAAAAGACCTCTGAGGTCATGGAGTTTCAGCCTATGACCAAACACCACTGTGCCAACTAGACCATGGCACTGAGTGCCACATCCAGTCATTCCTTAAACACCTCTGGGGATGGTGACTCCACCATCATCCTAGGCAGTCCATTCCAATGCCCCATCACTCTTTCCATGAAGAAATTTTCCCTGATGTCCAACCCAAACCTCTCCTGGTGCAGTTTGAGACTGTGTCCTCTCTCCTGCTATCACTGGTTGCCTGGGAGAAGAGGCCAACCCCCAAATGGCTCCAGCTCCTTTCAGGGAGCTGTAAAGAGTGATGAGGTCCCCCCTGAGCCTCCTGCTCTCCAGACACAACAACAGACAGAACAACCCCAGCTCCCTCAGCCACTCCACAGGGTTTATGTTCCAAGCCCTTCACCAGCCTTGTTGCCCTTCTCTGGACACATTCCAGCGGCTCAACACCTTCCTGAAGTGATGGGCCTAGAGCTGGACACAGCACCCAAGGTGCTGCCTCACCAGTGCCAGGTACAGGGAAGAGTCACTTCCCTGGTCCTGTGGCCACACTGTTCCTGATACAGGCCAGGATGCTGTGGCCAAGGCTTTATATTCACAGCTTCTCTCTTCAAATGTAAAATCAGATGTGAGAATGGTGCTTGCTGTCAGAAAGAGCCGGTAGTTCTTAGATCAAACATTCAGATTAAGTATTTTCTTTGGCACACATGAATTTTCTAGCAGGCTACAAACGCAGTAAAGTACATCTGGAGTACTTTACCTGGAGCCATGTGTTACAGGACCAGCAGAATTAATTTTGCAGTGTGCATATCTCACAGGTGGAAGGAACCATGCCAGGTGACAAATAGGAAATGCTTTCCATGTTTCCCTTCCTACAGACTATGCTTCAGATCCATTCTGTCAGCCCTTTCTCGTGACAAATTCCCTAACAAATCAACAATTTACCTGCAGAGTGCACAACTGGAGTTACTAACAGCATCAGTGAAAAATAAGAATTATATAAACTTCACAATTTTCATTTTAAATCATCTTCCCAAACATCAATTAATGTCCACCAAAAGAAGCTCCTCTGCTTTCTCCCCATTTTTAGGCTCCAGAAAGACTCACTCTGGCAAAACTAACCCTAGGGAGGGCAGTGTTGTACCCTCTACAGGCTTCTGTCATGGTCACCCAAAAAACCTGCAAGGTTTGCGACAGTGGCCCAGAAAAATTTCCTTCTCATATGTCCCATAGCAGAACGACTGCCATATGATCATAACCCCAAAATAGCAGTGTAGGGTCATGGAGCACACTTTGCCTCATGTGCAGAACACTAAATATGCATGTAGGTATTGTTAGGCACAAAACAATGCTGGCTTCAGTAGACAGGAGTGCAAAAACCCCAAATATTCCTAAATATGAGAAAAATTGGGTTGCCAAGCAATTATCACTTAAAGTTTGTACTGCCACTAAATCTATTAGTGAAACAAGAAGAGACTTGCATTTTTTAAAAATATGCATGCCAGTGAAAACAGACAACTAATTTTAAGAAATTTTCCAGACTCTGTAAGCCTTTTCTTTGAAGTGAAATAATCTGGCTTCTTTTACTGTTTGAGTGTTAAATTCAATCAATTAAAATCTCACCAGACATAAACCAGAAAAACCCTACAAACTGTGCTACTGTTTTATTTTAGCATGTTGCTGTGTTCTGATGTAACTACAATCATTAATAAAAAAAACAAACCATTCTCTTAGTATACTTATTTTGTAAAAAAGTGCTGTGTTTCCAGATACAAGCAAAGAGGCAGCTATGGTTGTTCAAAATAATTAAAGTTTGAATGAATTTTCAAATTTATTGGGTTAGAAGGGTTTCACATATGCACAGGGAATGACACGTGATTTTGAAGTGAAGTGCAATTTTTTTGGAAGTACTTCACTTAACAGATAAAGGACTCTGAACCTGTCTTGAAACATGCATCCAATTTGGATAGAAGAGAGACGTGTTCTCATAAGAATGTAGTTTTTGACACCTTTTCATTTTAGCAGTATTTGCAACTCTCTCAATAAATTCTCTCCTGTATACCATGAAGGAAACAACTCTCTCTCACTGCACTGGTGACTTTGGTTGACATGAGCTGCCCTAGCTCCTGCAAAAGCAACATCTGATTTTTCCCAGAAAACACTCAATCCTGCCTTGACATGAAAAAACATGTCTGAGGGTGAAGGAGTAACCTGCAAGCACTCCCTGGGGCACAATAAGGCACAACATTTCATTTCTGTCAGGCTGCAGCTCGTGAGTCCTACTACACACACAGAGATCTCACTTTAGGTTTATGGAGCAAGAACAGGATGTCAAGAGGGACAGAAACCTCCCAGTCCCAGAAACCTTCTCCATTCACTTCCACATGAATTGCTAATGGATCACAGGATGCTGTGATTAGCTGCTAGGGTTGGAAGGCACCTTTAAAGAACATTTATTCCAACCCCAAAGGAAGAGTCATTCAAAGCAGGTATCTGCAGAAATGGGACAGCTTAGAAATTCCTTCCAAATCTCCATCACCAATGCAATAAAGTACTTGCAATTTAATTTCTCATCCAAGTAAACTGAATACAGAAAATTGGTTACACTCCCTGTCTTGTGATCTTTAGCATCACATTGACCACTTATCGGTCAGAGGCTTCTAAAACAAAGATCCTGTGCTGCTCTTTAATTAAGTGATGAATTCAGGTTTAATTTAAAATTATGAGGTTTTATTAAAATACCAGGATTATTGTTGCAGCCTGTAGAAGTTGAGCAAAAGCAAAGTACTATCACTTGTGTCAGCCCAGCATGCAGAGACCCTGCCCTCAAGAGAGTCCCCTTGTGCTGGGTGAATCCCATCTCAGCATGCCCAGCCTGAGCCACCCACCACAGAGCAATTCCGAAGGAGCCTGCCTGCAGTGCCACAGGGATGTTGAAGCCCACATAGGAGCAGTCCCCTGTATTCCACGTTTTTGTGAAAATCTCTTTCTAGAGACTGCCAAAAGAGTGTGAGAAAGCAACACCTTTTCACAGCTGTTCTCACCTGCAGAACTGTTTGAGTGAAGGACAAATCACCACCAATTTCCAGCGGGTGTTTGAGGCCACCACCACACACAGTCAGTGACAGCAGCAGTTGCAGCACCTCAGCTGGGCAGTGCCCACTAAAGGCAGAGAGGATGCTTCACCCAGGTGTTCCCAGGAGCCGGGGAGAAAACTGGAGTCATGGTAGCAATGAACAATAGTCCAGCTGAGCTGCTTCTTGCTCTCCTGATAGCAGAGGCCACAATGGTCCCAAGGCTCAATCTCACTTGCAAGGAGTACATCCTTAATTTGCGTCAGGAAATTCAGAGAATTCCTGTGGCAGGAATTCAGTAGAGCCTTCAGCCCAGTGAGCAGATGGGGCTTGAGCTGTTGAATATGGCTGCCAGTAATGCTCATTTTTAAGGGGAAAATTTTCATTGTTCAGATCTTTATTTATCACTTTAGTTCCTAATGTAAAAATATTTTTTCCAGCCAATTTCTAATTCAGATTTAAGATTGGCTGTTATTTCATGACTTGTTTCTTTTGAATTGCTGTCCACAGTTTTATGTTTTGATTTTTCTTTTGCATGGTTACTATTTAGATCCTATCATTCACATGATCATTCAGATCATAGATCTGTTCTATCTTTATCCAAAATTAATCTTCATCTACCATAACCTTTAAATGTCACTGTGATACTCAAATCACTCAATCCAGGTTAGGTCACTAGGATTCCTCATATCCTTATGTAAATTCTCCCTAAATAACATTATACCCTCCTCAAAATAATGATACATGATCATTTATGCTCTCTTGAATTACAGGAATACCAGACATCAGCTTTAGTACAGACTGTTGAAGCTTTGCTCATTCTCACTTCATGGAAAGCTGAACAGTTTTTGTATTTAGTCCAGTTCTTTTACTTTTTCTGAGGATCTCCAGCTGAGATCCAGTGACCGCCCCAGCATGGCCCTGTTGGGTGACTGCAGACAGGCAGGACACACTGGAGCTCTGCAGAGAGCCTCCGGCATGCTGTGAATACCTGTCACTTGGGGTGCTTGTTGGGCCAGCACAGCAGCTCAGCACTGCTCATCTGGCTGTGAGGAACAGCACTGAACTACATGAAAAATCCACATGTGCTGCTTGGCCCAAAGAAAACCAACCTGTCCTTTCATGGTCAGCTCAGAAGTAAACTCTGACTAGTCTACTCCATCTCAAGTTCTGCAAATATTTCACTTCATTCACAGGAAGCACTGGGATTTATACTGGCACTAGGAACTAGAATCATACGTGTTTTTTTCCTGATTTTACTTTAATTAGTACTCACATGACCATCAGATTCATCTCAGAACTGATCTACAAGGCACTCAAGACTCTCATTTTATTGTAGACCTGCTTTCATTGCAAGAGAGAGCTCTACCAATGAGTTAGGTGTAAATCATGAACCTATACCCCAAAGTGCTGCTTTGCAAACCCCTGGCATTGTCCAGCTCTTTGGAGTAAGTTCTTCCCTCTCTGTTTGAAACAATACCATTTCCTGTAGAAGCAGAGCAGAAATGGACACTGATAAAGAGCTAAGGTGAAGAGTTCTTCATAGAATAGTGTTTTAATGTTGAAAACAATTTGCAGTAAGTTGTATACACTCAAGAATGTATACAGGTGCTGTCAGGTGTGAGCCCAAAGATAACAGCTTTCCTTCTCTAGCTGACAGTAACAAAGTCACTGATAGTCCTCATCCCACAAAACTGTTTTTGTTTCTTTCAGGTTTGATTATCCTTGTACAAAGAGAAAAATTTCTTTTCTCTTTTGCCCCATTTTTTTCACTGAAATCTGAATTTAAAAGAAAGTTAACTGTATGTGTCTGAGAACACTTGGTTTTGAATGCTGGACGCTCCTTTGTTTTTAGCACCAATAAAGGTCAGTCACTCGGTTCTGTCATTGACAGGCTCTAGTTCCATTTGTCTAATACATTCCACTTAGCATCACATACAACAATCAGACATATTCTTAATACTAGGAAGTTGCAGAAGAACAAAAGGCATGTGTGTGCTATCCAAGATTTCCTTGGAATGAATTACACTGGATGAATTATTCGGAATTATTCAGGAAAAGAAATTGTTTACTATTCTATCATAACAGATGCTCCACACAAAGAAAAGAGGAAGCTGTTGCAGCCTCTGACTGAGCCATAGCTTATCACAGCTGAACATGGTTGTGCAAATTAGCTGGTGAAGTTTATGGAAGAACCCAGAAAGAAGCAATTAGAATTACAGTGCTGGTTTGAGAATATGTAGTTTGTAATCAACCAAAATTGTGCAGTTTTCCATATTCTTTGCTGATAATGCAAATGTAACCTTTGAAGGAAACTGCTCTGTAGCACATCCTGAAAGCAAGAAAAAAAGATTTAAGTCCAAGCAAATACCTTTGGGGACAGTGGGTTGTACAGGTCTTAGTCAAGTCATTTACGGCCATTGCACAGATTGTGAACAGACTCTACAAAAGGTGTGGTTTGGTCATTGGCACAAGTTATGGGGCAGAACAAGATCCTGAGAGCAAAACAAGTACCATGAGAGAACCTGGAATGGCTTTGGACAGGGAACTAAAGAACCCTGGAAAAAGACTGCAGTCTCCAGTGCTGTGTTTGGAGAAGACTCAAGAGAGACTCCATGGCTTTCAAAAATTAAGAAGAGGAATACCACAATTACCTCAGAACTGCTTAGGCAAGAGAGAGCAATGAACTTGAAATGCAAGCAGAGGCAGTATGTTACTGTTGGGAAAAACCTTCTAATAGGAAGGATGGATAAGTGTCAGAAGAGATTGTCTAGGAAGATTGTAAAATTTCAGGCAGTGTGGTCATACAGTAGATCATATTTGCCAGCTCACAGTTGTGTAGAGGACATCCTCTATGCCCCCCTAGTGCCATGGAGTAAGGGAATGTGTGAATACCTTACAGATCTCTGGCAGATCGCCCTGTTCTATTTTCTTGTGTGGCACCAGATAAGGGGAAGAGAAATCATTACTGGGTTTGTCTGATTTCAGCCCTACTGAAAAACTGAAGTTTTATCTGAATTTTTGCTTTGTGCAACACTTTTGTCCTAATGCAAGATTGAATGTATTGACATCTTCCTAGGCCATGTCTTGGAAGAGAAAGATGATATTTAAAGATAATTATCAGTACTTTCTAATAATTAAGGTGTACTTCCTTTTATACACACTGAAGATTCAATTCTTGATCTGATGTTACACTGACACAAAGCAAGCGAGTGGCTTCTCATCAGAGGAAGCATTCCCACTCTTCAACTTCTTATCCTTGGCCTCATTCTTCTGGCACATTTCTTGTGTAAAATCAGCTGATTTCAAGGTGCAGTCCAAGGCAAAAGGAGTGGATGGATGGATGGATGGATAGATGAATGGATGGATGGATGGTGGTGACATGTTTAGTTGAACCAACCCTCTAGTATCATCTCAGGATGACATGCAACTATGCACAACATGACACTGCATCTCAATATCAGCTGGTACTACTGAGGGTTACTCATTTGAAAAGCTGTCCAGGACTAACAAAGTTCACAATCTGCCTGTGAAAATATGCTGCAAAATTTGGAGACTGGAAGTTCCTACAAGTATAAAAGTTGTGCAGCAAACTGGCTAGGATTTCCAAGTAACTCCAATGGGAAAAAAAACATATGGAAATCCTGAACTGAGTCAGAGCAGTCTCTACTGCTCCACTTTAGATGCATTTGACCTCTGCCACCTCCAGGGCTCATTCTGAAACAGCCAACATTTCACTGCTAATAGTTAAGTCACAGGGATGAGGCCAGGTTGAAATAGTGTTGTCACCTGCTTTGAAACCAGCACAGTGCATTAGTAATCATTATACAAAAGTGTTTTGTTTCTGCATAATAAATAGCTTTCCAGGTAGTCAAATTCATCATCAGAGTTTTTCGAGACTCCACCTTACAGCATGTAGGGGTTCCCTTTGCTTTATCTTAATTAGTATAATTCAAATTCCTGTCCTACTTATAGCAAGGACAGACCATACCATAATACTGATCTGGCCTCCCAAGATTTAGGGATTTTTTTTTTGTTTGCTTGGTTTTGTGTTTGTTTTTTTGTTTGTTTGTTTTTTGGTTTTTTTATATGACTGTTCTAAACTACCTTGTCTGGGTTTGGTTTAGGTCCTGTTTACTAATTTTTAGAAGATTTGCTCAGTTGCCCAGAAACCCATTGGAAACTTATAAAGGGAAGTCAACATTCAGCTACATTATACAGCACTGAGATACAAGGTCCCTGAAGCAAATTAAATACAAGTAATTGCTGTCCTTTTCACAGTCACTGTTGCAAGCTTTTTCTCCTCTGTGTCTTGATATATGGTATGGGATGCAACAGAATTTCTTTGGATGAAGAAGGATAAATGTCAAACATGCAATAATGAAAATACATTAAGATGTTGCACACCATTAGTATGTGTCATTGCTTTGGCAAAGAAAGAATATATGCTATTGAAGTATATTGCCAATGCTCTGAAAAACTGGCTGGTCAGTAAAACTATTCCTTCTTTTAAATTGTATAAAGACAAGATGAAATAGGCATACACAGCTGTATGACCAGAGAAATAGTCATAAACTGAATTTTTCTGTAGTCTGGGTCTCCAACGATTAGAAACACATCAGCATAAAGAGCAAAGATTAAGCTGGCAAATGTTAAGACCTTGATATTAATATCTAATTTTGCTTACTATACCCTATAGACAATCCCTGAGAAAAACAAGTATTGTGGTTATTGGGAAAGATTTAAGACAATTCCTGGGATATTCTCTCTCATTCTTGCACTGGCTACAAATGAAAGTGAAAATTATAGAATATGTCCAATAACTAAAAAATCTCAGTAGTTCAACCACTTTCAGAGGCAGGCTGCTACTGCTTGTTACACCTTACCCTGGGACAGGTGTGTTCTCTGGAGCAGTATTTTGGTAACATCTCTCTTGGACATTCAATTAAAACAGAACCCTCCAATTAAACCTGCCTGCAGGGTGCTATAGGAACCTGACAATGCTGAGCACCTCTGCTGCAAATCTCACCCATTTCCCTGTTCAGCCCCATTTCAGACAAGCCTGCTCCTGTTTATGGTGACTGGACATTGAGGTATCAAATGCCAGTAAAGGGAACAATCATGTCCTCCCCCATGATCCTTAAGCTCTCTTACACATCTCTTATTCTCTGCTTGGCTTCTTCCATTATGACCTGCAGAAAACAGCATTAAAAATGTCATAAATCATGCATCTTGGGAAACAATAATTTTGTAATCACCTTACTGTGTTTGTAACATTAATTTTCCTGAGACTTTAATTTAAAAGCTAAACATGACACAACAGATGGCAAAATTGGATTTAGATGCTTAAATTGAATAGATGCCACCTAATACCCCCCATCATGTTTTGTTCATAAACATTAGTTGGTTTAGGGTGACCCCATCACACTGACAATGCAGAGAGAATTGTTTGAACTGTCTTCTATATCACTTCATACTCAGCATGAAGGAATAGAAATGGAAATTAAAATTTTTGATACTTTAGAGCTGAATTAAGGAAACTAGCACTGTTGCATATTTCTTTATGAATAAATGCTGCAAAAAGTTAGGTAAAAGTCAAATTTTTCTTAGAATTCTTGGACCACAATGTTCATTATTATGTTATCTCCAGGCTGGAGAATGGAAACTTTAAAACATACATTTTACATAAATTTAACAATTCAAGCAGACCTTTGAGCTCAATTCCAAAGTATCCAAAGGAAATATCCTAAGAGATACTAGGAGTCTGCTGAAGGAGTGGATGAAGCTAACCTGGGATACAGGAAACTTGGACGCAAGTTTTGACCAGAATCAAGGTTTAACTTTGTTCTCTTTTGCCCAAGATCTGCAGTTTCCAAGCAAGGAGGTGAATCCACATCATGGGAGGTACACAAGGAGGAAGCAGTGGTGCCAGAGACTCAGGAAGAAGGCTCAAGAGATGGATTGTATCACACAACTCCATCCTCCCTCAGCTGGGGCAGGACCAGCACTGTCGTGGGAGGCACACAGCATTCCAGGAGCTCCTCAGGATCTCCAGCCCTGGATGCTCTAAGTGGTGTCAACACCAGTAATGTTCTGGAATATTCAGTGACTGCAGGGAAATTTAGGGCTAGGATTAGGATTTTCTATTAAATTACATGCATAACAGCTCAAGAGAAGTTCATTAGGAAACATGGCTATGGACATGGTGACCTGTGAGGCAAGCCCTGCATTGGCATAACTGTCCAGTGGTGCCTGTGTGCATTCTCCTCTTGACAAACTTTCTGTTTGGTCTCACACAGCCCCCAGTGAATAAAGGAATAAGAAAAGAGAACTTCTCAGTGCCCCATAAGGCAGATTCACTGCTCACATCAACTCTGTCCATGTCATGACAAGAGGAGCAACCACCACCTCCTGCACTCCACAGCTCACCACTCATGGTGTCCCAAGTGCAGACAGATGAGCAGAGGGCAGGAAACATAGGAATTAAAAAAAGAGTGCTGATGGTCAGGTAGTCAGATTGTCAGCATCAAGCACCTGAGTATTGCACTCATTACAGCATTCAGAAACCTTTTGCACTGGTTCCTCACTCTCACATATGGGAAAGAAAAGCAGCAGTGGGCATACCAACAAAAATCATGAGGGCATGGGTAACATGGCATTATGTCTTTCTATCATGTAACCGCAGCCTCACTGAGAAATGGGCACTGAATAGGCAGGGTACATGCAATTCAACCCTGTAATTGTACAGGGCTATTTCCACAAGAGGTGCCAGCTCCCATGGAGCTTGAGGAAATTCATTAGCAAAGCAATGGGAACTTACTTCACCTTAAGGAAACCTTGATTTTGGTAGTGAGCAGAGAAATCAGGAAGGACCAGGACTTCAACACCTGAAACTGTTCTGCCTAGATAGAAACTGTGACAGAAACTAAAGGATATTTTATAATATAGAATCCACAAAAAAATATATGCGCTTCAGAATCTGTTGGTCTAAGCATGAGGTTTTTACCTGTGGCTTTCTCTGTGCCTCCCTTTCCCCACCTTCTCTGCTGTGCAAATTGCTCTGACCTGTGAAACAGATCCATGAAGAGGAAATTTAGGGGCCAGCATAAAGGATAAAAGAGGACACAAAATTATTATGATGTCCTACTAAACCATCCAGAGAGGTCAAAGTGAGAAGAACAACTTAATCCTTTGAGCCTGCTCGTAACTGCAGGAAGCTCCATTAACTCCTGATGGTTCCCCATAAAACATTTGCTGTGGGATGGATGCAGAGCTGGCTCCTGCCAGGACAGACAACAGCCACACTGTGACATCCACCCAGTGCAGCAACCACAGCACTGACACTGGGGCACAAACATGCTCAAATTTATCAGCACAATTTACAGCCACCTGGGAGGGCAGCAGTTGCAGAGTCTGCCACAAAAGCCAGAGTTAATATAAAAGATCTGTCACAAGCTGCAAAACACCCTGTCCCTTGCTAGCATTAATCTCAGGCTATTCACACATGCTGGATATGGCAACATTACTTATCCTGGCTTTGGAGCTCAGAACTGCTGGGACTGACTGCTAAGGTCTTCATAACTAACTCACCAAGGCCCCTCGTTACAAACCCCATGGTTTAAATCTGAGGCATAAAAAGCACTTTAACAGCAGCTTTTAGGAAAGGGATCACACAGGCTTCAGCCTGTGGCTGGCACAGTTCACAACATATGAATAAATAAATTCTCATTCTGGGACAGCTAACTGTCATATACTAAATTATCACCAAAAATTCATTGGAACAATCACATTTGGTTTAGAATTCATCAGAACAATCACATTCTTGGGTCCCTCTAGGTTTGCATAAGACTTCTTCAGGGATTTTTCTGGACCTAAGGTGCTCTGATATTTCTATTTAAAAACTGAGCACACAAAAATATTTCAGAACAAGCTGCACAAACAGGATACATCTAAATTATATCAATTTGTTTTGATGTTGAGTAACAACAGTTTCAGAGAACTCTGTGTTCCTGAATGTTTGTCATGCTCTATAGGAGATGCAGGTACAGTCAGATAAATTTTTTTGCAACAAGTTCCTTCAAACACATGATCTGCTGCATCCAGGAGAACGCTGGGGCAGCTCTGGTAAATAAAAACCCCTTAAGTACACTATATCACAAATGCCTGAACATTGATATCATGACCATATTTTCATCACCCCTCTGGTATTTGTCCCTCATAACGATGCTCTAAAATCATGCAAACTGTCTTGTTAGTAGGCCACAAAAGCAAGACAAAATGCTTTTTTATTGATGAAGTTTAATTGCAAATCCCTTGCAGACCAGCCCTGTCTGTCTTCCCAGCGGGTTATTTGTCATGTGTCCCCTTTCAAACATTTCCTATTGACAATGTTTTTTCCCATATATGGGCACAAGAACTGAAACAGCACTTCAGGAATTAAAAATCGATTTTAGACCCAAAAATCTGACTGTGCATGAAAAGGAAAAGAGCAAAGGAAGACATCTTTATCTCTAAAGGCTGCTTTAAACATGAAAAGTGTTTGGAGCTTTTTTTGGTGGTTGTTTTCACATTGCTTACGTCTCTCCATTTTTCTCAGGATGACGACAGTCCCTTTTAGAGATACAATTTGTCTCTCATTGACTGCTGGGGCTGGCTGCTAAGGTCTGTATACCCAACTCCTGAAACCTCTCATTACAAAACCTTTGGTTTAAATCTAAGACATCAAAGGAAATTAGTTAGGCAGATGCAAGATAGATGTTAGCTGTAGCTCATGAGAAAAAACATATTTAGTAGTCTTAATAGGAATAAAGTCCATTATCTTCTAACCCACAGATGGCTTTGGCACAGAGCATAAAGGGTTGTAACAGGGTTATAACAGGCTTCATTTCATGTTTCTAACTGGATTCAGTAAAGAGAGGGTGGCAGAGAAAAATTCAAGGTAGTTTTAACTTATATATTTATACTGCCTGTATGTTCCCATTATGATAAAAAGCAAAATGGATTAGTTGGGCTATAAAGCTTGTTTAAATTACATTTTACAATACAGAATTAATGAAAAATACACATCAGGAATACGTTGGATTAGGTTTAGAATTCAAACAACATTAGAAGCAAGGTTTAATTAGATATTTATCTCTTTTTTTTAATTTGAAAGGAATCTGGGAGTGATCTGTGCACTTAACGAATCAGGGGCTGTGGTTATAAACCACTCTGGCCTTACTCAGCTCCTGCCCAGGAATGCCCAGGCCCAGCTCTATGTGAGTCCCCAGTGTCCTGCAGGGAGAACTCCCCACACAGTCACGCAGCCAGGGCTGCCATGCTCCCAGGGCTTCCACGCTCTCCGTGGCAGATACTCACTGACTCCACCACTTTTTGACAACAGGGATGGCAAAAATTTTCAAACACCCAATAATTTTGAGGGCCCTAATTTTCTGGGTGCCAGGAAAGCATTTCAGACTGAACAACTAGGACTGGAGGAGCCCAGAATTCCTGGATGATGTTCTAAGTGACAGTCTTACATGTCTGGATCAAAATACTGCATTTCTTTTGAGTCTCTGCCCTCCCTCCACTTCCCCAGTCCTATCCCCTTGCTTCACAGGGTTTTACAAAATCTGATGATTTTAGGTGTTTTGGCAGTCACTGGGCAGGAGATACTGGGTGCTCCCTGCTGCCTTATCCCAGGGAGGGCACTGAGATGGAAATACACAGGCATTGCATCCTACTAGTAGTTAAGGAGCTGTCTCCTCCTTGCAAAACCTCACCTTCAAGTGCAACAAATCTTTACTCACAAATATTAATTTCCTCTAACGGCTCATTTCAAGTTACCTATTACTCTGCCTTAGGACATTTGTTTTCTTTCCAGAGAAAAAGCCTTAGGAGCAATGTCTGTTGAGGATTTATGGGTTTTATACTCTCTGGCCTATGACACTGGGACAATTATTTTTAGCTTACAGGCAATTCTTGGAAGGTACCTCTCTCCTGAGGACAATATGAAATTTTGTTAAAACAAGGAAGATGCCCTAATGACAAAAGGCAAACAACAATACTCTGCTACAAGATTAAAGGCACCTTTCTTGCTTTTCACTGAGCCTCTTTCAAGTCCTATTGTTCAAAAAAGCCTGCAAGAAATTCATGTATCTCTCCCACGAGAATTAGTCAACAATTATTCTGCTTCCAAGAGAAATTTATTTTGAGTCAATGTTTTTAAAGTCTATCTGTTCATCAGGCTTACTCATGCATTAAGGATGATTTCCAGTGTTCAATAGAAACTCCTGAAACAAGGAGCAATTAGAAACATCTGATTTCATGATGCATATTCCCTCCAGAAAACTGAGCCACTGTTTCCACAAGGAAAATGCAAAGACTCTCTGTCTTCCATGCAGTCTATTAAGAGCATGGCAAAGCCAGCTGAATTTCAAAAGCTTAAATACAACAATGGCTTGGCTCATGATGAAAGTTTTCAAATGAGTGAATTTAGTTGTACCACAGTAAAATAAACATAAACATTAACTCAGCCCAACCCAATCAGGGAAAAAATGGCCAACAATACAAACCAGAGCATCCAGCCAAGAGCACAGGTCAGAAAGTCCTCACTTTGCCCTGGGCTTCTTATCTAAATCCAGGCAAGCTCTGCAATTACTTTGCTCCTGTCCTGCAAACCCACGGCATCCCATGCCCATCCCACGGACACAGCTTACAAACTCACCAGGTAACTTCTGGGTGATGAGAAATGATGCAAATAGCTGCTGAATGTTATTTAAGAGTGAACATTAAGAAGTTAATGGTACCTTTTAGAGGCACTAAGAAGTGTTCAGTATTAAAATAGTGAGGTGTTGCACTGCTGCCGTGAGCCCATCTTCTGCCTCTGACCCCTCCCACAACCTCTGGTCTGAGCACAGCAGAAAAGGCAGAAACATCCAGGTGTGTGGGAGTCCAAACTGCACCCTCTGACATGGATCTAAATGTAGGAAGTGCCCAGTCTTAATTCAAAAGCAATTTGTTTGGCCTTTTCCATTTACATACAGAATGGGCCCACCAGGTTTAGTTCAACAAAGATCAGAGATTAAAGGCAATTTATAAACAGCTGCTATTTCTAGCAAGAAAACAAGTGTTAAATAGCACTTTCATCTGTTTTCTAGGTGGAACTAGTTAAAAAATAAGCAACACAAAAATATCCATTCCTTGTTGACTAATGGCTTCTGACACCATATTTTCCTAGACATGGTCTGTAACTAATAGTTATAAAAGCACAGCTTTCCTCAGTCAAATTACACAGCACAGATGAAGGAGAGCTGATCTACAAAGCCACAAGAATATTACACTACACTTTACATTGAAGCCATGAAGGATGGCCTGACCAGGAAAAATGGAACATTAAACAGCATGGCTTGCTGATCCATTTTTTTTCTACTTGCCACAAAAGATGCACATGGGGCAGAGGAAGCAATCTCTAGCAGGGGTTTTGGAAAATCATTTCTTAGAACTTCAACTTTTGGGCTCTGCCACACAAGCAGATGCCGAAATGTTATGGCACAAAATACATCCACTTCTCCTATTTTCTCCTCCTGGCTTTCTTTTGTGATTTCATTTAATTTCATTTCTGTCTTCTCCAGATGCAGAGAATTGGCCCTGTGGACACACCAAGGCAGGTAATGCTCATAAGTGAACAATCTGTCTTGCAGTAGCATGAACAAGTTTTCTCCAGGGGAAAATGTCAGCATAATTCATCAGCAAGTAAACAAACAGGACTAATGGGCAAGGCCTAAATACAATATGTGCTTTCCTCTCTTCATCACTAAGAAAAGGAGCCAAAGCAAAGTGAAATGAAAGCAGGCAGCAGCCTAGAGTGCTGAAATAAATATAATACTTTAAAATAGAGAGAAAGACATGGAAAAAAGATAAAGAGAAAATAACTTCAAAAGCTAATTTGGAAAGAGTATTATTTTTGCAGAGTGTCCTGAACTGACTTGTGCTCCATCTGAACACAAGAGTGGAGTATTAAGCTTCCTAAATTTGGTTTCTAAAAGCTAAACAGCTCCATCAAGAGGGTGTGATTCTGCAGTAGTCTCTGCAGTGGGAGTCACAGGGGCAAACATCCTCACTGGCTGCAAAATGAGACACTGCTCAAAGCCTCCTGTGATGTGGCTACTGAGAGCTTTCATGGACTGCACCAAAGAATCCCAGAAAGCTTTTCCATTCCTGCATCCTGGGAGAGTCCAGTGCTCAGCTGATCTGCACATGTAGCCCCACAATTATTCATGTTCAATGTAACAGGACCCAAAATAAGGCAAGGCTTTCCTCACAGGACAATAAGAGAGAGAGAGAGAGAGAGAGAGCGAGCTCTCCTGGTGAGTTCACAACCTTGACATGTGAGTAGTGCTGTGGCTTCCCAACATCAGCAGGGAGAGAGTCATCCAAGACATACAGCACTCCACAGTGAGCACCATCTGCCTTTTCAACTGGGATTTGCTGCTCTGTCACCATATTCTTTCTGTGTTTTGCCCCTTGCTTATTAAAAGAGGCAGAAGGGGCTGTTTTGCCATACAAATGAAATCTCACGTTCCATGACTAAAACACATCAACATCACCCAGAATTATTGCCCCTTGCTTGTACTGCTCCAAACCCACTACACCATGTATTAGCTGAGCACCTTACAGCAGTTCAGCAACTTCCCCAGTGAGTCAGGGGCCAAAATATCCCAGATGGCTGGGACAGAGGTATTAACTGGCTGGTTTAAAGAGGCATGGCAGTATGCAGCAGAAACCCAATCTCCTGAGTTATAGCCCCATGAGGTCACAGCACTGCCATCATGTAACAGCAACTGAATAATGACATCAGCAATGGGGTCAGGATTCCTACTGATTTTTTCTACCCCCTGCACATGAAGGCTGCCCTTTCCTTCTGCTATTCAGCCATTGTGCTTATGCCCAACAACAACTCACTCTTCTGAGAAGTGTGACAGAAAGGGAGCAAACAGCACTGTTCATCACTGAAAACAATAAATCTAAACAATATTTTTTCTCACAGTATCACTCTGCTGTTGTCTCACTTAGACTGCAGACTCTTCAGAGCTGAACCAGACGACATTTTCTATCTTATTCAGCATGCTGTGGGCACCAGTAAGGATGTTTAAAGGCTGTTGCAGTGTTCAACCAGATAGCAGCCAGAGAAATTAAAGGGACTTTTGCAGCTGAATCCTTTAATCATCCATTTATGCTTCCCCTTCCTCATAAATCAGAGGACAGGAAAGCAATTTAATCAGAAATAAACATAGAATTAGCAGTATAATTCAGCGCCTTGTGCTCTTTTCTCATTGCTTTTGATAAATAGAGTCAGTAAACAACCATACAGCAAAAGATAAAAAGAAATCAAAAATTAAAACCCCCACTAGTGTCACCATGCTGCAGATTTAGTGAAGACCTGTTCTAGTCTTAAATTTAATTTTCTTCTGTTTCCTCTTCTTTTAGTTCCCTGCAATCTGGTTAAATAACTGAATTTTCAACTTATTAAGGATCTCTTACCAGTTGTGTTATTGCAAAGTTCAGAAATTACAGAGTGTACTTAAATAATTTTTTTACAAATATGGAGTCCAGTCATATGTGGCTGGATCTCTTCTCCCCAGCATTCTGTTCTGATGTAATATGTAGATATACTTCTAAAGGACATGGCCAGGAAGTCACTGAAAAAGCTTAGTAAGAATGTGACGGAAACAGAAAATGGCAACAAATAAAAAAAAGCTGGCCAACTATAAAGAATGCAGGAATTAACACGTAAAACTTTGCTGAAGACTGTTGCCTTAGAAAACTGTGTTTCTCTATGGCCCTCTCATCTCACAAAAAATGCTGGCAGAAAAGAATCCATCCTATAAGTACGAGTAAACATTTAGGAGCACAGAAAGCCTATAATGTTGGAGACATTAAAAATATTAAATAATAATTAATGAAAGGATAGAAAGAGATGTGTGAAAAGAGCAAATGCCATGAAATTAGCCTTTACCCTCACTGAAAACATAAACATCAGGATATAGAAATAAACTAATGAAAATAAATATATTCTAAGTAAGTGGCAAAATGTTTCCCATGGGAAAGATGCTGTCTGAAGACACCATAAAGACAAAGCATCCTTAAAGGATTCACCAAAGACTCCATTTTCACAGAAAAACAGAAGCCTCTGAGTAATATTTGGCATGTTAAAATACAGAGGAGAGACTGAAAAAAAATTTAGTATTTTAGTGACTAAGCCAAAGATTAATTGTGCTGAATTAGAAAGCAACTTCCCCTCCAGGAAGATTATTCCACAATTCCACAGCATCTATCAGTGGGACAAACTTTCCCCTTCAGCACCTGCCAGCAGTCTCAGCCAAAGCAAGAGCTCGCCTGCACCCCTGGTTTGACAGCAAGCCTTACTGACTGCCTCTGGCAGCTGCTCTCCTGGGAATGAGGAGATGCTGTGGCTGAGCCAAGGTTTAGGGCAAGGGGATGCAAACAGCAGGCAAAGCAGCACACACTTTGCAAGGGGCTGCTGAGGGAGAGCACGTGTGCTGCGCCCTCAGCTGCAGCACCAGCCTGCCCAGGCACGAGAGCTGCCTCCAGTGCACATGATGTCTCCAGCAAAAATCACTGAGAGCACTAAAATCACTCCTAAAGCAGCTTTTTGTGGTCTGCTCACTCCCAAATGCTGCTCCGCATCCCTGACAGTGCACATCCATCACGCCCGACCCCGCAGAGCCCTCTCCTGCAATTATCCTATTACACCTGACACACTTAAAAATTAATTAATGCTCCTCTGCACTAAGATGCCATAATTAAACTCTTTCTCTTTCCATTGAAGACTGAATTTAAATAAGGGTTTGGTGGCACTGCAGTGCAGTAATGCTCACAAGGACAGCACTGGCCTGAGACCTTTGCAATGGGTTTTGGCCAAAGAATTGCCTAGGGCTTCCTAGAACATCAAGGTTTTGACCTTCAGCAATTTACATTTATAATCACCCCAGCTTTCAGCAATATTGGCTGAAACATACTCGTGGGCGATGATAGAGACCTCCTCAAAGAGAAAAGCAAAGTCTTCAGGATTTTTAACCCCAAAATGAGCCTCTCTATCTTTCTCTCACACATGCAGAGCAGTGACCCAGCTTTTGTGATAGACAGTGGAGACGAATAAAATGACATTTCCTGACCTTTAAGAAGCATTTGCTGATCAGCACTGAATGTACTATTTCGCTCATGTTGTTACTTAGTATTTTGCCATAAAGTAAAAAAAGAAAGCTGTATTTTGTTCTTTATGGAATATCTCACACACTGTCCTGTTCCCAGTGGTGTCACCACATGTCTTGAAAAGAAGGGGAAAGCCTTGGTTTGTTGTTTGAATTCAGCTCCTACTGAAGACAGGAGGGCTGGAAATACCTGACATCAGATTAATGTACATACATAAGAGAAGTAGATTTATTAAGCTCTGCTTAAAGAAAAAAAAATCAGGTTTTGGTCAAAATGAATAGCACATCTTTTTATTTCTTCTTCTTCTTTTTTTTTTTTTTTTAATTAAAGCCTGAACAAAACAGTAGTTAAAAACAGAGAGTCCAAATCTTAAAAGGATTTAGTTTGACTCCATATAAACAGTCTAAATATATCCATAGTCAGCCACACTAAGAAAGTACATCCTCAGTGCAGTCAGGACGTGGGACTGTTGTTTACCTGAAGGCATAAAGACAGCTCTGAACCACCTAGAGCAGGTCCTGATCACACTGTGCTCACAGCAAGGTGGATATCAGTACTGACTGGCAGTACACAAGCACCCTACATAAGCTTTGCAGCTTGCATGATCACAACTGATGGTCTCTGTGCCCAAACCCACAGCTCTGGGCCACTCGGTGGATGCACGGATTCACCTGGACACAAAGGACCTTTCGGCATCCAGGAGGGAACTGACACCCCAGAGGCAATGCTATGGCTTCAACTTATGCAAGAGAGATTTCTGGCAGTTCAAGCAAAGCCTCAGGGAGCATAAATTACTAATTCCTTCCTCAGAAAGGCTAACTTCAGCTGGAGATGATGCTGGCTGGAGATTGCTCCCAGTTGCTCCCAGGGAAGGTCTGCTCTCACAACATTGCCCATGGGCAAACAAAGCCTTGTGAAAGTCCCTGGGGCACTCACCATGCTCTGCACACTCTCTCAGCACCTCTTGGTATAAACAAATGAGAGGGAGTTTGACCAAAGCACCGAGCTTTACCCCAGATCCTGTCTGCACCACCACAGCCTGCCAGAGTTATATGGGGATTCAGAGCCCTGGGAATGAACTCACCCCAAAGAAAGCAATGCTTTCAGCCTGCAGGCCTCAGAAGGAGTTAGGGAGGAGAAGAAGCATAGTTGGGCAGGATGGAAGAGTATGATCTCATTTTTTTATGGGAGATTCTCAGGAGTGGGAAAAGGAAGCAGTCTTCTTGTCTGGACAGCCATGGGATCAGTGCATAAGAGAAAATATTTTGTCTTCCATTCCCAGGTCTTGTCTCTCACATGTACATCTGGATTCTAAATAGAATAGTTAGGAATTTGTAAGAGTTTGTTTTGACCAGAATATTCAGCTTCTTTCCCCCTCTGGTGATCACTACCACCCGTAACTTATAAGGGTACACAAGCAAGATAATTCTATTACTAATTATGATATAAGGACCACTAATTTCCATATTTTCACACTTTGATTACTCCATACTCTATAGCTCCTTCAGTACAGACAAACTCCTGTCTTTTTCCTATGTAATAAATTTTACATATATGTGCACCCATACAGACACACACCTTTTTTTTTTTAGATATGTCACACATTTATATCTTTTATGCATCTACTGTTGCATGTTATTCAAACAGTCAAAACAATCAAACTAGCAAAAACAGGTTTGTTGGAAGTTTAAAAGTATGTTCTAGAAATTGAGAAATAAGACTAAACTCCCAAGCAGTGGTTTGGAATAGTTCAGAGTAGCATTTACAAATAATAGATTTGGAACAAGAAACCCAAACCAATAAAAAAAAAATCTGGGGATTTAGAGCTACTTTTCAGTAGTTCTGTTCTCTTTTAAATTATTTGTAGTTCATTCTTATAGGTCTCTATTGCTGCTCCTAAGAACATACCCTGTATTCACCCTTTTAATGAAAACAATTTGTTATGGGTTTTACTGAGCAAGGGTGGAAAGTCACACTGCCCTTGAGGAGCTGAAACCTGCTCTGGCTGCAGCCCTGTCAGATCAGGCTCATCTGCTCTGACTGCTTTCCTCTGCAGACACCAGAGAGAGGGGAGTCAGGGACTATGCCAGGCTGCAAACCCCCTGGCCTCCTCCTGAAGCTATCACCTCCATGGCATCATTTGGGAACGCCATTCCAGTGACTATTCACTGGTTCATTTGCTAACAGACGAGTCCAGTGAGGATTCCTCTCCTATATCCATCAGAAAATCAGAATCCATGGATTCATACTCTTGTCTCAGTATATTTCCTTCCTGTTTTCCTCCTTCCTCTAAAAACGTATTAAATATCTTTCTCCATCTTCACCCCTTCATCCCATTAAATTCAGGTCATCTGAGATCATTCCTGCACTTCTCGGCTGCACTTAACAATGCTGCATTCAAAATATTTCCATTTGCTTGTCTCAACAAAATGGTTCACACAGTCAACATAGGTTTTTATCTAATGAACAAAGAAAGAAATCAAGTCTTTCCACCACCATCTGTTCAGTGGATGACCACCTGCATTTATTTAAGCCAAAGCTTAGAATTTAACACAGGATTTGATCTGAGCCCTTGGAAAGGGCTTCCAAACATAGAGGCTAGAAGTGAGAGACTGTGGATTTATAGTTTAAAGCAGAGACAAGATAAGTTAAGAAGAAGATTTAAGACTGATTTTGACTGATTTATGTTCTCCTAAGGTGTGCAAGTTTGTTATCTCTTATGTATACTATTACTCATGAATAGATGCACAAGATTTTGCTAGTTTTTACACAAATCAGTAGAAACTTGTAGACTAAATCAATATGAAACTAAGAAAGAAATTAAATTGCTATTTCATGGTCGCATGGACTGGAAGGTAAACAAAACATGAGGTTAACAAGCTTAAAAACAAGAAGCTGGAAGCACAGTAAATAGTACAGGTCCATCACCTCTGACTTGTGACACCTCCTATAATGATGGGAGAGAATCAGAAGAGTGACCTTGAAATATAACGAGACAAAATCATCAGAGAAGGCAGGAAGTAACAGAGATATATACATGTGGAAAGGAAGATAAATCAGAAGTTCATTCCCACCACTGTGACTGTTTCAAACCACGAGCAAGGAACAAAGCAGGACAACACATCTTTGTAGGGAGCATGAGGGACCAGAGAGCACATCCCACTCCTTGGGCAGCTGCCATGGCCCACAGGCACCACAACAAGCTGCAGTGAAGGCTCTGAGGAGTTACTGAATTTTGACAGAGAATTAAAGTTCCTATTTCTCCATTCCTTGATTTCTCATGAAGACAAAGCATTCCAATTTCATTCCGCATTTATTTCCACCCTGTTTGGGGGATTGGTTTGTATTTAAATAGCAATAAATTAATTGTAACCAGCAATCCTAGGATGAAACTGTTGCATCACTTCTCTCCTTGATCTTCTGGCTTAGCTCAGCCTCATGGCTTTTCTCCAGCATTAACTTTTTTCCCCATCATTTTTTCTCATTTCCTTCATGTTCTCTGCGTACAAAACTATAAATTATTATTTAGAAATAGACTTCTGCAATACAGCTTTATTCCATAACTGCCCGAAAAATCACAAGGAAGTCATTAAAGAATACATCTCCCACCCAGAGCAAGCATACCATATTCTGTCTCCCTTGATGAGTCTAATTGAAGTTTTCAAAGTGGGATATAAAAACTGATTACCTGCTCTACAGGGCTTCAGAAGGAGCAGAATGTGTTTAAGTCTCCTAAACTTGGATTTATTTGATTAAATGCCCTAACAATGCTTCAAGAATTTTTAATTTCCCTTTTTCAAAAAACAAAACGTACATGTCGGGAGGAAGGGTGTTTGGGGTTTTTTGTTCTTTTTTACAAAATAACTGTATTATTTGTAACTATCTGTTTTGCATAAATATTTATATAGAAATAATTGTCTTCTTCCCCTCAAAAAAAAAAAAAAGAAAAAGAAAGACCCCATGTACCAAGCCAATTTCAACTTCACTGTCAAGCAAAGTTGCCTTGTCACACTATTTTTCAGCATATCCCTTTTGTTCCAAATTTTCAAGACCTGAATAAAAATGAGAAACTATTATGCAGCACAGAATAAAAAGAGATTGCTCTGTAAATTTTCTTAGAAATTACAAGGTTTTATGCAAATCAGCACATTTCAGCCAACAGATTTGTTCTTCAGCTTCAGCATATATAATTTGATTCCACATCAGCTTGTGAGCATTTTTCAGATTATTCTTGCCTGATCTTTTGGCCCCATCATTTTAGTGTACAATAAAAATCACAGTAAAGCTGCAGTGGAATCTAAGCAGTCCCAAGAAGTTCGTCCTGAAGACCATAGTCCAGATGTGATTTCAGAAGAAACCAGGTAGGATTTACATTTCTGGATGTACATATGAGAGATCTGTGTCCATTCAAGTAAAATCCCACAGCTTCTTCCAGCAGTATTTTCTCCCAGTTGTGCTAAAGCATCCTTATCACCAAAATACACACGCAACCAAAATAAAAGTTTAGTGCTTGGGGCTTTTTGTGTATTTTTTAAACACATATTATGTGTCCAACCTATTGCACAGTTCTAATGCTTCAGAGGGAAATTAAGTTTTCTCTATTCTTTTTTTCTTCTACACCTTTTTCTCCTGAAACTTATTGAGAGAAACACTTCCTCTGTTGGATTAAAGGCAGATGCAGTTTCTGTCCCAGTAGTGTTCCCTGTTTGCATGCATTCCTGTGAGAGGGAACATCCCTTAAGAGGGATAGGACATCAGGCTAGGAATCTGATTCTCTTTGACAAGACGGTATCATGCCTCTGATACACAGCTTGATTTCAGCTGCTTTTCCAAAGAACTCAGATTAAAGGAAGAACACAGCAAACAACAAATACATCAATGCCCATGGAACACTTTCCTATCCCTGCCTTTCTCAACTGTTGCATTTCAGAGCATTCATACCATCTATATCCTTCCCCAGGCTCAGAAATATCCCCCACTACATCCAGCTCCACATCACAGCAGTTTTTGTTTCAGAAGAAAGTGCTGGGAGAGGCAGAGTCAAACTTTTGTCCTTGTTTGATTGTAAAGGTCTGAAACCTTTGAGTTTTCCGTTCCTTAACTGTACGCTGATGAAATATTTTAACAAAGCCAAACTGAACTTTGGTTCATAAAGTATGGTAAATTTGATCTTCTTTCCATCACTGAACTCTCAAAAATTAATTTTCTTATCTCTAAACCACAGAAATATGAATTAGAAAATTGTGGAGCATTAATCTTATGTCAAGATAAACTAGCAGTCTGAGCAACACTCTTTCTTCTTTTGCTACAAACACTCACAAAGAAATCTGCTGACCTGGTGTCAGAGGAGTCTTCCTTTTCTACCACCAGCTGAAGCATTCCCTGGAGCCTCTAACTGTCATTATCATTGAAAACTGACTTACAAAATCTCTGGACAAAAAGCCTGTGCAAAATCCACATTGATGTATTGATTCAATAAACAGAAGTTAATCACACAAAGGGAAAAATTTTATTTATCTGCCATTAGCCAGTTTTAATCAAGACCTTTTCAGGAGGCTGAATGGAGCCATTATCTGTAAAACTGCTTTGGCACCTTCTCTTTAACAAAGGTTTTGCATCACAATACATCAAAATACAGGTGAAAATGCTGTATTTTATTAGGACTAGAAGTTCAAAGCTATGATTAGGCATAGGCTTCCAGGGAATAGTAGGAGCAGGATGTCAGGCACCTTCATTAACATGTTCCAGCACAACACACAGAGCCATATGAAAGTGGATGACAGCACAGCTGTGCAGGCACATCACTATTGCACAGAGAAATCCCTGCAGGTAAAGATACAGAACTCCAGGAACTCAGACACATTATACATCAGATATCCATCCACTACATTTTTGCATGTATGGAGACACATCTGCGTGTAATGCCCTTTGAAAAAGTTCTTCCCCCAAATGTTTCCATGAGATTTGCTGCCAGAGAGCTGCAGCATGACTGCACTGCAGCCAGCTGCTCACACAGGCGCAATTGCTCCAACACTGATGTTCTAACCAACATCTCTAAGGCAGAAAGGGTTGATCATATAAACCAATCTCCTCCTCAAAGCATCATCAGCTCCAGCAGGAAAGACAGAACTGTGGGTCAGGTTTTGAATCTCTCTGAAAAATCTCATCAACCTCTCTGGGAGGCTTGTTCTAGCATTGTCTACATTTATGGTTTAAAAAGGGGGGTTTGTGTCTGGGTGGAAGCTCAGTGGATTTCCTATATTTCAAATTTTGCCCATTGTTTTTGTCCTGTCACAAAATAAGAATGAGAAGAGTCTGGCTTTGTCTTTTTGCACTCTCCCTTTAGGCATTTATACACTTTGATGAGATTCCCCTGCTCTGAGTCTTCTGTTCTTTAGGTTGAACAGTCCCAGCCGTCCCAGTCTCTTCCTTGTCAAATTTTCCAATCCTTTCAGCATTTTTGTTACCCTTTTCAGGTCCCCCAACATCTTTTCTACCAGCTGCTTGTTCACTTGTGCACATTTCTTACCATCTTTCCTTTATTTCCAGCTTGTCAGGGTGGACCACTCTTAAACTTGGAGCTGATCCTTGAAAAATCAACCAGCTCTCCTGGACTTAACCACACAGGCTGTTAGTGCAGAGCCTCCCCTGACCAAATCACCAAACACGCCAGCAGCAAATCCTGGCTGGCTGTGAGTGATGTCTTGGGAAGAAAAATCAAACTCAAGGTCCAGCCCTGTGGGATCATCAGCACACTGCTAAAAGAAAGTCCTTAACCCTCAGGTGTGCCCAGCTGAGGGTTATCCTGTGAAAATTGACTGTAAAAAATTGATGCAACACTTATCCCCCAGATAAAGCCAAAGTAAAACTTATTCCATGGATATAATGAAATTTACACTACACGGTATATTTGAACCCCAAATAGCCTAAAGTGAATTATGGGTGATACAAGGTTATTCCTTTTGCTATAGGAACCATAATTCCTGATTTTTTTAATATATCCCTTTGTCTGAATTCTTAATTTTCACATTGAACACAGAACTGGCTGGATTCATGGCTAGGTTTGGCACAAAGACAGCTACACCATGTCAGACAAGAAGCCTGTTTATCCCTGTATCTTCTCTTTGGTGATCAACAGCAAAAGAATGTGAGAATACTCTGTATGTGTCCTGGTTCTTCCTGAACATGTGTGTCTCACTTCCTGCAGTCAGTACCACTGGACTTTCCTACAAGGTTGCATGCTCTTTGAGAAGCAACAAGCAATCACTTGCCTCTCCACCCCTTTGTTATTCCATAGTTTTTTCTCATTTCTGCCTTAGTCTCTTTACAAGCTGAAGTCCCAATCCAGTTCGTTTCCACTCAAGCAGAAGGTATTCTTTGTGCTAGGTCATTCCTGTTTCACTTTTTTTTTGTGCTTTTTTTGTCCCCTAGCTCAGCTAACTCTCTTTTTAGGTAAGGTAATTTCAAGATACAAGGGCAGCATGTGCTTATACAGTGGCAAAAAGATGTTTCCTCTTCAGTTCTCACTTTTCTGCTTAACTAATTTCTTACAGCTTATTTGCCTTTCTGACCACTGGAAAGCACAGAGTTGGTGTTTTAAGAAAGCTCTTTAATATAATTCCTATTAATTAAAGCCCATAATTGTCTAGGTGCACTGCAGATTTTTTCCTCACATGTAATATTTGACATTTAGTGTCCTGGAGCTCCATCAGGCAGCAGCATTTCTCCACTTTGCCCATGATCTGGTGACTTTGACTATTTGTCTGCTCCTATAAAATACCATGTGAGGTGTTCTGAAGCTGCTGTAGCTGTGTGGTGGATGGCCAGTAGCACCAGGGAGCTGTGTCCCTTCTCACCAATCTCCAGATGTCAACCAGCCCTTTGCTATGGTTGATAGTCTCTCTTGCAGTTGAGGGAAACCACCGTAGAGTTTGAGATGCTCTGGTCTATGAATTCCATGATTTCTCCATGGAAATCACCTAAGACAGCTGAACCAGAATCACAGGGATCATGACTTAGCACAAACTGGTGTGATATGGCCTGTCCCCATCACAGTGTGGGAGATTCTTCAGCCAGCTCTTCAGACCCAGACCTTGGCCTCACCTGTATCTTTTCACAGACTCTGAGCCACTGGAAAGCTAGAGCTGAATTAAATGGAAGAACATAAATATTATTCCTCTGGTACTGCAACACCAATTCATTTCCCTATTTTTTCCATGAGTCTTGTGTCCACTATGTGCATATATATACATCATTGCCTTTTCTTTCAAAAGCATTCAACATTTTCTAGAGCTCAGCAGACCTTTATTAATCTCCTACCAAATCATCTTGCCCTACAGATTCTCTATTTAATCAAGGATTTTTAGAAACTGCTTTTTAGAAAGCTCTGGGAATAAAAGTTCAGTTTTGCCACAGGCAGACATTTCAAAGACAGAAATACACGTGCACCCTCACACAGGTACATGCACATACACATAAATACAGTGCTGTACATACATAACCACACAGCAAGTCCTATAAACTTCAATATTTAAAAATACACTCTTGGCTGAAGTTTTTTTGAGAGTGCTTAATGGGATGTAATTCTAAGTGATCTGAACATGAAGGAAATATCGCCAAGATTTCTTTCATTTTCTCCATCTCTTCTCCATTTCTCCAAGGTATTTTTTCTCATGCTCTCTTTAGCCAAGCAGGATTGCATGGACTTCTATTTGTTTGAAAATCCAGCAAGAAATTTCCCTCTAGAGCTATCACCAAGAAATTATCTCCACACAGGGAGTTTCATGTTTTTGTGAGCTCATAAAAAAGTACAATATTTACTCTTGTACTCCGTAACATTTTCTCTTGCTTTAATTTTTTGCCTAATCTTAAAATACTGGTTTTGACATTTTTCCTTGAGAATGTGTTGCTTAGTCTGCCAAAAGGGAACTAGCATGAGCTCAAGCTTTATTGAGGAGGTGAAATTTTATTGTGCTTCTCCCACCTTTAAAAAATTCTGTGCTGTAAAATTTGGCATTATTGTATATTCCAAATTCCATATGTACCAAACAAGCTAATTTAGGACCATGCAGACCAGTTATGCTTTTAAGCAGAAACTATTCCTGGAACAAAATCTGACAGGTCTACACAGCTGGAATAGGTTTAAGCCCTAGCTCTAAAATATTTTGGAGAGGTTTTCTCTCACCATATGGACTTTAAGAACAAAAACTCTCCGGAGTTGATTTAAACTTCCAAGGCCAGTTCCCTGAAATTTCAGCAAAGAGTCTGAAAGCTAACAGCAAAAGTTGACATTCACAGTGAAAGGAGTCCTGTGGGACTATTTGGGATATTGGGATAAAGAAATATGTATCTCTCCATATCCATGAATGGAAGGTATACTCAGAAAGGAATTTGTGGTCATTGCTTATGGCTCGCATCATTGAATTGGTTGTTTGCAGCCAGAGACCTAAACTCTACACCCTGAACTCTTTCTTCCTACAAACATCTCTCATCATTTACTCTGTACCACTGAGAATTCTGCACTACTTACTGTCTCTCATAATATATTTGTTTACTATTCAGCAAACCTCTTACCCTGCTCTGCTGTAGGAGCAGCTGAAGCTCTCCTGGTTGTTTTGTGGCTCGTGTAGTACAAACAGCTCTATTGGAGCCTAGGAGATTTCACAATGCATCCATGTAACCTGCATTAACATTGCTGGAGGCTCTTGTTTTTGACAAAAGTACAAACCCACCCCTTCAATAATGTACATCATGCTGCCTCTGAGCACATCCCACTATAAAACACAAAGATGTGATCATCTGGAACTTGTAAACTTGCAGACTTGTATTGCTCTTTCCTTTTGCACATATTCTCTTGTCCTTCCCAGCATACCATCTTCTGTGCAACCCTCTGAGCCACCAAGGACAAAACATAGGGTGGGATGCCTTTGGTATGTCACTGTCTCCTCAGACAACACAACTCATGCTTAGAAAAGCAGCACCTTTAAGGAATATGTTTCTTCAGAGACCCTTGCAAAAATTATCAGTAGCATTGTGGTTTATCTGTGTTATCATTCTGTAATCTGGGTCAAAACCAGAAATCTAAATAGTAGGCTCCTTTTCTCCTATGAAAAATGTTCACCTATCAATCTAGAGTTAGGTTGAAAGGTGACATTGCTAGATTGATTCTGAACATTTCAGATTTAAAGGATCTGTCTCACAGGTCTATAATAATTTCTCAAGACCTTGAGTTTGGATGCCTAGGGCTCTGACTCTCCCAGCAGCATCCTCTTGTCAAATTATCACCCCAGACACATGAGAGCCCCATGGCCAAGGTACTCCATGGGAAATAAAGTACTGTTGGTTCCCCCCCTCCAGAGGAGACAGCAGAGTGCCAAAGCCACCAGGAAATAGCACAGCCTTCAGCCAGAGCTGCTTCTGACTGAGCACTTTAACCCATCCTGTGGGGACACCTGAGTCCTGCTGCCTCACTGAGGCCAGCAACTCTGTTGACTCACCCTAAGCAGCAAATCCATGAGGAAAACCTTCTTAAGTGATAAACCTACAGCTGGGCAGAGGCAATGTGGGAGATCTGGAAGAGCTGTGCTAAGGAGAACACTGGGAACATAAAACATCCGAACCAGCTTACAGCACAAGGGCACTCACAGTGCCAGCCCTCCAACAGTACAGAGTTAATGGGGAGCTGTTACTTGCTACCTCTGTCTCTTTCTTGGCAGTCCCTCGACTTCATAATTAAGAATGATGCAAGTGTGATTAGAATATTCAGCAAAATCTGAATAGTTTATGGTTTCTACTAAGTTATTTCCCATGAATCCGCAGAGCTCATAAGATCATTCTGAATAATAAAATAAGTTATTCTTATAGGGACAAGGTATCTATTATCTAATATTCATCATGACAGAATATAGTCATCTCACAATTTATGCTGCAGTATCCAAGGTATTATCTAACATCCATTATCAGCTATGTCTTTGAATTGCCTATAATACATCTATTTAAAGAAATTCAGGCAGGTGAGATGTTCTACAAAGAAGCCATTTTCAAACAAGCAAATGGGGGGAAAGGCACTGACTGCTATAAATGTAATAAACTCCTACTGATGTCTCAAATTCGTTGCAGTTCACCAGAAAGTATAAAGGCTGATATGATAAAATAAATAGAGAGAAATAGCTTCCTTTCCTTTATAGGAAAGGAGGGGCAACAGCTACTCCTCATCTGCCTATCATGTTTCCCATCCTTTTTGTTAAGGCTGCATTCATAAAAAAACCAGTTTTTTCCCCTTGATTTTGTAAAACTAGGCTTTGAACACAATTTAGGATATAGGGAATGCAATTTGAGCGCTATGTTTACTGTTTCTAGGGAAGTAATTTAACTGATCATTTCTTTTTCAAACCCAAAAAATTAAAAAAAAATTTGCAGTTGATATGCTAGCTCCTCCCTCTGTCTTACCAATAATCAGATGCCAATGACATGAAATTTAGCATCATGCAACTAGGCAACTAGGGTACCAAACATGGTTTAAAGATTTATTCCTGTCAAAAACCTCACAGTAATATAAAACCCACCAGAAATGTAATCAGTGGTAGAAGAACTAGATTGTTCTAATTAATCATCTTCTCCACACAAACTAGCACATCCAAACCCTCATGATTTGATAACCTTGGGGGAGGGAAGCTATTTTGGAATAATAATGGTTAATATCATTTCAGGTAAAACAGATAGGATCCTGATGTCAAAATATATATTTGGAAAAGACTTTTTATAGTGAGTTTATTCATGTTTTTTCCCTTGTACATCATGAGAATTTAATCTGGCCTGAAATTTTCATCACCACTTTCTTATTGATGATGTTAAAAAGACAAAGTCAGACTTGGTAGGATGCTAGAGAAGACAAAATTTCCCTGGAGCCTGGGAGGGGCTGAGCCAGTTCCTCCCAGCCCATGGATGAGCTTCAGTACCTGTGCAGGGGCAGGCAAAGCAGGAGTGAGGCTGAGCCCTTCCTCCCTTCCCTCCACTCTGCCTCAAAGTCCTGCTGCTGCCACTATAAAACTCAGTTTGCTGGTGATGCCAAGAAGTCTGGGGAGTAAACAGGGGAGATTTACCATGCTGAGTGCATTTATTCAAAGTCTTTCTGGTTTCGTCTTTTAAATTATTAAAAAGCAGAGTGAAACAAATGAAAAAGGGACATCAAAACACAGCTGCAGTCAGACATCATTTAATGTTTGTTTTCCTCAAGGTCAAATATGAGTCTTGATGTTACATAATGCTGCTATAATTTGATTAATTATTTGAAAAAATAATTTTTTTTGCTTATTTAAGGATTGCTTTTCTTTATGTCAATCCCATTTTGATAATGAGAACACGTGCATCAAGTCCTTCTTAATCTCAAGCCACAGCCATGCTGGGATTTTTCTTAACCTGAGCATATGGAATCAAGGAGGCAATACCTGGGTGACAGTGCATCTCAGAGCAGTCTCATCTGAAACATTTGCCTTTTAGCTTCCTCCACTGAGAAAGAAAAGAAATTGAATTATTAAAAATGGGGTAATTTGAAGTACTTCATCCCCTTCTTAAAGTGTTCAAGAAATGACTCTGTGTGGCACTTCATGCCCTGGTCCAGTTGACAAGGAGGTGATCAAAGATTAGATGTGATTAACTCAGAGGTCTTTTCCAACCTAAATGATCCTGTGATTTTGTCAAAAGGATTTTGAGTGCCCCAAAACCAGCACTTGGCCTAATGCCCTAGAAAGGCCAAGGGAGTGCTGGCCTGCCAGCACCACCAACACCCTTTGAAGCAGGGATATTCCATCACTGCTTCCAACAGCCATTACCAGGGGCAGACATCCACAAAAATGCTGGATCTGTTTGTTCATAGGATCAGGTTTCACATATCTCACAGAACTGAAGAGAAAAATTTCTGCAGGGGGTGTAAAAGGAAGGCCCCAGCCCTGCAAAACTTTGCACTGTGGAGGGCCCTTGTGCAATTTAAAGGTCTGGGGTCAAAAGATATTTAAAGAGTCTCTTCCCCATTAATTCAAGCTTTTTCCATGCTGTTTGCAATTAAGGGATAATGCATTTAATTACAAATTGCACCAATCAGTCTTGACTTCCAAAAAAGTCAAGGGAAAAGACTTTGCTTTCCCTAACTTCCACTCATGTAATTGGCAAGCACAAGCCAGAGTGCAGACTGAAACAGTAAAAGCAGTGGGTTTATCAATTGGAGTCCATATCCTTCTTCACTTCCAGGCTGCTTTGGTGACAGTGATTCTGGCTGGACTTCTGCTTCCTTGCTGAATGGTAGTTCTAAATTGAAAAAAAAAAATAAAAACAGAACAAACTTTGTGGAGCAAACATGCCTTTTAAGAAAATACCATCCTGTCTTTAAAAAATAAAACATAAAGAGAAAAGGAAATGTGCAAAAGAAAAGGAAAACATGTTAAATCTCTTAAATACATGAATAAACACCCAAATCTGTCTAGAAATTATTTTGGAAATGTGTGCTGTGGTTGAAGTTTGCCTGTAGCACAGGAAGCCAGTCACTCTCCAGGAGAGATGCCAACAATTCTGCAGTGAGCAGTGTCAGTCAAGACTTCCATGTGAGCTGCAAGCCTAAGGAAGGAGCTTTGTGATGTTCCTGAGCTGGTGGTGTTATTAGGCAGCAGCATGTGTAAGCATCCTTGACACATACAGCTTGTCAACACATTTCAGTCTCAGGAGGAGTCTAAAGAAAATCTTTGCCTAGTACGTTCAATACTGATCTCAAGAGGCATGAAGGAAAGGGGAGGGCAAGATTGATGTATATAAACTGTGGAGATCTTGGATTTTGAATCATCCAAAGCAATGAGAATCAGCAGTGGCTTACTTAATCTTTTACTTCCTTTCCATAATGAGCCTTCCTCTATGAATGCAGTTCATTTGCCTCTCAGCTGTTTTCTGCCACTTTATAAAGCAAACACAGCCTCAAATTTGACAGTTTTGTTGCTGATGTTAATCTGAGTTCTGGAACAAACTCTCTTGTTGATCTAAAAAGCCAGCCACTCTCAGTCCCATCCTGCCCTCATTACAATCTCATCTCTTCAGTGCAAAGACTTTCTTCAACCTTTTTTTTTCAATGCTTCATCTCCTACCACAAACTACTTCCACATTTGCATCTCATTCTTTACCTTAAAAAAGGAAACCAAAACTAGCAATGCTGCACGGCAGTAACACCACAGTCTATAAACTGTCTGTCCTCCGCTGATAGAAATTTTTCTGACAAAGCTTCAACTGCAAAAAAATTTTACAGGACAAGGACAGCCAGTAACAAATTCTACCAGTCACAGCAGCATTACAAACACCCACAGAAAAATTGCTTGCTTCTTCTATCAAACAGCTTCTGAGGGAGGACACATTTTGGGAGTTGTCGCTTCTTAAAGCCTGCAGCGTACGAACAAAGTTAGCCAGGTTTGTAACCTCTTGTTTAATAATAACAGCCCCTCTGAATGTGACAGAGGAGCTGTCTGCTTCACATCCTGACTCCCACTGCAACGAGCAGCAGATGCCTCTGATACAGAACTTGCACTGGGCAAGTCTGTCAGGACACCTCCCCCAGTGCAACTTCCCTGCTCCAAACAGCCTGAAGTTTGGGCACATCCTCAAACAAAAATATGATCTACTGCTTAGCAGTCAAAGGATTTTTCTTCTTTTCGTTTTTCTGTGTTTTGGCATAGATAAGCCTTTGCAAATAAAGCCTGCTTTAGCAGTGATTTTCACTGTTGGCCAGATGCTGTGTAAGGAAGAACCTCTTTTGGTTCATTTGCAGTCTTCACGGACCAATTCAAAACTGCTCATTTTCGTAGCATAAAAAGTTATAATGACAAGCATTACCACTGCATTGTTCAAATCCAGGCACACAAAGCATTTCAAACCTGAGCATTTTTCTTCTACTCTTCAATTTCAGTTAGTTTTTAAATTCAAAATACTAAGCTCAGCTGAAGGATCCTAAATACTTATAAAAACAGCAGACTAAGATGTGCAGTTTCCAACTTCTTCAGATTCATTAATTGTTCCGTTTAAAACAAATCTTCATTTAATTTTCTTTTTTCTTTTTTTCTTTTTTCATTTTTTCTTTTTTTTCAGCAGGTAGAGGAGATGAAGACGTTTAGAACACCTAATAGGAGAAAAATGTTTTTACTGAAAGGAATTTCTGGATTTATGCCTGAAAGTCAGACATTCAAGAATAATCTAAGAGCAAGGATTTTAGGCCTGTGACTGGCCACTTAGTTTCATATAGATTTACTTGGATGTGTACACAAGCACAGGAAAGCCCTCTAGTCATCCCCTATTAAACAAGGCAGATGCTGATGTGGCCCATCAGGCCTTCCACACACCATCTCCTCTGCAGAACCTCAAACTGTGGTCCTGGGTTTGCTGCAGACACAGCCATATGTTGAAATGAAGGGAACATAAGAACATGTGAGAAAATCAAATTTAATTGTGGATTTGCTCTTTATCTCAGGGTAAAGTCTCAGCAAAGGCAGAGTCACAGTTACTTTTCCTTACCCATTTCCTGGGGTGTTCAGCAAAACCAACTCAGTACACTGGAGTCAAACATCCCTACTCTCTAACACACTCATAGCTGCTCCTAGCTCTAAGCAGCTATCACGAAAGCAAGGTTAATAATGCATGCAGCACACTTTGCAAAACACTTCAAATCCATCATCACTTGTTTTTTAGTGAAGAATGCACAGCCATGCAAACTACCCCATTTGGCCATGTGTGCACACATGGAGAGACAAGAAAAAGATGTTAAGAAAATGCTTCTATTTCAAAGGTCTGATGATGAGACATTTCCCAGCAAATAGCATTTGGACTTCAAGACTGAGATGCAAAAATAAAAAAGCCCCAACTTTAACAGCATCACCTTAGTGAGCTTTGGTAGAGAAGCATGGCAAACAACAGTGGAGACATTCCAATACTTACAGATGCAACTTTTTATCTTTAAGTTAACAAGCTAAGAAAAAAGCTAAAATGCTAAGAGCTTATTAAAAATATTACACAAAGAGACTAATCAAAGCTTAATCATGACTTGCTTAAATTCACTCACAATAATTATAACTAAAACTTGTTATTAGAGTGGCCCAAGTCCTGGATATGCCCCCTGACAACAATAAAAATAGTTTAAAAGCACTGCATAGCAAAGCTCACTGAGAGAAAAAAAGCTTTCCAGCAGTATAGGAGGAGTGTTCAGAGGGGTGTAAATATGGTTTATAGCCTCAGTGTGTAAGGGCTATTTTGAGTGGTTCTATCTTCCCTCTCTCCCACACAACACAAGAGTTCTCACAATGAGCAGGGCTGCTGAAGTTAACAAAGCAGATCCAAGCAAACTGTCCATTACCTGTCAAGCTCCTCAGTCCAGCACATCTGGCTATCCACTCCTGGTGCACTTTCACAGCTGGATTAAGAAGCTCTAAACCCACATTCTCATCAGGAGATGTAGAGCTGTCCCCAGCCCCTTGTTCATGCCCAGTGCCAGAGGCTGGGTCACACAAACATCTGGCTGCCCAGACTCACAAGCTGATGCACAATTGAAAATTAACCCTGAGAAGGAAAGTTGCTGACTGAAAACAGAGTCAGGTCACTGCACAGCTGCCTGTAAATCAGTGCTGGCAGAGGGAAAGGAGCACACAAAGGCAGGCAGACAAAGGGCAGCAGTGGCTGCTTCAGAGATGGCATGGACTTAGATGAATGTGACCTGTCAGTAAAGTGCACCCTGAAATCAATCCCTACATTGCTCATGAGACCCCAGCTCCCAGGGACACCAGTTTGTTACATCTTTTGCCTCATAACGTGTGTTTCTGGAACAGCCAGGAGCCTCTGCCCAGGGAAATGGGGGACAGAGCTCCCTCTTCCACCTGCTTATCTCCTCAACAATTCCTATTCAAGCTCCACTGCTCTATGCCCCATCCATGGTGATGGTAATCAATATTACCCAGATCCCTATAGATTAGTATTTGAAATAAATCACTTTTGTAAAACTTCTCAGACTACACCACAGCACAAATCCTCTTTTCCTTTTGGTGCAGCTTCTCTTGAGGACATTTCTCTTAGAACTACATGCAATGTGATGAATAACTTTTCCTTACACTTTGACAGTCTACCTTGTCTGGTTTACCTGGTTTGATAAAAATGGGGCGTTCAGCACAAGTTACCAAATACAAGTATGTGAGATTAACATCAGGAGGCAAAAAATTCTTATCTGAGTTGCATTTATCATCATAAAACTATCAATTGGTCATCAGCTCATTAACTAAACATTTCTGTCTTCCAACCTGAGATGTCTTGTGATTCTGCCTGAACACCAGGTGTCCCTTCTGGTTAGCAGACAATTTTTTTAAAAACTTAAATGTACAGACAGAAGACAAATAGCAGAATTTGGAGGAAAGTTGTAGTTTGAATCACAGATATTTCAACCATCTGGCTCTGTCCAGGTTGATCGTCTCACAGCAGAGACTCAATTACAACAAATACAAAATGAAGGACAGACACAGTGGGACATCTAAATCACGGATTATCCACAAAACTGTTTCCCCCAAAGGTCTTTCTCAGTGCTCAGGGAACAGCTCTGGAGGTGTGCTAAATGGGAGGGAGCTCTCTCCAAGGAAGAAACGGTCTAAGAGACACTTGTAGGCACTTTGTAAGTATGTCCCATATAATTTGGGAGGCCTAATGGGACTAAGTATTGTTTTGATACTTATGTGAAAGTAACAGATACAGAATATGCAAATGAAGTTTAAGATTATATTTTTATAATACTGAAAGGTCAGCAAGGTATGTGTAGCAGATAATTCAAACAAAAATCCAGAGGGGAAAAAAAGTACACTTTCCAATTTCAGAAAATAAAAATAATCAGAGAACAAATATCAAAGCTTGAGCTATTTTTTCCATTTGAAAATAGAACAAAGCAAGAGTTGATGAGTGAGTTGTAAAAATTAATGATTCAGGCCTAACATGCTTTAGAGCAGATAAATTTGAATTTAAAACAATTTTGTAAAACAGGGCATGAATTTGCCAGCCACTCAGTAAGGGAGAGTTTGCCTCTTATTTGCTTTCTGATGTGAAAGTCACTAAATTCCAACTCTCCTGATGAATCACTGAGAGTGGGTTAAGATAAGCCACAACTCTATTTTTTGTTTCTTCTAAGTTTTGTGTTACGGTCCAATAAACAAGATTTCTCTTGAGTCACTAAGCACTCAGCTATCAGCATTAGATTTATTCTCATTTGCTGGAGAGTATTAAGTGCCACCATCACTTAAGCCAAACAACTTATCTCATTTTTGCTAAAGTAGACAAGAAATATAACTTGATTTAACAATGGGAGAGGGCAATATTTTTAAAGCTAACAAATAGCATACTTGTGATAAAAAATCAAGAAACCTTGATTCTTTTGGAGCACCTCTTTCTCCCAGAGTCTGGGAAAGCAGTAAATCTTGAACACATCTGGATATCAGAGTCTGTATCTGAAGGGATCAATTTTGTTGATGATATGATTTATAGCCATTTATCACCACAGCTTGTAATCTACACCTGTTTGTCCACAGCACTCACAGCAGTGTGTAGAGGACCAAGAGCATCTGTACAGATTTAGCTCTACAGGGGATTTTTGATAGCTGTCAGTATCTTATATGGTAATAGCATTTCCAACCACTAAATCCTAGTCAGAAGCTGTCACTAGGCCCTTGCTGGGAGGGAGAGAAACTATTAAACATACATCAAACCAGCTGCCATGCAAACCTAAAATACAAGGAAAAAATGTACAAATATAAATTTATAGAAAATGTCATGGGGAAAAAAAAAGAAAAAAAACCAAACAAAACCCAGTAGTTGGAGGCTAATAGCAACCAAAATTTTTCAAAGTACATTCATATACAATAACAACAGCCTTCAGAGCTGGCAGCATCTGCTGTCTGACTTTTCACAGTTTAAAATGCAAGTAGGTCCTTCAGAGTGAATCAAGGCAAAGAGAGCAGAAACACTTTCTAAAAAGGAGTAAAACAGTCTGTATCTGTTAATCACTACCACACTTTAGCAAGAAAAGTGAATAACTAGCTCTTCTGATCCTGATTTATCTGATTTATTTTTTACCAGATTTCACCCAAACATACAGTTTGACACAAAACCAATGCAACCAATCTGGGATCTAGTTCTCAAAGGTGACAACTCCGTGCTCATGCAAGTTGCATGCCAATGGGAATCAGGTGTGCCACACACCTTTCTGGATTGGGAACCTCAGTGCAGGAAGACAAGAAGTACCTTTCTCACCCATTGCTCCATTCACCAAATTTACCCTGTTTACAAGGCTTTTTCAGGTCTCAGCCTTGGTGGGAAACGCATTCTTTCTCACAGATGATCAGCTCTTTGCAGATATTGCCATTTCTGCAGTAGTCTACCACTGTTCATGGAAAGAAAAGGCTCCTTTCAGAAGAGTTATGAGTGAGGAAGGTTGTGGCATTCCCCTTCCTGGAGATATTCAGATGAATATGGTCTGAGCATGGTCTGGGGAAACTGCTTGCATTTGGACCTGCATGAGTGGGACCAGATAACCTCCAGAGGTCATCTCCCTTACTCCCTCAACCACTCAGTTACTCTGTGATGTGCAGCCTCCTCTCAGGCACCTGCAGAGGGATCTGTAGCTCTGAATTACAGAAAACCAGACCAGAATTACCTTTGGAACAGCCATCAGAGCATTTGTGTGTCACATAGAAGCTCCACAGCAAGGAAACTCTGTATTCAGGCCCAGTCTTTTTCACATCTTAAATACCTGTATCAGTTTAAGATTTACGGGTGCTCCAGATTACAACAGGTTATTTCTAAAGCACAGCAGGAGCCATTTCAGCCATTTCCTGGGAGCAGCCCCTACTCTCTGCACAGTAATATCCCTGCCTGAGCTTCTGCAGGCAGGACTTCTGCACACCTGGCATCAGAGAGGATTCAAACCCACACACCTACGCTCCTAAAGCTGCTGGAGGTTTGCAGATGTTTAGGGGGAGAAAGATTTTTAGCCACATTTTGTCAGAAGCCACACTGTTGGACCAGAGCTGTGTTTGTTCTCATGAGTGAAATAAACCAGCAATGTTTTTGCAGAGATGGGAAGAGCCTTTCTCACTGCAGCATCATTAGAGCAAGATGCTGGGAAGGAAATGACTGGCTGGCTCATGCCAGGTCTCTCATTTCCCATAGATGAATTTCATAACCACCAACCAATTCCACATACATGAGGACAGAATGGAACTGACCCTCTTTTACCCAATTGTTTGGGCAGGAGTGTCAATGACCACTATTTCCAGAAGAACTTTTAGGTACCAGCTCCTATCTTGCACACATAGAGACTGTCAGATATGATAGAAATTCTGTAGCCCACAAACACACCCATCATTTGGGTCCCAAAGGAGGCTTGGAAATGTCTGGAAATTACCCTTAAGGACTTAGGCACCTAATTTTGCTAAACCCTAAATTACTAAACCTTTTTGTATTTCTCTGAAATATGTCTGCAGGTAGGGACACATGAATTAGAAAAGACAAGAATGAGACCAGTTTCATATTAAACAAGCAATATAATAGAGGAAAATATGAATTATGCAATACCTGATCGTTTATTAATTCACTTTATTTGGTGTTCTGCAGAGATAAATCCTTAGGAAAGACTGTTAGTGCCATTTGGGGGACAAAAGTCTGAACAACTGAACAAGATTGGTTGTGCCTTTGGAGAAAAATATTTCTGCATGTCACTGTTCAAATTTGGCAACTGAAACAGCCAAAGCCACAAAAAAGAGATAACTAGAATAATAGATGTTAAATAATGGCATATCTGTACAATTTATAAACTCTAGATTTAAAATTCACCTAATTGCAAGCAGAATACAATCTCCCCAATGTATCAAATCTTAGGTTTTTCACTAATAATGAACAGCCTCAATTTCATCTTGACTCCATAAAATTATCTTGCTTCTTCTTAGCAATGACCATAAAGAAACACTGTGCTACTAAAGCTACCCAGATTAATTTGTGAGGATAGCAATACAAAGATACTGCTCTAGAAGCAGCTTTAGCATTTACCAAAGTCACCCATAGACTTTTTGTCCAGTCAGGAAGATTATGACATATAATGTTATATAGAGAGTCTATATATACAATATGTAATGTAGTCTGGGCTGCTATGAAGCACCAGTGACAGATAAAAAAATTCTGCTTTGAAGACCTTTAATTCCCCTTGAGATGCCTCCTCACTTTCCAAGGGCTGTGTAGATTCTCAGTTTTTATGTTATATTGTGTGACACAGTGGCTGTTAGCCCTTTCTGTTAAGTATGTACCCCTTGTGCATAAACAGTGTCTCTCTATACACATACATGGGTTTTAGAACAGGCTAAAAATTAAGAAATCTTACATCTTTCAGAAGAATCGATTGGATGTTTGCTGGAAATCCACTCGAGGAGTCCTCCTCTTCCCTTGGCCCACTCCCAAATTGCACCAATCAAACATTGCAACCACCTCATCACCTGGGGCAAGAGTGTGACTTCATCTTCTTTGTAAAACCTGGACCACAGGGGCAGCACACAGGCCCGGTCCACATCTTCATAAATACTTCTCCATCAAGGCAATGTATCACCTGAATCAGCATTTTCATTGCCATTAAGGGATCTGTGGGCCCTAATACCTCAGAAGACACCAAAAAAACCCTTTTTCCTAGAAATAAAACTGCAAAATCAGCCTTGGCATCACTTATGCTGAAGACAGCTGTAATACTGTCACAGAGTGGAGCAGTAGTAATCTCACAGGTTTCCCTAGGTAATATCCTTTGGACCATGAGCTGCATTGAAACTCCAGGCTTTCCAGAACTGGAGATCAGTCCTACATGAACAAATGTGATGGGCCAGCTTTAACAATCAGCCAAACTCCCACCCAGCTGCTCATTCTCTCCCTGAGATGTCCACACCACCAAATTTATTTAACAGGGGAGTAAACAGCAACAACAGAAATAAAGAACTAGTGGGGTGAGATAAAAACAGGAAGATTGCTTCCTGTTCCAAACTCAGCTTGGTGAAAATTAACTTAATTTGTTGCCTACTGATTAAAGTGGCAGGAAAAAAAAGACAAATACTGGAACAACACCTTTCCTTCCCGTGCCTTTCCCACAGCCAACCTCCTTCCTTCTCTCCTGCCTCCTCTACCAGCAACAGGTCTTGGGTGTAAATGAGGATGGATGATTATGATCAGTACACATGTCCTGGGTTGATTATATCACGCTTTTATCCCCAATCGTCTCATTCTGTTTACGCTGAATAATAAGTTTTGGACCTTTAAGAGTGTTCCAGAGAGTGAAGGGGGGGAGAGAAGAAGCAGCAGTTTGTTATCAGACACTGCACTCCTCCTCCATATTCCTGCTCCTGGACTGTGTTTTCTGCAGACAGACAAGCAGGACAGAGCTCTTCTTTTGCTTTTTACTTAGTGTTAGCTAGCTGAGGCAAAGAAGTTCCCTGGACTGGTTTTTTTCCCTTTTCTTTGGACCTCTTGGAACACTCTGGACTGAACACCCAGGGGAGCACCAGCAGCTCACACCTGTGGCCCACCGGGCCAGGCCTGGCCTGCGACAATTCCAGCACTGAGGGACTGATCAGAGACTGAGTGAGCTCAGCTGCAACCCGGGGTTTTCTCAGTTTGTCATCTCTTTTAGAGTGGCAAGGGATCTCATTGTTTGATATTGTTTTGGTTTTATTTTTTATTAAACAGGTTTTTTTTCCACCTTTCTCCAAGGAGGTATTTTTTCCTCCCAGACCAGTTGGGGGGAGGGGCCGATTGGATCTGCTTTTCCCACAGGAGCTCCTTTGGGGGATTCTTCCCCAAATTTGCTCTAAACCTGGACACACAGCAGTTCCTATCTGCTACTGCCTCCTCCTGCCATCTTCCCTCTGCTCTGGCATGGCTTTCCCCTCACTACAGTACTTGTAAAGGAAGTCTGGGATGGTCTCACTGGGCTGTGCTATCTGTTCTGGCACTTGGAGCACCTTCTCCTCCAGCCTTGTTTTTGAACCCAGGTGTTTCTCACCTTTTATTCCCTTCTCCTCTGCCTGTCCAGTATTCTCTGCCCTTTCTTGAGCACATTTTCCCAGATGCACTGCAGGTTTGGCTGATGAGCTCAGCTGTGTGCTGCACTGGAGGCAGCCATGTGGTGCATGGGCAGACACATGGTCACCCAGTTCAGCAGGAGGCAGAAGGAGGCAGCACCACACTCCCAGTTTCTGCACCAGCTGACTGCCAACACCTGCTTTGGGCACTTTGGTACATGCCACACTGAGCACTCAGTTCTCAGATCTGCCACTTGCGAGGCATTGGAAACCCTGGCAAAGCACGAGGTTTTATTATAGAAAGCATTCTGAGAAAGAAATGAGTTAGAATGAAGAATGGAGTTATTTGGAGATAATGTCCTTGCTGGCTTCAAAAACCTGCTGTGTAACTGGGAGAAATCTAGACTTGCAGACAACAGGAATGGAGAATGAGCTGGTGAATCTGCAGTGTCAGAAAGAAGAGGAAAAGTCTTTTCCAAAAAATGCAAATTTATTGGCACTTCAGTAGAGAATATGTGAAGATTTCATTTTCCTATATTTAAATGGTTCTGAAGTGTACAAGGTGGAGACACACCACAAATGTGTATTCCCACACTAAAAACAGATGCCTTATTCCACAAATTCATCATCCATACCTGGAATAAATCCCCTTGCACTGTCACAAGGAGCACTGAGCTCCAGTGAATCTTTCAAAGGCATCAGTGCTTCCTCAGGTGAAACTTGGCAAATGCCACTGCTATATATAGCATCTGCTAGATAGGAAACCCCCTCATCTTGATGTGATCATATATTCTACACCATAGCAAAGAAAAATCTCCAAATCTGAAGAACAAGACTGAGATGGAAGAGACTGTGGCAAGCACTGCTCTGTATCTTGGAGAATTAGACACGTTTATGACAGAATTTTCATAGTTATATAAAAATACCACATCGGGAGCTTAATTTCACTCTGGTTTTCAGTATTAAGCAACATTTGGAGACATTTCAGGCAGCTTTGTGGAAGGAAATAAAAAGAAATAATTATTGGTGTGTGATTAAAACATTAAAATGTTGTAGCTAGAAACCAATTATTATTCTGATCACTTTGAGTCCCTTTGTAGGACTGAAGCTAAAATCTGACCACAAAATTCTGCACTTCTGAAGACTGGTCATTTGTCAGAAGTATGAAAATGCTCAGGGAAAAATAACCTGCTTGGGTTTCCATAGGCAAACTAGAGTCTAGATTTGGTGATATTCAAACAAACAAATAAATAAAATGCTTTCTCCACTTTCTGGCTGTAGAAAATTTCTCAAGAAAATCCAAATGAAGTATGACTGCACAAGTTTCCCAGAGGCTCTATTCTTTGTTTTGCCCTATTTTTTATTTCTTCCCCTCAAGTATTATCCCCAGGTTTTTCTGCTTTATTCTCAGCATTATTTTGTTTAACAGTGGTCTTCCTACAGCAAATTCAAATAGTGCTGCTGTTTCTCATTCAAAACTGAGAAGGTCTCTAACTACTTTAAGTTCAAGAAAAACTGGATAATCAGTACTAGTAATGCTCTGGAGAGCACCCATGTGGCAGATCATCTAAATGGAAGTATACAATGAAATCTTTCCAGTCCTCTCCAGAGCAACCCTATATTGATCAGTGCTCCCAGAAACACAGAAAACATCTTTTTCCAATGTTATACAGCCTGATGGGAACCAAAGATGCACAATGCTTGATCACTGACTTTTACGAGCTCTGAATCCAGAGACAACATTTCCAGAATAGTAACAGAGAAATGTAACATTTGCTTCTAAATATTTTCCTTTACTACCTGGCTAGAAGTTATAGCACTTGTACTTCTTTCTTCTCCATTTTTAAATCTTTAGCAGTATAAGCTTGCAGTTTTGAGCTCAGCAAGAACAATATAAACATTTTATACAATTTTAGGATGTCCGTGGCTTTCATTTAATCCTCAATACGTAGGTTTTGGCATCCAAAGTCAAACAGCGTTTCTGAGATTAGGCATTGGAGAGAAGGAGAGGAAGAGCAAGATAAAAACAAGCTGAAAGTTTCATCAGTGCAAAGAGGTGGGTGAAGGTGGGGTTTTGAGCTGTTTTCTTCTAAACATCTGCTGAGGCACTGATTGAAAACAACTGCACTGAGAGGCTGCTCTGACTGCAGTAATTAGTCCTGCAATCACTGCATGCAGGTGTTTAATTACCCAGGTCCCGCTAGCCACATGGCTTTATTGGATTGGTGTTTTCCTTCGGTGGCCTTTCCTGGTGTGTGCTCAGACTTGCTGGGATGGGATCTTTGGGGGAGCATATCTCTGACCTTCAGGGGTGGCCTTTCCTGTGTGTGTGTTCAGACTTTCTGGGATGGGGTCCTTGGGGAGCACATCTCTGACCTTCAGGGTTCATTTCAGCTCTCTGGAAACAGGCGGCCCCACAGGCGTGCATGACCCAGGGCTGAGCACCATGGTGGGGGAAAACAGGCTGTGCAAATCAGGGTTCCCACTAAGGCACACCCTGGGGGAGCAGGGATTCACATTAATTCCTGGCTTCCAGGACACACATCACCTTTAACCAGCCATTCCAAGGTCAGGATTAGAATTTTCCCTCATTCAGAGCAGCACCAAAACCCATTTTAAAAGTTTGGTTGTTATCTCACATTAGATCAAAACCTCCAGGTCAAACTATGCTAAAAAGTTCTTTGCTACTTCCATAAAACAAGAATAAAAGCATAATCTGTTTGACTGCTTTAAACCATCTCTCAAGTGTCTAAAAAAGGAGCTCCTTTTTAAACAACCATTTCTAGTCAGCTTCACATTTCTTTCCCAGAAGCAAAAAATTCCTCTTCCAATGTTATGAACAAAACAAACTTCATGCTGAGACTGAAAACTACACGTTTAAAGAGTGGTGCAACCATCTTTGCTTTTACAGCAAAAATAACCAATTGTTTATGAGGTTTGTTATTCTCTCCTCAGGAAGGCAGGTGATTTGAAAGAAACAGTGTAGAGCTGGCCCAGTGGAATGAGCAACATTCTTTAAAATTTCAGCAAATGAAATCCAGTGTTCACAGGCATTTGTGATCAGTCTTTGTGTATTCATCTCTCCTTCCTTTCTGTACATGCTGCCAGTGACCACAACAGAGCTCCTGAGACCTTTCCTTAGGGATTTATCCCCAAGAACAGAAGTACACTTCTCCGAAGATGTCCACACCAGAAATTCCAGTACTAAACTAATCACTTCTGTCAGAAGTACAATACACATTTTATGAAGACATTTAACCCTGCCTTGAACAATGGTAGATCCATCACATCCAACATAAGTTGTCTCGTTAATTACTTTCTCTTTCAATCTTGTGCAACACACACACTGCCAAAAATGTATTGTGATGGTTATCCCCCAAACCAGTCTCCTCACCACTACAAGCTAACTGCTAATCTTCAGACCCAGTGCCCTCCTCCTTATGCACAGATTTGGCAAGGCTGGGCACCAGCTGACACTCAGCTTTCTCATTTTTTAAAGCATTTACAGCAAATTTATGATCCTCTCTCACCATGTGCATGAGAACATTGGAGGCATTTTTATGAAGAAGGCTGTCAATCAAGATCAGCTCTTTATGTAAAGAATGTGATTTAATCAAATGGGAATTAATCGAGGGAAGCCTTACAAACCAAGCTTTGAAGGATGCCAGTGACAGTTTGGTGTCTCTGTCATTGGTGTGAAGCTGCAGGCAGAGCTCTGAGCATGTGAAGCCCATGATGAATAGACACCAAACCTACACCCCATCCCCATGCTGACAGCTTCAGGGTGCCCTGGGGTGCCAGAGACAGAGGGATCTTCTCCCAGCTGTCACTTTTTGGCCCTCAATAACCTCAGAAGGTTACTGAAAGCTGGAGTGGTTCCCTCCTGACAGCCATGTCATTGTTTTCTAAGACCTGTTCACTCAAAACTTGCTGCCAGAACTACCCTGACCGTAAAATAAACAAAACCCAAAAGCTGGGTGTAGAGTGTTGGCTTTACAAAACTGCAACAGAAGCACTGAAGTCTGCAGCTCTTGTTTGGCTCCTAACAAAAGAGAAACATCACATGGTGCTGGAAGGGACAGTGACTACTGCCAGGAAACTGAAGTATATGCTGCCAGAAATTTGCTCCATCCTCACCAGTAAAATTTCTGGAGACACACAGGATAGATACATACAAAATGTGTTTGTAGAAACATCAGGATTAATTCTGCAGAGCTCGCAAGCGCAGTGCTGTGTTTACACCCCAGACCATCCCAGAAGGTGCTTTGTGTCTCCTCTTGTCCCAGCACCAGCCTGCATCCATGTGGGGATGTTCAGGCACGGGCTGTGACCAGGAGAGCTGCACTTGCAGAGCATCCCTTACACCAGCCCTGCACCCACAGGCCATCTGCGCACAGGACTGAGAAGAGCGGTGCTGGACACAATTTACCTGGAAATTGCTTTCTGTTGCAATGAGCTGCACCACACAAAGAGGTCTGACGATGGAGCACAGTGGGAAATTTGAGCTGTCAAAGGGCTGAGCAAGGCTCACCAGGATAACCTCTCACCCACAGATGTGGTCACTTCCTAAATGTAAGAGTTTTACGTGACCTCTGTCTCTCCCGATAAAAGCAGCGTCTGAATTCACAAAGCAGGACCTTTGTTTTTATTCAAGATTTCAGAAACAAAAATACAGGTCTGAGCAATTATCCTCAGAGAAAAAGCAACAGCAAAACTGGAATGCATTAGCCATAAATGAGGCAATTAAGTCTAACCTTTGCTAACCTGGCAGGCCAATGGTATAAACAGTATGCCAGGAGTTATTTGGGTTCTATAGATGCCCTTTAAAAAGCCAATTATCTGGAAATGAGTGACTTTGTCAGATGACAATACAGCAGTCCTTCAGAAAGGGCTGGGAGGGGGGTGGGGTGGGGGGTGTCTCTCAGCCTGGGCCCATATGCAGCTTTCCAGTATAATTGAACAGCTCTCCTTGTTCACAGGAAGGCAAGGGTTTCTTTCCGTGGAAAGTCTCTGAAATTAATTACACTGCCTCTTACTGGGGAACAGTAGGGCACATTTGCTTGGACGCTATGTCAACATGTGAGTAGGTTACTAAGGTGGAAAAAAAGGTGCAAATGCAAAGCAAAAAAAAGACAGGGGACACAGCAAGATGTATGAGAGTGCCAAGTCTCAAAAATGCCAGGATGACATGAAACACAACTAACTCAGTTCATGTTACTAAAAAAAGAAAGAAAGAGCTAAAATGGCTGTCAGGGCACATACACAAGCAGTTGTTATGAAGCAGGAAGGACAGGCACGCCCATCCAGGGACAGGGACAAAAGGGGAAAGGAGAGCCTTGATTTCAATTTGGCTTTATAAACAAAAATGCAAATCTAAATGCTGTTTCACAAAGAGAAGCACAGCAGTCATAGGACTTCTCCAGGTGACATGGCTGACCTCACAGCAGGTATCTCCATCAATCGATGGGGGGATTCCAGGTCCCAATGCAGATTCAGGTTCAATTGTTTTGCTTCATCCCTAATTTATATTTTTTTTTAAGTTCATGAAATAAACTAAAACTACACTGCCCTTCTAAGGCTCAGCAAAGGAGAATCAGGAAACCTGAAAGGAAGGCAATGAATGACATTTACCTGCCATCTTTCTTCCTGTCTACTGGCCCCTCCTCTCTCTGCTGTCTCACTTGCTCCCCATCCTCACTGGCCCCACTGCTCATAGCATCCATCCCATCTGTCCTTCCCTGCCACACTCGAGCATCCACAAGCAGCAGAGACTGTAAAAGGGCATCAGAAATTCTGTTCATGAGCTAGCAGTGGGATACAAGCCAGCATGTGCCATGTGGGCACACATCCAAAGGATGTTGCTGCTGCTTGTCTGAGATGGGCTCTCACTACCTGCATGATGGTCAGGGGACTCATAATGCTCTTAGGGGTCTCATCTTGTCCAGCCCACTTCCTTCTCCTGTGCAGGACGATGGGCTGGCTCTCACTGGCCCCAGTGACACACAAATGCTTTTGCACATGAAGAGTCTCTAAAGCAGTACGAGGTCAGTGCTGTCTGGGGTGATGAAATTACATACAAAAGCACTGTTGCTGGTGTAGGCATGCAGCTGTCTTCACAGGCCAACAAGAGAGAATATGAAAGTCCATAAAGCAGCAGCAGAGAGCAATCAGAAAAACATGAGATTGTAAAACAATTAAGTACTGCATCCTAATTATATTCTCAATTTTGACACAAAAACTGTATGGCTACGGCTTTGAAAAATAAAACATGACTGTCACAGAATCCAAAGAAAGTGAAACAGACAGCAAAACTAACCACATCCATCAGCTCTGTAACTATCCCATACAGCCCTGTCCCCAAAAAACCTCTTAATATTCATTTATTAATTTCCCACCCCAAATTCAGGTTCCAACAGGCTGTTTTTCCAAGGGAGCTGTAAAGGACACACTTCAATCACACCCCAGCAGCTGCTGCTCTGTACCAGCAGTATCTCTGTGTGCCAGCCTGATAAACAGGTAACCTGGACAAAAAGCATCTCCTGGGGTATTGCACATTTAATGAGCTGGGGACTCTTAACAAAACCAGATTTGCAAATTTTATATTTAATAGAGCTTTCAGAATAAGTAACTAAAATGCACAGACCATTAATTAAGCTGCATGTTTTGGCTGACTGTGTTAGCAGAACTCTCTGGTGATCTGACTACACACTACTCTTTACTTAATGGCAGCAACTGTTGGTGTACAGGACTGACATTCATAGAGCTTTACAGTTCCTTTTCTAAGAAAAAAACATCTCCAGAGAAAGTAATCCTGTGGTCCTTCCAATGAATGGTAAGACAAAGAGCACACTAAGCTCTTCTCAGCAACACCACTCTCCTCTGTTATTAACTTCCCACTCAGTCTGCATAATGCACACCCCACAGACACTGGACCCAGCAGCTGGTTTCTCGGTGGTGTTTAAACAAACTCTTACCAATTCATCTCTGTTCCCATTGCTACTTTTTTTCCCATTTCATTAACTGCTTAGGTCTGGGTTTTCCCCTCCTTTAAGTTATCATGGCAGCAGTTTCCATATTTCTCAAGCCACCTTCTGTTCAATAATCACCAAATTCTCAGTGCTGCTCTCAGCTCTGTGCTGCCTCAGTCCTGCTGAGACAGCCCAAGATTAGCTGTGCTCACCCTGCAGCCTGCACACGTGCTTCCATCGACTCACAATGGGAAAAACATCCCCACAGAGGGCAAAAAACTTCAATCTCTACTTGGCACTTTTGAAATCAATGAGGGCTCTTGCTTAGATCTGACCTTCAGTCAAGTACACAGAACAATCACAAAAAAACCCCAAAGCCTGAAGGTTACTAATAAACACTGCAAGTAAATCACAAACACCTAAGAGTCATCCTTTGGAAAAGAGCAGAAAATGTGGAGGGCAGACCTAATCTTGGTGTTTGGCGTTACTTCTGCCACGCGTTCAGGAGAGCAGACTTTCTTATTTCTGGATGATGTGTGAATCAGCTCCTTCTGCCATTTACCCACTTCAAGAAACTGGCAAAAACATGAAAGCTAAAGGGCTCTTGGGAAAATATTTTTTATTTTCCTTGGAAAATAAAAATTGTATTTGGTTCTATCTCAAAGTAGTTGCTTCTTCTGCACCTGGGAATAAATCCTGTTTTCCTGAATCATGCCAAGGCTTTTACTGACATGCACCGAGAAAGATGCACGTCTTCACACACATGCCTTATAGTCTGAGATTTCTCTTCCACCTGTATTCTGCATTCAGTTCAGCTTCTTTTCACATGGAAAAAGTGACCACAACAGCTTAGACATCTCAGCAGTCTTGTGCTTGCACATGTAGTGTTTAGATGCAGTTCTTGTTAGACATTGTACAGGAATTATCTTGATTTTCCAAAGATTAACTTTCAAGCCTTCGTACCACTTCTCCCTTTGCCCACAGCACATCTCCACTCCTCTTTTACTCCTTCATATGATGTTAAGGAACTGCAGATCTTCAGCATCCTCTCTCTGCTGACTCTACCCATGCACGACCAGTGCCTGCTGCCCCCTCTTTCAGAACCTGGAGAAGTCATCCTGCTCAGAGAGTTTTCTTCAGCACCACAGCCCATCCAAACCTACCATCGCATGTTTGACCACCTGAATTCCTTCAAAATAGCCTCTATACAGTTTTTTCTTACTGTCTACCATAAACGCTCTTCTTTCATTTAGCTCAGTTCCTTAGATACTTCCTACATGGGAATCCAAATGGATCTGCACTGGCCATCCAGCCTTTCTTACTAATTTAACTCACTCTCACTCTTCCGTGCATATCCTTCTTTCACAACCCATTTATCCCGTTTCTCTGGTTTTGATCTCTCTCTCCAGCCATTATCAATCCAAACTTTTTTTTCTCATCCTTTAAAAGATTTTAAGTATTTTTTGCTGCTCAGTTCCATGTTGCTCAGTTGGTTTTGGCCAAAGACCCCAACTAACAGGTCAGAATCAGCACACTGTAACATCATAGCCTATCCCTCCATCCTCATTTGTTAACAGGACTCCTCACTGGCACAATTTTAGGGTGCCAGCCACATTCCCCATGGTAATTAATGCCCATTTGTGAAGTCCCCCTGCTGCTTAAACTCCAAGAGGACTGTGTGTAAAATCAGTGCCTGTGAGTTCTTAACTCCAACTGCACACAGCAGCCAGAAGATGGATGGAGAGTCGCACAAAATGCTCTCATGAGTGAACAGTTTTGACCTCTCTCTGGAAATCTCCCAGCTCCAGAAGAGATACCAAGCATGCCTGTCACCTGGAAGAGGTAAACACATTGTGACAATGGGTAGCAGAAGGAGAAAACTAGCACAAATGAGAAAACTGGCAAAGGGGAATAGAAGCAAAAATAAAACCCACTTTATCTGAAAGACTCTAAATCAAAAGCAAACCTTAATAGCAATGCCCAGAAATCACAATGTTCCTTCAACATAATGTCCATGGTGGCAATTAAACTGAAGGGAAAAACATGATACAACATTTCAGTTTGGAATTGTAACAAACCTTTGCCTTTAGGTCTATACTAAACCCCTTTGCCTGCATTCATACAGGAAAAGTAATCAAGGATTGGAATTACCTCTATTCATCTGTTTGGGTTATTCCTGCCTCACGGTGCTGTAAAGACACAGAACTCCCTCTTCATTGTTTCCCAACAAAACCAAATGATTGCCCATTTGTTTCCACGCTCAAAAGAAAAATAAAAACAAGGATCCCACACACTCCTTGTGCAGTCTCTGCTAAGGGACTCTTTCTTGGAACAAATTACAGTAATATGGGTCTTCTAAGGCAGGGACTCAGCAAACAAAAAAAACAAGGGTTATGATCTCCTTTTTTTTATGTACTGGAAAGGCAGAATAAATGGCCTGTTTTGCTTGATGTAAGTCTTCTTTTTGTTTAGCACTTTTGTTAAAAAAATTAGGTATGTCAAAAATGTTACATTTTTCTCCAAAACAACCCAGAAATATCAGGTAGAAAATAGGGTGCTGCATTGACAGCTTTTCTTCCACTTGCCAGGATTTTAAGATAAATCTGTTTTATAGACAACCTACAAAAGAGAATGGTAAACAATAAAAACAATACAAAGAATCACCCTGCTTCAGTTCATCAAATTCATTTGTTTATAATGTACCATCCTTCTAGTACTCTATAGTTTTTCATAAAAAATGGGGTAGGCAAGATAATCTCACACTATGAAAAGAAACAAAAGCAAAAGTTCTATATGTCATTTTAGCACATCTTAGAAGAGCAATGAGAAGTCCTACTTTTTCCATTTTGCAAATAATTACATCAGTAATTTAGGAGCTGCACCATCATTTCCAAATGCATTATCTACAACAGGAAGCCTCAATTAAATCAGTTATTAAACTAATTAATTGAAGTTGCATGATTTCTACACAGGTGCACTTGTTTTTGTCCAGGGAAGTCTTACTTGCACTTTGTCCTTTTTCTAGTCAGCCCAAACAAAATCAATACATGAGAGTTGATACCGCCTGTTGGTAGTTGAAGGATGAATTCCAGGTCATTTAGTTACAATTAATTTGGAAACATTTTCTCTCCTACAGCAAGCCTATTGAAATTGCCTTTTTCTCTTATCTGAGAATCAATCATTCCTCTTGAAGCTGTGGAGGGGCGGTGGATACATCCCTTCACTCTGCAGTATTAAATGACTAATTAATATTTTCCAGGCAACATTTTAAGTTGAGAGGAAAAGGAGAACTTAGACGATAACAGCTTGTCAGAGCTTGAGGAAAAGCTCCTGTCACAGAAACGGCCATGGCTGTTTAGCCAACACCAAGAGCTCCCACGAGCTGCTCCACACAAGGCGTAGCACGGAAAGGTTTGCCGTAGTTTTGACTCATCTTCCCTCTCTTCCCACTCACATCCCACTAGCTTTTTAAAGTCTTTTTCATTTGGCTCTTCCATTCAACAGCTCCTTTAGGTTTTTCTCATGTCTCCTACATCATTCCTCGTCTCTGTTATATGCTCTCTTGTCCTGCTCTCCCTTTGTCTCCTGCCTTCTCCCACTTTTTCTTCTCCAAGACCATTCCCAGGCACTGTAAATGTGACTGCTCAGCAATCAAGCAGAAAGGGAAAACCCAGGCACCAAGGAAACCTTACTGCCTAGGTCTAACTTAAAATAGACTGACATGGGAGCAATTAGAATGTAATTTTATGTAATAAGATGATTTATTCATTAGTACAAGGCAGGGATAAAAGCTTACAGCTGATGAGAGAAGCAGGTTTGTTACAGCTGTCAATTTCACCAGCAAAATGTATTAGTCATTTAATTTCCTTTTTTTTAAACTCCAAAAGCATCCTATAATTACATGTGTGTGCCCTTCCTTATAGCAAGAGATTTTGCACAGAGTTCTTTATTTTCATAATGAAAGGAGAACAATTAAAGTGTCATGAGATGATTGGTCTGTCAGTGAGTTTGATTGACCATATACTACAAAAAAAACCATGCTTTTTTAAATAAATAATAAGATATTGGAATCAAAATACCTATGTACTTTGTCATAGAAGGAAGGCTAGTAAGTATCAGGTACCTCAAGCATACTCTTAGCCAAGAGACGTACATGAAGATTCAGATGGTTTCTTTTCAAGGACAGCTTCCTTAACAGGAGTCAGCTCTCATTCTTTTTCTGCTTTCAAAGCAATTTCAGCCTAGAAATCTGATTATCAGCATCCAAAGCACTTCTAAAGCTGGCCTTCCAACCCATAATGGTTAGCCCCAGTGCAAGATTGCCATGAAAAGCATCTGCAACAATGATGACACATGGAAGAGCATGACAACATGAAGGCTTTGATCACCTCACACACCAGCCACGAGGTCTGGGACTCTGCAGAACGCAAAGAGCAGACTGTATCTGCTGTATTTTTCAGTAGTCACAGCTGGAGAGCACACTTCCCACCTTGCATTACCTCCTAGGTAGAATTTATGGTGGATGCGAGTACTCAAAGCTTGTCCCTTTCCAGTCTGCTGGAGAGCAGGAATACTTAATCCTCAGCAAGAACTTGGCTGAGCAGTGGTTCAGAACTTAGCTGGCAGCAATACATGGCAGAAAGGACCCTGGCCTAGTACCAAATTTCCCAGGTCCCAAGTCACTCCACTTCCCCCTCCTTCCCATCTGCCCTCCAAGGACTTGGTGTTCTTCAGAATATGAAATTACAGACTGGACACCAAAGCAAGGTGCTCATCACAGAAATGCTGGTGATACTTCACTTTAGGCAAGATTCTTAACCTGCATCAATCAGACCCTGTTTCTGCTATTCACCATCCAGCAGTGGAGAGCTGCCATGGGGGGACTGGGTTGTTTTTAAGTGTCAGAGCCCAGTAATTATATTAGTATGTATGGCTCCGAAAACATTTCTGACACCAGGATGAAATTCCAAAGAGCCAGGGCTTCCTTTCTGGAGTGGAGTGGCCATGCTTACTTTTGCTCCCGTACCTGAATTGCCAGCACAAGCTGCCAGCTCCTGGTGGGACCTTGAGCTTGCTTAGGGTTTTCCCAGTCCAGGAAACTTCCCCCCAATCACCATGATCCCCTAATTAGCTGCTGAATGAGCCTGCAACAGAGCTGATCGCCTCAGCAGTCCTTTGTCACTAAAGTGAGAAAATGTTTTCCCTCCAGTTTAACTACACCAAGTATTTTCAGATTCAAACTTTCCCCCACCAGCCACCAAGATCACAAACACATTCCAAGTACATACACATCTGCTCAGCTCTGCAGGTGCACAGCAATCCACAGCAAACCCCTCCTCGAAGAAATCTCAGGGAGTATCTTCCATCTTCCCTTTGCTGGGACAGAGGGAAAGCACCTGCCTGTGCCTATCCCAGGTGCAGAGAGGTGATTCTCCCCTTTTACTCAGCACTGGTGACTCCTCTGGACCACAAGGTCCAATTCTGGGCTCACAGCTACAAAAGGGACATGGTCATACTGGAGAAAATGAAACAGAAATTCATGAAGATGCTACATGGATAGGGAGGATTTGCCAAAGAGGTGGAGAGAGCTGAAAACTCGAAGGCTCAGGGGTGGTCTTACCAAAACGTATAAATATCAGATAAGGGTGTGTAAAACAACGTGAACCAAACTCTTAATGAAAGGACACAAAAGGCACAAACTGAAATACAAGAAATTCCATTTAAACATTAGGAAAATTGAGTTTTTTATTGTCAAGCTGATAAAATAATGGAACACACTGCGTGGAGACATTTGAAGTCTGTATCTTTGGAGATATTTACCACCCAACTGATCATGGCCCAGAGCAGCCTGCTGTAGTTGAGCCTGATTTTGACAGGAGACAGGACTAGACAATCTCCTGCTGCCCCTTCCAACCATGCAAAGAGTGAGGTGGATTTCTTTACCTTCTCCTGGTTCAGGATTCCCCCTCAGCCTCTGATCTTCAGTTTTCCTGAGAAAGAGGCTGTTAGCAAAAATACAGTATGAGCTAATGGTCTGGAACACTTTGCTCCCTTTAAAAAACAAGGCTGCTTGCATCATACTTGAGTATTATCATTAATATTACTCCTACCAGGAACAGCTGAACAAAAGCAGGAGGTGTATTTCTCAGAAGTTCCACTTCTTCTGCTGCTTATTTCTCTGTCTGAAGGCAGCTGTGACTGGATCAACCTAAGTACCTCTGCAGATGTGCCAAACAAGCACAGTAAAGGGAAATCAACACCAAATTATGACCTGTATAGAAAAATACACTATTTTTGTTGTCAGGTAGTTTGTAAAAAAAAAAGAGGCATAAAAACAGCCTGTAAGATTCTGATAAACTCTCCCAAGGGAAAAAGTCAGTCCCATTAACAGCAGATATTTGGGAGGCAGTTGGGTCCCATACACGCACTGATGTAAATGCAGTTTCCTGCCCAGCCTGATGACAATTTACCAGAGGGCAGTGTCTTACCTGACAGGTCTTACCCTGTGAAGGACATATAGGCAGCACACTCTAAATAGAATGTTGCCCAACAGGATAAGGCTCTTGTACCCAAACAAAGCTCAGTATCTTGCTAATCATCTACCAGTAACATTCTGGCCACAAAAGAGAGCTGCTGCTTGCAACAATGGATTTGACAGCCAGCTAAGGACAACAGGCCTTTGCATAAAATAGATTAAAAACTTTTAAAACTGATTTAGAGATGTACTGAACAAGACCTTACAATGGAGAAAGTCTTTGTTGAAATCATCCTTGCAAGCAGAACCCATTAATTTGAGTGCTGCAGGTCTCTGCAAATGTCAGGTTGCCTTTAGTACAAAGCAACTCGTGTGCAGCTTCCAATAAAGGAACAAAATGTCAGCCACTTTTGAAGCTTCCTTGGGCTGACACATCTCAATTGCACACAGTTAACCCAGGTGTCTGTTCCCTACTATCTGCAACAGAGAGTTTATGGCACAGGTTTCCTCTTTTTAATTTACCTACTTCAAGGTACTTCGAGTTCACACATTTTTTTCTTGCTGAAACTAACCTACCTGACAGTGATGGCTTAAGGCAAAGTGATACATTAAAAAAATTTCAAAAGACAGAGCCAAGTAGAATAGAAAAGAGCTCTCCAGCCCAGCCCCCACTCAGTAGTAACTATACATATAGTTACTCAATAGTAACCATACATGTGTGACACACTGCCAGACAGATACCTCATCTCACTTTGTTGTGCCAAAGCCATGTATTCCAGAGTTTAATTATGCTGAATTAGAATGGGTTTTTTCCTGCTAATATCGTAGAGTCATGGAGAAATTTGGGCTGGAAAGGACCTTAAAGATCATCTAGTTGCAATCCCCACCAGCTTTCACTAGACCAGCTTGCTCAGGGCCCCATCCAACCTGGCCTTGAACACTTCCAGGGATGGGACATCCACAATTTATCTGAGTAACCTCTTCCACCCTCAGAGTAAGGAATTTATTTGTAACATCTGATCTAAACCCACTCTCAGTTTGAAGCCACACCTAACTTAACTTCCTTTTCTGTAAAATTCAACCCATTTATCCCCAAAGGAAGGACATGGGAACAAAAACTCCATTTTGTTCATCTCTGTTCTAGATTTCTGCCTCCTTGAAGAATTAAACCTTCTCTTTACCTAAGTCTTTTACTAGCTCATAGATCCAAGTTTGTAAATATCTGACTTTCTTTTACTCCTCTCTAAACTGTCTCTGGTGAGTTTTTATTCTTCCTTGATGACTGATGTTAAAATCTGGAAAAGGTACCTTGGCCAAAAAGAGTTTCTCTGTTATTTTACTGAAATGACAGAACATAGCATTGAAGTCATGAATGAATGAATATGAATGAAGTCATGAAGACATGTTTTAAGTCTTAAAAATTTCTGTCTTCTCCAATTCTTTATGTTGAAGTTGTTTGGCATTTAACTTGATAAAGCTAATTTGATCTGGTTTTTAGGCTACTAAAATGACCAGTGCAAGGTCAAAATACATGATTTTGCATGTTCTTTAGAAGTGACATACCCTTGCACAGCAACTTATGCAAATGAAAGTGAGTTATCATACTAAGATTTGTAAAAACAGTGAAAAATTCAAAGGTATTATACAGTGGCTGATAATTCATGGACTATTCCAGAATTAACATATCTTTTCCAATGGCACAATTGAACTTCTTTTCATAGAGCCCCACAGAGCAGAGATGTAGGTGAATTAAATGAAAACCAGAAAGCAGCAGTCACAGAGGCGTCTAAATACAGACACCAAAATGAGTACCTGTGTGCCTGCCAGTGCAGGAGAGTTTCAGCTGCCCTAAACATGAACAGACACTTGGCAGAGATGGACCCTGGCAAGCATTTTTAAAACCCAGGCTTTGGGTCAGTGCTGCTTCTTGGTGTCACACTATGATTGTGTCACACTGTAAAGGCATTTACCTTAGCATAAGCTTATTTATACATCAGTGTCTACCAGCATCTGAAAGGAGCATGGCAAGAGGATGGAGCCAGGCTCTTCTCAGTGATGATGAAAAACAGGACAAGAGGCTATGGGCAGAAACTGATGCACAGGAAACCGTGAATATGAAGAACTTGTTTACTGTGCAGGTTATTGAGCATTGGAACAGGTTACCCAGAGAGTCTCCCTCACTGGAGATATTCAAGAGCCATCTGGACACAATCCTGCGCTCTGTGCTCTAGGAAGACCCTGCTTGAGTAGGGAGGTTGGACCAAATGTGGTCCCTTTCCAATCTCATCAGTTCTGTGATACTGTGAACTGAGGATACTGATTTATAGTGAATGACCATGGGTTCAAAGATGCTGGTTATATATATACATATATATATATATATGTGTGTATATATATATATATGTGTGTGTATATATATACACGTATATATATATGCATATATATGTGTATATATGTACATATATACACTTACATATATATATGTATATGCCCATAACTTGTTTCTTCTCACTACTGGTTCCTGAAAAAACAACATTACTAGAGCAAATTTATTCTCATGAAATAAGGCAAGTTCTGACTTAATAATGTGTCTCTACCTACCTATCTAAAGATTGATCCTTTCTGTAGGGCTTTTCAAACTTCAGGTTTAGTAGGTGGCAGGCGCTGTGGCTGGCAGGGCACCCAGAAAGAGAGGACATTCCAAAACACATCACACCACTTGAGGATTTTAAATTGTAAGTGAATCAACAGAGAGTAACAGAAAAAGCACATTTTCTGTAATTAAATCCGAGCCATCAGCTATTTGAGGGCCTGACACTACTTCTGCAGTAGCACTGACTTAACATTAAGCAAATGCTGATGGCTTCTTGCTTAAGGCAGCCCAGGATCACTCTGCAAGTGTCTGTGCACTGATCCATAGTGGAAGGTCACCTTCAGCAAATGAACAAATGCATTTCTAAACAATTTGTACAAACCATAAATTTTAGGTAGAGGTAGTGGTCATTTGGTAATCTGAATGTCTTAATGAGCTAGTGCTGCACTGAGGCACAGGAAGCTGTTTTGCAGATTTAAGAGGTCAGAGGGACAGATTTACCATGCATACATAGGAACAATCAGATCTGCCTTCTCTCCTGCAACTGGGGTGAGACAAGACAATTCTGCCACTTTACCGTTGAGCTGTTTATCTGATGACACACTAAAAAAAGAAATGAATAGATTTATGAATCATAAAATTATACTAACTGCAGTAGGTGATGAAATTCATGACTCAGGCTACTAAGATTACCATGTCCCAAATTATACTACTTGCATTTCTTTTATTTATTTCTTTGCAGCTAGTATAATTTGTAGTTATCATCAATTAAATCACAGTCATAAACTGAACTTTTAAAAGATAAAAAAATTGGTCCTGATGTTGAGCCAAAAAGCAAATAATAATGTCAAAAGATTAACTTTATAAATGCCCTGAGGTATCAAGATATTAACACAACTTGCCAGCCTGTCAGCATGCCCTGACTAGGAAATTTTCAATACACCAAGTATTCAATAAACCAGATTCAGCATTTTGGCTCACCTAACAGCACTAACAGGTTGTTTCCTGACACTGTGTTCTTGCAAAGGACTAAAAGTGTAACTTCTGGTAGTTAGGAGCAGCAGGAGCTAATACTACCTACTCCTTGTGTTTGAAATAGTGTAGGGGTGGTATGTATAGGCCCTATCAAGTACTCCTCAGATGAACTACTTAGAGCAACTTCCAGTGCATATTTATTAAGCTTCCCATCAAAACCTGTCTTTTTTAAGAGATACATACACTGAAACAAATATAACCACCAAGGAAAAAGAGGCATTCAAAAACCAAGTCCTTGGTATCCACTATCTCCCCAAGCTCCCCACACCATTTCTGTCTGCAGCAGTAGGAACAGAAGACTATAAATAAGAGTGAGATTTTTGATCCTATCTTTAAAGAACAGCTCTTCCATAGTGAAACAGTGCGAAAATCTGCAGCACACATGGCTGGAAGTCTATTATTAAGTCAGAGAGAAAAAGACAAATCACTACAAAATACCCAAATGTTCAGCCTCACAGCTTATGAACATTAGCAGTCACGCTACTTGCAAATGGCACCATGAAATAAATAACAGTGTTTCCAAGAGAACACTATCTACAATAGCAATGTTTGTAGAGGAAATGTAAGGAATTAATACTGAAGTACAAAGTCTGTTGAGTCATAGTGACTGAACTATAAAGACCCAACAACAAAAGATGCCTCAAGAATGTAGCAGCTTTGAAGACATGTCACTGTAATATAATAAAGTCAGGCTCTGGTTAACAAAATGTTTCAAAAAAGTATTAGGAAATTAGTGTAAACATACTGTTGTCTAACCAGAACAACTTTGAAATATTTCCATCTTTCATGTGATATGTTGGAAATTGGCTTTAACTGTGCCTGCCAGTCACAAGCAGCCTTCAAGGAGAGTTTAGCTTGGCTTTTGTGGAATCACCATTTTGACAAATATCTTAAATTAGAAGGAAGAAAAGTTGCTGTGGAACAGAACTGCATTTCCCAACAGCAGATTTGAACTTTAAACTAAGCTCTACGAGGATAAAAAAGGGTTTTCAAAATAACACAACTTCTACTTCCAACAGCCTTTACCTGCATCTCCTGAGCTAGAGGTCAGTAGGGGCTTTCCTTTGAACCCAGCCTTCATCACACTAGTTGGACCAAACCATCTTCAGTCTACCTGCTCCAGAAGAGTTCTCCTGCTTTCTCTCCTGAGGGAGATTAAATCGATCCTGGAAGCTGAAACACTTGTACACAAAGAAACCCTCTGAGTTGTGCTGGCTATACAGATTCACACTGCATGTGACTTTTACACTGCACGAGGCTTCTCGTGTGTTTAATTCAGTGTTTCAGCTGGTGGGACTTGCTCAGCTTGCAATTTACCACAGTTCATGCAAGCACAGCATAAAAATTTGAAGTGTGTTAATTGCCATTTCAAAATCCTTCTACAGAGCTTCAAGACACCAGAAGTACTGTCTGCTTGGTACATAACTCTCATTCCCCTTCAAGGATTGTCCTTGTGTCTACTCTACTGCTACCTGAGCAGGGCAATAACTTAACCCACTCCAGGGTACATCAGGCAGCACTATTAAGAACTTGCATTTCACAGAGCTTCAGATTCTGATAACACCCCAAGAGACTGTCTTTGAGAGCAACAGAAAAACTTTATTGCCAAACTAGGGAGAGAGAACAGAAGTTCTCAAGAATCTGGTTAGAAGGAAAAGCTGCAGCAGTGCATGGAGAGCTCAGTAAGTGATGGAGAGAAGGATGTATGTGTCCCTTCATGCATGCACCCAAGGCTGTAACACGCATTTTTGCAGCACAAGCAGCCTGGGCCACATCTCGGAGAAAAGAAAACCCAAGACACATCAAAGAAGGGCAAAATCCGCTGTTGAGGCATCCAAAGGAATGTCATCTTACATCTCAAAGCCCCAAGGCTCACATTCACCATCTTCTTTGACTTCCAACAAGGACTCTCTCCAGAGCTGTCGTGTCTGTCAGTACCCAATGTAACAATGCCAGGTGGTACAGCTCCTGGCTTTGCTGAAACAGGCCATGGAGGTAGAAAAGGAAGTCAGAAAGAAGCCAGAGGGCTGCTGAGATGACAGATTAAACTTCAGTACCATGATCAGAAACTTCTGGTCCACACCAGGACTGCTAAGATGAGACTGAACAGATCCAGTCTGCTTGACTTGTACTGATGCTACCAATTGTTAAGGTTGCAGGGAAGTTGAACAGCTGAAAGTTCACAAGAGAAGAAAGGCACGTCAGGCAGTTTTGGTAAGCTTTCCCATCTCTGCACTGCAGGAAGTGCCAGGGGGTCTCACCCAGAGCCCTCAGGCAGCTGAATAGCTGCTGGCAACACAACAGGTGACAAACACAAACCAGCATCACAGCAGAGCAAACCCTGTTTCTCTCCACCTGTTGGTAACATAACTTACAGCATTAACACACAAATGCTAGGCATTTATAACATACTAAAATATATTTACAGAAAGTCCAATTCAGTATTTTAACTCAGCCTTCCACGTGGTATGGTCCTGGATGTACTGCAGCTCCTGAATCTAAAGCTGCCAAGCCTGACTCCAACTCTTGATCCCATGTGCCATCACCACATGTGGTAGCAGCAGATTTAGGACTATTTAAAAATTATCAAGCCATGGTGTGTCTGTTGTGAAAAACACACAGTCCAAGAGAACTGCTGCAGGAGCTGTGGCACATTGTCTTAGTGCCTGTCAGCACACACCCAGAAATCTGAGGAAAGTTTTCTCCAGGGTTTTAAATTATGTGAATGCAGATCAGGCTCTCAAACATTCATCACAGTCTAGAAAGTCATCAGCTTGCAAGCTATCAGACTCCTGATTTGAAATCAGGATAAATTCATGCCAGTTTCTTTGCAAACTGGGGGAATTAGGTGACTGCAGATGAAATCAATCTTTGCCCATTGAGGGGAATTTCTTGAGGCAGTTACCTATGAAGCAATACAATTTAACCTCCAGACTATACATATGTGCAGGAAAAAACTGTTAAAATACCAGTGAGTGTTAGTTAGAAGGACCCTTAATTAGCAGAAATCTATTTTAAAGTAGAAAATACTCACCCTGTCCCTTCTCAAAACTACATAGGCACAAGTATTAAGTACTGATGAAGTGAGCAGCAAACTGCCTGGAACGATGTAGTAATGTTATTATGGATGTTAAGGTAGGCATGAAGAACAGGAGGTATTGAACAGTTCAGGAGTGTTCTGAACTGAAATTGTTCCTCCTGCTCCACCTAAACCATGGAGATAAGAAATGCTGATGTTCTCCCAGGGTGCTGAAAGAACTCCTCTTCCCAAAGAAAAGCATCCCTGTGGCAGGTCTGCAGGCTGGGTAGAGCCAGAGGAAGTGTTTGCAGGTGCCTGAAGAGAGCATTTCCTCTGAGTTGATTTTGTCACCATTTCTACACCCTAGAAGGCAGCTGTAGTGGCAGACTTGGGTATGATGTACTGGGCAAAAGCCAAAGCTGATTCCAAGGCACAGCCGGTGAGCATCAAGGTGAGGAGTGAGGAGAGAACACAACTCTGAACAAGTATCAAAGGTAACAGGGCTCACCAAAGAAAGCTCTCAGTGCCTAGGGCTGGAACTGCAGGGATGGAACTGCAGGTTTACTGCTAAAGGCTGGACACCTTCCCTCCCAGCAAAGCAAAGCCCAGCCCCTGACAGGCCCCCACCATCCTGGTCTGTGCAAGGACCTGCTCCAAGCTGCAGATTGCTGGCACCAAGGGAGAGTGATGCCACTTTCCTTTGGGCTTCTTGGAAGAAGCAGCAAGTGAGCAAGGAGGCAGACAGACAGTTCCTACAGGATCATTTCAGCCTCCCCTCCCTGTCCTGCAAGCACCCCTTTCCAGGCAGAAGAGATGCAGCTCAAAGATGTCTCAGAGCACACAGCAGGCAGTCCATTACCATACATTAGCATTCAGCTTTGGCAGCAGAGCTGTGCAACACCACCCTGTACCAACCTATTTTCTTAAGGCCGCCGGCAAATAAGGAAGGAAAAGAAAGCCAGGGCTACAAAATTACCATAGAGAAATGTCAACATAGAAACAAACAGAACTGGTGACACTAAAACTTTAATCAATGTTTAACTCAAATAGAAAAGGCTCATGCATAACAAAAGGTTTCCTAATACTTACAGATGGTAAAGAAATTTTGAATGATCTGCAATCCATTTTTCTTTAAACAAGCATAAATGCTGACTTCTGGTTTCAGAAAAGCAAGAAAGTGAACAATTTGGGGATTTAAGTACACTTTAGTTTGCATGGACTCCAGAGCAGGCAAATATTTATTCTAACATTTGTTACACAGCATGATACAAACAATCAGGTTAGTCTAACCTCTCTTCAGTGTTTAACTGTCATTGAAATTAGAGTGAGAATTTTAATAATGAAATTATTAAAATATTAGTTAATAGGGAAAGAGTGCAATCAGTATTTGGAAAGCATTCCACAAAACTTCTTAAATGTTTATTGACAAAATTGACAAGCTATTATTCTTCTGTGATTTCTGTAATGAAAATATTTATCACATTACCCAAAAATTCTACATAAAAATACTTCCAGTATTTTACTGTCTTTGGTTAGGTACACTTTACAGGTTAGGTACACTTTACAGAAATCAAAAAATCATACAGTGAAAAGAGGATGAGCATCTTACATGCGATTCCACTTAAAAAAAAAATTCTAATTTTGGTTTCAGGATAAAAAACCAAGAATAATGTCAAACATGAGTCTGCAAGGGTATCTTCTACCTGCTGTGGACTGTATTATTGTACCTGGGGGCTCCCCAGTTCCCCTGGTGCTGCTGCTTGCCTGTTACATGCTGCATTTTGACATTCTTCATCCTATAACATCAGCTTCAGTTAGTCTCCTGCAAAATAGCAGTCTGCCAACAGTGCTGTCCAAGAGCAACACCCAGAGGCTAAATATTCTGCTACAGCAACGCTGCACACTCTGACCCGCTCCTTCCTGAGAAGAAAGAAAACCTTCCTAAAGATAAATAATAATTTCCTGTACAGATAAAGAGCTGACAGAATTTTTCAATAGAAATATCAACAGCCAAGTGTTGCAGCCAAACAAACCCACTCATGAAAATCACACCCTCATAGCTACTGCAAAAAAAAATATTTTATAGCAGGTGATACTTGCACACAGAGCAAGTAAACAAGAGGTTTTGCAAAGGTGTGTGTAGAATATTTTGGTTGGCAGCAGCACAGCAAAGAAGTAACTAGAAGGATGGCTGCTCTCTAGAAAGCCAATTGCATATTTCAAAGGCAAAAAGACAGAAAAGAGGAAGGGTGCTTACCATCTCTTTTACCAGTTTCCAAAGCAATATATTAAGGTGTTTACTTAAATCCTGGAGGCAGTAACTGTAAGAACAACTGATCTATGCAATAAAAACAAATCTTTAGCAAAAAATAATATACTAGAACATCTTTAAGAGGAATATGTTATCTGGATTTAGAGCATGAAGAGGGATAGAAAACTCAATAAAAAACCAACTCACTAAAGTTTCATCTTAAAGATCTCTGGCATCTAACAGGACTGGTCTCTGTAAATTTAAAGCCTACATATGAGTAAAGAAAAAGGCTGGCAAACCGAGAATACAGCCAGTAAAATCACACAACTCCAAATACTTAATTAGAATAAAACATACTGAAAAGAAAACACAGTGAAGACTGTATCATCTCAAAAAATTCATGTACCTACCAAACCTTTTATACTTTGATATCTGAGGTCAATTATTTCAAAACAGAAGTCTCAAACACCTGATGGAAAAGTTTTCATCTATTGAGTAGGGTTTGCTCCATTATCCTCAGTTAATCACTTTTTTTTCAATCTGTTGTCTCAGAATTTTGGTTTTTTTTGCAGCTCCTACTCTTCACCTGGGTGCAGTGAAACTGGAATCACATCAACTGTGAGGAGGCAATCATTCCTCAGCACCTGCTCAGGCACCAGTCTGCTACAGCAGAACAAATTCAGGAGAAGAGATTTAACTTTATCATCCTACAAACAGAGGGAGAAGGATTTCATCAGTAAGCAAAACAAACTCGATTAGAAATAACAACCAAGCATTTGATGAGCACATCTTGTAAGTTCTTAGGGCCTAAAGCCTTCAAAAGATGTGGTACCACAGCATTCCCAAAGGACAGCAACACTTAACATCATAGTGCTCATTAACAATGAAATTCAAGCAAATGTTCAGCACCAGGTCTGTGAACTCAGTGCGAGCCAGAAGAATGTGAAGGTTTGAAATTTTGAAATATGAATTCAGTGAATTACTATAAATTACAGAAATACTGAAGTTGGTCTTTCTATTGAGAACCAATAAAACAGGTGCCATTCACCTTCTGTCACTTTTTCTGTTAACTTTTGGCATATTGCTTTATCTCTCTACAGGAGCAAAGGAAGAGAAGAACACAAAGTAATGAACTCTAAATCAACAGCAGCTGTTTTGCCATCACTTACACTTGGGCTCTTTGGATTTACCAGAAGGGATTACATGCCTAAATACTTTGCACATTAGCAGCACTAGACTCGATACACAAAACATAAATCCACAGCTCTACACAGATGCATAAATACCAGCTGTGAGCAGGAAGAGCACATGCTAGATTTGGGTAAGGGGACTACAAGAAAGACAATCTCAAATGCTGATCTAGAAATCTAGATTACCAGAACTCAACAGGAACAGAATTTTTACACAGAAAAGCTTGCTCATTTACAGTCTCCAAGCCAGGAACTTCTCTGACCTGGGTCAATATTAACAGCAAAATACAAGATAACTGTACATCTCTCACTATCCCTATTTCACCCAGGGAGAAGGATATGGGATGTCAGGGATTGTACACAAGTAGTCAAAAACTTGAAGACAGAAACAAGACATTTCCAACTTGCACTAATTATCAGAGTGGCTCCAGAGAACTAGTCACTTCCCAAGAAACGTGAAATCTGGGTTAAAAGATGAGATCTGAAAACTGTGCATCTTGCAGGCATAAAGGATTGTTCAATATTTATAAAACATTGTAAATACTCAAAGGAAAATCTCTAGCTAAGAGGATCCAAATGCATGCAAAGAAATACAGGAGTGAACCATGATTACACACTTAAAATTAAAGAGAAGGAAATCTGAGCATTTCAAGATCTTGAAAAGCTTCTTGAGTATTTGCATTTCAAGATACTGTCAAATGTCTGTCAAGAACAAATATCCCCTTCTCACACTAAGGAAACTGAAAATTGATTCTGTGAGGAATATGGATGTAGGACAATATTTCATCGTGTTTACTCCATTTCCTTGTGTTTGATCTTACTTCTTGTTTACTACACAAAACTGCATGTTGAGACAGACTGAACATTGAATCTTGGTCTGGCTGAATGAGTGGCTGCAAGATCTTACTGCTAAACATTGCTCTTGCTACAGTTACCCAACATTAATGTCCCTGTTTTAAAGCCTTACATTATTTTCCTGTGGCAATTTTACATTTGCTAAAAATAACAAGAATGTTACTGCTTACAAGTGTGCCATTCCTCTGGGCACGAGATTGAGATGGAAGGGAAATTACCAGTCTGTCAGGAGCCTGCAGATGGGCATGGAGATTAATTCTGACTAAGCTGATTATAGATAAAGCACTTTGAAGCAAAATAGATTTTCCCCAAGAACTGGGACAAGGATTAACAGCCAGAGGTCTAAAAGACTCCCCAGGAAACAGCTGAAAGATATTTATTAGTATTACAGTTCTTAGTAAAACTCTCATCTATATTTCTGTACTCTGCAGGCAGCACAGATTGCTTTCTGGTGAACTTTAGTGGTTGGGGCACATGCATGTACACACACCCAGAATGAATCCTTAAAAACTGCCAGCCGTGCTGTGTTGATTTGGATTGTATCACCTTACACAGTCAAAATCAAATGCTTCTTTTCTTCAGGTAAAAGAAGTCAAAGAAATTTGCTCTTATTAATAGCTGTAAAACTTACTAATCCCTGCTAAAATCAACACCAGCTAAATTAATTAATTATAAGAATTAATTGGGAGATAAGCAGCTCTTTGCACTTCAGAGGGCACCTGTGACAGAGCAACACAGAAGCATAATACCCTGAAACTGGCCATTAAAATTTTTATTTGTCCACTTCAGACCTTATTTAGAGAACATTATCACAGTAAAAGTTTTATGGAAAGTAGAAGTGAAGCAACTTATTTTAATGTCCCAAGTGATCTTTTCTACATCCTTGAAGTTGAAGCTTTCCTTTCACATGAGAGAAAGTTAGTTTTTAGTAATGTTAAAGTTAGGGTTTTAGTATCTAAAGATTACTATGAACAATCCTGAATGCTGCTCTGGGCAGATGTTCTGTACATGTTTTGTGAAATACATTTAAAACACCCTAGCTGGCCCTAATGTTCAGTCATGAAGTACTGAATCTTCTTTCCTATAATATTGTGTGTTTCATGAGATTCACTTAATTTTTAATTAAAAAATCCATCAGCTCTAATGAGCAATAAGATACACTATTTACAGGATAACTTCCCTGCTCAAATGCTGTATGTTTTATTCTTCTGTTTTCTGCAGTAGTGTCCCATTGGAAATAATTTTACAGAAAGATTTGTTAAACAGTCCCGTGCATTATCAGTAATGTTTTCACCACTGCAGAAAATGGTCAAAGTGAAACTATTAAAACACACACTGCACAAAAGTTATGTAAAAACCAAGATTATTTACTGTACTGTGAAGGTGATATGCAGTCATACCTAAGCTACCCTGGCAGGACACTGGAGCCACTACAGCTGTGTTGGCCTGGTACTGGATCCTGATATTTCCTTAACCCAAACACAGTAAACAGGATACATTAAGCTGATAATTAACAAAACTCTCGTAATTTAGCTCCATGCTTAAATAGTCTTCTCTGTAAAACTGGCAAATCATGAATACACAAGCATAACCAAGAAAGAGGGATTTATTATTTGGCCTTAATTCCTGGCCAGGAAACTGAAAGGTTATAGAAAATAGTTACACAAAAACTGAACCTAAGGAAAGACAATTCAGGCAAAGAATGCACAGATATGAGGCTATAAAATTATGTGCTAATGATTGGCATCCAAGAGAAAGGTAAGTTAGTGAAGATTGACTTCAAAGCTGGAGGGCCAAATTGTGAAGCATGAAGGGACACATCTACTTCTTATTCTCCAAGAGTCACTGAGACCCTGGGCAAGGATAAGCTTTAGAAAAGGGTCTGCAAATAGAGTTCAAGGAGAACCAGCTTCTGTCCTAAGGCAGGCACAGAATAAAAGTTGAGAGTAGAAAGAATGAGAACATCAACAACAATTTGTATCATGCAGGGTTCACTTATACCTGCAGATTTGTTTCAGAGGCACAGGAAAAATTGCTGCACAAAAAAGAAACACCAAACAAAGAATAAAAGACACATTTTCATCTGCATTTACATGATTAAAATTTAATTTGGCTGCTTTAATAATGCTCAAACACTGTGCAGTCATTGTGTAGTAAGAAGGATGAAAAAAGTCAACTTCCTGACTTCAGAAAAAAATAGATTTCTAATACAAATATCTCCTTTGAGGCTGAATCTCCTCGACTCATTCTCCAAGTCTATAACACAATATCATTCAATTATCAGTTGCTCCTTCTGAGATCTGAGTTAAATATTAAGAGAACTCTGGGGCTTCCTACCTTCTCATTTGTTATTTGTACAGGCTGTCCAGAATTATGCAAATAGTCAATTAAGAACATCTTTTCAGCTCAGCACTTCAAATGAAATATTTCACTTTAAAATCCAACCAACCACCTCTATACAAGAACAGCCTTTCCTTCCTCATCTGACAATTGACACACCATGACAACCTCTACCTCATGTGTTCCATCTTCTTTTTATGACAAATTCCTCATTTCAAATGCAAAGCTGTAAATTAAAAGCTATATAATACATAACCCTGGTGGGTTTACCCCTTTAGTTTAACAAAACCAAACATCAGTCAAGGAGATTCAACAGGTTCCAAATGAAAATGGATGGATACAGAAAAATGGCAGGGAAATATTTTATTTCTAATTTTACAGTAGGGTTAAACAGGCTCAAGTTTCCCTTGCACAGAAACAAGAAGGGGAAAATAATGTCAGAAGAAACTCTAAGAGGTCATAAGAAATAGATTTTTTAAAATATGACTGAAAAGTCCCTGCCCAAGTTTTCTTTGCTAAAGAAATGTTGAGGGATAAGCACACTCTGTCTAACAAATGTGAACTATGTACTCATAAACCAAGTAAAATCCCCCCAGTCTTCATTATTGCCTAGAAGCATGTATGAGTACAGCATTTTTCAGACACTGCCTGCAGGTTAAGCTGAAAATGCCTCTGTCCTGAGAGATCACATAGACAGCAAAAGGAAATGTGTTTAGGCAGTGCTGGGTTCTGGGCACCCAGATCAGCAGGGCCCTTGAAAAATCCCTGTCTGCATTTTTGAAGTGACACTGCTATGGAATGAGGGAGAACAGAACTTCACATGCCCAACGTGAAACTGGGCAACTGCTGATCACAATACTAAGAATTTTCCATCAAATGATCAGTGCAACACCACGTCTGAGCTGAACATTCGTTACAGGTGGAGCAACCTGAAATTCACCCAGCAAACTTTGGTGAGGGTCCTCAATGCCCATCCCAGATATTCTCTTCTAGAAGAATCAGTCATTTGTAATATTGTCTTTGTTCCTTTTGATTTTGGTGGTGTGTTTTTGTTGGTTTTGTTGGGATTTTTTTTGGTTGGTTTTTTGTTTTGTTGACTTTTTTACATTTTTTGTCTTCACTTCTATGTGAAAAACCCTCTAGAGCAGAGCAAGATCTGAATAATGGTAGCAAAAGTGTTCTAACTAAATCCTACCACGTTAATAATTTATAAACATCTATGATATCAAGCTACACTTTAGCTAATCTATTCCATCACTCATTTATCCAAATAGAAAAATTACCTAATTTTAAGTAACTGCTCGCTAAATGGGGAATAAAACACAATGAAGAGAGACTTTTATATGAATCAGCATCATCTTCTAAGCCAATGGTGGACACCCATCAACTTGCAGTTCACATCTCTGTTAGGAATTGTTCTTAAATTGCAGCAGCACAGGAGGCTTTGCTGAAGCCATCCCTGTAGGGATGATGGAACTGCCAGCATTGCCCACAAAGACCTGCCCATGTACCTGGGGCTCCAGCTGGTATTCAGAGAACCAGTTCAAATATATAAATTGCTCATGTAAAATCACTGCATGGGAACACAAGCATTTGCTGTGCAGCTTGTGGATTTTCAAATTTGGGAGCTTTGCTGAGCTGGGGAGGCAGCAATTCAGTGCCAGAACACAACAAGGAGGTGGAGGAGATGCTGTCCAACACAACACCTAATGCAGAAAAGTTGGGTGCTTTCTCCTTCCTGGCAAACCATGCACTAGGAAATTATTAGGCAGCAAAGAATAAGAACTGCAAAATTTCTCAGAAAAAAAAAAATGCAAATACAAAAAGACATTCAGCACTGTTTTGAAAAATTGCATTCTGCCAGGTTGCCTGTTTTTTCCTTCTCTGCCTTCCTGTTACTGGTTGCTTCTCTCCTAGTTTACAACATATTTTGGGACTGGCTATTGGTACAATAAAAGCCAGACCCTGAGTTTCTACCCCCTTCCATGATGGCAGCCCAACTGGAGGGGACAAGTTTGCAGATTGGCAGGAGCCCTTGGTAGCGCACCAGTTCCCAGCTCCATCCTTTTGTGACCACACAGAAAGAAGGAGCACTGATCAGTACTGACACCCCTGCAGAGAAGGCACACACCTGATCCAGGCTGTGAACCATGGGTGAAACTTTCCTGCTCTGTCCCATGAGCTGCTCATTTCAGCACAGCCCATACCTGTAAGTCTTGCTCAGCTCTTGTACTTTCCACAATCACACCACCTGTACCTAGAATGACCTTTCAGAAAACTCAGCTGTCAACAAGTAGTACAACTCCCTGTCTATGACAGCTGGAATTGATTTTTATGTTAAGTAAAAGAAGTTGTATTATGTCATTTCAAAATCACTGTAATCATCAGACTGCATTAGGATTAACCAAGTCTGTGCATAATTCTCATTCTGCTATTACACCAAGCAACACTAATCTACTACATCAGGATTTAAAAACAGCTTCCATATAGCAGTTCTGGAATTGAATGTACTCTCAAATGCATATTTTACTCAGTCTCCTTCCTGGAAACCCAAGAGAATCTCTGAAAACCTAATCACTGAGAAAGGTGTTCCCTTTATTTATGTGACAAGCCAAATGTTCTAGCCTTTTGCCTACTTCTTTCCTAAGACAAAGAGCTTTTTATTTATTTATTTTAATTAGCTGGTCACATATAAAAGTCATAGGGATGTTATTAATCTACCAGGAACACCAAGTTCCATAACTCATTCACTTTTTTTTCTCCAGTAAGCAGGCATTTTCTTCATCTCACCTCATTACTCAAGAATCCTTTTCCCAATAGGTTTTCTTAGTGCATCTTATTTTAAAGCTCTCTTGGGAGCTTGCTGCCCCTTTACAGTGCTCAGAGGCAAAGGTTCTTTTTCTCCTTAAGCATCATCATCAGAATAATTAATGTCCAATCAAGCCAACTGCAGTGAAGCTGAAGTAGTATTTACCTTCTTTGAAGCTCTCTGAGGAATAGTGGGGAATCCTGAAAGCTGGAACAGACTCTGTCTTCTGTCACCAAGGAGAATATGCACACATTATCAACAAAGTTAAAAGCAACCAGCACAATAGAAGGAGTTGGACAAAAACTGCTCATGCTGTGAACAGCACCTGTCACCAGAGGGAATTAGTTAAAAAGGACAGCACAACATCATGGCTAGAGACTGAAACAGAAAAGTCTGTGTACTTTTTTTTCCTTGGTGGTTGGTTAGTGGAGGGTTGTTTTGTTTTTTAAACCATTCCAACTTGGTCTCAGGGGCCTGTAAAGCTTCCACATTTAAAGGCAAAATTTAATTCAGAAGACACAAACTGTTTTACATCGTCGCCTCTTACTTGGAATAGACAAAATTAATGTTTCTTAAACCATCTGAACAATACAGACAAAAATTCCAACACCATAAAATTTGCTCTTTTCAAACAGCTTCCACTTTAACTGGGCCTTTAAGCTTTTCACAGTTTTCTTAACAGATAATAAGTAGTGAATAACATGTCTTCTCTTCAACAACTCCTCTGCATGGTTTTTTGAACTAGGAGGAAAAGAAAAAAAATCAGAAATTGTTAAATCTTTCTATTGTAATGTTTCACTCAAATGCATTAAAGAAACAGCCTGGAGCCTATTCAAATTCAGCTTTTCAGGGTTCGTCCCCACCATAGAGGGTTTTTATTGTGCTTAATTTTAATTACATTAAAGTCTTCTGAAAAACTACTGTTCTGCTTAAAGCCCTTAAGCTACATACCACTGATTTTGTCACAAATCTAGAAATTCCAGCTTTTATTGCTTCAGTTTTTAAGAAAGTATCTTTGTATTTAAATGTATGAAACTAAGCGTTGACTAAGGCAATGTACCACTGGGATTCTGAAGCTTTAACCCAATTAACCTCTCATCACCAAAATACTCCTAAAACTCTCTTCTGAAAAGATAAATGAACATTTACCAAAAAGAAATTGTATCAGAAAGGGTTAGAAATAAATAAGGCATAAACTCACCTCAACACTGGCCAATATCTATTCTGTGGTTACACTTTGCTCATATTGAGCTTCATATATGGCTTTATTGTGAGTACTCATGATTATTCTCTTCTGTGCTTCATCATGCTCCTGGACTGAGTTAGTGAGAGAGTAAAGATTGAGAGTCATTCTTTATACACACCTACATTTAAGATGTGAAACCTTGACTGAGAAATTCCATCATTAATGGAAAAATGTTATCAGATTTTTCTCTCTGTTCTTATAGAGATTCAAAAAGGGAAGTTAGCAAGTCTAAGAGTTCATCTGGACAAAACTGCCTTGTACTTCTATGCAGAAGTCCAGTTTCATATTCCACATGCTACTGAAGAGTTTTTTAAGGCTAGCACAGTTAAATAGATGTGGAATATTAAAGTACACAAGGAGTGAGAGTCGCTGGTTCTACCACCAAGAGCAGTCACAAGCAAAACTCCTGGGTTTTTGTTATTATGAAGCCACATCAAAGGACAGATGCAATATCCACTGAAATGGCCCTTCTCTGGCACAGCAGGGACTCCCATTGCAGAGACAATGCAAGTACCTGAGAGTGAGCCAAGAGAATGGAGGAAATGCTCATTGGAAAATGTAAACAACTGAAAAAAGGCTCACACCAGCACAGAAAGAGTTCTGTTAAGGCAAGAACACTTGTCCCATGCCAAATGAAAGTGATGAAAAAGCGTTAACCTCTTAGGACTGGAAAAAGTCAATTTATGCATACACATGGACCCTGAGAGGAAATCCCATTATTTCAAACAAAATTTTCATGTGTATTTTCAGCACATGCAGAAAAACTTGGTAAAGCTCAAAGAAAGCTTCTCAGCACATAGAGAAGGAAGAACCAGTTTTCCCAATGCTTCTTAGTTAAGCCAACTCAAGAATTTCATCCCCACTGAGAACCACTTCCCCTGAATCTGAAGATGCTTATGGCATCAGGTTAAAACACTTCCAAGAACAGAAAGGAAAAAAACCCAAACCTACCCAAGCAACCAGCCATGCAATTGAAAATAAGAAGTAAGCAATCAGACAGCAAAAACAAGCAAGAAATGCAAAGAGTTAGACCTCCTGGAAATATAAACAGGACTCGTGATCAGATCTCACCTCACGCTTAAGTAATATAACAATTTCTAGAACTAACAGCTTTGAGATTCACCAGGCAAAAATAGAGTTAATAATTCCCTTGATTGACTTTTATTTTCCTAATCTCATTATGCTTTTTATCAAAATATGAAACCATAGAAGAGTCAAAATCCCCCTCCCACTGAGTTTCATGTCAAAAATCAACATGTGCTGCCCTCACAGCAGTACACAGGATTTCCATTCCTACATGGTACTGGCAGAGATGAAGACACATCCTGGGATCTATTTCACAGTTTATCAAGTGTGGCATGAGGTTAAAGATTTCACCAGCAAACCATAAGTACTTTCATAAAAGACAGAAATAACTTCAAGATATAAAATGCAGAAAGAAACAGAAAAATCAGTAAGATCAGCTTATAATTACACTGAGCATTGTATTTAGTAAAGGTTTTGTTGTTCATATCTGCAGAAGAAGAGATATTAATCTGGCAACCAGAACTAAAATAGAAATATGGTGCTGTATTTAACAGGCAAGATAAACAGTCATAAGAGAAACCTGCAAACCCCACCTCATTCATGTACCCTTCAAACTCATGCATTCCACTAAATATTGTGAAAATGTTTTATTGTCTTAAGCTTAAAGGAACTAAAAACATAAAAAACCAAAAAACAAAAACAAAACAAACCAAATCAAAACAACAACAAAAAAGAAACTCAACTTGAACAGTGAGTTAGAACAGTGAGTTCAAACAGTGTAGCTCCTGAGAGCCTGGACATTCATGCTGGAAGAGTCACACAGGCTCTGAAATTGTCCCTGTCTGTCACTGACCCAAACCTATGCACTTCCTATTGCATAGATTCTCACAGATGTTACAGTAGATGAATTTTGTTTCAGAAAAAGAGGGAGAGGAGTATGTGTTTAAAATAAAGAGAAGGGAAACACTTCAAAGGAGCATTTCCTCTATACAATTGCTCACCCTTTTTTAAAGGAGGTAGAAGTTAAATTGCAACAGAAAAACTGCATAGCAAAAGTTGAAGTGACAAAGAATACACGAAAATTTCTTCCTTGATCTACCAACTAGTGCTATACCAATCCATATCAAATTTGTGTACGCTTCCTGTACCTATGAAGGTTTTGCAGAAAAATTCAGATTTGAAATAGGTAAACCAAAGTTGTTACTATACTAACAAACTTCAGCCATGCTTACATGGCTGATTCTACATCCAGAATACCCCTCAGAATTTCAATCACAGAAACCCACCTGCATGTTTGTTTGCTCCCCTCTAATAACCAACATGATTATAAACAGCTGTAAGTAATTACATTCATTAACTTTATACTCTGCATGACATGCACCAAGTCTAAATTGCTGCATCAGGCTACAGTAAATGCTCTGGGTACAATGAAATGCAAGAGCAAAAACTGATTCCCCATGAGAGGGCACACCCTTGTGATTATGCACACCTCACACGGGCAGGGAGGCTGTGCAGACACAAATAGAATATTTACGGGTAATAGTGACAAGAAGGAGATTGAGGGAGCTGGTCTGCAGGAATGGAGAAGGAGCAGCTGACAGTCTTTCCAGGTAGACTGAGTCCTAAACAGAAAAAAAACATAGATATTAAGCACAGGGGTAGGAAAGTCTCTAAGTTACCTCCCTACTTTATGCTTTCTTTACAAGCAGAACTCAGTGAATGTTAATCCACTTGCACCATCCATCTCCTTTTAAGACAAACAAGCTACAGTCAATTTCATTGCTCCAAACCTCCTACAGCTCAGACTGAGACAGAGCTTCAAAATGCAGAATGGTGTGCACTTCATTTGTATAAATTCTCCACACTCAGTATTTCAATGAGAAAGAAAATCTTTTGTGTACTTGTCTGCTGCCTGTACCTACATCACTTCCAGTCAGACTGGCTGCTCTTTATGTAATTCTTCTTCAAGAAACCTTTTTGAGCTAGAACCTTTTAAAATCTGAAATCTTCCTCTCCAAAGGCTGCTTGAAAGAACTAATTAAAGCATTTCAGTCACACAACCAAGGTGGAAGGGCACACCCAAAATTATACTTGCATAGAAACACTGGCATTTCTGATTGCTTTTGAGAGGACATCTTTTGTATAAACTCCAGCTCACTGCTCCAAGAATAAAGGAAAATTAACACTCTATTCCTCAATGCATTACCTTTCCCTCTCTATGGGGACACTGAGATTTAGAGCCATTGTTCATATGCACAATTTCCCTGCCACAAACAGTTGCCCCTGCTAATGCCTATGCCTCACAAGCATGGATAGACAGTGTCACATTTCATCATTTTCACCAACAGGAAAGATTGATTGCTCTTCATACCTTTGAGATGTCACTGAACCAGTCAGCAAGAATTTGCAGAGTTGTGTCCATATTATTTCTGACACAAATTAATTTCTTTGTTTTAACACCCATCCACTCAAAGAACTGTTGAAAATCTCCTGAGTCATCTGCTTCAGAATCTTGACCATACATCATCTCCAGAGAAGCTGTCAGCTCCTGTGTGTCAAGTGAATCAAACAAAACCAGGTTTGCATACCTGATGAATTCTATGACCACATATAACCTACTAAAATCAAGATTCATGTATCACAGAAAAAGTTAGCACTATCTACTGGTGTAAAATTACTTTTACTACAGAAGTCTCTTTCTGCATCCAGTGAAGTATATTTTACTTTATTTTACATTCCACTTTCTTATGAGATCAAGTGCCAGTATGTCTGCTAGATAATGCAATGCACAAAAGAATCTCACACAGAGATCATCTACTGTAATTTTTGAACTGAAAACATGAAAGAAAAATACACCACAAAAAGCTTAACAGCTCATAAGTTATTTGTATTCTTGTTACTTCTCCCCAACGGATTTGGCCCTGCTCATCAGGATAAAGAACCAAATGGAGTTCAATTTATAATGAGTTTGAATAAACTACTCCAACTCAGTAAAAAAATCAGAAACAGAAAACAAAGTGGATTTGTATTAAGAGACAAGGTGAGCAGCCAAGGAATGCTTCTGAATGTAACCCTTTGACCCTTGAAATGCAGAGGTAAGAGCAACCAGGTAGAACACCAAGTAAAATGGTTGGCACCACCACCAGAGGCTGGAAGAGCAGTGGCCTCTCCTTTCTGAGGGCTGCAGGTATTGTGGAGGTGAGGAAGTGAATTTAACCTATTTTAAAGAACCATGCATGATGATGCCGCAACTCGAACTGGCACTACAGACACACCACAGCAAAAGTGCAGATTGGGGCCAAAATAATATGAATTTCCTCGCAGAAAAAAAAAAAAACCCAAAACAGAACAAACAAAATTTTATAAAAATTATAAACCTGCTTTCATAACAAGAGCTGCTGCAATGAGCAGCATTCATTCCATACAATCAGCTGTTTAAACAGCAATTTTCAACTGAGCCAAGTGGCATGAGCTTTGTACAAATATGCTTCCCTATAAGTAAGTACCAGGAAGAGGTTTGTGATGTATTTATGGAGACTATTTAAATAATTCCTTTGCATTTTCTTAATAGCTGGGATTCAATACCCCAGGATACACATGGGTAGAAAATGGCAGGGCAAGGTAATAGCCAGGTTCAAATGGAACACTCTGAAGGAGAGAGAAAAAAATCAGCCCATTTAACAGCAGCCAAAGGGGGTAATAGAGCAGTGAAAAGTGATCAGTAACAGTTCAATATCCAATATCACACACTCTGTTTGCAAAAATAATGGCACTAATCACACCAGAGGGGAATCTGCATGTATTCCACCAGACTGTCCTCAAAGAAAGAATCCTGTAAGTTATGTCTTATTTCTTCCCATTTACTTTTCATACTATAAACACAGTTCTCTAAAACACTAGCAATTTCACCAGCATGAGCATGCAGAAGCAGGTTCCAGCTCCTAACAGAAGAGAGGACCACCAAACCCTGTTAAGCTGAACCTCAAAATTCAATCAACACACTTACTAGCAGTATTTCAGTACCCCTTCAAATATTTGCAAAACACTGTTAAAATTTCTCTGCCGTACAATTGGCTGGAAGATGCTTAATGCCTACCACCTAGTGGATTTGCACAGCATAACCTCTGAGCATGCACACAGAGAAAATACCCAAACCAACTCCAAAACAGAAAAACAACCTACAAACAACACATCACAACTTTTCTCCATCTGAAGGAGCAGGATGCTCACAGAGCCTCCAGTAATAAAAAGCCATGGAATGCTACCTATCCAGAATCTTTTCCAATTGGATACCAATCTGTACATCAGATCATTTAAAAAATGTAAGTGTATCAAACATTTCTTTTAATGGCATTGAAAAATTAATCCATTGGAAATTGAGTAATTCCATGAACATTTGAATGCTTCAGTTCATTACTGTTGCTCCAACCTTACACAAACTTATGTGCAGACTGTAACCTTGGTGATTATTCATAAGAATGCAATCTCATATATGTGTGGATGAATAAATCTCTGGAATTTAGACAAGCTGCCCAACTACTGATAAAATTTTCCCTCTCCACACACACTTGCACAGTCAAAATTAAGGGTAATAGTAAAAGAGAAGAAAATGCATTATTTCTAATAGTAAAGGCCAGTAAAATTTTTATTGACAAAGTCCTCTGCAAAAGTTCTTAGTGCCAGTATGGAGCCTATTTCCCCATCCATATCCCTACTTTCTGTTGTTGGGTTCCTGGGAGGAAAAGAGACTCTTGGTAGGGAAGCATATAATCCAACAAAACAACCAACACAGTACCACAATTTACAGGGTAACTGCATTGACTTTTTAACTGCAGGTTCTCTCATTTACACGTGACTTAAAAATATTCTGCATTTGATGAAGTCTTGTCAGTCACCAAACACAGCACCATAAAATAAAAGCTAATGCTCAAATCCAGGATCTGGATAATAATTTCCCCCGGGAAATAAAACATCTAGGAGACCAGGATCAAAAGTTCTGTTCAGAGCTACAGGTGTATAGCTTCACTTGGAAGTGCAACCTAGAGCTTCATCTGCTGCTGCCAGGTCTCCGACTATAAAATGTTCCACATTGAGCAAACACTCTCAACAGGTTCTGGGTGTTTCAAAATCAATGCTGATCAGAGCAACTTCCCCACCTGTAATGCTCCTGAGTGCTCAGAGAGGGGCAGTTGATCCACTTCCAAAATTAATTCTGTCACTGCTGAATACAAATTCTGCTGCAGCTCATCTCACCTGGTAACCAATTAATCTGCTCCTTCCTATGCAGAAGGAAAAGTCAGTCAGAAACTGTCACCCAAATAACCTAGAAACTGACACCAAAAAAGCATTAATCCTTGTGAATTACACATAACACAATACACACCTGACGAGAAATTAGTGAAAAAGCAAATTTTTAAAACCTCCTATGACGTGACTGCCTTGCTTCACAGAATAAAAACATGACTACATGATCAGACAACTAAAGGAAGAGTTTCTGCATGACTGCTGATAACAGTGTGAGTCTTAACTGCCACAGAAAGCTTAAAATGTCCTAGCTGTCCTCCAGTTTTTGATTCTGTTACAGAATTTAGAATTTGGATTAGTCACATGTCCATACATCAAAAAAAAAAACATCCACAAAGTCAGCCTACAAAAGGTTTCTTACTGGAAAAGAATTCTCAGGAATAAAAAGGAATTCTTGCCTTCTAGCAGGAGAAGCAGGTGACCTGCAAACTCCCTACTGATTATCAGCAGAAAGGTCATTAAACTAAAGATAATTTTCTAGAAATAAAACCCAAAAATCTCCCTTGAGTGACTGGTAGGATTAGTTAGAGGAACCCCATATTTCATATTAGACAAGGTACCTATAAGGCTCAGCAAAAATAAAACTTTTGAAATGGATGAAGGGAGTTAAAAATCCATACTCAGAAGCAGGCTTGCAGCATTCTTTTCACTGTGACTTAACCCAACATGCCCACAGAAACAGGAAAATCTATTTGAACATGGAAGACCTAGCTACAGCTTTACAGACTTGCTGTGAAGATTTGCTATTCCCTTCTACATTCATCTCCAAAAATAAAAAGTAAAATGATTGAAGTACCTCTAACACAGTGTCCCGACACATGGGCTCTTCCCTACCACACACACACACACACTTGCTTCAAAATTAGTGAGGCAAAAAGACACAACAGAAGAGTTACCAAGAGTTGCCAGTTTCACATGGAGCTGATGAGCAATCAAATTAACATCTCCTACTAACAAGCAATATATAATATAAATGTATCTGCAGATACATTTTAAATAAGTATGTAAAAACACAGGTTCGAAAATGTTCTAAATTTAGTTTATCAAGTGAATTCTTAGAAATGGACTTCATCAGGAATTTTTAAATATCCACAAAAGATTGACTTGAAGCCTTTACCTGTAACAAACCGGGGCAGAATGCGATCCAATGCTTGGAAATTGCAAGATGGACAAACCCCGACTAAAAATAAATCCAAGTTGTAGCACACATTACTCTAAAAGCTTAGATTAGCAGTTGAACAGTTGCTGTAATTCATCCAGACATTAATGGGCTGGATAACAAAAGCCACTGGATTAAGTTCTACTATAGAAGGTGAACACAATTTATTCCTTCAACACTTAAAAATATGAAACAGCAACAGAAAATATTTAATAGGCACTCCTGCACTTTTGGGCATCTCTGGCGACCAAAAGTACACACTTCTGTTACAGAGTTCCTTCTGTTCTTCCTGCATGAGGCAAGAGCTACTTTGTAAAAAAATACTGTAACACACGGCATGAAAAATAATAAGGATCCCATCTCATGAAGAACACTTTCCAAGACAAGATTTCTGCAGGATATTACTTCAAAAACTAGAGGAATAGAAACTTAATGTAGCAGAACATTTAACCAGGCAACCAAACTTCAGTTAATACCAGTTCAAGCACTAGAGAAAATTTAACAGTCTGCACATTACTACATGAAAATCCAGGAGCTCAACAGATGGCTTGGGAGCCACAGGACAAATCTCCAAGTTGTGTGCATGAGACATTTAATGGCTGAGATAATGCCCATTAGATAACTTCATAGAGCATTAAGTACACAGGCAGCATTTTAATAGTCTGCTTTACAAAGATGCAAGCTCTTCACACTAGCAAAGAGTAGAATAAAATTCCTTTAAAATCGCTAAAGGCTTTTCAAACCACAAAATTAAATTTATTAAAAAAAAAAACACAACAACAAAAAAAAAATGCAAACAACCTCACACAACCAACCACCAGAATCAGTCATATCACCTTCCATGCCAGCTTCCCATCTTGTTTCTGATAACCATAGCAATGCTTATTAAAGTCCACAAGAGCAGGTCTTGGCTCCCTTTAATGCAAGTTCCTACTTTGCAGTATATGGAAGAGCTAAAGCTAGCTCTGGCATCAACTTGTATCCTTCAATGGTTCAAATTATCCCATCCTCCCCCACTTTTTTATTTTAATGAACAACTGAATAGTTCCTCTTTTTTAAACATTAGCATGAATATTTTTTTATTCTTACCACCATCAAAAAAAAAAAACCTGAATATGTACACTACAATCTCCAATATGTTTCAAAATTAAAATCACAAATTAGCAGACACATCCACCTAAAACAAGCCACAGTGTCTGAAAAGTCAGTATGTACATTACACTCTATTACTGTGAGTACCTACTTGAGCTGCAATCAAGGGAATTTTTAACTACCCCTGTTATTTTTTCTGTAAAGTTGCCATCCTCTCAGTAACATTTCCTAGGAGAGTTGGTAAATTGCTCAGCACCACTACATTCCTCTTTGGACTCAGAATTTACATCAAGTTCTATTAGTTTTGAAATTATCTGTCAGCCTTTCCACTCGAGGAGAACTATCTTTGTTATTTTCACACACACCATGTCCCAGTGATATCCCAGCTCACTGATTATCTCCTTATGTTTCCAAGACATAAGTTTTACAAGTACTTGATTAAGAACAAATGTTCCAGTCACTCATCTTTGTTTTTGGGACAGTATCCAGGAGAGACACAATCCAGCATCAACTAACTAAGAAAGCACAGGCCACGACAACTGAAGTAATGCCATTTTCTCTGCACTCCAACTTCATTTGGTTGACTCACACCTGTGATGGTTGTTTGACGTGCACCAGGTTTCCCCAAGGCAAGACAAGATGTTCAGCTCCAAGAGCTTCAAAACAAGTGAGGCTTGTGGCAGTGAGGGAGGGCAGCAGCACCTCGGGGATCTTGAAGGGAAAGCACATTGCTCAGGCAACTGAACAGCAACATCTAACTCAGTAAAGCCAATTTTGACAGCTAGGTTGACAGATTAGGCAGAATTAAACAGTCTGCTTCAGTTTAATAGCCAGCCATCTCATCCATCTGTTTGGGCTCTCTGGGCTTCCTGTACAATGAATTTGCATTGATTTCATTATAACTGAGTTGGAAACAAAATCAGTGACATCATCACCCTTGGTGGCACTATCAAAAAGATTAGCTTGCCTACCTACAGTCAGTATAATTTCAGTGGGTATGACAGGCAGAGTACTTTTACTGCGCACATCTTGGACATTTTTTCTGTTTGAAAATACCATTGCCAAGATTCTGTGGAATGGTACAACATGGAAAATAGATCCTTAAAAATTAGTTTCAGCAAAAGAAAAAGTAAAGTCACTACACTGTGCATTAAAACAGGACAACTCTAGCATGATGCCAGCAAAACTCAAGTTCTGTATCCTTCACCTACCAAAGATTTCAAAGTAGTTAGGACAAATTCCACAAGAGCCTGAAGGTGGGCTGCTTCCAGCTACTACTTAGTCATCTTGAAAACTGCATTAATTCTGCAGGGAGCTCTACACTTCCACACTCATTAGCACTTGCATAGCCTTTGCAGCACTCAGACCCTCTGGGAGACACCTGACATTCGGCAGAACTCCTCTCTTCTTCATTGTTCCCCATTTAGAATATTTGTGAGATTGCTGTGATCACTTCCCCACTTCAGATAGCAGGATTTTTTCTTTTTTTACAATGGCACGTTCTTGAAAAGTCAGAAGATTTCATGTCATCATTCATTTGCACCTTAGCTTAGGCAACCAGGAAAAATATCAGAATGGATGAGGAGATGGGATGGGGGCTCTGATGTTCCTGAATAAAAATAGTTTTCAAGCCACACATGAGGCCACACATTGCCAACGTGAAACAAGAAGGCTACAAAATATATGAGGCATCACGGTGCTGTAAGCTCATTTCAGCAACATTTCAAGTATTCTGGCAGCATAAGACATGTGTCATGCAGACATGACTTCACTGTTATTCACAATTGAAACAGGTGACAATGTCCAGACTGTCAAAAATTTCAACAATTTAGTATATCACTCAAGTAGTCTTCAAGAACAAAGGCACTTTTCATTCTGTTTATCATGGAAGAATGCTACTTGTTGGAAACACAAAAATGCTACTTGTTTGAACACAAAAAAAAAAAAAGAAAAACAAAAGAAAAATCCCAAAGCACCTCTCACACACTGTCATCAGAACTGCACCAAAGAAACCATCTTCTCTGTCAAATGAATGCCTTTGAAACTCCCCAGTCACACCACCGAATCTGTTCTAACTCTGGTCCACATTAATAGTTTTCTTTCCCTTTGTCTCCAACCCAAATCAAATCCAAACCAAACAGGAATCAAAACCAAACTGGACAATGGGGTGAAAACAAGTTCCAAGGCAGCTTTGCTTTGCTTGGGGACTGTTGTTGAACATGGCTTATGGACCCCACCAAGCTCATTCACCCCTGTCATCTCCAGAAAACTGCAACTGGTGCTATTTCATGTGGGATCAGTAGAGTTTGTGAAAGTCAATCCCTAAACAGCCCTGCCTCACAACCTAGATACTTCTGCACACTACTCCCCCATACAGGATGCAACACTAAAAATGCACCTGCTCATCAACACATACCTCAATGTTATCAAGTTAAACATTGAAATTGGGATTTAGCAAAAGAAATATTTTTTCTCCAACAGCAATCAAATGTATGCCATGCTCTACATGCTTTCTGTGAAAAATGCGTATTTTATGATTGGCTTTTGCAAATATTAAAATGAATATTATATTAGAATATGGTATGGGTATGGTTGTGGTTTATGGTATGGGGTTGTGGTTGTGTTAGAAAGTTATGCTGTATTAAATTTTTTTAAGTAGTGTGTTAAATATAGTTTAGGTTATAACATCATGTTAATATAGAAATTATCTATGTGAGATACTTTTTAAGAAAGGAAGGAAGTACTGGCACCAGGTAGCAGCCACAGAACACCTAAATCTTTCAGAGAAAGAGAATTTATTGCTCTCTTATCAGAAGAAAGTAACTTCCCACCTTGCTCAGCCATGAAACGCAGTCACAATTATGAGGAAGAAGCTGACACTGACCCAACAGAATCCTGTGTTTAAATGGAATTTATGCATCATGTATGAGATGTATGAATATGCAACAGCCTGTTGTTTTAAGGGTTAATCCTCTGTTAACGGGTGTCCTTTTTCGGGTTTATGTTGCCCAGAAAGAGGTACCTGGACTGTCCCTAACTCTTGTTTCTATTGTCTCATATTGTCCTAATCCAAATTGTCCAAATTATTATTACTCTAATTACATTACTGTTTTTATAACCATTTGATTACTATTAAACTTTTAAAATTTTAAAAACAAGTGATTGACATTTTTCACATTTTGCCTTCACAAGCTGTTAAATTCAGTATAAAACAGCCAAGCTTCCTTAGCAAACACATTTAAAGTGGTTTAGGCTATACTTGAAAACAGCTGCAGTGTATTTGCTGTCACTGTCCCAGATGCACGCTGCCATCCCATGCCTTTCCACGGCCCCTGCCGCACACCAGGGAACCAAAAGCTCCCAGAAGCAGCGCAGCCCCATCCTTATCACAGCTTTATGGTGGCACAAAAGCGCAGGCGGGTTCCTTCGGTTCTGTGGCTCCGGAGAAGTTGCGCTAGGTGGCAGCTTCTCCCCATCCAAATCCATCCTCCCGCAGCTTCCCTCTGTGCAAACTCATCCTCCTGAATCTTCCCCCTGTGCAAACCCATCCTCCGGCAGCTTCCCCCATCCCAACCCATCCTCCCGCATCTTTCCCCCATCCCAACCCATCCTCCCGCATCTTTCCCCCATCCCAACCCATCCTCCCGCATCTTTCCCCCATCCCAACCCATCCTCCCGCATCTTTCCCCCATCCCAACCCATCCTCCCGCATCTTTCCCCCATCCCAACCCATCCTCCCGCATCTTTCCCCCATCCCAACCCATCCTCCCGCATCTTTCCCCCATCCCAACCCATCCTCCCGCATCTTTCCCCCATCCCAACCCATCCTCCCGCATCTTTCCCCCATCCCAACCCATCCTCCCGCATCTTTCCCCCATCCCAACCCATCCTCCCGCAGCTTCCCCCCATCTCAACCCTCGCCCAAGGGGAGCGCACCTGCTTTTGAAAACAGGCACTGAAGCTGCACGGCTGAAGAGGTTTTTAACTATTTCAGGACAGAAACCTTTCAGTTACCATGCTCTGATTTCCTTACATTTCTTTACAAAAGCAAGGGTGACAAAAAGGCTGGGTTTAACACGCACAAAAAGTAAAACTCCACAAATGCATCAATTGTGGCAAATGTGGCAAAGCCTTTCATGAGACCCAGTGAAGGACAGATGTTTTCATGCAGTGCTGAAGCTGTCCAGCTACTCATATAAAACTAAAAAAGTATGTAAATAGCTGTTAAAATCTGGTTTTTAGGACAAAAATAATTCCAACATACCACATTTTTGCATAACTCTATCCTTTTCTGAGTTAAGTCATTCTCTGTCCAAGTCTTCTGCAATTTTTCCAAGAAACACAAAACAATGAGACAAACTTCTGTAACCACTTTTATGGCTTGTGAGAATTTTCCCCAACACAACTGTACCTATGTGTGATGCCTAAGTTATAAGGAGGAAACAACATTTTACCAGGATTTTTTTTTCTACAATTCAAGCAGTTTAAAAATTAACTCTATTCAGGCCCCTTGAACATACAGATTTTCAGATAACACCTGCTATGTTAATAATTTAGTTTCTTTCAAAAGGTAGCAGCAGCATTTTGTCTCCTTCAGCTGTTAAATCTTTTTTTTTTTTTTTTTAAGAAATGTGGAAGGACCAAAAATACACTCATTACACCCCAGTATTGACCAGGCTGCACATGGCAATTCCCTCCTGCTCCTAATTTCCCTTTTGTCCTATTTCCTCTCTTGGTAGTTCTTTAACTCATCTTTCACACACACATATACCAATGTACACTTCACTTCTTAAAGCAGCTGAAGCCAGTTCTATATCGAATCTCTTCCCATGGAACTTTTGTCTTTTCTTTTAAAACTAGGAAAGTAATTTGGGCTAATCAGAGAGATCCATCTCTCACAGCACTACAAACACCCCAGGAGCTCTGAAACCCAGTTGCCTCTAGCAGCTGGGTGCTTTTACTAATGGGCATTTTCCTTGGAGATGGAATCGAAAGCTCTTCCAGTAGAGGGGCAGAAGGGAACCAAAGTCATCTGATAAGCACGGAGAGGCAGATAGTGCAAATTCCAAAAGGAGCTGCCAAAAAAAGAAAACCGGGTTTCAGCCATGCTTCTGGGAAATACTCCCCTCTCCATACATGCAACACTGCATCTTTCTTAGAAAATTAAGAAAATGAAACTTTTGAGAAACAAAAAAGCAGGCATGGCTTCAAGAGATAAGCAAGGCAATGATTATAGTCCTGTTTTAGAAAAAAAACATACCTTTTTTTTTCAATGCTTTCACCCTAGCAGCCAGACCTCATATTTTTGTTTCAATATAAGTATGTAGAGTTTGTTCAAAGCTTTCAACAGTTTTCTTAGATGCTTCCTTCTCTATGAATTATTTATCATTTTTGGAGCAGTGTTTCAACAAAGCCAGGGAAAGATACATCAGAGTCACAGCAGCTAGCCAGTGCTACTAACACACAGACCACAGTTTAGACTTCTGAAAACTTGAGATAAACACACACAGAGCTGGCCCTCCTCAAAACACTAACAAAATGCCTAGAAAGACATACAAACCAATGAGAATAATTTTATTTTCTTTAATAGTTTTGAAAAGGCTAATGGCTAATTTCCTTCCTCTCATTTCAGTACTGCATTTCTCCAACTACTCCCCATTTGCTTGCAGGTCTCCAAACAATATGGAATTTCTTCTTCCCTGGCTGAAAAATCCTACCCATTAGTTCAGGGAGATCAAGTCCAGGGTCTCATTAAACTCCTCACTCACATCCCTGCCACACCTCAAAGTGGTGCAGCAAAACTCTCACTCCACGTACAGCCAGCCTGACCTTCCTACATAGACTATTCTTAAGACAAAACAAGGAATATTCTTGACCCAAAAAAAGCCCAAACATCACATCAGGCTATATCCCTCAAGGGGCAACCTAAATTTTAAAACTCTTGCTCTCATTCCACAGAGATGTTTTTATAAAGTCCTCTTTAGGTATTGAAACAGGCTTTAAATGTCAGAGCTTTTCAGACTCACTTGTATGATAATAAATCAAAAAGCAAAACTAAAAATACCAACAGACAAACAAACCAAAAAAATAGAAAGATTGCAATATTCTGTATTTTCACACGTGCACACATAGTCTTATGATGGCGCTTTTTTTTAAGTACCCCTCAAAGCCACCACAAATCAGCCTTCTCAAATAAATCATTGCCTACTGTAGTGTTTTTAGCAGTGAGCAAGTAATTTCTCACATTTAAATGAATATCCACCTTTTCCTTCAAAGTAATTTACTTGAATTCAGCACAAAATAGTAACCAAAATTTGTAGAAACCAGTCTTTTTAAAAAATCATCATGTTACATTTCCTTACTTCAAGTATTTTTTCTTAGCTTTGTTTTGTGGAAATTTCATTTGCACAGACGTGCACAAACTTTGTATCTTCAGTGGATGGAGGATCCATGCAATGACAGTCTGGTTTATGTAGAAACAGATGTTCTAGGAAAAGCTAAGCAAGTAACAAAGCTGGTTATGACTAATTTTAGTCTACAAGAAGAAGAAACAGCTGTATGCCAGTCTAGGTTTGGGGTGTCAAAGAGATTTCCACACTGACAGATTTTTCCTTCCATTTCTGTTGTTTGCACAACATTTTCTGAATTCATGCAAACATAACATGTTTTCACACAATCCCTTCATATTTCTGCTGTTTATCACACTTAAAACCATTCACAGCCTTTTTATCTGTATCAGTAACTATTAATAAGTACTGTGCCTCTCAGATAGTGCCAGAAAGAAACAAAAGCATCCTTTATATAAAGCAGCAGTTAAGGAAATACCCTAAAATTCCACAACTGCTGTGATTCTGTGATGCTTAGGAACTTTTAGCCAAACACAGAAATCCGGTTTTTCCTTTATGTAGGGGAAAAAAATTAGAGAAAACTCCTTGCGTTTTCCCAGTCACTAACTCAAAACTCTTTTTCATTCAAAAACCATCTTACAGTACACTTATATCTTACAACATCTTAAAACAAGACCAATTCAATTGCTCTAATACAATTCAAGTCCATTGTAGCTCAGATCTCCCATCTACTAAATAAGCCAAAGCATGTTAGGGATGGTGTTTGGGATCCCTACCCTAAAAGTTGTTTCTGTAACAAAAAACAGTGATGTGAAGCAATTTATCTCTGAGTACTGTGATGATACCACACACTACCAAAGCTGCATTACAGCCCACACCAACTCCATCCTCACCTGCATGGCTTTGGTTTCATCCTAGCTTGTTTCCTTCACAGGCATGCTACCCCAAAAATGCCTCTGATGTGCAAAATACACAGAAATGGGACAGAAAATCTGCTGGCTGCTCCCTGCTCAGGCCAGTCAGGGCAGCTTTGTACATAAAAGTATCTCAGCACCGAGTGCCAAAAAAACAAAGCCTTCTTCCTTTAAAAGAAAATCAGATTCACAACTCTACCTCAAAAAACAGGGCAGATCAAAGTATCAAAATAATTCAGTATGAGGCATTTTGCTATAAATTTAGACTGTTTTGAAGAGCACCTCTTTTCATATTAGTATTTGTTAGCAGCACAGACTTGCCTAAATTATCTGACTTCAAACCAGAACTGGGCACTCCGCTGGTATGTGGAAGGCTGTGCCCCCAGGTGATTCATTAACATGTTCCAAAAGCTCAAATTATGGAACATTAGCAAATCCTAAACAAGTTTTTTTTGAGAACATTATACTCCTTACACCATCTCAACTTTCTGAATGCCAAGTACGGGTTTTTTCCCACCCACAAGCATTTTCCTCAGCAGCCTGTTGCCATGGCAATCCTAGCAACTGCAGGACAAGTCTCTTAAAAAAGATTTCTGACAACAGCTGTATCTGCCAACTTAGCAGCACCTCTTGTCAGTGTAATTACAAGTTGCAGAGAAACCCGTTATCCCCTAACAGCTTGCTCCAAACTGTGATAGCTGGCTTTATTTCATATAAGCACACATTGTTACATTCCCACACAACTAAAGCACCATAATATGTCTGCCCTGGTAGGCAAGTATGCTTTTGCAATCCATATTTGTGCACAGCGAGTTTTTAATAGAGATAAATGAAGAGGGGATAGCTTCAAAAAGCCTCGAGGACAAACCTATGGAAATTACGTGGATGTTAAAAACACTGCAAAATCTGCTTAGAGGTCTCATGTCCTGCAACCTTCACTTTCAACAAAGCTTTTTGATATCTTCTCCTCTACTGGAAGCTGCTACCCCTTCCTTCTTTTCCAAATCTTGCACTAAGACACATGAGAACAATCTGTCCCTGGAAATCAAACAAGGAAGAGCAAGCTCTCCACGCAGCAGCCCTACTAATGAACCATTTTCTATAGATGAATGTCCTAATTCCCACCACCAAAGCATGCACACATCCTCACGTGTATTTTCTTTCTGTTGAGTACCAGTACTGACTGCTGCTGATAAAACAGGAATTAAAATTAATATTTTAGCTACTCACTCCTATCTTCTCATATACTCCCATCCCAGCAACTAAACTGATCAGATCACTTATACCAAGTGTCCTATGACATTCCACTGCCTTACTTTGGGCCAAATATATGGTTTCCAGTAAAATTCTGAGCTGGCAGCTACTCAGAGTGCTTTCTGAATTATTCATGTAGAAATTGGGAAAGGCAAGAATTGACAGCTACCAATTTCTTCATACTATCTAAGTAAAAAAGGTTTTCAAAGACTGAGGTGTTATGAACAAAAATTCAGTTAATATTTTTGTGTGAGAAAGAGTTACAGGGACGCAGCCAGGTCTCTGTCTCCGCCAGAGTTCTTAGTGTTTTGTCATGGTAATCACGGGTCGTTTTAGCTTATCTCCTCTTTTGTGTTAGTAAAAGGCCTGGCTGGGTGGAGTGATGGCCCTTCCCGGAGGCAGTGCGCTCTTCCAACATAGGGAAGACACCTGAGAGGGTGGGGGGGGTTATGCAAAGTGACTCCAAAGACCAGAATGCTCTGTGAGACCACGACTCGAAACCCACAGAGAAAACCCCAAAAACAACGAGCCAAATAGGAATTGAGAGACTAAAGTGGTGTCTGGACACGAGGAGCCAAGTGCTGAGCCTGCAGAGATGCGGAGCCCCTCTCGCCCTGAGCAGAGAGCCGTCCCAACGCCGGGACCAACCCCCTGAGAAGCTCAAAGAACCAACATCTGACGGGGACATCACGCCCTAGAGGCTCCCATGAGAACTGGATTCCCCGGCTCTGCCCCGAGTGGACAGAGCTGCGCATGTCCTCCTTCTCTGAGTCGCCCTGGGAGACGCGACAGGGACTGCAGCCCTGCCGAGCCGCCCAATCCTGAGCTAATCACTTTTAATAAAGGCATTAAAAAGGAGAAGAAGTCTCCTGGCCCTGTTTATTTCATGAGGAATGCACCCAAGACATGGCAGGATATCTGTGAGGAATTATTCTTTTATTAACAGGGTTTTCTTCTTATTACCCTGCCACCTCTGAAAATGTGGCATTCACATTCTCTGAAAAAACCCCTTCGCCCAAAATTTTTCTCCTGGGAAGCTGAGAAGCCTAAGAAAAAAAGGAAAACAGTTCTTATCTCATTTGCTTCTCCTCTGTTTTGCTCATGTAGAATGTGTTTGGAGATTGTTTGCCCAAAGGTGATTGTCTGATTGAATTCTGGTGTGAGTTGTTTTGACTCTTTGGCCAATCAGTGCCAAGCTGTGTCAGGACTCTGGGAAGAGTCACGAGTTTTCATTATTATCTTTTTAACCTTGAGTAAGTAGCCTTTTTGTATTCTTTTGTATTCAGGAGCAGGAATGTGGAGGAGTGAGTGCAGTGTCTGAAAACAAACTGCGCGCTTCTCTCTCCCCCTTCACTCTCTGTAACACTCCTAAAGGTACAAAACTTATTATTATTCAACATAAACAGAATGAGACGATTGGGGATAAAAGCATCATATAGTCAACCCAGGACAGTAGAGTATAGTATTCTTTAATATAATATAGTATTATAAAGTAATAAATTAGCCCTCTGAAAACACGGAGTCAAATTAATCATTCCTACCTTCGTCAGGGCATTCCCAGCAAATACAATATGAAAACTAACCAGTTTTCCAGAAAACTAAGAGTGGAAGGTATCGAGTCTGGAAAGCTACACAGAGAAAGCAAATAAAAAAGTACCTGTTGAAGATCTCAATGTAAGTTGTTTTCCATTACCATCTGCATGGCAGATTACCTTTGTCAAGCGGGCAGTTTGCTTTATCTCTCTCTGAGTGACCCCATTCACACCTCACTGGGGAAGGGACATTGCTGATAACAGCTATTGAATGTCACTGCATGGCTGATAAAAACTATAACATCCCATTGTGAGATGCTCCGCCCAGAGGGAGGAGCCAAGCATTGCTACCCAGATATTATCCAGAAATTTTTGAGACGCCAGCATGGCTTTCTCCGTGATATTCCCCAGAGAAACAGCATCTGTCTTCTTCCATGAGATCTTCAGAGGAAGAATGCATCCTTCTCTACAGATCCCCGTTGCTCCAACGGAACCACACCTGATACATTAAGAGGACTGCAGCCACATTTCCAACTGGACTGCTACCAACACCCCACAAAGTGTCAAGTTGGGTTCTGACTCTGTCAGTCTTGTTCTAGTGTACTGCATTGTTTTTGGTCTTTTTTTTTCTTTTCCCTATTAAAGAACTGTTATTTCCTTCTCCCATATTTTTGCCTGAGAGCCCCTTAATTTAAAATTTATAGCAATTCAGAGAGGTGAGGAGGGTTTACATTCTCCATTTTCAGAGGAAGCTCCTGCCTTCCTTAGCAGATTCCTGTCTTTCCAAACCAAGACAGTACCTTAAGCAATGAAAACTATTTAAAATTTTTAAAATTATTTTTTAAAATAGAAGAAATAAGCAAACAACACTCCAGGAAATAGACAACAGATTTTCATCTGTTTTAAGTAGTCACATTTAGCAATGTCAATAGGACCACAGGGATGAGGCCATGCACAAGGGTTCTTGGAAGCCCTTCTACATGATGGATAGATAGAGCCATCTGGACAGAAGCCTCCTGCCTCCTCCTCTGGCAGCCTCTGCTCCCAAGCCACGGGCTAATGCAGCATGGGCAGTGCCAGTGCCCATCCCTGAGGGGGCATTGAAAGGCTCTCAGGGTGTCCCTGAAAGGGAGAGCGACATCAGCAGACCTTGTCCAGGAGTCACCAGTGTACCTCAGAAGGGCTCAAAGCTTTTTAAAGTCCTGTTGCCATCAGCTCCTGAGCCTTTCATGCTCAGTGCTGGCCAGGTGCAGCAGGGCTCCTACTCCCACCTGCTATTCTCTCTTTGGACCAAAAGTCTACACAGCACCCAGGCATTCAAGCAGCTCACAGGTGCACCTGAATTTATCTCTCAGTTCTGTGACCAAGGGAGGTGGTTTTTTCCCTCAGAATGGGAAGAAGCAGAGGTACTTTGTTTCCTCAACACCAGAAAAAACTTGGGTCAGATGGAAATAGACCTGAGGCAAATAATACTCTAAAAATCACTTCCTCAGCACAGCCTGAACCATTTTTGACAAAACCATTTAATTTCTAGAGTATACCCATGACAACAGATCAGAGAGTCCTTCTCAGCCTGCCCTGCTTTCAATTAAACAGACTCCTCTGGTGAACACTGTGCTGGTATTTGGAAGCATCTGTTACACATCCTATCATCTAAATGCTTTAAAATTTGTTACTCACCTGGTCACATCTCCTTAAGTTCAGACCTGCTGGTATCTACAGTGCCCAGAGCCTGTACTTCTCATCAACTCTTGGACATTGCAAGTTTGGTGGAATTTTAAACATGTTTGGTCTATTCAGAATTTGAAATTTTCCACAGTCACCTGATAGTGCTTAATGAGATAACACAGAAATCCGTGGAGATTATGCAAACCTCCAGCAGAAATGTGCACTGACAACTACTAGAATACAAGCAGTGTCCACGCTGCCGAGGACACAATAGTCCATACTAAGGCCAGATGCCCTTCAGAGGAAGGAACTGAGTGAAATCTCTTACAGGGGCATCTGTCTAAAAGCTCAGTGATAAAACTTAAGTAACAGAATAGATCTCTGCTGGCAACTTTTTTCCTCTAAAGGCTGCAATTGAGAAGCAATATAGAAGACTTTCTTCCTGACCAGCAATGTAATCTGATGTTTCCATGCCAAAGGACCTTTCTAGACATTAACACTTTAAATAGGAACTACTAGCCCTCTGTATCAGTCTCCTAATACTGATTAGCAGCTCTTTCAGGTCTTTTCCATCAGTGCTGACATGTCACACAAAGCCTACCATTACCATCAGACAGAAGTTTTGAAATTAAATTACATTTCTTACCAACATTAACTATCGCTCGTGAATCTCTTTATCAAGAGATACAAACAGCACTTTGTAAATTTGTCATGTTTGCCAGTCTTTTCCTTACAATTTTTTCAAATTACAGGTCACTTGAATGTGTCCCATGCTATTCACTGTTTTAAAATGCATTCATGTTGCAGGTTTCAAAAAGAGAAAGATTCATTTATTACTATCATTTTGTATGTAGAACTGACATACAATTAAAAACTTTAATAAAACAGTTCCTGCCTATTCACTGCTGATCTCTTGCTGTATCAATAGCTGTCTTCAGAAGAACAGCCGCCATAAATTGGGAAATAAAGGAAATTAGGAATTTAGAAATTAGGAAATAAAAAGATAAAGAATGCCATTATGAAATTAGGAAATAAAAAGATAAAGAATGCCATAAGCATACCTCAAACTGGTATTTGTGGAATAGGATACAGATCTTATTTCTACGCTTTCCTGTAATTATCCTGACAGAATTACAGGAGAAAAAAGCAATGCATTTGATATCTTATCTCTCATAAAAGTATATGCAAATGCCTCAAAAAAATCCTCTAAAATCAAAAAACAATAGATCAAAGTTTAGTGACTAGAAAAATACCAACACATCACACAACAGCCTGTTGTCTTAATGTGTTGCTACATTCTATTGACAGCGACATCTTAATACACATGACAAAGAAACAGGTCAGTCACAAAATAAACGTGCAGGTTTTGTTTACTTCCTTTTCCAAGAAAAACGTACAAAGTCCTTTACCTACACACAGAAAAAGTTCAGACACATCTTTTAATTTTGGCTTAGTTGCAATAGGCAAAATTATCAGTAGTTCACATGCAAAACCAAAGCTGCCATCATCCTTTTTATGCTTGTCATAGAACTGCTATTAAATATGTCCTTGTCTTTTCAAGAGTAGTTTGTCCAGCACATTCAATATTAAAGGTTTTTAAAAGATCTTTTTTTGCTTCTTGAGCTGGAACAAAGAACTAGCTCTCTTAAAAAGTTTTGCTCTCTCATTAAAGAAATCCCATAATGTATACTGGACGAAGAAAGAGAATTCAGCATTTTGTGTATTACCATTCTTGTAGTATTTCCTGAGTGCTAATAAAACCCAAAACAGCGTTTCTATAATTTCAATGAAGTGTGAAGTGCAGCAAAACTGCTCACACAAAATAAGTATTTTCTTTAGGAGAGCCAACAGTTCTTAAAGAGAACTTAAGAGAATATAACCCACAACATATTCAAAGATTAACAAGTACCTTGAAGAGTGATTGCATAGAATTAAAGCTTTTACATGCAGATAAAAAACAAACTCCACACATATACAAGCTACTTACCTTTCTAAAACCAGGTTTGCCAAAAACTGCATTAGTCTCAGGACAAGCCTTTGTCAACGCACAATTTGTTTCCAAGAAGTCATTACATCTCCTGACATTTGAAGTGTGGAGAGACCATACAAGTTATTAGCTGTCATTTTTCATTGGTGTTTGATGGCTTATAACAGCCAAAAATTAAATCAAAACAGTCTCACTGCTGTTGAGACAAGTAATGCCCCACCTTAAGCTTACAGTCTTCATAATTTAGGTGCATTTGCAAGCCTGCTCTCATTTTCTTCCAAGAGTTAATGAATCACATCAGGACAGGTAATGTACCTCAGAGAAACAGTTTGCAATGAACATTTTTAACCGTTTAATTACCAGCAAGCAGTATGCAAATCTTACTTTTCAATCCTTCCTCACAAATGCTAGCATGTATCTGGTATCCGAAATCAGAGGAGACAGCAGTTCTGGCATACTCCTCCTAACATGGAGGACTTGGGTTTTAGGTTGGCTAAGGGAAGCATAGTTTCCTCTCTTATAACTTAGTATCTGCACCATTGTAAAACAAGGTCAATTCCAGAAATATGGCTTTTGGTAGACAACGTTCTACCTGTAATTCAAAGGAAAAGATCCAGAGTTCAGAGCTGGAATGAAAACGCCTGTGCAACTGAATATTTTGTTAACCTTAGAAGCACACTCCTACACTCTGTACCTTACAGTATTAAAGAAGACACTCTAAATGAGTCTCAAAGCCAGAATAAGAACCCAAAGGAGAATTACCTATGATTATTAAATCTAAAACCCCCTTTATTAGAAAAAGTTATTCCATAAGCAGAATGAGAAAAGTTTGGTCCACCTTGCTGAATTCCTGCTGGGGACAGGACAAGCAGCACTGCCTCCTGCAGTTGGCTCAAAGCCACACAGATTCTGACCAACAAGCACACACCAATTAGCCAGCAGACCACAGAGGAAAGGCAGCCTGTGGTACTTCTTCTGGATTTCCCCCTCTCTCTGCTGCAACCCTCACATTAAAGAAAACTATTCATTGTTTGGGTATTTTTACTTTTTCCTCACTCCCCTCTTTCAACATCCTCCTGCCCATCTACATAAAAACTGATGCTTTTAGGGCAGGAGATACACTCCCAGCAGGATTCTAGCTGCCTCCTACAGTACTCTTCAGTCAACAGCAAATATTTTAGCCCTAAATTCATTTATTTTTTGGCCTACCAAATATTCAGAAAAGCATAGCTATGAACTTATTTGTGCAACAAATTCTCACTCATCATGTATTCATTTGATGAGCAATTCTTTTTGACATTACAGAAAAGAATAACTGATTTCAGTTTGAAGGGGAACAACAGTACTTGAAATTCTGCAATCTGAATTAGATTTTTCTTTTTCCAAAACATATGCTATTTTTTGTTCTCACATATACAGAAACTTGCTGGGCAAGGGAGCATAAGATTAAGCACTTCAGGTATAATCAAATAATTTTGAATGTGCTCAGCTGGTGTGTAACCAGATACTCTGCCTAGAATGGGGTAAACTAACTTGAACAATACCCTATTTGCAAAGCTATCTGTGCTGCTTTTGGTGTTGAATAAGTCTGAAAGCAGACTGACTCATCAGCTCCAAAAAGAAACATCCTGAGAATAAGGTGAAGATGTAGCTGGCCTGGTGAAGTGCCTGATAAAAGAAGGGAAAAGTGATACTACTGATAACTTATCTAAAGCTGCTGAAGTGACACAGCTGGCTGGAGATTTCTGACTCATCAGTCCCAATCTTTAATGGCCTTCAGGGGTCTTCTGACATCCCCCTTCTTGGAGTGTGTGGAGATCCTCCCCTGGGTTTGTGGGTGCCCCTCTAGGTTGTTCCTCAAGACTAACGAAAGAGACTTGCCTACAGTCTTTGGTATGAGTCAGTAACATCAGTCTCTGTCGTCTTATATATCAAGAGTTCTATTATCATTATAGTGTAAGGAATTCACAGCACCAGTTTCATACCTCCCCGAGGTTTCGCATAGGCATTTCCTCTAAACACTGACTGATCCTGGTCCTTGCAGCAGCCATCTGACTCCAGTTCCCACCAATCCACTCTTTTATGCCACTGTTCTTATTGGCTACAGGTGTGGCCTGTTAAGACCAGGCCTGCTCCTAATCTTTAATTAATTTATTTAATTAAATAATTAATTTAATTTAATCTTTAATTGCTCCAGCTGCAACTCGTTGGGGGATAAGATTACATTCTATACCACCTTCATTTACCCATACTGTATCCCTCTACAAATCTCTGCTTATTAATTGGCTTTGCTAACTTTCCCGTAACCGCTTCATTAGTGCTTAAAAACAGAGAATTAGACTATACTAATAGTTACAGCATCTGTCTGTGGAGTAAATAATTCTGATCAAGATATTTTAGTCTAATCATGTAGACTAAATATTTTACACAAATATATCTGGTTTGCCATCCTTAATTCCATGGGACAAAGTTTTACAAAGGTTCAATAGCACCTGGATAACCCTTTAGACATAAACTGTTGACTCAGTCAGCGTTTAAGACTGGCTCCAGCCTCACATAGACTCCTCTGTGAGGAGTTCAGAAAGCAAGGGAGTCCTTTCTGCACCTCGTGACTCAACTAATAAACTTTGTGTGAGGTTCCCATCCTGTTTGTCACACAGCATCACACAGGGGACAGGTTATGGCTGAGCCTGGGTCCTCCCCCAGGGGGGTGACTAAAGGAGCCCAAAGGATCAGAGCCCAGCCATGCCAGACAGCATGGTACAGTGAATGGAAAATCAGAGCTGAAATCAGTGTAATGATTCCTAATGATTCCTAATGATTCCTTCTGCCAGAGGAGAGAGACTGAAAGCTCCAAGGCAAGAGTAGGCTTCTAGACAAAAATAGTATATTTAGTTACAAAAAAAAAAAATCCCATAACAGCAAGGTCTTCTAGACTGGAAAACCTTTGTTCTTTTTTTTTCCATTCTATTTGTGCTAAGAACAAATACTATCACTACTTACATGGCTATAAACTACTTCTAGAGAGGCTCAGGGACACACAGCCATGAGACCTGCCAGTCATTTAATATGCACAACATGCTACAAAGACACTGACAACTTGACAAAGTCACTGCACGGATGCCATCCCTGGTTGTGAATTCACACATGGCATTCCCCTCACTCCCAAACCTCAGACAGACAGACAGAGAGACAGACATTTATATTTAGGATCAGAACCACCCAGAATGGAGAGGAGCTCCTTGCTCTCCACTTAGGATCACTGACCACTGTCCACTATCCTAACAGCCAAGGAACATCTGAGCCTTTTCACAGGATGATCCAAACTAGAGGAAAAATGCTGTTGTGCACTCAAGGAATGTTATAATGCTGGCAAAATACTGATCTGAATGCCAGCTATTTTAAAAATAAGACATGCTTAAGCACAGCCCAGGGCCTATGCAATTAGGCTTTAACAGCTTAGAGAGCTCATGTGCATGAGAACAAACCTTTTTCCCTGTGCCTGACTCCTTGGACTAGGCTCAGAAACAGGTAATGCTTCCAGCTGAACGACAGATATACAACCACCCAATAAATCACACAGATGAATTGGTAACTTATCTGTCCCATGATATTTTGTTCAAAGTTCATGGCTGCTCTCAGGAAAACAAACCATCAAGTACCTGTTAAATCCAGCTCATTATTTAATGAACACTGCTAATGGCACACATACTAGCATTTGATCTCTGCTTTTATAATTAAAAAAAAAAATCTTTTCTAAAAGATGTATAAAGAAATTTTTGAGCAGAATTGGAGGTTGCAATATTGATCCTGCAAAACAATTCTTGGTTTTTTAGGATAAATTAAAATTTCATTTAAGATATGACATAAGTGTCCAGTTTTCACAGACAGCAAGGTTATGAGATATATTGTACCTGGTTTTTCATGTATAGATACCAATAAAGTTTCAGGAAAAAAAGTAGTATGCAAATACTAAGTCAAAAACATGCCTTCTAGTAAGGAAAGCAAGTTTCTTTTGCTTAGACATCATCAACATGAGTGAAAAGTGGTCAGAACTCCTAAGCAGTATTTAATGGCATTGATATTTTTATGACTCAACCTATTTTCCAACTAAAAAGAAATACTACTAAATAAATGTAGTAACTTTTTTATATCCTTAGTGTGGAAGCAACAAATAAATTAAAGCACAAAATATTTTTTTAAATTACTTTAATAAAACCAGGTTCTGATTAATAAAGTACAGTTTAGTAGGTCTGAATTTGGCAGAGCTAACATTTAAAACAGACAAATACTGTCAACTCAAAATGTAAAATAAATTATTTCCTAGAATATATGCTCTCGGTATCAAAAGGAACACAAAAGAAAAGTTTTTGTAACTCTTTGTAACCTCTCTCTCTAACAATATTTTGCTGTGAGAAAGCTGACTTCTGCAACACACACACAGACATTTCCAGAACTGCATTCCCCAATGGGTGTAGTAACAGGGATAAGTAGGAAACTAAACTTCCACAATTATGTTTGTAATAATCTCTTTGAAAAATGATTAATTTTGTGTATTTTTGTTTTACTTTTCTTTATTAATGTTATTTATGTTTGTTGGTTTCTTGTGATTACATTGTGAAAACCCCATTTATTTTCAAGACCCAGCAGAGCATGTGTAGAATGGAATGCTTGCCAGGGCCAGAAGAGGGAGCTCAAATGAGTACTTTCATTTATTAGGCTAAAACAGCTTGTAACTGTAGAATTTAACAGTAGAGGTACTTTTAAAAGATTAATTAGAGACTTTGATGCATTATGCATTTAAATTTAAATAACAGATTAGTCTCTCTGATTGGCATCTGTACTAAGGACAGTATAGGTCAGAGTAAAAGGTTAAAGGCTCTCTTAAAACTGAGCCTCCACACCACAGGTGATATCTGGAGAAAACCCAAGTTGCCCTGCAGTAAATGCCTTCAAACTCACCTCTTTTCCTTTGCCCATCAGGCACAATCAGGCATTCTCTCCAATGGGAAAAAAAGCTTTGCAGGCTTCTCCCAGTTCTTGCTGTAAAATCTCAGTACACCTCCTGTAAGGTCTCCTCTCCAGTTCAAGAGACACCTCCAGGTATTTTTAAGAAGAAACTGACTTACACCTCTCTGTTCTCAAAACAGAATCAGTTAACTCAGGCTCTGCTTTTGCCCCCTAAGCTGCACTCTCTGCCAATTATTCTGTACCAAGTTCTTGCTGTGCTGCTTTGCAGAATACATACACCACACATTCACAATTTTATATTCTCCTGTCCGCTACCTTTAATGCAACATAAGTTGCCACAGCTGTGAATATGAACAAAGAAAACAAAAGCAAATCTCCCTGAGGTGATTCAGTCTGTGTAGGATTAGACATGATGAAACTTTGGATAAATAAGTACGTACCAAACAGCATGCAATTATTGCTTTATATGCTATAAATAACATACCTATTGCCACTTAAGGTTTTCAGAATTTTAGTGTAATAATTGTTATGTATAGTAACAGACAAATAGAATTGGGGGAATAGTACCACTAGAGAAATCTGGGATAAAGTATACAAGCAAGATCCCTTCAAGTAACTCATAAGCATGGAAGTGGGTTTGCAACTGTATAGAATGTCATATTTTTAAAAAAACATTTATATGATGGCAAGAATGGAGCCTACAGAAGTGTGAGAGAAGAAGGGTATGTTTGAATTTTATGTCAAGGAGATGAAATCAACAGAAAGGGAAAAAAGATTTAAAGAAAATATTAAAATGTCAATATTAACAGAACAAATCTCACCATATAAAATCCATAACCAAGATGAGTTTAAAGGACTCTACAAATAAAGAAGATGTATCATAAAAGTCTAAGAATAAGACATCTTTTCTTTGCCCGCCTACAATCTAATATATAAATACAAGGTTATTCTCTCAGAGCTTAAACTCTCAGAGCTTAAACCCTCAGACCTGCAACTCTCTAAATATGTTTCTCCATTTTCAAAGATATATCTGTGTAACAGGTCTGGAGATTAGAAACACATTGATTAAAGAACACATTTTATTACAATGAGATAATTAAAATTAATTTCAGCAAAGGAACAAAGCAAAAGAATAAATAAATGAATACAACTATGCAGGTAGGCACAGAGAAAAATAATCAATGCAATAATTGATTATTAATGCAATAATCAATGCAATAATAATCTTTATTAATCTCGTTGCTTCTTTGATGGCGCTGGATTCCTCTCTTTCTGTTTAGCAGCCGTCTCCATTTTCAGCTGTAACAAAAGAAGACACCAGCAGTGGTTCAAACACTGGTTTGCAAATCAGCTAACAATGCAATATTAAATGTCTACATCCAGTCACAAATTTACCAGGGGGATACATCCAGTGGAGAAAGGTACACAACATTATTATCCCAACCCAGCCCTGCTCACAAGGGAGCACTTCCATGGCACTGCAGCTCCTTCCCTAAGGAAACCAGGCCGCCTTATCTCTGCTAATGGCAGTTCAGGTATTTGAGTATCCCTCAAGGCCAGTGTGCCTCAGGAATGTCCAGGGTTTATCTCCATGTCAATGGAAGGTGGAGCAGTTTTATTGCAGATGTCTAACAGACACAGATAGACGAACCAGCACACAGAAAACCACATGGGAAGGGTGCTGAACCTTCATCTCAGAGCCTCCCTGCTGACCCACAAGGCCATTACTTCCTCCTGTAAGATTTTTTTCTACACCACAGGCTGTTGTAGCATTGTAAAATTTATCAACATATACACATTTCACTCTGTCATTTCGTAGCAAGACTATTTATCCAAACAAATATATCTGTTGGTTTTAGAAGCTACAATTCTTCTCAAGAACTGTTATACTAGTGAATGAAATAATTTTTAGAGCAATTATATAAAAGGGATATGGAGACTTTTGCATCCCATCTAACACATACACTGCTGTTTAAAATGCTAGAAAGAAAGAATTAACATGCTTTTTCCCATCATAAAATAATACCAAAAGGAAACACGACCTCATTGGGATGTCTACAAATTAACTTACTGCTAAGCAAATGTTGTTGGTCAACACAAAAATGCATTTTAAATCACTTTTCTCCCTTTGGAGGCTTGAGGTTTTTATCTAAAATTTCTACAACCTTTTGCAAAGAAAATAAAATCTCAGGGGGAAAAAGAAACAGAGAAATTTGAATTTGATGTTTTCTATGAAGCAATGTAATATTTGTAACATCTGTCCATATTTTCTGATTATTTACAAAGCAATGAAAACTATTTTGAATTTCACAAAGCTAGACCAGTTTTCTCTTTAACAAAACCTTGTTGCAAGCCAGCAAGCAAAATAGCAAAACAGTTTAGATTTCAAAAGTTGATTATGCAACATTGCTTTACAAAAGAATTCATAAACAGTCAAGACATACTTCAGCTGAGATGGTGGAGCTACAGGGCTAGTGTGAGAAAAGAATAGGTATTTTAACATGTGAATAACCTACACCACAGGGCATTTAAACTAAAAATAGTGTGGTGGAGGAGGCACCTCTAAGGGGGTGATACAGATCATCTAAGAAAGACAGACCAAATTTAGCCAAACAGTCATTAAAAAAAAATTAAAAAACAAACTTTTATAAGTGAGGTGGCAAACACCTAGTCCTAAATGTCAAAGGGAGTTTCTGTGACTCTGAGTTGTTGTTTCTTTCTGTCACATAGTAAAATGTTTTGGTTTTCTGTAACAGAGAGTTACCTCAATTAAAATCTGCCTGGTTAAGGTAAATGCCATCCTACACATGACTGACCTCTGTAATCCTGTAGTAGCTCATAACTGTATTTTTAAATTGATGTTAAGAAGCTAGCTTTCTCAGCAGTTGAGAAGGAATTATATAATGCATTTATATGCCATTTAAATTATACATTTATGGAGTTTAGATATCCTGTTGTGAAAGTGTATTTAAATTAAGCAATAAATGTAATAACTTGCCCGTTCTTGATAGCGTTTTTCAAAGTAAGCCATGTCATCAGCTTCTGATTGTTTTCTGTGAGAAACTTGCCCTGTGGCACTTGAACTACCTGAAAAACAAAACATAAACAGAAAACAAAACTCTTTTTTTTATTAATGATACTTGCTATTCTGTTAGTTATGTTTTATATTTGTCAAAACCCATTTAAAACGAGAACTCACCTTTATAGACAAGTACAAAAGCCAGTATTTGGGACCAAAGAGAAACCTTTTTCAAATAGGCTTGCAAATACTATAAATGTTTTAAAGGAATTCAACTGTTAAATTTATTGGTACATTTTTGTACTAAATAAGGGACATATAATAAGTGTAAGTGATCCATAATCCCACATATAAAAAGCTTTATGGCACAAGGCAGTTTCACAGGATTGTGCTGAATATGTACAACCCATTCAGATATGATGAGTTTCTAAGAGAAATTAAGAATTTTAAAAACTGATCCAATGAGTACATGATACCATTGATGGGAAAGATAACAAGCACTAAGACAAAAATAATTTCAGGTAAAACACACATCACAAGCAAAAACAACAAGCGTTAAGTTATTCTAAGCATTTGAAGTACATGAATGTTGTACTGGCTTATCACATAGCGAAGCTTCAATATTCATTTTAATGCCCTGAGCATCCTTCAATTCATTATTAAAATCAATTAATTATATATTAAGTTATTTTTGTATAACAGTATTACCCTATTTATACATCACCTGCTATTTGTGGCATGGATTGAGTGGAACTTGAAGGCCCCTGAAATGCTTTTAGAAATGGATGATCCATGCTAGTAACCGGGGCTTCTAAAAGTTCAGCAGAAGGAGCACCTGTCAGAAAATAAGGTGAATGGAAACAATAATTAACTCCAGGAGATACAGTCCTAATACACATGCTGGGGTCAGAACAAGGTTACAGATTTATATCTACAACTCTCAGCGCAGACCCCGTAAACTGGAGTTGACTAAAGCATTACAAGGATGGCTTCAAAGGCATTGAAAAGCTTTGTTTCTTCAATCACTACAGTTATGTTTTAGTTTCTAAACTTCAGAAAAATCCAGGAATCCAGATCAGAATTTAAAAAATAAATAATGGGTATGTGGCAATAATAGATAAACAGTATTTCAGGACAAAACATGTGCATTACTAAATGACACAAAATTACAGAGCAGAAAAAGTATTGAGACAACTAACATGTGTGTTAAAAAGTTCTACCAATTCTACCTCTTATTTTTTGTGCTGAACAGTTATTAACCTTTGAGTTTGGAAACAAAATTGCTGTGAATATATAACCAAGAAATACCTCGACAGAATTAGGCAAAAGGACTAACATAAAGAGAGCATGGAAGTACTAGGTTACAGGAAGTATTAAAAGTTACAGGTTCTCTCTAAAAGATATGCTGCATTTCAAGCAAAAGCAACTGGGTTGAACATCAGAATAGCTGGAAAAGAGTTTTTTATCAACTCGCTACAATAAGTAGGACAATGTGATCCCTTAAAACCTTGAGGACAGCTGAAAAGGACAGTCTTTCTGCCGTTCTACTCCTATTCATCCAACTTGCCTTCAAACTTTGAAACTCTATTTTGATTTAGTACTTTTCAAAGGTGGAGAATTAAAGTTTCAGCTGCACGTACCTATTCCACTGTCATCAAGCCTCATGTAGCCTTCTGCTAGAGAGCTAAAACCAGTCAGTCCTCCCATGGCAGCGTAAGGAACATCCTGCCCCACGGGCTTTCCTTGGGCTAAGCGCTCCTCCTTGGTTTCCACAACTGTTTCGTGAGCATATGCTGGCTGACCACAGGCACAGGTAAAGGAGCTGTGAAAGCCTGAACACTTGGAACCTGAGAAACAAATAAATCAGTGAGATAGTGATGGGATTTAAGCATCCAGCTCTGTGAAAAGGCTGTTTAAAAGAGAAGGAATGACTCCTGGGATTAGACCATGAGGGCCATCCAGTCACAGGATCTTCCTGAGCCAAGTTTCAAGTATCTCTGAGGATGGAGATTCCACCTCTCTGAGCAGCCTGAACCAATGCTGGATCAGAAATTACTTTTCTGATGTCTAACTGTATTTCCTATGTTGCAACTTGCATTTATTGTCAATAGCAACACACCTCTCCGTCCACTTAAAACAAATAAAAGTTCTGACATGGGTAAAGCTGACAACCTGCCAGCATTTTGGCAGAATTCCCTCCATGTATAGCACATATCATTGTTGCAGGGCTAATCATACCACAACTTATTACACAAATCACAATTTAAATATCTTTTAAAATTAGCAAAATTTTCTCAGTAGCAAATAGAGGCTGCGGAAGCAACAAAATAGGTTCTATACAGGAGTATCATTAGACTGACTTTCAGGGATTTTTTTAAGCTTCAGCCACAGGATGGAATTGAAATAGTTATACAAATGCTATGTGACATTCTGAAACAGAGTAAATTGACCTGTCTGCCCTAGCTGCATCTAAAGCTGTCATCAAAGCCCCTGTGGAGCAATGATGTGACCAAGAAATTGAGGAAGTGATGTTGCAAATGTTTCATTATACAAATCACCCTTGTCCCAGCTCACAGTTCATTTTGTGGAGCATCGTGAAAAATTTCTTTAAGTCTTTCATAATATGTTGATCACATTCTTGAAAATGTTAAAGGTTTTTTAATATTATTTTGGGCACTCCTCAGTAACAGAACTCTATGTTTGGACACAGAATATGCAACATATACAGAGCAACAAGCAGTTAAGTTTTTCAGTAATAACTTATCTGTCATCTTAGATTTTTCAACACTGGACAAGACTGATATCATTACATTAAAACAAAACAACTCCAAAATAGAAGCAATTCTTGGCACTTCACTGTGAAATCTGTGACGCCCTCAGAAGTGTTTGAGAAACACTAAGCAAAAGGCATTGTATATATTAATATTGAAAACACTGTGTTCTATGGATTCAGTCTGAATTATCCAACTGCTCATCTAAGATTTTCACATTACATAGTGCGAATTCTTGGAAGGCTGTCATGTAGATATTTTATGGTTTATTCTGTGGGATAGGATTCTCAACCAGCAAAAGCTGTTTACACTTTTTTTCTGTACAAAATAGAGACATTCCATGAAAGAAATTTAATAACAGTGCAGAACTCTAGCAAAATAAAAATCTTCATCTTATGTAATTTGAGGTTTCAAACTAAAAGATCTTGAGGCATTATTTATTTCCTGTGGTTAATAATTACTGTTGTTTCATAATATTAACCTCAGACAACTGGAGCAAAAAGCTTCCTCTTCAACCCTTCTCTAAGATCTTGCTGAAAATCCATTCCATTTGCATTTCAAGACCCACAATCTCTATGGTCATGAACAACTTCATTAGAGTGCTGGCAATAGAATTATTTGGGAACAGAGTACTACTTCCTGTTGACTTGAGAAAAGACATAAAAATATAATATATTTATTGTTATAATTATTATATAATTATATTAAAATATAATATATTTATTACTATAATATTAATGTTCTATTCAGCTAGGCAATAGAGGAATGGAGATCAACACTTTTCTCTCCCAGCTACCAAGTTCAGGTAGAAAAGGCACGTGCATGCAGCTGAAGGGACAATCTGCAAACAGGGTGCTTTGATACTGTCTAACTTCAGGCATCTGTCTCCATAATCACTTATCTGAAGCATTCAGGGATTTAAACTCCTTCACAGGACCAGGCAAAACTAAGGATGTTGTTCTAAACCCTACTGTGCAAAAGGTGATATCTTCCTTGCCACTTGTCATCCTTTTTTGAGGATGAAAACACACATTGGTTATGAGAGGAATAGCAGATTTGTCTTTACAAACAAGCTGTGGGTCTGCTGGTAGATAAAACCAGAACTGGGAGATAAAAGAAACAATGGGAAGGATTCCACTGATTGATGAATGGAAAAAGATATTTGCTTTTACAAATACATTTTAGGTTTGCTGATAAAGGAAATTAGACATTGAAAGATGAAAGAAACAATGGGGAAGAAAAACATCTAAAATCTGCAAGAATTAAAAATTAAAAGGGAGAGTTATACATTAGAGGGAAATCTTTGGTATCAGGCATATCGGGAGTCTGTACCTCTCAAGTACGTCAGCCAATGGGGAAAGAGAGAAGGGAAATGCGGCCGGGAAATTGGGATAAAAAGGAGGCTGCGTCCTCCAAAAATTCGAGAGATCCCAGGGGAATGCCCCCATGGGCTCTCCTTTATTCGAATAAAGCCAGAAAGGACTCCTCTGTCTCCTTTTTGGACATAGACCTCTGTTGTTTGTGGATTAATTTCCCTGGCAGTGACAAGGGCAGCGCACACCCCATCCCGTGGGCAGAGCACAGCTCCCTCAGGCGCTGTTCCCGCCGAGTTTCCCGGCGGGAATGCCGCCGTGGCTTACAGGAGTTGCAGGGGAAGCCGGGCGCGGCGCTGTGCTGCTCCGCCAAGTGCTTGCAGCGGCAGCGCACGGGCTGGGTGCCGTTCAGGGGCACAAAGTGGTAGGATTGGCACGGGCAGCCCTTCACTCTGCACGGCACGCTGATGGGGCGCTCCTTGGGCAGCTCCTCGTAGTCTGTTTTGTGTTGTTTATACCTAAAACAGGAAAAGTAATGACTTTTATAACTTTGCCGGTATTTATCAGAAAACTACCTGAAAGGCTTCCTATTCACAGTTTTGTTTTGAAGTAGCTTTAATTGTACTTTTTACTCTTAATTGTGAAATTATTTCAATTAAATGCATATTAGCAGGTGGTTTTACATCTATTCATCACATAAATATCACATATCCTTATGTTTCACTTTGAGAGAAATACCAGAATCAATCTGATCTACTTTAACTCATGCCTTGCAGCTGAATTTACTGAGACTACAAAACCATTTTGGTCTCAAAAATATATTGACATTTGCATTTACAAACAGTTGTTTCTATTTAAAACCTAATTTTCTCAACCCATAAAACTTACATAAATTTGCCAATGCGCTACTTTAATGTGTTTGGGAATACTTCACATTTTCCTGATTTTTGAAAACACTAAAGTGTGAAAGGAGGGAAGCTACCCACCGGTGGGTGCAGAAGCACAGTGTCTCTGGTCCCACAAGCTTACAGTCCATGCCAGTTGGTGATCTCCAGCTCACATACAACCTGTTCTGCAGCCGAGCTGGTAATACTTTTCTTTTGTACTCTTCATACTGCTCGGGAGTAAAGAGCTTTCCTCCATCATCATCACCTACAATTCTGTATTCATGCCATAAAAAAACGCATAAGAAAATGAAGACAATAAAAGTAGATTTCTCAGCTTAAAAAAATATATATATATAACAGAACTTTATCTGTAAATGCAAAACAAATCTTGTATTTCATATTACTCTTCTAATAATTTAACAGAACTATAGCTGATTTTTAGAGAGTATTTTTGGAATAATACTCCTTTAAAAAATTTGCTCTGATGGACTGAAAACCAGTTCTAAGAGAGAAGGAAAAAATTAATACAGCAAACTACCAAGGGTACTTTTGGAGAAAAAAAAAAAAGCAATGACTATCAAGGGTCATGTAACCAGCCAGCTCTGCCTCAGACTTCTTGACTGACCTCTGGCAAGTCACTTCACCTATCTACATCCAACTGTACTGCAAATTTGTATCAGGAGATTAATCTTAGTCTAATCTGAGTATTCAGCTGTAAGCAGGCAACCCCACTGCCATCAAAGCAACAAACATCACATCCAAGTTGTCTTCTGATTTGCAAGAAGACTATGCTGTTTTCTGTAGCTGAAGTTAGTGGGGGCTGTATCCCCCCACTATGTATGTATCACTATGGTCAAATTCAAGGTGACTGAATAGCCGGAACTCCTGAGCAGCATCCGAATTCTGCATTTATGGAATTAATTAAGGATAATAAATAAAATACGTAAAATGCAATTGAGACTTAACTGCAGCACTTACCTATGCTAAAAATGATTTTATTAATGTCTGTAAATATTTCAGTTATTATTTATTGGATATGCTAAAATATGCTAAACGAGTGGTTCTTTGTCAAATTTTCTGTGGATTTGTGCACTGCCAGCACTGTAGAGCACCAGAATAATGTGCCAACACAACGCTATCATTTGCATGTCAACCCAGCCAACACCCACTGAATCACTGCACATCTTATGTAAGAAATGCCACTGTGCCTTTCCTCTGGTATTTTACTCAAGGTTTTCCTAAACTAAATTAAGATCTCATCTCAGCACAACGACTGTGTTTATTTTTGTTCAGCCTTTCGAGAGAAGCCCTGACAAGACTAGCACAGACACGCAGCAGTGTAAGGGATTTATACAATGCAAAACTTGGAACTCACGATGCACAGAATTCCTCGTACTCTGAAGGAGCAGTACGGCTGGCCGATTATCAAACAATGGTTTGAATTGGACGGGACCTTAAAGACCACCTAATTCCAGCGCCCTGCCGTGGGCAGGATGCAGCTGGTAGGCCAGATGGTCTCTCACAGCCCATCTCACGCCGCCCTGGATGCGAGGGACGATGCGTGACTTCACCGCTGACAGCCACGGCTTGCAGCACATCCTCACCGGGGCACACCAGCCACGGCACCTCCGGCTGCGTCAGCGAATGGCGGGGGCTGCATGCGGCTCCACGAAGCCGCCGCACATCCCCAGGCAGCCAATTCAGGAGGGCCGGAGGAGGGCATCCCTCCGGGAGGATTGCTGGATCGGCTGCCGGGGTTGCGACACGGCTGGGAACGCCCGTCCCCCGCCCCAGCGACCCCAGCGCGCCGCCCCGTGCGCTCACCGCCGGTACTCCGCGTACTCCTCCAGGGCCTGCGCATCCACCTGCAGCCGCTCCATGCCCGCCGGGCTGCCCGGGGCGCGGGGCTGGCAACGGGCAGGGCCCGGCCGCGCGCGGAGAGCGGCAGGCGGGAGGCAGCGGGGACAGGCGAGGCAGAGGCGGGGCGGAGGACAGGCAGGAGAGAGGTGGGGGACGGAAGGGGGCAGGCGGGGGACAGGCGGGAGGCACCCGGAGGCGCCCGCAGGCAGCGGAGGGGAGGCGGGCGCAGGCAGGCAGCTGGCCGCAGCACGCCCCGCACGGGCGGCTGAGGAACGGGCGGGTGCAGGAGGCGTGTACAGGCCCGCGGGCACGGCCAGCTCCCAGGGCACGGCCAGCTCCTGGGCACCGCCATCCCCGAGGGCACGGCCAGCCCCGAGAGCACGGCCAGGTCAGAGAGCACGGCCAGCTCCTGGGCACCGCCATCCCCGAGGGCACAGCCAGCTCCCGGGCACCGCCATCCCCGAGGGCACGGCCAGCTCCGAGGGCACGGCCAGCTCCGAGGGCACGGCCAGGTCAGAGAGCACGGCCAGGCCCGAGGGCACGGCCAGGCCCGCCCCGGCTGTTGTCCCGGCCGGGGTGTAGTCGTTTCCAGGCGCGCAGCGGGGCGAGGTGCTGCTTTGTTTTATGTGCAAAGCAGGGAGCTAGGTGACAACCCACAAAAAGCTAGGCCATAAAAAACTTTACACTGTTTATTACATTTTTAACAAAGGCATAAGCATTCATTGGCTACAAATTGCACGATTTTCCTACTAATTAGTATTCAGCCCCCTATTTGCTAGTCATACCTCTGGTCATCCTAATTAGTGCACGGGCGCAGTTCTGCCCATTTGAGTCTGGGCTCTGTTTTGAGCAGGTGGTCATGATCGCCCACAGGTGGAATTCCCCTTCCCGCAGTCACTGCTCAGTTCTGCTGGCTTCACTCCTGGTGGCTCTCATCCAGACAGTCCATTCATCTTGGAACTGTCTTCTCTTTTCCTTAAAACAAACAGTTAGCCAAGCGTACAACGTTCACAATGCAAGTGCTCGACCATAACTGTCCAGCTATGGCTACTGATTAACAACAAAAAAAAATTGCAAAGTTTGATTCAAATCTTGAGGGGGTTGATGTCAAGCACAGGACCCACGTAGTGTGCACACACTCTGTGGGAAGGCAGTCACCCCCTGTGCCCCTCGGGACAGACGCACTCCCTGAGCAGCAGTGCCAGGGCACAGCCACACACACCCACAGGTGCAGTGCCTCAGAAGGGCACCCACAGTCCTGGGTGCCAGCAAACACCCAGCACAGCACCCAAGCCCTCCCAGAGCCTGCCCTGCACCCATGTTGCCCTCTGCCTCTGTTTAGACCCCACTTTTCTGGTGGGTAGGTGAGGGGTACTTTTGGTTGGTCACCGATTCCTCTTCCTTTACAAAATAAAATGTATGTTCCATTAGAAAATATGTTTGGCTCATAGTTCAAGACTACAGAAGGCCAAATTTGGGAAACATTTCTAACCAAAGATGGTTCTTAGACTGGCAACCTGCAAGTCCCAATTCCTCTCCATATGCCACAATCAATGTAACCATATTGGAACAACTCCTCCAATGTGTTTTTAGTGAATCCACCACAGGCTGCTACTTCTGACACCGCGCACTCTGTGTAAAATGACTGCTTCCCCTTGATACAAACAGACTGGCCACAAAGTGATCAAATATGTGAAGAAAAAAAAATATAGTATGTTTCCTTATCGAAGCTTTAGGAAATTGGTATTTAAATTGTGCTCTGCCTGCTAGCATAAGCTATGAGCCTTCAGACTGTCAAATTGAGATCCAAGAGGAAAGGCTTTTTCCATACCATACAACGATACTTCCTTGGAGGAAAAAAAAATTAAAAACAAAAAAGGAAAAGAAAAAGGGAAATCTCCACATAGTTTTGAACTGGGCAAGCCACCAGCAATGCAGCAGAAGGTGGTGAAGAGGAATGTCACAAGGACCATGGCAATGTGTTGCCAAAACATCCCCCAGAAGGAGATGAAACAACAGGGACACTCTCAGTATCCAAATAAGGTGATAGGGCATATGGTCTGGGCATTTGTCCTGTGGCTATGCCACATGTATAAGAAATTTCAGCTGAGCAGGCAGCACTGGAACACAACACACACGTCCTGTCACACTGAGATCTGAACACAAACAGCTCACCCTCAAAGGCAGGAAGATAAGGGAGCAAATCCCCACTGCAGTCTTCAAGTAAGCTAGTGGAAGAAAATAAAATCACACCAAAAACCTCAGGATTGTCAGGGAAAAGTCAGGGGAAATTCCTCCTGTGACCAAAACTTCAAAAAAGAAACAGATGGGGGAAAGGGGACCTTGAAAGCAGGACTAGAAGCTCTGCAGACAGACTTTGAATATACTGAGAAACACAGTGCTCCACAGGAGCTGCACAAAACAGATCTCTGAGATACCTTATCTGTATGCACATTTTGCTGGTGCCAGAGATCCCAGCACTGTCAATAAAGGGGGAGGTGTGGAGGTGGGGGGAAGAGCTCTGGCAAGCCTGGTTCACACAGAATACCCTGTGTAACGGGTTGATGTGCCTCATCTGTGCAAGATCTGTGTTGGAAACAGCCCCCTGAAATACAGCTTGGGTTCAGAGAGAAGAACCAGGTTTCATAATAAGGCAGCTTTCAGTGAGGGGTACAAATGTTAGTCTGTATGTCACTCATGTCAGTGTTTATGCAGTGAGAATTTATTGAGATTAGGAAATCAAGCCATTTTTTTCTGAGGCATCTGTCTTATGAACTACTTCCTATCAAAAAATAAAGGATTTTCCCCCTCAATTTCATCACAGCAAGTGTTTTGCAACACAGACAGTGTTCAATTTATTAGCACCCAGTGCTAATATGACCCTCATAAGATCTGCTTGGATCCAAACCTAGATCAGTAGACTTACTTGGGATATAAAAGGTACTTTGTAATCTTTTACAGATATAAAAGGTACTTTTGTAACCCAGAAATGGTGTTCTTAGCTGACAAAGGTATCTCAAACAAAAGGTATCTCAAACACTCTTTTTACAGTCATAGCAGGAGTATTGGAATATATTTTGAATTTAGATAACCCATTCCTGTCCCTCATCCCTTCTAAGAGATTGTTAATAGACAGCCAAAATAAAATTCATTAAAGATTGCTCGAAACAGATTTTTTTTTTGTAAACTACCAAATAATTTTGAATAGTAAGAAAAAAAAAAAAAAAGGCCTTCTGCTGCCATGAAGAAGCCATGACACAAGGTAAGTAAAAGAACCAGGAATCCAGATGGCATGTTTTACCTCCTGGAGTTGTGATGCAGCATACGGATACTGCTGGCCCAAGGTCTCTGAACACATCAAAGTGGGTTGAACATATGGACACATACTTACAGTACAGCTCTGTGAGACCTAAGGTGCTGCCTACACATCAAAGGCAACAACTTAATGTTTCACAGGGTGTTGACAGTCTCTCTCAACACCCTCTGTTAACAATAAAATGTGTGACCCTTTACATTTTTTTAAACCCTTACAAATTTGACAAGCACTTAAAATTATTCTCAGTGAAACATCTATAAATTGAAGATAGTCACTTCACTAATGCAAAAGTAATTAATTTCAGAAAAACCTGTTTTAATATTTTAAACCTCAAGTCATCATTTTGAAGTAGTAGTCAGTCATTCTATTTCTATGGATCTGGTCAGTGACTATCTGACTAGCTCTTCTGAAAGCAAGAAGAATTTAAGAGGCATAAAGCCTAACAGAAACAGTTTCCATCAAATTGTTTCCTCCCTCCACATGTGTTATCAATATCCCAATATACTTAAAAATAAATGCAAGCAGCACTCACTTTTATGAACTTCTAACCACGACCATATACTATCCTACAATAAAAATTAGTTTGTGTACTATTAAGCCTAGTTTACAGGATTTTAAAATGTTAACATATTTTCCTTCAGTTTTGCTTTTAGAAAACCAGAACCCGATTAGACACCAACTGACAAAGTTGATGAATGCCACAGGGAATGTGGAAGCTCATATGCAAGCAAGGATCAATTAATAATGAAAGTTTTTGCTGGAGGTATTGAAAACACAGTTTAGAAAGTTGTAGTAATTAAGATCACTTAGAGATAATTCAGCAGCATGCAATGCCACTGGTGCTCAAGAGGTGTGATTCCATGAATGTATATAATGTGATTGTTTTTTTAAATTTGACTTCCTTTTAATAACCTAAAGGATATTTTCAAATGCCTGTGTACATGATTCCTAACAAACTGAGATTAGTGAAATACCCATTCAGTACCAGTCACACATGAAAAACATAGCAGAAGTATAATTCACTTTTTTTGGCTGCTATAAAAGGAAGTCTCCCATTTTGCTGCCTTTGAAGGCGGCATGCTATCAGATACAGTAAATTGAACCCCAAAATAGCAGAGCCTTTGTTTTTTTAAAGTACAAAATTTAAAAGAGCAGAATTGCTAGGTAAGGAGGGTCATATTTGGATTAATTGCTAATTTACATTTTATATCACCTTTAAAAATATCACAACACCACACCAATCGTACATAAGAATATTTTAGATGTTCAGCCAATTCAATAAGTCAGTGTCTTTTTAGGAATTAAAAGGTTTTCAAGAAAACATAATAAACTGGAATGTTACATTTTATGCAATCGTTTTTCTAAATAACTTCTTGATAGAGGTATCCAAATTTACTCTGCTTCTGCATTCCCATGAACAAAGGCTGTGACAGCAGCAAACACCCCCAGAACGTGTATCTGCACAGGAGGAGTTTGGTTGCTAAAGCAACTTGCACACATCACAAACATGATGTGGTCTGGAAATGTCTGAATTAGCAAATATTTTAAATTAGAATTCAGATCTATCAAGTCAGCCTCTTTAAATGATTGTGTTATTAAAAAGGATTTAGCAGTCACTTGGAAAAACAGACAACTGTGCAATATGTGATGCATAATACTGGGTGCCAAGGATACTGATGCTCCACCACACTAAACACAAGAACCTGTACATCCTCAGCCATGTTTCTGTATTTTTAAAATTATTTCATTTAAAACAGATCAGCAAACTTCTGTGATCTCAACAGTGCATAGGCAGCTTGTTAAGAGCTGTATCAGCATGTTTAGAAGGATTATCTGTCCATCCATTAATCTCAAAAGTTCTTTAATGTGGAAATGCTCAGCACTTCTTATTCACATACAATTGTGAAAAAATGCTTGGTTATCTTCATTAAAGATTACTATACAGAGATTCAAAACTATCTATTTAGATGAGAAAAGCAACAGAAATGACAAGTGAATAAAGACAATTTCCTCAAGATTTTTGCCTGCCAGGTATTTAGTTGTAGAACTCAAGGGCTGTATTGAGACCTGGGCTATTTCTATTTAGACAGCAATCAATATATACTCTTCTCTTTCCATTTTTCTTCATTAGAACTTTTGTTTGGAAGTGAACCTTGTCATTTTTTGCTACCTACATTATGCAATCACTTAGAGGCACAGAAGTACTGCCATTACCTAGAGAAATCAGCTGATAAACACCCATGAGGCAAATTACAGCTGGGAAAATTCAAATCCCCTAATTTACCAAAAGATTTCAAGAACAAAACCAAAACACCACCCCATGCCCCAAATCAGCAGTTGTTTATGTAAGAGAGGTTTTATGTCCTCCTGCCTTCTAAAAAATAGAAGAAAGAAAAGGAAATAATATCCCAAACCCCATCCAGCTTAAGAACCAACCAACCTACCATAAGGAGATTCCATACATACAAGACTTGAATGAGGTCACTGGGAGGTTCTGTGATATCATCTGAAATGGGAAATACACAGATGCATCATAACAACTGCAGCAGAAATACTACTTAAATATTGCTCAGAAAGAAAAAATATGCTTGGCAGCCCAACCAAAAACTGGGATACTATCAAGCATTTTGGACCTGGGCTAAGTTGTAGCCTTCTGCAGGCTTTCTTCACAAGCCCTTGGGTTCTTTACACAACCTCCTACCTTGGTAGGGCTGCCACACCTCTCACAAGTCCTACACAAGAGGCTGCAGGCTAGAACATGCAGATGTTTTCTTACTACTGTCAACAGGAAAGTCAGCTGAGACCCTCCCTTTATCCGTTCCTTACCCTTTTTTACCTTAGTCTGCACACCTGAAGTTTAGTTTTGCTACTCTGAAAAGAACTACATGTTTATAGCACAAAGGCTTCAGTTTGTAACAACTAAGTATCTAGGAAATAAACCAGATAGATGGATATAAAAATAAATCAATCTATCTATCTTCACGTTGTCAATCTGCAGGTTCAAAAGAAGTTCTGCAGAGATCTTCTTTACTCTCAGATTAAACAGTGGAATCTTTGCCATGAAAGATCTAAATCAGTTATTTTATTTACAATTCTTTCTCCCCTCACCTCTAACCTGAGGAAAGTTTCAGGGCATAAGAATTCAAGAGCAGAAGTAGTCAGCGACTAAGAAGGAAGAATACCAAAAAGAACACTATTAAAACTCAGAGATGTACAATTTTCCAATCCAGAAACTGACAGAGCACATGCAGCAAGACAGACAAGACATTACAAACAAACAAACCCAGGAACATTTACAAGTACAATTAAAAATTTATTTCTCTCTTTCTGCATTGAAGTGAGTACATGTTTACACACAATGTGACAAAAAAAATCATCTGGATACTAAGTACTAATTAAGATTGCAATTCTATTTTCCTTTATAGCCATCAAGAATATAAGCAGAGAAACAGAAGAAAGGGAAAAAAAAAATCACATAACTTTGCCTGGTATATCACCCAGTGCCTCTGGTTTTACTCATCCCCAAAACCTCGCTTACAGGACACTTTTGGCAAAAGTCCCTGAACATTCTGTCCCCCCCAAACATTCAGCACAGTTTAAAAAAAACAGGTTCAGTGGCACTTCAATATGATTTCAGTAACATTTGAGATACAGTGCACCCAACACTGCATGCAATTCACTTTGCTGTAAGGCTGACGTAGACATAAGGCAAACATCACCTTGGCTCTCAACTATTCCATGATTAGACACCCTTAGTACACATACCCCTGTTAAATGCAGAGATGCCTTGATTCCCTTCATTGCTTTTCCTTCTGATCAAGAAAGCAATTCAAAGAGATGGTGTGCTATACTAAACACAAACCTCAAGGCATCAAAATGTTAAAACAAACAACAATGAATAAAAATAAACTATATTCACATATTCAAAACTTATTTCCATCACTTAAATAATTTTATCTGCAATTACAAAATACATATACTTAAATATCTTTTTAAGAAATAATCATCTAAAATATCACAGATGATGATTTGCTTTTCATAATCTAACTGCCCTACCTCTGGCATAAAGATAAACCTGGACAGTGTTACTACCTAGAATGATTTCCTATTATAATAAATTTTCTTAAATATACAATAACTTCTCTTTAACTATTCTGACAGATAGTGCAAATAAAGACATTCTTTGGATCACAATTTTAAAATATTACCACCAACGCTATCCTCAATTTAATATTGTTTTAGTAAATAAGTAAGAAAATATTTTAAGTGTACACATCTTCTAACATCTGTTTACTAACACATTTTCCTCAGTTACCTTGGCTTAATGCAGACCACAAAAAATGAATAAACTACAATATTGCTCACCTATCCAAAAGATATGTTATAGTCATAATTAAATAAATATATTTCAAAATCTACCTATAAGTTTCCCATTGCTTTTCACGTTATTATCCAATGGCCTACTACATCAAATCATATCAAAATATCTTTAGAGACAACAAAGATCACTTCAGAAGCACCGCTCAAAGGCAATGAAATAATGCTTTGAGAATCTAAGCACGTTAGGCCTACACAGATCGAAGCATGTTGTAGAATACAATAGTTTATGCTTGCTTTAGAGTCAACTACTGCTTTGCCCTAGCCAGAGACAAAAAGCTTATCTTAAATATTCTCCATCAATGGTGCAGCAACACAGAGCAGCCTGTTTGCTATCTGATGTTGCTTGCTGGCTTTGCGCGTTTGTTTGCAGTCACTGGCACCTGGTGGTTAGTTCCATTAGTGGTGTTTGTTGCTGAGCCATTCACAACGATGTAATCAACCTTGTTTTCCAGTTTCACCAGGCGTTGTAAGATGTCATCCAGAAGAACAGCAATTGTTCTCTTAAGATCAGCTGAAGATAATGGAAAAAACAAATTACAGCCTGTTATTTACTCTGTGTGGAAAAGAACTGCCATTTCAACACATTCGCATCTTAAGACTTGCTATTCTCCCTAGCATACTTTTTGGAAAGGATTGCAGATTGATTAAGAAGTACAGAATTAAACAGGTGCTTGAATTTTCTTTAATAACATTCCTTTGTTATTTTAGGGAAGGGAGATACCATTATAATGGGAACTGTGAGGGCAGCCAATTAAATATTAGAGTATAAGAGCAAAAACACTAATTGGAACATTAGAAGTGGCTATTCAAATGTATTATTTCAAATTTCATCCAGACAACAGCATTGGAATACTCAGCTATATCATCTTTTATCCTTGGAGGTAAGAGAATATATCTAAATACTTTCCACCATAAAAAAAGGTAGCTAATAGCTTTCCCATAAATGACAGATTTAGCCCACAGAAAAGCTGTCATTAAAAGCTATCTTACTGCTTCTTACATAAGCTATAAAGCAAGGGTTAAAAAAATCTATTTACATCTTTATTGACTGAAAAATAAGAGAAAAGATGGTAAAAAAATTCTCATGATCTGGAACAAAAAAAACCAGTAACATCTTTCAATAAAAAACTATTTATGCTGTTGCCAATCACCATCTTCTTTCAGCTTTGAAAAACACTAACAAACTTACCAGGTTTTACAAGCTGTTAAGATTCCCCTTACACATGAAGAAATCTACAAACTCGGTCTCTACCCACTGCCCTCTAATCAGTTAACTAAGCAGGAAGATTGGGGAGAAAGATCACAGGCATCAAAATGAAAAAACAGGAGTAAACCAAATAAAATTAAAAATTAGTAGTAAATTAAACTTCAAAAAAAATAAGTACCTCCCTCTAGTTCTTGTTTAGTAATATGAACTTTGAAGAAAAAATTTGCTAAACAATTCAAGCCAGAGCAGGGTCTGGGTCATGTACAGAGGGTGGGTCGTGTACTCAACAATCTGATGGAGGGAATTGCCAAGTTTTAATTCTGATGATCAGCAGGTAGATCAAGAGATGACTTAAGTTTATATCAAACTCCAGAAAAAAAAACACAGAAGACAAGTCTCACTTGGAAATACGCCCTAAATGACAGAAAAACCTAATTATGCAGTAAAGGAAGTCCTTGATGACAAAAAAAAAGTGGGAGGAGAAAACAGCAAAGAAAAGAGAAGGCAGTCTCTCACTGTGATAAAAATTAATTTTAAGAATGAAAGGATTAATGGTTTAAACACTTTTTAGCCTCCTATTTCTCTTGGGTTGTTCCTGCACTTCTTGTCATCACAGACTTGCTTCCTTCTTCCTTAGCAGCAGCAAAAAGACTTCAGACACATTTTTGCTGCTTGCACTCTTACCAAAGGCCTGCAAAGGGCATCCTACAACAGGCAGAGAGAGCCATTTAAGTAAATCTTAAGGGAATCAAAGTTGATTACATATTTTGAAATACTATTTTTAAAAATAAACAATTTAGTTATCTTTTCAATATTTCATAAGATAGTAAATACTGGCAACCTATTTATCAAGTTAGGTACAAATTCACAAGACAGGCAAATCAGGGATATGATGCATCAAGTATTATAGCTCACAAGACAAGGGACATTGTTTTAGAAGGAGCCATAATAGAAAAGGAGAGATTTTGCCAAATTCATAATTGCCTTGCAGTCTCCAGACTGCAAACTCAACTAGTATCTTCCTTTTTCATTGCTTTTTCAGGGAGAAGAAAATTCCATAAATAAAAGCAGGAAGTCAGCAATAAGGTATGACAAGAATCTGGAATGTCAAAGTGACTTAATATAAAACTTCGTCCCTGTATCAAGCACATGCTTATTCCTCAATAGCTGAGGATTCAGAAAAAGACAAACGTGCTGTTAATTCTGTAAGTAACTGTATTCATGTACCTGAAGAGATCTAAAAAAATCCTGGAAAGCAAAAATTTCATGTATGAAGCTTGATTTTGCAACTCATCTTAATCTTCAACTTCACTGCATAAACTAAAATCAAATCAGTTAATACAGAGAAGTTTTTTTTCTCCTGAAGAGCATATACTAATTAAAAAGAAAAAAAAGAAAACTTAAAACTTTACAGTTTACAGAAAAAGAATATATTCATGTAACCAGTATGGCTTTTATCCTCTTACCATATCCTGACATAGAGGCTCCACCACCACCATTCATCAGGTTTTTATTTTCTTCTGCCAGTGCTTTGACATATCTTTTACTGAGATCTAATATCTGTCCACGCAACTCAGCACTGCTTTGGCGTCTTGGATACTGAAAAGTGTAGCGTAGCAACATCAAACCCCAAATGATTCCAAAGACTAGTAAAAACATACTCAGCTTCTGGGACATATTTTTCCTTGAAAATGTTAGAAACATTTCTGATGAAGGCCACAGGCGCGTCCTAATTTCGAGAAAAGTAACTGAATTTGGCTTTGTCTAATTATATTACATATTAAACAAAAATAATATTTCTATGAAGTGAAAGATCTTCTGGCTGGATCATCTTGAATATATCTTCTCATGTTTTAGCTGGTCTTGATTCCTGAAATTTGTGAAGAACCACTTGGTTATTCAGAATTGCTACTGTTGTTGAGATCAAGAACAAATATCAGTTTCAAAATACGGTATTATTGCATCATCTAGCAAACAAGGTTTTTTATCTGCTTACAGGTTCAGGCTCAGTTATATTTCCTTCACACCTGTTATTTACAGGGTTTCCTCTTCCTATTTTTACCAATTTTTATCCTTCAAAAATCAAAACTACTGTGCTTCCAAAAAGCACCACAAGTATTTTAAATATTGGAATTTAAACTGACATTAAACTCAAATGCATTTGAAAGAAGATGCAGTATCTAGAAGAAACCTGTATAACATTTCTGTACAACATTGTGACGAGTTATACACATACATCTAGATACAAGATCTTGTGAAATGATTCACTTGATTCTTACTCTTCGCTTTCAAGTACAGCACAAGTGTGAACAGAAAACACATGGAATGATGTTTCTTGGTTGGTTAGCTAGTTCAAAGCTTCCTCTCCTGGCTCTTTATACCATTAAGGTTTTTCATTTGTTGTGTTGTCTTATTAATGAATAAAGAGATAAAACCAAAAACAAACTGGCACATTGCACTTCAGCATTTTACTTTGACTTAAAAAATGTCTTACCATAGTACCCAATTCTGATCCTTCAACAGATGAAGGCCTCAGGAGGAAAGCAAATGGTAGAAAAGCTTCATCAGTTAAATAACAAATGCTCAGACAGTTTGAAGCAGTTTGAGCCACACATCTTCAGGGATATCTGTAAAGGGAAAAAAAAAGATTTCAACAAAAAGTGAAGATATCTTCATTTACTTACGGAGTAGTTGCAGTCAAAGGATTCAAGCTAGATGTTTTTAAAACAGAACTACATTTTCAAACCTAACTTCAAGCAATTGTTAGGGAAGAATATAGAATTACTCTCTATTTTATTATGAATGCATGCACTTGAATCCCCAGTAACTGACTTAAAAATACTTTTAAAAGAAAGCTTGGTAAGAATCTCACTGAGCATCTCCTTCTTGTGTTATAAGGCAGTAACAACAGATGCTCCAGATTCATTGCATATGTACATGCACATATGTTTACACGGGCATCATCCTCTTACTGATTTTTACCCCTCAAACAGATCCCACATTTTTAGACCCTTTCCGTGTGCATACCTCATATTTCTCATCTTTCATCCATCTCTGACACTACTCCAATTATTCAGCACTTTCTTAAAAGAGGATTTCTATTATTTAACATTGTCCAAATAAAGCTACCAATTTTACACAATAGTTGCGTTTTTCCTCACTATTCGCAGCTCTTCCCCACGAACTACCTGACACAAGCACTTTCTGGACTGAAATTACACATGTAATAGAATTCCTCACCAGACTTCCTGTAGTGGCACTTACACCTCGGTTTGTATCAGAATATTGAGACCAAGTTTCTCATGCTGCTGAGCTCTCATCTAACCCTAACTCTGCCTCCATGGCACTTGTCATGCCCTGCACTGACCAGTTCCATCGGCCCTGTGCCAACACAAGTGGCACTGCCTCTCCCTACCCTTCACATAATCCTCTCAACAGGCCAGCCAGCGTGCCTGATTCAAGTGGCAAATTTTTCAAGTGCTCTAAAATCAACATGCATATCTGAATTATTCTGAAAATGATTAACCCAAGGCAGGGACGACATCAGGTTACTTGCTGTAAAGTAACAACCAGTTGTGTGTGAAAAGCCATACGGCAGCCACTGCCAATACATAAACTGACTGCTGGGTGCACCAGTGCAAATAGCAATCCCAAGCCACTGAATGAGGAACAGCTCACCCTCCACCCTGGGGTGTGACTGTGCACAAGGACAGACAGCCAACACACAGTAATTTGAACTCACTGTGTGGTATTTTCAGGGTCCCCCGTTGTGAGGAGGAAAGATGAATCTGACTCCGTGTTCTTAGAAGGCTTATTTACTATATTATACACTAGAATACTACTATATTATACACTTAGAAGGCTTATTTACTATATTATACACTAAAACTATACTAAAGAATAAAGAAAGGATACATACAGAAGGCTTAACAAGATACTAACTGAGAATTCTTGACTGCTTCCAGAATCCCAACACAGCCAGACAGTGATTGGTCATTAAGTTAAAACAATTCACATGTTGGATAAACAATCTCCAACCACATTCCAAAGCAGCTAAACAGGGAGAAGCAAATGAGATAATATTCTTTTCCTTTTTCTCTGAGGCTTATCAGAGAGAAGAAATCCTGGCAAAGGGACTTTTCAGAAAATATGACAATGACACCACTGTAAATGCAGTGGGACATACTTTCTTCAAGGAATGTGCTTAATCCCCCTAAAACTGGTTTTAAGATACTAATTTGTCTTAAGTACATAAAATAAGTGGGAAAACAAAAATTTACATTCCATAGCATCAATATCTGGAATTGTGCGGCTTAGGATTTCCTGAAACAGATCTTCCCTAACATACACTAACCAAAATTTCTTTTCCCTAGCTCTTTGCCAAATCCACAGCTCTGCACTCAGACTTTAAGGGATAAACTCCACCCACATCATTATGTATCTATACAATCTCTGAACAGTATCAAAAATGATGGAAAACATTATGAGGTCCAGGAGAAGAGTATTCATGTGATGGCTCAGAAGACCAAACAGTATCTCTCAAGAAGACACCATGAGTTCCAAACCCCATTCACAACAGTCTCTACTTCTATTAAAAAAAAAACCCAAAAAACCCAAAAACACTGAAAAGAACAGATAGCTCTTGCAAAACTTAAATTGAGTTCACCTCTCCACAGATCTCCAGTCATATCTCATCCTGAAGCATTTAGACAGTATCACTACAGTCCTTTGGAGTAGAAATAACTCTGCCATCACACTGTAAATAAGACCACAAGCCAGGATAAGAGGTCTAGCCAAGAGGAACAGATTGAATAAACTCCTGCCAAGCAGCAGCAGGAAGTGCAGACTGGGCCATCGCCATGCATATCTGATTCACAGTGCACACGCTGACTACTGAAACTAATGGAAATTAAGGACTTCACCTGCTGGGAAATTGCATAACACCCATATACTGACACAAGGCAAAGGAACTCAGAGCAAGGTTTACCAAAATGAAGGGAACTATTTGTACTTGCCACTTTTCCTACACATTTTTTAAAGGCCATTCCCTCTTCATGAATTCCTGTGTAATCTCAGTTCTGGAGATCTGGTCTCCTCTTTCTCCCTGAAGTGCATGCACTTCTAGCAACTTGTAAGACACTCCCTGCAACACTCTTGGGGTTAAAAAAAAATTAAAAAAGGAAGCTTATGCCCAAATTATTTGGAAGTACGAAAAACGAGTATCGGAGCACATATTAAGAAGGAATCAGCACATTAAGATGGATGGACTGGGATATTCTTGTACCTCTTGCTGCACTGAAGGGTCAGCACTTCTCTACAAAGAACATTATAGTTTCAACAAAACTTGGCCTCAGAATGGGCCTCTTGTCAGTAATTTAGAGGTAGTATCCCAAAAGATAACAGCACACATGAAAGAAAGTAAGTGTACTTTGTGATCTTTATTCTCCCTCATTTTCTCAAAGCACACAATATGCTGAGTTGGAAATCCTCCCTGAGCAGGAAAAGAAGCTGAGACTTCCTTTTTCACACTGATTTATCCTGGTTAGAAATGCTGGCATCCCACTCTTCCAACCACAGCTGAGGGACTTTTGTGGCAAAGGCAAAGCACTGCAGAGAGCAACAGGAAAAAGGATGGATCAGAGCCACACTTTGCTGCAATTCCTACCATCTCCAATCACAGAGACTGAGACAAAAGGCAGACTGTTAGTGAAGACAGAACAAGAAAGCCTTATAAATATGATTGCCTAGATGAAGCAGTACAACCAGAACAAAATTTGAAAATCTGAGGAGAGAAAGAAAAGAAACAAAATCCCAAAACAAAACAAACCCAAATCAAATCAAACCCCTGAGTTTAATGCAGGCAAAATGGCAATCCAAGAATCCACGAAGAAAATAATGTCTTCCAGATAATCCTTTCAATTAGCAGCCTAGAGTAACCAATTCAAGTGCCAGTTTCCTGAAGTACTTTAGATCAGCATGCATATTTTAATTATTCTGTAAGTTGCAAGCCCAAGCCAGGAGCAGCATTAGAACTTGGAGCTACAACCAATTCCTGAATGAGGATCTGACACTAGGTCTGCCTTTCACAGACACATAAACAGCTTGGCTTTCTTCACTGTTGATTGTCTAAGGAAAGTACTGCCAAAAACCTACCAATGTGGATACAACTTGTCCAGTGGTACCACAACACTGACATCCATCTGGCAACAAAACAATGAACTAAGACACTCACCCACTCCAACATAAAATCATGTCTCTATCCTGTATACCTGTATTTCAGAATCAGTCATATATAAATTATATTATTGACTGCACAAAACAAAAGGAGCAAAGATAAAAAAAAGCTACAGAAAATGCATTATATGTTCCATAATATAGCAAAGTTATACTTAACTAGCATCAGACTTCAATTTGACTACTGATCCTTCTCCATGCAAACTAGCCCATACTTACAAAACATCCTTCTTGAATTTTGTTGCAAAGTTCTCCTCTTTACTCATTCCCAGAAAAACCAAGAGATTATATTAACATACAGTGCAAAAATGAAATGGCCTACAATGCAAAGGAACGCCTTGTATGTGCTCTGAAACAACCTCAGGTTATCAGGAAAACAAGGCATACCTAAATCCTTAAAAGCTTATTTCAGTTTACAGCCCTGTCACTTCTGCCAGTCAACTGGCCCATGAAAGACTGGCACATATTCATCAGTATTTTTCTAGCCTGCCCAAGAGACTCCAGCCTCCTAAATGACTAGAAACAATTGCAGGGCAAATTTAAACCTATCCTGCAGAGATGATTTGTGTACCTTCTAGTTTTGAAAAATGTACAGATGATGGTAATTATTTGTAAGACAAAAAAGAAGAAGCAGGTCCATCAGGTATTTTTGGTAGTTATTAATAAGCAGTTTCCAGATACAAAGAACACAGAAAACCAAAGCCTAAGAGAAACCCACTTGATTCAAAGATCAAAAATACTTTTAAGAATAAAGCCAAGAAAAATGCAATTAAAAGAATATTACTAAGATGCAGTCCAATAAAGTCACCTCTTTGGTCATATATTTTGAAAGACAGAATTTCAAATACTAAGGCAGTAGTTCCTCAGTGACACTCTAGAGACCTAGTCTCTAATGCACTCATATATTTGGAAGGTAGGTCTGATAAGTGGGAATTTTACTCCATTTATTACTTACTACCACAATATTTATCAGTTCCTCACTTTCAAATTATGATAAACAACAACATGACACTGCACATTCAAGAGTGGGTCTGGTTTTGCAATCAGAGAAACTACATAAAAATAAGTGATTTACCAAGAGCTTAAAAAAAAAGCCATACACAGTCCTTGAGGCATACATCCAATAAAGAGCAAGTGGAAAAAATCTTACAATAGAGCAGACAGAAATCAGGACAGTAAAAATAAAAGCTGACATTAATAATAACTGTAAAATAATTATGCAGTACAAAGTTAGAATTTATTACCGTCTCAGTGGAAGTACAAAAAGTTTATGAAATTGTAAACAATTTTAAATTACCATAGTAGAATTACATCTGTACAAGAAATTACTATTAAATTCATGGCAACAAACATCCCTCAGTACAGAGAAGGTACTGTATCAGTAAACAAAAAACTGCCTCTAAATATGCAGAGTGATACCTCATTGCAATAGCATTGCATTGCTATTCCAGCAAACATTTCAGGAAGACAAGAATCACTGGGCATTACAGAATACCAGGAAAAAAAATTCCACAGTAGCATCAAACTCCATTCTATTATTTTCCCCTTTTTTGCATCTATTTACAGAGTGCACCTTCTGACCCATTTACCTCTGTGACCTCTAAAGTATTTTGTTTTCTAATTTTCCCACAGAAAACTTCGAGCATCACTCAGCTGACAGGAATCAATTGTGCTGACCATTCTAAGAGCTGGTTCTATGTTATTTGGAAAACCCCCAGCCATTTCTGTGAAGCAATGCAAATGGGAAGCCTAAAGAATGACTGACATACAGCAGAACAGTACAGAACATACTCACTAGACTATTAATTGTAAAAGACTGAGACAATGAAATAAGCACCTAGAAGCCCAGGAGCTCACACGCTGAGACTTTTTGGAACGCCAAAAATGATGTTTGTATTCTGGTAATTTGCAGTCTTAGATGGTTGTTGGTTTAGCAGCAGATGAAAAATCTACATGAGGCACAGCTGGCAAAGAGGTGCCCAGAGAAGTGAAGTGTTTGCACACAGCTCTGATTAAAACTGGTGTGTAAGGAAGAAGTACATTCCTCTTATTTTTATGAGTACAGGAGTTCTTGAGAAGAGGCCAATGAGACTCCTGTCCCGTACTGGCACATCCATATTTCTGGTGACTGTCCTTTGGTTCCCAGGTTCATTAATCAGGTTCACTCAGACAGCTGCACAGCGCCATAAAAGAGCAGGATATTACACTTGGAACCAACCATTAACAGCAATGCCAGTTCCCAGACAAGTGAAACCACATTTAGCTGTCTTTTGATAAAATTTACTCTCAGCACTTCAAGTATTCCTATTATTGCTGCTGTAAAATTTGGTCAATAGAAAAATATCACAGCAGAGAGGGAAAAGAGGATCTGTACTGACAAAACATCAGCAATGCCTGACATAACACAGCCCACCAAAACTGATGAAACTCAAGGGTCTTTCCAGACTGCATCACAGATGAGTAGATAGAAGCACCCATTTCTATTAATAGCTGCTAGACACACGTGAAAATATCAATTCTATAAAACATGCTGCTATCTCAAGAACAGGTAAGAAGGCATACCTCTGAGCAAAAAAAGGCTGCCCTATCACTATGAAGGCTGCTGGGATGTAGGTTTTAGCAGCTCTATACCACTTTCAGAGCATGCCACAAAGGAGCGTGCCTTGGTGTCTTTTCCAGGACATCTATCTGTACAGCTTCTCCTAGAGCATGTGTTTCTTCATTCCCATGCCCAAGACTTGCAAGTACCTTGGCATACTGAAAAAAAGGCAACCCAAAAAAACCTCTTTTGCCTTATTGCCAGCTGCCTCTTAGGGAACATCTTTAATGGATATTCCAAGTGAAGGAAACATGAAGTTTAAGGGAATAGCAAAAATGGGTAACTACCAAAAATACCTACTCTTCTACAAAGAAAGAAGAAAAATCTTGCGTACTCCTAACAGTTCCTGTCTCTCAACACAGCCAAAGGAAATATGGGGCAAAAAAAGTCACAGCTCATCAAGCAGACACAGTGCTGCTGCTGGGACTACCTCAAACATATCTTACACCAGGAAAGGTTTTACCTCCTACAGGCTTCTAAGAACAGCACCAATCTGTCTTGTAGATGAACTTTGAGTTGAGAGCACAAACATGCTGCTTTCGACTTGAAAACCCACACAGCAAGCTTACAGCGGCTCTGGTATGAAGTTATCTGAGAGCCCAAACACTAGACCACCTTTTGTCAGTATTTTAGAAATACTGGAAAGCTGTTTCTATTTAAATGTATGCATTCCTATTTTAATTGCTTTTGTTTCACACTTTCTACCAATAATTATTTTCATTTTGCATTGTGTCTAAGAAGTCTTTTTAAGTACCTTAGAGTATCTTTTTTTCTCAACACCTTCCCCCTTTACTTTTCCTATACTGCCACTGAATGCTTCTAAAATAAACCAACCATTTAAAAACAGAAATTCTTTGTTCCTTGCCAGTGGGCAGTCAGCCAACATTCAAGATTTTGAGAGGGGAAGTGGCTTGGCAAGAAAATTAAAGCAAACAGATATCAATAGGGACAGTATATCAATAGGGACAGTATGCTACACTTGCTGAACTTGCCCTCCTCCCACTGGGCCCATCTGGGCCCCAAAACATTTCTACATCTCTGTATCAGATTTTTAAAAATAATAATAGTGAAGAAAATTTTAAAAAAATAAAAATTCTCAGCTTAATTTTCCCTGGCACACTTTTTGCTGTTTTCTCTTCATGCTTTTTTTGCCACCACTGAGGTCACTGTAGGACCCTTGCTCCTTGAGAAGAGTCACTTATGACAGAGCACAAGGCTCTTTCTTGGCTTCTCTCTTCCCAGTAACACTGCCATGATTTATTAATTGCAGGCTACGACAAGTATCCCATAGTACTCCCCTGTGAAATTTCACAGCTGTCCTCGTATCACTCTTTTCAAAGCCCCTGAGACTCCAAAACTCCCTCCTGAGATGTTTACCTAATTTTGACCAGTTTTACAGAGAGCAAAGCCTACAAAATGATGCATGTACTTTACTGTTAAGAGATGGATTTTCACTGAATGTTTTAAAGAGACCTAAAAGGAAGACAGGTGTCATTAAAGAGAATAAAGAGAGGAGGGGGGAGACAGCTAACAAAGTGACAGCTGCAGTGGGGGAGAGATTGCCACTGCTCACACAGTGCACCACACAAACACTATTCCTGTAGTGTAGAATGGCAACAAAAAAAGCACTTGTTCCACTGGGGAGAGAGGAAGAATTTAACTTGCCTGATTTTCTTTCAAGAAACCTGTACAATTCAAACTGCATATGAATTTGTCCAGGAAAATTATGTTTCTATGGCAAAACTGCAATACAGACAAGGCTTTAGATTCATGCTCTTACCCAGCAGGCTGACCCAGGTGAAGATTTTAGAACAGTAACATTGGAGGAAATATTAAAGACGACTGATTTCTTTTCTTCTACAATCTTATTTTTGGATTGACTTGCAGCTCAATGTAGCATAGCAATGAATTATGACAGACATTAGTTAACTGTAACACCTCAGCGGTGTGCACTGCAAAATACTTTATTCTTAACATTAAGGGAAAGGTACCCAGAAATTGAACTGGATTATTTACAACACGGTAGTCTGCTATTTCTTCAGTATTACTGAAGAAACCAATTTCATTGGAATAAGTTTTACATTCCGTTGTTTATGCCTATAGTTCGGGCCCTATTTTACAAAGCACCCATTCAGTTCTGAGCAATCCAAAATTAATCTTTTAAATTACATAAGCAAATGCTAATATACCTATTTTCTGTAAAGTTCATAAAGTTTTTTAGTAAGCCATAGAAGAAAATATAAGAAGCTGTTATTAATAATGTTCAGTTGAAAAAACTCAGCTCATAAAATGGCACAAATTATAAATCACAGGTGAAAGAGGTTGTTAATAAACAAATAGCATATAAAATACATTTTATCAGTAAACTTGTATCAGGAAAAACAGATTCATCTGACTGAGCCTCACAGATTTTTGACAGCAACTGGAAAATGACTATTTTTGACACTTGACTAGTTTTCAGATACGTTGACTACACAGCTGACAATTTTAGCTGACAGCATGCATCTATCCTACTTACAGCTTAGGCAAGATGCAAGAACTGCTCCCCTTTACTATTCTTGGAAAAGGTACAAGTGATCATGAACTCCAGGGGAAATATCTTACTTTTAGCAGCTAAATGACATCCAGTCCCCCAGGATGCATCACAATTTGTGATTAGCTGATACCAATGCCTCCTTCAAGGAGATAACAGCCAAAAGGAGTCTCTAAAAGCAGATACTACAAAAGCTTTAAAAAGAAAAAGCTGTGGGGGGTGAGGAGGAGGAGGAAAGGAAGTACTTTTATTTCCAACAGTAAAAATCTTTAGGAAAAGGACCAAAGGAGCTCCAGCATAATTGCTTAATACTCTGGAGCTCTCAAGTACCTATTAAACAGCTACAGATTTTAACACCTAAAATACCAAAAAGAGGTCAGAATTACTTAGGCTTTATACATATGGGTATCTGCAGTCAAAACAGGAACAAAAATAACAATAAATTCCTACATTTGGTCGAAAACTGCAATCACACTGCTTGTGGCACTACTCTACTCACAGTCTAATATCTTCATATTGTCTCCTTTCTCTGATAGTCTCATGAGAGTAAAACAGCGATTCATTACATTTGTTCCAAAACCAATACCACGTTACAGTCAGGACAAAATACATGCACACAAGGATGTACATCATGTTCACATTCTCTCTTAAAATAAAAAGTTGCAATTCTTACAAAGATCACTTTTCACAGAGAAAAAACACATCCATCTGTCCCCAGTTCACCCACTTGGGGGGTGGGGGAACATCAAAAAAAGCCCCCAAAACAAGAACCAAAAAGAACTAGTTTATCCAAACTGAATTGTTCTAAGGAAACTCCACATCATGTCATAGTATAAACAAAAATTATCTATGCTTGTTTTGTGGCACACAAACACAGAAACTACACTGCACTCTACTTGTCAGTATCTTTTAGATAACAAGAGACATAAAAGAAAATTTACAGGATGCTACCATGTTAGGTTAGGGAACCGAAAAGAGAGTTTATTAATAATGAATGATGAACAGAGCTACCGAAATAAGGCAGAGATAATACTACGCTATACATGTTTACCAAAATCTAAGGTAAGTGCAGTCAAAACATCAGAGATTACAAATAAAACCAATTTTATTATATTGTAAGAAGGAAGTGCTGTTCTGCAACTCCTACCGTCAAAAAATTCCATATATTATAATCTCCTAAAACGGAATGTTTCAAATTTTGCAGCCTTCATTCAGTATTACTTTTTCCTATTTCTTCAATAGTACCAAAGAGACCAATTTCAGCGGAATACTTACCCGTTTGTTTTGGGCTTTTTTACGCAGACTTGCTAGTGCCGGAAGATCACTTAACCTGACATTGTAAAGGATCCTGCCTTTGCCTGAATATGACTTTTTTTTCCCTCCCGTGAGTTCCATCACATCAGTCTAACCATGCTTTACCTCTCTGGAAGTTATGTCCTTACAGCAAAAAGGCATCGATCTTGCAGAGTCACTGCAGCCACAGCTTAAGCCTGGAAGACGCTGCTAAGGGCGGCGAAGGAAACCAGCAAACCCTCGTGTGCTCCGCCGCTTCCTGCCCACCAAGGACACTGCATCACCGCCCTGGGTCACGGAGCGCCCAGGCACAGCTCGCCGCCCCGAGAGCCGCGCAGGAAGCCCCAAGGAAGCCGAGCCCGTCCCGCAGCTCCCGCAGGAGGGGCAGACCAAGGCGGCCACTCAGGCGCGGTGCGCACCCGCGGGCGCGGGAGAGCCGCAGCCGCCCTGCGCCATCCCGGTGCCGCCCGAGCCTGCAGCCAACCCCAGCCCTTCCCCCGGGAAAACACACACAGGCGGGCGGACGGGCCTTCCCAACACACACAGTCCCGCCGCCCCTGCCCAATGCGCAGCTCTGGGGCTCTCCCGGGGCGCCCCTCTGCCTCATCCCCCCGTGCAGCGCCCCCCGCCGGCCGCCCCGCGCTACCTGCGCTCGCCGCCTCCTCCAGGCCCGCGCGCCGCTTCCGCCCGCGCCGCGCGCCCCAAGCCCCGCCCCCTCCGCAGGACACGCCCCCGCCCGCCCGGCGCCGCGGGCGCCCCCCAGCGGCGGGAGGGAGCGGCGGCAGCGGCGTCAGGGCCAGGCTCCGCGCCCCGCGGGGAGTTTGTGCTCATCCGTGCCCTGGGCTGCGGAACGGGCGTGGGCATGTTTGGTCTGGAGAAAAGTGAGAGGGGGTCTCATCAGTGTTTTTAAATATCTCGAAATAACTCTTGGCGAGTTATTGGCCAAGAGGATGGCGCCCGAGTTTTTGGCAGTGCTCCGCGACAGGACGGCAAGCAAAGGCCGTGAACTAAAACACAAGTTCCACCTCAACATGAGGAAGAAACTCTTCACGTTGAGGGTGTTAAAGGACTGGAACAGGCTGCACAGGGAGGTCATGGCGTCTCCGGCCCTGGACACACTCCTGTGCTACCTGCTCTAGGTGACCCTGCCTTGTCAGGGGAGTGGACTAGGGCATCTCTAGAGGTCCCTTCCAACCCCAAGGGTTCTCTGATTGTTCGTGGGTGGCGTGGTACATAAACCTCTCCCCTGCCTCCCGCCCTCACCGTGATAATCATCTAAACAAAATTCATTGTGAGTGTAGGACTGTGCTAGAGTCACCCCAGGCTCTTCCTGCAAGGTGCTGTTTAAAGGAAGCTGGTATCAGTTAAGGAAAGGTGAACCTAAGGGCAAAGTAAAGAACACGTTCTTCAGCTGCAGAGTTGATAGCATTCAGAAGTACCTGTTGGTCACCTTATCTCCATCCCTTCAGCGTGCATCAGAGGCCACATGGCTTCTCCCTACTTTTCAACCTGCATATTTTGTACTTGTTAGCTGCAGGAAAAAATCAGCATTTAAATGCAATGCTGTTCTAGAAAAAGGAATAGCGATATATCAGAGGGGCCTCGACCTAAGGATACAGACAAAACTCTTGGCAGGTGCTATGTCTGCTGACAAATCTGAGATGTATGATAAAAATATATGACAAAATATCAAGCACAGTGTTTCTTTTCAGTGGCATATGAAAATCAAACCTTAAAAGTGTTTATATAGTTCTTATATTTGTGGGTAATAATACTCTTGGTATCATTTCAAGGGGTAGATAAAAGCCCAGGATTGCAGGTATGTTACCGTGTCCTGTATTATTTGTCAAAATAATAATAAATAAAAAACCCCACCAGAATTAGGTTGCTGCTGCAACTTTATTTCATTCCTCTCCTGCCAATCATTATCTGTAGACGGTCCTTTCAAATTTAATTTGCATAGCTAGTGCCCTGTCCTTTTCAAATAGGAATTAAGAATTTCCTCTCCTAATATGTTTAAACTGCTAAATGGTAATGGCTAGAGAACAGCACATTAGTCATTATGCTCCGAGATTAGCATAGTTTCTGCCATCTGTCTTAACTAGTTAATCCTATAATCTGTATGTGCAGATAAGAATACATGCAACTTTATACTTGCTTTACTGCCACTATTTTTCCCTCTTCCTGATCCCTTATCAGTTGTTTATATCCTTTCCCTTCAGGGAATGGGCCTGATCTGGGTTTATCTTTCCCCCCAAAGCATATTTTTTTCCAAAATCACAAATACTCTATAGTTACTTACTACTTACTTATACTTACTACTGCATTAAAGCTAACACTGCATTAAACCAGTGCATTACTATTTCTTGAAAAACCTCTATAAGGCATGTAATTATGTCATATTAGTGTATCCTTTAGGCCATCTCTAGATGTTTTCTGGTCCAAACCATCTTCCATTTAGGAGAGACACTCCCAAAGACCCAGACCAACCTTGGAGTCTAACTAATAAATAGTGAAAGCTGAAATATAATATAAAATAATAATTGTTTTTAAGGTTCAGGAAACTCAGGTGAAGTCATTATAAAGAACAATGAAAGCAGATAAGTTACAGGGAAAAAATGGTGAAGGCAACATGTAGTTTTCAATTCAAAACATAAAATTTCTGAGACTTTTGAAAAATAGGTATTGGTATCAGCAACTGACATTTTTATTTTAGATTCAATTGTCAGAACATTTTAGGATAACAGGAATGAAAAAAGTCTGCTGGAATAATGCAAATGTCTTCAATGTGTGCATCAGGTCTAGTCTAACCCTCAGGAACTGAAATCACAATGTGGACTGTTGTTGTATTATGTTTCTAGAGTGCCAGCTCTCAGGCTCCACAGCTCTCAGCTGTCCTATCTCCTATTGCTGTTATCATATTTCTAGAGTCCCATACCTTCTGGGTGGTTTTCTCACACACAGCTCTTCACAGCAGTATTGCTCCTGCTTCTTCATCAGGGCTCCTCCAAGGGCCTCCCTGACTGGCCAGCCCACCCCCTTTTATCCCAGTTATCTTCATTAGCCACAGCTGCAGCCCATTTAGAACAACTAGGATTGGGGCAAGGCCACTTATACAATACATATATTTTACTAGGACTCCTACTATAGACTGTAGCTAGATCTCATACATGTACATGTTAACAAAAATTGTATTCCTGTTCTCTATTCTCCTGACCTTTTCCTCCCTCCCCTGCTTGGTTTTGGTATTTTTAGTGTAACCATTATGTATTTTCAGTGGGTCCTTAATATTCCATATTTTTTGCTGATCCATTCTATGGTAGAAAACCGATTAGTATTTTCACCTCACAATTTAAGCATGTCCTTCATGCTCATTCCTTTTTGTTCCTGTAGTTAGAATATAGGCAACATCAGACAGGATCAGAATATGCCAGAACAGTAAGTGATCTTGCAGTAGAATAAGTACTTTACTAATAAAGTTACAGTTGAAAAGGGAGATGAACAAATCTATGTACCAGAGCTGAACAGAGTAGAGCTGCTATAAAATACATTATGACATGGATTCAGAATTATTTTTTACATCAGCAGAGGCTAAAACTCAGGCCAACCTCCTAGGAATGAAAATTTATTTGTAATTGAACAGGAACTGACTAAGGAATTGACTGCAACTTTTTAAGTAAGTGATGTGCAAGAAACTTTTGCCCAAAATTAAATATTTTGCAGACCTAGATGACAAGGAAGACTTTTCCTCAATATTGCCTTCTTTTCCATTGTGAGATAATTTACTCTTCAGTCATTTATTTGCTTCTGAATCCCCAAGGAAAAAGAGCAAGGGTTGGCATATACAGTTCCAGCCTTCCATTTACAACAGAAGCACAAAACAACCAACACCATTTATGATCCAGGCAGGAAGAAGCAGAACCATTCCTGCAAAGAAGAGTGCATGTCAAGGCTCTGTTAGAGCCTCAAGCTATGGTGACCACTGGCTACCAATGTTTGTGTGATGTCTCCACTGGGACAAAGCAACTGTTGGGAACCCAGTGCTTTCCTGCACTGACAGAGCAAGTTTAGATGTTTCATCATCTTGGGACATTTTCTGACTTAAGGAACTGCATACCTGGTCTCAAATGCCTGCAAGGTATCAGCTATTGGTGCATGCTGGAGGAGGCACCAAAACTGTATAGGATACAGGACCAGGGAAACCTTTCTGAGGTGACTGAGCTGAAAGGATATAGCTTTTAATAAAACCATGGTTAAAATGCAATTCTCATGATTGCAAGTCGAAATTTAGGCCTTTGTTTCGTAGAAGCACACAAGACTGGATCCTGTGACTTTACCTCCATGTGTGTACAACAAAAGCAGCCCCCCAGCCTTGCATGTTAAATATCCTCTTACCATAACACAACATCCCTGATGACACAGACCCACACAAATTCATAGGGTTGCATAAACACATTCATATAAATGTTCTTCCTTGCACCGCGGGAGCAGAACCCCGGAGAACGTGCTGGGGGAGGTGGAAGATAAGGGGCAGAGGAACAGGGTGATAATTTTCATGGCGTGAAGGAGCAGTCTTCGTAGCAGAGAGGAGAAGGCCTTGCAGGAGGGGTGCCCTGCCTAGTCCCAAAATAAGTTCCTTCCAGCCGGTGTGCAAGAGGCCAGTCCACACACAGAGACGAGGTATTTGATTTATTGACAGCTCTGCGCAGAGAGCGCTGCTGGGTGAGAAATCCACAAAACCTTCACGACGACTCCCAAAACTTCTCTCTATCATACCATACATTTTAGCAACAAAAGCGCTAATGCTCATCGACTACAAGTTACCTCCTTCTCTTACTGATCAGTAGTCTATCTTCCATTGGTTAATTACTCTCTCGCTTCTGATGCTAATGAGCCCGCATGCTCAGTCCTTCTCATCCCTTGAGTCGGTGGTCCGTGAGTCGGTCACACATCTCCCCCTGCCGGAATTACGTTCTACCCAGTCACGGCTGCTTCCGCACAGTTTCTTCCTTATCTCGGGAGTTCTGCCGCATGTTCTTGTAGCCCGTGAATTCTGCGTTCTTTGTGTCCACTATCAGTGGTAACTCCTTCTTCCCAGGCTTTGTTACCCTCCCCCGAGGTCGGATATCACTGAAACATATCCAGCCCTGAACCTTGACAAGGCAATTCTACCGACAGCTAATTTGTCCTTCTAACGCCGGCGCATCACTCACCGCTTGCTTGGCAGCTGCCTATTTCAGGGATTAAATCTCCCTTCTTACTCATTAGGCTTGAAAGCTCACAAATATCAGACACAAAGAACATCCTTTCTTAAGAACATTTGTTTACAGATTCCACATTTCGGCAGCAACACCCGCGCACCTGGCGGGCCGGGGCGGGGCCACGAGGCAGCGCGCTCTCTCCCGCGCCGGCAGAGCGCGCATGCGCGGCGAGTCTCCCCGCAGCGCTCGTCGCCTCCTTTGTGAGGGGCGGGAGTGGCCCCGCCCCGAGCGCGGTGCCGGGCGCAGACGGAGCGGCCGCGGCGGCGCCATTTTGCGGCGGTGCGGGAGGCGCGGGCGGGAGGTGGTTGTGGTGGTAGTGCCTGTAATAGCGGCAATAGCGGTAACGGTGGCGGTAACAGCGGCCGTGGGTGTTGTTGCTAATCGGGACTAGCGTCCCCCTTTTGCCCCAGCCCCTTGGCCAGGACTCTGCCGACATGAGCGACGTGGAGGAGAACAACTTCGAGGGGAGGGTGAGTGGCCTCCCCTGCGCGGGCCGTGTCGCGGGGGGGATCGGCCCCGGGGGCGGTGGGTGGCGGCACTCGGCGTTCTCGGGCCTAGCGGGGGTGGGGGCAGCGCACCTTGGCTCTAAAATGGCTCCTTCGGGCGCCCGAGGCTTGCCTGGGCCGTGGGTGACGACCCGCGTCCCTCTCCGCTGCCCGCGTCTCTCCTCACACGGTCCCTGCTCCCACCGCCCCGGCGGGCTGAGGGCGCCGGCTCCCGGTGCTGCGGGCCGGCCCCTGCCCAGCCAGCGCAGGCTGATCCTGTGCAGACAGCGCTGCTGGAGCCCCGGGGTTCCTCCCCGCTGCTCTGCTCCCTTCCCGCGGTCCGGAGCTGCCTGGTTGCCGCCGGGCCCGGGGATCGCTGTCCTGCCCGTTCCCGCTCCCCCGGCCGGGCCGCCGGGGCCTCCTCCCGCCCGAAAGAGGAGGGAGCCGCGCGTCCTTTTGTGCGAGGGGAGCGGTGTCTCCTGGCCGGGAGCTGCCTCGGGCCGGGCCCCCTCCGCCACTGGGGAGCTCCGGCCGTCGTTATTAAACCATTGGAAGTCATCGATCGTGCAGCTGAAGGCTTCCAACGAGCTGCTGTGGCTTTGTAACCTCGTTAGGCCTGTGTCTTCCCTCTGATGGCTGCGGGTTTTCACGTACACGTGTGACAGGTCCCTTCCATTTTTATTGTTTTTGTGGTTTTGGTTTGGGGTTTTTTATTTTAGTGATGATCAAGGCAAGCAGGGATTAGAAGCTGCTTGAAACAGGAACAAAATGTGTGCTCCTCCATCACAATTTATTTTTTTTTTTTTAAATTTTGCAGAGGTTTTCTTTTTGTTTGTTCTCTTAAGAGATTTTTTAGAAGAACACCTGAGCATCCTCTTGGTGACTGATGATCCAGTGACAGCAGCCGTGCAGTTACATACATAGCTACTGTCTGGGGAAACAAGCAATAAAATCTTGCAAGAACGGCATTACCTTCCACAAATTATTTTTGCATTACTATTGTTGCCATTTTTATGGTGATTAAAAAAAAATCCATAGGCTGCAAGTTCTTTCCCTGGCTATGCAGTAACTGCTGCTGCTTCCTCGCGTGAGGTAAACAAACCTTGCCTTGTGTTGATTGCTTGGACAAAAGGTGGCTGTGTAACTAAGCAGTATTGGGGTAAATAAACAGATCTCTGAAGGGGAAACAGCTAAGTTTCAGAAACTTGAGCAGTGAGGGTGCTTGGTTGTTTTTTTCTCTTTTTTAAGATGACAGTAATCTCCCATTTTACAGTCAAGATTTGTATCTTTAAGGATTATTTCCTTGTGTGTATTCCCAGTGTGGGTTATTGTTAGGAAGGAAATTGAGTTAGGTTAGTTGTCAGAACGTCGGTATTGGGCTCTTTGATGGGTCTGTTGTTTTTGTTACAAAGCTGTTGTAGCTCTGTACTTTCAGCATTTCTGCACAGCACCTCCTCCCAGATGTAGAAGTAAAATGTTTTGAGAGAACATGAAGTCTGAAAAGTCCTACAGTAGCAGTTTATGTGACTTCTGCTTATCAGTTGTTCTTTTTTTTTTTTGTGATGGAAAATTTACCTGTTGGAAAGAACTGCTGACTATGTTGAGTCGTCATTTGGAAAACTTCGTTTGTTTTTGCTCCCTAATTCTCAATCAATAAGGCATAACTGAGCATAATGGCAGGTACTTGATTGATTTCTAGTTGGGAGTTTTGTGGTTCTGCTGAAAAACATTTGTAAGCCTTTCTAGTTTTTTTTTTCTTCAGTAATACTGCTTCGTTGTCATGGTGCTAACATTCTTGAAATAAGGAATTCTATTTCAGAGTAATGCTTTATTTTTCATTTCCATTGGAAGTGCTCAGAGGCATTAATAAAATTGAGCAGCTAGAACTTTGAGGCTGTAGTGTTTAGTCTGCTATTCCCAGTTAGACAGGATTGTGTCAGACACTGCATTTCCTGGGGCTTCAGTTTGCTACATCCAGGCACTGGGCACTGAGAGGAAAGCAGAAGTTTTCATTGAGAGAGAGAACTGCAGAAACTGGAAGAAAGTTTGTAAAGAACTTGTTTTCATGGAATTTGGCACGAATAAGAATTCTGAGTACCCTTTCAATTCTTCCATCCCCTGTCAGTTTAAGTGCTAATTAGTGTGATGTGTTTTTAAAAACTGAATGCTGAAAGAGTAAGGGTGTTTTAAGTTTAGTTTAAGGTCTTTTATATTTCATCTGTGTAAAGGCATGTTGTCCCAGGAGCACTTCAGTGAAAGTTGAGTATCAGCAGAATTGTTTTAAATGCTAATTTTATCGACAGTAAGATACTGTATGTGCTTTGCCTCTATTGATGATTTTAAAATCATATTAACTTATCTGAATAGGCTATTAGGGAAATAACTTCCAATGAAATTGCTTAGTTTGCACTCTTTAAAACTTCCATTTCTAAAGTATTGTGTGCGAAATCATTGTAGAGCTTTTCCTTCTTGAACTCACGTCTTTATTGACTCTTTGTTTTAAAGCACTTATTTATCAAATATGCTCAGACTAATCTACGTCTGCTCTGGTTTTGTGTCATTTTGTTTCAACTTGTTTCAAGCAAGTTCAACTTTGTTTCAAGCAAGTTCTTTATTAAGCCTGTGGCTGGTTGAACAGAAGAAAGCCCCCTGCTCAAGCAAGGTGATTTAATAGAAAGAAATTTGCAGAGGAATTAAAGATACAGTGGATCTGCTAGAGCTAAGTTTATGGACATTAAGAATAAAACAAGATTTTAAATTGTGTTTCTTATCCAGTGACTTGACTTTGGAAACATCAAAGTATTTTATCATCATTGAATGTTTTTTGTGAGCAGATTAGACAAATGAGGTTTTTTTTATCTTTTATTTCTGTCAGATGGCAGGCAACTCTTACTTCCTTTCATGTTTTTTGTTATTTTTTTATTAGGCTATTGTTTATTTGGTGTTCAATCCGTGGTGCAACTTTAGATGTTTCCCAGAGCAATGAACAGAAGGGAGTCTGAACAAACCTGCACTTCAGTAGCTCCACTTGAAACTTTGATCAGTTTTTTCTGTTGAGCTTCTGGTAACATTTAATTTCTGTAATCTTAACAGTTTAGTAGTTTTCTCCAGTATTAATGTTTTGTTTGTCTAAATAGGCAAAACCTTTTATCAGAACAAAGGTAAAATTCCATTTTACAACTCTGTATTGATTGGCTTCCTTCTAATGGTCCTGCTGTATGCAGGATCTTACAGTGGAATAAATAGTGTAATGTAATAAACCACTTCAGGAAATGCAGGATTTTGCACGTGGCCCATCCTGTTGAAGGAGGATGCAAATTTCATAGGTACACAAGTGGCTTTTGGTTTAGTTCAGCTGGGAAAGTGCCTTATGTTTGCTTCGTCAAGTTTGGATGCAAAATACCTAGATACCTACGGAATTACCGATCTGATCAGCTTTGAGATTATTTCTTTGGCAAAAAAACCCCCAAGGGCTTGCTTAGCTATTGTATTACACCTCTCTCTCCTGCAGTGGCAGCCTGCCACCTCTGTGCAAAGGAAGGAATGTTGCTTCCCACACCTTTTCCAACACGAGCACAATGGACTGCAGGTGCTCAGGGGTTCTGCATTCCCTCGGAGAGAGCTGGGATCACCCTGCAGTGTCTAATGACAGCGTGTGTGAGGTTCTTCTTCTGGAAGCCTGATTTTTCATTTTTGTTGTTTAAATCAAGCCTCATAAATTTTGCATTGTTCTGGACCTTGCCAGCTGGGCAAACCACTCCTTTTGAACACGTTCTTTTTGCTGTCTTCCGTGTGTGGTAGAGGAATGACTACAGAACCCTCCCTGAAAAGGTGATTTTCAAGCCTCAGTGAGAAGATGAGCTTGTAATTTCAAAAAGTTTATTGCTGAAGCCTTTTCTTTCTTTTCATAAGTGGGATCATTGAGAAATACATAAAGTTTGCTTATGTTAATAACTTTTAAAATATCCATGTCTTCTAGGTAACAACTTAAAAGATGCTTTTTATACAGAAGCTTATTATGTGTACTATTGTCATAGTCATATAGGATTAGCTAATTAAGGGATCCTTTTTTTTTAGTATAGTGACAGATCACAGTATGAAACAAAAAGGATTTAACTTCTCTTTTGAGTTTCAAGGAAGATTGGTAGATTCCTGCCAAAATATTATCTTGTCCTCATAAATGAGATGTCACTAGTTTAGCAGTTTTATCCGGTGAATGTGGGCTGCTGCTAAATTCATGTTTCTTTTTTGACTGCTTATATTTTTCTGTCCCCTTTTAATAGAGTTTGACTTAATTTATTTTTTTTTTAGTTTATGTAGGAGTTTTTAACAAGATTTTTGGAAATGATATTGCTCAACCACTTTTCCTATCCTTTTCACTCCAGGTCAATTGAATTTCACCTGACATTTCTGTGGGATTTAATATTTTTGGGGTTTTTTTTCATTTCCCATGCTTTGCTATAGAAAGCTTAGTTTAAACTTATGTCATTATTTTTAGTTAGCATCTCACTCTAAATGTTGACATAGCCTTTCAGTCGCACTCTGAAATTGTAAGGTGAGAATTAGGGTAAGGCATGACAAGTTCAGGACAGAAGAGCAGTGTGAAAGAACATGAGATTTTGTTTGGTTGGTTTGATAAAGGGATCGGTTGGTCACTTGTTTGTTTTGTTTGTTGTGGGTCTCCCCCCATGTTCTTTATCATACCTTCTTTTGATGGGTGGAAAATGGAAAGAATACTTCTTCAAGACTTGTGCAATTCTCCTCTGCATAAAAGTGTTTAAATGCTTTTAAAACAGTAATGACATTGGAAAGTGGGATTTCTTTTGAAAGACACAAGGAATTTAAGTGCTAGATAGAACTTTTTGATCAGTTAAGCAGTTTTATCAGTATGGATGAAATACATGAACTGACTGATGCCTGGCTCAGATGGATCATCTGAAGTTGTTGAGAGTTACTCAGTGTCGGGGTTTATGTGATCATGGAGTAGTGGGGGTGGAGGAGACATCCTTTTTCTATGTCACTTCGGTGTGTTACTTCCTGGGAATGAAAGAAGGTAACAAGGATTAAAAATACTCCTCAGTACTCTCTTAAAATGCTTCTAGCTGTGCATTTTATCCAGAGAATCAGTAAATGAATCTGCAATTTTTTTTTTATTTTTGTGTTTGTCTACAATTTTGGCTCCAAGTTCCAATTCTTGGTGAATCATTAGTCCCATTTCCTGGTGTGGATTTGAGGAAACCGCTACATCTTATTCTGAAGAAGCACACTGTTACAACTGAGTTCGGTTTTTTGTAATTACTTTTGGCAGGGGGGAGGGTGTTTGGGGTTTTTTGTGTTGGGTGGGTTTTTTGGTGTTTTGGGGAGAGGTGTTCCCTGGAAAAGTGTTATTGGCAGATGCAGAGTTTATTTTGAAAGGGAAGTCTGATTTGAAGAATATTATGAAGTTCTGTTTCTTTTCCTGCAGACTCTAGTGGCAGCAAATTTAGATAGTTTGCCATGGGGATAGTGAATTATCTGCCTACAAGTTTGCAAGGGTGAAAGTAGTGACTGGACAGCTGCACAATGAAGCCCAAGGCATTAAGATAGGTGCTGTCTGTAGGAAGGTGGTGGGATGAGGAGCTGAGGTTACACTGAGTCTCATCTGTGGCCCTTGAATGACTCAGGGTCTTTAGGACAGAAAGATAAGAAAGTGGTGCTGACAATCCAAAGTGCAACTTTAGTTTTTCTCTCCTACACAATATTTAGTTTCTGTGGTAATAACAGAGCTGAGATGAGAATGCATGGGTTGCTTTAAGGCTGGTACAAAATTGAGGTATTTCAGTGCATTGGGATAATAGAGTTGTCTGCTTTCTTATGTTAAAGATGACATACTAAGAGTGTTGAGTACTTTTGTCATATGTATTGCAGAATGGATATAAGTGGTTCATGAAGAACAATTGGGTTGGTCTGTGGTGTAGACTAATATACAGCTTGCTAATTGTTTAATTATAGTGGTAAGTAGAGAAGAAAAATTCTTTAAAATCTCTCTTTGTGATTCCTTGAAGCTCTGAATCCCTTAATCCCTGCCTGTAGTTTTGCTGATATAAATATTACCAGGCACATTCTCAGCATCATCCTTAAGTCCTTAAACTTTTGCAAGTTATTGTGATTCTCTTAGTCTCCTTTAGAAGCATTGTAGGAGTTGTAACTGGGTGAACTATGTAGCATTAGAAGATGAGATGTAATTGCTTCCCAGTGGCAGTGTGCAACTGCTCTCAGGTAATCTCTCTTCAGCTGCAGCTTATATCCCCAGTTACTTGCTTGAGGAAGTTCAGAATCTCTGAGAATTTACATGGTCCCCTCTGTCACTGCAGTTTTCAAGTTGTGTATTTGTGAATATAACCCATAAGGGACTTAAACAGATAATTTCATGTAGGTTAATTTGGAAGTATGTAATATTTGCTTTTGTCAACTTTATATAGATTTGGTGTCATAGCTGATATTATTAAAGACTCTGTGGGTGGTATTGTAAGATGCTTCAGTGGAATAGCTAAGAACACTAAGCTGACTTGAGCAATTGTGTCCATGGTACTTTTGGCACCTTCCAACACTTGTGGATTGTGCAGGATCTGGGGATGGGGTGGGGGTTGTATTTTTGTTCAAGTTTCCAGAGTTCTCGTTCAAGAATTGATCTTTCAGATGTAAAAAGTATGGACAATGCAGTATCCTTATGAAGAAGGAGTGTCTGAGGAGGGTGAATTCTTTGTCTTTTATATTCAAGGGTGTTTTTTAAAATCTGATGTAACTTTGAATGTGTTTCTTTATTACTGATCATTTTTTACTAGGGAGAGAAATACAAATAGTTCGCAGAGAAATTGGCAGTTGTTGCAAGTGATGACTTATAAAGAGAAGAATTTAAGAGGCTGTCAGACTTTGAAGAGTACAAAGAGGCGAGGTGATAAAAAAACAATGTTAGTGGTTATAAGAGAAATTTTTGTTTATTGCAAACAGTGAATTCCAAATGTCAAGCCACCGAATTTGGTAATATTTACAGGCATGTACATAATTTATTTCAGTGAAGTCCTGTAGTTAGCTCAGTACATAGCTGTCCTCATAAGGCTTGTATGGTCCGCCGTTCACAGCCTAGCTTTGAATTTGGCCTTCATTATTAAAGTTTGGCAGTGCCTGTCATCCTAGTAGGTGACATTCTCCATGAGTCCTTTGTCCTTTTTATTGAGGTAAAGGGGAATGGTAGTGTGGCTGCAATAATTGTTAGTAAGGAGCTTCTCAGGTTCTATTTCTGGTGAATTTACTCTCTGGAAATATGAAGACAGCATCTTTGAAAAAGAACCCCAGCCAAAGGTAGTGAAGAATTTTAACTGCAAAAGAAACTGCAAATGTGGACATGGGTAGAGTAAGAAAGAGAAAAAATTGTGAAGACAGTCAGACAGAGAAATCATGCAAATAATCCTGAAATGTGACACCTGTGGGAGGGGAACTTGGTATGCATTTTTCATTAAGTATTTTGTGAAGTTACAAATGTATATAGCATACTGTTCTGTCGGGGTTTCTATAGCTAAGCTCCCTAGAAATGCTGTACACTATAAAATATGAGGAAATCCTAACCTGCTCTTTGTTTGCTTGTTTTCCTAGTTTTTCTCTTGTGTGCCTTACCATGCAAGAAAAAAACCCCTCCTGTTTTTACTTCTATTGGATTGCTTTAACTATACGGTTCTACATCTTAGTTTATATGGATTATATAAGGAAAACAGGATAACAATGAGGAAGAAAAAGTAGGAAGAATATTAATTTATGTTGCTTATACCTATATGCATGTGTTTTGTGAGTAAGTATGTGCATAGATAGGTTTTGACTGGAAATCTTTGGCCATTCTGTTAAATTGAATGTCTTAGTAATCTGTAGGAGTAAAATTTGGGATATTTAATACTGAGAAGCACATAGTTATTATTTTAGGGGGGGGAATCACTGATATCAACACTTCAATATATTTGTGCTAATTAGTTTTTAGTGTATCTATGTATCTTAAAAAAAATCTCAGAGGGGAGGAGGGTAGCTTTGCAAATGCAGTAAAACACTGAGAACTCAGTAAGCTTATTGTTAGAACATAGACACTTATACAGTTTTAAAGATAATTTTTTTAAAAAGTTGTTTTATAAAATAGTTTCTTGCACTTTACCTGCTGGCTTTTCAATTTGGTAGATAACATCTGAACTCCAGCAGAGTTTTATAATCCCCACGTGCTTAAATATACTAAATGTTCTTTTTCCATTAAGGTTAATGTTCGTGAAGAAATTGAAGAGTTTTTTCCAAGAATGTGGAAGATAAATCAAGATAAAAGAAGGCTAATGAAAAGTATTAAAGATCAGAAAATTAAAATTGAATGGGGGAAAAAATTGAACAGAAGATTGGTCAGATAGAAGCACTTGAATATTTTTTTAAGGCTATAATGAATTGTTTGAATTGGGGAAGAATACACGAAGTATGAAAAATGAAAAACTCAATGAAGAATGAAGAAAAGTAGAAAGCAAGAGTGAAGTAGAATTAAAAGAATCTGGAAGAATGAATGGGTCCTAGGTTAAGTAAATGTATGGTTTATGTTCCAGTGTCTGTATGATCAAGTTGTAGATGAATTTGCATGATTACTTAGTTAATAGAGAATTGGTGATCTGGTTCAAGCAGGGACCTATTTGAGGCAAGCATACAATATTAACAGTGGGTTAGCAAAACGAAATTTGTTTTGGAGGGTATTGCCTAACCATTTGTTTTTCAGGAGCAATCAATATAATAGAATTACTGTACTTTAAATGTTAGGAGTTAGGCATTTACACAACCAATACCATTTTTAATACTGTCTTTTTTGTTAGGAGTCTCGCTCCCAGTCAAAATCTCCAGCTGGGAGTCCTGCTCGTGTAAAATCAGAGAGCAGGTCAGGATCTCGCAGTCCATCGAGGGCTTCCAAACACTCTGAATCACACTCTAGGTCAAGATCAAAATCAAGGTAAGTTCACAAAGTTATTCATGTCAACTCAGTGTTACTGCTGTTATTTTGGTACATTGGTGAAGTTTCTTTTCCCCTGCTGTAAAAATTACAAACTTTTTGGGACGTATTAACAGGGATGTGTTAATTTGCCTGTTTGTGCTCATACAGGTGGACAAAGTTGGGAAATGATTTCATGGGTACAAATAGAGAAAATGCTATAATTAAGGGTAGCAATGTAGAAATCACAGCTGAAATATGTAGGTTTCTCTTTTCCAGAAGATAGAGAATGGATTGCATTTCAATTTTGTGAAGCTGCTTCCTTCTCCTGAAATTGTTTATGGGGAAATTCTTGTGTGGCCCTCTCCTTTAGGGTGGAGATAAAAAAAGTCAAGTGAGACCTGGTGCAAAGGCATCAGGGTTACATAAAAAGAGTAAGCTGTCTAACTGTTGGAAATACTGGAAAACAGTGTTTGTGAATGTTCTGGACATTCTTTCATTGGAGGCTTTAAAAATATAATCAAAAACTATGTCTTAAATTGGGTGTGGTCCTAATTTTTGAGTTTTAATATTTAAATTCATTTTTTAATGTTGCGCATGTCTTCTCTGTCGTTCTCTACCCCAAGTATGGATGTGTGGAGGTAAAGCTTTAGAGCTTTCAGGTCTGATGGAGCTTGCATGGATCAGAAGAGAAATGTCTTAGGCTTTTTTCTCTAAATATGCCATAAGTATTATCTGGTTTATGCTACCTATCTTCTCTATTCCCTTTTAGCAACATATTGATGAAAATGGGGAAAGCTACTGAATCTTTCTTTAACCAACCACAAGAGAAAACAGAAAACAGCATTTGTAGCACTAGAGGGGAAAGAGGAATAGTCTTAACGTTGTCTCTCCTTCCCAGTTCTTGGGAGAGATCAGTAATACATCTTCTCTAGCTATACACTTTATACCAGAACAACTGAAAGGGTTGCTGTGGTCTGAATTGCCAAAGTTCAACTCATTTCTTGCAGTGTTTAGCCAGGTGATTACCTACCTGTTTTAAACAGCTTATTATCAGCAAGGCATTTGCAGGGAAGTGTTTAAGGATTAGAGCAGATGTTTGGGGTTTGCTTTTTTTTTGGTCTGGAGTAATTTTCATGCCTAGACAAATTTTACTTGTAGATATTGCAGCACTGTAGTCCTGCCAGATATTTCAATTTTTCAGTCAAAACAGTACTTTACAGTGTGGCATATCTAGTTTCTGTGCCACTGTGCAGTTGTTACAGCCAAGCTGATGTAAGTTTAAACTCTGAAATTGCTGAAAGCTGTTGTGAATATAATCCTCAGTGTATGTCAGAAGTACTCTCAAAGAGTTAAAAATGCTGCTACCGAGCAGGTTATTAGAGATCCGTGCAATCTTTAGGTATGCAAGGTAGAAAAAGCTTAATGGATTTAATATTGTAGACACCATCTAAGAAAAGATTTTTCTCTAGAAAATGTACTGTTTAGAGGTCAATGAATGATGGCCATACACCTTTGCCCTGACTGAAGGCTCTCTCTCTGTCGAAGATCCAGGTCCAGAAGACACTCGCACAGACGTTACACCCGTTCCAGATCCCATTCTCACTCCCATAGGCGACGCTCTCGGAGCAGATCGTACACACCAGAGTACCGCCGGCGCAGGAGCCGCAGTCACTCGCCCATGTCCAACAGGAGAAGGCACACTGGCAGCAGAGTATGTCATGTTCAGAAAGGCTGAGTATCGACACAATAATTGCTGCTTGTATCAGAGCAGCCCAGGTTACTGCAGGCTGAGTTAGACCTGCTGGTTTGTCACTGGAGGATGCAGGGATTGGGTGGGAGTGGGGGTTGTGTGTGGAGCAATCTCTGTCCTTACAGGTGAGCGCTTACTTCTTGGGCCTGCAACTAACTGACAGGGAAGTTGTAGAATTTAATTGAAAAACATTCTATTGCAAGTCAGTATGTGCAGGTATGGTGACATTTGGCTTCAGTCAGCTCTAGAAGTTAAACTGTTATGATTTTTTTTGTTGTTGTTAAAAAAGTATATAACTTTTACAAAAATGAGACCACATCTGTGTATGCTGGCAACCTGAAAGTATTGATAAGATTGGCATAGGGATCCATAGAAGGAAATTCCCAAGTGTTTATTTGCTTATAGAGTATATGTTGAAGATTGCTTGTGATTTTAGGCTTCTGATTGTTTCATTTGATTTACCTTGAAGTAAAGCCTTGTGTTATTAGGTAATAAGTAAATCTTTATAGTAGACTAGAAAAATTTACATTTGTGGAAAGAAGGTGCAGTAAGTCTTTCAAAATATAGATGAGAGGTGTCTCTGTATGAGCAGGAGGAAGTACAGCTACACCAACCAAAATCTAAAATACTAATCCTGTCATTCCAAGATTTCTCCTTGTGTCCTTCTTTGTAACAGCAGAGTGGTTGGGGTTGAGAATTGGAAAGCAATTTTGCCACTTCTTTTGTTGTAGAGAGAGCTTGCATACTGGGTTGATGGGAGGCAGTCCAAAAACCTAGTACAGAAGTTGCCCTTTAGTCATCCACAATCATTTTAGGCCTTCCATTGGTGATGCAGTTGTCACTTGGCACTTAAGGTCTGCAGACTGATCTCAGTAGTCTCTTGCCTTGGAAGAATTCATGGAGTTTAAGTGTAAGAGGGATGTTAAAAACATGCAACAGGTATGGATGTGGGGAGGAATTTACCTGAACAATTATTTGAATGACAGATTAATACTTACAGGATTTTAGTAATAAAATTAGTATAGTTGCCAGTGCCATTGAAATATGGAGTAAAAAATACATATCTTGATGTGTATAGTTCAAACTTTTGAGTTACAAACTGCCAGGTCTTGTGCTCTTCAGCTCTTTAGTGTGGAATTGCAGAATATTCATGTCTTAAAACAGAAGTTTGAACTTTGACAAATGGAAAGAAAGGAACTTCAAATATATGAATAGTGCAGGCATCTTATTTTCACAACAGGTTCCTGAGCAAATGTGCTCAAAAAAATATGACAAAGGATCTAAACCTTTTCAGTCTTTGAATCAGGCTGAAAAGCAGGCACTGAGGCATAAATTATAATTCATAGATTACTTACTGAAACTGAAATACAACTTTCATTTGTGTCAGCTTCCAGTTGTTATTTTGGCAGAAACAATAAATCTCTGTGCTTGTTGCTGGTGTTTTAAATTGCTGCATCTGGTAGTACAGGTGCCAGACACCTAACTGAAAAACATGAAAAACGTTTTGATCAAAATAATCTTACAGAGGATTTGGCATTAGATACAAATTCTCTGGCATGTAAAGAAATTTTGAACCTAAAAGAGAACTTGTACCTTGTACTATTACATATTTGACTTTGTCTAGATGAAGTGAATTTTTTTAAGTATCCCACATCATGATAGAGAGTGAAGAGTTTTGTGCTAAAGAAATATGCATGCTGTTGGATTACAGTTTCACAGAACTGGCCTTCAACAGTTGTTGCTCTCTAGATGAAAGAATCAGGTGCCTTTCATCCAGTTTACAAGTGGAAAGATTAACTTACAAGTGTAAATATTGACTTTCAGTATATTGGATAGGAAATGCTGAGGTGGAGGAAGTTTCAGTAGGAGCTAGATTATAGTTCATTGCCTGTGCTGAGGAGCTCAAGTGCTCCCGTGCAGTGTGGGCAGCTGGAGGCACTGTGCACTCATAGTGATGACCATGCAAGAGGGCTGAAGGTGGCAGTTCAGGCTGGCTGACCTGTCTGCAGCACAGATTTGTGTGTGCTGTCTGCCCCTTGGTCGTTTAAATATGAAATACTAGCAACATGGGTTCCTCTTGTTCTGTAGCTTTTCTGTATATCAGAATGATAATTTTTATCAACTGTTTTTTACAAACATGAGAAACTTGTCTTGGTCTTTTTTCTAAAATTAAAACCTTTGAAAGTAGTTGCTTTTTGAAACAGTCTTACAATTAGAATGATAACTGTTTATGTGTTGAACTGTGTATTACCTGTTTAGTTTTCTTCAGATTAAATTTTTTATAATTGATAATTTTTGGATATAAGAATATTCAAATGTTAATAATTTTTTAGAAATGAAAACTAATGGGAGTTGAACATTTGTGTTACCAGGCTAATCCAGATCCTAATACCTGTCTTGGAGTGTTTGGTCTCAGTTTGTACACTACCGAGAGAGATTTACGTGAAGTCTTCTCCCGTTACGGACCTCTCACTGGTGTCAATGTGGTTTATGATCAGCGGACTGGACGATCAAGAGGATTTGCTTTCGTTTATTTTGAGAGAATTGATGACTCTAAAGAGGTAAATGCATGCTTTGCTACTTTTTTCAGGTGTGCTCTTTATGCATTATCTTCATTAACTGTCTGTAAAAAAAGACAACAGGTTTTTGAGTGTGTATTCACTAGCAGATTCTCACCCTGAGATTAATTTTAAATCCTTTGTTCAAGCAATGTGGCAGTTCTAAACAAATGAAGCATTTGAGTTCAGGTACATGGGCAGATATTGAGCATAAGCTTATGCTCAATATCTTAAATATCGTATTAAATCACCAATGAGCTCTGGACTTTGATCTTAGTCTGTTACTTCAAAATGCAAATAAATCTTAAAGGCTTCTATATCCCAAGTATTTCTGAGACATTTTGGAAGTTGAAGTTTTACATTGTTTTCTGAATGAAAATTCTGGTGATTCCTTGTGTATTTTCTCCTTTTAGGCATGTTATTGAACATTTGAAAAACAGTGGGGTTTGTCTTGATTTGTGCCTTGGTCAGTTGCTTTCCTGGTTGTTTAACAGATAGCTGTTAATAGCCAAACTGAGTTGTTAGTGTAATGGATCTGTAAGGAAAGAATCAAAGAATACGAACAGCAGCCTGTGTTATGAGCCACCACAATTTACATTAAGCAATAGTTTTTTTTACCCCTATAATGATACTGTGAACTTTACCACGTTTACTGAAATTAGTAGATAAAGTTGCTATTAAAAGTAAAGACACCCTCTAAAAACTATTTAAGGTCTGCATTGTGTGCATCTCTTTCCTTGGGACAGACTTCATCTTGTTCATGGATTAATAGGTTTGGGCAGATGTGCTGTTTGATTCTGTGTGCATTTGCCAGGTTTTATTTATAAGGAGATATTAAATACAACTCCTCTTTATAGATCATTTGATATTGAAGGCAGGGAGGATGACAGCTCTGGAACCTATCAGGAGTTGAAAAATAAGAATGCTGCTGCTCCTTGATGATAATTAAATGAAAGAAAACTTAGATTACTTGATTGAACTGAGTTCTTGTGTTTGACTTCTGGTATGATCCAGAATCAGTTTATGGGAAGAGTAGTCTTGTAGATGTATATATGTGTGTTTGTTGCAAGTTATAGAGGTAAGTAAAAGGACACCAAGCTTCCTTTAGTGTCCCTTCTGTATTCTCCTGCAGTCTCAGTTGGAGAGGTTGGTCGAGAGATTAATGGGATGGATAGCTGTATATCCATCGGTCTTTGATGGCCTGCTCTGTACTGACTTCTAGACTTGTATTTCTTTGCACACTGAATTTGTTGGGATTTTGAAAAAGTGGCTATTTTGTAAAACATCTTGCATCTGAAATATTTGCACAGTATTCCTTGGCACATCCATGTACCAGTCTTGTCTGCTGGTACAGCTATTTTTCTTTTATTTTTTTTTTTATTTTTTTTTAAAGCTTCATATGTCCTTAGAGGTAGGTTTTTCTCCCTGGTTGCCACGGGCAATGGTCATGCGTGATACCATGCATTTCTTAAAATGTTCCATGTAAATAGCATGAAGTAATTTGTTTAGCATAAAGCTGTTTTGGCAGATGCTATGAAACTGGAATGCAAAGGAAAGCAAAAAGAGATGTTACTTCCGTTCAGAAATACAGAAGTAAAGATTAGGGCCTTAAGCAGGAACCAAAATAATTTGGAGTGTAATTAAACCCATTTTTCTTTTCTCCAACGGATCGGAGCCTGAAAAGGGGGAAAGGATGCAAACTCTCCCAACACCTGGAATTTAAATAACTGAAATATTTTGGCAAGAAGGACAGAAGCAAAACTTGTTTATTTGAATTATTTCATGAACCTTGAGGACAGATTTGAAGATGACAATGTGGCAGCTGGTGTAGAAAAAGGGGAGATATATAAAGTAAGTAGATACAGACATATAGCTAGACAGCTGTAGGTGTGAAATTTTGCAGCAGTCCCTGTAGAAGAACACTGAAAGAAATGTAGCATTCTGTGTTTGGAAGATATGCATACTCAACTTTTCAGACTAAAGGTAATGACACTTGAATTACTTCTGTTCTGAATAACTAACTCCTCTTAAAAATAATAATAATTTTTAAAATTACAACCAACCAGAAACCATAACCAGAATCCCAAACCTTCAACATCCAAAACATCTGAATAAAGAGATGATCTATTGAACTAAATTACAACCCCATATAAAGATATAGATTAAATGAGAGTAGAACTCTAGAGAAAAGTTGCATTTTTCATAGTCTCTGCTATTGCCCTTCAGGAAGGCTAGCATAGGGAAGCTTCTCAACAGACCTGCTCTGAAATACAGGTAATACTAAAATTTTACATCAAATTAATTATGAGTAGTTATGTTTAAGCTTTCATAACTTAAAGATTAATTACTGTCAGTTGTGCATGGATTCTCATGCAGCTAAAAATCCCTTAGGATTTTTGTCATCCTACCACTTTTACAAACTGGATCAGTTACTGAACTAGTAAAAGTGTTGCTGTGAGTCGTGATTCTGAAACCAAGTTGTGCAGTGGCCATATGGTGGTAAAGACATTTTAAGTTGTCAACTACATCGATGTATTGGAACTCCAAAGACAATGTAAAATAGCATTTCTTAAAGGTGATACTTCACAGTGTCCTAAAAATACAGAAGGGGCAGTTTTAAAGTGTATTTTTACTTTAACTGTTTTAAAATTTCAGATTATGACACCATAGCAGCCTTGTTGTTAGCTGTTCAGGAGCATCTTGATTATAAAGAGGAACAGAAGCTTAGCTTTTGATAACTACTACACAGAGAAGCTGCCAAAGCATCACAGTAGCTTCAGACATTCCACTACAACAAGACTGAGAAAGAAGTTTTCAAAGCATGTGTCCAGTCCAGGAGATTTCTTGTAGAATATGTTCTATTCAGTTTCAAACCCTGCCAAGGTTAAGATGAAACTTCATGATCAGACAGAAGGTTCCATTTCCATCAGATGTCTTTTATTGCATAGTGTTTGCAAAATAACACTCGACTGGATTCTTAGGTTTTGATCTATATTGAAGATGCTGTGGACACTGTCTTCAGTTCAAAGTGTGATAGCAGACAGTAAATGTCAAGGACTGATGGGTGTCTAGGAAACAACTGATGAATGTCTAATGATTGTATGGGAACCTGAGGATTTGCTGTGCCAATGTTCATGTCTGTCAGCTTGTTCAAAGCCTGTTTGAAAAGCTTCTGTCATTATGTGCCTGTTTTTAGAATGGGTATATAGTGGGTTTAATTTATTGTAAAGTCATTCTATTTCAAGAAGTTGTTGGTTTTTTAAAAATATTTAGTATTGCTTTTTTGCCTTAGGTGGTGCAGTGTCTTGTCTTAGCCACCCTTTTCCAAGTCCTCAGAATGTGCAAGTCCTTTGTGTGTGCACCATGCAAAGGGCAATATCTGTAAACATCTGTTCAAGACTTGTTTCTCAAGTCTCAAGACTCTCTTACGTAGTCTTCAGTGTTGTAATATTGTTTTGCAATGTTTTCACAAAATCATAGAGGATATTCATCTGCCCATCACATAAGGACTTTCCTCCTGTGTTTAAGAGGATTATTAACTTCTGTGTACTAGGATGAGACAAAAATAGGTTGATGGAGGAGGAGTTGATTGTGTCAGGGTCTTACTTAACAGTAAGTTGATAAAATCATGAGTGAAAAGTGCTGGCTGTTCTAGGGACGTGGTTCTTACTACAGTTACCAGGGATGTCATATGCTGCTAAACCAGCTTCTCAGTAGCTCAGACTGTGAAGTGTTAGTTGTTTAAACTGAGGCTACTATGAATGTACTGTCTGTAGGAGGAACTCATCTAAGAAGCATCAGCTACAGCAGCTGTTGGCAATATGGAATTTTCTAATGCTAGTTAGATGTTCTTCAAAAAGTTTTGAGCATCTTTTCAGAACCTTTTTCTGAAGTGCTGTTCATTAACAATCAACACAAACCAGTAACATCATTCAGTTGTCAAAAACCAGAATAATAATGGAGTTTATCAGTTCAGCTTGAAAAACATAAAATGTGTGGTGCAAGCAGACTAGCTTAGAACCAATGTTATTGAACAAAACTCCCATGGCTTGTTGAAGAAATGGTTTAAGTATTGTTTGTGGTATCAAAAACAACCCTTGATATACCAGAAAAGAGCACCAGAAGGTCTCAGATGTTTGGAATTACAAGTTACAGACTTCTGGAGACTCTGAAATACCATGAAGTTGCTAATACTTGCAGGAACATCCAGTTCTTCATTCTGGTTCTCTAAAATCCTGTTTCTCTTGACTGTGAAGCTCTAAAGTATGCTTTAAAAATAATACATTGAATCCATCAATGCTGAAGCTCATAATTGTTTATGTTTAAAAGTTGTCATTGAAATCTCAAAGTAGAGAATGTAAACTGAATGTTGTTTGAAAGTGAAATGGATACTTGAATTGAATGTGGCAGACTGCAGCAAGTGTAAAAAGATAAGTTTCTTTGTTAATTCCATCAGATTTTTTTTTTTTCAGAATTTTTTTCAGTTGTTCTCAGTAAATCCAGAAGTGAATGAGTAATCAATTACTGGAGGGGGGAATCTAATCCATTGTGTCTTTCATCCCTTGCTGTACCTGTGATGGAATGGAGATGATGTTTTTTTCAGTGTCATTAAATGCAGTGGACAAGATCTTCACGTAAAAAACAAACAAAGAAACCCCCAAAACTACAGTGAGGAAAAGAAAAGGCAGTACTTTGTGAGGTTATTTTTAAGTTGTGAGAACATATTTTTGAAATAAGTCACAATATAAACTGCTTGTGTTTGGCTATTTAAGCATATTCAGTCTGTATGTTGTTAACTTCGTAGTGATTGAAAGTTATTGAAATAGTTACCTTAATTTTTTAATAACTAATAAAAACTAATACCAGCCACCCATGTAAGTTTGCGCATTTAATTTCCAGACTTGTTTTACTCTATCTACCTAATTGGTCATACATGTAGAAAACAGTATATATTGCATTAAATATCAAATGACCTTGAAATCTTTCTTAAATTTATTGCTTTCTGACTTTTTTGAGCCACTGGAGATGATACTGTAGTTCAGGAACTGCCCATTTGGTGAAATTAACACCTTATAGATAATCCGTTTTCTTCTTATGGACAGTCTGCTGAAGGTTTAAAACTCCAAAACTTTAAAAATGTGATCCAAGATTGAACCTATGCCATTCCCAGTCCTAGTTCTGTGTTCTGACTGCAAACATGTAGGTGTGTATTCTAGCCTACAAAAATCAGGTTTTCGATAGAATTTGCAACTAGAATTATTATTAGATGTTTATAGGAATGCTGTGTTCTTGCTTACTGTCCTCTTGCAAAAGCCATGCACATCTTTTAACAAAATTCAGATATTTGGAAAATAATCTAGGTTGTAATAAAAATAGATTGACTGTTTAAAGACTCGTAAGAGGGTATTGTGTGTCTTAAAATCTAATATAATTTGATTTTTTCTTTTTAAAGTTTCATTTCATCATTTTAAACAGTATTTGAGAATTTATTGAACAGTATTTGAGAATCTGGTGTTTTTAGAGAGAATATGCAATTTTTTCTCTTTGACACTGAAATATTCTTAACACGGCAGTCATGCACACACAAAACCATCAAGAAAAGGAAAGTGAAATTTGTTTTCAGTATGACATGCAGTAAGAAAATTTTGTGAAACCCCAAAACTTTCTTGTAAACTACTTTAACTTTCAATACAGCACAGAAGTGGTAGTGATTAGGATCACTTGCATATTTTTCCAACCTTCATACAAAATAAATACTGTTGTATCAGTTACATGAACACAGGTTTTCAGAGGGGGCTTTTTGTCATCTTGCAGCAGTCCTTACCTAATAATGTCAGTACTAATGTAAGTACTTGACTTCAGAGACCTGAGGTGTGCAGTTAAGAGTGGTGCAGAGAATCTTCTCTTTAGAAGCAATTTCCAGTTGCTAATTACTGAATTTATGAGTGATCTATACTATTAATTGTAGGTTTTGGCCTTTCTGTTTGGGGATGCAGTCAGAACTATGAGGCTTTATTGTTTTTGTCTATCTATTAAAGATTTTCTCTATTTTAAATTTTTTTAGTTGGCAATTAAACCTGACAGCTGTAAAAGGAAAATGTTTTAATATTTGGTCGGACATTAGAAATTATGACCAGGGTGTCGGGAGTTCTGTGCAGTCTGGTAACCATGATCTTTATACACTGAAATGTAACACATTTCCTGGTATTTCTAAAACAAGCAGCCAGCTCTCAAAATTAATTCTTCATTTCTCTTGCTGGTATGTTGGTCTTCTCTATACTGCTCCCTCTGTCAAAGAATTCTTCCTCTGGAAGAGGTGTTTGTTGGCTTAACTGAATAAGACAAACACGCCAGATGTTCTGGATTTAGGGTGGCTTCTTGTCAGCTAAGCTTATTATTCTGAAAGTTGTTGACTGGACTTGAAAATGCCATGCTGCAGAAAATTTCTTACAATTAAATTTACTGCATTTCCAGAAAGATGTGTTTCATCACAAAGGTAATTTTTCAGCCAGATATTTGCAGCCTTCATTGTTAGGCTTATGCATGCACAGATTTATTTTCATTTATATCATCCTTGTGGGGAAAAAAAAGGTGTTAAGGCTAGAAGACTCAAGCTGAGTGATGTGTTTTAGTCACAAAATATACCTGAGTGTATATTGAAAGACTTGAAATGCTCTTTGCTGTGCCTTGCAGTTGGCTAGATGTAGTTAGGTTTGTACAGGAACACAAATCACTAGGTGGCGATATAGTATGGACACAAACAGCATTACTAAAATGTTAACTCTCAATAAATACATCAGTGATCATCAGTCGTCTCCAGTTTGGACACAGCAGTTAAATCATATGGATATCAGGTTTCTGTATCTCCTTTACAATTTGTGTGTAAGTTCAGTGAGGCTCTTGTTAGAGTTGAAATTTTTGAATAAATGCTTCATTATTAAAAAGAAGAAAAAAAGTTCTCTGTTTAGAGCCACCTTCATGTTTTGAGGTTGTCTTGTTTTTTGTAGATAAAAAAAATAGCAAAGTGGTTATGTTCTTTAACTCAAGGTTATAACAGTGTCTCTTCTCCAGACATGAAAAATTAAAATAATGTGTATTGGACTAAGTGCTGTGCTTAGTGTTGAGAAGTAAGTGGTGTGTATTGGTATTTCAGGGATTCTATAGCAGATAACAAAAGCTATTAAAATTCAAAAAGCAGATTTAAAAAAAAATCTTTTCAAGTCCATCATTAGCTTTTAAAATTAATTGTTGTGGATTTGTTGGGGTTTGGGGTTTTAGGTTATTTTTGCATGAATGTAAGTCTCAAAAGTTCACTGTGCTCCTTTGAATAACGTACTTTGATGGTTTGAGTTTGTGAAAGGCCATTGTATTGATTCTCAGAGTGGAGGAGCTGGGGCTGGAACACCCAGCGAGTGCGTGCAGGGGCTGCGGGCAGTTCTGAGCGCAGAGCCTTGTGTGTATCCCTTAAGCGAGCTGCTATTGTGAGAGGGAGTGGGGAGGAAGGTTGTAATTAGGTATCCATGTAGGCTGAACCCGCCATTTTACTAAGCTCTGCTGAAGTAGGTCCTTGTAAGGGAGATGGCAGGAGGCTGGGAGAGCATGAAATGGCAGCCGACGAGCAGTAATCCGGCCATATGCACCCTACAGGAAGCCACTGTTTTGCACAGCTTTTGAATCCGCCCGTCCCCTCTGGGGCAGAGACGGTGCTGGGAAAGATGCAGCTTTCAGAAAAAAGCTGGTTTGACTTTCAGTTTGCCTTTCAGATGGGTAGAAGATAAAGTCTAGGGAGAGTGGCTGTGTTAGTGGTTAGCCTGTGCTCCCTTAAGCAGGATTGAGAGTCGCATTAGCTCGGCCCCCCAGTGCAGCCCTGTAACACCACCGGCACACAGGCATGGGGACAGGAGATGAGCCAGTCGCCACAGTGGGGCACTAGTAACCACTCTAAACAAGACCAGTTCCGGGCTTGTTTTTCTGGTGGAAAATAATGTGTTTGTACATAGCCTTCCATAGTTACCAGTAGGTTGCAGATGTCACATCCCTGTTCCTTGTCTCTCCTGCAGGCAATGGAGCATGCAAATGGAATGGAGCTGGATGGCAGGAGGATTCGAGTGGATTATTCAATCACCAAAAGAGCACATACACCCACCCCAGGCATCTACATGGGCAGGCCAACACAGTGAGTTCAGTGGATTTAAACTAATGCTAGATTCTGGTTGAAGAAATTACTAACATACACCTCTTAATCCTACTGTTGTTTATTGTATCTTGATTTGTAGAAATATTGAAGGACCTGTTAATAAAAAATAATATCCAGCATGATCAATTAATGTATCCTTAGCCTGCTGAAATACTAAGGTGCCCATTTGCCTTTGATTTTGATGGGAATTAACACCAAATCCCTCGTTTTTCTGAGAGATTTTGAACGTGTTTTTATTTAACTTCTTTGTCAGTATATTTTTGTGATACAGTCTTAAGTGTCTGATTTAGTACAAGACCACTTAAAAATATTTTAAATATTTTTTATTTATCTATCTAATAATTTAACTCAAGATGAAGACTAGATATATGAAGGGGGTTTTGTTTTTGTTTTTTCTTTTCCCCTAATAGCAGTGGAGGAGGTGGTGGCGGTGGAGCGGGTCGTCGCCGGGACTCATACTATGATAGGGGGTATGACAGAGGATATGACAGATATGAAGAATATGACTACAGATACAGGTACCTTATCTTTATTTCATTTCTGTAACAGTGGATTTGTTGGAAAGTCAGATGGCAAAACATACTCAGTTTGTAGCAATATTCTGCATACATGTCTGTTATGTGTTAGAGCCTCATTCCCTTGGGTTTTATGGGACTGAAGCAGTCAGAACGTTCAGTGTTTTATGTAATTTGGTTTTTCTGTTGGGCAAGGGGTTAATTTTGCTATGTTAAGGAGGTGTAGAGCATGTATCCCAGGAATCAAGTGGACAGATAAAAAGGGAACTTATTTTTCTATGCTGTATATAGAACCAGGGACAGCTGATACACACTGCTGTTTAAAAAGGGATTATTTGTAGATGGGATTTTTAATGCTTGACATTTCATAACCATCTTGCTGTTTTGAAAGTTATCTGGTTTCAGAGAATGTTGTTCAACAAGAATTGTAGGCATCTGGGAAAGCACTTTATGTGTTTGTAAGGCTAGTGAGAGTTTATTAAATTCTTTGTCTGGGAATATCTTAGAGTTTAAACACATCAAATAGAGAAATATAAAAGCATTTGTTAAATAACCATAAGCCACAGCCAAATAAAGCAGAAATCATTCATGCAGGCCAAGTCTTTCAGTGCTAAGGAAGTGGTTCTGTTCTGTAGAAGTGATGTGAATAAGGCTCCTTTCATAATGGATGTTGTTTGGTTTCTTTTTTAATTTCCTTTAAAGGAGACGATCACCATCGCCTTATTATAGTCGATACCGATCGCGATCAAGATCCCGTTCCTATAGTCCAAGTAAGTAAATACAAGTGAATAAACAGGATCTGGCTGACATAAACATTGTTATATGAATTGATCAATGGGAATTCTGAATGTGAAAGCAAAAAAAGCTGGACACAGTTAAGTTGAGAAAATGTGTACAGTTAGTTTATGATGGTGTAATTAGTAATTGTGTCATCTTTTGTTTTTTCCAGGGCGCTACTGAAGATCAGAAGAGTTACAGTTGAGGACTTGATTTTTAAATACAAAGTTCAGATCTTTAGCCTCCCTACTGCTTTCCCTTCGATTTTCCCTTTCTTGTCCTCCTTCCAGCTCTTTCACAAGTCTTTGGTTCATTTAGAATATACATATTTTCAGTTGAAGTATTCCTATTTTCCACCCCTTCTTATTGTAATACTCTTAAATATTGTAATTGTTGTAGTTTTTGTGTAGTAAAACATCTTGAGCAAAAAAATAGAAAACCCCAAAGTGCTGATACATTTTGGAAGTCATTCCTATTTTATTTCTAAAACAGTTGGACTCCTGACTAATCAGAAGAGAGCATTGATATTTTTAAAGCTTGCATGTCATATGTAGTATACACACTCGGATACTTTAACATAAACCTGCATTTCCAAGTAACTTGTTAATCTTTCTGTTAAAATGTTTACCTATTACTTTGATAAACAAGTAATGACTTTGAGTCTTTTCTGTAATGATAAATTTGCTTAGATAGTCCTGAACCAGAGGATTTTTAAATTTTTTTTTTGTCAAGTAGTTGCTTTGAAAGTAGACTATTTGAGCTAGATCAGAGTTTGGTATTTGACTGACTGGGAGAATAGATCCCTGTACACTCAAAATTAAGGCTGTGTGTTTTATAGAAAAAAGTTTCTGGATTGCTACGCAGTGGATAACAGTTAAAATTGAAATTGTTGAATTCCTGGGGTCTTTGTGGTACTTCATTGAATATTTCCTCTTAATTGGTGCAAGAGAAAAATATTTATTGAACATAGCAATTAGTTATATAATTTGCTGTTCATGAAAGAAAAAATGGCCAACTTTGTGGTATTGAAATAATGATGGAGCAAGTTTTGTTTCCAGTCCTTTTTGAACTTTTGGAAGTATGGATGGAAAAACCTACAGCTATGTGTAAACATTTTTTTTTCCCCCCTCAATAAAAGTTAAGTCCACTGATAATGTGGTTTCTTGTCTTTCATTTTGTCTCGTGTCACTTTGGAATTAGATTAAACAATACTTGATACTGCGGTGTGGATGATAAAGTCAGCTTTTACCTGTCTTTTCAGGAGCCTTGTCTTCCCTGAGAATCAGTATGTGGTTATTTGGGATGGCTAAGCTGGGTGGGTTGTCCAGCTTTCTCTTGTGCCATCCTTGTCACTTGCTGGAGTTGTGGTGAGATGGTGGAATAAGAGAAACCCTGTTGACTTTGTTTAATTTTCTGGCAAGTGGCTGGTTGAATGTTGATATTGCCACAGCAAAAGGAATACAACCAAAAAGCCCTTGCAGCAAATTTTCATCCTGATTGTCAGGGAAGGCCACCAAAAGAGTTTATCATGATTCTAAGAGCGTAAGTGTATGAAATGTAATTGCATTGCATTAACTGTTTCTGTGTTGGTGCCAGGAACTATTAACAAGTAGTTAAAGGAAACACCAGCACACATCTTTAAAGCTTATTAGAATATGCCAGAAAAATTGGTGACAAAACAAGTTCTAACTGGTTATTGCTCAATACCTTTGAATCCATGATGTCTTACCATAAATTTCAGTTGGAAATTCTTAGTAAATTGAAAGCAGAGTAGCTGAAACACTGAAGCCAAATCTTTCAACTCTGATGAATTTACCTGTATTGATTGGTGATCCAGAAAATTAGGAAATGTTAAGAAAATTTTTCTCTGTAATCCAAAGTCCCAATATCTCAAGATAAAGAACTATTGGTGTATTTAATTTTGGTTTTGTTCTTCCAAAACATGGAAAGCAGTGTGCAGATACAGTGAGTTAGCCAGTGTGACACCCAGGCACAAGAAGGACTGCAAGGAGGATCCAGGGAGCTTACAGGCCTATTGGTCTGACCTTGGTGCCCAGGATGGTTATGGAGCAGCTATCCTGAGTGCCATCACACACACAGGACAACCAAGGGATCATGCCCTGCCAGCGTGGGTTTAGGAAAGGCAAGTCCTGCCTGACTAACCTGATCTCATTCCATGACCCACTGAGTGGTAGAGGGCAAGGTTGTGGATCTTGTCTACCTAGACTGACTGCAGCAAGGCCTTTGATAGATACTGTCTCCCATGGCATTCTCCTGGAAAAGCTGGTAGTCCCATGGTTTGGACTGGTGCACTCTTCACTGAATAAAAAACCAGTCTGGATATCTGGCCCTGGAGGGTGGAGGGGAATGATGCCACATCCAGCTGTTGGCCAGTCTCAAGAGGTGGATGAGGGGATTGAGTGCACCCTCAGCAAGCTCACAGATGATGGCAAGGTCCGTGGGAGCACTGATCTGCAGGAGGGTAGGAAGGTTCTGCCAGGGGGATCTGGACAGGCTGAGGTTCAATGAGGTAAAGTGCCAAGTCCTGCAGTTGGGTCACAGCAGCCCCAGACAGTGCTACAGGCTGGGGGCAGAGTGGCCAGAAAGCTGCCTGGCAGAAGAGGACCTGGGCATGCTGGTCCACAAGCTGGCTGAGAGTGAGCCAGGAGTGAGCTCAGGTGGCCAAGAGGGCCAGCAGCAGCCTGACTTGGATCAAGGACAGTGTGGCCACCAAGATTTACCAGTGGTTGTTCTGCTCTACTCAGAACTGGAGAGCCACACCTCGAATCTTGTGTCCAGTTTTGGGCTTGTGAGTTCAAGAAAGACATTGAGGTGCTGGAGTGTTGTTCAGAGAAGGGCAATGGAGCTGGGGATGGGTCTGGAGCCCAAATCCTGTGTGGAGTGTCAGAGGGAGCTGAGGGGGTTTAGCCTGGAGAAAAGGAGGCTCAGGAGTGCCTGTATCACTCTATAAGTGCCTGAATGAGGCTGTGGAGAAGTGGGGGTTGGTCTCCTGTTCCAGGCTATAAGTGATACATCAAGAGGACCGTGGCCTCAAGCTGTGCCTCTGGAGATTCAGGTCAGGCATTCTGATCTCTTGACAGAAAGGGTTAAACATTGGAATGGATTCCCTGCCCAGGGAGGTGGTGGAGTCACCATCTCTGAAGGTGGTGTGTTCCAATGTGGCACTCAGTGCCAAGGTGGTGATTGGTCAAAGGTTGGACTTGATCTCAGAGGTCTTTTCCAGCCTGGATCATTCTGTGTTGATTATGGAAAGCAGTGAGGCAGCCAGATGCAAAAGCATGGGGAGTGGCTGCAGTGTGGGTTCAGGGAGGCATTTGGGCTCAGGGAATCAGGATAACAGGAAGTGAGAGTTGCTACCCTCTGCAGTGTATGGCATTTGTGCCTGTAATTGTCCAGGCTTGAGAAGTTTTGCCAGCTAGGGAGCAGCTCAGCACATATGCTGCCTGGAAGTTGAAGGAGGGTTGCAATACTGAGCTTGGAGATTGTTGCTTCCAACAGATAGATCTGTCGACCTAAACATCCTACTTAGCACAAGTCCATATAAAGTTATCAGTGGGAGCAGCATTGTATTACATGGTTCATTTTGTGCTTCATGTTCGGTGATGTAAGGCAGTCCACTTGAAGAACAGGTGAAAGTGGTAATTCCTGCTGTCCTGGACATACTTGTAGATGCCTGAAATGTATGAATAATGGCTGGACTTAATTGGCCATCTCTAAAACTGGCAGTCCTGAAAAGGAAAGGGTCATTTGCAGCTGTTTCCTCATTTGTGGGTGGGGCTTTTTTGGTTGGTTGGTTGGTTTGTTGGTTGGTTGGGGGTTTTTAACTGAGATCACCTGGGCAGAGATCTCTGGGTTAGCAGGGGTTTTTTTTTAACTTTCATGGCTTGCACTCTCCCCAGGAATGGGAGTCTCATCTCTGCTTTGTTGTGAATGGATTTAGGAACACTGTTTCTTTAAGCTCCACGTTCTGTGTATGAAATTAATTAGCCAGAGCAATTTTAAATGTTTCTGCAAAAACAGCTACTGAAACATACACAGTTTTCTCTAGACATTTTTGTACTTCTAGTCCTAGGTGAATTGTTAGTGTAGTCAGAACTCTGAACAAATACTATGCTTTACAACAGAGTGACAAGTCAACCTAAGTAAAAAAACTTGATGTTACTCTGTGCTAGGACACAAGAAGCTGAAGTTCAGAATGAGCTGCAGGAAATATTTAAATACTGACTTTAGACAAACCTGACGTTTATCTAGGTTTATGTATAGCCTCAATTCTAGGCGTAGCCTAGAGAATGCAAGATAACATTTGCTCTTAAATATGTCCTGCTCCCAAATGCTTCCAAGAAGTGGCCACAAGAAGTTCACAACAGCTGCTACCCAGGCTAGTCCCAGGCTGTGCATGTAATGGAAAATTTGCACCCGATGGCAACAGTTAGGAGACATACTGGTTTACATGTGGAGACAGAATACCTTCCAAGAGGGGGTGTGTGTACAGAGACAATGCACACGAGAGGAAGTTTATTAAGACAGTTGTTTAGCCATTTGTCCTGTGTAACTATACTTCAAATCTGCAATGACATTAAGACTTGATATGGCAGTACTCAGCAAAGCATTTGACTGTGGTGCTGCATGATGTGGAAATGGTGAGGCCCAGGCAGCTCAAGCATGCTTTTTGGGAAAGCACCTTCTGCTGCATGGCTTCACAAAATAACAACTGGTCAGGCAGACTTTGCACCCCTGCCACCCTTTACTATCAGTCCACTTAGCTGCTGCAGTCCTCTAGAGCTAATGTGAAAAACCAGAGAAGAAAAACAATCTGGGATAAACATTTTCTATTGCTTTCTACCAAAAGCAATTTGATTTTTTGGCTGGCTAAATGATGCAAATGAATTTCCCTCATTCTCACAGTCGCTGCCCTTGCCTTTAAACATAAAGGAGAACACAAATTCACCTAAGCTACCTCACCTTCAGTGTCTGTAGACAATTTCTTATTTGCTGATGTTTTACTTCTGCATCAAATCTTTCAGGTAGCACTGCATCTGTACATAGACAGGTAGGGACTGTTAGGTGCAGCAGAGGAATGTTTTTGTGTCTTTCATAAACTTGTATTTGTAAAGACAACACTTTGATCAAGTAAGGGTAGAAAACAGTTTGGCTTAAGTAGGTCAGTATATCCAGAGAGCACAAAAAATGCCACCATCACACTTTCTCAGTTTGAAGTATTAAACTGGAACAAATAAAGCCTAATACTTTTCCTTCTCTTGCTTTAGATACAGAAGTTAAAACACTCATTAAAACTGGCAGATACTCTAATGGCCTTGGAAAGGCTACAAACCACTTCAGTGAGTCTGTTGTTGAATTTCCTGGGGAAGTGAGAGACCACCTTATACAGAATGATTTCTTAACCTTTTTGGTAGCAACTGAGGCTACATTTTTGATATCTAATGGTAGATCTCTTTCACATTCAAATAGCAACTAAATTGTTTTGGCAAAACATGAAAGAAGATCTTTGTCAACAAAGGTCTGCAAACCTTTCTTTAAGTCTATGTGCAAATAATATGATGCAAGTAATTGTCCCACTGTGCAAAAGGTCAATGGTGCTTCCTGTGTAAGATTATTTTTTAAGCTTAAAATGTAGTTGTTTCTCTGTAACCCCCTTTTTCCTCTTTTTTTCCTTTGTTTTTGGTGGAGCATTCCAACTGTGAAGGTATCTGATACTTTAGTGATCAAGAATGGAGAGCTGTGGTTTCCAAGAGCCAATATTGGTGTAACAGTTCCACCAGGTCTGATCTGTGATTCCACCCTTGTTCTTCCAGTACTGCATTAGGGCAAGGATGCGCTCTCTGCACAGCATCTCAAGTTCAGTAATTTAGAATCTGCCAAAACTTCCAGGCTCAATTTTCTCATGCTGGACCAGTCCCATAATACTTGGATTATAGCAGCAGTGGTAAGCAGCACAGGCACAAGGTAATCTTCCACCATGTTTCTTTGTCTTTCAGGATTTATCCCAAAGAAAAGTACAGACAGAGAGCTCCTCAAGCAGCTTTCAGGTGTATCACAGGGGCTTGTATAGACCTTTATATTTGCTTTAAAATAAATAAATAAAATCTATAAACTAACTGGGGTAGAGCAGTCGATCAGTTCTGTGTGGAGTGCAGTGTTGCAGCTCTCTAGATAGAGGAGCCATAGGCTGCCTGGACCCCTTTTTCTCACTGTTCCATTTTTGCTCCTGTTCTCAGCATGTTAAGTAGCCAGCCTTTTGCCACTTTGGTTTGTGGATCCAAGGGTATGAGGGAGATGTGTATTTGCAGTACTACCTCAACAATTTTAAGACGGCCCTCTTTGTCTCATGGTAGAAATCTCGTAAAAATCCTGGAGATAAAGAGAACCTTGATGGGTGGCTAAAGGTAGCTGATGGATAGGGTATCATATCCTATATGACATTTGGATTTAATAATTTGCAGTGGCTCTACTGTTTTTAACAGGTTCTGTGGAAGCAGATGCCTAACTCCCACAGCAGTGCGGGAGAGAGGAACCATGGAGCATTGATTACTAAATCACTGTTGATGACACATGATTCCACTACACTAGCAGCACACATCATTACAAATACTGTCTAGCATCTAATCTCTCAATAAACACACAGACTGCCTTCACCAGGGAACATTCGACTGGTTGATGGCTCTCACGTGCACTGCTGGGATATTTTGGTGTGATCTGAACTGTGGTAGGATGGCAACAGAATGGAGGACTTTGCCAGCCAGCAGCTGTCTCCTGCTTCTCACCTTTCACAGTCTAACATGCTTTCCTAGTGCTCCTATTTCTTGTCTCCTCCTTGATCTAGATGTCAGCTTTCCCCTTTTCCCGGACCACTGGATTCAGTGCAGGATTGGGCAGAGAGGAGTATCATCTAGGGAACAAAAAGGTGATCTCTTTCACACTGAAAAATCCCAGATGTCAAATCCCACAGTTATTTTACAGCTGAATTCTGTCTGGTTGATGATCCTCACTTCCAGGCAGAGCTGCTAATTTGGATTTCTGTGTTATATCTTTAACAGTTTTATGTGATAAATGCTTAGGAACTGGTTTCTTAAAAAAAAAAAAACCAAACAAACAAAAAAACCCACAAAAAAAACCAAAAAACCCCAAACACAAAAAACCCTCACAAACACAAACAAACAAAAAACCTCCAAACTCAAAAATCCCCCAAAACAATTATCCTCACCCCCACAACAAAAAAACCACCCCAAGCCCCAAAGATTTTAACAGTGCATCAAATACAACTTCAGTCTGACAATTTATAGTTCTAGGAGACACGAATATTTTTCTGCTTTCAGAGCAATGAATTAACTTTAGAGGAAGGTGAATTACAAGTAGTCAAGTTTCCCATTAGCTAAGCCCTGACTTCCCCACTGCTGCCCCCAGCCAGGTGTGGGGTTGCTGCTCAGCGCCTCTTGCTCTCACTGGCTCTCCTCTCCCCGCACAGCAAGGTATGAAGCATAGGAAAGTGTGCTGGATGCTGTGTTTTCCTTGGCAGAGAGGGGAAAAAAGCAGAGATAACAGGTCCTAACCTGCATTTCACATTCCAAAGCCTTTCTTCTTCGTGTATCAGCGGACATCTGATCAGAGAAGATGCCAGCCTCATCCCACTGGGCCGTGTCCAAAGGAACATCTCGCAGACCTGCTGCCTCTTTAGGGCAGGTAGAGCAGGGTTATTTGCCAAGCTGAAGACCAGATTCTTGCTTGTGTCCAAGTGTCTTTCATGTGTTTACAACAAATATAAGTCATATTTAAAGTGGTTGATGCCAAATCTTCTGCTTGAGCAGTGACAGTAGCACAATCAATCACAGCTGTTCCTGTGCAGCCGGGGTATCCCTCCAGCGCAGCTGGCTCTGCCAAGGGTGTGTGTGACTCCATCACAACCACTGCTGGCAGTCAAGAGAAAAGGTAGCAAGGGCAAAACTTCACAAAAAAACCCAAAAATCCCCAGTGCTGGGCTCACACCCAGAGTAGAACATAAAGAGCAGGGTTTTTAATGTTTTAAAGTTAAACATTCTATTGTAAGTCTAGATTTCCAGACTGTTTTATATCCAGTGTGTTTAATTTCTATCTACTGGAGGCTAGAAGAGAGCCCATGCAGCAACTCACTCTGTTGAATTTCATAGAAAAGAGTTAGGAACAACAAATCTTCAAAATATAAGAAGACAAAACCTTATGGAAGTTAACAGCTGTAGCTGAAAATATTCCCTGGAAAGGAAAATTCATACTGGGATTGAGTCATGTGATGTGGTGGGAATGTAGGAGAACTGGATGGGTACATGGGTAACCTTGGAGAGAAGATTTGCTCTCAGTTCTCCATATATGAAGTTAATAAATGCTCTTCTTCCAATGTTTTTTTATTTTGTCTGTTCCAGCTTTGGAAGATGGTGGGCGATTTGCAAGAGGATCTGTGAAAGATGATTAAACAACGTGATATAATGGAAAAATAAGTTTATAAAGTCTAAGCTTGTACTGACAGATGCAAAACATGTAAGAGTGGCCTCAGGCACAGGGACAGCCTTAAGGACTGGGCTGTCTGATCCCAAGTAGATGTCACAGGAGATGAGTTTTCAGAGGATCCAGTTCTGGAACTAAAAAATACAAGAGGTTGCTTTCTCATGTGGACTTAGATGATGAAGGAACAGAGAGCTTTCTTCAGTTTGAGGAAGGGGTTGAGCTCCATGTCTCAGCCCATGCTTATCCCATCCCACCCCTGGTGTCCCCAGCCCAGGGCTGGTGGGGAGACCCCTCCTTGCCGAGCACCCATGCAGTGCCTGCAAGCTGCACATTGCAGAGCGGTTGGAAACACAGCCTCAAACACCAAGACATTTAAAAAATATTACAGAATCCACATTTTAATATTCCCCTAAACTTCTCCAGTTTTGCAGATATTTAGTTGCACCATAGAGTTAATTTAGGTCTTCAAAGCCATAGAGACCTGAGATCTTAACCACAGAAATCAGAGTCACTCAGGACAGTGGTTATCCCTGGTTTAACCAAAAAGCAACTGTACAGCCCAGTCCAGAGGCTGACCATACAGCTTCAACCTTCCATCAGTAGCACCCAAGTGGATTTTGGCTCACTCTCCCCTACCAAGAACCCCCCACTGTCAAACAGGGGTCCCTGGACTGCAGCTGTTCCCCACTCTGGGGGACTGCTGTGGACAAAACCTGGGGCTCCTCTACCCTCTCCTAGCCCTAGGAAAGACGAAACATTCTCTCAGTTCTCTCCTCCAAAATATTCTCCCATTTCACTGCTGCCAAAACTGGGGGTTGAGAATTTCTGACCTTGAAGACCTCCTGCAACTGAGCACTGACTGATGCCAGCCAGGAGCACCTTGGGGATTCCCCATCCTTTGCCCTGCCAGTCCCAGGTAAGAGGGAGAGAAATGTGCTTGGTCAGAGACTCAGCAGCTCCATCACCTGCTCTGGGGCAGCTTCCAAATCCACCAACCACAGTGTGCTGCAAGCCAGCTGCTCCAGTGGCTGTTTGAGCAGGTAGGATTGGAAATAACTGGTATCGTGTTTGGGCTGTGGGAAGCAGAAGTATTTAGAAGGTTTGAATTGTGGCCCTCCTGTTCTTTGAATCCTTTGGGAAGAAGGTGCTACTTGTGCTCCAGACTTTAATTTATTTTTAAATGGCCAGAGGAGTCCAGAAATGAATGAATAAAAAAGTTCATCTTTTCCTCATGAGGGTCCCTGGCGCCCATCTCTGATAGGGGAGTACAGAGAAAGAGAATCTATGTCTGCTTCTGCACTCTTCCATCTGTGCTTAACCCCTGCCTTGCCTTTTCTGTTTGAGAAAGATATTTCTGTGTTGCACCAGTGAGGAAGACTCAGTGGAACCTTCATCCAAGTCCCAGCCATGCACAGCAGTGGCTCCAGGCAAGCCTGCACAGTGCTCAGCCAGAATGGGGGCTTGGACCTCCCAGCTGAGCACTTCCCCTCTGGGCTGTGTCCAGGTGAAACACCGGGTGAGAGTTTGGCAGCCAGGTGAGCAAGGTGCTGCTGGCTCTGTGTGCCCGTGTGCATCTCAGCTGTGCCCAAAAGGACAGACCCTGTGTGCCAACACAGCCGGGTTAAACACTGCTCAAACCCTGTGTGCCAACACAGCCACATTAAACACTGCTCAAACCCTGTGTGCCAACACAGCCACGTTAAACACTGCTCAGACAGCACTCATGAAATCCTGAGGGGAGAGGCAAGAAAAGTTGAGAGTCTGATACCTGGCTGGAATCTATCAAAGCCTTAAACTGGAAAGACTTTGTATGAAATTGTTTTACCCAAGTTCCCAAACTGCAAAGAGAAACAATTCTCTGGGGAATAGTGGATTTCCAGCTACTCACTGAGAGGAAATCTTCATTGTCTGTTGGAAATGCACAACCAGAGACGCAAAAGCAGCATCTGCTTGCTTCTTTGTCTTTTTGTGACTGTTGCAATTCTTTGACTAAAAATACCATTAATCAGTTTAATTAACTAATAGAAGCAGGTAGCTGGGAAATTGCTAGACCTCTAAAGGATATGCCTGTTTTTTAAATTAACTCCCCACAGTGGGCAGATCACTTGCTTATTTCTTCCTTTAGCATCTTCAAAGTACTTTTTCACAAGTGAACATTTTACAGTTCTCAGTTTTTCCCATTCTTGCTGTGGCCACTAGTGTCTGACTTTCTGGGGTATTGCAAGCTGCATGGGAAAGGAGAAAGTGAGCAAGAGATCTCTAATGCATAAGAGGGGCAAGTAAGCAAATATAATGAGAATTAAGTAGATAATAGGGCTGGAGGATCCACAGTGGGGAAAGTGTGGAGGAGCCAGTCAAATGAAAACTTTGCTAAAATTTGCAGCAAAATGAGCAAACCAAAACTCATCAAAAAGGAAAACCTTTGTTTTCTAAGCATGGACCTATCCCTCTGCAAGGGATCTTGAGCTCAAACTCAATGGAGAAAAAAGTAGAAGAGCTGATGGTTTTGCACTAACCTGCCTCAGAACATTGGGGTTCCCATGCAGAAATGTATCTCTGAGGAGATGGAGAGATTTAACATCCAAGCTTTGGAGCTTAGCAGGGGAAGAAAGCCACTGTCAGAGAAAGGTGTTGTTTAATGAGATAGGCACCACAGAGATCTGAAGGAGGCAGATCTACAGGCAGTGCCATGAAGACTCCTGCAGTAAGGCTGGAGATGAGAGCTGGGTTATTGACAGAAACACCTGAACTCTCATGTCCTACCCTTGGGGATAGAAGTCACTCAAAAATTTTTCTTATTGCTCCACTTTGGAGCAGGGAGAAAAGCATTTACTCCTTTCCCCTCTCCTGTGGTCAGAAACCCACTCACAATCTGCAGCAATCAGGACTGCTCCTTCCTGGCAGGAGACAGCAAAAGTGAGTGGGGAGAAACTCCTTGTGTCACCAGGGGCAAGACCTCGGCTTTTGCTTCTCTGAATAGGACCAAAATCTGCTTCAGCCTGGATCTAACCTCTCTGATCTTTTAAAACACATCCTCATCTCTTTTTCTTGACTAGAACTTCTGGTAATAGCTGGTTTTAAGGACATTTTAATGGCAAGTCCCTTTGTCTGAGAATAGGTGCAGATTCTTCAATTCCTGTGGCAACTGTCAGTCTGCTGAAACAGAGGAGATATAATGAGAAAGCAGAAGGAAGAGCAGGATGGGGAAGAGGAGGATGGGAGCAGGAATGTATCCACTCCACCACTTGTTTCCTGGAGAGAACTGCAGCTTCTTCTGACTCTCTAGAGAAACATACTGGGAACAACAGCAAAACAGAGTGTAATGTTTATTTATGTTCTTATTTTTAAACAGAAATAGTGAAGTTTAGTCATCCTCAACAGACAGTTGTTATTTATATAGAGTATAGTAACCTTCCAAATGACAATGCTTGGTTCCATGTCCACACTGACCAGACTAATCACTGTAGAAGCTCATCTGCTTTCCCCTCCTCTGCCCTAAAAAAGCACTGAATAACATTCTTAAACTGCAAGGTTGCAAGGTGTCACAGGTGTTACCTTTAAAGTAAGCAACCCAAATGACCAAATATCCTGTTTGAGACAGTGTGACTCTGTCTCTCCACGCAGATGATCTGTGCTGCCCTGAGGATGAGCTGGGCTGCATTAGCAGAGAAAAAGCAGAGCAGGTCTGGTGCTTCCCACCTCTGCACTGTCTCCTGAGTTGGAACAGTTTTGCCTCAGCTTCTGCACCTGGTTCAGCCACTGGATATGTGAAGTTAAGCAAAACCTCCAACTCTCCAAGCATTTAAGGTAACTTTTTCAGATAGTCATGTATATTTACATTAGTAAAACTATTCCCTGGGTTAATCTTTAGGCAGAAGGCTGAAGAAGTAGAAAAGTGCCTCAGGAGTGCTCTAGATGTTGAGTGCTGTGAAGGCACCCTTGCAACCTTCTCAAGTTTGGAAACACTTGTTGCTTGAAGGTGATTTGAGTACAGGATGCACCTTTTAGCCCATGCACTCTGACAGGAACAGTGGTTCCAGAGGTGTAACTGGGCTGTCTCACAAGCATCAGGTTATTAAGGTGTTTGATGGGCAGCAAAGCTGTGCTCATCACAGGGACACTATATAAACCTCTTGAGCTTCTATAAGAGCTTGCTCTCTTTTCGGCATTGGTCTGGATGAATTTTCTGCATTACCTGATTTCTTACCCCTTCCCTACTTGTCCTGTGAAGCACACAGAGGAGAGAGCATGGGGAAAACATCCCTGGAAGTGCAGCAGAAAGCTCATGGTTCCTGATGGGCTTTCTGTCTGCCTGGGACAGACCTACGGCCACAACCCCCCAGCACCTGTGGCGTGTGTCACAGTGATCCCTGTCTCACCCAGGGGGAGCATTGGGCTTCCCCCCTGCCCTCCCAGCTTGCCCAGCCTCACAGTGCCCAGGGAGGAGCTGTGTCCCCCACCAGCACGAGCCTGTGAGCCAGCCCAGCGTGTCGCCTGAGGCTGCAGGTGATAAATTATGGCTGTCTCTGGCAAAGTCCATGTCCCAAAGATGAAATTCATTCCTTCTACAACTTCTCAAGGAAAAAGTAAATTGCAGCTGCTGCCTCTGTTGCAGCACACCCATAGGGAAGCTTAGCAAATCCAAGGAAGGGAGTTGCTATGGTCTCTGGTTGAACCACGAGCAGCTGTCGATGTATCCAGTTCTGGGCTTCAGCACCCATTTACCCCATTGGGACTGGTGAAATGGATACGGGGAGGTAACCAGGCTCTAAGAGCAGCATCTCTGCTCATCTCTTGCTGAGCCTGGCTAGCAGCAGAGAGGATTTCCACTTGAATACCTACCCAGATAGCTAAAACCATCCTCTGAGGCATGTGGAAATATAAACCTTCCTTTTCCCGCCTGCCAAAGCCACCTGCTCTTGTCCCCTCCTGCTTTCTACTTTTAGCTCATTAGTTCCACTGTGACTACACTGTGCTGTCTCACTGCCTTTTACTGAAGGCACGTCACAGGCAACTGAATGTATCTGAGCAGCTGCTTGACCCGCTTGCTGCTGAAAATCAGCACGGACCAGTGGTGAGTCCCTAATTAATAACAGCCCCAGGGAAGAAGCAGCCCCAAAAACTCTGACAGTTCCAAACACGGACAAGGTCTTTTTGTCACACTCTCCTTTCTAAATGTTGGATTTGTTGATCCTTGTGGGTCCCTTCCAACTCAGGATATTTAATGATTCTCTGATTCTATGATTTCTAACTTGTTTGGAGTAAGAAAGATGAGCCTCCATGGCAATAGTGATAATTTTATGAGTTAGCTTCTTAAATATCAACATGACAAGGGCTCATTGAAACGTGCTGCCAGCTTACTTTCTTGATGGTGATATCCATGCAAAAGCTTCCCATAATCTTCTACTAATCAGGAGGAATGTGAGTAGAACTCTGAGGAGGTACCCAAGAATTTCCAAAATTCACCAGGTGCATTGGATCAGGCTTAATCAGGAAAGGCTCAGCTTTGATTCTCTTCCTGTGCTGGGAAGGTGGTCTTCCCCTCTAACAAGACAAAGTGTTACCTAAATCAGCATCACCTTTATAATCAAAGCGCAGCTCCTCCTTGGCAAAGATGGAAGAAGAAAACAGTCATGTGTAAGAGAGAGATAGGAGGGATTTGCCACTCATTTGGGTGTGTGGCAAAAACTAAATGGCATTTGTGATCTTCAGCAACAGGAATAATGAATGCACCAGAAATGAAGAGAGAAAGGAGGTGTAAGGAAGGAATTTCCTGTTGCTTTGCTAAACCACACTGGAATGTGGGCAAGGAGAGGGGAACACAAGGTACAAGGCAGAGGACAGGAGTGCAAACTGGAAAATTCAGAAATTGCTCAGGAAGTTACAGAGGGAAGGGAAGGGAAGGGAAGGGAAGGGAAGGGAAGGGAAGGGAAGGGAAGGGAAGGGAAGGGAAGGGAAGGGAAGGGAAGGGAAGGGAAGGGAAGGGAAGGGAAGGGAAGGGAAGGGAATCAAGAATTTGGAGAGAAACAATTTGTGGAAAGAGGACATTGTGGGACACACCATGGGACAAACACACTTTGGAGCAGGTGGCTGTGGAAATTTTGTGATTTCTGCCTGTGCAGAAGAGTGGGACTGAGCAAGATGAAGATGAAAACGAAAAAGAAATTATGCTTGTCCAAGAAGGCACTTCTGGCAGTGGATGACACTACCTGGAGCTTAGTGTTTTATCCACTTTCTGCAACCAGTGCTAAGAGTTTCCCTCCTGCCTATCCCTCTCTGTTACCTCATCTCTCTGCAGCACTGTCGCCTTCTCACTTCCAGCTGCAGTGAAGGTTCTTATTACAGAAAGTTGATTTGTGATGAATCCATTTGTATGGTATATTGCTGAATACAAACTATTAACATTTAAATCAATAACCATGGAACTTGTAAAATTACATAAACAGCAGAGAGATTTGCAGGGAGGAGAAGATGATGTTTACAGTCCTAAAAGTCATTAATAAAGAAGCAAATCTTCAGTTTCCGAGTGAGCTGCAAAAAGAGTTTTATTTCTCTTCTTGCAGCTAATACACTGTTTTTCTTCTAGAGTCAGGCAAGTCTTTAGTCACTGAGTGAACAATATGGATTTTTGACTACCACTCTGCTCCTTTTTTTGCTTTCCTTTATGCTGGCATGAGTTTGCTCTTCCTGTCAGACATCGTTTACTGCAAACCCACAAAGATCTCATCTGCTTTTAACTTCCTCCTCTCAGCTCAGGGTCTGCACTGTTTCTTCTCCAGCACAGTGCCAATTTCTTGGCAGAAACTGCCTCTGCTGTAGCCAGTGTCTGCCTGAGCTTCAGAGCATGCTGACCCCAGCATTTCCACCAGCAGCAGCTTCCCGAGCCCACAGCTGCCTCACCCATGCGTCTGGTGAGATGTTTCCACCACCAAAGTCCTACTCGTGGAAGATCATTCACCAAAATAGTTGTCAGATATCTGAGCACTGCTTTTCAAGAACAATCCCCTGAAGGAATTTCTCTAGCACATTATATATTAGTCTTTCACTGCCCCTTGGGGCTGCTTCTTCTCTGCCCCCTCCAAAACCCAGTTGGAACTCACCGGGGTTCCCTAAAGCAGCAATAATGCTCCAGCAAAGCCTGACACTCACCAAATCTGTTCTCAGAGGCAATGGGAACTCTGTAAATGGGGAAACCTACATGAGGAGTACATCATCCCATAGTTCCTTGCCTAAATGGGCTTCCACAGGGATAGAGGCACCAAATACTGCTCAATAAGGAGAAGAGGGGAGGGAGGCAGGTAGAGAGACAGGGAGACAGAGAATAACAGCTGGGGAAAGAAAACTGGGTGGAATATTAAGGTCAAGAGTTGTAAAGGAAAGGAAGGGGTAGAAAAGAAAAAGACAAATCAGAAAGGCATGGCTACAAGTCGGGCAAAGAAGAGTAGAGACTGAGTAGGAAAATAAGCAGCACCAGAGGTTTGTCACGCTTTTCCTGTGTAAATACACATCCAACTTCACAACTAGCTGCCTCTGTTGAACAGCAAGGATCCTGTTGCCCTGAAAATGAGAATGTGAAGGCACTGGCAAGGATAGGACTGTATTTCATGAAAATAAGAGGTTCTGAACAGGTCTGCAAGGAGTGTGCCAGTACCGTGGTAGGGCTGAATCCTGTTTGTGGGATACAGCTCCCACAGGGTGACCTGCTTTCTGGCTTAGAGCCTGCTACCCTTTTCCCTTTGGCTTTTGCTGGCAGAAAAGGAAACATTCTCAAAATCATTGCCTAGGATATCAGTGTTTCTGAGATCAGAAGTATGTGTTTTATCTATGCAGGGATGTGAAATCCACTTTCTTGGTAACCACGCATGTATACACTCTTCTTCTTCTGTCTCCACTATCTTCAACACCACAAAGAAAATGTGAGGAGCCAGCATCCCTGCTAGGGGCATATGTCTGAATAGGCACAACCTTAATAATGTCCCAATTTAAATATGTATAGAGCCAAGTGTGAATTGTTAATGTAAAAGCCCGCACATGCTCAAACATTTTGGGGTGGTTTGGCGTTTCCTTGGCTCTGAGGTTGGGGCATCTTTCTCGAGGTCAGCGCAAAGGAAAAATATCGGTGTCTTCCCTTTTCCCACTGCTTGGAAACCGGGATCTCTGTTGTCTTTATCCCTGGTCTTTTGTGGCTACTGCAAAGGAGCATCTTCCAGAAGGCACCGCGTGCTTGTCCTGCAGTGGCTGCTGCCCTCCCGGCCCTTTTCCAGCCGGGGCCCCCGCCGCAATCCGCCGGCACTCCGCGACCCCGGCAGGGGCTGGGGGCGGGGGCGGCGGGGCTGGGCAGGGATTGCTGCGGGTGCGAAGGAGCGCGGGCCGGGCGCGGGGGGCTGGGAGAGCGGCGGCGGCAGCGGGCACGGGGAGGCTGCGGGGGCCGCGCCGGCGCCTCCCGGGGCGCTCCCGGTGCCGCCCGCTGCCCTCGGGGAGGCAGCCCCGGCCCCCGCGCCCGCGCCGCCGGCGTTCGGAGCGGGGCTCCCGGCTCGGTGGCCGGGCGGGGCCGGGCTGCGGGCGGCGGGGGCGGCCGGGGCTGCCCCGGCGCATCCATCCCGCGGGCCGGGCCCCCCGCGTCCCCGCGGTGCGCGAACCCCGCCCAGAGCGAGCATCCGACGGAAGCGGCTGTCGAGGGAAGGGAGCCGGGAGGTGAGCCCGACGGCCCGGAGCCATCGCCCGCTCTCCGCCGGTGCCCACCCACCGCTCCCGCATTCCCGAGGAGCGCAGAGCGGCCGCCTCAGCCCTGCCTCCTGCGCGCCCCAGCCCGGCCCCAGCCCCTGCCCGGGCAGATGTCCTCCCTCGCTCCCTGCCCCGCTCCCACATAGCCTGTCCTCCGCGCCTTGACAGGCTCCTCATTTCACCGTTGGGCAGCAACGCTTGCAAAGACAAAATACAGAGGGGAGGGCATCTTCTTTAATGTTTTGAGCCTCCCCACTCGTGTTTTGGGTACATCACAGTGTCCTTGCTGTCTGTGCTCCACTGGACGTAGGTGAACCCGATGCACCCCAGTTTTCTATTCAAGCACTCAGCTGTAAGGGGACAGTGTCCATGTAACCCCAACTTCTGCTGCTGTCCTCACATTATCTCTTTGTTTGGCCATGTGTTCATAGAACCTATTTTCTGATCCTGTAAATGGCACTAAATCTGTTGGATTTCAGCAAGTAATGCATGTTTCTACCTAGTATCCAATCAGGGAATTCCTAAGTAAACCAGAAATAGAAAAAAAAATTACATTTAAAATGAAAATGGCGTATCTGGAGGCACCCAGTACCCAGAGCACCAGCGTGGATTTGACTCCTTTGTGGGGCATGGGTGTCCTGTTTGAAGAAATACTAGATGATGAGTGGAAAAATGGTAATTTCCCCCATTCCCAAAGGTCGGCTCTCTGTGCCCACATGCAAGTGTGTTAGGATGTGTCAAAGAAAAGGCAGCATTTCTGTGATGCTAATGAGCTCCACTGGCCACTATCGCTCTGCTTTTCCTTTAGCACTTGATGGCTGCAGCCAAGGTAGCCCCACCACTTCCCTCCAGGATATTTCTCACCACACTGCCCTGTTGAGTTTTTTCCTTGAGAATTGTTGAACTTCAGAGAAGAATTTTGCTAGAAAGGAACCCATTCTTATTTTAGGACAACTCCTCACTGTTAGGAGACAACATTGGCCAGAGCTGAAATGAGTTTTAAAAATTGTGTTAAAATATTCTTTCTCAGTGTTGTTTTCTGTTTAGTTCAGTTTCACCTAGATCAGAGTTTAAAATGGCAACTAACCATAGTGCAGGTCCTCATTCCAAGACAAGGAAAGGTTTTCATCTGTTACTTGGTTAGTCATTGACAGGGATTCCTAATGCAGTCAGGGGTATAGTGTTTTCACATATCTAAAGCTTATTCCAAATTTATTTCAGGGATCATGTACAAAAAGAGTTATGGAAAATTATAGATACCCTGGAAAGACTAAGTGTTGTGTTCAGTATTTAACTGCAAGGAAGACTTCACCTCTCACACCCAAACAACAAAACACCGTTTTTATTTTAATATGTTGTTGGTATTTCTTGATTTTTTTAAAGGTTATTTCCTAATCTAGGATATACTTTTTCAGGACTTTAAATTGTTTGTATCCCTAAAGTGTATAAAGAGCAAATAATTAAAAATAATAAAGATATAATCAATTAAGTTGGTTTGGGCATTACAAAATCTTAAAAACCCCCAACTAATTAGAAAATGCATTTGTTAAAAAAATTAGAAAATTAACATTTTAGCAAGAACATTAGTACAGAAGAAAAATTATACACTTCTGAAGCATAATGCAATACAAAACAAAATTATAGGATTATTAGCTTAGAAATTCAGCAGCTTTGAAAAAAAAGTTTCTCGACTGTGTGTATGTTTTTAAAATTTGAATATGAGTTTTTTAAGCATGATGTTTACAACCAGAAATAGTCATTTGATAACCAGAACTCAGAGGTGTTCAGAGCTTTCTGCTGCTTGACCTACAACTTCAGAACTGCAAAGCATGTCCTGGCTTGTTTTCGCCAGGCTCCACAGAAGCTTTAGGATGAGACTATGCCTGCACAGATGTGTCTCGTGCTATAGGTTTGCAACAAGATGTCCAACATGAAAGAAAAAACCCCAAACCAACAAAAAAACACCCAACATTTTGTACAAGACTAAAACTAAATCAATTGCAACTTTATCTGCAGCAGATGGAACCAGTGGCTGTCTGTACAATGGGGTTCTTGTAGGGGTTTCAGGTATAAAAATCTCATATCTTTTTCACTCATTTTTTTCAGTCATAATTTATAGATAAAACAAAATATTCCCTCAGGCTACAGTTTGTCAAGGTTTGGGGGGATTTTTTTCTTCTTTTTGCTCGAATGAGTTTCTAGGCTGTCTGGAAATATGTATGGGGTAAACTTTCTTTTTCTGGGGGAAAAGAAAGGGTTGCTCCCTCTTTTCTAATTATTAAGACAACTGAACTTTGAAACTTGACATTTTGCTGCTTCTCATTGGAATACACCCATGAACTACTTTGAAGTTTGTTTTGAACCTCTGAAAGTTATTTACAGGACACGGGGAAAACCATAAATTAGGTTGACAGCTTTTGCATCCAGAAAGCTGATCTGGTTTGTTCTCTTTCTTCAAAAGGCAGCAACTGAAAATCCCCTTTGCAGCTCAGGAGTGTGACCTTCAGCCAGGCCAGGGAGAGGTTTCCCAAGGAGCTGAGGGGGCACCTGTTGGCCTCTGGCTTGGTGGAGCCAGGAAACACTCTTGCCTCACTACTCCCACTTCTCAACTCCCCCTGCCCACACTTTTCTTCTGAGTAAATAACCACAACTTGCTAAAAACCTGAGCTTCCAAAACTAGCAGTTCCTGGGTGAGCTTTAGACTCTTAAAGCTTAAGGCAGTATTAAAGGGGTGCAATTAAAATCAAAAAGTTATATTTAATCGAATAATTAGATTATATGACTGATATGAAACATCCCCATGTATTATTATCTTTTTACAAACAGTGATTTAATTATTTTGATTATTTTTATTTCAACTCCAGGAGAGAAAGCTCTATTTTTACGAATTTGTCAAAGTTGCAGGAAATTTAAATAAAATTGTGTAAATTTCAGGGTTTATTTAAGCAATTTGAACACTGAATTCAATTAATTTACTTTGTATCTACGTTTCATTGATAATAAAACAGATATCTGGAATTTTTTGTTTTGAAATAAATTAAGATCAGATTTTGACTAGAACCATATTTCAGCTCAAAATTAGCATTTCAGCATTGAATATTAACATTAGAAATCCACACATGACTAAAACAAAGGGGCACAAACACTTTTGAATTTTCCTGCAGCCATCATTCAATGTAAGAAAGTAGATTGAAGCATGCAATTGACAGTTTTTTCCCCCCCAAAGAACAAAAAGAAACGCATTTTGTCATTTCTTTGGTAATGCAGCTTTGACTATATTTTTTACATTATTAACTTAAGGCAAATAAGACAGGTATTAGCCTTGCCTCTAGCTGTTGCCTGTGAGAATGTTTCAGTGTTTACATACAGGCTGGGGCTTTATCACAGGTCTGATGCAAGAAAGCTGAATTTTTTCTCTGGCCTCTGTGACCCCATTACGGTACTTTGTTAGTGTGCATTCTGTGAGCTCAGCCCCACTCCTACAGCATGACTATACGTTCAAACAATGGACTCAAAACAGGCTTGCAAAAAACAGCCTCAAACCAGCCTTGCAGGCTTGGGTTTACCTAAATAAATCACTTTTTTCATGTTTTCCTGCTTGATTTTCTAGCTTTGGTTTGAGTAGTATTTTAAGAGCATTTAAAAGCTCAGATAAACTGTTTACTGTTGCAAAACTTTAAAGAAACCAAAAACATTTCTAGAAGAAAAACTTGAATCTGAAATTTGTAGAAACAACTACTTAGTCTAAGATATGTTTGTGTGCCTCCAGTTGTATCAAGGACCGCTCAATTGAGATGTAAATTGAGCTTTAAAACAGGAATTAATTAGCATGAAACCAATGCTATATGTATGCACTTTAATTTTATCAGACTAAGGCTTCTATTTATTTTCACAGCTTTTGCCTTATGGGGTTGCAGGGCATTTTTGTTTTACAGGTCTCTCTTCCACTACTTAAATACTTTTCTTGGTACAACTTTTAGTTACTTCACCTTACTCTGGGAAATAACTAGACTCTACATAAAGTGTTTTAGAAATAATACAGCCAAGCTTCATTGACCATTTAGCTGTAGAAAACCATAACTTGGGGGGAAAAATATGGAGATTTCCTTCCATGAAAAGATTGAGCCAGCCATTTTATTATAGTGACAATACCTACCCAAACAGATCTCTTACAATCAAAGTTCCCCAGCATTTAATACCAAAACCATGTACAATATAGTAAGGTAATCCATCACAAAGGAAATAATTCTATGGTGTAGCTTTCATGAGAAACACAAAAGGCTGAAACTAATTTATTTTAGACCAGATAAACAATTACTGAAATGACCTAACGAAATCATTCATATCTAAGCACTAATGTCTGCAGGAGGGGCCAACAATGCCACAAGCTCAGCCTTCAGTTTCACAGGTACTTTTAAATTGCCATATAATCCATAATCCACGGAACCAAGTATTCAGTCTTCTCAAGAAACAGACCGGAAACAAAAACATGACTATAATTAACATTAGGATGGTTTCTGATCTTGAGAAAAATAATACATAGCAAACGACAGAACAGATATTGTAGTGGGAAAACACACTTTAAATACAGACATTCATGACCACATTCTTCAAAGGATATACATATTAATGGCCAATTTAAACAGCTCTTTTCATGAATGTTACATTGAAATTGGAATGCTTATTCCTGACAAAATTTGTAAAAGACCAAACGATTGCCTGAACTGGATCCAGCAACAGAACAAAGGTATTTTAAGTTATTAAAACAAATTAAAACAAAACAAAAAAAAGTAAAGTATGAAACTTCAGCAGCTATCATATTAAATTTTTGCCTAAATACAACAAAATAACTAATTTGTATCAAAAGTAAGATATTTTAAAATATTAAAAGCAAATTGTTGCAGAGTGTCTTCAAAGGCCAACACTACACTAGTGTTTTTTAGAGAAAGGGAGGGGATATATCCTTATTAAAAAATAATGGCCACTTGGAAGGAAATCTGGCCATCAAAATCTAACCAACACCAGGTATTAAAAAGCAAATTTAACATTCCTTCTCTATAATTTTGAGATATGGAAGGTCCTGGGGCTGAATTCACAACAGATCTACAAAAATGTTAGCTGAAAACACCGTTATCATACCAGTAAGGCAAGACAGATTCTGGAGAGGAGGGTCTCATTGTTCTCGCCAAAGGGATTTCATGCTTGGGTTGCTGCCCCATTTTACTCCCTTACTTGATATTTTTTTCCTCTTGGCAAAAGATCTCCTTGATGAAAGGAGGAGCTAACAAGAAATATATTCTGATTTCTCTAAATTGTAAGAAAACAAAACCAGAACAAAACCCCATCTGAAACAAGTTAAAACGCACTTCACTCGTGAGAAACACTTTTACTTCTTAAATAGCGTCTTCATTTTCAGTTCTTCACTCCTTGTAAAAGCCACACAAAATATTCTTTACCTAGAGGAAGCCATATTGGCAATTATTCCTGTCATTTGATCAAATAAAGTTCTGATTTTGTCTGGCTGTAATATATATGATATATTTCTATTTTTTCTACGTGCTTCTTCCAACACAATTGCAAAGATCTCAGATTTCAGATATCGACCTGAAATATGGTTAAGCTCTCCTTTGAAAATCCCATTTTAAATCCAGCTGTGCCAAGTGAAGTGAACACTGATGAAAAGTTCATGTATTATATATAATACATATAAAGACTTAATTATTTTCATGTAATCCAAATGTAGGTGATCAGATTTTTATTTTACAAGATCTGTTTGCAAAGATCTGTTTGAAAGATGAAAACAAGATACATCGAGCATTCAGTACTTGAATAAAAAGATCCCTGGACGAAATGGGAAAAAAAATTACTTACTTTCAAATCAGCATGTAGAGATTCGTTCTAAGCCACAGTCACCACCTTTCACATACCGGACTACTTATTTAGAAATTGTTTGTATTATTTTACTGCAGTAACACTGTGATCACATTGCATTACAAAATCAAGAACTCCTGCAACTTTCCGGTCAGCAAAAGAGCACAGACAGCTAACCTCTTTGTAATTCTTTTTTATTGGAAAGAAACTGGAACAGAGCTGGCTACATTGTTTTATCTCAAGCTCTAAAACTTCCGATGCATCGTGCGGTTTATTTGTTTCATTCCATGCCGGCACAGCCGCGCTCTCCGTCGCCGATTCATCGAGTTTTGTAGCTTTTTACGATCAAAATTTCCAAGCCGGAGCGGAGCGGGACGGACCCCGGTGCTCCCGCAGGCGCTGCGCCGAGCCCCGGCCCGCCCCGGCGGCCGCCCCGCTGTGGGGGAGCCGAGCCGAGCCGAGCCGCTCGCAGCCCCGGCAGCGGAACCGGCCGCCGGCACCGAGCCGTGGCCGCCTCCAGGAGCCGCCCGGGCGGGCTGGCGGTGCGCGCCTGGGGAAGCTCCCCGGGAGCGGAGCAGCACGCCCGGGAGCGCGGATCGCTGCGGGGACGAGGGGCCGCTCCCGCCCCGGGCCGGGCACTCCGCGCCGTTCCCGGAGTGAGCATCCCGCGGCTCCCGGAGCGAATATCCCGCAGCGCCGGCCGCGCTCCCCGTGCCCGTGCGAAGCCGCGCGCCGCCGCTCCTTTGTTCGCCGGCCCTCCCGGCGCGGCGGCGGCGGCGGGGCGGCCCTCGGAACCGGCACCTCTGCGGCGTGGCACCCACTTACCGCCTTACAAAGCCGCGGCCGCCGCCGGGAGGGAAGGAGGGCGGGAGCGGGCTGGCTCTCCCGTCCCCTCCCGGCCCTGCCCTGCCCCGGCCGGTGGCGCCGCGCCCCCCGCCCGTCTCGTCTGCTCCGCTCCGCGCTCCCCTCCCCGCCCCCGCCACCCCCGCCGCCGCTGCTTTCGCGCCACGCGCCCCGGGGGCCGGAGCGGGAGCCAATGGGCGGCCGCGCCGCGGCGACGGGCGGCGCTGGTAGGCGCAGGGCACAGCCAATGGGAGGCGGCGCCGCCGCGCCGCTTTACTACGAGCGGCTATGGCCGCCCGCGGGGGCTGCGCGCCCCGGGGATGGCGGCGAGGCGAGGGCGGGCAGGGGGCCGGACGGGCGGGCGGACAGACGGACGGATGGATGCATGGGTGGAGGAGGCAGGGGGCGCGGCCGGGGCAGGCCGGGTCAGCGCGGTTGTCCGGTCCCGTCCCGTCGGCGCGGGTGTCCGCCCCGCGAGGACCGGCGGCTCCGCGCCCGCGCCGCCGTGGCCGAGGCAGGGGCGCGGCGTCCCCGCCGTCGTGGCGGCGGCCGCCCGGAGCCCGCGGGAATCCCTGCCGCCGCCGCGCCCCGCGCCGCCCGCCCGGCCCCGCTGCCCATCGCGCCCCGGCCCACGCGGGAGCGTTCCGCGGGCGGCCGCAGTCCAGAAAATCCCCACGAAACCAAAACCCAGCCCAGCCCAAAAAAAGAAATTTGATGGGAAATATTTGGGCTGCGGGCGGTCCGACGTGCTACCCACCCACCGTGCGCCGAGCCCCGCGGAGCGGGGGGGCTCGGGCCTCGGGAGGGGCAGAGGGAGCGCCCTGCCCGCCCCCGGCCGTGCGGGAGGGGGGACGGACACGGCGGAGGCCCGCGGATTCTCACCCGGAGGTGGGGAGAAGCACATGGTTGAGTTTTAATTCTAAACGGCAGAATGTCGTAAAAGCCCTTGCTAATTAAAGATTGGCTGTGCTTCCTTGTGTGCAATATTTATGTAAGTATTTCAACTTCTTCTTGGCTTCTGTGGTCAATAAACACAAACAAATGAAATGCAGAAAAAAAATTTTTTTTTTTAATAATGCCTTTTCTTACACAAGTAAATGATAAAATACATTAAGATGCGGGAATGCTCTGTTGTGTGCGCACGCATTTGATTTGTGACTGCCAAAATAAAATACATCTCAAATTTTAAAGCTATGTTCTCAATAACGTTAACATTTGGGGGTGCCCAACTGGTCTGAACTATATTCATCTGTGCAGGGAAGTGGAGATTTGTCAGGCAACATGAACCAATTTTTGTTGTTGAATTGCCTTTTTTGGCATTCAAGATTTGGAATTACTCTTGAAACCGCTAACCAGCCCACACTTCTTAACAAACAAAGCTATACATTATTTAGATTTACAGAAAATATTTCAGCTTATTAGCAAGAGGTTTTCAGAATATAAAAAAAAAAAAAAAAGAGGGGGGATTGCTAATAAGTAAGGGGATTTTTTTCCCCCAACCATCTGATTACAAAGCGGTTTATGGTGTTGTTGGACAACTGATGCATAGTGTTATCATGAACATTCAATCTTCATTTCTTAAAGAAATCTCCTAACTAAACAGATTTTCAGATCAGAATATTAGAAGAAATATATGCACCCTGTTTAGCAATTTAAGAGGAAATATCAGATAATGCTATACACCAACCATGTAGAAATGAGCACATGCAGCCTGCCTTATAGATGCAGTACAAATCAAATTTATAAAGAATGCAATTAATCTGCAGGAACAGTGACTAATTCCTTTCACAAGTTTAACTAAGAATTCAGCTGTTTGGAGGGGGCTGTTTTTAACTTAGATAAGCAATTATTTATTTTAAGCAGACTATAGAGAGTGGGGTTATGAAATGCAAATTCATTTAGGAAAGAATTCTACATGCAACATTAAAAAGTCATAAACAGGTTAAATCCCTAGAAAAAAAAAATCTTTCTATCCCCAAGATAATTATTTGCTAATTTCCTACAAAATGGAAGTTGTGATTAAATTCTGATTAGTGAAACACAAAACACTCGATTTCCTCAATCACAACCTGACAATTAAAAGTTCATTAAAATAACCCTGAGATTAAACAATGGGTCGAAATTACAAATATTAGGGGTTTGGTCAACCAACCGCTTGGATGCGCGCAACAAAAGGGCCGTGTTTCCAACTTACTGCAGCATTCCCCCAGCCCCTGACGATTTCACAATGGTCTGGGGCTCCAGCCTCATGGTGAGCCATGGCTCCTTGCATCATCATACCACCACAAGAGAAACCTTCAGCGGCTGACTCACCCCCGAGCGCTGGGTACCACCGCCACCATCGCCGAGCTGCGGCGGCCGCAGCGTGCGTAACAAAAGCCTGACCCCTGCGCGGCTTCCAAGGAGATTTAAACCACCCCTCTTTAATTGTGTACTTATTAGAAGTTAGGCACAAAGCTAGGGAGCGTTCCTCTTTACCAGAGATTTCCAGACATGCTACAGGACATGTGGAAATCCAGTCACTGCTCACTAATAAAAGTATTTAACCATTTTCCATGGATATACCTATTAAAACGTACCACAAGAAGCCTACCACGGAATAAATGAAACCTTCGGCTAAAGTGCGTTGAATTATTAAACAAAACCTACTAGATCGCTATATTAAACACAGTGCTGGCTTTCATTTCCGTATCCTTTCTTCATCTTCAGGCAACGTTTTGTTTGCACTGGAAAGGCTCCACACCCCCAAACCCCTCCCCCACAAGCCCACCATTGTATCTGTACGAATGTGGAGAATTATGAATGGTTCCTTAGACCGGGCAGGGGGAGGGGGGGAGGAAAAGAGGGGGGGTCGCCAAATCCCTTTGTGTGCCGTTACCAGCCGAGGGCAACGGTGCCTTCGCGTTTCCCCCCACGCCGTCCACCATTGCCCAGATGGGAAGGGAGAGCGGCCCCCCCGCCCCTCCCCGGGCCGGGCAGCTCGCTCGCCCCAGGACTCTCTTCTTCATCATCCCCCAACTCTCCTCCACCCCTTTGTCTTTTTTTTTTTTTTTTCCCTCTCCCCCTCTTTCTCCTTTCCGTAAGGCTCAGCAGCGCAAGGGGCACCGCGAGTAATGCGGGATCATTACCATATGGGGCTCCTCCGGGGCTGGAGGGACCCCCGCCCCCGCCCGCAGCCCCCCAGCACGCAGCCGCGCTGCGCGGGAGTGAATCCCGCTCTCTCGCCGGCCGCCTCCCCCCACCACCGCACCCCCTCTTTTTCCTCTCCCTTTCCCTCCTCCCCCCAGCCCATACTGCCGGGGAGCGGGATCGCCCAGGCACGACCCCGATGAATAATCCCCACCGCCTGGCACGGCGGGGGAGGAGCGGGCCGGGGGGGCGGGCATTGCGGTGCCTTTTCCCCTCCCTCGCCGGGATCACACCCCGCTCACACGGGGGGAGGTGCGGCCGCCCAGCCGTTTTTGGGCGGAGGGGGCGCGCAGAGCTCACTCCCCCGCGGAAGGGCAGAGGCGGCGCAGACCGGAGCCCACCCAACTCCGGTTTCCATTTCCCCCGCCCTCCGGCCCTCTCTAAACTTGTCCTGTCCTGTCCAGCCTCCCCCCACCCCTCTCCCCGTCCTTCACCCCAGCCATCCTCCTCCTCCTCCTCCGTGAGTGTGTGTGCGCCCCATCCACTCGCTAATTGAAGAGCTGGGATTCCTCACGTGAGAAGTTGATTTGTAGTTTGAACACGTGGCTCATTCAAAAAGCCGGAATATTCAAGTAATTTTTTTTCTCTCTCTCCGTCCTTCCCTCCCCCCTCCCCTTCTCTCTCTCTCTTTTTTTTTTTTTTTTTTTTTTTTTTTTAATACGGAGAGGCGGCGCCTGCATGCACGTAGTGTGACATTTTCATAGTCCGCCTGCTGCTGCCAAAGGGGCTTGGGGGCAAGACAAAAAAAGTAGTTTTTTTTTTCCCCTCCCCTCCTCCTTTTCCTCTTCTCAGCCCGCCATCCGCGGCCCCGGCGCTGGGTGTTTCCCCCGTGCCCCCCATGCGCCCGGGTAGTACGGCAGGCACTTAGGGCTCCCGTTTGGCCACGCTTTTTTTTTTTTTTCTTTTTTTTTCCTTTTTTTTTTTTTTTTTTTTTTTTTTTTTTTTTTTACCCCTCGAGAGAGAGAGGGAGGGACACAAGCTGCAGATCTGATTTTTTTTTTTCCCCTCTCCCTGTCTCTCTCTCTCGCTCTCTCCTTCCTCCATCGCATTTTGTTTTATTTTCCCCTTCCTCCCCACCTCCTCTCGCAAGACGAGGGTTGCAGCCCGCGGTGCGCGCCTCCCCGAGCCGCCAGGAAGATGAACAAGCTCTACATCGGCAACCTCGGCGAGAACGTCAGCCCTCTCGACCTGGAAAGTCTCTTTAAGGACTCCAAGATACCCTTCTCGGGCCAGTTCCTGGTGAAGACGGGGTACGCCTTCGTGGACTGCCCCGACGAGAGCTGGGCCATGAAGGCCATCGAGGCACTTTCAGGTGAGCGGCCCCTTCCACCGCCCCCGCCCTCTCCCCGCAGCCCCGACGGCTCCCGCCTCTCGAGCTCTTCCGCGGCCGCGGAGCGGCTGCAGCGGCGGCCTGGGCCGCACCGCTGCTCCGGGGGTGCTGAGGGGGGCCGGGGGGGGTTCCCGTTCCCTCCGCCTTCAGGTGAGGTGGGAACTGTTTTTCCCGAGCGCGGCAGGAGCCGCCCGGCCTTCCCGTGGAGCCTTTGCGCGGGGCTTACGCGGCGGCGGCCCCCCGGGAGTGGCCGGGGAGGGGCGGGAGCCTGGGCCCAGGGACCCGCGGCGCGGCGGTTCCCATGTTTTTCCAAGCCCCACGGCCAGCCCTGCCCGCCCGGGGGCCCTCGCTGCATTGGGGGGGGGGGCGGTGAGTGCAGTGAGGCGGAGGCGGGCTGCGGGCGCGGAGCCCTGCGCGGGGCAGAGCCGCACACACCCCCCGGGCACAGCTGGACTCCCCCGCAGCCCCGCGCTGGGGCCGCCTCCCCCCGGAGCGGGCTGAGGCTCCTTTCGCCTCGGCTTAGGCCGCGGGGCTGGGGGCGAGCCGCCGAATTGCTCCAAACTTGGGAGGGGGCAGCCCCGCCGCCCCCCCGCCCCGCGCTGCTCTGCTATTTATTTCGGTTTCTCTTCGCTGCTCTCACGCACCCATCACCGCCTCCAGCAGCGCCGGTTCCCGGCCCGACATCCTGTTTTTGTGTGCTTAAAAAAAAAAAAAAAATTATTTTCGCGTGAAGCGGCTTTGCGGAGGTCTGCCGAGAGAGGCTGCCTCGCAGGAGATGGGCTCAGGTCTGCTGGGAGAGGCTGCTTCGGCGGCGACGGGCTCGGGCTGCGCTCCGCGCCTCCCTCCCCGCCCGCTTCCGCGCAGAAAATCGCCCGAAGTTGGCGGGGCTGGGGGTGGCGGAGCCCCCGCTCCCCTCCCCAGACGGGGCCGAGCCCGGCTCCCGCACACGATGCTTCGCTTCGCGGGCTGCTCGCAGCGGCAGCGCGGGGCGGGGAAGGGGCCCCGGCGAGGGCAGCGCGGCTCCCCCTCGGCAGCGGCCCCGGGCGCCGGCAGTGCCGCCTTGCCGCGCTCCGCCGCCGCTGCCCGGGCTGCCGATGAATGGGCTAACGTGTTGCGCTCCCGTTTCCTGCTTCGCACCCCTGCGAGCCCGCTCCTGGAGACGGCGACGCACGGCCGCGCTCGAATATTTTCCCCTTTCTGTTTATCTCGGCAGGTAAAGTGGAGCTGCATGGGAAACTCATAGAAGTTGAACATTCGGTCCCGAAAAGACAAAGGTAATTTATTTTTATCCACACCCCCCAGCCCCCCCCCCCCCTCCCCGCACCGCCCCTTGCCCTTAGTTATCCAGTGAGAAGCAATTTGAAAAATGCTTAGGTTTGTGTTTCTCTTCCCTGTAGATAAATGGACCGCTTTCTTAAACCCACAGGCGTGCACTCAGTGCAGTCCGAGAGGTTTTCTAGAATCACCCCATGTATTTATAATGTAGTGTCTTGGCCAGGCAGCAGTGTTACTATTTAATTTGGTTTTTTTTTAAATCACCTTTCTATGGGAGAAGCAAATTATTGTGGTCTGATGGCAAATGATCGTGTAGATTTTAAAAATTTAAAGTTCCGTGAGAGGAGTTAAAATCTGTGTGCTAGCAGGAAATGAAATGTGGTGTTGTGCACTGTATAACGGGCAAGCACGTGAGCTCTGCTTCAGCAACAAAAAGCACCTTGTAAATATACTGGTGGTTATATTTTTTTGGTCCTGCCATGTTGGAATCTGCAGCATTTTACAGGCACATAGTAGATGTCTCATCTGTATTTGAGAGGATTTTATCATCTCTATTTTGAGCTAGTCTATAGAAGCAGCAGGAGAAGGACTCCTTCCCAGTAAGGACAGGATTTATGCATCCTTAATTTCTAAACATACGTTTAATTTTTGCAAGGCAGTAATTTTGTTGGGCCTCATGTAAAGAAGCAATATTTGGAATAAAGCAGTAGCATTTTTATGCTGCCTATAGCAATTCAGCCTGCTTCTTTCACAAATATTTATATGATAGAAAACCTGGCATGCACTAGAGAGTAAAAAAAAAAAATAGATCAAACTTTCCACGTGCTTGTTCCTGCACTCCATTATTCAATCTGGGAAGTATGTCTGTCTGTGAAACTTTATTACAAGGGACTTCTACTATTTCAGGATTATTTTTAAAATTGCAGTCTTTTTAAGGTAGTTGATTGGAGAAGATGGTTTATCTGTCTCGATAGGCACTGTATCATGGTATTTTGAGAATAAAAAGTTTGATCATCTGTTTAGTATAGAAGAAAGCTTCACTTTGAGAAAGTATGGAGGTTTTTTGCTCTAGTTAAGGGAAGGGGGAACCCCTCTCTGGACAAATTCATTGCATGTGACTCTTTATGGTTGTATTTATTTGATACTTTTCACTGAAAATTATTATGGTGTATGTGCTTTTTCTCCTTTAATGTGCAATGCATATAGCATTGAATTACAGTAGCCTGCATTTAATAGATTTTGGATAGAAAAATACTGTTGTAGAAGGAATATACTTTCAGATTGAAGAAGAAAATTCCATGGGACATCTAAAAATTGATGATTTCCTATTAGTCTAATAAATTTACTGTTATGCTTGTTAAGCTTGCACAAAGAGCATTCTATTTATGCTTTTGAAAATAAATTCATTACACTCATATAATGGTAAATATAAAATCACTGGTGCTTCCCCAACTTTTTTTTTTGTTTTTAAATCATTGTTTAATGTGTTTAAAAGTATTTTTCAGTTCTTTCAGCTGCCAGCCGAAATGGTGTAAAAGTCCATTCTTTGTATTGGGTACCGTGTCCTATTTGTGAATTAGCAAGTATCAGAAACATTTATCGGTCTGTAACTTGTTGAAAAGAATTCTGCACTGAGCTTCAAGCACTTTTCTAGGCATGTGTTGCCTGCATATAGGGATATTGAAAAAATTGCGGAGGTAATTGTACCAGCATACCCACGTTGCTTCACCCAAAGCCCTTATTTGTTAAAACACTGTTTCACCGTGTAACATCTTGTTGGACTGCATTAGATATAGTTCAGATTTATACTACTGTTTAACAGAAAATGAAATTGTATTTCTCATGACTGTACTTCCTTCCCCTTTGTTTCTGCTCCCCCTTTCCCCAAATCTAATATAGGGAGCCGCTTAAAATTCATTCAGTGGCCTCCATATGCAATAGTGACTCTCTTGTTCCTTTTCTAAATGTCTAATTTTTTTTTTGGGGGGGGGGAAGGAGGGTGTCAAAAAGTTGGACTTTTTTTCCCTTGTTTTTCTAAACATTGCTTACTGGGCGCATATTTGGAGTTGTTAGTTACATGTAAAAGTGCAGTTTCCAAATGTTGAGTATTGTTGGTGAAAGTGGTTAAGGTGGTTTCAAAGTAGCTTATTTGAAGTCCTTGTATCTTTTTGCAGCAGGGAAAGGTGCGGGAGCAGCTGGGGTGTGGTGGGGGTGCCGCTGGCCAGGCCCACCCAGTGTGTTTGCACGCTGGAAGGCCGGGAAGCGCTTTCCAAAGGGCCCTGTGCTCTCCAGCGGGCTGCAGAGACATGGCTGGAGAAGTGACGCCATTTAAAAAAAAAAACCAAACGTGCATGTGTCAAGTCTGTCTTTCAGCACGAGAGTACAGTTATTAGTTTGGTCAAATGACTGCTTCGTAAGAGCCAAAGTTGTTTTGTAGTGCAACAAAATTATTCAATACATTGTATTGACCTCTGCTCCTTTGAGGCAGCCTCATGGAGACTCCTAGCTCCCCTCCTCACAGCCTCCTTAAACACGATTTTTATGGAGGTTTCTGTTGGTTTTTTTTTAAATTTTTTTTTTTTTTTTTACCAGGGTATGTAAATTATCACTCACAAAAGTAGTTTGTGGGTATCTTTCTCCAGAGGCAGCTGAGGTGCACAGGAGGAAAGGGTAAGGGTTTGGTAATCCATATCCTTGTCACATAAAGGAAGGTCAAGAGGTGGTGTCAGCTAGGGCTGCCATAAAGTTGAGCTGAATCTGGAAGACATGGAGTGTGCCTGGCTTGCTATTCAGGGCGAAATTCTTGGGCCCAGTAGTCACTGCATTCCAGCCTTTGCTGGATCTTCTGATTTGAAGTGGGCACACCCAGGTTTGCAAAATTGCCTTCCTACCTGCTGTGGAAGGAAGCAAGGAGAGAGCCTGTGTGTGGCTTTCCTCCCCCCACCACTTTCCTGGAACTATTTAAAAAACAGACCAGGAGATACGCTGTGGTTGAAAAAAAGAGCCCTGGTCAAGGTTTCCTTGGTGGAAGGGTGGGGAATTACTTTGGGGGAGGTGCAAAGCATTTAATAAGCTCAGGAGTAGATTCCTGACTTACTATTGAAATCTCGAGGGAATGCCAAAGGAATGCAGCATTTCTGCATTCAGACCCCTCGGTGTGGAAGAAGGCTATTGCAATATTTAAGGGTTTAGGTCACTGGATGCAGGAGTTAGAGGAGGCATTGTAATGGTTTTGACTGCGAGGGAAGGCAGGGCACCGTTAGTCACATCCACGCTCAGCTGAGCTTTCTCCCGAGGAAGCGGCGGGAGGGTGGTGGCTGCCCATGGCCTACGTGGAACTTGTGGAGCGAGGCTTTGGGCACGGCCTCGGCGCGGCCCAGGAGCAGCTGGCATCTCACAAGGCGATGTAGGCTGCAATCTGATTATTCAAATGGCCCTGATGTCACTTGTGCGTAATGAGGGGGGAGGGCAGCGCCGGCTCTGGGCACCTGGGGGTGTGCTTGGCGCAGCCTCCCGGCCTGCCTTCCGTGCCCAGGTGGGCTTCCCACCCACACCTGACTGCTCTGCCTGCTCCTGGGGCCCTCAGGTACCTCAAAGGCTCACAAACACCTCACTTGCGCTAATCATGATGTGCTTTTCCAGTTGGAAGGTGGATTTTTTTTTTGTCCCCACCTCGAGGGCTCTTTGTTGAGAAAATAAATTCCCTGTGTCTCTTCTGGGGGATTTGTTTGGGAAGGGAGCAGGAGAAGTGGGTAACAGAGCTGCACCCTACAGGTTATGCTGCTCTTTGGGGAGAGCAATGGCCTGCCAGCTGGGCTCCACCTCTGATGCTGAGGTGTCCAAAGGCTGATTTGAGGAAAACAAGCCCCAAGTCCTCCTTGCAACCACCTGTGTTCCAGGAGTGACCATTAGATGGGAACTGGGTTGTGTTGCTGATTTTCAGTATAATGAGGGTTTGTGTCTCATGTGCACAAGAAGGTGGGAAATGGTTTTGTGAAGCTAAAGTATTCATGGAGTCTGCAATGGTCATAGTAATTAAAAAAATAAATTAGTGGCATTGATTTTTAGTTTTCCTTCTGTAAATATCAAGAAGGTAGAGATATGCTCAAAGAAGACATGTTAGAAAATACACCTTTGCTGTATCTGCTCTCTTTTCTGTGTGCAAACTTACTGGTTTTGAGAGTGCAGGGCCAAAACTTCACATAGTGACTTAAAGTTTCTGTCTTTGCAGATGTGAACAGATTTTTTTTTTGTTTTAATCTTTGAAATTTTACAACTAGAGTGGAAACACCAGTTGTGACTATTCCTATACAGTTGTTATAAAAAAACTAGATAATCTTCACCAACCGTGTTAACTGTTACATTGTGGGAAATTTAATTTTTATAGTTCCTCATGCTGCTTGATCATTAATTAAGAAAAAATCCCGTCTTGCTGCAGTTTTTAAAAATCAGCTGGAACACCTGAAACACAGCTGTAAATGTGTGTCCTGAAAGGTTGGTCCTGTTCTCGTTTTGCTAACTTCCCTTTACAGAAGGTAGCCTGAGAAATATACTTGTAGTGGACTTTAAATTGTGCATAGATATGGTAAATTTTAAAGGAGTGGAATAAAAAATAACATTTTGGAACTGTAATTCAAGGGTAGTAAAAATATGATCAGGAAATGTTTAAGATTTTTTATTATTATTTCTCCCCTTTTTTCCCTTCAAGCATGGGGTAATAACATTTTCCACATTTTTGAGACCTTGAAGGTGGCATTTTTATAAAATGGGGCTGTGTTCATTTCAGTCACTCTTTTAAGTGCAGAGCATAGGACTCTACAGTGCTGGAGTCCTTTCATGGCTTCTGGCTAGCTACTGGTGGACTTCAAATGCTTAGTTTTGACCTGAAAATTTTTAAATGGCCTGAGATTTACCTACCTAACAGAAAATATGCCCATAATGCCTGTGAGAGAGGGACCCAGACAGAATTAAAATACACCTAATACTTAGCCATGGACAGTGCTAGTCCTTCAGGGAACCTCACAAAAAAAAAGATTCTTCACTCCTTAAACCTGTTCCTCTCCTTAGGGTCATTTTATCTTTTAGTGTTTTATTGTCCTGTGATTTTGGTAAAAAATACATAGTGGTATGGAGCACTCTTTTTTCTGGTGAGTTCATGAGCCCAGTGAGATAGGCACAAGACAACATTGATGTAGAACCTTTTTTTTGTCATTAAGGAGTAAAATTTATTATTGGAATTTGGTTATTCAGAATCAGTAAATGGATACAGAACACCTGCAAAAAATGGAATGCTCTAAAATCTAAGTATGGGTGAAAACTTCTTGTTTTGTGTATAGAGGGGGATGGATTAGAAAGTTTGAATAGGTTTGATCCATTTAGCAATATCAAGGTGCTTTACATGGTTCTAGAGTGTTTCAAGACCATTTTATTTTAATGCACTTTTATTTTCATATGCAAAATGTCTATCTCCACATGAGTCCATTCTTCATCTCTAATGATGGAGAATATAGAACTATGTAAAGTCATATGCTAATTACTGTTGAAAGCGAAGATAAAACTATAGCTTTCCCTAATTTTGTCTAGAATCATGATGGAATCAAATACTTGAGCATTATTTTATAGTTTTAGTCTCAGGCTTCCATACTTTTTCCTTTATTTTTTTTTTTCCTGGGCATGTCAAATGTAGGCACTTGAATTCCTTTTCACCCTGCATCTTTGCTGGATGAGTGTTACCTCTGCTGTTCAAATGAGGAAAATATCTTGGATGTGCCATCCAAAAATCTCCCTGTGTGTCTGTGTTGGGGGTGTGCTGGGGAGACCAGATAGCCCAGTGCTTTCTGGTGCTACCCAGGCTCTCTGGGCATGTCTGTCCATCTGGATACTTCAGTGATGGTTGTTCCTTGTCATCAACGGCAATGTGTGATTTGGCTTTGAAAAATTTGTGTGGGAGCAAGAGCTCCCGTGTTTTTGTGGTAAGTATCAAAAAATTGTAATTTTGTACTATCTCCTGGTTTTGCTTCTTTCCAGATCTGCAATATTGGGTTGTGAGTGTGTCTTCAAAGACAGATATATTTAACACAGAAAGAGATCTTGATATATGTAGTGGAATACTTAGCAAATGAAGTGCATATTAATCAATATTAATTGACCCTAGTAAACCTTAAAATACTGTATGCATAAAGGCAGTAAAAGAGTGGTGCCAAAAAAGGTGGTTTTCTAATTTTTTTTTCTGCCAGTGGATTGAAATTTCAAAATGAAAAATTGCAATATTAATTGTTATTTTGCTGACTTGTATCACTGTGACAGCTGGCACAAGAGGAACTTATAGTATAAAATGTCTCCTGTTCAGCACAGCCCCAGCAGCCATGTGCTTCCCCCATAGCCTGCCTCTTCATGGTGCAGGGGAATCAGCATCTGCTCAAACTGTCCTTCTGCAGGCCTGAATGAATGGAAAACTGCCACTCACATGCAAAATGAGGTGCTCTGTGCTTTTAATTAAGTCAAAATTTGGATACGATCACAAATAATGAGTCAAAGGAGAGATCTGAGTCTTCTTGGGTATGGGACTAAGTACAGTAATGAAACTGCCTTGAAACAGAGGATCTTCAGCTGGGAAGGGCTTTACTCCATTTTAAATTTTTTGGTGTCTTGATTATCTTGTGGCTGTAGCCTCTGCATTATTTCTCACCAATCAGTGGTTTCTAAGAGAATGTGCATGTATATGTGTGTCTCTTGTGTGTGTGTGTATATATATAGCCACATATGCATTTTAAAAGATTCTATTACCATAAAATAATTTGCAGTTGAAGAAGGGACCAGCTAAAAATATCTAGAGAATTTATAAAAATAGTAAGGTTGGGAGTTTTTTTGGTTTTCTTTTTTTTTTTTTCCTAGTACCAATACCCTTGAACACAACTGGAGCTGAATGTTCACTTTTGAAAGATTAACTTTCATGCTCAGCTGAACTTTAGGAATGTTATTTTAAAATATGTAGTCTACACCATGTGTCTAATGCATTTTTCCTCTTTGAAAGTAAAAGTGTTTCATTGTTTTGGTAAATTGTTTTCTAATTTTTAAATGTTAAATGTACATGTTCTATGTGTTTTCCCTCAAAAATGGAGCTCACTTTACCTTAATGAAGCATTAAAAATTGTAGAGCAGAAATCAGAATTCCCAATAAAGGGAACTCGAGTGTGTGTGAACAGAAATTTCTGTTGGAAAAAATAATAAGCTTAAGTTATTAGTTGGATTTGCAGTTACTTATTTTCCTGAAATTTCACATTAAAGAGTGGTCAGAGATGGAGTAAAAACCTTGCTGGGCTTGGATTTGGAATTATTCATTAAATATCTAGCATGCATTGATGAAGGTCGGGTTCTAATTTTCCAGGAACAATCCGGGCAGGAGGGCAGGGCTGGGGCAGTCCCTGCCCGGGTGAGCTGTGCTGTGCAGGTGCTCCACACAACTTTCATCCCAGATCCTGCACTCTCTGCCCCTCTCCCCAGCCATCAGGGGCAATCCTGAGCCCCCAGAGTGCAGCAGGGAGACTCCTGGGAAACAGAGGTGACAAAATTGTCTCTAGCTTTGGTAGGGAAAATGCAAGTATCCAGCAAAGGCAAAAGGCACCAGTTGTTTGTTTGGGTTTTCTTAAAAAAACAAACAAAACAGTAGTTTTGAAGCAGTTACAGAACAGATAATCCAGAAATTTAATTTTGGAGATAGAGTGGATTATTTGGTTTATAAGCACTGGGGAAATTCTGTGCTATGGTGCCTTCCTGGTTATCATGGTAGAATAGTTCAATTTTTCCTCCTAAATCTAAAATAAAAATTTCAAAGAAGAGTTTCTTTAGGACAAAACATACTGTATGGGATGCTTGAGGAATTTAGGTAGTTGTTTAATCTATGACAATAGATTATATTTATAATGTAAATATTATCATTTTTTAGTATTAATTCTGATATACCTGCTTTAAATTATTTTCTAGTGAAAGTTTGGTGGCAAACTTATGCAGGTAATGGCTAGGGAAAAAAAATTGTCTATCTTGGACTATTGCAGCTAGCTTAGAAGTAATTTTTCAAATGACATTGCTAACTGTGCACCAGCTTGCACAGGCTCCCCTCACCACTGAGCTTCTAGTTTGTTAGAGTTATGTACTTCTGTGCTGTGGAGAGCACAGGAGTCTTTCCTACCAGGGCAAAAGGATTCCTGAGTGAAGCACATCTTTGTTCATGGCAAACCAGTGCTCTGGTGCACAGAGGGAGCTGTTCACCAGGGCCAGGCCAGAGGGATTGATGCTGAGTCTCTCGATCTCAGTGGGTGCTGGGGCTGATCAGCAGCAGGAGCTCTCACACGGTGAGGTTTGTGTTAACAGGAGCTTGATTACTTAAACGAGTTCTAGGTGGTGGTGGGCAGCAGCCTAGCTTGGTGCTCTGCTAACCAAAAGTGTTAAAAACTGCCATTGCTGGTCAGGAGGCACTGCTGCTGACCTGAGAGATGTGCTGCAGTATCTCAGTACTTGTTTGTTACCCAGCTGCATGAATTTTCTACATGCACAGAAATTTTAACATAGGATGAGAAATAATTGAGAAATGGACAGCTCTTACTGTTGTTTTTTTTTTTAAATACTGTGTAGTCATAACTAAATTTCTTTTCAGAGTTTAATTCTGGAACTCAGTAGGAGTGGTGTAAAATTTTTCTTGTCCTGCTAATACTAGTTCATTTGAAGATCCATCAGAATGCTTATTCTGCTAAAATACTTAAAAAAAAAAAAATCCACCCACTAAAGCAACCAAACACACCACATTGTTGTAATTGTCAGAAAGTAGGGAATATTTTTTAAATACTAAGACATTTTTTTCCTCATTGATGGTTTGAGTCTTAATAGCAAATGGTGAGTTCCTGTTCTATTTGATGCCTTGCTCAGGGTTGCTGCTTATTGTGTTTATTTAGAATGTATTATACACCTCTATTCAGAAATTTTCTTTTTTTTCCCTGTCATGCTCTTGAGAGAAGATTTTTATAAATCGTGATTTCTACCCATTCTTTTGCACTGGCTAGTCTTAAACAAGAAGTGATTGTTGACATGTAAATATGTCCCAAATTCTGCATTTAACATAGTATGATAAGCTTTAGATAAAAGTGGTGTACACGCCCTTTGTGCAACTGGGTTTTGTTACAGTTATTCAGTTGAACTCAAAGCATGAGCAGAATTGTGTTTAACCTATTTATAGTTGAAGCTACCAATTTTTTCTTGGAAGTAGTCTTGGGAAAACAGTTTGAAGACTTGTCATTAACTGAAGTCTTGAAATTATAAGGCTTGCTCTACCTTTGTGCTTGACTAGCTTCGCTAAAATCACAGAATTTCATTCAGTGGCCGCGGTTGGGTTTTGCCTGCCTCTGTGGCAAATAATGAGCTTATGCATATTGCTTTTCTTGCTGGCCCTTGGGCTCACTCACGTCACCTGATCCACAGAGTTCACCCAGAATGACTGTTGCTGGTTTTGCACACGCTAAGCTCAGCATCTTAACGTGAAACTGAGACTTCTGCTCGGATCCAGCGCCGCACGCGTGGCTATTTCAGCCTCCCGCTGTACAGCAGGGCTGTGTTCTGTGTTTTGTGCTGGAACACTTCAAAAAATGGTTTTTCAAATCAAAGTTGAAGTTGAGATTAACTTTTTAAGCTAGATTTCCACTGCTGGTGGAAATCACATGTGATTTTTGTATTCCAGAAAGCCTCTCTTTGACATAGTTCTCCCTTGTGTCACCAGATGTATCATTTTGGGTGGTACCTTTGGGGAAAAAAGGGCCGTAAAAGGAAAAAAAAGTGCAAAGCATGGAAAAGTCTGTCCAAAACTTAACCATGTTTTACCATGATGAAAGCCTACAAATTCCAAATGGCATTAGAGCAGTGATAGTTTTCTGGAGGTGGCTGTGGTGTGTCACTTATCTGAGACCGGGGTGAGATAAGGAGAGGATGATCTGGTTTGGGGGGGCTGAGGAGGTGCCCTGATCTCTTTTCCCTCTCACATCCATCCCTGTGAACTTCCCTTGCTCTCTGTGTGTAATGTGGATGTGGTTGTGAAGCATTAAAGCATGTCTTTGAGGTTTGGGGGAGGCAGTGATTGCTTTTTTTGGGGGTTTTTGGTATTCGGGTTCTGGTTGTTACTGCTAGTTTTGTCTCATTATGCATAGTCCAGCTCTAGGCACCATTATTTGAAATAAGCTGATTTTTTTGGGGGGATGATGGTGAGGAGTAAAGATGATGCACAAGCAGTAGTGTTAGCAAAAAGTGGTCAGTAACCCCCAAAGAAGGGTGACTTATATCTGTGGTTAAATACTTTCAACACCACAATCTTCCTTAAGCTTTTTTTATTTTTTTTTTGCTATTTTAACTTTCTCCAGGTCTTTAAAAAAATGTTCTTAAATCCTCAGTTGCTGGGTATATCTATATCCAGGTGGAAAGGCTGAATTTAGAAGCTTTGAGAGACGTATTTAAGCTATTCTAAACTGTGCTCTCAGGTAAAAGCAACTCGATCTGTTTGTGGGGGCAAGTACCACCTAATTTGGGTATCTCTGTTTATGAATCAGTGCCATGTGATTGTAAAAATAAGATAATTACTATCTTGTGTGATAATAAGCTTGAACATCTGTATACAAACTAAAGTCAAACTAATTATCTGCTAAATAATTTATTAAATGTGGTCAAAATTATCATCTTAGTTATGAACTTTGCTCATAATCTTAATTTAAATACCCAGCAAAATGCCATGTCTTTGAAAACTGCAACTTACTAAATGCAAATAATCTTAACGTTAATGATGATTAACTTATAAATTATACTTATTATTTAACTGGTTAGCTGTAGCATGATATAAGCCTTTTCTCTTCTTTAAGAGTAACTAATCAAAAATTACAATTTTGCTTAATTTAATGTGAAGTGAGTTACAACAATGTCAATGTTAAATGCTATGTAAAGAGTGTACTTTCCAGTGCAGAAATGTAAACTCTATTTTTTGTTCTCTGGTCGTGGCAGTGTATTCAAATCTACAATGACTGTCAAAGAGTCAGTGCTGTCTGTGAAATTCATCCTCAAAACCTGATCCTATATCCTGTTTTCTGTGAAAAAGAAATTTTTAAAAAAAGAAATTATTTACAAGGTGATAGTATTATCCTATAATTGCTCTATATAACACTACCTAAAGTCAGGGTCAATTTTTTTTAATAGCATTACTAATGTAGAGGAAATGATTTTATATTAATTGTAAAGGTTGCTAAAGAAAATACACTCACACCTCTTATATACAAACAATTTTTCAGAATAACTTCCCTTTGAAAGAAATTGTAGAATTGAAATGTTGCATAATTTAAAGTCAGTGAACAATTGAATTTTAGTTGTTGACTTTTCCAGTTGAACAGAATGAAATGATACTCTAAGGCTTTAATCAAGCCCTGGTATGAAAGCTCAGGGATTGCTTTCATATATTATACTATGTAAGCCTGTGTGCACTAATCAAAGCTGCTGTGACAAAAGCACAGAAGATTGTTTTGGTAATTCTTAAAAATGAAGTTTAATGCAAGATATAATTAACAGCATTTCTATTAAGTCAATATAAAAATATAAAATATTGCAAAGGACTGTTTACACACAATCTGTGGTGCTTTAACTATGGCAGTACAAATTATTTACTGTGCATGAGGATTTACTAGTATAGATATACTTACCCTGACCAAACATATTGCTCAAAAAAAAAAAAAAAAGAAGAAAAATTTGCATGGTTATTACTGCATAAATTCACTTCTTAAAATATGTCAGCTAGGGAGCTAATTTTTTTTCAGTAACCAGTCTTTAGATCACACCTTAATATATAAAATATTGCTTATGTGTGCGATGTGTGTCTCTATAGTTCTATGTACCAGCTGAAGGATGCCACATTCTATTGTTCAAGGGTGTAAAAAGGGTATAAAATTTTTTGATGGGAGACTGTGCAGGTCTTCTAAATAACGTGTTACATTTTTCTGAAAGTACAGCTATGAAATAATTTCATTTGTTGCTCTTCTCTGCACAAAATTTTTGTGCAAGTGAGTAGCATTGAATTTGTGGAGGAGAATTCTTCAGAGAAAATTACTGAAAAAGTGAAAATAATGTTTGAAAACCATACACCAAATTTGTTTCTCTTTGCAAGTAACAAATAATAGAAGTAACAGAAATATAGAGGAAACAATGGCATTTAGGAAAAAAATTCTGGATCTATTGATATTCAGCATAAGAATAACGAGTCAAACAGCAGAGTGGTCACTTTTGATGACTTTTGGGTTTTGCCAGGACAGGTGAAAGGAAGGGAAGCTGTTTGGTGGTGAGAGTGCAAACCCTAAGGGTTCCAGCACTCCTCTGGTGAAGGTGTTATATCCCATCTGATTTAGGTCACTTAATCAGTTTAAGGCCACGTGGAATTGCCATTAGTAAGGGACAGCATTGAGAGCTCTTCTTGCTGGTGTTGTGTCAGTTCAACAGAGTGTGCTGGGGAAATGATGGCTAGAGCACCAAAGTGAGCATTGGCATCCGTGCAGTCCTGGCTGCAGCATGCATCAATTTATACTTGAAAAGTTTGTCTTAAACTTGTGTTAATAAGATTTATTGTACTGAAGCTGTTTAGACAGAAGAACTTACTTATTTTAAAGATAATGGGAAAACAGTAAGCTAGACATTTCTGATGTAAAACTGGTGGAGTATTCTACTTTTTCTCCTGTTAGTGTTGTCTAGAAGATTTAAAAGAAACAGTTTGTCTTTCCAGCAATTTAAAAATTTTTCTTGATTTGCCTTGAGATTGAAAGGTAGAAATTATTTTTAATTTAACAAAAAAAAAAAAGTTTTGTCTTGTGAGCAAATTACCTGCAGGTCATTGTTAGGCTTTGCTGGAACATCAGATGATGAGCACAGTATCTTTCAAATGCTCAATTATCATGTCAGTCTAAGCTGTCCTCTTGCAAAGTTGATTAATATATGTATTTCTGAAAAACAGTAGTAAAAATGGAAGTTTCAGTCAGTGTGGATGCAGAGGGAAAGCCATGCATGCATGTGCCCACACACACTCTAAATACTTGTAGTGGCTCTAAACACTGGAAAGAGCCTGAAACCTGTGGCTCCATGTGGTGCATTTATAAGTGTTGATTTGCTCTGTGTATTTATTAATTTTACTTTTGGTGTATTTTGTTCTTTTAAGCACTAGGACTATTAATATTTTTAGATATTATCATTTATACAGTTGCCTAAATGAAGTAGTTTACCCTTGTTTCTATCCTTTTTTATCGTGGAAGAGAGTTGAAAATGTCAGGGAGCCAGTATGGTAGCTGAAGTTCACATCTACACTTAAAACCAGACTAAGAAAATATTTCACTTATTCTAGATATAGCTGGTAAGCTTTTTGAAATTAGATGGTGGTTTCAGCAGCATGAGTGTTTGTGTTTTCATTTTCTAGACCCCACAGGAATCTTTGTTTACAGAGATCTTTTTTTAGGAATTGGACATTAATTTGTGTCAGTTTTGTGGAGTAGCCTGAGAGAGGCAGTGAGCAGGCTTTTCTTTAAAAACTGCATGTGTAGGGTGAAACAGTGAGGTGCTGGTGAAGTGGGATGAGTCCCTCAACTACCCTAATGTCACACTCAGTTTAAGTTCTGAAATAGCTTGTTCTCATCCTGAATGTTTTAAATCTGATATTTGATAGTGCAAAAAAAAAAAGTAGCAAATGCTGAGACTGTGTAAAAGAGGTCTTGCAATTAAATGTTGTAAGTGCATAGGAGAGCAACTCTTGCTATTTTGTTTCCCCTCCACTCCCTCCCATAACTGAATTTGTTTAATCTGGAGGGTACAGTGAACTCAAATTGAGTATGAACAACTGTAGGTTCCCTTAAGTGTGACCTGAAGGAGACAGAAATAGGTTGTGCTCCCTGTCTATCGCTGTGGTGTCAGGAATCTGGGAAGCATTTCCCATGTTCTCTGCACACACAGGCTCGTGGTTGAGCAGTTGGTCTCAGCAGCATGGTGGCTACTGAATTCGTCTATGAGTGCTGCTAATTTTATTTGGATATTTCAGTCTGAGAAGGGTGAATCACTGAGTTATTGTTAGATGAGATCTAATCTGGTGCCATACCTCCCGTACCAAAAAAAAGTTGCCAAAATTTTACATAGTATGTGCTACGTGTTCCTTATTTCCATTGGATTTCTTACTGGTTTGCAAACTCTTGCCGAGTAAGAGATGGTAGTAGGGAAGAGATGCAAAACAAAAACACTGCAAGGCTTTATCCAGCAGCCACTTAGAACAAAGTATCTTGTTGGCTTTTTGATTATTGCAATCTAGTATATTTTTTTGCTTCAGAAATTACACTGAAGTATCCTTCACCCTTCCTTTTTGCTGCTTGGGTTCTTTAAAGGGAGCTGAATTCACTGGAAATTACAAAAAAGAAAAAAAGAAAAGAAAAGAATTTTTTTTTGTAACCTGCTGCTCCCTAGCCCCTTGTGTGGCCACATACTGCAGGGGAACCTGATACAAATTTCAGTCTGGGGCTGCTTCTTACAGCTGATGTAGATTTTCTTAGCTGGTTCATAATGGAACTAGGGACTGCTCCAAGTGACAGGGCCCTGTGGGCTCTAGGAAAACAGGTGATGGGAGAGAAGAGGCCTTTGGCTATTTTGGTGGCTGAAGAAAATGAGGGGTGGGGAGAAGAAAGGAAAAAGCTGAGCACAGTGTTCCATTAAGGATATTAAGTAAACAAAATATTTGTGCATGCTTGGAAGTACTTTTGCTCTTAAAGGTGATTGTTTTCAACCCTTTGTGCACCTCATGAGTGTTTTCACTTTTATCTACATCCAAGTTAGTTGTGTGGTGAGAGAATAAATGACAAGTGACTGTAGCTTGAAAAAGTTTGGTCACCAAAATCAGCTCCATATTAGAGTTGTTTAAGGAATAGAGAACCCTGCTCAGAGGAGGAAGGAAAGACAGAATGTGGCATTTAGAAAAAACAACATACACCCTATCCCATCCCAAAAAGAGGGGGAGGAATCAAAGAAAACCAACCCAACCATAAACGTCACAAGCCACAAAGATGAAAAAAGCCATTTTTCTGAAGGGCATTAAAACTTCTCATTAGATTTAAAGCAGTGTTTAATTCTTTATTAAAAAAAATAAAATCTTAACAGCCTTTTCTGTTAACAACACGTGAAAAATGAAAGTTTTTCTTCTTTTTAATGAAAAATTCAATGTTAATATGGCAATGGCAGAATCTTCAGAATTTTCTTTTTAAAATGCCTTTATGGTCTGCTCAAGGGAATTCACAAATAATGAATATAAGCTTTTAGCTTAATTAGTGATGTGAAGAATTGTTGGGCTAAAACCCAAAAGCAGATGATAACAGGTGAGAGCCTACTATCCAGGTAATCCACTCAAACACAAGAACCGCAGCTGGGCTTATGCTGCTCGATGTGCCTGCTTTGCATGGTGGGACTTGGACGTGCCCATATAAACCTTCTGGCTGCACTTGTGGAGCTGGCAGTCCATTCACAAAGCTGCAGGTTCCTTCAGAATGTCTGAGTTACTCGTGCAAGGAGAAGGCAGCTGGCTGGGCTGGGGGCTTTGGGCGCTGAGCTGGCGGCACTGCCGGCCCCGTCCATGGCGCTGCCGGCCCCGTCCGTGCGCGGCTTTCCGACGGCTGGCCCCGGGCAGAGGTAGTAAACAAACCCCATGTTTTGCAGGCAGTGGTAGGAAATTTGATCATCAGCACAGAGGGATCTGTGAGGTAATCCAAGAGTCATATTTTCATTCTCAATGCTGAGATAATGCACCTCTGCGAAGCGGCCGCTTTGCTGGGCTGTACGTGCGAGATGAAAGGGGAAAAGTGTAGTTAGGAGCCAACCATTATGTCTTGCATGGGCTTTGGGAAAAAATTTTCTTTGTCTGAATTTTATGGAAAATCCTTATTCTGAGCAGTAGTATAGATTGCTTTTAAATCTGGGTCTGGGATTAAATGAGTCAACACAAAGAGAAGTATTGCTGCAGTTTGCCTGTGGCTTAGCCAAGTTTTGTCTGCTTGAATTGCTGAATTGGGTCTGAAATTGGAGCAATAACATTTCCTCTTCAAGTATTGTGCTGACCAGATCAGTGTGTAGAAATAAAAAGTGGTGATGTTTCTTAACAAGTCAGTATTTGAAACTCTTCTCCTTTATTCTGCTAGGTAAGTTGAAGATGAACTGGCTGTTTCATGAGCTAACAGCTTGATTAGACAAAATGTAGTAACGGTGCCATCAGGGTGCCTTGTAATATATACTAGAAATTAAATACCTTTTAATATAAGTGATATAAACACCTCTGTTTATCAGTTAACTAAACCTGAGTTTGTTTTTGAAAGAAATTCAGAGTACCTTCATTTAAGGTAGGAAATGTGATCATTTGGTTTTGTATTAGTCAGAACAAATTTTTAGGAAGAAGCACGTTGAGATATCTAACTGCATGAGTATATGCGTACAAAATTTTATAGACAAAGATGGCTTAAAATATCCATTGAATAAGCTTTATTTCAATGGACTTACTGTTGTTTATGAGGTACTTTCAGGAATGAAATGTAAAAAATTTAGAGTGAAAAGATTGCTTAAGTCCAAGAAATTTCAGTGTGAAGAGTGGGGCAGGCGGAGACTGCAGCACCTCTTGCAGGACAAACCCCTCCAGTGGCTCAGTCTGTGTCATTACCTCCACTTACCATAAATAATGACAATTCCCCCTCCCACACCCTGTAACTAGAAAACTACTGCTTTTTCCCCCAGCCACACTGATCTGAATTGAGAGTTAAGGATTATTTATTTTGTCCTGTACACGTGGCTGCTTTTCTTCCCCTTTCTTCCCACTAGAAGTGTGTTAAAAACACTGATTCACTCTGTTGTGCCCAAGCATCAGCTACTTGAAGCAACCCGAGGGGGAGAAACTAATGTACTCTGTGTGGGGGTAGCATTTGTGTGGGATTTTCCCTGCCTGTTTTTATTTTGCTGGCTGCAGAGTAAATAATAAGACACCTCTTTCCCTTCCCCTATAAATTCAGTTGACTACCAGCAATTTTCCATTTGGCTAGGAGAGTTGCTAACTTTGTTTCTATGGCTGTTCCTGTCAGGACTTTTCATACAGAACTCATTTCTTACCGTATGGCGTTACCCACACTTCATAGAAGGTTTTTTGCTGTGTGGTGTTTTTTTTAACATTTCATCAGCAGCTGTCTATGTTCAGTTTGGGTTGTCAGTGAAGGAAGGCTGAGAACTGACAATTTTTGTCTTTCTGCCATTCTTTGGAGCTCGGGGAGAAGAGGGGTTGTTTTGGTGAGTGGGTTTGCTGTGGCATCACGTGTAGCTGTCAGAGCTGGGGCACCACAAGCTGGGAGGCAGCACTGGGGGTACCAGCCTTGGTGCTGTGGGTATTGGCACACTCTGCACCTGTGCCAAGACTGTTCCAGGTAACCAGCATGGTTACAGACCTAGAACGCAGGAAATGAACCAGCATTTGCTCTTTGCTTGCTCTTAAGAGTGGCGAAGGTAGACCATTTGCTTTCTATCCCATAGGTATTGAGTTCAAACAGTTGAATGGACTAAGAGTGTGGATGTTCACTTGATCTGCTTTCAAACATGTTTAAGTCTTTTTCCATAGGCTCTTGTTGAAAAGGAGTATGTTTGTGCTCTGTGGGTTTAAGGCATTAATGTTGTGTGTAGTTCGTATGGCTGCTGAAATAAGAGACTATTAAGTGGTGTTATTGTTGAGAAATGGGAATTAAGGAGTAGGAGGCAGCATGTCTCTGGGGGGGAGGGAGGATGGCAAGAAGGGCTCTGGTGAGAGTGTAGGTACAACCCTGTGGAAGTGCAGTCACTGATACTTGCATTTGTTTCCCTCTGGAAAATTTTCACACATCTATGAGATACAAAAAAAAAGGGGACTGTGAGCAAAAGCATGATACTTTATTGTTCTTTGCTTTATAATTGTCAATCTTCTCTTATTTAAAATTATTTTCCCCTATGGGGCGGTGCAATCTGATGTGATTTGCCTTTGCTAAGTGTCATATAAAATATAGAGTGAGATTGTATTGGTGAAAGTGTACAGTGAGACTTAATACAGGGAGGCAAAAATAGACAGTTTTGACACCCTTTTAACTTTAAGGGGAACTTGATCTACTGAAGGAAAAAATCCTGGTGTATATATTGAGGGCAGAGAGAGAATGAAAGGGTATACGTAAAAGTGAAGAAGAAAAGCCACAATTTCAGCATTTTCTTTCTCCCACCACCCTCTTGCTAAGACATATTTAGTATTGTTTCATATGTGTGGAGGGTTCTTGTGGGCTGGGAGCACTGGGTGTCCCTGTGCATGTTTGTTCTGCGTATTGATGTAAGAGAGGTGGCCCCTTCAGAGATCACTAAAATGGCTTTTAGTAAATTATCCATCTTTGTGGCACTTTGCCCTTTCCGTCTCTGTGCACACATGTAGCACAAATATGCTGATTTTGCCTGGTGAAGGGGCACAGTGGTGGCTGCTTGTTTTACTTGCTTTCAGTGTTGCAGAGATATTTGTGTCCCACAAATAAAAAGCTCCAGAAGAAATATGTTGGCAAATAGTTGTCAGCAGTGGCTTAAAGCAACTGAATTCTCTTACCGGGATAGCACTTGAAAAGAAGAATCAGAATGTGTGCAATTCCTCTTAAGGAAAGTAAATTATTGCCAAACCATTGCTTATGGAGTAACCTTGTACAGAAACCAGAGAAGTCTCTTTTCTTGCCGAAAACACTTTTTATTAGTTATCTTTGAAAAAGAGAAATGAGTGGGAATACCTGTTCACATGCTGTGGACATAAGTAGCTTTCCAAAACCTTAGTATTATACAGAGCACAAACCTAATTTGCCCAGACTTTTTTTTTTTTCAGTTGACATCTATTTGTAATACCTACTTAGAATGGGAGAAATTAATTAAGAAATCTGCTTAAACTGGAAAAAGTGCATACACAAGTCTTATGTGAGTTACATTGATGAGAGGTGCTGGCAACGTTTTACTAAGAATTTCAGACTAGATGGGCTAAATATTAAATGAAACTAGTGTAATAAAATACCTTCATGGGATGAGAAAGGACTGGTTTTTTTTTACCCACTTGGTGTGAGTGTATGTAGTCATAAAGTAACAAAACTTGAGATCATTTCAAAGCAGAACATAACAAAACCTCTGTAGGGTTCCGCTGCCTGGGATAAAAAAGCTTTAGGATATTTGCATATTTCTACTTTGCTGAGGAAAGCAGGGTGATGAGGAAGATGGAAAGCATCCTGAAAGAGCTAACTGCCTGAGATGGGAGTGTTTTTCCAGGAAGATACTCTATACTTTTTCCTTTCCCCGCCTATTGTGTGGAGTTCTGACTCTGAGCAAGGAGTGCTGCCGAAGTCAGATCGCATCCTCATGGAAGCAGCTGCTGCTCCGTTAAACTCAGTCAGTATTTGTCAGCTTCGCCCCTTTCCCTCTGCTACACTTTTGCGTTGGGTTTGGGATTTTCCCGAGGAGCTGCAGAGCCGGTTTCCTGCGGGCTGGCAGCGGAGCGGTGCCGGCGGAGCCGCTCGCATCCCGGTGCGCCGTGCCCGGCAGAGCGAGCGGGAGGAGCGAGCGCGGGCGGGCGGGAGCGGCATCCGCGCCTCCGGCCCCACGTGCTGGACGGGAGCGCTCTGCTCGCTGCTCCTCAGCCCCTGCGAGCACCAAAGCTGCCGGGTCCTTTCCAGCCCTCCTTCCTGGGTGCAGAGCTACAAGCTTGGTGGGCTTGTAGGCGTCCTTAAGGAACGTATTAGGACTTCTCTAATAGCAAATGGAATGGCAAAATCTCAATGTGTCCGTGATCTCTCATGCTGGTTCCGTGTGATTCCTCTCTTGGCCATGCAAAGCTTTATTCAATTATATTTTTTCCCCATGGCTAATTGCGATACAGAAATAGTGAAATAAAAAATTTCACGAGCATCAGTAAACAGCAGATTTCAAACTTGTGCGCTAGGTGACAAGTTAAAATTACTTGCAGCCAAGAAACTGATGAAGGTACAAATAGCTCCAAATTAAGTGGTGTGTTTATAGCTGCTCCTGCACTTTTGAAGTGACCTTTCAGTTTTGTACAATAGGTGTCTCACTATTGCCGTAAATTGAGGTGCACGACAGGACTGTACCTGTTTTGTACTTAGCTTGCCGTTTTCTTTTGCTGTTTGTGAATGTGGCAGGGGAACTAGCAATTTTAAGGTGACATTTCTTCCTTGCTTGTGTCCTTTCCTTCTCCTTTTCTGAATGTTCCAGTTATTTCTGGGCTACAAATGTTGGCTGACTAAAGTTTTAAATGGTACCAAACTTCTTCAGTCCCTTGAAGCCACAAGGGGAAGGAAAAAGCCCAGTGCCAAACCTTGTGCTAGTCCTTAGCATTAGATGATTAAAAGCACAGATTGCATTTTTTGGTCCATCTTTCAGGAGTCGAGCAGTAGAGAAGATTTTCAGAAGGATTTCCTTCTGAAATGAGATGTGAGGTGGTAGTTTTGTTCAATTTGTTTAAGTGTTTCTGGAAAGGACTTCCTCCCCTCCAGCCCCTTCCCACCAGTGGATGTCCCCTGTTCAGTGGGAGCATTGGTGGCCAAACTCGGGTGTGGGGCTGGGGTGAGACCTGCTGTGGGTATGGGGGTGTTGGGCTTGGGTCCTTCTGTGAATGGTGCTCCCTACTATGAAACTCATGAATTTTAATTTGAATCTACAAATCTGAGAGTAATGGCACAACATGCTTGAAGCACATTGAATAGTGTATTGGCTGCCAATTTTGTGGTTTGGGGTTTTACTGTATTAAAATTGCCCAGTATTTTTAATGTTGTATGCACATCCCATTTTATGTTCTACCTCAGGACCCAACTTCCAAGTTCCAGGTTGCTGTGTGAGATTATTTTGATGTTTCAGAGCAGTATGTCACTACTTTAGGGTGACTGCTTTGCAGCAGTATCACTAGCTGAGATGGTGGTCTGAGGGAAACTTTTCAGGCTTCAAGGAAATTTTCTGCTCTCTCTGTTACAGTGAGGCAGCTCCTGACTTTCCCTGCTTTACTGAAAATGAAACCTTAACAGGGTTGTGTGTGGTTTGGGTTTTCGTTCTCCCTTCCTTGCCTATTTATATGATCAAATGCTGAAATCTGCTCCTACTTGCTTGAGAGGGAGTGAAAACAGCTGAGAAGTGCTACAAAACTAAGGTCTGATTCAGTTTTCTGGCCAAATCATGTTTGTTGCTTGATCCATGGTCGCTGTAGTGTTGGGGATGACCCCTCCATATGAGGAGCAGTTTGGGCAAGTGGCTTTGTGCTGTAACCTCTGCTTGTGCCTTGAACAAAACCTGTGAGGAAGAGCGTTTTGAGATGTAAAGCACTCACTGCAGGCCTGGGTAGGTGGTGGTGTTAGGGAAAGGAGTGTATTTTAAAAGGATTTGGGGGCGAAAAGGAAAGCTTTTGATTTTATTGCTAGACAGGAACATCTCAAAAACTTGTTTTGCTTGAAGACTTCACTGGCTTGTACAAATTTAACTGTTATTAAAAAATCCTTAAAATGTTAGGCATTCTTTTCTGAGAGAGGCCATGATTGAACAATTAAAATGTGAGGTAGAACTAAGTGTTTGAACACAAGACACTTATTTTAGCTGCTTTGGTGTGCCAAAATGCAGTTGAGACTTTTGAAGTCTCTGCTCTCTCTTGTCCCCTCTCCCTTCCCCAGAGCTCCCCAGGATGGTCAGGCTGACCCTACTAGCTCAACATACCTGAGCCTAGCCGAAACTGTGTTAATCTACACATTCTTGTGAATCCCAAGGGGTTTGTGGCATCTCTGGCATTTATTTGTTCTCTCACTTTGGGGGAAGGGAGAAGACAAAGGACTTGGCTGTGAGGCAGCCAGCACACTGCCAGGCTTTGCAGCAGCACTTCAAAGTGAATGTTTTGTTTAGTAGATAAGTGAAAACTGATGTAAATTTGGGGTGAAGATAAAATAAATGTACTGATTCTTACCCTCTCCTCCCAATAAGGAATGAAGAATGTTAATCATGTGAATATTAGAAAATAGTCCATCATTAGATTAATGAAAAGCTTAATATTAAACCAAATGTATTCATTCAAACTTATATTCCTTACCTTGAAGGATTGTGATGTTGTGATGTATTGTCTTGGAATTATAAAAAACAAAATAACAGCAAAAAACTCTTAAAATGTGTAAAGGAGAACCCAGTACAAATACATGGGATCATCACACCCGTTTATAACCGAGAATTAGATACTGAAGGCCTTAAAGCTAAAATAGAAATACTCTTCAGGAAAAGTGGAGGCTTCATGAAATGTAACAGCTGTCAAGTGTGTAACAAGTATTTCTGTAACAGTTCTTTGGACTTGAAATGGTTTTGACCTGACATTCCCCCCTCGGCGATCTGTTGGTTTTTTTGAATTCTGTATTTGGTTTTGCCCCTTTTAGTATGACAGATGCTAAAATGTATGACACTGCTATGTATAGTCTATCTTGCAATAATGTTTTCTCTGGGTTTTTTTAAAACTATTTTCTTTAATTTATCTGCAGGAGTCGGAAGCTTCAGATCAGGAATATCCCGCCTCACTTGCAGTGGGAGGTAGGAAGTTACTTTAAAAAAAATTATTTTTGCTTAAAAACTATGCTTCTGTTTCTCTCTTTATCCACAGGACTTTACCCCTTCCCCCACCTTCCACTTGCTTTGCACACACCACCCATTCTGTTCTGGGGAGAAATCCTTTGGAAGAGGGAACAATAGAGCCTTCTAAGCAATTCAGATAACTGCCTTCATTTCTGTTTTCCAAGTTAACCATAAAAAATGTTGAAATGGATTCCTTGGTGAATGCTGACTTCCTGATGCAGTCACTCTCTTAGACTGAAAGCTCATCCATTTTGGACCTTGCTGGTGTTTGGTGTATGAGTTCAGCAAACTTAATAAAAGTTCTTATATAAATAATTGGTCAAAAACTTTTACAGAAGCAGAAATTTAGTTCTGGTCCCTCTTTGGGTGTGGGCATTTTGGGGGCTTTTATTTTCCTTGCTCCTCTGTATTGGTGGCATTATGGCAAACTGTTTATTCACAGTATTCTGATTATTGGCTCTCACCAGTATAATATGTACTTGCTATTTACACTCCACAAATAGTGTTCTAATTTTTGCAGTAGATTGCCAACTGTGAGAACAGATAAATAAGTTTTCACTACTCTTTTTCTGCCTTGTATATGTCTAAAATGTTTTTTCATGTTTTATTAGTGCTAAGCCATCCTCCTGCCTGAGGGGATTTGGAGGGTGGTGGTTTTGGGGATAAAGCTCCAGTAGCATTGTTCTCCAGCGGGCTTGGTCTGTTGCCTTCATCTGACTTTCCATCTGCAGCTACTTCTTTGTTTGCACTGCCTGATTGCCTCCTAGCTTTGAAGGAAAATGGAGGCACTGGTCTGTTGAGCCAAGGCTGTCACCACAGGGTCTCTGTCAGGTATCACAGCACCTCTCACTGCTCCAGCCTGCCTTTCTGCTGCCAGCTGTCCTTTGAGCTTTTCCTCTGCACCTCCCAAGCCTTGCACACTCCTCAGCTTACCAGTATCCACTTGGTATCTCTTATTTCAATTTCATAACTGCTGGGAAGCATAGAGGTGGTTGAGGCTGACTAATTTGAAAATTAAGTTATTTTTTGGTACAAAATTCCTCTGAGGATTTTGTGTAGGAATAGTAAGTATCAGAGCAGAGGCATACAACTCAGATGTAAATAAACAGATGTTTAACAGAAGTGCTGAGTACTTAAAAGAAGAGCAGAGTACTTACAAATGCTTCTACCTGCTCATGACTCCTTACACATGTAGCTGATACTGCATGTATATTACAGGTATCTACCCTGTTTCCCATTTGATTTCTGACTTAAATGATCCCTCTTCTCTGTTGTTGCAGTTTCTGTAGTGACATCTGGTCTCAGACAGATGTTTTCTCTACCCATCTTTTTAAAAACACTTTGTCTTCCTAAAGTTCCCAAGGAAGAGCCAAAATTGTCCCTGTTAAAATCATCTCAGCATTGCCTACATGCTCTAAAGTTACTTTTACAGACCTGACCCTTTGAGCACAGAATTTATAGACCCAAAAGTTTCTACAATACTTTTTTTGCATTCTCCTGCAACACCAGAGTTGCCTGGCAAGTCCAGTTTGTCCAGTAACTTCCTCAAGCTTTTCTTTAAGTGCTGGTGGTCTGGCACCTCTGCACTCAAGCAGGTAAGCTTTGTCCTTAAAACAGTGCTGATAAAGAAAAGTGACTGGTGATTTAATTCATCAGAGAATTGTCCTATGTCAATTTACCTTGGGTTCTGGTATCTTTTTTTTGGTGTTAAAATCCTTGAAAAAACTTCCTTTGAACTCTCTAAGAAGGTTTTTGATGATTCCCCCTTAAAACAAGTCTTTCTTAATGGGGAGAGTAGAAATGTGTGTGTTCAGAAAGGTATTTATATTGAAGCAATGTTCTTGCAGAATACTCTCTGAGTGGATGGTATGTGAGTGTGCACGTGTAGCAGCTGGAGCGATTTTACTTAGATTGTGTTTTATAGTCCCTCTGTGCCAATTCACTTGCCTCATCACCCCTTTGTTAATTGCCTGAATCAAGACTGATTTCTAATAGGTGTGAAATCCTTGAAACCAGAGCAAAACAACTGATGAAAGAGGTCTTTAGGTTAGTTAGTCCAGCCCTCATGTATGTTCCAGATTGAAATACAAAACACACTTTGTACTCTGCAGCACCTTTCCTTTTACTGTGACACAGGATATGTGAAAAGAACAGCATATTAATGTTCCTGTGAACTGCTTTACCCCAGTAAAGCAACTATTTGAAAGGTTCTGGTGCCATCCTTTGCAAAAGCTGTAGTAACTATCTTGTTTTAATTTGTTTTTTTCTTTATAAGAACAAGCTCTTTATAAAAAGCCCATGGGAGTGCCCCTAGAAGTCAGCATGCTTGCCTCTGGTTCCGTGATTCACAGCTGTCCTTGCTGCCAGGGTGTCACACAGTGGTCCCTGTATGCCTTGGGCCATGTGGGACTGGGACCAGTGAGCACCTCTGTGCACAGAGATGGCTCTTGGCCCACAACAAAACTCCCACAGGGCCCTCTTGTAAGGAAGGCATCTATAACAGTCTTAAATACAGCTCATCTGGAACAGAGCTTGGTAGCAGCTCCTACTTCTGAGCACCACAGGGGAGTTTTGACTCCTGGTTTCCAAAACCAGAATTTTTTTCAGGGAATATTGAAGGTTAATTTAAACTGAGAATGTTTTGAGTTCTATCACCTGAGGAAGGTGCCCCACTGTTGATATAGGTCCTCTTATTCTCCATGTAGGTAGAAGCTGGCTTTTGAGATTCGTGAAATGTTGGAGTAAATCTGTTTCTAGTGAAAACCTAGAAACTGTTCCACTGGTGTACCCTCTTATCTTTCTAAGAGATGTGCATGTCTATTTAGTAAAATTCAGTGCCATTAGTAGAAGAGAGAAATCATTTAGTGATAAGGAGATTTTGACTTGCCCCCAGATGTAACTCTGTGTCCTGAAAACTCATGGCTTCGCACTTGTCCCACAGTTATGCCATGTAGATTGGGGAACAGTGAGTATAAATGGCCAGAGAGTAACAGGCATTTATTAAGACTTGTCAGGAACAGTGTCTTGAAATTCAGAGTAGCTATTTGCTTTTCTGACTGCCCCTTTTGACAAAAATATTCCAACTAGTGTTCTCCTTCATGTAGGTTGACATTACTGATTAAAATATCACTCTTAAAAGCAGCCATAGCAATTGGGCTTGTTTGTGTTATGTAAGACTTCACTATGCACTTATCAGACCATCATGGTATAGGCAAAAAAGGTAAGATAGCCCTTTTAGACCGTATTCAGAGCTAAGTGGTGGAGAAAAGGGCAGATAATGAACTGCTGTAATCTGCTGAGTTACTACTTTGAAGCAAAACCCTAAGGTTGCTATCCTGAAGAGCTCACTTGAAAAGTGCAGCTGTAAAAGATAAAATTCTAATTTATTCCAAGTCATTCAAGGTTAAGTTTGTACAAAACTTGTCTGGTAATTAATTTGAACTTCACAAGATTTTTGGCAAGGTTCTGTAGGCTTCTGTATGTGTGGGCTGGGTACTCTTGTGCTCCTTGCCCAGATAGGAGAAGCCGGAGGTGGAGGGAAGACAGCATCTCTGCATGAGCTAAGAAAATGTAGAAGTTGCTTTAGACTGTAGTTGTGGTCTGGACTGATAGGGTCAAGTTTCTACTCATCCATGAATTCACTTGCATCTTTCCCCTACCCTCACTGGGCTGTCTCTGAGGATTCTGGATCAGTGACTGGTTCCACAGAAGCATCATGACTTTTGCATGCGTAATCTTCCTTTTCTGCTGCTTACACATAATTTGCCTATAGAGGTTATTGTATCCATAATTGGTAATTTAGAGAACTCATGCATGATCAGATATTATTGTTTAAATAAATCCTTTTATCTTGTTGCAAAGTCTGTTTTGTGAAGCAAATTGTCAAACAGTTAGTGCATCACTTTTAGTGGTAATATGTGGGTAGTAGCAGTGTAATATGTAGTGGTAGTACTCTTCCTCTTTTCTGTCCTCATTTTTGAAATACAGAGCCCAGACTGATGCTAAGAATCATGACCAGTGAAGGATTTGGAAAACCCTTGTTTCCTATTCTCCACATATACCAATCTTATCTCTTACTCATTGGAAACAAGTATCCTGGTTCTGTGGTTGCTGCAGAAAAGTAAATGGATCTCTTTTTACTCTTTCCTGAACTGCAGTCTGCAGCTGATTTGACTCCTAATTTGTAATGACAAGTACACTCTCTCTTAGCTTGTGTGTATTCAGCACTGGAGGGGTATTTTCGAGACAAAATTATAGGCCCTCTGGAAGGGGAAATATAGAGGTATGGTGATTTAAAACTGAAGTACCTAGAGTTTGTTTCTGGTGTACCACAACGGGAATTCAAGCAGAGTTCTGAGAAGGAGCTGTGCAATGCCACCCCCTTTTATCTCTCTTTCTTTTAAAACATTTAAAAACTGACATCTATGGGTGTAGAAGATGCTTCGAGAGATTTTCTCTCCAAATATTTTTTCCATGTTTAGTGAATAAAACACTAGAGAACAGACTTTCAGGACACAGATGGTGCCAGAAATGGCACTTGCTGGCTCAGCAGGAAGGTAGCTGTTGAAGAGTTCCCACTTATCTTCTGTGGGCTTATTTCCTTATCGGTTTGGATGGAGCAGATAAACAGATAGTGTTGACGAACTTGGTAACAAAAAAGGTAGACTAAAAGCCGAGCCTGTGAAGTGTGAACCTGTTGAGTGAGCAAAGAAAGTAGGAAAAATGCTGTGAATGTGTATTCCTAGCTTTGCTGTGAGACTTGCAGGTTGCTTTCGGGGACAGAAATGTGTGGGAAGGAAGGTCTGATTTAGCTCTTCTGAAAGCAAAAGAATGTTACTAAAGAGGGTTTGCTTTTCCTCACTTGTTCATGGAAATGAAAAATGAAGTCTCATAGTTATGTTGAGACCTCCAATGTTTCAGATTCCCCAAGCAGAAGTAGTAATGGAGAAGGATTTCTAGAGCTGCAAAGTGAGTCCCGTTTCCGCATTCAGATTTCCGACCGTGCGAGGAAGGAGGAGATGTCTCAAACCTATCTGCATATTTTGTAAGACAACTTTGAGTATCACTAAAAGAATAGAGACTGATTCTCACTGGGCAAATGTTTGTAAGCCTTACAGTGCATGAGTAACTGTCCTGAGGATCTGTGTAGTAGCTTGTATTGCTGCTTTGAATAAAGCAGCTGAGTTCTGTGGGGTCACTGCATCTCTGAAGAGATGCAGTGTAAAAACTAATCTTCGTGAGCTGTATCTGCTTAAGATGCAGGGTATGAAGAGGACAGGTGGGGATCTTGTGGATTTTAAGAAAAGAAAACCAATGAAACTATAGCAATTAAGAATAAGCTATGATTATATAAAGCAGATATTTCTCATAAAACCGAGATGTAAATGGGAGCTGCAGGAATGAGCTGTAAGTAAAATGGAAAGAACTCTACAAGCAGGGTGACTCAACAGTAAAGAGGTATACAATATATCAAAATAGGGTCTCTCACCTCAAGCTTCCTCTAAGAATCCTAACTTGAAGTAGTGCTATAAAAATAATGTTTAGCTATAAAAACGCTAGCAGAAAGCTAAGCATGCACAAATCTGCTGCTGCCTGCTAGGTCTGGGAATCTCTGGTAGGGATCTTTGAGAAGGAAACAGAAAACAGTGTGCTACATCAGGCACTAAGCTGTATTTCTTGTCAATTGCTACTTGTCCTACTCAGCAGGTGAATGGAGAACATGTTATTCTGCTCTCTGCAACAGTCTTTTACATATTGGAAGACCTATGATGCCTTGGGAGGTTTAAGGAGGGAGTTTAAGTTCTTTCAACTTCTTCTCAAGACTCTTATTTCTAGACTATTGATTGTTGTGAAGTCTCTTACCTGGGAATGTCCATGAGGCTTCTCCAGAGTAATTTCTGTAGTTTAGGATTGCTTTGAGCTCTTGGCACCAGGTATACAGTCATTTCATTTCAGCTTTGTGCCATCTTCAAATTTAGTGAGCAGAAACCTGACATGACACTAGATGGTGTATTCCCTGCAAACCCTGTGAAACTGAGCCTTTTGGTTTGACAGTGGGCTGGTAATGACTTGTTACCTGCAGGGATGCCAGGGTTGGCCTCTCACCTGCTGTTGTACTCTTGGCAGTGTTTGCCTTATGAGCTTGTTGTACGGGAGAGTGTCAAAAGCCTTTGGAAGGGAGATTCCCCTCCTTTCCCTGATGAATTCTCTTAGGATGAGAAACTGGAGATATTTGTCAAGAATTATGTACATCAAACAAAATTTGAATCTCGATCGCATGCTTCATTTGATTCCCAACTGCAGGATAGAGGGCAGAGTATCTTCTGGGGCAGTGCAGATCCTCAGAAAGGCACTGCTTCCTCCTGGGATTGGCTCTATACCCAGGGGAGCATGGGGGGCTGCCTTTGCTTCTCCTCTGCCAAGAAGAAAAGAGAGGGTGGTCATCTTTCCTTTCTTATCTGACCTGGGACACCCGCTCTGAATTAACTGCTTTTCCTGATCCATGTATATTTCCCATTATCTGGCTGGGCTTAGCTGCAGGTGAGGCAATCTGATACATGAAAGTGACTGTGGCAGGCCACCCAGTTTTCACTTCAGATGACATACTGGCTTATGTTGGGATTTTAATTGCCTGGATTAATTATAGAGGGTGATATTTACAGGTGTATGTGAGGTAATCAACACCACTTGCAGGTGTTTAAAATACAGTGAGGGAGTGGAGGTCCTGGGATAAATACGCAATTAGCATACTTCTCACTTAGGTTGATTTATTCTTACAGATGTATTTGTTACAGCACTGCTGATAATTGTCATACAATTGTTATTAACAAGGGGAAAAATTCAGTGAGGGAAGTTAATTTTCTTTGAGATTTGGGCTGCAACATTTTTCTATTTAAATCGGAGTTCTACTAAAACCAGTTGATAGTGATACTTTCATCAAACATCTGCCCCTCTGTAAGACTTAATGTCCTAGAAGTCCCTAATGAAGGTATTTTGTTGTTCTTCTATTATAGTTGTAGGCTTAGAAAAGTCACATTGCATTAGTTAACACAAAGGTTTCTCTAGGAAATTGTGTTGTAGTAGCTAAGTAGTGAGTAAGGAAGTTAGAGGTGAGATCAGGGCTCTGTTGCACTAAGCACCCAGAAGATATAGAAGGTGATCTTCCAACCAGAGGAACTAGACATAGTGTTAAAACCCTGCTTCAGAGAAATGAGGAGACTCATGGGATCAGAGCTGGTTGACTGACCTAATTCAGAGGTGTGCAAGTTGCTCTTCTCACTCCAGGCGGCACAGGAAATTAAGCCAAAAGAAGAGGAAGTAGAAGATTTTGGGCTGTGCTGCAGGAAATGTGGTGATGGGTGGATGCTCAGGAAGCCACAGGACTCATATGACAAAGGCAAGAAATTTGGCTGAGCAAGTTTTAAACTGCCTTGAGGTGTCTCAGCTTTCTGTCCATGACCTTGAGCCAGCTGAGCAGTAAGTTGCAGTGACTTTGGAGCAAGGTTTGTGAGATGCTGGGGGGGGGGACAAGGAGCGGAGAAAAGCTTCCACTTGGACCTGAGACTTTTAATCTGGGCCACATAACTTTGTGGTTCAGTGAGTTGTCTATGTATGTGTTTTAGGAGTGTAAACTGCTTTTGGTTGTGATGGGCTCTAATTGTCAAAACACAGCAAACTGGTGAGTTTTAAGTGTTAAATTCCAGCTAATATGTGCATAATATTTGTCTTTTGAGATTGCTTTTGTAGCCTGGTCTTACTAGTCTTACTTCCCTTTCAGAATTCAATGCTAGAAATAGCCACGTGAAGGGTATAGAAAAAGGAAGAAATGTTTCAGTGCAACTGTTTGACCAAAAACTCTCCCCCCATCCATATTTGCTCCATTGTCCTGTGACTCAGATGAGAAAGTCTGTTCTCATTAAAGGTTTTTAGTCTTCTGTGATAAAGGAAATTACAACTTGTAATCTCTTAACTTTTCAGAAGTGTTCTAGTACCTAAAACAGCTGTTAGTGTGCAAGAATTTTGGCATTATCACCATAGGGTTACTTGGCACTGTTAAAACAATGTGTTGCTCACAAGCCTAGAATAATAGTTACTTGTTTACCCTGTCACTAACAGTGACCCCAAAACTTGAGAAATCTTAACATAGAAAATTTTCTTGGTTCAAAACATTTTGGGAAACCAGCCACCAATCCTTCCTTTTTTGTTTGCAGTTCTAGAAAGGTGTTGGTGAAGACCTTTGTTCAAGGACTCAGTTGTAAAGTTGTTGCACCCCTTAGCTATTATTTCTACTTAAGGAGTCACTTTAATCAGGATGCAACCACTTTATCCGGCATTGTGACATGTTTGTTCTGAGAATTACAGAATCATTCAGGTTGGAAGGGGTCTCAGGAGGTCTACAGCCCAACTTTCTGCTCAAATCAGAACTCTGTATTGAATTCAAGCCACTTTGCTTAAGGATTTGTCCCTTCTAGGAGATCTCTAGAACTGCAGTTCTGCAATCTCCCTGGGTGACCAGTTCAAAGGATTAATTATCCTGTTGGTGAGAATTTCTTTCCTTGTATCTGGTGAGGACATCTGTTGTGCCAGCTTGAACCTGGTGTCTCCTGCTCTCCCACACTCCCCCTCTGTGGAGAGCTTGGGTCTGTCTTCTCAGTGGCCTCTGGGGCAGGCTGCTGCTATGCTCTCCCCAAAGCTGTCCATTTTTGGGCTCAACATGCCCATTTTCCTCAGCTTTTCCTTGACTGGAGAGATGTTCCAGTCTCCAGTCACCTTGGTGGCCCTTCACTAAATTCATTCCAGGTTCTTAATGGGTGTCTTGTATTGGAGGATGAAGTTTTTTCCTGTGAGTGGTTAGCCCCTTTTACTCAGTATTCATTAAGTTTACTCCATCCATTACCTGTGTTCTTGTCAATGCAGGATGTTTCTGACCTGCTCTGCTGCCAGGCCACAGACACTTGTTCCTTCCCTCCAGGTGGGAAGTGGCCAGGTAGGGTGCCATCCTCTGAGCCCTAATGTTGCTCAGTAGAGCATCATTACTGGAACTTGGGCTGAATGCAGAACCTCTGCAAGTCTCTAACCTATATATATATAGCAGGCAAACCTGTCTGGGAATGGTGTTGCAGCTCTGCAGATAGATCTTGGATGTTGTATGCCATTGCTGGATGAATTTCCTTAAACACAGTGATAAATTAAGCCATTGTTCAAACCACCCTTAAGTGAGACAGCCTGGAAATCAAGCGAGTAGCACCACCACAGTGCTGGGAAGAGCTGCATTTCACAGGTAATCACATGATCTTTGCCACTGGTACTCCAACAGCATAAACCCCAAACTGCCAAGGAACTGCTTGGTGAAAACTGTAGCTTGCAACCTCATAGCAAAAGTCCCAAAGTATGTTTTTGGTCCACAAAGTAATATAATTTTTAGTAAGAAAAATGTACTTATCCCTGTCAAAGCTATTGACATAGTTTTGTCTTTCTCATGGAATTTTACTGTCTCCTAATTAATTATTCATGTTGACTAATATCCAAATCTTACTCACTTAGTTTTCTCTCTGTCAAATAAGGAACCAGTAGTCCCTACTGGTGTTGTCTTCTGCTGAGGCGCTGGTTTTAGATGCTGAGAGTGCAGCCCAGAAACTCCTGAAGAAATTAGACGTCCATACCTTTTCTGTGAAGCTGCTGGTAAAGCTACATGCTTTTATAAACAAAAAGACCCTTCAAATGTTGTAAAATTGGTGTGATTAAAAAAATAGTTACTCCTGCCCTGCTCTTAGGTAAGTTCTGAACTAATTTCAGTTACCTGCCTTGAAAGAAGAGGCCACTAGCAGGGATTGTTGCTTCAGACTGACTTACTTATTGTATAATTTGAAAAAGAATTGGAGGAAATGTATAGAAGATTTGTTCCTCAGGCAATAGAACAAGAAATTTTGAGCTCTTGTTCACAGTAGCCAAAGGAATAGAAAAATGTTGATTTCAAGTGGCCTCAATGAGTCTTAATCCATTCTTCTCAGTTTATGTATAAAGAACAGGAAATCAGCAACACTGGGTCAGAAGGGAGGTTAATGTACAGTAACCCACCTTTGCTGTGCCTTGGGAGGGGTACAGCAATAAGGGCAAGGATATAGAGATAGTTCACCACAGCAGTCTACTGGCTTTTGGTGTTTTGCAGCCCTGAAACCTACTGACCTAAAACCAGTGAGTTTGTATTTGAGAAATTGTTCTAAAGTTTCTGGCAAGCATGTTGTTGAACCATGCAAACCCCTGACATCCACAATACACTGCAGTGAGTGGATTCTTAGGGCGCGTTGAAGGAAGAACCATCCCATTTCACATGCTTTGAGCTTCCACCCATCTCCCAGCTCCTATATTGGAAGGAAGAGTGAATAGAAATATCTTTGTTAACTTTTTCTCCTTCTCTATTTTCCTTACTGTTTTAATGGCCTTTATTCCTCAGCCCTTTCTTTTTCATGCTGAAGAGGTGGAGCCTGCTTAGCTGTTTTTTGGATCTTGTTTCCCATTCTTTGATTATCTTTGTCCATTCTTGGAAATTTTTATTGATTTGGAATTGGGAAATGAAATCTGCACATTCTTAATTTTAGGTTGTTTCACTTTATGAAGGCAGTTACTGTCAGACTTCTCTGTGTATGTGTTAGGCTTTGCTCCTTTAAACAACAACAAACCCCTTCCCCCCCAAACCAAGCAACCAATAAGAACCTGCAGTAAAACCTGTGGAAAGCTAATAAGTGGAATAGGGCTTGCTTCTTATGTCTCGAGAGATTAGCAGACTTTTATTTTTTATGGTGGCCATGGCAAAAATCGACAGTATCAGTCAGTGGTGCAGATCCTCCTCTGGGCACGCTGCTGGTTGCCAGGAAATGTTATATTTGAATCATATGTGTACCACATGTTGACCTAACTTTATGCAACTGGCTCTTTTGTGGAGGGAGGGAAACAAAATGTGATTATTTCCAAGGGTCTGGCTAGTTCCAGTCCTATTGATGCTATAATGCAATGGTGGTCAGAACATTTCTGCTCATAGTTGTGCTTAGGCATGTGGGATTTTTGTCTCCTTTGCTAGCCAAGTAGAAACTGGTTTTTGGGCTATCTCTCAATGACCAGCTCTGTTGTGGGGCTGCTCCTGACACAAATATTTCATTGCTACTTGTACAAGTACACTGCTGGATTATCTCTGTGCTCCCTCCCACAGTTCAAGCTTTGAACTTGACCATTCAAGACTGAGGCCCCATCTTTGTCCCTTCTTGCAGCTCCTATTTGCTTTCATCCAGTGCTACAGGAAAATCTTGAGTTGTTTCTTGGATGAGGGGAATAAGGGAAGAAAGTGAGCTCAGCAGCAGAATCTCCTGCAGAAAAATAGGAGACCTGCAACTGAGGCAAGCAGTGGAGCTGTTGTATCAAGCACAGGAAAATGTCAGTGTTACAGGAAGGCCAGAGACACCAACCCAACCTGCAGCTGCATGATGCTATTCCACCCAGCAGCTAGTGCTCACTGCAGGAGCTGGGTGATTTGGGTACTGCCTGCTGGGCTCAGGCCTTCAAAACTTGCAGTTGAGGACATGAAGAATAGGTAGGAGGTCTCTAAGATGTAGGTGAACACCAACAGAGCCAAATCTGCTGAGCAGGGGGAAGAGAGGTAAAGGTCTGTTAATTTTGTTATTCTAAAGCCCAAAGCTCCCTCTGATCCCGTGTCCCAAATTGGTAGCCAAGTACATGTGGGCAGGGAGGGAAGGGAATGTAACTTGAAATAGCTCCCTTATTTTCAGACATTGAGTGTTGTGGCAATCAAAAAGGGGGGATATGACTAAAAGCCATCAAAACCACTTCCAAGCACATGCCTTTTAGTGAAGCAAATGAGCAGGATTTTTAGAATATAATGCAAACAGGAAATCACTCTGAAAACTGTAGCCCACCATTAACTTGCTGGGGGAAGGGAAGACAGATTTAAACTATCCTTTTAAACAGCTGCTTTGTTATAAAACCTAATAGGGGATTGAATGCATGTGTAAGAAATGAATCCAAATCAACACCTTTTATTGGGTGCTGGGGTTTTTTTTGTTGCTCTTAGTAATAAAATCATGCTGCTGTTATGTGAGTAGTAGATAGCTGCTCATGCAACAATTTCACTTATTTGCTCACGTAGCTCCTTTACTGAACTTATAGTTACCCAGTGTGAGCAGCAGCTAGGAGGCCAACCTCAGCTATGTGCTTTGAAGTGGAGGGGTTATAATGATGTGCCAGTGGCTTCTAGGAAGGTGTTGCTCAGCCCTTTGCATAGGATTTATAACGAAACCTGTAGCCTTCATGATTGTATACAGCAGCTGTTGCCCTTTTGGATGTAGTAGTTAATCTCTGCCCATGAGTGTGTGCTAGTGTCATTGTGGAGATTCAGCAGAGTTTTGGCCTGGGCAAATCTTACATCCAACCTTCTCAGCACTTTGTTTCCTTTTCTTGGCTTGTTGTTTTCTGGTATCTCTGCTTTTCTGTCCAAATCTATAGAAATTTACAGGAACCACCACGGAAGCTTAAGGTGAAGTGATGTATATTACATCCCAGCTGCAGGAATAGTTTTCTTCTTTTGGGGCACAGGACTCATGTGGACCTGCAGCATTCTCACAGGCAGTGTGGGATCAGCTCATCATTCCTAACTTTATGATTTGTAGGTATTGGTTATTGCAGCCCTAGTGATCACAAGCAACCTAAAACAGGGATGACTTAAGTGCTTTTAGTGACTGCAACCTTATAGACTTGCCTGTTGCCATTTAATTTAGGCCTCTTGCTAACGTTCAGTAATTAGCACGTGTGTAATCCATCGGCAGTTTGGGTTTCATACCCAGGAGGTAACCTGTTCCTGGTGGCATCCCATTTTTTTCAAACATGAAGTAGAAGAATCAGCACAGTGGTGGGAATACTTGAAAACTTGGCTTTGTGTCTGGGACTGCAGTGAGAGTGTGCAGAGGGGATTCATGATACACCAGTGATTGGGACTGTCCCAGCTGTGCAATCTTCTGTGAATTGTGATGGACTCTGAACACCTTTAGCAGATGCAGGTGGCTGTACAAAAGGTATGAACATTTTGTGTTGTAATCTTCGCTGCAGCGTTGTTCTTGCCTCTCTGCTGGGGCTCTTCTCCATTCTCTGCCACACACTCCTTCCTTTCTTCTCAGGGGCTCCTCCTGGGCTCTTGACCCACCCCTATTTATTTCAGTTACCTTCACGAGCTACAGCTGCTGCCCAACTAAGGACCCTGCAGCTGCAGCTCGTTTGGAGCAACTCAGACCCACACAGGTCTTACAATACAACATATATCCAGGCCCCCACATTTTTGGATATGTAGTATACATTCCAAAGCCAGCCTTCAGGTATCTGAGCTCACTGGCTGTAGGATTCATGCCGGGATGTAGGAGGAGGGTAGAAGGACTATGAAATATATGAAAAGAGATCATAAGCTTTTGCCAGCTCAGCAGCTGTGAGGAAGAAAAAAAATCAGGTGTTGCTTACTGATGCTAGACAAATGCCCCTGATTTCACCACTTTGCTACATGCCAGCTTCCAGTCTAAGCCAATGTCTTGTGGGCCTCTGGACCCTATCAAAATGCACACCATGGTGACTCTTTTGGGTGGCCATATGTTCTAAAAGTAACTTCTGCCTTTGCAAAACAAATAGGAGAACAGGAGAACTCTCAAAGTGGTGTCCTCACCTAACTAGTGAAATATCTTAACTTGCTTCAACATGGAAGTGTGGGTTTGTTTCCAAAATAGATATAAGCTATGCAATGCTTTGTTTCAGCTTGTCAAAGTGATCTTGCAGCTTCCCTAGGATGCATGAGGCATTGATATGCTTGCAACTGCCCTGTGTGCCTTCCTGTTGAAAGTCTGCAGGCAATCACCTCCTCCATCCTTTTGGAATGTTACTATCTGCAGAGCAAAGACAGGAACAACGAATTTTGTTCTTGCAGTAGGAATACTTGATTTTCTGAGACTGTGCATGTCAACAGTTCCATCTAATTTGTCATAACCAACCTGTTTTGTGGCCACCTTTGTGTTCCATTGTTCATGTTTCCATGGAGTGGCTGTTAATTGTCCATGGTTTAGACAGGGAAGAAATGCACCTCTCAGAGGTGAGCAAGGCATGGGTCACTGAGACTGCAATGTGTAAGGGGTGTTAGAGCTGCAGCTTCCAGCATCCTGGGATTACATTCACTACCCTGCATTGTTCCCAGTTCTGCTGGTATTATCTCCTGAGCTTTGTGGGATTAGAAGCATTGCCTCCTACATGTAACTTGTAAGATCTTTCTGCTTGGCAAGGAAGGTACAATGCTGTCTTTTGCTTGCATTTTTGATGCAATGAGACCAGCTGTTTTAGTAGCTGATGGGAGCTTCCCAAATGCAGGGGAGACCTGCTGATCTTGAGATTAATGAGCAAATTCATCAGGTCTGTTTGTCATATGGCCTTTGCTGTGCTGGGGGTGATGGCAAACTTGAAAATCTGTCCCTGGCAGTGCCAGGCTGCTGATGCAAAACTGCTTGGAGCTGACCCCAGGATTCTGCAGGGCAGAGGGTGTTTGTGCTGGGCTGGGGGGCTGCAGGTTTGTGGTGGTAGAGCACAGGAGTGTCTGCTGGAGATCCCTGCTGCTGCTCCTGGAGCTCATCCCTTGCAGTGCTTGGCACCAGGAAGGGTCCCCACAGGCACTGCCCTGCTCGTGCCATCACAGACATGGAACTCTGCAGGGTTTAAGGCCTCTAAAAATATTTTTAATAAACATGCACACCACTGGATCTAATACACAAATGAAAAGACTACAGAGTTTCTGAGCTGCAGCAGTTTGCCCCTCTCAGAGAAGCAGGTGGTACAGGTTGTGTGAAAAGGTGGAATGGAAGTCAAGTAATATGCTGTTTTCTGTATTGACTCAAAAAAAAGGTCATATTTGAGAAGTAAGCAGGTTGTAGACTGCCCTGTAACTAGAAGAACGAAAAATCTTCATGATACAGTGGTGTTTGACAGTTTTTCTTTAAATTTCCAGTTTTAGTGGAAGTAAGTACAACTAGAAATGATCAACAGCTGTTCCAGCAGAACTTTGACAATTTTCCACTCTGTATGTGGTAGAAAATATGATCTCTCCTGCCTTCTTATATCTAACCAAGTTCATGTGATTGAGCTTGGGACAGAAGAAATTTCCATTTTGCAAGTAAGAGAAAAAGGTGCCTTCAGTCTGAATGGGAAATTTTCAATGAATAATGATAAAGCTAATGCCTAAAGTAAAGAGTGGGTACTGCTGACCTTTTCTGCCAGAGAGATTTCTGCATGGGGGGAAGCCCCTAAAAAGCCCACTGACTACTGCAGCATGTTGACTTGTTCACTGTCACTTCTTTGGGTCATGGCAAAAGCTTCTTAGCTGTAAAAGTTAAGAGTTTAAAGACTTTTTTGTTTTGAAAATGTAGAAAAAGAAATACTTCTAAAGAGTGCTTATCTTTTGTCATCTAATTAGGGTAGATAAAGATATAAACTTCCTTTCACAAGAGTTTTCTCTCATTCAGGCAATGGTAAATTTATAATCAAGTGAGGGATCATTTGAATACGAGGTTTCAGGACATTGATAGCATCACATTCAATTTGTGTCTAGGAAGTTAATTATAGATATTGAATATTAGTTCTGCTTTTCTTTTTGACATCTTAAACTTGGCAAAAGAAAAATGTAGATTATAAAAAGGTTGAAAATTAAAGTCTCTAGCTGAGTTCTAACATCTCAGGCACAGTTACTTAAACTTTAAAAAATGCTTTTAAATAGATCTTCCCAGACTGTTAGGCTGATACCAGATGAACAGTTATGGGGTATTTCTATAAATCAGCAAAGGAAAATTTTACCATGAGCTGAATCCCAATTTTTGTCTGCAAAGAAAAAAAATTAAAAAACAAAAGCCAAATAATCCAACAACCACCCCAAACTCAGCCCTTTCTCTGTTTGTATTTAAAACCTGGTAATAAGCATTTTCATAACTTTACCTGAAAAAAACCCCACTGTGGTTGTCCATGAATTATTCTCTCATTTGAAATCCCCCATCTTCCTCCTTGCAAAGTATTTGCTTTTCACCAGTTTGGTTTCTTTCTCTGGGTTGAGCAAAAAGTGAGCTAAAAAATAAGCTTCTGTTATCTTACCTGCTTGGTCACCTTTCTGATGCTGGTGTTAGCAGGGAAATGTAGGTGCTGTGAGCCATCCTGGTGCACACTGGGGTGTTTTTTCAGCAGGCAGTTTACCCAGTGGCTTTCTAGCCTTGCAAACCATTGGGTGAGGCTTCAGACCTGGAGACTTATTGCCCCAAAAGGAGACCCCCAGCCTGTGAGCCGAGGGTCCTGTCCTGTTTGCCAAGTAGGAGTGCTCTGCAATTCACTTGTTCATTCATTTCAACAAACTGTTGGAGGAAGTTGTTTTTATTTTCTTGTCTCCCACCTCCTGGTCCTCCATGCTCTCTAAGCACAGCAGCTGCATGGTAACATCCTTATGCTGTATTCCATGGGTGCCTAAGGGCCTCCTGGGATTTGTAGGGCACACAGCTTTCCTGGGCCTTGTGCTTCCCTCAAAGATCAGGACAGGGTGGGAACAGAGGGCATCTTATCCTCCTTGCCAGGGACCAGTGCCTGGTCACATTGGTATGGAGAAGGTCTTTTACGAGCTTGAACTCTTGAGTGTGTGGATTTTTTCCCAGTTTTTGTGTTGTCCTGGTGCTGAAGATGTCATTCTTTCTAAATAATTTGATAGCCAAAAGTTGGAGGATACAGAGATGGTTAGCATTCCAGCAGCGCTTGAAGATGCTCAGAGTGAAGGGGTGGGAAATTTTAAACCTATTCTTTCTGGGGAGTATGAGGAATAAGTAGTTGGAATTATAGTATTGTGAGTATTTCTTTCACCAAAATAAGTAGGTTTTCAGATTCCTTTGTTTTTTTCTTGTTCTAGAGAGAAAATTAAAATTGTAGAAACACTACGATTGTTTGTAGGCATAAGAAATACCTGGTGGGTGATGTGGCAAACGTTACTTTAGAACTAATAGATTGCTTCACCACTTGCAGCTTCATGGATGCTTTCTATGAATTCTGTCTAAAATGTCTGCTTCTGTTTAATTTTAAGGAAAACTGGAATTATTTTTCTAAATTAAAAAAAAATCTGACATAACAAGATATCAAAAAATCTGATATAACAAGAACTGCAAGGAAGTTTTATATTGCGCTAGCTCAAGGAGGTATTCTTAATAAAAAGCCTTCAAATTCTGTGGTAGCCCATAACAGGAATTTTTGCACCTTTGATCATGTGTATCAGATGCACACAAGATCCTAAAGTAGAGATTTTATGTTGTGCCTGTCTTGTGTATAAAGCTATAACCCATAGAATGCACAGCTTCCTTCAGTTGTTGATGGTCATTATGAATGCAAAAATCTGCTGAATGAAGTATACAGGAGAGAAATGACCATAAGTAAGATTAGACCTTCAAATTCCCTGTCCATTGCTGCCAAGTCATAGTCTGCTAGGGGTTTAGAAGAATGTTCATTGTATTTGGGAAAGAAAAATATTATCAGCACGGCAAATGTTTCCTACAGAACTGATTGTGGATTATGCTGTTCTGCAAGCCACTTCTGGAACCAAGCTCTAAAGGTATTAGTTAGCAGTTCTGCATGCTGATTTTCTGTTCAAAAATGTATGAATAACACTTGGCTTTTTCACACTTTTTGAGATCTGCCTTATTTTGTTGAGTTTGTGAAACTGCTTTTTTCACCTCACTGCTTGTGTTGCTTAAATGCCTATCATCTGATTGTATCTAATTTCTAGTGATCATTCTTAGGGGATATTAGTGTTTTTCCTTACCAAGGTATGATGGTCACCTGAAACAGAGGTAACTATTGTGCCAGGGTGCATTAACTTCTCCTTTATTTTTGCTATCATTTCAATTCATATCATCATTTCCTCTTGCACGCTTTTGTAGCTTTGGCATATCTGGCAGAATATCTTGTAGAAGCATTGCTTTTCATTTCCCTTGGAGAGTGATCCAGATGTAGCAATGCTATCTAAGGAAATCCAGCTGCTTGACTGCAGCTGCAGTCGCGAGGAGGTCATTAACATGGTCTTTGCTCTTTCCTGCAGTCCCATGCTATTGTAGCTGTTGCCTCCTCTGTTGTGTATCTATCAAGTTTATTAATCAGCCTAGCCTTTCACAATCTATCAGAGAGAAGATCTTTACTCCAGGAAGCAAGAAAACGGAAGATTAGAGAGAAATGTGGGAAACTGAAAGGCATAGTTTGTTTTCTTGTGACATAAGATATACAGAATAACTTTGGAATATATCTGAATGGTAAATTTGTTTCTGATTTCTAAGAGCTACTTCATCAAACTCTTCACTGAGTAATGTGAGAACACTGAACATGTGCTATCACCCAAAATACACAACCCACAGGGTGATACTGACTCTGGATGCAGGTACCATGATGTATATTGCTTGCACTGTAAGTGGTGTGCACCACGTTAAAATCTGTTTTGAGATCATCAGAGGCATTTGAATGAGCAGGGCACTTGCTCTTCGATCTGTGTCTTGGGTATTTCACTGATTTAGTGAAATTGGGGTTTGTGTGGATGGAAGTCCACCATAAGTAAAGGTATTTGTTGTTTTGATTTTCTAGTTTGGTTTAGGAGATGAACATAGGTTTTGTAAATATTCCTGAAGTGTGTTCTGTGCTGTTCCCTCTTGTTCATGCTGAGTCTGCTTTGTGTCACGCAGTTCTTCACAGGTGCTTCTTACAGTACTTGGGGGACATCTGTGCTCCTCACTTGGTACCCTGTGACAGAGTTTGTCCCCACCACCTCTGCTGCTTTCTCTGGGCCGTGCTCCGGCCGGCAGGGCTTGCCAGGGCGTGGAGAGGCAGTTTGGATCCCGCAGGAGTCCCTGGGTGGGTGCTGCGGAGCGCAGCCCTCCCGGCACAGGCAGCTCCTGGGCTTGGCCGGGCCGGGATGTTCCTCGAGTGCGAGCGCCGGGCTCCGCTCCGTGCGCTCTGGCTTGGGACAGCGCCCGCTTGGCTGCGCCCCTCCCTCAGCCACGGCCCAAAATAAACATTGCGCAAATTGCCGGGCCCTCAAACAAGCAATCGGAGAAAACTGCTGAGCTTCCACTGAGATTAAGACTAATCAAAGTGGGCAGTGATTGCAGGAGTCAGTCTTTGCTTGGAGTGCGTTCTAACGAAGCCTTCGCTGCCCCAAGAAGGCACGGAAAGAATATGAAATGACACAACCTACAAAGACTTTACCACTAATTGCATTTTATGTTGTTCAGCTACACCGCAATCTTTCTTGGTCTCATTTTTGGTGGAAAACCCTTCTGGTAAAGAGGAAAATTTTGTGTAGGCTAAGTAAGTAGGAGACATTGAGCTTTTGCCATGAGGTGAAACACAACTTCTGTGGTAAATGCACTTCAAAATGCTAACCTAAAAAAAATCAACACCCCCTCCTTCAAATCAGTGAATTCCTGTGTCTCTAATTAGTTTAATGGAGAAAAAAAAGATGGTATATGAAATGTATACAATTTCATTTTATGAATTCTAGTTTACTGTGTGAATAATTCTTTATAAACATAGCTAGTGATTTAAGTGATGACTCATTAATGGTTTAAAAGAAGTATAGTAAAAATGAAACGTGGTTGTTTGTGTGAGAGCTATTTTTATGTGTGTGTGTGGTTTGGTTTTTTTAAAAGTTATTTTGGGAGTTACTTTCAGTGGAATCCTAAGAGTTCTCTGCAGTGCAACCATGACTGCCCACCTCACTGGTTTTGGTTTTTCCTTTAATACAGTGGCAACAAACTGGGAAATGTTGCTGCCAGGAAAGCTAACTAAAGGTACAGCTTTAAAGAAGGGCTACAACGAAGGTGATGTTAAAATGATGGTAGATTTTGATACTTGTTAGTACCAGATCATGTCCTCCTACTGTACTGAAATTATGATTAAAACCCAGTGTAATTCTAACTTTTTTTGAAGTGTGCCACCTCAGTGATTCTGGCTGGCCAATTCCATTATATGCAAGAAAATTCCTCTTCTTGAACTTTGGTAGTAATCTTAAGAAGAAAAAAATTCACTGTCATTAAGTTTTAGAAGACTTAAAGCTCTGTATCTTTACTTATATGCTAGTTCTTCAGAGCAAGGCTTATTTTTATGATTCATTATATAAATTTCTCTGTTTTATTTAGCACTTTACTGAGAGTATTGGACTTAAGAACAGTATGCATGCCTCCTAAAATGTGCATAAATATAAGAACTAAGATACACTGATAAAAAAGTAATGCATTTAAATTTCAAAGAAGTGTCATTTCCTGTCTGTTTTACTACAAAAACTTGCCTATGCATGGAGTTGCAGCAAAAACAACTCATTGAGGTGTGTTCTGCACTTGAGCAATTTGTCTCTTAGTAATATTGTTGCTTTTACATCTTCCAATTAGCAGAACTTAATTCTAAAGATAGTCTGGGCTTAAAGTAATGGGAACTCCAAATTCAGTGACTCGTGGGAGGTTCTAAACCAGTCTGCTTTTCTCAGCCTTGCCTCTTCATGTGTGTATAATCAGGTCTTGAAATCCATAGTTCTTTTCCATTATCTATAAGATGTACATGATTTTGGATGAACCTTCTGTCAGACCCTCTGCTCATCTGAAAGAAAAAAGAAGGCAACCACGCTTTCAGAACACTTCCAATGAAGAGTTAGAATTATTAACTGAAGTTTTACAATAGAACGGTTGCCTTGAATAACACTGTAGTATGTTACTGCTGTTAGATTAGAAACACTGACCTATGATTTTTAAGCAAGCGATTGACTTGGTGGACACTTGGTGTGATACGGTTTTAACAGATGCCAGTGAAAGGTTGTTGCATTTTGTATTAAGACAGTGTTTTAAAAACAGTATTTGCTTTCATTTGAGGCAAATTATTTCAGAATGGAGAATTTTACTTGATAGTTTGAGACAAAGTGGTAAAAAGCAACCCTGAGCATAACTTTGATGCCTTCAGATTTGTATGTTTATATACCTATTTCCCCTTTCTTTCCTTTTTTTTTTCCTTTTACTTTCCTGATGCTTTCCCACTTTGCTGCTGCTTCTCTTCCCTGAGTCTCCCCTGTTCTCCCTGGTCCCCTTCCCAACAGAGCGCTGCACTGACTGCCCAGTTTGGATCCCAAACGCTGTCTGGATGAGGCACTCCCAGAGGGTCAAAGCTCTGGAGGGCTGGTGGTACAGGCAGTCTTTGGCTGGAATTGAGGGTTAAAGGTGGCCTGGAGTGACACAATTTGTGCTTTGCATGACAGGGAGAGTGGGGGAAGGACAAAGGTAGCCACATGCCACACCTGAGATCAAGGTTTTGAGGTCAATGTGCAGCAACCCAGTTAGTAATTGCTTGGGCTTGGAGGGCAGATTACCTGCACCCTTCACCCCTGGGCTTAGCTGGGTAGTTTTTCAGCAGTAGAACATCTACAAATCTTAAGAGCTGAGCTCTCTAAACTTCAGCAGTGTGGATACTCACAAAGCAGTTGTGCTGGGCTAGTTTGTGAAAATGTCACCCGTGGTTTACACAGATCACCTGAGTAGTAGCACAGGAGTATGATCATATTTAGGAGAGAAGCTGCAATATGGGGATTAGGTCCAAGTCCTACTTTGCTTATCCCTGCACAGTAACTTGGAACTGTCTTTTGTTTAATTTGGTTTTCTCTTATTTTTTAGCAGCGTGTTTTTTGTGATGCATTCTCTATGAGCAAGTGTTGAAAGTGAGGTAGTGTTAAGCAAACATCTGTTCCTATGGAAAATTAGTGGGATCTCTGTTTCTCAACACCTTATTTACTAATGCAGCCAAAAAGAGATGCAAATATCTCTTCACTTTGTTCCTCCCCCTCAACCCCCCAGTCCCAAGTTGTATTTGTTTTCTTGCTTTGCTGGCAACAGGAACTTTACAGTGGTCCTGTGCTGTCCTTATTTACTGTCCTAAGAACAGCACAGTTTGCACATCAGTCACAGCAGCCAAGGCCAAAGCAACACTGCTGTTCTCTGAAGGTTAACCCTTCAGAGCAATGTCTGACCACATCTTATGCCATCTGCTCCTGCCTTTGACCTGTTTGCTAGCTGACCTTGTCTTCTGTCCTGAGCTCTGTATGCAGAGCACTGGGTGTAGCTGTCACGTGTACTTGCTGTTGGAGGACCTGCAGTCTGTGGACCATGCTGGTCAGCGCACAGCGCTGAAGCGTTTCATTGTCAGTGAGAGTTTGAAAAGGAGATACTCTTGAAAGTTCTGCTAACTTTGCTTAAACAGAGCTTAAGGTAGTTTCTCAAGCTAGTGAAAATGGGTGTTGAAGTCAGCATAGCTGTGGAGATTTTTCTATGCAATTACAAAACTCAAGTAAACTGACCTAGATTGTTTTTCTTCCAATTTCTGACTTCAGTCCTGTAACAGCTGAATGGCTTCTTCCACTAGAACTCTGGAGAGCATGTGGCAGCTAATTTTCTTATTTGTGTTCAGAATGAGCAGAGCCTACCACAGGCTGTTAATTAGTACTTGCTCTACTGTTTCTGTTTTTTGCAGACCTGTTGATGCTGCAGACCACATACCAAGTTGTAAGGTTTTTTGGTGGGATAGGAATGCACATAACTTTGAAGAATAAAACTCTTGGGTACAGAAACCCTTCTGTAACCTTAGGTAGAATGCTGCTTTTCTTGCACATACATTTGTCCTATTAATATTTTATTTTATTTGGTTATTGCCATGTTTTCAGGCAATGCAGTGCTTCACAGTTTTCTGTTCATTCACACATGGCTATGCTAGTATTCTGAGGCAGATGGTGAAGGTTTGGGGATCTGACCTTGCTTTGACCAAAGATTTGTTTAATTGCTTTTAGATGGCCTAAGCACAGCTCTTGTGGTGCCCTCATGCCACTACAGTGGAGAAAGAAGGAGTTTATATTCAATTTTCTGAAATTGTGCAAATTTTAGTCCTTGTTGTCTTCCTCACTGCAAAGCTTATTAGCTAAGTGTAAAGGTGCTCAGTGAGTCTGCCAGTGCCTCACAGTAAAGAATTTGCTTGAAATGACCCAGCTGAGATTTCAGATAAAGGACACTTGATAGTGGAAAATGCAGCAGACTTGTCTGTGACAGTGGCTGGAGACAGTAGTGGGTATATAAGTATTAATTGAAAGCAGAGGGTCAAGTGTTATATGTATTGGCAAAACCTTTGTTGTTTGGTAATTTTTCCTATGAAAAAATGAGAGCTACCTGGTGAAGTGTGACTTTATGGTGTTACACAGAGTGTTAGAGTTTTGGAAGTATTGAATAACAGTAGAAATGATGGTCAGGGTTAGGGCTTCTTGCTTCCTTTAGATGGCTGTACAAGCTTTCATCCAGTGGTGAAACATTTTTCTGGGGGTTTTTTTGAACAGCTGATGCTAGAGGTACTGAAAAGTTTGAAAATTAGTCATATGTAGAACCTAAAATAGAAAACCATGGGGAATGTAAGGTCTTTGACAACAGTTCACCTTTTTTTTTTTGGCAGACCCTTTATCATTCTTCCCCATCTGAAAGATTTTCTTTTCACTTGAAAGACATTAATGTAGTCCATTAGCTTTCAGTTTACTGCCCAGCCCCTCTGCTGCTTCAGGATTTTTGAGTGCTGTGCAGCCATTTCCTTCCGCTAGCGCTGAGCTCCGGGGCTGTGTCGGAGCCCTGATGCTGCCCTGGTGAGTCACCCTGTAAAACTGAAGCAATCCCATGTGATTATTCACACACAAGATTTGGGCTCATCTGTCTGTAAATAAGCATGTGCTTGTCTACCTTGTTTTTCCTGTAAACTGCTGAAGCAGTGAAAGCGCTTTCTAGGCATGTGCCCTTGACACACAATGCTAAAAATAGGGCAGTTTGACATTGCTACAAACTCGCAGGCTTCCTAGCTGTCTGAAGAGTCACTCCCTTATTTAAGCAGTCGTTTGAATAGGCACATTTTCACTCAAGGGGTGTTCTGGAGTGGGTTTTTTGTGTCCTAATCTAATACATAGAACTTCCAATTTTATTTCTTCTGTGTATGAAGCAAGGTTGGGCAGCATATCTGTAATGTTTTCAGTAACTTTTTATAATGTAACTGAAAGAGAGAAGAGGTGGGTTTTGGCCTGTTTAAGGCATCTGTGCCCTTTATGATATTTGTGCTTTATTGAGTATTTTAAGCACTTGTTTCACTTCTGAAATCATATTGCTGTCTTTTGTCCTGGTTGTTGTCACCATTACTGAAACCATTTCAGATGTGGTTGAGACCTTGTTAAAAGAATAATCAGTTATGTTAGCCAAAACTGGTCTATTTTTGACTGTGCTTTTGTTGTACTTTTCTTCCAAAAAAGCTGAACTAGTTAAGCCCCTGAAAGCGTTTCATGCTGTTTTACTGGTGTGACACTGGCTGCACTATGCAAAGGTTTCTGTTACTTCCCTCAGATGTGTTCCACAAAACTTGTGCTTTGGACCTGTGTGCTGTGATACCATGTGGTGTTTCCCTCTGGTCATTCAGGAAGCAATTCCTCAGAGCACAGCCTGGTTGAAGCACAAAGCCTGCATTTGGAGCCTGATCCTGAGAGACAGCTCTCTGTGCTGGGAGTGGGAAGGGGGATGTTTAGAGCTGGCTATGTGAGGCCAGGGGGAAGGGGAGGGGAAGAGAGATTTATTTTAACTAACTGAAAGCTTAATGTAGCTTCCTTCCTTCCTTCCCTGCTTCCTTTGCCCCCTGCTTTACCTTTACAGTAAGAGCATACAATAGTCTGTGTGTCTTTATATGTGCTGCCCAAAAGAAACGGGTGGGTTTGCCCCAGACTCTCCTCCCAGTGTGCCTGTGCCCTGTGCTGTGGCAGTGGTGTGAGGATGGCACAGGCAAAGCAGGCTCTGAGCAGGGGACAGGGCTGGAGGTGGTTGCTGTGTGAGCAAGGACTCTGTTCATCCCCCAGCCCTTCAGTGGAAATGTTGGTCTGGCAGCCCTGAAAATTCTGCAGCAGTGGAAATGTGGGGAGCGGGGCTGCCTGAGCAAGCAGCATCCATGGGCCAGGGACAGGCTGTGAAAGTCTTAAGAGATGTGAGCAAGCACTGATTTTGGTAGGGCAAGGCTTTCCTTTGCTATGTTGGTGCTGATGAGACAGCAGAGGTCTGTCTCATGGCCTCCTCACAGGGCCTTGCCAATCAGCCTCCTGTTCTCTTGGTGTGGTTGTAGCCAGCTTACAACTCAGCAGATCTGCTGCTCTAGATGCAGAAATTCCCTGTGCCCCCTCTCTCTCTCTCCACTTCCTCATGTGCATCCACAGGCTCAAGACTTCCCTCAGGCCTTTCTCTTGTAGCTGATATGACTGCAAGCCTTTCAGCTGCTCCTTGAGGTCATATTTTGTGGGCTTTGGAGGGCTCTGTGCTGCAGATGCCTTCAGAGCAGTTTGTGTGTTTATTCAAGAGGTGGCACATGGAGAGTGACCAGTGCTGTGGGGAGAAACCTGATGGGACTAGCCAGGTAGAGGGAAGACTCAGAGGTTCAGTGCTGGAAGCAGCATTTGCAGGGAGCCTTGGCTCTGCAAACATAATTTGGCTTATGCCAAAATGATTGCTCTTTCAAACAGAATAGCTCTTAGGGCTTGCACCATAGCCTGCCTTATAGCAACACTTAGTGTTGCATGGAATTCCTTGGCACTTATACCCATGAAACTCCTGAGTGACTTTCACTTTAAAATAATCTGAGATCCTTGAGAAAATGAATGTTTAGTCTCTGTACTTCATCATTCTCTATTGCTTTAGAAGCAGAACTGAGGAGTTTGCAAGCTGCGCTTAGTTTCTTTCCCAGCTTGAGCCACTATAAAGAACAAGCTACACGGCATTAAAAGACAGAGACCAGGCTGTAAAGCAGTACAAATTAAGCTGTGCATTTCTAAATCATGAATAATTCTGAAAACCCAGTTGTATGAGAGAAATGCACGTCCCTGCATTTTTGAATCAGTTGCAGAAACAGCGTATGGTTGGGACAAAGACAAGGGGTGGAACGTGACTCATGATGCATGAAAATATAATTCACTGAAGCCTTTCACTGCTCATAAGCAACAATCTAAAAAGAGAAGAAACACAGCTTAAAAAATTTTGTAAGCCTGAAAGGACTTCCTCTGTTGGCATCCAACAGGTTGACACCCTTGGTGGAGTGGCTGCACGGCTTTGTAAGCAGTGCCTGGTCTCACTTTGTGAGATGTGGCCAGCCACCCTCTCCAGCCTCTCACCCCACTGTCACCATCTGCAATGGCTCTTGGTGGTGCAGGAGAACATGGGCTGCTGCTGGTGAAGCTGCAGGTGCACATCTGGCTCCCACCTAAGGCTTTCTCCCTCCTCTCTCTTGGTTACAAGGCAGGCTCTCAGTTCTTGCTGCTCAGGTGCTCGGAGGTGCAGTGCCAAGGGCAGCTCTGCCTGCTGCAGCCAGTCCCAGGCATTCCTGCACGGATCCCTGGGCTTTGGATGTGCTCACATGTGCTGGGAGTACAGCCTCCTTGGCAGGGACGGGCACTGCGGGCCCTGAGCTCATTTCCACGGCACGTCACTCAGCTGTGTGGGGCTGAACTGCACGGTCCTGCTGCCAGCTCTGCAGGCCTTGGAGCTTCTCTTGGGAAGTTATTGTTGTAAGCAGGCATGTGCTTGACATGCATGGTGTTGTGCTGGTGCCTGTGACGAGGGAGGAACAGGACACGCCTCGGCAGTGCCGTGCCTCGCAGTCCTTACACAGATGGCCTATCCTCGTGGGGTCTGCTGCCTACCAGATTCACAACTGCCTGCTCATTATTACATTTGGAGCTGTGTGTGAGTGCTGTTTGTGGAGTTGCCTGCACATTTAAAGTTTGCACCGATACAATTCTTCTTGGTGATACCTAGGAGAGAACTGTGCCGCTTTCTTTACTTAGCAACTGACCCTGGGGGAAAAATAAACCCCAATACACTTGTTGTGAGGGTTTGAGTTTTCTAAAGCCAAATAAGTAAGATTAGACACACTTTTGAGGGTCTAGAATACTTGCTGTCTCTGCTGGGAAGGGCAGGGGTGCTGAGCTCTTCTGCTAGTTGGCTTGTTCTGGATTATGGAATTTAAGTTTTGACATCCTAGTTAGAAAACTGAGTGGTTTTTTGGAGCTGATTGGTGGTTTGGAACCACTGCAACAGCACAACATATACTTGCATGAGGTAGTTTAGAGGTATATACAATGGAGCATTTATTCAGTTTTTATTATTATTGGCCAGTGCAAAGAGGTGATTGTATTTTACACAAAAACCGAGAATATTTCAGCCTCTCCATACATAATTTACCACTTGGAATTTTGTAATTATGGTTCTAGTTGAGCTTGGAGTTGGTAACTCCAGCACTTGAACTGTTTGCCTTCTCTCTAATGGTTAGAAAATGAGCTTTTATTGAAAGGTTTAGGATGACCCATGGCTGCTCTTTCTTCGTGGTGTAACAAATGAAGGACAGGCATACAGATGGTTTCCTGCCTGCTCTGCTCACAGCCCTTCTTGAGGCTCATGTGCTGCTGATGTGTACTTACATATTGCACTTAAACAGTTTCAGAGCTTTGAAGCTGGAATTGCAAGTGTTTCCTCAAACTTTTTAAAGGAAATTTATTAAGAATTTTATTTTCCAAAGCTGATGATGGCTAAGAATTAAGAGATTTTGTAGTTTGTGCTATTGCATCTTGATGCACCTCTTATAGAAGGCATCTCAGGTTGTCGCCTATTATGTTCATGGCACTGCTGTGATTGGTAAGGAGTTCTTGTGTTGTCACTTGTTCTGCACTACTCTGCTTTTTATGGTTGGCTTCCTCTGCCATATTTAGAGACTTTTTTTGTAAGGCAAAAATCATGTGTAAATTGTATCAGCCTTCAAACCCCTAAACCAAACCTTTGCTGTCTTTTCCACTTAGAGCTGCAATTAGCTCCATGTACTTGTAACATCCACCAGCTCTAAAGCTTTGTTTTCCTTTTTTCTTCAAATCACTGCACACCTATTTGATACTTCTACAATGCTTTTAATTACCATTTGAGAACACAATAGAAAGTAGATGTGGAAAAACTAAAGGGAAGAAAAAACAAATCCTTTTAATACTCCTTTTTTCCTTACATATTTTGTATTTAAAGGGCAAATGTGTTTACACAGCTGTACTTATTTGCTCCCCCAGTATGTGAACTGTATGAAAGATGGATGATAATGTTTTTTGCCTATGCACTCATGTACAGATTTACATTAGCAAATGATGTTTTGCTTTATGACCCCATTTCTGTCTTTTAATGCTGCATAACTTGCACTTCATAGTTGGCTCAAACTGAGAACAAAACTAAGGAGCTTGCAAACACCTTGGTACTGTTTCTGAAGCAATAGAGAATGATGAAGTGCAGAATCTAATCATTCATTTTCTGGAGTATCTTGGATGATTTAAAAATGAAATTTATTCAAGGATTTGATGAATACAGGCTTACTCTATGGCAGTTACTGATATATCAAGATTATATTTGTAGAGACAAGAGTTTTAACAGATGATGTTTTCCCACTGTGAGTGAAATGGCTGTGGGTATTTCCCTTTACTTCCCTTTATTTCACACTGCCACCTCCTTTGAGATGAACATCCTCCTCTCTGCTACTTCTGTACTGTTAGTTTCTTTACCCAAGTGTCTCTCTGGAGTTTGCTCTTTGTGTGCCATTGTAAGATGCATGTGGACAACTGAGGGTATCTCTAGCAGGAGTAAAACCTGACCAAAAAAGACCTAAGGGCATTAACTCTTTCTACTGCCTTTCATGAAGATAAAAGTGTTCGAGTGCATAAAATGTTTCAGTACCTGTTGGGAAATGGTAGAAGTCTTAATAAGTCTTGATATGGGAAGGATATCTGGAGTAGTGAGTGTCTAAAATCCATCCATACTCCGACCGTACAGATTCAAAGGTTCTCTCGAAATCACTGAGGTGTAGATGATTGTGCCTTATGCTGGGTGAAATGTCCTGGTGTTTAGATCTTGAATAACTCTAGTGATGGTATTTCATATAGCTGTTTACAGAATTTGGGAGCCCTACCAAAAGCCAAAACCAACTTCAGCCTAATGCATCAGATAGTCTTTGTTCTGACACCAGGTAGCTGCAGTTGTCATGGGGCAAGGTCTAGTTTTGGTCCTCAGCTGCAGTCCTACGGTGACATGAGCCCTGGTGCTTGGGTTGGCTGGACTTCAGCAGATACTGAAGGCCAGTGAAAGCATTTGAACTTTAAGCCAATGTTCTGTGCATGCAGCTTTGTGTGTGTCCATGTTGGCATTGTCCTCTTCTAAATGGTGTGTGTGGGGAAAAGACCACAGGTGCCTCAATACTGAGATACGGGATCACAAGTAGAGGGTGTGTACATGTCCAATGCACGGTATTCAGGTCTCAGAGTACAGGGTTTCTGTCTTACAAAAGGATGTGCACAAAGCCTACTGTGTACTGTGTGGCTGCTGTACATATTTTCCTAAATTAGTAATTTTTGATGTTGTAAAACTGTCCCTGGTAGACCTGCTCTCAGCTGCTGATGTGAGTTCTAGTCATGTTTTTTATGTTTGGCCCGAGGAATATTTAGCTATGAATACCTTTAGGAGGCCACTTGAACTGTGTTTATAATAATAAACACAATGCTATGACAAGATGCTGAATTCAGTAAACAATATTCCATATGTTCTACCAGACTGAGATGTCACTTTTTAAAATGAACCAGTTGTGAGTTAAGTGACCAATATTCATGCTATGCTAATGCTGTGAGATGTGTGTGCTGTGGGCACATCCCACAACCTGTGTTTTTATGCCCAAAGTCAGTTTGCTCTTCCTTGCTGAGTCCTGCTACCCGGCAAGTGGGAGGGGTATGAATGAATATGTGTAGTATGTTGTGTGTGTGGATATGCATTTGTACACAGTAGAAGGACACTATTTTAACTTCTAGAAAATATATAGTCAGCTGCATGCATTGAAGCACAAGCAGCTGCCATCCACATCTGCAGCAGTGGCAGTGAAGACCCGAGCAGGAGTGTGGAGAGAAATGGGGGGCTGGACCACTTCTGTGAACAAATTTAACTTATCCCAAGGATGGATTTGCTTAGACTTACATCTGCCAACTGCCAAAACTAATTTGAATGTTTTTCTAAGAGGATTCTAGGAGAACAATGTTCCATATTACAATATTACTTAGGAGAATGTACTAACGTGGTTAATATGACAAGTATCTTCCTTAGCTTCATGTTTTTCTTGTTAAAGCTTTCTTTTAGCATTTCTCCTGTGATGAAAAGCCAGCTGAAGGTGTTACCTGTACCATAATAAGAAACAGATGAGAGGAAGTGGGTAATGGTTATTTGTTAGCTTTTTAAAAAATTATACCAAGTATTTATGTAACATGTAGTCAGAGATGTAGTCAAGAGTGCAGATAAATCAGGCTTCCTTTTCCCAGAATTTGGACAGAGATCTCTTGAGTTATTTCCTCATTTCTTGTCTGCAGATATAAAAATATCACAAGCACTGAAGATTTTAACAGGAGTTTTAATGCAGCAAAACAGTAAGAAACATCTCATACAGGCATTGTTGTTCAGAGACTGAGGTTCTGTATCATTGTCACATCAGAATTTCTCTGTTAGCTAGTTATTGGGAAGAGGATGACTTACAGAGGTAACTTTTCTACTTAAAAAACCCAAAATGGATAGGGGTGAGATGGAGGACAAGGGGAGTAAGTGATTTTTGGTTCCCCCTAGAAACCCCACTGCTTGGTTGTCTCGTGTTAGATCCTTTCACATATGATGCCCTGTACTGAGGGGAAATGTTGTCCTCTAGTTTTAGTCAAGACTCATGGAAGGAAAAAACCCATTAAAAAAAGCACTGAAGGTTAGCATTGAGATGGCTTCAAGGGGAAGATTGAGAGTGGAGCAGTTGGTCCATCAGTCCAGAAGGCCTGGTCATTTTCTCATCTAGAAGTAGGTAGCTGACATTTTTGTGAATGTCCATTCTTGTGAGGATTCTTCTGAAAGGGTCAAGGGAAAAAATACCAAGCAAACTGAAAGTGAAATCTGTCTTGTCTGTCTCCGAGCATGCAGAAATGAACGTTAAATGTACCAAAATTTAACCTTAGAAGACACCACTTGACTGAAATTGGATACCTGCCAGAAAAAGGAGGGTCCAAGATGATTTCTCAGAGTTAAGTCTGTCTGTGACAACACCTGGTGTGTACTTTAGTAGCTGCTCTGTGATGGCCACTGCTGATAAGAGGTTAAGGAGTGCCCTGCATTGTCCTGGTGGGAGACAATGCAAGGAATAAAGCCCGCATGGCTCCTTGTCACCATTTATTCATATTTCCAGAGCGTTAACCCTGAGGTGATTCCTTTATCATATTGGAAGGCACCAGAGCCTTCATTAACCACAAAGAGGGCACACCCTGTGCATGTTGTAGTGTGCAGAGGCAAAGTGTGTCTGCCTTAATTATGCTTTTTATTCCTGAACACCCCAGAACTGGGCTGGAGGGTGACAAGGGAAAAGTCTGGGTTGGGTTTTCCCTTGCTTCTTCAAGGAAAAACTAATATGGTCATCAACATGTGCTGAACTATCTGCCTTTTCCTTGTGAAAGTTCACTATTGCAGATAAGGTTGCATGCAGAAATTTTCCTGCATGCTGCTTGGGAATAGCAGCAGATAAGTTGGAGCCTGCAGCAAAGATGAGCATGTTAGTGTCTGTTTACAAATCAAATATCTGCCTGGCATGGCCTGCCCTGGCAGCAGAGCCGTGTGTGCACTAAAATTAAAGAGGAGGCTGGAAAGGGAGACATTCCTTGTGTTCTGGGCTGGTCTCATTGGTTCAGCAGCATGTACCACTACTGTGCTGCTGGCATGGCAGCCAGCACAACTACAGTAGCACATTGTGCACTGGTGGGTAAGAGATCAACAATAAGGGACTGGAAAAGACCACTTTCCATAGAGAGGTTTTTAGAAGGCTAAATATTACCAAAATAATTTCACAAAGCTATGTAGTCTGAAAAGCAACTGAAGTGACTGCTGTTGATCTGCTGCCAGACCTCATGGGGTATTGCTTTCCACAGGCTGCTGCAGCACATTCGGCCATGTTACCCCATCCCATAATTTTTTTCTGCCATAACTGAGCTTGCTATTTGTGCTGATTTGAAAGTTAACCATGCTCTCAAGCAAGCAGAGGGAAAAGTGATTTTACTGTTGCTATGTGGCAGAATGGCCAAATGCTTGCATGTATTTTTGGGGTGGTACAGAGTGCTTAGACTTTAAATTCTAGCCAAGGGTGTTCAGGTTTCTAAGCTTGCCTCTGTGCCTGGCAGCAGCTCCTCTGGTGTTGTCAGCCCTGCTGCCAGGGATGTTGTGATGTCCTGGAGGGGACAATATGGCAGCCTGTTAGTCTGAAACTCCCACATTCATTTAAAGTCAAAGATATTAAATGTTGGTAAAAGGCCCCCAATGCATGGAGCATTTTCTCTTTTTAAAGCAAAGAAACCCTGATGTCCTCAGCTTATCCTGCCTTGCAGTTTGGAGCAGTAATCAGCAGAAAGGCACTGTTTGTAGTGCTTCCAGGAGCTGTGCTGGTGCAGAAGCCTGTTCTCCACATTCAGTGTCCATGTTTTTTTTAGAGTTTGACACATTCTCGTTGCTTATTGGGAAGTTTGCTTCTAGTTTCACAGGGGAAGAGGAGGGTTTGGGCTTTTGCATTTATTTTCTTGGCATTTAAATATTTCTCATCTCCTCTGGGATGCTGTGCTCTGTGTCTTGTGGTCTCTGTTCATAATTTAAGAGTCTTTCTTTATAGTAGAATATGTGCCACCAGGCCCACCTTTATTCAGTTGACTCATGTATGAAGACCATCTCAGGGTACCTTGGTGCTGAGCACAGCTCTGCTGTGTTTATTAGAGGATTTTGTCTGTCATGCTTCTGATTCTCCATCCTGCTCCCCTGCTTTCAAGTGTCTGGGTGATGAAAATCATGTTGTCAGTGTTGTCTTGTGTTTCATGGCTTCTGGTATAAGACTGTTTAAGCATGCTGAGCTATTTCTATCTCCCTGAAACCAAGCATCAGGGGATGTGTTATGTGTAAGGGTATGTGGTTGTAAGGGAGTGTGGATTAGGTGACTTCTAAGGCTTCTGCTACTGTGTTTCTCCATCCTTCTCATTTTTGTTCATCTTATGTTCCCTTGCACTGGTGAGCTGTTCTTGTGTGGCCTCTGGATCCTGATCTTCCTATTTGCTCCCTTCTCTGACCTAGTTATGATACAGCTTGTCCCTAAATGCTGTTGTTGAGATTTTCTTGGATGGCTTTCATGATGCCCCTCATTTTGCAAGCACCTCTAGAACTTGCTGCTTCCACAGTAGCTGAGACCTCATCAATGTCCCTTCCTACACGGCTCAGATCATGTTCCCTCAGAAATCCCTCCTGACCACTCCTGCCCCACTGTTCACCTCCATCCCTAGGAGACCTGGCAGTGGCTGCCCACTGCTCCTGGTGTCCATCCAGCCTCCCAGCTAGGCTACACCTCCTTCAGCTGCCTGTTGTGCATTTTGCTGTGCAGGCAGCCCTTGGCTGCACCTGCAGGCTCTCTGGACTACCCTGGTTTGGTGCTGCTGCTCGTGCACAGCTGCTGAGCTCATGCATGCCTCTAATGCTTCAAAATAAAGCTTTGCCCTGTTCCAGCAGTCTTCTACTACTGCTCTCTGCATCTTCTTGCCATCCTTAGCTCTAAATAGAATGTTCATTCTTATCCAGATGCCATGAGCAAGGATTTCAAGATCTGTGACTCCCTAAATATTCAACAGGCGAATAACCAAGATTTCTTAGTTCCTCTTACACCGCCTCCTCTTTCTTTCCATGTCAAGAGCAAAGCACTGAAGTAGTCTTTCCCTCAGCGCCTAAAAATCTAATTCCCCTTCTGTTGAGCTGAGTATTTAGCTATGAATCAGTGAAAAATCAGAATGAAGTGTGCATTCATACAGGCATATACTGGGATTTACACTCCTACTTCCCTTATTTTAAACAGTGTTGGCTTTTTAAATGTCAAAAAATTTAAATTTCAAGTTTTTTTAAGGAGAAGGAGTTGTTTTGACAAGGGAACATAGTTTGTTGTACAGTAAATGTGAAAGTGGTAAATGGCACACAACTTCTCCATGCTGCGCAGTATTCTTCACCTTTACTCTTAAATTTTAGTGCTACAGATTATTTTTATTAATGTTCAGGGAAACATTGCTGTAGAGAGTTACAGTACTTTCAGCAGAGGATGGCTTGTGCAGCTACTTATGGAGCAGCAATGAAACACAACTTGAGCCACTTATTCAAATATTTGCAGTGCCTGTTCAGAGCATAAGAAGGAGGTTGCATCAAAACTGAGTCCAGGCTTCTGGAAAACAGCAGGTTTGCGTTGAGGGGTTTTTCTTAAGGCCAAGTGTATCAGTCTAGTCTAGTGTAACCAAACTGCTCAGATCCTTGCTCAAGGATGACTTTTGCAAAGGACAACTCTACTGAATAAAAGGACAGCAAACACCTCAAGACCTTATATCATCCACATTATTTAATATTCTCCTTTTCCTCTATGAATCCCAATGCTTGTAAGAAATGAGGGTAGGTTTTTTCAGATCTGTATAACTACAGAGTGATAATTACTGCAGAGTCAGTGCAACAGTGTAAACTTGCTTCCTTTGTGATTGCATTTCTTTTGTTTCCCCTTTAAAATTAGGGAAAACATTCTAATTTTATTAATAATGTGGTTGAACAATAAACTTCAACATTTGAGAGCTTGCTGGGGACTGAATACATTCTGCAAATGGAAAGCTCACTACTTTGTAGAAGGCCCTGAATGCAAGTAGATGGAAGTGACGATCACTCTTACACCCTAGGTATAATAACTCATTTAATTGTGGCCCTTTCTCTTGAATTGTTCCAGTGATCTTACTCTTTATTTGACTGCTCCTTCAAAACTGACTCTTAAAAGTAATTCACAGTTCATAAGCTGTCAGCTAATACTCAGCATTCACACTCTGAATTTTGTTTTGCTACATATAGGTCAAATGCTATTAACATAGTGCATCTCTTGAAATCTTAATTTCTAGTTTAGATAATTGCATTCAAAAATTGTGGCTATTTGTAAACATCTTCTTAAGCCTTACCTGTCAGATTAGTGCATGAGTTGGCCTTAATACCGGGATTCTTTAAGGTAGACTGGAAAATCTCACAGATCTTGGTAAATTTGTGTTTAACAGAATTTCATTATAATATTTCTTTAGAGTGGATTTTAGTAGCTTGGTTTTGAGTGTTTAAAATATGTGCACCTTAATTTTGATGACTGAGTGATTAGGTAGCCACTAGATTGCGTGTTTTACTTCAGAAATTTTCTGCACTCAAAAAACCCATGTTTCCCCTTTGCTCCAAGGTTCATGTTTTTGGAGTCTGAAGGTTTTGGCAGCATGTAATTGTTGTTGTTTGCTAAGCTTTCATCTCTGTGTTAGCACTGTGGAAACATTTACTGTGGATTTTATTTCAATTCAGTTTTGCAGCTCAGGTAACTCAAGCACTTGAAGATGGTGTACTTGTTCCACCAGGATCACTCCACGTTATAAAGTGTGTATAATTTTGCTTCTGTTTGATCCCAGGCTTCAGTTCTTGAGTCTTGCCTGCAACTCCTCTCCACTTACTTTTTTTTCAGTGCCCAGCCCTCACAGTAGGGACTAGGTAAGGTTGCCCTCTTTCCTCCCCTTTCCCTGGAAACAGCCACACAAACTAGGAGAGGTGGGTTAAAAAAAAAAAGGAAAAAGTCTTCTCTAGCTGTGGGGATTGACTTGTGTAATTTCAGGTATAGCTGTTACAACTGCTTGGGTGACTGGGCTGCCCTGTTCCAGGACAGCAGCTGATGGTCTGCCCTCAGGGCAGGAGTTTGGTCATGCCAGCCTGTCTAGGGAAGTGAAGTGCATGGTGTGCACTGACGGCTACAGGGAAAGTTTTGGATGAGGATATGCAGCACCCATGTGCCTGGAAGCCTCTGTAAATGCAAACAGCAACTCCCTCCCTTCAGCAGTCTCCTGTCTGTCAGAGCCTCATTGCTGGGAGGCCAAACCTGCACCTCTGCTCCACAGCAGTGCTGTCCTCAGTAGATGTGCTGGGAAGCCGAAGGCACGGCATGCATCCTATGGATGACCATTTCAGAAAGGGAGAAGGGGAATCTTACAGCTCCAGAAAAATGCTTCGATCTTTTTATAGTTTTTCCTGGTTATAAAGAGATTCGAGATAGTCATGAAGTGGTTGTTAAGGACTTATCTTTTTCCTGAAAGCTTGTCATTTTGCATCTTGTGCACAATAGAGGGAATGTCTCAGACGTGATCTCCATCTGAGTTATAATATACTACTTTTTTATCTGCATTAATCTGTGAACTAAATCCATTTACAGGATTTTCCTCTGTGATTCCCTCTATCGTTTTTGGATCGTTGCAAGCAGATCTTAGCAGAAATTCTTAATGTTAAAATATGAGACAACCTTCCCAGGAAAGATTTCCCTGGTATCAAGCTCTGGCTTGGCTCTTTTTCTACAAAGCACAGTCATATCTGTACCAGAGGGAACACTTTTCATACATGTGGCCCCTTCTTGAAATTATGCCTGTGCCCTTGTGGAGAGATTTCTTGGAATTTGTAATTGTTGATAGGTTCCAAAAGATGATTTGAAAATTGATTTTTTTTTTTTTTTAAGTCTGACAGATATTTGTTATAATTGCAGGATTCCAGCCTTACAGAAGGCATTTTTTGAATGCACAAACTATTATTGTGCTGAAACTATAAATATCAGGCTAGCACCAGCCTTGTAGAGCAGTAATGAAGTGGCATCAAGACTTTTAAATAGCTACAGAAAATAGCTTTTAAAAGTGCTATTTTTGCACACACAGACAAAAGAGAGTAAAGTGTATAGGAGAAATACAATTTTCCCTGATAAAGCTCACAATTAAAAAGAACACATTTTCTGTAATGACATGGAGGTAGCAAAATTGAGAGGACTGAAAGGATGGAGGGGACAGGAAAAAACATAGATGTTTCTGTTCTAGTTTTCATGGCCTAGAACAGGACATGGCAGCTTGCACTGCCAGGCTGAGCCACAGCCTTCCTGATGGAGACCAGTGCTTGGTGCCTCCACAGGAAAGGGCCAAAACTGCCAATAAGACACTGGTTGCATCTTGGTATAGCCCTGTGAGTAAAGCAGAAAAATCATCCTTTATCCCAATGTCTTTTCCAAACATTCCTTTAAGATTTGCTGGTTCCCTTGCTTTTGTGTAGTCTATCATTTAATCAGAGTTGAGTAATGAGTGTTCAGCGGATAGTAATGCTTTTAAAACTGTTTTTTTCTTTCCCTTTGGCAAACTACAAATGACATGGTAGAAGTAGTGAGGAGTGTTTCCACTTAAGCTGGCCTCCCCAGCTGGAGAGGAGGCAGCTGAACATGAGCTGGTGCTGCTGCATCCTGCTCTGTTTCACAGCCCCCATGTGCCAGCCCGGCGTGTGCTCCCTCCCTCCCTCACACCGAGCCCAGAAATGTCCTGGTAGCCTGTCTGCCCCAGGAGGAGGGGCCCCAACAGTGCCCACAAGGAGATACTGGAAATGGGGATTTGGGGATCAGCTCCATAAAACAGCAGCTCCCGCCTTTAAGGACCAATCAGTGTGACAGTGCTTTCTAATTTCTGGAAATAAGGATGGGTACTGAATCAGGAGTGTTAACATTAGTGTCAACCTGGTTCATAAACTCCAGTGTTATCTGCAACTGCTCTTGAAGTTACACCTTTAGTGTGAAGAGAGGGGATATTAATGAAGTATTGCAGCAGATATTGTGAGGTGCTTAATTGTGTTCAGATAATGTTGCATAAATACTTATTCTCTGTGTTTTCAAACTTGTTTTCATTTAATTTAGATGAAGGGTGAATAGAAGCTGCCAATTTGGCCATCTCTACATGATTCGTTATTTCATAATACCTGTATCATATTCCCTCTCACTCCTTTCCAAACTGAATTATCCTGCTCCCTTTAATCTCTTTGTGAAGGAGGCCACCCATGCATCTAATAAGAGAGGTTTTTTGCTTTTCTCTTAAACATGTCTCAAGTACATTTTTTAGCCTTGCAAACCATTTAATGCCATTTGTCAGCCTTGATACTATGATTTTTCTTTCTCCATCTCGTGCATCTTTAGCATAATGTACGCTAATCTTTCTTCCTTATCAGACATTAAAGAGACTATTTCCAGCTTAGGGTGTAATGTGGGAACATGAAAGCACATGAGAACTTTTTGTGTTCTGTGTTCAGCACCTGGGCTAATCTTGTAGCCCAAAAATTTCTTTTGAAATTTCTTCTATTTTCAGAGCTTTATTAGAATATTCTCTCAGTGAATTTTTCTATTGTATGAGGTTTTTTTAGAAAAAAGGAGAGGGAGGGAGTTTTGATACTGATGTTATCTGTAATGATTTATCATGTTGCTTATACTTGTTGGATTCCTTTTTTTTATTTAGAAACCAACCTTCTATTGGTAAATCATAGTAATTATACTTTAAGCAATTTCTGACTTAGCAGATTCAAGGCAGGTACTTTTAAATGCTATTTCATATTAGTGTGGTTTTAAAGCATTTAGCCCTCTCTTTCCTTTACCTTTTTAAATATACAGGGATATTGTGTGTGTGTGTGTATATATAGATATATATATATATAACAATTTAAATGGCCCACAGTACTATCTGGAAATACTTAAACACGTGTGGGATGTGGAGTTAGTTATAATAGTTGTACTCACAGTTGCACATGATGTTCTACCTGATACCTATTTTCAGTTGCTTTCTATGTTTTGCTTAATTCAAAACACTGAAATTGAAATAGTCCACAACATCCCTTACCTCCTTATTTCTTTTAATTGAGCATTTCAGAAGTTCCACAGTTACACCAAGGGAAATGGGGACCTGCTGTTTGCTCTTAGCCCTGTAGGGAGGGATGTTGGCTGGGGCCAGAGGGTGGCTCTGCTGCCACCAACAAGTCCAGCCTGTGCAGTGGAGATGAGCAGTCCATAAGAGCTGTGACCCAGTTATTCACCACACACTTTCTTAATTTGGTAGCAAGTCGAGGGCTTTGAGGAAGACAAACCCTTTTGGTTAAGGGGAATTGAATTTGTTGCCATGGCAAACTGAATCCTGCACGTTCTGGTCTCTGGTGCTGTGCTCCCCTCCCTAAGCAGAAGTTGCTATTAGTTGCTAACAGTGCCTTCAGCTTGTCTTGTGATGAGCCTGAGGTCTTTCCTGCAGAAGTGCTGTGTTCCCCTTACTACCAGAAGTGGCACTGAAGCTGCCCTTTGAACACACAGACGTGCTGAGCACGATGGAAAATCAAGCCCTTGGTGTCCAAATTGGTCACTCAATTAGTAGTTCCTTTGACAATTTTGTCTTTGTTCTCTGTGGTTCAGCATTACATTCTTAAAACCCTGGTAATGCCACCTAAACAGAATTGTATTATAGGGTAAACTTATTATTAGTTTTGAACATTTGGATATAACTGTAAGTTCCCAGGAGAAGAATTCACTCCAGGGTTTGTATGGGATGTGGTAAATAAGCCAGAGTTATTGTTTTCAGGCGCTGCCTTTCTGGTGTGTGCAAACAATGACTTCAGCAGCTTCCAGGCTTATTTTTCTGATTCTTCCAGACTATGGTCATGGTTTCATGAGACAGTAAACTGGGTTTTGGAGGGCCTACAAGATGAAAAACACCATCACCACACGCTGCAGCGCATTGAGCCATTGCAGATTGGCTTTGCCTATTCAAATGCCTTCACGAGGTTTTGGAAAAATAACTGTGTCCTGGCAGACTGAATTGGGTATTCCATGTCCATGCTGCTTTGCCTTTACAAGGAACCAGCATGCTCTGACCCTTTTGGTGAAAATGGGTAAAGCTGCTATGTTTGGGCTGTGTGGGGTGGCAGTGATGCAGAGAGGCTAAGCGGTGCACTGGGTGACCTGGAGCTGAGTTCACCTGTCCACCACAGTCTGCATTCAGGCAATGCAGTGTTATCCAAGTTACACCTTTCAAAAATAACCCTCAGGAGTTTATTAGGGTCGTCTTCAGTTTAATTTTCCTTCTAAAGCCATGCTAGCTGGGATCCTTGTTGGGAATATTGATTTTTTTTCTACCAGCCAAAAGTAATGCCAGACTGAAGGTGCTTTGGGGAGCCTTTTTGCCATGGTCAGTTGTTGGCAGCTGATGTGGCTGTGAGAGGAGCAGCACCTCTGCCAAGGTAATATCACACCAAGTCACAAAATGCCAGGTCTGCTCCTGCTGCACTGCAAATTCTACTACACCAGGGCCTGGTGGGGGCCACATCAGACTAGTTAGGCTCAATTAATGTGATTAATGGAAAAGGACATTATGGTGATTTTTTTTGTTTGTTTGTTTGTTTTTTTGTGGACTTAGGTATATCAAGAAAGTACTTGAAATATGGAGATGGCATTCATGGTTCAGCCAGGCTCAGTATCTGTGATATCAGCACTGCTTTTTACCCCACCCACATCCTCTTTTCATTACCTGGCTCTTTAGTTTTCCTTCATCCCCCCCAATTAAATCAAAATTTTTTGTTTGTTAGATCACATTGTACACTCAAAGTGTTTGCAGTCAAACATTTCTATGTGGTTTTTCAACTGAATTACCCTAATACTTCTCTTTTAGCCTCTGCTAGTTACGATTTCAGTTGTGTTGTCTAATTTTAATTCCTTGTCAACATGACACAGGAGTCATGGAAACAAGGGGGTGTTGGTGGTGGTCTAGTGGATTTGGTCTACATGGGAGGAGAAAATAACTTCAGGTTCTCCAGCAGCAGTGTGACGTTCCTGTCGCTAAGTGCATGTGTGAGAGAGAAACAGTATGGATAACTGTGCTTACAGACCAGATGTCTTGAGACTAATTTCCTTACAGTGTACAGCAGAAGTCCTACAGCACTATGAGATGATGTGTATAAAATAGTCTGTTCTGAAAGTGCAGAAAACTGCTCTGATTTGTTCAAAAGTGCTGCTTCTAAACCTGTGAAATCTGTACGAGAGCTGCGGTATTTTAACGTGTGCATTGAGCTCTCGGTTTCACTGAAGAGTAATGTTTCCTTCCTTTTTTTTCCATGTAAAGCAGCCTTGATTTGTGGGGCTTGGTGTAGGGTAATGCTGTTTATAATGAAGTCAGAATTGGCTTTTAGAGCCTGATGAATGAAAGTCCACAGTATAAGACTGCAGCTTTTTGTGAGAGAGACATCTGTGCTATAACAAGAGCAGGAGACCCAATTTAGACAACTGTTAGAAGGAGGGCTCAAGAAAAGGAAAGACCTTTTTTTTTTCTAGCTTAGATTAAATATTTGTACAAATAAACTTTTCAGCTGCTCATCAGAATTGCTGCTGCACCACCAACTTGGCTTTGAATTTTGTTCTGATTGCCCAACAAGGCTGTACACGAAGAGTGTTACGGAAGAGCAGCTCAAACAAAACATGTTTGTTTTGCAGCAGAACTATGGGCTTTGGACTAGAGAGAAAAATTTGGGGAGAGGGAAAAGATAGCAAGAGACATATGAAGTGAAAGATGTGAATAGAAACTGACTGTTGCAGTAAATACGTGTAAAACAAGAAACATGTGCAGGAATTGAGTTCTGTGTTCTGAAAGTGAGTTACAATAGAGGATCTGGCTTTGAATATGACTGCAATGACTTTTCCCCACTGGATCAGCTGGTTCAGTTAAAAGTGTTCTCACCCATGAAGCTTGCTCCTCACACTCACTCACACATACCCCAACTGCTGCTGGAACTTTTGTACTAGTGCATTTTTATTTAAAAGGCTACCTCTGGAGTGTTGATCACACTTTAAGTCCTGCTGCATGAGGCTGATGGTGATGAAAATTCAAGTTTCTGCTGAAGACAGTACTGTAGAGAGCAAGTGTCTTTGACCAAAGGGGATTGTTTCTCATTTTGGTTAAAGCAAGCTCCAATCCTTTGAGGAAACTTCTCATAAATCTGTTCAGTAAAGCAACTCTTTTAAAAACATGGGAACCCAAATCACTTGGATTAAAGCCCAGATGGACACTGTCTCTGACTGAAATGGATCAGAAGAGGATTAAGGAGCAGCATGAGTGGAGAACTCCTGCTGGAGAAGGGTGTGATGCTGTACATGCCATTCTGGGCTGCTCCTCAGCATTAACAGCCAAGCAGTCTTGGGGTTCTTAGGCTCCTGGGAGCAGATGCAAGGGATAGTGGTGAGAAGTTTCTGATGGCTGATCACAAACATGCTGAAAGTGCTTTTTTGAGAAAATGTGTCTTTTAACAGTTGTGTGGATTCGGCTTTAAAGTATTTATTTTATTAGTGAAGATGATGACTTTAATATGTGGGTTGCAATATAAAGCCCAGAATATAAGTTGAATATAGAAATACCTTACAAAATATTGATTAATTATTAGCAAGCAAACTGTTGTGCTACCTTTGGTATTCTAGCACTCTTTGCCTGTATGAATAAGGATGAAAATGAAATTCTGTTTTGAAATGATGGAGCTTTTGGGGCAGAGTGGCCATGAGTAGTGGTCTGCACAGTTCAAACACAATCACAGCTAAGCACACTTGCCCGTGTTGTGGCACAGTGTGCAGTGTAGGGCAGCACAGGTGTTGGCATACTGTAGGGACAAAGGAATTGCTTTATCAGACCAATGAACTCTTTGGTATCTTATTTCACCTAAACATCCCAGAAAGGATCTCTAAGCCAGGAAAAGCTTTGCTTTTCTTGTTTTAAATCCCTGACCACACCTGGGGTTCTGTTCACCCACTGGTTTCAGTGGCTCCCTTAAGCAGTCTGTGGAAGAAGGTTTTCCTCTAATCTCATGCTGTGGCTCTCTTGGCTTCTGTGAGGTACAGCTGCAGACCTGCAAGACCTCACAACTCTCCCACTCATCTGTGCCAGTGTTTTAATTGTCTTAAAAGGATCTTCCAGAGACTTTTAATTTGTTTTAATCCCCTGGAGCATCTCTGCTTCAGTAATATTTAGCAAATTTCAGCACAAACATTCACTTAGATTCCAATTGTCAGATCCGAGGAGCAGCAGAAAAATTATTTTTTAGGGGATTGAAAAGGGAAATTCTCAGACTAAGCTAATCTCTACTTGTAGAATGAGAGGACAATTAACAACTTGTCTATGAAAACAAAACCCTTGCCAAGAAAACTTTACTAGAGTCTCTACAAGAAGGATGGGGAAATTCTGCAGTTAGAAGCAATAATGCATTGCTCAAACTTGGTGAGCACTGAATTGCCTTTTAAATACCTGGTTTGAAATGTTACCTTTGAAACATCTTTGTACAGTTTAAACTTTAGTAGGTGGTAAAGAGTGGAAATTGCACTGATATAATTTGTCTTTGGGTTTGGCATATAAAATACAGTTGTAGTAAAAGTATGTGGTAGATGGATATATTATAATTTAGGAATTGTAATCTCATGGAGATGTAGTCTGAATTTTACATCTTTACATTTTTAGGGACTGGGGGTTTGTGCACACTTGATTGCTGGTTCTAGCAAAGGGAAGTGGCACAGATGCTTTTTTATGCCTACTGCTTTCCTTTATCTTTGCTTCTTTGTTTTCTTCCTTTCCCTAAGGGGTTTCCTCCCTTTCTTACTTACATTTCTCCTTAAGAGATTACCTGAAGAAATGTAATTTTGGTTACAAAAGGGAGTGCAAGCTTGCTTTTTCACTTCTTGGTGTAAATTGTGAACCTTTCCAGCATCAGTTAAATTTGAGACAAAATGTTAGGATGCACTACAATGCTGCTGCACTTCTGTCTGTGCTAGTTACTGCCAGAGTCACCATTTTCTGCAACATTATTTCTTACCAGGAAGAAAATAAAACTCTATACCATGTGAATTTTAGATGTGGTACAACTGTGGGTGTGTTAATGCTTTTACAGGAATACTCTGACACCTTGATTTTTCTCCAGAAGCTTGTGTGTTTCCCCCTTCTTCATGCTCCATTTGACAAGAATAAAACTATGCAAAATACAACTACTTAATTTAGGTTTCTTTTGCCACTTGTCACATACATTTACCTGTTTCTTCCTAGCTTTCTACTGAAGGAAAAATTGTGATTTTCAAATAATGGTGAAGATACTGTTGTGAATGGTTCCTCTGGCATGGTGATCTTCAAGAAATCTGTCAAAATAATTGTGAAACAGCTCTTCATATGCTGGTTTTTCCTGTTACCTTCTCCACACAGACAATTCTCCACTAAGGAAGAGAATGACACTTTTATGTACAACCTAAGTGTGTTGGGAGGAAAAACCCCAATAACTCCAAACAGGGACAAAGATAGATATATGTTCTTGTCATACATGGAGAAAATTTTATTTTGGATTTGCTGTCCTCTAACTTTTTCTGCCTCTCCTTTAGCCCCCTCTGAGAACAGTGACTTTTTTTTTTTTTTTTTTTTTTTGAAGGTTTATTTTTATTGAAGGTTTATTTTCAAAGTTTGGAATGTACAGTGCAGCGTGCCTTCCTGAAGTTATACTTTGTGTTTTCACATTAATGAAATTTTAAATGCAGATTTTCTGACATGAGAGAGAAAAAAAGCAATGTATGCTTGTTCTTCCTGGAATAATAATTTCTTCTTTTTTGGAATGACTCTCTTAAATGATCTATATTTTCCTAATCATTTAAAAGATTCTGGTGGTTTTTAGATTTTTGTTTTGTTAATCTGCTTTGAAATTTAAATCTGTAATTTCTTTTACCTCTTATAGGTGCTGGATAGTTTGTTAGCTCAGTATGGAACTGTGGAGAACTGTGAGCAAGGTACTGTTACTACTCTCAATTTGCTTTTAAATTTGAAGTGGGAAGAGAGTGCAGACTGAACTTACCCTCCTCCTGTTGCATTTTCCTTTCTAGTGAACACTGACACGGAGACTGCAGTTGTAAATGTAACATATGGCAATAAGGACCAGGCTAGACAGTAAGTATCTTTTTTAGTTGTTTCGGTCACTAACTTGCATTTTGGAGTTCATGTTGTTGTGACTTTGCTTCTGATCATGTCACCATTTTAACAGTAAATTAAGGCTTGACTTTTAAGAAAGTTTGGTGTAATTCACCTTAATTAACAATTTTTAAAATCAGCTTTTCTTTCATTTTGATAAAAAGTAAATTAATAATTTCAAAAAATTGAAAAAACTTTTTTATTGGGGAGAGCAGAAAATTAATTTGCCAGTTGGGGAGGATAGGAGTTATTGTTTAATGATTTTTTAGCCACATTTCAGTAATGTCCTCTTGCAGTGTTCATTGTTTTGTGACTGTTTCTTAACAAACAATCATAGCAAAAATAACAGGGGAAAAATATGTAGCTGCTAACCAGAATACAGGACTTTTTTTGTTAGAAAATTTAATGCTGCTTCCCAACACACAAAAGGCATAATATGCATACCTAAAATAATTTATTTGGTATTTTTGAAATTTAGGCTGCCTACTTTATGCTTCCCTATATCTTGAGTGATTGCGAACTTTTAATTTAGGTATTAAAATTTTTTGAGTGTTTTAGTTAATTGTTGTTTGTGCGTACTTTTCCTTTTAAAATCAGTATTATGTACCATGCTAAAGGTTTAATTTTGCTTCTCTACCACAAAAAAAGGACTTGTGTGGTTCTTGAGTTTTAACCTGGTGACATAAACTTACTTCTTCTCTTTCTAGTCATAGCAGGTCAAACAAAACCAAACTCATGGAATAGCCTACTGCAATCTATTTTAACTTTGAAATTTCTGCCACCTTGTGGCAAACTACAACCAGCAGTTAAGATGCAGGGTGTGCTTATGGTATGCATTAATTCAAAATTACAAATGAAATAATATTTGTACATATAATTAAGTAATTATCATCTGTGTGTAACTTGAATGCAACACATGTATTTAATCTTTCAAAGCATTAGGTTACTTGTAAATGTATTATAAACAAATGTGATGGGAAACTTGTGTCAGTGGTATCTCCTGTGTATGCTGGAGCCAAAGGAAATGATGTTTTCTTGAATTCACTGTTTAATTTTTCTCAAAACCTGAATTGTTCTAACAAGTTCTTCAGGTTCTTCTGTTGCTTTTGATTCTGCTGCATAGCAATTAAGAAAGGCTGTATTTCTAGGTCTGAAGAAATCATGGTGCAGTGTTACAGATTAGTACTACATGTGCCAGTTTCTCCTTTGAAAATATAAGGAAGTGCTAAAAATACCATGGAAAGAAGTAGAATATATTTTTTTGAGCTGTCATCTGTGATGTGGGTTCCTGGACTTGTCCACTCCCTTCTGAAGATGAAAACAACTGTTTCTTCCCCAATTTTAGGTGCTAAATTTTAGGGTCAATCCCAAGGAAATGCTGGGATAAGCAAAGACTCTGAAGAAGTGTCTAAGATGATAAATTTTTTCTTTTTCATAAGAAACCATGTGACACTAACTGAGAGCCTGTTGAGTTTGAAGCAGGCAAATTGGCATGCAGCATGGGTGTTGTAGGGCAGCTGAAGCAATGCAGGTTGAACGATGGCAGCTTGGTTCCTTGGAACAGGTAGAGAAAGTGGAGGAGCATTGATTTGCTTTTGGGAATGGTTTCACATGACACAGGTTTTCTAAGCAGATGAGTCCATATTATGTACAAAAAATATTAGCTCAGATTGTCTGAGTTTGGGAGGTGTTCTTGCAACTGTTTAGAAACGCCTAGGACAAGTCTCTAGATCAAGGTAGTTTTAGGGAAAAAATTGTGAGGAATTGGAATGAAGGCTCACCACAGGACCTGCCTGTGTGTGGGTTTTCCACAGTGACTGTTTCAGAGAAATGGTTTTCCCAGACCTGACCTAGCTCTGCTGCTTGGAACTGGCTGTGGGGGATGGCAGTGGAGAGGCAGCAGTGTGCAAGTGCTGATAGCTGATAAGGGCAGTGCTGGTCATCCAACGAAGGACATGCAGTAACAAGAACTGACTTTATCAAAAGCTGTTTAGGGCTGCAAAGAGTCAGCAGCTGGTAACAAGATTTGTAGTTTGGAATTCAGCTCTTTAGGGTAAATGGTGCTTTGCCATGGCTTTTGGATCAAACACCATGACATGAAGATTTCAATGCTGCCACATACAGTGGGTCCCTAGTTCTAACTGCACCTCAGCTGTACTTTTTGCAATGCACACACTAACCTCTCAGTAGTGTTGGCTGAGACAACATACAAAGTTGGCTACTTCCCTGCTGGATATCTGTATGGCGTTGCCATGACTCTTGGAGTGTGTACTGGCAGTGTGAGGTGAGGGTGCTGCAACACAATCTGGAGATACTTTTGATAAGCAGTTCTAAGCAAGTGTGGTATGCATTGCTTGGAGGACAGTACTTTTGAATAAAACTTGTGGTTCCACCCAGCTGGGAAACTAAGCTGCCTTCTGTCTTGCAAATCTAAGTAGTTGTGGCAGAGGTTTTCCCCTCTAGGCTAGTACTACAGTTGTGGCATGTTCAATTCAGGTCTGCATCCAAAATTAACTTGGAAAATGAAAGCACTGAAGATTGCTGCAGTCTTTTTGAGAAAGAAGTCTTAGAACAGACAGCACCCAAAATCTGAGATGTGCACAGTTCCTGACTTCTAGCTGGGACAGAGGTCTGTGTCTTTGACATGTTGTGGTGGTGCCTCTTTCCTACTGGAGAGGCACAGCGTGTCTTGTCAGAAAAAGCAGGGTGCTGCTTCTGTGGCCCCAGAGCAAGGGAGCCAGCATGGCAGATCAGGTACTTCTTGGCAGCCCAGGAGCATTGTGGAGGGATGTGCAGAGCAATGTGTGGGCCTTGGAAAGCCACTTTTGCTCTCTAGCACTGTGAGTAGCAAAGAGAAGGCTGGCACTACCAGGTCTGACACCACATCCCTCCTCTCCTCTCCTGCAACCACTTGGGGGGAGAAGAGATTTGTTTGATCTCTCAAACTGCCCCTGCTGCTCTCCTTCCCAGAAACTGGAGAGGGTTTTACAAAGTGTGTGTACTGCTTGGTTAGTGGTATAGGCAATGATTGGATGCTGTAGTGGGTTGTGGAATATTTAGAAGAGAGGAGAGGGTGAGGGACAGAGCCTGGAGCCTGTGGTTCACCGTGCACCACCCAAGCAGCTGCATGCAGATGCTGAGGCAGCCTGGCACATGCTTGCCAAAAGACAATCCCCCTTCTCCCAATATCAATCCTGGCTGCAACCAGCAGGACATGCTGACTGTGTCCTTGTGACATGCTGCCACCTAAATTACGGCTGCTGGCTTCAACAGTTATACCACCCTCCCTTTTCCTTCCCCAAAGATTCCAGTGTGTAGGAGTCTAGTACATGCTACAGGATTTAGCTCTACCCAGGGTTTTGAAAGTCCACTAGTGATCACCTCTTAATCAGACTAATTGCAAAAAAATTTTATTAGCCTTTCAATGAAAAACACATCTCTGTGTGTGTGTGCACAACATGTATCCTTGAATGAATGAGGGTTCACATAACTAATACTTTTACATGCCATTGTGGGTCAAGGCTAATGTTACCATAGGAATCATAATACTGAAAACTCAGTGGTGCATTAAAAGCTTAGTTTTCATTTTGGCTTTGTTTTCAGAAGTACTGGTGAAACCCAGATTTTTATTTAATGTAAAAAAAAAAATATGCTAAAGAAAATTTGCCATATATGTCTTCTCATATGCAATTGTATCTGTTCAGGGATGAAAAAAGAAAAGTGGTGTATGTAAAAGCCTCATGTGAGAGTGAAATATGTTCTCCTTCTATTGCTTAGTGTCATCATGCTATCAGTGGAAGAATGATTTCCAGCACAAGACATGATGCTTTTACTGTAATAATTTATCTAGGGTGTTTAAATTCCACTAACATCAAAAGGGAGAAGGCTGGGCAAGCACCCTCTTGTTGGGAACTCATGAGAGGACAGTGGTGAGATGTCATTTTGATGGGAAAAACTCAGGTGACTAATTTACAGAATAGTTGTTAAAGGTTTCATTTTTGTGTAAGAACTCTTGGTTCTGAGCAGGTGTCACATGAACGAGAGCCAGGCTGCTATCCATCTTATTAGTGCACAGACAGTAGTTGCTGCAGTCTCTTAATGAATTCATTTTATTAAAAAATTCAGAGCTATGCTAAGAGATTTCTGTGTACCAGCTCTCGCTGGTATGTGAAATGGAAACATTTTCTGTTTCTACTAAATATAAATTTTAAACAATGACTTTAGGGAGGAGAGCACCTCTTAATGGGGAAGGTAACTGAATTTTTTCTCCATCTTTGTCCTCATTGGGTGACTCTTTAGGCTTTTAGACTCTGTGTAAAAGGTGGTTTTTGGGTTGTTTCAGCAGTGCTCCCTGACAGAGGCAGTCTGCATGGCCTTTATTAACTTGTGCTCATGGAAGGAGAGTCCCCAGCACTTGGGAAGGCAGAGGTCTCTGTGGGAGGACAGAGTTGGTGCTGCTGTGTTCTGGAGCTCTCCAGGTGGGCAGTCAGTGAGAGGAGCATGTGCTTTACAGAAGGAGCTTGGTGTAACCTGTGTTTGGAGGAGTGCAGCAGTGGCAATAGCTTTGCCTGAAACAGATGCTCCTAGTGCTGGGAAGAGCTCGTCACCTGCTTTGAGCTGAGGCTGGCTCTCCTGATAGCAAGTGCTGTCCTAGATGCTGTTCTACAGCAATTTTGCATCCATCTAGAAGACAGTTCTTAACCATTTGTCTCTTCCTGGGTCTTCTTCCACATCTGTCTCTCCAGCCCCCAAAGCAGTGCCTAGATGCCTCTAAAACTGAGCTTGTTATGGTGCTGACGGGCTGCTGAATCATCACATTGCCTAATTCTAGCCCTGTGTTTAGTGCCACAAAATTGATAAAAATTAGTCCAGAAGAGCTGAAGAAAAGTGTATGACTGTACTTTAAGTCTAGTGAAAATTGTCAAATATTGGAACGTGAAGGCCAGAATCAACAAGCCAAAGGGACCTTTCAAAAACTGCAAGTTTTTCTCTGTAAGAAATGCACTAGAACAGTGTATGTGCTACATCCACTGCAAATCAGTTATCTTGGCATTTCAGTGTGTGTACCCAAATCAGTGTAGAATATGGAACCACATACCCAGGAAATATCAGTTCCACAAAAGGCTTGAGAGATCAGTATTTAATTACTGATTCTTCTTCTGACTTCCCGTCATTTGAACAAGTCAAATTATAAAACAAGTCAGGCTGTAAAATATGGAGAACTCAGTGACTCACAGGGTGAATTATTAGTGTGTTGTTTTTCCATGTCATCATATGGCTTTGGTGGCCAGAGATTGTTCACTGCTGACATAATTAATTTTCCACAATGGTAAATGAACTTTTCTCAGTTTGCTTTGAATTTAAGGTACTTATAGACAGATGGAACCATTTAGCAATTTATAAATTGTTATTAAGAAGAAAAATTCCAACCTTCTTTCTAGGAAAAGTGTGGTGCACATGTATGTGTACATGTAAGTGTGTGTGTATATATACAGAGTTGTTGCTGTAAAGTGTTTTTTGTGAAAGCATGATAGGTATGAAGCCTGGTTGCAAACAATAAGCATACTCTTTCCTTTCCCAACCACTTCTAAGGAAGAGTGAGAAGCCTGTTGCACTGATTTACTGTCAGGTTTTGTGTTAATGCTGGGATTCTGGTCAAAGATGTTTTAAAGCCAGAGGAGGCTGACGCATTTTGGGAAAGAAGCAATGTCTGAACTTGTCAAATAAATGCGTGGAGGGAAATGAGCTGGGATGGACGTTAATCTGGAGCCTATCAGCACATTTGCAAAATTGTTGGTGTTCATCTCTCCAACATCTTGATGTTTGATTCCAAAAGAAACAGGGCTTGTGCAACTGCATGGTCTGGCAGTGCTGTTTCCCTTCATGGTAGAAATTCAGCCTTCTGGTTGATTTCAGTGAAACTCAGCCTAGAAACAGAGGTCATGGATATTTGCAAGCAACAAGAAATTAGCCTGTTCAGGGTGTATGGAAAGGAAAGGTCTCAGACCCCTTTTCCAAGTAGGATGTCCAGAAAGAGTGAGAGACTTCAGTGGAATGTCTTTCAGACATTGGAAATCTATGCAGAAATTTAAAATTGAGACAAATCCATAGAAACATAAGTCTCACTAGTCTGCTCACTCCTCTTCCTGTTTTGTAAACATGTTTTATTGTGTAATAAAAAGCTCTTCAAAGTCCATGGAGTAAAAGATTAAAAATGTCAGCTCTGAAATAACCTCACCAAATTTTAATCCAGCTCGTTTGCCACTTGCTGTAAAGGATTCCTCTATTATGGGAGTAATTACACTCCTGGCAGTTCCCAAAGGACCTGTGTCTCATTTGGTTAACGGAAGTATTTAATGAACAGTGATCAGTTATTCAATATTTTGCTTTCTTTGTTCATTGGCATTGCCTTGGGCCTTATTTATTATCAGCCCTTATTAAACATTGTTCCAAAGACACAAATTACTTATTTTCTCATAAGCTCTTTACTGTCAGACTGGAGTAGTTTGAGGATGCTGGCTCAACCCCTGGGAGAAGAGGGACCTGTTATCCTTGGTATCCAAATACCACTTCTTAACTGGGCTTCAACAGCTCTTGTGACCCAGACTGTGAAATGGGACACCCAGGAGACAAATAGCATTTTTCACTTGCTGGCCTTGAAAATGTAGGCAACTGGCTATCATAATCTTTTATCTCTGTAGTAGAGGCAGGCGTAAAAGTGTTGCTGAGGCTAATGTTTGGTAAACTGGCAGTATTGTCCTGCAAATGTTCATGAATGGAGGGGCTGGGTTAAGTTTCTGAATTCAGAGAGCTACCTCCAGAGCATATAGTCGTTGGAGCTTTATAATGAAAATATTGGTGAGCTCTTCAGTAAAAGATGGAGACTCCCTCCCACGAAGGCCTTCAATTTAAATTTTGGTTTTAAAGACAATCTGTCAGTAATCTTTGGTCCAACATTAAGTCTGGCATTTATAAACTACCCCATATCAGTGCATATATCAGTGATCAGTATATTACTGATAATCTGAACACTAATGCTTGTTGCAGCAAAACTTTAAATGCCTTTTTGGGGCAAATGCGTTTATTTTATTCCACTGGTTTACCGTTGTGTTGCATGGAGCTTAGTTATCCCTACTGTTTGCGAGATATTTAGTCTTATTGACTCTACTCTGTGAGTGGAAGGTATTCTACCTTCTGGAAATGTCATTTTTGAGTTGAGTTGTGTTCCTCCTGTGAAGAGGAGAGCCAAGAGCGCCTGCAGAGTTGTCCTTGGTTAGGAAGAGGGACAGAGCTGAGTGACCAGGAGCTTTCCAGCATGAGAGACCACAGTGAGAGAGGGCTGGGCATATTGGGCAGTATCCCTCTTTGATGCTTTACTATAAGAACAAGAGAAATTGAAACAACATTTTAAATTCCTTCTAACAACTTTGTTTTCATGGGGAGTTTAACATAGACATGGGGCTTTAATTTCCTTGTTAACTTTTAAACTTACCTACAATGTGACTAATTAATAAGTTGCAAGGTGCTGTTGCAGTCTAAGGGGCATTTCAGATGCCATTGACTGGCTTTGAGTGCTTCCTTTCCTGCTGAGGTGAAGGTGCTCTCTTCTTTCATAAAAATGTTTTTCATTCCTGTCACAGCTATATCAGTTATTGTGAAAGCTCCAGCCAAATAGCTGTGCTGGCAAAAACCCTAATGAAGGTGCTGTGATAGCAGCTAAAAAGTTTTCCCTCTGGTGCAGCTTTAATTCTATTTGGGAAATTGATTTACATTAAATCAGGCAAAAGAATGCTTTTGAGTGTATAAGCTCTGTCTCCTGTGAGGTTTTGCTGATAGGGTTGGACCAGCAAAATCTTTAAAGTGTAAAGAAGCCCAGGACAAGCAAGAGCTAACTTGTAGTGTTTAATATAGTGGCTTTGTGAAATCAAAATCTTGACTGAAGAGTTTCAAATGTAACTTTTCATCTTGGAATGTGTTTTTAGTTTCACCACACAAGTCAGAGAGGACAGAAGTCTATGTCTGAATAACTTGTTATTTCATAAGGCCCTGCTTGTGCTCGTGGGGCTTTTTTTTAATCTCCTCTCTCCTCCCCTTTCCAAATAAACAGAGCAATAGAAAAACTGAATGGGTTTCAGCTTGAAAACTATTCCTTGAAAGTTGCATACATCCCTGATGAGATGGCAGCCCAGCAACCTCCACAGCAACATCCCCAGGGAAGACGTGGATTTGGCCAGCGGGGCCCTCCCCGGCAAGGGTCACCCGGTGCAACCACTCGGCAGAAACCGCAGTCGGACGTTCCGCTACGCATGCTGGTTCCCACTCAGTTTGTGGGAGCCATTATTGGGAAAGAAGGAGCAACAATCAGAAACATTACCAAGCAGACACAGTCCAAGTAAGTTATTTTACAAAACTGATTAATAGCTTTAATGTTGTGTCATCGTTGCTTGTGTAAAGAGGGGTTTGTAAAACTTCATTATACTAACCTGTGTGGTCAGAGAGCAAATGAAGATGACAGAGAACAGGAAATATTTTGCAATATTTATTTAGGGACTGGATTCTGTCCCTGATACCTGTTCAAGTGCTATCTGACTTTATCCCTCTTTAAAATGTGCTAGCAGGATGGTACTCTGTTGGAGAGTTTTGCTTTCAGATGCACTAATATGGTTCTGGCACAAAAAGTGAAACTGAAAGAGCTGTAATATGTTCTGGGGGACATACAATCAGTGTGGTGATGTACCCAAGTGTCCCAAGTGTACTTCGAGTATTTATCTAGTTTTAGTTAGATAAGGGCATTTTTAGGATTTGTAAATGTTGTCCTTTCAAGATGTGGGGGAAAAAGCCTTAAACAAAGAACTTTATCTCCTTGCTTCCCCCTCTGTTTCTGGAAAATACATTTGTTGCTATCAAGTTGCAGACCACACCAAAACACAGATTAAGGAAATGCACAGGAGGCAAAAAGCAAGCTGCTAAGTGACCTAAGAAGCTTAGAGCACTGGGGTCTAGAGACACTGGAAGAAGAGATTGTTTCCAGTGTGTGTTAAATCCTGCCCACAAGGAAGAGCTCAGCACAGATGCAGAGGGAGGGAGGTGGGGTTCTTATTCCAAGAATTTTTCTAGGATGCCCCTAAAAGCTGAGAATTGAAATGCTGCCTTCAGCAGCCCACTGTAGGAGCCCCTAGTTGTGTAGTTGCAGCAGGCAAGACTTGGGAATGAGCTGTGTGTGAGGGGAATGAGGGTGGGCAGCAGCCTCAGTTTTGAGAGGAGCTAATGAGGATAAGGGACTCCTCTCTAATTACACCCCAACCCCCTACAAACAGGCTTACCCCCCTCCCCAAACCCAGGATTATCATGATGCTCCCTCCAACCTCTCATTAGCACAATGTAGCCCAGGAGACTATTCAACATGTTTAACAACACAGGTTTAAGAGATTTATGGTGTCCTGACAAGACTTGGTTGCAATTTTTCTATGGGTAACCAACTTTTCAGGTGATACATAAAACATCTAATTCTTGGACTATAAAAATCCTGGAAGATTGGCATAAGGAAAGTTTTATGTCTGGAAGAAGGGTGGGTAGAGCAGAAATAATTGCAGGTTGCTAACTTTACAGATATGTGACTTTGAGAATGATGTTTTCACTGGTTTGGGGATTAAAAAAAGGAAATTTCATCTACTTTCATTTCCACCAAGGATTGCCAAGATGGGTTTCTTGGAAAATGTTGCATTGTAAAACAAAATGAGTTTTCAACACTTGAAAGAATTGCAAAAATAAAGGGGCTTCTTGAAAAGCAGTATGGTTGTTTCAGTTAGAAAACAGCTGTTACATGTGAAAGAGGGGCAAAAACAAAAAGCAGAGGTGGAAAGAGTGCGTGAACTGCAGTTATTGGCAGGGAAAAGTAATATCCAAGGCATTGTCTTTATGTAGGTAATAACTAATTTTTGTTAAATTTTTAGAGCTACATAAACCTGTTGTAGAACAAGGCTAGTAGTTTCAGGGTGGTAGAGTGTAGAGTAAAGGTAATATAAGGACAAAATCAGGCCAGACCAGTATAAGAAACTAATCTTGTGGATGGATGCAAAGTACTACCATGCTACTTGCTAGCAGAGGAGTGCTGGGAAACCCTGCTGCTGAGGTATTTAAAATAAGATGGGACAAAGCCTGACTGTCCTGCAGCTGCACAGTCACTCTAAGTGGAGCTGTGGGGCTGGAGATGGGGCACTGGGAAAGCTTGATGAGATGCTGTTGTCTTCAGGGGTTTGCCACATTGTCTGTCTATTCACTCTCCTGAACATCTTGATGGGAGTTTACCAAGAAAAGGAGATCCCAGTGTCCACAAAGGTGGGGCTTAGCTGGTAAAATCAGGACAGGAGAGGCTCTTCCTAACACTCAAATTTGTATTTAGGAAATGCTTAAGTAGTCATAAGCTTTTCAAAGTTAAACTACTAATATATAGTCACTGTTAGCTCAAAATAAGTTAGTTTTACAACAGTTGGAAGTGCACAAGGCTTACCATAGAGTGTGTGGTTACCATAGAGTGTTTTTCTTTCTTTCAAGAATTGATATTCATCGTAAAGAGAATGCAGGTGCTGCTGAGAAACCAATTACCATCCACTCAACTCCTGAAGGCTGCTCAACAGCTTGTAAAATTATTATGGAGATCATGCAAAAGGAAGCTCAAGATACTAAATTGTGAGTAAAAAGCATTTCATTGTGGAAGCATTAAAAGTTTTGAATTCTCACTAGTTCCATTTAAAGACATAGTCTTTAAAGCTGTTAACAAGCGAATATTTGCTGTTATCCGTATCTAAGTAGGTAAAGGTACTGAGATATTTTACCTTACAGGACAGTCTACTTGCTTCATTAGCCCCAGCATACTTCTGTGATTTCAGTTGTTGTCTGGCTGTGATTTTGAGGTGAACTGGAGCAAATATGAAAATTTCTCGAGCAACTGACAGCTTTTAGTCTGAGTGAGCATAACAAGTTGTGAGCTCTCACTAAAAGCTTTAAGATCTATTTCTTCCCTCCCAACAGCTCTAGTTACTTCAGTCTGAGCTTTATTTAGTTAAAGGTATGTTGCAGTTGAGTTATAGGTGATAGTGCTGCAAAGCCCATTGCACCTGGACTTATTCTGCACCCAGTGAAAACATGTAATTGTGGATATTTCAGTGAAAATCAAATTAATCCATAACATGCATAAAAGCTTGTACTCTGGTCTCCAAAAGTCTCACTAGGTATAACTTCCATTACAGCACAGAAGAAATTCCCTTGAAGATACTGGCACACAACAACTTTGTTGGCCGACTTATTGGCAAAGAAGGAAGAAACCTGAAGAAAATTGAGCAGGACACAGATACTAAAATCACAATATCACCGTAAGTTTTTGGTGGCCTGATTTTCAGTGACATGTCAAATGGCAGCAGTACTGCTGTGGGATGTACAGGTACAGAGTTCTTAGAAAAATGTTCTGTGCTTTGAAGGCTGAGGTAACAGCCCTTCAGAGGCCTTTCCATCATATGGATTAAACTGTTGCTTAAGCTCAGTTAAATTTCATGTAAACAGTGAGTCTTCATTGTAAACTCAGTCAAGAGCAAGCCTAAAATAACATAGGCAATGTGGAGCCTGTGTTAGACTATATTTTAAGTGTCAGTTGTTTTTGATATATTATACCATATGTAATGATTGTTTGAAACTATAAGTCTGGATCAGTTCTGAGCTATGTGTGAAAATGAGTGAAATTAGTGATGTTTTAGTTTCCAGTATATATTAAATTCTTGGACTGGAAAGAAAGAAACAGAGCAAATGAATACTGAAAAGGGTATCTTTAGTAGCAGTTCTGTCCCTCTTGACCACTGACAGCCAAATTACAATACATTGGCTAGTCTGCTGCAAAGTAATAGCTTTTTTGGTCTGACTTTGTGAGGGTATCTGAGACCTGTTCAAATTTAGCTGAGATTAAACAGGAGTTTTCACCTTTACTGGAAATCTGTAAATCACTGATTAGATTAACATCTCTGTAGAAGCTTGGCAGTCAACAGTAGTTTTACCCTGGAGTAATATCTTCAGAGAACCTCCTGTTCTGAATAATGAATGCTCTGGCATGAACTTCCAAGCATTTGAAGGCATCCTGGATTTGGCTTTAGCCAGGAAGGGTGAGAATTAGGCTTACAGGCTGTAGGAAAGGGAAAAGGTTTGAAAGACACATGAAGATGTATGAAGAGGTGTGAATACATGCAGGAGACAAAAAAAGTAGTGCAGGAAATAACTCAAACGAGGACAAGGAAGCTGCAAATAAATGTGGCTCTTCAAAAAGAGGAAAACAAATTTAGATGAAAGCACCTGAGGCCTTCCTTAAAGGTGTGTGTGTGTTTATGAATTAATCTGAGGAAAATAAATAGAGAAAAAGCACCTAAATAGGTGTGCTTCAAGAATAGATTTTATAGGGCTAGCATGCTCTCCTGAATGTGTTTGCATAAACATTTTATCTGCAAACAGTACACAGACTATTAATGCTAAAAGGAGAAAAAATGTGTACAGAGTACATGAAAAAATGGTCTTCATTCCATGAAATCCGCTTGTCTTTATTGATGATGACACAAATAATACATTGTCTGTAAATAGCTACAGAGTAGTTTTTAATTTAGTGAGTTAAAGGCTTCTTTGCATTAAAATCTTGGCCTCAAGCTTATATTTGTCATACTATGCCTAAAATAGCCCCCTGAAGTCATCTGGTGTAATCAATACAAAAATGAGAGCATACATGCCCATTGATTTTGCTATTTCTAATTAGTCTTTCTCATGATCTCTTCATTCAGGCCTTTGGGTAAGCTTTTCCATAAATTTAAAGGCAGCTGGTTTGGGAAAGCATTTCCTCTCTTCTCTGGGAGTTTCCCAACATTTTCCTTCCAGAGGCAGTACTTCAGTGCTCATGCACTGGAGAGTCAAGGACTGCTTAGTGGATGTGTTCTGTGCCTGCCCCTGCTCGGCTGAGCTGTGCAGGAAGGCAAGGCCTCGTGTGCTGCTTCCTCTCCTTCCTGCCATGGGCTTCCTCACTCTGCATCCTGCCCTGGCCTTTGTCTGCACCCCTCTACCTTTCCTCAGTGCCTGGCTATGCTGTGGCAAACTCCCAGTGTGTTTAATCCATGTTACCACAGTAGGTTTGCATCTGTTGCCAAATAGAGCACTGGTTTAAAGCTGTCACCCTTTCATTTTCCCTGAGGAGTTACTAGTGTTGAGCAGCAAATGCTGACTTGCACACAGCTTTTCTTTTCCCCATTTTGAGGGTTTGGAGGCTCTCCTGCAGTTTCACTGAGGCTGGGCTTTTTTCCAGTTTCCTTAAGGAATATACCATAGTTCTCAAGGAAAGAATGTTTTTATGGTGTGTTTCTGAGGTGTCTAAAATGAATGTGTGAAGCCCTGTCCCGGTTGGTAGTGCTGGTGTGAGGTGGGCCATGGCTGCACTGCCCTGCAGCAGCTCTGTGTGCTCATGCACAGTGTGTGGCTCTGTTTTGTGCAGCACCCAAGTGTGTCCCAGCCATCCCCCCACAAACCTCGCTGTGAGGGTTTTGTTGGGTTTCCCATGAGGACAGAGTTTCCCCAGATTATCTGAGGATGTGTTTGAATCCTGTTATGAACTGATACTACAGCCTTTGGAGGGCAAACTCGACATGCTTGGATGTTGTTACACTCAAATGATAAATCTGGATTATCTTCTTTGTTTGCTAATTAACTGTGCTTCTGTGTCATTGCAGATTGCAGGACTTGACACTCTATAATCCAGAAAGGACCATTACAGTTAAAGGCAGTATTGAAACTTGTGCCAAGGCTGAGGAAGAAATCATGAAGAAAATCAGGGAGTCCTATGAAAATGATATTGCTGCTATGAATGTGAGTTTCCTCAGGGTGTGGGCTCTTTCTGGGACTAAAACCACAGAAGAATTTTGGGTGTGAGAGATCCCTGGAGGTTGCCTGGCCCAGCAGTGGGTTTGCTCAATGTAGGCCACACTTCAAATTTAAACCAGGTTGTGTAGGGACTTGAGTTCTCCTTAACATTTCCATGGATAGAAAACCCATAGTGTCTCTGGGCAGCCTGTGCCCTGTCTCACTGCTCTCATGATGATTTTTTTTCCTAATATCACATCAGAATTTTCTGTTGCAGCCTCTCTGTTGCTTCATTTATTTGTGGGAGTGTAGGCAAGCATTTTTGTTATTTATGTATGCTATTTTAATGGGGACTTTTTCTGGTTTATTTTTGAGTGGGAGAACTGAGAACTTTATTTAGACTGAGGAAACGAACGAGCATTTAATTTTTTTCTTGTTGCAAGGACCTGAAGCAGGTTATGTTTGTGCTGTTGTGGCTTATGTGCTCTGGCTTGCATGTTTTTTAAAGAAGTGATTCAGTCTCATCACATAAATAGCATAATAATGTGTGGAAGAAAGATCCCTCCTGTTTTTAATTATTTCATTTAAGAAGGTCTTATTAAGGTTTTTTTTCTTGATGTAGATGATAAAGGCATTTACCTATTTGAAGATGATTGGTGATTATATAATGAAAACAACATGCCTCATTAGTTTGTCAAAGTATTACTAATGCATATTGAGAAATGATTGAGATTTTTGATAGTTAGGAAAAGCATTGTATGTGCATGTGTATCCAAATCTTATGGTCTAGAGTTAGAATGGAAATGTTTTTTCAGTTTACAGTAGTCCTGACTTTCTAGAAATGTGTGTTATTTATGCTTGTCCTACCAAGTGAATCTTCTCCCCACTTTCCCCCCTGCCTCCCCCACACGAAGCAAATTGCAATACATGAGGTACTCATGAGGAACAAAGTATTCAGTAGTGGTGCATTTTTGTTTCATACAACAAGCAGGAACATGGAGTGAGTTAGAGACTATTGCTATTTGGCAAAGGTATGGAAAGTCAAAAAATTACCTCTGTTACTGTATAGGTTTTGAGTTTAGTTTGTAGTGATTATTCAGGTAGTTTCTGAGGTAGTGAAGTTTTGAGGTTTTTTGGTGTCCTGTGATTGACTTATCTTAATGGCCTGAGATAGCATCTGTCTCTCTAGCTGAAATATTTCTAAAGCATGTTCATGTTTTGAGTAATAATCTGGAAAAGGGAAAGGGGTGCTGACTAGTTTTGTATCAGACAACAAATGCTTCCTACCACGTGACAATGTCACTTTTCTCAGGTGTGGTCAAGCAAGGGACATGCAGCTTTATAGCTGATCCTTTCCCAGCAATTGCTGAAGATATCTCACCTCATCTTTTGCAGGGGAGGGAGGATGGGGTGATAGTGTCACATACATGTTCCCCCAGTGTAAGAAAAGCAGGGCTTTGTGCATGATCTTTCTCTGTTTCTACAGGGTTGTCTTTTTAGTGTAAGGACAAAACTACTGTTTTTCTGATAAATTTGTTCACTCTGAAAGTAAATAGTACTATTATCTGAACATCTTGCTGTAAAATTTGAAATGTGTTTTGATGACTAAGTTGTAGCAAGTGATCCCCATCTGCCTTTCCTACTATATGTTTTTGATGTTGTTGGTCTGTACATGTGTCTGGGAAACAGGTTTGAATGAGAGTCCTATGGGTAATGGAACTGACTTTCTTTTAAAATAACATCCCAAAAGGTTAATAGCATATGCCAACTGGGATTTTATGAGAGTTAATAACCAGGATTCTAAATCTTACCTCTTCTGCCATTGCAGCTTCAAGCACATTTAATTCCTGGATTAAATCTGAATGCCTTGGGTCTGTTCCCACCTTCTTCTTCAGGAATACCACCTCCCGCAGTGAGTGTTGCCTCCGCTGCTGCTGCTGCTTCATATCCACCTTTTGGGGTAAGGGAAGCTCTGATTTTGGATGGTCAGTGCATGGTGATACTATTCTCTGCAATGCTGCATCTTTTGCCTTTTTTCCCCAGAAAATCTGGAAGGGTGTTTTGCTAGCTGTGTTCTGTCATTTTTCTAAATGCTGTCTGTCTTCCTGCTTGCACACTGAAAAGTATTTCATGTGGCTGCAGCTGGGAGCAGGCATTAGTTGTTTTTCTAGTGAAATGCTCAGTGAAACTGGAAAATAATGCTGCTTAGAAAAGTGTTAGATTTTATTTTATATAGAATTTGAATTATTGCACAAAGAACTTTCACATAAAATAGCATTTCAAAATTGCTGGAATTGGCAATTAACAATGCTAGTCTGCAGTTTTATTCCTTGTGGTATGGAAGGAAAAGAAATTATCTCTTGTCATGAAGTGGGAATCTATGTGTAGCTAAAGTGTTTGTTTGAATGTAGCAGTTTTATAAATGCCCTGTTGAAATGCAATACTGATAAATATATAGTATGTAAATTGCAGGGATCAGTCTCCAGAAAGCTGTGATTTACTTGCATTTTGCTCTCTAAAAATATATATGAAAAAGTTTAACAGAATCTTACTCAAATTCTTTGCTGATTAGTAAACATAAATGAGGAATTTTACTAGGGAGCAGGTGATTCGTTGTACCAGAAACCTCCAGAGTCAGTCTGGAGCTGAGATGGTGTTTTGCTTTCAAGAAAAGACAACCTCATTATAAGGAAAAGGTGGTGTTTTTTCATCTCTTTTCTGTTTCTGTGTTGCTGGTTGTTAGCAACTTAATGCAAGGTGAATTTTCTAAACAATTCTAACAAGTCTCTTAAGAAGTAGATGGCAGAACTTTACAAACTCTGCTGTGTTTGACTTGGTCCCCTTCTTTGCCCAACAGTGACATCTAGAGAGCTAAGTCTGAGACTCTTCATGAACTAGAGAAGTGAAAATGCAGCACAACACTAAACTTCATCAAATAACTCGAGCTATGTTGTACTAAAGGGTAGTTGTGGTACAAATATTTTTCCCAGAGGAAGAAGCCAAGAGAGAGTCAGTGCAAGGACCAGGAAAAATTCCTCTCTTGTAGCATTGTTTGTAAGAATGAACAACTTTGGTGTTAGGAATGTATTATGAACTATATTGAGTATAATAGTGGCTTTATCAGAAAAATGTGCTTCAATGAAAGCTACAATAGAAATATGTTTATACTCAGTTATTTTACTGTCAATAGCAGAGCCTCCATTTATGACAAACAAGTTCTCTCCCTCACAGTCCTTCTGCACTTCAATTAGATTGGCAGACTAAGCTAAACAATACAGGTTTCTGCTTCACTGCATTATAGAAAATGCCATCTCTGGTAATGAATTGCCTCAGTTTTTTTCTTAAATACTAGATGTGGTTTGTTAAAAGTATATAACTTTCTATATTGGTAATTAAAAGTGTGGCTTTTCCTGTCTTTTTACTCCAGATTTGCAGACTACTTTGCTATTCTTGAGATTCATATTGTAAGCCCACAGTTCTGTTCATCACTCAGTTTATTTTCATTTCTTTCCCACTTTCCCCCCCCGTTGTGGTTCCTTTTGCTTTAAACATGCACCTAAACAGTGCTGAATTTGGTGGTTACTCCTGTCTGTGCCTCTGTTGCTAGTCCACCTTTACCCCCCAAATGCACCTCTTTTGGCCTGCAAAGATCTCTGGCAGTATCCAGGTTTCTGGAAAGAGGATAATGGCAACATCTGGAAAAAAGCATCAAGAAACAAATGTCAGTGTGTGGAAACTGTGCAGCTGGAAGTTCAGATCACTGTCTGAACTCTCTTGCTTCTGTTTGTGCTCATTCCTCTGAAATGGCTCTCATTCCATGCAGTCTAGATGTGTGACCAGCTAACATGCAGAAAGAAAGGATGAGCTCACAGGCTGGGAGGTGAACTCCAACAGATTTTGTGGAAGTTGGGGGTGGTACTGATACAGCCCCCGAGGCAGACACTAAGGGCTTCTAAAGCAAATGTATGAACAAAGGGAATTATCTCACCTGTTTGTACTTAAATGTGTTGGTATTTGGAAAAGAGCAGGTGGCTCTGTGGGCTTCAGGTGAGTCAGCCCCTCAAATTACTTGGAGTGCTTGTTGCTCTCTGAGGAGAGAAAACAAGAAAAAGTATGAGTCTATTCCTTTAATGGATGCATTAGTTTCCATTTGGAAGGCTTTTAAGTCTTACTTGGGTATGAATTAATTTTCTGTAACTTTTGAGTTTTACTCTCCTCTAACTTTTTCCCCTAGTAGAACAGCTTTTCAGACACTGATTAAATTGGTTATTGAGGCATTCACAAGTAGAAAGAGAAAAAGTCTGGCTATATTTTGAAGGAGAAATTGATACATTTTGAAAGGCTAAAGGTAACCACAGGGGGAGATCTAGGAGAACTCATGAGGGATTTAAAAACTGAAATAAAATCTGGGTGTCTAAAAGAGGCTTTGGGGAAACAAGGTCTTAGAAGTAAAATTAATGAAGAACTCCCAGGGAGACTTTGTCGATTTACCTATGAGCTATTTGTTACCAAGTTCATTATTTGGACAACCCAAGTCCCTTTACCATGTTTTCAGTGCGTGTCCTTTTATGCTCGGGAGCAGGGATTAGTGGATATTGAGGATATCCCTTTGAGGAAAGTGGAAATCCTTTCTGAAAACACTGCTGGCATCAGGGTCTAAAGAAGTGTATCCTGCTGCTGCCCTGCTTATTTGTGTGTAGTGCAAGTTTTGCCTTCTGCTCAAGGCTGGCTCCTCCCTGTCTCCTGTAAGGTGTGCTCCCCAGCAGTTTCAGCTGCAGCATCACTTGGCATCCAGGTGTCTGAAGTCTGTGCTTAAAGCTATACAGAGAGCCTTGGGACACCCCTGTGCTGTGTCTGAGGGTGGGTTTGAAGCTTTTGTTGTAATATCTGTGTATGGACCTTTTCTTCACCTCATTGTGGGGATGGACTTGCCTGGGGCTCTCCCTTGGGTCAGAAGAATCAGGTGGGTGAGTCTGGGCATTTGCAGCAGGTTTTCCATATGGAGCTGATGGTTCATATGAACTGCTTTCAAGTGACAAGGTGTGGCTGTGACCTTGTGTAGGACTTGTTCCTAAAGAAACTGAAGTGTCATCTTAATTATTGAAACAATGATCTGTCACATTCCTGCTTCTGCTTTTTTAACATGGGTATAAAGAGGAAAAACCTGCATAGACAGATCTAGGATTTTGTAACAGTGCCAGGGCTTAGCAACAGTTCTGAGTGCTCAAAACACAGCTGGAGCCAAGTGTTCCTGAAACATTCTGTACTCAGGAGCTTGAGGCTGAGTAGTTAAATAGGTTTGGCTGTGCTAACGTGTGTGATGCTTCATCCTATCCCTCTTCATGCAAACCTTTAAGACATTTGACAAGAGCATAAACATTGTTCTCCAGCTGCTTCAGCTACACTCTGGTATCACAAACTTAGGAAATGGTGATGTTATCAGTTTTCAAAGACTAGTTTGTGTTTAGTTCCTTGGACTGGGTCACGTTCAGGAGAATGATTTCCATGTGACTCAGAGACCTTGCTCCTTGATGGTTAACTGTGATTTACGGCACCAAAACCTCAGCTAAATTAATCTAAAAAGATGCAGATTGTGTCTCAGTAATAATCTGGGTGCTGCTTTTACTCTTTGTCCTGGCAGTGGAGCCCCCACAGGAAGGCACAAGTTGTCCTTGGTACTTGTCTGGTGGCAGATACAAACACACACACGGGCACATGGCCTTTGCACGTGGCTAACAGTGTCTGATTTCCACAGCAGTGCAGGCTAACCATCCATTTTCTTGTATTTTTACCTATTGCTAGCAACAATCCTTGATATTGAAATTGTATAGTTTATTTGCAGAGTCCAGGTTCTGTTTGCCTGTTCAAAGCACTCATTTTGTGCAGTTGCTGAAAAGGGATGCAATGGAATTGCATATTGTGCTTCAGTTCTTGAACGTTCCTATCTCTTCTTGCAAAAGTCCAAGATCTGTTTGATTTTTTTCCTGGATTCATACAAACAAATTAGAACGTGAGAATCTTTGCAATGCTTTATGGTTTGACGAAAAAGTAGGACTTAACTGAGACATTTAAAAGTATTAAGAGCTAAAAATTCTTTTTACTGTCAAATGGCTGTGCTTTTGCTCTTATGATCCTGGTGATAGGATCAAGCTAATGGTCTTTTTTTGACTGATCAATGCCCTTGTGTGACCATATTAAGGACCAGTAGCCTTTCTGTGCTTATTTGTACCCAATGTCTTGTCCAGCTGCTTTTGGACCTGGAAAAACCACCACTTTCTGTTTATCCTCAAATCTTTCTCCTTAGCTGTGCACTTAAATGCTTGTGTGTGTTGCAGCTCTGACACGATTGCCAAGAGCTTTGTTGGTCTGCCCACTGTCACTTGTAACAAATGTTGTGACCTGAGCACCTGCACAAAGTGCTGGGATTTCTGTGAGGAGGAGAGTAAGGTTCTGCAAAAGGGAATATCACCCATGCTTATGTTTTCCAGAAGATATGTTGCCACCAAAAAAAAAAAAAAGAAAGTACTTTTAGCAAGTATCCCAGCCAAACTGCTTCAGATGTAGTGTTGTACTGCTCAAAGCTGTTTTGATGGAGTTGTTGCTTCTGTCTTCTGAACTGTGGGGAGAATATGCACATACTTGTCTCTCAAGAATAGAATTTTGTTCTCATGCAACACTGAAGGTTTTAAAGCTTCAAGCAAACAAGAAATCCTTATCTTAAAATCCAACTGTGTACAGTCATGCAATTAATACACCTGGCCCACCTACTGGGGTTAAGTGGGTTGTGCCCTTCCTTTTATAATTGGAACTTTGCATGTTTAATTTTACATCCAACTGCATTTCTTTTGCAGCCTCTGGATCTGAAATTTGGCATCCCAAGGGCATGGGGGAAGAAGGGATAACCTGTGGAGACCTCATCCTGCCCTTAAATGCCCTGAAACAGGGTAGTAGAATTAATTCTGTCTCATGGCAGTTAAACTCAAACATAAAGTAAGGTGAGAAGTAGAGAGCTTTTCTCCATAAGAGAAGTTCACACCAGCTGCTCCTCTTCTTCTGTAAGGTCATGGAAGAGATACATGAACTTCAGCCCTGTGAAAGTTGGCTAGAGTGAAGAGATGCTCCTCTGCTTGCAGTGGGACTGCTTTCTCTGCTGGCCTTTTTGGACACCTGTTGTGGCTTCTTGAAGCTCTGCCTTCAAAAAGAGCACTCTTTCTAACCTTTTCTTTAGCCTCACAGTGAACTTTTATGTGATATGCATATGGGCTTCTAGGAAGAGACAGAGAGGAACAAGAAAATTAAAAAAAAAAGAGCCAACAAAACAACAAAAACAAAGAAGAGGTCATTTCATACAATAAACAAACCCAAGAAATCAAACCACCTTTTTCTGATTACAAAAAAGCTCTTGTACAGTTAGGCTGATAGGTTGCTTTCCTTTATTCTTTTTTGCCATCTCTTGAAGCTTTTTGTTGCAGGTGAGGAACATGCCAATGGAAAACTTTCTTCTTAGAAGATGTTGTGGTCAAGAGAAAGATTCCTTCTTTATTCTCCAGTCATTTTCTTAAATAATAATAGTAAAGAAGACAACCTCTATATTGAATAGAAGTAAGAGAAGAAATAACTGCATTGTGCTTTTGGCAGGAAAGAAAAGTAATTTAAAATGAAAAATTGCTCCATTGAGGGCCTTCATTTGATGCCCTGAGCATAGATGAGAAACACAAGGAAGAGGAAAAACTGTCCTATGTTTCCAGGTACTTTGACTCTTACTTGGTGAAGTTGGGCTCCTTTGGATGTCTGGGTTTGATAGGATTAATTTGTGCAACTGTTATGCCTGATCTACCCAGAGGCAGTAATGTCTGTTCATCTATGATGTGTGTGGTAGCAAGTGGCTTTGTCCTAATTTGCCCAGCTTGTTAAGCAGTAGATGATTTTTGAGAAGCTGTCCTGCAGCCAAAAGAGGATGTGGTTTTGGGGGATGAAGAAGGATTTGCCAGTGCTTTTACCAAATGATTTTACATTGGTGAAATTAGAACCATACATGTGCAGCACATGCAATCTTGAGGAGGGCACTGTAGGACAACAACACTGTCTGAAAAAAATCTACCTGCTAATTAGACTCCTTTTGAAGACTGCAGCCTTAGTGCCTTGAAATACGCCTTTACTGATGCTTAATTTCTTTCATTCATTAATGAGGCTTTTTTTTTTTTTTTGACAACTAAAAAATTTAGTTCTTGGTGTGTAACATTGTGGGATTGTTTTGCCCTGTGGAGAACATGGTTGGTCTTCCCACTGTGCTGAAAGTCTCCTGCTTCTGCCATGCTGTGCTGTCAGGGACATGTGTCCAGAGCAGTCAGACTATTCTGCCTCTGGAGATGGACCCACCCCTCGGTGAGGGAAGGAAAAATGCAACTGGCACCCGATGATGTTCCAAGATCTGGCAGGTCAGTGGTAGGTTGTCAAGGTGTTGAAGCCTCCAGTTATTCTTAATAGCTTCTTTTAGAGTTCTCAGGTTGTCATAATGCAAATAACATCACTAGTCATCCATGCTTTTTAAAATAAAACTGGTTTCTTCTTCACTGCAAGATTGAATACTTGTAGAGATTTGTAGTTTCTTGGAACAAGAGAATTAGTATTTGTGTTGGTTCCCTGCTTTTAGATTCTTGTGGGAAGATTTAATTGGAGTTCCCCTTGACCATGTCAGAGTCTCAAGCCCTAAGTACCAGGCTCCAAACCTTCTGGATGTTAAACTGAATGGGAAATTTAATTCCTTAAGGTGCCAAATATTTTGTTACTAGGGTGTACTGAGCTCCTTCAGGCCAGAAACAAAAGTAGGTCAAGTCCTCATTCTGTTGTATCTGGCTCCATCTCTGGTTTGTTTGTTAAACATGATGGAAAAATAAGTGATCTTTGTGTTTACACAACCTGCTTTTCTGGCAGCTGTCAAGGAATCTGAGAGCAGTGCCTTTATAAACCAGAGCTGATGAGTACCTGCATCTTCCAAAGCCAGTGATTTCGTGGGCAGCTTCTATAGATTTTGAGTACCCGTGTGTCTGAGTCACAGCTATTATTTTTGAAGTGGAAGTGTTAATATGCATACACTTTTTGATGGTCATAGTGCTGCAACACTGAATACCTATGCTTGCTGCTTGTGAATGACCAGCAAAATTCCTGCTTACATAGTTTCACAATCTGTTCCTTATGCTGATTTCTGATTTTGGCTGTCTGTTCTGAAAAAAGGTGGCAGATTGCTTTTTTTGGCATTGTGGCCAGTCAGATTTTGCAAAAACAAAAAGTTCATGCCATGTTCAGAAATATGTCAAACCAGTTCCTGCTTGTAAAATGCCTTATAACCAGCCTGCCAGAAAATGTTCCTTCTCTGCTTCTGTGATTTGTACTCCCTTGTTGCTAGCTAGGCTGTCATGTTGGAAAAACTTCTATGTGTGGTTCTTTTAGTGACTTCTAGTAGTCCAAGAAGATCCTCAATTCAGAGACAATCATGATGAAAAGTAGGAAAATTGAGAGCCAAGAAGTGGAATGAGTAGTACTAAGTTTAATTGTAGTAGTACTAAGTTTAATAAGTTGAAATTATTCCAGTGGCATCTCACTTAAGGTACTGAGCACTGTGTGAGAAGCAGCTGTCTTTAACTTCAGGTATTGAAATGTGGTAGTCTCCAAAATGGAAATTTAGACAGGGAGGGTCATTCTTAGATTTTCAACCCGGAGAGGACCAGCTCAGCTAGATGGACAGAGGACACTCACACATAATATCTGGGGCTGATAGAAAAGAGGTAGAGCTGCATGGCCTTTCCATGGGCTGTGTGTCCCAGAAAGGGTCATGCCCTTGGTTCATCTAGTGACATGAGTGTTTCTCATATAATGCAGCATTTGCACTAAAGGGGAGCATCTTGGATTCACCTGGGGCTCATGGGAAGGTGGAACCCTGGCTGGATGGTGGCTGGGCAGTTCATGCATGGCAATATAAGCAGTGCTTTAATGTGCAAATCAAAGTGAAAAATAGGCATTGCTTCTTTTAAATTGTTTTGCTACTGCTTGACTGACTGAATTCAGCAGTGCAGAATTCTTCTGAGTGTGATCCTGGCTTTTCAGGCAGTGAGTGTGGCAGAAAGCTTTAGACTCTCAGCATGGACCTAAATCTGTTTGAAGTAGACCTAAAAAGCTTGGAGGGTGCAGGGAGTTCAGGCTGCAGTTTGTTGATTTGTGCTGGCAGCAGCGCTTCAGCTCAGTGATTGTACAAGATGGTGCCACAAGGTATCTGCAAGGATGTTATGAAACTGTGGATCATGTTAGACCTATCTGCTAAAACTTTGTTTTCCTTCATGAGCCCCTTGTTTCCAATGAAGGCTTAAAGTTTTAGCACTAGTATTGCAAAATGAATACTCTAGGATTTCTTTCACCGTCATCTCAAGCTTATTTCTTATCGTTGCGTTGAATCCAACTAGAATGTCTTCAAGGATACTTGGCTAAATGTTCATTTCCCCTTGCTGCAAGTTTTCATTACTGAATAAATAAGAGCATTTAATATAGCTGTGGGCCGGGATAATTCTTCACAGTACATTGCAAAAACATGGTTTAAATTTTGGCTTTGGATCTGGTACAGGGTTTGAATAATATGATACCTCACTTCCTGACAAACTCAGGGTATTCTGAAGACTGAATGAGCTGTCTGCAAATCTGCCTTGTCTTGGTAATCATGGTTTTTGGGAAGAGGATAGAAAAGCAAAAAAAGGAACTTTTTAATGCAGTCACTTACTGTCTGTATTAATTTACTTCTGCCGAATGGATTTGTTTACTATGTAAAAAAAAAAAAAAAAAACAAACCAAAACCAGTATCTCACTAGGCTAAATGGTAGCTCCATGCAGTATTAAAACAGTTCTTAATTATTTCCTTCATAACTAAAAATTCTGATGCTGACTTAAAATGGATAACATGACTTTGTGACTTAAAATAAATGTCTCGTGCTAAGGTAATTTATTTGCAGCATGAAACATAACAAGCTTAGGAACCAGGAAAGATCTGATTCTTCTCCCATTCATGTCTGGCTTAAAAGTCTATTTACTTCAGTGGGTAAATTATTTTAAAAGATTTACAGCCTCATCCCAAATGTTGCCAAGGATTTACCAACCACATGCATTTGATGGAGCAAGGGGTCTATGGAGACACTTACGCACATGACTGGAAAAAATTTTGTACTGTTGGCAGGCTTGCAGAAAAAGACTGAGATTAATGCTCAAATTAACTTGAGGGACATAAATAACAAACATACCCCCTCATGAGCCCTGACTCATGCTGACTGAGGGAGCTGTGGACTGACCTAGCAGCATCATCAGCCAAAATCAAGCTAGGAGGAGTCGTCTTGGGGAAGAACTGAGGAGGCAAATCTCTGTTGGCTTTTCTGTGTATTATTTGTTGTTCTTTGTTTTGTTTTTCAAGTGCCATTTTTCAAATAGGATGTCCCTTCCCTCAGCTGTAGTGGCTTGGGACCTGCTTTTTTACCTACCACCCTCTACTCTGGAGAGTCATAGCTTACTTTTCCTGAGTTTTCATTCTTGCCTGGCTGTGCTATGGCTCTGTTACCCAAGTGTGAGATGAGGAGCAATGCTTTTCCTTCTGACAATCTAACAGGTAAGGGAAAAGCTCTCCTCCTGTGTGACTTTCTGCAGTTTGTAGGATTGATGCACCAGGAGTTGACAGAGAAAAGTTATAACGACCTTATCCTAAGGGCAGATGGTCTCTACAAATCTTTCTAACCCTGCAGGCAAGAATTGCAGAAAGAGGAGTGAATCTGCAAATTTTCTTGGCTGGGACACCTCAGCTTCTAGCTCTGGTGTGCAGCAGTAGCCCTCATGCTGAAGGACTAGTGGCAATATCCCAAGGAGAGGAAGAACCTCACTCCTGCTGAAACTCTGGAAACCAGAAGATGATGGCTGTGCTAAGCCAGTTTCCTAAGAGTTAATGTGCTAGGGTTGGAAAAATCTCCAGTAGGGCTGCAGGGTCTGGCTGGAGTGAAGGGGCTAATCCTGATGCTACATGCAGTGCAGGGGCTCCAGGTGAGCCCAGAGTAATGGGGAAGCAGCCAGGGGTTACATGATTTACCAACAGATCAGTTTGTCTTGGATGGTGATGGTGGGAATTTAAAAGGGAAATATTAAAAAAGAAGATAAATAGTTGGTATGGACTGTTGGGCTTAGGGACAGATGGCTGGAGCTCAGGGACTTGCAGGAGGTGTGGAGGGAGGTGTATCCAAGCTGCTCCAGGAAAGAGTTGTGTTAGTGTAAAAAGTCAGAGCTAATAGTGTGCTGCAGCAGTTGCTTAGTGTCATCCAGTGGGGTAGATTGATTTCCATCTCTGTGTTAGATCACCATTTTCAATCGTGATTTAAATGAGCAAGCAGGAAATCTGATTTAAGTTGACTTATTGAATTTTATATGTGTACTTTACTTATCTTTCTGAAAGCCTTAGAGTAGTCTGTACCTTTGCTTACACTGAATATGTCCATTTATACAAGTATGCAATTTCCCATTTGCTTTGGGTAATGTATATTTTCCTTTTTCTGCTAAAAATGATGAATGATGCTTTTCTTATTTACTTGATTAATTTTAACTTTTGATTTTTATCAGGCAACATTTGGATGGAAATTGGAATCCAATTAATGAACAAAATCAGCATTTGAAATTGTTTTCATTAGTTCAATGTGCTGGATATAGACAAAAATTCCTTATCAACCCTGTTTTGTGACTAAAGCAGACTGATTTTTGCAGAAACAAAGCAAGTATTTTCAGCTATTTATGAACTGAACTAATTGATTCTGGTCACCATGCTTTTGAAGAATCTGTTTTGTACATCTAAGAATCTTGGTTCCTGGAGCTCTTCTCTTAAAACACAAAGCCACAGAACCCCAAAACAACCTAGGTTCTCCATAGACGTGAATATCTCAGTGGTCTGTGTGCCACAGCTACACAAGACAAACTTCTCTTATTTGGGTGGCCATGAGCCCATACTGCAAATATTGCTGAGGCAGAAGAGGTGCTCTGTGCATCACAGATACTGCAGAGGGCTACTTGCAAATTAGGGTGGGTGCATGGACTACAAATCTTGGTGAACCTAGGCTGCTACTCTAAAAAGATTTTCTTTCTGCATTCCTGTCTGTTCCCAGGGCTGGGCTGACTTTGAATAAAATATTTCCTTATGTGGGGGAAAAAATAAACTGAATGGGGAAGAAGAGAAAATTGTCCAGGAGACCTTACTCTTGTCAAAAAATATATACACATACATATTTTGGCTTTTAAATTGTAAGTATATATTTAAGCAGACTTGGCTATAAGGGAGTGAACGTTGAAGCTCAGATTTCACAGAGTGGGAAATCAGTTCCCTAAATTTAGTGCTTCTAACATATGTTTAAGGTCTAGGAATCTATTTCTGCTGTAACTCATGTTAGGAGTTCCTGGAAAGCTCTATGACTTATGTGGCATGGCATGGGTAAGATTAAATTATAGCTGATTTTGTTCCATCCTGAGATCCCCAGAAGCATCTGTAAGATTGATGGGTGGTGTAGTCATTGCATTAGGTTTTGATGTGTTTCTGTTGCAGGCTAGGTTTCCAGTAAATACAAAAGGATTTAAAAATTATTGTGGGTAAGGAGATGGACAGATAGTAATTTGGACTTGGTGTTGTGATACTCTCAAAAGCCTTAGTTAGACTTGATTTCTGCCAGAAGAAAAAAATAAAAGAGGAGTATGGGTTTTGAGTCGTTAAAAATCAGTGTCCATAACATAATTTCTCTAAATCTTGTGTGATGTTATACTGGAGATGAATTTGGTTAGTTACATGTATATGCCAATGTGGTGCTCCAGACAAGAATTTTAAAAATTCCAATGTTTGAACTGCTGAATATTGACAGATTCTCCACTATTCCTAAAGCATGTATCATTATTACAGCAAAATGCAAGTTTACTATTAAAGAACATAACTCACAGAAAAGGACTTTTGAAAACATGTCCTTGTCAAACCATGACAGTCCTTTACGAAAAAATGTCCTTTACGAAAAAATGTCCTTTACGAAAAAATGTCCTTTACAAAAAAATGTCCTTTACAAAAAAATGTCCTTTACGAAAAAATAAGTTGAAATGTATCAAAAAGTGAAAACTATGAGGAAGGATGGGAGGAAGGTGCTACCGTGAGGTGATTGCACAGTTAGAAAGGCACAGGTACATCTTTTGTCTTCTGTTGCCTTTGCTGCCCATATTTTGTGTTTGAGTGTGAGGCAGCAAAAAGGAATTTCAGTGGTGGATTGAATCCAGCCAAGAAAGTGGCTTGAAACCAAGCTTTGGGAAGGAGAGGGGAGAACTGCTCAGCAGGCAGATGGGCAACAGAGGGAAGGCAGGAAATATATGCAAACAAAAATAATGAAGTTTGATTTGTTTCTATGGTACAGAAATGTGTCTGGAGGTGGGTTTAGGTAGAAGCTGTGTAAATTCTTGAAAACCAAGGCAGTTACACGTTTGCTTTGCTGCAGTGTTGTAGTAATTAGCTGGAAGAGGCTGGCTGGAGAAGCATGTGGAAGGAAAATTTCAGCAGTGGATTTCTGCAGGAGCTGAAGTATGTGTGGACAACTGAATGTAGGGGTCAAGAAGAAGAAGAGCGAGCAAGGGGGTGGATAAGCTGTCAGGATTGGAAGGAGGGGTTTCCTCTACACTCAGTGCAATGGGTCCTTGCAACAAAACTGGAAAAACCTAAATGCTTCATGGACTTGCAACCATTTAGAAACAGTTTTTTGAAGTGCAAAGATCAAGTGAGTACAGTGAACATGTAAAAGGACTTACTATGACAACACTCAGGATGTTTGTAATAATAGGAGGAGAATATGAGTAATCTTCTGGAAACTATATATATATAAGTATATACTGAAGTGGCTGTATCTTTCATTACAAATATGTAGTTTTAGGGTGTAGTTTTGAGATCATTTTAAATTGATCTGGAGGCAGATTAAGAGGTGCTCCTACCTTTTCCCATTCTCTAATTGTTGTTATTTCCTCCTTGGTCACAGACTGCCACCTTTGTGTTGCTCTGGTTATTTGGGTCAGGGACTTACTGCCTGCCTTAAAAACCAGCTGGATCTGCAAAGCTGCTGGCCTCAAAGCATGCAAGGCAGTGGGGAGGCTGGGAGTGGAGGGCTGCATCCATGTGGATTCAAACCAGCATGAAATGCCTCTGAATCCTAATGCCTTGTATGTGTGAAAACACAGGGTAAACTCTGCAACTGCTGCAATTGCCTCAAGTGTTTCTGTTCCCAATATCCTATTTTGGGGTTTCTTCACCTGGTACGTGGAGCTGTGCCTGGAATTTGTTTCCCCTGAGGTTACAGTTGACTTGTGTTTGCTGAAAATGAAGTGGTAAAACTTGGAAATGAGCATTTTGTTCAGATTTGTTTATGGTTAGTGCAGTGAGACTTTGCCTTGAAAGACTTAACCTTGAAAGTAGTTACTGAAATTTAAAAATAAGCTGGGGGTGTTGCTTTTAGGGTTGCATCTGCTTTTTGCTTTGTGTTGCATATAGCAGTGTGGGGCTTTTTCTGAAAATATCACGGAAAAAGCTGTTTAGGTGAGCTTCTGTATGTGCCTGTACCCCTATTAAAATGCACAGCTGAGCAAAGCCCAACGAGTTTGGTTGGTCCCATGTGCTCTGCTTGCTGGTGCCCAGTGCATGGTGGGCACTGGAAAAGCAAGGACAAGGATTGTCTGCATTGTCTCAAAATACCTCTGCACAAAAAGGGCTTGTTGGTCTGTCTTAGTGAGGATGAGCAAAACAAATTTCAAAAATACATGAGAGGGATACACAGAGGAAGAAAAACGTTAGAAGGAGAGCTGTGTAGTGTCTTAAATACCTCCTAGTTCCAAGAGAGGCTTGTGTGAAATGCTTTTTAGGGGTAGCCCTGATGGAAGTGGATGGATCAGTGGTCCAGTAGCATGGTGTGTGCTTGATGGTGCTTCCTTCCTCTGAGACAGGCTCTTCTGGGGCTGCTAACAGAGCTGTGAGTTACTGTGGCAGATGCACCCCTGCAGCTTGATCATTGCTCTGCAGCACGTAGAGAGGATCTCGAGCATTGTGTCATGCTCTCCAGCTGGGGTGTCTGCTTGGAAGCAACAGGAAGATGCAGTGATGCCTGATATCCAGTGGGTGCAATGCTGGGGTCCTCTCACTTTTCAGAAACACGGTGTTTAATTTACTAGCCTGTGTGAGGAATGCTGCCAGGGCTCCAACTGTTGCATAATGTTACACAGGAGGAATCACTGGCAGATTTCAAGCTGGCTATCATTCCAGATCACTCCCACACAAAGGAAATTGTAGCATATATGTAACTCTGAGGCTTTTTGTACTGCTCTCAGCACAATCTAAAATTAAAAATATAGCTAGAAAGAGTTTGCTGCTCAGGCTGTAGTAGCTTCTTTCTGCTTGTAGTAGCCTCATCTGCAGGGTCTTGCATGTGGAAGAGAATCCAGACAGCTACAGGTAAGAGTGAAAGCCTCACAATGAAATAGCTCCTCAATTGTTTTTTAAAGTTTTATGCATTAAAATTGTGAGTATTTTATACAAGATGAAAGAATCCTCTTTTGGCTCAAACTGGTTTTCTTGTTCTGTGCATTTTGTGATTCCCAAAAAAGCCAGACCCTTAATACTCAGACATCACAGGGGGAAATCTTATTTCCCCCTCATTTCCATGCATGCCTGTTCTGTACCCATTTTCCTGTCAGTCTGATTCATAATGTTCAAAAACATTCACTGCATTTTTCCTTCTTCCCCACAGCAACAGCCCGAGTCTGAAACTGTTCATCTGTTCATCCCAGCCTTGGCAGTTGGAGCTATTATTGGCAAGCAGGGACAGCACATCAAACAACTTTCTCGTTTTGCAGGCGCATCTATTAAGGTATTATTACACCAGCTATAACTTTCTGCCTATTCTACGTGACACTTTCAGCAAGTTTGCACAAGCAGTGCTTTCCTGAACATCCTCCCCCACTCCATGCTTAGAATATGATGTGATAAATAGTACATTTGTTTATAAATCATCTTTTAATCTTCCCTGAGACAAGATAATTAGAAGCATGTTTTCAGACGTCTCCTGAGGTGTGAAATATAAGCTGCAAAGAAAACTACTTTGGTGGTCTTAGAAACAGACTTGTGCCTTAATGATGCAGTGCTTAAAGGCTTTCTCCTTGCTTTAGGTAAAGTGAAATTTGGTGGGGTAAATTCCCCTCCTAAACACAGCAGCCCAGTAGAAGTCCCTGCTCTCGTGGCAGCCCCTGGTATGTGCCAGATGGATTGGCCTGGGCTGTCAAGCTCAAATTGGCTCCGTGCTGAAATGTTGGTGGTGGAACTTCACCCATGTGCTGCTCCAAGCTCCTGGGGCCAGTCAGTCCTCAAACAGCACATTTACTTTCTTGTTATCAGGTTTAGCATCCAGCTGTTTGTGTATTGACCACCTCAGTGTAGCCAAGAACAGGATGGTTTGCAGAGGCTGACCTCTAATAGAAGCTTGAGTTTTAGTCATTTTTGTCAAATCTTTCTTGGCTGTCTACAGAGGTTAGTTAGTACCAGCTGGAGTTGTAGGAAGGCCCTGGCTTTTGGCCGCTAATGCCCTTGTAACCACAAAGATCTACTCTAAGTGCTTGAGCACTTTTTTCTTACAAATAATATTTTCTGCTGTTTTATGCTGTAATGATAATGTTTTGGCCTAAATTAAAAAAAAAAAAAGAAAAGTTTAGAGAACAGTGCATTTAAAGTACAGCATGTAGCTTTAGTATGCTGTTAGATGGACATTTTACTGCACAGATAAAACAAATGCTTTTCTCTCAGCCCTCTTTATTTTTGTTTCAGAGGAGTGATGTGTTTAGTGAGTGCTATGGCAGGGATCTGCCAAAAGTCTGGGGCACAGGGCAGGAGCTGGCTATGCTGAGTTGAGCTTGGTGAAGCTGAGCTTGGCTTGGAAGGTGTTCATCTAAGTATACAGAGCAAAATAATTGGGGAGCCCTGATGAATGAGTCTTGTGTGTGGTTTGCCTAGTGCTGATCTGTTAACTGGCCAGTCAACCAATGACACTCTGCCCAACTCCATCCTTTTTTGAGCAGGATGTTAAATAGTTATACTACCCAGATGGTTTACATTAATTGAGCACTAATAACCATATTTTTAGGGGGAAAATGAAACAAGAGCAAGTGGTAGGTGTCAATATTTCTTTATCAAATCTGTCCTGCATGGCCATGGCTGAGATGCATCATATGTATTTCCTCCTTTCCTCTCCATTCCTGCAGCTTGTATCTAAAGTTTATGGAAGGTACAGCTAGGTGGAGAGAGAAATGTGAAACAACCTGGACCTCCAAGAACCCGTCCAAACCAGTTCTTCAGTTGGTCCTTGGAAGAGAGTTTAGTGGAAAGGGAATTTCCAGTATTTCTCATGCATCTGGCTAACAGTGGCCTCAGGCTTCCTCTACTGGCTGGCACCCCTCTACCCCATGCATTTAACATTTCTGTCTTAATTTAAATTCAGATAAAAGTTTTCTCAAGCTCTGGTCTTTTGTTCCTTCAGTAGGAATAAAGTAAAGACGCTTTTTTGTGAAAACATGATTAAATGTTAACAAAAGTACACAGATTCAGGGTATGCTTGCAAAATTAGGATGCTGCATGTGTACTTATCTATTAAAATAATGCAACTTTACCTGTGATCTGGCAGAACAATGTGGAGCATCAGGCTTGCTTCTGTGTGAAAGTATCAAATATGGCAACTGGTAAATTAGTCAAAACTCCTAAACTTCCCTCATGTTGAAATGGGACCACTTCAACTTGCCCTCTGTCATAACTTTGGAAGGAAATGATAATTTGTGAATCAAGGAATCTGTGCTTTTAGCTAAGAGTTGGAGGAAGTGCTGCCTGAGTAACTTCTAACTTGCTCAACTGCAGTAACCATACTTTGTGGAGGAAGCCAGTCTGTGCACAATGCTTGTTTTGAGTTGTGCTGTAGCTTGGTGCAGCTGAAAGCCTTTCACATCCTCCTGCATCTCCTCTGTGCTCACGCTGAGCTTTGTAGATCTGGTGAAACTCACCACCCACGATGTAAGACTAAACTGCAGATGCACTGGGGTTCTGCATGAGGCTGCAGTGTCCAGGCTGTCACCTCAGAGGTGACCATGGCTCTTGCTGAGCTCAGGTTGTGTCCCAGTGCTGTTTGGCAGTGCAGGCTCAGTATGGGACTCCAGACTCAATTATTCAGCAAAGGAGATTTGAGTTGTCTGTTGCCCACCCTGTGCTGCTGGGACCTGTTGAGGACAATTGTCATCTCCTTGGTTAAGAATTCCTTGCAGAGCAGCCCTTCCTGATGAAAGCTGGGTTTGGGTGTATAAAGTTGTCAGTTTGTGACTTTTGGCATATAAAAGATTGTTTTCTGGTTAGGAATGAAAAGTTGTTTAATCTGAGAAGTTAAACTCACCACTTGTATACTATTTGTATGTATATAACTACTTTTTCCAAAGGCAGACAGACAAGATTAACACAGAATTGTTTCAGATTACCCCTTCAGACATTGAAATGTTAGTTGGTATATGTTTCTTTTGCAGCCCTCAGCCATGTTTTACCCCAGCTTCTGAGAACAGAATATTCTAGGATAAAATCAAAGCAAGATATGTTCCAGAACATTTAGACACACATAGGATGCAAAGAAGGCTTGATGGAAAATATTTTTCCTAAAATTTTAATGAAGGTGCTGGTGTTTATTAAGAAAACTAGAGGTGGCTGAGAGACAAACCTGTCCACTTTACACAAATGACAATTGTCAGGCTGAGCTCTGTTCAGTCAGCTGTCTCCAAATGTGCCCTGAAATTTTGCTCCTCTAAAATACTTTTTCCAAAGAATGAATGGATTTAGTCTGTGCTTGTTCTTACATCGTCATGCCTTATAAATGTACTGCTGTAAAATTAATGTGTATTTTTAGATCTATCCAATTGGAATTCATAAATAATGAAAAATAGATATGCAAACCAGATAACTAGTATGTAATGCCTTCTCCATCTTAGGGTACAATATGAATAATGTTACAAACTTTCCTTAGCAAAATTCTTTAGTGAAAATGATGCCTGGTGACTGGTAATTTGTCTGAAATAAACTACAGCTGTTAAATATGAATAACATCCCTATGCCAACAGCTGAGATGAAATTCTGTAGTGTTTAATATATTGCTCATTCAACAGCAGCTATGTAATACTAGATGCAACAATGGAAATGTCAGTTGTGATAAACAAAAGATTCATTCGGAATGTCAGAGGCTAGCTTGAATTATTCAATGCCACTGGAGTCTGAGAAAAACACCCACAGAAATCTTACTGTTGTGGTGACATGAACTGCTAAAGACCCTACAGGCATCTCTGTCTCAGCTCTGGTGGAGCTTAATTTTTATTTGGGTCTCACATTGTCCGGTATAGAGGAATGTTTTGGATCTGATTAATTACAACAGTAAAGTGATCCTCTGTTCTCAGGGGAATGGATGAGAGCTTTTGCTAATGAGCAAAACTTGTTAGAAAGACTATTCAAGCTAGTGGGTAGGGATGAGAATCTCAGTTTATTAACCAGATTTGTCTTTTTGAAGGCTACATGTCTTACATCACTCATAGCCACATGAAAACGCCGTGTGGGATTCTGCCATGTGTGGATGAGTAGCTGTGTCTTTAATTTTCAGAAGTATATTTGCTCACGGTGGTTTAGCCAGTTTCTCCATATTTCATTACAGCTAATTAATGCACTTTAAAGAGAACAAACCTGTCATGACTGAAGTGTGATGCTGCTGCTGTAACAAATAATTTTTCACTCCTGAACAGAATGTGAGACTGAAATGGGGAGGGGGTGGCTTTAAACTATTCCTTCAAAAGACAGCTACCAATAGCTATGTTTATCCATTCCAGATTGCCCCTGCTGAAGGACCAGATGCTAAGCTGAGAATGGTTATCATCACTGGACCTCCAGAAGCTCAGTTCAAGGTACAACATACAAAAACTTGTCAGTATGTAATGGCCTTTGGATCCTAAGGGACAATATTGAAAAAACTAAACTCTTGGTTCCAAGCACACTTTATTCAGAATTTTAGTAAATACTTGAGTTTTGCTTTCCTTCTGTTGGAAGGTCTCATGGGAATATGAGTAATACAGTACTATTAGAGGCCACATTCTGGTCACCTGAAAACACATGTGTGTTCCATGTAAGTAAGAATCAAGTCTAGCATAAAAATATGGCCACATTACATTCCTAAATGTCTCTTCTATCTACAAGTACCTTTGAGTTGAGTCTTTTAATCTGTCTTGGTATGTGCAACAGTTTTGTGTGCTTAATTGAAATAACAAAGCTGACAAGATGAAATTGAGTCTTCCCAGGTTGCTGTTTTGTGCCAAATGGAAAAAGCTTTTTGGGTGGCTCTACAGATAAATGTAAGATTTCTAATTGTATTTCCACTGCAACTACAAGGAGATACTCAACCTGATTATCCCATCTGTGCTCAAATTAAGTTCCAGAGTGGCCTTCTGCCTTAAATGTCAAGGGATAAATCTAGTTACCCCAAAAGGAGTTGACTGTGCTAGGAGTGATGCAGGCAGCTCAGTGCAGCAGCCTGGCATCATGACAGATGTGGCCTGGAGCATGTAGAAAGTCACTTGAGAGTTTCTTGTATCCTGGCATCGTTTTCTTGCCTATTCTCATTTTTGACTTCGTATTTTTGCTTCAGGGCATCTTGCAAGAAGGAGGTGCACAAACTTCAGGGATATCAGTTTCATTAATGCCTTTAGGATTTTTGGAAAATTATCAGGGCAGGTATTTTGCAGTGGTAATTACAAACTTAGATGCATTTGTGATTGTTGCTCAGTTACCATATGACTTGAGATGCCATTGAAGGCAAAGCATGATTATTACTCTGTGTCCTTGATATTTTCGTGTGCTTATGGGCTTGGCCACATGTACTCTTATGGTCTGGGATCAGCAAAAGGTCAGATAATGGCTACTTTCTTTTAATCAGATATCAGTGGACTTACCCTCAAGGAGTAGCATGCCAAAGGAAATTTGGGCATCCCTTATCCTGACTTTTCATGTAGGCAAAGGCTTGTCCTCAGGTTTCCTCCCCAAGATAAACTGGGAGTCCCACAGGGCTCTTCTGGAAGCTCTTCTCTCCAGCCTGACTCCTGCAAGGAGGAAAGTGTCCCTTTTCTGCACCTCATATGTAGTTTAACACCAGTCAGTCACTACTTTGCACTTGAGCTCTGCTTGCAAAGGTGCATCAGTGTAGTAGCACAGTCCATGCTCCTGGGCTATGCTGGTCTTATGAAAGAAAGGGATTATCCCTTGGGCTTTATTCACCTCCAGACCTTGTAGTGTTTTAGTTTCTCTTTGAGCAATGCCCTCTTGACTGGGATGGGCAGAGGCAGAGCTCAGTCCTTCCTTTGATCGCTACTGTTAACCTGAAGCTGGCCTTAGGGCCAGGTCCACACTTCATTAGTGCTCTCCCTAAGCTCCGATTAAGAAGGGTCTCCTCTCCTGGGACAGTGGTTTTTGGGGCACCAAGAGTAAACTGGTGCTCAACAACCTGGAGAGGGAATAGCTGCTGCTCAGATGAGTCATGAGCTCTGGGAGAGGCAGTGTTATCCCAGAGCCTGTGACTAGGGCATCCTTTCCTTGCTCCATTGTGCTCTGCTCTCTGTGATTCCTGTCCCTGGTGGCTGCAGTGGCTGCATCCCTTTCCTCCTGTGCTGCTGCAGCCTGGGGATGTTGCAGTGTGCAGGCCAGCTGTTGGCAAGGCAATGGGAAGGGAACATGGCACTGTTCAGAGCCTTGCTGCAGTGCTCCTGAGGGCTCTGGCATCCCTGTGGCACCACTGTTCATGCACGGCTGTCCTGCCTTGGATCTGGGATAGATGGAAGTGAAGGGGAATCTAGGGGACACAACACATTTCAGCCATCACTTTACTGTGCAGGGGCTTGCAGCCCAGTTAGGATGTTTCCTTTCCTAGAGACCTTCTCAAGAACTGAAACACTGGAGATGTTGGAAGAGCATGTACTATCTTTTTTATAAAGAAGTCCACATCCCATCCTTCTTTATAATTCAGCAGTAATGTATGTTCTTTTGAAGCTTCTAGGAGCCAAAGAGTAGAAGACTTGGTTATGTTTTCTCACAAATTCACTGATAAATGGCTGTGAATAAGGAAATAAATGTGTTTAAAAATCAGCAAATCTACAACCTTACTCTCAGTGGACATTCTTCTTGCTATCTGGAACTTTTGTGCTTCCCAGAAAAAGGAACTCTGTGCTGGTTGGAATAGTACTGTTCCCATGGAACTATTTAGATCTGGGCAGTTTATTTCTTTACTTTGGAAATTTGAGCAAGTGCAAATTTATTTATTTTTAAACAATATGTTGTAATGGATTGTAAAAGCAAGCTGTTTGCTTCAATTGGAGTCTTTAGACCATGACTTGTTGGGGGTGTTGTGGCTTTTTCAGTTTAGCATCTTAAAATAATGGGTTTCTGAATCAATTAGTTGCATTTTGTGCTTCTGGTTATAATAAAAAATTTGGGATCGTTGTTTCTGCCTGACAGTTTTTCTCTCCACCACTCTTTACCTCTACAGAAATGTGGTAGTTTCTTTTAAAAGCAATATTCATACTGAAAAGCATAATAATAATAATAATGATCTCTGTTAAATTGCTGTGTGGTTCCCTGGTTTGTCAAGCAGTCCTTGAAGTTGGACACTGGTACTTACTAGTCTGGTACAAAGACTTCTTTTAGAAAAGTAGTATATTTATTAGGGAGAACACTTTGTCAGGATTGTGTACTAAGAATTCACCTTTCTGTGGAGTTTCTTGATGTTAACTAGATTCCAAGAAGAACATTCTCTAACTGAAAGCAATTTTGCAGGCTCAAGGGAGAATCTATGGAAAACTTAAAGAAGAAAATTTCTTTGGACCTAAAGAAGAAGTGAAACTTGAGGCTCATATAAAAGTGCCATCCTATGCTGCTGGTAGAGTTATTGGTAAAGGAGGCAAAACTGTAAGTAGCTGAAATAAAACCCTTAGTGTTGCTTAGTTTTGTTTCATATTCAGTGTGTATATATAGATAAAGCTTAAACTTTTAAGCTAAACTAATTCTTTGATGTTACATTAAAGCAGGAGCTGTTTTCTTAGCTGTACTTGTTACATTTTCTTTTCTTCTGCTGTGGAGTTGAAGCCAATCTTCGAATGATTTATTTCATTTCTAAACAAGTGGTAGGAATTTAAGACATGTTCAGACCTCAGTATTACCAAAAAAATCATACCTATCTTTGTTTCAATTAACTTGATGGCATTTCTTAGGCTCAGTTTGTTGTATAAAATAACATCACTGAGATTTTTCAATCCTGAAAAGGTGCTGGTGCTCTGCTGGTGCTCAGGTATTTTCATATGGTGTTAAGTCAGGAGCTAGATGATATTTGCCAAGACTTGGTTCAGTCTTGGGGGTCCATCCTGAGTGCAACAGGGTCTTTAGGTCAGGTGTCAAGAGGCAGTGTGGCCTCTTCCTTTACTTGCAGTGGCAAGAGGTTTAAGGACAAACATGTCTGAGAAGCTGCTCATCTAAATCTTTATTTACATAATGATAAGCATTTCTAAAATAAAATTCGTTTAATGAGACAAAGACTCTTACCTCTACTTAACATGATGGAAGCCTGACAAGCTGCTGAAAATAATTTGAACAAATAGAATTTCCCACCTGCACAGTCTGAAGCTCTTTATATTGTATAGGTTTTTGAAGGAAAAATGTATAAACATTCTGGCATTTTTCTTCCCTATATTGTATGATTTTTCTGACCTTACACTTTTAAACTCAACTGTAAATAATGTGGCAACTATTTGCTTTTTTAAAGTCATGTATTTAACACCTTCTGTGTGTTGTATTTAGTCTTTAAAACACTTCTACAAACCCAGAGGACTTGGTGCTAATTTATGTTAAGAGACCCAAGAGGCCCAGCTTGCAGAGTGCACACTGCTGCATCAAGATGCTTTCTGTTAGTGAGGGGTTTAAAAAATGTAGCTTAGAGGATGATGTTTCAATGGCTGGTGTCTTTGAGGCTTGGTGGTTGTATAACATTTGTTAGTTTAAAGTTTTCTGACTTCTACTATCTGTTTATAGGTAAATGAGCTTCAAAACTTGACAAGTGCAGAAGTTGTAGTCCCTCGTGACCAGACACCTGATGAAAATGATCAGGTGGTTGTGAAAATAACTGGTCACTTCTATGCATGCCAGGTAGGAAGACTGCACTGATTTTCTGTATTTGCCTTGATGTTTCCATGGTCTTTCTTTTATAGCCATGTGCAGGAGCCACGGGATGGAAGACTTTTGCTCAGGATACAGCAAGCAGTGCTTGCCAGGCTCCTCTGGTTGTCTTGCTGCAATAAGCTTTCCTCATGCCTGTGAGAGAGATTTATAACAATACTGCACGTTCACATATGCAAAACAGTCTCCTTAAATTCTTCTGTCAATTTATGCAGGCTCTGGCTCTGCTAAAACTTTACTAAAGCCCAAAGCAAGCCCAAGTTGTGATTGGGCTGAAATTCAGAAGGAACAGAAACACAAGCCATACCATAGTATCTGGAAAGAATACACCCAGATATGTCATTCATCCACGTTGCCCAATCTCTTGATATAATATCATAAAGAAAAGGGTCACAAGATTCCTTCCTTCACTTAACTCAGACTTATTCCTTTTGATACTTTGCTGCAGGTGACTTGTAGTTTAGAAAGGAGATGAGGGGGCTGGGAAGTCCTGTAAGTCTGACCTGGTTACCCTAGTGTATAAAAAAATTGTACCTCTTTATTACAACAGTGGTTCTTATAAAGCATTTGTATTTCCAGAGAAGTAAAATTAAGGTTGTAGCTTCAATAATCTCAACATTGGTAGTCATCTACCTATTCTCATGCTTTCTATGCTACAGATGAGAAAACTGACCATGCAAGTAGTTCAGGTAGGTTGAAAAGAGAAGAAAAATTAAAATTTAGGCTGTAAATCATGATTAATCTCAAGTGTATTTTAATTAACAAGTAATCTAGTCAGTACTAGAAATTTAGTCATTCCAGATTTTCCTAATCCCAGTAGCATCTCTTGTTGGTTGTAAACAGCTGTCACTGCAGCATGGCATCATGATGGGTTGTTTCTTCTTTTTTGTGTCCTTCAGCTTGCTCAGAGAAAAATTCAGGAAATACTGGCTCAGGTAAGAAGGCAGCAGCAACAGCAAAAAACATTGCAAAGCGGACAGCCTCAGCCAAGACGGAAATAAAGGTTTAGGAAATGGCCCATCAGAGACAGATGCCAGACCAAAGACAGACTGTGTGACAGAGAGACAGGTGGTGAGCACCTGTTGAAGTTTTATGCAGAAGATCCACCAAGCCAATCACCTGTTCGAGGACCAGGCAACCGTTGAACGCTGTCTCTGAGAATGTATTCTTTAGGCTCTCTCAAACTTTTGAAACCCAGCTTTAAAATAAGGACCCCTTCACTTCCCTTTTGTTCTATTCTCACAATTTAACATAAACTCGTTAGTCTTTTTTATTGTTCTTGTTATTCCCCAACAACTTTAGAACTTGGTTTAATGAAGCTTTCTCTTCTGAGTTCACTGGTTAAAAAAAAAAAAGAAAAGAAAAAACCAACAAAAAAAAAAGAAAAGGCATTGCTCTTATAGGTCCAGTTGTAAAAGAATAAACACATTTGGAGGGTGGGATTGCGGGTGGGCTAGGGTTAGAGCAAGGGTATTGACAAGAGTTTAAGTGTTAGTCCCAATGTTGAAACAAGTGGCATTTTTTAAAAAGAATTTGGTTGCATTTTTACATAACACTGCCATGAATAACCTAAGGGAAGTGTTGAATGGTGTTGGCCAGGGCATAAAAAGATAAATATGCATTTTACTAAACTACCTCAGGCATTTAGTACCTCAATGAGAAATTGTTCCTTTTTTGCTTTTTTTTTTTGGTATTTTGTATACTTTATAAAGCTAATAGTTCTTGAGCATTTTATTTTTTTAAAAAAAATTAAAATTTGATCAGCCACCAGCCAGGAGTACTACAGACTTATCGGGGAAAAATATAGTAGAGCACTTCTAGCTGCTGGCTGATGGGAGTAAGGTGGGTAAAAAAAACACAGCCTCAGATTTCCTGAGGGCTTCAACACCATCATTTGTTTAAAAAAATTCAATGAATGTTCAAAAGATAGTGAATGATGCCAACATTCTGATAGCAGCAATGCCGTTTAGTTTTCTTTTAAGATGGGATGAAAAAGTTTGTGACGGTACTTTTTTGGGAACAGGACAAGGAAGTGATGGCAAGAGGCTGGGGTTGGGGGAAAAATTTAGAAGGCTGCAAGAGGCTGAATTTTTTTTTTTGTGCTACTTGATTGAATGCATGAACCCTTTGTGCCTTTGACCATCACTACCTAATAATGCTACATTTAACCATTTGCAGCCCATTTGGACTTTGCCATTTTGTTCAAAGAGCAAGCTTCATCTTCAGTTTGATAGAACACTTGATCTGCTGGAGCATTTTTTTGAGGCCAGAAGGGTCTCTGCTGTCTGCAGATCACATCATACTGCTTTCAGTTACCACGATGGGGGAAGGTCAAACAGTGTTTGATCACATTGAAAGATAATGAAAGGCTAAGTTTACATATCCAGCCGCTGTTATGGGCCACACTAAGCCACTTTGAAGGTTTTGAAAATGATTACAAGAAAAAAAAAAAACAAAACAACAACCTCTCTAGCCTGGCTTATAATAGATGCAGCAGGATTTATGCACGTTCTGCAACCAACCATTAGAGGAGAACAAAAAAAAAAAAATGTCAAAAGGCAGGGATAACAGGAAAGTTACCAAATTTTTAAATTTCCAAATGTAATTTGAATGATGATTGTGGTAATAGTGACACATTCAAGTTTCTACAATAAACTTCAGTCTACCTCAGTTTAAGAAAAAAAAAATGTGGCAACACATGGTGCATAAAGACTGCTGTGTGTGTGTGTGCGCGTGCGCGCCTGTGTGTGTGTGGTCGACAGAGCCATGCTATTACCTCTGAACCTTTTTTTGTGATGTTTTTTTGTGCATGAGATGATCAGAATCACCATGCTGCACTGATTTGAGGGGCACAGCGAGCAAAAACATTTGTTTCATCATTTTGTTATCTACCTCTTAGGTTCATGTTGAAATAGAGGCATTACTACATAGACTAGATAATTTTCCCAAAGATCATTGTTGTACAGATTAGATAATTTTGAAAATGGTCTGAAGTGTTTTTCCTGCATCTCTTCTTTACTAATTGGTTTAAAAACCACAAACTTATGTTGTAGTTTTAGCAAAGAAAAATGAGTTTCTTTTCCTTTTTTGACAGTGACCTTCATCTAGCCTTTAGGATAATTTTTTTTTCTTACAATGAATTTAAAATTACTGAAGTATGGAAAGTACATAGCATTTTAATTTTTGTTGAGGCTTAAGTCAGTCGGACGTTCCTTTCTTAACATTTGAGAAGGATTTGACTTATTTTCCATTAAAAATTACTTTACAGATAGGCGCTGCATTTACATCTGCTGATTTAAATACTGTCATCTCTCTTAAATTTCTAGACTTAATATGGTATCTCATGTTTTTCTTTTCAATTGAGACTTGGTAATTTGGAGTATTTGGGAATAGCTAGAAAGTAAATACTGTAAATGATTTCAATATCCAGAAAGTATGGATCATTTTTCATCTGTAATGTGCCCCCCAATGCAGCTCTACTTGCCAGATGCCTCTGAATGGAATAAAGAGTTTAACTCCTATCATCAGATACAGTTGTGTGGTGTTTTTTTAAAATTATTGAGGCATAGGGACAGACCGTCCCGAGTACTTGCGGTGCTTTGATCAAGTTGGTTTTCTGTCCATAATAACTGGATAAGGATGAGCAGTAACCTAGAGGTATTCATTCCACAGCTGCTAGGACAGCCAGGTTGCAATCTTTGCACTTCCCAAAAAAGAAGCTGTGACTTCTGTGGCTCGTAATGAATCTTCTCCCTCCCATCTAACAATCCCATGTTGTCTGTAGGACAGCCTATGCTTCATGGTTTGCCTTGCACCATTCACTTGGGCTCATTTGCTGTGGAAGGAACATGGACTTGACAGTCCTGACTCTCAGGACAAACATGAAATTAGAAATGCAGTAATTTTTTTTTTTGGGGGGGTGGGTAGGGGGAGAGGGGAGGCAGTTTGTTTTTACCCAGTCTCTGTTGTGGTGGTCTTGGAATGATGAAGCTTTGTCATCAATGTGGCCCTAGAAGCTTGGACAGGCAGAACCAGTCACGTAGGCAAACAAATGGCTGGCAATCTCTCACCCCTACCATGACCACCCAAACACACCACTTGCCAGTGAGGTGGTACCACCTCTCCATTTTGATCCTTGTTAACATTATGTGGAGTAAAACGAGACCAGATGTTTAACTGAATGCTTACATGAGAGGGATGAGTTGGGGAATGAAGGAGCATCATGAATTACACAATTCCATATCTTTTCAAAGAGAACTGGGAAGCCCAACTTGTTTTCCAAATTCCTTCACCTTCCTACTTCACAGCTCATTTCTTGGGACCAACCAGCAGAAAGAGGGAATTGAAGAAATTATGTCTGTAGAAGGCACTGCATAGAGTATTGCATTTCACAGGGCACCCTAAGCTCATTTCTCCATGTCAATATCAAGCTTTCCTCTCAGAAACAGCGCCCTGTCACTTGAGCAGCATAAAAAGTCAAGCCTTGCTTTGTACTGCTGGTGCATTTGTGACAGCTCAACCCCTGACTGTTTTAAGCGTTTGCTTTATCATAACATTCTTATTTGCTTCTAACCTTCCAGAGCTTTTATTCTTAAGCTGCAATTTCCAAGGCATGCGCTCTTTTCCATTAAATGGAGCATGTGTGCTGTGCAAGACAGCCTGGGCTTGATATGGGTGAGGTGGAGGATTCTTAGACAAACATGAGAAACTGTTGAGAAAGAGCCCAGCTTGAGTGCTAACAGAGATGTTAGCTCAAGTGACTGACACAAACACTGCTTGAAAATGAAGTTACTCAGATGCAGTGCAAGAAATCAGAGAAATTATGACAAAAGTTCCACTTAATGGTTTCTCCTGTTCATCTCATCACGGGATCCTTCACAGAGCCAAACCTACATGTACTTGTCCAGAAGGACTGAATGCTGAATCCACACACTCCTTGCACAAACTGCTTGGTATTTTTATTTTACCCAGAAACCACCTGATTTATCCAAATGAAATAATTCCCAAATGTCTTCTTTCCAAAAGGGCTTTAGTGTTGCGCAGTACTGATCATCCAGGCTGGGTTAATTCCTACCTCCCAACTTCTGAGACTATCAGGCCATAGTCTCACCAAGGCAGGCAGGTAACGTGGTTGAAGCACTGCAGCAGCTCACCAGAGATTAGAAATACTTTGTTTAAATGGATGAGGACCAAGCTCTTTCCCTAGGCTGGCAGTTCTGATTGCTTAATAGCAACCAGTAGATGTTCATAGAACTCCTTTTCACATTATCCTTTGCCAGTTAAGTCAGCTATATTTAATTTACTGGGTATTTTTCTCTTCTGTTTTTTTTGTCTTTTAGACTAGTAACCGTTTTCACCTCTAAGAGTCCTAGCCTGTTCACACAGTTGTTGTTTTCTGGGTATTCCTTTTGTTACTGCTCTTTCAGACAGGATACTGTATGTGGTTCTGGTTACTAAAAGTGGGTTCACATGATGGTGTAATGTTTGCTGCACCTACCTCTATTCAGCACATATAACTTATCCTCAGCAGCAGTGAAAGGGAAATGTTTCAGGGAATGAGTTGAAGTTACTCCTACGCATCCCTCCTAGGAGGAAATGCCTGATTTAGAACCCATCAGGCTGTAAGACAGCCAAGGCTATCTTTCTCCCATGTGATTACTTTCAAAAAGTGTAACAAAGCATTTTGAAAACCTTTCTCTGCAGTTATATTTCCCAACAACATATTTGTTTTGTGGGCAAAGATGTTTTACCTGCATGGTTTAACTACACTTAACAAATACCCTTCATTGCAGAACTATCTGCTGCCCTGTATCAAAGAGCAGGTGAACTTGGAGGCAATCATTCATTAAAAACAGAGGTAGACACAGCAAGAAAACATGACCTGAAATAGAGGGAGAAGTGGGTTTTGGTTTGTTTGGATTCTTTCAAACAAACACACTTCTTCCTGAACAACACAGCCACAAAAAGTGAGCACAAAGACCAGGCTCACTTTGAGCCTTACAAACAAGCTGCTGTGCAGGGCAGAGATGCAGACAGGGCTTGCAGAAATTTGTGGGCTATGAGGAGAAAAAGGTCATTACCCTCAAGATCTCCTGTTTCTGCTTTCTGATACATGGCAGAGCAAACTTCCCCAAGAGGAAGAGATCCCACTCCAGTGGTAACACTCCTGTCCTGTAGTACAGAGAAGCAGGTTGTCTTATACAGACAAATTGGTTACCACCTTGGAGTTCTTTAACTGGCTATCAGACCATGCATCAGTCATGCTAAGAACATTGAACAGTGACTTCTGAAAGTGCTGAACAGTCCATTTCCACTTCAAAGAGTTGAAGGTTTTCACTGCCATAGTGTGTTGTCTCAGTGCCCCTTTTCAGAAAGCAGGTGAGAGGAAAGCTAAGAGAGGAGTCAACTGCACATGAAGGATGAGCTGAATCCTCTCACATGAAAACAAGTAATTGAAGCATTTCAGTTTGGGACTTTTTTATTATTAAAACCAGGTTTGCCTTGGCTGGAAAACTGATTTACTGTTCTGATAACTCAAAGCACATTTATTTGTCACTGTTGCTCTTGGCTTTTATGTTCTCAGTAACACCAGTCTGTTTTCTGTCCCCCCTTCAGACCATGACTTGCTTTATTGTGACCAGAAGCAAATGGCTCAACACAAGAAGTGTCATCTCAACTGTAGTATTTCAGTTTTTCCTTGCAGCACTCCAGTCTGTTTTGCACTGCCACTACAGGGTGTCCTTGAAAGATATTAGAAAAACAATTACTCCAGAGGCTGAGCAAGAGTTCCAGCTTAAGCAGCTGTCTTTGCCCTGCTCCTCTCACTGCAAACTCCACTAAGCCAGTGGCTCCCCTGGGAAGCTCTGATAGGATTCCTTTGACATTTCATGGTTGGACTCTTATCTTGAGGGTTTTTTGCAATCTCAGTGATTCTATGATGCTGCTCACTTTAGCTTGCTCAGAACTCTACCTGGGCACACCCAATAAAACCACAGTTTTGTACTGATCAACTGTACTGACTACTCAGCTCTCAAGACTCTATGACTCAGGCACACTTGTCCTCCTTCCATGCAGTAGCTGCTTTAGGTTCTTGTCTCCAGATGATCACTGCTGTTGGGAGTCAGTCCAAAGATAAAGTCCTTTGGCAGGGACTGTGGAATCATCTGTGCTAACTGGTCATCATAGGGACCAAGAGTCCACAGCTTCTCCAGTTCATAAACCTCTCGTGTCTCTGGCAGCATGAAATGAACCACTATGTTACCTGCACAGAACAGAAATTCACAATGAATTAATGAAAACAGTAAAGCACTACTACACCTTCAGCTGAGCAGAGTTCAAGCCCTCCACCCCCTTTCTGGCTAGATACAAAATGGCAGCTGATAAAAGTCCTTTCCTAAGCTGCTGCTTCCAGTTTCTCAGTGTTAGGAATTTGTCAGTCTTTCAAAAAACTCCAAGACTACAGTAACAATATATGAGACACAATACTTAAAAACAAGACACTATCACAAGACTCCAAACCAAAGAAATTATGACATCTATGGGACAGACGAAATACAAAAGGAATTTCAGTGAAAGAGTCCTCCAAGGTGACAGATGGATTTTCAGCTTTCTTGTATTGTCAGCATTCTGCTAAAGCCAAAGTAATTCTTCCTAGGTGTGTTGCTCACTTTTCAGGTGGTTTTTACAATGAAATAGGTTCAGACTCTGATGTACTAAGTTTTTCTGGTTTCATTAATTCTGTGCCAACAGCAGAGAATGTTAATTCCAGTGTTTGTCTAATGCACTTTTCTGTAGTTATTCCCTTGAATTCCAATTAATTTTCAGCTATTACCCTCAATAATTATTATCATAAGGTAGCCCAGGCTCAACATCAGTGGCTGTGGTGCTCCTCACTCATCTGTAGGTGAAAACATCATTTTCATCTTTTAGGTCAAAACACCAAGCCAGGGGGTGAGATTCTAAAAGCAGCAGTGAAGGAGAACTGCTTTTTGAATGTAGTCTTTTGTATTTGTGTAGAGTTTCACACTTGTAGAATAAAGAATTAAACTCGGTGTCTTAGGACTGAGGTTTTACTCCATGTGATGGTATGATCTGGACAGTGAAAAAGTGTGTTCAATAGTTCACTAGTAAGGCAGTGTACAATGAGCTCCCATTTAGCCAAACATGGATTACAGAAACCTCAGGAAACTGACTGAAGTAGCTTTTTTCCCCCCACTATTGTTACCTTCAATTTATTAGGACCTGTTTTAGCCACTGAAGAGTAGTTACTGTTTTTTTCTCAATCCCAAAGATATTTAATGAAAAATAATTTATTATCTCAGTGAGTTCAAGCAACAATTGGAATTCCCAAACAGCAGAGAACTGTGAACTTTCCACAGCAACCAGGGTTCATGGTGAGATGCTTCTGTCAACAAAGAGCTCATGCAGAACTTTGTTTTTCTCAGATTCACAAATATTTACCAAAATCAATGCACAGCCAGTCATCTGTCTCTTTTCCTTCAATCTGAATATGAGGACCACCTTCTTCTTTGAGATGCTTGTACTGAGAAAAAAAAATGAATGGCAGAAAATTAAGTCTATTACATTTATTTAAAAAGCACTCAAACTTAACAGAGAAGCTTGACTTTGCTGAGTTGTTCCAAAGCTTAAATGGGTTAGGTTGCTTCATGGTGGTCCTGGGGTCTGCACAAAAGAAAAAGGCTAATATACATTTGTACTAATGGAAAATATATACAGATTTCTCAAATCTGAAATCCTAATGCTCTGGATTCCCATGCCACTGTCCAAGAATTTTGTAGCTATCTTTTATCGAGATGAATACTAAATACTACTGTCTTTCCATTACTGGGTCAGGGGAGGGGGCAGCTCAAAGCAGGGCTGCACAAGGTCAGTCAGGGACAGTGGGCAGCTCCCTGTGATGCCTTTTGTGGTGTCAGCTTGAGAGGCTCAGCTCTCCCCAGGCAGTACATGAAGAACCCAAACACCCACCAGGGCTGGAGAAATTTGACAGCTCAAGGCTGAAGTATGGCCACTTTCAGATCTGGCCATAACCTACTTGTTCCTCTACTAGGAGTATCGATAGAAATGGCTCCAGAAGTCCATTCTGCCATGGAAGACAGAACACAAACCAACCGTACCAGCATGGCAAATGAGTCTCACTTCACTGGGAATGCAATTACCACAAAATGCAGCTGTTAGCTGCTGGGTAATGATGCTAGTTTGCAAACCAGCACAGAAAACTTTCAAAATGTTAACTCAGAACCATTTCTACCTTCCTTTCTTTAAGATGGCTTGTGAGGTATCTTCAAAAGACTCCAACAGTCTGCTCAAAATGCTAAAAAGCCCAGTGTGAATTGCCATCAGCTGTCATCAGGTTGCAAAAGCTGATCCCTGCTACAAGTTTGCAAGCCTTATCTTTAGAGCTGTGTAAGGTGAACAGTTACAACACAGCCAAGTGTTAGCTTCTTCCTCTGACAGCAAACCAGATGGGGATGTGGGCCTTTGCCATTCTCAAGCTCCTGGAAGCAGAACAGGAAGATCTCATGCTACACCTGAGCATCTCTTTGCTTTACTGTGAGTAAATCATAAGGCTTTAGGAATGGCAGTAAAGCTTGCCAACTGCCCGGCAGCACACTGGAGCACTTGCTCTGCTTTACCTCTTAAGCTTCAGCTACTTTTTACCTAGAAAATTTCCAGTGTGAGACAAACTCAGCCACCCCCAAGTACTTGACCAGGCTCCCCAGTTTCTCAGGATGCCCAGGAAGACACCATGGAGCCTCCCAAGAGGCTCTGCCCTTGCCAAATTGCTGCTCTTACAGCCACCAGAGGGTGCAGCCATGAAGCCCAGCCAAGTTTTTGCAGGGCAGGTGGTACTCACTGATCTCTCCTGGTCTGGGGGAAATGAAAAACTCTTAAGACTACAAGTTATACAAGCAATAGAGTACATACTAAACACTCTGATTAAGCATACTCAAATCACATTAATGCAATTTCCAGCTTAAGCCAAAATTTTGTTTTGCAAAGATGTACCAGTTCCTGCAGAGAACACAAGAAACTCCCCATACCTGCTCTGAAAGGCCCTGGAAAGCTAAACCATCTCTCCCACTCTCCTTTCCCCCCCCATGAGTCTCACAGCTGAAACCAATGGGATTGGAAGGAAGAGAGCAAAACCAAGAGTGAAAGGAAAAACAGGGTCAGGAAGGGACATAAAGTGGGTGGTAAGAAGGCAAACTCCAGGCTGAGTACAGACAGCTGACTGATGGGGTGGTCATATTCCTCATGCTGTGCTTTCTAACAGCTGCATGGCTCTTCTCAGGAAAGAAAGTTTCTCCCTACTGAGTTTCACCCTCATCTCTAAGCTCGACCAGTAATTTTATTCTGACCTCCATTCCTGTACTGAGAAGTTCTCCTTCTTCCAAAGGCAAGCAGCAGAGGATTTCTGAGCAAGGATGGCTGCTGCTGCCTCTCCTCTCCTGCAGTACATGCACAGCAGGGCACCACTAACCACCAGTTTGCTTAAAGCTCATGAGCGGATCCTGAGCCTCTTAAGAGGCCAACTTTTTTTCCAGCCTTACAATGTATCTGAGAAAGTGGAAATTTTAAGGATCAGGGTTTGAGAACAGCCAGATAAAGCTATTTTGAATGACTGGGAATAGGAATGGTGCTTGCTGGACAAAAATAAAGGCAGACACAGGTCATCATCACCATCTCACATCACTCGTGTTCTAGTCACCCAACTGTGTCCTCAGCATTCCACATACAGAGAGATCTGTTCCTAAATCATAATACCTATATTTAGTGTAGTACTGCTAAAGGAAAAAACCCAGTTACTTCCTAGATGTATTCAGGACTAAATTACATAATGCCATCAGTTTTATCTTACCTGGTATACCCCTACACACACAATCCTGGGGAAATTCCCTTCACAACACTTAAACCCATTCCCAAAACTCAGAGAGAGCAGCAAGAACTATGGTCTTACCATTTTCAGCATGTAATTTGCCATTGCATGAAGATGCCGTGTTGAAAATCCGCTCACAATTATAAAATAATCACAGTATTTTAGTTCTGGAGATAGCTGGATGACACAGATGTCTTTAGCATTTTCCTGCCTCAGCAGTGCTACAGCCAAGTCAATGTTGAACTTTGGAAGAACAGTATCTGGAGCACATAGAAAAATAGTACGGTGGGAAATTTTAATTGCAAAAATAAATCACTTAAAGCCATAAAATAACAATAACTGAATTACAGCCTAAGCCAGTCACTCACTGAGTTTGGTTTGATACTGACAATGCAGCATGAACTGCAGATTTTTTAAAATCACTTTTACAGCCACCAAAGTGGAGAAGGAAGCACTCTTGCAATAAAAAACACTATTACTAGATGTAACAGTGACCCAAATGAAACTGTGGTTTTTGCTAACTTTCTTATTTCTTGTTGTTGCTATTTAAAAGCCAATAATATCATTCACTTGTCAATGCAGATGAATTAAACCTAAGGACTCCAAGAGACATTATTAAAACAAGAGACAAAATTGAAAATATTTCAGAACGATGCTTTTCAACAATCTGTGATAATATGTTGTGATTAAACTGTTCTAGAATGTTAAGTAGAAGAAACCAATATTTTAAAAATGGAGCTGACATGATGCAGAGTGAAGACATGGTTTTATCTGCAGGCAGAGTAAGGCCATCTTTTTTTCTTTTTCCCTGACCTGGTGCAGAGCATTAAGATATTGTAGAGGAAGCTTTAGTCCTTCAACAGTTTAAGGAAGCCAGCTTACAGAACAGTAAATCAGTGAAACTATGTTCTGTTCACACCATGAAAAAAGTTTATTTCTAATTTGTCCTAATTAGGTAGATGCAACTTGTATGCACACTTTAGGCATAATTTGAATCTGTCAGCAGTGCTAGTCTGCCACTGTAAAACGAACATTAGTGCAGACTGAGCAGCAGCACAAAGCCAAGCGTTATATTTCCCAATATAAAGAAAAAGCCAAACAAAGGAACAATAGCTACAATTATATGCATGAATGGGGATAAGAAATTGGATCAGATCTCTGTAAATTTAAGGCTTTCAGCTCAGGGCCCTCTTTCAACTTTCTGCTGTGGTCACACATCTTGAAAATCAGCAGTGGCCACAGATCCTCCGGACACAGCGGTGTTACAGAAGGCAAAGATTTGCCTGGTAGCCACCTGAGAAGCCTCCAGAGCCTGCCTGGAGAACGGCTGGGTGAACATCACCAGGCACTGCCCGTCTCGGTCAGATCCGGGAGAGAGGAGCTGTGCGGAACAGCCGCAGCCCAGCCCCGGGCACACCCGGCCTGTCCCTGTCCCGAGGCTGTTACCGAAGGGCACGGCACGGCACGGCACGGCACGGCACGGCACGGCGTGCGGCCGGCAGGGATCCCTGCACACGGCCGGCTCCTCACTTCCCAGCAGCGCTGCGGAGGCCGTGCCGGCCCGGTGCCGGTGCCGTGACCCGCGATCCCGGCCGGTCCCATGGCACTGCGCACGGCGAGGATCCCCCGCAGCTGCAGGCGCGATTCCACGTGTGCCCCTTCCTCAACAGGCGGCACACTCCGCTCAAGGTCCCGCTGGGCACCTCCGCAGCGCGGCCCCGGGCTGGGCCCTACCTGCCGGCTGGCGGTGCTCCGCCGCCCCCAGTGCCCCGGGCCCGGCTCCGCCTCCCGCCGCCGCCGCCGCGCAGCCCCGACCCGGCGGGGCCCGGAATAGCGGCGGCTCCGCCCGCGAAGCGCCCCCGGCCGCGGCCCCGAGCGGCCGCAGGAGCCGCCGCGCTCCCGCCAGCGCCCGCCACATGCCGCCCGCGCCCCGCCCCTCCCCTCCCGGCACGGCGCCTCGCCATTGGCCAGCGGCGGGGCCGCCCCCTCTCCTGATTGGTGCAGCCGGCTGCCGGTCGGGCCGCGGTGCGCGCGCGGCGCTGGCCCCTGGGCGACCCCGCTGGGCCCGCGGTTCCTCCGCCCGGAGCGGCCGCTGGTTCCGGGGGCGGGCGGTGGGGCGGGCCCACACAGGGTCACAGAGCCCTAGACGGGCTTGGGTCGGAAAGGAGGTTAAAGATCGTCCCGTTCCGACCTGCCTGCCGTGGGCAAGGACACCTTGGTGGCTCAGAGCCCTGGCCTTGAGCACTTCCCAGGGATGAGGCATCCACAACTTCTCTGAGCAAGCTATTTCAGTGCCTCACCACCCTCACAGTAAAGAAATTTTTCCTAATACCTAAACCTACTGTCGTTCAATTTGAAGCCACTTCCCCTTGTTCTGTTGCTCCTCAGCCTTGTGGTCTCCCTTGGCCTCCCTGGCAGGTGCAGCTGCCCTGTTGGGTTTCCAGCTGCAGCCTGTGGGACTGTGGAGCCAGAACACAGACGCAGGTTAACCTGGGGATACATCCTGAGGGGGGTCATTGGTACCATGGCTTGGAAATGTGGGCCAGAGGGCAGTAGAAGAAGCATCAGTTTTAAAGATGGTTTGACATGTCTGGATTTGAGAGGAAAGATCATTCCTGCTCTGTAAACACCATTGTGTTATGCTGGGTTGTTGGGCAGCTGGAAAGGGCAGGTACAGTACATGGGCACTTCCATACACACCTAAACCACATATCCCAGCTCAAGCCTTTTGCCCCCTTGTATAGGCTACAGTTTTGCCTAAAAAACTGCACCTTGTTTGAAACTAACATGGTTTTCCTGTGGAATATGTTTTCTGTTTGTGTAATTCCTGCATGGTGTTAATGGGCACAGGTTGGTAGTCTTGTTATGGAGAAAGTTGTCAAGGGCTGAGAAATTATGGCCTTTAAGCATTTGTATTTAATGTGGGTGAAACATATCCCTCCACCTCCCTCCCCTAGAAATCCAGGAGTTTAAAGGGACACTAAAATAAGAGAATTACCATTCAGAATGTTTTTCCCACTCTCACCAAGTATGATGGTCAAATATTAAGGTTTAAAAGACATAGTCATGGATGGTGCCAGACTCCTTCTGGTGGGGCCCAGCAACAGGGCAAGGAGCAGTGGCCATAAACTAAAACCAAGAAGTTTCACCTAAACATGAGGAAGAACTTCTTTACATTGAGGATGGCAGAGCTTTGGAACACAGTGTGCAAGGAGGTCATGGAGTCTCCCTCTCTGGAGATATTCCAAACCCTCCCAGACACACTCCTGTGTCATTTGCTGTAGGTCACCCTGCCTTGCCTGGGGGTCTGGACTAGACAATCTCCAGAGGTCCCTTCCAACCCAACAAATCTGGGATTATGGAATTCTGTGTGAATTGTAAGGACCTGTTGTGATAAAAGATTTATTATTAAAGAAAATTTGACTATGCTGCACGAAGCTGGAAGTGATTGTTCATACTAATAAGCCACAGTGTCTGGATGACTCTTGCAAAGTTTTGTTTCGCTCCTCTACAATTCCTTCAGAGACTGGTGCTTTAAAGCCTTGATTTCAGCTTAACAATACTTATGGTAAGAAAAAAGTGCCACATCTGATGAGCCTTAATGGTATGCTATAAAAAATATTCAAGAAAAAAAGGGGGGAGGAACAAAATAAATGGTTTGAAATTGCAACTCAATTATTAAAGTCATTCTTAACAAACTTGTTACCCAATTGATGTTTCTATTTCTTTTGAAGACATGTTTGAAAGGATGTTCTTTCTATGAAGACAATGTACATTTATCTTTGATGTCATTCTTGATGTTATTTCTCCAAAGGGAATGCCTGAAACCTGTCTTGTAACATTTGCTGACATTCACAAATCTGTTGTTTGTCAGCTGTTCTTGCCTTTGAAGGACATGAAGCTCATTTGTATCCTGATCTGTTCTGAAATTGTGTCATCTGGGTGTTAAGAAAGTCTCCTTGCTTCTCAGGTTTGTGGGGCCATTTCTCTGAGTACACTTGAAGGGAGACTGCAAAATCAGCTTGATAACCCTGGTAGAGCAGGTGTGGGCTGAGGGTAAGGCACATCCCGTGTTTTATGGAGTTATTGAGTATTATTATGGAGTATTGATCTCTTTTGATCAATAATTGGGCAACTCATCAAGTTGCTTATCTTGCAGTTTCTTGTTCTGAGACAAAGCAGCAAACTCTTTAAAATCATTACATGGTTTATTTGTCAGTGCAGCAGTTAAATTCCATTGTATAAAAGTAAAGATGTATGAAATAGAAGTTACAGCTGAAAAGGCAAAACGGTAATATAAAAATGTAGTATTCTGACATGGCACTTAAAGGGACACAGTGCAAGATATTCCTAATACTTAAGTTAAAGTATAAAAAAGTTCTTAACAAATGCCTGAAAGCAGTTTTCTATTCAAAAGCTTAAGATGTCATCTAAGATGCAGCATTTTGCAGAAACAAGATGTTTTCTGCATGTAGCCCAGGTGGTAGCCTGCATCTTCACTGATCCTGAGCTGTGACAGATTTTATGTTTTCATGCTTCATTACAAGTCATCTTAAACTTTCCACTAAACCCCTGTCCTGCCTCAAGCTAGAGCAACAAATACAAATTACAGTCCTGCCTGACTGATAACAGAGCACACACTTAAAGAGTAATTTTTGCAGAAAATGTGTTTCCTGTTTAAGTCAGAAAATAACTTGAGATGGTAGTTCTTAGACAGTAGGATGTTACATATGAAGAAGGTGGAACAATAGCAAATACACTGCTTTTAATAATACAGCTGAAATAGCCACCAAAGAATTAAAATAATGAGAGAACCTATAAACAAAAGAAGAAAAGGGGCTGTTGAATTTTAGAGCTAAAGAATTAATCTCACAGGTATGTTGAATCTGCATTTTTAAAAAAATATCCTTAAGTCATTTTCAGATTACAAATGACAAGCATTTTGAAGATCTGCTAAAGCACTAGGGAAATTTATAATTATGTTTTGTTTATAATTATAATTATGTATTGCCACAGGAACAGAAAACAGTATATATCAGAGATATTTCAAGACATGTTAAAAAAACTAATTATATTGAAATACAGATCTTCAAAGAATTCAGTGTTTAGAAATGGATTATGTAAGGTCATTTGCCCAGCCTCCATTTTGGCCATAACCTTTGCTAACAACAAAGGAGTATTTTGAAACATGAGCTATAAAAAATTTTTGGTCTGTTTGCTCATCTCCATGAACCTTTTTAGCAACCTCTTCCCTTTCTGCAAATAAGATGCCCTCCTTTTCTCATCATGCAGGGAGCCAGCCTTCAGCAGTTTGTGAAATGCCATGATGCTGAGTGATGAGCACGTGTGGCTGTGAGGCCAGATCACTTGTGCAAGGCCTCAGAATGAGTTCTTCTAACAGAATTGCAGCTAGAGTGAACAAGTGAAGGCACATTGATTTTGCATAAATTTACATTTTCTAAGGTGCATCATGTCAAAGCAGAAACTGGAGCAGAGTGTTTTAGTTATCTTGGGGTTTTCGTTTCTGTGATTTAGTGGTCAGAGGGATGGAGGAGCAAGCAGAAATTAATGTCTCTTTACAGCAGGAAAGACAGAAAGGAAAAGAGAAGAGGAAAAGGCAGTTGAATGCTGCCCCTTCCTGCTAGATCCCTGCTTCTGCTGACCCTTCATTGGACATAGATTGTTGTATTGCAATGTTATGTCACGTGGATTATTATTTTACAATAGATCATATCTGCCCCCTTGGGAGCAGTGGGGCCAGTCCAGTGTCTCAAGACCAGTGGAAGCAAAGGAGGCAAAGGCAGCATCAGCAGCTGCAACTCAGAATTTTACATGGAACTCAGAGTTTGAACAGGGAGAGCCAAGCCAATGAGCCTCTTCTTGTTGCCTGGGTGTCTGTGGTCTCATTTATAGCGAGACTCATGCACTGCTGGCCATGTCCAGTGGGAAGCTAAGTGTGTCCAGCCCTGCTTTCTGGCCCTGAGGCCTGCTGGCATTGAATGAGCTGCACCCATGCTATTGAACCCTGAGACACAGGGTGGCTGCTGCCAAGCTCACAGTGGGGGCTGTGCCTCTGGTGGTTCCCAGAATGTGGGCTTTGCTTGGTGGGGAGCTGGCTGGCCTGGGGCCAGTCTGTGCTAGGACCTCCTGAGCAGTGCAACAGTGGCAGCAGCTCGGTGCCAGTGCCTGGGAATGCCTGGGAATGGGCCATGGCACGTTTCATTCCACAGACATAACACGGTGCCTGCCCCCCATGTCTCTCTTTACAGCAAAGACATGAATCCTGCTAAGGCTCTAAGCAGCAATAAAAGCTAAGTGTTTACAAGTTCGTTGGTTTGTGGGGGATTTTGTCTTTTTTTTTTTTTTTTAATTAACTTCTTCTCTCCCTCCCCTCCCCCCCTTTCCAGATTTTGGATGTGATTAATTTTGCATGTTGTTAACCTAGAAATAAGAAAAGCCAGATAAGGGGGTGGGGGGTTAGTAATTCAGAAGAGTGTATCCTACATCACAAGCAAGAACAGCAAGTGCTTAAAACTACCTCGTTTTTCTACAAAAGACTACTTTAATGTTGCTAATTGCGCCAAGCCCCAAAAGTTACCATCCTGTCTACATGTGCTTTCACCTTACTCCCTCGGGTTTTTTTATAACAAGAAGAAAGCCCCATTAAAGTACAGTTCAGATACAAGTGCTGTACTTAATCTAATAGTCAGTGTTACACTAAAGGTTTAAACAATGCCGGGTTTACTCTTCAGCAGAGGATTTCTCTCAGTGCTATTAGGGAAGAAAATGGCTTTGAAAGTGCTGAAGTAAGCAGTAAATCCCTCCTGCTTCTGTGTTTGTTCTGCACTCCTCTCAATAGGCTTGTACTGCTTGTATCTCCTGCAAGGAATGTGAACAGTCAGTTGCTGAAAGACTTCTGAAGGAGGGTGCACATTTAGCATGTGACCAGTGCATAGAAGCACTGGTCATGTGCTCATCATGCATTCCCTCTCCTCCTCCCCTGTTCAATCACATCCAATGTCTGGCAGCCATGGGTCAGTAGTGGTGACAGGGGCCTGGATAGGCAGAAGGAGTGCTGGAGAACTGCTGCTCCATGGAATTGTGTGTTTCTCACCACTCCCTGGGAAGGGTGAGCCCACACTTGACTCAGGAGTCTTCGGGCAGTCTCAAAAGAGAAACTTCCAAAGTCTCATGAGAAACTTCCAAACTAATAATGCAGCAACGTGTGCTTCTGTCAACTACTGGCCTGCATGCTCAGCACCTTCTCCCCCAAAGAATTTATTAATCAATTATTTAATGAAGAATTTGTTTGGTTTCACTGCATATATAAACATCATGCAGTTTGAGTTTGCTTTCTGCTTAGATGAAGTTCCCAGGCCTGCTAGTATTACTGTTTGTGCTAATGGGCACAGAATGTGCCCATTTTTTTTTCTGAAAGTCCTTAACATCTGCATAATTTCCAATGGTTTTGTGGCCTAAACCAGTAATATCTTTTTTTTTTTTTTAATAATTGCCGAAATATTTGTGAGCTGCAACAGTAACTAAACAAAAATGTAGCTAATGCATATTTAAATTGTTCAGTTAGTTAATTTAAATAATATTTTGACAGTTCTTTGAACTGTTTTTAATCACAGAAACTAGCAACTTACTTGTAAAGGACAAATGCCCCAATGGTAGCAAACACTGCCAACAAGCCAAGGAAGATAAAGACACCTTCTGTTGTTCCAGATGATGCTCCTATAGTTCAGAAAGTAGATTGATTGAAAGTTAGCCTCTATTTTACAGAGAGATAGACTTTCCAAAGAAAATGCCATTTTTACTTATTGCTGTACCAATTGAAGCACAGTTAGTAATTCTAAAATGCTAAGCATTAGAGGTCAGTGACTGGCAGGAGGTGGTGCTTTCACATCCTAATCCATGTAATTCTTGATTCCACCAGAGTGTGAGTTGTGCTTTGCCAGTTTTCTCATATGAGCCCTGCTCCTCAGACACATGACTACCCTTCCAGCATGGACAGGAATGAGAGGCCCTGTTGGCACCCCATAAGGTGAAGCTAATTTGATCCTTGTCATTTGTTATGCTGGAGAAATGTTTGCACTGACTATAGGATAACTTTGACAAAATTAGATGGGTTCATCAGAAGGTGACTTAAAGCAGCAACTTCTTTTAGATCCTAATTCTGCTTTGAATATAGCAGAAGCCCAAAAGTTCAAGTCAGCTTTGCCCTCTGGAGGAAACCTAGACAGAGCAGGCTTACTGGGCTATAGTCTCTGTGAATACAGTTGAGAAAAACCTTTCTGCATGCTTAGTTTCACCTTTAGGAACCAGAATGCATTTAGAGGTCAGGCATTGGGCCTTATTCATAATGAACTGATTTCAGTACAGATAAACTTACACCTAGATTAAATCAAACCATCAAAAATGCTATGGAAAAAGACTGCAAAGGCTCAGTTGTTTGGGTGATAGTAATTAGAGAGTTCAGAAGAGTCACTGGGACACTGTAATAGGAAGTCAGGAGGGCAATGAAGTGGGAGCAGAGAGGCAGCACTGTCTTTTAGACTTCTGACTGAGACTGAGTTTAATAGCTGGTTCCGTCAAGTCTGCTTTGATAGCTATGAACTAGACACAGTGATATTCATCCAACCAAAGGTAAAGCTTCCTTTTTGGAAATAGTTTGGAAACGGTTTGGAAAACTGGGCAGACTCTGTAGTCACTGGATATAACACAGATCATTCCAGAACATAATTCATCTTATCCTCATGTAGAAATAGAAACCATGTCGAGGCCCATGGGCAGTAAAGAGGTCCCAGGGCAGCCAACTGTGCTGCAGACTTTGATTTCTTGAGCTGAATTCCCCTCTATTTCTGCTACCTCTCCATGTATGCAATGGATTGGCTGGCATGTTCCCCACCTGCTTTTCTGCCCAACATTTTTCTGTGGAAAATTACATTATGGCTTAAGAACTGTTCATATTCTGTGATACTGAATAGTTTGTGTAATTACTGTACTCATTGGATTGTAAACAGAAGTCAAACCAAGGTCTAACAGCTAAAATTCCCCCAGGGAAATAATCATCATTTTATCTTTGCATGGACTCTTAGACAAGCTGGTGCGGTCTCAGCTGAGGCTTCCAGGCAGAACAAGAACCTCGCTATGGACTCCTGTGTTCTCTCCCCTGCAGGGAAATGACCACAGGGAGAAGCTTTTCACCAACAATCCACATCTGCTCTTTGTGGACTCACCTCCATTTACAGAGATCAGGGCACTGGCAAGGGCTTGGCTTGCGTCATCACCCAGGGTGATGTTTATGCAGTAGGTCCCAGGTTCCTCAAAAGCTCTCCTGATGGTGAGTAAACACTCCTCCGTGACGTCGATGGGGTCACACACCATGCTCTTGGACACCTGGCACGTGGGGTCAGAAACCACCGTGCAGACATCTGTGGGGAGACTGGCATGGGGAGAGAGAGCTCATTGCATTGTGGAGTCCTGCCAGCCCACTTAGCCCAGTTCAGACACATCGCACTGGTGCACCAGTTTTATGCTGGTGCCTGTTGAAATCAGTGGCACTCCAGTGACTTAAGTGTATTTTATTAGTACTATGTGTATTTTTTGCATACCTATACATTTATATATGTACATGTGGATTTTATATAGAATGCATGTATACAATCTGTATAATTATCTGCTTGTTTTGCTTATCATTTAACATTTTATGTTTTAAAGTCCCTGACCTTTCATACACTTAATACACACCTTTAAGAAAGGAATGCAAATTCTTTTAAGTAGTATTTATCATGTGCTGGAAAAGAAAACACTCCCTTAAGAGAAGTTAACTGTATTCCAGTTGTATTACCACAGTGTTTCTTGTACTTTTTAGTCCACCTCTTAGTCCTTCTAAGACCTAGGAATATTAGTCCAATGTTTTTGCATCCAAGAAGTTTCTTGGACTCACCCATTTACTCCAAGTGTCAAAAACTCATGGCCAAAAAGAAAGGATTTCCTTACAATTTTAGTAAACTGCTTCCTACTTTACTGTAAGTGCTGAAATCTTGTCTTGGCCAGGAGACTGTAAATTGATTTTCCCCCACAATCAGTTCTTTATTTTTACTGAGACTGGATGTTTGCTCTGAATCCTAAGTCCCTGGCAGTAGCCTCTGTTGGCATAGTTTAAAAATGAGACTTGCATTATCTTTAGTTCCCATCAAGAAATAGAAACACTGCAGTTCCCAAATTTTGTTAATACATCTGCATCTAAGTGCATATAGCATTCCAGCACCTAATTAGTTTTAAACTGGGAAGACTGACAGCTTCATTCACACACTTACCTCCCTTGGCAGGTAACAACAAAGTCAACCAGTGAGTTTTCAGCTTGACTTTCTGTCATCTGGATGCTTGTCATCTGAATAATATTTACCTCGAGGATTCCCTCTGGGAGAGGAAACACATATCAACTGTAGGACACATGACAAGCTTTGAAGTCCATGTGTACTGAACCTCGAGTGTTTGGCTGATGCTCATTCAGGTCTTGTTTTTCATAACCTCCTCCCTCCCTTAGCACTCCTCTTGAAGGCTTTGAAAGCTGAGAAATTTTCCAGTGCTTTCCCTGTGAGGCTGCTCCTTTCTGGTCTGCCTTTTTTCCCCTTCATTATTATTATTTACTTCCTTATTTTGCTAAATCACTTCCCACTACATGAGATTTCTCTGCACTCAAAGGCCAGTTCAGCCTTAGGTAAACCTCCTCCCCAGCCCATGGGCTCCTGCTGTGGCACGTTCAGAAGCTGGTGACAGAAAGGAGTGACACAATGCACGTCCCCACCAGCACATGGGGTCAGCCATCAGCAGGGATCCAGACCAAGGTCCAGCCTCACGTGTCTGAAAGCAAAGGGTCACAACCTCTGCAACTAGCCCCTGGCAGAGTGCAGGCAGAAACCAAAGTCAGCCCAACCAATGTCTGCACATTAATCCCTAAAACTCTCAGCTATGTCCATGAGAAGGATCTTTTTGTGGATCTTATGTAATTGATAAAGACGTGTCTAAATAAACATTATTTCTACCATGCACTGTTGCTCATTGTTAACATCATTCCTCTGTGGAGGTGTTGACACACATCCTTACCTACAACAGCAATACTGCTTCCATAGTATCCATTTCTGTAAATGTGGCAGCCTCCATCAGGATTGTCCTCCACTGACTCCACAGTGGGAGAAGAGTCAGAATCAGAAGATGCTCCTGTTGGAGCTGTTCGAGGCAGAAGAGATAGAGATGCAACAACTTTAGAACAAGCCCTGCTTTGGGGTATTCTGAGCACAGCCACATGTTCCAGCTGTTCCTGCATTCCACAGGCTGTCAGTGGCCTTGGTTTGCAGCTCATGTGTGTATCTGTGTAATGAGCTCATGGCCGTAACCCCTAAAGAAAGCGCATGTGCCCAGCTTTAGAACCCCAGAGTGGTCTGGGGAGCCTCATTCACTCCAAAAGCCACCTGGCTAGTCACCCATCTCTGTGAAATAAAAGGGAGACTACAAGGTGTAATACAATTAAATACTTCTTTCAAATCCCCAAATCAATTATATAGGAAATCCAAAGGCCAATAAAACATTTAAAGTGCTTTTTTAAAAGCTGGTATTTTCCCACTGCTCTACATTACAGCTAGTGGAAAAATGAAGAGGGGAAGTGGTGAAAATTATATCTTTCCTTTCATTTTTCATTCTCATTCCATATTTTGGTAATAGCACATATTAAAAATATGAAATTTGAAAAATATAGCCACATTTAGAGTTTCACAGTAGTAGTATTATGGCTGAAACTGCAGGCCTTCTTAAAACCCTCCGAGAGGATAAACCAATGCTGAACATAATAAAATTTGTTCTGAAATATGTTAGTCAATAAATTTAAAGTGGAAAAGCTGTTCTGGGTTAATGCCATGTGGAAATCCCATATTTTTGAATATGACTAGGTTTTTCTAGTTCAATCCAATCTCATTTAGTTTTGGACAGAAGTTAATGCAATCCAGAAAGGAGCTTGCTGTAAGAGTGTTCTGAAATTCACTTTTCTCATTTGAAATTTACATCTTACCTCAGAAGATGACCCTGAGTAGACAAGGCTAGAATTTCCTGACCAAGTGTGGCAGAGATAATACAAACTTACATTTATGTTCACCTGATGTGAACATTTATGTTTTGTATGCTGGAAGTGTGGTGGTGGAACTGGATGCATAAGGAGCTAAATGTGTAAGTGATCTCTACCACAGAATCCTAGAGGAGTTAATGCTTATTGATTCTGTCTCTAAGCCAATTTTATAGAGGGTTTCCAGAGGCTTGCAGCTCTTTCATGATGACAGTAAAACTACTAAAGATATTAACTTAAAACATCAGAATATAGAGTTTTAGCACAGCTCCTAGTGCCAGTGCTGTTTGATAAGTGCTTACCTGCTGAGGTGGGCGGTGGTGCAGTGGGTGTTACTGGCCTGCAAGGTACAGGTATGATGGCTTGGACAGTTAAATTCAGAGTGAAGTTTCCTTGCAGAGTGTAGGTGTGAGATGTACTAGAACCACTGGCTACAAACAAGCCACTTCCATCTCCAAAGTTCCACTTGTAGGAGATGGCAGAATTATTCAGATAGTAGCTGGGATCGTGGATCTTCACATCAAATGTAATTGGTGAGTCTTTGATGAAAATGGAGTCTGAGATGTTGCGGTCGTGTTTTTGGAACATACTCACACTTACTGGAATTTTGTCTGGAGGGGGCAAAAAAGAGGTAAATAAATACAGCAGAGATACCTGGCTGCAAACAATAAACAGTTCCAAAGCCCCTGTATAGCAGCAGCCAGAGTGTGAGATACAAACATGGTATCTTTAACACAGGTGTGTACTTTAATTTGATTTATGACCTGAGGAGTGAATGTCAGTAGGAAACAGCCAGAAAAATATGGGAACAAATGAGGAATCATAGACATCTGTGTAAGATTGCATTATCTCTCGTAAATCGTTTTCCAATACAAAGTGGAGGAGCCACTGCTGAATTGGACAAAAAGGTTACTTAAGCTACTTAAGGCAATTTACCAGAGATTCCACTTTCATGCTAAAAACCTTTCTCAGGCCAGTGTTCTTCTTTTCATGCCAGACAGTGCTTGTGCTGAATTATTTTAACAGCTAAGCAACAAACACCCCCAGCATGTCGCCATAGCCAGTTCCAGCACGCTCACCTGTCACAGAGTAGGTGGTTTTTGCTCTTGCAACCGGAACAAATCCTGAGTGGCCTCTCCTGTAAATGGACACTGCCATCCCGTGTTCACCAAGGGTGATATTTGCTGTGTTCACTGAAAACTTCGCTGAAGATCGTCCCGTTGTTTGGTAATACTGACCTGAAACAGAACATGAACTTTACATTTTCCCCCTCAGCCTCACCACAAGTTGGTTTATGAGAGGCAAAGTCTCTGAGAATCTTAGATTGTCAAAATCAAAATTTATAGTTTAGAAATGTCTTCCAATAATCTGACAGGTGATTTTGAAGGACTGGATACTTTTACAGTGTGTTTACTCACATAAATTCTGGTTTTTTAAAGTTGTCAAAAAGATGTCCCCAGTTTCACTAATCCAAGAAAAAATGGCCAAGACATCTACTTCTTTCCAAAGCAGTTACAATACATTAAGTCATTAGGATTATGTAGTGGGTGGTGTGAGTCATTTTCAGTGATCTTGTGTTTGCTTTCAGCATAGCCAGAAGATAAAATACCTCTTGCTTCATATTCTAGAACCATTTTTATATATTTGATTTTTTGTCTTTTTAACAGCTGACTGAGGTAGGCAAATAGTAATCACCTCTGCATAAAATTTGGATTATTATTATTATTAGTAGTAGTAGTAGTTGTAGTACTGATACTGACAATAATAGTGATTTAGCCAGGAGAACTGAAGGCACTAAGATTTAGTATGTAGCCAATGGCAGGAATAGCCCAACCATTACATACTCAGGAGCAGGAAACATTGAAAATCAGCATCTGTGACCAGAGCAGCAGAACAGTCAGTGGCAGTTCTTGCCTCCCTAGAGAAAAGAAGTGCTGCACTGTTAAACTGGTGATACACAGCACTGTGTTCTCTCTTAAATCTGAAAGCCTTAAATGGCAGTGAGCTGTCAATAAATCATCTGACTGACCTGCTCAGACTCTCTATTTTCCTAGAAAAAGATCTTGAGTAATACTGAAAGGAAATTAATTTTCTTCAGTGGTAGTATTGTGAATGCAAGTTTAAAGAGAATCTTCTGGTAATCCATGATTTTTAAACCAAACAAGTGATGGCCTCTCTGGGAAAGTGGGGAATTAATTCAGTATTTCCACTCAAGAGTGTGGAATCATTTTTAAAGCGCTTTTAGTAAAACATACTTGACAAATGAGTTGTGTACAAAGGGAATAAAAGGTTTGCAGCATCACCCCAACCAAGGCACGTGTTGCAGTACTAACCAAAAGTGTGAAACACATAGACAAAGTTCCTCCTCCTCCAGCCCGGGTGATGAGGGAAAGGACGCCCATCTGGGAATACATGGTGGCTGTGGTTGCTTGTGCAGTTTTCCCAGCCACAGCTGTCCGTCCATTCAGTCCAGTTGTAGACATAGACTTGCTGATCCATGGAAGCTGGAGGATCTAAGGATAGAAGGAGGACATGTTCTGGTCAACTGGGAGGTGTGCAGAGAGTCAGAAAACAGGAGGCAAACACTGCAGGTTATAGCAATGGCTGCATTTAAACAGCAGGGGAAGTGGGGTATTTTTAGACTGACGGTAATTCATTTTCCTGAAGTTGTGCTTTGTTTGGTTTTTAATGTAAACACAAAATGGTTCTGTCATGGTGCTATTTTGTTAAGAAGCTTTTTTTTTAACTTTACTGTCTCATGGGCCAGACACAATTTAGAAGTGCATGCCCAAAAACTTGCTGTTGACTACACAGGATGCTACTGTTCTGCTGAGGATAACGGAGCTACCTAAATACTTGGCAGGCAGAATCTAAAATTGTAAGTACAAAGAGTGGCTGTGAAAGCACTCTAAGGTTTTATTTATTTATTTATTGTTTGTTTGTTTTGTCAGAAATTTTTCTATGGCACCTTGAAATAACTTAGACATGAATTTCTGTCATTTTCTGAATAGTAAATGAGAAGTTTCCTCCTCCAAGCAGCACAGCACATATTAAGTAGAGTATGGATATAAGTTGCTAACAAAATATTAGATAGTTAACTGCAACCTAGGCTGACAAAAAACTTGCTGGTATGAAATGAAAATGACTTTGATCAGTAAAAAATTTTGTTGAACGTTTATGCATTCAGAGGATGAAAGGTATAACAGCACATGTTGTTCTAGATCCAGCAGCTTAAAACACTGGAATTATGATAGGCTTTTTTCTCCATGTAGTAGTAAATAAGATGAAAAAGGGTGATTTTCGGAGGAAACTATTGCTTGATTTTTAGATATTTATTTGTTCATTTTTTAATTCCTAAAATGTGGAAGTGTGAGATTTGCTTTTGTTTGTGCAGATACGGTAACTGTATTCTACAATTCATAATTGAAAAAACAAACCCTCCAATTTTATAATTTGACAGCTTTATAAACTTGAAAGAAAACAGTGTAACTGTGCAATGATGAAAACAGTGCAACATAGTGTCTGAGCTGAAAAGCAGTAACAGTTTTGTTGGGAAGTCAGATTATGTGACTGCTTTGGGAAGGCAAGTTTATAGCTATGGTCACTCTCAAGTTACCTGGTCCGTGTATCTGGAGTGGGGCAGAGCACTGAAAATATCAGAGTGATCTTCTTAGGAAAAAACTGGTGTGGCACAGGCTGATAACGCAGGTAAGTGTTATCAGTTATATCAGCACGGCTGCAGTTCCCCGGGTGTGCCTGTGGTGCTATCAGAGCTCAGTGACACACTCACACAGCACAGGCAGGTGTGAGCCTGGTGCAGGGACATTGCCATTACCTACCCCGGGTACAGTTTCTCCTGTATACAATGTTGCCATCGTTATCTTCGGTCTGGCACTTGGGAAACTGGAGAGTCACCGTGAAGCTCACGTTGGATCCTACCAGTGCTGGGCTGTCACTGTCCAGTTTGGCTGTCACCCTTCCACCTGAAAGAAAGAAAATTGGTCTTTGCTGCAGTGAAAGATGCATTGCAGCAGAAACTGCCAGCAACTTGCACCATTTACAGTAGAAATGCTTTCTTGGTTACTCTGTTTCTAAGGGCTTTCGTGCACCTAAGTCACTTGTGCTCTTACCAAAACCCCAGCTTCAAACAATCAGAGGGACTCAGCATATCCCCCCAGATCACTTACTGGTCTGCCATTAATTTTCTTCCTTAAACCAAGAATATAATTTTCTAACTGTGTGGGTCAATATTTTTCAAAGGAGAAGATTTTTGTTTCTCCCCAGGGATAGTCATTGGCCCTCAGCTCAGACCAGGTGACAACAGTCATGGTGTTTGCTGAAGGTGTCAGTCTGAAGCCCACGTGCCCTGCTGAGGTAAGAGTTGAAGCTGCCTGTCCTCCAGAGCATGTTTCTCATAATGGATTGTGCTAAAGCCCTGACAATCTTAGTAAGTATTAATGTCTGAGATTAGTCATAATGGGAAAGCATTTTATGAAATAACTCACTGTTCTGCTTCCTCAGACAGCCCACTGGGGATGGTATCAAACCCAGTCCTCTCTAAGTTGCCATTCGGCGCAGCAGCAGATATTGCCCCTATGAAAATGCTCTATAGCACCTGCACTCTGCACTGTGGTGGACTTTGTGGCTGCTACAGTTTTTCAAGTGTCTTTGAAATGTGTATGTGCTATCACCTTTCCAGCAGTCCTTCCATCTGGGATCCCCTTCTTTCCAGAAAGGATAAAGTTTTTCATTCCATTTATTTTGATCACTAGACCAGCCTTGTAGCTTCTTGTAGGATGTCACAGGAGAAGTGCTTCCATGGTTCAACACATCTTGAAACCCTAAAGAGAAAATCAAACATCAGTGTTAATGTAATGCAATTTTCCCTACTACTCTATAAAAACATTACTCTTGTGCTGAACTTTAATCATGTACTGGTAGAAAACTTTCCACCAGTAGAAAATGATAGAATTTTATCATTGCAGCTATAAACACTTATCAACTATAATCAACACAAAGACAATTCCACCATTGTCTGACTGACATATTTTTCTACTTGCAGAATTGCAGACTTCCCAGACAAAGAATAAATATGTTTACAATGTTTTGACCGTATCAGAGCAATGGTTTGCAAGAGTTTACATAACCCTGCAACAGTCAGGCTCCCTGCACAGAGGTGCTTGATTTCTGATTGCTTTGCCTGGTAATAAATCTACAAGTAAAAGGCTAATGGGATAAATTCATTCTGTGTCTGAGTTCTGCTCTAGTGGAAGTTGTGCCAGGAATTAGTTTTGACCCAGTGCAGCTCCTTTGGTGAGTTGGCTGGTGGTTTGGGTGGGAGGGGTGGAACCAATTATAACAGAAGCTGGTATTTCCAGAAAAGGAAATTTAGAGCTGAATAGTAAATTCAATGTGTTTATAATATAACAACAATAACATATTAGCTTCATGCCTTTTATTTAGAAATGGCTCCGATATTAAATAACTTCAATAACCTCTTTCTTCTCATATTACTACAAATGATGGGCTCAAACTTTTCCCAGGCTTCTAGGATCCCTCTTTCTGTCACAAAGGATACATAGTGAAAAGCAATATAAATATCCAAGTAACCTGTAGGAACACGTTGGCCACTGTAGGATGCCGTAAAAATATGTTCATAAGAGGGCTCATGGGCATAGTTCCATGAGAGCCTGGAGGCTTTGAAGGGCTCTGCCATGTTAATCAGGTAAGGTAACTGCTGGGTGTGCCATTCTGTCACAACATTAAGGGAGTTAGGATTTCTGCTTTCCATGGTTTATTGTAAAGGTACAGCTGATGCAGATTTATACTTAGATTTATACCCAAGTGCAACAAAGTTCTGGATGACTTCAAGGAAAATGCAGAGGCCTGTAAGAAAGGCAAGAATTGCCCTGTATGCTGTAAGCAAACTGGTTGTATTGGAATTTTTCCAAGCTTTGGAAAAGACACAGAACAGGTGTAGCCAGTTCAAGCACGGTCTTTACAGGTGGGTGGCTCCTAATTTTACTGCAAGAGAGAATCAGAGAAACAGCTCAGAAGAAGAGCTGGAGCTGCTTTCTCTTGGCATTTTATTGCCCAGTGAGATTTCTGCTGGGCAGGAAGAACATCCCTTGGCCAGCCCCATCCCCAATCTGAGCTGATGCCGGTAGCTCTCTCCCCACTCTTGAGGACTGAAGGGTTTGAGGAAAATAACAGATTTTGCACTCAGAGACACAATCTCCCACAGTCTTTTGCCCTCCAGCAACTCCCTGCAGTCTCACTTAAATCACTTGAATCAAGTCTTTCCTGCAGATTTAATATTTTTTGATGTGAGCAAGCATAACATTATGACTGGTATTTACTTAATGACCTGTATCACATGCTGTATTGTTTTGAGTCTTGGTCAGAAGGAGAGTTTGGTAATGTTGTTGTTCAGAAACTTTGCTCAGGAAAAAAACAAATTAGCAACTATAAAACTACTTCACAAAGGCTTAGCAAGTTCAATTACACTTTGGGTATCATTAAATTAATGTATCATTAAATTAATGTATCATTCAAAAGTAAATGGCTACATAATTTTTGTAATTTATTTTTCCTATTCTCCTTGATTTTCTGTAAAAATTATTTCATGAATAAAAGCGTTTTGATTTTGTCAGATCAAAACTTTTCAATCATTGTTTTTTCCCAAATGTTCAATTTATCAAAAACAGCTGGAGCACTTTTAATTTTATAAATGCTTTTAATTTTGTATTTTCAGTAACAATCCTTGAATTCAGAATTCATTTTCTAGTGCAGTAATAGCTGTTGTTACTGCTTCTAAATCACAAGCTGCTTAGGTATTTCTTTGCCTCTCTGATGTGCTTTGTTTATTTCAGTCAAATATAAAACGTTTCACAAGCTTCAGGACAAGACAAAGATGGTTTTTCAGATGAGGAAAGACTTCTGCACTGGTTTCTCTAACACATGGAACTGAAGATTTTCAGTTGGTGAATTTAAAGGAACAAAAAGCTTTACTGTATTTCTTTTTTAACAATGAAAACCACTCAAGAACAGATGTTGGTCGTAACCAAAATTAGAGCAATTCAGTTCGAAATAGACAGAGTAATGTTATGCTCCAAGGAACAGATTCCTGTAATAGTTTTGGTGAGGTGATCATAGGGGAAGAGATCTTATACTTTGATTGACTTTCTTCTTTCTCATTCTGGCTTTCATTTTGGTGAAAAACATAGCAGAGACAAGTTCAGTATTTCCTGTGAAAGTGTATTAGACATGAAAGAGAGAATGAGAGCCAATGTTAGGACAGCAGAAATAGAAAGATGACCCAGCTAAAGAGGATAAAAGTGTATTAGAAGTAAAAAGGTTGATGAAATGGCACCAGACTGTAACATAAACTTTCTAAAGTTATGTATAAAAACATAATAAAGCAGAACAAAAAGGAATTTGAGGAGCAACTTGAAAAAAACTTAAAAACGACAAATTAACATTTTTTCACCAAATAGATAATAAGTTGGAAAGCTTGCCAGGATGTATGGGGCCAAAAGATGATGCAGATGCAAAAAAAGTATTCAGGGAAGGTAAAGGAGTAGCACAAAAGTCAAATAGGTCAGCTGGTTTATATTTTCATTCACAAAGGAAGAACATAGGGAGTTTCTGTGATAGAATTTTTTTTTTTACAATGACAGAGAATATCTCTCAAAATGAAGTGTTGGCACATAAAACCCAATTATAGAACAAATCAACAAAATGACAAAGTTGTCTAGATAGGATGGCCCAAGTATGGAAGTTATTCAAGAGTGAAATAAATGAGCTATTAACCATAGCATGTAACATCTTGCTTAACACTGCTTCAGTGACTGAGAAACAAAAATTGGCAAATGTGATGACAGTTTTTAAAAACACTTCCAGGGAAGATTTAGAGGATTAAAAAAACCCTTTGGGGCTCAAGTTGGAGAAGCTGGTAGGAACAGCAGTGAAGAACAGAGCAAGTAGGTACAGTGCATTAATATGATTTGCCATAAAAGGAGTGCATTTCTCACAAACATATTCTGAGTTTTGCAAGGGAGACAGAGAGCATGGGAACAAGGCTGACCTGCTTGCTACAGTCTGCCTGAGTTCCAGACAGCACTTGATGAGGTCCCTTGCTAAAGGAACATAAAGCAATTAAGTTACCGTGGGATAAGAATGAAGGATTGATTTCACATGAGTAAATGATTGGTTAGGATATTAAAATAAAAAAGTTACGAATAAGTGCCCAGTTTTCTCCATTGAAAAAATAATTTAAATGTTCATAATCTGGAAAACAGGTAACATCAAAGTTCTTTAATCTGCTGAGGACTGTGCATTAAAGTAATTGAGGGGAGGACTGTATGAAATTAGATGACTCAAGAATGAAACTGTATGAAATTCAACAGCGTTAAATGTAACCTTACACTGAGAATAAGGGGCTCTAAACTAGCTCTAAACTCAGAAATGGAATCTTTCAGCTTTGCAGTTTTGAATGCAGTACTCATTGGTAGTTGAAAACCTGGGAAAAGGCTAGATAGAGAACAAAGATGGGAACATCATTACAGCATTTTATAATGCCATGTCTTGAGTACTGTATGCTCTGTTCTCTGCAGCTCAATCACTATAAAAGAACTGAAAAAATACAGGGAGAGGTGGTGGGGACGCTACAAAGGGATAGAATTGTTTCCATATGAGGAACAGCTGTATAGACTGTGTCTTGAAGCCTGGGGAAGAGGTGACAGGGGAGAATATAAAAACAGAACCATGAACAGCATGGAGGAAGAAGCTGAAGGAACAAAAGTTAAGGGGAATCAAATGAAACCAGCAGGTTACAGGTTCTAAGCACATCAAAGGTACTTCTTCACATAAGGTACAATTAAGGTGTGAAATTTTTGCTGGCAGGATGTAGTGTGTCCCAAAATCTTACACGTGTTGCAGCGAAAACCCAAAATGCATGAACAGATGGAAAAAGTCTAGTAAAAACTGTTAAATACAATGACTCTGCATTTGACAGAGGCAATTCTATAAATGCTATAAATCATCAAAAGCTGGGAAAGTGCCCTGACCTGCACAGTTATACATCCAGTACTATTCTCCATTGGAGGCAGGTACAAGGCTAGATGAATGCTCAGATGGATTCAGCTTTTAAGGTTTTCAATTTCCATACTGTACATTCTGGAATTTGAGCTTAAAATCCCATTTCTACATTCCCAGCCCTGAGCTCAGTCATCCTAAGACGAGTCAAGCTGGGAGCCCGGAAAGAAGCAGCTCAGCCCACTCCCTGCCCACTGGGGCTTGCAGATCTAATTCCTTGGCTGGGCTCCTTGAGGTTTGGGATCCCCAGGTCCAAGTGTCCCAGTGGGGAGCACAGTTTCTGACCTGGCCTCTCGCAGGCACAGCTGAGCCAAGCCAACTGTGCAAAGTCCATTCTGCATCTGCTGTCTTAGCCGTGCTTGAACTGGGGAAGCATCGCTAAGAACTCGCTGCCAAGAGCCAAGCTTTAGCTGCAGCCAGCTCCGTGTACCTGTGGAGCGCAGGGAGCGGATTACCGAGCAGTTCTCAGCGCACTCCTCCAGCTCAGGCAGCTCGGTAGCCCGGGCCAGGCCGCCCCGCGGTGGGACCGGCTGTCGCTCCCGGGCGGGCAGGGCTCCCGGTGCCGGGAGCAGCCGCTCCTCCCGGGCTGCCTGGGCACACGGAGCTCTCCGGGCAGGGATGAGGGCAGGGGGAGCACTCACGTGTGGCGGCAGCGCAGAGCAGCCCCTGGGCCGGCAGCAGCAGCAGCAGCAGTGCGAGGGGCCGAGCGGCGCCCATGGTTCCAGAGCCGGGCCGGGTCCTGCCGGAGCTGCGCACCGAGACCGCTCCGGTGCCGGCGGGAGTGAGAGTGAAGCTGCCCCGCCGCTCCGCTCTCCCATTAAATGAAGGGCCCCGGGACTCATCATGTGATGGAATTAAGCAGAGATGCATGATTTTGTCTTCAGCTTCTTTCGGCTCATGTGCTTATGACTCACTCCCTTTGCTTTCAGCGTTCCCTGGGATTACTGAGAGACCTGTTTGGAGCCACACCATTCACCTCACAGGCATTTTTATACGAGTTTTGCGCTGTGATCAATTTTTGTACTTAATTTGTTTTTAAATTAGGAATTCAAATTAACTCTTGCCCCAGCCTGATTTGCAAGTGTTGCTGCCACACAGCTCACTGCATGTGATGAACCCATCGCTCCTTAACCACATGGCTCATCTCGTATGCTGGGCAACAACTCTAAACTGAGTGGAACATGGCCAATTCCAACACATCTCTTGACTGGGCTCCTGATCAGAGGTGATTGTTGGGGAAAATATTATTTAAACTTTTAGTGAGTAGATGCCCATCCAACCTAACCATGGCTAGAGGTGCCATCACAGCCCCTGTGTGCTGATGGCCACTCAATATCCATGACCCTCACACAGACAACTGATTGTATAAACTTCTGGATTCTAGCAATAAACAAAAAATAGACTTTGCTGCCTGCCTAACAATGAGATATAACCAGTGGCTCAAGAGGAGCAGAGTAGATTGGCAAACGCTGCACCTGGTGGTTCAAATTCAGGTTCAGTGGGCTTGCCAAGCCCAGGTGTTCTTCTACAGGCAGTGCAGCAGCTGCTTTTCACTGAAGCCCTGGCAGCCTTGTGAAGTTTTTGGCTGTTGTTTGCAGCAAACAACAGGCTTTGGTAAGATGGCAAGGCATAGAGCCAAGTACAGTCCTCAAGAGAGAATTGAATAGTAGTTTCAGTGGTCCCAAAGAACAGCACTCGTAAGTGTGACACCAGCTAGCCAGAAACCAGTGAGCTGGGCAGCAGTAAACCATTTTTATTTTGGGCAGGGCAGGTGGAAGTCCATCACTCCAAGGCACTGTCAACAGAATGAAGACATTGCTCAATGGAAAGAGATTTTAGAACTCTGACAACTTTTTTTTTTTTTTTTTGTAGTTTCTTCTACTTTTCTAGTGTTTTCTATTAACTGTGTAAGTTATTACCACTACCCAGAGCACCCTAGCCAGCATTTCTCTCAGTGCAGGCTCTGATGTCCAGTCCTGTGAATGTTGCATATTTAGAATCCGTGCTTCAGCATCCTCCTGGCTGGAGCTAACCCTCCCTGCTGCTGCCAGCCAAGGAGCTGGGTGACAGCAACAGCCTCAGGGCTACAGGCCTGTTTAAACTGAGCCCTCATTATCTGACAGAAACAAGGGGGAGCATAAATCCAAGTCAAAGCTCTGACTGACTGTGCAAAAAAATTCATATGACTGCAGCGTCCTCATGTGATTGTTGCTTTTTTTGTTGTTGTTCAATCAGCTCCATTCCCAGTTGAAATGTCAGGTTTCGAAGGCATTCACAATTATTTTTTAAACCATGTGGGACATTAACTTTAATTGCACTCCTTTGTTTCCAGGTTGTTGATCCTAGAAGTGAAAAGTGACCTTCAAACATTGTGGTTCAGCACTGGGAGCCTGATCCAAAGTCTGCTGGGGAGAAAGGAAGTTTGAATGCTCATTCCCAAGAGGGTATTGAGAACCTCCAGAGAAATACTGCTGACAACAAATGCCTGTTAATTAAAACCAAAAATTTATCAGCCTAAAAACAATAAAGTTGGTTACGATGGAGTTTTTTGCCATGTTATTTGATACATGAAATTGTTACATAAATTTTGAGTGACAGTCTGAATAAGAACCAGCTGGTAGAAATTATTAAACATGTTGTAAATAGACTTCAGAGGCACTGAGGATCAGGCCTGTGGTTAGAGGAATCCAAACCCACCAGGGCTGGGGTAATAACTAAAAGGTGGCTTTACTGTGACACTCCAGTCCTTCACATTCTTCCTCCTCTGCTCTTGGGCCTTAGATTACACATTCCTGCAGGGCTGACACAGAAAATATTTGGGTCCATCTGTGGTGTGGTTGCAGCCAACATTCACAAGAGGAATGTGGAGAAGGGAAGAAAGAGCCAGGCGGAACAGAATTGTAAAGGAAGTGAAAAGAATAAAAAGCTAAGAAAAATGTGATAAGTCAAGACTGAAGGGACCATCTGAAAACTGAGCTGACTTCTCTAAGTGTTCTAGCCATAGGTGACTTGTCTGAAAATGAGTGTCTGGAACACTGAAGGATTGCTCGAAACCTGTGGATCATCATCAGATCTTAAATTACCTTTATCATTTCTACATTATTATTCTTGGTCTCTGAGAAACACCTTTGCAATTTAAACAAGTGAGTTGAATCAGGCAGCTATAAAGGAGAAAAGGTTTGAAATATATCCTAAACATCCTCCCAGCAAAGAAACATACATTCAGGGAGATTTAGGGCTTCATCTGACAAAGAAGTGCGTGGGCAGGAAGTGCTTGGTACTTCACAGCTTTAGCAGCTCAGTTATTAAATCTCATTGAGGAGATACACATCTCTGCTACCTGAAGGCTGTCAGATGACAGGGTGTGAACACATCATGTGTACCTGCATGTCTAGACTGACAGAGCTGGCATGCTCACCCTGCTATCACACCTCCATCAACGCAACACCAGCACAGGAACTGTTTATTGCTGCTCACGGGAACTTTAACAAAAAAAAAAAAAAAAAAAAAAAAAGAGAAAAAGAAAAAAAAAAAGTAAGTGCAAAGGAAAAAAAAAGGGATTTGACGTATGAACTTGGCTTCTGGCCAAGAAAGTAAAGCAAAACAAGACAATCTTGGTTTGGCAGCCAGGTACATTTAGGTAAATGTTGTCTGCCATTACCAGTGATCTCTCAAGAGAACTCTGCTTAGGGCTTGACAAATTCTTTTCCTGGGAAGAAATGATCTGTGCCTCGCTTCATACGGGACAGTGGGCATCAGCTGATTGAACCAAACACGTAAACAAAGCTGCCTTAGCAGGCTGCAGTTCTTCTTGTACTGGGAAGGGAAAAAAAAAGCTCCTGATCAGTATCTAGTATAAACTATCTCAGTTTATCACTGAAAGATTATTTAACCCTTGCAACTGATCAAACAGGCTTTTAGTAATTCCAGCACCTTTGTTTTTTGCCTTTGTAGTAGCTAAGCTGTGCATTTTGCCATTCTTTTATGGGAAGGTGTTTCCTGCAGTCTTACATTTCCCAAATTCCTGTGTTGGGGTTGGTCATGGAATCACGGAGTGGTTTAGGTTGGAGAAGACCTTTAAGATCATTGAGTCCAACTGTTAACTCTGCACTGCCACTAAACCACTCCCTAAGAGACAGATCTACACATCCATTAAAGACCTCCAGGGGTGGGACTCCACCCCTTCCTGGGCAGCCTGTTCCAACACTTGACAGCCCATTCTGTGGAGAAATTTTTCCTAATATCCAATCTAAAATTGTTTCCAATTTTAAAGACTTTTTTAAAGACAATTTTCCAAACTTGGCACTTGACCACAGTATGAGATAAGGCCCAGGAGTGACCTTATCTCTGTCTACAACTACTTGAGAGGAGGTTGTAGCAGGGGCTGATCAGTCTCTTTCTCCAGGTGACAGCCGACAGGATAATGAGAAATGGCCTCAAGTTGCACCATGAAAGATGTAACTTTATTTTTTTTTTGTGATACAAATAATTTTTGGGCAGATTTGCTCTTGAGGGAAGGTTTGAATGAGCCTGCCACTCTGCTTTTTTTGGTCCCTCCCTACAAATGCTAAACTCCCTGCTCAGTCATAGCCTTGTGTGTGACAGTGCCCAAAATGCCTCATGAAAGCAGCTTGTGGGGAAGGTAGGGGAGCCCAAAAAATCATTTACAGCACTTGCAAATCCTCACAAGAGCTCAGCCTAGAGACACAGACCCACAGAGTGCCATGGCCCTCTCATCCTCCCAGGTGGACTTGTCTTCCCTGCCCATGGCAGGGCTGCAGTTGAAGACAAAGCACAATAACAGATTCTGACCATCCAGATTGCAAGACACACCTTTGCTAAAGGTATGCAAAGGAAGTTAGGTTATTTATTACCTCTGGATGGGTTTGTTGTGGGTTTTTTTCACTATGATGACAGTGCAAGGAGGAGGTGCAGCTATTCTGGCAGTGCCAGGGCTCTGCTGTGGTAACCCATGGTCTTCCAAAGTCTCTGTAAGCTCCTGGCCTGTTGTGTGGGCACCTCAGCTGACCCACTTCCAGTTTTGCAGCTGCCACAGTTAATTTACTATCTGGACCCTGGTTTTACTCTGCTGCTTTTCTCATATTGATTTAATGAATTGTTAACGATGCATTTTATAGTCACCATGATTCATGGAGGCACAGAGCTCTTCCAATCAGGAGAGTGGATAATTGCAGTGAAAGCACATGATCATGGCTGCATGAGACCCTTATTTTTTCATCATATTTTAATGAAATTGATTCAGGCTTCCCTGTTGCTCAGAGGGGTGTTAAAAGATTGATTTTGTATCATTCAGCTCAAGAGAGAAAATTTTTGCTGAAAAGTTCTGTTTTCTCTAAAAACATTAATTGATATTTTGGCTAGGAAGAAGAGAAAAATTTAAAAAAAAAAAAAAAAGTTATCCAGAAGCAATCAAACCAGCAAACCCCAGCCAAAAAAGTGACCTATCAAAGAGAATATACTTAACCACTGCAAATGGCTTAGTTCTGCTGCTCACGGACACAAGGTGAAAAAAGTGATTAAAAAAAACCTCAGATCCAAGAACATCTGCTCTGTAGACTCCTTGGTGGGAGGACACTGAAGGAGAAGTAGTCTCACAGCCAAAGCTCCTTCAAAGCTTTTTTAAGAAATAAAGTAAACTGAACATACTCAGTTGCACCTTGCTCCCTGTATATGCTGTTTCATTTATTTTGGGTGAGGGATAAGAGTTCACCACAGAGGCTCAGTTGTTTTATGGTCCAGTGAAATTGCCTTGACTGCTTAAGAAATAACCTCAGCACTTCCCTGAAATAGAAGTCAGAAGTAATGAAAATCCTGGCAGCTGAACTTTAGTGTAACATACTCTTTAATGTGTTAACATCAGAAAAAATGGGCAAAATGCTGCATTTTTTGGACTGTATTCCCACTGACTCATGGCAGTAATTCAGAGAGTAACCTCTTCCTTAGAGGCTAGAGCAAGCAGTGAATATACAGGCAATGGAGGGAGGAGAAAAAAGATAAATATATTACAAAGCAACCAGTCTTCTATCTAAATGCCCCACTTAGGCACTAATATTTATGGCACAAAAGGGAGGCAAACTGAGCAAGTGGAGCTGTTGTACTCCTGGGGAGGGGCTGCCATCACCTTAGGATTGAAATCCGCCTTCTGTAGCTGACAGCATTGAGGGGGACTCACTGGGGGTCTGGGGGGAATAGAAGGGAAGAGCTCATGCAGGGGTTGGTTGGGTTGGGTTTCCCAAGTTTGCCTGCTGCCTTTTTCACAGCATGGCCACAGCTTGCCAGGCCGTGGGTTGACGAGGGAGGCACGGGAGGAGCAGCCTGGCTCTGCCATTATCTGCCCCTTCCCACTCATCCATCACTTCCTTGCCTCATTTCAGCTGCTGCAGAGCATCAGGTGGCAGGATCAGGCCCTGGTGTTCTGCTGGCAGGGCAGGGAGGATGCCCAGGCTCCTGCAGCCCCAAATCAGAGGTTACCACCCTGCCCCACAGCTGGAGGGGCTCCTGCTTGCAGAAACTCCAGCAGGAACTGCTGCTTGACTGGGACAAACGTGTGTTTTTAATGTCCTGCTCCCAAATGCACTACATAGCAATCTTTAAAAGTTCTGATCACATGTGGGCAGGGAAATATATTAAATGTATAGGAGTTAATCTTCTGAGTTCATCTTAAATGAACACCCATATCCTTTATTCATATTCTCTGCGATAGGAGCAGTAAATTTGCGCTGGTTCTGTTTTAAATCTGCATTGGAATATGGTTATTTTATTTCAGCCTTCTTTGCCAATACTGGAAAATCTAACATGGCTTTACTGTGTTCCCCTGTGAGAACCAAAAAATTGATTTAATACAGCAGCCTACTTGCAATCCCTGGCTTAAGTGAAATAGTGAGGGTAAAATCTGTCTAGCATGGAGACTGCACTGGTCACCAGAGCTATGGGCCCAGCATGGGAAACACTGTATAACATGATTAAAATCATTACAGAAAATGTGTGTGCATCCTGTAATAGAAAAATCTGCTTCTTAGGTCTATAATTTAAGCTGTCTCCCCAAAAAGAACAAAATAGCTTCACAAATCTTTCCTCAGCCTCGCTGCTTAATTGCAGCTGGTTGTTCAGAGCATTGCTGCATGCAGGGCTCTGGGAGGAAGGGAGAGCTCTTGGTGCCCAGCACGGGAGGCTCCACTGCAAATGGTTCACACTGCAAATGGTTCAGCTCTGCTGCTCATGGGCTGAAAGTTATTAAAAGAATTTAAAAAGGTGAAAAAAGTTATTAAAAAAATTCAGATCCAATGTGTGGTTGTAGCCATTCCTCTCAGTAGAAGTTATTATATCCAATATGCATAGTCTGAATTTAGTCCTGTGCTGTGTCTGACATCAAAGTGTAGAAAATGGAATAGACCCAAAGAAAAGAAAGTAAAGAAAAGAGAAGGATAAATGGAGGAAAATGGGTTGTACATGCAAACGTCTATATATTAACTATATATATTCAATATATATAGACTATTCAGTATGTATATATTGACTTTCATGCTGCTGTTATAGTGAGTGGTATTTAGAGGAAGGCAAAACATAAGTTTTTATGAATTAATAACAAAATTATGAAATGAAAATAGATATTATCTGATCTCTTAGTTACAAATTGTTTGTTCTGCTACATTTCAGATTACCTACTTTTTCTATTATTACATAATGCAAAAGAACTTTTGGTAAGAAAAACTAGTTATTGAATGGTGTGTTGTAGAATGAGAAATAAAAACAAGAAAAATCAGATTTTGCTAAGACATAGAGGCCAAGGAAACTCAAATTATAAATAATTCTTCACTGAGCAATTCTTTTATCAGTTCAGCTTTTGTGGATGTTCTGGTAACAAATAAAAACTACATCAGATGAGTGCTGAGATAACACTAATTAATTGCTAATACCTTTCCTTGTGTTTATATTTTATTCAAATCAAGAAGAAATCAAGAAATTTCGTTGAGACATTGACAAAAGCAAAGAAATGTAGTATATAACCCAAATGGCTATATTTGTTTTATTTAGACTATAATGGGAAGTTAGAGCTTCTTTACCTTTTCAGGCTGTTTATTTGTCTAGGATGAAATTCAAAAGTCTGAAAGCAGGAGCAAATGATGAAGCTGTTTACCTGTTTTGGCAGCCACATTGCTGGATTTCACCCAGATACACGTTTAGATTCCCTTCCTCTTCTGTGACCCTACTTTTACTTTGAGCATACAAATGTTATATTTTTAGGCATAATCTTCCAGGTAGAAAAGCTCAGCTGAAGGTCACTGATGAGTGAAAAATGAGGAAATGAACCCCACAGCGACAATGCCATCGGATGTCATTGCTGTGGTGGCGTTGTCACTTGGCAGTGGGGTGAGAAGTGGCCTTGTCAGTGCTGGGTTAACGTTGGGTTAACATTGGGATCTTAAAGGTCTTTTCTAACTGAATGTGTGGTTCTGTGCAAAGAGCATTTCTGAAATGTTTTGCATGCGTGTGGTTTTCACCATCTCAGGAGAAATCCAGCTCTGGATTCTGGTAGATGTCTTTACCTGACAAGGCATCTCAAAATTTTCCTGTTAAACTGTAGATGAACTATTACAACAATGAGATCCGTTTGTTTGCTTTAATTTTTTGCTTGTGTCTTAACACTTAGCACAGAAGTGAGTTACAATGAAAATCTCCCTGTCTAACTGAAGCGTGGTGGAAAGCTTCAGAATAAATTCTCAGGGCCTTGTGACTGAGGACAGAAGGGAGAGAGAACTTTCAGAAAAAATGTTGAGAACAACAATTCTGTGTGAGGCTGCTTTGCAGAATCTGCAAGACAAGGGTTCTTCATCATCTTCTTCATCTCAGCTGTGCAAACTGAGAGGGAAAGCACAATGAAGTGTTCCAAACATCTTCTGCAGCTACGAAAAAAATGCATGAATATGAAGAAGGAGACTCCTTTACCACTCTAGTCTTTGAGTAAAAAATTTATAAATAATTTTACTAGTGAGGGAGGAAAATCAGGTGAAGGGAGGGTTAGTAATGTTTTAAACAAAATGAGCTCTGCAAGAGTAACAATATGTAAAGTACCATGCAGCTGTATCTGTAATTAGCAATAACCACCCTCAAGGCTCTGCCCACTGTGCTGAGGAATGGCAATTTGTATTTCTGACTCCCTACATTCCCCCAGCACCCCTAATGCCCTGTTAAGGACATGTGCTTGCAGTGATTGAACACATTTGGATTTATTTCTTCAGTTCATATGAAATGGGAAGATTCTGAAAGAAAGTGACTGAAAGTGACATTACGTTTAGCAGCCCACCCAAGCATCATGAACCAGCTCCCCTTCCCTCTGGATAAGCCAGCATGATCTTCCCAGGAGCTAATACAATCTCTGCCTGGGGTTGATCTCACACTGACACCTCCTCCTTTGTTTAAGCAGCTAAAATGTTTCTGGCTAGCTAAATTGTGTAGAAAACTGTGTGAAAATCACAAAGCATTTAATTAAGGATTTTGTGCCAGGTCTTCAAGACTTTTAGAGCTACAGCAACTTTAAATAAAAGTTAAGGAGCATTATGAAATTTTTGAAGTCAAACGTAGTAGGGCTTAAGGACATTATTTGATTGTGCTGGAAGGCACAGGGAGGACATTTAAGCTGTTCCATAGTGACATGCTTTGGACTTCAGGTGACATTTGTTGGAAAACTTCAACATAGTCTGTTCATAGAGACAGAAGTCCAAAGCTCCAGAAAAGGCAACCTCCTTGAAATTTTTGCTCACATTACAGAGCTAACTCTTCATCACAACTCTGCACTGAAAGCAGAGGGATGTGCAAACTCTATCTTGTATTGATCTACAACATGTTTTATAGTTTTCATTCCTGCGGTATTTGAATGCTTTGCATGTGTTTTCAATTATGTAGAACTCTCTCACAAAATGTATTTGTAATGGATACTATTTTTAAATTGAAAAGAAAAGTTTCAGGTTATTTACAAAAGAGGAAAGGTGATTTCCTGTTGGGTGGGGACCACCAAGTCATCCAGAGTTTTGAGATTACTTTAGTTAAAACAAGTACCCATGATAAGAAAGGCTTTGGCTCTTAGGAGCTAATTCTGGTTAGAACATAAATGAGAACTATTCATTATTTAAATAAGAGCAAATATAGACTAAAACAAAGCAGGAAATTTAAAAGACACTCCATCCTTAGTCATTGGATTCTTGTTGGATGGGTTCTTTTGTTAGGCCTCAGTTTAGAGCCTTTCAGTCACTTTTGGTTAAGTTCCTTTCTGAATCCCAGCTCCTTTGGTGTTTAAGTCAGTCCTTTAATGCTTTTGCAGAAGTTTGTGTGGAGAAGGTTGATGGACACAGGTTTTTTGCTAATAATAATTTGTAGAGATAGGGCTGAGAGCAGGCAGATACATCTTCAAGATACATCACAATCTTTAGTGAGAGCTTTAAAATTCAGTTAAAAAAATAGTGGCCAGGGGGATTATAATGGACAATTTGGGGAACCAGAAGGCTATTTAATTCTATTTCTTATGTACCTGCAAACCATTAAAAAGAAGCAATTTTGTCCAGTATATGTAACCTTTCATTTACTTTTAAAGTCTCCAAATAAGCATATATTAATTTAAATTCTAACAGCCTACAGCAGGTTTTCAAATTGAATAGGGTGAGAAATTTTAAAAGGTCATAGGAATAAAGACAAGACTTATCTGGTTAGCTAAAAGGATTCCTTTGATGTTTTTATCTTCCCAAGTTTCACTGCAATTAAGAACTGGCAAAACAAACTTGCTAATAGAGCCACTTAGTGCTGGAACCAGAGCAGTATTTAGCAGGCATAATCAGCTATCACTGCTTTGTGCCAAGCATTTCATGACCATGCAATGACCATCCAGGCAGCCAAGCACAGAACTGCAGGAGCATTTCATGTGCTCTTGTGGTTCTGCAGTACGGCCTTGGCTCAGCCAGCCATCCACTGCCCCAGCTGTGGTGTCCTGCACAAATGCAACCTCACCTAGCACTTTCCTGTTACCTGTATGATTCATTAACTGTGAGCAAAGGCTGCTCCTGTATTAACCCAAGCCCTTGTGGTAGCCACAGGATCCGCAGGGACTCTTGGTGAGTTCCAGTTTCACCAATAACAGCACCTGGGGCAGGGAGAGGGTGGCAGCAGAGAATGAGAATGGGCAGCACAGTTACACCCTTTGTGTATGGATAGGGCAACGCTTTGGGGAGCCAGGACACAGAGAAAAAGGTGCTCAGAGATGCAATCCACTCCCTGCTGGGGACCCAAGCAAACTTCCAGTGTCATCCTTTTCTCATCATCATTGTAAGGGACTTCTCAACACCTGCTTCCTCGCTTTCACCCTCTCAGGCTACAATGGGCCACAGCTGAAGCAGGCAGGAAGGAGGTTCTGTCTCCAGGCAGTGAAGGTATTCCAGGAGTGATGCAAGAGGGATGAAGGCTTGATCTGCTGTTTTTGTGCTCCTTGCTTTCTCTTACACTTGAGGGGATGAAGTCTTGCCTGACTGTTTCAAAAGTTCTATCAAGCCTTGTATGGCAACTAAATCCCTATCAGGAGATGATGGAATATAAACAGGCAGAAGCTGCATCATGCTAGAGGACTTGTGATTACTGTTCAAAGGTGTTTTCTGTGGAAAGCCCATCTGAGCCATGCTCTGGAGTCTGCCCAAGCTTCAGTTTACTGGTGAGTTTAAATATTCTTGCTCACACTTGGGTTGCCTTGAATGTTTTGGATGTTTTCAGGGGGCCATATTTGCCCTCTGGAGTAAAGGAGGCTCCATATACTGATGCATGGACAACTCTCTCCAGTTTGAACAGAGACTCTTGGAGCTTCTTCAGCCTGCTGTGTGTGAGGGAAAAACATCTCTTATTGTCTGGATTTGTTCAGTCACAATCCCACTCTCCTGTACCTTAAGTCTTATAGAGTAAATTACATTTAAGATTAGAAGATTAATGAATATGCAAATTTCCTCAGCTGAACTGTGCCAGCAGTTTCTTCAAAATAATCAGGATATGTGAAATGTCTTGAAAAACTTCTCGTGCTTTGGCAGAAATGCCATTCTCTGCCAAATGAAAGAGCAAGCAAATTAATATATTGTGTCATATGACAGGATAAAAGGTTAGTGATACACTAATGGGTTTGTGCACAATTGTTTCTAGAAACTGATCAGAAGGCAAAAAATTGTTTTATTTTAATCAGATTGTTATTTCCAGTTTCATTTAAGTGAAAGATCATTCATGTTTTCTGTTCCATCAGAGAAGCTCTTCTGCAATGATCCTGTTTTTCTCCTAAGCTCTAGGAGGCTGGAAACTTCTACAATGGCAGGATCCTAGGAATTCTGGGAGAGGACACTTGAGGTCCATCTGCAAAGCTCTTGGATCATGGATAATTTCATTGATTTCCGTTAAGTATGAAACTGGCAGCAAGTTGGCAATTCCCATGGTGAAGTCATGAGCTTTGGTTCTTTTGCCTCTGAACTTACACAGCACCTTTTTCCTTGGTTAGCTTCGTGTTTGAACATGGAAGAATCTTGCTTTAATACTTGAAACAAGATGGTTTTGAGCCACAGAATGTGTGTATGAAACCTAGTTTCCTATAGTTTCGTGCCCTTTGTCCTCTTTAGTACCCCAATGAGGCAAAAGTCTGGTAAACTGCTCTAGATTCCAGATTTCCATGTGTGCTGATCAGCCAGCCAGTTGCTAACAGCATTCATAGCAGCTGAGTTCAGCCTGCTTTTCCTTCCTTGCCAATTCTTACTATAGCTATGAGAATATGGTCATCTTTGAAAATTAATTTCCTGAAAATTTGCTGTGGGGTTAAAAAAAGACTGGTGCAGAGGGACAGACAGATGATCAGATGGAATGATCAAAACCATGTAATTTTTTTAGGAAACCTGCTAAAATTGAGTAATTTGGGTATGAATCAGAAAGCATAATGGATTGGACCTCAGCAGTTTCCTGGCTCCCGTGCTCTCTGTCAGAGACTAAAATTGGAATTTGGGAGTCCTGTGATCATGGGGAATTTTTCAGATGGACAACAGCCAGCACCACAAGCCTGGGGCATCTTCTCTAAGGACAAATCCACACTGAGGGCCTGTGAGAGCTGAGCAGAGCACAGGAGATGCACAGTGTGCACTGGGCTTTGTGGCTTCTGAGTCCCCTGGCTGACCTCCAGGGCTGTGTGAATCATCACAGGCCCAGCATCAGAGGTGGGAATGCTGGAAAATGCAATTTATTTCCTCTTCCTCTACACCAAGTACTGCAATTGATACAGACTTCTAAGTAAATTATTTTGGATGCACAGCTATAAATTTCAATCACACACACTCTAACAGATTTTTTTAAAACAACAACAAAATAATCACATATTGTTCTCGTGTACTCTTTAGTTACTTTATAGGACTCCCTCTGTTCGTGACTGTTTCTGTTATTGTTGGAAGAATAAACCTTCTCAAAATAGATCATCATAAGGATGGAATCTGTCCAGTGACCACTTAAATAGAAGTTTGCTGCCAGAACCAGTTTCTTTCAGCTGTGATCATGAATTTTTTTTGTGCATTTATTTGTTTGCTCTTCAATGCTGTCTGTAGTATTGAGACGCTCTGCTACCATCTTTAATGTTATCCAATATTTTTCCAAAACAAGGTAGATAAATACATAAGAAAAGGTCAGAGAGAGATCCTTGGATTTTTTCAACAGCCTTATATGTCATCAGGTGTCCAACATACCTTGGTTACTTCAGTATGGACTTATTACTGGCAACCAAATGTATTTCCCTCTGCAAGAACTGACTTAGATTACTTGTATTACTTGTATCATGTGTGCTCTTTGATAGGTGCTGCTCTGAAGCTTTGCTGTGAAAAGGAGGATGGGCTTGTGTTTCAGCCATATAACCCAAAGTTAGGGTGTCTGGGTTTTTTTCCCTGACAGTATAATGAATTTCAGCAAACTTGCCTGAGTATTTTATGCCTTTTTTCCCCTGTCTTTTCCTCATCTTCTGTACAGTGACGCAGAGAAGGGAAAAATAGGAGAAAGTTAATTTGATTGTTATCAGACACAAACAATTAAGCAGCTGTTTGCAGACAGACTACAGTCATTCCTGTGTGGAGCCCAGGGGTGTCTCCTCCTTTCCCAGGCTGTACACCTGATGGATGACAAAACGTGGTGCCCCCTCTGTCCCCAGTGCACTGAAGGCGTGGGGGACTACAGCACAAGCCAGAAGGAAGGTACATCACTGCATCAGTGTTCTCTGGGAGACAAGAAACCTTTAGATGTGTTTCAGACAAGTGTCTGGAGGAGCAGAAGCACTGTCCTGCCAGGGTCAGGGGGGAGCTTTAGCACCCCTGAGTGTCTAGATGTACTACTCATGAGAAGGGCAGGCAGAGACAGCTGTGTGGGAAGAACAGGCAGGAGGAGTTCACCAGTGGTTACAGAGCATGATCACAGGTTAAGTGGGACGCATTTTGCTAGAAATGCCATGTGATAGGGAATTTGAATATGTGAGCAAAGGGCACTGATGGGACAGAACCTTGAAGCAGCACCAGCTGGAAAGGCAGGTCATGCTGGAGCTGTATCAGCACCCAGGGCGATGTCCAGCCCTGCCTGGGTGCTCGGGCCGGCTCGGAGGTGTCTCGGCTCATGAGCACCCTGCCCCAATCTCATGGGAGTTCCCATGCAGGCTCAGGTGGAGGCAGAGAGCTGTGGAGAGGAGGGTTCCCGGTGGCCATTTCCCTCTGCAAAACCTGCACAGGGAGGCTGAGGAAGTCACTATGCCATGTGTGGAAATGCAGGGGACTTTGGGCAAGAGCTTGGAGGATTGGGAGACACACAGGGCAGGGAGTATGTAGCCATGATATTTTCTGAAAAATCCTTTCCTTATGATTTTTTCTCCTGGGAAGCTGAGAGGCCTCAGGAACAAAATGTAAACAATGGTTATCTGCTGCTGTGAAATGCAACAGGTGGATCTGTGATTGGCTTCATGTGGTTGTTTATAATTAATGGCCAGTGACATTCCAGCTGTCTGGCCTGTCTCGGTCAGTCACAAGCCTTTGTGATCATTCCTTTTCTGTTCTTAGCTAGCCTTCTGATGAAATCCTTTTTTCTATTCTTTTAGTATAGTTTTAATATAGTATATATCATAAAATAATATATAAAGATATAATAATATCTTTTAGTATAGTTTTAATATAGTATATATCATAAAATAATAAATGAAGCCTTCTCAAACATGGAGTCAAATGCTCGTCTCTTCCCTCATCCTAAGACCCTTGTGAACACCGTCACAGGAGTAAAGAAATCAGTCTCCAGCAAGTCAGGTAGGTTAGATAGAGTCAGAGATGTCTGAAGCAGACTCCAGGCAGAGGATCTTCAGTAAAATTTGAGGCCTTATCTCAAGTCAGGCAGGTCTGCCTGCAGGCTGGGGCTCTCTTTTAGGCTCTGCCAAGCTCCTGGGGTGAAGTGCTTCACTTTGCAAGGGCCTGTTGGCCCCCAGCCCATGGGAGCTCCTGAACAAGGCTATGGGAGAATGCTGAAGGCTCTCTTCTGCCCCAAAGAGTTCATGTATCCTGTACAGAGGGTTCTTCTTCACCTCATCTATTGTCTATTTATCATACAGGAACAGTAAGTGATAACAGCCTCTTTTTTTTTTTTTTTTTTTAATGCAACCCATGGTTATACACTTTTATTTCTGTTTTATATTCTTTTAGTTCTATTTAATCATTGCAGATGCTTCAAGAAAAGCCACACTTGCACAAGTAAACTGTAATAACAAAGTTTCATGTGCCTATGAAGAGTGCTTAAATACTGAAGTGCATCACAAGCCAGAGATGCAGAGATGCTCGTCAGAAAACCTCCACAGCATTGGGTAGCCTTTTCTCTGATGGAAAAGCTCTCAGAGATCAAAACTGTACCTCAGTCTCCTCTTAAATGTGAAGTGACATGGTTTTACGTGCACACATGCAAATGTTGCTTGTTTGATTCACACAGGAGGGTTGGTTTATTTGGTATAATTAGAACTAGTTAGTTTGTAGGGCGTATGCAATGGGAATATTTCATGTGACTTGCAAAGATAAGGCTCCATCGAAGAACAGAATGTTCTTCCTTGATGTTACCCAGAATGTATTTAATTTGCTAAGAACTCACTGCCACAACCAAATAGAAATTCAGGTGGAACAGGATATAATTGCTGCAGGTACTTTAAAACCACCAGATTGCATTTCTGATGACTGCCATGCAATTAGCAATGTAACAGAGCTGCTTGCTGGAAGGGGAAAGGCAGAGAACTTGTTTCTTATGTCCCTCATGCACATGGTAAGAACAAATCCTACTGGCTGTGGAGGAAAGACAAAGCAATCCATGTACCTGAACAAAAATGTGCATCAGCCTACTGACATTTAAGTCTTGTTCTGCTTGCTTTTCTTCCCTCCATTTTAAGATCTGGACTTGTTTTTTCGCAAGGGAAGTCAGTCCCACCAAGGAGCTTGTTGTGCCATACTGGAAATTTGCAAGGGTGTTGGAGATTAAATAAGCATATTGCCTAAGTCTGAGCTGCTAAGAACAACTGTGGCTTTTTACTTAGCTGTTCTTAACAGCAGAACCAGGCAATTGCAAGTGAGAGTTTCAAGACCAAGAGGCATATTCACTTTCAGGGTTAGAGAGTTAACCTGCCTCTTTAAACTCAGTGAAGTTGTGTGTTTATGGCCAGCACCTTGAATCATTTCCAGGAGAGGTGACAGGCACATAGAGCTCCCTGCCCCAAATGCTCAGTGTTGCAACCCTGTCACTCTCTGTGAAAGTATTGCTGTATTTTGGTTCAAAGGAACTGATCAAGTCTACTTGTGCTGACTGCTGCATCCCTGAGGACATGAGCTGCTAGTCCTGACAAGCAGGGACTTGGTTCTCATGTTTTGGTTGGCTTGGCCAACGAAAAACTTAACAGAGGTGTAGAACAGGGCTTTTCCAGGTGGGAAACTTCCTGTCTAAGACAAGTCTGTGAAAGTAGCACAATATTCTGGTTACTAAAGAAGTCCTGTTTCCTCCTTCCTGAGAGGGCACCCTTTCAAAAAGACATTGTTGCATGTCGCAGCCTCTGCTTTCACCAAGCAGTAAATATTCAGCTCTCAAGTTCCCTCCTAAATTCTCATTTCCAGTGGCTTTGCTTGCACTCTGAATCTCCTTCTCCTCCTCTTGCAGCTCTCTGGCAGCTGCAGGCTCAGAGCTAAGCACAGCATTACTGTAGCTATAGGAGATTCCTACAGCTCAAACTGCCTCTTCCTGATGTGAACCAGCATGGCTTCAGATCCCACTGTCAGAACATTCCTACTCCACAGGTTGCTCCCACTCTCTGGACACTAGAAGTCCAGTCTTTTCCTTCAGCTTCCATTAGGCTTATATTGGCTCAAATATAATTAGATAGCTACTTAAATTGATACCAATTTAGACAAGTTGTCTAAATAGAATTTGTGATTTTTTCCTCCACTGTTGCTCAGGTAAATCTCTCTCTATCTAGGATATGGGAGCTGGAGTAGAAACAAAAAGCATTCACTCATAGATGTTTCTGATTAATCACTAACCCTAATCATGGTCACATAAACCTCTGAAACCTCCTAAATGCTTGTATCAAATGCCTTACTAAAAGCCAGTTGATCTGTCTTTGCAATCTCCTCAAATTATTTGTAACTGTCAACAAATAAAGTACCTTTGCTCACTGAGGTTTGTTTTTTCCTCAGTCTGCTAGCAAATCCCTGGTGCTCTGCCACTAATCTGAGTGATATCGCTTACCAAAACTGGAGCAAGTCCATTATCTGATTCCCTTACTGACCTGTACAGCAAATTATCTGTACTTCCACTATGCTGCAGTAAGCTCACATTTCACAAATATTTTCTTACTTGTTTTCATCAGCTACTGCATGACATCCTTATTGATTTTCAACCATCCTTCATTTTGAGTACTTTTAAAATAGATTTCCACCATTTCAGTCTTATCAATCTCAATTCAGTGTTCCTGTATTAATAGGATTTTCATATTCCTTTCCCTCCCCAGGCACATTTATGAAAGCTCTTCTTTCCTCAGCCCTCTGGTTGTTAATTTATTGTTGTGGGTGCCCTTAGCTTGTTCTCTGAGGCTCAAATCCACTCAGCTGATAATTTGCAGTCCATCTTCCCTCATTCAGTGTAAGGCTACCCTGCCACTTGCTGCTGCACATTGTGAAACTGCAGAGCATGGGGCTACTGTGATCTTTCATTTTTAAGACTTAATTGTTTGTAATGCTTTCTGAGGTTCCCAGGTTTCTTTTCTTTTCCTTCTTAGATGCTATATCACATGTTGAGATCTGCCAATGCTGCTAGTATGTGAGGGAAAAGGGCAGAGAAAATTCCATTTGTTAGATGCTGGGTTGCTTCCTCAGCTGGGGCAGCAGAGTTTTTCTCCTGCATACAGCCAGCCTCAAGTGCTGCTGTCTGGGGATTAATCCAGGATATCTTGAAAACCAAAACTTCATTCTTCAAATTAGTTGTTTGCACCACACTGCACGAATTTCAGTGACTCATAAATCCTGTTATTTCAAAGTAAGGGAAGTACTTGAAAATATCACATAGAGCTTGAATGTGCCAGCCTATTTCACAGACCAAGATTTTCAGCTAATCAGGGGACATTACACATCTTTGCTTGGACATCCCCCTCATGTTTCCTGTTCTAAATCAAAATACAGTAAGTGACATCTGTGAGTTTGCTGCCACCCTATATATGTTTTCATATGCCAGACCATGATATTATCACTTTCTGGGGAGCAGCCATATACCAAATAAACAAACAAACAAACACAGTTGCAAAAAGGAGAAGTTAAAAAATGAAAGAATTGTAGCTAATAGAAGGTATTATTTAGCCTCCTTTGTGCTGACTTTGATATAAAGTATACCAAAAGCAGAAAAGGAAGAACAGAAAAAAAGAAAAAAAGAAAGAAGAAACACAGAGCACATATTGGGATAGATTTCTTTGGTCTAATAAATTGTTGCCTAATTTCTGCAGTTTAGTGAGCCCCCTAGAGTAATATTATTCCCTTCTCTTCTGTTCTATCCTTATCCCTACTTCTGCAGCCAAACATCCAGCTTGCCTTTTGCCAGGTAAGTCACATCACACTGCTCCCTGCCATCTTTTCAGAAGCCCATTTGTGAAAACACCGAATCCTAGTACCTCTGTAACAGCAATTTTATAAAAAATTTAAAGGTGAGGAGATGATTTTAAAAACCATGTTTGATCAATTTTTTTTATTTTTTGTCATCAGAATTAGGAATACCTCACCTAATCTTTGTTTATTAATGGCAATATGACCTAACACTTAAAAATTCCTTTCTTCCTCTAGGTCTCCATGTGTTAGAAGGATGCTTGAACATCTAGTCAATACTATTTGGGTGTGTGCAGGAGAATATCCAGATTTTTATGGCCTTACAATTTTGGTTTTTTTTTAAAGCAAAATACTTCCATTTAAAACAGCACATGCTCGCTTTTAAGCCTGAAAAGCTCCTAGAGCAGTTTAGCAGCAATGGGCTGCTGAGATATGCAACTCCTGCAATTTCTGCTACACCTGCACTGAGCACACACTGAGGAACCTGCATCTCCATGGAGGCTGCAGGGTCTGCCCCCAGCCTGCCATTCTAGATGCTGTTCCAGTCATTCCCACTCTTTTAGCAAGCCAGTCTCTGATGGACCTGTGGTGGGACACACAACACAGGTGAAGTTTTATGTAGAAATGTTACCTACAAGTGTTAAAGAAACCACTGATTGACTTATGTGTATCCTGAAGTAGACTTTTGCTTTCCTCTCAAAGATGAGGTCTGGCAATTATAGACTACTAAGGGGAGGGCCTGGTCAAGAGCAAATGTTCTCCTTCCCTGAGTCCAGGATATCCTCTGGAAGATTCCTGACTCCTGCTTTAGTGTCTTGGCAACAAAACTGATGTCTTAACATCATGACTTCAGGAGAGGTAACATTAGTTATGCACCTATCAAGTGCTGAGAACCTGACAACAAAATGCCATCATTCACCATCGTTCCTTCCATCAGAAAGGCAGTTTTGCTACTACTTGGAAGGTTTCACCTAAGAGGCACCAAAATAATGACCCATAAGCTCCTTCTTCAGGATGAATGCTTTCAGGGCTGTATATGACAATCCTGCAGGCTTGGTGACCACAGGTGAAACTACTAGCAACAGCTGAATTGTGTCAGGTGGCACAGGAACTGGCTCCCAGGGGACAGAAAAGTGTAGTGTGGCACAGACCACACAGGAGCCATCCCTCTCTCTCGACGCACTGCACAAACAATTCAAAGAGGTGTAAGAAAAGGCTGTCCAACAAAAAGCACTGTAACTGCATGTGTCTGTCTAGGGTTCCATTCACAGTAGGCTGCAAATACTTGACTGAAGCACTGTTCCTTTTGACACAACCAATTTGTAAAGAGTGTTTCCCCAGAATATATATTTGTTCCCCAGGACAACAAATAGAAGGAAATACTCCATTTTATTTTCAACAGTTCATTTCTCAGGTGTAAAAAGCCTGTCGCAAAATAACCAATAAACTATAAAATACAAAGTCCACATGTTTATATTTGTAATTTTATTCCTGCTGGAGACTTCAGAGATGAAACAAAAAAGTAGCAATTTATTTCATTTCAAAACATGTTACTTCTGAATAAACTTACAAGGTCAAAAGCATTTAAAAGTTCTACTGGTGGTGGCTTCAGAGGAATCCTTCCAATTGTGAACTCCTTTGCTTCAAACTGCTGCCACTCTTCAGCTGACAGTTCGCTCTTGGGGGTGAATAACTTGTCTGAGGCAGGGCTGGCGTTGGCGGCCGCAGCGGACGCTGAGGTGACAGGATGTGCAGCGGCACCGCCGCCCTGCCCAAATAAAGCTCCGCTCGAGGGCGAGCCAGAAGGGGCTACGGTGGCACCAAAGGCTCCAAAGGCTGCTGCAGGGCTGCTTGCAGAGCTCCCAGCAGAAGCACTGCCAAAGCCTGAGAAGCCAGAAGTCCCAAAGGCACCAGCCGTGGAAGCTGCTCTGAAGGAGAAGGAGGCTGCGGAGGGAGTGGCCGGGCTGCCAAAGCCGACGGACTGGGCTGTGCTGGGAGAGGATGCTGTCCCAAATGCAGGAGGATTTGCAGCAGCAGAAGAGCTCCCAGCAGCAGGGCTGCTCCCAGATGGTGCTGCACTGATGAGGCTGGAACTGGCTTTAAAGGAGAAATTGCTGGCACTGGTACTGCTGCTGCTCACAGGAAAGCCTGGAAGCAGAGAATTGACAAAAAATATTAGAATTCATACCCAAGGGTTACTAAACAACTGCTGTATTGCAAAGATGCAGCAGCAGCAGCAAACTACAGAAAATGTGTAAATGTTCTGGCTCTTGGAATGGGAACTTACTTGACAGCCCAAAGCCTGAGGTTTGCTGTCCTCCCATTCCAAAGGCAGGTGCTGCTTGAGTGCCTGTGGCCTTGAAAGCAGAGAGCTGAAAAAATTCCAGAGACATACATGAAAACTAGATTCCAAAACAGGGAATATTCTCTCACTAGCTAGTTGAAACAAAACCAGAGCTGCCCAGTCATACTGAACCCAACTCCAACCATGCTGGACAGTGATCACTCCTCACAACTGCCTGTTCTTGCAGAGCTCTAAGTGCTCTAAGGCCATACCTGCTCTTCTCTGTAAAACCCTCCAGAAATGCAAACCTGTAACAACTGATCGATTTTTGCCTGTCAGTCCATGACCTGATCCCCCCTGGGAGCTCAATTTCTCATCTCCTACAATTCCAGGTTGTGCTCTGTGACTGTACTTAGGGCACAGCTTTGACTCACTCTCTTCCCTGTCCTCAGCACATCTGTGTCTGTCACCCTTTCCTGTGGGAAAGCCCAAATCCTGCTTGTCCACCCTCAGCACCGAACAGACCAAGGGCTGGCATCACATCACTCAACCTTCCCTGCACTTCATGCAGCCTGCACTCAAAGAGAGCCACTTCCTCTGCCTCCCTGATTATTTCATGTAGGCTTGAACTCAGGCATTTGCTTCTGCAAACCCATCTCCATTCACAAGTGTTTGTCACCTTCCCAACACCAATGACTCCTTCTGTCTTCAAATGGTATCCAAAGGCTTCTCTCCCACCTTTCCCTCAATTCTGACACTGGCCAAATGCTCCATTTATCCTAAGGTGTCCTGGAGGGGAATTCTGCTCCATTCTGCTGATCCTCTCTTGGAAAAGTCAACATCCGCACATGGGAAAAAAAGGTGTGGTGGGGATTGTCCCCTTCCTGGTCATGTACACAGCCAGATGCCAAACTGAAGCTCTGGTTGTTTTCATGGGGCTTGCAATGAGAGTATTCCAAAGCTGGGATCCAGCTGCTGCCTTGCTACCATGGAACCATCCCTATGGACGTTTTCCCCCAGTTAACTGAAGGGCTTTATAATAGCACCTGGGATTCACTGATTTCAGGAGTCCTGAGAACATGGCCATGTGGCACATCACAATTGCCACATCTCAGAAATCTCTTTTTAGCCTTAATAAACATATGTGTAAACCACTTCATGAAAAATCACATCAGGCACAGAGACATGATGCCATTTGTGAATACTTACCAAAGATGCCTTTGTGGATGCATTTAAACCTTTCAACTGAAGTAGCCGATTTTTCCACTGTACTGCTAACGTCTGAACAGCATCTATCTGAAAAGGGGGAAATAAAAGCATGATTTTATTATTTAAGACTTAAAAACAAAAGTGTCATCTGGCAACTGAAGGGAAAAAAGATATCTAGAATTAGAAAAGAAATTTCAGTAACCCAGTAAGATATTTTCTTTCCAGAAACTTCAACGTGAGGAGCTGATATTTTTAACAGAGAATTCCTTTAAACTCTTACTATTGTCCTTAAACCAACCCTTTCACTTTACATGGGAGTAACATTCAGACAAGTTCTGGGACTTTTCAAATCCAAATTCTATTTTTTTCTGAATTAGATGCTGGGGGTTGGGAAATGAAACAAAACAAGATATGTAAGTTTTATATATATGAGAACAGACTCTACAATCTGGCCTTTCCACTTATGCACTCACTCACTAGGCTAAAGTCCTAAGATTTACCTTTGCTTCTTCCACATTTTTTGAAAAAACCCCACCTAATTTCAAACCACTGTAATTCAGAACAGTTCCACTGTATCATCCTAAAATAGTTACTTTTGATGAAATTACCTTCCCTAATTTAAAACAACCCCCTGAGTGTGATCCATCAGATAACTGCACAGAACAGTGCAGCAATAAATGGTATCTGTGTCTTGATAACTGTGATTTACTACTAAGGAAAAACATAAAAAGTCTTCAAACAACCTTTCAGGAATTCCAAATGCGTACTTCCGACATTCATACTTAAGTTTAGCAACACACCTAATTTGATGCCTGGCCTAATTGAATTTTCTCTAAAACCTAGACAAGTAAAACACCTAGTGTCACAAATGCCTGCAAAAATTGAGTGAGTAATCTTTTTGTAGACAAATTCCTTCATTTTTCAAAAGAGTCTTACACCACAAACATCAATAATTCTTTTGTGTCTAGTCACATGCTGGAAGATCATGTTGCTTGGTATCTGCTCCTGTACAACAAACTGGAAAATTCAGATTTTGACCCAGTTTAAGAATAGAAACACGGAAAAGACATGCTGTACTTAAACATCTTGTAAGAGAACTGTTTCATACAGTTATCATCTATACACCGAGAGTTAGGAAAACTTGCATTTACTGCTTTGATGAGATCACTATTTATTTATTTATTTAAATAGCCATGGAGAGCAGATTGCTTATTATTTGTTGTTTATTATTATTTTAATTGAAATTTAAAAAAAAATATGTGTCTCCTGTCTCTAAAAATGTGATTCTGGTAAATCTAAATCTATGAAGCACGAATGGGGACAAAAGCAATTCCTTCTGTAACACAGAACCCAGAATAGGAAAGAGTGCAATGTAGTTTGAATTAATTTGAATTACTTGCATCTGTCTAACAGCCTAATTTCTCTCCTGGCACAACAATAAACTGTTAGCTTCCTTGGTATTGACAGGACTACAAGGGAGGAATGATATATACACACTGAGAGATGTTTTATATAAAAACATATGCCTTACTTCCAAATGAGTACATACATATCTGTTTCCAGAAAATAAGTAGCTGCTATTTTCATCATTAATTCCCTACAACAAAGGTATGTAAAAGAACAAGGCCACGTTCTATTTAAAGCACCAAATAACCACCTATAACAATCAAACTGCCTAATAGTGTATAAGGCATTAAACTTCTGAGACAGGATTCAAGTAACTTCTACAAATAACACACAGGAGCAGGGACAAGATTCAGTCAAAGAGTGTCTATTTTTGCATTCACTTTGATGCACAGGAATTGAAAAATATTTTGGCATTCTGATAATTTCCTAGAGTTGGAGATAAATAAGTCAAGAGTTGCCACCTGAAGAACAGCAACAAGTCCTGTCCAAAGAGAGTCCACACCAGCCAACATCTGATAAATACTTACATAATTCCCAACGATATTGTTTGCTCTGCTGTCATAATACTCCACACGCAGCTCTTCTGGCGAGACATCTGAAAAGCCTGCAAGGACAGGAAGAGTCAAAAACCTCCAAGAAAAGAGACTGATGCATTGTCTCTCTTAAGAGAGCTATAGTCAGAGACAAAAAAACCCCATTCATTAGAGAGTGTCAGAGGTGTGAACGCCCAAACTGAATTTTCCCTCCACTAATATTCCTTTCTGTTGTATGACAAGGCAAATCATCACCTGGCAAATGGTTGCTGAGAGGTACAACAATGTTGCAAGTCACAGAAACATCCTCAACAGCAGCAATACACAACACTGAAAACATTACCTACCTGAGACATTCGGCTTTTCTTTCATTGGTGAGTAACATGAAAATATCCATTGTCCAGAAGATTCCCAAATCTCCATGTCTTTCACTACACATTCACTAAAAAAAAACCAAAATCACAGATGAAGGTGAAATTGCATGGTCAAACCAAAAATGCCAGTAACAACCAATTCAAACAATTGGTTTGAATCTAAATTTAGAGTCAAAAACCTGCTACCATGAAAACCAATTGTTTTCTTAACGTAATCTCAAAAGAAGTAATGGAAAGTGTTTCCAAAGCCTTGCTTCTTTGGGAAATCACGCTGCTGCTTCTCAGTACCTGCCTGCAGGTGCTGGTCACTTGTAGCTGACTGTAACATACACCTCTGTGAAACCAATAGTTTTGCTGTTGGCAGAAAGATTTGTTGTCTTAAGTGACAAAAAACAAAGTAAAATAATTCATTTGCTTAAAGGGGCTTTGATTTCTTATTTTCAAGCACTGAAATCTGTTTCCTTCCTTATCCTCCTGATCACAACTTAAATACCACATCATCTTACTCACAGTTGACTGTTTGCCCAGCCCAGGTGCCAAACAAGGATCACTTCCTCCCCATGCCAGCATCATTCCAGAGACCCAAATGAAGTGATGTTCTCTATGTTTCTTCCCATGTCCCAGCTTTCTCCTCACAATAATGTCCTCTGCATTATCTCTAGGAAATCAGTGAGCTTTCAACCTGCTCATTCTAAATGCTTCCAGTAAGACAGGACTGTAACTTACAGAAGTCTCTCCTCTTCATCTTTAGAGCCATCAGCAACACTCTGACTGCTGGCTAAGGCGGAGAACCTGTTCTGTGAAAAGTCTGCATTTCTGCTGCTGCCTCCTGACGATCCAAAGTCAGAGGAGCCAAAGAATCCTCTTCCGTGATCTCTGCTGCCACCCCACGTGTCAGACCTGAAGGAAGATGGCTGGATAACATTGCTGTATCTCTGGTTAGAGGCACCCCATCCTCCTCCTCTTCCGCTAGTACCTGCCAATTAAAACAAACAAACAGAAAAGCAAGCAACAGACATTTAAAATCATTAAGATATGAATCAACATCAACAAAAACTGTAAGTATAACTAGTCTTACAGTGACAATAAAAAGTCTGAAATTAAAACATAGTTTTTTCCTAATAAGTTAACCTCATTATTAAGTCAGCCTAACTAGTGAGTTACCCAGGGTAGCTCTCAAGTCCTTCTTCTCAAACAGAACAGTTTGGGTTGGAAGGCTCCTTTCAAAGTCATCTAGTTCCATCGCCCCTGTGCCTTAATGAGAGAGACACCTTCAACTACATCACTGTGCCAACAACTCGTGACACTAAAGACACTGGCTCAGTTTTGCTTAGGTTGTTTCATGAAGTAACTACCCCAGGAGAAAAAGATTGAATTGAATGCACTGTAAGTTTATGTTAGGGGCTCCTGCCTCCGTAGCTCCAGCAGGGGCTCTGCTCCAGCACAATGTCCTCCCGAGTTTCACTTTGAGACCTCAGACACACCTGTGTGTGTTGTTACAGGCAAACCCCGACCCTCCTTCCAGCAGGAATAAGGACAAGTGGCTGCAGTGAGTTCCTGCCGTGCCATCACTGCAGCCCTCAGCTCTCTGTTGTGCCCCTTTCCTTCCCAAAGCCCCCAAACACCCAGAGAAGGGAATGGAAATAGCCTTCACTGGGTACAGCTGCTGGAAACTTTTTCGCTGCTCATGAGAACAGAGTTTTCCAAGCCGTTTTCCCACTGCCTTGAGGCACATCCCGCAGCCCCAGAATCACAAAATCAATCAAGTTGGACAAGCTCTGAGACCATCGAGTTCAACCAAAGAGCACCTTGACCAAACGGACCTCTGTCCAAACAGCACCGTGTCAAATAGACCATGGCACAAGTGCCACATCCAGTGACCTCCAGGGACAGTGACTGCACCACCTCCCTGGGCAGTCCATTCCAATGTCTGGTCACCCTTTCTGTGACTGCCCAACCAACCCTCCCATGGTGCAGCTCACGGCTGTGTCTCCTGGTGGGCTGAGAGAAGAGACCGACCTCCCCCTGCCCACAGACTCCTGTCAGGCGCTTGTGGAAAGCGACAAGCCGCCCCCCAGTCTCCTTTTCTCCAGGCTAAACACCCTCGGCCGCTCCTGACAGGTCCTGTGCTCCAGACCCTCCGTCAGAGCTCAGCTCGGCGACTGCCGAGCCAGAGGCTGCTGCCGACACCCGCCCGGCCCGCTCTGCTCGGAGCGGCGCCCGGGACGGGCAGCGCCGCGTCTCCCCGTCCCCCCGCCCTGTCCCGTCCCGTCCCGGCGCGGCGCGGAGCGGGTACCGTGGGCCGGGGGCGGCCCGGGGCGGCCGGCGGCGCCGCGGGGGTGCTCGTTCCAGCAGCGCTCCCCGAAGCGGCAGTAGCCGCGCAGGAAGAACTGGCAGACGCCCATGGCCGCCCCGCCGTCGCGCGTCTCTGACGCGCCGGGCGGGCGCCGGGCGGGCCCGCGGGTGGGGCCGGGCCGGGCTCGGCCCCGGGCAGGACCGGGGAAAGGCGGGAATAGGCCGGCGCATACATCCTGTCAGAGCTGGGGATAGCGCTGTAACCAGCTGCTGGTAAAGCCAAATGCAGATTTGATTTGTGCTGTGCAAACCTGCAGGCGCGGACACAGTAAAATAGCCGCCCCTCGGCTGTGACCGCCCCTGTCTCACATAAACTCCATATACCCTGCGCGGTAAAGCGCTTCTGTGCTGTTACCTTACGGGGAGACCAAGGGATGTACAGCCCATGGCTACAGAATCAGCAAAGTCGGAAGAGACCTTTAGGATCACCCAGTCCGACCACCAGCCCATCCCTACCACTGCAATCCACAAAACCACATCACCCGGCAGATCCAGGCACCACTTAAACACCCCCAGGGATGGTGATGTTGTCTGCAAAAACTGGATTAATTACCCAGTGAGAAGCCAATAATTACACATTTGAAAGACTGTTTATTTCACAGTTGCACAAGCCCGGGTGCTAGATGGTACTCCACAAATCAAGCACACCAACTGTCAAAACTTTTTCTATTTATATATTTTAGCAAACAAAGGAATTAGCATTAATTGGCTACAAGTTACACAGCTCTCTTACTAATTCGCATTCTATCTTCTATTGGTTAATTGTTCTCTCACTTCTCATGTCAATTAGTCCGCATGCTCAGTCTTTTTCTTATTGTGGGCCCATGGGTTTTTTGGGTTGGTGGTCCATGAGCTGCTGGTTACAGATCCCCCTGCTGGAATTACCTTTTACCCAGTCAGAGTTGGTTTCAGCATAGTTGCTGAGTTGTTTTTATTCTTTTCTTCCTTATCTTGAGGGTTCTGACAAATATTCTTGTGGCATGTAAATTCTGCATTCTTTTTGTCCATTATCAGTGGTAACTCCTTCTTCCCAAGCTTTGTCAACCTCACCCAGGGCTGAGATCACTGAAGCATGTCAGCCCTGAACCCTAACAAGGTAATTCTACCTACAAGTAATATGTTCTTCTAACACATGAGCACATTTAGAGCTTGCCAGCTGCTATCTCTTTCAGGGACTAAATCTCCCTTCTTGTTGATTAGGCTTAAAAGTATATAAAGATCAGGCATTAAACAACATTCTTTCTTAGGAAAACCGTACCACATATTGCAACAGTGACTCCCTGGGCAACCTATTCCAATGTCTGACCACACTAACAGTGAAAAACGTTTTTCTAATATCTAACCTGAATCTCCCTGTCTTAGGCTAAGGCCATTTTCTGTAGTCCTCTCACTGTAGGTACAGCATAGCTTGGAGATGTTGAGCTGTTGCTGTCTGAAGTGTATAAAAGTGGCTGGCTGGCACACAGAGGCTGTGCTACATTTAGGGATTCACTGCCCATATGCACAGCCATGTAACAAAGATCTCTGTGCATCAGCCACAGCATCACCAGCCAGGCAAGGGAGGGATTGTCCTGCTTGGCTCTGTACTGGGGTGGCTTCATCTCAAATCCTGGGGGCAGTTTTGAGCACCTCAGGATAAGAATGATATAAAGCTGGTAGAGAGCATCCAAAGGAAGGCAGTGAAGATCAAGAAGGACCTTGAGGGGAAACTGTCTGAGGACCACCTGAGGGCACTTGGTTTGTGCAGCCTGGAGATGAGATGAGTTGCAGTCTACAACTTCTCAGGCAGTAGAGGGGCAGGCACTGACCTCCTCTCACCACCGATCAGTGACAGGAGTTGAGGGAATGGCCTGAAGCTCTGTCAGGGAAGGTTTAGGTGGGGTATTAGAAAAAGGTTCTTCACCTGGAGGCTGGTTGGGTGCTAAGAAAGCTCCCCAGGGAAATCGTCACAGCACCAACCTGGCAGAGCTCAGGCACATGGTGTGACTCTTGGGGATGGTCCTGTGCAAGGCCAGGAGTTGGACTCGATGATCCTTGTGGGTCACTTCCAAGTCAGGATATTCTATGAACTCTACTCTGCGTGCAAATCTGCTTCTTGCACCCAGTGGTATCCATATTTGGGAGTTCTGGGTGTCCAGGTGGGATGGCCACAAGCCTTGACTAGACCATCTTGCTTCCTCTGGCAATGGACAATTGGATGAGACAGGACTGCTGCATGTACTGACCAGCTGATCATGGACTCCATCAAATCCTCTCCAGTCTCAAGGTGCAATGCTGCAGAGAGACTCAAGTTAAGGGCAAAAAGGGGAATAGAATTCTTGGATCAGTAGGTACACCAGTGCTCCTCTTTCAAATGGTGCATATTTATCAGTGTAACCAGTCAGGGGAACTGGGGCTGTGTAACTACTGAAGGTCTGGACCTAAGGGTAAAGGAATTGCATAACCTGAATGTTATTAAATTAAATGATGGGAACATGCCAATGCCCAATTCTTCCCCATAGCATCTAGGATGCATCCCCAAAAGCTGAAATGTGTTTAGGGGAGATCCAGTGACTAAAGATAAAATGAAGAGATATTGTCATCATGAGTGGCCACTTTATAAATTGGAGTATGGGGAAAATGTGTCATTGCAGATTAATATTATTTTACAGCGGATGTTGGAAAAGGGGATGAGGTTTTATGTGCAGATGTTACTTCCCTTCATTCCACACCCCTAAAACAGCAGGGTGGAGATGGATAAAGAGGATACAGCTCAAAATGTAGAGCACAGACAAGCAGTGGGGTCAGAGCATCAGCCATTTTTTTTCTGGACATGTTCCCTGTACTATTTTTGATTTTTTGAATTGGAAATGATCTGTGGGTTCATAATGAGAGAATCCTGAAGGAATGTATCAGCTTTTGGAAACTATCATGCTGACTCATAGCCCTAATTGGTGGGATATGTAGGCTATATTGAACCCCTTTTTAATGTGGATGAGAAGAGAATGGTATTAGAGAAGGCAAAAGGATAGGCAGGGGTTTTGGGCTCTGAAATGGCCCCTCCTTCTGACCTGAATCCATGTGCCATTTGTGGACAGGAAGGGTCAACTTAAAGATGTAAACATTAGGATGCTGGAGGATTTTGATAATTAGTGAAGGGGACTGGAGGAAATTATACAGGCATCCCTCACAGATCATCTAGTTTCAGTAAAGTTGGGTAATAAAACAATAGATTATAGACAGATAGCAAAGGCACACATTCAGTAATAACTATCAGTAAGAGCTCACCAAAAAATTTACAATAACAATTGTTGGGGCAGTGGGGAAAAAAGCTTTTGTGGCCAGTCCTACATCCCACAGACTGTACATTTGGAGATAATACATTGATACAAGAGTAGGTTTTAAATATCTGACTGAAACATTCTTTTTTTTGACACCATATTTTTCATATAGTCTTTGTAAAGAATTTCACAGGACAGCACATAGAAGGAAATGTTCTATTTTAGTTTCAACAGTTCATCTTTCAGATGTAAGAAGTCCATCCCAATACAAGGTTCAAAAGTTTATACTTGTGCAATTGTTTCTGCAAAAGAGAACTGAGAAAGGAAACAAAAATTAACAACATTTCAGAATAAACTTAAAAGGTCAAAAGCATTTAAAAGTTCTACTGGTGGTGGCTTCAGAGGAATCCTTCCAATTGTGAACTCCTTTGCTTCAAACTGCTGCCACTCTTCAGCTGACAGTTCGCTCTTGGGGGTGAATAACTTGTCTGAGGCAGGGCTGGCGTTGGCGGCCGCAGCGGACGCTGAGGTGACAGGATGTGCAGCGGCACCGCCGCCCTGCCCAAATAAAGCTCCGCTCGAGGGCGAGCCAGAAGGGGCTACGGTGGCACCAAAGGCTCCAAAGGCTGCTGCAGGGCTGCTTGCAGAGCTCCCAGCAGAAGCACTGCCAAAGCCTGAGAAGCCAGAAGTCCCAAAGGCACCAGCCGTGGAAGCTGCTCTGAAGGAGAAGGAGGCTGCGGAGGGAGCGGCCGGGCTGCCAAAGCCGACGGACTGGGCTGTGCTGGGAGAGGATGCTGTCCCAAATGCAGGAGGATTTGCAGCAGCAGAAGAGCTCCCAGCAGCAGGGCTGCTCCCAGATGGTGCTGCACTGATGAGGCTGGAACTGGCTTTAAAGGAGAAATTGCTGGCACTGGTACTGCTGCTGCTGCTGCTCACAGGAAAGCCTGGAAGCAGAGAATTGACAAAAAATATTAGAATTCATACCCAAGGGTTACTAAACAACTGCTGTATTGCAAAGATGCAGCAGCAAACTACAGAAAATGTGTAAATGTTCTGGCTCTTGGAATGGGAACTTACTTGACAGCCCAAAGCCTGAGGTTTGCTGTCCTCCCATTCCAAAGGCAGGTGCTGCTTGAGTGCCTGTGGCCTTGAAAGCAGAGAGCTGAAAAAATTCCAGAGACATACATGAAAACTAGATTCCAAAACAGGGAATATTCTCTCACTAGCTAGTTGAAACAAAACCAGAGCTGCCCAGTCATACTGAACCCAACTCCAACCATGCTGGACAGTGATCACTCCTCACAACTGCCTGTTCTTGCAGAGCTCTAAGTGCTCTAAGGCCATACCTGCTCTTCTCTGTAAAACCCTCCAGAAATGCAAACCTGTAACAACTGATCGATTTTTGCCTGTCAGTCCATGACCTGATCCCCCCTGGGAGCTCAATTTCTCATCTCCTACAATTCCAGGTTGTGCTCTGTGACTGTACTTAGGGCACAGCTTTGACTCACTCTCTTCCCTGTCCTCAGCACATCTGTGTCTGTCACCCTTTCCTGTGGGAAAGCCCAAATCCTGCTTGTCCACCCTCAGCACCGAACAGACCAAGGGCTGGCATCACATCACTCAACCTTCCCTGCACTTCATGCAGCCTGCACTCAAAGAGAGCCACTTCCTCTGCCTCCCTGATTATTTCATGTAGGCTTGAACTCAGGCATTTGCTTCTGCAAACCCATCTCCATTCACAAGTGTTTGTCACCTTCCCAACACCAATGACTCCTTCTGTCTTCAAATGGTATCCAAAGGCTTCTCTCCCACCTTTCCCTCAATTCTGACACTGGCCAAATGCTCCATTTATCCTAAGGTGTCCTGGAGGGGAATTCTGCTCCATTCTGCTGATCCTCTCTTGGAAAAGTCAACATCCGCACATGGGAAAAAAAGGTGTGGTGGGGATTGTCCCCTTCCTGGTCATGTACACAGCCAGATGCCAAACTGAAGCTCTGGTTGTTTTCATGGGGCTTGCAATGAGAGTATTCCAAAGCTGGGATCCAGCTGCTGCCTTGCTACCATGGAACCATCCCTATGGACGTTTTCCCCCAGTTAACTGAAGGGCTTTATAATAGCACCTGGGATTCACTGATTTCAGGAGTCCTGAGAACATGGCCATGTGGCACATCACAATTGCCACATCTCAGAAATCTCTTTTTAGCCTTAATAAACATCTGTGTAAATTATTTCATTAAAAATGATATCAAGCACAGATATGTTGCCATTTGTGAACACCTACCAATGCTGCTTTGGCTACTGCATTTAAAGCTTTCCACTGTATCAACCAATTTTCCCACTGTTCTGCTAACAGTTCAACAGCATCTATCTGAAAAGAGAGAGAAATAAAGTGCATATTTTTATTACTGGGGAAGGCTTTAAAAAATAAAAAAAGTGGTCTGACAACAAAAATATTTAGAATCAGAAAAGAAACTTCACTAATCCAACATAGGAATTTTGCTTTCCTTCCATTTCAAGGGGAAAAGATGAATTTTTTGTTATTAATACAGGATTCATTTAAATACTCTTACTGTTGCCCTTATATCAAATTTTTATATCTTTATATAAAGAGCAATATCAGATTGGACATTCTGAGCCAGAGATCTGAGGCAAAAAGATGATGGTATGGTAGACCATACGGACCAGCTGCTTTTTTGGCATTCTCATTGGTGCACAGGAATTGAAGGATATTTTGGCATTCTGATCATCTCCTAGAGTTGGGAGATAAGTCAAGAGCTGCCACATGAAGATTGGCAACAAGTCTTGTCCCAAAGACTGTCCCCATAAGTCGTCATTTTTAAACTGCTTACACATTTCTCAATTATAGTTTGCTGTCATAGTACTCCAGGTGCAGTTCTTCTGAAAGAAGACATCTGAAAAGCCTGCAAGGACAGGAAAAATCAAAAACTTCCAAGAAAAGAGATTAATACTTCTAACTTCTAACCTAACCTCCATATTTACAAAAGACAGGGGCCTTGGTACATCGTCTTGTCCTGAAACAGTTACAGTGGGAGACACGAAGGATTCATTACAGAACTCCAGAAGCGTAAACGCCCCAGATGAATCGGCAAACGCCGGCTCTTTGAGCACGAATAAGGACAGGCAAGCTCTGCCTTCGGCTCTCCGTTTAGTGCCTCGCCTTCCGAAGCTGCCCCACTCCGAAGGCGGCGAGAACGGGAACAGCACGCAGCTGCTGCAGCCGCTCCCGGCAGCGGAGATGCCCGGGCTGCTTTCCCACGGCCCCGTGGCCCATCCCGCAGTCCTTCAGGCAGCACACAATCCCGGGAGTGCCGAACCAGAGGCTGCCGCCGACAGCCCCAGCCGAGACCCGCCCGGCCCGCTCTGCCCCGGGGCTCCCGCCGGCAGCGGCCGCACGGGGCGAGCACCGGGGCAGGTGCGGGAGCCGCCCGCGTCCCGTCCGTCCCGCCGCGCTCGGGCACGGAGCGCCGGGGGTGCGGTGCCGCAGAGCAGGGATGCCGCTCCCGGGGCCGGGCCCGAGCCCCGCAGAGCCGAAGGACGAGCGCGCCCGCCCCGCGCTGCCGGGGACTATTCACCCCTGGCGACAACGGGGGCCGCGAGTTTAAAAGCGGATGCAAAACAGATAAAAGTGCCTGTCCAGTCTAAAAAGCACTGTTCCCTCCAGAATTCCAGTAGTTCGGAATTAAGGAGTGGAGACACCAGGAACACGTATCGTGGCCAGGAGAAGTGAAAAGGCAAGGGAAAACAAAAAAAGTCGCACACCCTTCACTTACTGCTGAATAAAGAAGGGAGCTGCAGGAACCACAATGGAGACCGTGAGTGCATCGAGCCCTGTCTGTACAGGCAGAGTTGTCAGGATGAGGAAGGAAACGAGGATCAAGTCTACTAAGAAGTACTGACTTGGAAAAACCAGGATTTACTTAGGAGAAGCTGGAGGAACTTCAGAACTAAAACAGAATAAAAATCCACAGCACAAGCGAGGTAGAGGCAGGCAAGCACCAAATTTTGAAGTTTACTCACTAGTCTCATAGAACTAGACCTGAAAAAATCAGCAAGTTAGAAGAGAGGCGACAAAACTACAATGCATCTATGAATAAACTAGCACAGGAGCAGGACAGATGTCATTTGTATAGTTTTCCAGAACTGGGAAGAAGCACACAATGTCGATGACACCCAAAGCTTGAGAGGCTGGACTTTGAGGCTGCGTGAAGAAATTTACCATCATGTGGGCTGGAAGCATTTACAGAACTCTGTGCTTCTAAACCAGAGATGAATAATCATGCGCAACTTCTGAAGACTTCTGTAAAGTATCTTTAATTACTTGCTTCATGCCATTTTAAAAACAGTCATTTTCAAGAAGAAAATCAATATATGTGTCGTACTGACTTTGCTTTTCTCATTCCTGTTCCCACGTTTGCTAATGGTTTGGCATCCACAATATGTACAGTCTGATGCCTGGGAAGATAGATTAATAATTCTTTCCAAGTTTCCAACTTGCTAATTATAGTGCACAATTGTCGTTGACTTGCCCCACCATTCCCTACCTCAGTGTAATAAAAAAAAAAAAATCAAAAAGTCTTTCTGTGAAGGCTCCACAAAATGTCAAAGAGACCATCAGTGTTCCTCTAATTTTTATGTATGGCCTCTCTAACCTTAAAAAATTGATAAGCAGTCATGCAAATAATGGAAGAAACTCACTGGAAGAGGGCAGCTATCATGGTCTAGAGAGCTGTTGAAACATTGGGAATCTTTATTAGACAGCAGTCCCTGGTCTTTCCTGAGAAAATGTCTTCATTTCATCCCAGTAAGATTTCTGCAGGTAGGTATGAAGGAGAAAAAATTGTTGTTCCTCTTTCTTACGAGTCAAGCTGTATTTACTCGCCTTCATTAAAGGATGTGTCTCTGCAACTGGTCTTGGTAAAATTTAACCAGAATTTTTTTCTTTATCAAATGCTTTAGAGGCATTCTAGATATTTGGATTGGGTCTCTGTTTGACAAGGCCACACCTACAGTTCTTCTAAAGGAAGATGCCATGTGATATCACCTAGGTAAGTGGATTCTCAAAACACATCCCCATCTCTTTAAAACAGACAAGAAAATGGGTATGACAAAAATCCACATTATACATATATGCTGTATATACAAATTAAAAGACTGCATCTCAATTTCTTCCTGTTACTAAATTTAACACAATTCAGTAAAACATGGAAGCAAAGCACCAAAACCATCTTTTCCCAAGTCCTTGAAGAATGCTTCAGCATCTCCTAGAGTCTTCATATCTCTAGAGTTTCTTCATTTGCCCCACAAGTGTCTACAACACAGATTAAACAACTTGTCACTGGGAAAGCACGGACTTTGGAGTTGGCTGTCCACTTGTCTGTTTCAGTGTTATATTCAAGAATGTGCCCTAAGCGACCAACACCCTGAAAACCAGCCAGGACATAGACTATAGGTCCCACAGCAGCACACTTCACTGTTACACCTTTCCATGGCATTGGAGACACCATCTTCCATTCATTCATCTTGATATCGTAATATTCTACATTATCAAGGCCACCTACAAAGCAATGAGATAGACAACTGCTTATTATGTTGCACTGTATGGACTGCACCAGAGCATGCAAACTCAAGTCTTTATTTTCAAGGTTTCAAAAATCCTACTCTTAAAAAGGCAAATCTGATAATACACCCCAGCTTCTAAACTAGCAGCTTATGCTTGTATAAATATAAAACCAGGGAAAAGTGAAAAGGAGATAGAAAGTAAGATGCACTCTCACAAATTCACACTAGATGCTTTCTATAGATTCAAATATGTTACTTCATGAACAGAAGAAGCTTCAGCGCTGAATTTCTGATGAATTTGGGGCTAGTGACTAAAACTCAGGAATTACCTGAAACTTCCCTACAGCAGTGGCATTTCATTCTAGAGGGCTCATGGGTACTTTTACCAAAACTGGCAATTTACTGATAGAGGAGGTCTCTTGTCATGATGATACTAAAATCATCGAAGTGAAAAAGCCTAAGTTCCTTTGAAAAGGGCCAAAGGAACAAAAAGTTATTAGAGTATATTTTGTGACTAAGATTTGCTTATTCAGGAAATATGCTAGTAATTACACTTAACAATAGCTACAAACATGCTGCTGTCCCTATTTAACTCAGGTTTTACTTCCAGTACTCAATTATTAGATCTGAGAGATTAAAAAATCTATCACATTAACATATATGAGTTTTTAAACTCAGACATAACTCTTCCTCATTTTACTACAGTAAGAACAATTTTTAACACTTCTAAGAGGAGCATTCAGTGAATACACTTATATTTTGCAAGATGGCAGATTGTGGATTGATAAAATGTTTGGGAATCAATCATGATGGAATAGTTTCAGTAGCCAATTAAAAATCCAGCTGTACTCTAAACCAGCATGTATCTGAAATCAAGAATTCCACTTACTGTAAATAGTGAGTTCAAAAACCTCATAAATGAGAATTTTTCCATTCTGAAAATAATTTCAGAAACTCTGTGCAATTAAAATTCAATTCTTCTTTTTAAGTATCATTCTTCTAGTTTTAAAAGACAAGGAGACAGGCAGATCATAATTGACCTGGCCATGACAGCAAATCATATTTCAAAGCTAGAGCAGTCAAAAGAGGTCTCACATTTTCACCATTCTACAATAGAAGAATAGATTTAAGTCTTTAGACTAAAGTTCTAAAATAGTGGCTACACCTTAACCTGTCTCTCAAAAGAATGCTAAAATCATGAATAACTAAAAAAAATCCTCAAAATAAAAAACACACAAACAAAATCTTCTCAGATGCCTGGTTTAGCCATATTAACTGTTTCAGAACTGGGCTACAGTAGGGGTGCATATCTGAACTTGACTATCACGAGTACAAGAATTTGAAAAATAAGGTAACAATGAAGTGGGGAGGTGAAAGGAAGAAGGCAACACTGATGTGACAACAAGAACACGTTTGATGGTGCTGTTCAAAGCTTTGCAGCTGAACAGAGTGGAATGAATCCATTCCAAAACAGAAAAACAACCCCACAAAACTTTGTGTGACCAGATAGAGAATTAATAGAATGAAAGTACCTAAACTATTTTGTCCACCCACAGCAAATATTTTGTCCTTGACAAACACCAGCCCATGATTCTTTCTGGCTTCAATCATTGGACACAGTTCAGTCCACCTGGGAAAATAAATCAAACAAAAAAAGAAAAATCACCATCTGATTCAGAGAAACTAAGTATAACCTATCATTAGGAAAATAAAATATAGAAGAAAGGTGCTTAAGAAAAAACATCTTTCAAGTAGAACTACAAAGAACTGATTTCTTAGTGCTGACTCAGGGAAAATTCCTTACCAGAGTTTTTTTCCTGTAGTCATCTACACTTCACTCATTTACACAAGAGACTAAAGCCAACCTGACTTAAAACAACACTTACGTTTCTGTGGCTGGGTCATAAACTTCACAGGAATTCAGGACTCTTCCGGAAACATTGTTCCCCAGGCTGCCTCCACACACATAAATGAGCCCATTGGCCTCCACCATTCCATGGCTGCAGCGCTGAGTCAGCATGCTGGGCTTTGTGTGCCAGCTCTCTGTTCTCGTGTCATAGCATTCAAATAAATACAGTGCAGAATTGCCTTAAAAAAATAGAAACCCACCAAAGTGGCATTAATCTTTATGGTTGTCTTTCAAGAGAAGAGTCTAACAGCAATCATCAAATTGATGCTTTGTTTGCTAGTGGAAAAGGGAAAGCTGCTTTCCTGCCTCCAAAAGTAGAACTAACCCAGCTTTAAACTTGGGATTATTCAGAAAGCATATACTTGTAATTATTTTGATTCTTTTGTTCCAAAATATGCAAGTAAGTTTATAAAATTGCTATTTGTGTTTAAAAACAACATGAAAAAAGGTAAGGTTTTTTTTTCTTGGAGGGAAATAAATGCTAAATAGAGATGTATATAAATTACCCATCCCATTGTCATCAGCTCATGCTACGCTTTCTACTTGGAAATATACTGAACTTTCAGATGTGAAGATGAAACCAGCTTTGTAAACTCACTATAGGTTCATGAGTCTTTTTCTTCCAAGCAATGTGACTTGTCCAATACCCAGAACACTTGCTGCCTTTGGAATTTGATACCTTATGTCATAACATACTCCTGAAATTATTAGCAACCAGAAAACAGCTACCTCTGCCCAATTTACTTTCTTCCTGAGGACTGGTAGATACTTATTGCCTGGAAGTGCAGGGTCTGTGTACTCTTCCCTCAAAAGCCAAGCAAACTCTTACTGAAATCAAAAGCAATTTTTCTCCTGAAGAGAGATGGGGGCTCAAAACTTGTGCTCAGGTAAGTGACCAAATCATAACCAAGGCAGGGAAGGCTGAATACAACTTTCTCAGAACAGAACCACATCCTTCTTCCCTTTGTTTCAAAAGATATATTCACCCAAAATAGTTAAAAGTGCCTTTTATTGTGCCTGTTTTACCTTGGCTTTCTACTTCTAAAATTAAGCATGTCCCACTAGCAGCATTTACTACCAGCTGAGGATTTGAACCTTCAACAGGATGCTATGTTTCCAGACCCAAAATGACTCCTATAAACACAATCCTATAAAGTGTGCATTTGTTCACTCCCACTCTGTCACTCTCAGTATCACCATAAACTGAATAGAGTGGGACATTTTTTTCTTTGATGTAAACAGACATTCTTATTGCTTTGAAGTTGCAGAAATTCCCCTCCATGGAAAAATCCATCAGACCTGTTTTTTTTTTTTTTTTTTTTTTTTTAACAGGCGGAAGCTTTCATTTTCAGTATAATGTTAAGCTTTTTTCCTGCACTGAAACAAGAGTGAAAGAATCTGGTATTTCAGCTTCCAAACTCTGCTAGCTGCTGCAAACAGAACAGGACTCCCATCAATTCAAGACGGGGAAAAGAGCCATGTTGTCTGTAATGGACTGATACAGTAATCCAACCTCTTCAATTGATGGAAAAAAACATGAAAATTTTAGATTTCTTTACAGCTAAACACACTGTAGCATTTGATCAGATTAATGCTTTCAACATAATTGCCTGCTTCAAATTCAAAAATACTAGATTCAGGAGAGACAGATCTTTCCAATTTCAGTATTCACAAAATTCTGAAGAAAAAGTACAGGCAAATTAAACTCCATTATTTATGTTTAGCTTTTACTACTCTGTCTTGATTAACATTTATGGAAAGCAAAGTGGAATTGTGCAGTAATGTGAGGGTGTATTTGTAAGAAAACCGCTACATTAAACTTCAACTACAGTTGTATTAACTATTTATCATGCATTAGAAAATATACTGTACAACCAAAAAATTTTCCTGTTATTTCCCATAAACTGAAACATGGGAAACTGTAAAGATTCATGAGATGATGTAGTGTTCCAAGCTGCCCAATGTGGCCTTAGTTAAGCCTATTTCAAGTAATAGGAAAGGTGCTATTTCACAGTCACCACACGAGGTGGCAGCTGGGAACTGCTTATTCTGCTGCTACATTAGACTTCTTAACATATTTTAGAGGTCAGAAAACATGGCCTAAATGTTACAACCTTCATTAAGTGACTTATCAGCGTTAAGCACTGATCACAACAATTTTTTCCCCTGTTCATCTCCCTCTGCAGCAAGGCAGACCTCAAAAGGATCTTCCTTCTACGATTTTTCCCATTTGCTTTTATTCCCCAGAACACAGCTTTATTACTATAACTATTTTTATGGGTATACCATGCCTGCATTTCAACCTTTGTGTGCCATGTTTAGACAAAATAAAATGTTCCTGCAACACCACATCATAAGTCACCTTCTAGGCCTTTTGGAGAGAGAAAAAAAATCCCAATGGTCTTTTTTTTTTTTTTACTTTACTATGCTGAAATGATCTAAAGGTATCATTTCTCCATTTGTGGAAGTAAGCCAACAGATAAACAAAATAACAAAAGATAACTTCTGTCATTTGACAAAAAAAATTGGACAACTTCCTTGACCAGGACCAAGTACAATTTCACCACCAAATGCAGTGATTATAAGAGATTTCTTTTCCACTTCCCCCCTGCCTGCCCTCTTCTTAAAAGGCCTCCTTAGGCCCAACATATGCTGCATAAAAGGAAGGCCATTGCCAAAATACAGCTATTCTGGTTAAACATTCCAGAAAATTTTAAACTACAGTGAATTCTGTGGATTTACAGAAGAAAGATAAGAGTGGGACTCCCAAAATATATTTCATTGAATCACATCATCACAGAATGGTGTGGGTTGGAAGGAACCTTAAAAATCATCTATTTCCAATCCCCATGCCATGGACAGGGACACTTCCACTAGATCAGGCTGCTCACAGCTCCATCAAATCTTGTCCCTATTTAACTCTTTAAGAGGTGCAGTGTACTTTTTACTAATGTAAATACTATTCATTTCAATGAAACCATTTTCAAAACACAACAGAAATAAGTTGTTGGATGGGCAAAGGGGGATAAAATCCTAAATATGGGAAAATAAACTCATTAGGCTAACATGGCAACGTGCAGTTTCTTGTCAACAAAATCATGCAAAAAACCAGAAAATTTTCCAGCTATCTTTCTTTGTGCTTTTTTGTTTGTTTTAAAGATTTTTAGTGTCTTACCCACTTCTGAACCACCAGATGTATAAATTTTGCCCTCAGCAGCACAGGCTGCAAGGCTATCTCGAGGTGTTGGAGGTCCTAGCTTGGAATACCAGCTATCCTTCACCACATTGTAGCAGTCCATTCGCTTTATAGGGAAGAGCTGGGAACCACCCAAAATATAAACTACGTTGTCCCAGAAGACACAAGCTGCATCCCTGCGCTTTTCAAAGGGACATCGGATGTCTGTCCAGCTGTAATCCTGCATTACAAAGAACAAGTAATGTCTAATAGATTATAACACTTACCTGTACAGTGAGTGTTTTCAAACAGAGCTTTTCATAGAGATTTAGATATGGTCAGTTTTAAGTTCCTTTTCAAAACAAACATGAACACTGTTTATTGAAGAATACTCCTCAGGCGTACTCTTGAAAAATTCTCTTAGACAACAGACATAGTTAGATGCAATGAACCATGACATTAAGAAATTCTATTTCCACATTCCCTGTGTGCACCCAGTACAACTTCCCTGAAAAACAGTTTTGGTGTTTTTTTCCAACACAATTGACCTCCAGCTGCTATAATGTTAGAAACAATGCATGTAACCAATAAAGTAGGATTGCATTTTCTTTTATAGCAATGGAAAAAGACATCTTACATATAGTAACATATTATTTCTAAAAAATAATAAAATACAGAATGTACCAAACAAAGACAATGGAAAAAGGAGAAGATAATATCCAAATTGACAAGCAACTCAGTAAAAAAGCTCTGATACATACTTTATTACCATGACAACTAGAAGCTTATTTACAGAATTTACAAAACACAAATGTTCTATAGCTATCCACAGTTGATAGCATGAGAAATAGGGTAATGCTCCATCACAAATACTGGCAGTCATGATGCCTAGAAACTGATTTTGCGTAGATTGGCAAAATCAGCAAGTACCAAATATGAGCAGTAATGCCCAAAGCCTTAAAAACACCAAACTCAACAACTGATGGCAGACCAGGATAGCATACAGCACAAGAAACACTTCTTGAGTAATAGCATCTCACATATTCCATGAGCATAGCTTGAATCCTATACTGAACAGGAAAGTATGGGACCTTAACTGCTATCTGTGCCACCTCAAGAAGGTCTACCTCAACCTGCTGAATGACCTTCACTGTAATGGTTCACACAAGACGTTACATCATTACATTTTCTTAGCAAGGACATACTTCAAACACCTTGGTCAATGAGGAAGAACAGCGACTCCTACATGGGGGTTCAAAGAAAGAGAGGCAGAGCATGTTATAGTCCAGAACATCTTACAATCTTTTCTTGTAGCATCCCCCATATCAAGAAGAGCTGTCAGCTGCATGTGGCCTTTTATGGTGACAAACAGGTCCTGGGGCATCCTAGAAAGGAAAGCCATACTACAGCATGGCAAAATAAATAGCTGCATAAATCTTAAGAAAATGTCTCAGTGCATTGTGCAAGATCAACATACTTTCTAGCCCAAACTTCTGGTAATTTTACAAAATATCCCTTTGTTTTCCTTTCCTGTTATAAAGGGCAGTGACCTGACCCACTTTTATGGCTTCTGTTCATGTATCCATTTCATCCATACCTTTATCAAATGAAAAGCCATAACTTGAGTATACTCAGCAGTATCCTCCTCTTTCAGCAGGAGGCAATTTAGGTCATCCTCTTGCAATGCTCTTCGACGTTAGTCTGTACCACATAGAATTATTTCACTTTTTTAACTGAACACATTAAAGAATTATGCAGAAGTGTTGCTTTACAGCACAGTCAAGATCCACACAGCCCTGGGCAGTGCAAGTCTCCGTTCTCAGGGACTGAGTAGGGAAAGATGGACCAAGGTAAGTACATGGTGACTCTTTCCCTGCTGATCTGTTTTCATCAAGTTGCAATGCAGGACACCAGAGCCAAAAGCTATACCTGTTTCTCTCTCATCAATTTATTGAATCACTTATTAAAACTACCTGAATTCCTGAGAGCCTCAAGACCCTGTGACAAGAACGGCACACAAAATTACGGGCCCTGTGAAAAAGTACCTTTTTTGTGTAAGACTTTTCCTCATTTTCAATTGATTCCTCTTCCAAGTTTGTTATAAAAACCAGCAGACAGGTCCATTGTGGACAACCTCCCCATGAACAGCTTACTGACTACAGCTCTATGTCCTCCTAAAAGATATACTGGTTCCCTTGATCATCAAGAAATAGCATTGCCAGGCATCTGTTACTTTTTATTTGCCATTGTTGAATTTTGCACTGCTGAGAATTTAAAACTTCCAACCATTTCTGGCCACTAGAGATAGTAATTTCAAAAGAAGCAGCATATTGCTGACAGAAAATCTCAATCATACATAAATTCTGTACTGAGAACTCATAAAACAAAACAACAAGTATTTTATTCCCAACCTAGGGATTTTTTTTTTAATTCTGTGAAAAATTCAACAAGAAAATGCTTCCCACAACTGTTAATAGAACATCTAGGATTTCTAGTAGTATTCTGAAATCATGTATGCCTACTGAAATTAGTGCCAGACTGCTCCACAAGTGTTATGCCCGTCTGCATCTATCCCGTTGCATCATTTTGCTTTCTTGATGAAGAACATGCATCAATAGAAATACCAGTCACAGTGCAACAAAGAGAGCAAATACTGTCTTAAAATAATACTGCTAATATTCTCCACAAATAAAACACAGTATCCAATCCAGTCTTATTTAAAGAACCCTTCCAATAACAAAGAAATGACTATCAGCATTAGAGACTAATTTTGTGTGCAAAGGAATCACTGAAAATTAAAATTTTTGCACTAGTTTTATCATATAACAGCTATGGAAACTCATATTGCAACCAAGAAAATATTTTCAGGAAAAATATAACTTCTGTTTTGAATTGTTTATGTGACATGTAACAATTTAATTAAATTTCTGATTTTGACTAATATCAGAAGTGAGGGCCTAGGTCACTATTCAATCAGTTCAACAGACAAGCAAAATTTCAATTTTTCCCAAGGACCTAACCTTGCAAAAGTACATTCACAAGCTTAATTCTCTGTTCTGTGACCCTTCCATCATCTTTTGATGAGACCAATTAAAGTGAGTTAAATGGTAATTCAGCAGCAGTTCTGGATCATTGGTTTGTTGCTTTTAATAAGCTATTGTCAGAGTTTAAAGATTAAAATCAAATACTCAAGCAAAACATCCAGAAAAGGACCTTTAAATAGCTTAAGAGTTGGAAATTAGGTAAAAGCTGTTCAACAAGACATAACAGGCTAGCTAAGAGTACCCAAGGAAACATACAAGCACTAGGAAAACATTGAAGGAACACATGCTTGTTAGAATAAAGATCTCCAATTACCCATTTTTAGTTTTCTTTCCCTGCCCCATTCTTACCCCACTCCTTATCCCACATTCAAGGCTGTAAGTTTTGATTAAGAGGCAATTCTTCAAAATTTCTTCCAAACTGTTATTTTTTGGTGTTATTCCTGGACAAGCAGTCTATGAAAGGTAAAGCTCTTTTATCCTATGCTTTATGTAGACTTTCACAGACACTACTCTTTACCTACAAAACAGATTTCTTTGCAAAAACCAAGCAACTGCTTGAAAAGTTACAAATGCCCTGATGAAAGGCTTCCCAAACTTAGATTTTGGAAAGGAGAGAATTACCTGCTCTGTACCCCTTATCTCCTTACCCCTAACTGAAGTGCTGCTTATCTTCAGTATATGTATAAAGGAAAAGGCAGTCATTAGTTAAGAATTTTGAATTCCCAATAGGAATACATATTAAGTGTCTCTGAAGCTAAGTCAGCAAAGCTGGTGGGTTTGGGGATTTTACCCCCAGACTTGAGTGGTACTCAGAGGTGGCTTGAATTTTGTCTTACAATGGAATGTGAAAGAAAGTTCAAAACACATCCCAAAGGCTCATTCATTCAAAATTAGATTTGATAGGGCACACTTTGAAGTTCACACAGCCCACAAAACTGCTTGAAATTTTAACAAGCATTTGATACGCTGAATTAGAACCAAAATTTCTTCAACAAAATATTACTACATGCATGGGATCTCATAACTTAAGAGAGCCCTGATGCTTATGTGGCAAATTTGTTCTGTATTACTGTATGTGCTTGCCTGGTAAAACAGGGTATGGGTAATCCTTCTGCATGCAGTTGATGTTTTTAGACACTTTAATCTGCATAGCTGAGATCTACACCATTCCTGAGACTTGATTTTATTCAAGAAACATGGAAACAAATTTCAGGCAGAACTTGCTTGGTCTAAATTGATCATCCCTAAGTTTTTTTGTTGTAAAAACTCACTTTCTTCCATTTATGTAATATTTGGCTCCCCATTCTTCTCCTGATATACTTTTAAGAACAAACAAAATTGTGAACCATTAGAATTTAGAAGTGGTTGCATACTTATAATAAATGCACTAAAAAATCCCAATAAAAACTGGGTTCTACACTAACATACAAGCCAGTAAATTATTATATGCTAAAAAAACCTGCTTTGAGTAATCTCTAAACACCTATGTGCATGCACATGCATACAGACTTTCATATATTCCTAACCAACTGCGTGATGTTTTAGTGACCTTTTGTTTATTTGCAGCTGAGAAATACACATACCAGTCAATGCTCAACTCAGACAGATTGATCAGCTCTCCATATCTAATATTGCTAAGAAACAAACACAATCATTCTATTCAAAACAAAGCATTACATCTAGGTACACAGACTTAAAAATGCTTCATTAACTATGTTCTTCCAACTGTATACCCAGTAGGGATGGAATACTTCCTTCCTAAGACCATTTCGTAGATCATTATGTCTTAGTTAATATCACCAGCAAAGAAAACAGGTAAGATTACAAGCAGTGAATCTTAATGCATTCTGAGGTAACGATTACCTTGGGGTTAAAATATCTGCAGGACTGGGGCTGAGAGCCTCCAAACAAAGCAATGCGATAATCGTGCTTTTTCCTTCTTGGCCGTGTGCCTTCCACCAACTCTTCTCTGTCTTCCGGGGAAAGGAGGTGGTACCGCATCCCACCTGCAGGAAAACAGCAACAGCTGCAGAGCCACTGCAGCTCACACATGGATTGGGAGCTTTCAGAGGCAGGCATGGGGGAGACATGGAAGGGAAGGAAAAGAGGAACACCAAGTTTCTACATTACATCTATACAGCTTTGATTCAAAATGGAAGAATGCACGGCAGCATGAAAGGGTGGGAGCATACATCCAGATTTACACCCTATTCCAAACCGGCTGCTCCATGTGAAAACAGGACAGATACAGACTCATGTTATGTACCAATTGATTGATCAGCTCTTTTATCCAATATTAACAAGCAATTAAGAAAATTGCATTGAAACACTCAAAAGAAAGCATTCCTAAGAGTGCAAAAATACCGGTGACATTACAAGCCACTAAAACCAGAAGACAAAAATCCTTATTTCCTATATGATGTACCCAACTTGGTGTCACACAAAAAGTAGACTCTGATGTCAAATGTCAGCAGATACTTACCAACATATGGGTTAATTTGAATCCTGTTCATTGAGTGAAGGAAAACAATTGTGTGCTGTTTTTTAGATCTACTAAATTGAAGCCAACTAGCTAACTGCTACTGAAATTGCTTTTCTTTCTTACATGATAAAATTTTACAAATGTTGTCTAAAAACAAAAGGGAAGCTTGTTTCCTATTTTGTCTGCACCCTGAGAGTGCAAATGTAGGATCAATCATTGCAGGATCAATGGTCAGTATATAATAGATAGAAACAGTAAAACATACACCTAAAATTCTAACTTGTTTAGGAAAGCAAAATATTGACATATTTATTTTATTAATGCACACACAAACATGAACAATATTGAAGTTACAAGCCTGTCACAAAGGCAGGCTAACTTTCAGTTACCCTAAGGAGTCATTGACAAAATCTCCATTCCATTACTTCTCATGGAGTTCATGCCATTTGCTAGGAGAAAACAAATGAAAGTCACACTGTTACATAAGATGAGTTTTATTTACATAATAATCTGCTAATCCAACTTCAACTAACACACAGCTTGGACAATCCTAGATGGATTTAATGTGAAAATGTTAGAACATTTTAAAGCAAACAATTTTCAAAATTTTTCAAAGCATTTCTAAAATTATATGGAGCATCATAAAGATTTCAGCTAGAGGTCAACTTACTGATCACCATTTTAAGGCATTCTGGGTTATCCTGAATAAGTGGTTCAGCCTGAACAGTTTTACTTAAGAAGTTCTTTGATATTAGAGGAAATCGGACTTTAGCAAGAATATCAACCATGAAGGGCTGGCGATTTGGTTCGTCGTACTTCAGCCATCTGACCGCTGCATCATAAACCTTCAACAAGAGACAAGGAGAGAAAGGGATAAGGTACATCACCACACAGCATGACAAGTAACAGAACCTTAATGCTATAATTGATTCTAATGCCTGCTGGAGGTATACTAACATTTCATTATGTGGGGATCCAATTGCTGTCTTTCAAAAAAACCCAAAACAAACCCTACCACAAAAGTCAGCCAAGCCCAAAAAAGACAATGCTCAGACAAGTAAAACAAATGCACAACCACTGAATAAATCTCACCAACAAATTTCAAAAGCCTACTACTTCTGCTACTTAACTTTTTTCCCTCCAAATAGAAAACAAGAATCTGCAATTCACATTTATGTGGGTAACTCCTGTACCAGGTAAAATCTAATACTACTCAAGTTCTGTGTCATAACATCAGTAATGCTTTCACAGAAATGAAATAACTTCTTCTTGATACAGTCTCCTGAGGTGAGAGGAGTTCTCTGAATAAATTATCCTGTTGGGTATCCAAATACATTGCCATTGTTGTGTCTTAGGGGACCACTTAAATCAAAGTTTTTATCTGCGAACTACTGTAAATTTACCGGAGCATCTCGTCTTTTTCTCCTCCTCACAGGAAAAGATAATGGGTATTCTTAGAGGTCAGATAAGGTAGAACAGGGAAGATATCAACAAATCTGCTCTATTTAAAATTGGACACTGGGTCAGGAAGAAATGAAAAAAAAAATCCAGGATTACATGTGTATTCTGATACTTCCATGCTGCTCTCAGACACAGCAAGCTTACTCAGCAGCACTGACTCTGAAGTGGCAGGACAACCTCACTGTAAGCAATAGCACAGGCAGTGCCTTCACCTGCAGCTGAAACTGGTCACAGCAATTAGTGCTGAGTGACTGAGATATGACACAGAAAGACACTGCATGGAAGAATAACTCAGGACTACCAGACCAGCCCAGCTGTAACTCTGCAAAATTATCAGGGAATATGGGAGAGCAAAGAAAACAATCAAAGGCTCAATTCCATCAGCTAAGGAAATTCAACAGAATGACTTGAGCAGGAACATAGTGCAGGACAGACAGTCCTTAATGCTACCTTCTCTTTTTGCTAAATGCAAGTATGCTCCACACCAAAACAAAAGTTAGAGAATAATGTCAACTTCCCAGCGGTACTTCTGAGAAATATGATTCCTGTAGCGCAACTGTTAAAACTTTTGCAGTTTCCTAGTGCACACTACCAGTCTCCTAAAGGAATTTTAATGATGCCATGCTGAATATGTAACAATATATACTTGTGACAAATAGAACTTCAAGAATGTAAATCATAAGTGCCATTTTGGCTGCAAGCCAAACAAAATTCCAGCTCTGAGAATGTTACCCCATGACCTGAACTGTTCCCAGCACTTAGTAAGAATGTTGATCTGTGACACTACTCATTTTTATACTTGCAACAAACCAACTACCACATTAAATCACCTGATATTATCCCCCACTCCTACTAATTCTTATTTTCATAAGTTACATCACATACAGTAAGATAAATAATTAAACCTTAATGCTTCAAATCAATTCTCTGCCTGTTGGAGGTCAATGTCAATGGAAACTCCAGCAGAAGTCAGAAGAACATCATTTCCAAGAGGATATACACACCATCTCAGCTATAACATCCCTCTGCTGCACTACAAAGGTGAAGTTTGTGTGGGTATGGCATCATGAGTTGACTCAAAGGTATGAGTCAACTCATGATGCCGTACCCACACAAAAATTACCGAATTCAAGCACCTGAACAGCAGAGCTACAAAGAGAAGATTTCAGTTTGTTTTCAACAGCTTTGACTAAGAAGCTACAAGTACCACTCAACTGCTACAACAGCCTACAACCACCTGTCTGGGCTGCAGTGCAGACACCTATTGCTTCCTCTTTTCCTGCAGTAGGAAGAACAAGCTGGTAAACAATCATTCAGGGCTGTGCTCTAAGCTGAAACAAGCATTCCAAATGGGACAACTGCGGATGTGACTTCTACTACAAGTTACAAATTTGAATTGAGTGAACTCCAGGCTCATTTCAGCCACCTAAATTTTATGCCCAGTCCCTAAATAAGGGTCTTCCAGCAATCCACCACTGCCAATGCGTGTAGCTTTCAGTGTGTTACCCATCTTACTTGCAAGTCCCTCAATTCCCTAGGCTTGTGTATATATAAATATCCATCACAAAACTCCTCTCTGAACAGGCTAGGCCATACTCAGGTTGAAATGTGCATCCATTAAGGTGCAGTTTGCTCACCACTTTGAAGTGGTCCACTTTGGTTCATCAAAAGCACATAATTCCCAATCTAGAAGCAATCACTACAAACCACATAATTTAGCTTAGGTGTACTATTCAATCAGAAGTCCTACAGCTATCTTGACAAAGGAAACTGTTTATTCCCTCTCTTTCTTCCAACTTTGCTGAAACAACACATCTTTAAACTACACTTGAAATGTGAATATTTATTAATATTTGGTTTTGATCAAGTTAGGATTCACCTTTTACTCCACAATTTAGCAAGCACTATGTGCATCATATCCTCTAGGAACATCAGTAAGTGAGACACTTGAATACCTGAAGTGAGTTCTTGATTAAAAAAAAGATAGTTCAATACTTTTAGCTGCTATGAAACAGGGATCTCACCTGGTCTTCTGCCCTCACTGTCAGTGTATCTTGGTTCAGGAGATGTGTCACACGTTTAACATCGAGCTGGAGAAACTCATCTGTCTTGTAAACCTCAGTGAAATGCTGATGGATGAAGTCATCGGCAGTGGCTTTCAGCTCTGGGCAGTCTAGGCATTCTGCTAGCACACTTATGCCTAAGAAGGAAAATTAAGAAAAAGCCCCTTTTAAACTTGAACTGCAATTACCTTTAATATATGAAAATAGAATACAATTACTGTAATTTCAGTGATACTTACAGTTCCAATTTAGTATTTATTACCCCCCATTAAAACACATGCTATCACAACTCATCTGCAATTCAAGGCAAACTAAGACAGACAAGCTGCTGATTCCTATCCCTGCTGAGCTGACTGGAGAGTCAGACCTGTAACACTTGCTGTATTAACTGTCTCTCCAGCACTATTTCCTCACTGCCTCTTTCCCAATTACAAAGCAGACAACAGCACCTTAACCAAGTCTGAGCCAAGCCACCCTAACCACGTCTAACCAGAACAGCTTGAGAAACTGGATCCATGTTTTACAACCTCTCCTGACCTGCTCATGCACCATCAGTCACCAGCCAAGCCCAGTTCCCTTCAAGAGCCATGGTGAACTGGGATTTTTCTGTACATGTAACACAGTCAGCTGCAGACCAACACAAAGTCAAATTGATGTTGCTGGAAGGACAGAAGGTTGGCATAAAGGTATAAACAGCAATAGCAGCTGAGAAGCACCACTGCCAACTTTGCCATTAAAAACCAGGTAAGCACAGAGTTTTTCAGCAGCAACTTCTCATCATGCCACAGGTCTTCCTTCTCACAGAGGAAATGGCAAGTAGGGTAGGAGCAATTCACTAACATATGGGTTGCAACCAGTCTGAGCTGCTCAGAGTAGTAAAATCCAAACTAGAAGGATAAAATCCACCTATATGACAAAATTTCAAGATTCACATTAAGGCATGGTTTCTTTCAAATACTTTTTTTTTTAAATGAACTGTGTACTTGCTTATGAGTCTGCACAAACCATGTTTCAGTTTAAAAACAATGCCATAAGGAAAAACTGATTCAATCTTTTTGCAATAAATTAGCAACAAAGAATACAAGTGCTAGAGATCATAATTTTTTTTTCACCTAACAGAAGAAGCCACAGGGCAGAAATATGCCTCAAAGCAAGCCTAAGTGGTATTTTCCTTAGGTAATGCCTTTCTTGCAGCAGTTGTTTCAGAGCCACAGCTGTGCTGCACTGAAGTGTCAGCTGAGTCACTGTAGTTCAGATATACTCTGTCACTGTAGTTCAGATACACTCTGTAAAACATTTCTATGGCTGCTATAAACATCTGTAATATGACTGAGATCTTACTAGGAGAGTACCTAACAATGACAATAAAAAACACAAAAAAGTTTAGTTTCTCCTAAATTTCTGATTATATAAAGTGCACCAAATCTTAAGCATGAAAAAATATTTAGTTCTACTTGTTGTTTACCTTTTCTGTAACACCAAGTCCACATTAGAGCTACAGAACATATCAAACCTGTCCAGATAACATTCATTGTTTTCAGTCAAAATAAAAAGTGAATAAAACCAAAAGTAGCCTAAACTTACTCTGTTTATACTTGTAAAAGATATGCTAGTTTTGGAGAAGTTACAAATATGTAAAATTCTGTTTGCAAGTACAGTCACAACTGAAAGCTCCACCTCACCGAACACATGCAGTTCTCTAACAAACAAGAAGCCCCAGCATCCTGCCAAGCTGGATGAGACCTTGCACAGTCAGCAGACCCTGTGGCAAGGGGCAACAGTTCAGATTCAGAGAAAAATTATTTTTACATGCCTGGATTTAGACAAATGTTATGGCTATCCACAGACAATACAGCTAAGTTAAAAAATAAACAGCAAATTTAAGTGTATCTCTCTTACCAAGACAATTGGAAGCATCAACTTGTTCTTTTAAAAAGTCCACACACATTTTTTTCACAGGTTCAATCTGATACTGGTTTGCTGCATCTAGTAAAGACTGGACATTATTGCTGTTAACTGAGATTCTGCAAAACAGAAGGTGTAAAATTAGCATCACTGAAATGACCTAATGCGGCAATAAAAAAAAAGAAACTTACACAAATTCACATAAATGGCAAAATGATTTCCCTCCTATTTACCCAAGAATCTTTCACATACTGTCTAAGGACACATCCTTCATGATCTTTCCAAACTGCTTTTGTTTGCTCTACTTCACCTAGGCAGGGCAAAGAATAACCAGTCCTCAGATTTGAAGAATAAGCCTTTAACACAGGTCCTCTGCAGTCCTATACTATTGCTATGAGTTGTGTGATTAACCACCTTCACAAAAGGTTAAAAAAAACCAACAAACCCAGAACTTTTTGAATTACTATTTTCAACTTCCAAACAGGTATCAGCAAAATCTGTATAAACTCTGTCAGGACTGGTGTGTCTGATTTGCCCAAAGTGCATAAGCAGAACAACCAGTTTGGCAGTGCTTCCTGAGAACTTCTGGAAGCCACAGTCCATCTAGAGCTTGGCTATCAGGGCAGGCAAACATGGGGCTGGGGTGGGCTGTTGACACCTGTGGTAAGACTGTCTCTTACCACTGATGGCCTATACAAGAAGATTGCTCTCAAAGGAAAGGAGAAAGCCTCCCTAATGAAAGTTAACCCCATTAGATGAAAGGCCTGCCATCCATAGGTTGGATTAAAGCTGATTAAATGCTGTTTACAATCCCAGCCATCTGCAAGAGCTCTGCTTGAGTGGGGGAGGGGCTGGAAGAGGAAAAAAGACCCACAAAAACCCCCAAATACATGGACAAGCTGAGACAGGAGGGAAACACTTGGACAGAGGAGTTATCCACCCTGCCTGTTTTGAGATGAAGGTATAACTTCCTGGAAGTGGTTTTGTGCCATAGCTACTAGGGCCACAAAGAGAGACCCTGCTGATATCAATAGGGACCTGAATTACAGAACCGTGGGAAACATCATTTGACTCCAACACTGAAGTCAAAAGCTTGAAGTGCTTTGAATTGCTTTCTGGAGACAAATACTGTTTCCTTTAGTCTGTAGGGCTTCCTACTGGTTAAAGAAAAAGGAAGAGGGAAGAAGGATAGAAGGTCTAGTCACATCAGGCTTTAAACAAAGGAAAGAATTTCAATGGTAACAAAACTGATGAATCACAAAAATATATTAAGTTTTTATCCTTTAAAATTGGCAGGCTTCCTAGAAAAGCATGAGCTTGAAATAACAAAACTACCTTGCAGTATAAGCAAACTCCACGAGCTGTTCAATAATGTCAGGCTCTGCATCTTTAAGCTCCACTTCAAAGGACTTTGATTCAATCATATTTGCTGCAAACAGATTAAAAGACAAACTTTTAATCAAGAACTCACTCTAGTTATTGTATGTTTTGCAAACAGTAGAAAATAAAGCAATTATTCAAAGTGGTAACCTCCCAAAAACTGCTCAGAGTTGATTGCTGTTTTCCCAGGATTGCTAATGCAAGTCAGGAAAGGAGGCAGTGGAACAAACAAGATAACTGGTGTGAGTACATCCTTGTATTATCTAAATGATGATAAACTGTGTTAAGTAGGAAAAGTCCTAGACGTTGCTGACTGCAGCCAGACTGCCATGTTAGCATTACCACTGTCAAAAGCCATTTCCACATTCAAGCTGGTAACAATGGAGACAGCTCCAAGCTCCCCACATCCAGACACAGCACTAGGTTTGCCCACAGATGGGCAATTCCATTCAAGGAGCACTAGAATGAATGGTTATTTATTTTACTTCCACTCAACTTGAATTTTCCAGTAATTTTACAATTCATGGGTAAAGCATAGAAAAGATGCTACATGACTGAAGTTTTAAAGAGAGCATAAATGAAATAATTACAGAATCACTGAGTTAAAGTAATCACATTAAGGTTGGAAAAGACCTCTAAGATCATCTACTCCAGCCACTAAATGATGTCTCTAACCTCTGATAACCTAATTTATATGCAGAAATGCCTGATAGCGGACAAATTCTGTAATGGGACAAAAAAAATTCCCAAATTTCAGGTTAAGGAAGGGAGATGATAAACTAATACAGTGTAAAGGCCCCAGATATTAATTAAGAGACCTTATATATAAAGTAACACTTGACTTGATCACAAGAGTTAAAGGAAAAATGAGGAGAGAGGTGAACAGAGATGAATGGAAGGAGACAAAATGAGATATCTTCACTTACACTTATCCCTCAAATTAATCACTTTCATAAGATCAACAGGTTGACAGACACATATATATAACAGGATATCATAATGAAAGTTTAAAATGAATCAATTTTCAAAAGACTTACTAGTAAACATCAAGTTAAAAAAATGACTGGCTGAAGCAAGCACAACACGGTGAGCTGGGATCTTTCTTTCTTGAACCATAAGAATGACATCACAAAGAGTTTTCTGAATCAGAGGGAAAAAAAGACAAAAATCAGCATTTTTGAAAATATTTCAATAACATTTCTTTAAAAACAGCTTATGGAAATTCATTACTTTTTGTAACACACAACTCAAGAGCATTATGTGACAAAAAGATTTTCTGGAAGTCAAAGTTCAGTAGCCCAGAGAACTAGCAAACATCAATTTACCCATGAATTTGTACAGGATGGTCACAAATAACATCAACTCTGATCAAAGTATTTCCTGTAGCTTTTACATCAGCCTACAATAATGTAGCTCTGCAGCATCTAGTAGGGGCTGCATTTATATTGCACTGCTTTCATCTACCAGTGGCTCTCCTTTACTCTGATGCTGATTTTCAAAACAATTCACAAGAACCTCATATCTGAAGACTGCCATCCTATTTCCCAACTGGAGTCAAAGTGATGAATGAGTTTAAAGCACTCAATGGAGTATTTTAAAGAAAATTTATCAAAAAAGACCATTTCTGTGGAAGGGTTTGACTGGTCATACCTCATGAGCAAACAAACAAAACCTAATTTGTTTCTCATTTGTCGCTGTTTATATGTAGGCAGCTAATTTCTCCCCTACATGTGACCTGTCATGCTCTAGAAAGAGAAGGGAAAGCAACAGAACTTATAAAAGCTGTTGGAGGGATTGGGGTAAAACCACATAATTTTAACAGATTCTGAAATGCTTTCTCTTCTGAGAACATACTGAGTGAAATAAATGCATATCATACTACAGCTAATTATAACTATCTACTAAAAAAAGAAAAACTGAGCAGCACTGCTTCCTCAAAAAATAGGAAATAATTTTGGACTATTACCTTAAAGTTCATGGAACTGCTCTCAAAAACATTTACATACACCCATCCAAGGCCAGGCCCAGAAAAGAATGTTTCTAGTGTGGGAAATACATACTTGCTTAGAACTGTGAGTTTTCCACATGGAGACAATATTACCTAGCGCTGATAACCCACATTTACAATTCCTTTAAACATGCCTACTTGCATTTTTTTTTACAGGACACTCAAAAGCACATACTGGACAAAATATAAATAATACTTTCAAAAATATTATCCAAATGGAAGTTAGATGGGGGTGACATATAGCTTCCTATGTAGTTTTAAACCATTTATGATTGAAACAACAACAAAAAAAGAGACCATTCTGGAAAAGTTTCAGAGGAAATCCTTTAAAAGCTGAAATTTCTAACACTTCTGGTTCAAAACAAGCATTGGAAACTAGCAGTACAAGATACCATAAAATCCTATGGGCAAGCTTTGCCAAGACTTGCAGCTGTTGCTAGAGCTCCACGCTGCATTTCTAAGACACTTCAAATGCCTCAGCTCAGCATTTGTAACACCTCAGATGCTCTGAGGCTGCTCCGGTGCATTTGCCAACCCCAACAGACCATCATTTCAACTTCTTTCCCTGGGAGGTTTCTGGGTGTGATGGTTCCATTCAACTCCTGCTCTTCTGAGGATTGCTGCACTTCTCCCCAGAAGGCCCCACTGTTGTCAGGGGGTCACCTCCATGACGCAGCAGGTGACTGGTGTTAACCAAAGGACACTTCACCTTCTAAAGAACAGGTTCAGCAACACCTTGCGGCTCTATCCCAGCCTCATTCCCAATGACTTCATCCTTGGCTGACCTCCACTGAGCTCCAATGTTGCAACAAATTGTTTATGCACACGCTGTCCAATAGCTCTGGAAAACCCACAAAGATGTGGGTCATCAGTGCTGGAGACAAGCATCAAGTCCTCCAAGCACTAAACACACCTGGCCCCACATCTCACCTGTACTGAGTGCAGGTATGCCCACAGTTTACTCTGAACTCCCATACTGATGGAGGATCCCAGCTCACACAAAAAGCAGCCTCCTTAAAATGAGCTGTAAGTTCCCATTGGCCCAGATTCCTACAGGATTAACTAATGAACTAAATATCTAGAGCTGCAGGTGCACCTTGACACTTCCATCACAGGAAATTTTAACTCATATTCAGGTTTTGTAACTACAGAACAGCTCTTGACTTGCCAAAATACAAGAGGAAAGAGCTGACTACAAATCCTCTTGCAACTTTAGCATAACTAATGAGCTGAAACTAGTGTGTTTTCCTCTGGCTCCTGCTGACTTCCCAAATTTATCCTGTATAACCACACCTCCCCCCATTCCCTCAGTAATACTTGAACTCCTCTTCCAAACAACTCATAAAAGAAGCATGAGTTCCATGAAATCTGCAAAAATGTCTGGACCAGTCAGCACCGTGTGGGCTATGTAAAGCTCATCTGAGGTCAGATGAGAAGTCTGAAGGCAAAACTCAGAGCTGCTACTCCCTGAGCATAACAGATTCTGGAATCTGAATCAGAAGTACACACAGACTTCACAGCACTTAATCCAGACCCTCTCACTCCTTGTCTGGAGTGGCTCATGGCTACATGAGAGCTGGCACCCCACTGCACTGCAAGATGAGGCACTTACACAGAACTATGTGGCACCACACACTGGAACAGGGACGTGGTAAAGCACTGTGAAATTCTGTGCTGGGGACTGCACATATATCCACAGGAGGGCAATATTTCCTTTATCTACTCACAAATCATAAGAGCATCTGGTACGTCCTCTTAAACAATGGCAGAGGTATAACTAAACACTGAGGAACCAAGTTATTAATTCAGCCACACCTTGGAATATGTTCACACTTTCAAATCAGAAACAAAGCCTACATAAAAAACATAGATTACAAGCCTTAAGACTTACTCTAATACCTGAAGTAATTGAAAAAAAGAAGTTTTTCATACCTAAGAGCTTAGTTGCATGAAATGGTTTATGCAGACAACATAACTGACTGTCTATTACTGAGAGAAGAACAGGGCTGAAGTGCCAGAGAAAAGCAGAACAAACACCAATACTTGTGAGGTCAGGACCCAGACTGTTGGTGCAGACAGCATTAAAAGACGGGCTGAGCCTCTGGCAAGACTACCACTGGAGGACAAGCAACTAAACCCTAGAAGATACAACACATGACAGTGCCAAGTGTGAAGCCCCTACATGGTCTGGGTTTAGAGTCAGCTTTAACTCTGCTGCACATCACTGTTTTTAAATAAAGTTCTACAACCAATCTAGATCCTTCTCTGCGAAGAAAGATTCCTTCATATGCAAGGAGTTACATCTATCATCCTTCTGCTCTTGTACCATTAGTTCAATGTCTTTCATAGAAAAATATTTGACAATTAGTATTTATTTCAGTTTGGAGAGCTCAACTGAAACGCACTTGCATGATTGTAATTTTGGTTACCGCTCTTGCTCTATTGGTGAACAGAGGAGTCACGTTTAATACTATTAAAATATTGACCATGGAAGCTGATCAGACAAGAGTTTCACAAATTGAGGCTGGATGAAGCCACCACACTCCTACACTGCCACTGGCTTCCTAGGGCGATGGCCAGAGGTATTCAAGACAAAAGAGGTATTCACAATCTGCGAAACCAAACCATGGTTCTACTCTTCCCTCTCCTCCCGCTGCAGTTTCACTGTTCAGAGAAGAGTTTCTGGTCAACAATCCAGCAGCAGCGTCTGTCCCCTGCCCTCGGGGTTCGGTCCGAAACGGGCTCCGTGAATGCTCCAGCTGGGGACACCGGGCCATCCATCACCCACAGCCTCATCCTGCCCGACCGCCCGCAAGGAAAAACAGATCCACGGCGTCTTCTGCCGGCAGCACCACACGGGGCCGGCACACACAGACCAGAGCTCGGCCCTCTCGCCGTGCGGCTCCGGAGGCCGGGGCACGGCGGTGCCGGCTCCGCTGGGCGCCCCCGCAGCCGGGCCCAAGGGACGGGAAACCCTCGGGACCGGCCCTGAGGGCAGCACGGAGCCCGCGGGCTGCCAGTCCCGGCCAGCCCCTGCCGTACCTGCTTGCGCATGGCGTTCATGACGCCCATGAAGGAGGCGAGCAGCTTCGCCTCCTCGCGGGCGGCGAGCTTCTTCTCCGTCTTCTTCTTGCTGCTCTTCTCCGACCCAGGCGTGGCCATGCTCGCCCGCGCTCACCGCCGGCGCGCCGACCCCGCCCGGGAACATGCGCCCGCCGGCAGCCGGGCGGCGAGCAGCGTGTGCGGGGCTGGGCACCGGGCACGAGCACACCGAGGGGCGCGGGCGGCTCCCGCAGCGGACGCGGCCTGGGGGCGGGGCCGGGCGCGCTGACGCCATCGGCCGGCGCGCGGCCCCACGCGGGGTAAACAAAGAGCGGGGAGGGGCTCGGCAGCGACACGTGGAGGGCGCGTGCGCGACGGCTCTTGGGGGCGCGGCCCTAGGGGGCGTGGCTTAGCGGGAGAACACGCCTTCATGTGAGGGCGTGGTCTGAGAGGCGTGGCTGGAGGGCGGGGCCGTGCGGCCCAAGGGGCGGGGCCGGGGCTCCTTCCCGGGAGCCGCGATCGCGGTCCGGGACGGGCGCGCCCGGAGCCCCCGGACACCCTGCCGTGCCCCTGGTCACCCTGCCGTGCCCCTGACACCCTGCCGTGCCCCTGACACTCTGACGTGCCCCTGACACCCTGTCGTATTTCTGACACCCTGCTGTGCCTGTGACACCCTGCCGTGTCCCTGACACCCTGCCGTGCCCCGGACACCCTGCCGTGCCCCGGGAGCACCGGGCTGCCCTGCCCGAAGGGCGGAGGGGCTGCCTCTGTCCCGAGCAATGGTTCCTGCAGCTCCCGCTGGAGGGATCTCGTCCCGCCTTGGCGATCTGTGTCCCGGTCTCACGTGGGCTGGCTAAGGAAACAAACGTGATCCAGAAGAAAACCTCTTTGTCCTGACAGCCGCAGACACCCGTGTCCCAGAAATAACGCCAAAATGTTTGTTGCTTTGATTCTCGTTTTTTGAATAGGATAGTGACAGCCAAAGCAGGGGTTTAGCGTGAGCTTGCTGTTTGTGCATTCGTGTGATGTTCCGAATTTTAATTCCACAGATAACAAGGCCTTGAACAGCTTAATGCCATGACTTGAAGGGAGAGAGATTCCTGGAAAAATGAGGCTCTTTTATTAATAAAAGGAATGAGCCACTTTGTTAGTGATATCATGTCCCATATGGTAAGATTTTAAAAAATAGACTTTGATATTCTGTGGTTCTGCCATCTAACAATTACTACTACATTGAAGCTGTAAGAATTTTAATGCATTTGACCTTTGCTTTGTTGAAATAAACAAAACTGACACAGCTATCACTTGACTTTCCAGATTTTATCATGTAACAGTAAAAAAAAAAAAAAAAAAGAGAAAACTAGGAATGTACTTCTGGCCAGTTTCAGATTTCACAGTTTACATATAGTTTACATACACATATGTGAACTCTTTAAAAAGAGTTTACATATAGAGTTTTAATTTCATCTTGAAGGCAATCATAAGATGCCTGCTTTATCCATGGGATGCACAGAAATAGCTGTGCTGGGAGGATAAATATGAGGATAAATGCCATTTTCAGGAGGGTCAGCTGGCCAGGTTAAGGAGTTCAGTGTGTTGCTCCCAAGGTTGGACCCTTTGCTGACACGAGCTGTGGTGAGGAAAGATAAAATCAGAGGTCTGCCCCTCCTTTCCTTGGGGAAGAAGCACAGAATTTACTGCTGGTTTCTTTTCCACTGAGAAACAGCACTTGAGCCCTTCCAGGCCCTGCCAGCACTCGGTGTAGCAGCTCCCTTTGTACTGCTCTGTGCATCTTTGAGGGATGTCAGAAAATACAGGGACAGTAATCTCAGGGACAGAAATCTCTTACTCAGATTTTTGAGGTAAGGACTGGAAAGAAGAGCCAGCTTCTTGTGAATGCTGAGAAATGAAATTTAAATAATCCAAATGATTAGGAAGTTTGTAACAGATTTAATACAAATGTAAATGTTGTAATGTACCATGTCTCTTCTAAGCACATTGGTATTCTCAATGTACTCTACAAACACTAATAGTTTAATGGTATTTTATCCCTCAATTCACAAACTGAAGTTAAAATCAAAACCAGAAAAGGATTATCCTCTAATGCTCATGATAGGAAAACCATTGGCCTGACACAAACAATAACATATCCATTGTGGTTTCAAAAACATATCAAATTACATTTTAAGCCATCAGCTAATGCTGCTAAACAGACTGATGCAAGATAGATAGATATCCTGAAATGTTTAGTAAACATTGCTTGTTTAATCTAATAGTCTATAATACATACTTGTGGTAGAGATCTTTCCATCCAGAAGCTGAAGTAATAAGCATATTGTACTGAAAGGAGAAGATTAGCAAGTCCTGACTTTGCAGTACAGGCCCAGAATGACACAGGGTAGTTCAGCTAGTCTGGGAGTGAAAGTTAGGATATTTACAGCATCCTTTTCTCTCAGGGGTGCATGTGCTTCTTTGGGCAGGAGGAAGGCTATTCAGTTACTTTGGCATTAATAATCTGTTATATACTATTTCTAAACAGTAACAGTTCACCTGTGCCTTGGTTTTTTCAGATTCACAAAGACAAGACGTAGAAGTTCTGAATGTGAGTATATGAGATATCTTATAATGTCACAAAAATAAGTTCTTTCACCCATTGTGCAAGAGGCCAGTCCATACAGAGAGACAATTTATTGACAGTTCTGTGCAGAAAGGGGTGTACACATTTCTCATTTGGCTGGGAAATCCCCAAAGCCATCACTGGGACTAGAAAACTTTTCACTATTTACACATTTTAGCAAATGAAGGAATTAGCATTCATTGGCTACAAGTTATCTCATTCTTTTATTAATTTGTATTCCTTCTTTTATGGTTAAGAATTCCCTCACTTTTCATGCTAATTAGTCTGCATGCCCAGTTTTCCTTTTCTGTTGGTTTGTGGGTTTCTTGGGTCAGTGGTGGCAGATCTCCTCCTGCTGAAATGACCTTTTACCCAGCCAGAGCTGATTTCAGCACAGTTGCTGAGTTGGTTTTGTTAGTTTCTCCCTTATCTTCGGGGTTCTGACAAATGTCCTAGTGGCCTGTAAATTCTGCATTCTTTGTGCCCATTATCAATGGTATATCCTTCTCCCTCAGGCTTTGTTAACCTCCCCCTAGGTCTGAGATCATTAAAGCATCTCAAGCTCTAAACTTTAACAAGGCAATTCTACCCACAAGTAATTTATCTTTCTGACACCTGGACATCAATTATGTCACAATGATATGGACTTTGTATGGAATCTGCAGGCACACTATGAATTCATCTGTCATTGTTGCTGTTTTGTGTCTTCTCCCTTGAGCCTGTGGCAAGTAACCCATCTCCATATGCCTTTTCTTCATTCAGATGAAGCAGCACTGCTTGCAAGGCCTCTCCTTTCCTTTCCCATTGTCTTGCCTGTAGCGCCTCTGCCTTTTGTGGGCAAAGTGTATGTGTTTGAGAAGATAGGGAAGATGAGGAAATTTGTGGGTCCTAGTAGGAATGTGAGTGAGGATGGGAGGGCTGTGCTGCATCGAGAGAACATCTCATACCAACCTGCAGTGCCACTTTTGCCCTGGAAGGAAAGCTGCCAAGAGAACCCTGCGCTCCTCTCACAGAGATCAGGAGGACTCCCTCTTTCCATGCCAAGTCACCTAGCTTCAGAAAGCACAGTGATGCTCTATGAAATATTTCATTCTAATATGACACTTAGCAGTGCTGTGATCTTATTTGTGGCAGTAGTGACAGACTCAGATGCCTTTGGCCAGCTCTGGTGGCAGGTTGAGTGCCCTCTGCTCCCCTGGCGTGGCTTGGTACTGGCAGGTACAGGCAATGCTGCTGTCATGGGCACAGCCAGCAGCCCCGGTGAAATCAAACTGAAACCTGGGACTTGGGATGGGAAACAGGCTTCATTCAGTGCATGAAGAGCAGCTGGCACATGTGGCATGAAAGAAAGATTGCCCAGATGAGGCCTGAATTATGCATTTAGCCGACACTGCCTTTAAAACCAGTTCTTTTCAGTTTGGCATCGATTTGTATTCAGTGGATTAGAGAAATACAACTAACAACAACTAACAACTAACTTGTCACAGCAGAGAGCAAAATTATCAATGACAAATGCTCAGATGAGACTTTACTGGATTAGTAGAAATAGGATATCAAAGAAGAAAATAGACACTTGATAGAGAGAGTATTACATTAGGGATTGTCAGAAGGTTTAACTTTTTGAAGTGAACTGCATGAGGGTCTCAGGTATATTTCTAACACAGTGGCAAGGTACTTCCCAAATTGCAATGTTTCTTATTCTTTTAATCTTAGTCCATCCCAGATACTTTTTTTTTTTTTTTTTTTTTTTTTGACAAAAGCAACCTCAGGGCTGTTCTCTTTTTATTCCAGAGCAGGTTTCTGTTTTTTTTCCATCCAGCTACATAAAGGAATTTAAACTGTGTTATGCCAGAAGGAGTGCCAGGACAAGTCTTAGCATTGATGCTTACAAGAGACATAAACTTCAAGGAGAAAATGAGCTTATCACCACATTAGCCAGGGTGCCTCACTGTGTACATTAAGAAGATCAAAGGTTTATTTCCTTGTACTCCCATGAGCAATGGGAGACTTTAGACTGCCTGAAATCAATATTCCAGTTCTGACCAGCTCATTCTTAACTGCTGGTCTTTCCAGGAGCTTGGTCTTACTGGGTGCCAGTGGCCTCTATTGAGCAAGGATGTCTTGTCCCACCAAGCTGTGCCAGAGCACGAGGGGAATTTGGTCTGAACAGTTTCTTCATGTTTGAAGTATTTCCAGGATACTCTTTCATCTACAGTTTACAAGAGGTCATGATTTCTTTCCTTGGAGAGTTGTTTTAATGTTTTGAATGGAGGCTTTCTCACTGCTTGTTTCTAGAACCCAAGTACTCTTTTCATATGGCTTTATTTCTCTTCTTTTTAAATAAAATTCTTCCCTTTTTTCTTTCTCTCAAGTTTTAAACTTGTGCCTTCAGTGCTAATGAATGGAAAACTCTTGCTTTCTTACCATGATGTGAACTGTGGCTTACAATAATGCCTGGCATCCCAAATTTCCTGTTCTGACAGATGCTTCAGTTGCATTAAACTTTACAGGCAAAGAGAAGAGAGACTAAAATGGATTTATAGTTTATTTGTTCATTCATGATGTAAGGTAGGTGTGGGGTTTTTTTTTCCCCTTTTTTGCATTAAAGATTAAAGTCTTAAAATTAAGATTAATTTGAAAACTTGGACCATGACATAATTTACAATTGAGGCCACAACTGGCACTTTTCACTCTGTGTAGCTGCTGTGCTGCTTGTTCACCCAAGCAAGTAATGCTTATCTGAAAGCAGCACATTTGTGCCAGGGAGCAGGAAGAGCAGGGCTGCCCCAGGAGGGAGCCAGCAGTGGAGGAGACCCCATCCTGACATCCCTCCCTGGGCAGGGTGCCTTCCCCCACATCCAACAGAGCCAGGGCTTGACAGGAGCAGCCGATGATGCTGAGGCCTTCAGAGGAGCTGTGGGTGCCAGTCTGCTCAGGGAGAGAGAAATGGCAATTGTTTCTCACTGTGGCTTGTGAGAATTTTAGGGAGTTGTAGGAATGTGATAACTTTTTAGTACAAACAATTTGCAGGTGGCGTTTTTCCACCTTGTTTTCCTGTTCTTCTCAAGGACGTGTGTGCGAAAAATGTTTTTTATTAACTAGCTAATCAAGTGATCAAGTGGAATGTATTAATATAAAATTTTGAATCTTTTGTAACAAAGCCTTCTTTTCTCCTCTTGCATTTGGGTCTCTTGTCTGTTCTGGTGTCATTCTTGGCTCCAGGGTGCCAAGGAGCTGAGGTGACAAAGAGCTGCATTGCCTGGGCAGCCAGCAGCAGGGCTGGGCCAGGGTGGTCAGGGCTCTGGAGCCTGCCTGGGTCCTCACAGCTCCAACAGCTTGGATGAGGGAAGTTCTTCCAGTGAGACCTGTTTGGTTTTGAAAGTGTGCCTCCTGCATTCTCCCAGCTGAACTGAATGCTGTTTAATTGTACTGCTGTTGTAATAGAGCTGCTCTGTGCTTCACGGGTCGGGCTGGGGACGTGCTGGGCTGCTTTGGCCTGGCAGCCAGGAGGGGACGTGCCTTCTGTCAGGCAGCTGTCCTTTTCCATGCCAGCATTTCCATTTTAGATCATTGTGGGATGATTTATCGCCAGAGCCAGCCAAAGGCAGTAACTGTGACAAATGAAAATTCTGGAAACGATCTCCTTTCAGGAAGAGATAAAGTAAACAAGGCACAGAAAGCAGAGGGTTCCCTGAATTGCTGTTTGTCTGACCCCAGCCAGTGGATAATTCTGCCACAAGAGGTGTTGCACAAAGTCATTAATAAATGTATTTCCTGGGCTTTGGTGTCACTTGGAACCAAATTCCAGACCTTTTCCTTCATATAGATTTTCTGCTCTGAAGAACAATAAATACTTAGGCTGTTTGCCATGCTCCTAAACTAGCCCACTTCTTTGTCGCTTTCTCAAGGGAAAAAACAATATTTGATGTGTCCTAAAGCCAGTTCAGTAACTACTCTAGCACGGGTTCTACCAACGTAGCAGTAGAGCAGCTGAACATAGCAAGCCCTCTCGTGAAGTCTAAGCATTTGGGGCTGGTTTTTCTGTCTTTTTGTAGCACAGACTCCTGCCCTCTGTGATGCATGGGAGCTTGCCTGGGGCTGGGACTGCAGAGCCTGAACCTGCTGACACATTTCTGGATACTGCAAAATGGCCTAGACTTCCTTGCCCATGAGAGGGAAAAGCAAGCAACCCTAGCAAGGGAGATTTTTGTAGCAGGGTCACAAAAAGCATAGGAAAAAAACCCCTAAATGTACAGGGGAATAAATTTTTAAAAAGTGATCTTCTTGATTTTATTGCTTTAAGTTCTTGGGCATAAATTTGATGAACACTGAAACATGCATTCTTTTTAGTGAGCTTAAAATACCATAACCTCAAAAAGACAACATAAAATAGGATATTGCCTTGTCTTCTTCCAGCATGTTCTGCCCTTCAGCATGTTCCAACAACCCCAGTCCCTACCAAGAGCTGTGCTCTCCTTTTGAGAACTAGTCTTTTCTTAGGAGAAACCGAGCAGGAAAGATTATTTACACCTAAATAGCCGCTCTTGGGGATGGCTCTCGGTGTTAATAATCCTCTTGCTAAGTAGGGGAATTCAGGCAGTATGTGCTTAAGTGTCTGAACTTGCCTGAGCTCTCAGTAGGTTAACCTCCATGCTGGAAACTGGATCAGACAGTGGTGGAACTGTTTGTGCAAAAGTCCAAAGCCATGGGTGAAGCTGCTGTCTTGTGTCACAGAGAATATCAGTCGTCCACAACAAGGGTTCCATCAGTTCACAGGTCTATTTTCAGCCAAATAATAAACATCATCTGACCTTCCAGCAAAAATCTGTAAATGAACTCTTTGAATGGGTCTATTTGCAACAAAAATTTATAACTTAGTATCTCTTTTTTTTTTTTCTATAGGAACATACAGGGCAATGTAGGAAGAGTGACACCAAGGACTGGTTTTACCTGAGATTGTCTCTGTGAGCTTTACCCGCAGCTAAACTGAGGTGCAGAAAGGGAGTGTAACACTAACAATTGAGCAAAGTTTATGCCATCTCACCTACCAATGAAGGGCTGCAAAACAGAAAAGCTGGTGTTAGCAGTTCCAATTCACATTTTTACACATTTCCCAGAGTGAACAAGGGGTATTCCTCAGGCCCTACTTGAATAAGTCAATTAACTACTTCTTGTTCACAGACCAAAAAAAAAAAAAAGGAGAAGAAAAGATTGGTCTCATTAAGGAAAGCTCTTAGCAGGGCACAAATGTAAATTTTTTAATAGCAACAAAAGAGGAAGTGACAAAACTGCCTTCATAGTCCTGTTGAATTCTACCATTGTTTAAACGACCTCACAGCCTCTATGCCCCAACAATAGTTGTACATATTATAAACACAAATATAAATGATATAAATATATATGATATAAATGATAGTTGTGTATATATATTTTTAAACAAATCATATTTTTCCACTCCAAATGCTGTCTGGAAGAGGATGCCTTCAAGGAAACAATGTGTGAGTCATCCTCAGGAGACCTACAACTGAGGCACCTCCTTTGGAACAAGGCCATGTACATCCATCTAAAATATCCATTTGTAAACAGTGTTATGTTACTCACATAATTGCCCAACGGCCTCAGAAACAATCTGTTTTTTTTATGACAGTAAGAATTAATGTTGAGTTGTTGATGTTAAAAGCTAGAATAACATCACATGAAGATTAAAATGCCATTTCAATGATAGTTTATTCTGGATTATGTTAAAAAGTGTTAGCCTGTGATCATTTAAGACTCATAAATTTTTTACTCCGTGTTAAAAACTTATTTGAGTGTCTGGATGTAAAAAATACTTTCTGAGGGTTAATGTGGGAACCTTAGGGTAGATGAAGAACTCATCTGTGGACTTGGCAGGTAAGATAACACTCATAAACTTGTGCATATTGCTCTTTTTTTCTGTGTACATTTCTGTATTATGAAAATACTATTATAAAATCGATTTTCACAAATTCCCAGTGATACGTGGGCTTAATGCTTGCTGTCTGCCTCAAACCCTTGGCTCTAGTTTTGAGTTCTCCCACTCTCAATGGTATGGGAGAAGTAAAGCAAGAGAAGAAAGCTTTGAGAAGAGGTAAGTATATGCTAGAGCCTGTTAGTTGCAGGTGAGGGATAGAGGGTCTCACAAAATAGAAACAAGGTACACCTTGCTCACAAGGAGAAAGATCCTTTTGCATGACCTGATGCATCAGCTGAAGGAGTGTGGAACCCATCCTGCAGTCAGCAGGACCCTGTACAGTGGTAAAGTTTTCTTGTTATTCCTGTTGTTCCATCCTACTGCTGGAGTAGGCCCTGTGGGTCTCACATTCCTGGGCTAGCAGGCCTGTGCCATATGGGGCTAGCACAAGAGTGAGCTGAACTTCATCCACTCTCCTGGGAATTGACAGTTCCCAGGGTGCATAAGGGCTCTAGAAGGAAACCCAGAAAACACTGGTTAGTTAGCAAAGTGAAGACACTACACAGGCAATGACAGTCCTGTCATTTCAGCATTTACCTGAAGCAAATGAAATACCTAGTCTCTTCAACTCTTCTCTCTCTCAGTTACTCATCAGGCTGAGGTTTTTGGAGGTTTTCCATAGGACAGAGGTGGGGGACCTTGAGAGCCTGGGAGTAGCCTGGACGCTGAATGACTGCTGGAGGAGTAGGGATCATTGGTGTTGGTAATGCATGTGCTAGTGGGAGAAACTAGTTTTGAGAAATCATAACATAATAGCTGATCTATTTGTCATGCTCATTTGACTGCACATTTGTTTTGTGGGTAGGAAGAAGCTGGTTTTGAAAGAAACAATTAATGGTGATTAAAAGAAGCTGCTCTGCAGTCAGTTGCTTTCTGCAGCAATCAGCAATCACGAGGGTGGCAGGATTGTCATGTCTCTCTGAGTCCTCCAGTGACAGTGGTACCTCTATATTTCCCTGCCTGTAATATTTTATGCCTTTCCTTTTTAGTCTTCTTCCTCTTGGATTTTCTTGGACTTCTTAATTACCCCTATTCAGCACCTCTACCTGTAACTTTCCTTTCCTTTTGCCTGAACTGTCTTACAGCTTTTGTTCGCAACTCTCTCACAATTCTCTCAAAAGTACAAGCCAAGATTATGCAGCTAGGACATGCTGGACCTGATCCTTGGCACAGATAGCTGGGGGCTGACACAGGAGGTGACCAAGAGAGGGCTGGAAGACTCACTAGACAGGAGGTTACAGGATGCAGTAATCTGTCTGTATCCAAGCCCAGATGGTGCTGAGTACGTGCTGCGTGGATGATGGGAATGGTATGGCTGCTTTCAGTAGTGTGTTATCTCTTTATAAAATCATCTGAAATTCAAGGAAATTAATAAAAGTCTTTATGAGTATGTAGAAGTCAGTGCCTGATACACACTGACCTACGATATCTCCCTTATTCAGTTGTGGCAGTGTGTTAGTGTCTCCCCGGTGCTGCTGGGAAATAATAGAGACTTTACTGGTATCCAGCAGGCAGTGAGCAGGGCTATGACACAATCACTGACCCAGTTTTATCTGAAACAAACAATCCTTCTCTCTCCTCCCTGAAAACAATAAGATTGTTAGATCCAAGGCCAAATTCATGTTGTTGTGAACAGCTGCAAATCCACTGACATCAGCAGAGCTGTATCCACTTAGCAAAACAGAGTCCAGCTCACGGTGGGTCTTTGGATGAATTTCAATTTAATTTCTATCTATCAAAAATTGTCCTCAGTTTTTCTTTAGATGGATATGTTTTTCCCTGTTCTGTGTAGTGCAGCAGTGTGCTGTCAGGCAGCTGCTCCTGTAAGTGATTCTTGCATTTCTCTACAAAGCAGATTGGAGTCTGGCTGGATAGCTGGCTACATCATGGACAAGTATGAGATTGTAAGAGAAGAAATAACACTTCTGATCTCAATAGCCCAATAAACATGATATCCCAATGCAGGATCTATGGAGCATAGCAGGCAAGTGCAGGTGCTACATGGCCAGCAAGAAGCATGACTGTAATGTTCAAAGGGCTGCTCAAAATGGCCTAATTTTACAAGTGGCAGTCACTGTGGCTTGATCTTGCCAAGTGTCTAAAACTTTAGGCCCACTGACCCTCAGCTGCACTAATCTAGAGTGAAGCAGGGAACCAGCACTGCAGGAGTTGGAGCTTCAGAGCAGTCACTGCTGATTGCGAGGACTTATTTTTTCTGTTTCTTCAGGAGAAGGGGAACTCCAAATGGGAATGGAAAAAGTGCTGGAAGGGCATAATGATCTCCACTGGTTTCTGCACCAGCTTCCAGAACAGCACTGCTGTGTCTGAATCACAGTGGAGCAAGTGGTTTGACCTTTGGGACAAGAAATTACTTCCAAAATGCTGTGTCTACATTAGATTAGATTAGACTGTGCTGATCCCATTCCCTAATCAGGGCAGCTGCATGGGAGTTGCACTCCAGTTCTTCCCACTGAACTTTTTATCTTTCTCAGGAATTTGTATTCTCAGTGTTGAAATGACAGATAAGTAAACAGGATTTTTCAGAGGAAATGAAAACATGGCTGCTTATAATTTAGTCAAAATGAGTTTCTGCATGGACTTCTGTACAAGTAAGAGACTGGCAATACAAGAATGCTCACAGTTCTAGCCTTCATTTAAGTGAAGTATTTCTAGATTACTCAGGAGGACTTTATTCTGCTGACATGTGCATAATGCAACATCAGCGATGAGGGTCCATTGATGATACTCTTTGTGCAGAGTCACATTTAGGCTGACCTTTGATCCAAGCAGTGTGAATTACAGCAGTTTGGGATGCTTACAATGGGTAACTGAAAAAAAAATGAGGGTATGTAATAAAATTATTAGCACTGACATGCAGGGATGTGGTGGAAGATCCAGATCTCAATCACTGAGGGAAAACACTGCATGTACAGGATGGATTCTGAGTGTCCCATCTTCATCTTACTTAGCCTGAGGCTGTGGGAAGAGCAAACAAAGAACATGTAATTGTTCCCACACAAGAACAGACAAGCCTACATTGAAAAGATAATGATAAAACTAGCAGGATTCAGGGACATGGCATGCAATCTCCAAGGAGAAACAAACTTCAGACTGAGACCATGAATATCAAAAGGAGTTGAAAGACTTATAAACCCTTTGAGAAGACACAGGAGGGGAAGATAACCTTTCAGAAATTCCCTGTGGAGACAAACTGAAGGAGAGAGATTGCAAAGAGAATTTAAATATATCCAACTGCTGAGAGATGTTAGTTGTTTAGATTAAATAAGTAAGTTTTAAATAGAATGAGTCAATTAGAGTTACTATGTTGTATGGTTTAGTGTGCTATTTGCTTAGTTTTACTTTCTTAGCATGTGTAACTGGATTTGGTGCAGCCTTAGGCCACAAGCTGTGAACTTTCACTGACATCTATGCTTTTGGCTGGAATAAATTTGTTTTCCTACTAATTTTCCTAGTAGTTTGTACAATGCTGTGTTTGGGATTCAGTACGAGAATAATATTGATAACACAGTGGTGATTTCATTTTTGGTGAGCAGGTGCACAAGAGGCACAAACCAGAAGAGAAAGAGAATACAGTTGGCAGCAGAAGATGCAACTGGAGGAACTAAGAAGAGTTAATGGCCTGCCTGTGTGGAGATGAAGAAAGAATCCCATATGGTGTTAGAACACCCCAGCCCACAAATCACCATTGAACTTAAAAGTCCTGTGCAGGGCACATGAGGCATGGGTGCATAAATCATAAGGGTGTAACTGCCCAGGGATGCTTTTTTTTGCAGTCCCTCTCTGGAGACACCCCGATTGAGCTGACTCTGCTGCTGTATGACTCTAATAAATTATTTATTCTTAAAAAATCCAAAGCCAAAACTCTGCTGCAGGAAATCTACAGTTGAGAGTGAAGGAGAAGGAAACACAACCTGAGAATGAGTGTGTGTGTGCACAAGGAGTCAAAAGGGATCATCCATTGGCTCACTGGAGCTGCCCTCTGTAAAGGAGCTCCAGTCCTGTCAGTTGAAGTGTTGGGTCTTGTGTGTGCAGCTCCTTGAATGGTGTGAGAATGCTCAGGCATTGACCCTCAACACAGCCTCCCTGGCCAGGAGAACAGCCAGCCTGCCTGTGGTGTTTTCAGGGTCCCCCGTGGCAGGAAGGAAATGATGAATCTGACTCCATGTTCTTAGAAGGCTAATTTCTTATTTTATGATATTATATTAAATTAAAGAATGCTATACTAAAACTATACTAAAGAATAGAGAAAGGATATTACAGAAGGCTTAACAAGACACTAATGAAAAACCTGTGACTCTCTTCAGAGTCCTGACACAGCTGGACCATAACTGGTCATTGACTAAAAACAATTTGCATGTTGGATAAATAATCTCCAACCACATTCCAAAACTGCAAAACACAGGAGAAGCAAACGAGATAATATTATTTTCCTTTTTCTCTTATCTTTCATATGTCAGTAATAGACCTGGATTTAAGCTGGGCATTCATTACCTCTGACATTGACACTAGAGAAAACAGAAGCACAGTCATGTGTGAAGGACTAAGATAGCTGTAACTGGTAGTCTGGAAGTGCAGACAGGACCCCAGCAGCAAGAAGCAGCATCATGATATTTCATCACACACACAAAAAAAGATGATAACTAAAGGCTTGGGATGTGGGAAGGAGCCTGCTCAGACTAGGGTCAGAGGTATTTACAGCAATGATAAGAAGAAGAAGGAAGGAAGGAAGGAAGGAAGGAAGGAAGGAAGGAAGGAAGGAAGGAAGGAAGGAAGGATCTACATTCTTCCCTTTATGTCTTTTTCCTACTCCATATTTGTGATTTTACCTTTTGCCGTCTTCTCCTTTTTGATATGTACAATCCTCCTAATGGTAGCATTTTATGAATGAGCCTGTTAGTTGCATGTACTAGTAGTTCTTGTAACTATTCCTCCAGCTGTGTGGGTGATATCCTTCAAAGAAAATGCACTAGTGTTTCCTAGAAGTGTGATTTAACATCATTGCCTGTTAAGTGGAGTAGTTTGAAAAAGCCTTTTGTAAAATCTTTAGAAGTATCTTATATTTTTGGTAGAGGTATAGTATTTACTGGGTTTTTTTTCAGCTTGTGACAGGTTCCTAAGCTGCCAGGCACTGACAGCAATTCCCAGCCTGCCAACCCTAATACCTTTGGCAGTAGATGGCTGCTTTTAGCAGCAGTCGTCTGCTGCCAAATTACTCTGCCAATGTGTTTCTGATTTCCAGACAAGTTGAAGTGCAGGACAGGCATGCTCAGGAAGTTTGATAGAGGGCACATCAGGATTCCTACCCATTTGTAGACCAAGCAACTGCTCAGCACATATCATAAATGGTGCTGTCCCTTGCTGGCCTGCTGGTCACAGACACTGCTTCATCCCAGTTTATCCTGCATTATCTCACACTGCTGTCACTACCAAGATCTAATTTTGCCATTTGAAGCTTTCAGTGTCTCTTTAAGTATTTCCAAGTTTAAGAATCAGGGCCTTGCTGTCAAAGACTCTTGTGACATTCTTGTCTCATTTTTTCTCTTCTTGCTTTCACAAAAACAATTCCTTTGTGTAATTCTTCTGTCCTCACCTCTGATTGCTTAATGTTATTCTTCTGTCCTCACCTCTCACCCTTACTACAGTGAATTTTCTTCATGTAGCAAAAAATGTTCTCATTTTGTATATAGTGATTTTTATGAAGAAAAATCATTAATTTCAGACTACTCCCTCATCTGCAGGCACCCATTACTGTTTCTCTTCCTGCGCAAGAAAAGCAATGGGAGCTCCAGGAGGCAAACTCTTTTGTTAATTAAAGATCTCTTTTACAGTGAATCTGTGTTTGTGCAGACTGATTTGCAAGTTTATTTCATCAGGAAGACTTGGGTTATTTATTTGCAAATTTATTTGATCAGGAATGGTTTTGTTTGCTTTGGTTTCATGGCAAAATCTGGCCTGTTGTGTGCACTCCTTTCCTGGGAAATTACTCCATAAACCTACTCAGAAGCAAGAGCCAGAATCCACACACAGCCTCTCCATTCCAGACAGGCTGAGCCTGCAGACACCACCTGCTCTCACACAGCCTCTGCCCCACATCATTATTCTCTGCTCCTGTCCATGGAAAAGGAACAGAACAGAGTGAACAAAAGGACAACAGAATGACTTGGCACATGTCACCCCTCTTGCAGGTGGTGGACCTCTGGAGGCTGGAAGGAGGCAGCCAAGGTGCAGCCACAGTCTGGCAGTGGAATGGGCTTAAAGGAAAATAAGTGTGCTTCCCTGCAAAATTTTATTTTGAGAAAACATCTACAATGAGTAGTGACTTCAGTTTCATTCAAACAAATTGCAGAACTCATTTCCAACAAAAGAAGTTAGATATGATTCTTCAGAAAACATATTCATTCTCCTTTTCAGTTATTCTCCTGAGTAACTCCTTTTCAGTTATTGTGAAGATCTATTTGCATTTGCAAATATGAAGTGAAAATGTAGCAAGAATATACACTATTTATTCTGGCCAACATCTGGTATTTTCATTGTGGAGAAAACAAAAAACCTCATATGCAAAGTATTGCATATAGTTTCTTTTTAATTTATACTGTTCTGTATAACTGCTTTTTAATATCTCCTTTGTTTTAGCAAACCTGTGCTTTAGGTTAGCATATCTTTGGAGTGCACAATAATACATATTATTTTACAGTTAATTCATATTTGAATCTTTCAAGAGATATTTAAGAAGTTTCTTTTCATATTTTAATTTAAAATTATCTGGATGGGCCAGTTTTATTTACCCGTATTAGATGAGGTTTGAATTGTTTCTTCTAATCCCTTTTTCTCATGTGTCTCTTGAGGGAGATGCAATTTAAAATACCTGGAACACAAACATTGTCATGTTGCTCTTCACACGTTTCATTACTGTAGCAGTTCCCAGTGAGTGAAATTACACCAACCCTGCTGATGTTAGAAGCCTTCACACTGGGACAGCAAAATCCTTGTTCAGCCCTATCCCCTCCAGTAGATGTCATCGTGGCAATGGAGAATACTGCCGGGGATACTGGGAACGAGATCTCCTTTGCCAAGGCAGCAAGAAAGCTTTGCAGTAATAGACTTTGTTTCTGTCAAAACAAGATAATTCTCTCAAAGCTTTGCATTTATGGAGAGCTTTTCCTTTCTATAAAGAAAACCATGTTGAGTAGTAAAACACCAGGCCGTGGTCCATGGCAGTGGTGTCTATATGCTCTGAAGATGGTTGTAGGTACAGATGTATTTGGGAAGAAATGCACGCGCAATACTCAGTTTGTAGATTCTTTGATTTTTTTTTTTTTCCCCACAACTATACAGTTTTCTTGTGTGCATACAGTGACCTGTCCTGCTCAAAGCCATCATATCCTTTCTGTTCTACTTCCCCCCTCCCTGCCCTAATCCTCTAGAAATAATTTCTCCAAAGGAAAGCCCAGACCCTCCTATTTCATTTTTACCCTGAGTGAATCTCTCCACACCCATCACCACCCGAGCTGCTGGGTGCCCAGCCAGCTGTAAGGTTTGTAGCTGCCTCAGTGGGTTGGTGAGCAGGGAGTAAATCCACAACCCTGTATTATTACCAGGTATAATTTTAATCTCTCCAACAGAGAACAAATCCCCAGAAAAGCCAAGAGACAAGTCAGTCACTGGTGGTTTTACCTGCACAAGGGCTGCAAGGCTCCAACAAACTCATCTATATAACTTGAAAAACATATTGAACACATATGGAATGATTGAAAATATGCTAACTATTGTTCAATAGCTGATCTGATTTTCTCACAAAGGTCATGAAGTTCAGGATTAGAAAAAAATATCAGTCCCCTTTCTCCACCTTGGAAGTCCCAACAGCTTTGTTTGAACGTGTGATATGTATTTAGTGATGTTGTCCCTTTCTAATTTTAGCCACTGCTATGCCTGTGTTCTTCATGACAGACTGACAATATGTAAGATGTCATCAGATAAAATAGAGCACAAGCTGAGCTGAGTGAAACAAGCTGCTGAGCTGAAATGTGACTTTCTAAAAATCAACAGGGTGCAGCTATATCAAATAATAAGTACATAATTTGAATGGTCTCTTTTGTCTTGATAATAGCCCTATAAATAACGAGGTTTTAGTTTGCAAAATGGCAGGCTTTGGGGAAGCAGAAAGCAAGAAAGCAGAGCACTAAAGGCCTGATTAACTTAAGAGCCTGCTTCTCCTCCTTACTCCAGTCTTTGAGACTGAAGCAAATCTCTGTGACTAACATAAATTCTAGGGGAAATGGCCAGATAACTAAAACAAATTTGTGACCTCTCAACACTAAGAGGAAAGCAATTCTTATTGGCAAGATTTTTGTCATTGTTCACATTCTTAAAAAAAATGTTGGCTGGAATTTTGTCCTTGACCAAGTGGAAAGGCTCTCTGCTGGCAGGAGAACAATGTATTTAATAAAAACAAAGCAACTGATGCTTTTGACAGAACAAGAGCAGACATCTGTCTGGCTGTTCTGAGTAAGCAAAAATAGCAGAAAAGCCTCATAAGGTTCTATTAAAATAAATGGGGTAATGAAAGGGTAGCAAAGAATGCACTTGTTTATAAGTTATCACCTCATCTGGGCACTGTCAAAGAACATGAGAAAAAAAAGTATCTCTTTTGTCCTCAGGAAATATAGGTTGTTATATTATCAAAGTTAACAGTGAAAGCAAACTGTAAAAAACCCCTACAGTAACATTTTAAGAACTGTGAAGATATAGCTATTAACTATAAAAAGAGGAGACAAACTTAGCTATAATCTGTCAGAAAAGGCAACAAAAATAATGACCTAGCTCATGTTCACTTTGGATTTTGCTTCAAATATTTGAGATATTTTTTAGATATATTGTCCCATTTAAGAATATTTATGTTCTCATTAGCAGTGTTCTCATACTTTTTCTAAAAGCATTTTATAGCACTGTAATTTAATTTCACTTAAATCTTAAAATATTCAGTCTCTAACTCACTGCTTAGAGAGGAGAGAATAAGCATCACAGATAAAAGCCCAGAAGCTCTGGAAGGTAATCATAAAGAGACATCACTCAGTTCTCTGTATCTCTCTCTGAGCAGGGTCAAATATGTCCAAACTCTTCTTAAAAACCTGAGCTGATGGTAATTCCACGTTTTTCTCCAGGGATCAGCAGCTGCAGTGCTATCAGTACAGTTAGAGTAGGAACATAGGAAATATGGAGACAAACTTTTAATTAAGGCCTGTAGTGATAAGGCAAAGCATAATGGTTTACAGTAAAATAGTGTGATTGAGACTAGATGTAAGGAACAAATTTCTTATAATGGTTGTGGTTAAGCACTGGAACTGATTGCTCAGAGAGGTGGTGGACATCCCATCCCTGGAGACATTCAGGGTCAGGTTGGATGGGATTCGCACCCCGACCTAGCTGCAGATGTCCCTGCTGGCTGCAGGGCTGTTGGACAAATGACCTTTAAAGGTCCCTTCCAATCCAAACTGTTCTATGATTCTATGATTTCCTAATTCCAACCTTCTGTCTCCCTCGCAGCTTAGCTTGCAATTTGTCATCCTATCTGCTTTAAAATAAACATTAATCTCTCTCAGGATTATGAAACTTAGTAATGTAATTGAAGCCTTAACTTTTCCGGGGGGAATAGCTTGAAATGCGAGTCTCTAAGCCAGGGCTGGTTCTTGTACACTGGGAGAGCTACAGTTGACAGGAGGATGTGGCCATGGCAGTGGCCACGGGTCAGACCAAAAAGATGCTTCTGTGCAGACACACTGATGCTGCTTTTCAGGGCTGCTTCCACAGTTCTGTGTGGAGCCAAACACAGTACATGCCTGAGGACTTCCTAACACTGGCTGGGTGACACGGTGTCCAGGCTGCTCCTCTGGATTAGCAGAGGACCTCTGAACTTTGCAGGCTTGGCTCTAGCACCCTAACTTTGGGGCTAACGGGCTTACATCAGAAGGGAGAGCTTCCTCCATAAAAACGTGTGCATGTATTTCCAACTCTTGAGATTCAAAGGCGCAGCTGACAAGCGTGGCCCAAGAGGAAGCAGTGAAATGTCAGCTGGTAGCTCGGAGCACAGCCGCAGCCCCTGCATGAGCTCAGCGGGGCGGGAGGAAGTGGCGGGCGCGGCTGGGCAGCCTCGCACACCGCCGGCATGGCCGGGGCACGGCTGGGCCCCTCCCTGCCCTCGCCCCACGGCCGCAAGGCTCTCTCGAAAGGAACATGCCGCTCCTGGCCTGGCCAGGGTGTCTGACCGCCCTTGTGAACCGAGCTGCTAATTTTCTGTAGTCCAGCAGCAAGATAACAAATACACGCATTCAGGGTACTGCCAACGTGCCCAGGCGCACAGGGGAGGGAGAGGAATTTTCTGTAGGAGTAACAATTAGCAAACATCTGAAGAACCATGAAAACTCAAACATCCTTGAGTTGCTTTGCAGCATTTTTCCTCATGTCTCTCACAGCATCCTCACCAGCCCTCCCTGTGTGTACAGCGAGGAGCAGACCCCAGTCGTTGTGGTTTGGGAGAGGAAAGCCAACTGAGCCGTGATAATTAGGATAACTGTGATACTTTAATTGAGCTGCTAATACCACGGCAGAGGTGTTGCAGAGAAGACCCGTGGGTAGCAGCTTTTCTCTCAGTCCTTGGCTGAGCAGGAAGGACTGCGGTGCTGAGTGCGTGGGCAGTGTGCCACGGCACTCACCGGAGGTGCTCTGCTGTGGTGGATCCTTATCTCTCCCTTCCAGCTTCCCCCTCCCAAAGACAGCCTCTCCTGCTGCCAGTTCTCTCTGTGTTTGACTGTACTTCTCTTAACAGCAATCTCCACATTGCTCCTCCTTCCCCTCCCTTACCTTGAGGGCTCATTTCTAAAATTTTGGTCCTCGCAGGCTTTGATGCAATGCTTGTGCCTTTCCACTCAGATAATTAGCCTTGTGAACTGCTGTGCTTAAAAACCTACATACATGCTTTTAACCTCTGCTTTTTAAGTGTGAGGAAGAAAAAGTAATGGATATCCTAGCTCTGGAGTAGTGAGGATAGTCTATATATTATTTATGTTTATGTTGATTTGGTTGCTATGTTTTTAAATATTGCCTTATGTTAGTGGTATAGTAAGAAAAAGCTTTTTCTGTTATCAAACCCTTTTAGTATTTTCTTCTCAAAATTTAATAAAAATCAGAATCTATTATGTTGCATTTTCAGGTATTGAAAGTATCATCTCTTAGTGCAAAATATTGGTATGGAACATACTGTTTAGATAACTGACCTTCAACAGACGCAGTTTTAAATTTGAGTTATGTGAATTTAAACTTTTGGAAAGCCTTTGCATAGTACAATAAATTAACTCTTTTGGTTTTGATTCTACTGTGGTGGTTTTGTGATAAATATTTATTTGCAATATTAGCAAATCAAGCCATAGTTGCGTTGTGCCTGTGCGTAAGCTTTGTCATGAAAAGTGAAGTAAGGAGAGCTCCAAGCTAGTAAGAAGTGTCAGATAAAAGCTATCTTTATTTAGAATGCATAAAACTTACCACAAATTATAGGTTCAGGATACCTCTGTATAGTTCTATGCTACTGCATGATTTTTATTTTTAATCTGAAGTTCTAATAAAAGGACTTTATTCAAAAAATTGACCAACAAAATGGTTATAGAATCCTTCCTTCTCAAACAGTTTCCTTTAAAATGCTTTGTGATAATATGAGAAATCTGCGACTGTGAGATATTCAGTGTTTCAGAGTCAAAGAGATGGTAGCTAGTGATTTTTCACTTTCTGGAAAGATCTGGTAAAGAGCTTTCTGCTAGAGCAATTTTCTGTCAAAACATGGATTTGATAAAATGTAACATTTTGTAGGAAGATATTGATTTCTTTTATGCTTTCAAGAAAAAGCTATAGAAATATTTTATTTATGGTTGAAACAAGAGTATAAAGAAGAAAACCATAAGTCAAAACTGAACATCTGACTCTGTCAAAATATCATAGCCAGTGGTTTCAGAGGCCCTAAAATAAAAATTTCAGAATTTGTGGGGATTTTTTACAAAAAGTGCTGTCATCCTATTTCTATTAGAAGGGGAAATTCAGAGTATCTGTTTTTACTTCCTAGTTCAGCATGATTTTCTTACTTTTTTTCTCCCTGACTTTTTACATGCTTTGGTTACCGAAACTGTTTTCATGAAGAATGCCAGACCAGGAATCTCCAGAGCCTTCTGCATTTGATACAAATCTCTTGGACCTCTGCTGATGTGAAGAATGACTCGATGCTTCCCAATTAGGGGAGTTAATCAAAGGCTCTGTAGGAATGCAGTGTGAGTTCTGGGCATCTTTGAAAATCTTAGCTGAATTTCTAATCAAGAGCGCTGACTGCTCTGAATTCTGCAGCGAGTGTTGCTCCATCCTAACCACAACGGAAGGGCTGCTCCACATCCACGGAGCAGCCTGTGCTGTTACTGTGGTCACAGCCAGCCTGGCCTAGGCTGCCACCGGGACACAGGACCAAGCAATTGTCCCTTCTGGAATTCTGCCTCTCTCCCTAAACATGCCCTTCTTGGTGTCCCATAGGCTACAGATCTGATCTGAGATCAGATGACTGGAAATAACTGATATTTTATTCCCAGGGTCCAGATGCATTATGCTTTAAAAATGGTCTCTGTGTTGAATTGAGCTTTAAGAACATGGTCATATGACAGAGATTAAGGTTGTTAAGTATTTATTTATCAAGGATTTCTATTTTTAAAGAAGCTTACAACTCCATTATATATCTAAATATAAGAACTTGTAATGAATAGGCAGAGATTGAAAATTATGAAGCAGGCAGAAGCTCTGGGTTCCAAATTATATCTCTGAGAAATGAGAATGTTTTATGAAATCTGAAGACATCTTCTTCCTGGAAATACTGTTTGTGAAAGAGCACGGAGCAGTCCTGACTTCTGTGAAAGTGGAACAAAACTTCTGATTCTATGTGGCCTTCCTCTGAGAGGGCAGTTTGAAATGGATTGCTAATGGCAAAAACTCTGCACTAAACATCAGACTAAACTGCAGTAAGTGACGTGTAAATCTCTGCACAAAAATCTAAACACATTAAACCCAAAATTTATTGCATAATTTTTGTGCATCTAGAATATTTAAGGCTAATGTGCTAAGAATGACTGAAACACTAAAATAATTCAGGAGTTAAAAAAATAAAATCTGTTGAAGCATTATAAGCTGAACTATTTTCTTTTGCTAATGTGACCTGACCTTGAAAGACAGTTATCTAGTTATCTGCTGCCTGAAAATAATTTGCCTGCCTTTTGTTTGCAGATGATTCATTACTTTTGATAATCTTTAGTGGTATAACACATTAATAACAGTAAAATTAATAACTAATGATAGCATGATCTCAGTTCCTCTGTTTGCAATTATCAGGGTCACTTAGTATGTCACAAGCCACATCAGTAGGCAGTCTCCCTCCTGACACTGGGTCTGGGCATGCAGGCTGATAAACTCCTCCTGCACTGCTGCATCTCTGCTTCCACTGCTTCTTCTTTGGTCCTCTCAGAACTGCAGGACCAGCAGTAAACCAGCTCAGGGGACAGAATTGTGTTTGAAAATACTTGGATTTTTCTACTTGGTTCTATTCTCTTGGCCTTTTTTTGTAGCTATTGGGTCCCAAAGTCCAGGAGGGTCTCAGGAATAGCTACAGGCAGCAGGTGGGAAAGGCCCTGTGATGGAGGCTGTGTATGCCTGCAGTGCTGTTGGCAGAAAGAGTGATGGGAGTGCAGAGAAAGTCAGTCAGGCAAAGAGCCTTTAAAAACCAAAACCCCCAAACTGTTAAGTATTCTGACTGTGACACAGATGTGTATTATTTCAAAGGTAGAAGTTTATTATCTCCCTTTAAAGGTTCCATTTGGTTGTTCCTAAGATCATGGCATTTAACTGTCTCTCTTCATCTTAGTGAAATAATAAAGCTTTTATAAACCTTTGTTGGAATTAATAACTATCTTGTCAGGAAAACAGACCTATTTTATCCAGTGTCATAGAAACTGATGACAGAATGAATTTAGACCATAACACAGTGGGAGTATTCTAAAGACAAATGCCTTAGTAAGACATTTATATTCTAAAAGCAATTTGTATGTATTATGGTTTATATTATTCAAGGTCCTTGAAAATAACACATATTTTATCGTCAACAAATTAGTGTAGTGTATACCTATGGAAATGAATGAAGAGCACAAGTCTAGAAACAGCTCAGACAGAATGGTACTGATGTATGTCCGTATGCAGGATGGCCAAGAAAGAAGAAGTGCCTTTAACCTGGTATTTTCTCAGGTTCAAGGCTCCAGAGAAGTCAATAAACTTGTGTGATAGCACATTATCTACCTCTACTGAGTAATTGAGGAAAATAACTTGTGCCAGGCATAGAGGACCATGGCTTTTAAATGAGTATTCATATGGGACAGCACTTTGTGACAGTGTTGGTGGTGTTAATTCAGGCTCTGCCATTATATGATATTTGACACAGATCAAATCACAGCCTCCTTGCCTTGATTTCACCACACAGCAATTAGACTACTGATTAACTTAATCTTTATTAATCCAGTGGTTTACCAGAAGTGCGTGCTTCTGAGGAATAAAACTTACATCCTGAAAGCATACTTAAAAAAGAAACTCTGGTGGTAACAAAAACTGTAAAAATAAAAATTAGCTGTTTGTTGGACATGCAGTTTTATTTCAAAATTGTTCTTCAGAACAGTCCAAGGACGTCAGTAGAAAAAAAAATAGGGGAAAAAAAAGTACTTGTATTTGGAAAGGCCTTGGAGTGCTGTGGAATGGGAATTGCCCACAATTACTTCACTTGGGGAGGGCTGGTAAGAATCCAGTATCTAAACAATGATTAAGACACGCCTGATGAAAATTAAGAGGCATTCAGTTCCGCGTCATTCCCATCGGGGTGCCTATAAGCATCTCCGGCAGAGGTACCTTTGTTGGGCGGGGGCACTGCCAGACCTGCCTGCCTCCGGGTCCGTCTTTATTTCCCAGTGACAGGCCGGGGGACGTGTGACTCGGGACAGCGGCAGAGCACTCGCAGCTCCGGTGCTGCTCCCTCGAGCCCGTCCCAAGCGCTGCCGCCCGTCTTGTCCCGAGCCCCGCTGCCACCCGCGCTCGCGGGGCAGTTTCGGGAGCGGGCGCTGCCCCGAAGGGCGCATCTCCCCGCGGGGCACGACCCTGCCCGGCGCTCCGGACACCGCCTAAGCTTCCCCCACGGCCAGGCTCCCGGCCCGGCCGCAGCCCGGAGCCCGCGACTGGTCCGATTTCCGTGCCCGCCCCGGGGCGCCCTCACAGCGCGTCCCCCGCTCCCGCCCGGCCTCGGAGCGGGCCGGCCCCGCCCCTCGGGGAGCGGGGCGCGCGCACGGCCCGCTCTGCCCCGCCATTGGCTGGCGTGACCGCGCAGCGCGCTCCGGTTGGCTGCGGCCGCCGCCAGGCAGCGGCGGGGCCGGGCGGGGTCCGCCCGCCGCTGCCGCTCCCGGCGGGAGGGTGAGTTTGAGTCGCGGCCGCGGCGGAGCCGCCGGGCGGGAGGGTGAGTTCGCTTCCCGGTCGCTCCCGCAGGGACAACTTTTTTTCCCGCGCGGGGCTGGCGCATCCCGACGGGGCGGCCACGGCCGTCGGGCAACTCGCGGCCGCCCGAGCGGAGCCCCCCCCAGGCTGCGGGTCCCGCGCCCCACCCTGGGGCAGCCGGCGGCGCGCGGCTGGGGCGGCCGTGGCTCGCCGGGGCGGCGAGGGGTGCAGGGCACGGGGAGGAGGCCGGGAGGGGGCGGTGGAGTTGCCGGGGGCAGGGCCGGTGCCCAGGGGCGATGGACGGGCAGGGCGGCACCCTGCCCCCGGTGCGGGGCGGCGCTCCGGGCACCGGTTGCGGCTTCCCCCAGTCCTGCGGGTCCTCCCGGCACCCCGCCGGCATCCCGGCCGCGTCTGGCCGTCCGCTCGCCGCGCACCGCCCGCACCCGGTCCAGCCGCGGCGGGGCACGGCGGGCATCGCCGGGACGTCTGGGGGCCGGCGGGGCAGCGGCGCCTTGTGCCGCGGGGAGAAGGCGGCCGGGGCTGCGGGAGAGACAAAGGAGCTGCTCCCGCCGCGTCCCCGGAGCGGGGCGGGCAGCGCGGTGCCTGGCAGCGGGCTCGGTGCCGCCGCGGACCCTCGGGGGGAGGCTGGGGCAGAGTTGGGCGGCGTGCTGAGGAGCGGCTCCGTGCTGCGGACCCGTCCCGGGCTGCGTTCGGCGGTGCCGCCGCCGCCGCGAGCGGTGTGCCCGCCGCGGGGATGCGGGAGGCGGCAGCAACAGTTCGAGCCGCGGAGTTGGGAACCCGGGCGGGCAGCGCCGCGGCTGCAGGGCTGGTGCCTCCACGGGCTTCGTGCTTCCACTAGAGCACGTCCGATTGAAGTGGCCTTCCGTGTGCTTGGTGTGTCAGAGGTAAGGATGGAAGCAGAGATAGTGCCCCTGGATTTGTCTTGTCCCATGTAATCCCGACAGCCATCACGTTTGTTTCCCGTCCAATTGAATTCTAGCTCTCTGCCGAAAAAGCTCCCCAGCCTTAGGTTCGCAGGGAGCGGATTTGTGTACTCGAAGATTATCAAGTCCTGCTAGGATGGACCTTTCAGGAGTTTTAACATGCACTGCCGGGGTGTGAGGAAATGACTGTAGATAAGCCAAATATTAAAACTTCGACTACAGGGTTGGTGTTAGGGTCCTTAGCTGCAAATTCAGATTTAGTAGCAATTTTTAAGGCAAGCTGAGCAAATTGCACTACAGAGAGGCAAGAAGCAGTGTTGTGGAGCAAAGCACAGAGTGACGTTGGTGACTGCATTTTGTGGTATCTGAAAGGCCTCTCTGCAGTTTTCCCCTCCAGTGATGGACTTACATGCTACAGTGGTTTTTCAGAAGTTTGTGCTTTCCACAGAATCATTGAAAGGTTGGGGTTAGAAGGGACCTTAAAGATCATATAGTTTCATACCTCTAATGGCGTCTTGCTTTTGTTCTCTCCACCTTTCAGCAAGTTCTTTTATGTTGCAAAAACTAAGTAATGTTGTATAATGTGGTCAAATTAATTTGCAATCTGTTGTAGTTTCATCAGTGAAATAGTTTTGGTAAAAGTAGTATACTTTGAAGTTGAATTTTAGATCCTTCTGGCAGTGTTTTTGGATGTATTTTTTCCTCTAGAGCTGGAAAAAAGTATAAACCCACTAATTCTGAAATACAAAACCTGTCTGCTTCTCTTCTGTGATAATCTCTTTGTGAGGCAAGGCACTTGTAATAGGGCTTTTATCAGAGGGATGATAATTTTGAGGAAGTTCTGTACTACTTGGGATGATTTATTAACTGTAGCAATTCACTTCCTTGCAGCAGTGAGCTGTTTTAAAGGGACATGTTATATTTAATCAGAAAGCTTCTTCCAAGGAAAAAGACTGTCAGGGGCAGGATCACATTGGAATTCTGCTGGGTGGGTTTGCTTTCACTTGAGAGAGGCCATGGGAGACGTGTTCCCAGGCATAGCTGGGTAGTTAAGTCACTTGGATTCTAATTTTGTGAGGACTTGTATCACAAGCCTGTGTGTGAGATACTGTAGGGCTGGGCACTACAACTGGTGTGTGTCATCTGTGTTTCACTTAGCGCAGTGGGGCTGGCTCTAGGCTGGGAGACAAGCCCATTTCCTGATGCATGTGACTGGGTCAAACCTAATAGTAAGTCACTGAGTTGAAGTCTCATTCATAGTACACATTCCTCTAAAACTCAATATCTTGAACCTTCCTCATGTTCATGTCAGGAAATTGATTTTTCATTGAAGCCTGCCTTAAGGTACATATTAGATTGGCATCTTAACCTGTCGCTGACTTTAATGCGTGCAATGTTAAAATCACCTTGTTCATTCTGGAGGTTTAAATTATTAGTTATAAAGTGTTGGCTGATGTCTGGTTATTTTAATTAGAAAATAAATGGTCTGATGTGACACTGAGTCTTTTTCAGGTTGTATGGAGAATGCATGGTTTGCAGAACGATTTCTTAGAGAAAAGTCACAGTTCCCAGGTTTCCCTTTGGGACTAAGAACTTGTGGAATATCTGAGGCTTTAGGATGAAACTTTCATGAGGAATAAATGTGTATGTTGATGAGAATATTAAAATGTAGTGGCTCTTGGGCTTTTAACAAAGATCACCTGTGCACTCAGCAAACATACAAAGCCTGCATGGGGAAGAGCTTAGGCTTAAATCCGTTAGGTGAATTGCCAGGTCAGGTTTCATTGCCAGCCCTCCCCTCTGACAGATGTGCTCTCTGCATAACCCAGCACACTTCCTCTCTCACAAATGGAAGACTGGGTGCAAAGCTGATCTGTCCTTAGGTCTCCCATAGGGCTGTGTGGGCAGTTCTGTTAGCAGAAGTGGAAGTTACACCTGTGAATCACCGCACTCACGTGTGTTACGTCCACTGTTAGCAAGCAGTCAGTCTTCCAAGAGCAAGGTGCATGAAATTCAGGCAGGAGATCTGATCTTGCTGTGTAGGAAATGAGCAGCCTGACAGTCTGACCTTCCCTGCCTGCATACTCTGTTTTCTTTGAAGAGAACTAGAGACCAAATCTTGTATACTTCAGAAGAACTGAAACCTGCCCATCTGTAATTATATTCTGAGGTTAAATAGTCTGACTGGAGTGACCCTGTCTAATCTCTGAGACTTCCATGGGATTATGGAAATACAGCATGCTTAAAACCTGCAGTTTATATGCAGTGTCTTTCACTGTGTTGGCTTGTACTTGGTAGGATGTAGTTGAGAGAGGTTGTTGATTTACTGGAATCTTGTAGTTTTCCTGCTTAGGAGAATTATAGCTTTTGTTTTGTTAATGCTGTTCTGTTTAATTATGCTAGTATATATATGTAAAAAAGACCTCTTAAATTAGAATTTTAGGCCTGAGATATTTTCTTTAAATCTGTGATTTCTTTCTGTTCCAGGAAAAAAAGCCCTTTTGGCATTTGCTGTACTCAGTTGCTAGAATTGAAATGGTGACGTATGAAATGCACATTTGGAAGTGGAGAATGTGTTGGAATTAAAGTATTTTTTATTAGCATCAGTTATTTAGAAACTTAAATTGGATTAGTTTACTTGAAATGCTTTGTGAGATAATCTTGGAAGGCAGCAACAAGGTGTCAGAATAAGGACAGAAACCTGTGTCGGTGTTGTTGAAGACAAGGAGTACTAAAGTATGAAAATGTTTCTAATGTGTAGCAACTGCATATTACTGCTAGTCTGTGTTTAAAGTTGCTGCTCCAGCTCTGCATGCCGTTAAAATGTTTATTCCTGCAATGGCCAGACTCTTTCCTCTATAATGTGTAAGTGTATGCCCACACTTTTTAGATTAAGTACTTCTGCATGAACTTGAGATTTTCTCTAAACTGACACTTGAATTACTTAAAGTTATCTGAAAGCATTTAAAAAGTTTTGCTCAAGGCTGACAGGTGAAATGCTTCTGCATTTGTTCTTTCTGGAAATCAGATTTCTATCAGAATTTGTGTTAGAACTTTTCTAGCATGAAAACTCAAATACTCTTGTATTAGATAGAAAGAAAAAATCTGAAACACCAAAACAAACATCTGAAAGATCTAATAACTGTAATAGTTTTCAGCTGATAGCATTTCTAAATGGATATGAAGTATTTTCTTCTACTTGTGGTGAAACTGTTTTGAAGCCTTTGCCCTAATCAGAACCACGTTCAAGAGGTGCAGAATAAAAATAGCATCTTGGCCGAGTCTGTGAGGGCAGCTGTTATTTATGGCAATTTCTTTGGTCACATCCCCACATGAACTTGCATGCTTTGCTAACAACTGGAAAGACTGTGAGTGCAAGCAGTCTAACTTACAGCCAAGTGAATCCTGAAATTGTCTGAATGTGACCCTGTTTCGTCTTGTAGTGCCAGAAAGGGGAGGATGTTGGTGTAGGTGTTTGTGTGATGAATTAAGGATTCTGTTTATAAGGCTTCAGTTTAACTTCTAAATGGTGTGCAAATGTAAAATAGATGGGTTCAATAAACTGTGGTTGTTGGTAGCATTTTTTATTAGAACTGGAATCAATAAAGGACATGGAATTTGGACAGATATTTAATTATCATCACTCTTGTATATGGAGAATGCCATGGAAAGTGAGAATGTGCATGAAACGTTTCTTAATTTATAAATAACTGGCAGTGCTGAAGAATCATCTGAGTGTTGAGATTAAGACTTAGAAATGGTTATCTCTACAAAACAGATGTCTGTTTTTGTTTTTCCATCTCTGACCTCTGATGGTATGAAATGCTGTGTAGCAACTGAAGCATAGCAAAGAAATGTAGGTGAAAGTAATACTAGTAAAACATGCTTATTGCTGATACAAAAGTTGCTAAGTGTGTGTATTCCATCCTGATTGGCACAAGAGCTCTCATTCTAAACTTTGTGAAAAAAAAAGTGTACTTGGGGCACTTTTGATAGCTATTAAAGACAGCTTTCTTAGGCTATCTTATCTCATACCTTTACTTTTGTCTATTTGGAATCTAACCTTTATTTAAAAATAGCATAGCATGCTCTGAAGCTGCACTGGGTACTAATTAATACACTTCAGTGCTTAAAGCCATGCTGTCTCCTAAGGTTTCCTGCTGTTTGCACTGGATAAATATTTATGCTTCAGCAAGGCATTAATTTCAACCTGACGAACAGTGCATACAACTTTAATATTTTGCTAATGCTAAACACCATGATTCACTCCTTTTGCTATATTTTATTGTGGTTCTTTTTTTTAGGAAAGGAGGAAAAAAATCCCATTACACTTTAAATATGTGGTAGGGAATTATATCTAATACTCAACAATTAACCTGTCTAGTAGTCTGAGTATTGTACAATAGCTAGTGCTGGATAATATAAGGTCTCCATGAGCATCTGGTTAACGGACAAGACTGTACTATGTAGTGATTTGTAAAAGTAATTATTTTCTATTAATTTTTTTTCAATCCTGTAATACTATTTACTGTATTAAAGGAGACGACTGGAAAATGTGTAAAAGCATTAAGTTGACCTAGTAAATTTTTTAAAATTGCATTTGACAAGTTTTTAACACCGACTACCTTCTCTGTCAGGATACTGTGAATATTTTCAGTGTACTGTGTAAAACATGTCAGGTATGCTATAGTCACATCTCTACCTGAGGAAGCAGACTAAAGGATCTTCAGGTATAAAAATTATTCTTTATTTTCCCTTTTTTTACTCCTTTGCATGATTTGCTGGCTGAAGGAAATTGTGTTTCTTCCAGATTGGAAATAGGTAGACTGCAGCATCGTGTATTTGGTGTTAGGCTGATGAAGGGGAGAACAGTGTGATCAAAGTAGGGGAAGGAGCAGGGTTGAGGAGTTCCTTAGGTCTTGGTACTTGGTGCTAAAGCAACAATTTTGTGTTCCTTACAGTTAATTTAGACTCATTTTGCCAGTGAAATGCTGAGTATTATCCTACAGTTTGTGATTAAAGCACATCTGGTTAAACCAATTACTATACACTCAGTTAAAAGAATATATTTCTTATTGATTTCCTTTAGGCTGTGCCAAAGTACCTGCCTGCTTCGTGTCTGTCACATGCTGCAGCTGTGCTACTGTTTTTACTCAGTTACAGCTTTTAGGCTCAATGAGCTGCAGTCTTTCCACTCACATCTCTTATGTTCCTAATTGTATTGACTCCGTATGTCAGGTGTAGAAAGACTAATAGGCTCCTGCATTTTTTTCCCTGCTTTGAACTAAATTCCCAGTGCAGCAGCCAGAGGAGCAGCTGAGAGGCTTGTGACAGTAATTCTGCACATCTGCTTACACGTGCATCTGCAGCTTTGTGAGTGCTGCTATAATATTTACCAATTTCTGCCTGTCTTAAGAGAGCATGATTTATATTTAATTGTAAAGCTGAGCAAAAAACTTTGAGTTTCTTTACCCCTCTCCCTGTATTCTCAGCAGCATTATGTGTTGGCACTGTAAATAAGGGGCATTTTCACAACAGTCTTGTTGTGATGAGACACTTCAGACAATCAAATTTCTTCTGTTACTCAGTGAAACACAAAAAAGGAAACATCTGTTTTGCTTAGTCTGTAATGATACAGCTTGGAGTAACAGGATTCTGTTGTCTCAGCTGGAATTGGTTGAAGTTTTGTTGACTTTTCAGTGATGTGTACAAATATAGCAGAACTACTCTTCCAGCACTTCTGCATCATGCTGGGGATTGACTGAGTAAATTTGCAGTCTCTGCCACTTTTAATTCTTTTGCTACCTTGCTTTAGTTGGGTATATGTATTTTCAATATCATTCTCTTTGTTCTGAGACTGAAATTTAAGAGTATCTGAAGCATATGCATTTGCATTGGTTACCAAGGGTTTTTACTGGAATGGAATGGTTATTTGTGCAGTGATATTTTCTCCCAGACTGTTACTAGAAAACTGTAGCTGCACAGGGAAGAATGATAATGACTTTCCACCTAAAACAACATAATCAGAGGAGATCTCTAAACTGTGCTGTTCCCCTGCATACATAGTGCACACATACATTCATTCATTCATTCCTTAAGGAAGTAATGGAAATCTTTGGTTCATTGCTATTTTAGTGGTATTCAAAAGTGGCTTATGTTTTGTCCTGTTTTGGTAAAGAAGTGGATGCTAGTTCACCTGTGCTCACAAAGCCACTCCAATCCTGTGAAACAGTGGCAGGAATTGCCTTAACCATTTACAGCTGCTTCTTGGTGTGGTAGAATAAAAGTCCTGTATAAATTCAGTAGGTGGAGCAGGATGTGGACACTTTGGGTGTCAAGGGAAGAAGGAGCACCTAGATGAAGGTCCTGCTTGTACAGTAAATAGAGGAACTGACAAAAGTAGGAATAGAAAGTCAACCAAGTGATGAAACAGGAACCAAACGATGCCACGCCCTTGAAGAAGTTCCTTAAATGTGTCTATAGATGTTAAATCAGAGGTGTATGATCTTTTTGTTTTGTGTGATTAACTCTCAAATGTCATATTGTTTGAAAAGTGTCCATTCACTTGAATTATATTTGGGTTTTTTTAATCCAGAGTGATGGAGGTTGCTTTGCTCTGGGTTCACTGCAGTACTTCTTTCATGTGCTTATGACAGTTTTTACAAGCAGAACATGTTGTGTTCAAGGATTGTTTGGCTGTATTGATGTCCTTTGGCTCTGGTTCATCCAGTCCACTACACCCCAAGTACATGTGCAATCAGTGACCAATTTCCATGTATTGTCACAACTGTGCCTGCCATTCAAGTGACTTCTCAGATACTGCTTGTAAGCACAATACTCTAAAACAAGTTCTCAAGTTCACAGACCTGAGATTATTATAGAAATAAATTTTGACCACTTTGTAGTTAAGCTACAGAAATATTTGCCTGGCTCTAAATCATCACATCTGTGCTCTAAGCCAGTACTCTGAATTAATGACTTCTCACTTCTTCTAGGACTACTAGATATGTAGGATATGTAATAATGCCCTTAAAAGTCAGGCCTGTCCTGAGCAGAAGACATTGTGTGATTTAATGAGAATGCAAGTAGTAGAAAGAGAAAAAGAAAATGAATGTATGCTCTGTTATTTTAAATCTTTAACTGTTTTCTGCTACTAAAGTGGTAACAATAAATTCTGTAGAAGCTTTCTGTTGTTGTGACTTTGGAATAATGGCAGATTACTTGATAATACCAATTAACTTGGAAATCTGAACTCAAATAAAGAGTCCTTCCAGAACCTGTATAATTTGAGTTTTATTAGCTTTCTATTTCTTAGAGTAATTAATATTCTGACCTTTAGGTGCTTTCATGAAATGGGAACTTTTATTTTAAAAGCTTTTTCATCTAACTCAAATTCAATCTAAATTAATACATCTCTTAACATAAGAGAGTTATTATCCTTTTCTGCTTTGACAGTATTATGCTTTTGGGATTTGACTTTAAAAAAAAAATTACAATGCAGAGCAAGACATACAGGGTAGTAAATTCTCTTGAGACTTTGAGTTGCATATATTTTGTCTCTACTACAGCATTTTTATGTGACAGTAGAACATTTAATGTATTGGATGTATCTTCTGAATGAGACAGAAGCGTGGGTCCTTCCTCTAAAAATTTTAGTTGAGAAGTCATGTTCTTCTGTAGCTTGTAAAGTATGTAAAAACCCACAAAATTGTTCTTAGTTGCTCTGAAATGTTTTTCAGCTGAATGTGTCTAGTCTTGTGAGTGTATGCGGATGGGCTGTTGTGGGGGTGGGAGAAGGTGGAGGGATGAGGAAGAATGAGAGAACTGTCATGAAGAGATAAAGCATGTTTCTCCTGAAACTGTTTAACACAGCTAGATACATGCATTGCATGCATACATTGATAATTTTAATTCTGTAATTTAACAGGGAGCAGTTATCAAGCGCTAAAACTAAGTCTTAAGGTTATCTGCAGTATTGATGCACCCCTCCTCTCGAAAATGTACCTTTGTATAGTTTTTTGGGGTTTTCCCCCTGTGAAAATGAGCTACTAAAACACCTGTCAGTAGACTATCATAGATCTCTTTTTGCTATAAAATCTGGGGTGTATTCCTGATAGCAAGGTTCCTGCTTTACTTTCATGATCTTTAGGATATGGTAGAATGGTACACTGGAGAAAGTATTTTGCAGATGGAAAGCCATCAGGAATGCTGATGCTGCTGCATTGGTAGGGTTAGGGTGATGGCATGTATCATAGCATTTATTTCAAATAAAGGTTCTGGAGTGAAAAGGAAACCTTTCCATTGCAGTTGTATTGGAGCATGTCTGATATTATGCTATATTGTAGATCTGCCCTGGGTAGCCCAGTGTGGTGACACCGCCAATCCAGGGAAGTCAGTGGGAGCCCGGGAAGAGTTCCCTTTTCTTTGTGAAGGGTGCCTTGGAATGGGTTTGGCCTGAAAGAGAGGCCCGTGCTTCACCAGATAAGGCTGTCCTGGCACAGGAATAGTGCTCCCCAATTTAATGTTCCCACTGAAACCTTCCAAACCACAACTACTCACTCAGTCTCCTTTTCCCCTCTCCCCTGCAGTAGGGATGGAGAAGAAAATTAGGGACACAAAAAGTAAAGATTACAGGTTGAGATAAGAACAATTTACTGGAAACAGAAATTGAATAAGAAAGTGAACAGTAACAGCTACACTATCAATAACAAACTGTACAAAATAGGCAAACAATTCACACATGATTGCTCACCATGCAGAACTGGCTACCCAGAGTGCTTCCCCTGGCAATGATGAGAGAATAGCATCTGGATTCTCACTATGCCCTTCCTTGCTGCTGCAAAAATTAACCCTGTCCTGGCCTGATCCTGTCATAAGTCACTTCTGAAGCACCTGGGACTTTTGCTGCCCAGTTCTCAGTTCGTGGAGCTCCTTACATTTTATGGAGGCAGAAGGGCGATTGAGTTGAAATGAAGTCCCAAGAGCTGCTACAAAATTTCTTCCTCATGTGGCTTGTGAAGTATATTCTAAAGTTAGTGTCTGGCTTGCAGGTTGCCATGGTTTTAGAGGTAGACATCTCTGTTTTCCAAATTGAATGAGGTGCAGATACCTAGAGTAGGGTTGGAAATAGGCAGTCTCCTAAAATCTCATTCTTAGCCAGCAGAATTGGGAAGTTTAGTCAAAAGTCTTGCATTTTAAATGTTGCTGCTAAAAAGCAGCTGAAGAGTCTCTCAAACCTCTGTCCTGCTTTGTGAACTGCATCTTTTTCCTTCTGGTAGGTCATTGCTAAACTACTTGCCAGATGAATGCTTCTGGATTTGTACTACCTGAAACTATGTGCTGTAATGGTAGAAGGTGTTAAAATTGTGTCTTTTACAGTCAATGCTCAGAGATGAGGCACAGGCCCTGCTCAGTTCTCCACATGCTTTTTAGTCATACTCAAGCTATTGTGCAGCATCTGCCTGTGCATGCTTTACACTGAGAGCTTTTCAGCAGCTGGATTACCCAACACCTTTCTTTTCATATGGCTGAATGTACTGAACAAACTCTAACATGAGATGACTTGCAATTTTCACTTAGAAAACAAAACTTGGTTTTTAAAATTAGCTTGCAGCAAGTTGACTTCACAAATAGATTAAGTGTATAACTGCCTGTAAAGATAATACTGTGGTAGTATTGAAGGTTGAGGAGGCAAGGAACTGCATGTCACAGCATTGCTACCAAAATAATGCTTGTGAGAAGGCCACTGGTAAGTTCAAGGCTTAAATGCAATACTAACATCAAAACTGTAACACAATTATTCTCTCTATAGTTTATTATATTTCACTGTTTCAAATTTGCCTTTGGGTGACTTCATAGGGATGTAGTGTACTTTGGGCTTAGGGAGCTAAGGTGTAAAAGAACAGTATGTTTGGGGTTCTGTACAGAATGTTTCTTCTAGGGGGTGAACTTGTGCAGCACTGCTTTCTCTTGCAGAAGTGATGAGAGCACTGTGTCATGTACTTTGGAATTAAATGCCAGTTCACTGATGTTCTCAACACGAGTTATGGAAGTCTTGACACACAGAAAACAGACAAGATTTCTAAAGCTTTCTAATTCATTTATTTGGTTAAGCTTATGGTTGTACTCATTTTAATGTGACTTAATTTGAATTCTATTTCTGTATGATGCATATAGTTATATTGATTTTTCTTTGTATGTGTTGGAACAGTTAACTATATTAATCCAGAAAACATAAGGACAATTAAGACAAGATTTTTCAATTATGTGTGTTTTATTCTGTCTAAGATTATGCTGTTTATATATCTGTTCTTTCTTAGAGTCAATAAGATGTAAACAGTAATGTTTGCATGAAATAAAAGTGGAAGCAAGTATATTTTAGCTGCTAAAAAACTGCTTTGAAAGTAGTAAATCTTACTTTATTTCTCTATACTGAAACTATTAATGAATTACAGATGATAGCAAAGCTAATGTTTGAGGATATACTCCAGATGAAATAGCTTGAAAGAGTAGGGATTCTGCATGCCAGGGAATGGGGTGTACCTGGTGTAAGTTGACTTACAGGTGGTCAGTTTTGGCTGACTCTGGTTTTCAGCATGGCAGATGTACTTAGAGTGTGTATTTGTGCAGTAGTCTACAGGGGAGAAATAGTAAATCAGGATTTAAAAAGGTAGCTAGGAAGAAGTAATAGAGGACAATGAGAAAATAAAATTCAAGCTGTGGAGGTTATTTCCTCTTACTTCATTTTGGTGCTGTACTGTTAGGGCTGCTTTTGTCCTGCTCAAACAATATAGATCTGATTTACTATGGCTTGTATAAATTCAAGTGAATATATCAGTGCTTGTAGTCTCTTATCTCTGTCCTGGTGACTTGTTTGACTGGCATGAGTAATTTGGTTGTTTTGGAAGACAATTCCCCTTGGTAGTAAAGGGTGAATACAAGGTTAGTTGAGTACAAATATGGTTTGTAATTGATTGCTAATCTGAAATTGAGCAAATAAGTTTGCCAGGAGTCAAAGATAGGGATTAAAATCTTCAAAAGCCTGTGCTGTTAGGAGTCTTACCTTCTGCTTGAGACTTTTTAGAAATCTTTAATCATGAATGTTTTGGGTCATGTGTGCCTATGTGACTGTTTACCAGCAATGCAAATGGCCTTGTGGTTTCATGACCTCACCCACAGGTTTGTTGGTTTTTGTTTGGTTTTTTCCCCCTCTTGACAGAATTGAAAGGTTGTAAAAGACTGAGGTACAGTTTGATACTTTAAGTATTTGATGCTTTACAGCCCAGAAACCTCCAAACAGTATTTTCTGGTACTGGATACTTTGCACAAGAAACAACTGCATTTAAGACAGTTACTTATAGTTTCTGTATGGTCTAGCTGATGTATGATTGCTTTCTGTAGACTGTTTTTTCCTTAATTGCTGGCACCAAAACTGAATTGAGGTCTGTCATCTGTGGCTGAATGTAAATTTTTAAAAATTGTAATGGGTATCATTCAGGAGAACTTTTCCATTTGGTGGGCAAATATCTATCACTTTGTCATATTCCAAGTGTGAAATTGGTGGAGAAGCATATGTGCACAGGATCTGGAAGTCTTTTTCAAATCTGTATAATGGAAGAGTCCACTGACTCCTGACTCTTTAAGGCTGATGTTCCACATTGTGATACAAAGTGTAAGCTCTGGATAAGAGTGTCTATCTATGGTTGCTTCTATTGCTGACAGAGGGGAGGGGAAAACTGAATAATGCCTTTGGCAAGATAAAATTAAAATTGACTGCAGTTTCACTTCCTAAGGTTCAGTAATCTTTACAAACCACTGGAAACAAATGTTCAGAACAGTTATTTTTGTGTGTTCACTACTTTATTGTGCAGAAGACTATAGAATGACCATAGTGAACCAGATGAGAATTTCTGAAACCTTATTGTCTAGCAGTGGCTGTTGATAGAGGCCAAGAAAGGAACTGAGAGAAAACTAGAAGAGTGTGCTGGGGGAGCAACCTTTGACTGCAGCTTTCTGAACTAGAAGTGTTTGTATATTTAGTGGCTCTGGGTAGATTTTTCCATGCATATGTCCCAGTGGGGTTTTTTTCTGTGCATTTATGTAAAGTTCATGTACCTGGACCTCAGTGCATTCTTCCTTCCTACATTGTTTTTGGTAATTCTTGTTTGTTTTGAGCCTTCCACCTCTAGTGTCACCTACAACTTGTTATTTCTCTTGTTAGAAGATGCTGAATAACCATCTGTCATTTTAGCAATTTGCCTGAGCCTAAGTCAGTGATTGTCCGGTTTTTGCGTCTGTTTGAAGGGCCTGGAAAGGCCCGAAGTGGCCTTGGGGCAGCCCGCGTATCGAAGGACGAGAAGAGGCTTCAGTTCTTCTTTCGGTTTTTATGTTTATTAATTGTTTATCTAAAAGATGTTCTTTCAGCCCGACAGAGATCTGCTCAGCAGTCAGCCATGAGCACACTGTGCTGTCCTCCGGACAGCCACGTATCTTTGTACCCATTGTTACGTGTACAATATCTATCATTTTTCCCCAATACCATTTATTCTTATTGCTGGGTGCACTTTTAGTAATGGCCAATCTAAAAGTACCACCATCACCATAGAAGATGGAGGAGAAGAAGAAGAAGAAGAAGAAGGACAGGACACACCCCAATTCCTCCATCTTACTTCTCTAAACCCCCCTGTACATAAATCCTAAACCCTGTGTCTCACCCTCTAATTAACTAATCCCTTCACCATTCACCCCGGTGAAGCCCTCATCCTTGTCGTCTCCTGTGTAGGGTCAAAGTCCAGCCACCAGACATTTCTGGCAACATTCCAGGACTCCCGAGCCCCCCAAGGTGGTCTCGGTGGCTCAGCACCTCAGGACTGAGATCCTGAGATCCGACAAGTGATGCTTGTGCACCATATGGTGCACCGTAGCTGTTTTAAGCTGAAGATGGCAATTATCAGAGAATATTTAATACAGAGCCTTTGAGCACTGTTTGCAGTTGTATATTTGAATAGAACATGTGACTATTTCAGGCTTAGCACAATGAGGTGTTTGTTTCTTTGTGAAAGTTTGAAAAAATCAAGAAGTCAGACCTGACTTTTGTGGTTTCTGAAACCTGTTAGAGTGGCTTTTGGAGTCCACAGTGGCATCTGGCTCTTTTCTCAAGAGACTTCAAGTGTTTTGCTGCCCATTATTGCACATACAAGTATCTGAACAGAACAGCTTGGCCATGTTCAAAATTGTATAGAAGATGAACAGTTCACTGTATCACTAAAATGGGTTGTGCATTAGCATCAGGAAAATACATCTGTTTTTTGGCCATTGAATCAAGAATACACTTGCCTGAGTGTTCTTTACTGTTCTGTGGCTTACCAAGGATTGTGTCTTTGTCTCTGAAGTGAGGGAGAAGAAAGCAATTTGAATTTTACAAATTTCAGCAATGTGAATTTTACATGTAGACTGTAGTCTTTTAAATGAGCTTGATGAATCAAGTAAGAGCTGACTAAGAGGTTTTTAATATTTCTTGTATCACTTCAAAAGGGATGAAAAGTTGAAGCCTAATTGGCCCATCCCTACTTGTGTGTGCTAACTACTATAGAATAGAAGATGAACATTTACTGGGGGCTTGATCTGTTATGGGCCTGATGCATCCTAATGGAATGCTCACAAGTTTACTTTGTTCCTATTCTGGGGTGAATTGACAGATTTGGATGATGGTTCATAAACAGCTTAACTTTCTGCTCCATGTTTCCCTTTTAAGCTTTTTTTAATTTTATTTTATTTTTTAGCAAATAATCCAGACTTCCAAGAAGATACTTTACAGATTAGGTAAAGATGAAGTATATGCTTATTCTCTTCTTCCAGCAATTCCCAGAGGATGAGGCTTGAGCAGTTTTTGGCTCCTGTTTTTGTTTTTTCCAGCCCTGACTTTCCCTAGCAAATATCTAATACTGTGGTTTCAGAAGGTCAGTTCTGCAGAACTCAAGCATTCGTTCTTTATCCAAGTCCAGCCTCCTTGTACTTAATCCAAATTGCATTTACACACGTGCATTCTGTGGATGAATTCCACCAATGCTAGGTAGCTGTAAAGAGCAAGAAAGCCACCTATTGGGAGAACTTCTTTTTAAAGAAAAACCTGTGCACGTGTTGTCTGTTATTTCATTCAAAAACATAATTTGATATTATTATATTAAAGTCTTGTGTGACAAGTATGGAAATCCAAAGCCATTTAAGTACATGGATGCATTAGTAAGTTTGCCAGAGAATATGTCTTAATTTGTCATGGCTGGCCCTCCACCAACTCAGTGCATGTAACTTTTTCTCCCTCCTCTATTAAAAACAGGAAATTCAGTAAGTTCCTGATGTATTTGTGCTTTAAAGGGTGAAGAAGGGAAAATTACCTAATTAGGGACTTTGTAGAAGTCTATTCTAAATGAGACTTGGTTTTGTCCGATAAACTTCTTTGGTATTTTATTCAAGTTACACTACTCACCTGAAAGAATAGAAAAATTGGTATCTCCAAAGGAAGGAGACTTACATTACTGCATTAGGATAGAGCAAGACCAATTAACAGCTGTCAGAGGCTGCTTAGGACTTGGGAACTTGTTAATTATTATTTATTATAAATCCTGTCTTTGGCTGCTAATCCAAATTGAGAGTCTTGTGGAAAATACTCCAAAGTGCTTTTAACTCACAAGGCATGAGAGTGCAGGTTATATTAGCCATATCAATATAGACAATTAGCCATGTGTTAGCTAGTCTGCATAACCTATGCCTGCTTTCATGTGGCAAATATGAAGATAAGACCTGCAATGCAAGAGTATTACCTAAAGTGGATTTACTTCATGTGTCAGATAAACAAAGATTACATATATTGTCTGATAAAAATCCAACAGTCCTGAGCCACCTGGCTGTTACTGAGCTCCATCACAAGTAGCTTTGTGGTATTTAAATAATTAAGACTTCCCTTTCCTATAAAAATCTTCATCAGGACATCCAGATGAACAAGGACCATGGGGACATTTGAAGCTGCTTTTCACATTAAATCAAAGTATTGTTGGGTTTGTGGTGACAAAAGTTGTTTTCAAAGAAATTCTCAAATTCCACTCATTTGAAGTCTTTGCAGGGAGTTAGTAGGAAGAGACCAAGAAAAATAATAATTTAAAGAGAATTACAGGCTGATGTACCTTAAAACAAGACTTTTTTGGGAAAAATGCTTTGTAGTGTTTGTTGTATTATTTGAACTTCCATTACAGTTTTGGTATTTATAAAGTACATTCTTAATGCAATTTTACACTTTTTTTCCCCTCCTTTTTTTTTTTAATTCTCATAGTAGCAGATATTTACTTTATCCACTTTATGTTGCTTTAATTCTGTAGTGGCTGGGACTTCTCATGCTTCCAGTGCCCTATATCTTGCAGTTGTATCCTCTGAAACAAAGCTGTAATTAAGGCATGCTTTTTTAATCCTCTGGGTCTTTTTTTTTTTTCTGTAGAAGTTTAACAGATGGTACAAATGAAGCCTTATTTTGGTGCACTTAGTGTTAAAAATCCCATTTTAGAGTTACCTTTTAAAAACTTTTTGTGGGCTTCAGGAAAAAATTGTGATATTAACTGAAACTTGTTAATCCTTCTTTTGGAACAGTCTTGGGTTTTCCAACTCTGTCCAAATATTGTGCCAGTCCAACTTGATCAGTTATGTAACTGGAACAAAATGAGGCAATCCTCAGTAAAACAGTAGGTTGTCTGCCTGTTTAAATAGATCCCACACAGCTGATATATGGAATTAAAGCTTTTTTTTCTTTCTGGGGGACATCAATTGAACACATAATCCATGTCATCAAGGAAAATAATTGTAAAGTTAAGAATTCTTATTTGTGATACTCAAATGTGTATTGTTGTGGTTTAAGCAGATATATATTAATTTTTTAAAGTATAAGGTAAAATAAGGACACCCTGTATGTTTCTACTGCCTTAACTCTGAGTAGAATGTCTCTGCTACTTTAAAAATAAATATAAAAGATCTGATCAGCAAAAACTTTGTCCTATTTCTTTTCTACAAATGTCATTTCAAAAGTTCATGTTGTTGCAAAAAAAAAAAAAAAGAGTCATCTTTAAATACTGAGTCATAAAATTAGTCATAAAAACTTAAAGTATTTTTCCAATGGCTAATGCCAGCCAAGGATGCTCTTACTTTTTTTACTGGTCAAATGAAACTTCTCTTCTCTGGGAACCTTTAATTTGAAAATAATGCTTGATGGATCACTAGAGAAGGGTGAGAAAAAATTGAATCTCTTGGAAATATGTATCAGCTATGGACTTGGTGTATGCAGGACTCCTTGGCTCTCTTAAATAATGAACTTTTGCTCTGAGCAATATTAGGACAGGTATTTGTGCTGTTAGTGGGGCTCAGTAGGGGATGGTTACTATTGTCAGCAGTGCTGAGGCATTGGACCCTGCAAAAGCCTTTGTCCACCTTCATAGGAATGAAAGTAGGGCTGGGAGGTTGTGGGATTCTGTAGGAACTGGCAGGGTGGTTGCTTCAATAATTGTAGTAGGACTAGTCTTTGTGTTTGTTAGCACACGGTATTACTTCACAGCAAGGTCTCACACACAACCTATGCTGAGCAGTCAGGGGCTGCTCCTCTGTGTTTTCATTGTTACACCTTCAAGGACTGTCAGTGCTGATCAGAAAGATTTGGTATTTAGCTATAAATTAGTATACATGGTAGTCGTTCCCATTTCTTTGTTGATACAGGATGAAAGAATGGATGAGGTTTAAATGGATCTTTGGTGATCATGAAGTCCAGCCTCCTTTGCTCAAAGTAGTGAAAATTGGAACAGGTGTCTGTCTGGCTGCTCAAGATCTTATCAGACTGGGTTTTCACTGTCTCTGATTGGAGACTCCTCAGCCACTCTGGCACTTGAGGCGATTCTCTGTGCTCTGACATCCAGGGTTCCTGGGGGATGCTCTTGCTGGCAACAGCAGAAGTGAAGGTGGTGACAGTGAGTACCTTGGCCTTTCCTGTATCTTCTCTCAGCAGATCCCCTGCTGATTCAGTCATGGATCCCTAGCTTTCCTGTTGCTATTTTTGCAAAAGCCCAGGAACCATTCTAGAACATTCTTGATCCTCCTTCTTGCTTTGATCCTTCTTACTGGGATCCTGCGATCTACTTTGTCACGGTCACTGCAGCTGTGTCTGCCCTGACCTTGACCCCACTAGCCACTTTTTCCATGTTTGTAGTTTCCCATGTTTAGCAGAGGGCCTGCCTTTGGCTCCTCAGTCCCCTGTTTCAGGAGGTAATAATCAATGCACCTCTTCTGTTTCCCTTCCAAGAGATAAGAGGGTAGTTCATGTTCCAAGTGAGGACCAGGTGCCTGTAATGTGAGGCTTCTTCTGCTGTGTATTTAAAGGAATTCCTGTGTTTTGTCTTGCTCAGGTGATGAGTAGCGAACACCTACAGTAGTGTCACCCATGTTGTTCTGCCCTCTCATATGTGACCCATAAGCTCCCAGCTGTCCCATTGTCCACAGCAGGGCTGAGCTCCATGTGTCCCTGCTGCTCTCCCAACACAGGGCAGCTTTCCTCCCCTACAGGCCTTGAGGAGCCCATATCCAGCCACGGCAGTGGAATGGTCTCCAAAAATGAAATCTTCCTTGGCCCTTCCCTGTTGTCCTTTCATCCTCCAAAGGCAGTGTTTTGTAAGCTTTGTGCAGACTTGTGTGCCTTTGTAGGGTTGGAGAGGACATTGCCACAGCTGCTGCCCTGGGGTTTCACCTGTCCCAGTCCATTATTTAATGATCATGCAAGTGAGGAGAAGGGGCACAGAAGTCTCTGGTTGCCTTATGTTATTATTGTGTATTACAATGAAATGAAATGAAAATGAAATTGCTGGACAGCCTGTTCTATTTTATTCCTTTTGCCATTCATGTCTGAACAGTAATTTCCTCACAACCCTGTCTGTATCTTGGTCACTACTCAAAGCTTTATTTAACTTTGAGATTACTCCATTCCCCCTGCTTGGAGGGTTATAGTGAGCTCTTGCTATTATCATGTCTGGTTCTTCTCCCTTGAGGCTTCTTAAAATACACTGTATATAGTCTGTATATGCTTTAGTACAGCCTGGATTTCAGAATAAAATACCTGTATTTGTGTTATAAAAGGAAATTCTTACCTCCATCTTTTCCTTCCTTGTCTTTCCCAGACAAGCCCATAATTGGATGTCATTACTTCAAAACTAATTTTAAACTGGCGAAGTAAAACTTGGTGGGATATCTCCCATGACTAAACATTTCACCAAGAAAGACAGTGTTAATTTTTTCCTCAGATGAGTATTTAATTTTGTCACTGGTTGAAATCCATGGGCACAATTTGGATAAGCTAACAGCATGCTCTTTTAACTTCTAGTACTTTTGTATCTTAATGATATATTGGTCTTTTGTGTCAGAATAAGCTGCTCCAAGGGACAGTTGTTTTTAAGTGGTTTCTCAAAATTGAGGAGAAATCAGGAATTTATTTAGTAGCCATTCTGCATCTCTTGTGTTCAAGTCCTGTTGCTGATGATCTCTGTCTGAGACTGGGCAGAATGTTGGGCTGGGGAGTCTGTCTGAGGCTCCGTGCAGAGGCAGCAGGCTCATTGTCCTGCAGTTGCCATGGTGGGGGAGGACTGAAAGGTTTTCCATCCACCTTTATTTCAGTGACCTTTTCCAAGCTGGGAATTGCAGTTGACTTGGAAAATCCTAAACCGTCATTTCTCTTCAGTGAATCCATACAGTTTCCTCTTGAGTCTTGTAAGCTGAAAAATAAATTGAAATTGAGGAGGGTAATATTTTCTGTTTTCAGAATGCCATTTCTGAAAATCTTAGACTTGCTTCCCACGCAATACGTAGTTGGAATTTATTAAACTGCTGTATGTGAAGACTCCTGTGCTTAATGTTTCCAGCAGCATGCATAAGTGAGGTACAATAAAAGTTCAAAGTAATGTCAGCATGTAAAAATGTTAACAAGTAAAAGCATGATTAGATTCTTTAAATATTCACAGAGACCTAATTTTCATCATATGCTTAATGTAGTATTCACAAACTGTGTTTGCTTATTCTTTCAGGCTGAAGGTTTTGAAGCAGATGTTGGAAGATGTTAGCTGTGGATACTGGGGTTGTGGAGGAGTGGTTATCAGAGTTCAAGGTAATACACTCTCCAATATGTAGCCAGAAGTGTTGAATCACTGCTGGTGAAGTGTGCAGGATGTGCTTGCATCCTCTAGAAAAAGAAAGATAGTAACCTTGGGTTTTGCTGAGATTATGTGATAAATACAAATGTCTCCATGAAAGGGTTTTTTTCCTTGCCTCTTTGGGGCTACATATTTCCTGACAGAGAGCAGTGAAAATGTATATCATAGATGAATGATTGTATTGGTTTGAGTACCAGACATGACTGTAGGTTTTGCTCCTGCTCTGCTTAGATACACTGGAAATATGTTTTCCTGTCTGTGGAGTGGAGTCCTTTCAAGGACTGGAGATAAGAATTACTGTAAGACTTGCACACATTTAAACATACATCTTCTAGAAGAGTTGTTAAAAACATTAGATTTTTACCTTCTTAAGTATTGGCAGAAAATATGTTTAGTGTTAGAGAAGAGTTGGAATTTGCATTTACTGGAATTTGTGCTTTTCCACAGTAATTCTGTATCTGGTATTAATGTTTACTACCTGTGTAGAGTTGGTCTTGAAAACTCCTTGAAGTATGGATCTGAAGCTGTAAAAGTTTCGCAGGACTGACATCTCACAGTGAGATTTCAGTGGCTGTTGCATTTTTGTAACTTTTTAAAAATCAATTTCCTGTCTGCTGTTGTTATATTCCGTATGAAATTGCAAAGTGACAGAGTGCAGTATATCTTCTGGCAACACTCTGAAAATGTGAGGATTTCTTTGTGAAACAAAGTTTAGTTTATAGTAAACTCTGATAAACAGTTTACTATAAACTCTGATAAACAGTGACTTGTAATGGAAAATTGTTGAAATAGCTGTTATATTTAATGATAGAAATTGCTTACAATATTTTTTATTTCAGACACTGCCAGAAGCATCCATATCCAGCTATGCTACCAGCTTGAAAGACAAGACTGCTTTGATTTCATCTCTTTACAAAGTAATTCAGGAGCCACAGAGTGAAGTGAGTATTTTGGATCTCTCACCCAAAATGTCTGACATAACACTGGCAGAATGAAACCAAGACCTTGCATGCTAGGTGATTGATGAAGAGTCTACTTCAAAAAGTTGTTCTTAGCCATGACATACTATCATGGAAAAGAAATTGTAAGTTTTGTAACTTACTGATCATAGTTAAGCTTGTAGGTCGCATTCATGGGCTTCAGGACTTGGATGTAGAATTGAGAAATGCATTAAGGAATTGAAAAGATGTTTATGTCTGACAGAATTCTTTCTGGAATTAAAACTTGAATGTGAATCTCTTGGTGTCAGAAGCTTGTCTGTATAATGAAAGAGAACAAGTTAGGTTAGCCATCTTTTTTAAATTGTTGCTTAGGTTTTTTAAGGTTTTTTTGTTGTTTGAAGTGCGTATGATATAAAGACATGGATTTATACAGTGAATGTACCCATACAGAAATGAGGGGAAAATGTGAAAAAAATTGTGGGAAAGGAGGGGCAGGTTTTCTCAGTACCTGTACTAAGGAGGTTCTTTATCCCATGACTGCCCTTGTTTCAAAATGTCCAGGTATGTTCAGAACATCCTGATCTGGGTTTAATTGTGTGTTGTTAACTGCCTTGTACCATCTGGAAATCATTTTGTGCATTATTTTAATACTGCACCAAATCCTTAATTCTTCTGAAAAGACCCAGAAATAAGGCAGCTTCCCGAAGTTTGAGATTATGGCAGTACTAAAGGTCAGAAGATAAAAAGCTTTTATATATATGCTTTTAGAGAGAATGCTGGTAGTGAAGCCCCCAGGTTGTCCAGCAAAGAACAAATGTACTTTTAATTTGCTGCTCAGAAAGGCATTGTGAGTCATTCCAACTACTGAGTCAAGCCTGTCTGGTCTTCAGAATTCGTATCAAAATGTAAATTCATCTGATGAATCTCCCTGTTGATAGCCCAATTAATACTTTCATAAGCTCTTTGATTTCTTACTACTTCTGACTATCACTAGGTTTCTCAGGGGCCTTAGTAGCAGGGTGCTGCTGCAACTTTTGCTTGAAAAGGTTGTTGGCATAATTCCAAGGGCAAGGTATTGAAGATTTCCCTCTTAGTGAGACTTTGAATTGAAATTAAAAGCTAGTGCTGACACTAAGTGTTGTGCTGCCTTGAGAAAAAGTTCTAAAATCTTTTTTGGACTGTTCTCCAAGCAGCCATTGCTTTGTGGGAGAGGCCACTTGGAGCTTTCCACATTGTGAAAATAGTTACATATCTTCCAACTGCTGTTTGAGATCTGTTGGCTGCATTGTGTAATGTCAGCTTGCTGAGGGTGGAGGGTATGTGCTGTCCTCTCTTATCTCAAGGGTGTCATGCAAAGGGAGCATTAATGCATGAACACTACAAATACTGCAGAGTTTAAAAATGGACAAACAGCCCCATCTGTACACCTTTGAATGTATGCACTTATAATAATTATGAGTACCATAAAATTGTGATTAATCTTATTTTGCAGGATGGATGAGGGTTTTTTTTAAGCATTTGAAAAGTAATCATGGGTATGGGCATCTGTAACTGCATTTTCCTGCTGGTTCATATTTGCTTTTTATATGGGTTGTTTTCGTTTGCTTTTCCAAAAAATTAAGTAGCCATTTGTAAGATAAATGGACTACTTGTTTAACATACACTTCATAGTAGCTGTGTTAGTAAAGACTTTGTTAGTTACTTTTGAGATTCCTGAGCCACTTGCTAGGTGAAAAATGTAGTTCCATGAAAGAGGAGTCCAGAAGATGTGTAGATTTAAAGGACTTAAAATTCACTAAAGACTTTCAGTGGTCAAAAATAATTAAATGAATATGTGATGGTTTTTTTTTTAAAGATTGAAGTTCTTTTGCTTTTTACTTAAAACACTCTTGCTGTCTTTTTAGATAGGAGCCAAACAGGCATTTGCATTAGAAAATAGCAAGTGTTTGGAGTGTCTAACATATTTGGGTGCAGCTTAAAAGGAACAGGGATGAAATTGCTTGTACATTGTTCTGTTCCAGCATTAAGAAACATCTCAGTCTAGTTCTTTTAGAACTGCTTAGTTCAAAATGATATCTTGAAACAGCAACAGTCATTAGTGCGTTTTGATATTAGGTTGTAGCATCTGGTGGCATTTTGAGGAAGAAAATCTGTTTTGTACTGATTATGCATCTCAATGTGCTGATACAAAGCTGCCTGAAGTGAGATAACGATGTAAACATGGATACCTGTCACAGCTATTTATGGGCCTTTTAAAGTTCAAACACATCATTCAGAACTGGTACTTCATTATGGGAAGGATGTGAATTGTGTAAAAAATATAAGCTGAATATGGAGCACAGTTCTGCTGGGAAGGTTTTCTAGAAGGATCTTTGCTGTACTGCTCTTAAAACTGATGACTAGTTTAGCTTGGCATGGCTTTTTTGCCTTTACTGTAGAATTTTCAGGGATGATATTTCCAGAGTGAAGCTATATCTCTCACAAGCTAAAAGTTCCTCTTTTTTAGAATGGATCAGATTGTCCCAGATTACTTCTTAAAAAAGAACTCAAATCTGCTAAGATCTTTCAGTTTCAGAAGTAGCTTTGGGAGGTAAGAAATGTTGACTGGACTTTTTTTCCATGTTCAGGAGGAAAAGCTTAGGAAAGCAAGCAGGTATTTTTCTAGCGTGGTCTTCCTGGTGATTTTGCCTCCTTTGCTTCAATAAAGGGAAGAATATAGAATTGCCTTTCTTATTCTTCTGAAAATTTACTCTACTAAAATTCAAGTTGGGATCTAGATAAATAGCAGGACTGAATTTAGTAGTTCAGCTTGCTTTGAAAGTGCCTGCTGTTGTTGACAATATTTTCTAATTGGAGAAAATTAGGAAATCTCCTAATTTCCATACATTGACAGGTGGTGCTTAGCAGTGTTTCATCCTTATATCAGAGGTAGGTGGTAGCAAAAGAAGGCACATTAAATCCAGGAACCCAGGCAGGCTGATAACTTCATTGTTTTAAAATCTTTTTTGACTTGATCTAGCTCAGTGTATTACTTCCAGTTCAGTGTTTTACATCCATTTGTAACAGCTTAACAAATTTGATTCTAAAATTACTCCTGAGGCTTTCCATTTCTGTCTAAGGGTATAAATACATTGAAGCTTCTAGAAGCTTATAATGAGAGTGAGGAAATAAACTTATTCTATTGTGTACTAAGTTTTTGTAATACTTGGAATATAAGTGTCATACAGCTCTTCTCACTAGGTGGGTAAAGCTTCTAGCTTCATTTTGTGTATGCTTTTGGAGTTGTAGAATAACAAGAGTTTTTTTCAGGTACTTTGCCTCTATATTAGAGATACTGAAAAGTATGAGGGATGTGATAGTTATCACATTTTTTGCCTTTGAGGCTGGAGGAAGTGAGCCAAAACCAAGGCAAAGCAGCCATTGGAATTTTTTATTCATCATACAAAAGTATGTTATAGGCATGAAGGTGTGTAAGGTGACTTGAGCAGATACTGTATCAGTCATGCCCTGATAACTAAAATGCCATTTTTATCAGTTTACAGTTTTGGCTAAAGGGTTGTTCCAGACAAAGTTGCAGATTTTTGTGATGTTTTATTCATTCATGATTGTGAATTGTATTTCAGCTTCTGGAGCCAGTTTGCCACCAGCTCTTTGAGTTCTACCGCAGCGGTGAGGAGCACTTGCTGCGCTTTACGCTGCAGTTCCTGCCAGAATTGATGTGGTGCTATCTTGCTGTCTCAGCCAGCAGGGATTTGCAGAGCAGTGGATGCATAGAGGCTCTTCTCCTAGGAGTTTATAACTTGGTTTGTATTTCAACATTTTGTTTTGGAATTAAAATGAAGTGATTATTTCAGTCCCAGCTCTTCAAATCGGTGTCTGTCAGAAATTACAACATGGACTTTCATTCTTTGGTCAATATTTTCTCTGCTCTTTCTGTGATTCTTGAATTTTTTGTTACTTATTTCTTGTGATTGAACTCACATTCTGCTTGAGGACTTTTCGAGGCACTGCTTTGGAAATTGTTGCCTCTATTTTGACTATCTGGACTAAAACCACAAAAAAAATTACTTTCAACTAATACTTGACTGTTGCTCTATCTGTGCTTTGAAGAACAGAATTAATAAGGAACCCTTAAAAGCACCATATTTTAGTCTTTTTATGGCTATTTTGAAATACTTAGTGGTTTTTTATGTCTGTTGGGATTCTTGTCTGTGTAGTTTGTTCTGGTTGTTTTAGGAAGGCTTTTTATGAAGCAAAATAGTGATGTCAAGTCTCTTCATCTGAAAATCTGGAGAAGGCAGCTGGTATCCATCTCCTAGAAATAATCATAGGTGTCTTCACCAAGCAAATGGAAATATCTTTTTCACCCAGGAGTCTAATTTAAGAGACCCGAGCCCTTATGTTCCACTCCTCCTGAGGCAGAGTACAAGCTTCCTGCCTTTTCTGTATGCTTAGTTGTATCTGACAAGAAGAACATTCCTGAAAAGCATTTGCTCTTATCTTCTGCCTTAAGGCAATTCACTCCTTTCTATCCATGATGAAGTAATTTAGGGTGGTTCATGGATGTGGCTGTAATCACTTGTTTTTCTTCCAGAAGAGATTACATTTAAGTTAAGCTTGAAACCGGTCTGATAACATCCTCCCTTAGCTGTGAAGAGTTTCTTTCTCAATTAGTAACCTGGCTTTCCATCTCCAGCTGCCTGGGGTCATAAGAATTTCACAGCAAGCTTCTGTAGGGAGCTGTAGATCAGCATGACTTGTGGGAACTTTTTTCCCTGTTTTGCTTCAAGACATAAATGCTTATGGTAAAGCAGTGCCTTGTACTCACACTGACTTCTTCCCTGCTGCTGCATAAAATTTATAACTGGAACAATCAAGATGGTATTGTTCTTTAGTGTACAGGTTAAAAAGGTAGTAGGTGACCTGCTTAGATACTTACTTTCTCTTTAACCAACAACTTTATGTATTCAAAACCAAGAGGAAATACAAAGCCTAATATAAAAGTAATTCCAATGTAAATATATAGAGTGGACTCTTGGAAACTTAACATGTTCAGTAGGAGTTCTGCAGTTTCTTACTGAGGGAAAATGAAAAATGAAAAATTTTGCTCAGAATAATTTTAAATTGGCTACATTGTGAGGGGTGTGTAATTACTGTGGCTGAACCTTGAGATCATGAACTGGATTGTTCTACGTTCAGCGTAGGGATGTACAGTGGTAATGCATGCAGTTGAAGTTTTTTGCTTTCCTAGCTATAGTTATCAGAGTGTTTTTGTAATACTTCAAATATTTTAATACACATCATACACTACAAATACATCTTGAAATGTACTCCTGAAACTTAATTAAAAATATGATTATAATGAAGAATACAAATATTAATATTTTTAGAATTTAGAAGTTGGGATGTAGCCATTTTCTTTCCCTTTCTCCTAAATATTGAGGAACATGTTTTCCACATTTATCCAGGAGCAATATTAAAAATTAAAGTATCAGTGGTTTATGTGGAGAGTGGAGAAGCTGTGCAGCTTTTCCGAAGGAGCAGCTCTGTGTGCCCTTTTGATCCTTTTCAGTCTTCCTTTACTGCTTTGTCTTTTATTTTAAGACAGGAGTTTTAATAATTACTATGTGAAGTTAGACTTTCAGCCTTCCAACACATGGGTGTTAGGAGACACTGAAACTTGTCTCTAATTATTACTTCTGGGTATATGAAATCAGCTGCTGAAATTTAGAAAAGAGGGAAGTAAAATCTAGTGTGTGGTGTTTGTTTTGGTCGAGTCTGCTTTGGATTTTTAACATTTTTTCATTTGAAATACTCCAGTGCTCTTCTGTGGTACAAAACCACATCTTGTTTTGCCTTACCCATTAGTCTTCTGTTAGCTTACAGGAGCAGAAGTCTGCCAGCTACTGCTGTGATGGTATCTTTTGGGAAAGTAGCTTCTCTAAAGCTTTGCATCCATGCTTCTTTTAATTCCTTACAGTCAATTATCAGACTTGGGCTTTTGCAAGTGCTGTGGTCTGCTGCTGTCAAACCTTATGAGGCTGCAGTCATTCCAGAGCTGTAATGTTTCCAAAACAAATTACTTGTTGAGTGCTTACTTGATGGTTAATAGTTTTCAGAACAGAATTATTGATTGTTAACCTTCACAATTAGCAAACAGTGTATAATTAAAAGAGATAATGTTGTTTTAAACATGATGTTTCCTCTTAGTGTTTTTAATGTGGGTTATGTATGCAAATGGATGTGCTCTTGGCTAAGTTATTTGAAGAATTTTCATAAACAAACAAAATGTGCTGTGATAGAAAGCAAATAGAGAGATAATTTCTAGCTTGCAGCTTGGATTGTTATAGTATCCCTATCAGTCCCTATAATAAATAGTTTTTAACACTTTAAGATGTCTGTTTTCTGTAGTACAGGTAACCATTGATATGTTTTGTCTTTTTCAGGAGATAGTTGACAAAGAGGGACATAACAAAGTGCTGAGTTTCACAATTCCATCTTTGTCCAAACCTTCTGTCTATCATGAAGTAAGTGACAGCTACAAAGTGAAGTTCCTGATTGAGAAGGGCAGAGTTACCATGATTGTCAGGGGTCTTGGCCAATCAAGTATCTCCCAAGGCTGCGGGCATCTCAGTGGCCAGAACCTGGAGGGGCATGGAGTTCAAACCAATGAGAGCATGCAGACTGGGACTTTGAAATGCCCAAATGCTTTGGGGGCCTGTTTGCTAAGAACAAAAGGAAAAAGAAGTTTTAACTTGTTGTATGATGAGCTACGAATATACTTCTGAGATTTCAGAGTACTCTGAGGACTTTTGAAGTTGGAATAGTCATAATTGCATAATACCCATGCAGCAACTATGTATTTTTTTTTTCTTTTCTGAAGCCATGTGCCTTATTTGGTGTAAAATGAACAGATGACATCTAAACAGTCAGATAACATTAAGCCTGTTGAAAATTCACATATAAACATGGTGATGCTTATTGTTGTCTATTTCCACTTGAATTATAGCAGGATTTGAGGTGGACATGCTCTGAATGACCCTTTTTTCCTTCAGCCTTCCAGCATTGGCTCCATGGCTCTCACTGAAGGAGCTTTGTCGCAGCACGGTTTGTCCAGGGTTGTGTACAGTGGACCTCATCCTCAGAGGGAGATGCTGACAGCGCAGAACAGGTGAAATTGTATTGTGGGATTTTGCTTGAGAGTCCCTAATAGATCTGAGCTTCTAATTTTTAGTGTAGTTGCTGACTGAAGGAGGATAGGTGTATGTTGTGTTTTGTCATGTGGTTTTTTCTTTTAAACACATGTAAATGGAGATGTAGAAAAATCAGCAGGGCATATTAGTACATGGAGCGGAAAAGCTTACTCAGTTGTTGATTAAATTGAAATACAATGCCAGATCTGTTCAAATAATTCTTAAAAATTTCCCTGTAAATTTGTTTTCTTTTAAAAACTAAAGTTGGTAATGGAATTGCAATGTTTCTTTCAAATCCCAGGTTTGAAGTGCTGACTTTCCTTCTGCTCTGTTACAATGCTGCCTTAAGCTACATGCCTGCAATGTCTCTTCAGTCATTGTGTCAAATTTCTTCAAGGTAATTTCTGTAGGTTGTTTACTCTTGAAATGCCATTACTAAACTGAAGTGCAGTCAGGTTGGACTTTTTTTTCTCAAAAACAAGCTTTGAGTTCCCAAAGGTCGCTTTTAAACTTGACTTCTTCTCATAGCTGTTTACAGCTGCAATATTTGCTTTTAATTTATCTTTTATAGAACTTTGGGTTGAGATCTCAAAATGGGAAACAATAACCTGGCTTATATGCAGGTTAAGCTTCTCTTTTAAGAGAAGTCAAAGGGAACTGTTTGTTTTTAAAAACAGTAACTGTAGTTGTGTTAACTAAAGAAAAACCAGAAGTGTCTTTTGGAAGTGTGGTGTATTTTGCATTGCAGGTTTACTAAATAAATTCGGGGGCTGTGCAGGTTTAAACTTGTAATTATAGTACGTTGAAACTAGGCATACATTCATTTTTGTGGATACATTGAGCATTTCCAAAACCAGCTGTTGCTTCAAAAAAACAAAATAACAATGCCAACATGCCCCTCCTGACCTCAAAACAAAACAAAGCCTACCTCAGCTTTAATTATAGTGTTTATTTTTTTATCAATATCTTTTTTCAAAGAAGAGAAATGGATAGTAAACATGTTTGTCTCTGGATTTTCAAAAGTGGACTGTATGTTAAGGGGAAAATTAGAATGCTCTCCTTAATCCAGGAAACCCAAGAGACCAAGAAGTCACCCTCAGCAGCTTTTTTCTAGCCTAGTTCCTAGGCTTCCCTCACAACTAAAGCATGATAATGGATGCTGTAAGATTTCCTTCTCTTCAAAGGAGGCAGGAGACTTCGGAGTTTGAAGCACTTGGCAATGTTTACCAGAGTAATTACAAGATCTGTGTTAGATAAACTGCTTTAATATATGAGGTAAAAATACTTAGAAGCTAAGGATTGTGGAAAGGAGACTGATGTTGCTTGTTCTGATTGTATGTGGAATAAATAATATTTAAAGCATCCAAAAAAACCCCAAGCAAGTTACCAGTAGGTACAAACAAAATGTTTGTAAAATCTACTTCAAAATCTACTTCAAAATGTTCAGTGTCTGGATCCTGAATTATTTAATGCTATACAATTTAACTTCTTCATTTTTCTTCATTCCTGACTGGTTTTGTCATTCATCTGCTTCCTGAAAATCTTACCCTGACAGCAATTTAGAATAGACAGCATGTTAGAGTACTGGGAATATTTGTCAGAAGCCCTGAATATCTTTCAATGTCCTGTTTGGATGTGGTGGAATCTATATTCTGCTATTTGGATATATAGAATAACTCCTTTAATTGGTTTGAGCAATGGGGAATTTAGGGGGTTTTCTTTAGGCTCTACAATAAATGTGTTTTCTTCTAGTAAGTCTAATTCAATTTTTATCACTTTCTTAAATTACAAATATGGATTGTAAATATGAAAATTACAGCATAAAATATTTTGTGTTGATCTCAAGTTGAAAATCCAGATTTTTTGCATCTGGGCAGTTACTAAGTCTCTCTTCATAAGCATGTTACCTTACTCAGATTCTTGCATACTCATTCTTGCATTTTTAGAAGAAGTAACTCAAGGCTTCTAAAAACTGATCAGTACTGGTGAAGTATTGCAAGTTATAACCTACAAGGGTGGTTCCCCATTATTTACCAATGACAAATGTATGATTTCTTCAGAATTTGTGTCTGTGGATATCCTCGCCAACAAGTGAGAAAGTACAAGGGAGTCAACAGTAGGATTCCAGTTTCATCTGAATTCATGGTCCAAATGCTAACAGGGATCTATTATGCCTTGTAAGTTTTTTTTTTTTTTCTAATATGCAAACAAAATGCCAGCCTAATTTGTGTACTTGTTCAGACACACTACCTTGGAGACATTTCATTTTCTATGAGCACATGTTGTGTGTAGCAATAAGGGCTCCTTGGGAAGGGACAGTTCTCCAAGCAGTTGATGAAGTTACCTGTGCCATACTGGGGAAAGAGGACTGGAGCAGCACTTGATAGGTGTAACTGCTGATGGGAAGAAAATACTGCAAAAACTCTTTTCCAGCCATTGTCTGCTGTTCACATTTTTGCATGGTTAGTTTTGACATCAGTCTAGTTAAGGAAAAGAGGTTATATTTTTTGTCTGAAATGCTGGTGTCATCTACCATTGGAAAGTCATGTTAATGTGTGAAGCTTAGTAACTGAAATAATTGGAGACTAGTAATACAGGAATACTCAAAAGATGGAGTAATATTAAAAAGTCTTGATTGTATTTCAGAATATTTTGTGACTAGTTGATCAACAGCTAATGATACAATTTTTAAACTGCTTGGGGTGGCCAATGAAAATAAAACTTTGTCTCCATAGATTCTACTTCAAAGTTCTTTAATTAGCAGGCTTACTGCTAACAAACACAACGAGTTCCAATTCTCTAAACTGAATCTCAAGGAACACCAGAGCTGTGAAGGTTAGGTGACCAAGAAGGTTCATCTTTTGACATGATGCTCATTATTCCATATACTTTTACCTTTGCAGTTATAATGGAGAATGGGATCTGGCTCGAAAAGCAATGGATGATGTTTTGTATAGAGCACAGCTTGAGCTGTATCCAGAACCTCTGCTGGTAGGTATTTTGTTTTCTACTGAATACTTTGTTGTGTAGAATTTTTAGCCTGGGAAATCCTTGCTGTGAGCATGCATGATACAAGATGATAGCAGGAGCCTGAAGCTGTGTGCGTGCTTGTGCAAACAGCTCAGTCTGCAGGTGCGCACACTACACAGGGCTTTCACTGCCCTCAGTCGTGGTGTCACGTTTCCTTGTGACCAAGCTGTTTTCAGCAGAACACTTCTGAGTCTTCAGAACTAAACTAATGGTGCAGCAGAAGGAATAGCCACATCTTGAAACTGGAAACTTTAAGGAAGTGGCAAGTAGAAGTTCTGAGAGCAAATTGCAGCCAGCGTTCTTTATAGGCCCTGCAAAAAGGTGGTGTGCTTTTTGACCAGAAATTGGAATTGTACGCTGTATTCTCCTTGAAATAGGAAGAATCTCTGACAGAATTCTTCTAAAATTTATATCTTTGTGATAAGAACTTAAGTGCATCTCTTCTGTTCTAGGTTGCTAATGCAATAAAAGCTTCATTGCCTCAGGGTGCCATGAAATCTAGTAAAGAAGGTACAAGATGCATTCAGGTTGAGATAACACCTACTTCATCCAGAATATCAAGGAATGCTGTGACTAGCATGTCTATAAGAGGGCATAGATGGAAAAGGCGTGGTAAGAAACACATTTTGCAATGAATTCTTAGCTTTTTCCATGTTTTAAAAATAATATTGAGAATTTTATTATTTCACATATTTATTGCTTATAGGCAAGAAGCAATTTGGAGGTTATTATTTTCTTGAGTGGTGAATGAGAATCTCAACACAGTTCAGATGAAGTATATTATTTATTTCCTTAACCGTGTTTTTAAAAAAACGCACCACTCACAAACCCTTTTTTTTTAAAGGGAGATGTACACAGTTAGTGCTTCCTCTGAAAATTATGTTCCTGCTTTCTTCTGAAAACTAATTTCTAGTTCCTGAAGCAAAAGAAATATTTAAGGACTTTACCACAGAACCTCATCTGTCCTAAAGTACTTAAATAAAAATTGGATTTAAGGATAGAGGGGTAAACTGCTATGTTTTGGTATTCTGGTTTAAGCCCACACAACAAGTAAGCCCCATACAGCTGCTTACACACTCCCTACAGTGGGATGGAGGAGAGAACTGGAAGAGTAAAAGTGAGAAATCTTGTTGAAATAAAGCCAGTTAATGACATACAGCAAAAGCTGTGCCTGCAAGCAAAGCAAAGCAGGGAATTCATTCAGCACTTCCCATGGGCAGACAGGAGTTCAGCCATGCCCAGGAAAGCAGAGCTCTGTCATATGTAACAGTTACTTGGGAGGGCAAACAGCAAATAACTCCCCCTGTTCCTCCTTCTTCTCCCAGCTGTGTGTACTGAGTGTGATGTTACATGGTCTGGGATGGCCCCTGTCCCAGCTGTGTCCCCTCCCAGCTGTTTGTGCGCACCCCCTGGCGCTGGTGGGGTGGGCTGAGGAGCAGAAAAGGCCTTTGCTCTGTGCAAGCAGTGCTCAGCAGTAACAAAAATACCCCTGTATCAACAAAATACCAACATCATTTCCACTTCAAATCCAAAACATAGCCCCATTCAGCTGCTGTGAAGAAAATTGTCTCTGTTCCAGACAAAGCCTGTAGATTTGGGCAGACTAGTTTAAGGGCTTCCACAAAGCAGAACACAAGTCTGGGATGAAAAGTAGGAAAAATTGATGCCAAATGTACTGCAGAAGTAGCGGTACCAGCAAGAGATTCTGTGAGTCTAAATGTTGTATTCCTTCACCTTTGCCATGTTCAGATGAGGGAAGAGCCACTGGACCAGCAATCAGAATTGGCAATTTTTCTGTTGGGATTGTAATCCTGGCTGTAAACAGGCTAAGAGCACAGGAGTGTAGGGTAGAGTGCTTTTCTAATAGGTTCACTGAAGATTTTGTAGTACCATTAAAATTTCTGTGGGACGTTACTAAGTGAGTTTTTTGTAGTACATGGACAGTTAGAAAAATTTTGCTAAGTTACTTGTCATAAATTGGCCTAGAGGTAATTCAGGTAAGTGTTGAGAAACACTTGGTGGTAGAACACATTTGTGGTTCTAGTACCAATATTGAGCTGCCAGAGAGGGTGAGGGACAGAGAAGAAAGGTGAAACAACCAAATTTCATTTCAGTTGATTAAAAACTACTTAAAACCATCAGACAAACCCGAGGAGCAAAGCATTAGTGTCTTTAGTGAAATGGAGTAGCAAGTCATTACTGACATCTCAAGGCTGCTTTCCTTCTTCAGCCTTAAAGTTATTAAGCATGGATTATTGACCAGATGCAAGAAAACTGTATTATATCTTAGCTTTTAAATGGACAAAAACCCTCTGAAGCCTGGCAATTTTGTTAGCTATTATTTTTGAGTGGTTTTGATGCTTGTTCAAATGAGATGGTGGAGAGTAATACAGATCAAGGATACTTAGTGCTAGGTCATCTAGAGAAATTGAAAGTGTATTAAAATAAACATTCCCTTTGTGTTTACAGGAAAGTACAAGCGTCCAAAATGAGTATTGGATACATCCTTATAAGAATGCAAAGTTTTCAGCAAATACAGAAATAGAGAAGTTTCTACAGTTATTGCCTCCTTGCAGGGAGTCTGGCTTGGTGAAGTTCAAGGAAAAAAGTGTGTGACAGGTGTGCCCTGCAGCAGAGAACAGTAAGGTGAAAGGGAAATGAAAATACCAGTTGAACTCAGAAGTGGAGTGGAATGCTATATTTTATGAAAGTCTTATAAAGTAGGACAAATTGAGAGAAACAGCAATAATCTAGTGAGTGCAATCCAAGCGAGGAGTGAGTAGTCAGTATTCAGAGATAAAGACTGAAAAATTAAGGACTTTTTCAAAACAGCTCATGCCAACATTTTGTTTGGGTTTCTGTGAAAATGTTGGATTTGTCTCAACAGTACAGGATTTAATGAAGAGGAAGAAAATCACACAGTGTAAGGTGGGTTGGAGTGGAATACATGGCAGGTTGTGGGAGTAATTGTAAATTTGAAGGCTATGCAAAGACTAGGCTGATTAAGAGTCCAAAGCTGAACCTGTGGTATCTAGCTGAGTGACTGCCAATTGTGTTATTTTAAAAGGTAAATATTCCATACATAAATCACTTTGGCTAATCTCGTCAAAATTCTCATTATAAAACCCTAACAAACCTTTTGTATGTGACTTGGACAGCCTTTTTAAAGCGGGAGTGGATGGTCTCCCATTTTCACTAAACTAATTCAGTGCCACACAGTTCCTGAGGACAGAAAGATATGAAATACCTCTTCACAATTGGCATGCAAAAAGAATAACAAGTTTTGTGCTTAGACATGCTTGTTCGAATTAAAATGAATATTGGAATTGGTAGAAATTAGATGATAAACCTCATACGTCTTGACCATTATTCTCTCTCTCTCTCTCACACATAGTGTAAGAGGAAAAATAGTATTTGGGGGGTTATTTTTATTTTCATTATAATAAAAATTAGTGTAAATGGATACGGAAGTCAGAGGAGACAGCTGAGAGGTATTTGATGTTATACATTACATAGACTGATGAAGCAAATTATCTCTTGGGGAAGCAAGGGCAGCAACTTTCAATCACTACTTTTGTGTGTAAAATAAAATAGAAGAACCCCAGTGAATCACATATCCAGCTGAGAACCATGGGCTTTATTTTCTTTATGTTTGAAACAATTCATTTTACTAAAGAAGTTTTCAGACATTAGATCTTGCTAGCCTTTGCTCAAACTCTAGATTGAAGTCAGTTATGAATAAAGGTTGATTTAACATTGAATCTTCTTGTAATTTGTTCATTAGGAGCAGTTACTTAGAAGGACTTCCAAAGTTCAATTATTAATTCAGTTAGTAAATTCAATTAGTAATCTGTGAATATGGACTTCACAGATAGGTACTTTAGAGGTTCTAAACATGAGGTTGGTTTGCAAAACAGATCCATCTAATCACAAATTGGTATTGTTTATTGAGTGAGCTGATACTAGCTACTACTTAGCAATAAATTATTTAGTGCTGTTGGATTAGATTGCCTGCATATTATCACACCTGGAGGGGAGCATTAGCTCATGTATGTAGAGGTGTGTGTAATCAGAAATACTTTGATGTAACAGACTGAGAAGAGCTGACCAGATGTTGGTAAGACACACAACACAAGAAAAAAGACATCAACTAGCAAGGAGGGACAGAAAGTTACTTTTTTCTTTGCTGCAAAAATTGCCTTTTATGTAGTACACAAGGTTTAGAAGTACTAGTCTTTGAATTTTCTTACTCTTTTAACAGTATTAATTCCTGAAATAATTGTAACTTACAAGAATCTGAAGTTAATGCTAATCTGAGGGTATAAGTCTGGTCCTTTTATGACTAATTAAATATGCTAAAACAGTTGTGCAGGACATGCAGCTTGAGCTTGTGGGGGTTAAAATTGAATTGCATTTTGAATGGTCAGTTTGCCTGTGCAGTCTGAGGTAAATTATCTAGGCAACTGTAATGAGGTAGATTATAATTTTGAATTAAGTTTTAGCAATTACTAAACATGAAATGCATTTATCAGAGTTGGTTGTACTACTCAAAGCATTCAGAAATGTGACACCAAATACATTTTCCTTCAACTGCTGTGGGTATATCTATGTTAACAATCAAACTGATGTAATTATTCATTTTCATCAGTTCTACACTGCTCAGCAGTGTCCTTGGTTTTCTCTTTTGTTACATTACCTGGTGCACTGGGCATTAATAGCTCTCTCTCAAAGGCTAGACCCCCAGAGCTGTCCAGCTTGAAAGCAGTATTATCTTCACCACCAAGCACCATGAAGCTGAAGGTTTGGGTGTCCTTAAAAGCTGTAAAATAAGGAGGGTGTGCTGCTATGGAGGGTGTGGATTGTGTACTCTTATCCCTGCCCCAAGCCTGTAGCTGCTATGGTAGGCAGTGCTAATGGGAATTGAGATACCCTGTATCCCCTTTTTTGCATTAGTTTCCTTCTGTAGTCAGTTAAATTCAGAGAAAGGTATATTTCCTTTAGGCATAATTATAATGAGTAAAGCTCTTAACTTTTTTGGATTTTTTTTCCCTCAGTTCATTGTAGTAATGGTTACTCAGCTGTGGGTGAAGTGCTGATATCACAGCTGGATGTTACATTTAGAAGTGCTCACCACCAAATAACCATAATTGGGTAATGCTTTTGTAGAGAATCTTTTACCCCAAAAAAAATCTTCCCCTGTTTTTCTGATTTCTGCTGTGTACTTTGAGTCTTCTTTCTTTGGAGTTGGATAATTAGTGCTTTCTGACAGTTAAGCTCTGTTCTGTCCTTTTCTCTCTCTGGGGCAGCAGGAGGGAGTTTCAGAGATTGCCATTGGAGAGGCACATGTTCCTCACTCCAGTGAAATTAGAGCACTGAGGCCAGTCAGAGCATTGGTCTTCTTTCTGTTTCTGTGTTTTTAGGCAAAAAAAGGGCTATACTTGGTGGTGCTTTCATTATCACAATTGTGTATTTATTGTTATTACTATTGCAGCTCATGGAGCTTTTTGCCACTTTTGCTGCTGGAAGTAGAAGACTTTTGCAGAAAGTGCTGTTATAAGTTAATGGTTCTGAGTTTTGTCCAAATATCAGGAATTCAGTGAGGAATAGCATCAGTTATTAATGCCATTTCCTTTGGGTGGTGCAGCTTGTAAATAGATACTTTGTTTGGTCATTGATTAGTTAGAAAGACTTAGGATGATTAGAATTTTCAGGTAAAATAAGGGATAGCTCTTACACCAGGAGACACTGATGTCCATCCCTGCCAGAATAACCTTCTGGCTCAGCTGTGATCAGTGCAGACAGCACAAATGGTAGAGAAAAGCTCAGTGCTGGAGCCACCTGACCTAGAAGTGCACTGTGCCTGCATGAGAGTCTTCATGGAGGGGACAGGAGAAAGAGGGGATCCCCTTGAATTAAAGAGTGTTAGAGCTGCCACTGTGAGAAATCATCTCATTGTAAATTCCTCTGGCTTTGGACTTCATACTGTCAGTTCAGAGTGCTGCCAGCTCTGTCATGTGCAGCAGCAGACTGGCAGTATGGTCTGGGTGGTCCTTGCTTAATCCTCTGTGTTTGTAATGGAATTTGTAATGGAAGAGCTGCATTACAAATAAAATAGGGACTCACTTGAGATTTATTCTGAGCTGTGCTTCTAGTGCATTTTTAGTCTTGTCAAGTTTCTGTGCCACAGTGCTCTTCTCCACTAGTTTTTCTGGGGTATCCAGAAATACCTTTCCAGTTGAAAACAGTTTTTTGAAATGAAGGAAGAAAATGGATATCAAAGTGTGCTTGAGTTGAATTTGTTGTTTCACTCTTAACTTTCAGGCTGACCAAGGTGCAGCATCATGACATTGTATGTGAAGATTTTCTAGTCTTGAGTGATAATATGTGAAGTTGATAAGCCATTTCATTGTAAAAGTAATTTGGACTGTAGCATGGTGATATAGAGAATACAGTCGTAAAAGGGAATTGTGAACTGTTCTTTTGTTTCTGATAATGTGTTTCATGATCCTCAGAAATTTCAGTTTTGAAAGATCAAGCATGGGCCTTTCCAGTATGTGACTCAGGCCAATTACTGGAAGATTGAAGACTGCCATTTTAGAAATAAAGCAAAATTCCATACCTGCTAATGTTGCTAATTAACAAGAGGTTAATATGTGTACATCTGCTTTAATTTATAATGCTTAAGTCATCTGTATCTATTGGCTTTTGTTTCATGTTTTGTTTCAGACATTTTTTGTTTGTTTTTTTTTTTTTCTTTTTTTTTATCCATCTTTAATTCTAGAACAACCAGAGAATGGTAGTGATGCTACTGAATTGGGCAACTTTATCATACCTGAGATTAGTGTCACAAGTGTGGCTGGAGAGAGGACCGGGAATGGGGAAAAGAGCAGAGCTCTAGCAGAGAATGATGTTCAGCATTTACAGGGTGTACAGGAAACAGCTACAGAACCTAAAACTGACAGCAAAGGCCTGCCAGAAATCAGGAGGCAAAAATCTGTAAGAAAAATGATGGAGGATGGAATAAACTCATCTGGCAGAGTGCAGTTTTAGCAGAGCACTTGTAGCTGCACTGTAAGGTACCTCTGTTGATTGAAAGGGTCACTGCTGCATGTTTCAAGAATTAAAGTATGCAGTTAATATATTTGCATGTGTAATAACACAGTTGCATGTATTGCACACAGCTTTGTCTGTGCCCACATACAATGAGGACATACTTACAAGTAGATCTGGAGATCTACTAGTTAATCTGGAGAAAATACACCAAGACTCAACATACTTTTGAGTTCATTAAGCATATTTATGAGAGTTTACAAAATCCAGTGATCAATGGTATGAAAAATCCATCAAAATGGATATTAAAAGTATCTTGCTCTGGAACTCAGACTTCCCAAATTCTGCCTTTCATGGTATATCGCATACCTCATGTTGTGCTTGAGTTTCCAACTCTTACCACCAGACCTGTGATGCAGAAAGTGACCTTTCAGTCCTAAAGCATTCTTGGGTTGCTAAACATGCAGGTGCCATAGGGTGTCCTGGGGCATTGATCACATACCTCTGTAATTGACAAGCTTTGCCAAATCCTGTAGTGGATCACTTGCTCAAAATAAGATTTACACTTCTGTTTTGTTCTGTATGGTACTTTCTAATCTCTAAGTTTCTAATTTCTTGCATGAATTAACAAGACTGCATTTTTTTTTCCTTCAAAATCACAACAAAATGAGATTGGGGGCATGCCTTTTGATGTAATGTGACATTACTTGCTGTAACTCTATGTCCTAATGAACCTCAATTCCAAAATGTCATGGAATAGGTAAGCATTGTCTTCTCTGTTCTACAGCTTTATGGCTTCATGCTTATAAATATCAAAATTAAACAATATGTAGAATCAATGAATGTGAGACAGTCAATTGCTAATTTTTTATTTCTGTTTCTATCATGCAGATAATTCTGACTTAGCAATTGAAGAAGAACTGATAGAAGTATCTGAAACCGATGAAGGGTTTTACTCTAGGGCTACTTCTGGAACAAGTCAGTCTGCCCTATCTAACAGCAGCACCATGAGCAGCAAGAGCCTCTTAGGGAAGAGCCTACGAAGGTCTGGAGGAAGCAAATCTGGAGGAAAAGAAAAAGAAGGGGAAACCTGCCGAGAGCATTTGTCACGGAAACAAACTCAGAGAGCCATGAGTGAGAATCTAGAGCTTGTCTCTCTGAAGAGACTGACACTGACAACTAGTCAGTCCCTGCCTAAGCCTGGCAGCCATAGCCTGGCCAGAACGACCACCACTGTGTTTAGTAAATCCTTTGAACAGGTCAGTGGTGTCCCAGTTCCAAATAATCGTGGTGGTGTCTCTGGTACAGAGGCAAACAGGTATTCAGCTTGCAGTCTTCAGGAGGAAAAACTGATATATGGGACAGAAAGAACAGATCTTCCTATTTTAAGCAAACAACCTAATCAGCAGCGACCTCCCAGTATTAGCATAACTTTGTCAACAGATTGACATTAAATTGGCCAGTATAAAAGAGAAATTACTGAGACTTTATCCTGATATTGGTACATTAAGCTCTTAATATGCCATACATTACTTCCTTAAGTCTCAAATCCAAGTAAATTCTTACTTGGCTCATGTTTGACAGTAATAGTGAATAGAAAACAGTTATAATTATTTTGAGTCAGCTTCTGATATCTTTACAGCTTCATGGAAAGTTTATACCTTCACCAGCTGAACAAGTGTTAATTGGTTGGGTGTCACTTGCCAAGGTGTGTGGATTCTTACAGATGTACAATGTGGGAACAAATAGAGTGTCTCTCCCAGATTCTGCTTTTTGTCTTCCACTTGGCATAGGCAAAACTACAAGTACTTAGGGCTTTTTTAGAAGGAGTCTTGCAGTATTGTCATGCAATTTTGGAAGAGCATTGTAAGAACAGACATTTTCTTACATGTGAGCTGTGCTTGCATGTAAATATAAACTAGAAGCATCACTTCATTGTTTGGTGTTCTGGTGGCTTTTGTATTGGTAGTGTAGTACATGTAGCAATGTTCATACTTCTTTATGCCTGTATAAGTCCAATTTTAGATGCATTTTGGTTTATCTGTATGTCTTGAAACTGGGCCTAAAGTAATACAGTAGCAGAGCTTGTGGCTGGGAATTGTTATCAATTGCTGTAATAGTCACTCTTAAAAATTATGTGACAGACTCTTTCTTTAGGTTTCTTAAATATCAGTTCCTAAACTACTCACTGAAAAGCCATCATCAGTATTTTTATTGTGTGTGGGGAAGAGATGTGCTTGTGTACCAGTGTTATGTAGAAATATGAGCCCTTTGCACTGATGCAAGCAAATCAGGAGTGTGAATGTGCTTAACAGGAATCTCATGCTTGAGAATAAGAGAATACTACCAAAGGATGTGTACTTTCAGTAACTTGCAAGCACAAATGGGAACTATAATGTAAATATCAGTAGCACTGTAATTCCTAAGGTTTTTAATAGCTATTATTTTTCTAGTTCCAAATTCTAAACCAGCAACCTATTCAAGGTTTTACCTAACCTTTAGCCTTCAGTGAGTTTGACAACAACTTTTATAATGTTAAGATTTTAATTAAAAATGGATAGTAAAACTTCTTATGCAGAAATCTGAAGAAGCAGTTGCTGACAAAGCCACTCCAGTAGCAGTTATTAGCTGATGAACAGACAATTTATTTCATGAGTGGAGAAGTAGGATGAAGATCTAAGGCATAGTTGCTCCCAACTGTCCAGATTTCTGCAGCTGTTAATCCATTATTGTCAAGACCATTGTGAAAAAACAAACACTAAAATTCTGGTAGACTTTCCCATTTGCTTGGAGATAAGTATAGATACTTTTGACTTAAACTGAAGCACAAGTAACTTTTAAACAGCTAATGTTACTCAGGTTTATTGCAATTAATAAGTTTATTAATTAATGAAAAGAGTAAGTTTTATAATTGTACTAATAAGACAACAGACTGGATTTGTACATTCCTGAGAATGCACCAAAGTATGCAGAATAGCCCCATCAGTCTGTAGGTGTTCATATTTACCCAAGAGCCTGAATTTAAAGGAGTATGCCACAATTTCTCATTCTTCATTTTGTTTTGTGACACCATTCTATTCTAGTAATGCAGTACTTGACCTTTTTACAGTGAAGTGTTTTCCTCATTTTACATGAAGACTTATATTCATAATGGATCAACTACAAATTTGCCCTGTTTATTTTTTAATACTGACCAGTGAGAAAAACTGGTTCTTTGAGGTTGCTTTTGTAAATACTTTCTACAGCAGAAAATTTAGCCTCTTTTTTATAGGCTTTTCTGCAATACATATTAGGACATTTGTTACACATTGACTAATGCATGTGGCTGCTGGACATGCATAACCACCAGCAGCAGCAGGATGTTTAGCACTGATAGTTGGCATTGGTTGTCTCTACACACAGTGAATGTAGAGCTCTTCCTTCCCTTGAAATTTGATCTACATGTTGCAGAGAAATAACCTGCAAAACTTAACAGCAGTTGCCTAATCCACTTTTGCAGTGTAGGATCTAAAGAACACAGTAGTGCAGTAATTTAAATTGACATAAAACTAGAATAGATAAAATTGCAGTAGACAAATATTTGTTGTTATGGTATTAGTTGCGAGGTAGTGTTGAGGGGCTAGAATTTTTGAGAATTCTGCTGGTTTTGCTTTGTTTCATTTAATTAATAATTGTTACCTCCATGGTAGACACTCTTTCAAGCTGGGTGTTGATATAAAAAATATTTATTGTACTGGGAAGATTTAGCTCTAAATAATTAGGATTTCAAATTAGTATCTAAAATGCCATAAAATGTAGATATGTAACCAAATGTTTCCAGTACTCTTGGCTACAAGCCAAATGGTGTTGAAATGAAGTTTGTTTGTCCTTTTATTTTATCCAGCTGGTCTGGCTTGAACCCAAGACCTAGGCTCTTATTGGTACAACTGAAGTAACATAAATCTTCATACTTTTTTGAGAAAATGATAAAAGGAAAGGTTCTGGTACTAAAGACTGTTCTGTCTATAGATATGTGGCTTCATGTTTGTATTGGTCTCTGGAGTCACCCAGTGAGGAGTGTGTTTTTGTGAGCTGACATCTCACCTTCATACTGATTGAATCTAAAGAATTTCTTTCCTGAGTACCAAAACTTTGAGTTGTGCTTCTTTATTTTCTTAAAAATTGAAAGGTTAAAAAAAAAAAAAGCACAAGGGAGAGTGAGGCAGAATTATTTGTTGACCAAATATCCATGGTGCAGGATTAGGAGAGGGTGGGAAGAGTGATGAGGGAAGTAGGGCAGGAAGCAGATATTTCTAAAATTGTCAAACTCTGGGGGTTTGAGCATTATCCAATCACTTCAGACTGTCGGATGGAAAATCTTTGTTAAAGTAGATGTCTTCTAACAGTGTAAAGGAAACCCATTAAGACACCACATATTACAGTCTGCCCAAGAGTGGGTAGTTCTGATGAATACCTTCCAAACATGCACAGCTGCACCATTCTGCAGGGAAAATGTTATGTAGGAGTGAATCATCTCACATTGTAAAAGAGAAGTTGTTTCACTGCTGACGTTTATAACTGACCTTACTGTTCCAAATCAGAGGCCACTGTTTCCAAGGATGGCTTTGAACAGCAACACTTGCAGAACTCATTGAAGCTGAGAAGAATTATTTTTGTTGTGAGAATATGTACCATTTGTGCAAGAAGTGTATGGCCTCTAACCACTTGCTGTAGCGCTGCAGTGACTTTTTTGAATGGATTTAAATGTCTTGAATTGCCTTGATTACCTAACAAATTTGAAAGGTACAGAAATAGAGCTATTTTAGCCACATTTCTCTCTAAGGAGGTTTCCTATGAGAAATTCTAGAAATTTCTAATGTAATTGTCCAGTACCTTTTGTTGGTCTTTGAGACTTACTGTGCTGTATATAGATGTATAATATATTGCCTTTTGTATTTGTATAATTCTACTTCTAAGACTAGATGTGCACATTTGATATTCCCTGAAGTCTGTGGAACGTCTGCATCAGTCTTTGGATGTATGTCTTTCACATGAGAACCTGAATTTAAGCAAATGCCACACTTCCATTCATTTTCCTCAGCTCATTATGTGACACTGTTTTAGAAACACAGTTTTTCACCTTTTTTGCAGTGAAGTGTTCTCTTGATTGTACATGAAAACTTACATTCCTAATGTATAGGCTACAAGATTGTCTTTTTAGTGTTTAATAATTTTGGCAGTAAAATAAATTTTTTTTTGAAGTTGTATGCTTTTGTAAATACTTTGTACAGCAGAAGATTTTGCCTCTTTACAGACTTTGTTGAAATACACATTACATAGCTACATATTTGATCAGTTTTCATTCTACACATCCAGAAGTCTTAGTAAGGTTGACTGCATTACTTAAAATATGCTGAATACCTATTTTATACAACACAGGGTCTGCAAATGCAGCCCTGTCAGGAGGGACACCATGGCTGAGAAACGCTGATGGGTGAAGGGCGAGTCCAGGCAGATGAGTTGCAAATTGGCAGAAGCAGATGGTGATCCTGTCAGTGAAGCAACGTTACCTGGGCAGATTGGTGCTTTTGGTGGTGTGAATATTAACAGTGCTTTGATACACAACATTATCTGCATCGTGCCCAGGGTAGCTCTGGGGACTGTTCTTGCTGGTAACAGCAGAAGCAAAGGTGGCAGTCAGTACCTTGGCATTTTCTGTCAGCAGCTCCTCTGCCCCTCTCAGCTGCAGTGCTTTTTTTCCTCCTAGTCCTTCTGTTGCTGATGATCTCTCTGCTAAATCGTTTTTTTCCCTTGCCTTCCACCTTCCATATTCCACTTCATTTGGGCTTTGTCTTTCCTGACCCCACCTGTGCATGCTTGGATGGTGCATCTCCCCAGGTTGCCTGCTCTTGCTTCCACCTCTTGTATGCTGCTTTTTCATGTCCAGTCAGGAGCTCCTGCTTCATGCTTCCATGCCTTCTGCCACCGCTGCTTGCTTTTCTCTGTGTAGCCATAGACCATTCATTAACCTGCAAGAGATGGTTCTTGAAAATCCTCCAGCTCTCCCGGGCCTCTTTCTCTAGGATGGTCTCCCATGGCCATCTGCAGAGAGATTCCTGTGCAAGGCAAGCTCTGTTCTGTAGCTCCAGGGTTGTGATCCTACATTTAGTTCAGGTTTTTTTTCCTTTGCCCTTACAAATGTAATCTCTAGTGCAATGCTGCAGAGAAACCTGGATGAAGGAAAGAGCTGTAGTGGAGGGCAGCAGTGGGAGATCTCATTGCATGGTTTCCTATTTTTCGGATATCAGTGTTTAACAGTGTCTTTTGAAAGGACAAAACTCCATTTCCCATCCTTTAAATGGGTGAGAAGGGAAATCGGATTTCAAGCACTGGAGTAGGTGAAAGTTTTCCTTTGCAAAAGGCACAAATTAGACTTGGTGCTGTGATTGTCCTGTGAGTGTGTAGGATTTGCAACTTCAGTTACAGTGAGTGAAAGGCAGTGCTTAAAACCGGCTCTTACGTCGTTTCAGGGTCGAATAGCTGTTGATTAGTGAAAAACAACATGAAATTCAACACCTTTTCTCTTCCCAAAATGTGGTACTCCAAAATACAGCCTGTATTTGAATGATGAGAACATAGCTGAGAGCCTGCTGGACAATTCACAGGGAAAGGGGTTTATGAAGGTATTACAGGCAATTAGTAACAAGTTACAGAAATTACATTTGCTCCTACAGACTTCGCAGCTGGTTGCCTGCACTGAGCTTGTAATAGTTGTTTTTCATGTTTTATGTTAATCAGGCTCTGTATGAAAGATGACTTCAGTATGGGGGTTTTCTCCCAGCCCACAGCTGCCAGGTAATAAATACACCTGCTAATTCCAGGTAGTGGGAAGAATGTCACTATGAAACTCCAGCAGCCTTTGTGAAACAAGCCCTCACATCACAGAGTGCTCGCTTGGTTAGCTTGATTCCCAAAATAAGGTGGTGTTGAGTCATCTGTTACTCTGCATGTGCAGGGACAATGCAGAAATGTAACGGTGCGGAAGGACTCTGGGAGTCGCTCTGAGTCACACAGCACTTCTGACAAGCTGCCTGCTTGTTGTTCTCATCACTAGTGCTGACTAATCCTGGCAGTCCCCCACACAGACTTGCTTGGTCTGGAGTCTGAGGGTAGGCTTTGTGCTGTGAGAGGGCACATTTCAGAGGGGATAAGAAATGTCAGCTTCTGCCTCCACAGCACACAACAAAGCAAATGAAGGTGTGTCACTTATTGGTGTAAGGAGTTCTTGGTGTGGATGGCACTTCTGCAATATAAATTGTCAACCAGAATAATGAATGTTCAGTGCTTTCTCTGCAAAAACACTTTATTCATGTATGAAATAATGGAATCACAAAGTGGTTTGGGTTGGAAAGAACCTTAAAGATCATCTGGTTTCAGTTCCCTTGCCATGGCCAGGGATGCCACTCGCTAGACCAGGTTGCTCAGAGCTCCATCTAACCTGGCCTTGAACACTTCCAGGGATGAGGCATCTACAGCTTCTTGGGGCAACCTGTTCCAGTTCCTCACCACTCTCACAGTAAAGAATTTTTTCCTAATGTAAACTTACTCTCAGTTTGAATCCATTACCCCTTGTCATGTCACTACAATCTCTTGTACATCATCTTTGATTCCAGTGAATCACTAATTTAAAAATTACATGTAAAATGTGTGTGTGTGTGTATTTTACACATATTGTTTTCCTCTTCAGCTATCAAGGTGTGGAGATTGTAGTACTGCCATGGAGACTGCTGGAGGTGGCAAAACCTTGGACCAGCACTGGTGTCAATGACCTAGGATACCACCTAAAGCAGATGTAGCTAGGCAGTGAAAGGTTGTATTGTCACTCGAGTATTTTCCTTGTGGTTTTATCTGCCAGCAGTAAATTGATTTGAGTATAAATTGTAAAGGCTCTTGAAGTTACTCCTTAAAGATGTTTTCTTTTTTAAAAAATCACCATACTCCTTTTTTTTCCTTTTGCTTGTTTAGTTGGTAAAATGCATTGTGTTTTCATTATTGTTAACAACCTGCATTTCAGACTTCATTAATAATTGGGAGGGAATCAGGATAGTATCATATATGATAACATTTTGTGAACCAACTGTCATACCAAATGTCATCTTTGAGCAGACTGTCTTGCCCCTCTAATGCTGGTGTGTAAGAAATGTGTTACAATAAATCAGTAGAACTGCTTTCACAAGGTAACATTTAGTTTACTCATTTACTTGTCAGTTCATTGGGATTTATATTCCTCATTTCAGCCATTAGAAAATACCAATCCAACTGCTCTTTAGCAAAACTACTGATTTCATCTCTCCCTGTACTGACTTGAGAAAGATACAGGCACTGTCAAACCGATTCAGGACATCCTGGGCTAGGAAAATCCTTTCTGACACCCACAAGGTGTTTATCCCATGTCTTCCTCCCTTTTCACCCTGAACAACTGGCTTAGCATTGCTGCTTTCCTTCTGATTCTGACTGAATTGAATCCCTACATTCCCTTTCTTGCTGAATTAAGCCCAAAGAAGCTTTAGCACAGGATCAGTGGCTTCAGCAGAGCTCTGAATGTCAGCAGCTGTCCCCTTTGCTGAAGGCCTCACAAGCAGGCAGATGTCTAGGAAGAATAGATCTGCTTTGGTGGTTCTCTGGCCACGCTGTAAAGATCAGCTTGAAATAATGTGGACAGATGCTGGGATTTAAGATTCAAACTGCATCTGTTCAGATTATATGACTAATCATGAAGCAGTTGCATTTTCAACCATTTTCAAATGTCTAAAGTAGCGAAGGAGGAAAGAAATAGAGCACAAATCTCTGTCATTCTCATTTCTTTATTTCATTCTCATTTCTCATAAAGCTATTGCTTTATGATCTCACTTAGAAGTATGCAATACCTTTACCAGCTTTTGAATTTTAAGGTGGAATAGCAGCAAGGCTGTTAAAGCTTCCTTGTAAGTGGATGATACATGTTCAGCTCAAGCTGAGTCCTCTGACAAATCTTCATTCTAAATTCTTTCAGTTGGGAAAGAGTTCCTTGACTGTCTTGCATAGCGTATCAAATTCATATCTTTAAGCTTCCTTGGTTATCTGTGAGAAGTTGCTTTTTCCTGCTACCAGCATAGGAAACCATGCTACAAAAACACTGAACAATTCCTGCTAGGTCTCTGCTTTGGCATCATTGCACAAAATAAAATGTGCTTATGGACGAATAAGGAATTGCTGAGCAATGGATTTCTCCAAGATCCAGGCTGTATGAGCCGCCTTTTTCATAAAGCCTGGCACGTGTGATACAGATTGCAGCACAACATGTGTGCCCCATTCCCATGAGTGACAGGGTGTTCCTGTACCTGAGGAATCATACTAGATGAGAAATTGTGATGTTGGGGAGCACAAAGAGTTCTGATGCACTCTGGTAATGGTGAGATGAGTAACTTAAATACACCAACAAAATTAGTTACTAGGTAGATCTACTTATAAGGTACTCGATGCTGTAATTCAATTTCAGGCAGAAAAGCAGCCCCTTGGACGAATCTTGATTTGCTCCTGAGATACAGAACAGTTTTAACATGCCTTGACATTCAGTACCATGTTCATAATCCCTGTAATTATTCCTTCCTACTCCAACAAGAGTAGGCAGTGTACAGCACAGGGGCTGAGGGACAGTTCTGTTTCATGCTTGAAAGGAGGAACGTGTCATACAAAGCACACTTTGTACTGAGCTGTGGGAAAAGAGGTGAATGGGAGGCAAAACCAGAAGTCTTAAGAGCAGCTCAAAATGTCACTTCCTCTCTGTCTGTTTCTGGGGGCACTTTTGTATGAATGAAGAAACTGCACAAAATGAGACTCACATAAAGCTGAGAGCTCTTGGAAGAAATCTCTTCTCCCCTGGCTCCCAGCTGACTGCAAGGGCAGGCATCTTCCCATGAGGCAGAACTTGTGCCATGGCATTCTGCCCCTTCCCTGCCTCTGCTTCCTTCTTGGAGAGGGAGCAAAGTGCTGAACTACCACAGCAACAAATACAGGGAATTTACTCCTGAAACAACCTACCATGGGACACGTGTGGGCAGCAGTGGTGGCTGCACTCTTCTACATAAGTTTAAGTGCTGCTGATTTTCTTGCCATGCTTTGCTGTCAAGAAATGCTGGTACCTTTTGGAAAACATAAAATGAAATTCTCAAAGAATATTTAGCCAAAGGATAGAGTCTCTGGCATTTGCCACTTTAAGAATGAGAGGGTAATTTTGTGGAAAGTTGGCATTTTACATAAAATTAATTTAAGGAATATGCTTGAGCACCTGCAAGAAACTGAATGAAGAAGGAGCAGAAGAGAATGCCCAGCCTAGTGGGATCAGAAAGTCTTTGTGGTGAACTATTGCTAGAAGCTATTCAGCTTTTGCAAGGAAATGAAAATTTAAGTACAGCTTCCTTCACTATAAAAAGAGAACAAGGCAAAAAACAAAGGGGGAGGAGCAGGAAGCAAGTGCAAGAAAGTATTTTCTAGAAGATTGACATTGCCACCCCATGGCCAGTCAGTACAAGGACAGAGTGATGCACATCTAAAGGCAAAGGTCTTCTGTGGTTGGTGTCACTCACGCTGCTCCTCCTGCTGGGAATGCCTGCGGGAGTTTGGGCACCCGGGGCAGCGCCCAGCCTGAGCTGGGCATCGTTCCCTGGTCAGACCATTGGGCACCCTGTGCAGGCACAGCCTGAGCTGAGCACCATTCCCTGGTGACCCCACAGCTGCCCTTGTGTGGTACCCTCTGAACAGAGGGGACTTGTAATGCCAGCAGGAACAACCCAGTGACTCACAAGGTCAGTGCCTGATCTGCTCTCAGTTATCCCAGCTGATAACATTTCCTTGAGGATTGTGGGACTGTGCTATACAAAGCACTGGCATTAACCTTTTGTTTTGTACCTTTCCTTGCCTGAATGGATGACATGAAGCTCAGCAGGGTTACAGTCCTGAAGGCACTTTGTGGGTCCTTTTGTCAGAAGTGTGATCTGGCTTGACAACTTTTGCTCAAATTTCTCAATATCTGCTCAGTGGGCAGGTTATTAGCCAGCATAAACTCCTCTCAGTCTTGCCAGTCATTTCTTCTAACCTCTACCCCATTCTGACAGGCAAATCAAAATGTCAAGTCAAATAAAACATCAAGACCCTATTAGGGAATATGAGCAGGCCACCATATGGAAAACAGAAGAAAGTAAAAAAGGAGGTTCAGGGTGCCTTGGCAGCTTTTCCCTATGGACTAATATACAGTCCAAAGGAAAGGAAACAGCATGAAAGAAAATACCAACTCATTTAACAGCAAATGTGAGACACCTGGATCATTTTTCACACAGATACACAGATGTATCTCTTTGTAGATGTGCATGTGACTGTCATCAACTGATGACAACCCCGATCATATCTCTTGGGAAAATTTTCTGTAGAGTTATTTAGAAGTTGACTGAATTATCTGCAAAACTACATGGAATTCTATGAGAGTTTGTGGTAGAAGAGAAATACTGGTTAGTTAATTAATAAAACAGATAAAACCTAACTTTTTCTAAGCTACTGCATTGTATAGATGAAATGAGAGTTTTGCTGTCATACGCGATCTGTGCTAATTACTGCAATTATAATACTTGCAGAGAAGGAAATTTGCAAAAAGTATATTAAATGTTCAGCACTCCACTGCTTGTCAGCTGAAAGGAAGGCAAGTTAATTGAATGTAACAGTCAATCCTCTTTCTGTTGTTAATCAGTGGTTAATTATAATGTGCAGCTACATGGCCATATGTCACTTGCTGTGGCATAAGAGTAACGTGTCACTGCTATTGATCACTGCACTGGAGGAGCTGGAGCTGCTGTACCCCTGTGCTAAATGCCTTACAGAGAGATGACTGCTTTCAGTGTTACATAAAATTAATCTTCATTCAAATTGTAGGAATTAAAATTAGGCTGCATATCCAACCAGAATCTAACACATGCATGGTACATCGTATTAGTCTGATTTTTGAATGGTGAATAGATGTAAAAAAATCAAAGAATCATTGAGATTGGAAAGAATCAGATCATTGAATCCAAACCCTAACCTAACACTGCCAAGCCCACCACCAAACCACATTCCCAGGTGCCACATCTATATATCTTTTAAGTATCTCCAGGGATGGTGACTCCACCACTTCCCTGTGCAGCCTGTTCCAATGCTTGACAGCCCTCTCAGGAAAGGATTTTTTTCTAATACCCTATCCACATCTCCCCTGACACAGCCTGAGGCCATTTCCTCTTGTCCTGTCACTTGTCACCTGAGAGAAGAGACTGGCCCCCACCTTCACTCTGGAGGGCAATAAGGTCCCCTCTGAGCTTCATTTTCTCCAGGGTAAAAACCCCCATCTCCCTCAGCTGCTCCTTGTGAGATTTGTGTCCTAGACCTCTTACCAGGTTCACTGCCCTTCTTTGGACCAAAAACCAAAATAAAATAGATGAAGTGGCAGAAGGATCTCCTAGGACTGGGCACAGAATTACTGAGAAGGGTGCTATTGCCAAGAGCAATTTTTCTGTAGACTCCTTGAAACTAAGCAAAGCTGCCCAAAACTGATTTAAGGTTCCTGGGTATCTGGAAATTGACTACTTTTAATCTATGACAGCTTTGGTTGTCCACTAAAAAACAGAGAGTTGTCTAAAGGACTGTTTTTCTCAAAAGTTTATTGTCCATTTGATAGTTTACTTGTGCCTGCTCTAAAACACTGCTTAGAAACCAAGCATGGTTTTCAAATTAGTGTCCTATAGAAACTGATCCTCTGTCTCTCCTGTCCTGATGGATTTTCAGGCTTGAGGATTGGCCTGTGTAGATACAGATACTAAAAATTACTGTGGGAATGAAGACAAAGCCTTAAACCTCAGAGGCTGAGTGTTGGGTACAGTAGAGCCCAAAGCTGTAACCTGCAGCCCCTGGAACTGGAGATGATGATATAATCAATTTTAAATTTAAAATTACAATTACAATTTTAAAAAGGTAATAAGCACTACAATATGGTAAGGTAATATGCACTACAATACATTGCCAAATATTCTTCAAAGTTTCCCTGAGTAAGCACTTTTCATCTGTGAGGATCAGGCAGAATCTAACAATGTGTGTGAGGTAAGAAGAGCAATTCAGCATGGTAGAGAAGGTGGCTTAATGAAGCTGGTCTGGCCAACAGTGAAAGGGAGGCACTTTCCAACACTGATTGATTATCTCTTCCATTCTGCTTCAGGATAGAAAATGGGATGGAAAAATATCATCTTCTCTGATGGCAGGAAAACCATTATTAGTCCAGTTTATTAGACTATGCATTAGCCAGTGTGTTTAATCATTTTTCTTCCCTAATAACATAAAAAAAAAAGTGAGAAAAGTGTTGAAAAAGGGAGTTGAATCTTTACAACATTTAGTTGTTTGAAGGTAAGAAAGTATCCAGTACCCTCACCTATGGGAGAAAGCACGCTACTTAAACCTTCATTTAATCACCTGTGTCTGGAAAACAGGGACTTGGGCATCTGTCTGAATATCTGCATGCACTTACACTGGGGAATCCGAAGCATGGATAAATAATTAAAGGAAGATTAGAGGATATTGAATGCTTTGCCCACTTAGACTAGAGCCTTTGATGTCACCTCCTCCTTGTGACAGCTGTAGTCAGAAAGGCTTGCTCCAAAAGGAGAGCACAGCATTGATCTGATTTCAGTAGATCAGCTACAGTACTGCTTTCTTCTGTCACTATTCACAGCTCCTCATGGGAGGCTCAAGCATCCTTTCAAAATATTTCCACTTGCCTGGAATGAGGGTGGATGTTCTGTATTCTAGCAGCAAACGTCTTGACTTCTGAATTCAGTAAGAGTGGCAGTGTTGATGCCTGTGGGAGAAGAATGCCCTCCTTCATCTTAGACTATGCTTTTATTGCACCTACCTTAAACCTTCTTTTTCATGTCCACAGTTTCCTAGAAGAACCCAGACCCACCACTTGTATGCAGATTATTACTTGAAAGTCAATGGCTTTCAAATTTGTTTTTCCAGGCCAACACTGAGATACCTCATGGAACCAGAGTGTTCAACACACAAGCTCTGAGCTTCTGTGGTGGCTTGGTCTGCTTGGTCTCAGGTCTTTAGTGCTGTGGTGCTGGTTTTGGAGCATCCCTGGGGGTCATCTTTCAGTCATACATGTGGTGTCTGCTCGAAAGGTGTATCTGCCATGTGTGCCTCTGTGGCATAAGAGCCCTCTCTAATTTGTCCAAACCTTGGGTTTCTCCCTCTCACCTTGGCCCTCTTATGAGCAGAGAAGCAAGTGGGTGTCATTCTGGGTCTTTCTGCTCCAAAAGGCCAAGATGAATGGCATTTCTGAGAGGCACTTTTACTTCCCAAAGTGCAGAAATCTACCCAAGAGCTGGTGTCTACTCAAACACCAGACTGTTTGGGGCAGCATGCCCAGAAATGTTGGCATTTGAGTAGAAAATGTAAGTGTTTATAACATCCCACTTCCTGCATGTGTCTGTGTAGTTATGGTATGGATCTGCTTTTTCAGGCAGAAACAAAAATACCATTCCATCTTCTCCCTTTTTCTCAAAGGGTGTTTTGCAGTGTAAGAAACAAGGAGTCCTTCTGCATAGGGAACAGCTACCATTTCTGATTCCTGTGAAGGAGGAAAATGGAATATCTCCACCAAAAAGCCAAAAAAGACCTGACAGCACTGATACCACTGGCAGCCTAGACAGACAGCAAAGTATTACAGCTTGAGGTAAATGGAATTTGTCCTCCTTGCAGGATGGACTGCATGTTTTCAGATAAGATGGTCTTCTAACACTGATTATCAGACTTTTCACCTTTCCTCTGAGTTAACAGAAACTCAGCTGCCCTGAGGTGAGTGAGAACAAACCAGAGTTTCTGACAGTAGTGCAAACCTGCCTCTAGAGGAAGGGAACCTATCCCACTGTTTAAAGGTATTCTGTAGTTTAGGTGTCAAGGCATTTATTCCATAATTTCAGTGTCTTTTCACTGGACTGGTCAGGGCAGACAGATTTGCTTGTTGAACAGCACTGTGATTTTTCTAATGTTATGTATTTCACTTCCTAGACCTAATCATGACTTTGCAATCAGAGAAACACTTGCCATCTATACAGGGCTGGGAGGGAGCATGAGATCTTCTTAAATACAAATGCCAGCATTTTAGAATGCTCTGTTCTTAAATGGGACTTCTACAAGGAAAGCATGTCAGAAGCCCTTGTATATGTCTTTTTCATTGTTTGTCTATGTGTTGTATATAAAATATATAGTAGTAAATTATCTCAGCGAGGGTGGATGGGACTTGGAGGAGCCTGGTCTAGTGGAAGGCATCCCTGCCTATGGCAGAGGGGTTGGAACTAGGAAATCTATAAGGTTCCTTCCAAACCAAACTGTTCTATGATTCTATGATCCTATTCCATCTCCTGCCTACTCCTGATGGCTTCCAAAGACTGTGCACGCAGCTGAATTCTGCCCTCATGGTCAAAGATCTGCCCGTGACTGGTTTTGTATCACTGTCACATAAACTCTACAAGACAACTGTCAGAGGTGCCAGCCTTTCAGTGAGTTCCCCTCAGATTTCTCTCTTGCAGTTAATTAAAACCAAAGCAGCATTTATCATGTACCTACCAGCAGATGATAGAGCACCCTGTCCCTCTGTAGCCAGAGTAACACACCAAATCTCTTCTTCAGCACGTGCCTCATCTTCTTGGAGATTTGATAGTCTGAGCTTCATTTGTAAGTGATGCCTTGGCCAGCCTCTTTACATTGTGCTTCTATGAGGCAGGTTCAAGAGCTGTTTTATTTTTTAGGGTTTTCCAATGAACTGCTTTATATTTTAATGAAAATGCTTATGTAATGCCCTCAAAAGAGCTGTTACCAGCTGAATGAGAGCTCATTGCATTTTGGCAGTGGCTGATGCACCTCTCTTTTCAATCTCCTGGTTATTGCCTTGCTGCCTACTATGGAGCTGCAGCAGAACTGAGACTGAGTGCTTGTGGCATGGCTGAATTACTGTCAGTGCCAGTGCCTGGCTGCTTTCACAGACTAATTAAATTTCAGCAGTGTAATTTTGAAGCTCTGTAATTTAATAATGCCCGAATTAAGACTCTTTATCCTTGAAGATGATCTAGCAAGTGGATTACTCATTGTGCTGGGCTCTGGTGACCCGTCTTGCCTGACAAGTCAGAAGTTGATGTTAGCTATGAGCATGGAAGTCCTGGGTACCCCCAGTGAGGCAGCTTTCGTTGTCACCACAGGCTAGGATGGACATCTTCCAGTCAGGTCATCTCCTTCCTCCAGCAGGTCATGGTAGTCAACTGAGACTATCCCTCAGGTCACCTACCCTGGTCCAGCTGTGTGAGGGAGCAAATTGAGTTTAAACTTATTTTTGCACATCTCTTTTTTCACCCCTCAAATACATGGTTTATTGTGTGGCAGACACAGTTCTTAGCAACCAGGCTTTCCCCCTCCCCAGAGCTCATGTTTTGATTTGAGTGCCAAATATGGATGAAGGCAGAAGCTTGGCAAGCTTCTAGGATGGATTGTAAGAGAAGAAATACAGAGAGAATTTCTGCTCTTGGGCTCTATAGATCTAGAAGCACTCCAGACAGGATAGTTATGAGACTGCTGGATTTAAGGCATTTTACTTGGGTAGAAAATCCTGTCTGTGATGTCAATAATGATAAAACATTTGGACACATTGTTTGGACACAAACTTAGTATCTCAAAGATTTCACACTTACAGGTTAGCATTGCCAGGCATTGATCTCTAAGTAGCATCAGTTCCTCACAGCACCTGTCCTCTTTCCCTCCAGCTGCTGTGAGGGAGCAGCTCTTTCATGCAGCCCTGAGCATGTCACCAGTCCTTGCTAAATTAGCAGCTGGAACATTCTCAGTACATTTAGAAGGATCAGCTCAAGGTTACAGCAGGGGCCAACTGGCTGATGAGCTACCAGTACACTTTCTACTTTCTGCAAAAGAAATTTGCAACAATAAATATATAATTGAGTCAGAACAAACATGATACACGTCTAAGATCAAAACCAGCCAGTTCCCAGGTAACATCTGATTAGTTCTCTGGGAAAAGACTTTTGCAGTACTTAACACAAGGACTTTGAGCCTCACTGACAACTGGCTGACAAGGTAAATGGACACACATATTGTAGCTTATTTTAGTGTTACTATGGTGAGTTACTATAGTGTTACTATGGCCAAAGATATTTATTTCTCCATGAGGTTTTTACTGGGAGCTGCAAAGGGCCATGCAGTCTGCTGCCCTAATCTCATTGTTTACAGAAGTTGATAGATATGTGAATCCTATCAAAGCTTGTGAAAGAAAACAAATACTAATCTCCCTTTCTGCATGCTACAGCCCAGCCTTGTTGTAACTGAGTCCTTCTAGCAGTCTCTTTTTCTGGCACTACAGATCCAGAGTAGTGTGGGGTGTTGGAAGGCATTATTCACATGTCCTACCAGCTTTGAGTAATACTATGACTCTGGCTCAGTCCATATTGTCCTTGTATGAGGCCAACACATTATTTCCTCATTTTTATTGTTTCAGGTGTTACAGCACACTTTTTCAGCCTTCCTCCTTCATTTTCTTTCCAAGCCTGTGTTTTTCATGTAGCTTTCTGTGGAGTAATTTGTTTTTTATCAATAACTACTCAGCTATGATTCAATGATTTTTTTACTCCAGTAGTGCATGGGTTCCCACAAAGAAGCTTAAATTCCATGTCATTGAAATGCTGTACAAAATCCATCTGTGTTGGACAAACCAACCTTCTGGAAAAGCTCTAAGAGGAAATTATAATCTATGTACTTGTAGAGAAATTGCCACAGAATTTGTTACTATGCCACATCAGGAAGGAATGCAAGAATTAGAGCAAGTCATGAGCATCTCTGTCCCTCTGTCTGTTGGGGAATTGTGATATGGTCCTCAGCAAGCATGACTTCATTTATGTAACAGTGGGAAATTGCTGTAACACAGGAATTACTGTAAGTTCAGTGTGAGATCTTATGAAAGGTATTTATTTGCAAATCTTTAAGCAAGTTGATTGTAGGCACTCACACTCGTTCTGCTGTAGAGTTAATTCTCTGACACTCTGACACTCGAATATTCTTGATCCCCCACTCAGAGAGTCCCAGTGGCCTGGCCAGGATCCCTGGAGCTTGACACAAAGGAATGGGGGTGCTGCTGCCATGCCCTCACTACAAGGCCTTGACTAGGGACAACAAAGTGATTTCTGGACAGATCTGTCATTTCCCTTAGGAGGCATCAGCTGATACCTTTTACCTCAGAATCCTGTTTACTTTGTTCTGCACAAATGATAGGCCAGGATGCTGCCCATTGCCTGTTTTTCTCTGTTTTCAACACGTGTTTTCCAGGCAGGATAACAGGAAAGGCAAGGGGTGTCTGACACTGCAGCCTTGGTACCATCCTCCTGGGATCAGGATCCTGGGATTTTGCTGACAGATCATCTGTGTTGTGGCTGTTTTCAAATGCAGGTCCTTGACCTTGACATAAACAGAGCAATTCCTTAACTTTTCTGCTGGGCATGGTTTTCTGTGTCAACAAGTATCCATCCTTTTAACCCTCTGTTCTGCTGCTGCTTTCAGGCCTTTTCATTCATTCTTAACTCCCATCTTCCTTTGCTTTGCTGTTACAGATCACTCCAACTGTAGACAGCCCTTTTATTAGAATTCATAATCTCTCTAAAATATCTAATTTAATGCCCCCCCTAGCCTTTGACAGCACACAGATGAATGCTCTGTTGAAGTGTAAATGAAGCTTGTAAATGTAATATATCGCACTTGGTGAAAGAAACTCTAAATTTTGGGACACACACACACTCTATCCCCTATATCTACTGAAGCAGAGACTTCTTGAAATGCCAAAATATGTGTGAAATAATGAAAACACTGAGGTGGCCAATATCAACAACTTTTAAAATAACAAAATTACGCTTGCCAAAATAGGAATGGAAAATTGATAGTCTATATTTCCCATGACGCGGTGGAAGATTTGAACAGACTGCACCCACTGATGTCATGAAGTTACTGCTCTAAATTTACTGTTAGTAGGAGAAAACCAAACCATTCCTGGTTTAATATCTTTTTGCTTGTTCCCAGCAATGGAAGTTATAGATTATTGCTGACAGGAGGCAAAATGCTGACTCTACCTTAACCTTGAAGCTGAGGTTTGCTAGTGCTGACCAGTGCTGGGTATGAAGTCGAGTTAGCAGTGTTAGGTGTGCAGCTACATGACAGCAATTAGACACTTTGAAATGTAGGATAGCACACTGAAGTCACTAATTAGTCTTTTGCAGGTAGCTATTAAAAGCTGATCAACTGAAAACTGACCAGTAGGAGCTTGCATGCTCCTGGCTTTAGGGTTTTTTAGCTACTCACTATTATTTGAAAGTAGAATCTTAAAACCTGTTCTTTTAATAACCTTATTCTTCTTTCTGCAACTCAATTAATTTGTGACATGAAGGCTAAAATGTGTTTCTGATGTCAGTGACTTGTGACACATATGCAGTTAAATGGGATAGTCTGAAACTCCAGCTGCATTAAGGGGAGAACAAAATTGCAAATGCATGATGCAGTACCTTAGAGAGAACAGAACTTTACTGGTCCAGCAGTTTACCCTACGAGTTCTAATGCAGAGGAATGGGACAGATGTTTGGACACCTGAGAGGACTGGAAGTTGCAAGGCTGGATTTATTAGAGCTGGAAATAAATAAAATTTTGCACAAGCTAGAACTTGCATTTTTTCCCCCTAACATTGAGATCTAATAAAAATGGAAGTGAAATGTGGTTAAGATGCCACAGAAGAAAGTGAGAGATGCCACACACTGTCCTATGTACATCTTAATGCAGAATCCTTGTTCATGATCTAGCATGCAAACACAGAGCTGTGGTCTGTGACTATTTTTGTAACCACAGCCTTTTTGTCTTTCTCAGAGCTTGGACTGGACTCTGGTACAGCATTCACCACAACTGTACAGAAATGCATGAAAACATTAAAAAAAAATCTTGGTGGAAATTTGAGTCAGAAAGATCAGGACCATCTGTTCCTGCCCGTACCACAGAACTCCTATATATCAACCTAATTACTCCAATCAAAGTGCTCCTAATTTTCTAATGTCAAATATTTGCATTGGTACTTCTAGGTAGCTGAAACACTGAGGACTTCAAAGCTGCAGTTTGAGTTTGCTATACATGTCTATACATATATCCTCAGAAATGGTGCTGGAATTGATATCCAAGCTGGCTCATTTTCAATTGATTCTGATAAACCTGCAATTCTGTAAATGTATAAACATTTACATACATATAATGCAGAAGTGTCTATACACAGGTACATAGAATCATAGAATTACCTGGGTAGGAAGGGACCTTAAAGCCCATCTTGTTCCAAGCCCCCTGCCATGGGCAGACACCTTTCACTAGACCAGGTTGCTCAGAACCCCACCCAACCTGGTCTTAAACACTTCCAGGGATGGGGCATCCACAACTTCTCTGGGCACACTGTTCCAGTGCCTCACCATCCTCACAATAAAGAATTTTTTCCTAATATCTAATGTAAGCCTCCTCTGTCAGTTTGAATCTATTACCCCTTGTCCTGTCACTACAGACTCCCTTCAGGAGCTGAAAGGCCACAATTAGGCCACCCTGAAGCCTTCTCTTCTCTAGGCTGAACAATCCCAATTCTCTCAACCTTTCCTTGGAAAAGATGTGTTCTATCCCTCTAATTTTCTTGGTGCCTCCTCTGGACTTGCTCTAACAGATGTGTGTCCTTCCCGCATGGAGGACTCCAGAGCTGGATGCTGTACATGTATGTGTGTGAGCTGCAGGTTTTTGAGAATGAAGACAAGCTAGTTTGGGTACCAGTAGCATTCCTGTGGTAAGCACAATCTTCCCTATCAGTTATAAACCTATTTCTTCATGACAGGGACACTGGAACTCGCCAGGTAGCTGGTCAGAAATGTTAGTGTTTTCTTCAGCCTTCAGAAGTGCTGGTTAATCTGCAAGTCTTGAAGGCTTTCTCTGTCAACTGAGAATGCCCTACTGAGAGGGAAGAACACAGCCTTATCAGAAAAGTGATTAAATATACTTGCTTAAGACTCCCATGTTACAGTAAGATGCCCATGAAATGGCCATGGAGAAATAGTTTTATTCAGTGCACTTAAAGTGAAACAAAGAGTACCTTAGAAAAGGCACTGTAACCACTTGTGCATTACACAGTGAACATGGCAAGTACTGAATTTACTACAAAAGTATCCACCAACCACACAAGCAGAAAGAAAAAATATGACTCCCCCCTTTCCCCCCCACCCCAGTGTGAACAAGGTTAAGAAGCATTTGTGCAAATGGATATATTTCTGGCTTGGAGCCAACTGGGCAGAGAAAGCAATTGCTATAGATAAGACTCCCAGAAGGTGTAACAGAAGTTGCAGCAGGCTGTTGGAGGCTGAACTATGTCAAGAATGAGGTTAGCAATTAGTAGTTCCAGAGACTTTATTTAAGTGGAGTCTGCTCACAGGTAGCAGACTCCACAGAATTCTAAACATGGAAGAAGTTGCTAGTGTTCTTTCTACTACTTGAGACAGCAAGTATAAACATTTCTGATTTACTAAGAGTAGGACACTTCAACACACATTTAAGGGTCCTGGCCACTTGACAGCAGCAGGCTTAAACTTCCATAGATGTAGAAGTATCTTTTCCTAGTCATTATAAACCCTCACCTCTGAAGGAACATTACCTGAACTGATCTTGATCAAATATGTATTTTATACATGGCATATTACAATTTTTTAAATCCAGAACTAAGTTTATTTTTCCAATAAAATACTATTGTATTAATTTTGGCACAGGCACACAACATCATCATGCTCTCTATTCAGACAGTACATACATCTATCCTTTATTTTCCATGTAAAGAAATACAGGGACAAGCCTTTGGCCAACCTGCTCTAATACAGTTATTTTGCCTTATCTGTAACTCAGCTGGGCCTGCTCAGCACAACAAACACAACTGTATGTAACAATGATGTGTTTCTGAGGAAGTAATACCTTAACTGCTCTTAAATCACTAATGTTTTGAACATTTCACACATATTTACAAATAAAAGGGAAAGTTTGGTACAAAAAAAATGCACACCCACCAGGATTAGTGAAAGGAAAGATTGTTATGGAGGTGGATGTGTAAACCTGTGAAGCTTACAACAGGCAAAGCCAGGCCATATCCCCAAACCTCAGACTTATCTGCCCCTAATAATGGTTAACAGTTTTCAGCAATGTATAATTAGGGATAAATAAAATAACTTTGAGACTGGAAACCACATTTCTCAAAGCAGCAGTTTTCATTAATTGAATTGTTATCTTTCTTGCTGCTTCTTGACCTGAGGCATCCAGTGGTTTACTATAAAATGAGCCTGTGTACAAATGCCTTCAATTAGTGGTTATTTCAAGGAGAGTTTATGTTCTGCAGAAGAGTAAATGAATGTTTTCCCCTTTGAGATAATTGCATTTTCAGGCCTCTGTGAGTTATGGAAAGTGATGACAATTTGGAGGTGACAACTCTTTGTGAGGTACAATTGCATGAGGTACAATTGCACAAGGTACAAGGAGAAATGACCAAGAAGCTCCAAGTGGCCTGTTTTATAATATATTCTTACAGACCTTCACACAGCACTTAAAAATGTGTGAAGCCACAACACATTATACACAACAAGAGTCAGACACAGACTATCATAAAGGCTTTCAGAAAGACTCCAACCTAACCTAATGAATAACAAATATGCCTAAAAATGTGAAGTACTTGTTTTAATAATAAAATGCTACTTTAAAGTGGATCTTTAGGCCTTTGATCTGACTGCCACCCATCTTCTTGGGAAGAATATTCTTCTTAAGATCTACAACCTCACTGTCAGGTTGCCTGCTATTTCATCAGTGTAAGCTCCTCAGTGAAAGATCCACAATTTGGGCTGCTAGCAAAAATTTCCATAATGTTTGCAAGAGTTAAAACAGTTTATGTTGCAAAGCACTGGATTAGATCTCAAAAAACTGGACTTCATTCTTGTTTCTGTAGGTCACCCAGATGGGTAATCTGCAAGGTTACCACTCTATTCCTCAGTTTCTTCATCTGTAAAATGGAGATAATTATATTCACTAGCTTTTAACAAACATTTCAAGATATACATGGTTAAGGATTAAGCAGTGTGGATTATCCCTGATGAGTAACACACAGCTGCTAACACACTGACTTATTCACTTTCATATTAGCATCTTTATTTAAACATTTGCAAAACACTCATTTTGTCAAACAGCAATTGCAAAGAGGCTTTTATCCAGCACAAGTGTAATTAGAATAGTAGAGAAGTGATGAGACTTTGAGCTCAAGACATGATATATCTGGTATTTTAACTTCAAGTAACTACAGTAGCAAAAAGAGTTTCCAGTTCAAGTCTGCCCTCCGCTGGCTCTAGCAGAACACTGCTAATAAATTTTGGATCAATAGCATCTTTCTGTAATGAAGAGAAGGAACTAAATTAATAGAGGCTGATACATTTATTAATTTTCACCTTTATTCAGCATTTATAAAAATTTTGTCATAGTAGTTAAATGATTTGTAGTATTTTTTAAAGTCCCATCTAGGCTCCCTGTCACATTCATGTTTTTCAGGATTTCAAAAGCCCATCAGGGTATCATCCATATTAGAGTCGCTGGAACTAAAGTACAGCATGGGAGGTAACATTCTGCATGTGGCTTTAAAGAAATTTAATAGAAAAACTACAGAAAAATATTTTGCTTGATACAACTAATGACTCTAATAGATAGTGCTGTATGTATTAGTCAAGTACTAAAAGAGACCAGGATATATCTAGTCTAGTACTCTGGCACTAGAAGCAGGCTGTTGCCTTAAAATATGAGAGGAAAAAAGAAGACCATTAATTATTACTGTGTTTATTTTAGAAAGAATTTTCCATCACAAATACCACACACAAATAACTCATCCCTAAACTCAGGACGACTCATTTTCCTTTCTATTTTTAAAGTAGGAAAGTAACTGGGGTGTGGGGAACTATCTTATTTATACTTACACCGATTCATCTAGAATGATTTCAACCCTAAGGTGACATTGCTGTCTGAAATACAAAATCTGTATAATTATGTGCTGGATGATGTGATTGAGCTGAAAAGCCTCTGGTTCATATATCTTGTCATCTTCATGCTTCGTTACACATAGCAGCATTTAATCTCTTGTGACTGCTACCTACATCTAAAATAAAGGAGTACAATATTGTTTATTCAGATGTGTACTTTATATACACTTGAAAAAAAAGGAAAATATAAAAGTATTACAGAAATGGCATTTTATTTGGACCGTTTAAATGCTTGGAAATCAGTGTCAGATTCCCAGCTTGTGCCAAATGTGCCTAATAGACTTTATAAAGTAGAACATAAGGAATTTTCAAAAGTTCCTTGTATGTCCTCTGCATCTGCTAAAATTCTTGCTGAAATGGTTCTCATTCAAAAATGCAACCTTTAGGAGTCCATTAACATTTTACAAGAAGCAGTGAAAGGCACACAACTAATCTGCCGTTATGGGTTTGGGGTTGGTTTTTTTGTTTGTTTGTTGATTTTCTGTTTTGTTTTGTTTTTTGCTCTAGGCAGGAAGCTATGGAAAAGCTACCGAAATCTCATTAATCACTGTAGTGCCTACTGCTACACATCACCCTCTTCAACTGAACTCCAGCATCTAAAATGACTAAAATGCAGCTGTTCTGCACTTCTAAGAGAATAAAGTTTGAGATTTTTAATAATACTAACTGAAAAGCAGCAGCAGTGATTGAAACATTGATAGGTATTTCCCTGAAAGGTCATTTGTTTTCTGTGCAACAGTGGAAAGAGTGTTAGATGAACTTACAGGCACGTGAATCAGGCTGACAGTATATAGAGAAAACATACTAGTGTGTCTACTTGACAATGTTTTGAAATTAATAAACTCTAAAAACGTTTGTCTGGGCTAAATATGGCATATGACTCCACTAAAATAGACAAAGTATGGACAGAAATTGTGTATGAAAGGCAAAAGGGAAGTATTTTAAGAGACTAAATTTTATTTTAGTAGAAGAGTAAAAACTTCATTAACCATGAGTTGCGCTTCATTTAATCTTGATAGCACCAGATGAGACTTGGAAAGAAAGAAAAGAGCTTTCCTTCTGGTAGATTGCCTTCTGGTATCTAGGAAAGGCCTTAATTACTCTTCATTATGATACTAAAATACTGATTCTAATCTTCCATGTGCTGATGATCTCAAAGAATTTGCAGTGAAATCTGAACTACTGAAATGCAAAAACTAAAGACAGACATAAACGTTGATACTTTCATCTGCACTGTTGAATTTCCAAATTCTGAAGGGGAGCTCTTGCTGAGGTTCACCCTCAGCAGGAAGCTCATGCAGCACACGCTGATGGGGCTCTGCCAGGGGGTGTGTGAACTGCTCCTCACCTTGCTGGTCATGGTTAGGCCCTGCTGAATTAGGAATATGACAACAGGTTTGTCCTTAAGTTTCTGAAGTCAATTCACCTAAAGTAAACAATGAAGACAAATTAATACCTATGTTCAGTTTAAATAATTAGTTCAACTTTTACATTTACTACAAATTATTCCATTTGTTCATGTACATGACACATTTCCTTTGTTGACTGGGCAGTCTTATTCAAGATCTGAAAACACACATATTTTTACCTTTCCTTTTATGATATGGACTCTGTAATTTGCATTACAGGTTGTTAAAACTATAATAATGACAGCACTAAAACCTAGATTGTGCTATGCTTTTAATTCTATTGAAATTAAAGCTGTACTGAATTAAACTTTAATTTATACTTTTAAAAAAAATCTTAGTTTCAACAAACACCCTTCTTGTTTTGGAAGTTACAACAAAAAAAATATACTTAAGGATATATACAGTAACTGAAATTACATGTCATTTGTTTTACTGGGACTTAAGACAAAACCCACAACAAACTGGCAAAAAAACCACACCAACCTGTTTCAGGTTTACCAGGCATATTTCAACTCAGAGTTCCTCTTTTTGCTTTACTACATGTTTTCTCTTAGCTTATAACCAGAGTTAACTGTAGCTTGTTGTATACCTTTAGCTTGCAAAATCTGAGCATGCATATGAAAGCTCTATTGTAAATCAGTGAAGCGAGTGCTGTGCATCAATCAGTTACATTTTAAAATATTTCACTGTCAGAAAAAGTTGTTTCAGCAGCACCTTTTTGTAGTTGGATGCTAAGAAAGACTATTAACATTGAAGAGAGAAAGCAGAATACGACTTATTGTTAGAATTATTATTTTTCAAATCCTGCAATTCTATGTCCTGTATCAGAGAGAAACATTTCATTTTTCTCTGCAAAGACTTATGTTATCAGTTTCATGGTTGTCCCACCACTTTACAATTTACTAAGGTTGGAATTGGTATAAAGGCCAAGTATACAAGCAAAGATTTTGGAAAATCAGAATATATTATTTGTTTTCCTCACCTTGTTTAAAACATTTAGGCAAAAATTTGCCTAAAATAAGCATATTTTAAGTCCTTTAAAATATTTATATATATGTGCTGTTAAAACAACATATTCTTACACAACAAAAATCTATTTGAGATCTGTCTACAAAGAAAAAGTTTACATTAATAAAATATCTTTAGAGGAAAATCCTCCTAGAGTTACCAAAACCTTTGCTACTCAGCTGCTTAAAAAAAAGCTTAATGAAAAAACAATTTTAGAAAATATGGGTATTAGTTTTGGCCTCAGAAAATCCTTTTATCCATCAGATTTTTGCGTATCACCAAATGTATATAAGGAATCAGATTATTGTTTTCATCCTTGGCCAAATATTGCAATATAAAAACATGCATTGAAGAACTGTTGCACTTTTAGAAAAATGATCTATGGCAAAAGGCAGCAGCATGTCTAAGTGTAACATTTAATTTTCAGTATTAAGCAAAGACAAAGTGCAGAATGGGAAAGGCATGATTCAAAGAATGCTACAGTTGTGAAGCAGGTAACATTAATATTCAATTTTTAAGCACATAAACAGTTCTCAGAGGTCTCTAAAAGCTTTTGATGAGGTTCTTTCAATGCTGTCTCACCTCAGACTGCTGTTTCTCCTTCCCTGGCCTCAGGAGCTGTAATGAAAAACAATGAGATTGTAACTCCATGTCACCACTCAGTTTTGGTTTGTTTTAAAGTGAATAAATTGTACAATTACTGTATTTAATATACAAAATTACTACACTTTGCTGTTTGTTCCTGCCACTCTGATCATTCTGCTAATTGTCCGCAATTTTCAGCCAGCAGCCAAGCCCCACACAGCCACCTGCTCACTACGCCTCACAAACACTGGGACCAGAGAGAAAATCAAAAAAGTGAAAGCCAGAAAACTCATGAGTTGAGATAAAGACAATTTAATAGGGAAAGCAAAAGCTGTGCCCACAAGCAAAGCAAAACAAGGAATTAATTCACTGCTGCCCATGGGCAGGCAGGAGTTCAGCCATCCCCAGGAGAGCAGGGCCCCATCACATCTAACAGTTACTTGGGAAGACAAACACCATTACCCCAAATGTCTCCCCTTCCTCCTTCTTCCCCCCACTTTATATACAGAGCATATCCCATGGTCTGGAATACCCCTTTGGTCAGCTGGGGTCACCGGTCCTGCCTGTGTCTCCCCTCAGCCTCTCATGCACCCCCAGCCTCACCAGCATGGCAGGACAAAAGGCCTCTGCGTAAGCCCTGCTCAACAGTACCAAAACTTCTCTATATTATCAACCCTGTGTTCAACACAAGTATAAAATACAGCCCCATACCAGCCACCATGAAGAAAATTAACTCCACCCCAGCTGAAACCCACACAGTGACTGGCAATATCACTTTTCTTGGAAATATTCCATATAAGGCAGTGACCACAGTAAATCCAACAAGTATCATACAGAAATTCGTATGAAGATTTTAATTTGGACAGAAATTTTTTATATGCATTACAGCTCTGCATTTCAAGCGTGTTTGGAAACTATGCCAAATTAAGAACTCAAATATACTCACCCCAAACTAATCTAGGTCTCAATAACATTCAGAAGACAGTTTAGAATTCTGGTTACTTTGCACATGACCTAATTGGACAGCCTAAGCCTTTGCTCTTTTGACCACAGTACTTTCCATTTCCCTTTGTCTCTGTCCTTTCTTGTCTTTGTGAAATGAAAAGGAATATTTCCCAGATCAGTGGTACTGCAGAGAAGCAGGGATTTATTAGACTAAATGAATAGGAATACTAAAATGGAATAGAAGGAACATAATTATTAGGGCACAATAAAAATAGGAAGCTTAGTCGTAACAATGAAGTGAAATAGAATGTCTAGTCATAATAAACTACTGTTTTTACTGACATCATAAAGATTCAGCCTGAAGTGGAAATCTGTTGAAGAGCTCTTCCTTATGTTCTTGTGCTATTTATACTGATTTATGGTATAATCCTGAAGTAAGAAACATCCACCATAGCGTCTTTGAAATCTATGTTCCTCCTAAATAGGGTAAAACTCAAACTTTGTTCCCAAGTAGATGAATTTAATGCAGCTTTTTGTCAGTAAATTGGGAAAATCTCAAAAGTGAGATTGCAGACTGCACAACGGAGGCCTGCAGGGATTTTCTACCAAGTTTACAGTGATTTTTCACAAACGTCAATGTGTCACTGCACTTTGTCTCCTTCATCAGCATCTGAGTTACATGTACTGTTGCATGGCTTTACTTTGTGGTTTGCTGAGATAAATCTTTTAGAGGTCTGGAATTCTTTAACCTGAAAGGTACATTTTGCACTCAAAAAGATGAGTTAAAACCATCTGATCAAGAGACATTACTTCTTGAATCTGACACTTCAGCAATTCAATCATGTCTGTAAGAATCTCAATTCCCTCATTTACCGATAAAAATGGAAACATTTGGCCATTTTACCATGAGTACTAGTGATATTTATTTGCTGTGAAAACATTTGTGGAATTATTGCTAATCGAGTCAATAAAACAATAGGGATTCATATTCTTGTTGTCCCAGTTGAAACCTCTGCAATTTTGTTTCTGACTTTATTGCTATTGCTGATCACATGAAGGTACAAGGCAGAAGAAATCCAAAGAGATTTATTTCTTTCTTTGCAACAAAAGACTTTCAACATCTATGGTATCACTAATTTTCTTTTGTCACTCTAGCAATTGGGGCTCTTGTTCTCCTTAGTTAATGAATACAGCATTCCAAGCAGCTTTGTCTTCATTATCAGCCACAAGAAAAAAAAAATCAAATAAAATCAAAATCCTTCATAGAAGTATTACCACAATAACTTACAAACTCACAGCACACCCATAAATCCTACTTCCATCTTCTCCAGGCAGAGTCAACTCCATCTTACAATACCCATCTGTGTGTAAGGTTTTCTCACTTCAAAACAGCTCATTGTTTCATGCCCCATCACAGGCACATTTGCTTTTAGAGGCTAATTGCCAATATTTATGTGACTAGTGCTGTCCCATGAACTTGCAGGGAGGATGACTGCTGCTCTCCTTCCCCCTTTGTCTGAGTCAGCAGATCACCAAAGGACTGCTGAGCTCTTAGACCCTCTAACATCCCAGGTGACACAGGAGCCAAAGAAAGGCATGGAAAACTTCTGGAGTCAGCACAACCATTTATTGGTTTTTGTTGTTCTTGCGGAGGTTGTGTGGGTTTGTTGGTTGGTTGGCTGGCTAGATAAGGTCTTTTAATGCAAATATGATATGTTGGACAGTTGGAGACTATGAATATGTGTTATGATGAAACAAGTGCTCTTCTCCAGTCACAATTCTTAGTTTACAGACATCCTTTCACAGCTTCAGTATGCAAGATTATGTAGATCTTGAGCAGTAACTATACAGAATCAACACTGGTTTATCTGCATACCAACACACGCCCTTGTGCTCTTCTAGCACTGATTTTGTTTGTGAGAAAACTGGCAAAGTAATACTAACTTTCTTACTATTAATATCCTGGCTTCTGTAGTTAAATTAATGAAATAACCTGCAAGCTTTTAGTCAAACATTCATATTAACAGACATGAGAAATAAAGGCTAACATGTTTCTGTGCTCTGAAAATTACTCCTTGACTCAATATGTAAAGGGAAGAAGGGAAGATCTGGTACATGTGGCACTCTTTGGTTAGCACTCTTTCTCAAGAACACCCACAATAACATTATAAACACTGTATCACATGTGATACTGTTAAACCAATTCTCAAAGAAGACAAAGAAATTGTTCAACTCTTCCTATCAGGTGATCTGTACATTCGACCTTCTAAATCCCACTTGCACCAAATTTACAGGAAGGAAAAATACCTTTTGGATTTCATTCCACCACCGTGGGTCATATTTTATTGCCATACTTTGTAAGAGATTATTAACAAGCTGTGTGCTATAATGAACAGTTGGTTTTGTATGTTTAGAAAGAACAAGCTGTAACAGTAACCACAGCTTGAAAACAGATCTTACTCGGCCTCATCTACAAAGGAAAACCAATTTAATACAAACTACTCAAAAACAGGTTCCTGTAAGTCAAAAAAAGAGGTTCAATGGGTTGAGTTCTCTTTTGAGTGTAATAATCCATTACTGATTAATGAATGTGCCTCTTGCACTACACTGGCTCACAAGAAGAGTAAATTTGTAATTTTGAATGTTGGTACAATTCTACTTACGCGTTCTAATCTGAAACGTTTGACAAGTGATATACGAAAAAAATTTGAAATCCAACACAAACCTAGGGATAGAAAGACTTGTTCTCTCAATTTTCAGATAGAATTCCCAGAATTTCCCCCCCCAAAGGCATACTCTTTTGGGAAAGGCGTACGCTAAGTCTTGTTAACTTCATATTGATGTTCATGAATACATAGACACCACTGGTGCCTAACCTCTCCATAGGGATAAGCTATTCAGTATAAAGGAGACACTCAGTAACTCTATGCCTCTACTTTATTTGTCAGGTATCATTAAATGTGTGTCAGTCCTATGACTAGAAATAGTGGTGTATCCCACGTTTAATGTGTATGGAAGCACAGGGCACTGGGACTGGTGTAGAGCAGGAAAGGCATGTGCATCCTGTAACATGACTGCACATCTGTGCCAGGACCTCACCAAAATATTCTTTCATAATTCACAGACCATGGCAAAAGCAAGCCATGAGCTGCCAGAACCTCTCATGTTGCCTGCAGCTTGCTACCTGCCTGTACCTGGAGAGGAAGTAGTGAGCTAAAAGCTCCTGTTTTTATCATCTTGAAATGGCAGAACAGGGATTCATACACTGGACAGGCATGCATACACTGGAAGAGTAAATGGTATATCTGAATAAGTAAGATTTATTATAACCCTGGATTCTTTCTTGTCTCTAAAAAGCACTGACTTGCTGTTTTTCTTAACGTGACAAGGTGGCTACAGAAGTTCAAGTGCTGTAGGCAAACCAATATATAACATGCAGAGCTTTGCTATAGGTAGCAGACATGATACAGCCTGATGGTGTTAACTGCTGCAGCTGCATTAGTAATAGCAGAACCTAAAGACCTGCATCTGGCTTGGATCTGGCATTACAGCAAAAGGCAGGAGGCTACCTGAGAAAGAATGAAAACATGGTAAAAACATGATATAAATGATTGATTCAAAGGCATAGACACTACACGCAAGATGTCATGTAAGTTGTGTCAAATAAAGAGCAGCTTGGTGGTTAGGGCACTGCAAGGACAAAGGCCACTCATTTATTAGTCAAAAAACAAAATGCCTCAGTGCTTATCTGGGCTCTGAGGTTTTTAAGGACAACAAAATCCAAGTGCTGTACTACCAGTTTCACTCCCTCAACTCCTTGTTTCCACAGACTGGATACATCACACAGCCTGGTATTCTGAGCTGGAAAGGACCCACAAGGGCCATCTCCTGGCCCTGTACAGCACATGCCAAGAGTCACACCATGTGCCTGAGAGCACTGCCCAAACACTTCTTGAGCTCTGTCATGTTGGTGCTGTGACCACCTCCCTGGGGAACCTGTTCCAGTGCCCAACCACCCCCTGGGTGAATAATTTTTTCATATTATTTTCCATTTAATATCAAGCCTAAACCTCCCTTGACACAGCGTCATGGAGCCGCATTTCCAGTTTCCTCCAGGAACACTTTTCCTTATCACTCCATCTCTACCCTTCACTTACCAAAGGCACTTCCTACCCTGCAGAGGCGGCGTGTGAGCAACACCTCGAGAGCTCCGGGAAGAACAAGCACAGGAGTGCGGCAGTTCAGGAGCCAAGGCGGGCAGGGAAACCCACAGCGTTCGCAGCCCCCGCGCCCCCTCACAGCCGCCAGCCCCACTGGGCCCATCCCGATCGCGGGGGCGATTCCCCAGCCTGCGGCGCTGGACGGTGGCCGGGACAAGCCCGTCGGGATTGCAGCAGGCAGAGAACACGCAGGGGGCACAGAACACCTGGCGGGCAGAGGCCACCCGAGGAACGGAGCACACCCGGCGGACGCAGGGCACCCCGGCGCCGCCATTTCCTCGGCCGCCCGAGGTCCGGCCCCGCTCCCCGCCCCGCAGCCGAGCGATGGGTCCCGCCCAGCGCACGGCGCTGTTACGAGGGCGGCTGCGCTCCTCCTCCTTCTCCTCCTCTTCCTCCTCCTCCTCTCTGCCCCGCCGCCGGGATGCCGAAGCTTAGCAAGGAGGCCAAGCAGCGGCTACAGCAGCTCTTCAAGGGCGGCCAGTTCGCCATCCGCTGGGGCTTCATCCCCGTAGTGCTCTATCTCGGTCAGTGCCGGGCGGGAGACGCGCGGGGGCCCTCGGCGGCCATTGCCGAGGCCGGGTGTGGGGCGGCCGGCTCCGATGGCCGCTCTCCGCCCCTCGGCCCGTCCGGACGCTGCCGGGGAGCGGCGGGGCCGAGGGAAGGGCCCGGGGGGGGGGGCCCAGGGCCGCCCCGCCGCGCTGCCCCCGCCGCCCGCGGCCATGGCCGCGCATGTGCGATGGGGAGGGCGGGGTTGCCCTTGGCAGAACTGAGACGGGGAGGCTTTTCGTTATAGTTGGGTTTTTTGTTTGTTTGTTTGTTTGTATGGTTTTTGTTTGTTCCCCCCCTCCCTTTTTTTGTAAAGAAGAAGTATGTGATCTTCCCACTCTACTCGGCCCTAGCGAGGCCACATGTGGAGTGCTGTGTTGTCTTCTGGGCTCCTCAGTACAGGAAGGACGAGGAGCTGCTGGAGACGGTCCAGCACAAGGCCACGAAGATGATTAAAGGGACTGAAGCATCTCTCTTATGAGCAGAGACTGGGCCAGTACTGGGCCAGTTTTGTCCAGAGAAGAGAAGACTGGGAGGAGATCTCCTTAAAGTATACAAATGTCTTAAAGGCAAGGGCTAAGATATTGGACCCAGGCTCTTTAGTAGTACCCAGGTACAGGATGGGGAGTAACGGCCATAAACTAGAACACAAGAAGTTTCACCTGAACATGAGGAAGAAATTCTTCACGTTGAGAGTGGCAAAGCCCTGGAACAGGCTGCGCAGGGAGGTCATGGAGTCTCCCTCTGGGAAGACATTCAAAACCCAGCTGAGCATATTCCTGTGTCACTTGCTCTAGGTGACCCTGCCTTGTCAGGGAGTGGACTAGGGCGTCTCTAGAGGTCCCTTCCAACCCTGACAATCCTGTGGTTCTGTAATAAAGAGGTTTTTGCCCCTTTTTCTCCCTGGAGGCTAATGCTGTGTGAGGGCCCCTCTGGGGAGTGGGCAGAGCACCGAAGCAGCGGAACAGCAAATGGGGCTGTGATTTAACCCTGTGTCAGTGACTGCCTGCTGTAATAGGGCTGTGCTTTGTGCTCCTGGGAGTCTGGTGAGCAGAACGCTGGGAGCCCTGCTTCATGGCACTGGGGACATTGCCAGCCTCCGGCTGAGATTAAATTTCCAGCAACAGGCATACAGGTTACAGTCTGTGTCCCACCAAACATGGTGTGGCTCCTGTTTCCAAGCTGCAGTGGAATGTTAAGGGGATGCCTTGCTATAGTGCGTGGTGCCCTGGATATATTCTGCTTGCTCCTGTCATCAGGCTAGCCAGGCATCACTACCACACAATATTTCTCCTGCTAAGTTAGAGCTGTATGCCATCAGCTGTCCTTGTTTAAGAGAGGCTGGACACTTTTACTCACTTCTTTTATAACAGAGGGGCCCAGGAAGGCTGATCCCTGCAATTCATTTGGCTTACTTTCTGCCCAAACTGTTGGGCTTTTTGGGAAAAGCACCTAAACCAGACAGGCATCTTTGCATTGAATGCAAACATGAAGGAGGGCTGGGAGCTTGATGTGTTTCCAGTCAAATCTGAGAGGTTGTTTTGATTAATTGAAGGGAGTGCAGTGCCTGGTTTGAAGGGCTTTGATTGTTTATAAATAACAACCAGGAAAACCTTGTTCTTGTCAGCTGTTACAGAAGTGCTTTAACAAATGCAAGCAAAAGAAGTCATTTCAAAAACTATGGAAAAAATAATTACCGTTATTAGGTCTGCTTTTCCATTGCATTTCCATTTTTAGTTTATAAATTCTTTTAAATTAATAAGTTTTGGGTGGGAATTTCAACAGTGATTTGTAACCTAATTTGTTGTTGAAGTTTTGTTTAGATTTTACTTCCCTGACAGTGTCTGTGGATGTCGGAAAGATGATCTTTCTTCTTAGTGACATCAGAGTGTCACATTAGTGACAGTAATAAGTTACATTCGTGACATTTAATAGGTTACTTCAAATTGTATAAAGCCACCTTACTGTATTTACAGTTGCACTAACATCGGGGTGTGTAGTATATTTTTTGTTATGTAGCAGTGAGAAATTTAAGTTGTAGTAGTTTAGGTTCATATCTCCAGAAAATAAGTGTGTTGTACCACATTTACATTGCCTTCTTATGCATTTATCTGCAGTAATGAAAGTATAAGCAGATGGGAGGGGGAAGAGCAGATGCCACCTTGATTGCCATAGACATTTGGAGGTGGCATGTACCCAAAGTCTGCAGGATTGGAAGAACCTTTTCTCTACTAGGATTACTTTTGACTCTGGGAGGGAATGTGTGACCCCATAGGTATTAAATACATGCTGAACTAAAAATAGGCAAGGAAATGATCAGCAAATCTGAGCCTGTAACTTTCTCTGTAAGGCTTTCTAGCTCAGGGCATGTACGAGGAACCCAGTATGAGAATGTGCAGTTATTGGTCATTGGTGGGGTTTTGTTGTATTATTTTAAACTTTCTTTAAAGTGGCTGCCCTGGTTTTAAGTCAGTAAATTAGACCAATGCAGTTTTGTTAAACCTGATTTGCTTATTTAAAAATCTGGGGTTGAGGGGAGGAGGCAGAAACATCCACACACACCCCGTGGCTGCAATTCATGAATTTTTAAGCTGTGTTGCTGAACAGTATGGCAGCCAAATAACTTGGGTCAGGATGTCTAATAGTCTCAAATCATCCAACGTTATCTTCAAAGAGCTTTTCCAGTGCCTGTGAAGTTAATGGAAATTTTTCCATTAACCTTTGTGGCCTGTGTTTCAGGCAACATGACATTAATGATTTATTTTCTGTAAACGAGGGAAATAATATAATTTTCATGAAACCTTCATTTCTAGATAGCCAGTGAAGTATTGAACAGTGCCTGATTTTTTTTGCATGATTCTGTTTCAAGACTTTTATATCACAGTCCAGAGAACAAAGATACTTCATATTCCAAACCTTCACCTGCTTCCCTAGTATACATATACTGTAGTCAGTTGGTGTATTTGAGTTATTGGGGGCTGGGGATGAACTCTTTGTAGTTAACTTTCATTTCATTTTCCTGGGTATTAGAGAACAGCTTGTTGGTTTGCAACCTTTAGTAGTGTGTAACTTTATCCAAAAAGTGCCAATCAGAATAGAAGATTTGAGGTTAAATTGATTTAACATTCAGCATTCTGTCATGCTGAACTGAGTGAACTGTTACTGAAATACTGCTTTTAAGATGTGTGTCAGATGTCATTGGAGAATTGCCTGTTAAGCTTCAAGGTGCTTATTCTACACCAGTTTTAGGTGTCTTTGTTGGTAGAGCCCTGCTAGGTTGCTTTCTGGACAACATTTAACATCTGTGGGTTTGTGTGTGTAAAAGTATGAATGTCTTGATCTCTGGCATAGATGTCTTTCTTCATCTCACACAGTTAGTTGATCCTGAATTTTAGGTCAGGTAAAGATGCAGGTAAGACTTTTTAAAAAAAGAAAAGTTTACATTGGTATTTATTTTCTTGCTTTCTAACCCTTGTAAGAATGTGCAGTTTTTATTCAGGGTAGTGCACAGCTTCGTGAATCACAAGTCTATGTTCAGTAGTTTTCATTTTTATTGCTATTTAACGGGCTGGAATAACTTCACAGAGATTTAACTGTGTGGGAATCTCTACATACTTGTTTATTTTTATATATGTATGTAATGTATGTTTCACTTCAGGTTTTAAAAGAGGTGCAGATCCTGGAATGCCTGAGCCAACTATCTGGAGGTATGTATTGGTTCCAAATGTACGTCCAAACCCAGTGCAGATAGTTACTGGTTTGGGTGTTATTTCTGGCCAGTAACAGTTGTGAATGATGCTTCCATCCCTTGTTTTTAATTGTTGTGGTTCTTGTTTCTTTGGAAATTCACATGACAAGTCAGCAAAGTTCTAGTTCTTGGGAAGACCTTTCTCTTAATCTTGCATAGTTTTTAAGATATGGAACTTCCTGTGTATTTTCCATGACAGCTGCCCTTCTAATCTGTTGTAGAGCTAGTTTGTGCAAGTTTCTGCACTGAACAATAACTTCTCAGATTTCTAGCACAAATTGAAACCAAAATCCAATCTCTTTCTGCCTTGGCAAATGTGGGAGTAACACTGCATAATAAAAGGTGCATGAAATAAAGGGCTGTCTCCTTCAGTATTAGTCACTATCATGAAGCAAAGTGGATTTGGCTCATGTTGCCTCTTTCTTGTGGGACTCTTTATTATGCTGCAATGTTATGTAATTAGTACTGCTTACATTCTAGTGACATTTAAGTTTTATTGAAGGGTTTCCTTAGATCTAACTAATTAAAGTTTTGGAGAAAGGATGTTTCTCCTGTTTTTCAAGAAATGCCTTTGATTACTGTGCAGGAGCAGGCATTCCTAAAACAAATAATTGATGGACTGTATTGTTTGCAAAGTCATAGATTAACTCTTCTTGATTTACATAGTTACAGTGTATAGAAATCCAGTTTTTAGGATTCAGTGATTCAGTAGAAACAGTAGAAAATATGGGAAAATAGTAGTAAGATCGTATTACAATTTCAGTGGAATTTAGTGTTGTCTTAATAACCAAGTTGCTGCAGTTGTTTGCTTGCTGACAGTGTTTCTATGTTGAGCTTCACCAGTGGTTTGAACACAGTGTAAAAGCTGTGTTTTGTACCAGAATATATATTCATAGATACAATGAACAGATGTTTTGTCTAATCTGAGGCTTACAGATGCTCGTTTTTGTGAGCACATGTTGGTGCTCTCTAGCCTTAAGTTTTACTTTAAAGGTGGCATTATTTCAGTATTTTGGGGGCTAGTGTTTATTCTGTACATTTGTAGGGCTGTTTCTCTAGACTTGTGTTTTACAAATATAGATCTTTAAAGATAAGTACCTGCTGCAAATCTGACTCTGATTTCCTCCCCCCTCCCCTTTCAGTCTACTTTGGGGCTGAAGGCTGTGGTGGTCCTGTTGTAGAGGCAGCCGATGGACAGAGTGTCAGAAGATGCGTACATTCCAGAGGATGAGGCCAACACTTAGACCAGCTGGCTCAATCAGCTTGCTAATGCCATAGGTTGTACATACAACAAAATGGAATTTATATGGACCTAACTTATTTGCATTACGGTGTAATTAAATAAATACTGTTTGAATGGATGCATATTGTTTTTAAGTCTTTACATAATATAATATAGTGGTTTATTTATAATTACAGAAAGCCGTGGTGGGGGTTTTGTTTTGTTGTGTTTTTTCCAAAATATGGTGATATATAACTCCCATACTTGTCCCTGTTAACGATTGCCTTTTGGGTAAGATTCCTCTTTACCTTCACAGTAACCAGAAAATTGAGCTAATGTTTTAAATACTTCAGTATTCCTCAGAAGTTCCTCGCCCAAATGTTGGTAAGCCTCTGTGGATGGTTACTGTGCTGATCCACTTCAGGTTTTTTATCTTCTTCTGGATTCTTTTATCTGTGGATACAGTAAGGATTGAGGGATATGTATGTTTGTATTTTCTAGCACAGTCAGATAACTAAAAAAAGTATACTTTCTTGCTAAACTTACCTTTAAATGATCTATGTATCCTGGGATTTAGGATGGGGTGGGAGAACACAACAGTTGAGTGCTCTGTGTGTATGTGTATAAATTGCTCATACTGTAAGAGAAAGTTACTAATGTATAACTGAAGGAAGAAAACAAGTACACTAAACAAGGTATGTGCTTCATTTTTATGCTAAAGTCTTGGTCTTTGGACCATGGTTGTTTTGGTTTCAATTAGTTTTCTCCCTTTTAACACTGAAGTTCAAGCACTTAAATGGTGACTATTTGGTTTCTGTTAAATAGAAGCTGTTTTGGGTAGATTGCTCTCCCTTCCAGAGCTGTGCAGGGTAGTTTGTATCTCTGCAGTGATTTTTTAAAAATAATGTTTATTTTCTCCAAATTATCATTGCAACAAAGGTATTCTAGATTTTGGCATGGTTTTTTTTTTTAATCCCATGGATTTTTCAGGCTTTTTTTACATTAATTAAATGTTTGAGAATAGGAGATTCCTCAGTTTTAATCTGCCATGACAATTCACGGTAAAGTGTTACTGTGTTTAAGGGCTCTGATTGGAGAAACAGAGAGAAATGAGCCAAGTGAAAAAACTTAAAAGGAAGGACAAGAAATGGAAAGAAAAAAGTGAAAATGTGTATGAGAACTACTGCAAACCAGCATGTTCTTTAAAATTCCATTAATCATGATAACTCAGTCAAATGCCATGAAATACTGGCATGGCTAATGGTGATAGACTGCTGACAGTGGAACAGTGCAAGGGCTGAATGCAGAACAGTGTCTCGTGACCGTGTATCCTTCTGCTAGTGTAGCCTTCTAGTGCCTTTTCTCTTACAGTAACTTGAGATTAATCCAACTGCTCACAGTCTCAAGTTATTAAAGAAATTAAATTTTTGATTATTTTTCTTGACTAATCCTAATGGTAATATTAATGAAATAATCTCTTGGTACTTGGTAGTGGCTTTAATCATGATTACAAACATTTTTCTTCTGTTGAATTTTGTGCAGTAACCTGAGATGTTCAATACTAAGAGATACAGTATTTGGTGTGAAGTAACTCCTATTTCTCAATCAGATTTTACATTTCACAGGGGTGTACAATATCCAAAATGCAGCAGTGGGTGGATGGACCCAAACACCTGCAGAGTGTATTTCATGTGCCTTGTGTGTCTGACATTTGGGGATGTGGTTTGTGGGTGGTAACCACCACATGGTTGCTCTGGCTGCTTTCCAAGAATTATAGTATTTGGCAAGAGGTAGAGAAATAGGGAAGTGTTTCCTCTTTCATTAAAAGTTTTATAAAGGCATGCATATGTCAAGCACAGGCCAGATTCTGTGACGTGTCCATGCTGAAAGTTTGTCTTAAAAATAGTTTCGTTTCAGATTTTTTGCAACTTGGAATTCCTGGATAAATATTGCTTATGAAATTCTTACTTTGAGCACATTGGATAGGAAATTTTTGGTAATTCACTGCTACTGAAGTATGTTTCAGGAAAGTTACTAGCATAGAATTCTTGGGTTTTCAGATTGAGGAGGGGAAAAAGTCTTTTATACTACCTTCAAGTCAGGTTAAATTGAATGCCAGTATGTAGTATAATGTTTTTTGTTTATGTGTCCAGACTTTCATTTCAAATAGTGTTCTTACTGTAGTTAAAGGTGAGTGAAACTTCTCCTTAAATGAACATTTATATTCTTCCCTGGTGGAAAAAAAAAAAAGATGAAAAGAACAAGTATTAATCATTAAATCTTGGTAATTAATTGTATGGTAGCAAAAAAAAGGAGGTACTTTTCTTCAAGTTTGATAATGAAGAAATCTTTAGTATGGATGTTCTGAAGTTACTTTGCAGTTTTTGTCATTTTCACAAAATTTTGATGTGTTTGTAAGAGCAGATTATTGGTTTGGGAAGTTTTACTTTAAAGAGATTCCTGTGAAGAATGTTAATTCCCTTAAGAAAGGTCAGAAATATGCTTGTTTCAGCAAGACTAGAGATTTTTTGGTGGTGCTAGGGAGAAGAGAGCCAGGTCTAAGGGGTAAGGTGGAAGAACTCTCATGTTAGTCAAGGCTGGGGACTTTAATAATTATTAATTTCAAGTGTTCTAAGCTGGTTTTTTCCTTTCTGATTTTCTTCCAATAGAACTTGAGAAAATTTTATTTTACTGTCACATAGGAGACACCTAGAAAAGAAGTTGTTTTCCTGCTTGACTGTATTGATCTCTGTCACTGAATCAGTGCCTTCTGCAGCCAGGTGTAGATTATTTTCTGTGATGGGGTTTGTGATGGAGTCCTGTGAACTCTTAGTGTTGGAATAAAGCCAGTGAGCATAGTTTACTGCAAAAATGGGCTCTGGCTGCCACAGCTGAGCTCAAGGCTGCAGTGTAGATATGTGAAATAAAAATCATTGATGCCTTCCTCAGTTGGGTGGAGACAGTACAGACTTTGAGGTATCATGTTGATCATAGCCTGGAGATAGGGATTGTTTGGCTTTTTATTTTTTGCCTTCTAAGTGAAGGGATGTGGAGTGTGCTTGTGGTTGCCTCAGTGTCAGGGAAATGCCACCTGTCACTGGAGCCTGTTGTACCTGGTGACAAGCAGTTGTGCAACGGACAGAGAGGGAGTCTTGTGAGTTTGGTGGTTTTCTTGATCTTGGTACATGGACTGTGGACATCCTGCTTAGGAGAGTAGAAAAAGGATGGTCAGTTTAGTGTCATCACTAAAGGGTAAAAAAAATCTGGCTTTCAGTATAATTTTATTCTTAATAATTTAATCTACAAAGGAACCTATCTGTGTGCTCCATAAACTTTTCAAGGCCTGGCCAGTTGTGAGGCAAAATTAAGGTGATAGGGAATTTGTAACAGGTTTTTTAATTTTGCTACAAATTCCTGGTGTAGACACAACTGGTACAAAGTAACTGTGCTGTATCTCACAGATAAAAAGCAGAGCCTGTGTGGTTTTTTTTTCCTGAATGAATTCACCAACAAAGCTCCTATTAGCTGAACTATAACACATTCAACACTTAAACACATAAAGTGTGCAGACTGAATCAATGTTCAGAATTTTGTCACAACAGGCCCATTTTGGTGAAGTATAAAACTTGTCTTTTGCTACTTTGTACGGCTGTCTTCCAAAATGGGTATAGATGACTAAGAGCTGCTGAAGATCTCATCTTCTTGCATTGTGTGGTAAATGAAACACACATCCAACATAATGGTTTTTATCAGGAGAATTGCTAAATCAAACTGTATATACCCTGGATGCTTTTGGAAATATTTTCTTACAGTCTTGGAATTTAAGCTATGATGGTACTGATGATATGTGGAAATTAAAGCTCATTACATCAGTTTTCACCACAGGAGGAGAGACCACATCCTGTTAAATGTCATATGACTTACTTATTTTTTACAAATAATGTCTTAATTGCAATTTCTAAGTACTTTTCCATGATGGTGTTTGATGCAATAGCCATTTCTTGGTTAAGCTTGTGAGTTATATACATTGTTTCTTGGTCATAATTATGTTAATTCAGAATTAGAGAATGGGTTAGATGGGGGGAATGTTTATCTGCTGTGTGGAAAAGAATATGGCAGGGCAAATCAAATCTCACTGTTTTGATTCTGATGGTGAATGTTTGTTTGTTTTTTTTAACATTTTCTCAGGAATCACTTTCTCAGGAAAGGCAATCTTAGATTCTGGTCACTAAATAGAAATCCAGATTGCAAAATTTCTGTAGAGTATTTTCTGCTGACTGCCAAAATCAGTCTTGAAAATATAGGAGGATTTGCTTTAATCTGATTAGTTACAGAAATTGGTTGATTTTGCTAGTAATTCATGGAGGTATTACTTCAAGGATGAAGCCTACAGAGGTTGCATTTTTGAGAGTAAGGGAGTAGGTGGGTTTTGGTTTTCCCCTTATCAAGAAGAGGAAAGAAATTCATTGAAAGAGATCAGAAATTGTTATCTAATCATTTGACTTGAAAAGCAAGGGCTTAATCACTAGGTTTCTAGTTATATATATATATATACACACACACACACACATATATATATATATATACACATATATATATATATGTATGTGGTTGGGTTTTTTTTTGCTAATACCTTGACCGTGGGGACTTTGATGTATACTACTGCATACCTACTTTTCCATCATTTAATCTTTGAAATGGAATTGGAAAATACTATTAGTTACAAATAACAATGGCAAACGTAGGGGGAAGTTTGCCATCAAGCTAAGCCGACCTATTGACTCATTACTGCTGAAAAGGGATGCTGCTGCCATGCTTTACTGGTGGTGTAACTCTTCCATCTCTTGTAGCTTCAGCCTGGTTTAGCTAATCTCACCATCAGCTGTTGATAAAATCTGTGGAGGCACTAGAGATGCATGCGGTCTCATTCAAGTAGTTGTTCTCTCTGCCAAAATTTAGTGTTTTCACCAATAGCAGGTAGGGAATGGTACTGCAACCTGGGAGGCTGGTCAGGCTGAAAAGTTTTCTTCTTTTTTTTTTTTTTCCTTAGAAGTTTCTTACACAGTGAAGTATGGTTAAAAAATTGAAAAATGGTACTTCAGAGACTATCTCTTACCCCCACCCCCCCAGTTTTCTATTACAGATGATTTTAATTTTAGGTTGCATTCTGGTTTTGGGGGGGTTGTTTTGGTTTTTTTCTCTCTTGTCCAGCATTCTGGTGTTACAGCAGCTCCTCTTAGGGATATTTTGTTTCTCATCTTAAACAGTGTTTCTGAATACTGTGAGCTTTTCTTGCATACTGTATAATGTATGCATGCTTTTCAACATAGCTTTACCTTCTTCCTTCTTTGGGAATTTAAAATCAGGATGAAGGGAACTGGTCATCTGTGAAGCATTCCAGAATCTCAGTGTGAGGTTAACGACTGAGGATGAATGGAAATGTGGGGAAAGGCTAGCTGGGATGTGCAGGGCGAGGCTGGTCCTGTACAGCAGCAGCCAAAATGCTGCTTTGGTGGGTAATTTCCTATTTTTCTATGTCATTATTAGCAGGTCTTTTTTTATTTGGGTTGTGTTAGTGGGAGGTTTTTTTGTTGTTTTGCTTTTTTTGAGTTTTCTTTGCTCAATGAGTTGGCTGTCAGTTGGGATGAGTTCTCTTCAATAGAAGTGTTGAGGCATTGTTGCTGAGTGTGGTTAGGATTGCTCACTTTTTACAATTGTTCTAGGTTTTTTATGTGTTTGTGCTGGTCTGCCAACTAAAATAAATGCCTTTGTGTGTTTTACTGATGTAAAATAGTTTCTACACAGCAAACTGGAAAAAGAATGCTAAGTTGGTTCATTTGAGAGGCCCTGTAACATGCTCAGCAGTGTTTAGGTCTTCTCTGATTTCATCTCAATTCCCTGCTGGAAATATTTGTGTGTCAAAAGCAGCAGTGAGTGTTGGTTTCAGCAAGTGGTGCTGATCCTGGGAGCAGTCCCTGAAGTTGCTGCTGTGACAGGAGGTTGATGGCCAGCAAAGCAGCTGCTGCACTGAAGGGCCCTGAGAGCTGTGGAGGAGCCATAGGTGAAACAGTGGCAGCTCAGTGACACCATCAGGAATAACAGTGCTCCAGGAAGGACTTGAAAGTTGACCTCCTCACCCAACAAGTGGTAATCTTTGCTCATCTTCTGCACCCTAAAACATGGCAGCATTTACATATTCACTGGAATTGCAGACAGCCTGCGTAGCCATCAGCTGCAGGGTGCGGGTGGAAGTGTCGGTGCTTGTCTGTCAGTTGCAAGGGGTTTCAGCACTCCAATTCTTACACGAGTTTTGGTGTTTCAGGAGATCAGTGTGAGTGTGTTTATATGGAGTGTATATAGTAACTAATGGTGATCTCAGGAAGCCACTCTCTGCTGGGAGAAGTGAAACTAGGAGATGGTTTCCCTTTTTTTTTTTTTTTTACCCCCTCTGTTCTCACATGTTAGGTCCAGTGTGGGATCCACTTTGGGTCTTTTAGCTATTATTGATATAGTAAAGGCCAGAAAAGTCTCTGAACAAATGGTCACTAAAAGCAAATTCCTGTGAATATAAGCAGTGAAAAGGTCAAGCCAGGCTTTCCTATGTTTCCTGAGCATGTGCCAGGACAGTTAAAGTAGGATCTTACATGTTGTTAGAAAACCCATTCACCACAGACATCTTTCAAGAGCTCCTTGAGATCTCCTCATTCCTTCTCCAGATGTTGCTCAACTTGAGATGACAGTTTTACCATATTGGGCAAAGCAGTGGTTTGTTTTGTTTTGAGCATCTGAGATGTGAGCAGTGGGTGGACTGGTCACTGTTTTGGCATCCCCAGTGGTGGAACGCATATGTGGACAATCAGATCACTCAGAGGAAGAGGAGAGTTTGCTGACATCCTTATCCACATTCCAAGGCATGCCTTTCATCTGTGCATCTTCACCACTGTGCCAGAAGGAAAAGTGAGGGTAATTTATAATCTACCATTTGTAGGGGCAAAGCTTGAGGGACTTCTGCCTGCATCCCCTGTGTGGTCTGTGAATTCCTCTGAGTTTGGGTATATGAGGTGCCTGCACAGCTACAGTGCTGCAGATGATGCAGCCAAGGAAAGTTTCAGTGGTTTGGTACTCAGGCTAAGTCCTGTTCTGTTTTGTTGGGGTTTTTTTTCCACACAAGAATATGCATTCATGGTATGTGGCTTGTCCATACTAGTGAAATATAAATGATAAAAGACAAATGCATGTTGCTGCATTGCTCAGCAGCAATATGTTGATTTATGTTGCTTAAGGAAATAACCTAAATTTCTTTTTTTCTACTTCTTGCGGTAGGGGCCAGAAATGTTTAACCAAACTTGGAAAATTCCCTTGGATGGCAGCAATAAAACTAATCAGAGGAAAGTATTCATGTCAAAGTGGTTAATGTGGTTGTCTCACCACTTTATTTAAAAGAGACTATTTGACTTGTAAGAAGATCCTTACAAACAATTTTATTGGGTGTTCTTATTAAATATAGGCACTTGTCCATTTGTTTCTCTGGAGCATTGATGGTTTAACTTGTTCATTCTTAAGTGTCCTTTTCAGTGCATCTGGTTCCTTTATATCCCATTTTAAGAATTGTATGGTAATCAAGTTGTCTATGTGTGTACATATGTGCTATGTAGAGAACTGGCCTAATCACACAGGGATGTTCTTGAAAGTGGTTATTCTGATAATTGCAGGTATTAGAAGCTGGATGTATTAGAGTGCTTTAGTCTTATTTAAAGTTCACAGGGATTATGCAGGCTTTTTCTTAAAAATTTGCTTTTATTTGTCTTAAAAAGGTAAAAAAGTCATAAATATCATCTCTCAAATGTATAAAAAACATAAGTTATACAAAAATTTTTCTGGGTTCTGAAAATGTTTTTTTTTTTAATACATATTAAATAAGTTTATATCTGAATAGTACCATTAGACAGGAAATAAAATACATAATTTTTTTAAATTATTTCTAAATATTGAAAATATAAATAAAAATATTAAAAACTAATAAATATCTTAAATACAATAAATAAGTTCCTAAAAGGAAATGGGAATGTATATAGATGCTAACCATTGTTACTATTTCTAGTTCTTAAAACAGAACAACACTGTTATCTGCCACCTGACAGATTTGTAACCAAAGGATTGTGCCTGAACTAAAACATTCAAGCACTGAAACTCCTGGTGTTTTTCAAATAGCGCACGGCCCTCACTGTCTTCTCCATAAATGAAGTAAAGTCTCGGAGGATGAGATGGATGGTGATTTTCTCTGTCCAGGCCTTAGTGGACTTCAGCTTTGTGTGGAGGGATTCCTGGGTAGCTGCATCTGGGATGATCACTTCTTCAGGATTGATCACCTGTGAGAAGGACAATATTGGGAGCCTTGGTTAAAGCACTGTCACTGAGCCTCTTGGAGAGCATCCATTTGTGTTTTCCCAGCCTGCTGCATTTTTCCACTTTTTCTGTACTGCAGTAAACAGCACTTCCTGGGACTGTGCTTTCCCCCAGCCCTGTTTCTGTGCAGAGGTGTGAGGAATGCTGGTGCCTGCTACGACTGCTGTATGGAAATCTGGGCTGTAGTGTTTTGGTTTGAATGCAGCCTGTGGCATCGTGGTCCAACAGGCTCTGAGCAGATCAATACACTCCTCCTGCTTTTTGGCAGTCACATGGCTGGTTAGGTAGGGGGATGCTGATCATGGTTTGTTCTAACCTGCACTGCTCCATCCTGAGTCACAAGTTAATCGGCTGACATTGGAGTACTCTCACATTTTGTAGCAGATTAACAAGTTTCCAAAGATGTCAGACTTGTTTAGCTGCTTAATTCTTACTTTCCAGGCATTTAGTCACATATGAGACTAAGTGCCACCAACTTTCACTGATATGTGGGACCGTAACTACAAGATGAGTAAAAGTTATTTATCTAATGAGTTATTTATCTAATGCTGACTCACAGCACTGTGCACCCAGTACCTAAAGGCCTTTGAAGAACTTGTCCCAAGAAGTGGGACTTTTGAAAATGGGAATTACATACCCAAATCATGGAGCTGTTTTAGGTGATTTGGAGCCCAAAGTTCTAGCAAGTATCTGCTTAATCCTGTGTTTAGGATCTCTCCTACCCTTTAACAAGTGGCAAAAAGATGCAACCTCCTTCTGGAATATCTTTTTTGTGAAATATAAGAGAGAAATATTCTTCCTATCCAGACTACTTGCGAGTGTGTTCTGATCACACCCACTTTTCCTGGTATGCCCAGCTGCTTGTGCACTGGTAAAGTTTGTATCTGGATATCCAGACAGGTATCATGCTGATGGATCTGTTTAACCACAAGTGGTGGATTCTGGCTTTGCTGTCCTTAAATAGCAGCTTTTTCTCTCACAAAGAAAAATTTCCAACCTGAAGTTCAAGGCCTTTTCTCAAAAACTCCACAGTTTCTGCAAGTGCAAGTTTTGGTTTTGGTCACTGTGTTTAATTCTGCCTGTTTTGATTACCTTGGTCAAAAAAAAAAACCAAAACAAAACTAAAGCCCTAAACCCAACAAACCCAGTCTCTCTCAGTTATGAAACAAACTTTCTGCAAACTCATGTATCAAGCTGGAAGCCAGTAATCAGTTGCTGTCTTATGACAGGACTATTATTCTCAGCTAGCACAGTGTGAAAAAAGCAGTTCAGCTTCCTTTCACATAAAGAATGATGGGCATAAGTAAATATGTTAGGAAAGGTATGGCAAACACACAATGCACAATAGGCTTTTCACATGCTGAAAATTACCTAGAAGGAAATAATGCCCCAAGACTTCTGCAGTCCTTACCTGGGTAATTTTTTATCAGGCAAATGCTTTCACCAAAGACAAAGGGATGTGTTCATATTAAGGATTATTAAAATGAGCAAGAACTACATGAATTAAGTAAAGTTTTGAAGTGTGATCTTTCAAAGCTCTCCAAAACATGGAAAGTGTCTGTCAGAAATTAATAGCATTTTAGTTTACCAGATCAAGAGAGAAATTGGTATTTTTGTGAAAGATCATTTGTAAGCAAAATATGTGTTTTTCAGTAGGGAGCTATCTGATATACTGACAGCAATATCTCAATATACCATACAGCTTGGCTTAGAAGTTTGGTTTGGAGGGTTTTAAAGAGAAATAACATTGTAAAAATACACTTGGCTTTTTCTTTTCTTTCTTTCTTTCTTTTTTTTTTTTTTTAATGTGGGCTTTAAAAAAAAAGTTGCTGACTTCTATTTCTCAGTGAGTTCCAACATTAGTACAGGCTGAATTGCAGTTCTGCAATTATAAACAAGCTCTCTGAGAAATCTTATTTCTATCAGCTGGTTTAGTATATTTGTTCTTAAAACAATGATGGATTTATGTGGTTTGAAAATTACAACTACCAATAGAAAGCAGGAAGAAGAGTTGTTTCTTTAAGAAAAGAAAGCAAAACTTGGTAAAACCTCTAAGTCATAAGGGTAAGATCTGACCATAAGGAACTGTTACCTATTTTTTCAAGGAACTGAAACATAGCATCCTCTGTTTCACATAGCATCTTCTATTTCTGACTTCACATCAGTATTAAGCCACAAAAATCATGAGGGAATTTAAAACCAACTCACCATCTGTTTTATGATTTGTGCCAGGTGCTCTGTATTGTAGGATAGCGATTCAACATTTTGGTTTTCACTAATAAAAGTTTCTTGTATGTACTTGAGGTATGTCTGAAATGTATAAAGCCCGCTGGAGATTTTTCTCAAGCATTTATCCTGAAATGAGAGAAAGGTGAGAAAGTCAATTTAGAGTTCAAGGTGCCTTGATTGCAATGCTGTGTGCAGGTTAGCAGATGATGCTTCTGTAGTGTGGAGGTCTGGCCAAAGCCAGCCAGAGCCGGCACAAATCTTTAGGTCAACTTCCACAGTTCTTTTGAGCAGGTAGAACCTGCCCCAGGTATACAGGGTTAGATGGGAAAGGAGAGCTGTTCCTTGCCTCATTAAAGCCGGCGAGCAGACACCCATCTTCCTCCGTCACCTTGGGGAGGTTGAGGTTGTTGTGGAGGAGCATTTCCATGCTGTTCTGGCAGACGGTAAACTTCTCGCACATCTGGGGAGAGACACGGAGAGATTTGGTCGCACCTTGTCAGGCCGGCCGTGTGAGCGAGCGAGCGAGCGAGGGTGTGCTTGCCCGCGGTGCGGCCCTACCCACCTCGTTCTGCAGCTGTGTCGCCCGGTCGTGCAGCAGCCGCGCCAGCTTCAGGCTGTTGGGCAGCGCCGCCCGCCGATCCGCCGCCTCCTCCAGCTCTGCCTCCCCCGAGGAGTCCGCGTTGGGCAGCGGGGCGGCGGCGGCCCGCGGCACCAGCAGCAGCAGCAGCAGCGGCGGCAGCAGCGCGGCGCGGAGGGCGGGCGGCCGGCGGCGGCCGGCGCGGGCACGGTCGCAGCCACAGTCCCGGAGAAACTTCATGGTGCGGCTTCTTCTCGGCTCCGGCCCTGGCCCCTTGTCGTCGGCGAGGCTGGAGGGTTGAATGAGCTCCGGTCATCTCTGAACGTGTATTTATTGAGGGGGCTTCGAGATTATTCATGGCCTTGGGAAAATCCGGCAAATGAAGCACACACACGAGGGGTGTGTGCTCTCGCAGCGCGCCGGGTTTGACAGGGCTGCTCGAGAGCCGGGATTGTGAAACGGGCCGGGGGGGGCGGCCGAAAGCAGCCGGTGGGAACATGAAGTAATCGTGCTCCGTAACTCCTTGAGGCCCGGGCTGCTCCCCGCATCCACCGCCGGCTCACCTGCCCCCCGGTCTGGCTTTCCTCGGAGCCTGCCAGCTCCAGCCGCACAAAACCTGGAAATTATACATGCATACCTGCCTATATACACGCATACTTTATATATGCGATACACTTCCGTGTGTTTTAATATTTTAACGTGGTTTAATGTTTTACCAATTTCGTATGATGTATATTTATATACATCGTATGATGCATATCTATATACATCATACGAAAAAAATAGTTAAAATATCCCTATATTTTAGCTATTTTTATTATTTGTATATGTGAAACTAAATGCCCCTGTTTAGGCGCTGGATAGTACAAGTTGCAAGTTGCCTCTCTGAGTGAACTACATGTGGGTAGGATTAAATACATGAAATGCTTTGAATGGACCAAAGCCAGCTCCTGCGGGAGGCTGGCTGCAGGAAATGCCACGACGTTCCCCATTATCTGCTGCCTTATCTCTTTCTGCCTACCTGTAGCTGTTGCAGGAATTTTAATCTTTCAGGGGGACTCTTCACCCAGGGCAAGAGTTCCTGTTGGGATCAATCTTGTAGCATGCAGGCTGAGTCAAACTGTTTAAGGCATGCTGACATTGAACTTGTGGAATGTCTTGAACTGATTTTGGCCAAATTCCCTTTTTTTTTTTTCTTTTTCTTTCTTTAGTATGAAGTTGGTTATGTTTTCTCACTTAAGAAAGATCAGAGGCTGCATTGGGAACTCCTAACAGGAGAGTACAGAGTTGGAAGAACAGAACATGGGGCATAAGAGAGGTGTTAGAGACAACACAGAAACTGAAAATATCCCAGATACTTCATTTTCTAAGCACAGCCTGAAAAGAGAGCCTCGGGAAAGAAGCAGAGTACTACCGGTTTTTATTTAATGTCTCTTTCTGTCAGTAGCAGAAAAGCAGCTGTGGTAATTTTGCCCAGTGGAGAGATATTAGAACTGGAACACAAGTGTGAGAGAGCAGTTTTCAACAGCAGCAATCCATCTCTGCCCAGGTCCCTGAATACAGCAGGGGGATATTGCCATAACAGTATTTGCTGTAATGTCAGATCTGTGGCATTAGGCATAGAAGAAAGCATGCCACTAGCAGTACGTTTGACAATCGTACTTCTATCAGTGAAAAGATCCAACTGAAATGTGCTAAAGGATTAAAACAGCCAGGCCAGATGAGCTCAAAGCTTGGTATTTGCTTTTGCATAACCATCAGAGGCTGATACATCAGGGAGGGAACTCCCGCCTACCTCTTTTTCCACTTGCAATAGCACATGGATGTACGTCTCAGGGATTTCCTTCCGCTGCCAGACGACTCATAGGCTGTTCCCTGCAGACTGTCAAACATTTCCTTTACCTAACCTAAGTGAAAGTACTATTCTTAAAATGAGGAAAACTTGGTAGAAGGCTGTGTTTCCTTAATATCTTTTCAGCAAGCATTCTGTAATTTAGTCTTCTCTGTAGCTCTGTAATTCTTAATTTTGTAAACTTATTTTATACATACCTCATTGTATTGTGAAAGCCTCCATTCCTTAGAAATTTTCAGAGAACATTTTTGTGCTGATCACTGTTATTCAATCTTGCTGATGTATGTAGTTGCATCTGCAGAGTGAAATAAAAGCAAGTTTCCACTGTTCCTCATCTAAAAGTCTCTAAGCCTTCAGTTACTGTTTTCTCATTTTGGGGTTTTGTTTACTTTTTTTAATATGAATGTCCATGTGACTTTTCAGAAGTACAAAGTATACTTACATGCTCCAGTGAAAGGTACTCATTAATGGCTTAGGAACTCCATTTGATAATCTAGGACAAAGCATAGCATTCAAAGGAGGAAGGAACTGGAATTTACACAATAGAATTAGAATACTTTTATTGCTTTGGACAGTTTCTTATGGAAAATCACTTATTTAATTGGTGCTGTACATAGAAGAAATACATTTGCACTGATCTATCTGTAATAATGGTTAAATTTTGGGAAGGGTTTAAAGGAGATCTGCACTGTATTATTAATTAGTTGGCACTGTACTGCACTGAATTACACTGATTCATCAGTAGTCACGTTGTTCCAAATTTAATAAGCTCTGAACAAACAGCACATGCTCATGAGTTACCTACAGATCAGGAGATCCTGGTACTTAAAATGTAGGAGTATTATAACTGAGACACTGAGGCATAGTTTCTAGATGCCAAGGAATTTCTTTCCTGCATAGCATCTTTGTAATACTGTAGATTACTGTTCTTGCATCCTTTTATTTCTATTGCACTATATTTCACTGTACAATTTTTTTCTTTTTCTTTTCATTTATACTGTCAACAAGATGGCTGCATCCTGGTATGTAAAAACTTCCTAAGGTGGGATTTCAGAAATTCTCAGTGTTTACCCAACTTTTTCTTCTGTCTGACAAATGAACACTACTACCGCACATTTCTGTAGGAGCAGAGACCATTTCTGAAAGTTGTAAAAAATCTCTCCTCTCTGATTGTCGCACATGAAAATTGTTCCAGGTTCCAGTCAAGTTATAGCCAATCCAGGATCATCCCATGTGTGTTTTCTAGGATCAATGTGCAACTCACTGACCTATTCTGGAAAAGGTTCTTTTTCTTCTAGAATTGGTCTGCCTGGGAGCAAGCCTGTGCCACTTTTGTTCTTGATAACCTGGGAAATTTGGAGAAAGGAGCCTGTTTTCAGGAGAGGTGGATGACACCAACATGGAAACGCTATTACCACTGAAGTATTCAACAAACTGCCAAAGCTGTCATGGTCAAAGCTTGTCTTCCCTCTTGTCAGCCATCAGGCACATGTCTACAAGGAGCCCTACCATGTGCAGGGGCAAAACCCAGTGCCATTGGCAGCAGCAGGAGACCTTGCTTGCTGAGTGTTGTGAGTCAAACATAAATGGCATTCCTACATGGAAAAATAAGGTCTTTCAATGAATTAGAATTACTAGGGTGCAGTTAAGTTCCACTCCAATCTGTGTGTTTGGTTTGACTGTCTTTCTTTCTAATAATCTCCACTATTTTACAGTAGTAAGAAAACCAGTAATGTTTATTTGGGGATTATGACTTAAAATAGTACTGTTGGTAGTAAGAGAAGAAATACAACTGAAAATGTGGTGTTCTTCTATAGAAGTGTTAGATTGTGTGTGGAAGAAAATGCCAATTGTCAGAACTGCGATCATGACAATCACTAAGCAAATAACTTCCAATTAGTTTGAATGAGGAGGAAAGCTGATGTCTGATTCCCCTGACATAGTTTTGGTTGAATTCCTCAAAGCTTGTTAACAAGAGAACTCGAATTCTTACAGATCTTGTAAAGAGTGTCAGAGTTCTTTGTAATGTCAAACCAAGCTGCCCTGTGCTGTATTTGAAGTGAACAGGTTGAACAGGTCAGTAATACCGTGTTCTTGTTTCTCATAAGCAAACATTGCTTTGACAAGCTGCATGTCACCAAAGAGCGCTGGTGCACTTGCCTAACAGCCTGTTGGCTTTTGTGGCTTGGCAAGTTCTTTCCTTCTCTATTGTTTTTTTGCCAAGTAACTTCAAAGTTTTTTGGGGATTTTTTGGTGAAAACTTTGGGGATTACTCGTTTTTCTTTCTTAAAGGAAGACTTGCATCATTACTTAAAAAGGCTAAGAAGTGTGGTAAGACTTGAAATTTTTTTTGAGTGCATCATATGCAAGTACCATGAATTTCCTTGCCTTAAGCTAGATCAGAGGTTTAGAGAGAAAATTTTAACTTACCTTTAAATTATGTCCTGGTTTTCAGCTTATCTGCTTAATTTCAAGAAGATAAATAATGCTATGGTCTTCTTTAGCCAACTTCCAGCAGACAACAACATCCAGCCATGCAGTCCCAGGTGAAAGAGGTCCTAGATAGAATGGTTCTTGGGGAATATCTGAATGCTGCAAGACATATCTAATGGCACAAGTCCTTCAAGTCAAAATAATTGCAGGGATTTTAATGCTGGAATGGGAATGTTGTGGCACCTGACCGTGAAACTTGATTTTCAGTAGGAGCACTTTGCTTCTGTGACTGCACTGTTAAATGGCATCAGGAAGCAATTTGATAAACTTTTCTCATGGAAGGAAGGCAGCTGTTGCTTTCTCTCTGTCATAGCACAGTGTGCCTGGTGGGGTGGATGGTGTCCCTTTTAGGGCTGCTTGAGACACCAGAGCAGAGAGCTGGTCAAGTTAGAAATACTGATGGCCTTGGGTCTTTCACAAGCAGCATGTTGTCATCTGGCTTGTTTTGTGAGCATCACTCACTAGGACAACACACTGTTTTGACAGGGATCCCATTTTGTCAGCACTGTGTATTGTAGGGTTGTACTTCTGAAAGAAATCTCTCTCTGTTTTTAAAAATTAATTTACTGTAAGTTCCACTTGTGTTTAAGGAACTTCTTAGTTCCCATTGAGCTTGCTTTCTAAGCATGAAAGATGAAAATTCAAGGAAGCTATATGATGAAGAAGAGCGAGATATTTCAGTCACCAGAGAAGATGACAGAGCTGAAAAGAGCACACTGAGGAGCCTGAGTGTATGGGAGGTACTGAATGGTGTAAGTATTTATCTTTATTGTTTACCATTTTTAACATGGCACATTAGATGTAGATTGTGTTTTACAAAGCATGCAAAAGTGGGGTTTTCCCTCCAAGGAACTTGCTCAATGCCAAGGGAAACTCAAGGGTGTCAATGTTTATAATCCCACTCATAAATGCATACCAACTCTAGCTCACCTCAGTAAAGAGGATCTATTCTACTCTTAAATAAAAGCTCATGCATTGTTCCATGAGACATCTGTAAATCTAACTGTGTTTACCCTTGTCCATGCCCAATGATTTTGTGCCCATAATCTCATTATCAGATTATTGTCTCACGTGGGTTGACATTTAGTTGTGCATTCTCTTGTGTTCTCATTCTGCCTTTCCTGGTGATTGCATTTGTGACTTTGTAAATTACCTACACATAAGCCAAGTCACTTAATGAAAATTTTATGTTTATTTCCTGGAAAGCAGTGGTTTCTCCCTGTAGTGAGAACAGAAACCGGATAGTATCAGTGGTAAAAGTATTGTCAGAATGAGATGCAAGGCTTCAGTACATTCCTTTTGGGAGATCACTTTTCAATAGCACTTTACATGTGTTGGAAATTTCTCTTAGCAGATGGGTTACTGGAAAACCAAAATGCAGAGTGCACCTTCAATTAGTGTTGTGTGCTTTCATAAAGGTTTTCTAGCTCGAGGATCCTGTAGTGACACTGTGAAATTGTTGTGGAGTTTTCCACTTTGGTCATACCATTTTGTTGAGAAAACTGGGTATCCCTACTCAGAAAGTGGTGCCTTGCACATTGGGATACTTGAGCCTTTCTTCCTTTCTGGGTGACTTCTAGCAAACTTCTTAATTTTTCTAAATTGAATTTGTGAAAGGGAGCCTACTTACCTCAGCAGGAGCCCTTTCTAGTTGCATGCTAGCACACTATAAGAGGGTTAATAGATTGTGCTGAATTTGTAATAGTCACTCTTCCCACAGTGCTGTTCCTGAAGCAAAAGTGTCCTGGGGGCCAGGTTAGCTATAAAGACTTTGGTCCCATCACCAGAGGATCTGAGTGATCTAGGTCCAAATAATGTTTTCCTTCAGATGGCCAGTTAGATGGTCTGGTGCTTTTTTGTTTAGATTACTCAACCAGGATGTGGGAGATGTTGAATCACATCCCTTCCTTATTTAAATGGATTATGAACCCACTTTTACTCCTTTACAGGAAAGTCTCCCAACTCCCAAGAAGAATGTTGGCCAAGATGTTTTTCTATTGCTCCTCTTAAAGTGAACTTTTTTATTTTTGTCAGAAAGAGAAGATCAGGAGCCTGTGTGCCACCTTAGTGGATTCCAAGGGAAGTTTGCTCAAATATGTAGGACAAAAAATTCAGACCTTGGGCAGAAATAGAAAGTGATTTCCAGGGACACTCTGACCCCAGAGCTGTTGAGTAAGCCTGGGCAGAAGTGAAGGCCTCACTTCCTCCATGGGCTGCTTTTTGGAATGAAGAGCTGGTTCCTGTGGTGAAATTGAGGAGGATTGGGTGGCAGGTCCTCCCTGGTAAAGGGTCCTGGCTATCTGGGAGTCACACTTGCTTCCTGAGGGGAAAAAGCTCTTCTCCCTGGAGTTTCTTTTGTACTGGTGCAAGAGCTTCTCAAGAGCAATGCACCAGCTCTCACATACCCCTTCCTTGGCAGGGGCTCTGTACATGCCTGGCAGGGGAACACCACAGCTCTGCCTGCTCTCTTGGGTCAGGTGCTCCTCGCTGTGAAGTCCCCTGGTATCGCCTGTCGAAAATGCAGAATTTATTCAGTTTCCCCTGCTGATGTTAAAATTACATGTAGACCAGAAGTTAAAAATAAAAACCAGAAGCAGTCAAGCTGAACTGCTCTGATAGGAAACCATCCCCTTCCCCCCAGCCCTTCCCTACAGCTGCAGCTACTGCGACAATGGCAGTTTTGGTGTGGAGAGAGAACTTGTTAAAAATCTCCCTTTGTACTTTAGCTCAGCATCATCAACCATCACTCCCTGCTGCTCTTACTTAGATTTTCATTGTTACTCACAAATGCTCAAATATTGAAATTTCTATCATGTACTTTTTCCCTCATACTCCTTGTCTGAACTTGTCAGTATTTTTAAGGTGCCTAGACTTTCAAAAGATGCTGATGTGAAGGCATCAAGGAGTATTGTTTTTATTCCCTACGAATACAGGAACAATTGGTAAACATGAACAGAGAGCAAAGGCCTTGGTTAGAATTACAGGCATTTTTAAGGAAGGTTAAATTCAACTTTTCTGTTTCATTTCATACTATTTTCATTATCCATTTGCAATAGTCTACGCAATTTTTCTTGTGGGAAATTGCATACTTTATACATTTTGCAAAATAACTACATTCTAAAATGTGATATTCTCTTTTTTTTTTTTTTTAAAGTCATATAGAAGACTCCATGGAGACTCCTATGCTGTTACCAATTGCACATTAAATATCCCATTTAGCCTGGGCAGCACACAACTATGAAATGAAATGAAATCTGTTGCTTTCTGCATAACATTTAGCATGTAGTTCCACAACTGTTATAAGCTAATATAGAAACATAGAATCATACATTAATGTGCTGCCCCCGGGCTTATTTATTATTAGAATTTAGTTTAACGGTCTTTCAATGAGCCCTGCTAACTCCTGGGAAGTGGGGACATGCTATCCCCAAACACATGAGGGGAGGATGCTACCAAAAAGAAGTATTGCTGCCAGTCTGTAGTCTGACTTCTGCCACGAGTCACCTTTTCTCACCACTTCCCATGCGTGTCAGCACTGGTGTTTGAGCCATTATGTCAGACTGGGAGGGAGGATCTAGCTGGAAAATAAGACACCAAAGGAATTTTATTAGTTTTCATTAGGTTTCAGTCTGTGATCTGAGTGACTCTGCCTGTCTGCCGGAACACTTGTGTCAGTATGATGGAGCAAGCTGCAATGCCTGACTCCTGGGAGAGTATCAACAACAAATTAATTAAAATCACTGTGTTCTTTTTTTGAGCCTGAAAAATGTTATGCCTTATCTCAAAATAAATGTCACCTCTCATACCTCCAAAGCAGTGCATGCTCAGTGCAACAGATTAAAAAAGGAGAAAGTTTTAAGACATTGATGTGAGCATCATTTTTTATTAACAAACAAAGCTAGTAGCTAAAGTCAATTTAAATTCATGAGGACTTTTGTCTCCTCACCTGCTTTCAACTCCAGACAATACTTAAGACAAATTGTTGTTGTTGTTGTTGAGATTATTATTATTATTATTATTATTATTATTATTATTATTATTAATCCCTAACTGGTCTTTTTGGTCAGCTCTATGCTCTTGTCCACGGAAAGCTATTGCACATGTTTTAAGGTGTTATAACAACATTGATTTTCATAGAACCTCAATTGCCTGATGAAAGAACAAATAGAGTCATGCAGCTACATGACCATTGTCAGTGCATGCTTTGCCATCTGGATGGGTAAGTCCACAGCTGTCAACTTTTGCTGCTAAGCAATGTGATGTGGTTGCAAGACCCTTCAGACAGCAAATTTCAAGAGCTGACAACCCCTGGAAACACAGTTTTTGAAAGGAGCATTGATGTGTGGACATATAGTTTAACCAGAGCTCTCCATGCTCTTGGGTCTAGAGAGAACAACTGCAGAATAAAAAGCCTGCAAACAGTCAGGAAAACAAAACTTGACTTTCCTGGCTTATGATGAAGATGAAAAAAAATGGTTGGAAGGCTTCTTTAGCATTTCTGGAATTCCATTACTTTTTGTTCCACATTTTGTATCTTCCCTATTGTGTCCCTATTGAGAAATTTTTTGTAAATAATTTCAGGGAGTTGGTCACAGGGGTAATGAAAATATCTGTTTCTCAGAAGAGTAAGATCAGTGTCACAAAGAGGAAAAGTTGTTTTAAAACTTTCTCAAAGACAATGTAAAATTACTGCAAGAGGGTGAACTCAATGGCAACATTTCTATTGAATTCATTACGAAACTGGCACTCTTATATGTAAAGGAAAAACAAAGTGGGAAATTGCTCCTACCTTCCCTCCTAAAATCTGTATAATTTGTTCACTCTCTTCTGAGCCTGAGCTCCTTCTCAGCAAGTATTGAGGAAAGTCTTCTAAAAGCAGCACCATCAAATCCAAGGCTAGCATAGTAAAAAATATACTAATTTTTTTTGAGATACCACAAGGAGGAAAATAAGTCAGATGATATCAGAAAAGGAGGAATTACTAGTTGCAAATATTAGATAACATCTGTTTGAAATCCCTTGCTTGCCATTGACGCAGGACACTTCTTTGCCAGATGACAAAGTCACTCTGCCTGTTCTACCACTTGTCCCTTCAAGTTGGTCCCTTAAGCACTAGTAATCTTGATGTAGCCTGGAGTAACTCCTTCTTAGAGTGTGAAGATTAAATGTTTCAAAATACATGATGGGATCATGGCATATCATAATTCCAAAATGAAGTCACAGGTTTTCTGTAGTAACAAGCTTTATTTTGAAATAGATTTTCTGTGGCCACTTGCCAGAAGTGATACTTATTGTTAAAAATTTTGAAATAGATTACTTTTTTTTTTTAATTTGAAAAAGAGGTTGTAACACTTCTAATTTGTTCAGTAAAGGCCTTTCCCTGAATAGCTCCCCCTGACATCTGTAGGAATCTGTAATCCCACAGTCCTTTGATACTTCTGAAGTTTGCTCTTAGCTCCCTACTGATATGTACATTTTTTGTATCCTCAACCCCCTTTCCTGCACCTAGGTTAAGCTTCACCAAATGTGTTTTCCCCAAAATCTCCGTTTGCCCAGGATGTTCCTTTTTGTGGTATTGCATATGATAGACTTCCTTTCAGTCTTAAAACAGCATCACACTACAAAGTATGGACAATTTTAGGCTTTGACCTGGACTGAAAAAGCCATGGAATATAATTTCCTCAGATACCTCAGACAATATTTATTTTCCTGATAAAACACCAGTGAAGTCCTTTGGAGCAGCTCGTGCACATATTTAGTCTACTTTCTGCTCTCTCCTGTTGTGTTTTCACTTTTGCTTCTTGCTTCAGCATTTGCAGCCTGTCATTCTCACCAAGAATTTATCCTGAAGAACAAGGTCACATGAAAAGCATCTTTACACTACTGCAAGCCAAGACTACTCTACAGCCTTGCAAAGGAAATATCAGCAAGAGTTTTCATCGCCTTCATCTTTTTCCTCTTAGTAATCTGGAACACTTCTAGTAAATCATGTGTTATTTACATGAAACAGAAAATATTTCTTTTTATCTGTGGATGACCTAAAAAATCAGGAATGGCTCCTGGTATGTCCAAATTGTGGGAAAGCTGTGATAGCTGTTCAGATTTTTTATCTTGACCACAAAGTGAATTAGGAATGAGAATCTAGAATGGGGTTTTTTGGTGCTAAAATGGGAAATATTTAATGAGGTGGCTAATTACAAATGGAATGGATATTCAGTGACGTGTAAGTGATCACTATAGGGGACCACTGGCTCATGATGTCCCTTGCTCTGGAGCTCAGTGATGATGTTACACCTCAAACACAAATGTCTGTGGAAGGGACTGCCAGCATTGCCACAGGGCCTGGTTGGCACCAAGTGCTGCCACAAAGCAGATGACTCAGAAGCCACAGGAACAGACTTTCTGAACCACAGCTCCTGACGTGTGCGATGTCGTCCTCAGTGACAGAGCTGTCCTCTTCCTGATGTAAAAAAGGAACATGATTTCTTCAGCTCTGTCTGATCCCCCCTCTGTGGACAGCGTTGTGCTGCACTGTGGTATAGTGAGATGTACTGTATGTCAGCTATAATGAGTAACATAGGTGTTTCCTCCTCTGGGAGGGGAGAGCCTTCCCACTCCTTGGGTTCCAGCTTCCTTCACTGATTTACAGTGAAGTTGCTATAAACACCATGTGGTGTTTTACAGACTCAAAGCGAGAGGAAGCTGCTCCTCTCCCTGCTATGGGACTGAGAGCACAGCGATCACACTCCTTTCTGCAGTGGGGGAGCTGTGGCAGAGGGATGGGGTATCCAAGGTGAGTTTTAGTGTTGGCTCTGAAAGGAGCCAGAGCAGCCACAGGCTCCTCACATGGCCTGGAATTGTTCCTGACTGTTGAAGTGTCCCTGTTTGCAGATCGATTTCCCCAGCTCCTTTCACAGGGTAATCCTAGGTGTGGAGGAACAACCGAAAACAAGTGCTTAGGCCAGTGTCTCTGAGCCAGCCTAAAGAGGTGCTTAGGCCAGTGTCTCTGAGCCAGCCTAAAGAGGTCCTTAGGCCATGTCTCTGAGCCAGCCTAAAAAGGTACTTAGGCCATGTCTCTGAGCCAGCCTAAAGAGGTGCTTAGGCCCATTTCTCTGAGCCAGCCTAAAGAGGTTCTTAGGCCATGTCTCTGAGCCAGCCTAAAAAGGTACTTAGGCCACGTCTCTGAGCCAGCCTAAAGAGGTTCTTAGGCCATGTCTCTGAGCCAGCCTAAAGAGGTGCTTAGGCCCATTTCTCTGAGCCAGCCTAAAGAGGTTCTTAGGCCATTTCTCTGAGCCAGCCTAAAGAGGTTCTTAGGCCTGTGTCTCTGAGCCAGCCCAAAGAGGTGCTTAGGCCCATTTCTCTGAGCCAGTCAGAGGTGTTTAGGCCCATGTCTCTGAGCCAGCCTGTGTGCTGGTGGCTATGAATTCGCACAGCAGTGGGACAGGTGAGGATGGCTCCTGGGCCTTTGTCCTCCAACAAAGCTTTTTTAAGGAATGCTGTTTGGAGCCTTTAACTTCAGCACACAAGGAGCTGGCGGATCTAATTGTCTTCCTTGCCAATTTTGTACAACATGGCAGGAATATGTTAAATGTTTCCTGAAAACAAATGGAAACTTCAGAAGACTAAGCAATAGAGCACCAGGAGAAAAAACCATGCAATATTTTGGCACATAACAACATGTTTAGGCATAGCAAATAATCTGTTTTACATAAATGATGTCATTAATTCCCATTTCAAAGAACCTCTCACATATGAATGGTTTGTGTAATTTCTCTCTGCTGACGTAAGACTTTCCAGTTTTTTGCATTTTATTTATTACTGTTAGTTTACAGTACTGATAGATTTAATTTTTGACCATTCATGTGATATAGATACAGTTTTTTCCCTAAACAAATAGCAGTACGCACAAAATTTAGCTTTTAAGCTAAGTGTTGTTACCATTGAGCTGCAAGAAGTTGAGGTTGTTGTTGTTGGCAGTTTTTTCTCATGTGATGTTTTAGGCATTTTTTTAATAAAGGTTTTGTAAAGGACTAAACAGATGAAAGAGTTGGGTCTGGTTTAAATTACTAGGATGAAATTTCAGAATTAGGATGCTCTTAGTATGTTTTGAGCAGAGGATCAGGGATTTCATTCACAACTCTATTTGAACTTAGTGAAACTATTTAAATGTAGAATATCACATTATATCTTCTTTAAAAATGTATTTCTACATGGAGATTCTTTAAATATTACAGGATAGAGTTTTGCCAGTTCAAGAAGTGCTCAATAAAACTGAAGGGATGCCAACAAAATGCATATTGTTGACATTCTCCATATTGCAAAACTATTTTAGTTACGGGTATTGTAAAAGCAGTGCTGGTAATTATATTGCTGGGAATTATGACTGAAAAGGATAATACAACAGGGATAATCATGTCTCAGCAAAGAAAGGGATTAGAAGGAAATTGAAATCTCTCCTACTGGTGCTTAACTCCTCATTCATGATTTTGCCTCTTCCCATTATTTTTTGCCTCTTCTCATTATTTTTCCAGCTAGTAACTCAAAATGAAACTGCAGAGTTATCGCAACATTTTGCATCTCCATAACCTAACAGATAAGCTCTAAGTTGAAGAAATTCCTGCCTTCACAGCTATGGACATAGTGCCAGCTATTGCACAATTTCTGTCTTGTAGCATGTTTTTGGATTAATCATAATTAATCATAAGTAAATTTAGATCTCAATCATTTCATTATCAGTTGCAGCCAGCACAGCTTCACGAGAGGAAAGTCCTTCTTATCAAACCCAATTTCCTTTATGACAAGGTAACCCACCTGGTTGATCAAAGGCAGCCAGTTGATGTAATTCTTTCGGAATTCAGTAAATCGTTCCATACTGTTTCTCACAGGATCCTTCTGGACAGAATGTCCAGCACACAGCTGGATAAATACGTCATGCGATGGGTGAGCAACTGGCTCATGGGTTGGGCACAGAGGGTTGTGAGGAGTGGGGTGACATCAGACCAGGGACCTGTCACTAGTGGTGTTCCACTGGGCCCCATCCTCAGCCCTGTCATCTTCAACATCTTCATTCATGGCCTGGATGCAGGACTGGAAGTTCACAGTTGATACAAAACTGGGAGGAGCTTCAAAGGCAGGGAGGCCCTGCAGAGAGACCTCAACAAATGAGAGGCCTGGGCAATCACCAACCACATGAAGGGCAACAAGGGAAGTGCTGGATTGCGCCCCTGGGATGGGGCAGTCCTGGGTGTAAGTACGGTCTGGGGAATGAGAAGCTGGAGAGCAGTGTCGTGGAAAGGGACCTGGGGCTCCTGGTAGATGGCAAGATAAACGTGACTCAGCAGTGCCCTGGCAGCCAGAGGTCCAACCCTGTCCTGGGGTGCATAAGACACAGAATCCCCAGCTGGGCAAGGGAGGGAATTGTCCCATTCTGCTCTGAGCTGGGGCAGCCTCACCTCGAGTGCTGGGGGCAGTTTTGGGCCCACAATGTAAGAAAGACATTGAACTGTTAGGGAGGCAAAGGAGGGCAGCAAAGTTGTGAAGGGCCTTGAGGGGAAGCTGTGTGAGGAGCAGCTGAGGACACTTGGTGTGTACAGCTTGGGCAAGAGGAGACTGAGGAGAGACCTCACTGCAGTTACAACTTCCTTGTGAGGGGAGAAGGGGGCAGATGCTGATCTCTTTTCTGTAGTGACCAGCAACAAGAAATGGCCTGAAGCTGACTCAGGGGAGGTTTAGGAGGAATATTAGGAAAAGGTTCTTTACCCAGAGAGTGTTTGGCCACTGGAATGGGCTCCCCAGGGAAGTGTTCACAGCAACAGCATGACAGAGTTCAAGAAGTGTTTGAAGAATACTCATGGGCACCTGGTGTGATTCTTGAGGATGGTGCTGTGCAGGGCCAGGATTTAAACTCACTGAGGCCTGTGGGTCCCTTCCAACTCAGCTGATTCTGAGATTCTGTGGTTATCTTTCTGGCACTTCTGTTCAAGATGCAGCAAATGTATAATTTTTTTTTCCCCAGAAAACTCCTGGATTATTGTGAGACAAAGTGTGATCTGAATTTGGCAGGGACTGGACATAAAAGCACAGCTCTGGTGGCAAGTATTCCTAGTTTCAGACCTCTTATATAAGGACAGTAACACACATATGAAGAAAAGCAAACCTGGGCCCTTTAGTCAAAAATGTGGGGAGAGGAGGTGACCCAGGCAGCCTTAAGTGGTTGGCTGCAATAGTATGCAAAGCTCTCAGGAAAATTTTGAATGAAAGGCAAATAAAGGTTGGGAGGTAGATAAGATTAAACATGGCTTTGCAATGTTGGAGTGTGTCAACCCAATAGACTCACTGAGAAACTATTTCCTACACAAAGGAAACATGGAGTATGGAGCTGGCTGAAGGGGAGAGAGAGCGCTGCTGAGTGTTAATAAGCAGATGGTGAGGAAGGAATAATGAGCTGGGTGTTCTAAAGGCAGCAAGTATGCTTTATGGAAATAACTGTGGAAGGGAAGGATGGTGGTGTCTATGGCAGGTGTGCTGCTAAGGTGATCTTAGAGTAGTCTGCTGAAGTATACCCTGCAGAAAAGGGAGAATCTTACTGCTCTAATTCAAAGACATTTGTGAGAATTCACTTCAATTTTGCATATGCTTCTGATTGCTCTATGTCAAACATAGAGCAATGAACTTCCAAACATGAACTATAACTGAAGGATGCCAATAGTGGTCAGAGGGATGGAGAGCTTTGTGCTGGAAAGGAAGTGGGAAATGGATACTGTGTTTAGTCTAGTGAAAGAAGGCCTCAGAGAGGACCAAGATTGCTTCTTATTAGCAGTGTAAGTACCAGAGAGGATACCAACAAACTGAGGGGACTGACTAATCTAGCCTTGAACAAAAATGTGTCTTTTTCAAGTAGGAAAGTGCTTCCTAGCCATGGAACAAATTTTCTAACCAGAAAATGTTGTACAGTGGGACTGCTCAAGCACTGGTAAAGGTGCCCAGAGGCTGCTGAACCTCCATCCTTGGTGTGTGAAACTTGACTGGATAAGGAATTTAGCATCTTGATCCTACTTCAAAACAGATATTTCAGTAATGGGATGGCCTAGCTGGCCTCCAGGGGCGCCTCCTACCTGAATGATCCCATGCTCCATTAGAACAAAAAAGTTCCCAGATACCTTCCACAGCACATGAGGAAGAAGCAAAAGACCCCAATATAGGTTCCACAAAATTCATAATATTTTACCAGAGAGCAGAGAATGGCCATTTAATGAAAAAAAGAGGTGATGAGAGCTGAAAAGGTCTGCAAAATTGAATTTGCTTGGCAAGTTCAATAGTTCCGCCTCTCCTAAATCATTTAGAAAGTGAAATGAAGTGGGGAAGCAGATTGGCCTGGTCTTTATTTTGTGTCGTGGAATTACAGAGCTTGTAAAAGATAGGGCTGTAGCCTAGACAGAGATAGCAACAACATTTTTACTCAGCCCTCTCTCCCTAACTCCTCGTCTTCCCCAGTAAAGCTATATGAGCTGGTAGGACCATCTCTAGAAGAAAGAGGCAATTGTTTCTTCAGGCCCATCCATCCCTGAGACCAGTAGGAAAAATCCATTTCTTGTTTGTAACTCAGTTTTCTACCAATGTATTCCACTGAAATAAATGCAGGCAATTTGGCTTTTAGTCGATTAGACATGTCACTACCACAGAAACACATGTGCAGGTACTGGGCTGATACTTTTCTGAACTAAATGGAAATATTATAATTTGAGGCCCAGGAAAAATTTTTAAATTACTTTCCTTTTTTTTAACATTGAAGTATCAGGCAAAAAATAAACATACAAGGGGAAACATAAGCAATTTAAAAGATATTTTTATGTGAAAGGCTATCTTATTCACTGCATTTTTTTTTAATCTGAAAGGAAAAATTTAATATGCTTTTGGTAATTGGATTGAGCTACTGTAAAGAGGTACTAAGGCTCAGCTTAATCTAAACTCTGGACCCAAAATATAAGTATAAACCTTCATTAATTCATGATGCAATTCTCCTTGTACGGGCAAGCAAGTCTTGGCCTTTATGAGGTGCAGTACAGCTGTACATGCAAGATATATATGGTTCTACATCCTCTCCCTGGCTTTTCTCTGATTTTGTGTTGTTTCAGCCTTGCACCGAGAGCCAGGGCACAGCTCTCTCTCTGGGGGCGCCCTGCAATGTGCTGCCTCTCAGTGCCCATCCTGGGGGCCCGATGGCTCAGCAGGTAGCTGGCAGCACACACACCAGTACTGTACTGCTGCTCTCAGCCTCCCCTGGGAGCTCTGCACACATCACCTGTTCTGTGTGAGCATGTACAGGGGCTGCTTGCTGAGGTGGCAGATGCCCTGCTCTCCCAGCACAGCATGGGCAGGGACACAGTTCTGAGAATTGAAACAGAAACCTCCCCAGGGAAAAAAAGAACGTTTCTGATTGTTTGGAAGTACTCTGTATTCATTGCCCAGAGGCAGACAAGAGTGGATGGACAGGTTTTTCCCCAGTGACTCAAGGATTTCGTAGCTCATTTGCAGAAGGAAGATGTGTCATGCTGGGGAAAGCATCACTTCATTCTGGCAAAAACATTACCCACTTTTGAATGTATCGCCTGGCACCCAAGGATGTGATGACAGAGAAATGTGGTGGCTTGGCAAGAGAGGCCAAGTGAAAACTGAAATGTGTCTGTGCTTGTATGAAAGAGGGATTCTCAGATATTTTCTTTCATTTCTCTTATGCTCAGGTTTCCCTTTTCCATTATAGTCATAGAGGAGTAACTGTCTCAAAAGCAATTACCTCAATCAGCTGCAGGTTTGTGCCTCTGATAATGTCTTTATATTGCATGTTTCCTGTCAGGACACACTGTCTTTCTCATCACAGCTATAGTGAGTAGGATTGATACTCTGAATGGCTGAAAATTTGATTTGCAGCCTCTTCTAAACTTTCTGGTCTGTGAAAATCACCTCTTGAACACATTCTTGCTACTATGCCTTCTAACATCACCTTTCAGCTTTAGAAGCACTCAGTCACTCAGTTGTTTGGCTCTATCTCCTGCAGTGTGGTTTCTGTGCTCGTCTCCTGCTTTGAATCCCAAAGACTTTCTGTTATCTGATCCACCTTTTTTGGTGGACAATCTGGCTGTGGCTTGTCTGTCTTGGTGGAGGATGCCATGTCACTTGAAGGCAGTGCTACTGCAGCACATCCAAAAAACAGTGCAAAGAAAGCCGTGCTATTTCCAGGACATGAAGGACTCCTCTGCAGGAACTTGAATCCAGTGCTGGACCTGACTTCCAGTGCCTGCAAAGACCAGTGCCTCCTCAGGAGGTAAGGGTCATGGCTGGTGCACTACCGAGAAGAAGAGAGAGGGAGGTGTTTGAAATTAGTGTGTATGGAGGCAGCAAAGGATGGGAAGTGACTGTGAAGCTGTTTGGTAGAGAGGTCACAGGAACAGGGAGAGATTTTGTTCAAGAACTATATGAAGAATCAGTCATTGGCAGCACCACCAGCCTCTTGTGGACTGCATGGTGGATGGATCTTAGGGACCTCAGGCACATCTGACAAGAAAGGATATTTTCTACAGATGGCAGTTGTATTCCTGATGTTCACTTACTATAGGGAGAGGCCAATATTGCTCAGGAGAAGGGGAGATTTAAATACTGAGGGAAAGAAAATGAATGAAATGAATCAATGGTGGGCTGTATCTCTACTGGTGAAGGTGCTGGGGTATCCCTGGACAAGGACACTCAGACATCTGTGTTACCAGAATATACGTGTCCCCACTTCAGGTTAAGACAAATATCCCTTTCCAAAACAGTTTTTGGGCATGGTTTGGGGGTCAAGATCAATCCATGGCCACTCCTAAGAGGTAGTTTGTGAGCACCCAATCTAGTTTGGAAGGTGAGAGGCTTTAATAATGTGAATATGAGCTTCAGTGCCTGAGAATGGTTTTAGTCACAATTCACTAGCAATGCTGAGGCATTAGACATTTAGTAAAGTTTCTGACACATAAATCAGAGCAAGAAAATCCTGGCCGAACTGCCTAAGAAATAGGAAATCCTGGGCATGAAGTTCTTACAGGCTGGGGACAGAGTGGTTGGAAAGTGTCCCAGCAGAAAAGGGCCTTGGGGTGCTGGTTGACAGAAGCTGAACAGGTGGCCAGGAAGGCCAATGGCATCCTGGCGTGTGTCAGCAACAGAGTGGCCAGCAGGACCAGGGCAGTGATTGTCCCTCTGTACTCGGCACTGGTGAAGCCACACCTTGAGTCCTGTGTTCAGTTCTGAGCATTCAACTCAAGGAGGACATTGTGGGGCTTCAGCTTGTCCAGAAAAGGGCAACGAAACTGGTGAGGGGTCTGGAACACAAGTCCTGTGAGGAGCAACTGAGGGAGCTGGGATTGTTTAGCCTGAAGAAAAGGAAACTCAGGGGAGACTTCATCACTCTCTACAAGTGCCTGAAAGGTGATTGTAGCCAGATGGGGATTGGCCTCTTCTCCCAGGCAACCAGTGACAGGAGGAGAGGATACAGTCTTAAACTGCACTAGGAGAGGTTTGGAAATTAGGAAGAATTTCTTCCCAGAAAGAGTGATTGGGCATTGGAGTGGGTTGCTCAGGGAAGTGGTGGAGTTACCATCCCTGGAGGTGTTTAAGGAAAGACTGGATGTGGCATTTAGTGTCATGGTCTAGTTGACACGGTAGTGTTTGGTAGTAGGTTGAACTTGATGATGTCAAGGTCTTTTCCAACTTAATTAATTCCATAATTCTCTAATTCTATTGAGCCAATTTACTCCACTGAGTGATGACTTCTCTGGATCCTACCTTGTAATTACCCAGAGCCAGATCTCTATTTACCTCCTTTGCCATGCACTGCCACAGCCTTTCTTTGTTTTTCTGACCAGTTGTGCCAAATACAGCTGGTACTCACAGCTTTCCAAGGTCACAGTAGCCCAGGCACACCACTGGAATACACAGCCTGTGTTTGGAGCACAGTGCTGTGACCTGCCCTTCTTATGCACCCCAGCAGAGACACGGTTACATCACCCCAAGTGCCAGATGAATCCTCCATTGTGTCACTTAGTGCTTCTGATGTGTTGCCTCATGCTTACATTGGAGAAATTGAAGTCTTTATTAGCACTGTTGGAAAAACACCAGTGGTGTCTGGCAGGTTGGTCCTTTCTTTTGCCTTGGAAAGAGAAACACTTCTCAGGGGAAGCACTGTCATCCAGGAAGGATGCAGGACACTCTTCCTGCACAGGAAGGCAGGGGACAGAGTAGATCTTGGAGCTTGGTTGCACAGGGCCCTTTCAAGACTGTCAGATCTGAGATGGCACAGAGCAAAGGAGTTCTTTACCAAATGCCCTTGTAAAAGGGGGCCGGTTGAGCCGGCCATTGCCAGATGAGGAAGTTTAAATGAGTGTTCAAGCTGCTTGGTCAGCTTTGCTGCCTTGATTTCTGGTTGACAGGTGTTGTAGTAGTAGCACCAGTCACTTCAATGTAGTTACCTCGATTGGAAGCATAGGCCTAGGGTCAGGGAAACTTCCACTTCAAGACAGCAATTAAATACACACAGTAGGTGAAATATATGCCTAAAATGCATTGAAATTGTATTTATGCTCTAAATGTTTCTTTGATACTGCTTAATCCAGTCACTATTTCATTTATTACCTCATGAAATCCCTTTTGCTGGATTGAGCTAGAATCACAGCCCTGTAATTTAAGGTCCGAACTTCACACCTGAATGTCTAAAAATAGCTATTATAGCTATTGTGAACCCAAGTTAAACTACTTGGCTTTGCACTGCTGCTGCATACAGTGAAGGAGCAGGAGAAAAAAAAAGAAAGAAAAATCATGAGGAGATATGTTTGCCCTCCAGCTGGACTATATTCTTGTAAAAGCGATAATCTGCGTCAAAGTGATCTAAACAGAGCAAAGGAAATTAAAACTGCCATTCTTTGACACAGGATACTGCTTGATAAGAATGCAAAACAGCTGTAAACTAAATGAGCCACATAATACTGCATTTTTCATGGTGTCCTTTATACAGACTCCACAATAATGTTACCAGCCTATGGCTCTTGTCTGGCAATTAATGATTTGTGCTGGTGACTTACTTTTACCATTTAAAAATGTAGTCTTCATATTTTGTTAAAAAAAAAAAAAAAACAGGACAAGCTGTAATTTGTAACTGCTTTTGGAATGTGAATTGCTTTCTAAGTCTTCTGACAAAAGAAAACACAGTTTCCAGGCCTAAATGCTAAAAAGCAGAAAACTGAAACAGATTTACTATTTTTTTTAATGAATGGTTTTAGAGAACAAGTTTTGCTTATTTTATATATATATAGATATATATATATATACATATACATTAAATAGAAGTTAGTACATATTTTTAAAAATGAAATTTAAAGAAAAGATAAAACTCTGTTGAACAATTCAGTCAAACTCTATTCTCATTTTGTCCTGGCTGTTAACATAATTTTAGAAAAGATCTTGGCATGTGGAGAAGCTAAAGCTTTCCCATTTTAAAATGGGGAAAAAAAAGCTTTCCCTGCTTTATCTTTCATCCATTTTCAGTCATTTCAGGCAAGTTTACTGGAACCATTTCCTGGGATTTCTTTGAGTTGCGAAAACACATCCCTCTGACCCTCACTCTGCACAAACCTTGAAAAATAATTTCATTGCCTTCTCCTTTGGACTTGAAGATGCAAATAACATTCAGGAGCCACCTTGTAAATTAGATAAAGAAATGTTCTTTTTACTACTGCTCCAAGATGGGAAGAAAATTCCCAGCCCTGCCTTAGGAGAGAAGGGCAGTGGAAGTGCCGGCTGCGGCACCAGCCTGGGTGCCGGGCTGTGGGGAGCTACCAGAGGGGCTGTCGGGGGTGAGTCTGCTAGAGGTGGGAAAAGCTAGAGGATCCTCACCTCTGTTCTTCCCTTTCCACTGGAGCCTCCTAATGGCAAACTCACCACCTTTCTGCTTTATTTCCCAGCCTCTGAAAGAAGGGAACTCAATCAGCTCATCCCATTTGCCTACTTCTGTTGTGTCTTGCAGGTGGTTTCGCAGTATGAGCCTTATCAGGAGGATGCAATAGCACTATTGCCACTCTCACACCATGCATTAAACAAACATCCCAAGGAGCAAGGACACTAAATATATAATATGGTTTTCATTTTCTATATTTGCTTTTATGAACACAAGGCTTACAATTGCTTCTTTATTACAATTATCAGTAGTATTACTATTAGTGAAAGTCCAGTCCGCTTTAAGGACTCCAAAGATGTTGGAGTCCTTAAAGATAGCTCCAAGACAGCTTTAATAACACGTGTTGGAGCCCTCAATAAAGTTGTGGGACGTCATGAGGCTCTAAAATAAGTGAGACTGAAAATAAATGCTTGCCCTCAGTGTGTTTTAGTAATTTTCCCTGAAGATAAATTGCCTAAGGAGGAAAACATAAGGCAGTTAACACTGCTGGTTTATTTCAGAATAAAATTACAGGGACCATTACTGTCAAAGGAAAGTTAAACATCCTGTCAAGCTTGTGTAAGGACCTCAGGTCTCATTTCAACTGAGGAAACATCTTTGCTGTCATTAGTCTAGTATAGCTGGGTGTTGCTCTGTAAAATGTCAAATGTTTCTCTTCTCTTTTTGCCATTCACAGTACTAATACATGGTAAAGATGAATGAAAGTTACATAACATTCAAGAACTGAAAATATCTCAAGAAAATATAATTCTTCTTGGCTGCACTCAGAGTCTTTGGTTGTCTGAGGGAGTCTGGGATTCTCCGTTCCCTAATGTTCCTGGTGTGTTTGAGAATTAATAAACTAGTAGGGAGAGATTTTCAAAAGTACAAATTACATCCATGTGACCATCTGCCATGATTTTTACAGCTCATCTTGACTGGATTTCTGAAGATAAGGTGCTTCCTTTGCTTTTCTCCATGCTGATGCCCAGGGTGATGTGGTGGCTCTGGTACTAAGAACCATGGTCTCCTTAGAGCACTCTCCTTGGCACTGTCTCACAAACCTCACAGATGAGAAGGTGGCACTCTTGCCCAGGAGTGTGGGTATTCTGCCCTCAGGGCAAGAACAGGAGCTGACTGTGAGCCTGAACTCACCACTGCCCTTTTTGCATCTGAGCCTTATGACCTGCTGCTTTGCTGTTGTGCCCTTTTGCCAGTGTCCTTCCCCAGCTGGACCACAAACTCATTCTACAGGTATTGCTGTCGTGCTTAGGAAAGACCCCAACGATTTGACTCTCACATCAAATTGTGAAATAAAAGACTAGAGCTACTCAGGACAACTCATATACACCCGCCTCCATGTCACCCTCCAGAAGCCTCTGAGTTGGCTTATCAGTCTTCTCTTCCCATCTGGCATGTTTTTCTGAGTTTGTGAATAGCCACTTCCATCAGCAAGCCTGTGAGATATATGACATACAGCAGCCTTATGTGACAGAGAGGAACCTCACAGGGACATGGATTTCAAGCTACCTATCAGACAAAATTCTGTAAAGAGTTTTTCAGGGATTTTTTTGTTTGTTTGTTATTTGTTATTTTCTTGCCATTTGTTTTGAAGTTTTGGGGAGCAATGTTGTACCTTTGGATCAAAGCAAAGGAACAGCAGTGCAAATAAGTCAGTAGACTGGTGAATAGCCTATTAAATTTTTGTTAGACTGAATTTTGATGTGTGTTCAACCAACAGTAAGCCCCCAATAAAAATAAACACATAGTGAGGTATGGATTTCACATAAAACAGTTTCCAGATCTGGTTCATGCCTGTGCTGCTGCTGCAGAGGAGGCAAAAGAGTGGGGGAAGATGAATGGGGAATAAGCAATGCGGTACAGGAAGGATTCCTGCCATACTTTTCTGTTTTGGCATAGATCTTCCCTTAACACGTGGTAAGCTATGATCTGTGTTGTAACCAGCCCTGAAGAGGGGGCTGCTTTTCAGAGAGGACTCATAAGAGAAGCTACGTGCAGCTTTGAGCTTGCGTGCACAGCCGTCCCCAGGAGAGGCAGCAGTGAAGTCATGGTGGTCCTGGGATGACCTCTGGCAGCCCCAGCTGGAAACTGAGTTGCTCAGGCGGATTAGAAACCAGGGCCTGAGCCAGGCGCCTGACTTAGCTGCATCTGTGAGTGTGCATGCCTAGTGCTTGTGAAGCTGAGTTTAACTCATGCCTCTAATTTCATCTGTAGGGGATGCTGACACTTCCCACAGACAGTTTCCTGGCTCATGGTTTATCAGTGGCCCAACACCACTAAGGTGTTCTAAGATGTTGCCAGGGTTTGTCAGCAGAATTTTCAGGGGAAAAACCCACCTGCATTGCCTATTTTAATTTCAGAAAATACCTGAGTGCTGAGCAATGAGGCTTGAAAGGGAAATACAGCAACAAAGGAAAGTGATTTTTCACAATGACTGATGAAAATGACTGCAGATCTCAGCTTGAGTTTCATGGACTTGCAGTAAATCCATGAATGCATCCAGTAAATAAGAGACCTCATACCTTTTGCATATTACACTATTTCAAATTCATGACAACATCATTTTGTCTTCACCAAATCCTACCTTTTCATGCTGTCTGTCACACAAAGGATCTAGAAACAACTTGCAATTAGCCAGGTCTCTGCTGTGACTAGGTCATGTTATCACCTAGTCAGCTGCCTCAATGTCACTGTGTGTCAACTTTCCCTTTTCTGCTATTTAGTTATATTTAGGTTTTATTTAGGCTCTTTATTTTACTTAGGTTCCCTTTCTTATTTACCTACTGCCTATTGTCTGCATCTTGGGTTATAAAATCAGGATAGGAAGTAGTGGGGGTGGAAGTTCTGGGGAGTTATGTAACTTCACAGTGAGGTAGAGATGTGACATTTGCTTCTGCTTGGGGTCTTCAGAACTGTTGTGTAACATCAAACAGTGAAAACAAAACCACTGTACGTTCATCTGAAGGGTTTGGCAAGATTAACTTTTCCTAAAATGTGAGCAGGACAGGCTAAAATTCTGAAAAACTCCTTTAACTCATGCTATGAGTTTGTACTCAGGTAGCATTCATTGCTTTGCAGCACCACTTAAGGCAATCACATGGGAAAGAGCATTTGGATAGCATCCTATCCTCACAATGTCTTTCTTGGGGATGAATCTTATTCCTATCTTTTTTTTAACTCCATGAGATGGAAAGTCAAATTAGTCACCTTGGAAACACACTCCATTGTTCTGGTGCTCTTGCTCTATTTCTCTGAAAAGATAACATATGATTATTAAAGGATATATCCTCTTTTTGGAGGCATCTTCCCCTAAAACCACCACATAATATAAGGCTGTGGTAGATATTTCTTTTCTTCCTGTGGAAAAGCTGGTGATCCAGGTCTGTGTTACCATGAATTCAAACTATGGTACATGTTAGAGGGCTCATCTATGTTTCACAATCCTGTTTCACTTAGCACCATAAAATAGGAGCTGCTGTAAAAAGATCAGTGCCAAAAAGCACTTCCCAAAAAGGGCAGCAATGTCATCTGTACTTCCATTTCTGCTGTGCAACCTAAATCCAACCCAACTACACAAGGAAATATGAGGTATCTCTTTATAAGCAATCACTGCATGAATCAATGAAGGCAGGAAGGAAGGGTAAAGGCAGCAGCCCAAAGCCCAGATTTTCCTGACTCACTGCCGTGTCCCGGCTGTGTCCTCTAGCTGCTTCCACGCAAGTAACATTTTCTGCTGAGTCACAGCATGACAAGGCATTTTCCCCTCATGATTAATCCCTTCTCTAAGAGCAAATCTGCTTCTTATTTGTGCTGTCTTCTGCCCTGAAGAAAGTGCCCGGGTCATGGCAAAAGCAGATCTTTCTCCTTTTTATGTCACCTCCCTTTTTCCTGGCTATTGCTTACACCTTGCTTAATCTCTGGAGTATGGGAATAACTACAGCTGTCTTAGGGAATTGCCAGTTATTCCACTTACTATCCATCTTATTAACCAACCTCTGCCAGAGAATGTCTGTAAATGCTCTTTATGGGGATTTTCTTTGGCACAAACTGCTGTGGTAGCACAGGACTTGTAATACTCCTTTGCAGCTCTTACTGTATGTTGCAACAGCTTGCATAGCTGCTTTCCACAGTCTGTCACTGGCTAAATCATTCCTGGCAGCAGTGGATAAGCTTTCCAGAACCTGCAACCCAGCCCTGACTAAGCCAGGGCAGGAATCTGGGTCCTGGGCTGTGTTTTCTCACTCAAGTGTTTTGAAACATTTGGATTTGACATCTCTGGGCTGACCTCACTTGGGCCACTGAGGAGCACACCGACCTCCCAAGTCAGGGAGCTGGAGGCACCTGTTTTGAGCACCAGCAAACAGTGTGTGCTGAAGCAGGTTGGGTCGAAAAGTAAACTGTGAGGTTCAAATCCTACTTTTAGTAAAGCAGATGCTGATATGGGTCAGTGATTTATTGTTCTATTTATCACGTGTTTCAGAAAGCAAAATATCGGGGTTTTATCTTTTTTGGATAAGACTCTGTGGAAAGCTCATCCAGTGAATCTGTGAGCTCTCCTGTAATAAGATAAATTTGTGAACTCTCCTGTAATAAAATAACATAGCTAAAGCCATAGAAAATCAGTATTTATGAGGCACAAAAAGGCACCACAGCTTGGCTAAACATTTCAGACGAGAGGCTCAAACATTTCCATGTTCGTGGAAGGTGCAATTTCTGTCACTGGGGAGAGAAGGGAATGTTGTTTTCAGTTAGAGTCTTGTAGCCGGGGCTTGATTAAAAATTTTAAAAATGCAGAGCAGTACAAGTAAGAAATAATAAGGAAAAATGTTTGTATGCAAGTTGGAGAGCTGTCAAAATTTAACTGTCTTTGAAACATATTCCTTGATTTCTTTTGTACAAACCCGGTGTCACAATGGCCCTTCTGTCATATTCCCATGCTATCTCCAGATGGTCAGTCCTGACACAAGAAACAGCTGTCACAACACTGCTACCAACAGAAAGTTAAGATGGATGGATATCTGGATGTGAGTTGAATTTACTGTATCTGAGGTCTGCAGTAAGGTTAGCAGGACAGGAAGGTGGGGGAAATGTGAATGAAATTTGGCAATTGTCATGAAATTTCCAATTATCCTAAATATGAAAAGAAGAAGAAACAAAAAGGGATTTTTTTTTGCCACTTTAGACTACCTTGCCAAACATTGGATGTCAGAATATCAGAGAAATGTAGAATCATTTAGGTTGGAAAAGACCTGTAAGATATCAAGTCTAAGGGTTAACCCAGCTGCCAAGTCCACCACTAAACCATGTCCTCAAGTGCCACATCTACATGTCTTTTAAATACCTTCAGGTGTGGTGATTCAATCACTTCCTTGCACAACCTGTTCCAATGCCTCACAGCCTTTTTGGTGAAGAAATATTTCCTAATGTCCAATCTAAACTTCCCCTGGTGCAGCTTTATGCTATTTCCTGTTTTCTTGTGACTTGTTACTTGGGGGAAGAGACTAACACCTACCTCGCTTCAACCTCATTTCAGGCAGTAGAGAGCAATAAGGTCTCCTTGAGTCTCTGAGTGTTCAGGCTAAACAGCCCCAGCTCCTTCAATCACTCCTTGTAAGACTTCTGCTCCAGCCCCTTCACCAGCTCAGTTTCCCTTCTCTGGACACTCTCCAGCACCTCAATGTTTTTCTTGTAGAAAGGACTACAAAAGTGAGCAGAGGATTTGAGGTGTGATCTCACCAGTGCTGGGTACAGGAGGAAATAAAATCACTGCCCTGGTCCTGCTGGCCACACCATTGCTGATCCAGGCCAGGATGCCACTTGCCTTCTGGGCCACCTGGGCACACTGACAGCGCATGTTCAGCCACTGCCAACCAGCACTTCCAGGTCCTCTTCTGCCAGGCAGCTTTCTGGCCACTCTGCCCCCAGCCTGCAGCACTGTCTGGGGCTGCTGTGACCCAAGTGCAGGACTCAGCACTTCAGCCTGTTATGTCACAGCCTTGGCCTTGGCCCATTGATCCAGCTTGCTCTGATCCCACTGCAGAGCCTTCCTACCCTCCTGCAGATCAAAACTCCTGCCCAGCTTGGTGTCTGTGAGCTTGCTGGGGGGGCACTCAATCCCCTCATCCAGATCACTGATAAAGATCTGGAACAAGGCTTGTCCCAACACTGTACCCTGGGGAACCACTTGTGATAGGCCATCCAATAAACCTTAAGAAGCCACAACTTCAAAGCAATGAACAAGTTAGTGTAAGGTATCACTAGAAAGAGGTGTGTTACATGAACAGAAGTTCCCCAGGCAGCCTGGTATTTCAGCAAGAAGTGCTGCAGCTGCTGCAGAGGCTTGCACAGTTCTGCTGAAAGTGCTGCTGCTGCTTTCACATCCTGTTAGATTTCAGGAAACTTTGCTCAATCTCCCTGAAAGTGATTGACGTGGTTTCAGTCTCATTACTTGCCGATACTCTGTTCTGTTTCAGAGGAAAAAGGCAATAGGAATGTCTGTGCCTTGACCAGAAACCAGAAGTACCTGCTGAGAGTGAAACTGTAAAGATAAAAAGCCTTGCAGCTGGCTAAAATGCTGGAGGCTCTCACTGCATTTCCTGGGAAGCCAGTGAAGAGAAAAAAGGGAATGTTATCTCCTTAAATCCATTCCTAATTTCCTAAGCTCTATGATCTGATTTTCCACAGGCTGAAGATGACTCACCAAATAACTCACCCAAAGGTGCTTGGTGCCTCTTGAGAGCTGTGGCTAGACAATGTACCATTGGGCCTCTAAAGGGAAAATGCCAAGAGAATACAGCAGTGACTGCTCATGGATCAAGGGCAAGAGCCATTGCTCACAGCTTTCCAGGATTGTGCAGGGTCCTCTCCCACTTCCTTTTTCTGTGAAGAAAAGATTATGAACTTCCATGAAGACCATGATGAACTTCCCCTGCGTGAAGAAACAGTGACTGGCTGACTCTATGGCTGCTAGCTGTAGGGATATTACAATCATTAATCAAACTGGCAGTCTCCAGTAGGTTATCTACAGCTGGTCCCTTCATTGTACAGGCAGGGAATTGAAAATTCAATCTCTTTTGTCCAAAGACACAAAATGAATTAGTATCAAAGCCCACATGAAAATTCTTGAGGCCAAATGCAAATTTCAAATGCCCACATTACCAGTTAGATGCATCATCAAATTTTACTGATGTTTTGTAGGCACATGTCTTTACTGATAATTCAAACCATGTGACAATTTAAATTCCTATGTCTGATGTTAGAATTGAAGGTAGAGAAAACCTTATGCCTAATCATAAAATGCAATGACCAACGGCCCTGAACCCAAGGGCAATTCACTGCCTATTTTCTAGAGATGGCATTACAATGACCAGGGTTTCTTAAAGAAATAACCTTGATGAATCTGCTGAATGCAGATTTGCAGATTTTGCTGTGGTAGCATAGACTAAAAAAGAGCCCAGACAGCTCTAATCAGAAAAGCAGCAGAGCAATTACATAGCAGGCTTTTCTCAGCATCACCCAGAGCAGGACTCATTAAAATTGGACTCTTTACAAAAACTCTTAATATTGACTCTGTTATAATTGACCATCAGGTGTTTGGAGTTTAAACACATAATAGATATTTTGTCATAGTGTCATAAATGCTGTGCTCCATTCTCCCAGCAGGGTTTGCTACAAGCCACAATTGTTCCCTACAGTTTTTAAAAGGTCCTGAGCTTTGTGAATTTTCTCTGGTAACATAGGCTGTATCTCAGACTAGTGGGATTGTAATAAGCTTCCAGGTATTGCAGGCTAGAACAGAAGTGTAAATGGCACTCTCTGAAAGAAGTTATATGAATTACAATTGGAAGATATTTAGCCTATATTGCAATTCACAAGCACCATCAGATTCCTCTCTATAGTTGTGAGTTCAGAAGTCTATCACTGCAAGTCTAATCTCTCTTCTGCTTTGTTTTTGATAATGGTGATTTTTGCTGTGATGTAACAGGGTTACAGACACCATGCAAAACTGGACAAGACCCTACAAGTGCTTTGGGTTTGTCTAGAAGAACATGGAACATGGCTGTTTCCCATGAGTGTTGGTGATTGCTTCATCCCAGAATCACTTCCAGCTTCCCTCTTATCTAATTACCATGTACCACACAATGTAACCACAGCTTTTTAGATTGGCTTTGGGGCTTTGGGCCTTTCAGCTAGGAAAGTTTTATTTCTTCATATTTTACCCAAAGCTCTCATCTTCCTAATTTCCTGATACATGCAGGAGTGCCGAGTTTTAGCACTGGCTGACTGTTGTGGTTTCACCCCAGCCAGCAGCCAAGCCCCACACAGCTGCTCTTTCATTCCCCTACCGTTTGGCTCAAGGAGAGAATCAGAACCCAGAGAACTCATGACTTGAGATAAAGAAAATTTAATAGGGAAAGCAAAAGCTGTGCACACAAAGCAAAGCAAAGCAAGGAATTAATTCACTGCTGCCCATGGGCAGGCAGGAGTTCAGCCATCCCCAGGAGAGCAGGGCCCCATCACATCTAACAGTTACTTGGGAAGACAAACACCATTACCCCAAATGTCTCCCCTTCCTCCTTCTTCCCCCCACTTTATATACAGAGCATATCCCATGGTCTGGAATACCCCTTTGGTCACCTGGGATCACCTGTCCTGGCAGTGTCTCCACCCAACCTCCCATGCACCCCCAGCCTCACCAGCATGGCAGTACAAAAGGCAGAAAAGGCCTTGACTCTGTGTAAGCCCTGACCAGCAATAACAAAACTTCTCTATATTATCAACAACCCTGTGTTCTGCACCCATCCAAAACACAGCCCCATACCAGCCACCGTGAAGAAAATTAACCCAGCTAAAACTGGCCTTTTGTCAAACTGCTGGTCTTTGCTGCTGAAACATTAACATTTTTGTCCTTAATGGATAATTCTTACTGACAAAACCTTCTTCAAGGGTTAGTTGAAAAATTAATTTACTGAAGCATATTCTAAGGAGATAAGGGAAGATGCTTGTCCCCTGTCACTGGAAAGTGGTGTAAAACCTCTGCAGTTCTCAATGAAACACACCAAGGGTTTTGACAGCTCTGCCTACATCAGCAGGAGAAATTTCTGAGTGAAACTGGCCTGGCTCACTGCCTTCTCTTTGGCAGTTGTTGCTTGTTGCTGTATTTCCTTGGAATCAGTGAGATCACAGCCTCTAACCCCTGCATCTTCCCATCTGGAAGAAAGTGACCCAGTCACTAAATATTTTATAAATATTTAACTTAATATCAGTTAAACAGAAAAACAAATTGCATGCACCAACACTCCTTCTGAATTAGGATGCACTTTTGCTGCAGTGGTCCGAAATCTGTGTGCCCTTGCCACAGCTCCCTCTTTGACCACTTTTTTTTCTTGGTGGTGATGGAGGCTGTGCCTCAGTGCCCTTCAGATGGTAACTAAATGGTAACCAACCTTAATGAATCAAGCTTTCATATTAGATTAATTATGTCAAAGGACCAATACAATCTGGATTTCAGTTTTGAAAATTTTATGGCACCTCATTCAGTGAATCCTACTCCTCAGAAACCATATTTTCAATAACCTCCTGAATTATACTGGAATTACCCTTGTAGAAAAGATATTTTCCTCTAGAAAAGGCGCCTTTGAATGCTTTTCTGGAAATGATGGTGGAGCAGAAGCATTATATTACTGGGTCACTAGATCCCTGAACAAGCAAGTCTTTCTACTTCTGAATGTGTTATGGTGTTTCTCTGGAATAGATTAAACTCAGGTATTTCTACTTACTGCAGCAGACATTGAGGGTAGGTGGCTAGTTTGGCAGATGGGTAGTGAGCAGTTAGGAAGTGAATAAGTTTCTCCATCAAAGTTTTAGTGGAACGAGTCATGGACCAAGGTAGCACAGGGCCTGGAAAGTCTGCCAAGTATTTCTGGTGTCCTCATCCCAGCTACAGAGACAAGAAAATGCTCCATAATAATGTTCAGAGGATACCTTATTCACTTTCTTTGTGCACTGTCTCTTTTCCACCCTTCTTTTTCTTGTATGCCAGAATCAAATGGCAGCAAATAGTGTCTCTTTGTTTGCCAAAGGTTTACAGGGGCAATGGATGCTCTGAGCTTTGTCTCTGACTTCCTGCATTTCTCTGGGTTGTGCCCTAAAGGGCAATACAGACAGCAGGGCAATATGTGTGCATGAATCACAGAATAAATCAGATTGGAAAAGACTTCTGAGGTCATGAAGTTCAGCCTTGATGATGACCAAACACTACTGTGCCAGCTATATTGTGGCATGGAGTGACACCTCCAGTCTTTCCTTAAATACCTCCAGGGATGGTGACTCCACCTCCCTGAGCAGCCAATTCCAATGCTCAATCACTCTTTCTGGGAAGAATTCTTCCTAATTTCCAACCCAAACTTCCCCTAGTGCAGTTTAAGGCTGTATCCTCTCCTTCTGTCACTGGTTACTTGGGAGAAAAGACTGACCTCACCAAGCTATAGCCTCCTTTAAGGCACTTGTAGAGAGCAATAAGATCTCCCCTGAACTTCCTTTTCTCCAGGCTAAACAACCCCAGCTCCCTCAGTTACTTCTCATAAGATTTGTCATCCAGACCCTTCACCAGCTTTGTTGCTGCTCTCTGAACCCTGGATTTAATTTGTAACTGGGCTGAATAATCCAGTTGAACTCTGACTCTACCTTTATTTTTTCTTATACTGTCCCAAACATTGATGTAACAGTGGCATCCTGTTGTGTGTGGAGCTACCTGTTGTTCCACCATGATTCATGTGCTAACGCCTGTGGTTCTGCTCGGGCCGCACTGCCTATGTCAGGCTCTGAAGTCACAGCAATTTCCCAGGAACAGTTTCATTCCCTTCTAGCAGATCTGCATGTACTATCTGTTGGAACCATGACTCATCCATTTCTTTGGCAGAAACCCAACAAACTCCACAGCTTTTAGATAATGGACCGTTGAAAAATGTCTCCTCTCTTTAGAAGGAGAAAACCAAAACCCACTGATAGCTGGTGAATGATATTGTTGCCAAACTACTCCATTACTATGAGATAAAATAGTACAAGGATCACTCTTAGGCTGACTGTGGAAAAAAGAATGGCATTATTATTAAGCACATTTTCAATATGGAATACAATATTAGTCAGCTTTGAGCATGCTGCCTGTTCTGAAAGGGGAGTTCAGCACTTTTTACAGGGAAATGAGGGGGTTGAGAACCTACATGTTCACATCCTTAATCTGTGGGCTGGCCTGGAAAGGAGCGGACTGACTCTCTTTGACCTCTGCTTAGTAAGGGTAAAAACCTGCCAGTTTGTCTTGGAGGCTCTGGGAATGGAACTTACTGGAAATTGAAGGTGGTAGCAAAAGGGTTCCACCAGGATTTTGGCAGTAAATGTAATGAGTGAGGTAATTGCATGAAGTAGCTCTCTTGAACTTCTTCTGGCAATATGTTCATGATAGAATCAGATTCAGTAGAAAGTGCAAAATTTCCTTAGAAATCTGTGGAGTTAATTGAGCACTTATCCTTAACTCAGTATAGCAATGATTAGTTCAAAAGCTTAGGTATAGCAGGATACAGCTATCTAAAACATCAAACTTGTTGCAGTTAAGGTCTGATTCTTGCCCTACATCTTATGTTTAAAAAAGTGCTGCTAAAACAGAACGTCAGCACTGTACGTGGCCTTTCCATCAGGCAGGGAATGGAGGAGCACATGACAACTTCCCCTTTTACTGGGATTTGCAGTCACTCTTTGGTACCAGCAGTGTTTTGTATTGACTTTCATGAACAAAATAAAGGGGTAGGAAATGACCTGGACTAAACAGTCTGTGGAAGACTGCAATGCAGAGAGGCTGCCCAGACCCGCAGCCATCTTCATGTATGGCCCCACAGATTTTACTTACTCCTCTCCTGCAGAGCTGGGCAAATGGTTCTTTTTTTAGCAGCTCAGTTTCCTTTCCCCACCAAATGTGTATTTTCTCCAGAATGTCTTGCTGATGCTCCATCTCCTGGGAAGGCAGGCGAGTTTTCTGGAGGACAGCCATGAGATTCTCCCATGACTGGGCTCTGCAACGCTTCTGGCCTGAGAGAAGGGCATGAGAAGCTGGGGGAGGTGGGGGAGCAGGGCTGGGGTGGGAGGGGAGGCTGTAAAAGGCAGCAGTGGATGAAATACTCGGGGTTACAGCCCTGGTCTGGGGAAACACTAAAGCATCTGCAAGGTGCTAAGTGTTTTAGCTGTACCATGGTTATACTGGGTAGCCTTTTAGGATCATCTGGAGTACAAGGAACAATGGTCTCTGATACAATGCAAAAACAAACTATATAACAAATTAGTTTCTCCATTTCAAAAATTACTCATTTTTTTGGCAGAGGAAAACTGCTTGGAGAAAACCTTTAAATTTTTTTTTTTCAGTTTTTCAGAACATTTTACATTTCTTAGGAATGGCGTGGGTGTTTTGGATCAACAGAGGAAGGTTTTAAAAATAGCAATATGAACTCCTATTACTTTTCTAACACCTAATCAGTAGTCTCATGCCAGGAAGAATTCTTTTTATCAAACTTACATGGGATCCTCTCTGACTGATTGATAACTGTCTAGGAAATACTAAGAATAGAGAAAATTTTCAGAGTCCTATTTAAATAGAACTCATGGTTGACCAAAATATTTGAAACACTTTCCTTATGTTAACATATTTATGAGTTATTTCTACTTTGTATCTTGCACAATATTGCTACAAAACCTGCCAGGCATGATTTTAGAAAGAGTCTTTATTCTATAAATTTGCTTTAACATCTTGGGAATTCTCTGGCTGCTGATTTTGATGAGCAAGAAGTACACATCTGACACTTAGTCTTTGTGCAAAGTCTTGCTTTGTAGTTTTACATTAGATTCACCGTTTAATAAACCTGTTATTCTTCTTTCTGCTCCAACAATCACAAAAATCCTATGAGGACTCTTGAATAAGACACCCTGGCTGATATACTACGTTAAGGAAGTATGATACTGTATATAAGATATGCAACTTGCAGTTCACATATTGAAAATAAGTTTTCTGTGTTTCTTAAAGTTTGTGTAATATTAATAGCCAGTCAAGATATACTGCAATGATCTTCAGCTCAATCTCTAAAATTCTTACTAGACTAGCTGTGTGCTGACTCTGTTAAGGAAATGACTTAGGAAGCAACAGACAGAAAAGAAGGAGTGGATTCAGCTGCTTTTTGAAAAAATGTAGTAGCTAGTTAGTCTGGGAAGTTATGCAAAGATCAGTCCAAGACAGACGTGACGGCTGTGAATTGTGGTGCTTGCTACCTACGTTCTCACATTAGGGCATATGTTATTGGGCTTGTTCACCAAAGTGTAAAATTAATAGCTTGTGCAATCCATGCAATTTGTTCCTTTCAAATTCCCTCCCTTCAAGTCTCGATGATAGTGTGTTCCAGTAAATCAACAGCGGAGGGGTTTTATCCTTCCTGGTATTTGTCTGAAGCTTCAAATAATGTTATTTTAGTCCTTAAAAATTGGAAGTAACCAATAGCAGTTGGACACATCTCTCATTACAAAGTTGGCAGACAAGCCTGTGCAATCCCACACTCGTACCTCTGCCAAGTGGAAAGGGAAAGCAGAATGAGGCCAGGGGAGCCACCACTGTACTGTAGAGCTGGCTGGCGAGAGGTGCGTCAGCAGGGTGACTCTCACTTGACACAAGTCAGGGACTATGAGGGGGGCATGTGAAAACAATTAAGTTTATATATCCTCAGGGCTTTGTTCACTGCTGGAAATTACATGCAAAAGAAAGAAGCAGTTTTGGAATTAACTCTGGGGGGACTTTTTTGGAAAGTTTTGTGGTGCTGTAACCACCTTTACAGGAAGAGATATCCCCAAAGGTTGGTTTGCTTCTGTGAAATGGTCTTGACCCTTTTAAGAACAATGAAGCACTCTTCAAAAAATCTCTTTTAATTATTTTTTTAAAACTTATTTCCTTCTTGTTTAGGTTTAGTTCTTTGAACATTTCAAAACATCATTTTCCCTGAAGTATTTTATAATCATTTATGCACTGCATATTAAGGGTACAGCAGCTGCAATTCAAGATTTAAGGCTTAAAGGAGGATATTCAAAATGACCCTCCTCTTTACTGAACCCTAAACCTAATACTGAGAGACATGTTTAGCTCAAAATGAAAAATAAATGAAAGACCTTTGTTTATTGAACTTGCAAAGACACATTATTTCTCATTTTTTCTCAAAGACTTTTTTCCCTTGGAAGATTCTCCTCAAAGTTATCATCAGTAAGAAAGGATTTAGGCATGGTCCTTTTGTTACCCTCTGTAATAAAGAAGGTGAACCACTGGCAGTGTCTTACCTGTGGAACCCCTGTTGGCCACTGATAATAGCCAGGCTTTAGAAGCTTAAACAGCAGTGGTGGTTTTTATTTGCAGATACCTACAAATATAGAGCTGAATACCTGCAAATAGAATGAAGTCATTGCAGTATTCAGTATCTTTATGAAGAAACTGTTATATCTGAAGGAATGGAGGCAGTATCAGAAGGGAGAAAGACCTGATTTCTCTACCATTAATTTATTTGTATAGCAGAAGGTGTCTATAAAACATTTGACTTCACAAATAAGGCAACTTTGCTGAATTAAAAGAATGAAACATTTTATGACAAATGTTCATATTTTTTGGTTCAGTCTATGTAAACCCCCAGGAAAACCTCTTTGTCTTCGATTTTTCATGGGAATTATATTAATGCCCTAATTTCCTTCATATAAGTTAACAATTCTGAGGTTTAGAAGGCTGTGGTAGAAATCCTGTTGTGGTACCTCTCCACCATTTCAGGTGTAGAAAATTTCAGGAATGATACAGATGGCTGTAGGTGAGAGAGGGACCAGCTGTTGGACAAAGAGGGAGAGGGCTGAGCAGATGTTCCCTTCCCTAAGCCGCACTCATCCTGGACTGTGCAGGAGGTGAGAATCCACTAGAGAAAACAGCTCATATCCTGCAAATGATGGCAACCTCATGATGTATAAACCCAGGAGGAGCCAGCAGCACAGAGGCCTGCTGACACACTTCTAACCCACCTTTCTTGAAGGGATATGTAATACTCACCACTGAGGGTAGATATGTCTTCGTGAGGATGAACCTTGATAGCATTTCTTTGAAATACTTTTTAAAGGGCACATACACATGATTTCACTTGAATCAAAATGCCTTTTCAAGTAAAGACAATTCTTTCAAAACAGTTGGGAGCTCTTTTTTAAAAACAGCAGTAATACTGGTTTTCCTTTCCTTTTTGATGTATATGAAAAAACCTGGTATTTCCATTCAAATCCTCTTTTTTAAAATTTTCCTACATTAACCCTATAGAACAGGTTAGCCAAGATTTTTCCCCTTTAGTGTAAGATCTCTTGGGTGACTCTGAGACCAGGCTTTGCAAGGTCTCATGCTGAAGGGACAGAGATGTTGATTCATTGTCTGAGATCTTTCATCTTTTCTTTGAGCCCAAAAGTTTACCAGCTAGTGAAGTTGAAAAGCTGGGAAACAGAAAACTGTAAAAGCAAAACCAATCTAGCTCAAAAAGTCATAGTTATTAAAATTTAACTTTGCAGGGTCAGTCTTTACTTCCTCAACTACCATCTCACCATCATGTATTTTCCTAGAAGAAACAGCCTTATAGTTCTCTTTTGGTGACTCCTTTCATTTCAAAGTAAAATGAAAGTTTTGGAGGGCAAATTATTAAGAAATTACCATGTATACTCTTCTTGTCATAGCATGTTACATGTAATTCAAAAATCTTAACAAAACCAGTTTATTTTTCAATTTCTCATCATGATTTTTAGCTGTTTTATCTTACCAATGACAGCAAATGTTACCAATGTTACCAAAGTGTCTATGCAGCATAGACACTTAATTGTCATAAATTTGTTTTAAAAGGAAGATCACTATTCACCATAAGAGGGTGAAGACGAATCCTTTTCATTATGGGCACTGGGGTAGTTTGCCTGACGGCAGGGGATTCAAAGGGGCACCTTCAGCAGGTTTGTGTGCCCTTTAAAGTGCCCTTCCCATTACAAGTCAGTGTCATGGCAAGGTAGAAAAATAAACTACAAAATACAGTTATTATTTTTGCTGCTCATCTTTTAAACAGATGACATCAAAGTAGGGGGAAGTAGGAACTGTCCCACATTAGTCAATCTTGTATCTCAACAAAGCTTTATTGTATTGCAATAATAGTAAAGTTGCACATTTCCTTTAACCACAATGGGATTTGCTAAATGCTTTTGCTCTTACCACACACAAATGATGCTATTGCAAAAGGTAGGGCAGAAATTCTGAAAGATGGATATCCTGTTTCACTTGGGACAAGGAAAAAACATGCTCATAAAAGAAAATGAAAGCAAGTGGTGATGAATTCTGCAGTTGGTTGAAGAAAGCAATAGTGAAATAAAACCAGAAGTTAACCTGAGGAAAAGAACCCCCAATTACTGCCTGGTGTTTTGTTTTTGTTAAGATCTCTTATTCTATAAGGACTTTTAAAAATGCTCAATGTCTTGCTACATATCTAATTGCTGCAGTTACACACTGACTTCACAGACTACTCCATCTCTAAGACTCTCCTACTCATAATTGGATTTCTTTCTAAGAACTTTTTCTGTCCTAAATTTTATGCCTTTTTAATTGTCTGAGTACATTTGATAAAAAAATGTTTTAAAGTGCTTTTTCCTCTATTTTAAACAGTGGCATAATATATTGAGATAAGTTTTCTAGTCTGGAGAATATAGGACTTTTAAAATTGCTCTTCTGAGACAGGACTTTGACAGATCAGCCTTTTTTAGAGGAAGAGTGTCTGCCTGCATCAGTGCAAAAATGGCACCACGGTGTGGATGTGAAGCATGTGCACATACTGGGTTTGGTGTGTGCTAGTACAAAGGACATTTCCCTGTGTGCAAAAGTCATGGTGTTGTGACCCCGTTCCTCTGCTGTTTCCAGCGCCTGACCTGCATTGTGTGCATGCTTTGTCTGCACTGTCTGCACTTATTGCAGGACCTTTTTCTGGTGCCCTAATCCTGGCTGAGTTCTGCTGCTACAACACCACAACACCAGCAGAGAAGCAGAATGGCCACTACCACTTCAAACACTCCAGGTATTTTCTAATCAGAGATCTTATTATATCATAAAGTCAATGTTAAATGGTTAAAATGCACCTTAAAGATCATCTAGCCCTAACCCCCACCTCCATGGGCAGGGACACCTCTCACCAGACCAGGTTTTTCAAGGCTTTATCCAGCCTGACTTTGAACACTGCCAGAGTTGGGGCAGCCACAGCTTCTCTGGACAATGTGTTCCAGTGCCTCACCAGCCTCACATGAGAAAAATTCATCCTAATATTTAACCTGAATTTGTCCCCTCTCAATTTACAACTATTATGCCTTGTCCTATCACTACAGCTCCCGATCAAGAGTCCCCTCTCCAGCTGCCCTCTAATCCCCCTTCAGATCCTGGAAAGCTGCTATGGGGTCTCCATGCAAACGTCTTATCTCGAGGCTGAACAGCCCCAACTTTCCAAGCCTGTCTTGGAAGGGGAGGCACTGCCAGCTGTATCAGCTTCCACATGAAGCATTAACAGAGGGTAACAACCTGTGGGCTTCATCAGGCTGGGCAACTTCTCAGCAGCATTCTTGACCCAGACTCCCAGAAGCCAACACACCTCCCTCAAAAGCTGGTCAGGGCAAGAGATGAGTACCCAATACATTATACATATACCATATTTATTAATTACATGTATGCCAATACATAAAACATGCAACGTAACAAGAATATTTACAATATTTGCACTATTGCAAATTAGCTGTAACAATAATTAATATATATTTCAAAAGTATGTATTTTAACAAACCATTTCCTCTTTCTACTGTAACCACATATTCTGCAATTATGAGGATGGTTTCAGGGACAGCATTTTATGAAACTTTTCATGGAATTATGAAACTGGTACTGGAATAATTTTAATTTGGGAATTTCCCTAAACGTCAGAAAACAACAGCCTACATCAGATCCCAGTAAAACCCACTGAAGAATTAGCATACAGTTGTAGAGGAAAGAATGGTACAGTGCAATAAGCATGACTCCAGTGGCACATCCATCATCACAATTTAATTTTTTCCACGACTCATTAAAAAATCCCTGAGGGCCTCTTTTAAACCACACTAGCCTAAACTTTCATGAAGCTGAAGCAGATGGTTGCTCCAGAGGGTGGCAAGAGAAAGGCTTAAGTGTAAGGTGTGTTCTGGCCTTTGTGGGGGGCACAGGTGGATCATGCCTCCTTCTTACTGTCACTGTCCCCAGGAGTAGCGACGTCCAGTCAGAGCCAACAAGGAGACCTGCAGATTTTATTGGTGCTGGTGCCAGCACAGAGGCTGTCCCCACATCACAGCAGAAACCAAAGGGAATGTCCCTTAGCTGTGATCCCATGATGTTAAGGACATGCATAGTTTTCAGAAGGGTATGAGGCCACAAGCTTCTGAGGGAGAATATTTTGGTGCTAAAACTGCTCACGTGAGTAGTCACAAGAGTCTATCTAGGAATCAGGTGTCCAGTCACAGCACTGAGCCTCCAGTCACACTTGAACACTTGAATCACATTTGAACACTCAAGTCACCCTTGAGTCACATTTGAACTTTGCATAAAATGGCGTGTGTGTATGCAGTTTTAGATATAGCCTGATTAGTTTTGTTCTGCAGAGTACTAGATATGGGAAACACTTATCTTTGATAAGATCCTAATTTTAAAACCTATGTAAGACTTGATTTTCAATCCATTGTATTTGATCCTTTTGATATTTAAATAATTTGTCACTTTGGTATAGTTTGTCTTTCACATTTATGACCTGAATCAAACAGAAGTATCACCTGAACATAAAAGATTAACACAGAGGAACCTGACTGCTGTGGGTTAGAGGACATTAGAGGTTTACATAAGAATTGATAGTCTTTACATTTTGAAAAACAATGTGACTTGTGAGGGGATTTATATAATCACACTTAAGGGATTAAATACTAGTACATGAATAAGAAAAATAGTGTGTAGACATTAACATAATTTATCATATTTCATTTAATGAATGAAACATTCCTTTATCAAAGAGGCCATCCAATTTCAATGCCCATATTTGCACTTTACATAGATATTTCTTTCCTCCTCTTTTAACAAGTGGCTCCACTAAAGGTGCTGCAAGTCTAATGTGGAACTGCATTGGTTCTAGAAGAACAAGTTAACTGACTCAATGCTTTGTTTATCATCTCCCTCAGTTATGGGTCTGGAGTGTATTAGTGAAGTTTAGGGAAAAGCATCAGGACCTCATGCAAAGCTGTGCACTACAAAGAGGCATTCTGCATGGCAGAGTGTTCCAGCTGAGCTCATTCCCTTTGCTTGGCAGCCGATCCTGAAGGAACTATCCCCTCTGTAACTCCAAAGGCAGTCCCACTGAATGCCTGAATGCATTCCTGTGACAATCTATGTTTTCAGTTAACAAAAAAGGTTGATTTGTATGTTTCATTGAAAGAGAGACTCCTTGAGCCTGGCTGTATAAGAATGAAAGATCATCCTGATGCCACCTACACTGTGCAACCCAAAATCTTGACACTGACTTTTCTCACAAACTTTCCACTTGACCCCAGCCAATAACGCCTCCCTCCCGACTCTGCTGCTCAGGTAAAGTCAATAAAAAGGAAACTGGCAGGAGTAATTTACTACATTAAACAAGAAATAAAACATCAAAAGACCTTAAAAGGGACACACTGATGCAGCTACTGGATGTTATAATCTAATCCAGATTATTAGTGTTTATATCTACCAAAATTGTCTGGGATGGTCTATGGAAACCAGAGTAGATAAAACATAGATGAGGTCTTTCAATTGATTTATGTTGTGCAAAGGAAACACCGTGCTTTATAAAAGTTTTTGACATGGTTTGCCTTTGAACAATCTATGCTGGCTGTGGCTGGAATGATTTCCAGGAGGATCTTCTCCATAACTTTCTCTACGCCCAAGACAAAGCTGTTTGGCCTGCATTTCCCTGGGATGGAGATAGCTATGATGTGTTTTTTTCTGAACATCAGGCATCTCCCTCAGTATCATTGACCTTTCAAAGTTGATAGAGAGGGGTCACACAGTCAAAACCTCATGACTTTCAGATGCATCCTATCTGGTCCTGTGAACTTGTGTCTATCCAATTGGCTCCAATGCTCCAGTCCTCACCTGTGAAAACAACTTCCTAACAGGGCCCTGAGTGCACTAATGGGCTTCAAGTGCTTTGACCACTCTCACATGGGGCCTTTACCCACACACCAATGACCATGGGACCAAGATGTTTCTTAAGTGCAGGCCCAAGGGCAGGAGCCCTTTCGTGAGCTATGGTGCAACTGTAGGACATTTTTCCAGTCCTGTTTTGTCATGAATCGTTTCTTGGATTTCCTGGCTTGATCTTGGATCTGGGTTGTTACTTTGCCTTTGCCTGATTCATGGGATGGGACCTGTTGCTCTTCCTGCTCAGGGGCTGTGGGGCCATGCCCTCATGGTAAGTTCACTGTGAGTGCTGTTTTTACCTGTGTCTCACCCTCCCCAGTGGGGAGCCCTTCCCTTGCTCCCTGCTGACATGTTCTCACAGAGTAGCTTGGTGGGATCAGGGAAAGGGGAGACCAGCTGGCAGCCTTCTCTGGTGCAATCTTAGGCCAGAAAGAAAAGTATTGGGTGCTCTAGCCTACTCTGTATTTGTCACTAGCTTCCCTGGCCCCTGCAGAGCAGGGTTGCATCTTCCTTTAAGTTCCTGCTGCTGCCAGTGTGCTTACAGAAACCCCTCTTGCTGACCAATGTAACCTGTTACATGTTCTAACCTCCTTGAGCTTTGGCCTTCATAGCTTCGCTCTTGTGAATGCAAGCCAAGTTTCTATATTTGCCCTGGGCAGCCTGTGTCTGCTTCTACTTTCTATGTGCTTTCCTTTTTTATTTGAGCTTAGTCAGGAGCTGTCTGACTCTTTCACAGCCCACTTCTCCCATATTTGGTTCCCAGATATCAGAATAGGCTTTACTTCAGAACTCTCCTCGACTCCCTTTAAGGTTAATTGGGAGATTTTGAGTCAGTTCAGTGTAAATCAAGTTTGTTTCTAGGCTTTTCTGTAAAGTTAATGTTCTTTTCTGAGCAGAAATTGGAACAATGGAGATAACCAAAAAGATATTCTGTGGTGGTAAAGGAACTAGACAGAAATATGAGAGCAAAACCATAGAATGTATTGTTGCATAATTACAAATGCTAGCCTTGTCCAATTCTGTCTCTTTTGGTCTGCAAGCAGAGCTGCAAAGTATGTTGTTATGCACTGGGATTATTGCAGGTTTTCAGTAGTTTCAGTCTCCTCTCATTGTCTAACACAAAGCCAAATATCTGCTAACCATGGATCCAGTTCCCATCACACATTGTGGGCTGGGAAGCTCTCTGGAATTCAGCTGAGGGTGGCAGGAGCTTTAGCAATGTTGCACAGGTCCCTGCTGCATGCAGCAGTGGCCAGTCAGGATGATCAGGATGCAGCTGTGCAGTGGTTCCAGTGCATGCTGAGTCCCTGCTGGGAGTGTACAAGGGAATTCTCCCAGGTCCAGAGCTGCTGCAGCTGCTGTGGCTCCCCTTTGGTGTTACAGCCCCAGCTGCTGGCCCTGCCTTTGAACTGTGCCTGACAGGGTGCTCTTAGGAAGGGCTTGGTCAGAAGTTTGTTGAATTTGCTCACTTGTGAGGCAACTGGCTTGCTGATCCTTAGGGCAGCTTTATACAAATCCTAATCCATAGTCAAGATTTAATATGAGCCTTTATTGGAGTGTCCTTAATTGTTAGAATGGTATTAGATGACACTGGTCTCCTGCCCACCTCCTGTTGCAGTGGAGATCTCTCAGTTCTGAACACACTGAGCATGACCTGGTCCTTGTTTAATGGAAAACTGCCCACAAACAACCCACTGGAACATATGAATTTATATACACAACTGCGTCTTTCCAACAAGAAGGATTTTGGCATCAGAGAAAACTACTGGCTCCAGAAAACCCAGAGCCTTTCATGGTTTGAGAGTGACAGCAGCACACAAAAGCATACTTCACTGTGTTTAGGGAAGGGGACTGGGAAAATGGCTGATTCCACACCTTTGCTTTGCAGCAGTTTATGGGCATGGTGCATACTCTCAGGGCCACACAGTGCTGTTATCAAGGACAGCTGGGCAGTGTCTCAGGTGTCAGTAAAGTAGAGGTGGTAATACTGCATAGCTTCATCAGGCTGAATTTGTGCTCACAAAACAATTGGGAATAAGGACAACACAGCCCCAGTTGCACAGAAATAATGTTGAAAAGAAGCTTTAGATTGCCTGTGGTGAATTCCATGAAAATATTTTTTCATTTGGTATTAGCCCAATTTGTGTGAATAACAGCTAATTAAAGAAAAAATAAAGGATGAGAAAAAAGCTCTTATAAGAATCTGTTTTAAAGGCTCTCAGGGGATTTAAGGAGGTAATATGTACTTAATGGAGGGGCTAAAAATGCAGCTGCATGTAATTATGGCAGGAAAAATATTCCCAAAGCTGATTTGCAGCTTCCCTAAAATGGTAGTCAGTAAGGCACCCTTAGGGAGATGGAGAAGACCAAGTTTTACATTAAATCCTTCATGTATCTCCTGACAGGGCCCTTCCAGCCCCACTCCTCATGGGGCCCTGGGCTCTCTTTTAACCCTGGCCATGCAGGTAAGAGATCTCATCCACCAGCCCGCTGCAGGAGGCGAATGCAGCCATGCCAGCATTGGTTTTCTGTGGCAGCTGCTTCCCAGTCCCACTGCACCTGGAATTCCAGCGTTTTTCTGCCTTTTCCCAGCCCTGATGCAGTGTGCCATAGCCAAAAACCCCAGCAGCTGTCAGAAGAGAAGTCTTTCAATAATTTGTTTGGGAAGATGTTTCCTGAAGCACATTTCTCATGCCTCAATCTAGAACACCTTTATGGCTGGAAGGCATCACCCATGTCTGGTTGTTTGACTCAAACCCCAGAAAAGCCCTTGGTGACAGGTGTATTCTGGCAGCTCCCGATTCAGAGGGGAGGTTCAGACACCAGCCAACGTGGTATGGAGGAAATCCCATTTTCTCATTTTCTGTAGTCAAAACTGTGGGGTTTATTAAAGACTGGTTTGTTTTGCATGTTTCTGAATGCTTGTTTAATTGTGCTGTGAAGGTTGCCTGACTTGGGCATTTTTGCTCCGTGTTGCTGTAGCCAAAGTCCCCCAGCATTTGACAGAGGATCTGCTTTTCAGTTAGCAGTTTGAGGACTTCTATACCTCAGTCTAGAAAAGGTTTTGGTTTTGGTTTTGTTTTTTTCATTTGAAATACCTTGAAGTCAGTTTAGCTCTCACTCCAAGTTGCGAACTTGTTTTTCTAGTTATAGAGCGTGTCTCCGCGTTTGTGAAGCCGTACTTTTGTGCTCTTCTGCACTGTTCACGCCGGTGCACGGGCGGGCTGAGGCCGGGTCAAAAAGAGCTTTTTAGGGCTCCGTAGGCGGCACCGGGCCGGTACCGCTGCCGGTACCGGGCAGCAGGGGGAGCCCGCGGGCCGCGCCAGCCCGGCCGCTCCGCCCGCTCCCCGGGGGAACCGGGAATCACCGGAGAGCACACGTAGTGAGGCTATGGTAGAGAGATGGGAATCGAAATAGCAAATATTTATCAATAATACCAATATTTATAATATTGGTATTTTATTTATATATAATATATATTTATATATATGAAATATATATATTTTGTATATATGACATATTTTTATATATATAAATGACGCTGGTGTAATACCAGCGTCATTTACCTACAAATCACTACTAACACCCTACCACAGTGTTACCATACACGTACCAATTTTTCCCCAAGTGTCTGATGAATTAAGTTACTCAGCCAAGCATAAACTCAGGGATGTTCATTTGTCACAGGGTGGATGTTTGGTGGTGTTCAATAATTCGGCTTCTTTAAAGTATGTAAGGTCAGAAAGCAGAATGGTGCATCTCATCAGCACTGGCTGTCCAAAGTGATGAGCCAAGCATGGTGCTTCCCCAAGGGAACAGCGGGCAAGGCAGCTCTCTCTGCTCCTCTGCTGAAACACTGACAGCTTTTGGAAAGGCTTCCCTTGAAAGATGTGATCCAGTGACAAAAATCTAGGCTGAGCTGTATAGAACATTAGGTGAATAAATAGAGGGAAGAGGAGTTAATGGGGGATGAAAGATACCTTCTGGATTAATTAAAAAGGGGTTTTTTTGGTCCTTTTCTCTTCCAGTGAGTAGGCTATAATGGATGGAGGAGGGGGAAAACCTAGAAACATTTACTTCACAAAAATGCCAAGTAGACTGTATTAACTGAGACCAATAGAAAGCCATTGAAAATAAAAGAATTAAACAGAGATAAGTTGAAAGTTAGTATTTTCAACTATGCCTGTTTGTCAAATGCTGAATCATTTATGATCAGAGTTGGTGCTTTATTTTGTTCTCTGAGGTGCTGAGCTCCCTGCTTTATCTTCAGCTTGGAGAAGTTTTGTCTTCACCACTGGAGCAGGTAGGGGAAAGAAAGACATTTGAGATATGCAGAATTAAAAATTCTGTGTAAAATAATATTTCTGTGTTAAAATTAAAATGGAAAACTTCCAAAACATTGAGAATGCTATTGGAAATGTACCTGGCTTTTTCTTTTTGTGGCTGGATGGTAAAGCTTCTGTCCAATTCTTTGGCTTAAGCACCAGAGGTGCCCTTGGTCATGCTTGATGACAGATGTATTCTGGTGACAGCTTCTAATCAAGAGAAGATTGAGCGACCCAAGCCACAAAACCAGTCTCATGTGGCAGGAAATTCCAATTTCTGATTTTTTTTTATTCTAAAGCTTTGGGGTTTATTATAATTTTGCAGAAATAGTGAAATTTCTTATAAAAAGGTAAAGTCCTTCAACTATTAATGCAAAAAGTTCTTAGAAAACTTCTGGCTACCTCTGGGATTTGCTTCCTTATTTACATAGATAATCCTATGCAAATTCAGAGAAGAACATGAAATAACCATATTTTAAAAGGTAACTAAAAATGGAATAAAATGTATGTTCGTTAGTAATACAGATGATGTATTTGGACTTAAATTTTCAAAGCACAAATCAACAATGTGCTTAATTATTACTGCTAAATTAATATTGAAAAAAGAAAAGCTTTTCCCTCTGAAAGATTGGCTGCTGGAAAGGAGGCTGCAGGTCCCTGGGTGATCCAGGGCAAGGCTCCATTGCTATCATGATTAATAGAGCTATAAAGCAACTGCTTCAGACTGTGGCAGATCCATTGGTTCCAGATATGCTCAACAATCAGTATGCAGATATGCTGATTTACAGTGTATCACTCAAACTAAAGGATGTTTCTGTGCTCCACTAATAGTTCCAAAAGATAATTATTTTCTAGTTAGTGAAAAAGACAAAGCCTAGCCCCAAGTGTTGGAGAAGCTTTATTTTAATGGAGCTTTGTGATTATGTTCTTGAACAATTCTGCATTCATTCAAAATGGGTTATAATCTACCAGGACCAGATTTGAATATTGCATGTGCCAAGGCAAAAACATTGTGGTGGAACACAAGCCAGGGAGCAAGCCAGATTAGGCAGAAACTATGTGGTGAAGATAGAAAAGAAATTAAGGTAGGCTGAAAAGCACAAGGGAGCTGCGGATAAGGACTTAAGTGAATGCTTTAAGTGGCAGTTTGCAATTGGAGCATGGGAAAAGCCAGAATGTAACATTATAATGTAGTTTTGAATAGTATACAAATCAGTTCATGTATTAGATTGCAAATTATAATTATGCAACATTATTATACTAATTTTATGCATTATAATATTTTGTAATATTGGTGTAATTACATAATTGTAGCAAATTATAATGTTACATTATAGTAATACAGAAGTCATTAAGACCCTTAAGCACATGGAGTAGTGCTGCAAAGTTCTGGTTTTCCTTCCTGATAGGTTTGATGGAATATTTGAGTGATCCCCCAATTAATGGAATCAAAATCAATATATTGTCACTTCACCGTCTCACAGTGCTCACTTGTTTTGTCAGCTTCTGCTCATCTCTGGCTACATTTAGCAGTAGATGCACAAGAAAGAATGATCAGCAGCTGCCAGCTACAGTCCCTAGTTACTCACATAATCACTCTCCTGTACTATTTACAGTCCTGAGCTCCCAGCACAAAGCTGGCTCTAGGATGGCTGAAATGGCAGGAGGAACTAGGAGCATGCTGTTCCCCCATCCTCAATCTTCTGCATAGCTGGAAGCCTTCAGCCAGCTGTTCCTGGTGAGCTTCCTCTCAGGGAAGGTATGCTTTGCTCCAGGCTCTTGGAATGCATGATTCATTTTTACTGTATGCTGTGTATGCAAAATTATTATTATTTAAATCTAGGATGGCTTATTAGTAAAATTGTACAATAAACACTGCTGCATAATTCATTGTATACACTGGGAGCTTTTAAGTCTAATGTGCCACATAATGTACTGTGTGCCTTTGGTGGAATACAAACACGTACAGACAGTCCTCCTCCTTTTCAGCAGTGTTGGTCAAGTCATTACAACTTCACCACTGTTGCCCTAAGTTCTCAGTCAGTGCAGTTTCCCACCTGAAGTCCTCTGCTGGGATGTCAGATTGCTGTGGGTAATGCAGGTGGAATGTGGCAGCCCTCGGAAAGGCTGCCTCAGTGCTTTGTGGCAGGGATGAGGCCCTTGGTCAGATCCTGGGAGCAAGTTCACTCCGTGTTTGCCACTGTCATAATTTGCTTAGTGTAACAGACCCTTAAGGTTAGCTGCTGGGCTGTTTCAAGAAAGTGCTCAATTCTTCTAAATTTTTTTCTTATTTCAGTTGTGAATTATCCCCCACATAACAAATTACTTGGAGATTGTTTCGACTGGGAAAGCAGATATTTCTGCTTCCTCCATTTTTTTTCTATATTCTTTCAGATAATTTAATTCTTAAAGGTCACAAGCTCTGAGGATGTGTGATTAGTGCTAGAACTCATTTTTATGTTGAGATAATATTAAGAGTAGATTAATTTTTAGGTCAGCTGTGTTACTGATGGTCACTGCGATATAATAGAAGTTGCCATATTCCCAGGATAGAGACTTCAAGGACCATGCTAGGAAATACTAAGTTCACAGATTTATTAGAATTTAAGTTTTCTTATCAGCTAGATGCCTCTGTCCTTGGATCAAAGGAAAAAAGCAATGAAAACATGAGAACAAGGTCTCTATGGGCTTCCTCTGGGAAGGCAGAACTCAGAACTGCCAAACTGTGAACTCTGTTTAAGCCAACAAAGCTATTAAAATAATCCAGGCATGTCCATAGAGACTTCTTCTGGAGTAGCCTCCTGGTTTGTGGCTTGTTTTGCTTTCTTCTGGCTGACTTTTTATTTATTTGGTGGGTTCTGGAGAGTTGCACCTGATCTTGTTTGGCTGGTGCTGGAGAGTGTTACAACCAGGGACCCTGGGGGAGAGCCAGGGTGGTGAGAAGGGTCCAGCTGTGAGTGATAGTTGTCAATTCTGCCTCTACAGAAGGAGGGTACATAAAGGAAAAGGAAAGACAGCGCCTGAACAGGTGGAAACTATCATGGTTTGTGAAGGGAATCCATGTCTGAGCTCCACATCCCCATCTTGCTTTCTGGTCTCATGTATGTCCCCTATGGCTTCTGCTGACACACCATCCCTGCAGCCCTAGATGGATGTACTGCTAGGCCAAGCTGCTCAGCAGCTGTTGGATTTCTAACTGCCACATGTGTGGCTGGGCATCCTGCAGGTTGCTACTGCTGTGTAATTCACCTCTGTGAGGCAAGGAATGAAGAGAACAAACCTTTTCAGGATGGCATGAAAACCAAACTGTAAATAGCATTGGATTTTTGGAACATTAGTACTTTGTGGTAAAGTTGATAAAAAGTCTGGTTTTAGAAAACCAAGGTTTAACTTTGATTAGAATTAAATGAGCAATTTCATGCTGGTGAGGTACAGGCAATGGTTATTTATTATTCATTTTGATCCATTTCACAATGCTTTGATCCTTGCAGAAGCAGAGTTGCACTAGTAAGACCCCAGCCATCTATGTACTGGTATTTTATGATATTCTGTTCTGTTCGCTTGTTCTGGTTGCACTACTGAATACTGATTTCTTAGGGGTGTTGCTGCTTCAGCTGCATCCAGGAAAAGAGGGACAGACTTCAACCCTTTGCACCTTGGTTCAATTTCCTGGATTCCCTCACCTCACTTTCCAGAACAGTAATGCGTGGATGGTGCTTTGACTGAATTACTCATGTTTGAAACCTGCCTCTATTGTTTTGGTGTTAGAGAAGCTGAGCAGTTGCTGTGTTGAAACCTGGCAGCCTCACACTACAGTCAGCAGCAACAGCCACAAGGCAATCCAGCATTTCCTGTGGCCTCATCCAAAATTTGGGATTTGTGTAATACTGCAGACATGCAAGCAGGCTGGTATATCAGGACTGTGTGCAGGCTTCCATCCCAGCCACGATGGAAGGAGAAAACAGAAACAACTCTTCCCTTAAGGAGGCAGCAGTTCATAAATGAAGATGATTTCCTGGACTGCATTTCCTTCTTTCTGCCAAATGCCACACTTGTTGGAAGGGGCTGTGACGTATTCATGGATGAGATTAGTAGACTCAGCATAAACAGTCTGGCCACAGGGCTGGAAATACTTATGCCAGGATGATTGGAACTCATAAACTAAAAAAAAAAGGATTAATGGGAAATTCATGCACTGAATTGACATTTTAAGAAACATCCCTAAATGCATGTTCCTTAAGTTCTTGTACAAGGAGCCAGCCCACAGAGCTTGCTACCTCATAGGACAAGCAAATTCAGGTGGATTTCCCCTTTTCTGGACATCTTACCTCCTCTCACTCCCTCCTTCTTAAAATTACTTCTCATTATTTGCTGTTGGGAAAACAAATAGAAAAAGAAATAATTATAACATATAAAATGCTGAATAAATAGCAAGCAAATGTGAAGACTGGAGACATTGCTGACATTGGCAAAGATGAGGACTTTAAAAGGAGAGTTAATGATTTTCTTAAACTGGTGGGTGGAGTTGAGAGATGATTTCAAGCAGGCACACAAATGGGTTTTATTTCCCCTCTCTTAGGTAGAAGGGGAAATTGCTTAAATATGGGATTGGTTTTTTATAAGTTTAAAAGATAAGGGCTGAAAAAGGAAAGTACTATTTTTTTTCCTTATGCTTTGATGAACTAATTAAAATTCATCATTTTGACCATTTGGGGGTCAAATGTGACCTGGTTAGCATTTTCTGACTGCCTCAGAAAATGCAAAAAAACAGTTCAGGATTTGTTTGCTTTATTTATTTTATTTTTTTTTTTCACTTTTGGAACTGACTGCTATGGAAACTCTGGGAAAGACTTATTACTCTATTTTGGAAGGACAAAATTTGGAAGAACTGCTGCAGTAAGAAAAAAAATTGTACCGGGACCTTCAGGAATATCCTACCCCATCTATACCTTAGCTGCACTTTGCCTGCATGTTAATTGTTATTTATTGCACTCTTGCTCTTAGTAGAGCATTTGTGACTGAATTTATTTTAGACTACAGAAGTTATTGAGCCTATAACCACAATTTTAGGGATGTTTTTAGACTTCATTAAGCCTATACTGATGGCTGCTTTCAAGGTAAACATAAAATTCTTTTAGCTGGCTGAATACCCTCTTGAGAGTCCATTATAGGCAGATTTCCTGCTTAAAATAGGTGTTCTGGGTTTTAATAACCAGGACAGACTGATGTACAAGAATCTGATTATTTTTTTATTGCTGGAGGTTTTTTTTATAAACCACAATTCTGATATAACTCATTATTCACTTGAGATGGCATTAGAATAAATTAATACTAACATATTTAAATGTAGAACAAAGAGTTTGAAAAGTTACAGAGATTGATCACCCGAGATGCAGCATCGGTGCTTCATTAGTTGTGACTCTCTGCACTGCCAGACTGAGGTACTTCTGTTTCACCTAATTAGCAATTCTTTTCCTTAATGCTGACTGGACTGTATTCTGGCTGTGTGGCTTGATTTTTCTGCTTGCCTGAAGTTTATATTACTAGGAGATTTCAAGGTGTGTTGGTGAGAATTCATTCCAATACAGGAAAAGAGGCTTTGCAAAAAAGTGCATTTTTTTATGATGAGCCTGAAACTTGGGAATAGTGGCATCAAAGAAATGAGAGACAAATGCCATCTTCTCTAAGCAGGCCGAATTCTTTTTGCATTTCTGGTGTCAGGCTCCTCTTGTATACAGAGAGAGGAGTTTTCTCAGCTTCCCAAGAACCTTGGCCCACTCTGAATCAATAATTTGTGGCATAGCCAGCCCATCTTGTTCATAGCTCTGAGGCTGAGTGGAGAAATCTCTCCTCTCCTGGGGAAAACTCTCCTCTCAGAGCTGCCTGCAGTACTGGATTCCATGGCTGGAAGTCCTTGATCCCAGTCATACCAACACAGCCATATGGTCTAGACCTGTAGGAGAAGACAGTTTTCTGACTGTAGGCAATAGAGTTTTGCCAGGGGAAAAAGGAAGACAAGTTTTCATGCAGTGAAGTCCTTTCCCACGTACAGGATGAGGTATTGTGTGCTCATCCTGCAAATGCTGCTCTTACAGCACTTGGAGTTTCCCTTGATTTTTGACTTAGGACCACAAATGTAAACCTGAGCCTGGCTTTCTTCCCAAAAAGCTGCTTGTAGGGATTTTCCTCTGGAAAATCTTCTGTTTCCCCCCCTGAAATTTTCCCTGGCCCAGGGCCTGCAGGCATGATTCAACACAAACTTTCCAGGGCATTTTTAAGGCATAACCATAAGGTGGGAAGGCATAAACCCAAAGGTAGGAACATGAAATGCAGTGTCTAGGAAATGGTGGAGGCATGGGCAGAGAAGTGTCTGCCACTGTTGCTCAAGGCCACACAGGGCTTTCCTAGGTCTGAAGGTCCAGAGAAGGTGCAAGCCATTCACTCGTTGTCTCTGACTGGTGGGTAGAGGTGGCAGAGGCAATGATGGCTCCTTCAAGCTGGGGAGGAAAAACAACCATGCAGTAATGTAACTCTGCATTTCTCTGCGTCCATTTTTTTGTGGCTTTGGACCAGTTTTAGTTTGTGATTGCATGTCGTGCTGGCTTTGTTGTCAGTGCTTGCATGCTTTTCAAAAATAGAAGCTATAAAAAGGACATCAATCTGTGGATTTAAAAAGTCCTTTCTGCTAGGAATTGTCATTCCCATTATAGCTGTGCCCTATTTGCCCTCTTTAAATCTTCAACAGAGTAGCTTGAGGTTTTGCATTAGCTCATATGACATGTTAATTCAAAGAGAATTTAAAATAAACCAGTAGATTCAATGCAAGCAGAAGGTTGAGTGACTTTTGTTCATGCATAGTTATCCAAGGTGGGAAGGTGTCAGTGGATGGGTCTGATCTTGGCTGCCTGGCCCCTGTGGAGTTTGTGATATGACAAGATACAGCACTTGCTGCAACTGGAGCCTGTTTTAGCTTTGCTTTATGTGAGATAGTGAGGATGTTCAAAGCTGTAAACATTCAGCACAGCACATTGCCCTTGAAATGTTCATGAAATGTTCCCAGGGCCTTGATACTGTCCTGGAAAGTGCAATGTGCAGCTGGAGCAAACACAGCAGGTCAGGGATGTTGGTAGGTTAGTGGCTTGTGTGGTACGAAGGGTTAAGATGAAGGGGAAGGCTCCCTTCTCTGCTTCCAGGCATGGGGTCTCAGATCTCAGCTATGGGGAAATAAACCTTCCTGGGAAGTGGAGTCTCGTGGGAGAAGTCTTCTGTTCCACAAAGCTCCCAGGCCTAAGGGGAATGGAGCTGAGGCTTTGGTGCTAGCTACTGCTTAAGAAATATGCAGTTTGATGCTGTCTCAGTGGACTTACCACCCAGACACAAAAAATAGCCAACTCAACATCTTAAAGTGAGCTATAACTTCTGTTTTTCTCTTCCTTTTCCTGCCAGAGAAAGTTTCCTATTCCCAGGCATCTCTTAAGCACATGCAGAATTATCTGGGGGATTAACCAACACGGAGAAGGAACAGCGGGGTTCAGGGAAGACCCAAGGGAAGGAAGGACTGCTGAGAGGAACATTTCCAGGAGGCAGATTATGCATAACTTTTGCTTTCATGAGGGAAACCTAGCCCTGGTTGCACAGGTGTGGTGGTGGAGATCACAGGAGCAGAGGGACTGAACCAGGTTCAAACTGTGTAGCCAAAAGAAACCTTGCTGGCAGGGTCCTCAGATCCTTCCAGCACCATCAAGTCTTCTCTTATGTTCCCTATCAACCCCCTGCAAGAACAGCATGTGGTCAATACACTCTGCGTGCACTTATCTTTCTTAGGTATCCAGCGGGCTAACTGGATTCAAATACTTTGCTTTTCCCCATCCCTGTGGCAGGGAAAAGGCTTTTTATCTCTTAAATGTGACACCAACAAATTTCAGAGTCATCCTGTAAGTGCCCCTTCTGTGCTGTTGTCTTATCACAGGCTCATGGGTAACATTTGCTTGGGAAGCACGTTAAAAAAAAAAAGGCAGCACATTACTAATTGCCTAATTTAAACTGGTGAAACAAAGAAGTTAAAAGTTCAAAGCTGAGGGGCTCTCGAAGAGCTGCAGGTGTTTCCCTTTGCCTGCTGTCTTATTTCTTCTTTAAATTTATGTTAGCTGCCAGAACTAACATCTATAGATCAAAAATCCAGTTGGTTCCTACCTTCTTTTGCCCACCCAGTACTCTTTATCACAGCCTTTCCTGGGTCCACTGCACTCATGGTTCCTGAGCTGGGCACTACTGCTAACCAAAGCCCTCAGGGCAGCATCTGCTCTTCCAGGAAAAGATGACCATGGGAAAGGTGCAGCTGAATGTTCTCTCTGCCTCTTCTTGAGAAGTGTATCTGAAAAATCCTGCTATTCCTCTCGTGTCTTTGACTGACATATTGAATGCATTTGAGAATTTTAGTCCAGTTTTAGTCAGTTTAAAAGCTTTGATGCCCTTTTCCATTGGCAAATAAGAAATGGCTTCCCAGTCCCCCAGGAATGGGACTGCATCCTCCCAGCACCTTAGGGAGAGCGGCAGAAACCCCAAGCCTGCTGTAGGGCATGGGATAGTAGGAGGCAAGAAGGCTGCAGCAGAGGAGAGAGCTGTCAGTTTGTACTGAGCTACTTCACCTCATCGGAGAGGAGCATTAAGCAGAGCTCCCACTCGAGTGACAGTGACACTTTTAACAGGTACTCAGGCTGAGTCAGGTGCTTGTTAGCGTGGTTATTATTAGCGTGGTTATTAAGAGGTGTTGGAGCAGTTAATACTTACTGGGAGGAGGCAGGATATAGGTGCTTGGAGCAACATTCCCTCCTGCCTGCAGAGTCTGTCTTCCATCAGCATCCTACCGATTTGTAGTGACTTGCTTTCTCCATTAAAGATTATACATATGATGTTGGGCTTTGATACTGAAATAATTGCTTTCTGGGTTACAACTGTAGCATTGGCATAACGCAAAGCTAGTTACTTCAGTCACCACAAAACTTGGAAATAATTCATTTGGCTCCTGCTGATGCTGTGAATGTGTTACTTCTTAACTGGAATGGGCCCAATATTATTTAATGATAGCTTAAATCCGTGGGGCATCATGTAAAAGCTGCTGCTCAGCAGGTGCCAGTGTTGATGATGAGGGCATGCAGCTGCTTTCCTGAGTGAGCACATAGGTCTTTGGGAATGCCTGGGGGAGCATCAGCCTAGAGGAGCATTGAGTCAGCAGATAGGCAGCTGCCAGGGATTGCTGGTGGTGCCTGGGAATCCCCTGTTCATGGCTCTGCAGCACTGGGGCTCTGCAGCACAGGAAAGGCTGGAGCCATGTGAAGTGGCAGCAACATCAGTAACAGAAAGTGGATAGAAACCCCTAAAGGTGGAAGTCAGAAAAGCACTCATTTTACATAAGCGCTTTTCTGAAATAGCATCAAAATTATTTTGTCAAATTGAGGATGGAATCCTCTTAGTAAAACTGGTTTTGGTTTTTTGGGGTTTTTTTTGCTGTGCAAATCAAATTAATCTTCCTCTTTTTTTGATGCAAATAAAGCTTGTGAGATTAAAAAACAGTGGAAGGAACTCATCGATCTCTTTCCCTTTTTCTCCTAAATCCGAGAGTGCTGAATTCTAGGCCATTTTTAGGGTTTCTGATTTTCATGTCATCTAAGACAATTTGAGTTCAAATGATGTTGACTTACATCAAAACCTTAGGAAGGATTTAGATAAATTTTATTGTTGTTTTGTTATCAAAATAATTTTTAAACCATACTGAACAATTGCTTAGTCGCTGAGTAATAACATTTGTTGAGCTTGTGGGAATAAGTACTCAAGGATCATGTTTGTATCCTTGTAGTCCTGTGGGTCAAACAACATTTGTTTAAACTGTGGATGCCTTTTATTTTTAATCACAGGCCTGAGATGGAATTAACAATTTCTGAACCTGAGAGTTGTTTCCATCTGAATCTCCAGGCTGAGAAGGGCTTTTGTGACCATTGCTCTGCTGCTAGACATAAATCAGCCTTTTAACCTTGGGTCTGCAGGCAATTAATTTATAGTGGCATTGGCTCTGGTGCTGACATGTCTGATCAGGAGGTGGACTGAGCTTTCAGGAAAAATCATGCTCCATTCTTCCACTGTAAGCAGGTTATACTAATTTTTACAACTGATTTATAGTTTATATATTAATAATTTCTGTTTCATAATGTTACTTTTCCAGTTGCAATGTTATTACAGGTAAAGTCTGTGTGTTGTGCAGAAAGAATTCAGCTGGGAATCTGCACAAGGTCACTAAGTGTGTTTGAGAGTGTGCTTTTAAAGGCATTAAGATGAAATTGAGCCCCAAGTACAGAAGACAATGTAAAAATGTGTGCTCTGCAGTGTACTTTTCCAATAACAGTGTCTTTTAAACAGCCAAAGGCACAGATGTGGTTACTCTGAGAGTGTGCAGAAGATGTAATAATGCTGTTTGATCTCTGTGCAGAGAAAACAACGAGTGCTGCTCATCAGACCCTCTGGTACAGGCTCAGTGTTTGCTGGCACCCCCAGCCATGCTTGTCTCCCGCTGGGAGCTCAAATCATGTATTCTGATGCAGGGCCAGAGCTAGCCCAGGGCACAGAGAAGCAAGTTGCTCTTGGCTACTGCCAGGGAAAATTCTGTGTTTGCCTCTTGCTCCAGGCAGGCTCAGTCTGGGAGAGAACATCTGGGTTTTATTCCCGTGTTTTGGGGTACTCAGCGTTTGGGGTGTTTGCTTACCCAGGCTGCCCACTGCCTTCCCTACAAGATGTGTATCAGATACAGATGCCCCTTGTCTTTGTCTCATTTTGCACAGAAGCAGCACAATATTTTGGCTATTTTCTTTCTTTTATGGATGTCACTATAATGAACATGGTGACATCTACAGCTCTTCCTTTCTTCTTGTCCTTGATTTTCTCCTTTTGGAGCCTAATTGTGAAGAGAAGGCACCAGGAGATCAAGCTGTGCAGTAATTAAAACCATGTCAAAGATTAAATGAACGTGTTTAACCCTATTTGAATGGGCTATTCTGAATTTCATGGGCTAGATTCTGTATTTGGGAAGGAAACTTACTGTGTTTGGCTGAAGCAAATGATAAATTGTCTAAACTTTTAGGGTGTGTATGAATAGCAGGGACTTGGAGCCTGGATCACATAAATCAGATAAATTTAGGGGGAAAAAATCACATTTTTGATGGTTTTAATATCTACTAGACCCATTTTGTTAAACAGTACTTAAAAACACATTTATTATAAGTTGCTTATTAAGATGCATGTCACATACACCATCATGCTGATCAGCCTGAAAAAGAGCAGTTTCTCAGCTGATAATCTGCTGTGCCACAAGGAGGTCAGGTTAGAAGTCAAGACTCCAGGGATTAAGTTGTGGTCCCTTTGAAATTGATAGGCATCTTGCCAATCACTGTGGATTCTGCTCTGTTTTGCTGTTTCACATGAGTTCTCTTCTTGATTCTTATCAGTGATTTGCTGTGGGACTTGAGCAAGTTTTTTAACTTGTCTGCTCTTTTACCTTTTCCAGCAGTTTTCAAAACCCTGTGTATTGCGTGTAACACTGTAAGATCAACATATAATTACATCAGATGTAAGTGTAATGTTAAAACCTTGAGATGATCAACTCCTCTGATGTTTTCTTTTTACAATGATTTCCTCTTCAGGACTGTGGGTAGGAAACACCAAAGAAATTTCGTAGTTTGAGAAATAAAATTTTTGTATGAGTATATTTTTCATTCTGTGGGTAACTTTCAGAATTCCATATGTTCTGTGAGCTAACCCTCTTTTTAGGTCAGCAGCAGGGCTGAGTGACTAGAACTTAAGAACTTAGTTTGGTGCCTGGATGTCCCAGGCAAGTCCCAGGATGCTGATGGGGCAGGTGTGCAAGCTAAGCTCCATAGCACCATGTGTTTTGCAGGTATTGTAGGACACAGCAAGCATCACTTGTACAGAGAACCACAGCCATGTTATTCCCTAAGAACTGCAAATCTCATTTCTCCAGTTGCACTTCTTGTGTCTAAGACAATCCATTTCCCTGCTGTGGAAAGGAGCATCCCTCCTCCTTCACACCAGCTTTGGCTGCAGGCCACACTGCTCCTGTGGTCAGGTACCCAGTGCCTTTGCTTGGTAAACTGACTGCTGATGTGGAAAAGAAAGCCAAAACTGATGTGGAGATGGCTGGTGGAGAGCAAGATTATTCCAGGGGATCATGATGTCTATTGTGACATGAAATCCTGTTCCAAGCATTGTGGTGAAACAGACTCTGTATTCTAAGCCTGAAATCAACACTTGAATGCCTTTGACTGTATCCATGCAACCCTGATGAAAAATCCCTCATTCCCAGGTGAAGGTGTGTAAACTAGCCCTTGACCAGACACCAGCAAGAGGGAACATCTGGGCTTTGCATGATCACCCTGGTGAGCAAGGAGAATGGACCATGTCCTAGGCATTCCAAGGGGATCCTGCACTGCTGGTGGGTGAGCTCTTTCCTAGAAAAAGGTAGCCTTGGTCATCTTAATTACTACATTGTGGTGTTCCCTGAAATAAGCCTGGACATTGTCTTGGAAGAGAAGACGCAATTGGGCCAGGAACCCTGTTGGAAGTTTGACAGTCGGGGCTGTGCCCAAGTTCGTGTCCTGGTCCTGTTTAGTTCTATAGTGTCTGTTTCATTCATGACCAAGGATGCCATTATTTGCCAGTGCCTTTGCAGTTCAGTGTGAGTGCTGCACCACAGCATGACAGATGCTGCAGCAGTACTACAGCACAAGGTACTGGCTGTACATCCAGGAAAGTGGCAAGCAGATGTACACGGTGTTTTCATGTTCCAAAACCTGCTGGAGTAGTGTTGGAAGATTGACATAGGAAGGAGGAGCCAAATTTATAATGGTTCCTTTCACGCTTTTTCTGCAGGAAATCAACTGGACTACACCAGCTTTTGGTGTGTTTGAGGTGTGGGTGATCAAGGGAGTAAGTCAGAAAATTAAATTATTTGCAACATAGATGCCCCCAGCTTTGTGTTGGTAGGTCTTTCCATGCCCTGGGATCCTGAATGGAAGTGCTGTGTAAATGGGACAAATAGAAGGGATGAGGGCAGCAGGACTGTGAGTAATCTGAACAGGAACTTGCTCTGCACAGTGCTGAGATACTCCAGGGCTGCCTGTGGCTGTCTGCTTTACACACCTGACCCATTCATCTCTCTAGGCTCAAACTGAGTGAGAGCAGCCCTGCTTCCCCCTCCTTGCCAGACCCACAGGTGCTGCTCCACAACCCGGAGAAAGAAGCCCACGTTTACGGGAAGTCCTTTTCCCTCCCTTTCCTTTCCCTTTTAAGGCTCCTGGCAAAGCTGTGTGATTCTTATCTGGGCTCTGCAGAGCCTTGAAGTGAGGTCATTCAGGAAGTTTAATTAATCCTGTACAATTGTCACTACATCCTTGGCTGCACATTGTACTAGGGCCCAGCCCACCACCACAATGCCTCTTACGACAGCTGAACATCTGTTTAAAAACTGGTTGCCAAGAAGTAGTACTTGCTAAGCCTCATTTTCCCTCTGGCTGTATGTATTCAGCTCATCACAATATTGTATAACAACATTAAGAGCAAAAACAGAATTTCCCCTTGCTCTAGGGATCAACCGGTAAAGCAAGCTAAAATTATCTGGGAAAGGCTGGTTCTGAAATAGCACTGGCAAAGAAATGGGCTGGTTTATGTACATCCTGCTCATATTCATTTCCCAGGCTGGCACCATCCAGGGCACTGGGCTGTGAAGTGATGCTGCAGAACATGGGATTTGTTGGGATGCTGGGGTGGATTCACCAGGGGCTTCAGTCCCTGATCCTATTTCCTTCAGAATTGGGATCTTGCATGGCCCCAAGGCTGTGTTCCCTTCCACTCTTTACCCTCTGGCTGCAGAGAAAGTCAATATGCTCTTTCTTGTCCTGAGGGTGGAGAAGTGTTGCACACACAGAAGTACTCTTAGTTCTTCCCAGCCTCCCAGGATAGCGGTTAAAAATTACTCTGGAAGAAAAGGAGAGATTGATAACAAAGAGGTGAAATTGCAAGTCCTTTGCAGGCAGGGAAAAGAGTGATAGTTGGGAGAGAGGGGAGCAGGAACCAACAGAAATATGGGGCAAGCAACACCAAATGCCATAGTGGCAGAGTAAAGATAAAGGGACACAGAAGGTGCTGGGAGAGGATGTACTTTTATCTGACAGAAGACTATTCTTGGTGCCATCTATCTGTCTTTTACCTTTGTTTGCTCCTATCCCCCTTGACTTTATGCAAAATTCTTAGTGGTGCAAGAATATAAAGAAGGCCAGGATGAAATCCTACAAGGAGTGATGGTAGGGAGATATTGGGGCCTGAAATTGTGCAGCTCATGTTTCAGGGAGAAGCAAAACTTTTCCCTGCTCCTGCAGGAAGGAGACCTAATGTGTCCCAGAGCTGCTCACATGGGATAACAGCTCCTGTCCAAGAAGGGTGGAAGTGGGGCTGGTGTGGCCCCTGACTGGCACAGCTATAGATTGCTGAGGAATGATTTGATATGAAGATTGTTTAATTTGGCATCTCTGATGAATAATGGATGGGAAAAGTCAATGTACTAAAAGAGACTTTGAGTCTTTGGGGGTAATAATCCATGCTTCCAATTTCCCAAATGGTCTTGCCTTTTACTTCAGTAATGAAATCTATTTTTCATAGTTTGGCCTTTTGGAGCTACCTGATTTGTTTCACTCTTTGCATTTGTTAAAAAATTTTAAATTGCTTTCTCTGAGGTTTTGCAGAGTGATTGTGCAGTTGAATGGGCAGAAAGGTGTACATACATGCAGGCATATCCTTCAAGGTTATTAATTGTGGGATATTCCTATTTAGTTCTATATATAGACCACCTTTTATTCTGTAGTAATAATACTGGTCTACCTTGAAATAAGTTGTTCTTTCTTTAATATCATATTGCCTTTTCTTAGACTTATTGAAGAATAAAATTAAAAATTAGCAACATACATTAATTTAATATTAATTATGAATTGTAAATACAGTTCAGCGCTAAGCAGTAAACAGTTGACTGCAGCATATGAAGGTATTTTCTATAATTATGATAATACATATATAATGATAGGTATATATAATTGTTTGTGTTATCTCCAGAGAGCTGAGGTCTCTACTGGCTTCATGCACAGAAAGACTCTTGCCATGCATTGTCTGAACACTGGGGAGCTGGGCTTTCCAAGTGCTGTCTGTGTGCAGGTGTTAAATGGATGGCCTAGGTGGTGTCCTTTGTGGCTGAATTGCTGGTGTGGCCAGGGGCCGCTGCTGGTGATACAGTGTTTTTCTGGCCGGTGGTGTGTGTCTGTTCCCTCCCTCACATCATCTCTCTGCAGGGCAAACCCAAACCCCATCATCCTTTTAGGGATACCTCACTTGTTCTGGGCTCTAGACATCTTGCTTTATAGGTATACTGGAGGACTTCGCACTCAGCTTTTAGTCTAAGGGAAGGGTGAAGGCCAACTTAAAGGAGGTATAAATACTAAGGAGGACTAGAGGTGATATTTTCCTTGGAGGGTTGTTTTATTGATAGCTTTCTAGCCAGTATTTTCCTGCCCCAACACAATCCTCTCAAGCACACTTACAGGACTGCATGAGTTGCATTTTAGGGCATTTATCTGTCTTACCTTTTGACATTGGCACAGATGTGTCTCGCTCTGGCTTTTTCTGCAGAGCTCCTGGGAGCCAGTGTAGTCTGGGCATGCATCTGTCACAGTGTAATAACTCCCCTGCTGTCCATACCACTGTTGTGTAGTACTTCCCATGTTTTGTGTGTCCCAGAGTTGCCTGAGCTTGCTTACCTCTGAGTAGATGGCACTGCTCTGTGGCTTGAGTGGAATTGCAGGCAAGGGAGAGCTGCTTTCTGCAGGTGTAATATACCTCTTGTTTGTATAAGAAAAAGTTTTTTTCTGTTTTAAGGTAGAATTTAAAGTCAGGAGGAGATGGCTGATGCTAAAAGCAACATTTTTAAAGGCCAGAGCCTGTACTGATCTGATATCCTGTCTTTATTCAGATCCCACAACTGAAGCCGAAGGGGATTGCACTGGCACAGTCAAGCACAGAACATACCCCACTACCCCTGAAATAAATGACAGCTCACACTGATATACCCAATATTATAGTTCTTCTAAGTGCTTACAAGACATTAACTAATTAACCTGATAGTGCTTTTATTTAATGAGGTCTGAGTACCACATGCTCACAGAAGTCTATTCTCTGAGCACTGCTCTCTGAAGAGCACACCTTTTGCTTTAAGTGCCACACACAATAGCATTTTATTGATTACTCTGTTTTTCTCCTACATTGCCCTAGGGATTTTGTGTAGCAATGGGCTGGAGAACCTTGCATTGTGTTAGGTGCCATGATGCAGTTTCCTAGTGCTTGAAATTTCCTTTAAATGGTGTTTAAAAGTCCATCAATTCTCACAAAAATGGGAGAAAGAAGTAACCAAGAAAACCATCAGTCTTAGGCAAAGACGTCATGTCTCATGTCTTAGGCTCACTTTGCTGCAGTGTGTTCTGCATTTTAGCATAGTGGCTTGGAGAATAGAAATACAGCTGGATTTAAATGAGCTTTGACTCCCTGTTAATCATTTGTCCTTCCTGGTCCCTGCCTAGCCCTGTGAGGCTCGTTCCTCTCTCCACCAAAGAGCCCTTGTCTGTCACTGAGAGCAGCTCCCCGAGGCTGCCTGCTGTGTTTTGGGGCTCAGCAACCGTATTGCCCTGCTGATTGCCTGTGTCTGAACAACCCTGGGCCCTGGCAAGCACAGTGCAGCTGGGTGGGCGTGGGAGAAGGCTGCAGCCCATGGTGGGTGCCTGCTGGCATCTGTCTGACCTCTGGGCCATCTTCACATCCTGCTCCAGGCACTGGTTTCACAGCCGGTCGAGGGTCAGTCGCGCCGCGCACAGCAGGAAGAGCGGTTCATCCGTTCCTGCAGATTGCTCAGAGCCACGTTTTTATCTGTGCATGCAGGGCTGTGGTTATCAGCTGTTGCCTCCAAATAACCTGGGAACAAGATAGATTAGAGGCTTCCACCAGACGAGTGAAATTGCGCATCAGGTCGGTCAGGATTCTGCTCATTGAGCAGCTGAGGTTTGGTTTATGTGGCTGCAATGCCACTGACCCATCTCCTGATTCACAGTTACTAAAGACCACTGAGCTGCTAAGCTTTTTAAAAGCTTTATAAATGTGCAATATGGGGAAGATTGATTAAAATACATTTCTGGGTATAAACGGCGTTGCATACTCTGCATGTTTTCTAATAATAGTTTGTCCTTATTTCTCCTAAACTCATGAATTCCCTAGCAGATATTTTCCTGGTATATCAGATGTACTGTCAGGCACACAATTTTGTTTTAGCTTCAACTGTTATATTTTTATGTGGTGGTTTTTAGTGTTACAAGTGCCTTAACACTACTTTTTTCCTCCTTTCTCTCCCTAATCTCACCTCCTTTTTCTTCCTTTATGCTGAATTTGTACTGAATAAAGATTGCTGGTTAACAGTCACATATATCAGAAATTTCTGCTTATCTGCATCATATGTACTGTTCCTGAATTCTTCCACCACTATCAGGTTCTCCAAACAGTCCTTTCTATGTTCTCAAGGCTATAACTCAAAGCAGAAACAAGTAGAAAAAGGAATTTCTGTCCATCTCCCTCTTGTCTGAATGTCCAGAAGGGTTGTGTGTGACAGGAGTGAATCCAGGGACTAAAGATGCCCGTGCTGGAGCCCCTGCACCTTCACTGTAAGCAATTTGCCCCTTTACTCCAAAGCAGGGTAGTCTGATTCTTCAGGTGAATGCCCCCAGTCATTCATTTGGGCTTTTGCTTTCCCAGCAAAGTTTAAAGTGGATTTTTCTCTTTGCACACCTGAATCACAGCACCTGTTTTCCTCAGAAAACAACCCAGTCCATGACCACCAAATTGCCTTGCAAACACGACCAAAATGCAAAGATGAGCATGAGCTTGTGTAGCTGCTCTGTAGTATGAGCACAGCTTGAAGGAAAGATGTGCAGATCCTGCCAAGGGAGCCAAAATAATACTGGGTTTATGCTAGATACAAGGAGCAGGTTTTGTCAGGCTGAGGATAAACGTGGCCTGGAATCACCAACCCCTTTTCTGTTGGACTGACACTCACATCTCCCAGCTAGCCATGCTGCCACTGACCTTCTTGTGAAGGCATATTTATTGAGTGTGGAGTTCATCTGTTAAGGAATATGGGATTTCCAAATGAATATTTAAAAAGAAACCCCAAGAACAGGAAGAAACACGAAGCTGGCTTCTTGTATGTACTGGCCTGTGCAGAAACACAGCAGACCCTCATCCACAGGAGGTTGTTGGTCCTGCATCAGCTCAGTGTTGAAAAGCTTTAATCAGGCCCTGATGTTACACTCAGTGATGGAGACCTGACCTGCCCTGGGAAGGAAATAATCCCAGCCTGCTCTGCCTTGTCCGGTTTTGAGCCAAAGATGTCACTTCACCACAAAAGCAAAGAGGAAGGAGGAATGACCTCACTCAACTACAGCAGAGAGTTCAAAGGGATGAAACCATTGGGGACAGCCCAGCTGCTCTAGGAAATTCCCTTCTCCGGCCTTTCTGAAGGCATCATCAGTATTTCCAACCAACCAAGCAATCTTCTGTCTGATGCTTCCTGTCCATGTTCACCCCCCGCCATCTGGCCCAGTCCCCAGTCTCCCAGTGCAGCCTTCCCTCGGCAGTGGGACACCTGGACCTGTGCAATATCCCTCCCAGGCTCTGGCCCCACTCTTTCATACCTGACACTGGCCACCTTTGCTGCCTGTTTCTGAATGTGACAGAATTTGCACCTGCTGGTGTTCTGCCCCAGTACAGCTCAGAGTCTCTCCTTTGGTAGCAATTTTGGATATAGAATAAAATAATAGTTTAGGTTGGAAAAAACTCTAAGATCATTGGCTCCAACCATTAACTCATGTCACAAAGTTCCACATCTACACATCTCTTAAATACCTCCCAGGAGTGGGAGCTCCACCACTTCCCCTGGGCAGGCTGTTCCAATGCTTGACAACCGTTTCCATGAAAGGTTTTCCTGGTATTGGTTTTCCCATGGTTTGAAAACTTGAGGCCATTTCCTCTTGTCCTGTTACTTGTTGCCTGGGAGAAGAGTCCAACCCCCACACCAGCATAACCTCCTTTAGGGTAGAGAACCTCCCTGAGGTCTCTCTGAGCCACCTTTGCTCCAAGCTAAACAATCAGCTCCATCAGCTGTTCCTCATGAGATCTGTGCTTGAGACCCTTCCCAATTTTTGTGGCCTTTGTTGGACATGAAATCCATCACCTCTATATCATAGCCATGCATTAAAACAAAAAAAAAATTAAATTGCCATGGGTCCTGCCTCTTTATCCAGGCTGCCTCCATGTATGTTCTGGGCAAGCAGATCCTAATTTTCATTCACTGGTGAATCATCCTTCAAGCTTTTGCCCTTCCTGAGAGTCCCTTTGGTGTGTGTTCAGGTGACTGAGTTTTGTCAAGTCTGTCCTGCTGTCTTTCACTGGAAGATGAACACTGCCTTGGGGAAGGGCTGATATAAAAAAGTTTGTATCACACCGACATTACTGGAGATAAGAACACTCCCAAAGTATCCAGATGCTCTGTGCCTTTTTTTTTTTTTTAACTAAGTAATGAATGAAAGCTGGCCTTATAAATTTCAGCTTTTAAGAAATTCCAATTTCCTTAGATGTAGAGAAAAAATAGAGCTTTTTTTGGACAAAAATGGTATCAGAATTATGTTTTCTACTTCCAAATGAATTAACTAATAGGTGAGCTACAGAGAAGCGTATGTGCTTTAGTTGTGAAGGAGTGCATACCTTTGGATATTTGCTGACTCTTTCATACCCATGGAAATCCCTGGTTCTTTGATTGTGTTAACCTCCCAGGGCATGTGAATGTTGGCAGGCTCTCAGGTGTGTAAATACCTGGAGAAGAGTTCAGTTTAACTGGGGAAACCAAGCGTAGGAACTGAAACCACCTTGTTTTCTCTCCTACAATAGTGAAAAATGTTTGGGTCCTATGTTTGAGCTAATTAGCTTAGCTAATTAGAGACTTGTTTTGGTCAGTCCTGCTTGTGCATTAGTCCTGTGATGGGAATAAGAGCAGAGCCCCAGGGAGCATAAAGATTTATCAACTACGTTTATATTATCTCAATCGGTTTTCCTTTAACACACAGCATGAAAAAAGATGTGACAACAAAAGTATGATGAAGAAATATGGTCTGTATTGCAAGACTCAGCAGTCATTTGCAAGTGCAGTTACTAAATCTTTGGTTGCAACAGAGTTGGGCTCTGGTAAACACTAAAATAAATTCAGGTACAGCTTCCAAGGTATTCTTTATACTGTGAGATCAACCAACATGTCTTGCAAGGTTACAGCTATTTTTTTTCCCAGTCTTCCTTCATCTCTTCCTTACTGCAGAGGAAAATTCTTTTTGAAGTCTTTGGACATGGTGCTTCAAAGGAAAATTATAACCTTAAACATACAGTTCCCACAACTTGAATATCCCCGTGTCTTCTTAAGGTGATGAATTCTAATTCTATCATCATGAAGAAGATGAAAAAAATGAGCTGTCAGTCTCATCAGCTTTTTTAGAGGAGTGATGAGATAAATTGCAGAGTTAAGCAGCTAAATGTTGGAGTAAAAATACATTTATTACCTTTTTGAAATCAATACATATTACTGAAATGCTCAGCAATAGGCAACTTGCTTTGAACAGAGCTGTTTGCTGATAGATTTCTTAAACTACCAAACCTGAATTAATATGAGAATTATGTACATGTCAAATAGGTATCTCTAAAGAAAGAAATTGGTAAAGTTTGTCCTCAAACATCGCAACAAAAAAAATCTGTATTTTCCCAAACACTGATCTGGACACTGAGTGGTTAGGTACAGCATGTGCTGGGGCTTCATCCTCTCCTAAGAGTTGGTGAAGTTAAAAGTAGTATTGCAATGTGTTCCTTCTTCAGCCAAGTACTTATAAATATATTTGAAGCATAAGAATCTTTTTCCAAGCTTTACCTATCAAGAAGGGCTTCTGTGACTGCTGTTTCAGTCATTTGATTTTCGTTGCAGCTTTGCTATTTAGATTGTATCAAAAGATGAAATTTTTCATGGCCTTTCTCCTCACCACTTATACCTCTTTTTCACCTCATGTAACTGTTAAGTAATAATAGATATATTGGACATCAGAAAGCTTGTATTTTGCTTCCAATTTCATTTAATCTTAGACTTAATGATGTTGAAAATTCACAGAACCTCTAGAGATCTCTTGGGCTCCAGTCTCTATGCTTACAATTTGCATGAAGGTAAAATCACACGGGAAATACTCAAGAAAATGAGGTATTTTCTTCCCCATAGAAAATACCTTCCTCCAACAGCTGCAGAATCCTTGATTAGTCTTTGTCTTTCACATCCCTTTTTAGGGATGTTATTTGTGTCTGGGTGGTATCTTTGTAACGGGCTCCAGTGAGTAATTTATTTCCTACTGACTGACAAAGAGGAAGGATTATATCAAGGCACTGATTGCTGAACTGTCCTGATTGCTTCGTTACTGGCACTTTGGAGAGAGCTGGGAGAGGAAGCCTGGGGACTGCTAGTCTCAGGATTGACACTCTCTAAACACACTGAAAAAGAGGGGGAGAGACTTTTTTTTTGCAGCACATTAGGAAATGGGCAGTTCCCCTGGCAACAAACTGCAGCTGAAGTCGAGTTTGCATTATCTGAAGGGTCTGTGTCCTTGAAACCAGGAATCCAAAACGTGCTCTCAGCTCTGTCCTCAGACTAAATGGTGCTAGCGAAAGGCTTAGGGGTCATGCAAAGCAGAAATATCCCTCACAAGTTCTGCTCCCAGGCCAACCATATCCATAGCTTTTTGCCATCTGGATGACTGTGAGCATGGCATTCTAACTCAGGAGACCACAGTGGAAGGTGCAGGTTTCAATCGCCCCCGTGGTGCTTCACCCTGCAGGTGCTCAGCATGCTGAGCCTCTGGGTGCTGCCAAGCCCCTCTGGAAGCCTTAGTGTGCCCATTTCCCAGGGAAAGGCTGCAGGCTGTGTGGGAGGCACGGCTGGAGCCCTGCTGCAGTGCTCTGGTGGCAGAGGGGATGGTCTTGTGGGGTCTGAGGACAGCGAAACACAAGCTGTGAGCGATGAAGGATCAGAGCTTTTCTGTTTATTGCCACTGTGGGTCGGTGCATGGGGCTTTTCTGCCATCTGCTGAAGGTGGGAATCTCTATTGCAACAGCTCTGTGCTCACATGCTGATGGTGTAAAATCTGCTAGCTCATGTAGGGCTGAGTTTCTCCTCAGCACGTGTGTCTGGAAGAAAAGAAGCAATCATACACCAATTTTGTCGGATACTTCTGTGTAACCTAATGATACCATGTTGCAGACCCCCCCAAGGGCTAAATTTTTGAGACAAAAGCAGCTTGTTTGGGGGGACCAGGAAATGTGTGGATAGGACTAAGAAAGGGTTCCAAAGGTCTCCTTCTTGGGTCTGGGCAGGTGGGGAAAGACCTGTCTAAAAAGTGCAACACTCATGGATTGGTTCCCATGATGTGGAGAGAAGAGGAGCCTACTCTTGACATTTATTTTGGGAACTGACTGTAAATTTATCTGCCTTCAGCACAGCCCAGGCTCCTGTCTTGAATGATCTGTTACTGCACAACAGGAGGAAGGGATTGCTCTGCCTGCCATAATATATCTGGTGCAGACTTTTTGGAAGCAGCATTTTGATTAGAGACAACCCCAATGGATTAATTGGTTTAAAAATTAAAGTGGAGGATGTAGGTGTAATAATTTCTCCCTTTTCTTTGATGTGAAGATATTTAAAAGCACACCTCATCCAACTAGAACCGACCTGGGGTCATTCAGATGAGGGTTGCTAATGTAGTGCTGTCTCTTTTAAGTCTACCAATACCTGTACTGACACAGCCATGGCTCAGCATCAGAAATCCCTCTCTAAACATGCCTGTTTTCAGGGATTTATGTAACTGCTGCTGGAATTTCCTCCTGACTGGTTGACACTTGTCAGATCTATTGAAACCATCTCAAGAAATCAGGGGGGGAAAAAAGTATTTCCTCTTGCCTAGAATGAAAGTCTTTTTAAGTAGTTAAAAGAAAAGAAAAACTGAAAACGATAGAACTTGAAGAGTCAATAAGTAACCTTAGAGGAGGCTGCTTGGGTGGCTCCCAAGAGCCCTTCCAGCCTCAGTGGTTCTGTGATTGTATGAACTGTGGGCCTTGGCAGTGTGATGACTGTGTTCTTAAAAAATTGTTCTAGAAACACAGCACTGGGGATAACAGTCCCTGCTCAAGATTGACAGTAAGTCACATGCCTGAGGTGAGATAGGATTTTTATCTGAAACTTTCACCCTGTGGTGGAAGGAGCTGGTTTTTATGCAAGTGCTGTACATCTGTCCAAGAAATCCCATCACATGGTTTACTGTGGTGGTGCACATAAAATTGCACGTAATACACCTACAATTATACATACAATTGCATACAAATACACATACAATTGCAGTATACCTCTACAAAATATATTCACTGATTATACTCTTAATAAAATTCCTTTAGGCATTACCTGAACTCACACTGTTGTGGCAAGCTGTGATGCTGTGGATCTCCCTATCACTCTAACACAGTCTGCAGGATGCCACAGAGATGGCCAGAAAATTTTCATACTGGGTAAAGTCTGTTTTTTCAGAGGACTTGTGGTCAGTTTTGCAACGATTCAGTTTTTCAAAAGCTGTAGTAAAAACCAAATGCCATGTGGCTCTTTAGTCTGCGGAGAGAGATGGTAAAAGCATGCGTGCAAAGTGAGGAGTGTGCAAGACAGTGCATGGCAGCATGTACCAAGGGGTGACACCAAGGCTGTGGTTTCACTCTGGAGCTTCAGGTTTGAGCTACCTCATCTCCCTCTCCAACACTTTCCTGCCAGAGTGATGCTTGGCTGTTCACTAGGAAGGAGTTGTGTGGAGGAGAAGCCAGTGTTTCTTTGTGCCCATTTTCTCACTGCCAGGTATCCTACTGGCTTCTTGGCTTCAGTGTCTTTGGAAAGCTGGGATCTTTCTGGTAGTGGCTGCCACTTGCTGGTGATTGCTGCTGGAACATTCACTCTCCAAGCACCTCTGCAACAAAGACTTCATTTTCATGCATGTTCCTGCCACGTCTGCTTATAATTAAAGCTGAGCAACCAATCAGAGCATCAGCATAGTCTGTGAATGCCAGTGCTGCAGTATTTATCTGCCTATGGGTAATGAAGCAATAATTTTGAATGTGTGAACCTTGTCCCATGGTTGACTTGACACAGCATCAGTATTGGCTTCATTCTGCTGTTGTTGCCTTCTAATGTGATGCTGTGCCATGTGAAATTATGCAGTTGGGTCTGCAGAGTATAAACACAGGAGCAGATATTTGTAAGACAGTCCAAAGTAAACTATAAAAATTGTCTTTCATTTCTTGACTTCCTCTTTCACAAGACTTTCCCACCGTAACATTTTCTCATCCCTTCACTAGGACAGGCAATGTGCTGGTTTCATATTTCCTTATTCTATTCTGGTTCTTCTGCCGCCCACATCAGTATGGTGTCTTAACTAACACATACAGATTTGAGGAGAGAAGATTGGAAAAAAAAAAAAGAGAGAAAAACTGCCTGCTAATTAACATTCTAGTGATGTGAGAGAGATTGTTCTGTTACCATTTAATTCTTGAAAAGCACTCAGTGTAAAGGTTTTGGGAGGAACTTTCTAAATACTTTGCTTAATAAAGCAGCAATTGTGTGAAAATGAAAACAGATGATGATTGCAGAGACAATGGAATATGATTTTTGGAAAAAGAAAAAAAATAGCCCACTGTGCAAACTGAAGTCTGCTAGTGTTAAAGAGACAGTGTTATTGGTGCAGAATTGATAAACTGTTCTAAAAAAATGGCTGTCTGCTAGTCACTGAATGAAATGGTATCTTTTTGCTGTCTTTTGAAGCTGGAACAGAATTAAAGATGTTTTATTGAAAAAGACTATAGGAAAGGCCATTCCAGATAGTGAGTCCTTACTCTGGTAGATATGGAAATCAAAAGACATACTGGGAGGTTACCCATTCTATCTGCCTGTATATATGGTGGTCATTAATCAGCTGTGCAGTCAGAGTTTGGGGTTAATTAGCATTAGAAGATGAGAATGGAGGGATGACTACAGGGAGCAGCTATGGCATGTAACATCCTAGCCTTTTGTGGCAGATATTTGTTGTTAATTCTCAGAGAATCCAGTCGCTGGGCACAAACTGTGTAGACAGTATCAAATTGCAATTCAAGATGTTCAGTGCCATTTCTTGAAGCTTTCTTATGTCTTATTCTAATATTCCATATAAACATGGGCTGAGAAAAAGAGATAAAACAACTTTTCTCACATTGCAAACTTCTCCTAAAACTATCAGTGGCACCTCAGAAGTGTGAATGAACCTTGATCCTAACTCTATGCTTCAGTACAAGTCTTCACAAAAAATTCAGTGTGGATACATGCTACCAGTTGCTTGTGAACACAGGGAAACAGGCTGAAATAAAATATGATGCAGAATGTACAAAAACAGCCCAGGAGGAAATGTGGGCATACTGCAACATTATGTTGGACAAGTTTTTATCATAGTGAGCATCAAGTTCTCAGAAAAAAAAAAAAAACCACAACAAAAAACAACAACAAAAAACCCCCAACTTTAAGTGCATATTTTCCTTAAATTTGTCTTTAAAAAGCTGTTTAGATTCAACTATTTCTGGTTCAGACAAAGGAACTGGTGAAAACAGCATACATAAAAGAATACAGGGTATTACCTTTTCTGTTTTAATAAACTCACTGGCAGCTTCCATGATGAAAAATTATTCTAAGCTCAAGTTATATCTCATATCTCATGCCAGGTAAAAATAGAACTACAACAGACACTAAAACATACTCCTTGGTTAAAGTATAAGGAAATTAGGGCTTTTCGCTGCCCTATCTATTGGTGTATAAGTGAAGTTTATATCTAAACAATGCAAGGAAGGGTGCATTAGAGGTAACATGGGTAACTCAAAAACATGTAGGGAAGGATTCCACACTGGAAGTGTATAGTAAAGCAGGATGTGACTGAACAGAGCCAGACTTGCCTGTACAGAGATAAAAACAAGTATTTGGATGATGATAGTGCAGCTTTTGTATTATTGAACATACCTACCATTTAGAAAAAAAATATCCATGTTGGAGGAATCTGTTCTTCCTGGGGAATTCGGCTGAGTCTACTTCAGTGTCTTCCTTGAATCTTGTTTGGGCAGATTTTTCTGTTACTATTTTTTGCAGCAAGCATGGGACCTAGTGTCATCCTTCGAAGACCCCTTTTTTTTGTTGTTTTTGGGCTTGAGGGGGTTTCTTTGAAGGCTGGTGCTAATACATCTGTGACTGCACATCCTTGTAGGCTGCATTGATCTGAGTCAGTCTTGCCTGGGCTCTATGAATGTCAGAAAATATAAGAATGAAGAAATTATTTCAACCCTCAGATGCCTTCACAAGAGTGAAGGAACTGCAAAGATGCCTCCCAGGCTATAGAGGATATTGTGCAATAGGGAGGATTTGGAGAAAACCAGGTAGGATTCATACATCCCCTTGTGATTAGTGGGGGGAACCTTTGTGCAGACAGCAAAGTGACTGAAGAGAAGCAAGAGAGCTAAGTAAGACAAGAGTATGCCTGGCATCAGAGAATCCAATTCTCCACAGCTGGGCACATTTGTGCATGCCCATCTCGTGTCAAAATCCCTGTGTGTCCTTAATCCATGAGATGAGTACATAGGATAGCTAAGGGACCACCAGGAGGCATTGATCTGAGAAAATCATACCTTCCCATGGGGAATTTCATATGCTGCCTGTGGGAGAATACTGGCAAGCAGCTCTGTCCCTGGGCAACCCAGAGATGTTGATCTTGGCCACCCTTGCTGGCTTACCTCCCACCTTGGCTTGAGGTTTGGATTGCTTAACTATCCCCATGCCACCACATGCCTGCTGCAGGATAGGGGACATTGCAGGTGAGGCAGCAGCGTGGGGGCAGGTAGGGATTTTGTGTAGGAGCATTATGAGTCTCAAAACCAACATGTTTCCTACCCTTACAGAGCTGTAGTGACCCTCAGGTCTAGTGGTCCATGACAAGACAGCAGAAAGGCACCAAAATAAATTCTCTTTCCTTTTTATAGCTCCTCCAACCCATATCCAGCCCAAATGCCAGGTGCAGCAGGAAGCACTGTGCCTTAGTTGCAGAATTATTTCCTTCTGCGATTAAAAGAAATTTTAATGCACAGCAAGCTCCATTGAAGTGCAAGTGAAGGGCCCATTTCATAAAAGATTTAGGTTCTGTCTCGGTGTATACTTTTGATTTGTACAGCAGGGAGCTTGTACTTGGGAAGAAAAAGGGGAGGGGGGAGGACTTTGCTTTAAATTACAGCTTTTTTTTTTTTTTTCTATTCATTTTGCATTCAAAAGACCAAATATATTTTCTCTTTCTCTTCCCTTGATTTATGACCTTATAAAAATGAGATAGAATCAGCCCAGAAAGAAACAAAGGTTAGGTCTTCCCAGAGCCTGAAGCCTTTGTGTAACTCCCTGAAGAACAGCTGTGCAAATTACATTTGCTGCTATCAGATAAAGTGGAGGCAGAGAGCAGTTTTTCTAACAGGATCTGGACAAGTTTCCATTTTATTTTGTCATTTTGAATGCAGGTTTGATTTTGTTTGCTGGTAATCACAGCCTTTAATGTTACCTTGCCAAAAATGGCTATTGCAGGAGAACTCCCATCAATGTGATATCAGCACAGGCAGAGAGAGAAACATCCTGTTTATGTGAATGTCCCTAACAAAAGAAGTCAAGATCTAAACAGATAGAAGAGAATGCCAGTAACCATGAGACAAACTACATGCCAGATGTTAGTCACGCTGCTTAGAGCACTAGGAGAAGTTGATCAGCTATTATGTTGATGAGTGCAGCTTATGAACCTGTAGAGAAGGGAAGCAATAGTTGTCATTTGCATGATTAAAGTCTTGTGTAGTACTTCTACATTAAATCATAAATAATTTCATTTTACCTGAGTGTATTAATTAAAAGGTTACCTTTTAAGGCATTACTTTTCTTTTCTTTACAAGTTCATATAAAGCATTCAAAAGTAGAAATTAATTTTATTTTACAGGCCAGGACAGCCACATAATCACAAATCAAATTAGGTTGAAAAGGACTTCTGGTCCTAGCCCCTGCTCCAAACATGGCCAGATTCAAAGTCAACAAGTTGCTCAGAGCATTTAGTTAAACTTGAGCATCTCTACAGAAACTAGATTTTTTCATTGCTTAACTGTGTCCACAGTGGAATTGTTTTCCATCCATCCAACCGAGCAGAAATTCCCTTGCTGAAACTTGTGTCTGTTGCCTGTCATCCCTTTACAGTACACCCCTGGAAGGGCCCATCTCTGCTGTAGTCCTCCACAGGCCCTGTTAGGTTGCTGTGAGGTTCACTGTGAAGCCACCTCCCTTCCAGGCTCAGTTCTCACAGCCTCACTTAGCTGGCAGGGGTTCCAGCCCCACTCATCTTTGCAGCCCTCTGCTGAGCTCACACCCTTTCTTGGACCTCACTTCTCTTCTGGAAGATGTGAAACTGGACACAATGGCTTCACTAGCGCCACAGAGGAAAGCTGTGGCCTTTCCCATGCTGGCTCTATCAGTTAGACCTGTGTGTTTACTGAGGTTTCACTCCATCCCTCTGTCCAGGTGGTTGAGGAAGGTGTTTAACAGTGCCAGCACTGGCATTATTATTCAGAGTGGCTGCTAATTGTACTGACTGCTATGTTGTCTTTCGAACCCCATGGTCCAGCTTCTCCTCTATCTAGTATTGGTCATTTTTGAACTATGCTTAAAATCTGCTACTGCTTCTCTCTCCTGTGAAGGAGCAGAATATTCAGGACTGGCAGAATGTAACAAGCTGTCTAAAATAAAATCTGAATCTGATTATTCAGCCTGCTTTTCATTTTGAGATTTTTTTGAGAAAGTAGCTGTTCTCAAAGATTAATAGGAGTTTATTTTTCTTGTTTAAATCTCCTTTGGGTCTCCAGGAATCTTTGAGAAAGGAGAGTGTGGGAAAGACTAAGGTTGAAAGTGAAGGGACTGAAGCCAAGACCATCAAGTTATGGATTTGTACAGGAACAAGACCTGTATATACACAAGAGTATTTGCAGCTAGCAGAGACTCTAAGCACTTCTGCTACTCTGTGTAGTTTCACTGTTTGACTAAGGAAGGAGATATTTCCCCTGCAGCAGAGCATCCTTTTTTCAAATACAAAATTTTCACAGCAGCCTTTGAATTTTGATAGAACCTTAGCAGGTTGAAAAGAAATACCTGACTGTGCTTGGTTTATAGATTTTTCAGTAGTATCAAATAACCTGCTTCACAATATTAGAAAGCACTCTTTGTTTTTGATTTTATTAAAGGATATGAGGAACAGTAGCAGCATTATTATATCATTTTATGTTACATATCTTCTTGATAATCAGGTTGTGTAGTCAAAATGGAATATTTTCATACTGACCCCCAAATTTACAAAACAGTGTCTCATGGGATCTTTTGAGATGTCACTTCTCTGCTTAGAGTAACTTCATTATTTTCTGAAACTGCTGAGAGTTGTGGTGGACGATATACTTCCAAGATTCACAATTCATTATGTGGTAGATTTCACTTTTTTGACCAGCCCAAGGAGGTGGAAACACCTTATGCCCCATTGCTCAAAGCAGCATTTGGTGGGCACTTCTTGGTCCCTGTTTCTTTCCTGTACTGTAATTTGATAGTAATGAACAGTTGTTCTGGCTCTTTCTTGCCTAGTGAAATTCCCAAGCTACACCAAGGTCACAGTTTGTCCTAAGATGTGGTGCAGATTTTAAGCATAGGGAGTTAGAGGGGCATGCAAAAAAAAAAAAAATGGAGGTAAGGGTCAGTAAAAATTTAGCACACCCTCAGGGTGCATACATTGTGTGAATATATCTGTGCATTATCATTGTGTTCATTACACATTTTTCTCAGAAGTGTCAGCCTCAAGAGCAAAGGTAAGGTGACATTGTAGCATGACATACTTTTCTAAAAACCTATCAATGGGGGTTTAGGTTTTAACTCTTCTCCCCTCATCTTCTTAAATATGAAATGGTTTCTAGCTGGGCTGTTTAAAAGATTCATAAGGAGATTCCAATTTGTGTTGGTGATTCATTTGTAAAGCTTCAGGTGAGGGGAAAAAAACCTGCAAAGAATTTCCAGCAGAAAAGTGTATGTGGAGGAGTTAGAAAACTATTTCCTATATGGACCAAAGCCTTCTGCATGGCTGTGTGTCAAAACTGCAGCAGTCACACCACTCTGACTCCCAGCTGGCATTTTGCTGCTGCCTCTATATGCACTAGAGCAGGCAAAGACAGAACACTGTGAACTGGGTTTTTGAAAGCCAGGATGTAGAATTCAATCTTTCAGAAAGCAAAACATCGTCAACAAAAGACAGTGATTGTGCTTTTAAGCCACCTGGGAGAAGAGGGAGAACACATGCTCACACATTCAGAAAGCTGAAGCAGCCTCAAGCTGTTCTGCTCCTGAACAGGAAAAGGAACTTTTGCCAGTGAGATGTGAACTGAAACAGTTGTGTTGTTGAATCAGAGAAAAAGCAAGTTGTCTACCTGCGCCGACCTTGAAGGCTGAGATAATTCTGTTTAGTCAGTTGTTTCCTCTCCTGAGCCTTATGCTGGGATAAAACAGGAGAAGATGAGGCTGGGAGATAAGAGGACACAGCCACTGCCAGCAGTGTGGAAATCTCCGCGTCTTTTGAACACCTCCAGGCCCCCTGGCTACACCAGCACAAGCCAGTGTTGCACTGCTATGAGGGCAGCATTGGGTTCTGAAGAGCAGCCCCTAGAGTTGCCCCAAAGTCGTACTCCACTGGACAAGCTGCAAAACAGCTATTAAGAAGAACACAAAATGAGTTTAATGACTGAAGAAATAGCCCCTGAAGTCAGTGTGAATGTGAGGCAAATCTTTTGCAATGCTGAGTTTTGCCATGGGACAGTAGACAAGAAATGAAATGTTGTTATCTAGAATTCCTAGATATTTCTTTACACTTTTTCAGAAATAAAAGAGAAACTCCAATAAAAGTGAATGAAACCACTTGAACCCTTTGCCCTGCAGCATAGATTGGCAGAGAAATGGGGAAGGATGTTGTGATGCTTCCAGATTTTCCAGGAAACTAGAACTGCTCAGGAAGTTGGGGAAGCTGGAGTCCCTTGCATGGATGTGTGCCAGAGACAAAAGCATTGTTGTAACAGCTGAAATCTGTTTCTTCAGGCCCCATTGAGCAGGGCATAAGTACATCCTTAAGCCTATCCCAAGGCAGCAAGGAGCAGAAGTGTGGGCTGAAGCTCCAGTTGTGCTACTGATTGCCTGTGGCAGTGATTCTCATTATGTCCACAAAGGCTTTGCTCTGCTCCAACTTCCTTGCTATATCAAAAGTAATTATGTTAAGGTGACCAGCCTGAACTGGAATATGGCTTTAGGTTATCTTAAACTAATGAAGGCAAAGGTAGATATTTACACTGTCTGATTCTACACAACTATTTAGGCACCCTAGGCAATGTGCCAGTATTCGTGTCTTTCCATTTGGACATACAGTGGGGCTCTCAGGCTCATGAGTTCTGAATCATATTTTAATTAGATGACTAAAATGCCTGTTATAAATATCTTTCTAAAAAGCAAAGTTTTAACCATGAACATAATAAGCTGTTGAAATAAATTTCAAAAGTAATTTCAATTTGTCATCACTTGCAGTCTTTCAGCTGAGCATGAGTGTACATAAACATACATTTCCCCCACTTACGTGGGATTCTTATAGGGCACATCCTGGCACTGTGCTGCATAAATTGACTCAGGTCCATGGTGTGCTTTACTGTGTAGTCCTCCTGAGGGAAGAACTGTGTACACCAGGATGGTTTCCTTTGGTAGCAAAACGTGGCCTGCGTGTGAGAGCCTGCTTTTCCAAGAAGGTGCCTGGCAGTGTTTTACAGTAATTGCAGTTTCCTGTGAACATACACTGCGTGCTATAGTCAGTTGATGGATGATCAAAGCATGATTTACTAAAAACAGATTATAATCTACCAGAGACAAGTTTCCTAGCCAGCCAGGGATGACTGCTAGATGATGCTATGCAATGTCTGGAAAGGTGATACAAATGGCTTTCCAAGTAACAACTTGGAACATAAGTCTTGGTTTTCCATCTGCTATGCGTAGTGATTTCTTGTAGACACTAAAAAAGAGCTGTGTGATAGTTTCTGATAAAGCTGCAGTTTTCTCTTATTATTTTTTGAGTGCCTTGCTGGAGAAAAAGCTCAGACCATTTCAGATTGTTGCCCTGGACCTTTGCTTTTTTATCTCAGGAAAAGGAACTGTGCCTCTGAGACGGCATCAAATGCTTTAGGTAGTTCCAGGAGTGGGAGAAAGGATGTTTACTGTGTAGCCACTGACTAGAGGAGATTTTCTTCCACCGAGATTGTTTCTCATCCAAGTCCTGGATCTGAAAATACCCATTCAGCTTCATTTATACAAGGCTACACTTAATCCTGGGTTATTTTTTAGGAAGAATGGAGAAGAGTAAACCACAGTCAATAGCAGATTGTTACCCGTGCACCCAGGACACTTTGCATGCCAAATTGTGTCTTTGAAGAGAGCCTTTTTCATGGGTTTCATGTCAGCTATTTCTGTCCAGTGGCACCAGTTTACCGTGATGGAGGAAAAGTAACTGTTGTAGTCAATTCTTGGTTCATGCCCTCTCCTCAGTATGTGAAACTTTGTGCAGGTTGAAGGTAATGGGCACTGGAAGCCTTGGTGGAATGCTGGGTATAGTGGTGTCTTTTTGTACTACTTTGCATTTCCGACACTCTTTTGATCACAAGATCTATCTGTTCAGAACTGATTAAATAATCTGTGAATCATGGGAAGGCTTGGGGTGAGATTGGCAGTATCAGTGGAGGGATGTGGGCAGGAAGGTTTTATAGGAGTATAGGGACAACCTCAGCTTTTATTTTTCTGCCACTTGGTATTTTGGTTTCATGCCTCTGGCAGGGGAACTTCTGCAGGGGCAGAAAGCCAGGGAGGTATCTGCAAATGGCAGGAAGACAGAGCCGTATGGTAGTCAGTGTGCTGATTGTCAGGGCTGTCAGTGCTAATGCCCCATAAGCCCCTCATGTTTTCCTCTGGGGAAGAAGACATTTGCATTTTAGCAGACCTTGGTAGTTGTTGCCATCTTTGTGGCCAAGCCAGAGGCTCTGGACTTATGGCTGGTGTCCTTATGAAACGATGGTTGTGCTGTTCATAATCTTGATAGCAGGGCTGGCAAGCAGCACCTGGCTAGCTACTTGACCAGAGACTAGCTGTGACAGTTCTAAAGCAGAAAAAGTGAAGAATTTGGCAGTTTTAGTCTGGCAGTCTCACCACAGTGTTGTTGAAACTAGGTGAACACTGATTTATTTCACTACCTTCAATATACCAGTGAGTTTTTCTGTGAATGATAGAGTCTTGGCAGAATGCAAACTTGATTTTGCTCCCCATTCCTTTACTGCTCCTCTCTCTTCTGTTGTGCCTACTAACTGGAAAACACAGTGAGGCTGAATGGTGTCCTCAGACTAAGTGCTGTGTATTCATCCGTAGCAGCACAGCCTCCAAAGAGGTTAAACAACAAATGGTCTGTTTGTATATGCCTTACCTTACAGGTACTGTTTTCTCTATACCTCAGGTAGGACAAAGGTTTCAGACATGGAGTCTGTCTTGGAGATCCTAACAAAGAGTTTTAAATCAATTTATAGTTTTCTTGTGATGTAACAAAAGATAAACCCTGTTTATTTAATTAAGGCATGTAGCTGATATCCAAGACAATGAATATGTAGGGCATGAATCTTAGACATTTACCTGAGATCTTTCTTACCTTTGGATAAAGGATAATGTAAATGTTCTCCAATTGCTTAGTTATATTTTTTTCCCATTTTACAGAAATCTGAATGAAAACCCAGTGCAAAATTTGGTGTCTGCAGTGCAGCTGCCTAGGTTTGAGCTGCTTGCCTTAATTCGCTTTATAGTCAGTGCAGGTAAAAACATCATTTTTAAGACTTGCCTTATTCAAAATACAGTGGCTGAATACAAACCCTTGAATACAAAGGCTTCTTTCTCTCCATTGACATGAAAGAGGGCCCAAATTAGTGTTTCTTATGTAGACAGACTACAGATGGCCAAAACCCAAAGGTGAAGAATCAGAGTGAGGAACTGATTCCATTACATTATTCTCCATTTTGAAATGCATTTATTTGGTTATTAATGAGATCCAATGTGCTTCAAAGTTATAAAACAGAGCAAGTTCTCAGTCATTCCCCAAGCTGGCTCAGCTTTGTTAGTGGGGCTCACAGACAAACTGTCTTGTGTTACACCACCCAATTAGTTTTAATAACTTCCCATTCAGACCACATTCTCACTTGCCAAAATAGAATTTTTCATGAATTACTAAATTAATAATAATTTCCTACTGACTTTTAACTTTAGTGAAAGCTGATAGGAAGATGTTCTTGGCTTGTAATACAAGCCTAATACAAACTTCAGTGGGGCTCACAAAGTTTCATCCTATTTTTATCAGCCTTCTCCAGCCACCTATATTCCTCTTTTCCCCGGTGCCTTTTATTAGCTAGTTGAAAATCTGTGGGAAGTGAAACAATTTAACCTTTGAAAGATACACAACAGTTATTTATTCTTTCCTCTTCTAACAAGTCAGAAGAACCAAACAGTATTAGAGATTGAGTCACCACACACCAGTAAAAGTGGTTTACCACTCCATTAGTTTATTATTACCAGAAAGCTACCTAGGTCTTAATTAAACTGCAGATTTGTTTCCCTGAGATAAATACAGTTTGGCAAGAATTTGGAAAGAAAAACTCAAATATGTAATTCAATATTTTTCTCTGTAGTGTCTGTTAGGATTTTGTTTTAGAATTGTTGCTGAGGACAATGTTTAGAAATAAGTATCTGGCTGTAAACACCTGACTTTATTGAGGTAGTCATATATAAAGCTGGGGCAATAAAGTATGTCCTAATTATTATCCTATAAGTTTGACTATTAATTGTGATGTGGGATGCTGGACTGGCTTCCAAGCTCTATTCTTCAAAAACTGTGCCATAAATGAATGAGAACACTGGAAGAAAAGGGAAGAACTGTTATTGTCTAACCACAACAGTCCAGGCAGGCTGCCATAACAGCATTTTTAAAGCTCTAATTGAATAATTAGATCCAGCTACAAATGTATTTGTTTAGCCAAGTCCTCTAGTTGGCAAAATGTCTCAAATTTCCTTTGATAAATGCTGTTGTTTGCTTAATACATCGTTAGATAGTTTACAAATTGCTTGTCTGTAAATTACTATGTTCAGTAGCAGCTTATTAATTGGATTAATTTGGTTTGGTATTTTGCTAGAAATAGTCTATCTTTATATAAATGTATAATTTTATTTCATTACAGTTACAGATATAACACTGTTTACTAATGGAAGTGTATCCAGTTTTCAGAAAATACTGCAAATATCTTGCAGGCCAATACAAAAAAAGCATTTTTCTAAGGCTTCAGTGAGAGGGAAAAGTTTTTTCTTGTGTGGAAGAAAGATCCATCTCATGTCTTTTGCATGCACAGTACCGTGTACTTTCTGTGACTCTGTTCCTGCAGGTTTTACATGGCTGCTGATGCGGCCTGTTGGGAGAGAGGACTGTAAGAGTTTTATTTTACCATTCTGGCGGCTCCAGGGAATCTAAACAGATTTCAGACAGATAAATGCATGCAGACCCCAGAGCTAGTACTGCTTGCATGCAGAAATCCACCTCTGTAGCTGAGGTTCCAGTAAAACCCACCTCTCCACAAGCCAACATCCATAATCTTTCATGCATAGTCTCAATTGGATCTATATTGATTTCTTAGGACAAACTGGTTTGCTACACTAATTTCTTTAATTCCCTGACTCCTGTTGCCTTTCAGAAGTCTCCAGAGGTGTTTGTAAACACTTAGAGGAGACTGAAAGAGGAGGAGATTATGATGGGCAGGACAAAGACAATTTTTCCTTTTCTTCAGGTGTGCTGGATATCTCAGCATGGGGAGAGCTGTTTTGCCAGCCGCCTCTCCTTCCTAACCCTGCCCTTGCTGTCTTCTACTTCCTTGAATGACAAGATTCTTTTCATCATGTTTTCCCACAGTCCCTTTGAACAGATATCCCACAGGAGAAGTGAATAGTCAGGGATCCCAGGAGTGCTGTTGAAGTGAGATTAGAGGGCTCATCAACCCACAGCTCTGGACACAGAGTTGAAAATGCCCTTGTGTGGATCTATTCAAATCCATTTACTATACCCTAGACACATGGGCACTGCCTTCCTGCACTGGCAGATGTGGAAAGCAGTATCTCTCCCTGGACCTTTGCTCATGTTAGCAGACCTGCTGGAGTGATCCTGTCCTCCTTTACTGCCACCTGGATTTATCCATGGCCTCATTACTAGTGCTGGTACGGCTGTACTTCACTGCCTTTAATGTTATTCTTAACAATACCAGAGGAACCTACCTGGTCCTACACCATCCCTTGTACAGTGTAGACTGTCTTCTGAGCCCCCAAACGAAAATCAAACATGATTTTCTTTTCCAGTCATCTGTCTCCCTGTTTCTGGTCAACAGCTGCAGTCCTCTTATTCAGGGGGAAAAGCCAGCCATAGTTAAAACAAAACAAAACCCAGAACAAATACAAACGAATCAAATTAAAGAAAATGTTTTAGAGCATTTCAATACTCACATGATGTTGTGAGATGGTTTCATGTCAAAAATGGTAATATTATTTCTGGCAATCTATCTCATGCTATTCTTTTGTTGATTTTTCCAAAGTCTCAGGAACTTGGAATGAAAATATTTTACTGATGTTACTATCCCTGGGAAAAGCTTGTCAACATAGATCCAGGTTTATGCTGAAAACTCAAAATGTTTAGCATGTGGTTTTGTATTTTTCCTTCATCAAAGACATTATGTGGGGCTAAAGCCTGTTCACATGGAGGCAGGAAGAGATACTGACACTGTAATTAAAACAAAAGGTGGCATTTCTTATCTGTGTGCACATATATGCAAATATCTCTTTTTGCAAATGATAATATAATCATATGAGAAAGTCATTACATTACAGTAGCTCTCTCATATGAAAGCTGAGTAGACACTCTGGGCATATGTATTCTATAAAAACCTCTCTCTCTCTCTTTCTCTCTCTCTCTCATTTTTGCAGTGGCTCTCTGAGCAGGAGGATCAATGAAGCCTGATTTTGTATGGATTTGTGTCTTGGGGTTGAGACCTTATCTGGACTTTGAGGTCTCATATGAAGTGCTGCACTTTTTACCTCAGCGAAGCATTAACCACAGCTCTTAACCGGCTGCCTAGTTTCAGAATACCTTTAAGGACTTAATAGTTTTTGGATTTCAATGCCTCTCAAATGTGCTTGATGAGCTTAAGCATTTGAAGACTCACAGAGAGATCTAGATGCTCAAAGAGGCAGCACAGTATCTTAAATACAGCTCCTGCAAAATGAAGCTAAAGTGTCCTCACCCACATATGGAGAAGAAGCATACAAATTAAAACAGAAAGCATGAATTTAAACATAAACAGAGAATTTAACAGCTAAGGAAGAAAAGATATATTTGCAGATTAACCATTAATCACACAGGGGAAATCTTCCATTGCCGGTGAGAATTTAGCACCTAATTGCAATTTGTCTCTTTTAAAATTTCCTACACAATCTCTTCTCTAAATGTATGTAAAGCTTCTTACATTGCACATTTAAAAAAAATCATGTATATGCCTATGTGTCTGGGGGGTAAAGGAACTTGAATTTCAGTTGTAGCTGTCAGAAAAACTCCCCTATTCCATGGGTTCATTTCTGTGTTCTCTTTTTAAATTTTTAATTAAAAGACATTGATTTGCCATTTTGAGATTTCTATATTTATTTAAAAAACAAACCAACCAAATAAACTGAACAAACTCCAATGAGGATCTTATTGGCTTTGGAGTCGAATTTTGGCCTGTAAGAGAAGGAGCAATAGCTCAATGACAACACTGTTTTGACAGAAAAGGCCAGATAGATGAGCTTTAAGAGTTTTAATTTCCCTGAGGGGTCATAATGTCCCCTGATACCAAGAATGTTAAAAAGACAAATCAAACTGAAGAGTTGAGTCAGGTTCATTAGCTCTGGCAAATCACAGTTACCACAGCAAGTGCATTCTTCCTTGGGTTTGTATGAAAGCACAAGTTTGTTACACACCAAACAATGCAAATACAATGCTGTATTTACTTTAGTTCTGCCCTTGTCATCATGGCTCAGTGATTCTTAATTGCTAAAGGAAATGCATAGAGATCCATTTCAGGTTCCAGACACCCTCCTGCACACCTGTCCTCTCACAATTTGGGTTCAAAGCACAGCAGCAACAAACACAGCGGCTCAGGATGCTCCTGGGCTCTCTTCCCTCTGAGTGCCTGAGAGTCAGTAGCAGGGATCATGTCCCAGTTCCATGGATGATTCACAGGCAGGACACAGGCTGAGCAGCCATTTGAAGATGCTCTGAGTGTTTTGAAGGCTGGAAGAGGTGCTGGGGGCAGAGGGGCAGGCGGCTCTTAGTGAGGAGCAGGGAGAAAGGGTCAGATGCTGAACTTGAAGAGGTTCACAGGCTGTCAAGTGAAAACTGGGGGTTGAATTAGGAGAGGCAGCTTCAGATCTTCCAGCTATGAGTCACACAAATCATGAAACTACTTGAAATATTTCACCTACTCATACATCTCCTTTATCTTTAACCTCTTCTCTCTCTTTTGTAGTTATTCTCCTGTTCTGCTTTCTTTCAAGTCACACCCTGCACTGTTTTCCTGCTTCCTCATCCCCTGTTCCTATTTTGGTATCTTTCTGCTGCTGAACATTCATTACATTTTGCAGATCTCTCACATTTTGGAAAAACTGCAGGCAGTACTTCTGAGCTTTGGTCACTGAATATTTGGTCTATATGATGACACAGTACTAAACTCTTTTTCAAAAAAATTACTTGAGAAACTAAATAAATGATTTATTTTTAAGTATGCACTACCCACATACATGCCCTCAATCTGATAACAAATTTGTGCTATTTATATCCATAGTAAATTGGTGATATTCAACATTTAGAATGCAACAGAGGTCCCACTCTTTGATCAGGTGGAAGGGAGGTAAAGAACTCAAAAGTCTCAAGCAAGTTATTTGGCCAGAAAGCAGATCCCTGGGAGCTCTGAGATGTGGATGAGTTGGTTTTGTTCTGAACCTGATTGAACCAATGGAGAATTGACAAAGCAGAAAAAGGTGGGAGGTGCCCAGACTTCTGCAGTGTTATCTCCAGCTCACAGCACAGTGGCTGAATGGTCACCTGCTGCCCTTGTGCTGTGGGTGAAGTGATGAGGGGCACACACCCCTTCTTGGGACTGGGAAACGTGTCCTGAGTCTGCTGTGAGGCACTGAAGTGGCAGAATGGAGCAAAGTCTTCCCCGGCCCTTCTCTTTTCCAGGGCCATTGCACATGTTGTGTTTAAAGCTAGAAACAAAAATGTGCCAGGCCAGGCTTCTCCATGTCAGGAGCCTGAGAGCTGCCAGGATCTCAGAGCACGACAGGGCAGTCTGCAGTTCACGTGCATTGGGCCTGGAGTAACCCTTGGCAAACTAAAAATTGTAGGATACAATTGTCAGGAGGGCATCCCACAGAAAGGGACCTCCTCTGACTTCCATCTGGATGTTGTGCAGGAGGTGGGCAGTACACAGCTCACCTCCTCCTGAATGGGAAAAGAGGTATTATGAAGGAAAATGTGCTGGCCTGCTTTTTGAAGAGATGGGGAGAAGGAAATGAACTCAGTTTCTGAAAGGGTAGGAAAGCATCCACCCCCATCCCCACTCCAGCAGGACTGCCTGGGGAAGGGGAAGTAGTGTTTGGCTGGTTGTGTAGCGGGTGGTGTTGTTTTGGAAAAATAATTGCTTTCTTCTAAATGCCTCCTGCCAGGTCAGGGAGAGGAAATATTCAAAAAGGACTGCTGCCTGTCAGTGACATATGGCTCCTGCACACCAGTACTCTGCAATTCTATTTCTGCACTGCCTTCATGCAGGGAAAACTGAAGTGGCATCTATCAATTATTCCAAGTGAGTCAAGAACTCCTAATACTTTAAGTCCAAAATAAGAGTTTATTATGCTTTGTTAGGAAATGTCTGATACCAAGCAATGCTTTTTTTTTTTTTTTGCAATGATCTACTTAAAAACTGATGTGAAACACATACAGGCATGAAACAGCTTGCATTGTTTTTACTGCATTTCTTTTGATTGTGCTACACCATGAAAGAAAAACAAACACATTCAAAAAGCAGACACTCCCAGGCTCCACATCTGCAAAGTGCAGTAGAGTTGTTTAGGTCTCCAGACTCCATCCTGTATCTATTTAAACATAGATGTTTCTATATTTATATGAAGGCTCTTGCAAGTAAGGGAACAATGCCTAGTCCAGACTCCTCTGGAAGGTACATTAAAGTTTAGAATTTTTGCTAGAAAGCATCACATGTGTCCTTAGTTCTGTTTTATATTGGACCAAATGATAATTGTTGCATCTGGAGAACTGGAAATCTCCAATGTCTGCACATGGTCAGTGGACCTGATATTCCTTTAGTGTTATTGATGGTGTCTATGAGGGACAGAAAATCCAGTCACCTGCAGGCCAAACTTGCTGAGAACAGGGACCCCAGTCCCTCAGATCCCTGCTGTGCCTTCAATGACAGTTCACTGAGAAGAAGGTGCCCTGAACACAATATTTTGGCTGCAACACACTGCTCTGGGTTTTCTAAATGAAACTGTTTTGCCAAACACCTTCTCACAAGATCTAGTTTTGCTTTCTGATCCCCATCCCTTTCCTCTGCAGAAAAAACCCAGACTCATTCACCATGCTAAACTTTCAGTGGCTTAATTAAAAAAAAGCAACACAAAATTTTGTTTTATACAGTTCCTACCACAATCCTCCCAAAACCTGGAATGATCCAAGCAAAAACTAGAGAGGCCTATCTAAATTTTTTTGACAACTGATAGTCCATATTATGCTGTCTGGCAGCTGATAATCTTTAAACACACCATAGGGCATATTAATTTCTCTTTTGACACTGTTTACATATTATACTTGCTTGGTTATCTTGCTTAGTTAAAATACAAAACATTTTGAGCACTGGCATAATTTTACTCTTTCTTAACATAATCAAATTACTTCTGGTTATACTCCAGTCTGTCACAATAAGCCCCACTTTATTGAGTTGTCTTACTGTGGCTTGTATTGCAGCAGTGCCTAAAGACTCAGACAAAGAACATGGTCCTTTTGTGAAGCCCACAAACTAAAGATCCATTACTCTTTTGGGTGTAGATACACTTCTCTTCATAAATACATCCTGAGCTGTGACAAAGTGGCTGTCAGGCAACACAGCTGTCAAAACTACATTGCAGGGCAGTTGCAAAGCACAAATCAAGTATAATAATAGAAATATTTGGGACATGACAATGTTTGGGATTGTTATAATCACCCATGTCTTTGCAAGTGTTGGTGCTGATGTTGCCAGTTGGGACTCCCAGATCTCTCTGGCATTTTGAGGACTGCAGGACACTTTTTTGTCTAAGGGCTGCCACTATCCTGTCACTTCTCTATCTTTTGTGTCAGCAATAGGCATCATTGCAATGGCCTGTATCACTCTGCTAAAATAGGTGATTATTTTTTTACTTTTTTACTTTTTACTTTCAGATCTGGCTAATGTAAAGGGCAATAGCAGCAAAAAGGAGGCGATGCCAGAATGCGGCTGGAGCAAACCCCGTCCCTCTCAAGAGTACCCAAGCTGGCCTGATTCACACTGTTCATCAAATCATACACAGAGGATGCAGTTAAGTTGATTTAACTGCTTCTGAAAGGAGCAGATCTGCTTTACCTCACTTCCAGGTTTCTGCCTTCCTTGATCCTGCAGCTGTGGGGTCACAGGGTGGATCAATTCAGCTGTCTGGCCAATGAAAAATCCATTATTTCCTGAAGTGTTATTTTTCCACCAGATCAACAAGCTGAATAGAGTCTGATGGTTACCAGATCCCACGGAAGGGTGGCAAAGGGAGGAACACGTCCATGGGTTGCAGGCAGGATTACTGTTTCACAGGAACCTGCGCTCAGGCCAGTGCTGCTGGAAAGCCAGGCTGCTGCTGCACTCAGGGGACAGATAATTCAATGTCATACTGATGCTGGAAGAAGCTGTTCTCTGTCTCAGCACCCTGACACAGGTTGGGCACATCTGCCATATTTCTACTGTGGGTGAGCATGTGATCCCAGAGAAGCTGGTTTAGGGAGCACATCAGTGAGGAAAACAACCTCTTCCTTTTTTACTTTTTCCCCCCAAGGTTAGTGTCTTTGTTAAGCCAGTTCCCTGTGGCTTAAGCCCCCAGTTCCTCCTGTGGGGCTGGAGGAATACTAGGGTGAGTCCTAAAACCAGTGGGACCTCTTGGCTGGAACAAGGCAACAGCTCTCTCTAACAAGGCTGTGAAATTGGCTTGACTATTAATGTCATTTACTCAGACATTTAGGCACTGGTAAACTCCTCCTGGATGAGCAGGTCAGCCTTATTTGTAGCTTTGAGGCAGAAGATATATGTAAGGGAAACCCACATAACCATCAATTCTGTGATCTAAATAAGAGAGAATAGATCCTGGCAGAGAGGAAGCAATTTCTGTACCATGAGTTAGAACAGGCAGGCTCCAGAGACTAAATAAAGTCCCCATAACTCATGGAACTGAATACTAGACTAGTCTTTTACATATAGTAAGGGAATTGGTTTCTCTCATTGAGAGTTCTCTTGCAGGGATTACCTGAATGACTGGAAGCAAGTCATTCACCTGGGATGAGCTGCTTGGTTTCTCCAGTACCAATGCTGGCTGGCATTGGAAGATGAAACACCTCTTTGAGTCAAAAAAACACTGGGAAGGGAACAGAGAAGGTCTTCAGCCCTTGCAGCTGTAAATAATCACTGGACCAGAGGGTAACTCGGGCAAGTGGGAACGTGCAGAGGCCTCCAGCCCAGACAGGCTCGGTGCTTGGGGGGTCACACCAGGCTGCTTGGGACTTCCCCCAGCCCCGTCCTGAAAGCCTCCAGGAGGAAGCCGAGGCCAGATAGCCCCTGGAGGAGCCCGAACCCCTCTCTCCTCTGTTCGGAGCCGCCGTCTCTGAGCGCGCTGGCCGCTCTCCCACGTGTTCTCGCCGAGGGTGCGGGTCGGTGCGGGGCGCCAGGGCCGGTGGGGACAGCCCGGGCTGCGGATCCCCGAGCGCAAAGGAGTTAACAGGACTTTCTGCCTTTCCCGCCCGCGCCTCCTCCACCCTGTTCATTACCTGCACTTTATCACCGCCGGAGCCGCGGGGCGGGAGCGGTGCAGGGCCGGCGGGGCTTCCTGCGCCGCTGGGGCCGCGCCGTGCTGGGGAAGGTGCGCGAGTGCTGCGCGCTGCGTGCGGGGGAGCGCCCGCCTGCCTGCCCGCCCGCCCGCCGAGTGCTGCCTGTGGGTGGGAGCGCGGCTGGGGCTGGGGCTGGGGCTGCGGCCGGGCGAGAGAGGGAGCGGGGCTGTCTGCGCGCCGCAGCCCGGCAGGTATGCGGCATGGCCGTGGGCTCCGTGAAGATGCCGTCGCCGTGTGAGGGTGCGGAGCTGGCCCGAAGCTGGAGCCCCGGCGGCGGAGCCCAGGAGCCGCCGCCACCGGTGCAGCTGCGGCAGAAGCTGCGGGAGCTGCCGGCGCTGCTGCGGAGCGGGCTGACGCTGCGGAGGAAAAGCGCGGCCGCCGCCGGCCGGGTGAGTGAGAGAGGGAGTGAGGAGAGAGCGAGGGAGCCGCTGGCGGCCCGGGGCAGCGCCCCCGCCTTGCCCTGCCCTGCCGTGCCGTGCCCTGCCCGCCGGGCTGCGGCGCCCGGGGCAGGCGGGGCCCGCCCGCAGCGCCCCCGGCCGGGCCGCGGTGCGCGGGAGGCCGCGGGATCTCGGCGCGGGGCCGGGCGGGGGCACGGGCGGAATGAGGGAGGATGCCTGGGCAGCACCTCGGCACCCACCGGGAAAGGTGCCTGTAGGACCCCCGGGCTCTTGCCACTGCTGCCAGCTCTGGTGGAACATCTGATGGAGATACCAGGTTGAGAAAGAGTCCCTGTCCCATCTCCGGGTTCCTCGAGTGGCTGTCCCCCTCTGTCCCTTTCCCCTGGTGCGGGCTGATGCTCTCCGCGGGCGGCAGGCACAGCGCGCCTGTGCTGAGACAGCGGGGCACACGCGCGTTCCATCGGCGAACTCCAGCGTGCCCTGCAGCGTGTGGAGCTGGGATGGAGTGAAGTTGGGATGCCCACGCCTGGCCCTCAACCTCGCATGTCTCCTCCTGACAGTGAGGCCGTGGGGTCAGGTGGGCATGACCGAGATCCCCGTCCAAATTTCTCTCATTTTCACCCATTTTTAAAGAGGCTGGGGGTGTGTCTCCGCAGGGTAGTCAGTGCTCTGGTGAAGTCCAGCGTGACACTGCCGTGGCTGGGAACTGCACTGGCAGGCAGCTGCCCGTGGCTCCGAGCTCTCCCAGTTGTGACTGGAGCCATATCGGGGGATGGCATTGCCATCAGATCAGTGGCACTCAGTCTGGTCAGACCTCACTTGCAGGCCCGCACTGGATTGTAACCCATCTCCTGAGCAGTCGAAATGAGGGAGTGGGTTAATCCACATGTGGTTGGGTCTGTCCGTGTTGGGAATCAGGCGAGCTGCTGTTTTGTTTCAGTGCACTGATAAACACCTGTGCAGAGAGTTGGGGGAAGTCAGCATGGTGTGTGTTTGTACCCTCATCAACTTTGCAGTACTTTGCCCATGTAAAAAAATGATTTCTCTGCATGGGGAAGTTGTGAAATATACCAGGGTGTGAATTTCAAACCAAACTTCCTGGGTGAATTCTTTGTTATAAGAGGATATATAGGCAAGGAAGATAATTAGGATTAAGGTAGTATATAAGTTCACAGGAGAATAGCTATTTTTAAGTAATGTGGATTCAGATTCCAGTTTTACAGTATTTTTTTTTCCTCCAGTACATTCAACACAAAAAATAAAGACTGACCTGTATGGAGATGCCTAATTATTGTTCTGGTGAATTAGTAATCCACCTGATTACAATGCAAATTGTCCATATGAACACAGAGCTAAGGGGATTCAGTTAAACAGCCAAGTCTTGCTTTGCCCTAGGAGGATATTTGTGACAGATACCCTTCTTCCAATGAAGAAAGTCCTTTTCTGAATTGTGTGGTTAGTTCCTCATTAGAAGCATACTGCCAAAGAAATGGAGTAAGTGTGCAGTGAGGAGGAGAGAAGCAGTGCAGAACTGCTGCTGGTGGCAGCTTTAGTTTGCAGGCAGGTCTGAAACACTGTTTTAACAAAACAAATTCATGGCACCTCAGGGAGACACCATGCAGAGCAGCCTCAGGTTTACTCTGGTGGTTATTCCTCACCACTACTGAAAGCATTTGACAAGTGAGCAGTACAACAGTTACTCTGTAAATATTTGCTGTGGGTGAGTTAACATCCTGGTGAGAAGCCTGGGTAGCTCCTGGGTCATACAGCTCCTCACTTGTGCTTGATGAACCCTTGGTCCTCTCTTGTTTCACAGAGTTCCAGCGAGACTCTGCCTGCCTTTGCTGATGTTCTGTGTCATGGACCAGCAAACACAGTGTGATAGATTTAGTGGTGGTGTCATCTATGGCTTCACCTCCCAGTGCCCTGTGGGTCATCTTGTAAAATTTTCTTGTACCATCTGTCTTGCTAGGAAGACTAGAGGGAGGATGGTGAATCTGTAAGGCAGTCTGGAGTCAACCCAGTGATCTTCTGCTAGGAAGAAATTCTTTACTGTGAGGGTGGTGAGACACTGCAACAGATTGCCCAGAAAAAGCTGTGGACACCCCATCCCTGGAAATGTTCAAGGGCAGGTTGGATAGGGCTTTGAGCAACCTGGTCTAGCAGAAGGTGTCCCTGCTCATGGCATGGGGGTTGGAATTAGATTGTCTCTAAGGTCCCTTCCAACCCAATCCATTCTATGATTCTGACCTTGGATCACTGGGAGATGCTGTGTAGCTGCAGCAGTGTCTTGGTCCCATGTGGACAGTGGGAATGCTGTGCTCTGCCATCTCTGGGTTTGCAGGGACTATCCTGCAGATGAAATTACTCAGCAGCATAAGTGCCTAGAGGGGTGTTCCAAGGAGCAGGTTATACAAAGAGTCCAGGGTTGTTAATCCACTTGCTCCCTTTGGAGACAAACTGGGCACCTGAAGTGCATGGAGTATCTCCCTGTATGTGTGATCATCCAGGGAGCAGTTTGTTTCTGTTAGTAGCACCCTGTGTTGATTCCTGTCTGCTCTGTGCATGTGTCTTTTACCCCCAGAAATGGACTTTGAAAGGCATGACGCTTCATGTACTTCTATTTAATCTGATTAATAATTTAAACCTGCAGAAGGAGTGTATTTGGGAGAGAAAAACATGTTAGAACAATAAAATGCAGCATTTTTATACTTTCCCTTTTAAACATGACCCTAAAATTTTAAGTCTTAAAATAAGGTTGGACAAAGCAGTAACAATAACATACGAAATAAAGATTCCTTTTTTCCCCCACCTCAACAAAATATTTCAAGTTAATCCAAAGTTAATTTTCAGAAGGTTTTGTTTGCTTATGAAAAAAACTTAGGCTGTTCTTCCTCTCCAGTGACTTTTCTTTGTGCCTTTTTTGCTTGTTCAAACACCAAGCTGAGAGCCTTATTTGTCCAGCTGGTTCCATCAGGAGTGTTGCTCACTTAGGTGAGCTGTTTTCAAGTAAATGCTGACCAGCTGAAATTCTGGCTTGTTTAATTTCCTAGAAAAATATTGTGACCCCTGAACAGGGGTTCTGCTTCTGATGCTGACTTGCTCAGGGGCTGCCTGCAGTGCAGTTCGCCCCCACATCTATAAAGCACAGATAATCTACATGTGTGCATGCCTGGGGACTATGGATAATAAAATATAATGGAAGTGTTAAGGGTATTATAATTGTTTTAAGTATGTACTTCACTTCATGCTGTTCAAATACTTCCTGGGCTTCAGGGCAAAGGAAAACATTGTGTAGTAGAGGGTAGTATACATAGAAAGAATTGATTACATTTTGAAAATCAGTATGGGGTGAAATGAATTTTTTCAATCTGTTTGGACATCTCAGTCCTTAGCCCTTCACACTAAACTATCTGAAAGTTGTGACCAGAGATGGAGATAATTAAAAATACAGTGTAACAAAATTAGGTTTCCCTCTCAGTTCAGCGACCTCCAAAACTGGGGAGCAAATAGGTATTTTTTGCTTTCTGTTTTGGGATATGTCCAGTACGAATACATATAAAGAACCTGGAGATGGAAAAGCACCTTGTAGAAAAAGCTGCAGTAACCATCCTGCTTGGATGATTCTGTGCTGTGAACAGTAAACATAAATACACTCCACTGCTTCAGTCATTTAGATAAAACAAACACCCAGTTCCTTGTCTAGGGGAGCCCAATGTTTCTTTTAAAGCTTTTGAACTTTGAACTCTGCATTGACTTTGTCCTTGATGGTGTTTTTTTTTCTTAAATTCAGTGTTAGGACAGGTGTAGCACAGTAATCCAAGATGGCATGGATGATTACATTGCATTTGCACAGTGAGCTGTGAGGTGAAGGTTTTACTCATCATCCTCTGCTGGATAAAATAGCAGAAAATGCAACCTTTGCTGTGGTAGCTGGGTGTGTGCCAGAGCTTGTGTAGAGGCAGAGGAGGGATCTGTTGCAGTGGCTCATTGTGCCCTGTGGAACTGTTCCCCTCCACCATGCCCTTTCTCAAATTCTCTGGAAAGATCCTTCTGTTTCCCAGTTTGCCTCCCAGAGTTATGTGTTATGTGTAGGAGGCATGAGTACTTTGCTTATGAACTGTCTTTGCTGCTCCTCCTGCTGCCTCTTAAAGCTATCTTCTTCTCTCTCCTTTTCTCCTGTGACTAGTGATGAAATACAGTTCCATGCCTCTGGAAGCACCAGCAGGGAGCTCTTGCAGGCCACTCCATCATGGTAAAACTTATTTTCACCACACTCAGTTTTATTCTTTATGGACCTGGAAGTGCTCAGGAGGAGGAATCATCTTGCACACACAGAGGCACACACCTTTTTAATCACCTCTTCTGCTTCCTAGGTTCACATTTACACACAGATAAATACTGTTATACATGAGCAGCAAGGTTGCTCTTTGTCACAATAGTGGATCTGGAAAACCTTTTGGATGTCATGGTGTCAAACCCCATTACCCTGATTTTGTGAAAGATCCTGCTGATCTGTAGAAGCCTTCATCATGGATGTACCTTTTGGCTTGATCAAAGTTGAAGAGATATTGAAGAGACTATTTTCTCTTTTGAGACCTTGTAGTTACTTTTGTGAGGTTCCTAGAGGACTTTGTCCAGGCAGATGTTCTCAGACTGTCTTCACCTTAGCTTTCTTTTGAGCAGCTGCTTTGCTGTATGTGTGTCAGGATGTAGCTGGCTGTAGGGTTACAGGTTGAACATAAACTACAGAAGCTGTGGTACAGCTGCTAAAAGTCTACATGAGTTCAGGGTGAATCTGGAGAAGTTCATGGAAGAGAAATATACTGAGGATACATAAACCTCATCAGACACAGAAGGTTCCCAAGCTGAAAATAGCTGGAGGGTTGGAGCGCATTAGGGATATCTATCATGTATTCTGGCACTAGCAGTTGTCATGCTGTTGGAGACAACTCCTCTTTGGCAGAGGAGAAAAATCAAACTATATGCAATCTGTTTTAATTAAATGAAGCATCAGATCCTCTCAACCTACATTCTGCTAAACTTTTCTTCATCTCCTGTTAGGGGCTTTCAGTTGCTTATGTCATTCAAGTAGCTATTCCCTAATCATTTCTTTTGGCAGCCGGGGAGACTATAGTGTTGTTGATGAGGTTTTGCCAGGACATTAGAAACTGGCAGCTGGAAACACTCAGAATTTACTGTCCTTCCCTCCATGGCTACATCATGGTGGTGGTTGATATTCGTGTTTTGATTGAGCTGAGCATATAGATCTGCTCTGTACTCAGATAATCCTCCTGCAAATGACTTGTAGTCATTTATGGCAGTCCATATCCTTGTTGGCAGCTTCTCATCTTCGTGGTGCCTGAGTGACCTTGTACTTCATGCTGCTGAATTACACTCTTTTCCTAGTATTGCATTTCACGAAGGCTCCTAATCTTCCAGTACACCATTCTGTTTACATGGGTTTTGACAATACCTCCAATTTTGTGCCATCAACACATTTCATTAGCAACTTTATGCTCTTTTTACCAGTCTTGCTAATGAGAAGAAAAAAAATCATAATTATTTCCCTGATATCTATGTTTTTATATACTATAGAGACTTTAATTTTGACATTTCTTCTGCATTAAAAAGATGCAGCAATGTTTTGTGTAGATGCTGTACAGGCTGAAATCAGCACACAAAAGTGCTGGATTGACTCTGTGGGTTGGAAATTTTATTGTCAGAAGTATTATTGAAGTTGATTGATTGATATTGGTGACATTTTACTTTCAAGTCTGCCGCAGAGGTTCTACTCAGTAACTTAATACCCCCATCACTTTTGCAGCTATTAAGTGACTAAAAATAGTTGTGGTAAGTAGTCTTGAATTTTTCCTATTGTAACCAGGATTATTATGTATTCCTGTTAGATGTATTCTATTAAGATAATTATCCTTCACGTATCACATATAGTATCCTTAAACTTGTCAGCTCTGTGATTGGTGACATATGAATTATTGAGCAATGGATAAAATAGCTTTAGCAACAGTGGCCATGGTAGCTAGTGGGAAATTTCAATGCCTCATGTGTTTATTTGCATAATAATTTGTTTCATAGTCAGTCTTCAGTAAATTATTAAATTGAGAATACTTCTTAATTAACCCATGTGTTATGACATCTGAGAAATTATGCCTGGATTTGATTAACTACAGTTGAATGAAATGGAAAGTAAACCCATACTTCTGCCCTAGGAAATAATCTAGTAAGTTTTGCAGAATGCAAAGCTATTTTTCTCCCTGAGGTTGGGGATTATCCTGATTGACAGGATGATGCCCACTGCCTGTGGTCTTACACTGGTGCTGGGAGTGAGGCTTGCAATTCCTGGACTAAGAGACAGTCAGCTGCTCTTAAACATCCCTGGGAAAGTCCAGATGCAGCACTAGCTGGTGCCACTGCCAACACATGGGGAATAGGTGCCATCATGTGGCTTGTGTTCATGGGAGCTGCATAAAATCGACACAGATTCCTCGACACACCAAAAATGCTTTAAACTATGGGAGAGGCTCTGTTTCCTTTCTCTGCTTTGGTCCAGAGCACATCCTGATAAGCCTCTTTTTGACCTGCCTACCATAAACCAGACTTGACTGTAACCCCTTTCCCAGGCTGCAAATCGGGCTCCAGCTGAAAATACCTTGAGCTCATTTTGCTTGTGCTCAGATTTTAAATGCCTATTGTCTTGTGTTGAAAATAAAGCCTTCAGTTAAGGACTGCAGAAGCAAGTTTGATCATCCTTGAAGGTATTTTCTGGTTGGATCTCAGTGGTTTCACTTTTGGTTTTGCTCCCCTTCCTAAGGGATGTAGCTTGCAAATCCTCAGATGTGGTACTGCTGTGTATGGCTTGGAAACCTATCAAGGAAGTCTATGAAGGAAATAAGATCAACTCCACTGGAAGTAAAATTAGTGTCTTTGCAAAGTTTCTGCTAGTGTTACATCCTGTTGAAATTCTTGATTTAAAGTGAGCTGATTGCACACTTACAGGAAAACAAACAAAATTAACTTAGTGGAATTTTACACTTTGATTTGCTTGCTTACAAACCTGTACTATTGGTTAATTCAGAGTAGATTTCCCAGCTGCCAGGATGAATGAACAGCACCATACTGTACAATTATGACAAACTCTGTTAAGATTTGTATTCAGCTGTTGTTACTTGTATGTCCCCAGTGGCTTGAATTCCATTTGTGCCGTGAGGAAATTGCAAAATAAGCTGTGCATTTTTATACTGATGAAAATGCTGAAAAGACAATGATAGCTTTTCAAAAGGGCAAAAGAAGAGAAAAAAAAAAAGCAGAATATGTTGAGTTTCTGGGGTATAAACTTTATCCATGACACCTTTTTATTTAAACATTTTTTGTTACACCTGTGTTTTTGGCATGAGTTTAAGGATAAAAAAGAAGTCATTTGGGCTCTAAAGTTAAAAGCCATGGAAGCAGGATGTGAGTATTTGCAAATTCTAGGCATAAAATGCAGTAGCTATTCATAATTGTCACAATGTCTTTTAACTCAGTTAACTTATTGTTTGGTTTGGGTTAGTCTGACCTTGTAAAATGATCCTTTTCTAGACATTGTATTAAGCTAGGGTCAATTATTAATAATTTAAATCCTGTGGTATACAATTTTTTCTGATTAATTCATTTTTCGAAAGATATTTTCTTACAGAGAGACTCAGTGGTCTAACTGATTAAAAGTCAATATTTTTTTTACTTTTAGTGCTAAAAGAAAATATTCTGCTGATTGGAGGAGAAAAAAGTCCTTCAGTCTCTATAAATAGTAGTAGATGTGTATTCATAGCATCAGTAAGGATCTTCTGCCTTCAGTTTTAGAACTGAATTAACCCGTTAAATCTTAAAATGCCAGATTATTTCCTTTTTTGAAATACTGATTGTGAGGAATGCAACTTTTTTCCCCTTGTTGTTGAGGAGACTGCCTTTCTTTCCCTGCTTCCTAAACCTCATACTCAAGCCTTTATGTAACTGAGACAGGCATAGGATACACAAGTTAGAGCGATAAAGAAAGGAATGGTTGAGAGTCTTTAGTTTAATTATGGGGTGTGTTTTATCTGTGTCTGTCTGTGTGTGTGTGTGTTTTATTGTGGCAGCTTCTCCAGCAGCTGCCCCTTCTGAGCCTCTCTGCAGGTCGTGCATGTGTCAGTATCATCACTCTGACTGTGGAATGAGTGGCACCAAGCAAGGAGCAGTGGCTGCTTGAATTGATACCACCGGTGGAAGAAATGTCTGTCAAACCATGCCCTCCATGATGAAGTACATGGTGTGCAGTTTGTAGGTCAACATTGAGGAGGAGGAAGGAGTATTTTGGGTTAAAAAACTGAAACAAACAAACAAAAAAGGACCCCAAACCTCAAATCCCACAGAAAAACCCCAACAGAAAATTGAGGTCCAGACCACTTGTGAACATCAAGGATTTATGATGTGGCTTAGGAGAGAGAGAGAGAGCGCAGGTGTTTGGGGCTTGTTTATACATTTTTAAAGATGATAGACATTTAATTGTAGTTTTCTGGCCAAGTTCTCACCAAGAGAGCTGGACCCAGTGGACCTAAAACACTTTGTAATTTCAGATGGATGTGGTAATCATTTGCTGCAATAGACTGCTACTGCACACTGCTGAGCAGATGCTCCACTTCATCCCATAGGTGAATCCAGTTCAGTGATACATCAATTGATTTTTAAAAGATGGAAAGAAGGGGAGGAAAAACAATGCACACACACACAGCACTGAAAGTTGCAAAGCTGTTGTTTATTGGGTGGCTGAAGGAATGAGACAAAAGTATCACTTAGACCTGCTCTTGATCCCAGCTCATGTACAATCCAGTGCTTTGTTGTGATCTGTCGTTTCTGCAGTGCCTGAAGCCTCCTGACAGTAAAAATAAATCTGGGGGTGTGGGCTGTGAGTCTGATGCTGGGTCTGTGTTGCAGGACAAACTGTGTTGTGTGGTGTTTGCTAAGGAGGCCTGTGGGAGACCCAAGCCCTAAAAGGAACAGAGGCAGAATTGAGTAGTTAGCTGCCAAAGAAGAAAGAGGAGGACACAACCTATCCCAAGCTTAAGTGTGTTTTGACTTAAGCAGGATAAATTGTAACATCTGTCAGGGCTAGCACTGATTTGCATGTGGGAATACTCTAAAGCAGCCTTCCTTGCATTTTGTTGGGCAAAAGTTATTTAAGAAACAAAAATTAATAGTCCTGTTAGATTTAACTGTTATAAACACTTTTAAAAACTTAAACAGAGTTAAATTCCCATTGGCCAAGAATGGCATCATTATGTAAAAGCTGTAATTTTGATACTTGAAAAACTTATACCATGCAAATCATCTTAAAATTATACTCTGTCAGCTCAAAGAGTGTCTGCAAATGATTAAAAGACCTGTTCTCTTTCTTCCACAGGTATAAAAGAGATTGATAAAAACACTCAGCCTGTTGGAGCACAGTAATTCATAAATAGTATCTGTGTTTATGGCTTTTGATGGCAATTGCTGCAACAAAATACATAAAATGCAAAAAATAATAATGGCAGTCAAATTAATATGTCTTTATTTATATTTTTACTATTGTACTGAATAATACTAAGGAACATTGAGCAGATATTTAATTTCTTGTTTTATCCTATTAAACAAAACAAATGAGTTTCAGATTAGTTTTACCAAAGCTATTTATCTAATTATGGCTTTCACTGCACTTGAACGAATGGTTGCAAATCAATAGGTCTCTTAGGTTGCCAGGACATGCATTAATATTGGTGAGTCTCCAAGCTGAATAGCAGGAGTGATGTCTCTTTGTTATTTTTCCTTTCAGATATCTGTCCTCAGTTCATACAGTGGATGCATAAACTGAGAATTTACCTGAAGGCTTGCTTAAAGAGTTCCATTTATAAACTAATCATTTGCAATTCATTGTAGCAAAAAATATTTACACGATGCTGGTGGAGGTTTTATTTGAGAAAACCCAAAGCAATTTTTTCAGAGAAACCTAGAGTAGATAAAAACATGCTCTAGTGGGTCAAGATGATGGTTCATCTACTCCTGTACCCATAAGTCATAAGGTTAATCTAACAGGTAACAGTTTCAGCCATAAATATAATGTTTCTTGTGATTTCAAGAGAGTATGTGGACAAATGTTGTATTGCCTGTCTCCCACACTTTTTTGGTTTTGTTTTGTGTTTTCTTTTTGGTTTTTTGTTGTTTGTTTGTTTTCCCCCTAGTTTCAAATAGTCAGATGGTTTATACTCTGGTGCTGGGGGCTTGTTAACATTAACCATTTTAGTTACAGCTTTTCATGTTGTGCATCTGCAAAGCCAGTCTTTTAATGAATTGTATAGTGTTTTGTTTTCAGACTTATCTTGGAACATAAATTCACAAAGCTTCTCTGTGGGGTCTGGTGACAATAACTTTACAAGGGAAGGAAAACTGAGTTTTGTTTAATTCTGTTGTTGGTGAAAACATTTAGTTTTGATCAGTTTTGAATATTCTACCTTTAATTTCAGGGACTCTTCCTCTTTTCCTATGAGGCAGGGAACTTCCAACTTCTGTACATGTAACTTTTTTATTCTTTTTTACAGCTGTTTTTCAAGCAAGCAATTCCAATCTCACTAGATTACTCCCTCCATGCTGTAATCATTTTTGTTACCTTGTTTTGAACTCTGTCTGCTTCTGCAGTGTCCCTTTGAACTAGCGATGGCTTGTGCTGAATGTAATATCCTAGATGAGGCTGCACCACTGTTCTATATAAATCATGCAATTTCCTCCCTCTCCCCATCATGTAGGAATTTCATCCTGACAATCTGCTATCTCTGCAGAGCTCCTGGGGCCACTGATTAGTTCTTCACACAAAATGTCTTCCCAGCCATTCAGATTGCTTTCTTTTAGCTGATATAAATAATATAAAGCAGCATAAATTGTCAGCATACTTTTCCTTGCTTTTGATGTGGATAAACATAATTTAGCACTGTTTACTTGCCTACCTTGACTAGGTCTGTTTGAAGTTGTTTATAAGCTTCTGATTGTGACTAACCAAATTTGTGTGAACAAAATTTGCTTATCTTGATGCTGACATCATAAATATGTTTCATGAAACAGCATCCAGCCTAGGATACAATACTGGGGCATCTTTATGTTTTCTTTTTCACAATGAAAACAGTCCATTTAATCCTCTTCTTGTCCTTGATTATTTCTGTTTTTGATCAACCACACTGTTTTGTCTACACATGGAAGCTTGCTTTAGCTCCCTTTGAGGAGTTTTCTGTGTTAGGGTGAGTCCATACTGTCCTTGTTGAAGCTGGAGCTACAGCTGTGGAGTGTTTCTGTGTTTCTCTGAACATAGGAGAAAAGCAGAGAAATGCAGCTGATAGCATGTCAGTCTTGAGTTTGTTGCAGCATGCTCTGTCAAAGGCTTTGCTGTTCTTCTAAGGAATGTAAGAATATTCATGACCAGTGAAGCTCCTGTTTGGTGGGTGTACAAGTGTTTGGGAGGTTTTCCACAGACTGGCAACCATCATCATTGTCAAGTAATCTCTGAGCAGAGCTCTCTGCAAGGGTATTTCTTGACTCTGTTCCTATCACTATTTTCTTTAAAAACTCTAGTGATGGAGTGGTAAACAAGTTGTTAAGAAGTAGCTACTGCTCCAATACATCAAAGAAGAAAGACCAGTAAGGAAAGGTGTAGTTTTTTGTTCTTTTTAAAATAATTTCTTTTTATTTTTTTGCTTAGGCAACTTTATGGCAGAATTGCTACTAGGAACAAAACTATATAACAGGTAAACCAACAAAGAATTTTGAAGAATGTCACATTACAGACATTTGTTCTCTATTCTTGTAAAGCACTTCATTAAAAACAAAGATACAAAATGTCCTTGTAGTGAGTAGGCTTTAGCATTTAAGCAGAAAAGTGTAGCTAACAGAGCAACACTGCTATTAAATGAGTTGTGGTCTGATTAAAAACAGTATGAACTTAGGATCTTTGAGAATACATTTATTTTGGCTGTAGAAAAGTACCTACTTCAGTTGTTTATTAATAGCAAAACATGTTACAGGAAAATTTATGGCAGGATGGTGGGAGTTGATAAGGAAACATCACATTTGCCCCTTATGTAAATAAAAATAATTCCAAGAAACTATCCAGAGGCAACAACTTCTTGTTAAAAACTGTCCCTGGTCACTGAAAAGCTAATGGTAAATTTTGTGAAACTTCTGAAACTGGAAACCTGATTTCACATTTGTTTAATTTGAGTTAAGCAAGAAAACAGACTGCATCTTTATCCCTTGCTTTAGCAGTTCTTGGTGTTATCTGACTTTTAGAAACAAAGCTAAATGCTGAGGGTCTGTGACTCATCTTCTTTTCAGCCTGAGCCAACTCCAGCTTCAGTATGTGTATGCTTGTTTCTTTATACCATGACTTTTTCCCTCCTAAGTTAGTCATTGTTATCTCTTGGCACAAGTGAAGAGGTTAAAAACATCAACAAGCATGAGGCATGCTAAAAACATGCAAACAAACCTCCCAAGTTATCTTCCAAACCCCAGAGTGTTTCCATTCCCATTACTTTGTTGTTCATGAACCCATCTGATCTTTTGATCATATCCTGATGGAGGGAGTGGGGAGGTGAATTCCAAGGCAAGGGTTTACTGACCAGGAATAATGTCCTAGAGACCCTCTTCAGTTAACTTCTGCTGGTGTGTCCAGTTTCCAAAAAGGACATTATGACATTGCATAAAGAAAAAGCAGAAAATAGATTAGATAGAGCTGAAAAATTTATGTTGATTTTTTTTTTTTGAAAGCTTTGCATTTTGAAGAAGTCTCTGTGTGTATATATCTATGTACCAAACAGTTTTGTAAGCTCCTTTTAATTTTGGTACAGTTATTTCTGGTGCTGGACAAGCTACCAAATAGTAGTTAACCCACAGGCTTAGGCTGGTTTGGATAAAATGGATGAATGGATGGTGATTTGTGATGGTTGTTCCATTGAGATAAGGATGGTTTGAAGTAACATCTGAAAAACAGTGTGGGAAAGGATGGAGCAGTGAGCAAGGTGATGGGAGTGAGCATCAACTGTTTTTTGAAGACAGAGTATCTCAAAATGAAGGTCTCTTGCACTAAGTGGTGATTTGCCATCAGTCTGCTCTAGAGCCAGAGTTTAACCCCTGGGTTGTTTGTCCTTGCTGCAGAATATGTGATGGAGCTGGATGGGCTTTGGAGATTGTCATGGTGAAGAGTTTGAACAGAAATTACCTTCTTTGCCCAGGCTGCTTTGCTGAATTCATGAGAGTAAACTGAATGTCCTAGCAGTCTGTTATGATGTCACTGACATCTTGCTTTTTGTTAGTGTTTCTGGGAACACAGATAGAACATCTCTGTTGCTCTCTGACAGATCAGACACTCTGGAGGGAGCAATGCCATACACTTTGGATAATTTTTCTTTCCTGCTTTCAATCTAAATTATAATTTTCCATGTGCATATTGCTTGAACCAACTTTTCAAGACAGCAGTTCCCCATCTCTCCCACCTGCTTTGCGTAGGTCACGAAACATTTGCTGACTTAAAATGATGTTTATTAGTGACTTTGAGAACTGAGTAGGCTGGTAACTAGGATACAGTGGGTAAGTGAAAGGAGGGTAGCAGCATTTTGAAGTGATCATTGTTGCAAGCATTGGCTGTGATGCAGAATATCGAAGAATAAGAGAGTGAAGTCTCTTTGCCCCTAGGTCTGAAAAAATGTGGTCAGTCTTTACTTGCTTTTATTCTCATGGGACAATGCATGCCCTCAAGGATCTTAGGATAGAGATTTAACATGATGAGGCAGAAGAAGGTTGCTCAGTTCTATGTTGTTGCTTTCCATGGGTAGATAAAGGAGGATCCTGAAGAGCCCTGGACACTGGTCCAAGGGCAAGAAGGGTGCAGCTTCAAGCAGCACGCAAAATACCTGAGTTGTTCCTTAGTCTGGTAACCAGAAGCTCCTCCAAGTGTGCTGTTCCTAGCGCTGGCTGCCAGGCCTGGCTGTCCTCAGGTGGTGGAAATGTGACCCTGTAGACAGGCAGTGATGTGTGAGTCCTTTCCTCTGATTGTACTATGGCACCAGCAGACAGTTCTGCTGGCTCTTTGAGGTTGCTCTGTTCAGGATACACACAGCTGCACTTTGGCTGTGAGTAATGCAGAGGCTATTCTGCTTTCCTTTTGTATGCCCTGGTCACATAACTGATAAGCAAGCTCCTGTTCACATTGTGTCCCTCTGCTTCACTCTTACGTGTTCTAATGAGCATTTCTTTAAAAATAGTTACAGTGCTACTGCTGCTGTCTCCAGTGAGGGATGAGGTGCTCTCCTGGGTGGTTATCTCAGATTCTGCAGGTGCAGGCTGCCTCCTGTATATTTTGAAGCAGCCTTGAAAAAGTCATCCTCAACTTTCAAGCCAAAAAACTACTGGTTTAAAACAACAGTTCTCTGGAGGAGTAATTTTCCTTTCAGCACCTGATGTACAGGGGTCTTTTGAAACCTTAGAGAGTTCAGCCTCTTTGGCAAGAGATGCATCTTACACAGATGTGTGTTCAGTTTCATAACATGCAATTCACCTCAGATCCCTGCTCTGCTGTAATACTGTGGACTTTTTTCCACAGCACACATGTTTTTCATGCTAATTAGACTCAAGCAGTTTTCTTCTTTTGCATATGCTTTTGAGTATGAGAATAAGATTGACTAGGATATAGATATCATATGGTGGGACTTCTGTTGGGATGGAAAACTAGATAATAGTTGCAAATGTAATTAAAGGTTAATTAATTCAGATAATTTAATCAGATGTAGAAAAATCTTCTAATCCTTTGACTCTCAAATTGTGAGGATTTTTTTCTATTTATGGAGTAGCATCTTTCTTTTGTAGGGAAAAATGTGCCTTAAAAGTCATTTAAAGGATTTATAATGCGGTTTTAAAAATGGAAGAAAGGATAGGAACTTTCTGCTTTAAATGCCAGGTCTTGTTTTGCTGGAGGGAAATTATTGACATCATGGGGAACAACAGACTGATGTGGGACAAATTGAAGCAAGATTTGTTTGTTTGTTTGTTTAGTTAGGCTGTCTAGAATAGTTTTTTCACAGGTACTTTCTCCACAAAAGATTTAGTGCAACACAGTTCGATACATTCTTTTTCTGTGAATTTGAGTGGGGTTGTCATTTCAGAGGATGTTAATCTTGCCATAGGATCTTCTCAAATTTTGTAGCTTTTTGTTTAAACTGACTTTGGCTGTACATCTGAATGTAGTCTAAGCCTGAGGAGAGGTGCAGGGATCACTTCTGAAGGCCCATGCTGTCCTGGAAATAAGTAACAAATGCAGAGAGCCCTAATAGGACATATTTCATTTGTGATATTTTCAAATGTCTTTTGTTGGACCAAGGCCCTACCTTTCAAAACTGGAGGTCAAAAAGAGAAAATTCCCTGGTACCAACTGGAAAATCTCAAGAGATAAAGAAAACCCTTCCCCATAGGGATCAAACTTCCTACAGCAGTAGGAAGAAGGACTTGTAGACTTAATTATATTTAGAGTGACTAAATCTGCAGCAAGAAAATTTAAAATAATGCAGCATAAACCTGATTTGACATATCCATGTGCTAATAATATCAAATGTGTGCAAACAATTGTTTGTATGAATAAAGAATGAAAATAAAGATATATATCAGAAGAAAAGCAGGTAATTAAATTTAAGGATAAAGAATATAATTAAGGAAATATGCCTCATTAGGGTGAAAGTCTTGCCTCACTTGAAAGGCTGTGTTCCTTTCTTGAACTTATTTTCACAAAGGAGGTTCCTGTCTAAAGATGTCTGAACTGTATCTGTGAAGTTGTTGGGGTGCTGAGCACATCTTTTACTTTCTTATGAGATTAATTTTTACGACATATGTCATTTGTATTATTTGGTTTTGATTTTACAATATTAAGAAAATTTTACATCTCTTAGCTACTTGACACTTGAGCAATTTTACTGAGGCAAAAAGAAATACACAAAACTCATCTGTCTTGCAAATATATTTTCTGATTCTGTAACCTCTTAGTCTGGTAAAAGCTAAATTTACCTTAGCAGCTTTTAGTGGTTGCTCATATATTCTAGACTCTTCATGTTCGAATCATATTCTATATCTAGCGGTGATTGCACGCTGCTTTCTACATTGCTTTATGTGCCAAGCAGTTGGGATTGAATGATAGGCATGCAGTGGTTTCTGCTACATTGAAAAATTCAGATATTTTTGAACTGCTGTGTTTCTCAGGTCCCTTCCCATCTCAGACGTGACAAACCTCCCTTTGGAGTGGTTTACACTTGAGTTTTCATTTTTTCCTGCTTTAATGGCCAGAATAAAGACTTGCAAGGTGATCAGAGTTATTAGATCTCACTCTGCAGACTGTTTGAAGGTGCTGGTAGCCAGTTCCAAGTATTTCTGAGGCTTTCCCAAGAGCAGTTGAAGAGTTCCTGATCTATTTTGCCAAAAAATTGCTTGTGTGATCTAAGGGAAAGCTTTATTCTTTCTTTGTGTATTAAGTGCTTTTTGGTTCTCTGTACAGTGAGGCCTTGGCTGCTTCATGAAACTAAAGTAGTTATGCTTTAATAGTTTTCCCCTACAAAAAAGTAAATTACAGCTGTTCTTCTGGAAGTGGTTAAGAACTCCCACTCTCTGGTTCATAGTAGGTTGGCACTGGTTTGTGCCAAGAGCTACTGTCAGTGAAATTGTTATTGTTCCCAAGAGGTCACGTAACGGAGCGCCGCCAACACAAACCACAGCGCTGCAGATCCTCAAACTGTTAAGGCTGTAATGCAAAATTCTTCAAGCAGAGCTTGTTCACCCACCCTCAAGGCTGCTCCTGCTCTCAGAAAACCTCAGAAGCAAGAAAAGCAGAAGTTGGCAGTTTTACTCCAGATTTGTCATGTTTTAAATGTCCTATAGGTATTTGAACTTGGAGTTCCCAAGGGGCTGCCCTTGGTACGTGGAGGAGAGCTTGTGAGCTTCTAGCCCTTAGCTGGTAGCAGATTTTTACCTGTGGGTATCAAAGTGCTTCCAGAGCCTGCTCATGGTCATTCCCATTGCATGGGAAGGGAAATGCCTCACTGAAGGTGGTGACCACACCATGTTCAGGAATAAAACTGAGGTACACTGAACAGTCTGGTGCTTTTCCCTGTGGGCCACTTGTGAAATCAGAAAATCAGTTTCAAGAAACAAAGGGGAAATAGTTTGAATGTCTTGTACCAGAAACAGGTAACTGCTCTCTAAGAAGGAAAAAGGATTGGGAAATTACTGGATGACCTACCTTCTTGTGCAGGCAGTGGTAAAAGCAGGGCTTTCTGGGAGCAGGGACATAAAATTATAGGGACATTAAAAACATACCTTTGTGCACTTGTACACCCAGTCCTGGACAATCTGTGTGCAACCTATTAAAAGAAAATTTTAAAAAGTTGTCAGAAAGGCATTTTTCAAACAGTAAGCTAATGCAATTTACTGGGAGGTATTTTCATCATAATCAGAGCACAGAATTTTAATTTTGTCTTTTTGTACTTGAAACATTAAAGATCCTTTAGTTATTGAAAACCATAAAAGTGTGTCTTTAATTACAAATTGCTTCTGAATGAATTAAGATTTTAATGGATTTTCTTATTCAATAATATATGCACTCTATATTGACATTTTTAGCCATTTGTCGTCATCGTTCACAGCTGATTTGCTGACTATTTGCTAATATTTGAGGTTTTGTTCCTGCATCTGTGTTCACTGAAATAGCTGCAGCAATCTTGGATATTTTTGCCCTTCTGCTGTTTGCTAGAGTTCTTATGGTAGAGGTGAGCATTCTTGCAGCTGGGCTATGGGGGAAGCTCATCTGAAGGCTCCTGAGCCTGTGCTGGCAAAAATCAAGTACCCAACCATGCTGGTTTTGCCTGACACCAGAGAGGGAACATTTGAACTTACACCTACGTGTTGGGTGGTTGGTAGTGACAGGCAAGATGAATCACTTAACTGATTGTCTGCTTTAAAATTTTTATTATATTAAATCTCTGAGAAATGTGGCTTGCTGAAGGTCAGGTTTTGGCAGCACTATTATCTGCAGTAATGTTGACAGCTGGGGTACCTCAGCAATTGAGACCTGGCAAAGTGAGTGATATCACAGGAAAAAGTTTTGGTGGGGGGCTAACACAAAAATGTGTGATTTTAGAAGCCTCTTTTTAAATGCAGAATGTACATAGAAATGTACTTCTGGTTGCCCTGAAGCTCCAGAGACTTTTTCTCCCTTGCCTAGTACAGCCAGTTGGACTAGCAGAATTGAATTGTCTGGGAGCGATGGAGCTGGAGACAATTACAGAATTATTTGGGTGCTAAGGGAACTCCAGGAGATTGTTTGATCCAACACCTGCTCTGTGCAGGACAAAATTCAAAGCCAGAGAAATTGTGCAGGACGCTGTCTGGTAAAGTTAGAAAAACTCTAGGAAGAAGATTTTATAATCTGAGCATTTGTTCTTGTGTTTGACACACAGTTTCCTCATAAATTTCTTTTTACTAATGCATGTTTGTAAGTCAGTGTTCTTGGCTTTCAGAATGCCTTTGCTAAGTAGATGTACTGTGCTGCTTTCTTTTTTTTTTTCATTTGGAAATGTGTCATGAGAAGGTATTTTGCTGGCAACACAAGAAACATGTCAGCAGAGGTACTTTGAAAAGCTTTTAAGTATGCAGACAATCTGCATTTTCATGCTCCTGATCTCTCTTTTAACTGTTTTGTTGGTGTCTTTATTTAGATTTATCTGAAAATAAACAGTGACCTGCCACTGGGAACATTGTTTTAATTGTAGTGTGAAATATCCAGTGCACATTCTTTCGAATGCTCCAAATAGTGTGCTATCAAATTAAAACTTACATCATTAGAAATATTAGCTGCTACAAAAATGTTTAGCAATCTCTGAACCCCCCAACCCATCTACTCTTATGTGTTGCCCTCCAGATCAAAACCAGACCAGATGCTGGTGGCCAGGGACACAAGGGTAGATGACAAAAACCATCTACTGTATTTATTAGGTGCTAAGTTTTAAAAAATATGAAGTACAGCAATATTGTTAAATGTTTATGGTGACAGTCTGTACAGTGCCTATTTTTTACTGGCAGAAAGGGAGGATACTTCTTTCCTCTGAAATGTTGCTGACAGCCAGGAAGAATGAAATGCACCGGGAATTTTGTAAGGTAGCATTAGGAAGTGTATGGACTAGCTGGCAAATGAGAGCACAAATGCTGCAATAAAGTTTAGTTAAGGAAAGAACATGAATAGACAATTAAGTGTACTCTGCATATTTTAATGTTATATAAAGCACAATGAAAAGCAGCAAAATTCTAGCTCTTCATATTTAATGAAATCTCACTCCAAACATTGTATTAGCATATGAGTTGAAAATGTCCATTCTCTCTTTATAAGAAAGAGAACTCTTGTTTAAACTCTGTTTCTGTATAACAAAGTATGCCCATGCAGTCTACAGTTGTAGATGACATGGGTATTGTGTTTTCTTTAGCTGATGCATTTATGTGAACATGGAGTGGGAAGTGAAGTTCCCCATTGCTGACACCCTTGAATTTTGTATTGTCATTTTTTGCAAGCATAGTTAACTTCCTTTTTATGTTGACAGAGCAATGTCTCTGCTCTGTCAACATAAAAAGGATTTATTAGATGTGCTTTATGCCATCATTCCTTGGATAGTTTTAATGTAGCATAAACAAATGCTTCCTCTGAGCACAGCTGTCCCTGCCTGCCTCCCTCCTTGTCCCGCAGCCTGGCCCGTGCCCCCGCTGCTGCCTTGCTGGGGATTGTGTTTGTGTGGCTCCCCAGTGACCCCCACAAGGGAAACCATCTCTGTTGAAATGAATCTCTGTTTAATGAGCCCATTCAAAGCCACTGGCCTCTGGTTTGGGTCAGGACATGGCTTCATGGACAGGATGGAAGCACAAAGGAGAAGAGTGGCAGGAATGGGAAGCTGAAGCAGGAGGTGTAGAGAGAACATGACCTGCTTGTCAGCAGCCTCATTCCAGGGTACTGAATCTGATCATGGAGCTCATCATTAGCAGGAGCGTGGCTGTCTCCTTTCTTTAGTCACATAAAGTTCCTAACTAAGATATCCCCTTCTACTGGCTCACCACTCCTCCCTTTCCCTCAATCCAGGTGGGTATCAGGATGCTGCAGCTTTGTTTGAGGCACAGGATACAGATGGAGGAGCCTGTGTTGGTGCCTTCCTGAAGCTGGATTTATCCTGGGCTTTTCACCATGGTAGGACTGAGGAAGAGGGAGGAGAGAAACCAGCCAGCCCTGCCATATTGTCTTCTATGATATTCTTTTCTTTAATTAACTTCTTTTAGGCGTAGAAAAGGACATTGAAAATAAATTTTGCTCTTGAACATTAGATCACACTAGGCTCCAGAGGCTTTGAAAGTGGATGGTTTATGCCAGATAAAGTAAAAATTAGTTTTGTTTGAAACACAAACCCATGCAGCCATATTTAGTTTGCTAGGTACTGGAAAATAAAGAAATGCTTCTAAATGCATAGCTTTCCTAGCTGTCACTGACTCAGAAATAAGTCTTTAATCATAAAGACCACTGCTTGTCTTTATAAAGAGCATCCATTTTCTTCTCACATCTCTTTCTGTTTTGGAGGAAGTGAGAATGAACTATGGGTTGTGGGTTTCCCCTTCATGAAATAACTTATTTTGTAAGTTCTTTTTATACAGAAAACAGATGACAATACCTCCTTGGTTTTCTTTCATTAGTGACTCATTTGGGTTTCTCCAGAGAGCTCTTCAGGCTCCTCTGGGAACCCTAAATTGCAAGCTCTGCTGAATACAGATTTTTCTTTTTACAGCTTTTTGACCTTTTTTTGTTACACCTAAGTGTATGAAGTTTAAAATGACCAGGAGAAGATCTTTCCTTTATAAAAAAGATCCTTTAAAAAGGATTTTCTATTTAATCTTAAATAAATATTGATGCAGAGAACTGTCACGTTGGTTATTCTTCATTACCCGTGAATTCTGACAGTGGGGCTTCAAGTGGAGCCGTGGGAAGGTTGTTTGTTACAAATATTATTGGCAGAAAGTCAGGCATATTCTATGATTTCATATGAATGATATCCACTGAAAGTCAGCTAGCTTCCCAACCAACTCTGCTTGCTGTGCCTTAGCAACAAGAAAAAATCTGTTGCCACATGGAAACGGATTGGGATTCATGACAGCACTCCCTATATCCAGCCACCTTCAAACAACGGTAGCGTTTCCTCTACTGAACACAGCACCCATGTCTTACTTCTGCTTAAAACAACTACCATTTAGACAGCAGCAGGTGATATCAAATGCAAAATATTCAAAGGTGGCAAAGTGTTAAATCATATTGTTCAGTGATTTTTTGCTCCCTTCCCCCACTCCCTGCCTGGCATGAGTAAGCACTGGGAATAAATGGGCATTTACTCCTGCAGAAATGACTGCCTTCTTGTGTTGCAGGTTGGGGAGGGTGTGCCAGACAGGTACAGCCCAGCTTTGTTTCAGGATTTGTGTTCAGATCAGGGCTAGAGGGGAAACTCTCTCATTATTGTAGCTGCTTGCTTTTAGCAACTCCAGCAAATCTTTTTGATAAAAGAACCCCATAGGTTTTTATCAGTTGTAACAGTTGCAGTGGTTTCTATCGCTCTTATGGCATTATCATTGTCATGGTTCATAACAAGAGAACAAAATCTGGTTGGGACACAAATAATTACTTTTTGATTTGTGTGTGGAGTAGGAGGGAAGCCTGAGGGAAATTAAGTAAATACCTCTGGTGGATTTTTAAAATTTTTCCTCAGCCACTGTATTCTTAGAGCTGAATGATCATTGGAGAGAAAAGTACAAGCAGATGATTGTTTTTGAGAGTGAATTTGTATTCAGCTTTATTTGTGATCCTTTTCCATATGCTCTCATGGTTGGAATGTGGGAAGTTTCCAGCATGAGTACTTGTGAAAGTGTATTTTAGGTTTGGATGCTTAAATTCTTTTTGGATGTGTGTCTGAATATATAATTTCCTTTGTGATCACATTACCCAATTTAGGATTCAGGTGTTGAGGAGTTGCAGAAATCCCCCTGTCAGGGAATAGAAATTATCTCATTACCAGGTAGTCTGTGCTACACCATGTGCATTTCAAAATGAGATGATATTTGTTCAGGCTATTTATATTTAGGAAATAACAATACTGAAGCATTTGCTTAATTTTAAGTATATTGAGTAACCCAGTTTGATATGCACGAGTGTTGTACTAAATTCTTTAGGGACATAGTGACAGTGCCCTGAAACTATGAACAATTGTTTTGTTATATTTGTGCATAACAAAAATGTTTCTAGAACTGCCCTGCAGCATGGAGTTGATGATGGGCATATTTGCAAATTAGGCTCTGATCAAACAGACAAATATTGACGAGTGTGTTGTAAACTGAAAGCAGGTAAGGTTTGATTGTACACTGCAAATTCCAAAACACAGAATATTATGCTTATATTTTGGAAACACAACAGTTAAAAACCTAGATATTTGAAAAATCTGGAGTGGAAGCTTGAACAATTTACTGGGGAAGAAAAGCCATGATTCTGCCTTTCCTCATTTCTGTTAGTTTCATAATAAATCCCACTTTAGAAGATTTAGTAAAAGGAATAATCCTGACTAAAATAGAAATTCTTCCCTCCCATTTTTGTCTTTTTTTCTCACTAAGTGCGCATGAGTATCAGATGCTCTTAGAAGAAAGGCCAAAACATTTCTGTTCCATATTTAAAATTATTATTTCTATAGCCTCTTTCGAGGTGTTACATTATGACTTCTAGTGCAGACAGGTTGCTGGCTGCTACCACTGCACTAAATCCCAGCTGAGGAAAGCACTTGAACTGGAGCTTGAAGCACTTTTACTCTGTTTCTTTCTGAGCATGCTGGTGATTAAATTGCTAGCAGATGTACAGAGCATTGCTGATGCTACTGTGACTGCAGTGCTGGCAATGGCAGAAATACCAGCAGTTGTTGGAACAGCTTGGGCAGGAGGCGAAGCACAAGCAACTTGTAGGCAAGTCGTTCTCCCAAGCTAAGATGTGGCCAAAGCAAAATCCCAGCTCTAAAAATAAGGAGAAAATTCAAATGTATCTCCAAAAGATATGACTAAATCCATGCTCTGCAGTACCATTAGCCCCTTGAGCAGAACATTAACCAGGTTGTAGTAAATGCACAGGGAGTTGCTGTAGTGGACCCAGTTCAATGCTCTCCCAATGAAGGAACTAAGTCAGCATTTTACAGTAAGATACAGCTTGTTTTTTCCGATGGAGCCATTAGTATACTTTGTTGTGTAGTGTGTTGTGGGGTAATTTCTTTCTAAACCTCTAAAAAATCTGTTTGTGCCAATATATTAAAATAGTATCATCGATATCTTCACATGCTTCACTTTAAATAATGTCAGAAGTTCTTAGCTTGTGTTAAAAATAACTGTACAGTTGAAGCAATACCAATTTAAACTTGGGTATAGACTTTGCATTGTAGGATTAGTCTTTAAATAGGCCTCTGCTTCTAAAACTCAACCTGGAATATTTTATTCTTTGGCTTATAGTTCTATAAGCTGATTATATAGATTATAGGTAAATATTTCCTTCTGGTTGTTTCAATTACTTGCTGTTCACTTTATTTTAATCCTCCCATTCTTTTCATGTTATTACTCTACTCCTGGCAATTTTAGTGATTTTAAATACCGCAGTAAACTCCTTTATAATGTTTCCCAATTTCAGACTAATTTTTCTGTGGCGTATTCAGATTTGATACTAGCAGTCCTATTCCAAAACTTTCTCTGGGCTTCCTGTCCCAGCTGTCCTCCTCTGTCCCATGCAGGTTGTGTTCCCAAGCTAGGACGATGCCATCCCTGTGCCATGCTCATAGATCCCACTCTGGATCGTCCAGCCCACAGGACCTGTCCCTGCCTCTTTCTTCCTGCATCCCCAGCAGGGAAGATGAAGCTGCCTGTGCACACCTACTCGTGTGTGATGGGACAGCCCTTCTGGAGGACACCCAGTGCTCTGGATCTCCTGCACATATGGTTTTCTGTCCCACCACATGTGCTGCCACAGCCCTGTCCTGTCCCTGACATGGGGCTTGGCAAAGCTTCTCCTCAAGCTGGTGAGGAGGCACGTGGGGATGCCAGGGTGGCAGCAGCTAGAAAGCAGCACTTGGCGTGGGCACCATTAACTATTCCAAGGTAGTTTTTGCGAGAGATGAGCTGTTTGCCTGATGACTAATTGATTTGCTTTAAAAGCACATTTTGGCTCATTCTTAGAGCGATTTGCAAATGTGTTTTCAATCGGTGTGTGTGTCAAAAAAATTTTGGGAGAGCAGGCTATATTTACCAGATATCTTCAGGGAGAAGTGGTGCTTCTCCAACAGAACCACCCAAAAGTTGGGGTCTTTGAAGATGGGCTGGACCACTTATCCAGTACCTCTTCCTCTTCTGTAGGCAACTGCCCAGTTTGTCCCCAATAGCCAAAGCAGTCTGCTGAATAGAGGTGTGCTCAGTTCCTAATATTTATTTATTGAGGCAAGTTAGGAAAAAAAAGGAAAACGGGATCTATCATGGTAGCTAGGACATCAAAATCCTAAATTTCTGTGTTAATTTCAGCCTAATTGCAGTGAGTGTTTCAACATTGCACAGGCTGCACTAGCGTCACCATGAAAGATAATTTTTTCTATTCCAGAAAGCCACTTCCTGTTTTGTTCTACTTTCTCCTTTCCAGTTTCTATTTTATTATGCTTTTAGAAATTTTGGGTGGTTGGGTGCATGGCAGGCTAAATGTATTCTCATGGTCTCTCCAATGTTTCATCTTTGCTCTGCATTGATATGGGTCCAGGCTGCCACTGAAAAGCCATTGTCCTGTTGTCCCTTTTCAGAGCTGTGAATTCTTCCTGGTCTGAAGGATAAAGTAGAATTTTGAGTTTTTTCTCTACTGGTTTTCAGCATCAGACACCTTTTGCAGACTCCTCAGAATTTTTTCCTAAAATTTAATCTAAATTTACCCAATTTCAGTTTAAAATTATTACATGTCCTATATAATATTAGCTGTCCTTTCACTACACTCCCTGATAAGAAGTATCATGTCCTTTCTGTTAGCCCCCTTTAGATGCTGGAAAATATTACAAGATCTCCCTGGAACCTTCTTTTCTTCAGGCTGAGCAACCCCAACTCTCTCAGCTTGTCTCCATGGGAGAGGGGCTCCATTTTCATTATCAACTTAGTGGCCTGTGGTAGTGTGTTGTTAAGTTTCTTGTGTTATTCCCCCAATTTATGTATTGTTCTCCCCTATTATGTGTAAAATGGTTTCGTTCCCCCAGTTTTTCCCGCCACTGCTAGCCTGTCAGCTAAGTTGCTATAGCAACTGCTATTCATAGTTGCCGATATATAATTGCTTCTCCCCTGGTTTCCCTTATAAGTGAAAGTTGTTTCCTCCCTGTCCAGTCAATCACTCCCTTCCTCCTCCCAGGTTTCGAGAACCTTCTCCTCTCTGGAGATGGTGGTTGGCTGGGGTCCCAGGACACCTCCTTTACCTTTTGATTATTGGTCTCCATGGAGTGTCAGTTCTGTGAAGTTCATCCCCTCACCTTTCCTGATTGGCTCTGTCTGTACCCACCCCCTTGCTTTATAATCCTGTTTTCACCCCCTATGAAAAAAAACTTTTTCCCGGATGGTTTCCCGGTGTTTGGATGCGGCATCACCGTCAATAAACCGATGTTTAACCCCCGGGAAATGGTCAGTTCCGTTCCTCTCATATACCAGCGAGGTACGCCAGTCCGCAGCCAGCACAGCCCGAGGCCATCAAGCTCCGAAGGGTGCTGGCCAGGAATTGCAGAGGGGCGTCGGCCTTTCGCCCTCAGCTAGTCGGATTCTAAACTTCGGGCCACATATGATCCTCTCCGCAGATGGCGCCCAACGTGGGGCTTTACCGTACCCCGCGGACTGGACTTTAAATCTACTAGCCGTCAGACTTCCTCCGGTGTCAGTGGACTAATCCGCCTGAACTTTTCGTTTGCAACGCTCTTTGATTAGGTGAACCCCGGACTCGGTTCCTCCCCTGCCCTTTTAATTTTCCCTGGGAGCTCTACGCGGGGGACTGCCGTCTGCCGCCTTTCACGCTCGCGGTGCCCCGGCACGGTGACGCCAGGCCCAGCAGCGGGGCTCTCGGCGCGGCGCTGACTGGTTGCGGCGGGCTCTTACAGCGCAGGGCGGCTTTTCCGCGCGGTTTGCCGCGGCGGGGCCGCTACACCCCCCACGATCATGGGTGTGGGTCAGAGCAAAACCCAAAAAGGAGTTTTTTTTGTAGTTAAGGGTTTGTTACTTGGAAGAGGTTTTACTGCCCCCAAGAAAGAGTTGATAGTGTTGATTAGATGGGTATCTTCACATTTCCCTGAAGTTTCCCCAGAAGTTGCAAAAGAGCTGAGTTTTTGGGCAGCCGTTGTGGCCAAATTAGACCAACAGGTTAACGCTGGGGAACCCCGGTTGTCTAACGTGGCATACTGGGCAAGCAAAGTATTAACTTCGCTGCGCCCAGCCGGGAGTTCAAGAAAGGATCTTTCTTTTTCGAGTTTGTTCCCTAGTTCTCCCGGTTCCCGCATCCTTACCCCCCAGCCCTCTTCACACAGGCAGGAGCCCTCGAAAGGGATTTTAAAGGCCAACAAAAAGCAGGGAAACCATTCTGCCCCTGCTCCCTCTCGACTTGCTCAGCCTCCCCGTCCGAGGAGCCCTGCCCAAGTTCCTCCATCCTCCCCTTCTACCCCAGTTCCCAAGTCCCTAGTTTCAACCCCTAAGTTTGTTCCGCTTAGTAATGAAATTCCACAAAATAGCCCCTTTACTGTCCAAGATGGCGGGGACCACGCGGTCTCTGCCGCCAGAGCTCCTTCTTCTTCCGCTAACCCGTTCCTCCCAAGCACCAACCCCTTCCTTCACCCTGACCACACTCCTTGCTCAGTTACTCCTCTCTCATACCCTCCCTCCGTCCCGCTCACTCCTCAGCACTCCGCCCCACCTTCAGCTCCTCCTCAAACCCCTCCCCCGGTTCAGCCCCCCACTCCCTTCCCCCCCGCTCCGTTTTCGTTTTTCCCTCCGCCTCCGAACGCCGTCCGGGGGGCGGACAAGAGTACTTTGCCGCGCCCACTCCCTTGCCTTACGTCAGCTCCAAACCCCGCCTCAACCTCCTCCAGTTTCGGTTCCCACGCCACCCCCCCCAGCTCTCACGCTTTGTGTTCAGAGGAGGGGGGGGGGGAAAGCCGGACACTGGAGCAAGCTCCCCTATTAGAAGCCGCTCCTGTAACATATTATCTAGGGGAAGGGGGAAATGCACGGGCACAGTGGGTGCCTTTAGCACAGGTCCGAATAAAAGAGCTATGCAAAGCTCAGAAAGATTACTCCCGGGAGTCAGAATTCTTCCGGGGTTTGCTACACAATACCCTTGCTCAGGGAGATTTGGTACCGATGGATTTAAGGTCCCTCTTCTCTAGCCTGCTCAGACCCATGGAATTTAGGGTCTGGGTGAGGGAATGGAGGAGGGAAATAGTGGAAGTACTCCCAAGTTTTTGGGGGAACCTTACACTGTCCCATGACGCAGATGGTCAGTTAATTACCCAAGAACATCTTTTGGGTGAAGGACAGTGGGCTGAAGGGGCAAATCAAGCTAAAGCCTTATTCCCATCCCAGCTAGTAGAGACGGCCCGGGCAGCTGAGCGGGCCTTCTTTAAGTTAGAGGTAGTTACCTCCCAATGGGAAGATGCTGAGGTTTTGCAAGGAGCGCAAGAGCCATACATGGAATTTATCGAACGCCTATACAGATATGTGGAAGCGCAAGCGTTCGGAGAGGATGACAGGGAAAAAATGCTTGAGCAGATGGCTTATAGCAATGCCAACGCTGACTGCCGCAAGGCTATAAAAACTCTCCCTCGAAGTCCTAAGCCCACAGTAGAAGCCATGATAGATGTCGTAGTGCGTCAAGTCTCCCTGGCCCCAAGGCCTAAGAGAACATCTGTGCATTTTGCTGAATGCCCCAAGCAAGACTTCATAGAGGCTGAAGCTTCCCCCGTGGCCGGTCCTTCTACTTCTGAGTCCGGCAAGAAGACATCAGCAACCCATCCCTGCCATCTCTGTGGCAAGGTGGGGCATTGGATGCCTCAGTGTCCCATGCGCCAAGACTACATGGAATGGAGGCGGAAGCAAGACAAGAAGAAGACAGAGGAAAAAGACCATCCAAATGAGTCAGGCACCTCATCCCGAAGCAGAGGATGCAGAAGGAAGCTGAGTCACAGGTTCAAGCGTGCTCGCGGTGACGGAGAAAACCCTCCCAAACACCATCAGTTTCCTCAGATGTTTACTTCCTCCCCAATGCTGAGACTGCTGCTCCTACCCCTCTCGTCAATGAACTACCTCTGGTTTATTAATCCCAATCTCCCTCCCCCATTTCTTCTTCTTCTCCCGAACTGGATTTATTATTTGGGGCAGAACCATCTGTTTAAGTAATTTGCGTTTAACTGTTCACCTTTTGTCTTTTAGTACATTTCCCCAACTCACTTTTGATTTTCATCCTCCTAATTTGCAAGCTAGTCCAGAGGAAACTGACTGCGCCGAGTGCCACTGTCCCTTGCAATGTTCAGAAGACAAAGACACTCGTCATGACCAGCTGCGAGTTCCTGCATTCTAAGCTTAATTTGGACTTTTCTCTTCATTTTAATTTTTATTTGGTAAAAAACGGGGAGATGTGGTAGTGTGTTGTTAAGTTTCTTGTGTTATTCCCCCAATTTATGTATTGTTCTCCCCTATTATGTGTAAAATGGTTTCGTTCCCCCAGTTTTTCCCGCCACTGCTAGCCTGTCAGCTAAGTTGCTATAGCAACTGCTATTCATAGTTGCCGATATATAATTGCTTCTCCCCTGGTTTCCCTTATAAGTGAAAGTTGTTTCCTCCCTGTCCAGTCAATCACTCCCTTCCTCCTCCCAGGTTTCGAGAACCTTCTCCTCTCTGGAGATGGTGGTTGGCTGGGGTCCCAGGACACCTCCTTTACCTTTTGATTATTGGTCTCCATGGAGTGTCAGTTCTGTGAAGTTCATCCCCTCACCTTTCCTGATTGGCTCTGTCTGTACCCACCCCCTTGCTTTATAATCCTGTTTTCACCCCCTATGAAAAAAAACTTTTTCCCGGATGGTTTCCCGGTGTTTGGATGCGGCATCACCGTCAATAAACCGATGTTTAACCCCCGGGAAATGGTCAGTTCCGTTCCTCTCATATACCAGCGAGGTACGCCAGTCCGCAGCCAGCACAGCCCGAGGCCATCAAGCTCCGAAGGGTGCTGGCCAGGAATTGCAGAGGGGCGTCGGCCTTTCGCCCTCAGCTAGTCGGATTCTAAACTTCGGGCCACATACGATCCTCTCCGCAGTGGCCCTCCTCTAGACTTCTTCCAACAGATTCCTATCTTTATTATGCTAGGAAGCTGACAAATGGATGCAGTACTCCAGCTGGGGGTCTCAAAAAAATGCAGGAGAGGTGCAGAATCACCACCCTCAGCCTGCTGCTCCTCCTTCTTTTGATGCAGCCCAGGATACAGTTGGGTCATGTCCAGTTTTTCACCCACCAACACCCCCAAGTCCTTCTCCACAGGGCCGGTTTCAATCCACTCATCACCCAGCCTGTGTCCATGTTTGGGATTACCCCAACCCAGGCACAAGACCTACACTTGGCCTTTTTGAAATACATGAGGACTGCACAGGCCCAGCTCTCAAGCCTGTCTAGGTCTCTCTGGATGGAATCCCTTCCCCCTAGAGTATCAGTCATGCCACTCAATTTGTCATCCCCAGACTTGCTGAAGGTGCACTCAATTCCACTGTCCAGGTTCCTATGCTAAAATGTGAATGTTAAATAATATGGTCCCTGAGGGACAACACTCATCACTGGTGATCAAGCACAACCATCAAACCATTGACCACAACTCTTTGAGTGCATCCATGACTTTCCTTTCCCACTGAGTAGTCCATCTGTCAAATCCATGTCTCTCCATTTTAGAGACAAGGATATGCGTGGGATAGTATGAAATGTTTTGCACAAGTGCAGGCAGATGATGTCAGTCTCTCTTCTTATCCATCACCCTGTTGTAGAAGGCAACTAAATTTGTCATCTTATGCTGTCATGTAAGTGCACACTGCAGTGCCAGTGTTCTCCCTGGGTGACCCTCCCTGTCCTCTGTCAGTGCCAGCCCGGGAAAGGAGCAGGGAAATGAGTGTATAAACTTTGACTGTGCTGCTGCAGTGAGAGAGGCTTGTGGAATGAAAGAATTGGACAGGAACCAAGAGAAGTGGTGGTATGTAGGGCTGCTGCAGAGACGGGGTGTTAATGACATGCCAGCTAGGAAGAGTGAGTGGGATCCGAGGCAGTGTTGCGCTCTTCCAGCATCTTTGTTGGGCACAGGAGAGGGAAATTAGGCTTATATGTTGCAGTATTTCCATATGGAGCTGCTGTAATGCATGGAACTACACTAAGGTTTGTGATGAGCGTGGAAGGGTAAACAGTGAGAGATGCTTCTGTGGTTCCTTGTCCCTTCCCTTTCTAAAAATACAGGAACAAGAACACAGGGAGGAGAAAGCAGGTGGTGTTACTGAAATATGGATTCTGTAATTCTTACAGGGTGTGAACGATGGGGATTTTTTATGATTGAAGTATACCAAGTGAGAATTGGATCCTTCTCAAAGCAAGGAATTAATTATGCTGCTTAGAAGTTGGAATAATGTGAGGGAGCACCACATGATCTTCCTGTTGTAGTGCCAGTGCACCTCTACAACGTCTTCTTTTCCACTTCCAGGCTTATTTTAGGCAGCGTTTATTTGTGTCTTGTGTGGCTCGTAGTAAGATAGAAGTTGCAAGAAGAGCATCAGTATAGGCAATATCTTGTCTTTTAATAGTGACAAGATATGGAAGGATCATGGTGAGTAAGAGTGGGTTAACCTGGTTCTTGTGGAGATGTTTATCCTGTCTCTGCCTTTCAGAGTTCTTGTTCACTGTGAATTTTATAATTTTAAATCCCAGTCTTTATTGATCAGTGGTAAGATTTTGGCATTTGCATTTCCCTGCTGTGAAGACTTATTTGTTGATTTTCCTTTCTGTCTCCTCAAATATAAATCCTCTCTAATTTCATTGAGTGATCAGTTATTTTCATGTAACGTAAAGTAGAGCACAGAAAATTAGTATTTTCTTTGTGTCATACTGCATAATTGCATTATGTCACTTGTAATCTCTCCTTTGTAGGGTAAATAGTCACAGTCTTTTTTGTCCTTTCTCATATTAAAATTTATCAAAATCCTTTGTTACTCCTACTACTATTACTGTCTGAATCTCCTCTAACATTGGAGCATTCATTTCTTGAGACGCTGGTACCACTGCAACATGTGGCGCTGCAGAGATAACGCTGATCTACATTAGTTACCTCCCTGCTGGTCACAATTTTATTCACCATTTATCCTAATTTCTTTTAACTACAGTTAAGAATTTCATTTAGAAGAGTGGTCTTCTTTGAGAAGGGTTCTGTGACCCTGAGGTGTCTTTCCTGAATTGATAAAGTTTGCTTTAAAAGTATGTGTAATTACATTTTCTCCCTCTAGTACATGCTGATTTCAATGTTGAGCTCATCATTAAATTGTCTTTTCGCCCAGTATTTTTTAGGTTTATCTTGAGATTCTTCACTGTCATTTTTGATGATTCCTGACCCAATAATTGTGTGTTATCTATAGGCTTTGCCATCTCATTGTTCATATTCTTTTCTCGATCAAGAATAAATGTAATAGAAAACACAGAACTGAGTTTACCAAACCTTTCTCCTGATGTGAAACAATTATTATTTGAAGACATATGTTAGACTATTCAGATGACTTGATAAATTCTTTTTATTTAGATTTCAATAGCTAAAAGACTAGATTGCAGCTACTTTATTTTTTTCCATGCAAAAGCCATAACAAAACTAACAGTCTACAAAATTGCCTTACAGTCCCTGTCCAGAAGAATTTCAAATCCCTATTTGGAAACTCCTTCAAATAAGGTATTTGTGAACCTTCTTTATAATTCTGTTTCATCAAATAACATGCAAGGAATGCTTCTGCTTCAGTTCAACTTCTTATTCAGAGCTTTGAAGATACTTGTGAATGTGACCTGAAGTTAAATCCAGTTAAGAAGTTATCATTTTGTGTGTGTGTGTTACAAATCACATCTTACTATTAGTGAGTTTGCAAACTGAATTGTTGTTAATTCCGATGTGCACTTGCTTCCCAGTCACTTAAGTGATAGCTGCTGTTTAGCTTACTTTTACAGTATTTTGAGAACTCCGGTTTGTATGTCACAAGATTTTACTCTCTCAGGTCTCTTCTATGTGCCTTAAAAAGCTCCTATACATAGGAAGCAAGCAAACAAAAAGATGAAACCAAACAGCATCAAGTTATTTCTTTGTATCACTTGATGTGTTTTGCTGAGACAGTGAGGAAACACCACAAAAGAAGCCCAAGGTAAATTCTTCAGTAAGGAGTGGTACACAGAGTCTGGGTGGAACATGGTTTTATGGAAGACTGAGTTGGGTTCTGTTTTGACAGACACATCTTCAGCCTTTGGGTGCAGGGCAGAAATCAGATGTGGGGAGATCAGAGGTGTGTCTATTCTGAAAGACCATATCTTCCTGCCAATGCACAGATGAACTGATCTACAGCTATCATAGGAAACCTCTGAAGGTTCTGAACAAAAATAAAAGACTATGAAATAGTCTTTCAGTGTGTATTAGGTTTGAAATAAATTATTTATCTGAAAAGCCTAGGAAAATATATTCATTTTAAACTGTATCTGTGTGATTTTGGAATGGTTCCTGTGTCTCTGCTTTGCTAGAATAACAAGTGTTTTCATCATTTGTCTGTTGTTCAAAGGTAAAGCTGATGGATGGTTAAACCTCTCCTTTTCTAGGGCAGCAAATCTAAAATCAGCCCAGCTCGTGGGGCACCTGCAACCCATGGTACAACTGGCGGAATTTGGGGTGCATTTCCTTTGAGACTGGGCGCTTGCTTGTCATTTACCTGTGAAGAAGGCATTGCTCAAAGGGAGGGAGTGGACAGTGGCAGGACAATTTACTACAGCAGGAATAAATCCCTGTTTGTCACAGTTTTCAATTTCTCTTTTCATTCAGATTTATGGAGAAAGTTCTTCCTGTGCTGGGAGAGCTCTCAGGAATATTTTTACTCTACAAGCTTCTGACCTGATTAAAGACAGGGTGTACCTTACTGGCATTTGCAGGTAAATCAAAATCATTTGGTTTAATTAACTTTAAGAGTTTTATTTGCATTTATCTATGCTCTGGTTTGACAAGAGAGTAAATTCTGAGTGATTCTGTGTATGTCACTAAGAATTAAAAATATTTTCTTTAAAAAATTTTATAAAGTCTCATGTGCCTTAATATCTTTTCTTATGTTATAATGTCAGTTTTCAGAAAGCAGCAGTGGCCTGATTGTATATACATTAATTCAATTGCTTATGGTTTTCATATACAATACTGTTTGTCAATTATTTTGTTGAAAAGAAAGGGTATTAATTTCAGTCATGGTTTGGAGTTATAAAAGAGCTTAATTGGATTCCAAGATTTAGTGACACAGTGATTTCTGTATGTAATTTATGGAATATTTCTGTAATGAAGTGATTTTCCATTTGTGTTGCATTGTAGCATAAATGCTTCCCCCTGTTTTCAATTACACCAAAATGTGCAGCTCTCTATTATAAAACCATTTGCTCACACCTGTGTTTAAGAAAAATCCACTACATTTTTATTATTGTTTAAATATATACATTTACCAATAATATGAAAGATTAAGTCCATCCTAGAGCAGCACTTAAAGGTCTTACACATATTGTTTAGCTGTACTGATTATGGCATACTTGGAAAGGCTGCGGCTTGAAGCTGGATTTTATTTATCTCTTATGCATCTTGGGATGACGTGTATGCAACACAAATTGATAAAAATTCTATTGCAGAGTATGCTACATGAATCAGGTATGTCAGGAAACTTGCTCATCTAACATAAGTTCCCTCATTGTAGCTGGAGGTATCCCCTGAGGTTTGCCAACATAATTTCTTCCCTTGAAATGAATAGGTTTACAAAAATTAGGAATTGAGACAAAGAATTTTCTCTGCTGAACAAAAAGACTGACTTTTGATAGCTTTAAAAAGAACTCTTTATAATAAAACAATGTTTTAACATTACTGTAGTTTAAGAAGTGATGTTTTGCTTATTTGCAGGAGAAGTTGTGTTGGATCAGAACTCGTAGACTGGCTTTTGGAGCAGTGCCCTTTTGTCAAGTGCAGATCTACAGCAGTTGGAGTGTGGCAGCTCCTCCTGGATATGGGCATTATATTGTCAGGTCAGTCCTGCCAGTACTTGCAATGTCAGGAAGGCTATCCATTTCTCCTGCACAGGACAAGAGCTGTGGTTTTGATCAGAGGAGGGGAAGAAAATAAAGCACAAATCGATCCAATTTTCTTGCCAGTTCTTTTTTCTACTATCTTTTTGGGAGGCTCGCTTCTGTGACCTTTCATTTCATAAATACCAAAGATCAATCCCTTGTTTTTGGCAATTTCATTCCTGTAATTGCCTATTATCAAGTTGCAGACAGAGTGCGTGTCTTTTCCAGGCTTTTTTTTTCCCCTCAAGCTATTTTTGGTTTCTCACAAGACAGCAGCTGTTTAGTTGCTGCAGATCATGGCTTTACTAGATGACTTCTGTTGCTATTAAGCTATTAATGATTTTCTTTTCCTCTCTGTTTTCCATAATTTTTAATTACAATGGGAGGAGAGAGGATTCAGTTCCTTGAGACAGTGGTGAGGCCAGGTTCTACCCTGCTGTCTCCAACTCCCCCACCAAACTGAGGGATTTGGTCCAGCTAATGTGATTGCTGATAATCACACTGATACCTAGCCTCTGGATAGCTGATGGATTTTACTTGGAGGCTGGAGCTACTTAGGTAGCTCCACTCAGGTCATACTCCACCCTGGGTTCTGTGCTAGACACTTAACTTCTTTCTTATGAAAAGGTGAGGACTTACAGAAGATTTCTGCATATGTACACTGGAAGTGTACTTTAAAGTTTTCTTCAGATAAACTGACAGCATGTCTGGTCATGCAGCCTCAGCAAGGGCCAAATTACTTGTTGCAGAAGCTTGTGATTTTGGCTATGGACTCTGTCCTTTTTTCCTGATTAAATAATTTTTTTTTTCAGGGAAGACAACTGATACATCTTCTTATCCAGGTCTAGTCTGCAAATTGAGTAGAATTGAATTTGAGGAGAAGCTGGAATAATGATGGACTGCATCCCCGTTACTGAACTTTGTTTACTAGTGCCTGACCATTAGTGAAAACAGCTTAGAAACCAATGGAAACTGAGACTCAGAAATCTAACAAAAAAGAGGAAAGTTTTTATTCCATAAACCTGAACTGATTCCAAAATTGATTAAACTCTCAACAGTCTTAATGCTTGAATTTCAAGATCCTGGAGATCTTTAAATTGAGGTTTTTGAGGTTTTCCTGTTTGGATGCGCTGAATTAAACTGAGAGGGCAGGATTGTTTCTGTGCTGAGTATTCAGTCCTTGTGTCCTGTGTGATTGTATAACTCAGCATTAAGATCAAGTAATACTGAATGTGGTGGGAATCTTTACATGCTGAAAGTTTAAAGAGTATCTAATATTATTTTTTCTTACAGTGGACAGACAACTCTATTTTCAAGACAGTCATGCTTTCTACCAGTTCTCAGCAGATGAATGCACCTACCTTTTCTGTGAATTTGAGAAAGAGGAAGCATGGAAGAATGGAGTAAAGCTCCTGCTTCAACTACTGCCACTGTCTCCTCCCAGGATTGACATGTGCAATCTGTAAGTGTGCATATACAGCTGTTTGCAACTTCTACTGACTGTTTTAGAGGTGTCTGGCCTTATAATGTCAGTTTGCCCCCAGATCACCTTGCAAATGAGACAGCTTTCTTTTGGGGGTTGAAAAATCTTGTAGAGATTTGCTTTTCATCTGAGAAGGTCAGTATGGGTAGGAAAATGGAGGCACCTGACTAGGGGGTTTGGACATATTACAGTTTTTAGGGACTACCTTGCTGTCTCTAGCTTGCTATATTACCTGGGCATGGGATTTTTTTTGGTCTCCTCTTACATTTGGAGGTTTGGCATGAATTTGGCAGCAGGGATCCTCTGGTGGTGATTGACTAGCAGATCAGATGCCCTTGTGATATGTCAGGATCAGCTTTCATATGGATGGACAAGATGGGTGGAAATATGGTACCTTCAGTCATTTGATTTTAATTTTCTACTGTATGTTTGCCAGAACTCTGTAAACTCACATTATTATTCTTTTCTGCAGAATATGCCTTTTAAGAGTTTTGCTTACTCTATGTCTCCCCTTTCGCCTGACTATTGAATATTATCTACTCTCTGTGCTCATGTGTCTGCACTCTAAGTTTGCCTGTTTAGAGTGGCTAGAAGGAAAATATAGTTATTTGTTCTGCAGTGAGAGGACAAAATAGAGGAAAAAGGTGTTAGTGAAATCTCTGGAGGCTCATGACCATTTGTGCTTAAGTATATCTGCAGGAGTAGGCCTGAACAGACAAGTTGAGTTAAATCCTTTCATTGTTCCTACCATGATGGTCCCCAAATCCAATACTTTGGGGAACTATTACTCTGGCAGTACTTGAATTTTTTCCCTTTGACACCAAAGACAAAACTTTCTTCTATGAATACTTTCCTTCTCTACATAATAGCTTTTAAAAATGCTCATTTTCAAAGATGAATGTCCAGTAGAAATATTTCAAAGAAGCACAAAGTCCAAAGATCCTGTAAACTGTCTCAAGCCCAGATTCTTAAATTCAGACATGTTGAGCTGGTAGGGAAAAAACTCAGTAATTTCTCTACATGGTTCAGGGCAGAAACTTGATTCCCTTCCCTACTGCTGACTGCCCTCACCTATCAAATATTGGCAGTTCTGAACTGGAGCTTCCCTTCAAAATGCATTTATTTGGTCAGCTGCAGTGAGTGTAGGCAAGTGGCAAGAACCCCAGGCTGGCTAGAGCAGCAGGACTGAATATGATCTTCTAAGCAGATGACTCACATGGGACAAAACCTTTGACTGTTTTTGCAAATAGAAATTCTTGTCTTCCAGCCAACTCTGGTGCTAAACAGTTTGTCTGTCCCTTAAATATCAGGGCATTTTGATCTTGATTTTAGTGGGAATTGGGATTTTTCTCATCACTGTAACTCAAACCACTTTTCATGGTTTGTGTCTCCTCGTTCAAAGGATTTGAATCAAAAGGACAGAACAGATAGGTCATATTGATGTGTTACATGAAGGATGCTGGGTAGGAAAATGGATGGAAGACTTTTTAGGTTCAAGTTTGCAGTCTGCTTTGCAGTTTTATCATTTCACTACAACTGTCATTTCCAGTGCAAGATGATCCCTGTCACATGAAGTGAACAATTATTCATTAATGTACATTTCCAGCTCCTTCCTGCTCACATTATTCAAATTTGAGTTGAAGCTGGATTCCTTTTGGGAATATTGTCACTGAAAAATTGTTTTCTGGAGCTTTTACCTGTCAGATTGTGAGGGTGCTTTTTGAAAAAGTATATATTGTAGGAATTGAATTTTAAATAATGGTACACCCTCGAGGGAATGTGATATTAAAGCAGAAGGAGACTTTTCTAGTTTCAAAATTCTTCATGCTTGATGCAAATAATAAACTACTAAAACACAGTCAGAAAGGGAATAGGTGTGATGAGACGTTTGTTAAAGTTGTCTGACCTGGTTAAATAAAGCCATGTACTCCTTTTCATGAGGAAAGAGAGCAATTCTAAAAACGTTTCCCGGCACTGTTTGCCTTTTCTTGAATATATAAGCTGGTTTGCATACCATTAGAAGCACAGGATTTTTTAATAGTTTAATATTTTTGTACTCATTTTTCTGTCTTAGCTTTTCCCACAATCTATATTGACTGCATTAACTCTATATGTACATAGGGATAGAGAAATTCTTACTTCATTAATGAAGTTCCCTGCTTTTGATGAGATCAGAAGCAGCTGCCTGCTTGTGCACCAGAAGGGAGCATTGGATGTCTCCTGGTGGTCCCAGAGGCCAGATGACCTCTGCCTCCTCTGCAGCTGTGAGCAGCAGCCTTGTGCTTGCCTGGGCTGCATCAGTGGGTCTCTGGAGTACCATGGTTCTGCTCTCAGAACAGAAGGAGTCTGTAGACCTGAGTAGGCAGTGGCAGCTCTGGGGACTTCCTTCAGCAGCTATTCTGGAAACCCTGTTAAATAAACATAGCTCAGATTTGACTTGCTGTACACATTTTTGATGGATGTGTTTTTGTTTCTGGGCAGTTTTAGCAGTGTTACCAAATTACAGTAGAAAACTCTACAATGGAAATACTGTTTTGAAGTCTGAGATGTGCTTATGATTCCTGAACAAAAGCTGTGTGTTGGCCTTGGTGGAAATTCCTTACATTCAACATAACATTGGTGGGATGCACCATGGAAAACAAGTCAGGGTACAGCAGATTTTCAGCAGCTCATGCTAATCTGAAGGCTAATGTTGTGTGTATTCCACAGGATTCAGACCCTGTAAATGCTGTCAAATTAGACGGGACAAATGAAGAGGCTTCTTGGGGTCATTAAACACCCAGCGTTAATCACAGTCATTCTATTTGAGCAGAAAACAAGTGAACATTGCAGTACCCTGGGAACAAAAAATCTGAGTTGAAAGCTGTGCCATGAGCTCCCTTACAACCCTGAGCAATCACTTAAGCTCTTATTTAATGCCTCCTGAATTATTTTCCAGTTACTGCAATGGTGTTGCATCAGGTGTTTAATCCTTGTGTGCTTCTATTTCCTTCTTTGTAAAAGGGAGTGTTAATAATAATTCCCAAAACCACTGGTAGACAAAGGGAACGTTTCAAGAATGCACTTGGCAGCTGAGACTGTTGAAATTTTTCACATAATACTTTTAAAAATTATTGGAAGGTATGTTAGCAGAGTTTGTTTTCTTAGTCTTACATTGCTTTTTATTTTCAAGAGTGTTACACTATGTTCTCTGTCTCCTGTCCTGAAACAATTTGTATTTTATTGATATCAGAAAAGTAACGGTTCTTAGAAATAATTTGGTTTTCATGCAAACAGCCAGGATGGCATATTGATTTAGTTGGTGCCTTATGGAGTTCCTGGAAAGCTTTTACTGAACACAAACAGCTCTCAGGTACTACATGGAAACTGACTTGTCTGCTTGCAGATCTAGAACAAGCATCCCTGCATCTCACTCTGCTTAGCAGACTGAGCCCACAGATCTCTGGACTGTATAAGCACTAATTTTCCTGGGCTTTGTAGCTCCTGTTTAGTACCAGAATCACTAGGTCCCAGATGTCCACTTTTGAAAAAATTAGGCTGTAACTGTTGCTGCTGTCCATTGGCCTGGGTGTCATAATATAACCTTCCTCTCTGATTTTGAAGAGCTGACTCTAATTTTTAGTGTATTCATTGTTTCAGAAGTATTTGATGATCATATGCAGATAAATACTGGGAGTATTTTTAAATAGAAAATAAAGTGATAAGGCCCAAGAAGGAACTAGCTATGTTATGTGCTGTGCTAGGTTTATAGATTGCATCTGTGCCTGTGTCTACTGAGCACATCTTCTGCCTCCAATTTAGAAGAAGCAGGTCCTGGCCTGGTTCTGAGAGATCAGAAGAGAACAGATGTGTAGAGAAACATCTAAAAAGTTCAGTTATTTTAATCTCATTCCAAAGTATAAAGAGAAAATCTGAATAAATCAGTCTTTGTAAATGAAAATGCATTCATTTATTTCTTTTGGGCTCTTTATAACACTTAAAATGTTAAATCACATTTCCTTTGAATAGAAAAGGCAGTTGTGAAAATAACTGTGATTTTAATCTGAATTACCATTTTGATTTGAATTTGCTTGCCCCAAAATGAATGCCTGTGTCATTCTGTGCTTTCTGACCTTAATTTTTTAATCAGGGAATGAAATTTTTGGACATGGGATGTAAAAACCTCAATATACCAGCTGCATATTCCAGATGTCTTGCCAGCTCTCTCCCCTAGGACATCAAGGCATATAAGCAATTAAATAATTTAGTCAAAGACAGAAGCTTCTGCTAATACCTGGGATTTATGTTTATTTCAGCAGCTGCAGTTTTGTGTATCTGTTCAGCTTGCTGGCATGCTTCTTGAGTACCATGAAAACTAAAGATCTCAAAGGCATTTTCTTTTGTTTCTTCCTGTAGTTATATCCCTATAAAATTGGTGTAATGCTTCTGATTCTCCAAAATCTTCTGAAAGGCTTACAGATGCTTTAGTGATGAGAATTAGACTGTTTTAAAGAAAAACACAGTCTTATCCTGTACTGTCCACTTTTGTGTGGCTATTTCCATGTGGGCCAGATGGTTTCTAGGAGGGTTGTACCTTTACTGCCTCACTTTTGAAAAGACACATTAAGTCTCTTTCTTGCTAGTCACTGTCAAGACAACCTAATATTGTTCTCAGCTGTTGCTTTGGTTTGGTTATTAATGGCTTCTTAAATGTATTATTTTCACTTTCACTTATTTTTTTCTGAATATCAAATTTCACTTGTCACAAAATTATTTTGATGTTGTCTGTTTTCATCTACATGAAGTTGTATTCCATAGGTGCTGCTCCACACCTTAGCAAAGCTGGGTGGTGGGCAGATATAAAACTCTTTGCTCCATTCATAGAGTAAGTTTTTAGCCAAGCAAAAGATGCCATCAAATAAAGCAACTCTGCTCTAAAGGGTCCTGCATTCTGCATTCTTCATCACATTTTTATAGCTGAGGAATTCTCTCACTGCTTCACGTTGGTCGGATCAAAAGAGTTCTTGACAGCAAGGGACAAAGGGTGTACTCTGTCATTACTGACATGATTAATTATTGTCATGCTGCAGTCCTCATTTTGATGTGGAATCTCAAAGGCCCTTTTACATTACTGCCTGTGGCTACACAGTTCCTTACTTTCCAAGAATCAAAAGATGTTGAAACAGAATGAAAGAAATAATAAAATCTTATTTTTATTTTTTAAGGCCTGATCAAAAAATAGAAGATACAGCAGAAACCAATGCTGAAATTCTTGCTCGTCTCACTTCTGCGGTAAGGTCATTGCATCAAAGTTTGAACTGATCATGTTTGAAATATTGTCATGTTTTGGATCCTTTCAAATTAAAGACTTAGTCTAAGTGAACAGATGTTTGTACATGAAGACTGTTTTTTTAGTCTCTGGAAGGGGAGAGCTTTACTGAGGCCTTAGTATACAATTCCAAAGCTATTAAAATCAACCCAAGCAAGGACTGCAGCAGCTGCTCTTGTAATATATGCTATTCTTGGCCCAGAAGATACCAACTTGGAGGACCAAGGTGACTTTTGTGTGATGTGCTTTACTCTCAGACCCTCTTGGACAAGTCTACATCAATGAGAGACAAAGGGAGATAAAAGTTTTCAGCATCCCTTGTGTAGGTTATCACAAACTTCTGAGGACACCTACCTGGGAAATCCGAGCTTCCTAATTACATTTAGCCTCGGTAAACTTCACCATAATAAACAATAGCTTGTTCTGTCTCTGCTAGAGTGTGGTGCATCTTGTTTATATTGTGAGATCACTGTTCTAAGTAGAAGAAGATAGACAGGACTTCAGAAAGTTAAGCTAGACTGACTCAATTTAATGTAATCTGTGTGATAGCACAGAGTGCACCCTCAGAAAATTAACAATGCAACACTGTGAGGAATGGTTGGTCACCATCCCTGGAGGTATTTCAAAGATGAGTGGGTGTGGCACTTGGGGGCATGGTTTATTGTGGACTTGGCAGTGCTGGGTTAACTTGATGTACTTGATGATCTTACAGGTCTTTTCCAACCAAAATAATTCTGTGATTTTATGGTTGTGCTGCCACTTAGAGGGACTTTGACAGTCTGGAGAGATGGGCCAACAGAATCTCAGGAAAGTCAGCAAAGGGCAATGCAACATCCTGCATCTGGGAGAAATAACCTCACGATTCTATGCGGACTAGGGGTTGACTGAAAAGCAGCTTTGCAGAAAAGGACCTGGCAGTTCTGGTAGACAGCAGGTTGAACCAGAAACATGCCCTTGTGATAGAGAAAGCAAGTGCTTCCTGAGCTGCATTAGAAAGAGCACTGTTCTTAGGCTAATGCAGGTGACAAGGTGTGGAGCCTTGCGTCCAGTTCTGAGCTCTCAGTACCAGAGATATGGATGTCCTGGAGTGTATGTGAAAGACCATGGAGATGGTTGGGGAATAGAGAACTTGACTTACAAGGAGAGTCTGACAGAAGTGGGAGTGGGGCTTGGAGCACAGAAGGCTATGGGAGGACCTTATTGATGTGTACAAATACCTGATGGACAGGCTCTAGCTGGCCATGATTTTCAGCAGAAGTTTGGATCAGATGATCTCCAGAGGTGCTTTCCTACCTCCACCATTCTGGGATTGTGCAATTCTGTGAACACTGCACCTAAGTCATGGTATCATCAAAACATGGAATTGGTGTTAGTTCTGTTTTTGGCATGTGAGAAAGTAAAGAGACAAAAATGAAGCAAGCAAGATAAACCTTTTATGAAAAAAGCACGAGGATAAGAGGTACTTTAAGAAAAATAAGGAAAGTGCTATTGTGAAGTTGTTGGAAAATGGAAGGAAAGGAGAATTTTTGCTGTCTTTTGTAAAGACAAATATCTTTACAAAAGATATTTAATAATGCGTTTGGAAAGCTAGTGATTCCGTATGTTCAACTTTATTCAAGAATATTTTAAAATGTATGACATAAGCAAATGCTCTGTTTTAAATATCTTTTTTTTATTGTCTTAATATTCAAATTCCTAGTTTTCTCTACTCTTTTTCTTAACTGAAAATGAAAGGTGAACTCAGAACCTCAATGTCCTCCATTTTTCTTACCATGCAGAGCAAAAATAGAAAATCGTGACTTTCTGCAAAGTTATATTTTTTTAAAACACTTGTAAAACACCAACTCTATAAAACATTGCCAGTATTCTTCAAAAGCTTTGCCTATCAAAAATAGAATAATGGGAGTTCTTTCAGTTAAAAAAAAAAAGGACACGCTCAACAAAACAAAGTGCTTTTGAGTTTGAGAACTGGATCTAGCTGGCTGCACTTGGGTAACATGCATGTCCTTAAACACCTCATTGACAGTGAGCTCAGAGTGTTTCACATCTGTGAGGTCAAACCTGTGAACTACATCCTGAGTCACTCCAGCAGTAGGGCACCTGGACAGGGTTTCCTTAAATGAACCATTTTATTACTGTAGCTAACTCGCTAAAGAAAAATTAGGCAGTTCCATCTCCAGATGGCCTGAGACCCATCTATTGCCATGGTGATGTCAAGAATCTGATCTTTTCTCCTGCATTTTCTGATTTTCCGCAGAACATTTTAGTCCCTCTGTAATGATTTTCTAGTCTACCCCTGGGAAAAAGGCACAAGACCAGAGCAGCATCCTCCAAATTTTGGCATCTGTAAATGAACTTTTCCTGTTTATCCCTCCAGAATATTGCTTTTCCTCCATACAGTAGACTGGGACATAAAAGACTCTCTACAGCTCTCTGGGAAGTCTTTTTAAGTCCCAGAAGAATTTGAAACCTCAGCTCACACTATTCAACAGACTGTCCAGTGTCTTGGTTCTCTTTTTTTTTGTAAGCAGGAGCTGGAAACTGTAGGTGAAGTTATTAACTATTACTGGAAATGTGTTCACACTGGCTTTTTGACTCACTGAATGTTTATGTATTTTGTACAAAATTAAACCATTCTACTTTGAAGAATTCATAATTGAAAATCCTGCTCATGGTACTCTTCACACCAGAATTTCAGAAGTGTGGCAAAACCCACAAAATCATCCCTACTTCTAGCCCAGCACTCAAGCAGTCGGAGATTAGAGTTGACTTTCTAATTGGAGATGAAAATCCCACTGCTGTCTCTTCTACTTTTGTTTTTGCCTTTCATGGAACAAAACATTTTTATGAGGTCAGAAGAAAATTTCTGCGTCAGCTTTTTTTCAGGGGATTCCATTCCAAATTTTCAAACGTACACCGATTGGGATGGTGCAACCCAAGCAAAATTGGAGGAATCTGTGTACCTAAAATCTAAATCCCTCTTTTAATCTATCAAATTATGTGCTTATATCATATGCTCCATTACATGAGGCACCAACAAAACCATCAAACTTCAGTTCTAAAGGCAAGCAGTGCAAAATTTGCAAGCAGTGCAAAATGCCGCTAGAAATACATTTGCATCAGATAATCTTTTTTGGTCATGAATTTTTAAAAGAATGCAATGATTACTCATGGGTGTAAAAAGAGCATTCCAGAGCTGTCATGCATCCCATGTCATGTCCCAAAAAGCAGCCTCATATTCAGTGTTTTGTGTGCTACAAGCAGAACACGGTGAGATAGCTATGAGTGTTTCCACTGCAAAGCCTTTTACCTTACCTTGTAATGGAACAGATGATATCAGGATGTTAATGAAGTGTGTCTGGAAAATAGTTTTCTGGTACTTTATGGCATCAGCCAATATTACTTTTATTTAGAGTCCATCAAACTATCATAACTTGAGATGCAAAAATGTGAACCAGTTTACTGTTTTTCAAAACCCTGCTGTTTAGAGCCTTCTGTTGCAGGATTTTAATTTTGAGTTTCTGTAAGGATTGGCACCTTGTCTCTAGATTTGAAGTCCTGCTTGGCACAATAGTATCTAGACTACTGTCTCACACAAAACTACTATGGGCAGAAAAAAGAGAAAGGAAAAAAGATGGTATGCACTGCCTGCTAGATGCACAGTCATGTCCACTATGACAAAATGATAAGATTTGCAATAAGAGCAGTAGTTGTCATTTACTTATTAAAATTCTCTATTATTTGAAGACAAGATTCACCATATAAATGAGCCATTTTTACTTAATCAAGCAGAAGTATACCCAAGTATCACTTTCTATGCATACTCTTCTATATTGCAGAAAGAAAACTTGATTGAGATGTGGTAACATGCCAACTCCTCACTCAAAATGTTCTCTTTAAGACTTTCATAATATTTCTGTAAATATTGTGTGGTGAACTGGCCCTTAAACTGAATCAGTTTTGACATCTGCAATGTTACTCAAATGGGATACTGTTTAGATAGTGTACGCTTTGTAGCAATAAGCTGTATGTATAAAACATATTTTAAAATTTAATATGTCAATATGGTAGGCACAGTCCTTGTTTATATATTTTATTTTGTGTCTACATTATTATCTTCAATGTGATGTGCGACTATTGATTTTGTCAAACAGGCAGTGACTGAAATCCTCTTAGGAAGAAGCATGATAATGGGTGGCATGTGTGCAGTGATGAGTGAGTGTTATACATGGATTTCCACTGGGGTAATGATGCAGAGGAATTGCATGTCCAGCAGGGATGTCAAGTGCATTTATGCTAAAATAGACAAAAGCATATAGATTATGAAATCTAGGGGCACCACTCAGATCCAGTACTGCTCAGCAGTACCAGTTCCTTGTGATTGGAATGAATCCTATGAGAGGGAGCTCACATTGTCCTGATGGAACCCTCTGATGAAGGAAATTTTTCCTACTGTTAACACCAGAGAAACATATTTTCCTCCTGCTTTATCTAAAGGGTTTTGCTCAGGTTAAGTAAAAGAGCAGCTGCATTCCTGGCCAGCAGCAAACTATGAGATTTTTAGCTTGACATAGACAAAATATAGAAGCCCAGCCTTTTAATTGCCTGTGATTTTAGAGCTATCTTTCAAACTTAAAAGGTTCCACCTTATAAACAAAAGTAATATTGGAAATACAATTGCAGGATGCCACAATGCTGCCTTTTTGTTCTGACAATATGGGTTTTTCTTTGCAGCCATAGACAGGTTTGCATTTCTGGAATATTTGATTGGGTTAAGAGATACATTTGCAGTTGTTTCAGGTTGTAGTGTCTCTTAAGTATAAGCTTAGGATAGTGCATTTATTAAATGCTAGGAGATAAAGATGAGACATCAGTGAAATGCTTCTTACTGTCAGTAACCTCTGCCAATAGACCAGAATTGAGCCATTGACATGGGTACCTTCTGAGTTTAATGAAGGGAGAGGGTCTGAGAAGTGTAGCCATCAAAAGTCATGGTGCTGTTCAGAAACAAATTGGACTTTTATTGAAAATCCTGTTCTTTATTAGATAGCTTGTATGTATTATTATAATACTTGTGTATAGCAATTGCTGCAAGGAAGCACGAGTTGTTTTTCTGTTCTTTCCCATTTTACTTGAAGTTTATGCTTACATTACCTATGATTAATATTTCTCCAGACATGGGAATGAGTGTACAGGAAGGAAGGAAGGGAAGGTAATACTGCCAGCTTGCACAATTGTGCTGGAAACAGGATGACATTTAAGAAAGCCATGGCACTGCCTTCATATTTTCCTGCTTGGAGTGGCAGAGAACTCTGTCCCTCTCAGCAGGGCAGCATCAAGGAATAGAAAAGATCCTTTTCCCTTGCAAGGACAGCAAAAAAATCTTTTTGGTCCTTTGCCACAAAGGAAAGAAGGATGCAAGCAGAGGAAGGACGTGGCCTCTGGTGTGACTGGCTTCTTCCACATGCAGAGTGTACTGCTGCGTGGCTCCTGCGGATCTGCAGTTACCATTGCACTGAGATGCCCTGAGTGATTTTGTCTTTCTGCTCAGACCAATACAATGCTAACTATTCTTCTTTCACATTTTCAAACTTCTCTTCAGAGTCATGAGAGAGTTGTTAGCAATTGTATTACTTTGGGAATCCTTTATGGGCTTTGTGCCCTATGACTGAGCTACATATCTTGAGAATGATGTCTGAAATGATGTCTCTCAGAAACTGCATGCCAAACTCCCACTGCAGAACAGCCTTGAGCCTTGCCTAGGTCTGTTAGACAAGATGGCTAGCATGCACTGCTGGAGGCTTTGTACAGAGAGGTGGGACAATCCCTAGAAAAAGTTGGAATGTGCCATATATATTTTTTAATACTGAAGACAGCCTATCTTGGGAAAATTGGGGAAATTGTAAGGTGTATGAGAGAGCATTTGGTGCTCTAGGCCAAGTGCAAGCAGCTGCAGTGGGACAGATGATGGCAGTGAAGAAGCAGAAAGCATAAGAATAATATATAGAGGAATTATAGAAAAAGAAATTATATAAAAAGAAATAGACCTATGGAGAGAAGTGGTTGTTGAGTTGAGCTGGCTAAAGAGAAAATAGCTGGTCTATACAGAACATATGAAGAATGGCAGGGCTGTTTTACCACAGGCTAGTGAGGGACCCTGTAAAACTGAAAATAGCCCTGACTTCTGCATTTTCTTCTCAAGTGAAATTTTTGTCCAGCAATTCTCAGCCATGCTACTAGGAGAGGTTGTTTCCTCCTGGGAGATCCAAAAAGTGAAGGTCAATTATATACAGGAGGAACCTCTGTCAAACCTCAGCATGAAGGACTCTCTTATTCCGGAATCACACAATAAATCCAGCATTACAGTGTGCTCATCAGAGGCAAAACAAATATGTAACAAGGGAAGGGAGAAGATTTAAGTGTGTACTTGTGAAAGAGATATGCTGTGCAAATAAATTACAGATCAGGCTACCGAATTGCCCACTCCCTAAGGAATGTGGGGTATTTACATGGAATTAAAGTCACAGAATTCCCAGCTGGAAAGGAGATAGATTTGCTAGGAAAACTGACTGCCGTTTCAAAACCAGGCATAATTCCACATGCAGTTGATTGCTGCAAAACATTGATAGCTCTTATCTTACCAGTATTGCATTTTGTTTTATTTGACTGTGCCAGGAACTATAACCATCCTTTTCTTTTCCTGATATTTTAGGTACAGAGAGAACTGGCTGCTGTCATTGCCTTGAAAGCAAGGAAGTCAGGTGAGTCAGGCTGAACTTCAGAGGGCTTTTTGTAATGCTGTTCCCTTTTGTCATTTCTTGAAGTATCTGAATTGTCACTGCTGTCTTTTTAATATGGGGAAGAAAAGATACTGATGGAGAATCTGTGTATACAGCACAATGCAATTACAGCTAAGCTTCTCTCCATCTAGCTCATTATGTCTAACAACCTAGCAAATAAAATCAGTGTTACGGTTCAGCTTGGGTCTCATTCTGGGCAAAATCACTATTTTCTCTAGGCTTGCTCTTTATAAAAAAAGCTGATGTCTTTATTTGACTTAAATTTAGGACAAATATGTTGGTCTTTTTCCTTTTTTTTTATCATCCAGTATTTCATGCCATCATCTTTTCTGCCTTTTACCAGCCCAGCCAGGTGTTTTTCTTACTGCTAAAGCAAAAGGACAGCTTCATGCATGAAGGTGTTCTTTCCTGCCTTTTCATCTCTACGGCTGGAGAGGCAATTATCCAATTGATCATTGATTATTGCCTCTGATCAGGGCAGGAGAAAGGAAGAGGCAATTGGATAACTGGAAGTCTCTGCCAGTAAAAGCACTCCCAAGAAATGCTGGTGCCACAGTGCAAAGGCACTGAAATATGTCACCATCTCAGCTCCATCAGGGTGTGGTAGCACAGGCACTTCAGCAGGTAGAGTCTGCACTGCTGAGGCAAGGAAGGAGGCAAGGAAAGCCAAGCTGTGTTTTCCAGGCACTGCACAGCAACCAACTGAACCTACTTGGCCAGACCTGACTCTTTACAGGTTAACTCTCTGGTGTCATTGTGCAGTGTCTTTTGCACCAAGCTAAATGAAATTCTAAAGTAAAACAGAGGTGGAGTGACCTTAAATTATTAGTGTGTTCCCAAAGCCATTGAGGTCTTTGAGCACATTTTCATAGAGCATCTCTTGTGATTTTCAGTGATTTTTCTAGAAATCAAAGTCACAAATCTTGTACTTGAGCTATTTTCTGGCTTGTTCATTGTACTGCATCTCTATCAGTCTGTCTGTGACTTACAAGTACAGCACAAAATTTACTACACACACGCACAACACACATCATGTTATCGTAAAATGGAGGCACCAAGATGATGTGGCTGGTCTACCTGCCAATATTTTCTTGTGAAAATGTGAGTATTATAAAAAAAAATATTCTAGACATAGTTTGATGCTGTTTTTTTCCAGAAATAGAAGTATCCATAGTTATACCCACACTCATCTATAAATGTAAATCTGTGGAAAGCGAGCACAAATGTGAGTGTGAATTCCGACCTGAATTTCTTCTATGGGCAAGCTTTACTTCTGAAAGTGCTATAGTAGTTTATGATGTCAACACCCCTCAGCTGCTTGCCCTTACCTGGTGTCACCCCAGTCCCACCTGACTTGTAATGGCTGAACATGGAAATGCTTCTGCTTAGGCTCAGAGCAGAGGAAAACAGGCTATTTTAAAGAAGTGCTCAAGGTAATCTCTTATTTTGCTGCTAAATGGGCTAAGTATGGTGCCATGTATGTTTACTCCCTGTTCATGGAGGTATAATAAATCTCTCTGCTTTTTAAGCAGTTTTGTCAGCAAATATTTCTATGGCTATGAGCTATAAATAGAAGTCTTTCCCCCAAAAGAATTATTTTTAGCGGGAAGTAGTCTCTTATTTCCTTTTGGTGGATGGTTGTTAGAGTAGAATGTGGGGTGGGCATTACATTAGGAATGAGATGCAAGAGATGAAAATCCAAAAGGAGAATATCTCTTGGAGTCTCCTTTTTACTGTAATTGCAATCCTTAATGAACAGGTAGAAATATTTCACTTAAAAATTACAGCCTTAAAAAAATAAAGCTCCTTATAGAACTTTGCAGGGCTGTCCAGCCTTTCCTAATACATTAATGTAAACACTTAAAATATCTGTTCAGATCTGAACAAAAGATAACTCTTTAGTCAGTTTAACTAGTGTATGCTTGTTGTTGAAATTTGCATTTCTTTATGCCCCATCTTGGATGCCTGTAAAAAATGGGAGTATGATCAGGCATAACTGTAAGGTCTAATTTAAGTTAATGCCTTTGGTAAAGTAGGTGCAGAGTAAATTAGGGTGGTTGGTTATGCTCCTTTATTTTATTGCTGGTGGTTAAATTCACAGTGTAGCAGTCACTGTGAGTGATCAAGCTCTGGTCTGCTGTGCCTGGTGAAGGGAAGCACGTTTCAGAGAAAGTACTTCTGGAGCTGTAAGCCACAGTATCTTTCAAAGATATTGTTCCTCTAATCCTCTCCAAGATTCCATATAATTCTAGGAAATAAGCCACCAAAAGTCAGACAAAGAGTTTATTTTGGCTTGAAAAGAGTGGAACATGGCTTTTTGGGCCAGCTGCCCTGGGTAGCTTCCAGGCTGGTGTGAATGGCGTGGGAGCCTGGCTCATCCACCCTGGGATTCGTGAGTGGGGAGGGCAGGCAATGGGCATGGTCCAAACCTGCTGCCTGGAACCTGGCTGCAGAGGGTAATTGGTTTATTAATTAAAAGCTTTCCTAGAGATCAGTAGCCCCCCTCCCCCCTTAAAAAAAAAGGCATTTTTGCCTAATGCAAGGACTATATAATATGTTCCTGAATTGTTTAATTTCTGAATGTACCTCTGCTCTTAGAGAGACCCTTCACAGTGATTTAACTGTACTAGAAAAACTGGCTGATTTAAGTTTTTGCATTATTTGTCTAGAACTGCTGTAGTAATCACTATGTTAAGTTGCATGGAAAGCACTACACAAGCATATAACACACAGCTCCTTGTGCAAGAGGCGAAGAGGTTCCAAGCAGGAAGGTTTGGAGGGCAGGGGGCAAGTATTGCCTTGGGTTACCCGAATGAAGCTGTTTGGTTTTGTTTAAATGAAGCTAGGGTTTGCTACCTATCATATGTATGTGGCAGGTGGTAATTGCAACTATTACAGTTCTGGTTGTGGCAGAGATTTCCACACTGTATCTGCTGACAAATACCGAGGTAGAGACCTGAGCCTGCTGTGGGAGAGGGCACAGTATCAAATTCTTGCTAGTACAGGATCTGACTTGATGGGGAATGTCTGCTACCAGAAAATAAAACACCAGCAGGGTGTGGGGTAGAATGCCTTTCCCCAAGAGCTGTTCTTCTGTTTTTGCTGTGGTGTAGAAGAATAGGAAAAATTCATAAAACTGGCAGATGCTGAAAGAAAAATGAGGAACCTGAAAAATTAAAGACTTCTGTGCTGTGGGAAAAAAGCTCTGTTTTCATATTCCAGATGTGTACTGCAAGTATACCACTCTGATAACAAGGCATATGCTGACAGAGACATGTTTGAGAGCCTTCATGCAGAGGAAGCTCAGCACTTTTAGTTTCTTTGCAAATAAAACTAAAAAAATAGTAAAAAAAGGGTAAAACAAGTGTCTGTAATTCTGAAGTGTTGATGGACCTCGGTAACACTGTTGACTTGAAATCACATTTGTATTTCATTAGAATAAAGCTCTCATGATAAAGGTGACCTAGGAGGGGGAAATGAGCTTGTGTACTTCTCTGTGGCTTATAAAAATGCAATGAAATAATTCTTTCCTAACCTTAGAAATAAATAGATTAAATGCTGTCTTCTGTGGTTTGGTGAAAGGTCTTGGGGAAGCAAATAACTGGAGCAGAAAGGAACTTTTCCTTTAATTGCAGGCAGTCAGCATTAAATTGTTTTGTTTATTTATACCTTGCTGACTTCTGATAGCTTCTGCAAATGTGCTGAAACCTAACACAAATGCAGCCTCCCCTCTGAAGGTTTACAAGGGTTGGCATTTATCTCAATTGCTTGTCATGGCTCATGACATGTTTCTTATGTGTTAGAGATGGTAGCTAAAACAAGGATAAAAAGCAGCAAATAGCCTAAGGCGGGAGGCTTTAGCTGGTGGCAAAGCTACACGGGTACACGTGAACTGATCAAAACCTGTCACGTAGATGCTTTGTACTGCTGTTAATCCCATCCACAAACAAGATGCCTTGCATTTCTGTGCACAAACCCGTGGCATCGCCCAGCAAATCCCTTCATAGAGAAAAAATTTCTAAAACTTTATTTGTGCAAAGGATCAGTTGATAAGAGCATGGTTCTTGTCTTTGTGTTTATGAATACAGGGGCTAATTAAGATAATAGCTGACAAGGTATGGGTGAGGTAGGAAGGTGGTGACTCAGCTTCTCCCCAGGCACTGCAGGAGCAGCGGCAGGTCTGTGGGTGCTTCTCCCTCCCACTGTGAAAGGCAGGGCAGCCACAAATGCCCTAGAACTTGTGTGTGGTTTTTCTCCCCCTTATGAATGATATTCAGGTTTCCACTATATAATTAGATACATTTTAGTCATGCCATTCTTGAATTGGCTAGCTCTATTGATTTTTTAATATGTCATTTACATTTTATTTATAATAATGTATAACAATTTATAATAATATGACTTTTGCAATGTATTAACTCCATATTTCAGATCTTCTGGATTGCCTTCATCCTATTCTTACATATATGTATGCATAGCCAGCCTTCCCCTTTTCTTTTGTATTGCTTCTGTCAGAACCTAACTGCCTATGTGATTTGCTTCGTATTTTTATTTTAGTGCAGGCGATTCAATATGAAGCAGTCACTGGGGCTTGAGCTCTGCCGACATGAATGAAAAGCAAGCTGTGAAGAGCTATTCCTTTTCCCAGGCACTGCAGCACCTCCACAGCACTGCTGTCAGGGCTGATTGCGTGACTGGACTCCAACACACTGCAGGCAATGTCAGCCCGGTTAAACACATGAGAACAGTCAGGCTGGGTCAGGTTAAAAGTCCATCCAGTCTCGCTCCTACCGTGAGTGATGAGTAGGGGATGCTTAGAGTAGAGAAACAGAGTGAGTACAGTTCTTCTGTGTACATACTCAGCATCTACCAGCCTGTGATAGAGGGATTTTGCTGTACCCACAGTGCTGTGGTAGGTAACCCTTGCTGGACCTTTTCTCCATTAATTTATCAAACTGCTTTTTAAGCCTGCTTATACCCCGACCTTCATCATCTCTTATGGTAGCAAGTCTCACAATTCACATGTAGTGTTTTAAAACATATTTTTTCTTGGGTTTTTTTTTAAACACATTCCTAGGACCCTCACTCTGTTGTGATATAGCTCTTTCTTGATAGAGAGTGGTGAATAATCCATTCCCTATTTGTCTTTATACTATTCAGGATTTTGTGCACATCTGTCATACCCCTGTGAGTTGTCTCCTTTCCTGGCTGTTTCACCAGTCATTCCTCATACCAAAAGTCTTCCATTAAATCTGATTATCTTTGCTACATCTATTATATACTTTTGAGATGGGGCCAGCATAACAGCATACAGTATAGCAGCAACATGTGCTGGAGTTGACACAAAGTGAGGGTGGCAGCTTCTTATCAGGGTGGAGAGGTGGAGGTGTGTGGGAAGGAGCCCAGTAAGACACTCTTGGCACCATTAAGCTGTTTTATCAGCTTAGTTAATTCAGAAAACTGCATCTTTATCTTTCAGCCCATTTCCTCAAGTAGTACAGATCCTTCTGAGACTCCTCAGTAAATTTATTCTACTGTAATTAGCAGAAGTTTTGTCATATGGTGCTATCTGAATGTCCCATGCTATGTTATTCATTTTATTCACTTGTATAAGTGTTTTTATATAGAAAATGAAAATCATTACGAATTTTACTTAGGTTTGTATACACACTTGAAAAATTATGTAACAAATACATGATCAAAGGTCATCCAAGAATCGACCAGTTCAGCATTTTGTGTAAGTTTCAAACATATTAAGGACTATTGAATTTACAACCAGGTATTCAATATCTTTGGAGTAAACATGCATTGTTTGTTACCACTTATGCTACTGAAAAAGGGTATAATGAAGTATGAAAATACTTGGTCCTATTTACAGAATAAAGTGACAGTCATGTGTCAGAGAGGTGTGCATTTTCCCTTGTGAAAAAAATGAGAAAATTTGAAGGGTGGGAAAAGGGTGAATCAGTAGGATTTTACTGCTTTTCTGTTCTTTCCATATCTCTTTTCAGTAGGCTTGCTTACTTAAGTAGTACCTCATTCCATTACAGTCTCCAGTTCCTCCAAGCACCCAATTGTTTAAAGCAAGGGCTGAAATTAGTAAACTGTGTAGAATGAGGGTTCTTCTGCAAATTCTTCTGCAAATGATACTTTACAGGATTCACTCTGGAGAAAAGGCCACTTTTAAAGTGAAGGTGCAGGACTGTTGTGCTTCTGTTAGGCCATGGTGACTGTATCTTTACTTTTCCCCTGCCCACTGAAATGTGGTTCAAAATAAAAGCTTCCCCTGAAAACATGGCTAGCAATATTTTAAAAGTTACACTCTACTTTAGGGTCTTTAAGGTCTGTGATTTCAGGTCTTGAAGTAAGGGAGATGATCTTGGTTTGTTCAGCCTAGAAAAGAGGAGGCTGAGGGAGAGTTCATGGTGGTCCATCATGAGGGGGAGCAGAGGTGCAGCACCGATCTCTTCACTCTCGTGCCTGGTGACAGGACTCAAGGAAACGGCCCCTCAAATGAAGGCTTAGTTTGGATATCAGGAAAAGATTCTTCACTCAGAGGATGCTTGGGCACCAGAACAGGCTCCCCAGGAAGATGGTCACAGCACCAGCTGTTTCTGAGTTCAAGAAGCTTTGGGGCAACACTCTCAGGCACATGGTGTGATTCTTGGGGTGTCCTGCTCAGGGATGATCCTGATGGGTCCTTCCAACTCAGCATAATTTATGTGTGATTCTATGATTTTAATCGTGTTAGCTTCTTTAAGCAATGATTTTAAAACATTTTGTGCCCTATTTAAGGGAATCCCTACCCCTAGGGGCTAGCGGGGGTTACAATGATGTATTGTATCACAGGGGATCCTTCCATTATTGCTAAGATAAAGCACAGAAATGAAAAGGGCAGGATCAGACCCCTTCTGGACCTGGGGAATGATGCTCATTTGTGCCCACCCTGGGTGATGCTGGGGGTGTGAAATGCTCTGGACAACATCAGTGAAAGGACTACAGAGTAACACTTACCAGCTGCTGTGTATTCAACAGCTGATATAAAGCAGAATGGACTCAGAGCTGGAAAAAGAAGGAAAAGAGCTCTCTGCTGGGAATTGTGGTGAGAGGGATTTTGGCAGTTTGTGGTTTTGTTTTTGCAATCGTTGTAGAACCTTGGGCATAGTTCTTTCTGAGTGATCTAAGGTACTCACATAGAAGAAATCAGCAATGCAGAGTAGCTGTGTAGGGGAAAGATATTTTGCACATATGCAAAAAGAAGCAGCACAGTAAGGTCACAAAGACAGCAGTTGAGCAAAAAACAACCCCCAGGTGAATGTTTTGTTTACTGGGGCTTTGGGAGAGGCATTTACAATGAATTCACAGAATTTATTTATTCAGAGTCCTCTTTGTTTCCTGCTCCTTTCCTGCCCGTGCCTGGGGGATGTTTCCATGGAATAGAGCCCTGTTTCTCTTTGCACCATCCTGCTCAGCAACAGCCCATACCTCCTTGTTTGATCTGTCCCCAGCAACCATTCTCTGATCATTTGATGGGGTCTTTCTTCTCCATCCTTCTATCATCTTGTTTCAGACAAAACTGTTATAGGTACATTCACTACCACGTGATTTTAAAGAAAAATTAAATATCATGCACATGAGAACAAATATCTACAATTAAAAGATAAAATTTAAAACTTTCTGCATTCAAGCATCAAATGGTTCCTCTTGAGCTGCAATTGGTACAAAACTCCTTGATTTTATCTGCTCCTGTAGTAATCCTACAGCATTTTCATATAATTTTCACTTTTTTTTTCTCCTTGATAAAAAATATGACCTCATATGTTCACAAGGTGAATATGAAATATGGCTTTATCTTTGCATGCATCACAAAGGGCCAGGCATTGAAAACCAAATCTCCTCTGGCCACATGAATCAACAGTAGTTGTTTATCTATTAAAAAAATGCCTGTCTCGTTTAGCCAGAGGTATTTTACAGATTTTGTTGCTCAAATGCACCAGTACCTTGCATGAAATTTGGACCTTCAAAGCCAGATATAAGAACCTGGGGCTTTGGTTCTTATATATAAAATAAACACAAATTCCTAACAAAACCACTTGTACAATAATGTGAAATGACCGTTATCTGACTGAGCTGGGAAATATTGGTGGTTTTCTTGGTACACTCATTTTTTAATTTATAATGGCTATATAATGTAGGCAGACCTGAGCCTCATTTAAAGTAAAGTTTGCCCTTCCTGGGGTCGTTTAGAAGCAGTGGAAAGGAATGGCGCCTTAATGGTGATCAGCAAGACCAAATCCACATCTGCCAGCCTTTTTTCTTACCACAGTGGCTTTGCTCTGTTTAGATTGGAGATACCTACCCTTGCTGTTATCTGTTCCTTTTGATAAACTCTGAAATGAGAGGAAATGCTCTTGCATCATTTTCTGGAGTCCTGTTTCCTATTTGAGATTTGAGAAATGGCTTGTAGCACTAGGACCTTTGGGAACTTCTTTTTCTGCATGGAAACTAATCAGAATAATGAGTACCCTCTGTGCAAATTCAATATTAGTTCTACACCTAAGGTCAAGCAGAAGTTAATGACTATTTTTTAAGTACAGAAGTCAGTTATGAGACCAACATTACATTTCACACTTTTGTAATTGTAAAATAAAATGCTGGAGTAATTTATGTTAAATTGATTTAAACTACAAAGCATAAATATCATAGCATCCCAGAGCAGGGTTTGAGAGAAAATGGCATCGTTGTCACTTGTGCAATAGTTCATTCACTGATTTACAAGTACCTTTATTCCATTTTGTGCTTGCTGAGCTTTTTGCATACAGAGGTGCTGAACAATGCTGTAAGCGGGAGCCTATCTCTAATAATTTTTGCATTTTCTTTGTTTCTTTAATTAGCTGATTTACTCAGCTGATTGCACAGCTGTCTGGGCAACACCCCCCCAGGGGTCTGCCAACTGTTTCAGAGATATGTAATGTACTCAGTGAAGGGAAATCTGTATGGTAATTTGCATGTATATATGCAGAAGTAGCAGGAAGGAATAAGAAAGCTCAAAGGCAATTTTTGTATGGCTAATAAAAGGAAACATGTTAAGGATGAGCTTAAAAAGCTTTCTCTTTTCAGTAATTTCTGAGAAAAGATTACTCTTTCATGGTAAATAAGGAACCAATTCTCAGTTGGAAGGTTTTGTTCCTGGGATTATTGCTCTCTTACAAGCAGCTTTTGGGGATTTCAGAGATACCAAGTGCTTCTAAGTTTTCCCCTTTGGTTTGGAAACAGAACTTGGAAAATGCAGGAACATGCATGAGGATGTGGTGTGGTCTAAAATGGTCCCCAAATCCGAGGTTTGCAAAGCATTTACTGGCTGCTCATCTGCTTTTCCACTGCTCAGCACTAGTGCTCTGCATAGCCTAGAGGATCTGGCTTTTAGTTTCCCCAGTGGTGTCAGTATGAGCTATTCATTTTTTTCCACTCTGATAAATTAATAAGCATCAGCAAACATTATAACACTGTCAAACAGCTCAGAGCTGCCATAGTAACCAACCTCCCTAGAGCTCGCTGTATACCCTCCACAAAGAACAACAAGGGATATCACAAGTTCCATTGTTCAAAATAACAGTAAAGTTTTCAAAAATAATGAAATTAGCTTAGTTGTGTGATTTAAAAACAAGTAAAATGAGGGGTTGTGTTTTTTCTTAAAAGCTTCAAGCCAGCAACTTCCATTTGTAAAAAACCCCAAAACAAAACAAAACAAACCCCAAAAAAGCCCAAAACAAAATAAAACAAAAAACCCAAAAATTTCAGAAGGGAAACAAACATTTCTCTTAAAAATTTGGAATATAAGAAGAATCTAGAAGTTGTGAGCTTCTCAGAAGCTGACAATAAATCAACTGGTGCAGGCTGCTGGCGGTTCTGGAGCCTTCTCCCCGGGGAATATTGTTGCAGATTCCTGAGGTCTTGTTGGTTTGACAGGAACAAAACAACTCCCACAACAGGCTGCAACCATCCAGCAGGGATGAGGCAGTGAAAGTCTGCTGGCTTGTCAAATAAACGAAGTCCCTGTGTTCAGAAGTCTCTTTAACTCCTCCGAGGTGGGAATATGTCTCCTATCTGTAGACAGCACGTAGGTGCCTTTTACTTACTGGCTAGATGAAAGAGATTCATACATGAATTGTGATCACAGAGTACTGAAAAGGCTGAAATCATACAAAGGGCAGACTAGTTTGATGTTCTAGGATGTTAGCAGGGTAAAGAACAATACTAAATAATAAATTAATGTCTGCATTTGAAATGAAGGAGCATCTCTGAGTTCACAAGCAATATAGCCTTAGGGGTGACCGAGCTTTGTATGGCAAGCAGAGCTACCTCTGGAGGGGCTGTGGGGGCAGTGAAGTCCCCATGCAGCCTGTGCAGTCCCAGGTGAGCCGGGCAGTGTTTGTGCAGCTGGATTTCCCCATGCTCAGCTGCTACAGAGGCTGTGCCAGGGGGTTTGCAGTGGGCTAAGCGAGTTTGGTCTTAGCAGCAGCCTAGGGCAGTGCAGAAGCATGTCTGCTGAACGTGGTTTGTGGGCTCTTGTCCCCCAAAATCAGGGTGGATAAATGGATTAGATTGATAGATTTCACAGCAAGCTCAATAGCTGGATTTCACAGCTAGCTCAAGGGCTGCAGCTGGAGTTGTGTGGCGCAAGGGGTCTGGCAGCAGCATTACATTCAGGAGTGTCCTGTCCCCCTGCCTGCTGCCTGGGTGCTCTATTCTCAGCCAGGTTAGTAGCAATCCTTTGCCAATCCACAAATCCCGAGTGCCTTATGGCAGCACAGAGTGGGAGCAGTCAGTACAGGGGTGTGGGACAGCCAGCAGTGATGGGGAGATAAACTGCAATGGCCGTGTGGGTGCCCCCCAGAGCCAGCCGCTTGCAGATGGGCAGATGTCCTTGCCTGTCGTTCAGCAGCAAAATGATAAACTGTGGTGGCAGTCCTTTCCTAAGCATTTAAATAATTAGCTTTCACAGTTAACACCCTATTAAGCCAAAGGAGGAAGTTCACACCTCTCCTGGTGTTATTGTTCCAGTCTGGCTGGCTGCAGCAGCGGAATGACGCTGGTGCCTTGGTTTGTGTTGAGAAGGTTATCTTTGCAGCCAGAAGGAGTAGAAAGAAGTAATTTCATTTATAGAAAAGGAAGAAAGCACAATAAAGCAAAGCCTCTGGGAAGATTACAACGCTGTGGGTTCCAGGAGTTGCTTTATGTGTGGATTTTTTTTTAACTGTCCTTCCCACTTTCAGTTGGGCAAATTATTCTGCTATATTGAACAAGACAAAGCATTAAAATGAAATAATGTGCTTGTAATATTATGTGACTTTAAAAAATCTTACTCATCAAATGTAATTAACGTAATGAATTACCTTCAAGTTTGTGGCATAAAGCAGAGTGTGTCATGGAGGCACTGCTCTGTGGGTACCCTTGGCAGATTCCTCCATGGGCAGGGGAAGGTCTGTAGTGCTGCAGGTGTCTGTTGTTACCCTCAGTGGGTGCCAGCCTGTGTAGCTAAGGTGAACCCTTTATCCTGTGTGTTGTGCTCCTTGCTGCTGGAAAGACAAATCCCTTCCAATGCCTTGAATCTACACTAAACTTGGTAGCATGGCTGTGAAAGCAGGGGGAGCTGGGGTTGGTCAGTACCAGTGTGAGCAATGGTTATGTTCCCTTTCCTTTCACACCCCGGTTTGATGGCTGATTCTGCTGTAGTAGCAGGTACAAAATTATTTCTTTTGGTTTCTTATTTCTTGATTATTTTTCCCTGCTGATTTAATGATCTGAAATGGAATTACTAAAGGACAAACCTCTCCCCCACAAGAGTTCTCTGTCCTAACATAAGTTTACAGAAGAATCTACTAGCAAAATCTCAGCTCTGCTCTGTGGGGCCACAAGGAACTCAGATCAGATGATGGCCTTTATGATCCTTAGGTGACCATAAAACATCAAAATCCTGAATTCCCCAGACTAATTTGCAAATGGACATATTTGAACAGCATATTAACAATCTAATGCTCATTTGACTTTTTTTTTTTTTTTTTTTCACTCATGGTGACCTTTCCTCCAAAGGAGAAATGCTGCAGGTAGAAAAGGGAATTGACCACTCAACATTTGTTTGTATTTTTTTCTCAGATCTCAAGCCTGAACCCAAATATAACATTAAATGCATACATATAGAGCAGGGTAAACTACCTTTGCCTTTCCCTTTTACTGCTGCTTTGTAAAACATGCTGGGATATTTGTATCAGGGAGCAAAGCTGGATTTATAGTGGTGGAGAAAGAAATGTTTGGCTCAGCTCCAAAGTTCACAACTTTTTTTGTATGTACAATTCTAGAATCAGCATTTGCCTAGGAAATACTTTCCCATCCCACCCTAAGCTTTCGCTTGCTTTTCCTATGGTTGAATTTGCAATGTCAAATTTTTTTTTATCAAAAAGTAAATGGCTAGCTAACAGTAAGTAGGAAATTATCCTTGAATTCTTATGTAGCTTGCACAGTAACCCATGAAAGCAGTGCCTGGGCCAATTAAGGAATGTCTGTGAGTTGTTATAGGGTTAGGAGGCACACTGTGTCCAAAAATACTGCAATCAATTTCTTACATGTATGTAATGGCCCCCAGTACCATAAATTTCTAAAGATACCAGAATATTTTAAGAAATATCTGGGTTTTTTCTGTTTTGTAGACAAAACACATAGTAACATTTTCCTACAGAAACCAAGAAAAGATAATTAGGGGTTGTTCCTTGTCTGTGTGGCCACTTCAGCCTTCAAGGGACTGTGTTCTTGTGATGGGGAAAAGGTATGAGATGGTGTGATTCCTTGAGTGTTGCTCCCTGGGTGAAGTTAAATGGTTTACTTGTGGCTGGTCCTTATGGATTTGGATAAGAGGCAAGGAGGACAAAAAAATCAAGTTTGTGATGGAAATTTCGTGAAAAAGAGGTCAAATGCTCCTTCTCTCCCAAGAGAGCTGCAAGAACGTCAGTGTGAGGTCTGTTGTTTTTCTTTTTCCTTTAAGAAAATATTTACTGCTTCTTTTCTACATTCCTTACACAGTCTAAACAACATTGAAGCCAAAGAGAGCTGGGTCTGGATGATAAACTTATTAGGCTATTTGGAGTTGAGTTGTGAAATTGCTGATATAAAAACTTTTTCTTCATTTTTATTTTTTTAAGTCATTCACTTAGAGTGCACTTAAACTGAGGCAATTTTCTCATCATGTTTAAAATTGCTCATATTAAAATCATTCAACACTCAAGGATAGCTATATTCATTGGGGGCTGTGGACATGCACCCTCTTTCTCTTCCCCTTTGTGCCAGGTAAGAGATCTTGCTGCCCTCAGTTCTGGGTGTTTGCAGCTTGTCACTGTCTCCCTGGCCAGACACCATCCTCTCACCTGCCCACTCAGCAAGGTCAAGCAGAGGTGCTGCTCCCTGAATGTCTGCCTGTTCATTTTGGTTGAAGATGCTCTGGGGTGTTTGCCCTGGCACTGGGAAGGGGACACTTGTAATTGAGGCTGTGACAAGAAGCCTGCAGTTGGCAGGCACTAACCTTTTTCCCTGGCGCAGCTGTTTGTGGAGCTCCCATCTGCTCAGGACTGTGGAAAAGCTGGCTGGATCAATGTAAATCACTTAAACCTCGACTCATGGCCCTGTTACCAGCAAGGTGCCACTCCTCTAAATGCCATGATTAATAGCCAGAGTCTGGGGGGATATTTTGTCCATGAGTGCCTACAGCAAACTGATTATAGAAGAAATCAGAAAATTGAAAGGAGAATTGAGGGAATGTTCTGCTAATGCAGACTTAACAATTTGAAAAATTGCTCAAACAACTGATTTTTAGCATTTGTTAATGCCTTCTGGCACTGCAGCATTCCTGTCTCAGGCAGGTTGTTCTACAGGGGTCAACAAATCGATGTCCTGAGTGCTCCGTGTCTCCCACAGTGGCAGTGGGTAGAACAGGGTCATACGCATGTGGGACTGTGCAAGAGGATAAGGCAGCTCTTGGAGAGGAAGGCTGGGAGATGGGTTACACAGGAAGGAACTGCACAGACTCCCCAGCCTGGCTGGATAAAGTAGATTGCCTTTAGAAACCCTGCCCTGCACCAGAAAAGCAGCGGTCACACATGGCTACTTAGGACATCCCTCTCATTATGGGTCATATGGACCCTCTCATAACTGGGTCATTATGTTGCTCCTTTTCCAGACTGGGGCAGAGATATGCCACAAAATTCCAAGAGAGTTTTGGTTTTGCCTAGCTTTAAATATGCTGGGATCTAGTGCCCAAATTATACATGCTGTCTGTTGCAGCTACAGTCTGACCCTGTGTTGTCAGTATTCACCTTGCATTTCAGAGGTTTGCTGGTAAAGTGATGCCTGCAAACCCAGTGGTGAAGATTTATGTCAGAAATCTGATAATGGATGTAAAAAGATCCTCTAATGGAATAAACTGTATTGACAGAATGACTTATTTCCCCTTTTATAATTACATTTTTATTACCTTTTTTTTTTGATAGCATAACTGTGGGGGAAGAAACAAAATTATATCCTATATGGCATAGCAATATCAGAAGCAATCCTGTCATAAGAAAAAATAAATCCGTACAATTTATTTTAGAGGTCAAGAACAGTCCAAAGTTACTTTTCTTTTAAGTTGCTAGATGCTGCCTAGACGCTTTTTGTCTGCAGCAGACCCAGAGCACCCATGCAGACACACCAAGCTGGACCTCATGGCTCACATTAGGTGTATGAGCATGGCCATGGTAACCTGGTTATGTCTGGAGATCTAGGCTGAGGATTGCATAGGTGAGGATGCCTGGGGACGGTGATTCTCCTACCTGCCAGCCTTTCTCTTGCTCCCTTTGCTCATCAATCAAATCCTGGGCTGCCTCAGCTTGCAGACAGTTTTAAAGCAGCACAGGACTGGTGATCCTTGTCTGAACACACTGTGCTCTGGGCTGTGGCTGCTCAGATGCAGCCTGATGAACAGCTCAGGAACACAGGGGCAAAGGAGAGAGGAGGTGGGCATGAGGAAGTGCATCAGCTCAGCCCTCCCACCCATCCACCAAAGCCATGAGCCATGAGGTGTTTTTTAGGAAATAGATGTGACAGCTCTGCTGCTTCAAGGACACTTCTGGTGTCACAAATGCTGTGGTTAAACCTGGAAATCACTCAATATGTACTCAAGATCAAAGATACTTGAGTGTGGTTCTTCTAAGGTGATGTGTACAGTATAAGGTAAAGTCACTTTGCATGTGTTTTGTTGGGTCTGACTCTCCCAACCTGTCACATTTCAGAACATCTGAGGGCTCAATGTCCCACCAAAATGCAGCAGGTGGCTGTGCTGACTGAAAGGGTACCTTGGGGTATAGAGAGTAAAACTGCCTATAGATGAAGCTGTTTACAATACAGAAATCTGAGGTGCTCTTTCACAAGGGGTTCCTTGTTTCTTTAGGTGGATAAACTCCTAGCTCTGGTTTTGGCCATTCAGGGGATTACAAGTTTGATACAAAACTTTAAAGTCTAGCAAAACTTGCTGGTTTTAAAGTGATTTAAGTCATGTTAATTGCGTGGGGTTGCTCATTTCTTCCATTGTGCCAGCAGCAAAGAGCTTTTGATAAAACATGTCCTGCTACCATTTATTTCTGGAGATGATTTTCATGGCCAGTGGTGATGTCTGTTAAGATTGACATCACTTTGCTTACAAAGCATTTTCCAAGTCTGAGGTGAGGGATAAATCTGCTTATTTTGTTTAGTCTGACCTGACCTTCTGCAATATAATGGAAGAAGAGGGAGAATGGAAGAAGAGGGAGACCTTATTTTTTTATTGCTTAGGAGTCATGATATCTTGTTACAATATATAGAAAAGTGAAGTTCCTTTAAATGTCATTGTTTTGTCAGGACTAACAGTTGCATGACTATAACTATTTAGTACTGGATTTTACTGCATGGGGAAAAATTAAGTATGCTGTATTTAGCATTTTTCCAAACCCAATAAGGTGTACCTTATAGGATCTGTCCAAAACCACTCCAGGAGTTTACTAGAATGCTAAAGTTTAAATATTCCTTGAATGGTCATCCTATTTGATCTAAACTGGGCCATGCCACTTTGCTGCTTTTTGTCATTTAAACCTGCCTGCTTCCAATATATTGCTCTTTCTTATTTTCAGCAATTCATCAAAATGAAGAAAACAGCAGTCAAGAAATAAGAGGACTAGAAGATCTCAAGGATACCTCTGATGCACAGGTACATATGTAAGATTAATGGAGTCTTGGGAATGTTTCCAGATCTACAAGTTGAAGAACTGCTTTCAATAGCTCTGGGAAATGGATTTTCCTCGATGTTCTGTGCAGGGAGCATGTAGGAGGGAGCAAGTCTGCTAGATCTCATCTTATGTGACTATTTAGAATAAGATTGATGATTATTCTGAGAATTAATCCCATGATGTTGCAATTGGACAGCATTCTTCAGCTATCTTTCTGCTCTTTTTAGATAATACACATAGCATATACCAGATGTGAAAGTAAAATGAGATGTGGTTTAGGAAGCAAGGGCATATGACATTTTGATTGAATTTTAATCACTGTAAGTAGACATGCAATGAAATAGGGATACTTATTAGTCACTCAAGTGCAAGCAGCAGCCTTCTTCTTTTTTTTCCTAACTGCCCTCATTTACAACCAAAGCACACTTCTGGATATTGCTCGGAAGAAACTAAACTGCCTTTTGGAGTATTTTATTGTGGCATTGCTTACCCTTTTTAATTCTGTGAATCTTTTTAGATTAATCTGCAATTCATTCAATCATTCCATTCATGTGCTCAAGCTGTGCAAGTGCAACTGTATTGCTCATTGTACTGGTACTGATTATTGCTTTTTATTTACAATTGATTTTTCCCAGTCTTGACTGGTTTTTTCTCTTCCAAATGTTTTCTGTTTCTCTTCCAAATGTTGTGTTCCCCACCAGTTGCCACCTTTTCTCCTTCCCCTGTACATGGCTTGCAGTTCCTGCCTCTGATTTATCTCCCTAACATCTTCCCAAACTGAAAAGTTGTGTGCAAGAAAGATGGGATTTATGCTGATGTCTGTGAGCAAGCCTAGCTGAAAGGGTACAAGCCATGGAGCCAAGAGTGCATTACAGAGATATAGGAAGCACCCAGAGGGAAACACTGACCTCACTGCGCAAAAATTTGGATTTCTGTTTCTTCATTGGATTTTTTGGGGGGGAGGGGAAGAATTTGATGTATTCTCAGTTCTTCTTATTTGCTGTAGTTATAGATTTTGAAAATGTTTGTTCCCATTTATGACATAGACAATGCATATGCAAAGCTCCTGTGTAGCCAGCTAATAAGATTACCCTGAAATAATTATAAAAGCCCATAAAAATGTATTATTGGGGTATTGATTCACCCAGATTTTAATGGACTGGAAACCAGCTTCTAAAATTTGAAAGAATATGAAACACATTTAAAATTGTACAATTATTAAATGAGCAGTTAACAAAAGCGTTCATGGGCTCTGCTAGGAGGAGAGCCAGGAGTGTTATCAAAGCAGTGTTTGCTCCACTTTGTTAGCACCATAAAAATGACATCTAGTGAAGGCCAAATTTGTTTGAGTTTCTTTTAAAGGAGTGAATGTCGTTTTTCATTTTAACGGAATGCACATATGACTGGAGCAAAGCAAGACTGCCCTTTGTCTTTGGAGGCAGTGGCACATGGTTTTAAGTTTTCAGACTGATTAAAGGTGAAGCCAGTAATAATTATATTTTTTCACCAGCTACAGAAAGAGAGAGAGGTATGGTGAAAGAAAACCAAACCACCACAAACCTTCTGTTAATAGAATTGAAGGATGTGGTGCCTGCTCTAAACACTGCTCTGTGGGAGAGAGGCCTGATTTACTCTTGAGTTAGTTGACAAATCTGGTAGAAGAGTGGAAAAAAACTAGCAAGGGGATTTTCAAAAGCAAACATGCTGTAAATTATGTAAATAAAAGATCCCATCTTGTCTTCCTAGGGATGTGTTAATTCACCTTTGTGTCGTTGCTAGATGTTCATTTATGACCTGTGCAGAAGTATTTTCCAATGGATATGCTGAAACAGAAAGTATCAGAATCTTCCTCTTTCCACCCTCAGTAAAGACTAATTTGCTTTCATTTCCGTGAAACTTCTTAAAATTTCATTTCAAATGTTACGTAAACACAATTATAGTAATTTTCAGCCATGAATGGGAGTAAAACTTTACTATAAGGTACATTCTTTTATCATTCATTAAGGTAAAGCCAGTTAAATGATGCAAATTTTTGATTTTCACCTTCACATATGTTAGTAATTGTATCTGTTTTGGTCTACACAAATTAGAGGTTAAGCACCAACAAGGGTTTTGGAGAATGTGTGCCTGCACAAAATGAAAATCAAAATTGTGCTTTGCAAGTGGGGTGACTTGCCTTTACACTTTTGTCTAACAGCTTCCAAAGTATTGCTTGAAAATTAAATTTGTATTGAGAAGTGAAAATGACCAGTAATTGGAGTCTGTCAACATTTTCCTAACCAGGTTTTAGAGGATGTCATCAATTAATTTTTTAATTGACCTGGATGTTTTCTTGCAGGTATTTAACAGAAGGATTTGTACTGAAAAGTCAGTATAAGTGAGGAAATCAGAACTAAAAGTAAAGGATTAATATTTTTTCCTTTATTATGAAAAAACAGGTTTAGCCTTTTGTGTTTCAAGTGCATTCTTTACTCCCAGAGCTAAACATATGCAATTAATTTAATAATACCTTAACCCTCCCAGAAATTTTTTATCCTCCGGAGACCCAGTTAAATAAGAATTATTTTTCATGTTATCTGCAACTCTTTAAATGAAAGAACTGTGACAGGAGGAGGGGACATTTTAAACTGTATATTTCTACTAGGTGGTTGTTGTAGGTCGTGGACTCCCTTCTCTGAACACATGCCCTGGTTCCAGCCCGGACAGGGTTAGTTTTTGCAATAGCCAGGACCCAGAGGTTATTCTATACCACCTCCTATCATTGGTGGGGGCAGGGGAAGGTATTCTCTTCCAGGCTGGGATATTGTGGAGGAGGGATTGGTTGGGTACTGTCTGTTGTTGAGGGGTTTCCATGTGAATCATTCCTTATTTGTACTCTATATATCATTATTATTGTTGCTGTTACTGTTTGTTTTCTTATCACATTGCTCTTTTCAGTAAATTGTTCTTGTCTCAACCTGTGATCTTTACCTTTTGTGCCTCCAATTCTCTTCAGCTACCCAAAGGAGAAGGGTGAGGGAGCAAAGGTGCCTCATTTAGTCTCAGTGCGAGCACTAAACTGGGGAGTGCCATTCCTGAACCAGAGCAGCACAACAGGAAGGTACAAAAAGTGCCTCCACAGCACTAAGAGCCCAGGTCCAGAGAGAGTCAAAATCTTTATCATCCTGAAGTCCTAGTAGGTGATACCACTTTGGAGTTTTCCTCATCCTACATTACACTGATGTAATACTCTGCTAGAAGCATCCTGCAGCCATGAAATAAGCAGGCTTGATTTAGTTGATGTCCCCAAGCACTCAAAATGTTGGAAGTGCAGACATCAGGCCTCTCAAGTCTTAGCTTCCCTGTGCAAATTACTGGAGAAAAAGGAGAATATTAGGAAACAATTGACCTGACCATTTTTAAATGTCTACTGTAGAGTGAAAAAATAATCTCTTCCTAAATGCCCCTTTTTCTCTATTGATTAAACAAGTCTGGACAACTAGTTCACTATATTCTTCCACATTTGATAAAATCAGTCTTGCTGCTGATCTGCAGGGGATAAGAGTGTGTCAGAACTGGTTTATAAACCAATGTCTTCGATTTAGAAGATAAGGGACACTGAACTCATGGACTATGTAAGGAATTTGAGATTGGGCAATGCAATTCCTTAAATTCTCAGTGGATTTCTGACCTTCAAACCAGGGAGTAGGCTCTTTATGTAGGGAAGCTGGGTTCCTCAGGAGCCTGGGCTCAGGAGGAGCACAGGACATTCAAGGGACAGGCTGTATCTGAAATCCTTTATTCATCAGAGAAGAAGTGTCTGATTCAGGCTTGTGAGGAGATGTCTTCATCCCGACTGAAAGAATGTAGGCATGTACAAATTTCCTTAGATGAGTTGGGTAAGGATGACTCTGGACTTGGTCGTGGAGCCAATTTTTATCCATTGCCCTTCAAGAACTTATTCATAAAGTGGATTTGTTTTCTTCAGCTGAAGAAATCTTAACCCCCACTTTTTGGTTGGAGAAATCATCAAGCTGTAGAATGATTTGGGTGGGCACTCTCACACCTTCATCTGTCATGGACAGGAATTGTTCAAGGCCAAGGGATTGGACCCTGCAGGGTTAGCAAGTCAGGGCATCTCTAGTTTTTGGGCCTGACTTACAAAATGTGTTGTGAATTCTGGAGTAGGTAGTGATTTATTTAAACTCAAGATGAACAGTGGAAAGAAAACTGTGAAGGAAGTTCAGCAGAAAAATGTTTATTTGCAGATTGCCTTTGAAGTCAGAGAGCCATATCATAGATATGCCACATGATGGGCCCTTCCAAGGCATCTGCTGCTCCCATCAGGAAAACATCTGGGCTAATAAAAGCTGTGGGGTATCATAGCCCCAGGTCTCAGTTATGCAGAGGCTATATCCATAACCAAATCATAGACAGTGATTTCAGCCACTGACTTTGCAAGGAGCAGTTTAGGCCATTTCAGCTAACTTTGCAATGAGTTTCTACTGTGCCTGTGTGCAAGCGTGAATCCATCTTTTTATATGTATCTATCTGGCATATTTAGAAAACAACCACTTTGACAAAACACTATCAGGATAGCTTGAATAACAGAATTAGCAAAAAAACCAGTTCTAACACAGCTTTTAAAGCAAATATAATTTCTTTCCCTAAACAAAATCTAGAGATACAGATTTGATATTTACCGAATAAATAACTGTGGCACAACTGTCTTTTAACTCCCAAGTCTTGCATATGTGAAAAATGGTTGGAGTGGGAGCAGAGGGAGTTGTAGACTGTTATTTTTAGGAGTGCCTTGTGTTGCACTTCATTCTTTTTCCAGGGCTGTTCCTGGCTAACTTTCCCATGAGTTTTTAACCTCTTGCTCTGTTCTCTTATGTAACAGGAAACAGGCTGACAGGAACAAATAAAACACAGCATATCTGATAGTTGCACTCAGAGGAGAGGTTGATTTAGTTAGCCCTGCCTTCTTTCCTCCAGAGCAGATGCATTTGGAGATTCAGATGTGCTTCTGTTCCTCTCCAGTTGTTCCCCGGGAAGCAGTGACTTGTTTGTGCTCAGCAAGTGGCACCGAAGCACCGCAAATATGAGAAAACAAATGCATTTCTTTTAAGGTTGAAATTTGTGGTGGTGTCATGTCCTGGGACTGTGGATTTAAGTATCTGTTTGCTCTTTCTCCCACCCTTAAGGCAGGAGTTTTATGCAAGCTTCAGGGAAGAGATGACATCGGACGGATTGAGCTGGTCCAAAAGCTGGCGAGAGAGAACTGCCAGTTTTTGCAGGCGGATAGAAAAGCACTGGAGAAGGCAGAACAAGTAAGACATTTCTTATTTGGGTTTTTTGTTTCTTTCGGGTAGGGGAGGGAGATGTAGGTCACAAAACTGAAATAGCAAAGCTGATGGTCAGAATCCAGGGCACACATTAGTCATGGAGCTGTAGCTGCTCTCCTCTGGCATTTACATTTCTCTAAAGTGCGTTCAGGTCAATAATTGTCAACACACTTAAATTATTATGTTGTCATTAACTGTCAGATGCTGTTATTAATATCTTATATTAGGATATAGCAGATGATTTCAAGATGCTTTTTACCAAATTGTTGGGTTTTACGGTGTATTTAAATAATGTATAAGGCATATGAATGCTTCAACTACTCTAAATTATCTTAAAATTACTGCGGGCATATTTGGATGCAAGTATTGGCTGAAACTTTTCAACACGAATTAAAAAGAATGATCTGGATAGGGAGTTCAGCAATATGTGTTTTTTTTCTTTTAAATTGTGTTTTCAATCAAAAGTTACACTGAAGAAAGCAGCATTCTGTTTAATGCTTCTGAAAGAACTTATTCAGATGTTAATAACTGGACTGAAAATTCACAGAAACTTGACTGCTTTGCTTATAGCACAGTGTCTCCTAATTTTGTTCTCCTAGTAACGACTTCTATTCTGATTGCATATTCATCTAAAGGTGCAGAGGATAATAACTGCAAGAAACAACAAAAAACCCACCTAGTCTTCATATCTCTTGCCATTATGTAGATGCAATTTATTCCATTTTCTGCTCACTGGACAGTAGAAAAAAGACTTGTACTTTAGAAAATAAATACTTTTCAGCTCATCTGCAAGTTCAATCCTACTGAAATAAGGAAAAGAGAAGGATGAAGTGTTTTTTCAGAGCTTCTGTTCTGTTTGACAGCGTAAAGGGTCTGGTCTGGTGTAGTTACATGTGTAATTGTATCAGTAAATGTGCAGAAGGGAGGAGGGCAATTAGCAAAGGCTAATTACCCAAGATTAAATGCTTTCTCAGCTGACCCTCTAGCATTGGATGTCTGGGAGAATTTCTATATATCTTTAAACTGTATCCACAAAGCACAATTAAAAGTTGAGATGCTCAAGCAAAGAAGATTTTAAACAAGGGCAGATTTCTATCGTGTTTCTGGATTTGGAAACAAGATTACAGATATGTGAGCAGAGATGAGAGGGGGATGTTGGGACTGTTACTCAAAAAATTTAGTGGATATTTTTGCTGCTACTCTGGTCATTGCAAAGGGCGCTGTGGAGTCAGCTGCAGCTCTGTAGCTGCAGATTACAGTACAGTTCCAAAAATGGAAAGGAAAGCTGCACTCAGCTTCTCTTCTCCTTTTGAAAAGTATGGTACTTAATAGTTGCTGCTATTTAGGAGATGAGTGACTTCAGTTTAGCAGGAGCTCAAGCAATTTGCTCATACCCGTCCTGAGCAGCATAACACAGCAATTACTCTTAGACAAGGATATGCCTTTAGACCTTTAGGACATGATTTTGGAGGTGACAGCAAGGAGAAAGGAAGGTTGCCTGAAACACTGCAGAAGCCCAGGTCATTACTCATGTGCCCTTTTTTTTTGGGTGGGGAATGTCCTACAGCTAGTGCTGGCAACAATAAATCATGGTGTGCTTCTTCCCCCTGTTCTGCACTCTGCTGGTTGTTGTAGGGTGGGTCCAGGCAGCCCATCCCAGATATAAGAGAGACCTAAAGTCCTTCTTGTGGGTGTGTCTGGTAAGCCCCCAGCTAGACTACTGACTTCATTAGGAACAGTTACCAAGAGGGAGCCCTGAACATGGGCAAGGTGTGTCGCAGCTTCTCAGTTTAGCTGACTCAGGTAACTTTCACTGGAAAAAAAGCACACATTGCCATGGCAGGGCAGTGGGCTGCATGTGTTCAGGAAGCCGTGAGCTTCCATCCCTTCCTCTCCCTCCCTTCCTCCCGTGTGCTCTGAGAGCTGATCCGGTGCACATGCAGGTGGCAGGATTTGACTGGCTGGGCAGGGCTCACTGCTCCAGGCAGATATCCCCCCTCTTCTCCGAGGAGAAAAGCAGCAGGCTGAATTGTAGTGAGTAAAGTGTAGTGAATACTGCTTGGATCCAGGATTTCAGCCCTTCCCATCTCATCCTGCTGCTACGAAAGCGATGGCAGATTCATTGGCATTGGCTTGCTCTCCAGTCCCTTGGGCTCACTGCAAATGTTAGAGGAACAACATGTTCAGGGCGTGGTGTCCTTATGATGTGTAACGTGCCCATTTTTTATATTTAAAAGCATAGCTTATTTTGCACTGCTTTCTTTGTAACACAGGGTGATGGGCACTCAGTACAGGATAAAATGGAGACGCTCTGTGCGTTTTCCACAGGACCCTCATTTCTCAGCAAGTACTCCTGCACTAAAGCTTTCACCAGCTTTCCCTCCTGGGGAGCTCTAACCAGGCTTTCTTGGATGATCTGCCTTCCTCAAAGGAATGGCATGCAGTCTGTAAATGAGAGGCCTGAACACCCTGCCAGGCTGTTCTCCCTGCCCTTGGAGAGCCTGCTATGCAGGCTGGCCTCCTGGCAGCCCAGCTCAAAGCAGAAATGCTGCTGGCTTGCAGGGCTATGTGTTTATCAGCTTGGGCCAGTGTCACTGTTAAAAGCTAGGGGCTTCATAACCTGCCTGGAAGTTAAACGGCTCTTTCCAAAATGGCCAATGGGAAATTTTGCATGAAGTAGAGTTCTCTAGTTCGTTCTCCTCAAGGAATAGGAAAAAAACCCCAAAACCCCAACTTGAACATGGAGCTAAAATTGTGCATATGCATAATTCCTCTCTTCATGTACTGTGTCCCAGGCATGTGATGGGAAATGGAGTTGTGGCCCCTCCAGTGTTATACCCACCGTGTTTCTAAAGCAGGTCTCTTCAGATTAGTACAGCCTCACATGGGTTTCCAGCATTAGCAGCAAATATAAATGTATCATAATTGAGTTCTGATAATTCCTGTGCTTTCCTGTAAAGAAGAAAGGGTTCTCAGCTTAATTGAAGAATTTGGTACTGATTTGGTAGCCCGATAACTCTTTCCTGTACAGGGAATGAGGTGTGGAGTGTGATAGGGAGTGAGACTGCTTGGCTAGGAGGACTGGTAAGCTCTCCTGTCACTCAAATAAATAGTCACCATCTTCATCTGAGTTGGAGTACAAAAATTAATGACTCACTTAAAGAAGATAAATGACACGTGGATGCACAAGAGGTTTTTTGGCAGATAAAGTACCTAAAGGTGTTCTTTGAGGTGTGGTGTTGGGAGTTTGTGGTCCACAAGGAACAGGTGAAGCATGGACTAGTTTGGTTGCTACTTCAGGAGATGAAATATAATTCTTTTTTCTCAGAAAAAGCAGATGGTTGGGAAGAGGGAATGTAAGTGACAGCTGGCTGGCTCACTGGAAGAAAGCTTGGTTTGGAACTAGTGCATGGGAGAAGGGATTCCTTTAGTCTGGCTGAGTTCTGGAGAGTGTAAAATTGGGGTATATATCTCTATATCTGTAAGATGATTTGTACAAAATCAGAAAGTCCATACTGTTTTATTTTTTAGCTTTCTGGTATGCTATCATTTCTCATTTATGGTCTGAATGAAAAAAGAGCTTTGAATAACTCATAATTTAAAAAGTTCTGTTCTCAGTTTCTGTTATATGTGAGCTGTTAAATTGATTTTGGCACGGGAAGCTGACAGTGACCAGGTTAAATTGGTATATTGAAACTGGTGTTCCATGGTAGTACAAAGTGCCAACTTCTTCTCTGGTAAATACAGTGTTTGAAAAGTGCTCTAACCATAACAGTGCTCACAGACTTGTAGAGAAAAAGAAAAACTAACAGTGATTTTTTTCCCCACTCCATCTTCATAATGTGTTAGAATAAGGTGCTTAATGAAGGCACTGAACCGACTGTATGTGTTAGGCTCCCTAAAACTTCAGCTTTGTTAATGAGTAGAAAGTAAATAGAACTAAAAAGGCTTCTAAATAGGCAGATAAGCTTCTTCTCTGTGCTTTTGCATTCCTACAATGTATTGATAAATAAATAAAATGAAATTATTGTCTAAAACACACAGAAATTATTTTAATATCAAATGTGGGATAGCATTAAAAAACTATGCAAGCTTGCAGTTCTAATTTTATCATTACATGCAAATCATACCTATAAGCCTAGGGAAATGTGAAACTGGATATTTGTATTTTTATGTTATTTAAATATTTCATTTTCTTCAAAAAATTGCTTTGACAGAGAATAGATGAAAAATCTGTATTGAAATATTCAGCCATAGAGCAAGCCTGCTTTGTGGAGAGGTTTGCTTATTATTACCATTAATTATATTATAGAAAGCAAGCTTTGTGTGTAAAGCCATTTGAAGTCATTTATCATGGCTTTTTTCCCCTCCAGCATATATTTGACATGCATTCAAGACATATTTGCACTAAACCATAGTTTTTGAAATTCCTTTTAGTCAACTATAACTCGAATAATACCTTTGTAATAGATGTGAAAATGTGTTGTACAGTATTTCCAGTTATTATTTCAATGAAGTGTTGCACTCATTAAGAAAATCATGTCTGTTTATAGTGTCATTGTTTAAGTAAAATTGTAAAAGGCCTTTTCACCTCAGCAAATGGAGAGAATATTCTTTAGATTGTAGTATCAATTTCATAGTCAGATCAACTGAATAAGATGTTCACAAACTGACTGTAATGTTCCAAGGAGGTTCTTACAGTACTTTGCTGTGTCAGGAGGAAGGGGAACATTCCCTAAATCCACCCTGTAATCCCTTTACAGATTAATCTAGATATTAGTTAGAATTACCTGATGTTTAAGAGAATAGAAGTACCACAGCTTGGGGGTATTGATTCTGTGACTTAATTCAAAATGAAAGAGATATATTATTTGAGGCAGGTATGTTTTCAGAAGGACAATAGATACTGAGGAGCAGTTCTGTTAATTTGTTGGGTACTAACTTTTGTAATCAGTGGTCTCATTTGGAAGACAGATGATTTGCTCATTGAAGCAGGCTAGTGGTTGAGCTGAAGCTGTTAAAAGGCTTACAACAGAAGATTAATTATTTAGAGCCTATAGATTACTCATGACAGAGGAATTTCATAAGGAAATTCCAGCCATGACACACCAGGGGTATTTTTAGGGTGCCCAGCTGGACACCTGCAAGGAGACGAGAAAGAATGCCAGGACTTGTCCAGAGCTGCAGTTTTGGTTAGCTTGACAAAGCTGTGGCATTGGGCTGCTGTACTGCTGGACTGACAGTCAGTAATCAGGGATGGAAACATATTCTTTAAAACATTGTCATCAAATGATGTCTGAATACAGCCAGTGACCGAAATCTGTGCATTACTTTCTAAAAACATCATTTTGTTATGTCTGCTCTGTTTGGGACAGATCTATGGGGTAGCTTGTAGGTTTACTGCTTTTGACTCTTGGCAGCTGCTCTGCATCTTTTTGCAGAGCTGTGGATCAAGTGGTCATAACAACTACAGCGCAGCTTTGCAAAAACTTTCATGGCTTGAATAGCTATGAGGTGGTATAGATGTCTAAAGTCATGTAAACAGAATGGACTTGGCATGTCAGCACAGGAGTTTGCTGTTTCCTTTTATATCTCTTGGACTGCCAGCACTAGCAGAGAGAGCTGTACCAGGGTAAGATGATAGTTTGCAATTTTGATTTAGTCTTCAATTACAAGCCAAGAAAAAATGAATCTATCAATGACATTGTCAGTATATACTTCCTTGTTGAGCAAGAATAAGTAATTAAGAGTTAGGTACATGTTTGCTGTGGAGGTAACTTGAAGTTCAAGTCTCTGGTCTGAATCAAGGGAAACAGGGAGTGGAATCTAGTTCTGTCATGTTCTGGAGAGAATGTCCTATTCCAGATGCTCAATTTTTCATCTGCTGGAATGAATGCATAGCTCCAGGTGATCACCTGTTTTTCATAAGCCAACCTCTTTATCTTCTGAGAAGAAAAGGTTTCTACAGGTCCTATACTTTTTTTCTTCTTCTTTTTTTCCTATTTTTTTTTTTTAAGTTTCTTTCTTTCTTTTTTCCATTATGGAATGGGCACCTCTTTGAAAAGGCATCTTTTTGAAATGGAGAAAGTTTGCCAGAGATAAGGATCCTCCTGTTCAGATGTAGGACTGGGATCATCTGCATGCTTGTTTCAGTCTTTTGCAGCACTTTAAAAAAAAAGATAGAATTATTTTTATTTACTACATACTTTTAAGAGGACTTCCCATTCCTTTTTTAGAGTCTATTTAATCCCTAGAGTCTATTTAATCTCCTCCAAAGTTCTGGAGGAGAACATCCTCATGCCAGGAGTGCAAAAGAGTGGTGCCATTATGTGATCCTTCTCCTTATAAAAATAAAGCACTTGAGTCATGCTTGTGCTCCCATGATATATTGTGAGCATAGTATGGGAACACATTGAATAGAAACCTCACTATTTTCCTTTAAGTCAAGTTACATATTCCCACAATACTTTCTTTCCTCCAGATGCTCATCCTAGTGTTTAAAAGAAAAGAAAGCCTAATGTTCTCTTCTTTGATTTATTCTGTAACATTATACTCCTTTGTATAGGAGGAAATTCCACATATGCATTTTGCACGCTGGGCTTTCTTTAGAGTGGAATGGTGACTCATTCTTGTGTGGGACAATGACTTAGGTCCTGAGCTGAAAGGGGGAAAAGGGACACATGGTACTTAGCAGACTAAAACCTGGGAGACAGAACTTTAAATTTTTATTTTTGACTCTGTTAGTTATTTAATAAATAACCTTCTTCAAATCTCATCACTTTTCTGCACCTTTGTTTACCCAGGTATAAAATGAAGTGTTAAACATGTGGGGCCTTGAAGGATGCCATAAAACTTGCAGTGGTTAATGAATGTTGAGGAATTGCTTTGGGATCCTTGAGACTTGGTTCAGGAATCCCAAGGAAGCTGGAAGTGGGTTGAAATGTTGATGGCTAGAGGGAACTTTTTTAAAACTCCAGAGCATAGCTGAGGTGGGGCCAAACATTTGCAGTCCCTACACAGCCTCAGGGTCCTTGGGCTTTGTTTCAGGGCGGTGCTGCCCCAGAGGCTTGTCCCCAGCCCTGGGCTGGCTCAGGTAGTGCTGCTTTTTGAAGTGACACAGGGAATAATGAAGCAGAAAAATACAATTAATATACCTTCCTTATAGGGCTGTTTTCCAGCCAGATTGGTTCCCCTCAAGTTATGGGGACACGGATAAGAGGTGAGAATGAGATGGTGTCAGGGATGACCTGTGCTGGTGAGAGCCACTCTGCTGCTCCTGGTAAAACACAGCCATCCTCCTTAATTCCCCAAAGCTTTGTGACTTACCCAATCCAGAAACTGGACTGGGTCAAATGAAATGTCCTTGCATTTTTTGCTTGGCAGTATTTCAATCTAGATCCCATGCTTCACCAAGTGGCTTCATGAAGGCGCACACGCACACAGAAGGGAGTGAGTGATGAATGGGGGTCAACATCCAGGGGCAGGGAGAGGACACAGTGTTGTTTCTCATGGGCATAAGGACTGCACAGTTCTGGCGGTGTCAAGACTGAAAGCATGGCTCCTTGGTCCTGCCTTTGCTCCAGTTACTCACATGAAGAAGTAGAGAAACTCTGTGAGAGCTCCAATCTGCAGGTTGTCACTGTCCTCTGCTTCTGTGTTTCTCTCTGGATTTTGAATCACTAACATGCTTATGTTTCTAGACTGTCCAAAGACTTACACAGAATTAATTTTATAATATTCTTCCTTTGGAGAAGTAGAAATTACCAGTTTATTAGTTCAAAGCATCTGCTCTTTTGTTTTCTGACATTAAATCGTCCCTCTCTCCGTGTGATAAATACATTTGATGACATTCTGAATGTTCTTTTCTCCATTTTCCTGATTTATAACATCAATAAATTCCCAGTTAAGCTGATGATACAGTGGATGTATCCTGCCATCTACTTCTGTACAGTTACTACTACCCTTTTTCTGGGAACTCTGAATAACAAAGATGTCTGGTTCTCTCTGTTAAGTTAGGGAATGTGTTACCTAAATTCAAGAAGATAGAAAAGTTGATAATGCCTTGAATATGCACCATGCAAATTTATGTCAGATATTTTAAGCAGTTACCGAATTTCAGGAATAGTAATCTTGTCTTTCACATTTCAGTGGTGCAGAACTTTTAAGTAATTCATGGTTTTACCAGACTTCTCTGTTGGAATTTAAACCAATCAAGGACATCTCGTTTTGGCTCATAGTCTAGACCTGGCTGAAAAGAACTACCCAAGATAACTGGAAAACTTTTTGATAAACTAGAAACCGATGGCTGTCTACCACAGCTTCCTCTTTGGAAGTTGTCTGAGATTCAGTAGTCTGCCCAGAGTCATGTAAAAAGGATTCAGTGCTTTAGGTACCCATTTTTTCTCTTTCTTTTTCTTCCTATCCTCCTGAATAAGTTCAGGAAGAACATTCCATTTCATTGTAGTGAAGATTTGGGCCAGTAAGATACCTGTCCAGTGTCATTAAACAAGTGAACACATTTCTGCATGTCAAACTTTGCTTTGTTTCAAATGGAAACTACATTGGGGCAAATTCTGTAGTAAGATCTGGAGTCTGTGCTAAGGTCAGTGTGATTCCAGTGGCAGGATGCTCTGGAGTCAGTGAGGCCGGTGTCAGGACATCACTGGAATAAATGCTGACAGCATTTGTTGGCATCTGTTCCTGCAGGAGTGCTCTGGAGACCACCTGGAGAATGGCAGTGTGGAAACAGCCTTTTCCCTCTGTTCAGCTGCCTCTCTTGTGCCAGAGTCAGGCTATCTGCTCTGACTTTTTGGAAAAAAAATGGCAGCTGTAAAATGGCTGTCTCTGCCTTCTTTGTTGAAACCACATACACAGCAGGAATGTAAGGACACTTTGACCTTGTATTTTTTGCAGGCTCCTTTTTTCCTCCCACCAATATTTATTTATTTTAATCATGAAACCATCCTAAAATCTCCCCTCAAACCTGTCCTTTTGCTCTGGCCATTCCATCACTCACTGTGCCTCCATTTTAAAGTTTAATTCAGCCCTTGCTGATGTTAATAGATATTTTTTTGTGAGAGCAGTATATAGCCTGTAGAGTCTAAAGCTTTTGTCACACCATAGCCATGGAAGGTGGTGGCATTTTGCAAGATGTGCTTGACACACGGCCACCTGTGGAGAACACTGATTTGGTAGCAGTTAATACACCACTTGCATCCATTTTTCTTGGTTCTGTGTGGCAGCTCAAAGAGCAAAGGAATGAAAACCCAGGTGATTAGTGGTATTTTTGCTGACTATCTTCCTCTAAATCAAAGCAGATATTCCCCTTTCCTTCCTCGATTAGTGTTCCTACCGCTGTGTGCAGCACCTCCTCTATTCTAATTCACAGCTCATGAAAACGAGGTCTCAAGTGCATATGCACGGATTTCATTTTAACTACCCAGTGAAAAGTTTTAATTAGGTGTTTCATGTGGAAACATGAAACAGGGTTTGAAATTAGCAGTGACCTTGCACCCTTCCTCGAATACATTTTCTGATACCGTGTAGCAGGCAGTTCCCAGCTCTTTTTGTCACTGCCTGGAACGTGAGCATCCGAGCGGGGAAGGCTCTGACGTGTGGGAGCGGCAGCACTTGCTGGTTGCAGGAAAAAGTACTTTAGCCTCTTTTGATGACTGTGAAAATAATAGGATGACCTAACTCAGGAAAAGCATGAATAGTGGCTGGTAATTCCTTTAACAGCTTGCTGAAGATCAAATCTGAGATGGATTTCCAGGCTCGGAACAAGGGTAAGCCCTGAACAGGGGGTGACGCTGAGCTACACAGCCCTGTTTGATCAAGGGAAGGGCTTGCAGCTCACATGCCTTTGTTGGCTGCTGTGCATCAGCTCTGTCCCCTGCCAGCCTGGCTGATGCTGCTTTCTTACTTGGAGTGGCTGGACTGAGAGCACCATCCCTCATTTCATATCCATTTTCCCTCGGAGGTGAGGGGAGTACACCTGTGTGTGGTATCAGGAGCAGCATTCCTATTTAGTCTGGTGCTGGGAGGAACAAAGACAAGTTTTGCACTTTTTGGCAGAGTAGGAAGGCAAGCACAGAATGCAAATGTGCATCACCCTTTTGGTTTGGTAGCAATATCACAATGTCTCTCCTGTTTTTAGAGGTGATAATATTTGTTCAATGAATACAGCACCAGTTTAAGCCTTTTTACAAAATACTTCTATATTGCAAGTAGGGGATTATTCACCACAGAAATGTTTAAAACACATCTGTGGATACAAATGCAACCGTTAAATCTATTTACTCTTCGTAATATATGCTGTTTGGCCATATTTAGCAAGTTAATAGAGACTGAATGTGGTCAGGGTCAGAGAAGACACTAATCAGAGCTGACTGAAGTGGCCACAATTTCAGTTCTCATACACAAAGCCTGGTTGTTCAGGCTTTCAGCTAAAAACCACATACATTCAGGCCTGGGCTTCCTTGTGTGAATGGCAAGTAGCTGGGAATGTACTGACACTCTGGCTTTGTTTCCTCAGGTGAGAAACCTGAAGCTTTTCAGTGGAATACACACATTAATTCAGTCTATGTAAATAATCTCAGTCTCTACACAGTACCTGTACTGAGCTAATAATTGGACCATATTGATTTCTTTTTGGATTCTTGGATTTTGATAAACTTATGAAAAACAAGCATGAAGTATGGGGTCTTTCTCAGGATTTCACCAAGTATGTGGCAGAATTCTTCTCCACCAAGAAATTTGCAGTGTTTATGGTCCCCCAGTTCTCCTCCTGTAGAGACACCTGCCTATGTGTGCATGTGCTGTATATATTTATTCATTAAGCAAATTGCATACCGTGCTAAAAAAAAAGACAATCTCTAACAAAGACTACTTATGGAACCCCTTTTCACACTGTAGAATGAACTAGTCATTTAAACACACAGTTTCAGTTGTTAACATAAAGAAGATGCTTTCTCCTGGTGACCCATCTGTTCTGACAGTCCTTTCCTTCTCTTCCTCTTTTCAGATTACATCGGGTTTTTGTCTAGCAGATTCTGAAAAGTTTCAACCTCTTTTTCAGTTCTTTAGATTAAAACCTAGTCTTGGTCATCAGTAGGGGTGTTTGAGTAGTTAGGGCACACTGGGTGGCTGAGTGATACTATAGATAGGTTGAAGCAGATCCCCTGAACCACCTGAGACTTGCTTGTGGTGGCAGATTTTTAATGCGGGACATCAAATCAGGTACTTTCTTAAAAATGGTCCCTATAAATTCTTTTCTTTTCAGTGCATGAGCTATAGTTTCAATTTCTAAGCATGTGCCTAAAAATGTGCCTCTCTTACTTCGTTTTAGACTCTTCCTTGTGGGAATGTATGCAGGAACTGGGGGAGCATGTTCCAATTTTCCAGCAGAGCTGTGGGTACGTGTGCTGGTTTGTGTGGGATCTGCAGAGCTGCTCTGCTCTTGCACTGGGTGCCCGTATGCTCCCTGTAACTCGTCTGTTCTCACTCTCCCACCCCCAGCTGTCACACAGACACACACATATGTGTATGTGCAGCTATGACTGTCTCTTCCCTGGAGCAAAACTTAGTTTTTTACTCAGTTGGCAGAATGGCTTCAGTTTCACCGCACCACTGTCCTTTGCAGCTGCTGTAGCAATGCTCTCCACTTCTGTCTAATATTTTTATTGGTTAATCAATTGACACATACTGTTTTCATTGCAGTGACATGTAAATAGTAAATATTTGCATTAGGCAATAGCTATACAGTAAATCATGCAATAACTGTTGTTTTAAAATGCTATTAGTTTTTAATCTGTGTGATGTTTAATATGTATTAAGGATGCCCTAAGAATAAAAGAAGTAAAACAAATAGCAATTTACTCATTTAAGTATGGTAGAAATTCATGTCTTACCTGCTGTAAGAAGAAACAAAAATTCAGCATTCCAGCAGAAGTATCAAAAAACTGTAAAAATTGCTTGACCATTTTCTTGTCAAAATTAGCTCTAAAATCATAGGCATTTGCAATCTTCCTTGTAATTCATTAATGCTGCAGTTTCCGGTGTTCCAGTGCTCTCGTGTGTGGAAAGGATCTGCGTCAAATAGTTGGATGCCCAGCCTGCTTGAAAAAAATCCTATTGATTAAGGTCTAATAATACATCCCATCCAGAGATTCTTCATTTGGGCAATTTTGTGAATGCAGCAGACCATGCAATACCAATATGTCCTTCACCACCTTTGCTTTTGTAAGAAATAATTTGTTCCAATTTTTTGCTTTTTTTTTTTCCATGCACAGGTTAAGTGCTTGCTACAGCAAAACTTCTTCACTTTCCTACCTTAGACAATATATTTAATGAACTTTATCTGCATTGCCCTGTTAAGGGCAAGGAGCTAGGAACTACCTCTAAATAGACTAGAGCTTTTATGGAAATGAAAGCACCAAAGAGTTGCTTCATCATGGGAAATCACTGCCAAATGTCGTGTGAGCTCTTGCCCTCCTGGCAGACACAATGTAGAGAAACATTTTCATTTTTAGCATCTTGACATTTAACTTTTTGATTTCTAATGCTTTACCACCTTTTAGCATATGAATATTTTCCATTAAAATGTGTTGTTATGAATTTGCTTATATTGAAATAACAGTTGATATAATTTGGAGATATAGATAATTAGAAACTTAGATCATGCTGTACAGAAGCACTCTAATAAGATAAATGAAAACCTGCATTTTATTTTTAGCACAGTATAATATTTAATAAGCTAAAGCTTAAAATCTGATGAATTGGCAATGATTTTGTGATTTGATATTCAGAAAGAATGTGTCCTGAATATCAAATGAGTGAAAGTTACTGTGGAATATCATTGCTGCATTTTTTACTTTGACCTTGAGAACTGGGTTGGTTGAGTGTTTTTACACTGCTAACCTTGAAACACAGTAATTGGAAAAACAGTGCTGAAGGTTAGCAGTGCTTTTTCTTGAGTTATCATAGGGGAATGGTTTGAAGTTTATGGGGGTGGAGAGAAATTGTCTTCAAGACCTTCAAATAGCCTTAAAGTTTTGGTGATGACAGCACTTTAACTTATTGTTATCCTAAAAACGTCCTTCTGTGCCAGTGAAGCCTTACATAGCTACAAGGAAAAGTAACTGCAGAAAGGGGTTTCAGTAATGTCAGGAGGCCATGCCCAGGAAGCTGCTAACAAATCTTTTCTGAAGCGGCAGAAATATAGCCTCCTGCACTGGGGATGTGAGCCCTCACAAAATATTCTTGGTGCATCCTTGTTTTGTAGGTCAGGTGAGTAGCTGTGTGTAGAGATCATACTTCCCATGTCAAGTAAATGCTCATGAGCCCGAGTCTCATCCCCCTCTTTGCTGGCTGCTAGCAGGCAGCCAATGCACCAGTACAGATGAAGGGTAGGTGAAGAGAGATGCTTTGCACAGGGAGGGTTTTGTCTGGAATAAAGAGAGGCATAAGCAGAAACAACAGGCTTATGTTTTCATTTTTTTCTTTACTGAATGGATAGTTACACTGTAAACTGCACATTCATTACTTACACTGGAAAAAAAATTTTGACATATTTCAGGAGCATTATATAGCGATCACTTGTATTTTAAGGGAGCAGAAGAAAGTGTAAGCAACTTCTGCTTAGGGTCATCTGAAAATATAATTAATTTTATTAAAAATTTAACAGAAACCTAGTGTTTTAGTTAGGATTTTAGACTTTGTCTTTCCCCTACCCCCCTGCCCCCCACTGTGGTCTCTGTGTTTCTGATTTCCCCCAATGCATGTGTTAAAATTCAAGGCATCTATAAGGCACATGTCCTCCTGACCTAGTGCTGTAGTTATGATGATGCATAAAATAAATCATTGCAATTATGGAGGCAGTCTCAAGCACTTAGTAACTCATGCAATTGCTTCTTGAAACATGACTGCACTGAAGAAAGGATCATTAGTTATTTCCCTGGAGTACTTGGATATTGTAAACCTCTCCACAGGGTTCTATTAGGGAGTTAAGACCTGGTCATCTGTCCATACATCTCATTTTATGTTTCTGTTACTCAAATGCTCTGTGATAGATGGTGAATTCCAGACTGTGTGTCTTCTTCACCCTCAGCATCTCCTTATCTATCAAGGTTCAGGTCAAATAGTAAATGACCAACCATGTGGTAAGGAAGAACCCAAAAATGACAAAGTAAACAGGTTTAAGAAGTAATTTCTGGAAGGACTTATGAGAGAAGGTAGATTTATGAGATTTATGACATAAAAATAATTTCCTGAGCAGGCATAAAGAAGTTGGTGAGATGAGATCTCACCTTATACATGAAAAGGATGTAGCTGTAGAAAACTATATAAACTGTTTGAAGCTATGATGGTCAGGAAGGAATCAAAGCTGGAAATGGGGGAAGGGAAGCCTATCAGAGATATGTGAGAGTTTTAGTATTCCTTGGGTGGCATAATAGGTGTTGGCAGTGTCTAAGTAGTCTGTAGTATGCAGTCTGAGAGTAATGGGATGTGATGAGAGAAGAAGAATGGGATCAGAAGATCCCATTGTCAGCAGAAAATTGCAGCCTGCGGTGAAGCCTTTATTGGCTGAAGAAATCACTGTGCATACAGTATGATATCAGAAGCTGATAAGTGGCATCATGGAGTGTCCCTCTCTCCCTAATGGTAACACCAGCTTGCTCAGGAGGAGATACTTCAAGGAAGGAGAAGGGAGTGACCCAAGGGAGACTGTTTGGGAACCTGGTGTCAATGCTGCTCCTCATGGTGAATTTAGCTGAAGAGAGAAGGAGCCTTATGTAGGCATGATAGTGGCTGAAGAAGAGCTAGAGAAGGGCAGCAGGGAAGTACAGTGAAAGCCCAGTGGCTGATGGATGGGCTGAGACTTTGTGGGTGGGTCTGTCAGTAGAGCAGCATGGTTTGAGGGGTTGTTCTGAAGAGAGCTGTCCCTTACCACGTGGAGAAAGGAAGGCTATGTCAGGCAGAGCTGGTATGTTAGCTGCTGATAATATCAGAGCCCAGTAAAACATGCAGCAGCCTGGCTAAGGGTAGATCAGATGTCCTCGTTTTGGAGGCGGCAACATCCCTCAGAAGGGTGGAGCAGATGGCTGGAGGCAGCAACAGCTCCAGCTCCAGCATGATGTGCTGCTGCATGTCTGGCAGCCTCCATGCTGGCAGCAAGGCTTTTCCTTCCAGGGCTGCTGTGAATGGTCTTCTGGTGCAGGGGCTACAACACCAGTTTGAGGTACCCTGTCATTGTAAGGTTTCGTGGTCTTGACTGAGGTAAATCCCAGCAAAACATTCAATATTTGATCCTCTTTTCCCAGTATTTCTTCCTATTCTAATGATAGAGCTGGTTAAATCTCCCCACACAAAAATAACATTGGATTACTTCTGCCAACTTTTTGCAGAAGAGACAGTAAATCTGGACTGTGCCACAGTTCTGCATGTGTTCCTCCTCAGAGGAACCATTCCCTGCGGAGGAGGTCACACAAGGAGGCAGATGAGTGTTTACTCGAGATGCCTTGCATCTCATTGCAGATACAATGTGATTTACTAGTTGCCATGGTAACAGTGCTTTTTTCATTCCATAACTTGAATAAATGTTGAGGTTGCCCTTGGTATAACTAACTTAGCTCCCTTCTAAAGCTGGGCACGATTGTATTATCTAAGGAAAGCAGAGAGGAGACTCCCTACTGAAATAAATTTAGAGCATGTAGGCATGCAACAAGCAGGTACATGATTCCATCAGGCACAAAATAAGGAATAAATTAATACATGATTATCTAAAATTATAAAATATAAAGAAATATAAAATGTTGCTTCATAATGTGGTGTCATACATTTTTCTTAATTTGTGTTGTTTGTGACACTTTGGTTTTCTTCAATACATGAAAACTTATTAAATAATTTTATGGCCATTTCTTTATATAGGTATGCAAAAAAGCACTTTTCTTCTTTTTCCTTGTTGTAATCCTGCAATAAAATTCCTTTATTTCTTGGGTGCTATAACCTCCAGTTCTGAATTAATTATTGCTGACAAGAGTTGATTGTTAACCTGCTCTTTCCCACCTCCCTTATTCTTTCATGTTTTCCTTTTGTTAATTGTGGACAACAGATATTATACCAAAACAAATGGATCCTTTAATTTGCTCCCGTGCATGTAACATTAGAAAAAAGCATTCTAGATAGAAGCAGCCTGATTTTTCTCATTTCTATAGTTACTATTGGCATCAGTGAATATTTTATCCTGCATAATAAATGCAGAATCACATCTCCTGCTATTAGGTGGAAGGAGTGAGTTTTATTTTTCATTCTAACTCCTTTTTCTTTTCTTTTTTTTTTTTTTTTGGCAGCTTTATTGCATGCTCTACACATTTCTGTCTACTTAGGATCTGTTATCAAGTCTGTGAGCGATTAGTGGCTTATCTATGTTTGAATGATTTAGATTCATGAATTAATTAACAAGAAAAGAACCATTAGAAAGCATTAGTGAAAAGGCTGGTGATTTCAGGCTATTTTGGAGAGAATTAGAACTGTCATCCAAACCCAAGGAAATTGTAGCCATTGTGATTCATGCTTTCCTCAAAAGAAATCACTGTATTATGTCTAACTTAGTTGAAAAAAACCACCTAACCACAGGATATAAATTCTATTTTGTGAAGACTGCTATTGGTCTAGCAGTTAAATAAATTGTTTTGATTTTAAACATTAGCTTTGGATTGGTTTTTTTTTCCCTACTCCTTTACTCAGTGCTTTTTCACACTTGCAGTTAAATGTCAGTACATTTGAGAGAGTTTGAGTCGGGAGTTCTTGAGAATGAGTTTGAGCTTTATATAGTATTCTCAGTTTTAGAGAACCTTTTTCTTAAGCCTTTTATGAGGTCACATCCAGCTCCTGACCTTTGCTGAGTACTCTTTTTAGAAAAATTATCTGCATCCTTCCTTGAGAACAACACTTCAACAAGGAGATATATGCCTTACAGTGACAAATGTAATAAGCAGCAATAGGCAAGTTTTAACCTTCCTAGTTTGCAATTGTGGCTTATAATGGGAAAAGTATACAAATTTTATTTTATTTTATTTTTATTGGAATGATGGCATTGGCAGCCTTGAGAAGTATCATAGATATAAATCAAGAGACAAAGTTTTCTCTCAGAGACAGTAAGGGGGTAAGCAAATTTTTAAAAATAATATTTTGCTACACACCTAGTATGAATTGGAGTGAAAGACAAAGAAAGGCATCATCAGTCTTGTCTGCTTGACTTAGAAGTTGTATGTGTTCAGAACTGGTAATTAGAGCAATATAAGGCTGACAGTGTCATATATTTGCTGCCATCTCTCTTCCATTCCTTCAGAAGACCTTATTTATCACTGCTTCCATTATAAGGGTTGTAAGGCCTTTGTACACATGTCCTTACCAAGGTGAATATTATTCTACATTAATAAATTAAATCTATTAACATTAGTCAGCTGTGTTCTGTGGGTTCTCATTCTTAAGTGAAAGCTGTATGGGGGCTGCCAGAGAAGTCAAATTCCAGCCCTGTTAGACGTTAATCAAGTTGTTATCTATTTCCTCTCATATGCCAGTAATTTCTAGAACTTCACCCATCTGATGTTAGGATTATTCTGTCAAGTATAATTTCTGTACATCTACACATTTATATACATATATCTACATTTTTCTTTCCCTAAACCATATGGTAATAGTAGTATGTGTCATCAGTCCTAGGGTATCCAGGTTAAATCTGCAGTCCTCCTTGAAGCCTTGGCACTCCTCCTCCCTTCCTGGCTGAAACATAAGTCCTTCAGTTTTTATATAATTTCCTTCATGCTCTTCACTGCAGCTAAGGCTTGAACCACTGCCACTAACATCACTGAAGATACTGTTCCAGTGTCTTCCAGAGAGCTGGGGGATTGAACTGTTTCATCTACATACTCCTATTCTATTCTATTCTATTCTATTCTATTCTATTCTATTCTATTCTATTCTATTCTATTCTATTCTATTCTATTCTATTCATTATCTGCAAAAGGAGATACTTGCATCTGGTCCTTGAGTTTTTGTCCTGAAGGAAACTTTACATTTTGGGGAAGTAAGCAGTTATGATGTGGGTGAAAATAAGACAGCTGCAAAACTCTCTTAAGGCAGAAATACAAAATGAATTTTCCTGACACTTGCCGTGGGACCTGGACCTCCAGGCCTGTTGAGCTCTTGTGTGGCAGGGGATGCAGAAGCCCTGCCAGCCTGGGGTGGGCAGTATATTCAGGCAGTGGGGGAAGCCTGGCTGGCTACTTTCTCTTCAAACTGACATGCTCTGGCACAGTTTCAGTTGTACTGAATTCATATTTTTTCAGTGAAAAGAAAAAGTTCCATTGGGAAATTTCCAACCAGCTCCATACCCCACCACATTAATTGCAAGGCCACTGGAGGGTATTGTTGGCATCTGCCCTTTTTGTTCCAGTCATGCTAATTTTCCCTGGTGTGGTGCAGGTTTTTCTACAAATACAGAAGCTCTAAGCCTCCAATTCTTCTGTATACTGACATTTTTTCAAGTACATGCTGTCCTGCCAGCTGTGAGAGAATGAGATTATATTAATACCATCATCCCATCTTCTGTCTTGCTTCACTCCCTTCCCCTTTCTTTTTTCCCCTCTATTTTTGTACAGTTGCAGAGAAAAGGTCTCCTCAGTTGTCCTTGCCAAGGTGGTAGCTCTCTGTCAGGCTGTCAGATTTACCCACTAATAGCTATGAAGAGTCTGCTCCAAGGAAAAACTGAAATGCATAACCTTCAGTTGCTGTGAGAAGACATTTCTCATTAACCAGCAAAAAGTTGTGGAGTGTTGAGGTTATGATAGCATTACTTTGGTGGTTGTGACACCAGTAATGATTTTCTTCATATTATGTTAGAAAGTGTGCCCTTTTTCCCGTGTTAGAGGTTCCTTCCTTTCATTAAAGCCCAATCCTTAAAGTGTTCTCACCTTAAATATATTTAGAGGAAATTGGGGGCCAGTCAGGGGTACAAACAATTTGGTCTCTGTTAGCACACTTCTTGCATATCCAAACAGTGTATCTGCAACTGTACTGCAGCTCAGCACCACTGAAGTGTGCCACAGGGAAGTGTACACCAGGATAACTGTGTACTCTCTTGCGGTTGAACTTCATCTTAAAGCTCTTTTCCAACAAAAACATTTCTATGATTCTATGAAAGGCTTCATGAGGTTCCTCTTTTTTCACTTTTTTTGCCTTTCTTTAACTGCACAAACTTTTTTGCATATTTTCAGGTGGCCTGCACAATGAACCCCCCCACCCTCCTTGTAGTTGGACCACTGCTTGGGAACATCATGCAACTGAGTTTTTGGGGTTTTTTCCCTTAGGACCTGACTGCAGCCCTTCAGCTCACATAAGGACTCACATTTAGCACTGCCCTATTCCCCTGAGCAGTTCCTTTCTTCTTAGTAATAGAGAAAGCAGAAATAATCCTACTCTCAGCAGTTTTGGGATTACAGGCAAAAATTGTGTTCCTTGATGTATGACTGTGTAGGGATATTAATCTTTTCCCTGATGCCTGTTGTCTGTCATCTCTTGTCTTACCAGCACTGTCCTTTTGACCCCTCTACAAGGATAACTTGTTATTAACGTTGCCTTTGCTGCCGATGCTCAGTATGCAGATGACAGCACAACAGTTTTTCTAAAAGGGCTTGTTCTGTGCATTATCACACACAGTATTCACAACTGGCTTCAGCAACAAAGGATTTTTATTATTTTTTTTCCCCTGTGTTGTGGCTTGTGCCCATTTTATCATCATTTGTGTAGCTGATAAATTCAGAGGGGGTTGTGCTAAGCTGAATGTTGTTGTTGTGCATCTGTCAGGCTGATAGCTCAGTGTGAGACCACTAGGAAGTTTTGGTACAATGCCTGGGTGCTTTTTCCTGAAGGGAGGTTGTGATTGAAAATTTAGAGTGTTTTACAGACTGGTCAGAAGTCACTGAGAGCCAAAACAAAATCACTGTGTGAGACATTTTAATGTCATTAGTCGATTTCTACCAGTATACCGTGATTAGCCCACATTTATTAAAGGATTTAACAACTGCAGGGGAAAACAAAAATATTAGAGTACAGAGAAGTGGGGAAAAGATCATGATATCACAAAAAATAATAAAATGCAGTATGTAAATCCTGTGAGCTGTATTTTGTAGTGAAATGAAATAGCACAGCCTTAAGTAACTTTTTTTTTATGCTTAAGAATTGCCATATGACAAACTTCTGTTGATGGTCCTGCAGTCCATTAAGGTAATTTTTCCCTTGATATTTGGAAAAAGCAGTGATCTTGCAAATTCAAAACAAGCAGTCCCATTGAAAATGTTTCATGTTTTGATATTTTAAATTGAGGTAGTAACTATTTTTTTTAATTTTCATCTTTCTGAAATAAAGAGAGGGTAACCACTGCAGAAAAAATACTGGTCTCCTCCTTACATAGGGTTGAGCTGTACTGGTGACTTTGAAAGCTTTTCTCCCTTGGTAGTTGAAAGTGAATCAAACATCTCAATGCAGATTTTGATCTCTCTTGAAACTCTGTGAAATGCAGTAACATATTCTGAGAAGGATTATCCACAGAGATCAGAGATATTGTCATCTACCCTCATGTTAATTGTGATCTGTTCACTTCCATTTTTTTCTCAAATGAAGGGGAATAGCCTGTGAAGAATAGAGTAATTTTTGTACATGTTTGTACTTTGGTGACTTTAGACCTAATTTTTCAGTTTCCACAATAACAGGTTCCAGGGAGAAACACAGGGAAGTGTAAGAAGGTGATCATCCTTAGTCTTGATAGAAGTTGTATGAAAGTGTATCTTAGATCTGTTAACAGAATGTGTTTTGTTGTCTTTCTTTTTTTTCCTTTCCCTTTCTTTTATGCTTGCAATATAAATGTGCCTATATTTTATAGCCAGGACTCACCTCATTGTCTATTATTAGCACTAGCAAATGTCTCACGTTGTAAGACTTAATTTTCCATTGCTTCTAGGAGTTGTTGCATATTTTCTGTTTATTCTGAAAGGTGTCTGCCTCAGCCTATGTAATTCTATATGAAAAATGCAGTCAGCATTGTTCAGAAGCAGCTAAGAGTGAAGTTAGGGGTAAATCCTGTTTTGCTATATTAAAAAAAAATTGGCAGCAGTTTTCTGAAAAGCTCTTATGCCCTTATTATTCTGAGGTGGGATCTGAAATTCCTTTGTGGTTTTTTTGCCATCTTCATAAATATTTGCCCAAATATGACCTGAGTTAGAGGCCAAAAAATGCAGTTTGTACAAGCTCTGTGAAGAGTTTCTAGAGCTCTGGAGGTTAATATTTGAAGGCTCTGAAAGCTCCAAGCATGCTTCAGCCTGAGCTCTGAACGGTTTTTTCTGTACAGCTGCAGCTCCTGGCTGTTACAACCAGAATGTGCTTGTAGGATGCAATGAGCCAGGATGGAGATTTAACTCTGTCACTTTTGGTGTGTCCAACCTCAGTGGGCAAGTTTGGGGACCTCAGTGCCACACTGCAAAGGCCTTTTGTCTTAGCTTGGACTGAGTCTCCAAGTTAAGTCTCAACATATGCTGAACAAGTAAGAGTTGTAGGGATGAAGCAGGACAGAGTGAAAAAACCCAGTGTTTTATTCAAAGGAACTACATTAGATAATACAAAGATTACCTGTCAATGTTTCTCAGTTTTTTGACTTGACTTTTCTGTCTTTTTCGTGTTCTTGTAATTCTTCTTTTGCATGGATAGTATATACCAGAGATATTATAATACCCAAGCAAAGACATCTTCCCAGCAAAACAATCAGTCTTTGGAAATGAGGATCTTGTTACTTCGTGACTTTTGTCAGGCTCTGTCACCAGTTTGAGAACTTTCCCTGCATGGGCAGTCAAAGTTTCTCTACACTTGTTCTTCTGACCCCACTTCCTGGCTCTGCTCTTGTGTTTCACACTGCTTGGATATGTTCCTGTGTGCAGAGGGAAGCTCCTTAATTTCATTGAGGGGAGCAGTCTCCTCTTCAAAACACAAACAGCCCTGGGAATCCTCTGTGTTCGCCTTTTCCCGTACCTCTCAAGGGCATGACCTGGCACCAGCATCAAAAGACATAGAGGCAGACGTGATTGACATTATCTGATTGTGTTGAGTCAGTTTTACCAAATTATGCTAGGAAAACAAAATGTTCCTGCCCTCCATAACTTCTAGAAGAGGCAATTTCTTTATCATTTAATGTGATTCTTGAGCAGATAATCTGTGTAAAGTTTGCTGTGTTGCATGTTGCCCAAGGAAGATTCACCTTGCCTTTGCTTAGTTGTTTGGCAGCAGGAAAATCTGCCTGTGCACTGATTTTCCATGCTCCATTAAGTTTATAGATGCCTTATAGGTTATCTCTTAGTTCCTTCATGACTTTTTACCCACTGAAACCAGCAGTGTGTGAATCTGTCTGGCTATGGTATTGGCTGGGGTAGCTGGGGGTCTGACTCCTTTTTAACAAGAGCAGGTGAAGAGATGTTGGACAAAAGTTCTGTCATTGGGAAGTGCATAGTTTGCATTGCTGGTTAGGGATGTGCCAGCATAACAGGCACCTCAGTAACGGGTAACATAGATACAGAAATTAATCTTTGCACAGTTGTCCTGTCCTGGAGAAATTATGTGAACATGGATTTTCTTTTCAGTGAAGCAGGCTTCTGAATATACTGTTGCAGGGCATAATGGTTTTTTTCTCTTAGAAAGCTGGTGGAAAGCAGAGCAGTTTGTAAATGCTATTTCTAGCAGTGGAGGTTTCTCACAGGAAGAAAGGAGTCAGTGCATTCTGGGTGTTGGATTCTTTTTTAATTAATTAAAAGGCCAAACTCAGGAATGCAAAGAACATAGAAATATCCCTGATACCAAAGTTATCAGCTGCTTTGGCCAGAAATTGAGTTTTTCCCTGCCAATTGCAAACAATCCAGAAACCTAATGGCTTCCATAAGGAAGCCAGCCCACTGTGGCTGTTTTCAACAATGCCATCCATAGGTTCCTTCTGCTTCCTTCTTCCTCTGTGCTAATTCAGGGGGTCATATTCCTGCTCATGCAAAGTGTAACTCACAAGTTGAGGCCCGCTAAGCAATGACTTCCAGCTGTTTCATTCCTGTAAGCATATAAATATTTATACCACCCTAGGGTTCCTTTCATGCTGAAAATAAAGGTAGCACTTGTCTGCTGTTAAAATATATTACCCAGGAGATAAATGGCTTACCTCAGTATTAGGAAGATGGATGAGAGGAGTGGAAAATTGGCTATAATATTGGTTGGAAGATCCACTGAGTCCAGAGAACCTTGCTGTTTACTTGAAACTCCTGCTGGGAACTGACATCAAGGTTGATAGTGCTGTGTTTAGCTATCAAGAGATGATTAATTAAAAGCTGTAATAAATGTGAAATATAGTGGCTGACAGATGCAGAGCCAGCTAAATTTCCTTGTGATGGGTAATGTGCACCGTGGATTGATTATAACTTCCTAACAGGATGTGAATGGTGTTTTTGAAGGTACAGATGAGACAGGGAGAGTGCACATAAGGCCACATGTAAAGTGAGATGGGAGTGTACCTCTGTGGCATTTTGGTGCTCTACCCCTTTCTGTCCCACCTCAAATCCAAATGCATTCTGATGGAGGCTGCTGGGAGTAATTTCCTACCCACTACCTGGAGCAAAGTAAATATCAGATAGGCAGTGTGGGGGGCTCAAATCCAGCTGCCAGTGCAGCATCACCCAAGTGAACTGGGATGCTGTGGTGGCCTCTCTGCCCCAATCCATAAAACGAGAGCTGGTGATGCTGTGCCTCTGTTGCCCTGCATGGCCGGCACAGCCTGCAAGGGCTGTGTGAAGGTCTGGCAAAATGCTAGAAGACTTCCTTGTTAATTGGAGGCGTGATGAGAACGTCTCCTGAGTCAGTCTGCTGGCTCTCAGGGACTCGGCCAGGGCGCTGCCTTGCCCTTCAGTACACGCTGCTGTCACTTGGGGGCCCCTTGCATCCTCCTCACCTGTCACTGGCTGTAGACGGAGCACGCTGAGAGCAGCTCGGTTTTCTTCCAGCAAGAATTATTTCACAGACCATTCCAGGTTCTGGTAAATGAAGCGTGCCTTGATGTCATTTCAGAGTAATATCTGTATTGAAATCGGAACTTGTGACAATACGTAGGACTTGCCTATGTGCTTTGCTTTGTTCAGGTTAATTGTTGTGGCTTGTTGTATGATTAAAGGGCCTGACTGAACACAAAAATATGTCATGTATAAGTGGAGGTTTAATGAAATAGTAATTCTTCCCTAAAATGAGATTGTGTTTGATATAAGATAGCAAAATAAAGAAATTCTCTATTCTTCTCCTTTTTTCGGGGAAATATTTATTATAGGTAATGAAAATCCAACTTGAACCCAATTGGCCTTAGTTTTGCCCAATTTTTGATAAAATAGATTGATTTTTCTCTTCCTAGAAATTGCTGAAATTGGCAAGAACAAGAGGAAGAGCCTTATGAAAATCTTACCATTGGGGCACTTTATGCTGTAAATTTGCAAACACCTACACCACAGGTTTTTTGAAAATATCTCTGCCTAGTCAGATGCTGAAGGGGAAACACTGTCTTCCACACCAACCATTGTTAATGTCCTTACAGTATGAAAGAGCTTTCACCCTCTCAGTGCTCCCTGTTGACTTGCTGCCAGCTGCTCATGTATGTAATGTATATGGGTGTGCTTAAAATCCATTCCCATCTATGAGGAAATAGATGGCTTGTACAAATACAGCACCATACATCACATACATTCTCCATATGTGCTGCAGTTTGGAATGTCAGTGAGCACAGGGAAATGAGGATCGGGGCTATTTTAGAGGATGGAAATGCCAGAGAAGAGACAGAGAAATGGAGCGATTTGTTTGTTTGGATAAATCTCCCTTTTGCTGAATTGCTTTAATGCTGTGCCTGATCTTCCTCTCCTTCTCTTTTGCTGCTGCTTTCATTGCAGTTTTTCAAATATGTAGGCAACAAAAAACCACGGCCAGTGAAATGGAAGATTACAGTTATGCATCAGTATTCCTGTAACGTGGCTGCTCAATAATGTCTCCTGGGAGTGTTACAATGAATATCTGACATTAATTGGCTCAGTACCTGTATGTCTGACCTTGCAGAAATTTAATAGATCAATTCTACATGTTCTTTACTGATAAAGAAAACTTCTTCAGGGCAGGGGCTGCATCTTTGGGCGCACCTGTACCAGAGTGACAACAAGAAGTATCAGTCCAATTCACTGGGTCTCAGAACAAAAAATTAAATAACAGAAAGAGGAATCATAAAGTGGTTTCTCTCCCTTGTTTTGCCAGGGTAGCTCTGTTCCTTAACATTTTTTAACCCATTTGAAGTCTGTTAACTGCTGGATACTGTACGCTTCATGCACAAATGCTGTTTTCTCTTCTTTGAGTACCAACATGTATAGCCTTCATACGTGTGTTTGACATACTGAACAATATAACTAAACCAGGTCAGAATTAGAGGAACAGCACCTACTGGGATGTACTTGCATTGAAACAGCTGCCTCTTTTGTGTCGCTCACTCTGCGGTGCCTGAGCGTGCCAGGAGGATCTGGCAGGGGGCTGCGCGCCGCTCTCCGGCAGCCGCCGCGTTTCAAAGCGCCCTGCTCAGTCAGCAGCCAGCGCTCAGCTCCCGCTCTGCTCCGTCAGCTGCCTCCGGCTGCGCCGGGCATGAGGGCTGCGTGTGCACTAATGGATCATGGTTCACCTCCCGCCCGTTTCAGGGAGCGCGCAGGGAGAAAGTCGCTGTACAAACCGCAGCTTAGCCAAAATCCACGCACACGGCAGTCACTGGGCTGAACTTTCCGTGGGGGTGTTTGTTTCCCAAGTGAAAAAGTTGTTGAAAAGAAGGGAGAGCCGTACGCCGAGTATTTTAGGGGATGCTCAGAGGTACACGACATGCCTGCCCCACTGTTTGTATTGCCTTTACTGAAGTACGGCAGAGAAGGTTTACAGAAGGTGTATTCTGCCTCTCTATTACTGGCACGCTCGGGAGCACCTGCCGCTTTCAGACTATTGTTACCTGTCCCCTGCTTTGTTCGACTGTCTGGGAATTAAACAAACCATCACCTTGGGGACACGGAAACCCGCATATTCAAAGCACCACTCCCACCTCCTTCTATGAATTAAAATCCAACACACGGAGCCAGTGCCTCTCACAAAGGGAGCCCGGGGTGCAAAGAGCCCCCTCCCCAGCTTAAGCCCCCGGGCGGCGGGATGGCAGCCCCAGCCCCGACCCCGGCGGGCACTGACCGCGCTCTCTCTGTCCCTCTCTCTCCCCCTGCCTCTGAAGGTGGACGATGGAGGCGGCGGCGAGCGGGCGCGGGAGGCGGCCGGCGCGGCGCTGGTGCTGCGGAAGGTGTGGTCACGCAGCCCGGCCCCCGAGCGGCGCGGGAGGTAAGGCTTCCGCGGCTCCGGGCGTGCGGGGCTGGGCCGGCCGGGCCGGGCTCGGCGGCGGCGGCGGCGGGCGGGGCGGCGGCCCGCGGCCCCGGCAGGGCGATGGCCCCCGCGGGGGGAGCTTAGGGTCCGGCGGCGGCGCGCAGGGAGCGGGGCGCCATGGGCAGCGGCAGGGTGCGGGTGCCCGAGGCGCTGGCGGGCCGCGGCGGGGAGCGGCCGCTGCCCACCTTCGACGTGCCTTACTTCAAGTACATCGACGAGGAGGACGAGGAGGATGAGTGGAGCAGCCGCTCGCAGTCCTCCACCGAGGATGACTCCGGGGACTCTCTGCTTTCCGACAGATACGTGGTGGTGTCGGGGACGCCGGAGAAGATTTTGGAGCATCTCCTCAGCGACCTGCACCTGGAAGCCGCCCAGGACAAAGAGACGGGTAAGGAGCGAGCCTGGCGGAGGGGCGGCGGCGGCCGGGGATGGGGGAGAGGTGCCGGTCCCAGTGCCGGCAGAGCGGCGCGGGGATCGCTCCCGGGCACCCCTGGCCGAAAGCCGCTGGCAGCTGGGGTGCAGCCGGGCGATGCGGGAGGAAACCCCGGGCGGTGGCGGAGCGGCGCCGGCCCCGGGGCAGGAGCGCCGGCGGCAGCGGAGCCGCTCGGCAGCAACTTGAACCGGTTTACCTTCGGCTGCGGCTGCCGCCGGGGCAGCGCAGGCTGCGGCGGGCTTTGTACAGCACCGTGTCCCTACAGGCAGGGCTGCCATCCCTCGTAGCCTGCAGCTGCTCCTGTATCCATCCGGATGCTTGCAGTGCACCTCACCTCCCTGCCAGCTATCTGTTTTGCCACCACCCCGGTACTTTGGCACGTCTGTTTCATTAAAACAGCTTATAAATTTCCTCATAGCCCGGGGCACACCGTATCGCCCAGTGCTCTGCTTGTTTGTCTTCAACCAGAGATATTTCATTCCAGCCTAGAGCAATTTTATCTGAGTCGGGCTACTTGACATGCATGCAGTTTAATTTCCAGCTGTATCTCTTGGATATATGCACAGCTTGCTGTCACCAAGAGCTCGTGGAGTAGTTTATCAGAAGTGTCTGTAACCTGCAATTCATAGATGCTTTTAATGGAAGCGGCAAGGCTGGTGAGACTTTTGGAGGTCCTGAATACTGAAGAGGAGGGTAGGTGGCTGCCAATGGCACTATGTATTTGGTCATCCCCAACAGGGTTAAAATGCATACTCCTGATGCCTGTATATATCTTTCTCTACAAATGAGATTACTGGAATAAACACACGTTAATCCTTTTAAATGTCTGAAAATATAAATAACATCCGTGATTCCCAAAGGAATGTTTCAGAACAAGTCATTAGTTTAATGTGGGACAATAGGCATATTCCTAGTGCTAATGTGTCCGTGCCCCAAAGAAACACATAGAGTGTCTGCCAGTGATATTATTACAATGTTTCGAGTGCTGCTTTTGTCTGCCTAGACATTAATATTTAGTGCAGAGAGGCTGTGGTTGTTTTCCTTCCACAGATGCACAGGCTAGTTATGGGTGTAATTTACTTGAACCAGCTCATTGGCAGTGTAGTGAGGATCCTTCCTTGGCCTTTTAAGGTCAAATATTGGAATAGAATAAGTTTTCTCATTAATGTTTATCACACAAAGATTGGGCAACAACAGCTGCCAGTCTTTATAGTCTGCTTCACCTTATTGTATAAACTCACAATCTTGCTGGAAAACAATGATACTTTCAATAGTGATATGCATTATATTTTGGTGTTTGTAAAAGCAAAGCACTCCTTATGTAAAACGTTAGATGCTGTATACATCCACCCATGTACTATCTTTTTTTTTATCTCTTTACTCTCTCTCCCTCACATCCCTGAGAGGCTGTTCCTAAGCCTGGTCTTTTTGTTGTACAGAGGGGCTGGTAAACTGTCCTCAAAGCAAATGTTAAACCATTACTTACTTGGTTGTTAGCAGATGGTAAAGTATTTAAGGGTTGATTAGCTTCCCCTCACCTCTGCCTTATCCTAGCTCCTTTGGAAAGAAACAATTAAGCTCTGCCCTGTAGCCAGGGTTAACTGGATCCCAGGGGCAGAACAAAATAGCTGTGCCTTTGGTTTTTTGCCATCACAAAGATGTGTGCTAAACTTGCCCAGCAGCCCTACACTCTCTCGAGGATAGTTCCTCAGATACTATTTTCTTCTGACTTTATCAATGTGGTAACACAGAACTTCATCAAAATGTAAGACTTCAGGAGTTTTGTTTCCCAGCGATTTATGAGGGGGATGCCCCGTAATGGTTTTACCAGCTTCTTATGCAGACTCCGTGGCCTTAGGCATGAGGAAGTATGGGATGTTGTTTGTGCATATGTACAGCTTTGTGTGTGTACCTGAAGGCATCCTTCTGCCCTTTGGGTACTTGGATTTGCTGGGTTTTGTATTTTTTTCTAGTGCCAATCTGGCCCATCTCAGAGCCCCGCAGGCTTGTGTTTTAGCAGGCATAGCTTCACAGAACATAAAAGGACAATGTTGTACCCAGCTGCTGCTCCTGCTGTCTGGCTGCCAGTTCCAGGATGACTTCCGTGGCCTTTTGCTTTCCCTGCAGCCCCCAATGCAGTTTCCTTATTTGTGTCTGTAAAGAACAAGAGAAAGGGCTGTTCTTACATTCGAAGGTGCACAGGGGGCTGTTGTTCTGTTTGACCCTTTGCACTGCTTCCCAAGGAGGGATGCTCTGCATGTTTTCCTTCCCACCCTTTGGATACCAAATCATAACTGCAGCCCTCTGTGGTTGTTAACAGAAAAATCCACTGTCCTGGGGCTGGTGTGGTCATGGAACACTGCCTTTTCCAAACACTGCCTTTTCCAAAGACTGACATGGCTGAACGGTGCGCCATGGATTGCTCCCAGCCAGCTTCCATTTTCTAGCCCAAGTCAGCAGACACTGCTTGCACCTGAGAGCCTAAAGCAAGTTTTGGGGCTGGTCTGGAAAAAATTTTACTGGTGTCCAGCCCAGTCTCCGGGGCTTCCTTCAGCTGCTGCTCAGCATGCAGCAAGACACCTTAAGCACTCAGCTTAATAAACAGGTGGGGACCCAACCTGAAGAGTTATCCCAGTGTCTGTGCCACAACAGAGCACTGTTATAGCAGCTGAGGACACCTGAAGAGGACACTGCAGTCTGCAAAGCTAGATTAGTCTATTGCTCTGGTGACTTCCATCGGCAAGATGTCTGGAAAGCCTGAGCTTTGCAAGACTCTTTAGGCTTAGCTTACTTAGTAATTGTTTCATGACTGAGGGATTTTTGAGGTGACTGTGTCCAGGAGTGTATGCAAGTTCTTGGAATATCTTTAATTTGGGCTTGCCAGCCGTCCATCTCAAAGGGAGGAAGTTTTCATCTCACTGGGGTACTAAAACCAAAGTACCAACCCCCAAGACGACTGTTCTTCTTTCCTGCTGTGGGATGGATCGAAATTTTAAATTTCTGTAACAAACAAATTTTCTGAGTCATCTCTATGGTGGTTGGAATCACTGGGAAATGTCTGCTGAGTGTGCATTTTAGAGTGCAATTTGAGGTTTTAAGAACTGAATAGAGAGATACACTTGAAATATGCCAGTATCTAGGTAGAAAATGCAAAACTCCTGGGCTAATCCTCATCAAGGGTGGGGATTTGAACAAGTAATCTTCAAGAGGCCAAATCTTACCATCTTAGAATCCCTAATCCCTCCCCATTGACTACACCATTTATTTAGAATCATTGTTCTTTTATGTAAAATCTTTATTTCTTGGATGTTAGCAGTATTTCCTTCTCTAGATATTATCCTGATGTCATTTTTGGAGTTTCCTGTAGCTGGTCTCTGTTTAAACATACTGTTTTGCTTTGTGGTGGCTATGTTCAACATCTGGCATCCTCTGGAATGATGTAATGATCATCACATCCAGTGCTGCTGCTCCAGGCCTGCCTGGATCTCTCAGACCATTTCCTTCAGTCCATTGGGTCACCTCTCTCGGGCAGCTTAAGCAGAACATTGCTGAAGTAGAGTATAATCTCCCCCACTGCATCTGCTGACACCACCATGTCTTTTACCTCCCTACTACAGGATTCATTTCAGGGAATGAACAGAGAAGAAATTAGTTTGTGGAGGTCTTTGAGAGCAAGAGGCAGAGGGAAAGTGTGATCTGGAGAAAGGAAATAAATGTGGGATGGTACGACTGGCACAACATGGTGGTGTTGGTATTAACTGATGTGTCTTTGTAGTGGACTGGGTGAGGGGGATTGTGACAAGGGGGACGCTTGACAGTTTTGTTAGGCTATTGCAGATGTCGGGATGGCAAATTTTTCAGGGCCTGGAGAAAGATTAAAGGGACAGAAAAAGAGGACAAATCCTCATTATATAGCTAATGGAGAGGCAGAAAAGTGTAAGTATGGTCTGGATTTCTTTGGGGTAGGAAAAGGATGGAGTAATGACCTTTGTATCTTGCTATATCACCTGATCTGGGACTGTGCAGGATCCTTGGATTAGTGGGAACTTTTCCCTGTGATACAGAAGCAATTTTACCTTTAGGATTTTAACGCACCACCTTGGAGGGGCCTTCAGATTATGTCTATTTGTCCTAGAAGTCTTGTGTAGTCAGAGTTACTTTTGTTTAACACATTCTGTTTCTGCACTGCACCAATGGCACTGCTGTGCTGTTGGGCAGTGGCACCCTCTGTGGTGTATGTGACCTTGGAGGAGAATCTATCCTGCATGAACTGACTGTAGTCAGCTGCTAAATGAAGTTGTGCAAAAGGGACACAGCTCTGCCTTTTCTAGATTGTCTTTTGCTTAGTATTCCAAAAAGAAAAGGTCTGGTTGCTTTTTGATAATTTTTTTCTTAGCTATGAAGGATTTATTAGGGTTTTTTTTGCTCAGTGTGCTTTTCACTGATGATTAAAAGGTGTTGAAAAATGTACTCCTGTGACTGCCACTCAGTCAATGTAAGTGTATCTGATGCATGTGGACTGATGTCAACAAGAATAAACACTTGCCCGACACTTCGTGATCCTACCTTCCAGGTTTTAGGATGGAGAGAGTAAATGCCTGCTAACCCTTCCTCTTAACAGTCCTTCATAATGAAATGTTGTCACTCATAATTTTAAGGGATTCTGTAAACTCTTCCCTGAAGTTTTAGAAAGATTTGGTAAAATAAATGCGCACAATGCATATTACTGCCATGCTTGTAGGAGGGGAATAAGATTTTAGCTGAGCACATCAATATAAAAATAACAGAAAAGATAAAAAATACTAATATATGTCAGTGTTCAATATGAGAGAACCTGGGGAGGCTCTTGCATAGGACCATTGCTTTATGCTGTGTGAGTCTAAGCTATCTCTAAATTAGACTGTCAGTAGAAGTAGGTTTAGAATAAATCAATAAAATGAATAGTAACAAATCACCAGGATCAGATGTTACTCCCTGCAGACTTCTAAAGGAACTCTGATATGAAATTGCTGAACTCCTAACAGTGGTGTGTAATCTATCATATAAAGCAGCTTGAGTGGCAGAGGAAGGTGGAAAATGTGATACCAATTAAAAGAAATGGTTCTATTTGGGGAACATCTAAGTAATAAGGTTGTCATTTTATCAATACATTATTCTAGCATAAACTGTTGCTGGAGTTGAAAGAAGCAGCTCAGCCTTTCCCAGCCACTCTTGCCACTGGTGCCTCTGTGCTTCTGCATATGCAATGTGATTCTGTAGCAGACCCAAAGCTGGTCCTAGTTGACCCTAACCTAGGAAATATTAAATTCTTAGTTTTAAGATCCTCTTGATCTGTCAGTGACACAAAATTTGCTCCCCTGACACAGGGAGAGGGTGGCAGGGAGTGAGAGGTGTGCAGGTGAGGACAGCAGGAGAGCAGGACTGGTGTCTTTAGCAGCTGGACTTGATTGCAGGAGTGTGATTAGATGCAAAATTTCAGCATGAAGTTATGAATTTGTGCTGGGAAATGGGGTGTCAGTACAGTAGATGCAGAAGAACGAAATGCATACAGAAACTTACTGAGAAGCAGGAAATATGGGGATTATTTTTTGCAGACCTCTCAGATCTTGTGTAACCTGTAGGGCTGTTAAATGTTTGAAAGAGCATCAGGATATATATGATCTGGTGTGCCTGTATCGTGTTCATATTTTCAAAATGTTTTTGATAAAGTCCCTTGCCAAAAATCCTGAAAGAAATTTAAAGATCATTTTGATCAGGAAGGAGATGCTTTCCAGGACTGATAATTACTTAAGAGAGAAGATGAAAGGTAGGAGTAAATTGTCTGTGTTTAAAGTGGAGGGAATTCTCCATTGAAGATTGGGTGCTGCTGAGTGGGGGATGAAATCTGAGGTAACAGTATGTGCTCCTATTATTAAATGGTTGATAAATAAAGCCATCGTTTCAGCTTTGGTGGCCATGCAAGATGTTCTTGTACACCCTTTTATCCTCTCATCTGTCTGCCTGTTTGAGTTCTTGTGCTATATCAGGAAGCCGATCCAACTCAAAATTAGTCTCCTGAAAGTAGTAAGAATGGGGCAGAGTAGAACTGGGAAAATAAGTTGGGAGCAGGCCCCTCAAACCAGCCCTATGGCTGCTGAAAGATGAAAGGAATAAAATCTCTGACTGCAGGATAAAATTGCAGATGGAATCCAAGTTTGAAAAACGCAAAGTAATGTGTTTTTCTACCATGAAGAAGAGGAAATTCTCATTATCCATATTCAGCAGGGTGCTGACTTGACTATTATCATGTAGAAAATAGGTCTGTGGAGGTAGTGTGGATAGTTCTTGGCAATTTTTGATCAGCTCTGGTCAAAAAGGCAAGTGGTATTTAGGCTAATTAGGAAAAAAAGCCAAGCAAGAGCTGTAGTTATACCACTGTATAACTGTGAAATATGGAATGTATAATATGATTCCTTCTCCCTCAGCTCAGGTTTAAAATGAAGTAAAGGGCAGCAAGGGTGATTAGAATTATAGATTACATACATCTAAGAAAAAATAGTCTGGGTCTGGTCATTGTAGGAAGGCAACTTTTGGTAAAAGAGATTTATGGTGATCTACAAGACTATTTATTGTGTGGGGAAGGTGAGACGTAAAGATTGTTCATTGTTTCTCATAATGAGGCAAGTGTTTTGTAACACTGTGAATTTGGTTTATAACTAATAAAGAGAAGTGTTTTTCTGGTATAATGCACAGCTAAACTGTGGAATTTGTTGTTGTGAGTATTCTGTGGAAGCCAAAATTTGGAAAGGTTTAAACACAAGCTAGGCAAAATCCTGGCAAAAACTCCATCACTGCAGTGATACCGATACAACGTCCCATTTGGAAAGTCTACACTGCCTGTTGCTGGAAGATAGGAAGTTGTGTCTGAGGAAAATAACTCTGTATTAATCTTTTTTTGAGTTCTTTTTTGTTCTGTTGGGCATCCTCTGTCAAAGACCTGATTCTTTTTATGGGGATCCTTGCTCTGACACAGAGTATTGCATACAGCATATTGCAGTTTGGAAAGAATTAATCAGAATCTAAGATTTTAGTAAGATAGGTGGGACAACTGAGTGAGTTGTTGTTTCAGATGGCAGCACAGTGGCAGCAGCATTTTCTGCTAAATGCAGGGTGGAATCTAAAGGGGGACAAGAGACAAGAGAAGCTGGGGCTCTGGGTGGCATGAAATTGGGACCAAGGCTGCCAGCAGTGACACTGGCTTCTCAAATGGGAAGGTCTGACATCCTCTAACTGTACTTTGCCATGCTAGCCCATCTTGCATCTATACTTGGCTTGACCTTGTGCCAAGTAGATTTAGGTAACTTGATAGGAAATATTTTTTCCCCCTTTGATAGGATTATTTTCTGTCACAGTAGTGAGCTGAATCAGCTTCAGAGGGAGCACCATGTCTGGGATTCACTACAGACAGTCTGTGTCACATGCTGCAGTGCCGGGATAATGGGAAATGCCAACGAGGGGAATATGTCTAAGATGCTCTCTAGTGTCAGGAGCTCAGACAGTTTTTTTCTGAGAAAAAACAGAGCCTGAAAAGGGTTTATTTGCACTTGGGCACTAAAACTTGTTTGGGCAAACTTTGGAAAGGCCGAGTCTGGGAACGCTGCTCCTGAATTGTCCCACTATTGTATCCAATGACTGAGAAACTAGAGTCAACATGGGGAATGAAAAACACTCTTATGCATGATCAGAACTCTTTGTAGATACAAATGGTATTTTTTCAGTTCATCACTGCAAATTCGTTTATGCTGTGAGTACATTTAGCAAGTTGGACCCCATCAGGCAGAGAAAGCAACTGAAGTAGCAATCAAAAATCCACAGTTTTTCATGTGTGTAGGAGTTTCAGTGTCCCCAGGAGCACCAAAACACTTTGTGCACTGCAGGCATCTAAATACATTATTTCTGTACTCAATGCAAGAATACCTGGTAGAGCCCCAAGTGTTTAATGTTCTGTGTTTCAGTCAAATTTGCAGAAGAAAAACCTACCATTCTATATGACAGCCAATTGGATCATAGTATTGTCCGTTTCTCAGTTTTTTCCCTGTAATTCAGTGATTCATTATTGCCAGTTGTCACCTTTCGCTATGTGAGAAAGTGATAAGGAGCTGTCATGAAAGCCTAGTGTGAAACCATTTATTATGAAGATATGCATTGTAGACAATATCAGGGTTTTTGATGAACTTAGTTGTTTAAGCAGAAAGGAATTGGGAAGTGTAGGTCTATCAGGAGAATATTTTTAGGGGTAAAAGTAATTTTCTTTTGACAGTGGGAAAGGCTTCTAAGTCAGGAAAGGCTTCTAAGTCAGAAAAGGCAGAAAATGTTCATTTGTTGTACTGCAAAATAAGCCTGGGTGATAGAAGCATTTTGATGAGGTACCTGGAAGATAAGATGTTATGACACTGGGAATTTGGTAAGGTTGTCGGAAATGTAACCCTGAAGACATTTAATCAGTTATTTGTAACATCCCTTTTGCTCTCATAACATTGGAAGTCTAAGTACTGTAACTATCAAATCAATGGAGAAAGTATTTCAGACACATGAAATTATATATTGTCATATATATATATGTATAAATAACCAGATGCATTAAGTAGCTGAGATCATAAAGATACATGTTTGTATATTTCAAAAGCATTTCTGTAGAACTTTTTCCAGAATGATGCTTTTGATAATTCCTAATTGTCTGGTGGTGCTAAGCCAAGAAGTGCATGGAAGGCATAAAAAATTATTGGAGGATTTTATAAAAATTCTTGTATTTTAGTGGTAAAAAGAGTAGCAGATGTTGCTTCTTAGGTTCTGTCTTAGTCTGAATCCTTTTCTAATCACTCAAGTGTGGCTGGTCAGGGTCAAATGTAGCAGAAATAACTTGTGTTCCCAGGTCAGAAGGTTTGGACTGAGGGCCACGAAGTTGAAGGGGAAAACTGAGTCTCTGCACAGGGGTCATGACAAAGAAATGTCTCTCATCAAGAGACCTGTCTTCTTAGATATATATGCCAAGCACTTAGGTTGATTCCCTGTCTGGCTCAAATGCTACACAGGAGGTTAGGTCAGTTCCACAGCTGCAGGTCTGGAGATGAAGCAGATCAGGTACCTTCTGTAGCAACTAATATCATACTGCCTCTAGTGAGCCATATGAACACCAAAACAAGTCAACAGCAGCTGAGCGAAAAATCATAGCCAAATTCTGAAATGAACCTAAATTGTGGTAGCTCTTGCTGACCTCTGTCTACTGGAGATCCATTCCTCTGCAGAAGTTTCATCAAACCACCAAGATTGTGAAGGGAGAGGATAACCTCTGCTGCAGAGGTGACACAGCTTTCTAGGTCTTCTCAGCCCCCAGATACAGCCCTGCTTCATAGTTTCCCAGAACATGGCTCACTGAAGCTGACTGTAAAACATAAAAAAGTGCTGTTTCTAGTAGATGAAAAGTGGGACCTGATTTTTAAGAGAGTAGCGTAAGAGGAATAGCAACAGATGGTGTGTGGGCTGACAGGTCAGTTAGCTGTGAGAGTAGGAATTGGAGCTGTAAAAATGAAATATCAATGTTGCTGCTTCTTGTAAAGTTTCTACACATCCTGTTCCTTCAGCGGGAGCCACAGAGCACCTTGTCCTTCAGAAACCCCAAACATGGGGCCATTCACCACCGGTTCCCCATTTACTGTTCTCACTGCTTAGTGTTGTACTCCTTTTCTTCCATCTCAAGGACTTTTACTATCAAACCCTGATCTGCAAGCTGTTGAAAAGCTGGGCACTGTCATCAAGGTACTCTTCTTTGGTCACACCAAGATTCCCCAGCTGCTGACCTACACAAATGACTCCTGTGTTGCTATTAGCATCTACTGTGGTGGTTGTGGAGTTGGAACCTTGTTCTCAGGACACAGCAAAGCATCCTTTCCTGAAAGCAAGATCTGTAACAACATAAAGCTCAGAGATGGTACTCTGAGATTCAGATTTTTAAATTTATTTTTCTTTTATTGAAAAAGGCTTTTATGGAATGGGGGAATTTTTATGTAAGAATGCTGAAAAGATAAAACTGTATATTGACGTGCTTGCTGTATCTCTGAGTCCAAGAATACAGGTCCTGTGCTGTCTTTGGAGTTTGAATTCCAGTGCTTTGGAGTTTGAGTTTCCAGTGCTCCAAGTTGCTATAATACAATGATTTTCTTGTGAGATGAACATTTTCTGAGGAATATAAAGAGCTCCTTCATTCCCCGCCCACAGGGTGGAAGGATGGATTCACTGCAGACCTGTGCTTTGAGGTTGTGTATTAAGAATCTGAAAGAAATCTGTTCTTCAAAGCGGCTTTTTTCCCTCTTGTGAACTAAATTTACTCTCATGCTGTTAATTCCTCCTTCCCCCGCAATCCTTCTTAACATGCCCTGAGTTCAAACAGTTTCACAGTACTATGGAAGTAGAAGCCTTGGTCTTTTTGTGAGCAAGAGTGGGACTGGTTTTGCCTATAGCCAAACTGCAATGATTGTTACTTTACTAAGCTCCCTGTCATGCTCTCTGTTACTGCTGTTAGGTGATGCTTCGTTGTGCAGTGTACTGATGCAGTCCTTTTCTTTCCCTCTTTACTGCTTTCTGTAAATCCCTGGGCTCGGAGGTCACCCAGGGAGATTAAGAACAAAAAGCCACAACCCAAGACCTATTTGTGAACCATTAATTGGTATAGATTTCTGCCTATTTCCCAATGGGCTTTCTGTGGGCTCTTAAGACTTCCCTTAATAGCTGGGAACCCTGGGCTGTATTACAGAGTGGAGTGCCTCTGCTTGCTGTGTAGCTGAATAAACACAATTGCTTGAGAAGTGTGGAGCTTGGCAAGCTAGTGCCAGCACACTCTGGATTTCCAGGTGCAGCAGGGCCAGGCTCTGCCCTGCTCTGACAGTGGCTGCTGCCCTCTCTAGAATGTTCAAGGGGAAGGCAGGAAAAAGAGCAGATGAAACAGCAGCTGCTAAAGCCCAAATTTGCTGCGTGCTGGAAGAGGTTGGCAGGGTGTTCTGTGGTGGTTTGTGATGTTTTGCTAGGGTTTGATTTTAGTGGGCAAGGGAGAATATTGGCAGTTGGATGTAGAAATAGATGCTTGTAGTAGGAATACTTTTGTGAGAGAGGAGGGGCCTGTCTAAAAAGGAGATAATGGAGCAGAATGCATTGAGCATAAATTGAGAAGATCTGTGCTTTAACTGCAGTTGGTAAGCTCATAATGCAGGCTTTAAATTGCTGTTGCTTTTTTTAGAGGGAAAGGTTTGATCCAGTTTGGTGTTACTTGGGGTATATAACATCTTTTATGAGAGTCTTTGTAGGCATTGGAGACAGTTCTGCTTGTTTTTTTAGACTGAATTTTGATGCTTTCAAAGATTGAAATAGGAGTAGAATTACAGCACTTTGACAGCCAAAGGTTTTTCATGAGATGTCAGTTACCCTCATGGAGAATAGCTGGCACTGACAGAAAGAGCTTTTCAGAATAGCATCAGTTACTGCAATAAAATACATTACTTGTCCCATCTTCTAGACAAGGTGAAAAATATTGATGTGAGCTGTAGCTGTGGCAGCAGCTCACACCACTATCTCCCAAGCCAGGCTGAGATCATGAGATGACCTTGTATTAGTTCAGAAAAGCTTGTGAAATCCTTCTAAAACCAAGATCATACTCCCTCTCTGATGTGAAAATGTGATGGCTACAAGGACACGGAGTGCAAAACATTTTGGGGTGAGACTTTGGGGAAAATAGATGAATGTAAAAAAAGTGGCAGCATTGATGAGTCTAATTTTGATGGAAGCTAATCATAAAATACTTTGGTTTTCTTGTAATGGCAGTTGGCATGAATCATGATTTTATTCCTTTGCTTGAACTTGAGTTTTGATGGAGATACAAATTGCCAGAATGAGAGATGTAATCATGGAGAAATCATGCTGTCTGACTTGGGACTGCTGGAAGCTTTTATACCTCACATTTTATTGCTTTTCAGTTTCTTTCCTTTTTTTCCTTTTTCTACACTCTACATCCTCCTCCTGCCATTATCCCTCCTCCTCTCACTGCCCACAATGCTATGCCAATTCCACAAGCAGCCTTTCTTTAACCCTCTTCACATCCATTTCTTGGAATTTAGGGCTAGTTGACCTCTCTCTAGGGACCACTGCAGTTAAAACCAGAAGGCCAGTCTTGGTTTTGTTCTTTCCCAGCCATGAATTCAGAGCCCCAGCATCAATGCAACAAAGAAACCCTTGTTGGATTTCATTCCCTGCCCCACAGGAGCCTTGTCCATGGGATTTTGTTTGTTGATACTGTTGGTAACATCATGGGGGATGCACAGACACAAGCTGGAAGCAAACAAACGACAGTGAAAAACAACCACAAACAAATAGCATTTGTCAGATCCCCGTTGTCACAAGGGTTTTCATTCTAAGCCTTAAAGCAGCAGTGGCCATGTACCATTGCCCTAAAGTGTGAAATCCACCATGAATAGGCAAATGCAAACATTTTGCTTATAAGCTACATCTCCTCTTACTGTCTGTAGATGTTAGCTGTCTCTGTGTCTGTAGAGTTTAACCCTGTAACAGACAGGTGGAAAATTTCCATCCTGGTACCTGCCATCAAGCAGTGGCAGGGAGGCTACAGCAGGATGATTTAGCAATTCAGCACACACATGCATCCCACTTTCTGGCAGGCACAATGCCTCCTCACTTCCACTTCAGCTCAGCAGGCACTGAACAAAGAGGCTGCATGGGGGCAGCCAGGTGGTTCCAGGATGGACAGACCGGTGCAGACCTGTGGCCTGCTGTGAGGAGGCAGCCCTGGACATGCTGCAGACTCCTTGCTGTCCTCTCCCCTGGATGTCCCTGGAGCAGGGCAGGGAAGCAAAGGGACACTGTCTATTCCCTCCTGGCTCTCCTTGTGCACTGTAGGGCTCCTAGGCCACAGCAGCTTGCGAATGCCTTGGAGGCTCCATCAGTGCTGGGGCTGCTGATGGCACTGAGCCCTTCCCCAGGGCAGTGTGGCACCCTGGAGAGCCACTGCCATCGTGGGACCTCTGAGGTTTGCTGTGGGCAAAGCACACAGGGACATTTTGGGATGTGATCAGTTGGGAAAGCTGGGTGTGTTGGACAAGTGAAGTCTAAAGCTGTAGGCAGGGGGAGGTCTCTGCCAGCTGAAACTGGGCTTCTCCCATTGCCAAGAAGATATTTTCCTGAGGTGTATGTTATATCAGTGGCTTGAGGGAAATTTTGTTACAGTCTCCAGCATGATGGCCCATCTCTCCAGGCAAATATATCATGGCCTGCTTGTGCAGCTTATGTAAATACTTTGAGCAGGTTTTTTTCTTTGAGGTGTGAGTACAGATCATGTTATTATTAATGAGGCTCTAACCTCCCTTCTGGGGTGAGGGTTTTGACATGCAAATGGGCCACAGGACATTTGATGTTACATCATAGTTTAATGGATAGGAAATTTGTTCAGGGAGCTAATGTTAGTAAGATGTAATTTGGGAAGTTACAGCTATGTTCTTGATTACAAAGAGCAATAAATATTTGATAACAGTTTTCTAAAAGCATCTGGAAAACAAGAAAATACCATCAGCTTTACAAGAAACTGCTGTACTGGGTTTTCTTGACAAATGGAGAGGATTCAAATGTTCCTGGATCTTATGGTTATGTGTGTCTGGGATGGAGAAGTTTACAGCAAAGGGTAGGAGCAGGTGCCCAAAGTGCTGCTATTTGTAGCAGAAAGCTTTCTTTGGAAGAAAGCTCCTCTTCTGCCCCCCTGTGACTTAGGGGAGTCCTGGGTATGCATCAGCAGAGAGACCAGGAAAGTCTGTCATTGACCATACACAAACTCCATTGAGGTGAATGTCAGAGTTTTGTCTCCTTACTGCAGGGAATGTCAGCTCTGTACAATCAAGCTCCTAATGGAACAAAAAAAATTTCAAATGGGAAGCGAATGCACCACTTCCTCTGCTAATGTGTGAATCCAGAGGTTCGCAGCATTTGGCTTGACTATTCATGATCTATTTACCTTTTAAAATTCAGACATAGGCATGTGTGTGCTGATTTATTCCTCCTTGTAATTGGATACAGTCATTAAACGAGCTTGCATATTATAGTTCATTGTCCTTCTGGGATGTGGGCTACTGTTTCTTCAGAACAGCAGCTCCTAATGGAATTAATTCCAGCTCCTGTCTGTTTACTGTAATCGGTGATGTGTTTCTAAAAACTGATATGGAAAATCACTTTTAAATATATGTTCTTATATATGAAGTATTCGTCTAGCTGAAGTCTTCCTTTAAGATGCTTTGCTACCTTCTCTGACAGGCTCTTTAGGAACAATAAATACATGCTCACTATTTGGTAACCTGAAAGAGGCTGTAGGAAGTGTCACACCTAGCAGAAGTGTTTACCAGGCTGCAGCCATGGCAAAGTGATTGCAGTCTCAGGCTGTCATCACATAACTGATGATTTCCCATGGGCTAAGCAGTGGTGATGTAGAAAGCATACTGCTTCTTAGTAAGAAAAAATAATTTTTTATAATTGCCTTGAATGACTAATTAAATAAACAAATCAGTTTAATAAAAAAAAAAAACCAAGAAATTATGCTGTTAGCTTATTTAATTTGAAGAGGGTCTGAAAAACTGATAGGCAAAGGCATTTTGCAGTGGGATCACCGTCTGACTCACATTTGATGATGCTGGCCAGCAGCACGGGTGGTGTCTGCATGGGACAGTGGGTTTGTGTACTCAGCCTTGGCTGGTACCTGCCCCCTCTCCTGAGCCCATACCTGCCTCCTTTTCTCTACACACTGGCACAATAAAGCATGTTTTATGAAGCCTGTGCTGGCACTTAGAGCCTAAAAGGGCTATAGAAATGAAAGATGGCAGCAAGCATTAGTCACAGCCAGGTGCTGTAGTGGTGAAACACGGTCACAGAGCATTTGATCCAAGAGGCACCGTTTAATACAGTGGCTTATCAGTTACTGCAGTTTGTGATTTTCACCTTGGTCCTAAACATTGCATCAGATTTGTGTATGCTTGTGCAGAAAGATGAGGTTTACCTGGCAGCCAAGGAGATTCTCTGTGCACTGTGAAGTCCAGGAGATAGCTGGGTGTCTTGATGAAGGGCCAAAAATGGAACATTTTCAGTGAAATACAGAATGCATCTCCTGCATTAGATGCTTTCCAGTGTGTGCATGAAAAACACAGTATCTCATAAGACTTGGAAAAGAAAGGGACAAAGGAAGAAAGCTGGACTATACCAGTCCAAAGTTATGCCTATCTGAGAACTGTGTTTTGCATCTGTTTCTTTTTTTTTTTTTTTGTGACTGAATCAATAAATAGCACTAAAAATCTGAAATAATGGCAAATGCAAGTAGAAACCTTTAGAAAATTACCCCACTGTGCTTTCATCTATAATTGCTTTGTATTTTTCCTGTATTTAACTGAAATAAGCAAGGACATCAAATAAAATACCCTGAGTCATTACGGTACAATTGAACCAAAGATCTAATGCTGAACTCCCCAATGAATGTAAGTACTTTAGAAATTCTCAAAATAAGGGTCTTGTATCTTAAAAATGTAACACCGAGATGCTCTGTGTTGCAAGCAGCCAGATTGCACACAAACACAGTTCAGCTGCCACAGGAAAATACACCCATGCAAGTGTTTTAGTACTTATAAGCAGCTGAACTCTGCATAATATCTGTTCCTCGTGTCTTACCCTTGTATGATCTTTAAGCAGTGCAAGCAGCTCTGAAATCACCTTTGTGGTTGCTTTCATTCAGCTGTCAGCACAGGTTTGTACTGACAAACACAATTGTTTGAAGTTTTAGATGTTCTTAATACATATGCAGACTATGTGCAAGGCACTTTTTTATTGCTGTCTTCCATTAAGTTGTAATAATAATGAGCATAAAAGCTGTCTTTAATTACATGTTAACCTGTCACTGGAATGATTTGAGTGTCTCAGTGTAGTAAGTACAATTTCAGGGCATAATTTAAGGACCTATATCTTATAAATAAGTCTACACTTAGTGTAACAATGTATTTTAACACCACCATCGTGAAACTCATCAGGTTTTCTTGGCACCCATTCACCACCTGGGGAAGCAAAGCGCAGCTGCCTTATGAGTGCTCTGGTGCCCATTGTTCTGGTTTTATACTGTGAAGCTGTGCTTCACTGCCCCGGGGAATGGGGAGGAAGACAGGTGTGGAAATGCAAGATGCAAGGATGGCCCTGTTTGGTTTTTTGGGTTCTCTTGGATGTCACGTCCCTTGTGCCACCCCACTCCACTGTGCATCATAGGTGTGTTGTTAAATATTGAATAAGCTATTTCTGAGCTATCTGAGAATTGTTTGCCCAGAAGCCTGAAGCATTGTACAGCCTGGGCAAAATGCTGGAGGTGGCATCCTTCACCACAGCAGTGACGCTGCAGTATGCCAGTGTCTGTCTGGGTCTCCTGTGGGGTTTGCGAGATGTTTTCCCTCCTTCTCTCTGCCCTCTCCCCAGCAGAGCCTGTGACACATCACTGTCAGGCACCTTTGCTGGGCCTTTTGCCTCCATATGTCAGAAGATGTTAAGCGAGTCTCTGTTTTGAGGTTGCATGACAGTGGGCCACAGCTGTGTATGCAAGACCCCAACCTAGTGTGCATGACCTGATACACAAAAAATATCCCACCACTTGACCTTTCCTGTGCTGGAAGAAATGTGTGGTCTGCTCATTAGTCTACTGCATGCTCTACCCATCTTGTATAGAGATTTGGACCAAATTAAACAGATGAAAATGGCATAGTTCCCTTTGTAGGCAATTCTGTCAAATCTGCAGGAGCCAGGAGCGATTTGCCAGTGGAGGCTTTGTGGTGCTAGGCTTCCCTGAAGAGATGCTGTGATGTTTGCTGCACATGCTCCAGTGCCACATGTTGGGGAGTTTACACTTCTTAGCATATTTATGATAATTTGGCTCCCAGGGGCGAACAAGATACTCCTTATACCTCCTTCCTTGGGCTGAAGCACAAAGAAATTTCCCCTTGCTGCTTTGTAGGGGGGGAAATAATAGATCAAAGCTTCTTGCTAAACACTTTTAAAAATACACAGTGTGGATCTGTACATTTCTCTTCCCCCAAGGGACCCAGGGAAGGCAGCTAGCAGCAGGTGATGGGAAAATGCTGCATGCTGAAGTCTAGGCATTGTACCTGACCTGCAGAGCTTTAGTGGGGCACTGCTGTGAGTAATGTGACCTGTCCTTTATCCATGGAATGTATTCTGGCCACTATACTGGAGTTGTCATAATCTGCTGGACTGGATGTTGTTCAAGTGGATTTGGAAGTAAAGCCTTTTGGGGCTAATAGTCTCAACTTGAAAATAATGCCAATTAAGGGGTTTTTTTAATATATGTAGCCAAATATATATGTAATTTTGGGTTGTAAACAGAGAATTTGGGCTCATGTTCTCAGAAATATCTTGAGAAGCAGACTGTTTTAAAGCATCTCAATGATCTAGAAATTAGGAACTCACAAGCATTTTTTGAAGATGTGATGATTTTTGTGCTTATATATAATATTGGATTTGAAGATTACTGTTTCCTAGGAGTAGATTTTCCAATTCAGCAGTAACAAAGACATGCTGAACTTGAAACTTTGTTGTTCTTCAATATCATATAAGTGCTGGACAGCAAAGATGAAAAGAATAAATATTAGGTGCATCTTCCTTTGTGTTAACTTTCTGAAAGCTGAATGTCAGATTTTCAGGTTCTCTTTAGACTGGAATGTGTGCTGGACTCATGGACCAGAAAAAGGCTCAAGCAAACTTAAGGCACCTTTGAGCGCCCAGTTGGTAGGGCCAGGCTTCCAGGGGCAGAAGGGAGAGAGCACTGTGCACCCAGGCAACAAAAAGTCCTGTCCTGCTGGCACCACTGAGGCAGTGACAGCTCTCAGGGGCACCTGGAACTTGTGTCATTGAGGGGTCTGAGCTGGAGACATTGCCTCTCCTTGGCTGCCTGAGGAGGAGGGTGATGGCGCTGGTGCAAAGTTCCTGTGCAAGACAAAAGCAGAAAAGTAGAACCCTGCCTTGTACTTGCTCAGACAACTTTCAGTGCCTGGGGTGCCAGGCAATGTGCAAGCTGGAGGTGCACACCCAGGAGGGCTCAGCACAGCAGGCTGTGCTCAGCAGCTGGTCTGCAGGCAGAAATATGAAAGGGAACCATTAAATCTTTCATCCTCTGTCCTGCTGCTCCAGGCAATCCTGGCCTGGGTGGCTAATTATAATAAATCAATGGAAAGAGAGGATGAGTTTTTCTCCTCAAGTACTTTGGGAGATGCCTGATGTGAACAAGGATTGTCTGCCTTCTGCTTGTGTGAGGATTTCACATTTCACATGCGCATTAGAATACCTCCCTTTACTGTCAAGTTTCACGGCATGGAAAGCTTCAGTGTTTTAGTTGCAGCAGTCAAAGGCACTTTTTAAACAAAAAGTATCAATAGCTTAGAGTGGCTGCTATAGGCAACATTTCTAATGCTTCAAAATGTGTAAGGCGTAGAGGATTTGTCCAATAATTTCAAGTAACCCTGACCATTATAGCTGCACATGTATCACCAGGGCTCCCTCCCACCTGGGGAAAAAAGAGAGCTTCAGATTTCTATGTGGAAAAATTAGTGTCTCATTAAAGCTGGACAAGTTTGACATTTGCTCTCTGCCTGTGGTTTCAGGGCTTTTTGTCTCTCCAACAACATAAGAAGCTGCTCTAATACATGTGATAGCAGCAACTGGAATGCAACTTTAGGAGCATCTTTGACCTTACCAGACACAATGTGTTTGATTCATTCTGCAGATGTTAAAATACTGCCAGAAATTTCTGGGAGATGACCTTAGAAATGATTCCTAGTTCTGACTTTTGTCCTCTAATAAAAAATGTGGTTGTACAAGTTAAATATCTTGCCCTTATGTATTTTAGTTTTCTAACCTAATGTCAGAAATAAATGTCTTGCTCTTTATTCCTTTGTGCATTGATTTCCCAGTGCCTTGGTGGTTAGGTGACATAACTACTATAATTGTTTTAATACATTTGCAGCAAATTATATATCGATGTTCTTTTTTTTCATTGACCTTTCTTTCTCAACATAATTTTCTTTTTTTTTTTGCCTCATGCTGTGTCCATGGTGGCATAGCACTATTAGAGGATTCGATTTTGAATTAAGGGCTAATCCTGCAAGGTCCTGAGCACCGTTGCCATCTGCTGAATGCAAGGGAGGTCTGGGACCTCTCAGACTGAGCAGTATCTTGCTAGATCAGATAGCAATTTGCATTTACTGTTTGTGCTCAGAGACATCCCGACATTTTTAGTAAATTGCTGTGGAATTACAGATTACTGAGGAACTTCTACCTTTGAAAGGAGTTGCTGCTGCCAAATCGTTTTTCCGTTTCTGCAGAACAAGCAATTTTCTGATTACAGCTCAACTCTCAAACGCAGGAGCTGTGTTTGCATTGCTGAAAGGTTTCAGAGCCTTGCATAGTATTATATGAACTAAACCACACAAAAAATCTATGTGTAGCCTTGCCTTCCTTGAGGTGTGTTATGTTTTTTCTCGTTTTGCAGAAGGGAGGAAGAGGTGTGACAGGAGTTTATCAAGGCGTTGAGCTTTCAGCACTGAGAGGCTGAAAAACTTGGAAATGCTTTGCTGTAGCCCTCATTTTGTTTAATTTGAACTAAGTGACTGATTATTTAAGATAGAAAAAGCTGTTTATTCCCTATAGAATAGTAAGTAATCAGCATCCATTTTACTCAGGCACAGGGCTGGTCTGTCTGTTTGCCCAGCTGTAACCCCATCTCATAGGGCTGCTTTTCTTGGTGGCTGTGAGAGCTGCATGTTGTAACTGTTTCTGATCAGTATGGTGTTGCTAACCCCATCAGTGAATATTTTCTTTCTAAAAAAATATTTCCAATATAAGCTATGAGGTCAAAAGGTGCATTAGTGTTATTGATCACAGCTTTTCAGTCATAGCAGGATAAAAAATTCCAAAGGATTCAGCTGGTCTAGCAGTTGTCTCTTTATTCCCAAATATATTCTGGGGAATGAGCCTCACAAAATGTTAGAGAAAAGTGCCTGGTCCTGCGAGGTAGGGATGATGCACTGAATGTAAATGAGAGCAGAGTTGTTGATGATTATTTCATTTGTAATTCTGGCTAATACTGGTAAGTGTATTAACATGATGTCAGAAGCTGACCATATGGTCATCTTATCATCTTTGCCATAGTCACAAATCGGAAATGGCATGGCTAAAGGGTTTTAGAATTGTTCTGTGTTGTCTTAAATACCTTTTTTTCTCTTCTTCTTTGTCTTTCAAAAATATCCCCCCCATTTGTCTAAAATACATTTTTTTTTCTCTTCTTCTTGGTCTTTCTCAAAAATATCCCCCCACCCCACACCCCAATCACCAAAGAGATTTCAATATCACACAAAATTTGCTGAATTTGCATTGATGTTTGAAAAATGTGTGTGTAGCCCCACTTGTATTTCATGCTGCTGGAGTTCCTAGATGCTGATAACCAATATATTATACTAAAGTTCTTACATGATGAGGATGAGGAAGATATTATAACTTCTTTTTTTTTGTTACATTTCTGAAAGATAAGTTGAGCAGGAAGAACGACACGTAGCAATTTTGTCTGCTTGGAAAGCAGAAGGTTTAGAGTGTTATATTTTTAATTCAGTGCATGGTTTTCATTCTCTGAGTTTAATTCTCTCATACACATAGTGACAACCACAGCTGCTCTGTAGCATGACTAAGGCTTGCCACTACAGTGGCAGGAGTAGTTTTCACCTATGAGTTATTGAGTTCCAGTGGCTTGTTCATTCAGGCTTTTTTTTTCCTCTTTTTTGTTGTTGGTATTTGGTTTCTCCTTCAATCTCCATACAGGTTTCACCTCCACCAGCAAATCCTTGGAGAAAGCTGAATCACTGCTTTGCATAAAGTGGAAAAAGACTTGCATTCCAGTGCTTTATCTATATTTTCTTATAATCAGATTTAGTGTGGAGTACAAGCCTGAAAAGCCATTCAATCTTTCTGTAATTCTTGCACAACCATTCACAATAGATTTGTACAGTGCAGTCTAAGAGATTTGGGTTCAGAATAGTGATAAGTTTAAAAAAAAAAAAACAACCCCCCCAAAAAAAACTAGATTACTTGTTTTTCTTTGCAGTTTAACAGATTTCACTGTCAGTACCCTCTCCCCAACTAACAGTACATGACATACACAATCTGCAGAGAAAGCAATATAGAGTCTATATGCACAGAGTCTATATGCTTATACTCCTCTGTGTAGAGGAATTTGCCTCTTGTAAACCATGCAATTGTAAAGAAGAAAAACCTTAATGCATTGGATGTTTTAAATCCTGTTATTGCCTTGTTTTTCATAGCTTTATTTTTTTCACAGTATTTAAATAAGCATATAATGGAAAGGATAGAACATGGAAAAGGAATGCTACAGAGAGTGGAAAGAACAGAGTCTGGAAAGTTGTTCTGTATCATCTGATATGAAAAAGAGAATGGTTCTTGTCATCTCAGCAGTCTGTATGTCACTGAAAGTGGGAGGACTTGTTTGGTTTATTTTTCAGTTTTTGTTTGTTTGTTTTTTCTTTTTTTTTTTATGGTAGCCATTGAGAAGTAAGAAACCAAAATCTATTCAAGATGTAGTAGTGTGATCCAAAAACCAGGACAAACTGGAATTTGTCATCAAGTTATCTCTTCTTGTGGGTATAAAGGGATTAATGACTCAGGCATTAGGAATAATTATATCTGGCTTAGCTGGACAGTTTGTCTAACATTAGCAGTAGGGCAATAGGTGTATTCTAAATGCAGTCTGAGCTATTGGACATGTCTGTAATGTAGATGTATATGCACTGTTGGTTTAGCTGTGGTGTTCCAAAGATGCTGGTTAATGCATGTACAGGCTAGTAAATGGTATGTGAACATATAGATTGCTAGGTGGGTAGTTAGAGATGTGTAGCTATCTGTAACCCCTGAATGTTTTCATACTTTTCCTTCTTTGCTCATTCTATGAGACAGCTTTTTTAATATTTGCTTTTTAGAGTTGTCCCCAAATATTTATAGTTTAATCAAATGAATTTAACTTTTACTCAGTGTAACAAAGGCATTTCCTTTAGATTAAGTCTCTTTGAATATTTATGCTGCAAGTATGAGGCTGCTCCACTGATGCCTCACACCAACTGCAGTAGTTTAAGAAAATGCTCCAGTTTGAGAAGAGGATACAGATGCTGGATGTGGCAACAGCAAGATGTGTACTGCCTGGCTGATTTGTTAAATACGTGTCACAGATGATTTTTCTTTACAGATGTGTATTAATTTCTGTCCTAAGCCTTAGTAACTGGTAGCCTGCATAGAGAACAGTGTGGAGGTAGGAGAAAAGGAACTATTGGAAAATCATATTTGGTGTGCAAACCCATTCTTTCCTCCTGTCATTGGTAATTGTATCATCACTTTGAGCTGGTATTTGTAGAGCTGTCTTCTCAGAGAGAAAGGGTTTCTCCTGTTAGAGAGGTAGGTGGGCACACAGAAAGCAGCAGAGAATCCTGACTGGTTTTTCAGTAGGTGGGAATACATGATGTGTTCATCTAAATATTTTATCGTTTCCTGTCTCTGGGACCCTAGGTTCCCCTTCCCCTGCATGACAGCCATTGTTGCTGTTGGCTGTCATCTCCCTGTACACACAATACAGTCTCATGTAGATGTGTTGCTGGCTCCTTCAGGAACCAGAGAAAGCAGATGTTCCCTGGGTGTTTCACACGGGTGAGAGTGTCTCTATACTGCTCTTTCTAACCTCAGCCACCCTGGATCCTGCAGAGGGGCTTCTCCATCACAGAGGAATGGGAGGAGCAGTGCTAACTGTTCCTAGCAGAGCTGTATCCATGCTTTATTTCACTTGGGAGGAGGAGGGAGCTCATAGCCTGGGAGAAACTGTCTCAGCAGAAGCTGGTGCAAATGGATTATTTAATAACAAACAAGCACAGTGTCTGCTTCTTTATTATTTTTATGCCTATGGAACTCACACAGAAATGGTGTGGTGAGATTACTGCCTAAGGCTGCCCCCAAAGAGCTGCAAGAACAGGAGGCCTTGGGACTCATGTTGGTTCTGTTGCATTTCTTAATGAAGCTTTAAAATGCTTGAAATTGTCTTTGAAATGAAATATTCCATAGCTGCAGTTTAACTCCAGACTTTGTAACAGTTGCTTAGCCAAATAAAAGAAAATTGTGGGGAACAAAGAAGAGTTAGGTTGATGACTAGAAGAAAAAGTTTAAATAAAAAATTCATGAAGAGAAAAAATATAGCATCATAGGCTTTTGCACTAAGATTTCCCTTCCAATGTCTTTTCTCTTCCAACTATTACTGTGAATTTTTCTCTCCCTGATTGCTACAAACATTAGAAAAACTTTTTCTGTAGGAATGATAAGAAAAATTGTCACAAATTTAGGCAGAAACTGGAACACTGAGTGAAATTTTAAAAGGGGTATCCATTTCACTGCTATTCTGAGTGGGGGTATGGTGAACTCTAAATTATTAATGAATTGAGGAATTGCCTTTTGTAACTCTTAAATCAAATGTGACTAAACAGAAAAATCTCAGAAAGACTTTTGTTCATAATTGTCAGCCCGACTTGTACAGCCACAGCTCTTCCTCATTCAAATTTACTGCTCTAGTGGCCTTTAGTAACAGAATGAATAATATGCTGTGAATAAATCCTCTCATGGTTACCCTTTCTCTCCATTTGTAGATTAAGACCAGCAAATCATTATTTGTGGACACATATTAATGTCCAAAAGTGTCTGACAAATGTGCAGTTGTTTGTTTTGAGCAAATTATTTTTGAAGTGTCAGTACACCCTCAGGTTTTGTGTTCCTGCTATGACATGAAGAAATATTCTGGAATGAGTTTAAATTACAGGGCATTTAGGAAGAAAATATAGAAGATATTTACAGTGAACAGTAGGACTTCAGGGAAAGACCTACATGCTAGTTCAGACATTTTAAAATATGAATATTATTGTTAAGTCTTTAGGTGATGTCTGGTAATAGATATTTAATCTTGCAAAAGCACTTTCATTGCTTACTTGTTAAAGTAATTTAACGGATGAGTGGTGCTATTAATGGACCACATGTATAATCCAGACTTTTTTTGTTCTAAACATTCCTCTAGGGTTTAAATTTCTAAATATATTCAGAGGCAATTTGAAGAAATTTAGCCTATACACAAGCTGCAGAAAACATAATTTATTAACTTTTCTTCTGCATTTAGAGGATAAAAGAAATCACTACATATACATATGTGCAACTTTGAGTAGGCTGAGTGATATACCTTGTTTTGATGGGGTTGTTAGAAACCAGACTGTGAATGGAAGGACGTAGGGATTAACAGAGGGCTTAAAACTAGTTGTAAGTTATCTGAGCAAACATACAATTCCAGACTTTTCATCACAGTTTCGTTTGTTGTGTTGTTCTGGTTTTTTGTTTTGTTTTGGTTTTTTTTTGAGAGAGAGAGAATTGCATTAATGATGTCTATAACATAGTTCTTGCAAGAAAAGAAAACAAAAACCCAAGAAACTGACATTATAGTAAAACCAGTCTTTCTTTCCATCCCAACATTTTGGGATGCTGGAAGAATTGACATATGGAAAGCAGATTATCAGGTAATAACAATAAACATAAAAGTCTTTGCTTAACACTAGTTATTATGATAAAGTCACACTCTTTTGAAAAGAGAGAAGTTCTTTGATAATATTGCAGTTCTGCTTCAACAAGGAGTTAATTTATTTTCCGAACATGTGGCTGTGTTTTGCTGAAACTCAGATATCACTTACATAGGGTAGGAAATTAGGGAAATAATCTGGTGTAAACATCTCTTTGACTTTGTGAGGATCACAGCACAGTCACATAGTTCAATAAAGAACTAAAATGTGTTTGTTGACTCCAAGTTCAGCTGTTTCCAAATAAATGTTTGTGAAACCCCCAACTTTAATAGCCTCATTGTACCATCCAAAAGACGTGCAAGAGAATGAATAGATGACCTTTCAGATAGAGAACAAGCTGTTCACCATGTCTTTTCATTTACTGAGACAAACTACTCTTTTTCTGCAGAGATAATACTTTCCACCATTTTTACCAATGTTAAGTAGAATAACGAGTTTAATTGTTTTGCTTCTGAGTGCAAGGGGTTTAACCTATGCCTCCTTAGATCAGGACTCTTTCTAGACCAGTACTGTTAAATGCATTAAGTGAGATAGACTTATTTTAATTTTTTTAAAAGAGACTGGAGGTATTTTGGGTCCTAGACTCACAGGGTGGGATGTCATTAGCTATCCATCCATGTTTATCCATGTGACATCTGTCTTTGAATGATACATGGATGAATTCTCATTGCCATTGTGCACTGCAGCTGTGGGATCAATAATTTACTGATAAGGTCCAAAGCAGCTGTAAAGGAAATTGGTCTAAATAATTTTGAAATTGCAGTCTTGCTGTGGAAAGCTGGTGGGAAACTCTCAGTTGCACACTTGTACAAAAACACTAGCTTGGACTGGAACAGATCACAAATGGGGAGAAAATCAGGATATGGAAATCAAGGCTCAGCCTTGTCTTTCTCATGTGAGGGGTGGTTGGCCCTTAGTGTTTGCAGTTGTAAACCCACCACTTAAATCACAACTTAGTATAATGCTGACTAATACCAGCTGGTTATACTGGTAAAATATTTTTGCTCTACAGTATAACTGAAATCACTTTTTATTCAGCCTGTCCATGTTACTGTTCTTATCTGAAAAAAACCAGAGCTGTTCTCTTGTTAAAGGAAACACAATGTGTTTGCTGAAATTTAAAAAAATACAGTCAAAAGGAATCCCTCAAAAGTTGAGGGAAATCTTACGATTTGGAAAAAAAAAAACAACAAAAAACACAAACAAAAACAAAAAACCAACCAACCAAACAAACCACCAAAAAAACCACCAGAGGAAGAAACAGAAACTTTTTTTTTGTGGTTACCGAGACCAATTACATTGTCTATTTGCAGTAAAGATTTCGTTGTGTGAACCAAATACTCTAGATCGTGCATCGTGCATGAGTAGTTTACTAAAATTAGAATCAAATTTGTTTACAAATTTTGTAATAATTTCATTTGGAAGGGAGCTGTGAAACCGTTGGATCCAACCTGTGCTGGAAGCAGCTTCAGTTAGACCAGGATGCTCAGAGCTTTGCACAGGCAAGCCCTGAATATAGTGATGTTGGACACTGTGCAGGTAACCTGTCATGTATGGCCTCTTCACAGGAGGGAAAAATAAGTATCTTAATCTAGACAAATTTTCTTTTATTGCCATCTCTGATGGTTGTCCCATATAATTTTGTAGCAAATCTCCAGGAAAAGTCTGGCTGGGTCTTATCTCCACTCTGCCACTGGGGTTTTGAAGACACCATGAGATTACCTTGAGCCCTGTCACCCAAGATCAAACCTAGTGCTTTCACCTCAGTGATGTGTGCTGTAAAGGTTTGGAAAAATCCTAAAAATAGTGTGACATGGGAATGAGGAATGAAAAAGTTACACTGAAATCCTAAACTGCCTGGTTCTCCCGACAACCCAAGGTGCTAACAGCTTCAGTGTGTAGCATTGGTCTGTTAGCAAGTACCTCCAGCCTGGTCTTGTAACACCGATAGAAACCAGGAGGAGAAAAAAACTTCATTGATGCAATTGAACAAACCTTAGAGAAAACTTCTCAGCACTTACAGTGATGCCCACAAGACTAACCGAACATCCATCTAAACGTTTGAGTATATTTATTTTGTGGTTCTCAACTACTGTGCATAGATGTTAATCACAGTTCATGGCAATCCTAGTTTTTTTCTCTTATTACCAGAAGCTATTCTTCTGAATTTCCAGAACAAGCTAATGTGTGGAAGGCTGCTTTGTGTGCAGCTGAGGTAACCAGGATGGCAGTGTTTGTTATAAGGACTCTTTCTTACTGGTTCCTGAACTATGATGAATTATTTTGTGCATAATTGTTCCTGTTGGTGCTTTGGGAGCTGAGGATGTATTTGTTAAGTAAAGGAACTGATCTCTGTAGTGGCAACACATTGTTAACTTTTTGAAACTTAAACCTTTATGTATTCTGTATTCTTTTGGAGTGTTTTTTAAGGGAGGGGGTCCTGTTCCTGCCATGCACAGTAACAGGAGTAGATACTTTCTTCCTGCTCTTGCTAATGTATTGTACCTTGGGCTTTTTTTGTCTTCCTCTGCAGAAACTCTCCTGGATGATTTCCTTCTCACATACACGGTTTTCATGACGACTGATGACTTGTGCCAGGCCCTTCTGAGGCAATATCCTTGTACTGAAAGTTGTATTCAAGTGGGTCACACATTTACTCATAGTTTTATCTAATGTTGAGCCTTATATCAAAGATACATGCTTGGTTTTGAGACAAATGCCTCAACTCATAGCAACAGTGCAATTTTATGTCAGCTTTTTTTGAAGATAAATAAACTTTTATAATGGTGACAAGGTAGAATTTAAATAGGGGTTAAAACCTCCCCAGGTTATGTTAATTCATAGAATACCTACATGTGCATAATATATTACAGAATATGCAAAGAGAAAAAGTAAAGAATTTTACAGCCTCTGCTCCTTGTATCATCTAATACAGGATATAAATCTTAGCTCATTTTGAGATAGAATTGTTTTCCTGTATTTCTAATGACTTGCATAAGCTACTAAGCTATGGATCAATGTTTGAATAAACTTGTGACTATAAAATGAACCTTTTGTTCATTTGTTTGTTTGCTTGTTTTTTTAAAATCTTTTCCCCATCTTTAAATTTTGTGCTGAAACCATCAGTTTTTTCCCTTACAGGACAAAGAACCATGAAGAGACAGGAACAGTGTATACAGTGGTTATCATTGGACATTTGGTGCTTCTGCCTTATGAATAGAGAGAAATGGTAGAAATAATATTTTGCTTTGTAAAAAATTTTTATAGAGTCACTTCTGCAGGTAATATAATTTGTACAGACAAAAAGAAACTGACTTCCTTTGCCTGATTTTTGTGTTATTGTTATGCTTCGCCCTTCTTCCCACAGACATTCACATTGGCATCAGTGTGCAGGGCAAAAGTTCATTCTCAGTTCTGCAGAAAATATATGACTGAACATTGTATAATTCCTTTTGAATTGATTTTACTTTTATAGACTCACCTCTCTAATCTGTAAGGGGAAAAAAATCCTCTTGGCACAGAGGATGAATTGAAATTCCTATTACTGAGAATTCATTCCCAAAAGTTATGAAACTCCTAAAGCTCCAGACAGTATAAAATATTTAAAACTGAGCAATGCAATCAAAAAAACCCTTTCTTTAGCAAATGAGATTATTGCAAACTCTTTGCCAGCAGTTAATTTTGAAGTTTCTTTGAGTTCTTATTATATGTTCCTTAACCTACTGCACCTATTGTGCTAAGAACCACCAAGGGAAAGAAGATGACTCTGATGTGTCCTGTAGGAAAAGAAAAGTCTTGCATTTGGTGTCTCAATGGACTTCTCTCTACAAAGACTGGTTACACGAAGATGAGCATTTAAAACAATTTTTAAAGGTATTGAAACAATTTCTGTGATGCATTTCATTACTGTTTAATTACATACTGTGTCTAAAAAGCCCCAACAGGAAAATCTATAAAACATATTTTTTCATACTTAGGGCTTCTCCATTAAATCTATAATTTTAATGATTTACATATGTCTTCTTTAAATGGTTTACATATGACTTCTTTAAATGCCTTAAATATAGTCAGTTTGAACAGAAATCCTGTATGGTCAATACAGTGAACATTAAAAGCATTATTTTAACATATGAAACTTCTGGAACTCCCGTGGTCACTAGAAAATGGGAAAAGTTGGGAAGGTAAGAAATAAAACTACAAAGATGTGGACATTCCTTGGACACACCAGTCATGTCTGTCAGAATAGGGTCTGCAGTCAGTATCCAGAGGATCATGGACATTGAGAATTTGAGGTGATGTAGGAGATGCTACTTTGACTGAGGAATGAAATCCTATTCCATGGTGTTTGCTAGGTGGACATGGAGAGCAGCATAGCTTTATGTATTTTTGAGAAATAAAATTGTGTTCCTTACTTGTTAGCAAAGTTCTTCTCATATCTCTGTATGAGTTCCAACAGCTCTTACTAATTAATTAGTTAAGCCCTTGTTAAGTTGAAAATAGCACTGTTGTTGTGAACCTGAAATCAATCTGGTTACTGATTTTTTTTCAGTATGTATTTTTTCCCTGCTGGTTGAAAGGTGAGGTATTTTAGGAGACTTTGCAGTATCTTACACTTTTACTGATGAGGTTCTTTGTCTGCAACTGGAGATCTTCTAAAAGGTCTTTTATCTCTTCAGTCACTTGCTCAAGACTAAGGCAACGTGGAGAAAATCTTGAGATTCCTTCTTTTTGTTTGTTTTGTTTTGTTTTTTAAGTAGTACACACTGGATAGGGAAGCAGAGACTTTAGGATTTTTGCTTTTTGGTACTAGGTGTGTATTGCTGTACTGGAAAGGGGACATCATTTCAGGCATCAGTTGTGTCACACTGAGTTGCACCTGTCTGGATGCAGGGCTTTCTGGCCATGGAGGTGTGTGACTGTGCACTGTCTCACAATTCCTCTTCTGGAAGCTTGTGTGTAGTATAAACAGCAATAATGTTAATGATGGTTGTAGTTACACGTGCAAAACCAACATACAGGGTCACAGGCTAAAATAGTTCATGCAGAAATCTTTGAATGTGGAGGCTAAAGCAAACCTGGTGACTTAGCTCATGCATGTGATCCTTGTTTCTTAGAAGGGAAAGGGAAGGATCTACATGCAGATGCAGAAAAACTGTAGAGAAAATATTTCCTAGAATTTCAATCATGACAATGTCTTCCCCCAAAATTAAAATTAAGGTTTATTTATGTGTTAGTTTACAGCTAGGAAGAGTTATGGGAGTTAGTGGGAGACATCAACTCAGTTTAAAATGCATGCAAATGTGAGGAAAGGTAAAGTAGAATATTTGCCATTTTAAAAGTCTTAATCTGATGAACCTATTTGTTATTATTTTGGATAAGTGATGATGGTGTAGTGTGCTGTCATGCTTCAGAATGTGTTATGCTGACCTAACCAGGTTTTATGTAATAGCCACAAGTGGTGTTTTAAATTTTCCTGTTTATAGACAAAATAGTACAAGAATTTTGCCCTCTTGCTTGGTACACAGTACTAAGTAAGAGTGTTTTTGCAAAGAATATTGAATATTGACCAGTCTGTAAATTTAAACAGGAGCATTCTCTCCTTACGTGTTTTGCATAAACATAATGATAAAACTTGTTTTAGTAGGATAGTGCCTGAATTGACTTAGACCACTGATGTGATGCCTTAGATTAATGTTTGAGTTGTCAGGTGTGCTAAGGCACTGCTTTGTTTTGTAGACAATATACAGAAATGTGTTAGATGATGTGTATGAGTATCCCATTCTCGAGAAGGACCTGAAAGAATTCCAGAAGATACTTGGGATGCATCGCCGTCAGTAAGTATTGATTGTGTCAGTGATCAAGTCTTCTTTTATTATGAGTGTAATTTATTTTTGTTGCTATCCTTCTGTAATTCAGTGAAGTGATGATAGGCATATTCAGTTTTACAAATCATCTCTTCTTAAAACTAAGGCTAGATTATTCCATTTTTTCTGATGCTTGTTGGGCAGTGTTTGTGACTCAACACTCACTCCCATCAATTTCACTTGGGATTACTTACAGACAGAGCAATAGTTTGTGAAGAAGCTGGCAAAAATTCCCTCAGAAGTTGCAGTCTGTGACTTCAGATGGTACCTTCATGCTCTCTGCAGTACTGAGAAGCAAATCACTTGGAATAGTCATCTCTGAGTTATTATTTTACTATTAAATATGACATCTATTAAAAATATTTCAGTGGCATGTTTTTCCAACAAATGGAGGTTGTTTCCATGGTTTGGCTATTGGAGAAGTGGGAGGAGCTGTGCACTTGAGGATGACTCTGACTGCTGTGTTTACCTATTCCAGCAGCTCATGAGCTGGCAGCCTTGCTTTTCACTATTATTTTATTATGCAAGTCAAAGGAAAGTTCTTTGGCTGAGCCAGATGCCTTTAGTTTTTCCTGAAGAACCTCTGGGGCCTTTCTGCAGTGACCATTTACTGTTAAAAACTTGCTGATGTTGTAAAGTTTGTTATAGCTAAAACTTCCTTTTCCTAAGCTTTGGCTGGAAAGAATAATTGTGATTTTCCTTTTTGTTTCAGCACTGTAGATGAGTATTCACCTCATCGAAAGGTAATGCCAACTTGATTGTTGCTGATAGCTAGTTAACTTACCATCTCACTTTTTTTTTTCCCTCTGCCCACTTCTCTCTCTTTTCTTGGCTTCTTAACTGAGCACGACTGGTGACCAAAAACATTACAGGACACATCAGTGAGTTTAGACCTGCAAAGCTGCTTAAGGAACATTTTTTTTTTCCTTTGAGTGCATCCTGGATATCAGCAGTGTGAGCTAACCTGCAGTGGTTGTGACAGTGTTAGCATGCTAACAAGATGCTTTGAGATGTCAAAATTCAGGAGAGGCCTGGGAGGGTGCCCCCACAGAGCTAGAGGGAGGTAAGCTGGGCAAACCAGGCTGAACATAGACATTCACGTGGATGTCACATAAACAAAGCAAAGGGTGGATTTGTTGTGACAGGGACAGACAAAAAGAGAGGAACATGAATCTGTCTGTCTGACTGGAGGGAGAAGTTGCAGCCAGAGAAAAGTTGGTGTACAGACTGCTCAGAGGTGAATTGCTGTGTTTGTCAGTTTTACTGGGCTGATGGTGAAGTGTGTAATAAGCTTAAAATGTTCCTGCAAAAATGTGGAAAGCAGAACATGAGATTGTAGTGAAATTGCTAAATAGGCTGATTGCTACATGGGAAATGTATATAAGAAGTGTGTAAGAAACGGGCTCTGAACATGAATACAGAAAACCTTGAATTGTGCAGGCTGCTTAGCCTTGGCATGTCCTGCTTCCTCCAAAATCCCCACCTTGGCCATTATTTAGTAAGGCAACTCCCAGTTTACTGCTCCAAGAAAGGGTGGGTGTACTTCCTATGCAGAAACCTTTTGGCCAGACATATGGGTTAAATGCTGCATTCTGTGAATTACTGCTTTGTAAACAGCAGGGATGCAAAAAATCTCTGATTTTTTTCCCCTTTGTTTCTTTTCCACTCCTTCACAGAATAAGACCTTTTTCCCCCAGTTCAGTGTAAAGGAGAACTGGCTGCAGCACAGAGGAACTGTGAATGAAACAGAAGAAAGTGAGTATAAATGAAAGAATGGAGGGAAAGCTGGAAAGCTATACAATTGTTTCAAAAGGACTTCAATGCAAATATTCTTTAGTTGACATATAGCTTTTGAACAAGACCTTAAGGACACAAAAGAAGAAATATTTGACAAGTTTTCCTTCTTCCTCCTGGTTGGCAGGGCTCAGCAGTGCCATGATATTTCAAGGGGTTTTTTTCCCTGTCCGGTTCCTCCAGCACCCCTGTCACAGTCCTGTGCATGTCCCAGGTGTGCTGGCAGCCCATCCACCAGGCATTAGTTCTGCTCCAGTTCATGCTCTTGGTCTCTTGACCTATATCTTGGCTGTGAAAGGTGAGTGAATAAGCCTGTCACATGAAATGGGCCAGGATCTGCCAGCTCTGTGAACGTGCCTTAGTTCCTTCTCTGCTCAAAAACATCTCTGTGTGGAGTGTGAGGTGCCACTTCACTTTAATGCCAGCCATTTCCAAAGGTAATTCCCTGCCTCACCATTGGTACTGTAAGGCAGTGAGGCTGTCGCCCTCCTGCAATGCCTGAGCCAGGAAGGAGGCAGAGAGGAGAACACTGTGTACACAAGCAGGGAACGGCAGAAGGACCTCCTACCTGGCTCTTTGACAGTAGATCTTCATTTCTTACTGGGAACAAAACTCCAGAAGTTCACTTGAAGTCAGTGTATTTTTAGTGCTCATTTGTGACAGAATAGAAACTGAGCTCGTTCTACGCCAAGTCAAAAGACTTGTACAATGTGTGCTGCTGATAGATTATCCTCTTTTTGTGCTTCAAATGTAGGGGGTTTTGAGGTTTATGATACCAAGGCTTCTTCTAAAAATGTTATTTGTGGATGTGAACCTCCACACTCATTATGTTTTTGAAGCTGGACACAGCTTGTGGGTGACTGGAAAGGAAAGGGTGCTGGTGCAAGGGAGGGGACAGACTGTGTGACTGTGGTAGGACAGCCACCAGGACAGGACCCAGCAAGGCCAGTCCTGACTGAGTTAAATTGCTTTTGTTTCACTGCTTGAGAGCAGAAGCCATGGATTATGATGGGATTGAAGGAATGAAATAGCCAGAGTGAAGTTGGGGAAGGGAGAGACAGATGCAGAGGGTGGACATCTAACATGTGTGGTGGATTGCTGTCTGATTGATGGTGCTTGTGGAGGATGGGTCTGCCCAGCTGCCCTGTGCCACTTGACCAGATGTGTTTTATCCTCTGTTGCAACCATTACCAGGGCAGCTTGCAGCCCATGGCTACTTCCTCCCTCTGGCATTCCCTCCTTCTGACAGAGGAGCAGCACAGGCTCCTGGAACAGATGATGTGGTCCATCCCAAGAGATACCATAGATAGGATGTTGGAAGGGTGTGAGGGGAAGAGTCACTATGGTGGTTGTGCATGAGCATCTGACCTGTGGGTTGATTTAGTTCACTGTCAAAAGAAGGATAAATCAATAGCCCATTTATAAAATGACATTGCTGTCATTGTCCCTTTGCAAATGATCAAGAGGACATGTCAAACAAATTCACTGTAAGCAAGGTGTGTCAGTTTGCACATGGAGTCCAAATATTCCTATCAGATTTTTTAAAATTTATTTTTCTACCTCGTAATTTAAAGTGCAGTTGGATGTCTCCATCTTCATGATGTGTATCTATTCTGATAAAATATTCTGCCGTAGAATGAGCATCTCATTTACTCTCTGTCAGCAGAGACAGGTTAAAAAGGAATTATAAAATCAAATGGCTTTTTTTCCCCTCAATGTTTCCCCTCAATAATCAATGTTAAGTTCCTCCTTCATTCTCATATTCATTTTTTCTTTACTACAACAGGAAAAAAACCCTTTTCTCAAGGATAGAGTTCTTAACTGCTTCTGGCATAGTCTTCACTAATGAAAGTGCCCTGAAGCCATGAAGATCTGTAGGACAAGCAAAGAGCTATTGCTACATACATCTGTCAATAAAGATAATAAAAAAAATATAACAGTTCCTGAGAAGAAAAGTTGTCCTGTGTTGGCATGGTAGCAGCCTGTCTAGCATAAGAAGTGCTAGAGGAGAAGGAAATTGAAAGTTTAAATGAGCACTGAAGTGAGTGTGAAACTAAGAACTGTGACGATTCTGATTAGCAGATGTAATTTTCAAAATATTTATGCAAGTCTGCAGCTCAGTTTCTTCCACTTAAGTATGGCAGCCGTATTTCAAAGAACTAGCTAGGGCAAACTCTGCAAAAGATGTAAACCTAAAATTCTGGCAGGCAGAAAGAGTGTACATCCCTTTTTGTAGCAGAAAAAAGTGATTGCTGAGCTGACCACAGCATTCCCAGAGCTCAACCAGCTCATGGACCTCAGTGGAAGTAGTGAGCCCAGTGAGTTTCTCCAAACCAGTCCCATTTATATGTGCTGCTTGTGATTCAAGAAATGAGTTGTCAGAACTGACTGTATGGCAGTTTGGGCCATCTCTGCTGGTGCTGAAATACTCTGGCAAGTAGTTCAGATGTCTAGACAGATAAGCTATCAGGAATGGTTGAAAACCTGGAAGCAATGTTCTTGCAAAGCTTCCTGTTCCATGTAGAAATGGAGGTCCAAAATAATTTCTGCAGCAGACATGAAGTAGACTGAAAGGGCAGTGATTTATCTGAACCTAAAATGAAGGGAGAAAAAATGGCAACAGCTGAGTTTCAAAGAAGATAGGCAGTGAAGGAAGTTGTCTGTGACAAATCCTCAGGGTAGGAGATCTTAAATAGATATTGCTGTGGGAGCCTATGTTTCCATTTGCCTGCCTCTCTCATTTTTCAGGGAGAGGAAGTGGAGAGGGGAAAAATGGTGATGTTTCTGCTTAGTTTCATGTCCTTTGTGTCAGGGTGCAGTGACTGCCCTTCCAGCAGCAGCAGCCGCCAGCCAGCTGAGGCATTGCTGTGGTGGGGTCTGCAAGATTGCTCTTTGCTCTGTTCAGGTATCTCTGCCCACAGCTGAGCATGTCTTTGTTCCTTTGTGCAGTTTTCTGCCGTGTGTATATAACAGAGCACTCCTATGTCAGTGTGAAAGCTCAAGTGTCAACTTCAGCTCAGGAGATTGTGAAGATCGTGGCAGAGAAGATCCAGTACCCGGAGGAGGAGTTGGCGCTGGTGACAGTCTCATTCTCTGGTGGTGAGTAACTTCCCTTCATCTGACTACTCACCTTTTATTGCATCAGGTAAGGGAGGCCTGGCATTTTCTGATGCAAGGATACAACTGTTCCTCTGGGGGCCCACAGCTGGGTGACCAGGGGAACAATGAGGAGCTGCTTCCCAGAGACTTGTTTCCATGGCAACAGCTCTTTCTTGGGTACTGTGGGATGTAGCATCTCCTGGCTGGGAAGGGAGTGTAAAGAACTCTCAGTCTTCAGCAGAATTGCAAGGTTTTATTTCTTTTTCACAGATGAATCTCCTATTTTGGAATTTAAATTAATTTTGAAGGCAATGAGGCATGGTTTGCCTTGAAAATGGAGACGGGAATAGCAAATACTATATGCATGGCTGTTTCCTCATTTATGGCATAGGTAACAAATATTCTTGAGCTGAAAGGAGGAAGACATGTATTTGCACAATTAAGATACTGGAAGCAATCTCAGCAATATTTTGTGAGCAGCAACTGACATCTTTTGCCTATTGTTTTAGTGTTAGTCATTAAATAGAAGGGCTTATTGTCTTTTTTTAAGAAAGGCTATAGTGATCGTGGAGTGTTACTAGGGACCAGCCAAAGTCCCAAGATCTTCTTTGATCTTTGGCAGATCTCAAGCTCCTTGGTCAGATTGTTTTGATCATTGTGGTGTTTTTTGGAAGTAATTTAACTAAGTGCATAGAACCGTGAAGCTGGATCTAGAAAAGGACTAAGAGTGTAGAATATCTTGGCAGTATTCTCAGATAACATTAGTTGGTGTTGACCCCCTAAGACAAAGGATGGGTCTTTTAAGTTACAGCACTCATTGCTACTACTTTGTCAGTCTAGTTAAATGAAATACACACAAGTGCTGGCTTGTTCTGTTTGTACCTTTGATTCAGAACTGGAAGGTCACTTTTCCTCCCCCCATGCGAAGCTCAATTAAATAAACCTATTTTTGAGTGCACTGATGTGTGTGTCAGGGAGATGGTGCCCTGCTCTGATTGCTGAGACCCTGGGCACAGAGCAGCCATTGGGAGCATCACACATGAGTGTCCTGGCCATCCAGGCTATATCACTTTCAGGCATATTCTTTTTACCCTTGTGTGTGCCCAAACTCACCTTCAGTGCATTTCACAGCACTGAGAAATCGCTCTGCTGCTGTTGTTTTTCAGGTCTTTCTCTCCCGTTCAAGAGCAGGTCAAGTTTTGCTCTGATAGCAATAAATCTGGTTCTAACTGCCTGCTTAGCTAAAGAAAACCAACCATTCATAAATAATGAAACACACTATATTGGTTCCCAGGAAAGCCACAAAATGGAAGTGGTTGCCACTTGGTTTTCAATGAGAGACAGTAAATAAAATGCAGGTATAGTAGGAAAGCCATTTGTACATGATCTTTGTAACCCCTAAAATGTTATTTAGTTACATTGCCTGAGTTAATTTGAAATACAACAATATCAGTATTCTTATGCATCCTGTACTGCAAGTAATAAACACCAACCTGCTCTGCTTTTTTTTTCTGCTTTGTGTTTTCCTACTTGTGTGACTTAGAACTGTTTCATCCACTTGGAGGGCAGCAGTATGAGCATTGGAGAACCTGTTTTTATTGTAGTACAATAATGGATAAGCAAGCTCTTCATTCAAAATTACCTTGAAAAAACATAATTATAGTTCAGCTAATGTATCTGTGCATCAATGGATAAGTGAGCATGGATAAAAGGGAAAACTATCTGAAATTATATTTGGCTCTCAGACTTCTCCTGGTTCTGCTCCTCATGGGCAATGCAGAGTCCAGGGTACCTGTCAGTGTTCTTGGTGTAGTTTTGGGTCTACCTTGTATCTGGTCTCCAGAGGATTACTTGGAACCCTCAGGAAGTGACAGTTTTTGCAAGGCAGTTTTTAAGCTGTATTTGAAGTTTTGCTTTATTTTTCCCCCCGCCTTTCTCTAGTTCACTCAAGATTCCACAGAGCTGAACCAGCTGAACTCTGGACTGGAGAAAAAAAAAGTCCTTTCTGTTTGCTACCAGTGTCCTGCTCTTTTACTCAGCTATTTCCCAAATTATTTGCTCTAAGTCTGGAAGAATTACTATAAATGCTGTGTTACAAAGGACTATGCAGCTCTGCTCCATGGGGTGAATTTCATGGTGATAGAATCCTTTAAACTTCTTTTCCTGCTCACTGGCTGTGGCTACTGATTTAATCTCCACCCCTGGTTTTGTCTCCAGTGACACAGAACAGCTCAGTGTCTGGAGGCTGAGACACTCTGCTCTTACAAAATTCACTACATTTATACTAGATACACTGGGCTGAAATTAAATGCTCTTTAAGGCATTGCAGGCTAGACCAGATGATTTCAGTGTTTCTTTCTGTTCTATGTGAAATGCAGTTTGAAAGCAAAAGCAGGAAGCTTTTGTGCTCTAGTCCCTCAGACATATCTTGTCTTTATATTGCCTGAGCAGGGTGGAAATGATTGGTCCCTACAGAGACTGAATTTGATGCTTAGTTACCTTCTAAGAGGTTGATGTGGCTTCACAAATACAATTGTACCTTTATTTCTCATGTACAGCTTTTATTCCTGTTCTGAAACTTCTGGGTTTTTGCTATTTTTACAGAAAAACATGCGCTACAACCAAATGATTTGGCCATCTCAAAATCTTTGGAGTCATCCAGTCGTATGTTTGTATACCGAAAAGATCTGACTGATTCTTTGGTAAGGATTGATATTGTATATTTCCCATTTTTTGTTTGTCTGACTCTAAATCAAAACCTTAGTATTCCTCTCAGAGGGTTTTTGCAGTGCAGAATTTATTTTTTGCTTCCCTAGTAAAGCTTACTGAGCTGCTCTATTTCTTAAAAAAAAAATCTTTCATTAACAGCAGTTATTTGACTGAACAGTAATGGAATTTGTTCATCAATTTTAAATAAACCAAAGCTTCTGTGCAGCTTAAATCTTGCAATCTACATCAGCCTGGGGAAGCTGACCTGTGTTTGTACCAGAATGGATGGGATGAGGATTATTCAGGGCTCTTGTGACTCTTTCCTCCCCTCCCTGCCTTGTGCCTCTGTGGCACTTTGGCTGGTACATAATCATTCAAAGTGGTGAACAAATTCCCTGGAATTACTACATGTGGAAATAGATGTTGTGTGAGTTCCACAAGACCCATCAGTGTCACCCCTGTGTTGTGGCAGCTGGTGTGTAGAACTGGGAGTGTGTTCTCCTCCTTTCCTTATGTCTGTCTGTCTCTCCATCCTCTTGCTGACACTGGGAATGTCAGCAGATTGAGAGGCAGCAGATCTCTCTCATCCTTCCCTCTGTCTTCAGGATTGCAACCTCCCTCCCTCCATGCTTTCCCAAAACCTCAGTGAGGCAGGCATGGTCAGGCACTTTGGTGTTCCAGTAGTTTTCTGCTAATTATGCAGATGTTTCCAGAAAGAGTAGGGGCTGTATCACAGCTGACTTGTGCATGTTGTCAGTACTTCTAGGATCTGTGCATTCATCCTCAGGATGAGAAATATCTATTTACATTTTGTGGGATCAATGTGCCCTGAAGAGCTGACATGCCACTATCATTGTAATCTGTCATCCCCATTATCTCTGGCTTTTGAGCCATCTCTAAAAATGTGAATATTAAGGGAAGGTTTCCAGTGTAGACAGGTGATAGCCAATCTAGTTTCATTAGTTACATAATAAGGATTTCAAAACTTGCTGTATCTGAAATATAGCACCAAAGTAATGGCTTAACTGGTAAGAATAATCTTCCATTTTGGCAGATGGTTCATGTGCCAAGTTTCAGACTGATGAGGTTAAAAAAGCCAAGAGAAATGCAAAACTTGAAAATCCCAGCTAGTAATTGAAATGTCAAATTACCCTGAATGCCAGCAATACCACAGCACTCCACAGTAATATACTAAGTAACTTTTATGAATCAGAACTCACAGCATTTTACTCTTTGCTGATTACATTTGGGGTAGATTAATCATAAAATATATGGATTTTTGTTATTTGTAAAAGTGGACTAGAGGGCAAGTTATGTGCATTTATTCTTAATCCAATGTGTTTTTAGAATGATTTTATTTAGATTTTATTTTCTGATAGTTTGAGGGATTTTATTTTCATTATGCTCTCTGCTTGGCCAGTGTTTTATATTCAAGGTTGAGAGAGAGAAGGAGAGAGGGAAAAAGCCTGACTCTCCAAAGCAAATCATTGATCCTATTGACCCATTTCCCATTTCAAGCTATTTATTAAAGAGGTTATAGCTCCTTCATTTTGATTAGTGGGGAAAAAAGCCCTCAGAGTGCACTTAGAGAAGATTACCTGCTCAGCTCTGTTTGGTACCTTAGTCCAGTAACTGTTTCATTGCAGAACCTTTGGCATTTCTTGAGGAATTTGTTTTGCTCTTGTCTGTTCATTTAGAGCCCATTTTCTGAAAATGAGGAATTGCAGCAAAGATCTGTGAGGATTTTGGGAATTAACACCTGGGATCTTGCCTTAGAACTAACAAACTTTGACTGGAGCCTCTTCAATGCAATTCATGAGGTAAGAAGCACCACATCCACTTCCAGGTATATTACTGTCATGCAGCATTGCATCACTGTGGTGGATTTTGGAGCATTGGTACTCCTGGTTGCTTGCTTCACTGTCATGACAACATGATTTGGCAGCTCTCAGTCGTGGTCACAGGTTCAAGAGTTACCCTGCAGTCCTTGAGACTGAAAAGAATTGTCAGAGGTTTGTAACTTTCCTGTGTTTGGGCATCTCATATGTTCCCTGTATACCTGATGTGTTCTATTGAGATTTGCCTCAAAAGAGTAGAAGACCATGATTATGTTCTAAAAACTTTCTCTGTGAATGTGTTACAAATGCAAAATGTCCTATGCACTTGATAAAGTTTCAGTAAATTTGGGACTCCACAAATAGTTGTCTTTCATATCACTTTAGCCGCAAAAGAATTCACAGCTTCAGCAATTCAGATGGTCACATCACTGTCCCTGTTCTTGTTAGGCTGCAGTGAGATGAAGAATACTGGACAAGCTTTATTAAATGAGATAATAGTGCACTTCAGGGCCCATTGGGTTGTTTCAATGACTTTGATAGGTTGTGGTTTGGGTTGCTGAGTAAAATACACAGTTAACAGTAGAAAAGCTCTCTTGAAAATACCATTTACTGACAAGCATGTTGGCTTTCTGAGAAAATGAATGTGAAATTGCCTTGCTGTTCACCAGATGCTTTCCTTTTCTTTCATTTTTGGTTTTTTATTCAGTTTAGGCACTTTAAATTTGAAACTGGCCATGTTTGGGTTTTGTTTTGTTTTTTTTACAGAAATCAAACCCACACCTCTATTGATTAAAAATTGGCTAATACAGAAACAATTTTGAATAGAAATTTTTCAAATTCTGCAGTGGTTTGATATGGTTGATTTTTCATACTGGAACAGAAGTGATGAAATACAGAAATAGGTTGTTTATGTCTTGTACCTGGCTACAGCCAGAAATTGAACCTTGGGAATTCTAACAAGAAGAGCATATCTTGCAAGATTTCCAGTCCACCTGCCTTCTGTAATAAGTCTCTAGATTTTGCTAAGCCAAACCTGAACCATTTGTGATTTGCTCATGGATAATGAAAAAATAACCATTTGTGACCAAACCTTGTTTCAAAAACATAGTTTTAAATAATTTCATTTATATTTAAATTGTTTCTATATCCCTACTGATGTTGTCAATGTCTTGCAGCAAGAGCTGATATACTTCACGTTCAGCAGACAGGGCAGTGCTGAAAACACCGAGAATCTCAGTCTTCTGCTTCAAAGATGCAACGAGGTCCAGCTTTGGGTCGCCACCGAGATACTCCTCTGTAGCCAGCTCTGCAAACGTGTGCAGCTTGTGAAAAAGTTCATCAAGATTGCTGCCCAGTAAGTTGCTGGTGTTGCAACAGAAATCCTTGAGTTCACATGGTTTGTTTGGCAAGAAGTAGGTAGAGAGGCAAGGAAGGAAAACTAATTCATCATCCTGTGTTTTGATAGTGTAGTTAGCATTCCTAAATAAAACAGTCCATAGATAACAATGCAGAGCCTGCTCAAAACGAGCATGGTGGAGTGTGTGCTACTCAAATCTCCCTTGGGCAGCTTAGCTGCTGTGTCTGCAGTGCCAGCTGCAACATCCCTGATGGTGCAGAGATAGCTCCTTTTGAGCTGAGATAACCTGAGGACCTTATGACAGAACTATTTTGGCAGCAGAACAGTCACTCATGACTAGATAGAGAAACCAAAACATTCTGTTATAAACTTGAAAGTCCTGCCTCTAGAGAGGAACCTAACTGCAATAAGCTGTTGCCCCCTGTAATCCTCTCTGTAGTACTCTTTCACTTATTTTTCATGTTAGATTTGACTTTCACTGTTACTGGGTAGTACTGGCATTTATTCTATGTCTTGCAAGAGCATACAAATATATACTATACATAGAGCCTTCTTTTCTCTGTAATCACTCTTTGTCTTAGTAACCAAGGAAATGGAAATGGAGAAATTTAAATATATGCAATCATCCTTCTCACCTCTCTCTCCACTTTCTGGTCTTCTGCAATATTTGAATATGCATGGTTGTGGAAAATGTATAAATTGTTCCCTTCATCAACTGGGCTGATTTAATTTGCAAGGCACTTACAGAGGACTGTTCTCTGCTGAAGCAGTGCCTTTAGAGAAATTAATTCTTCTAATCTAATCTAGTGTAACTCATAAATGTGATCCGATTTAGTTTGCAAGTTGTGTGGTATCCAGTAATATGTTCATTTCTTACCCTACCCATGATCAAAAAATGGTTGGTTTCATGTGGCTTGCTTGCACCATTGTAGCATTAATTTGCACACCAGGAAAAGTTTTGTGTCAGTCCTACATGAATAAGAGTATATTTGTTACCAGACTAAAGTGTTGCTCTATTTTAATGGATCCTATTCTGTTAAGTGAAAAGCCAAAGTTATGGAGACCAAATACAGTTGTCAGTAAACAGTAGACAGGCTCTCCCCATGTATTGCAGAAGCACCCACCACTGGAGAATGTAGGTGATGAAATAAGAGAATGTGTAGTTTTCACAGGATTTTTTTTTGTCATAAAAGCTGCTTTCTAAATGAACACCCCATTGTATTTCATCACTTCTGGAAGAGTTGATGAGAGAGGAGCAATTAGGGTGGAAGGATGGTGTGCTAAACACATCATGAGACAAGCCAAGCAACCCTCCTGCTGGAGGCTCTGTTTATGACTAAGGCAGAGAGGGAGGGAACTATGGACAGCGCTGGCTGCTCCCTGTTCTCTGCTCACTGGTTCAGCCAGGAATCTTTGTCTGGTCAGGAAACCACCAGGACTAAGATTTCATGTTCATCATCTGTGTGCTTTGCTGTTGAGGAACGCATTTTACACAAGCGTGTCAATACATAAGGGAGACAGAGTGTTTGGAAAACAAATCCATTCACTTATTTTGATGAGTAGTCTAAAAGAGAAGACAAGCGGTTCAATAAACAAAATTAATTAGCATGTTTTTAGAAAAAAAACCATCCTGGGGAGTTAAAGAAACAAGTCAATGTAAGGGTAGAACAAAAAGATTACAAGAGCAGCCTTGTTGCTCCCCAAGCTAGCAGTGTCTGGCTGTGAGAGACATCCCTTCTCTGCACAGCTGGCTGTGAGGAGTGGGTCCCCCCAACAGACAGCTCATGCAGGCTGCATTGGACACCTTCCTTGGTTTGAAATGAGTTGCCTTTGGGAGCTGCCTGGCTCTCATGATAAAAAGAATCTAAGCAACAAAGTTAGGATTAACTGCAAGACAGCTGAAGTGAAGTGAGAAATACACTGTCTCAAGATAGTACACAGTGATAAGGGCAGGCTTTATAAAGCTTGTAACAACTTCTGGCCATTTTCCAGGCTAAGGCCTTGGCATGTACGGATGATAAATCCCAGTGAAGCCAGTGGAACTTTAAATTGTCTTAAAAGAGTATTTGCACTCTCACATACAAATGCACCCATATATTTATATGGTCTCCAAAAATCTGCAAGACACAGGGCAATATTTTTCTTTTAAAGGACTCAGTATTACAGGATTTCAAGTTTCCTAATGAACTAGAAATAAGCATGGTCTCATTGTATACAGTAAAATGTCAAAAAATAGAGGAATTGAGCAAACTGGGACCTGTACTAGAACCAGTACTAGCTGTAAGTGGTTTGTAGGCATATGTAAATTGAACACTAACCAGATTTTCAGACAATAAAAATGATGAGGGATTGCAAATGCACTGGAGGATAGATAGGAAAAGAAAAAAAAGAATTATCTAAGGAGTCTAGTGGCATGTGCAAACAACAGTAGGATAAGATTTAATTTAGATAGATGCCAAGTAATTCAGCTACAGAATGCTAATACTGAGCTGAAGAAATAAATGCATGATTGTAAAGAACAGCACTGTGACAGAGGTCCTTGGGTGATAAAAGATGACAAATTAAAAGAAAGGACAAAATGTGATGCTGTTCCAAATAAATAATTTGCTGTTTGTTTTATGCTTGCATAAGAATGTAGAACAGTAATTATATTTCTTCTTCCCTCCCCACTGTCTCACTACATGAGAAAGTAGTGAAGGAAATAAGAGTTAAATATGAGTTAAAATAAATTACATAGAATTCAATGAAGGATAATAACAATATGGAAAAGCAAATTGCAGGCCACAACTACAAAGAGAAATTGGAGGAACCTATGTTGTACAATTTACAGAAAAGATGAAAAAGAAGATGAAAATATTTATTATACAACAGAATAGAAGTCAAGGAGTTATTCTGTATGGTAAAGGACAGCTGGGAGTAACTTGAACATTGAAAAGGGAAAATTACTTTTGACAGCAAAGGGAAAAAAATTAACCTGCCAACAACAGGGTTGATGAGACAGTAGAACGTTTTCTAAAAAACTTCTTAGAGACCCCATCACCTAGACTGCAGGTGGTTATGAGAGGACATTTAATGAGTTCATTATGTGGAAGATGATTGTATGTTAGTGCTGAGGGGTGAAATGAGACTCAGTAACCTAGGATACGTGTGCATTCCATTTCTTGCTGATTCTGAGTACAAAAAAATCATATTTTCATTCCTCAGCTGTAAAGCCCAAAGAAATCTGAATTCATTCTTTGCAATTGTTATGGGTCTCAACACTGCATCTGTCAGCCGGCTGTCTCAGACCTGGGAGGTAAGACACATCTTTATATCTTTCAGACACTGTCAAAACCATTTTGCACAAATGCTGAATACTGGTGAATTACCTTTTCTTTCTGATTAATATTTTTTCATGCTGAAATCAAACATGGAGGAAATGTTGGTGGAGAAAATTCTTTGTGACCTGAAACCTTAGATATGCAGGTATTAAAAAAAAGAAACCACTTAAATGTCTCCTTCCAGAGTTTTAAATAAGAACAAAGCATGGAGATCTTATCCCCTTAAAACAAAATGAATTATTCTAGCATTTTAAGTAGATGCCAGAACAGAAAGTCTTACAAAGGTGGCTCCAAACAAGCAATACCTTATTATGGAATGATTTAATTAAGAAGCCAAAACAACAAAGTAGAAATAAACCTTCTTTTGTTGTCTTTCATCAGTTTTATTTTTGCAGCTGCTCATCTTGAACAAATAAGTTAAGAAATGAGCCATGAAGAAGGAGCATACTGGGGAACAGAGATTATTTGCTTAAAAAGCTACTGGTTGCTACAGAGAGCATGAGTGTGTTTAAAGGAGGGTCCCACTGGGATCTGTATTTCTGTTGTGATTTTTTTGTTTCCCTTTGTTTCCATCCAAATGGCATACTGAGTTACAGTATCTGCAAGTTTCCTGTATCTGCTGATGATCCAAATACTGGGGAAGGAGAAATTGAGCCTGGTGGGTCGAAGCCTTATCCCTCCTTCATGCCCTTAACACCACAGGTGGGCAGGACTCCAAACATACCAATCTGTAATACAGAGTGACAGAGAAGGGCTGTGATCTCCTGCCTTAGAGATATGCTTGAGCACCAACAGCTGGGACCAGAGGGCCACTAGAGACTTACAAACCTGTCTGACACTGTCCAGAGCAAAGTCTGCCCCCCCAGCTGGAACCACACATAGGGAAACATCACTTGTGTGTCTGAGGCTTTGACACACACAGAAACAAGGACAGTGACTGTTTACAGGGACTCAGATATGCAAGGAAGAGCTGACTTCAATAAGAGATAAAGTAAAAGTTTTGGAAAAACTACATACCTGAGGACAATGATACAGGACCCTTGCCTCTGATATCTCTGAAACACCTCTCTGGGGAGCATTTGCCCTGGCCTCCTGCTAAGTTGCCTTCATTCCATTTCTCTGGGCTCTGGTAGGAGAGTAGAAGAGACCAAGTATGGTCTGAAAGGCAGTGAGACAGATCTCTCCTGCACAGAGCCACGCAGAACTCTGCTCTGTGCTGAGGCCTCTGGAGATCATGCATTGCCCCTGGACTTCTCTCAGGAAGAGCAGAATGTGTTGCTTGTCAGAACAAAGAGTGCCTCTGCATATGTACCACTGTAAATATGTCACGTTTCTGTGTGTAAAATATTTATCAAGTCACATCCTTTCTTTTTTTTGTTTGTAAAACTTCATTGCACTGGAAGTTTCAAAAGCAGAAGGTTATTTGCATTAGTAATGTGACTTCTTGAAAGTAGAGCAATGTTTTTAAATTAATTATAATTACTTACACATGTAAATGAAAGAACCTAAATTTAAGCAGCCATTTAGACTAAATCATATTGGCTCTGCACTTGATTTCTTGAACAAGTAGTGTGCTCCCAAGTATATTCTACTTTTTTTCCTACAGTATCCACTGCTTTAATAAGCCTCACTTTCCTCTATTTAAGATAGAAAAAAATGCAATTGCAGTTCCATGTTCAATCATTTTAGCATTTTAATCGTACACATCCACTTAATCTAATTGTTCTAAATCTCTTTTCTCTTGGTCATGTCACTGTGGCTGTCAGGATCTAAGGACAAAGACAAGACAGGATTTGTACTAAGAGGGGATCTGTTTTACTAGACTAACTATTATGGCTGGAAAAAATAGGCAGGCTTTAAGGTCCACACACCATCCTTCAAGTCTGAAATACCAGCATGAAAATTTAAATTGCAAACAATTGCTCTGAGTGTAGTGATGTGAATCCATTAAAGCATTTTAGAGACAAAGAAAGTGAATGTTTGTGGAGTAGAGCAGGTATTGGCATGAGGGGCAAGACAGTAGTTTGTGCCTGGGCTCCCTTAGAAAGTCTTTTATGCACCTCTCTGTGGGATTAGGAGCAGATACCAGAGACAGAGTAATCATTTCATTAAGGAAATGTCTCACTTTGGCACCGGTGTGTGCCAGTATTAACCCTGATCAGCACCAGCATGAGGTATAAAACAGCACCGAGTGTGAGACCTGTCAATTTCTAGAACCCAAGTTCTGGGGCAAGATTGATTACAAGAAATGTTTTAACATGAATGTGATCAGTTTCTGAATTCTCAGCCTGTGTTACTGCATCTAGCTTGATATGGATGTTTAGTCATGGAAGCTGGGGAAGAAAGTAAAGCCAGCTGCTAACAAGCAGTTTCCATGCTAGAAGGATGCAGGTCCCCAAGATGAGGCTGCAGGGCCCAGTTCCATGCTGGCCTTGCACTGAACATGGTCTGTAATGAGGGCCCTGGGAGCTGAGGAGCTGGGGTTAAGTGCCTGTCGGTGCTTTCAGCAGCAGGGATTTCACCCAGAGCAGTCTCATGGAAAAGAAAATGCCTCAGCATTTTTCTGCCTAACTCGAATTCTCTCTTTTTTTTTTTTTTCTTTCCCTCTCTGTTTTCCAACACTTCAGAAAATTCCTGGGAAGTTCAAGAAACTTTTCACTGAACTTGAAAGTTTGACGGTAAGTATGATGTTGGCAGCAGAAGAACATTGCTAGATTTACCTGCCTTCCTTCTTCCTAATTTGTTTGGAGTCTGCCTGTTATTGTCTGGAGTTGGACTTGTCATGTCAGATCTGTGATTTGCTGAAGGCCACGTGGCTCTCCAGAGCTCCAGGGTGGTCTGCAAACATGAAAAGGAGAGAGGCTCTGTCCCTGACAGAGGGAGGAAGGGCAGAGAGAGGCAAATGCAGTTTCACCAGCATCAATTTGGGAGCTGTTCGTTTTCCCTGGTAACTAATCAACCTTTATCTGAAGCAATATGCTGCAGATCAGGAGAAAAAGAGACCAGCTCAAGTTTTAAAGAAACAAATGTCAAAATCTGAGGCTGGAGGGTCTTTGTCAGCATTATCAAAGCAGAATAAACAAATGTTTCCTCTGGCTGTCACGGAAGTGGATGCATGGTAAGATCACTGCCTGGCACGGGGAACAGAAGATGCAGCCTTTACCAGCTGTCATGCTTCTGTACTTGGAGTTCATTATAAATGAATGTGTTTTAAAGAGTCTGTGTGAGCTGCTGTTTACATTGGAAATTGAGATGACTTTTTGAATTGCCTACACAATGCCACAGAAACATGCTACTTTATTTTCTTTGAAAGTCTCCAGCATGCTCCATGGATCTTAAAGCAGTTTTTGTTGGGATTTTTTGTTGCTATTTGGTGATTTTTTTTTTAGTTTTTTTAAAGAAGTTAATCAGCAATACATTCGGGGATACATTTTCTGCTATATAGTAAGGGATTTTCCTAATAGAAATTTGTGGGGAAATTAAAAGAGCAGTCCAAGTGAATCTATTCTGCAGTTTCCTCTCAATTTAGCACTGCTTCATCTAGAGGAACATAATTGCTTTTGTTCCTTTCACTGTTTATATTCCTGTTCAGTTTAGCATGTCAGCTGGCTTAGAAAACCTTTAGCTACCTTGCATCCCAAAGAAACCTTTTATATCTAAATCATGTTCAGATCATAAGCCTGTAATGGATTTAGAATTGCTCTTTTTATAGCCTATTGATTTTTCTGTCTATTACTCAAATTGTTTTGTAGGATCCTTCTCTGAATCACAAAGCTTACAGAGATGCATTCAAGAAAATGAAATCTCCAAAAATCCCCTTCATGCCCTTACTTCTGAAAGGTAATGTTAAAGCTTGGCTGCTCTTCACTGTTGTTAATTAAAATAAGTGATTTTAACCGCCTTCTGTAAGGTAATTTTTCCTTTGGATGCTCTTAAGATGAGTATGTGACAGATATAGTGGTATTGACAAGGCAGCACTTGGTCTGGATAATAAACAACTCCCTTTCAAGACAGGGGGAAGATCCCAATTTTCACACAGGTCTTAAAACTTCATGGTGTCCTGTCAAGTGTGGATAGAGCTGTGTGCTTTTGCTTTGGCCACATCCCCTTCAGTTGGGAAGTGTGGCCCTGCAGGCCCCTGAGCCAGTGGCCATGGTCATACTGCTGCTCTGAGGTGCCTGCTGGGAGATGCCTCCCTCCTAGAGGAGGGGATTTCCAAGTCTCTTATAGGTCTGAAAGAGATAAATAAAATCTTACTATCTAAAATAAATTTTTTTTTAAGTCTTAAAATAAAGTGCAACTACTTGCTAATGCAATGAGCTGGGCAACTAATTAAGTGGCATGTATTTAAAATATTCCATTGTCTTGGAGTCATTAATTATTAATTGCCTAGTCTTTGAACATGGCAAATTCACTTGTTTATTCCTGTGTTCTGAAAGTGTTCTCTTTAGGCTGTTTATTCCGACCTGCTGCTGTGAAATGTTTGAAGGCAGTTCTCCAGATCAGTTAGCGACAGTTTGGGGGCCACCAGACACTTCCCCTCTTTGCACACATCAAAGGAGTTTGCATTAATTCAGATGGATACAATTATCAAGGCTTCAAAATCAAAATTTTTAAAGTGTTCTGGAGTACCTCTTGCCTGAAGACAAAAGCAGCAGACACAAGTCACTTGTAGCAATGATGTTTGCACAGCATTACAATTTGGTGTGTAAGAATGTGCACCTAGACAGCATTTGTATCTTTAACTTGAATTGGAGATAGCAAGAAGACTTTGAAATTAATGCAGTAATGTCCTTCAGTACAGTGGTCCATAAGGAGATGCTGCCAAGGTTATTAATTCCCAGAATATTGCACAATGCAATGGAATTTATTCCATATCAAGCATATTTGTATTAAGGTCATTTCCAAGACCAGTAGAATAGGAATGGGTAACATAGAAATCATTAATAACTTGGCAAATTGGTGTATTTCATCACAATAGGAACAAAAGTAGTTTCAATTTAAAAAAAAAAAGAAAAATCTTAAATTATGGAAAATAACTTCAGAGTGTCCTTTTAAAAGTTAATTAAATTTAAATGCAGAGCTCTCACAGCACACAGACACAGCTTTTGAGAATCAGGCAGATTTTTCAAATGTGTAATAAAATACTGTGATATACCCCTATAACCTAGTTCAGATGCAATTTTCTGCTCCACTGAATTTATCTAGACTCTTAGTTGTTGGCTGCAAAGCAAATTTCTGTTCCTTCTGCCCTCAGAGATACACACATTGCTGTCAATGACTTAAAAAGCTGTGTGAAAATTTCTGCTTCCAGTATAGGTTTTTCATTAGAAGTGATGGACAGTTTTTAACTGGACTGGTACAGACACAAGCACTGCCTGTGTCCTGAAGTCGTGTCCTTTCTGTGTCCCTTTCCCTGGGTGCCCCAAGCAGCCCAGCAGAGGAGGTGCAGAGGGTCCCTCCTTTCCCTCTGCTTTTTGGGATGCAGCCCGGGGGTAGGGGAGGTGCTGGAGGTTTTGGCAGCATGTGCTGTGCTTTGTCCGGGTTGGCATCCTGTCTGTCCCAGCCCAACCCTAGGGGCGCAGGGGCATCACCCCCCAGGAGAGTCCCAGCCCCGGTTTTCCAGCAGCATTTGAAGCCGTTTAGCATTTCAATTCCAAGCAATTACAAAATGCCCCTCAGGCACAGAGTGAGCCTTTGAAATCCAAGGAAATAAATCAGCTTGGCTGCTTTGAGAGAGGGTGAAGGTAGAGGTGGATGGGGGGCCGTGTGTGACAAAGCTTCTCTGCAGGTTTCCTCTCCTGAAATCCCCCAAACCGTGGGGTCCGTGTGGGTATCAGAGGGTGTCCTAGAGATGAGGACATGCTGAGGGCACAGTTTGGCTGCTGGGCTGGAGGCTGGCACCTCTGCTGGGAGGGACCCTTGTTCCATTCACTGTGTGCTGTTCTCCCGCTGGCATCCACAGCTGGGACTGTTCAGGAGTAATGCTATTGGGATGCCATCTCATTCCTCCAGGGTTTTCTGCTCATGGATCTCTGGGGAACCCTGCCATGCAGGAGAGCTGGTCAGGGCTGTGGTGCTCCTGCCTGTGCTGTCAGCAACCTGGAGGGTGCACTACTGAAGTCAAAGCTTCCACTTCCTCAGGGAATCTATTCATATTCTTGGTACTTTATGTCCAAGATAGGTCTCACTTCTGACCTAACACACATTAGAAAAACAGAGAAAATGGCCTTGAGCTACTGTTTTAATTGTATCATAACTTGGCAACGTTTATTTTGCTTGATATTCCCTCCCCCCCAGTTCATTACACTGTGTTCAGTTCTCTTCCTGGGGCCAAATACAGACCTTTTCCTTTTCCTCTGACTTTTCTGTTGCCTTTACAAATTCCCTCCAACAACACTACATAAAAGTGGTTTTCCCCAGGCATGATGCTTATTTCAAGGCTTTGTACTTTGGTGTCTTGTGATTAACCTCTCTGGCTGTCCACTGCTGGGGACTTGTCTTTGGGGAGGACTTCACATTCATTGTCCCACAGAGGGAGATGAAGGGGTGTCAGAGCCATCTCCAGCACCTGGTGGTTCTGCCCCTGTGGGGCTCTGGGCTCAGGGACAGACCTGTCCCAGCCCTGGCCATGCAGGGCCATCCCTCTGGGTGCCCTCCCCTGCTCCCAGCCATCTTCTGTATATTATACATCCCAGAAGTAGCACAGAGCAGGTTTAATAAGAAATCCTTGCCCCCACTTAAAAATACTCTTCTTCTTAACAATATGTAAATATCGTTGTTATCTAATAATCTCTGCATGTCATCATTAGGCCAGGCTTTTGTTTCACTGTTACAAGATATTGTCTCAATCCTTAATGGGATACTTACCTCTTTTTTTTTCTTTCTTTTTGTTGCTGTTTAGTAATTTTATTTATTTGCATTAAAAAAGAGGTTGTGAATAGTAATTGTTTTTCATTTTTTTTCCCCCAGATGTAACATTCATCCATGAAGGAAATAAAACGTTTCTGGATAACCTTGTTAATTTTGAAAAGCTGGTAAGCTAATTTTATCCTTCCTGTTTTTCAAAACATTTATGTTCTCTTCCCTTTGCTTTCCTTATCTTTTAACCTGTAAGGTTTTCTTCTGGCCGAACCACGAGGGGAAATAATCAGGGGTAGAAAAGAGCAAGCAGGACGAAACAAACAAGTCTCTTTCCCCTTCCCTTTTCCTCTGCTCCTCTCTCTTCTCCTTCCTTTCTCCTCTACTTCTGTGTAAAGTGGCTGAACCAGTAATGGCCATCATCACTGCTACACAGTCCGCTCTTCATTTATACCCAGTGAGATCAATTCCTTTGCATCACCTCGTGGGCTGCTTCATATTAGTTAAATTCTCCTGCTTCAGCTTTCTCTGAATTATGTTTCGTTTTTGTTTTTCCCCTCAGTTTTCTCTAGTTTATCACCTGCAAGTGGTATTGTAATTTTAGAGATCTTAAATGAAAGTTAAACTTTTTGATCTATGTTAAATGAGGAAGAAAATAATGTCTGAAGTACAAATTAAACTGACTGTAAATATCACTAGTGTAGTTTTTATGCATAAGGGCACTTGATGATTTATTTTTGGCCACATTCACTCTAGGCATCATATGCATCTGCTCTGGCATGGAATTACTGAGAGAGGTTTGAGTTTGCTAATTTGTGTTGGTTTTTGGTGGTTTGTTTGGTTTTTGTTGTTGCTTTGTGGTTGGTTGGTTTTGTTCAGTTTGGGGGTTTTCTCTGATAACATTTTCATGAACTTGGTCTGTTCAACCTAGAGAAGAGCTCAGTGCAGTCTAGAGCTTCCTCCTGGGGGGAAGAGGAGGGGCAGGCGCTGATCTCTTCTCTGTGGTGACCAGGACAGGACTCAAGGAATGGTATGGAGCTGTGTCAGGGGAGGTTTAGGTTGGATATCAGGAAAAGGTTCTTCACCCAGAGAGTGGCTGGGCACTGGAACGGGCTCCCACATGGAAGTGGTCATGGCACAAGCCCGACAGAGTTCAAGAAGAGTTTGGACAATGCTCTCAGGCACGTGATGGGATTCATGGGGATGGTGCTGTGCAGGGCCAGGAACTGGACTTGAGAATCCTTGTGGATTCCCTCCAGCTCAGCTTAGTCTGTGATTCTATGGCACTAAAAGCCAAAGTCTATATATCTGAACAGTGGTGGAGTAGAGAAGCTTGGAATTTTTTTTTTCTTGGCCTATAGTATTTGACCAAGAAACCAAAATGTTCTTTGCAATTGTCCAGGTGTGCCATGGAACTCTTATTGCAGATGGCTCTGGTTGGTGAATTGTGCCCAACTATTTTCTCCCTGTGTTTACACTTGTTTGGGAATGAACACACAACCGTGGAGTTATTAATGAACCAGGTGTTGAACTTATTTTCACATTCTATCACAATATAGGTTGTCTTTCAACTTGCAAGCAGATGTAGGCTCTGACTTTTGAACCTGAGCTCCTTTTTTTCATGTTTTCTATTTGATTTCTGTACCTTTTCTTGTTGCAGAGTTTACAAGAATACTAATTTGCATTTAATGAAAGGTTTTCTTGTTCCAAGTCCATTAACTGTTTGACCTTTAGGTGTTTTCATAAAACTCATTAGCATGTTCTTCTTCATTGCCTCTTGGAAGTGCATCCAATTAACATGTAAATTAAACTAGCCCTTGATGCACCATAATTGTTATTAAAATCCTTCCACTGGCCCATATATTTATTTAGTGAATATGTAGAATCTAATTCTTGTCCAGCCTTAGCAGGCTGTGTTTGTTTGTTTGTTTGTTTGTTGTGTAATCGTGTATATGTTTAATGCATGCTGGGCTTCCTGGGGTAAGAATCCCTTTCCTTTCTGTCTCCATTGTGTTTCTAGAGGCAGTGGGAGCTTTGCTAATTGACTTCAGTGAGCCAGGATCTCACCTTTTCCATTCAAATGGATAATGGGCATTTTAAATGGCAAGGGGGGAGAGGCTGAGGTGATGGTTGTGGGGTGAGAGTTGTTCTGATTGACACTTCCTCCAAATTATCATTCAGATCACGCACTCAGAAACATGCTGTCTCATGCAGCCCTGTGCATATGAATGCAGGCAATAGTGCAAGCTTAGGAAGTGGGGGCTTAGGGGAGATTTAAATATCAGTGTAGTGGAAACTCGGGCTGCTCACTGGTATTACCCTGGCTCAGTTGGATTTAGTCAGTGGCCATGAACTCAGAGGATGCATTACGCGTGATCACCTATTCATCAGTCGTGTTTCTTTTCTAATTGTAAGGGCTTTGTCCTGAAGAACAATGCCCTCCTCGGTGCTCTGTACTGAAGTGCTGAGCACTTTCTGGCCTTAGCTGAGAAAAATTAGGATTGACATTGACTCCTGCTCGATTTGGATCAAGCCACTGAACCTCACCTGCAAATTTGCTGTTGCAGAAAAAGAAGAAAGGAATTATTCTACCATAGCAGATTACTGCTTTGGGGAAGGAACTTACTGTCATAAATGACTAGAATTTCCACTTATGAATTTCAAAGCAAAGATGGTTTCTTGTGTCTCAGTTTGGATTACTATTTTGAAATATTTCATTTCTACATTAAACATCTCACCTGAAGGAGGACTTGTCAGTCTGAACCATTATTTTTCCAACTGTATTAGTTTCTTTTATTAAAGATCCTTCTCCCTACAATCCCTGCTAATTTTATATTCTTAGATCTCAGCAATCCTACCATGACTGGATTTTATTTGACATGAAATTATAGCAGTGGATACAAAGTTAACTCAAAATGTAAAGAAAGAAATTTGCAAAGAGAAGGAAAAGAAGTGATCTGTTGTTTCAGGAATGTTACCTAGCTTTAGCAAAGGTGAAGGGGTTGCAGTGGTTTATTTAATTGCATTTTGTGTAAAATCTAGTCTATTATAGTGTTAGATCAATATTTAGTATTATACCTTGTTCTTCAACTAAATCTGAAGGAATAAACGAAAATATAGCCTTACATGGTCACATCTCAAGGAATTTCCGTGGTATTTTCTTAGCTGTTTCACTAAAATGTGGCTTCTTCAGGTTTTTCTCTCCAGCCTTCAGCTGTGCCTTAGCAATGACATGTCTTAGGCACACTCCAGCAAACTCTATTACAGGTCAATGGCCATTACCATTTTCGATAACACCTGCTTACCCAGAGCCTTCAGCTGTAAGGACTGTGTAGGTGCAGCTGTGGGTTAACCCACACCCCCCAAATATCTGTGCAACCCCAAGCCCGAGGCTCTGCTGTCCTCAGTGAAAAAAGTGCTAATGATCCCGGGTGGGCTGAAAAGCCACCAGAAATGTGTGTTACTTATCACACTAGCAAGTATTCAAGCACCTGTTTAAGCAGACAGGAGATAGCATTTGCTTTGCAGATACATTGGCTGTAATACTTCTGCATTACTTTTGGGTCCCAGAGAATTGAAACCAGAGGGAAATTCATAATTAGAATACTAAGGGCAGAGGATCTGCAATTCTGCTTTAAATGTTGCACTAAGAGGTTCTTCCCTCACCAGAGCATCACCTACAGAAGCCAGTCCTGGGATGAACCCTCACAGTGACTGACTTCAAAGGAGAGACAGCAAAGAGTTACAGTATGTGTGATGTGTGGGTTTTTCTGACTTGTAAAATCCAGATGCAGAGTGTTGGCTGGGAAACATCACAGCAGCAGCACTGGTGGAAGTTTCAGTACTGCCAGTACTCACATTATTGATCGTGAAATCTAGATCATCTCATTAGAACTTCATTATAATCAGTGCAAGGACATCAGCACAAGAGATTGTGTAATTTCATGGCAAATGAAGCACAGCGGGTAACAAGAAAAATTATTTTGATTTACTGATGAAAGAAATATGAAGTTTCCATTAAATGTGCTCTCATGATAAGCTTTTCTGTGAAGGAGCCTTGTAAGCCACTCCCAGGATGTTGAGAGATGAGCTTTTCTGCATCATTCTGGTTTTAAATGTACTCTGCTCAAGACAGTTAATGCTTTCCACCTCTAATAATTTTTGAGGGACATGTAAAATGAGCATCCGCTGTTTGCATGAGCTTTCAGAACATTCCTGCTAACTCCAATTTGCTTCTGTTACTTACTAGATTTGATGAGGAATTGCCTCAGAAACAGTAAAAAAATTTTAAAGTAATGGCTTAAGAACTTTTTGGGTAGTATCTAGTGAGAATAATCTCCCACTACTGATTTGTAGTGAATAATCCCAATTTTTGGATAAATTGATGACCAGAACCTGAATGAGAAACCGAATTTAAACCTTTTGTTTCCTCCACTTAATGTAAGTGAACATCCAATATCCCTGTAAGCACCAGCTTTTGTTAAAATAGGATACTTACAGGACTACAGGACAGTTTTACTTGGTACCTGCCTGTGGAGCTGTCAGGTGTTTGCACTGCAGCATTTGGGCTGTGGGCTCTTTTATTTTGTGCTGGTTAGGCTGAGAGTGGTGCCTGAGTGTGGTGGCATTACAAAAGTGTACACTAAGGGGTGCAGTCTGTGCCACAGAGAGGCTTACAGTCCAATTATACAGATGTGGAGACAGAAGGAGAGGCTGCAGACTACACAATACCTTAGGTAATGCACTAAAGCTGTGTTTGAACACCAAAGCACTCACCCAGTCCACAGGCCTTCCTTGCTGTAGGTTTTCAGTTTAATAAAAGTTGCTGTAAGAAAAATGAGCAATTGTTTGGTTATTTTTCATTACCACTTTCCATAGGTTCCTAGGGAGTTGTTCTCATTTAATCTATGTGATATCAATATGACATCCTGACTAATCCTGTTTCATCAAATGGTATCACTAAGATACCAAAGAGCAAAGATTCTCCTGCTGTCATCATTTTCTGCCTTACCACAGTTGCTTTTTTCTGTTCAGTGTAGGGCAAGGAGATTTTTCAGGCTTTTCTGATGACACAATCTCTCCTAGGTCTTTGCACTCATGTTTATTGTTTTGTCTTTGCAGCACATGATTGCAGATACTGTTCGGTCATTGAGACATTGCAGAAATAACCAATTTGGTGAGTAGACAAAATTTCCTATTTCTTTTGCCTTTGTACATCCTTGAGGGTTTGTTGAGTTTTTGGTTTGGTTTTTCCCCCGTTTTCTTTCCAGTTGCTCAGGTTTACTACAAAATGTGGTCAAAACCTATTTAACCAATAGGCAAGAGAAGGCATAATTTTTGGAAGATCGACACAGCAAAACCCACAGTTTTAGCTTTAGTTTACAAAATGTTTCTAGGAACAGCTTCCAAATTTTAGTAAATTACTTTCCTGCAAACATTGCCATCTCTTCCAAAGCCTGTGTAAGATCTGTGCCAGCTGCACTCAGCAATGGAGGCCCCTGGTGTATGCTGCTGTTTCTGCCTTTCACAGCTATCAAGGAGTTAGCTCAGTCTCCTGCCAGTCTGAGCGTTTTGGTAAGGAATTCACAGCTGCCTTGGCTTCCAGTAGCTAAAGGATGGTACTCATCCCCACAGCTTCTCACTCAGCTCTTCACCAAGAGCAATTGTGTGTTTGTTTGTCTGGGCTTCTTAAGGACGTTTCACAAAAGTGTACAAGTCTCGAAGGTATGAGGGTCCAGGGGGTTTTGTGAAAGTGGTTGAGTAGGAAGAAATGAGGGGCTTGTTTCCTCTTCTAGAGGAAGCTGCAAATATAGCTGTGCCTGCTTCAGACACTGGAGGATCAGTGCTGGAGGCAAGGACTGTGAGTGCCTCAGCTGCACAGAGGACTTTTTTTGTTGCTTTTTAAAAAATATTTTTGTTGTTGTTTCTGCCTTATTAGCCACTAGAGAATCCAACCCTGAGGGACCATGCCAGAAAACTTCAGCACTCTTTGTTCTGCTGCTTACAGAGGAGAAACCTTGCTTTTCTCCTTCTCAGTGTTCTTTTTCTCTGCAGAGATGTTAAATACAGGAAGGGCACAGAAGAACTACTTTAGGAAGCAATTAGTTTTTAAGCCAAACCCACTAAATATGTCGTTTATTGAGGCCACTAAAACCTCTTTTTCAAAGAGAAGTTCAGAACTGTGCTTCAGCCTTGGGGAAAATAGAGTTGAATAATAACTTTTTTCCACTGACTTTTCAGCAGCTGTCAGCATTGACTCCAACAAAAAGAACAATAATCATAATTTTAATTATAAATACAGATACCTTGGAGAATAATAGGTACTTTTAAGAGTTCTGTTAAACATTTGCTCTATAGAATTACTACATGTCTATACAGTATTACCTTTAAACAATGGCTGCTCAGTATTATGGTTCTTGAGTAATTTTTCTAAAAAGAGATATATAAAATATATAGATATAAATGTATGTAAATGTATGTAAGAGACAAAGCAGGGGAGAAGGAGCAAGATGTGCCTTCTTTTAATTCAGATATAGAAGGAAATATTGATTAATCCAAACCATACCTCTTTAAATTAAAAGATCTTCTATTTGGCATTATGAAAAGTAACATTGTTTCCTTTCAGTGATGTGAGGGGTTTTTTGCATTTTTCCCTGCACATCTTTCATCCTGTTTTTGCCTTTTTTATTTTTCCAAGTGATTTTGTAAGTCTTGCAGCATAAATCCAAGGTTAATACCTGAGATTTATCATATAATCTGGTAGTTTGAAGTAGGCAATTGTTATTTTATTTTAGCACAGACTTGATTTATTGTGAAGCTGGCATTTAAAAAGCAGCTTATACAGACATCCCTATAGGCACTTTTTTTTCCCAAAAATTCGTTTAGGCATGAAATGAATTCACTGAATATTTATTGAGACTTTATGGACAGTTTCCTTTTCTAGTGGGCTTATTTTACTCTCAGGAATGTGAATCTTTCTACTGCATCAATTCCCAGATTGGCCTAGGAGCAGCAGGCATCTCACTCTAGGAAGAAATTCAAACAAAACTAAGCAAGGAATATTATTAGTGTTTATTAACTGTATCATGTATATTAAGCTTGCAGGCCAAAGTGTTTCTGGATTAGAAACTGGTTAGATTCCAAGTAAAACTGAAATGCCTGTTTAAAGCAAATAACATTTATAACCTAAATCCTGAAAACAAATAATAGCATTTCCAAAGTGAGGAAGAACAGCCTGCTAAAACAACATAATTCAAGCTTTTGTTATTTGAGGTGTTAATGAGAAATACAAATGTTTTTCACTATGAGCAGCACAGCTGCTGGGATCCTGTTCCCTCAGAACAGAAAGGTCAGCTCTGTATCCTGACAGAAATTTATCACATTTTCCTGTTCTCTCCAACACTGCTCAAGTGAGATGGCTGCTCTGCAAGAGCTCTTTAGGGCAGCTGCCCAGGAGCCCCATCAGCAGCCACAGGCAGAACTGGCTGCATTCACATCCCGTGTGACCCACACAGCACCACAGAGATGTCTTCAGAAACAAGGGGTTGGTGATTCCTGGAAACTTGCTCATACAGCTGGAGAGTGTGGAGAAAAGGATGATAATGAAACAAAGGAGAGGGAAGAAGTGTATGAGTTAAGTTGATTGGTTCAGGGAGTTTTGAAGGTTTTTTTTTTTTTTTTTCAGTTTAAGGTAATATTGAGGACATGGACATGAATGGAGCTTTCCAACTTTGCTCGTCTGCCAGAAGTCAGCAATGTTGCTTTCTCTGCCTGTCTTGAAGGATCTTGGGCTTGGCTTTATTTTATCTGTCTCTGCTGGTACCAGCCATGCTGGATGGTTTCGCAGGCAGGGAGGTCCCACAAGCCCATTTTGAGGATAAAGCTTGTACCAGAGAAAAACTGCTATTCAGGCCACCCTTCAGATTGTCTGTTCCACAGCTAATTCCTCTTGCTACATAAACTCCCACGAAATGGCAGCATGACTTTTGTCTCTGTTACAAGATCAGAAATCAAAAGCCTAACAGATCAAAACACAGGGATCTGTCAGAGCAGCTTTGAAGAGGTTTCATATCCATCTGCTGTGCTGTCACCTTTCACTGGCTCTGAAGAAAATGATCCAGGGCCTGCTGTCTTGTGGACTGGGTTAAAAATTTTAAAGAGTTGCAGGCTGGGTTGCCCACCCCTGCTCAAGGTCCCATTGTGCTGCCAGAGCAGCACAAAGGAAACCTTGAAGCACCCTTACAGGGGATGGACTGCCTGTACTGCCAGTAGAACTAAATCTTCCTCTTGGGAAGAGTCAGCTTCTTGCCATCCTCATGTCCCCCTCCTTTATGCATGCTGGCTGCCCAGAATTGCCTATTTTTTTTTTTCTTCTCTCCTACTCTCTATCTAGCTGTTACCTCATTCATTGCACTTGAGCAGCAAGTCCTTTGGGTTACTGGCTGTCTTTCCTGTGGCTGTCTAGCACCGGGCAAGTGGCACAGCAGTGACTTTGTGACAGAGGACAGAGGAGCAGCAGGCAAGGCACAGCTTTCTGATCCATGCCCTTTCTCCTGTCTTGCAGGCAATGAAGTTCCTTCGAAAGAGCACCACGAGCTGAAGCCATACGTCCACCACCTGCATGTCATCGACAACCAGCAGGCTCTGTTTGAGCTCTCTCACAGGATAGAGCCGCGAGCGTGAGCGTGCACAGCTTCATGTAACCTTGTAACTGCAGCACTTTGAATTAAGTGAATGTTTATGCCAAGCATGTTGCTTCCCTATAGGAGAACGGTTTACTGAGTTTTATCAGTAGCTCACACAACATGCGCAGGAAAATCAGGCAAGAGCCAGCAAAGGAGCTGCTCGCAGGATTGCAGGGCAAGCTTGGTGCCATTCCCGCTGCTCCCTGGGACCTGAGGCAGCAGAGCAGTGTCCTTTGAGCTCAGGAGCTTGGTTTCTGTGAAAATATTGTTGGGTCCTGTGTAGCTTTCAATGCAGATTCTGCCAGTATTAGAAAGAAAGGAATCATCGTGTCACAGCAGCAAAACATTTCAGCGAGCAACATGCCGCAAGGGGGTTGATTCCCAGTTCACCACAGTATGTACCTCACTAATTCAAGGCTGCCAAAGTATTGTTGCCAAAAATAATGTGCAATCTGTGCAGCTCCCATGAGTCCACTGGAGCATAGTGTTTGAGATGTGTGAGCAACCTGGAGCAGGAATATAACAAGGCAGTGCAACCAGATGAAACTCAAGAATGTGTTGTGATGTGGAAGTCAGCAGTAAACAGTTCACTCTGTTATGGCTCCTGTAAAAATATGCTTTATAAAACACACTGTAGGAGCCAATCCACTTCTGTTGCAATTTATGGACACAATTGTTTGTATATTGAAAACATATTATTTTCTTCGTTTTCAGTTATCTCAGATTTAGCACTGGCTCCTGCAGTTAATGTGTTATAAATTATTATAGCAGGAACTTTGCTTTCTGCTTGGATTACGGCTTTTTTTTGTATCTATTCACAGGCAAATGCCTCAATCCATCTACATTTCTAATTCCCCCCATTGGAAATACCATTTCAGGAAGTAAAATTTCACCTAACTTGCACATGCTTTTAGTGTGTAAAGATCAGAAAGGTGCCCCTTACAGGGTACCAGTGTAATTACCTGCAGACACACCAGGCTCTCAGCATCAGAGTGCCTTTACTGCTTTTGTCCCTTTCACAGCCCTCCCCATGACAATTCTCATGTAGTTAAAAGTACTGCATCTGGGCCTGTGCTGAGGCAGCATTTCTAAAGTAAAGTCTACAGCTGACCTACATCTCAAGCACCACCATCACCTGGTTTCCAGTGCTAAGGAGCAGCCCTGAGATGATCCAGTGAGTGCCACAGGAATGTGCAGAGGATGCTCCTTGGCATGTCTTTGTGCACTGACTCACAGTGACAGTGAAGGTCTCTTTACAGAGCAGGGAGGATACATTGCATTGCTTGCCCATCTCTGTTGTATGTTTTCCACACGAGGAAGACTTCCAAGAAAATGCTCCTTTACTAAAATGTGGGAATACTGAAGTAGCATGCTCTTCATAATTGTGTTATCTCTGGTTTAAAGGGATTTTAAAAAAAAGCAGCTTTAACAAGTAGTCTGTGGGGGAATCTGTAGAATGCATTCAGTTTTCCCATCTGTGAAATATTGTATAGATCTATTGTAAAGGAAACAGATGTTTCAGAAATGTATTTGCTTGTACTTTGTTATTATCAAATACTATATGATTTTTTTTTTTAAGAAAAAAGAAATTTCTTTTTACCCAGTAAAAAGAAAAAAAAATAAACTCTTGCTGGCCATGGAGTAAAAATTTCCTATGTTCTTCTGTAGATGTGACTGCACATATTGTAAATAACTTTTTTGTGCAAACAGACCAAAACTGTTCAAATGAAGATACTAGCTGTGGTGGGCTCCTTTTTGCAGTGTAAGAACAAAAACCAGATACAATTTGCTGCTTGTGTTTCTGCAGTTCTTCCTAGGGCTACAGCACTTAGAATTCCCAACATAGCTGCATTACCTGGATGCTTTCCTGGGTTTTGAGCTCCCTCTTGTGAATTTTTTTTTACTGTGGCATTATTTTTAGGAACCTGTATGTAGACCAGCCTGCATGCTTCAGCTTGTGAGGTGTAACACTCTAGTCCACAAAGTTGTTCTGGAAATCTGCGGGAGAGGGAGCATTCAGAGGTATTCAGGGTGAGAAGGTGGGGCTGTTTCTCAGTTCACTGCATTTGGCTCTGTGATACTTTTGGTGGCTACTGTGGATGAAGCAGCAGCTGAGTTGGAGAAGAATAAAAGACAAGAAAACTAAAGAAGGAAAGAAAAAAAAAATAAAAAAAAAAAAAAGAAAGATGACTCTGTGCTGAGGGTTTGATTGGAAAGCCTGATAGACTTACCTGGAACTCTCCTCACTCTGCCAACTCAAAATGAAGTAAAGGGATGGGTTAACTCGTCCCAATAGGCTTTGAGCCAGCTGAGGTGTTGGCTTTCTGCACATCTGTAATTTCACACTAAATCAGGTGTTGTCTATCACTTGCAGCTGGCATAAAATCAGTCTGAAGGCACACAGCCAGCATTTACCTTGTTATCTCTGCTGTGGCTAATTAGACAACTTGTCACAGCTTTGCAAACTACTTTTGCAGTGGCCTGTATAACTCAGATTTAAGTTTCAGGTGTGAGGATCCAACATGGCTGCATCAACTAAGTGTTGAGAATTGGGTCTTAGGACTGTTACTATAAAGGAAAAGTAAATAGCCCAAACCTGTAGCTAATATGTCTAATTTAAAAAAGGCCCTTCTATGTCTTCGTGAAGTATTGCAGAGCTTTGCTGCAGACTGGCAAACAGTTTGAAGATGTGGAAGTTAAGAGGAGAACTAGAAGTAAACCCTGTATTAGGGAAGGGCAGCACTATACAGCCTCTCCCAGGGTCCAGCACTGGTGATATTGTGTGATTTTTTTACATCCTACAGTAGAACAATTAGGTTATGTGGTATAAAATCTATAAATCTTGTAAATTCCATTTATTACAATCACATCTGGGGTTAAATACTCTGCACACTTTTTTTTTTAGTACCTAAGAGGAGTAATTAGATAGAACAAAGGAAAGAGCTGTGTCACTTTGTACCTCTTTGAAGTGGGTTTTTGTGGCAACAAATTTAGATGTTTCTCTAACACAGCTTTTTGGTTCCAACATCATCTTGAATAGCAATAAATTTCATTTGCATAGCAGTGGCAAAAGAAAGGGTGTTATCAGAAATAAGACCTGTTCTGCTGTAAAAATTACAAAGAAAAATGTAAATACTAAACGTTTTAGCAGAGTAATATTTATTTGAATAGCCTATTTATTGTCATCTTATACGCTGTTAAAGACTGGGATGAAGTCAATGAGCTGAGGTAAGAACACCTGCCTGTTCCCTCTTGAGTGCCATAATGGTGTCAGCTTGCATTAAAAGTAATAAAACAGAAACCCCCAAATCAAGGTATTTACCTAACTTCTCAGGGACTACAGCTAGTAGTTATCCACCATCATGAGACCTGGTATGTATGAAATAATCTGATTTACCAGAATCAATGTTGCCAATGTTTTCCTTTGCATATTTCATGCTTGTTTGCCTCTGTACATATTATTGTGTCGTGTATTTATGAGCGCTAGTAAGCAATAATTTATATGTTAAAATGGCCAAGCAATACAAGGTTAAAACTTGTAGAAGCAACTGTTATGTTTATCTTGCATTTTCCAGTGTTTTTTAATATTGCTTTTCAAAATATAAAAACTACCTTAATGAAGTCTGAGCTCTGTGCCTTTATGCCTACCACACATACTTATTGCTCCAATGTGGAATATTTTACTTCCAGTCCTCCAGTTCCACAGACCCTCACTGCATTTGTGAGATGGATGCAGGCTCACACAGAGGCTCAGGAGCCTGACCCCTTTCAGAGCTGCTCGTCTGTCTCTGGTCAGTGGGACTTGCTGGTACCAATGTTTCAAAAGCAGGAATGATGTTAATGGGGCCTCAGCTGTGCCCTGTCATCACAACTCAGCCAAAGAGGGGCCTCGAGCCACCATGAGAAGTCCCTGTGGGAGAGGGGAGGAGTAAATCCATCTTCATATCCTCTGGAGTCTGCTTATTGGCACTTGATCCTCTTACTGAGGACAGCAAATGCTTTCCCCTGTCATCAGTCATCCCTGATGCTGCTGTTTCCCCTCCTTCCTCTGAGCTGCTCTGCAGCAGGAAGGCAGAGCTCAGCATGGGCTGCAAGGGCACTGTAAAGCAGCTGAGGCTTGCCCTGTCCTTCTTTCCTTTCCACTTGCAAACCCCAGGAACCAGCAAGCCAAACCTGGATATTTCAGACAGAAATAATACTTGGTACTTACAACATGATGGCTGTTCAGAGTGCTTTACAAATAGGCAGTACTTAATTAATTAATACTTACTGCTTAAGACTCTGAGTGTCTGCATCTTAAGCAGTCTTAAGCCTGACCTTGAAAGAGTTTGTGCCACTGTTAATATACAGATAGGTTGAATTCTAACCTTAATATTTAAAATAAGCCTGAATTGTTGACACTAATCCATAATGATGTTTAAAGATACATTACAGACAGACATACTTTTCCAGATCCAATTGCACAGTCTGAAGAATTTATGGTCTCAGTGGTTTATCACTGTCCCTCCGTTGGTATCACTGCTCTCTGTGGTGTAGCCCAGAAGACTGGGAGAGAACTTGCAGACCTGTTGCAGTAATTAAGCCACACATGGCTGCATGCCAGCAGCTAACTTTGCAGGAAGGGCTCTCCTTCCCTCCACTGCCCTTGCTGGGAGACTTTCACAAGAAGAGTGATGGTATCTTTTAGATGATTTGCAAATGGCAGGGTGTGGAGCTGAGGACAGCTGCCTCACAGCTCCAGTTGTGCTAGGAGAGTCACGAGAAGAGGTTGCTGGGCTGCAGATATGTCTCTTGAGACCATCTTGCTAAACTGTTCAAATTAGGGCTCTTCTATCTCTCTCCAACAAGAAGAGCTTGACTGGTGAAGGCCTGCAATTTGAGGTGGTTAAGGGACTCTGTGAATTTTAACTGAAGTAATCAGAGGGGTCTGTGAAGAGCCATTCCTAGAGGAGCTGTGTAAGCCCAGAGGCAGCAGCTGGGGGCAGTTTGCTGGGGGCCAGCACAGCCCTTCATGCAGAACAGCACTGATCTGCATGGGGACTGTTGCTCTACCCCGGGTAGGGATGATTTCCTCTTCTCAGGAAGAAAAACAATGTTCCCAAAACCAAACCCCCCAAATATTTGCAGCGTTTCACGTCCCAGCAGACTTTCATGCCCCGCAGAGCCTCTGCCCTGGAGTCCTGCTGTCTGCTGCTATGGCATGGCAACTGAGATGTAACAGCAAAACCCAGAGAAGGTAAGTCTTCCACCCCTACAATGCCCACCATTTCACACTGGAGACTTGTGGGAGGGCACCTTACACTCATGGGTACAGTAATACTGGGAAGTACTTGCGGTGGTATCAGAGTTCAAAGAATTGAGCAGTGTCGTTAAAGTCTGGAGGACTGAGGCCTGCAAAGATGGGCCCAACAAACAACTGTTGAAAGAGATATGTTGTCCTGCATTCCCTCTTGTCTGGAGGAAGGCCTGTTGATGGCCTTGAGATTGACTCAGTTGGTTAGAGCATGCTGCTAACAATGCTGAGGCTGAGTTGGTTAGAGCATGGTGCTAACAATGCTCAGGCTGTGGGTCTGAGCCCAGTAGGGGCCAATCATCTAAGAGTTAAATTTTGATCATCCTTCTGGGTCCCTTCTAACTCAGAATATTCTGGGATTTCATAAGACCCCTGTTAACACCCTTGAGCAGCATCTGCCACAGAACCTTTAAAAGTATGACAGTGCTACAGTCTGCATAATTTTAATTTTCACTACCCATTGTAGTGGTAAGCAGCTGCAGCTGGTGGTCTCCCCAGGAGGTTTGTACTACCACTTACTTGCAGAGATGCAAATCCATGCATTCAGGGAACTTTCTGGACTTCAGCATGGCTTTTTCATCTGTTTCCCATGCCAGGGAGAGAAAGTGGCATTGGCAGGAAAATCCACAACCGCCAGAGATTTATGTCCAAAAAGGAGGAGTCCTGCCACTTTATTCAAATAAAGGGAGAGAGTCCAGTGAGGCACACGCCCACGACGTTTTCTCTCTCGGGGTTTTGGAGGGCACAGTCTCCTTTTACCCCAAACTCCTGACCACACATTGCCCTGCTCCTTTCCCCACTGGCTGACGTACCAGGAAGGTACAGCCTTCTTGAACCTCCTACCATGTATCCTCCCTTGAATCTATTATTTTACCCCTAAGCTCAGAAACTCAGCCTTGTGCAGACCCTTGATTGTTTCAGGAACCAAGTTGTCTGGGCTGTGCAACAAACCTACAGCCCAAAGTTAGTAGTGACATTAAGACCCTTTTCAAAGACATTAACATCCACACCTTCACCCCTCAAATTGTTTGTAAAGACATTACCTTTCCTATCAGCATGATCTGGAAAGCCCTGAACAGTGCTGCTGACCTTTTCCAGGTTCGATTTCTCCAGGGGAAATCTCAGGGAAGAGGCTATCCTCCCCATTAAGAAAAACATAACCATTCTAGAGAAACCAGGCAGCCAAAACCAAGGGAAAAACTCATTTTAGGGTTAGGAAAGAGAAGAGCCATTTGCGAGGTCACCCAAATGCAGCAGATGAGAAGGAAGCTCTTCCTTTTTTATTCTCTGTATGGGTCTGATTGATTGTTCTGGGATTTTTGGCTGGTGAAGTTGTTACTTTGCAGGGAGAGGTGGATAGTGCTGGGTTTGCTTGTAAGCAGAGCTGATTCCTAATAAAAGGTGTTTTGTGGGCTGCCTTTAGTGCTTTTTACCGTCCTAGTACCAGTAGCTCCTATGGCTAAGGTTTCACCTTTCATCTCTGTGGTAAGGAGTCAGAGTAGACCTGGGGGTGCTAAGGAATAGTGAATCAACATAGTTGAGAATAAAATTTGATTGGAAAACCAAACTTTACCCTGAAAATGTGATTCAGTTGTATAAGTTTATAGAAACGCATGAGCAAGACATGAAGATGCCTTTAAGCAGAATTAGATAAACCACACTTAAGGACAGAAACTGGGCTGGGCAGCCTGCCTTGAGTAGATAGGTCTTAAAAATGGTTTGTGCAAGGAGATTGGCTATAAATTTCTTGGCCTTTCAAATACATTTTCTTGCAGAAAATTGTCAGGGCTTCTAAAACTTGCAGCATTTTGTTCTGCTCTCCTGCTGTTGCTAACACGAATTCAAGTCCTTTTCTGTCTGCAGCAGAGAAAGAGTGACTGCTAGTGCTTGAGATAAGGTTATAAAGAGAAAAGAAGGAAAGTCTTGCCACTGTCCCAGCTGAATGTGGGGCTGCCTTTGTAGGAAATGAGTGAGACGAGAGTGCTACTTAGCAGGGAAAAATGGCACTGGCAGAACTTGTCTGTTTAACCTAAGTGGTGAAGTGTCCCTTGAGAGAGGTACTGCCAGCCGTGACAGATGGCTTGAAAGCAAAGAGCTGGGGATTGCTGGAAGGGAATTTACTAGCAAATGTAAACAGGGATGTTCCAGACCTAGAAATGAAAAAGGAATGTAAGCATCAAGCCCCAGATCAAGCACCTCCTTGGTAAGTTATGGAGGCTCCTGACAAATATTTGTGAGAGCTCTCTGGAATGCTAGTCAGAGGTTTTGTTGCTTCATGAGCAATGAAGCTGTTACTGAGGTCACTGGGCTTGCCCCCATCAAGGGTGGCTGTTGGTGGGGGTGACTGTGGAACACTCCAGTGCCTGCTGAGAAAGCCAGCTCAGCAGCTCCAGGTGACAATTCTTAGGCCATAAAGCCTTCAAAAGTTTGAAGTCTTCAAGTTATGTCAAGCAGCTTGGAAAAACTTTAATCAAAACAGCTGCTGTCATAAGTCTGTCTCCCTCTCATTCAGAAAGACTGAATGAAATCAAGTTGAACTTCTATTATTATTTCCACTGGGTTTTAAAAACCCAGGATACCCCAATGTCTGCTGTCAGACTGAGTCTCTGGTTACATTGCAAAACAGAACACGGTCTCTCAATCCAATCTGAAATACTTTAAAGTAGCAAATAACCCTGAACTGCTTTATCTGCTACTGATGCTGGGCTTCATACAAGGCCAATCACTCTCATCACGGTGCAGTGCCAGAAGAGGACCAGGCAGAGCTGCTGCGTGTTGGGTGCCCTGTCACACTCACAGTGATGAAAATTGTTGTGGCTGACACCAGCTGCCAGCACTGGCTCAAGGCTACAGCTACATGCTCCAGCTTCAGGGCACATTGTTGGTTGGAGGTCACTTTTTAACACAAATAAGTGATGATGTGCTAGTAGAAACTAGCACAAGGGCATAAGACAGGGTGTAGAAGGAACTGAACAAGTCCAGCACAGCAGAGGTAGAACAGGGGAGTACTGTTAAGGGAAAATAACATGCAAATCTGAAGAAAACTCACACGTCTGAAAATTCATTTAGACCCTTGTTTGCTGCTTAGTTGATGAGGTTTGCCTAATTTTAAGTGATGTAATTCACTTTGCTTTTAAATTGGAACTTCTGCTGAAGAGTATAAAGTAGTTTAGTCAATCAAATTTAATTCTGTGCATTTTGCAAATTGATTGATTGCTCAGAACAATTTATATGACTCCAGGGAACCTGGTCCAGCTTTGTACACATGCAAACGAGGAAAGACTTCAGCTAAATGTTAAGGTTTTCAGAGGACATTGAGAGATAGTAGTATGGTGAATGTTGGTATAATTTCCCAGAAATAACCAGACAAGAAACTTCTGGAGCCACATGTTACTGTAAGGCAGACAGGGTTCTTATCAGGGGCATCTCTGTAAGGAGTACATCAACATCCTGACCAAGCAAAGAGTTTGGTTGACTTGTGGTTGGCTGGTGTCAGCCAGAACAAACTTTTCCTGCAATTAACCTGCTTTGAACAGTATCTTCCCTTTCAAAAACTCAGAATACCATTGACATCTAGTGGTGAAATCCTGTGCCCAGAGTCAGTTTATTGCATCAAAACTGCTGGCATGACCTTGAGGGACTGCAGGTCATAATGCAAAGTGAGAGGCTCCTCTGTCATCTCTGTGTTCCACTGACCCCATTTTATTAGATTTTTTGACTCAGATTCCCATTTAAGTGGACTGATGGGATTATCTGTTCAGCTTTTTTTGTGCATGTTCTTGCCTGGGTTTAACTTTCAGGCTTTATGATGAGAGTGCACATTCACTTAGGAGAGATGCTAATGGCAATAAAGACTGCTGCCTTCTCATCTGTCAGTAGTCCCTGGAGTCAGCATCTCATCCAAAGCTGTTGGCTGTAGTGAGAGTGTGAGAAGTAGCTACTCACTTTTCATAGTTTAGTAGGGTTTATTAAACCTTATCAAAAATACAACAGAAGACTGAATTAAAAAAAACAGGTTACAGGCGCAGAGAGCAAAAGATTTTCCCTGCCATGTGCTCAGCCCCCTCACAACAGAGGCTTTCCCTTTTTAACCCTTTAACCCCTCACAAAGTTCTGTCCATCAACCCCATCTTCACTGTCCAGTGATGGAGATCTCTTCTTCAAATCCTGATTGGAGGTCACCATAGTGACAAGCTGACTCTCCCAGATATCCCAACCCCAGCTGTCCCTAGATAACCATGTGAGGGGGTAAAACATAACTATAAATCTATAAAACTTATCTTAACCTATATACATGATATTTGTCTGTTAATTGTGAGAGTCAATCATCACATTACTCATCTATCACAAGAGCATTTGGTCTGGGGCAGCTTCTCCAAACATGCTGCAAAGTTGTCTGAGCGTGTTTGACAAAAGCAAGCAAATCCTGCTGGGTTAATGGCGTGAGGCTGAATCCACTGTTTAGCAAAAGGATGGATTTTGCAAGCTCAAGGAGTGAGTTTTTTTCTGAAGGTGCTGTTGTACAAGTGCTCCTGGCAGGCTGGGGGTAGAGTGTGGCTCTGTTCTCTGTCTCAGTGGTACCCCCAAGGAGCACAGCTGCAGTCAGGAGCATTTTGTTGTCATACACAAGGCAAGCCTCCTCTGCATAGTAAACCTCATGTTTCAGCTACACACACAGCATGGGTATATGTGCTTTACCCTACCATTGATGCAGCTCACTGGGGGTTTCCCCAGACTTGCTTGATACTGCAGCTGTGGTCACAGTGACAGCCTGGGGTCCATCACAGGACTGCTGACACTTGCTCTTTTGTGGACTGGGGGAGAAGAGTGCTCCTGGACAGCAGCAAGAAGGACTGTCAATGGGGCTTATTCATTGAGGGCCACTCAGAGGGCTCTGAAGGCAAACAGAAAATGCTCAGCAGTTTAAGGCACCAGGAGACAGAGAGGAGTTGCTGTTTTAAGGAGAAGAAACCTCAGAGAGGCAGAGAGCCGTGGCCAAGGTCAAATGGCGCTAGAGCACCACCCAGATGGAGCCTTATCCATCCTAGGGCACTTCCAAACAATTGGTGCTTCCCCTGCAGCTGCTCCCTAAACCAGAGCCAGTGAAGGTGAAAGAGGCAAGGGCCTGATGGAGACAGCTGGAAGCTGAAGGGTGGCAGGGCACAGCCTCCTCCTGGGTGGCTGCCCCAGCCTCTCTGTCTCCAGAGAAATGCTCAGTTTTCTGCTTGGTGTTGTTTATGCTCTCTATTCTGTGGGCTTCAAGGCATTTGCGATTTTGTTTTGAGGAAATCAGTGTGACTTGGAAAATCCTCCTCTTCTTTAGCAGGGAGCCCATCCCAGATGGTGAACTTTCTACAGCTGCTTCTCCTCTGCCTTGTCTGCCCCCTGTGCTGGCTGACTGGCTGGATGAGCCTGCTCTGGGGAAATGAGGTGGTTTTATGGGTAGGGAAGGTGACTTGCATGGAGATAGAGGATGCACTCCACAGCTGCAAGCATGGAGGAGGCATTTTGGAAGCTGAGGAAAGGTGCTGCACCTTTCCTAGGCTCCTTGGAGCAACCTGCTTGGGTAGCCACAGATCCTTCTCTTCCTGGGGCTGTTCCCACTGTGGGGCCTCCTCACTGGTCACAGGTAGGCACATTTCCAGTCTGATCCTTTGCATCCTCCTCAATGGCTTGCCATTGGCAGTGGTTTATTCCCTGGGTCTCTTATTTTGCCAAAATACCAACCAGCTCTTAATAGTTTGGGGTCTAGTAGCATTTAGCTTGTTTGGTTTAGTTTTTTCTATTAACCACTTGATTGAAAGAAGGGTGGCTACTTTTTATTCTTAGTTTGTAGAATCTCAGGCTGAATGCCAACAAATCAATACTATGGCCAAAAAACCGGTAACTTGACCTAGAATATTGTCTTGTGCACAGGGCTGAGCCATCAGTTGATTGTCAGATTAGGGAACTATGCCACTAAATTTTTCTTTTGAGCTGTGTTCTCCTTTATACCAGCAGTCACTCCTGGAGTCATAGAGAGTACTTGTAAGAGAAGGAACTTACAATTGAGGGGGAAAAACTAGGTTTTAGCCTAGTTTCTAAAGAAAAATTACTGATTTTTTTTTTCTCTTTTTTTTTGCCCTTTCTTATCCCTTATAGATTTCTAGGTACTTGAGACATATTTGACCAAAACTGGAAGAGTCAGAGTTCGGAAATAAATATATGTCTGTGAGGGAACTCAAAAGGCAGCTGGAATAGATGAGGGGAGGTAAAACAGGAAGCTGCAGCACTGCTTTTCATCCCTGTGGTGCTCTGTGGCCAGCAAGAAGCCAACTCTTCCCTGATTCCTGTCAGTTCTTGCCCAGTGGGAATTTTGCTGGTCATAGGAATCAATGTGTGGGCACATTTGAGCAAGGCAGCATTGCTTAACCTTGCTTTTCAGCCCTGGAAGTTTAGTGTCTAGCAAGACACTGATCCAGGGCCACAACCTAGTTCCTGCTTTTACCACTCTGGGCAAGTCTTCTGATGTTCTTTTGGTTCCCATCATTGTCCTTTCCTATGGCTTTTTTCCCTATTCCTGCCCTTGTGAACACCCTGCAAAGAGGGTGAAGTGTCTCAGGCAGGAGAGCGACCATTTGTGATCTCTGTACATGACAATAATATCCAAATGTTCCTGCTACCCCATTCCCAACTGATCACTACCAGTAAAACAGCAATATTTTAAAAATATATTTAATGGGAAGCAGGAGTAATTTTTGCTTTCTTTTCCCCTGTTTTTTAAATCCTCAGCCACGATATGGAGAATAGAGCAGTTCAGGGCAATATAAACTGAATATCTGTCCTATTTCTATCCTAAAGAGTTTATGGTAGAAAGACTAATGTTTGACTATCTTACAGGATCTTTTCTAAAGCTCACTCAAGGAGTGTAAGCAAAGTGCTTTAGGAAAAAGGAGCTGTGGTGGTCCTAAATGTTTTTTGGCCAAGCAAGACAATTTGAATATGTCATAATGGCACCAACCTGAGGCAGAACTGCAGTTGCACAAAGCTGATAATAGTACAAGTGTACTTTATAACAAAGACATATTGGCTTGTCTTTTAATCTACAAAGAGGTGTTTCTATAGAGCAAAGATCAAGTTTCCTGTCTTGATTTCAAATATATAACAAGCAAGTGATCTTAAGTAAAATAAACTGAAGCTTCTGTAGTCGTTGTTTTAGGGTTTTTAATTTGTTTGTTGTTGCTTATTATTTTGTTCTGTTTGGTTGGATGTTTTTATTTTGGGATGGTTAGGGGATTTTTTTTTAATAAAAAGGAACAAAAAGGCAGGGAATATCCCATCTCGGCTCAGCACTGGTGAGTGAAAGAGGAGTCTCACAATGCCATCTAGGGGCTCCTTTGCTTGAGAGAGGACTACCTATGTTTAAATCCCACTAGCTGGGAGCTGGCAATGCATTTTAACTGCTCTGACCTGGGCAAGAGCAGTTCCAGACATTGATGATGTCTGTTCCAAATGTTGATGATATCTATTCCAAACGTTGATGATATCTGTTCAGTCCCTCTCACATGGGAGGGAACCTTACAGTATTATAAAGATACTCTGTCATAAGTTTTCGGCACTTATGCCAAATCTGTGGGAGATGTCACGTAAATCCTGCATTTGAAAACCACATGCATCAGTATTCACTATTTCAAAAATCTGACTGCAGACCAGGAAAGACTAATTTTAGTTCTGGCAGGGAACTCAATGAGACTTTTCTTCACTCAGTAGCAGAGTCTTGAGTGACCCATTTCTCTCCAGTAAAGGTGGTCTTGACCTTGCTCTGCTCTTGCTTCTGTGGCATGGCTTCACATTTGTTTTGCCGAAAGCCTGTGTGGAGTGAAAAATCCTTTGTGGTTGAGGTAACTGTCTATGGCAGGATTTGATTTGGGAAAATGGCATCATCATAGCAGGTCAATTGAAGCAAAAGTGCTGGAGCAAAAGTACCAGACACAGCCACAGCAGTGCTCGTAGCAGGGATGATGCAGGTTGTGGTGGTTAAGCTGCAAGTGTGTAACATCACAGTAAGGCACGGGCATTTGGCATTCTGGGTCATTCCTCAGCACCCACAGCAGAAGCTATTTTAGACTTTCTTTATTTTTATCCATCAGTGACTTCCTCTGCTTCAATTCTCTGGGTAAGATGTCAGGCAGCCTTCAGAAAGGCACAGTCCTTGGGGTATTTGTGATAACCTGTGTGACACTGCTGAAGAGGTGCAACCAGCAGGTTCCTCATGGCTGGGACCACGTTTGGTCCTGGGAGCTTCTGTATTTCCAGTATTGTGTCAAACATTACCAAGCACAGGAATGTTGGACATGGCAAAAGAGTGCAGGTAGCATTCTATAACCCTCTCCAACCTGCTTTTTATTGACACTCATTTAAAACAGAGATTTTCCTTTACTACCAGTGATTTAACGTTAGATTCTGTGAAATTACACACACACATACTTGATTAATCCTCCTTGAAAGGAAATGAAGTGGAGGACTAGCCTGTGATATTTGCCTATATGTATAGTTAAATTCTCTTTCAGGAAATATTTAACCTTGAGCTTAATATGGGATAGACTGAAGATGAAAGAAAATGAGAAAGAATTAATGTTCTGCAGTGACTTGCAGCACCCTGGACACTAGAGAGAAATTTGTTAAATGGAACAACACAACAATGACACCTTCTGTAAAACTCTAGAAATGTCATGTCTTACTGCTTGTGCTTCTTCCCTTGGAAATTCCTAACCTATACCTGGCAGAGGGCTGAAATAGGCATCTCTAGAGAGGAGTCCTTTCCCTACCCAGCTGTGCACATGCATCCCAGGCTGTCATGTCTCAAGCTGTGAAAACCATTTTGGCAATCCTATTCCACCTTTGTTTAGGGTTTTTTTCCTGTCCAAAAGCATGCTTGCACAAATTGAGAAATTTAACTCCTTCCCTGAATGGGGTTTTCAAGATCATGGCAGCATGAATGAGGGGCTCAGCCCAAGGTTATTAGTACTTCTAAGCCACATATTAAAAATATTCCACTGCATTGTATTTCCTAAATGAATTAGTTAAAAGGAGAGAGCACAAGAGGGAGCCAGACTCTGTATCCTGCTAAAGGCTCTTTGCTGTGTGCTGGGAAGCAGTAAGGGGAGCCTGGGAATTGGTCCTGTGCTCCAAGCTCTATCCATATTTGTTCAGTGGCTCTTCTACTAGGTCCTGTGGACACCAGGTCAGACTTCCAGGACTCCCCAGCCCCAGGAGATGCCCAAGGACTTGGACCATAAAGTCAAATCTCATGTCTTTCCCTCTGACATCAAAGGAAGTGGAAGAGCATCCCATTCAGGCCAGGCAGGATGTGAAGAGGTGTAAGACATGGTTTTGCTCTCCTTTCCAGTGAGGAGGAAACACAGCACAAACCTCCTGTTTCATCTCTCCAGCCACGGCATTCTCATGCTGCAGGTGCTGGTGAGGAGCCCTGGCACTGCTGGAGCAGGTTTTTTCACTCTCTGACAGGGGCACAGCTGCTCTGGGGCTGTGGGGGACAGTGGCACTTGCTCTCCAGCAGGGAGCCTGAATGTGGGGCACGGGGGGCAGGAGCCTGACCCTCAGCCTCCTGTCAGCATGTTGGTCAGCCCCCACACTGCTGGGAGATCCCTCCCAAGTGCTGACAGCCAGCACTGGCTTTGGAAGCAAGCTCTCACTTCAAAGCATCTGGGATTTTTACTGGCTCTGATTTTAGCTGAAAATCACTCTTGCAGGGTGTGACAGAGTTGGGAGCTGAATTTCTGCCCTCTAAACCTCAGATCAGGGTCTTCAGCAGAGATCAGCCCTTCAGTTGCCACATACATCCTAAATTCTCTGTGCTTGTGCTTTCTCTAGAGGCATCATGCAAAATCTTTATCTACCATTTTGCTGGGTTACTGAAAATGGCATGGAGCTCTGTTTAACTCTGTTTCAGAGTGGAAAGTCATCCAGATTCCTTCACATTTGGTGTAGTAATTATCAGATATCATGAGTTTAACTCAAGGTTTCAATGTTGGAACAGCCACCCGCAGGATGTTACAGACTGAACACACACCAGGATACAGCACAGGGTGCAATGGGAATATGGCCTGTACAACTCAGTGAGCACAACCTGTACCATGCAGCTCTTCCAGCACACAGGCATCAGAGTGTCAGAGACAGCTCTGCTCTGGTAACACAATTTCTTCTATCTGAAACTTGTCAAAAGATTTAGATTAGAGTCCCTAAAACTTCTTGCAAGTCAGTAAGTGCTTTCTTATTTTTAAAAGAGCAAGACTAAGAACTTGGGCTCTGCTCCATATAATATATCCTCAGGAATTATTTTTCCCTGTGTAATTTGACTGAGTACAGCAGTGCTAGTTCAGATCTTTTTCTGTGATTATTTTTCAGATAATACTCCTGCAAGTGACAGACTGCACAATTAAAATGTAGATTACGTCACAATTTTATTCATATGTATTAGAATGCTGAAGGCTTTGCACCATTGTGCCCCAGGTAAACAGGTGTCCCCTTGCACATCAAGCAGCATTAGCGGGGTTTTACCTCTGCTTCAGTGACCTGCACCCTTTTGAGTGTATCTGACATGATAAGAATTCAGCTGAAAGAAAATTGAGAAGAAAGCATTGTTTGAATGGTATTTTTCATGTTAATGTATCAGATGTAGTGCCAGGAGTATCAGGATCAAGTTACTGTTGTGGCTACTACCTGAAATTTTACATGGTATTAGCTTTGAATACCAACCCGTATAAATTTGTGTAGGTGAGTTAGGTGTTTGTTGATCAAGTCTCTGTTGGCATCAGTGACACATTTGTGTTTCAGTGCCTTTTGGATTTCATGCTTTCACTGCTGAAATTTAGTTTTTGAAACTCAAGACTCTTCCCAGCAGCCCACACCTTGTTGGTCCATCTCCTCCTCCAAAGTTACTTGTCACCCTTGAGCCAGAAATGGCAAAAATTCACTTGAAGGCTGGTTTGCAGGAGGAGTGTTTAATATGAAAAATCCTCTCTTTTACAGACAGATTTGACACATTCTACTTGATTGGCTAACTAACAAAAACATCTTTCTCACAAACAGTCCTTGAGAAGAATAGGAAAACAGAGTAGGAAAACACCACCTGCAGGTTGTTTATACCAACATGTACCATAGTTTTTTTACAACTCCCTAAAAAGTCTCACAAGTCCACTGTGAGAAAAGGATGCCTATTTTCTTGCTTTCTGAGCAGGCTGTTGCATCCACAGTTACTGGTCTCCCACAGTGGGTTGTGGATGCCCAGGCAGCCCTAAGGACAGGCAGGTCCTGGGCAGCAGGTCCCACATCTGCTTGGCACCTTCTGTTCATTTTGTTTTGGTGCGGTGTTGGCCTTGGTGGAGAAACATTGACAATGTTTGCATCCCAGCTTACTGGCAAGGATAACATCCCACTTGGGGTTAGCAATACCTGTAACATTCTGAATTTTGCTGGAGATGTGCTGTATTTACATCTGTATTTACATCCAGGCACGAGTATGTCCCTCTCCTGATCTGGCACACGCAGGCACTCGCACATCTCTCGCAGAGGGAGGGTGAGCTGCTCAGAGCAGCCCAGCTGGGAGGGTGCCGGGGCCTTTGTTGGTGCTCCACAGGGAGCCTCATCCCTCAGCAGGGGTGGGCATCCACTCAGCCACACACCCACAGAGCACTGTGTCACCCAAAAAACAGCATTAATTAAAGGGTGTCAGGAGAGGAGAAAAAGAAAGGGTATTTTTGTGGAGAGGAGGAAAGTGAGGACAATATATTTTCTTTAAAGAGCAGAAAATAAGGAGAAATATTGCTGTCATCTCTAAATTTTGCAGAGAATTTCCCTTCTGGTGTTGCATATCAAACCTTCTGCCCATTTCCATGCAATTTGGCAGGGCAGTGTTTGCAGACAGCACTGGAAATTGAACTGCTTCTTTTGGTTTGTTTTCTGTACTTGATACAGCACAAGCCCTGCTATGTGCTTTCAGATCCAACCTGCTGCTCTCTAAAAATGTCACACACCAGCAGTAGGGAAATTCTGCAGTATTTAGGTAAAATTATGTCTGTTTTCAGTAGAGGTGATGAATTTTTGTTAATTAAATGCTATAATGCCAAACCTGTAAAATGTGCTATATATATGTGTGTATATACATCTTTAGGAGAAAAAAAAAAGAATCAAACTAAACAAGTGCTTTCTTTTTGCGAAAGGCCAGGAGCTGCACAGCAAGCTTGCTAAAGACTACTGTCAATTCTATAAATTAGATTATCTACTCGTAAATCAAAAAGTCAAAACTACTGGGATTAATGACCCCTTTGAACAGTGGCAAATACAAGTGCTTGCTGCACAAAATTACTTAATTGGGGCTGTGCTTATCTCATCCAAGCAATGGGAGAAAAATACATGGATGCCCTTCCCCTGCCTTTGGGGAAGGAGGGCAGCAGTGAAAGTTTGTTTTCCTCTTACAGGTTATTCTTTTCCTTCCCCATCTTTGTGGTGATGCCTCTCACACCTCTCTGAAGCAGCAGGTTTTTGCAAAGTGATTTCAAGATGTTCTGTGGGAGTGCAGCAGGATCACAACCAGTTCTGCATTTTTTTTAAACTTTTCAGATTAGTTTCTTGTTCCTGCTTCCAGGACTTTCATTTTAAAAAAATACCTGCAGTGCTGACTGCTGGGGTTACAGCTGGGCAGCAGAGCTACCTTTTGCCTGCAGTTTCTGCATGAGGACATGGTTTCCTTAATAAATGTGGCTGCAAATGCCAATGATGCCAATAAGGCTATAGTTAGTTTTACATTAGCAAAATTCAATTTTTTAAATAAATTTCACTTCTTTCCATTTCTCCTCAGACCACACCACTGAGTTGCTGAATACTAATTTCTTTGTTAAACGCTGTTCTGTGAACAGTGAAATTAATGAAAGCTGGTTTTCAGTTAATTAAATTGGCAATTTCCATGTTAATTTCTCTATCTTCAATCCTTTCATGTCCACTACAACAAAGACTGTATCTTTCCCCCATTTTACTCTCAACCTCCCTCTCCTCTGTCCTTGGCCCTGATTCTCCCCATGCCAGCTTTCCCCAGGGCTCAGCACCCTCAGACCATCAGGTTATGCCCTTCATGGCTCATCCCTAGATGGGCACAGGTTGTCTTGTTAGACTCTGGCTAGGAAAAGCCCAATAGAAAATGGGCAGATTTCACTCAACAGATTTTCTGGGAACGAGGGAAGATGATAACCTGTTCCTTCTCTCCAGCTGCAACTTTTCAGAAAATATATGATAAATCTATTTTATATATATATTTCAAATTTAATTGCAATTGGCTGTAGAACTCCTGAGATAAAACTGGGGAATTGAGCACTAGCTGAATTTTTCAATTGCATTAGTCCTCCTTCTTTAGAAAACTAGGCTAAAATGGCTTGGGAAACCTGAGCTCCACAGATACCTGGGCACAAGAAGAGAATTTTGAGATCTGCTGGTGTCATAATGACTGAATAAAATAGATGAGTAAGCTGGGAGGGGTTGCCAATATAAGACATTGGTAACAAGGAAAACTTAAGGGAAACAGGTTTCCTGAAAAAACCTGATGGGAGTGTAAAGCAGCATGATAAGGAATGGGAGAGGAACTCAGTCTACATTCATCTGTCCAGAAATGCACATCTTTTTTACATGCATTTGGAGTTGTGTTTAAGATTGAAATGACCCCACACACACTTTAAATTTTAGTACTTTCCCAAAGGTAGTACAAACCAGGGGGCAGTTTCTAGGCAAGATAATAAACACACATGAATTTGCAAATTAATTTTTATACATTTCTAAAAGCTTTTGGAGCCTTTCAAATTTCATGTAGCCCTGTGCAAGGAAACTGAATTGATAAAACTCCACATAACCTTCAGGGAAGTCAGGGTAGTAAGTCTGAAGAAGGGAAGGCTCTGGGGAGACTTTATAGAAGCTTTTCATTACCCATAGGTAATGAAAGGTGGAGAGGGATTTTTTACAAGGGCATGGAGTGATCATACAAGAGGTAATGGCTTTAAACTGAAACAGGGAAGGTTTAGATAAGATATTAGGAAGTTCTTCACTGTGAGGGTGGTGGGGCACTGACACAGATTGCTCAGAGAAGTTGTGTGTGGCCCATCCCTGGCAGTGTTCAAAGCCAGGCTGGATGGGGCTTTGAGCAGCCTGGGGGTTTGGAACTAGGCAATCGCTATAAGGTCCCTTCCAACCCAAACAATTCTAGAATTCTGTGATTCTGTATGTGTGTTTGGAGAGCTGTATTTTTCTCCTCAAATGGCAGCCCTGATGAAAGCATTTCTCTGGGGTATGGCACTTAACATTTTGTTGGAGTTTGAAAATTCAACAGTGAGACACCTGGCACAGCAAGAGAGCGGAAAGATTATGTGAGCTGCACATCAAACAGGGACAGGGTCTTCCTGGCATTTATGTCAGTGCTAAAAAATTTCTGCTTTCCTCTTTTGTTGTCTCCCCTGTAAGTACTTGAGCTCAGGGGACCTTCCTTGGTTGGGAATTTGGGTCATGATGGCTGGCTGAGCTATGTTCAAACAAAAATCTGGGCTTTCTGAGCTCTGGGAATAAAAATGTTCAGCATTTCTGTATCTTTTTGGTGATAGAGCCCCAAAGGTGTGAGCAGAGCAGAATTCATGGTGGGACAAGTAAATAAATGAAGATGGGGCTGTGTCGGATATTGACAGACACATGAAGTGCCACTTGCCTTGAAACCAGTTTCCTTTGCAGGAACCCAGGCTGTTTACTATGCAGCCTCTGATCAAATTGGGCAATCACGTAAAAATAAATTATGTTTTCATCTTTGTTTCCACTGACAATTTGAGGGCATTTTTGTAAAATCCTTCTTAGCTGTGCTTACAAGTCCCATCTCTAAAGATTTTGGGGAAGACACCTTTTCATCTAGCAATTTTTTGGCTGTCTGGAGGAAGCACATGCCCTGTTCAACATTCCCTGTGAACACACTCTAAGAGGAGGATGTCCTCTGTGTTAATGGGCTAATTTTCATCCTTGAACCTTCAGACACATATAGACAGCACACACTGAGAAGAGAATCAAATAACCTGTTACTTCTTCTCTTATCTGTCTACAGGATTAGTGCCATAATAACTCTTTGACAAACTGTACCATAGCAGCTCTGCATTCAAAGACTCCTAATAGCCTCTGTGGGGACTGAAAGGTTTCATAAGAGTGAGAAACAAGCAATATGACATTCCCAGTCCCAGGTGTACTCTGATTTGTTCCTTTTACAATCTTCTTGCTCATGACCTCAGTTTTGTACAGCACACTCCAGGGATGCTTGTACAAAACAAGCCATAAGTAAAGACAGCTGTATATTTCATTAAAGTAGGTGAAAGGGCTGAAGGTGTAATGCCAAATGGACAGGAGCAGTGGGACTGAAAAGCTAAAAGCTTTTCTACTAAAGCAGCAATTTATCACTTGCTTACACAACTTGGTGTAAGTAGGGCTTTTGCCAAAAATATTTCTTAAAATCCTAAAACCCCCAAATATTTCATATTATATGTGTTTGGAAGTAATAAAAACACGCAAAAGAGTGTAGCAGACCTCTTTATGCACTTAATTATGTAGCTAATGCAAGTTTCCTTAATTTTCAAATCTCACCTGCATAGATATAGAGATCACAGAACAATTTCAAGGCTTGTTCTTTAACCAAGGGAAATAATAACAACAAAGGGAATAATTAAACCACAAAAAGTATTTACAAATAAGATAGCATCTGACAGAAAACCATGGGGGGCATCTTCCATTGTAATTCTTCTTTTTAATGGTGTTATTTAAAAGAAAATAGAGAAAGAAACAAAAGTCAACTAGGAAATATCTGAGTATTGATTTTTAGTTTGCAATGCTGGTTTTAAAAGTTATTTTTACCTCATGTTGTCCCATTTTATCACTTCCTATTCTATAAAAGATTCAAAAGGTTCTTCAGAGATGTGTAAAAGGTACATCATTGTGTCCTACAACTTGCAGTCTGTACTAGATAGCAATAAATAAGTAGATAAACATATATGCAGATAAGCACTAAATTATATTGAATGGTATGTGGCCATCTATGAAATCCCACATTTGTTGCAATTGGGATATTCATGCCTTACTTTTCTCTGAAGAAATAGGATATGAATGAGACATCCTGTGTCAAAAGCTTCTGGGCATGATAAAGAAAAATTGTGTTAGAAACAGGCAATGGGTATTATTCCTCCCTCTTGCAATGACTTAAACAATGAACAGCAACTCTGGGAAAATAAACAAACAAAACCCATAAACAACTGTTGCAGAAATGTTTGAGTCCTGAAAGGCATTTTTACAAACTGTAGCACTAGCTAGATACCATGTGGAAACTGTAGAACTGGAGTGACATCAATAAATAGAACCAAGGCAGAACATCTTTAGCCCACATGGGGACTTCTGAGGTCATAGAGGGTGGTTGCCTAAACAGCCCTTTAAGGCAGAGTAAGTTTTTGCAGATATTTGTCAAATTGATTTAGGATTCATTAGTGGCCCACAAATCTCATTACAACATTGCAATTTTTAGTTTTTCCAACTGCAAAATCCATACCCTAAATATGCTGAACTTGCATTTCCAGCTTTTAGATCTTATTATTTCTTTGCTACTTTGTTGCTACAGGATATTGAACATATTCATGAGAGAGAAATCCATGTCTGATTGTTAAATGCATAAAAACATGAGGCACTAAAAAATCCCGGAACTGAAAATGGGTTTGGGGCAGGAGACTATAGAGAGAAGTATAAATTTCTTCTGTCCTCATAACCTCTTTTCCAGATGTCCATGTCTGGTACTTTTGGAGAGGTGATATTTGTCTGAACTGATGTTTGTTTTGATCTGTTCTGGCTGTTCTTACAGTTCTCCTACAGAGATTTACACAGCTTATTAACACCTTAGGTTTTTATCTGCTCTGTGAATATCTAGATTGTGCTCTATGGCAGGTTTGACTGCAGGGCACTTGTTTGATCATTTAATCAACATGGGTCTTAAATTGTAAAAGAGTTGTAGGTAGTGTGTCAGTAAGAAAAGAAAATCTAACTTCTCTACAGCTCTGTGACAGCTCTTTCTTGGAATATGGGCAGTTCACATTAGCCTTTTGCCAATGGTAGTATGCTGCAAAGATATCTACATTTCCACTGTCCACCAGGACTCCAAGGTTTTACTGTAAGTTAGTGTTTTGCTGGGCCATATGCCTATTCATAAAGACATGCTGCAGGTTTAATTTCCAGATTTATAAATACAAATGTGTATATTCCTTGCTTGCTCCACAAACCACCCAAGTGCTCTCTCTCCATGAGCTCAACTTTGCACTTTAGTTTGTCTCAGAAGGATGCTGTGGAAGGTGGTCATCCACTGTGAAGTGCAAAAACTGCCACCTGCTCCCCCTGTGTGTTTTCACTGTTGGAGGATGGATCTGTGAGCATTCCTCCTCCTCAGCCTCTGAACTGTCAGTGACTCAGAAACCCACAAAGCTACTTTGACAAAGAAGGTCAAAAGGGGGTACCCTGTGACTGTTCGATCCTCGTTAAGAATTGGCTTTACATTCTAATTATGCAAATATTTCCACAAGGTTTCAGAAATACCTGTGGAGTGACATATATGCTGGAAGATGAATGAGTCCTGTTCTTTCTTATCTAGGCTCCTGTCAATGGTACATGAGCAACTAAAGAAATTCATCTTGTGTCTTCTCATTAGCTATGATTGTAACCCCTCCAAGACTTGATTTGGGTTAAGTAAATGTATCTATATTCTACCTTTTGCCATGCTCTTGTGTTTTCATGGTTTATTTGCCTTAAAAAAATAGATTGGTTTGAGTTATTTTTATTTTTGGGGTTTCTTCAGCTATGAAAAGTAGTTTTGAGTAAAGGATGGGAGGAACATACTTAGGACAGACAGGACTTCATGTTCATGCTGAAGAAGTTAATGTATAAAGCTCAAAATTATTTTTTTGTTAACTTCTTGGTGAGATATGGACGGTATTGTAACTCTGAACTAGCATATAACCACACCAAAGAAACCCAGTTCATCTAGACACTTAGGAAATGGCTTTAGCTACTTAGGGCCTTAATTTAGTATTAGCAAAATTTTAATGATAGCAGATGGCATTATTTGTGTACATTTGGCCTTATTGGGGTTAATTTTTATATCTTTTTTTTTTAATGTAAGTGTAAAATACATTCAATATTAAGTATTTTAATGGTGGTGTTGCTGAAAAAAGTATCTCATTAAAATCAATGAAAGGCATTTTGAGCACAGGAAAAAAAAATGTAAGTTCTACTTTTGCATATGTATGTCTTCCCACTATAGCTATCAGAGATAATTTTGCTTAGATCTGCATGAAATATGCATCTTTGGGGAACTTTTAGTTAAAGAGCTGTGTATTCTCTCTTGACAAGCACTGGGTATATTATGTATGTTTTGGGTTTGGTAATCCAGTAGTCATTTCTGTGATCCATACAAACAAAGTACCCAAACCAATAAGGTAACTAAACCTTCAATTACTGTAATGTATGTACAGAGCATTTCTCCTCCTCCCTACTTCCCTTCGCCCAAACCATCCCTCGTTCCCCTGGGCATCATCTGGTTGCTAAAGCATTGAATCCATCACAGTGCACTTAAACGGCTGCAGGAAATTTGTTTTACAAGGCTGGTTTTAACTGAACTACCTGCTGTGCACCACATTGCTACTGTTTGTGAAATGAATGATGGGAAAAGCAAGTCTGTGATTTCATTTGTTCAGACCGATTAGTCACACGTTGCATATGGTATCATTTGCTTGTCACTTAATGACTGACCAGCCTGCCTGAATCATTAGTGCGGCAGCGCAATGAAAGGAAGACATAAACATAATGATGAGCTCAAGGAAGTGGAGTGCTGTTTTACCTAAAAGAAATGGTGCGCAGAAATCCAGCACAGCTGCAGGTGCTCCGACGACAATGTGGGAAGCAGTTAGCTTCCAATTTAGCAGAAAATTAAGAGCGAAAAAACTGTTATTTGTGAGAGAAGATACTCATGGCAAGCAATCATCCATGCTCTATACCCACAAGATGAGCATTCAGCTGTCTTTGTCGTGACTTAAAACAATTGGTATCTTGGGCAGCATTCAACACCAGATTGGTGCTTATTATCTGCAGTTTATTCTTTCTTGGGATATTTTGTAAAACCCCCCCTTTATTTTATGGTTAATTTGCTTGCTTGAATGTAAAGCCATTTAAGCTGAAAAATCTGGATTGGGGCTCATCATTGTGCCAGTGCTCTGAGCTGTGTGATGCAACATAATTGGCAATTTTAAAATTCATAATCCATTTTGTTTCATGCATACACACACACACACATGCACACACGCGCACACACACACACACACACACACACACATCCCCTGCCATCCCCTCTCTGCAAACCAGTAAAAAAGCATGATTAGAGCATGTGGATTCCTTCAGCGAAATATCAGGAATCAACAAGAGGCAAGTTTTTATAAAGTTAAACAATGGATTTCTGCTAGTCAGGAGAATATGATCCCCAAAGGAGAAGTACGGAAGTATTAATGGATGTGAAATATCCTCATTCTTAGCTAGGGAAGGCTTCTGCCAGGATTAGCAGAACTTCACATTGCACAAAAATATTGGAAAATCTGAAATTTTTATGTTTGTCATTTTTAATGATGTTGGTAGCAGGCTACTGAGAAAACATTGTAGGGTGGGAGGGACTGGAACTTGGAATTCAAAAGGAAAATGCAATCATTTCCTAAATGCATGGCTGTTTATACCAATGCACATTGCTATTTGTTCAGAAGAACTTAAAATTTACTTTTTCTAATTGATGATGAAAGGCAAACCGGGAAAATTCAGGCCCTGACTCCTTCTATAAAAGCATTTTGTTTTTCTCTCCTGTTTTATGTCTGGTCTTTGTTCCTGGAAAAGCTTTCACTTCTCTGGAGTTTCTTACAGGCCTTGGAAGCCAAGGGATTTTCTATGTCTCACCCACTTACCATAACGTATGGTGCTGGCAGGGTTGATTATTTTTTTAAGGTTTATTGCTTCAAGAGTAACTTGAGTTACATCAAATTCTGTCTTGCCTGAGATTGTGATTTTAGCACTTCCTTGTGCTCCATTTTTGTTTTCACCAGCTGGCCACAGCCAACACTCAGCTCCACTCTATTTCCCTCTGGCTAATGGCCAGCTACCTTGCCTGCCAACTCTGCTTCCAATCCGCTGGTTCCTCTCCACCCATTTCCAACACTCTTGTCAGTTTGTGTCCTCTACTTCATTAAGCATATCCTCTGGTTTTTCAGAAATTAAGGATTCTTTATGATGCTGGGATAGAAGTGTTCTGAGTTCACAAACCCCAGAGTACCAGAGCTGCAGGATTTGCCATGTTGCACCTACATGGCCGGAGATGAGGCTGAACTGTTCTAGCAGGACTCTATTCACCCTAAGTGAAAACCTTTATATCTGAGGAAGTTAATTTCATCAGCAGTTGATAATGGCATTATCAACTTTGAGTGAAAAATTTTTGCTGGGTATTGTATTGCCCTTGTTTGAAGTATTTCTCTGTTCTATTTGGTTCAAATTCACTACATGCTCTGAATTGCTCTGTTTTCTGGCAATCCACCAGTGTGTTCTCCAATGGGAAGGTGCTGCAGCCTTAAGCCAAGTGACTTCATGTGAAACATGGCTACAGTCACTAGTTCATAGAAACACAGAATCATGGCATTAGCTGAGTTGGAAAGGACCCACAAGGATCATTAAGACCAGCTCCTGGTCCTGCACAGCACCATCCCCAAGAGTCACACTGTGTGCTTGAGAGCGTTGTCCAAACACTTCTAGAACTCTGTCAGGTTGGTGCTGTGACCACTTCCCTGGGAAGTGTGTTCTATTGCCCAACCTCCTTCTGGGTGAAAAACGTTTTCCTGATATCCAACCTAAACCTCCCCTGACACAGCTTTGGGCCATTCCTTGTTGCTGGTCACCACAGAGAAGAGATGAGCATCTGCCCCCTTCTCCCCTCACAAGGAAGTTGTAACTGCAGTGAGGTCTCCCCTCAGTCTCCTCTTCTCCAGGCTGATCAGCCCAAGTGTCCTCAGCTGCTCCTCACACAGCTTCCCCTCAAGGTCTTTCACCATCCTCACTGCCCTCCTTGGGTACTCTCTAAGAATTTTCTTACATTGTGGGCCCAAAACTGCCCCCAGCACTCGAGCTGAGGCTGCCCCAGCTCAGAGCAGAGTGGGACAATCCCCTCCCTTGCCTGGCTGGCCATGCTGTGCCTCATGTACCCCTGGGCAGGGTTGGCCCTTGTGGCTGCCAGGGCACTGCAGACTCAGATTCAACTTGCCATTGCCCAGGACCCCCAGGTCCCTTTCCACGGCACTGCTCTCCAGCTTCTCATTTCCCAGTCTACACACACATCCAGGATTGCCCCATCCCAGGTGCAGAATCCAGCATTTCCCTTGTCGAACTTCATGTGATTGGGGATTGCCCAGGCCTCTCATTTGTTGAGGTCTCTCTGCCCATATGCTTATGATTGGTTTGATCTCCAAATGGCAGTGGAGCAGCATCTCACCAGAACAGTGATGATTGAGACAAGAAAAGTTCAGCTATTCAAATTTAATGAAGAATTTACAATAGTGTTGAAAATCTGTCTTTGAGACAAGCATTCATAAGTACTGCAAGGTGAACTCTGTGAAGTCTGGGTAACTGAACAGTTGTTTAGCCCAAATGTTAAAATTGTGGAAGTTATAAAATATTTAATAGATGTTGGCTCATACTGAGTTTGTGAGTTCCATGCATTCAGATGGTGAAATGCAGTCTCTGCATCCTAATTGATGGCAACAGCCTCACATTGACAGCTGCCTATGGATAATGACTCATATTTAAGAAATGTGTTCATAGTTGATTTATTTACTCATTGAAATGGGACTATCTTTTGCTTTACTTTTTAAAATAAGCTGTTTAAAAAAAAACCAGTTTATTTAAAAAAGAAAGCAAAAGAAACATTGGAGAATTTACAGAGCATCATTGAAATCCTCATGACAGAACTGTCTGGCTTGCTCCATCACTTATTCTGGTCACAAAAATTCATGCAAGAATCAAGCAAAGCTACCTGCAAACCTCCCCCTAGGGAAAAAAAAAAAGGAAGGGGGGCGTAAAGAAGTCATGGAGAAAAAGAAAGTTCAAAGAAAAGTATTTTTATATTTTTGTTTCAAAATTTATTGGCACATAAATCTGAATTTAATTCAAAGTAAGTCAGTACACCATCCCCATCTTCCAAGTCTAATGGTATTAAATGCTCAACAAATTTCAAAATATTTCTGTTTAACTTCTTTTTACTTTTCTAACCAAGGAACAACGAATGACATTATTTTCCCCTAACACCAAGTAGAAGCAAAATAGCTTCAGACCAACTTTAAGTATATTACATTTCACTCCATATTCCATCCCCCTCTTGCACATACACAAGTAAAACCAGTGTGTACCTTCAGAACTTGTTTTTCTTTTATTTATTCGATTTCAGAAACAAAAAAGTCATATGGAGATTAACACTATGAGCCAGCATGGGGACCAAACAAAAACTAGAAAAAAGCAATTATGCTGCTGCTGCTGGCATTCCTGTACAATGCTCAAATTGCAAGGCTGTCAGTGCTTCCTGCCATATTTTGATTTTTTATAAGCCACTTTTGCCTTCAGCTAAAAGCATTCGAGTATTTTGCAGCTATTCCATATTCTGTACTCTTGTAATTCAAATATTTTTTTAAAAATCAGGTATTTTAATAAACCTCTTGACCATTGAAAGTACTATACAATATGAAATCATTACAGACATTATTTCTATATCCAGCAAAATTTTATAGCTACATGGATATATCCTACTGTGGGTAACTCAGGGAGTCCACCAGACACGGGATGAATGTCAGCATCACTGAAGCTATTCCCTCCACAACTCTGTAAGATTGCCCAGAGAAATTGCTGAGGCTTCATTCCTCTCAGAGTTCAAGGCCAGGCTGGATGGGGCTCTGAGTAACCTGGTCTGGTGGAAGGTGTCCTTGCCCATGTCAGGGGCATGGAACAAGTGATCCTTAAGGTCTCTCCCAACCCAAACCGTTCTATGATTCTGTGATAACATAGGAAAGTCCTCAAGAATTGTGCAGTCTAGTCAGTAAGCAGTTCACTAGAGAACTTGCATGGCACAAACTGTTTGTGATCAAGGTATTAGGAGGCAACTGAGTGCTCTTGGAGCCCAGATGTCCCTCCAGTACTGTCCAGAGGACCCAGGTAGTCAACAAGGCCATTAGTTGTGTCTCTTATTAGCTCAGGAAGCTAAAGAAAGAGCAAGAAAAAGCTGGGAGATGACAAAGGGTTGTCTAGCAGAGCGTGGTTGTTCATCCATATAGCTGGAACCAAAACAGGAAGAAATACCAAATTTGTCTGGGACGCTGGAATACTCTTTCAGATACCTGAAGGAAGTTCTCTGAATCTGACAAAACACTTATCATTGATGTTCCTCCTTTGACCACATCAGTGTAGACGCCACAGCCACTCACTCATTTATTTTGTGAATCCAGTCTTTCTTTTCTTTTAGGAGCACAGAAGGAATTTTTGTGAAGAGCCGAAAGGAATGTTTACAGTCAGGTGAATTTTCCGTTTAAATGAGAAGAAAATAAAAAGTTTGATCCAAGCAAAGGTAATCTATTTTAACAGTCCAAATCCTGCATTTTTTCAGCTGAATTAGTTTCCCTTTCTTCTCTCTACAATGTCTCCAGGACTTCCCCTACATCCACCCCTACATCCACCATGGGGAAAACTAAATTGGCATAGTGGCAGAAAAGGATGGCAATCCCCTCTGTGCTACAGAGTGAGAGCATCCACAGCCTCCTCTGCAGCCAGTCTCTCCATTTTCACAGGCAGAGTTTCAGCGAAGGGATTGAGAGGAAAAAATTTGCTTTTGCTGTGGCAATGAAAAGTCAAGCAAGTCTCCAGGAAAGAATAGTAGTTCCAAGAGGGGATTTTCCAACAGAGTAAATTGTTTGTGGGAGTCCCAAGGTTTCATTGTAATTGTCCTCAAGGCAGCAGTCTTCCTGGTGGATTGCTGTTGTGAGTCAGCCTAGCAGGAAAGCAAGCCTTGCAAGGAGGCAAGCAGTCATTAAACTCTTCAACTCTCACTCATAATTCAGAAGTATTCTGATTTAACAAGACTTTCTTCTGTAGCTGTCTAAATTCTCACCTTTAAGAGTTTATTGAAAAAAAATGTTTCTCCCTCCTCCTCCTCACTAAGATCATTTTAAAGTAACAAAACATCAGAGAAAAAAGCCTTTATTCTGCTGTCATATGGCTGGCTTGTGCAGTGTCAATACTGATATTGACTGAGAAAGCACATTATGCAGTGTTGCTAAAATAATTGAAATTACGTGGATTATGTAAATTTTGTTAGTGAAAAATTCAGTGTAAATTTTGGCTTTCTCTCTGTTTTTAACTTTCATGTCAGATGCCAAAGTGGAAGAAGAAAAGCAAATTAACTAATCTCTTACATGAAATTGATTTACTTTACCTCCTTGTTACATATAGTTATAGCTATAGTTACACATCTATCCCTTATAACCATATTGTTTCTCTGTTGGTGAGTCTGTCTGTCTGTCTATCTGTCATGTACTTATATACCTACCACTACACCACCTCACTGGTGGAGCTCTGCAAAAATCAGTGCTGTTTCAGCTTGCTGTCAACAGGCAGCCTGCGTGGCTTACTATGGCAAAACAAATCTGACAGTAATTACATGAAAGAAACAATGTGCAACAACTCTCTCCTCACCCAGAGACTTTGGTTACAGAAACATATACAGCAGAAACATAAAGAATGAGACATGACTGATGAATTAAATCACTGGAAAGTGTATTTTCTTCCATTTGACTACAATTTTTCAGGAAACACCTGAAAATTGCACTGAACTGAAAGAAGAATGAGTAAAGATGCTAAAACTTCTGAGGACAGCAAAGGGAGAAAATGCCTGTGAAGTAATAGTGCAAGTGACAATTTGAAATTGATATTGTTACATCAAATGCGATATGTCTTGTAACAGATGGTTTGCCAACTGTATTTGATGTGAATGTAGAGTTAATTACAGTATTTGAAAAAGCATTTGGACACCCATTTTTGGTATTTCAATATGATGGGCATCAGCAAACACCAAGGATGAAAATAATTGACCAAAGCTTGAAGAAATGCGAAAATTGCAACAAAACCAGTACACTTCAATATCTCATGTGCACTGAGCAATAAAAATTTCCAAATATGTTGGAAATAATCAATTTATTCTGATTGGTGAAACATAACGATACATAACTATTTAGCTACTGGTGGGCAGTTTAATTTGTCATCTAGTTTTTGGAGAAGGAGAGTTTGCACATGACCTCCAAAGACCAGAGTAATTCACAACTGACTCATGGCAAAGGCTTGTGACCTAATGGTTTTGTTCATTTTGGTTTGCATTTGAAACATTCTGAATTTCTTGAGGAAATATGAATTTCTGGGTACTTTTCTATACCCAACTTCATTTAAGAATCACAGAGTTTTTCAGGACAGTGTTATCATTAAAGAAAATTAAATCAAAATATAGTAGATTCTTTAACTCAGCTTTTGCAATATATTTAATTATTTTTGAAACCAAATACTCTATCTTATTGCAAATCTAAACTTAATTGATTAAAAAAATTTCCTAGCTCCTTTCTACTGAACTCCTACAAGATATAGATATCTTCAATTTTAAGTCAAATTCAGTTTGGCAAACAAAATTGTCAAATTCAGTAAATAAAAATGAGGGATCTGTGAACTTGGTTAGGAATTCTTAAATTTGGAGATACAGCAGTTAATAGGGTCAATCTTGCAAATAGAATTCCGGGCCCAAAACCTCTTGACTACTTGCTTAAAGACAACAAGGTGCTATAACTACATATTCCAGTATTTGTATAGTAACATATCCATGAGTTCTTTTCACCTATGCAGTATATGAAATTTGACACCAGAAACTTCTGCAATTGAAATGTGTGCTCCACATGCAGCACTGAAAACAAGTCAAGACCAAATGAACAATTGCATGGCTTCTTACAGTGATGTGAAATGGAAAAATATTCTCTCCCGGGGGTATTATTGGTCTCACAGCATCTCTGCATGAGTCCACAAACTGCAAAAGTGAAGCAGTTGCCATCTGTCAGGAACAAAACCAGTTACACCAGTAGCATCTGTAGGTGAACCTGCGCTCCTAAGAGACACGCTGAGCCCTGATGTGGGGTTCAGAAATGTACCAGTGCCATATGTTCTCCTGCCAGCTGCTGCCCCTGTTGGCCAGGCCAGGCTCTCCTCCCAGCTGGTTGGTGGCTGGCTCCAGCCCATTGCCCAGCTCTCACCCAGCAGTCATGAGGGAGAAAGACCTTTCAACTGAAGTTCACCAAAGTCCCCTGAAGGGACTTCCATCTCAGGAGGGATTTCCAGATCCCACAGTGCAGCGGAAGAAGCCAGGATGCTGCAGAGAGCAGACATGGGGAAGTCAATGCCAATTCACCTACACTATACAGCTGAGCACAGTAATTACAGACATGGTGTGCAGCATGCTTGTTTATTTGCTGCTTTATATCACACACTGTGTAATAGCCTGCAGGAATTCATTCTGCCCCTAATTCGGTCTTAATTAAAATTATGCCTTTATCTGGGTAAACAGCCAAAGAAGTTGAGAAGGGTGGGTGGAATAAATAAGCAACAGAGTACATTAAGCCATTGCCTCAACTAGTATCAAACTCCCTTGTGCATCTAAAACTTTTGAATGGCAGAGAGAGAAAATTGAATTTAGTAGGATGTAGTGAGTGCCCTGTAAAATCTATGTATTGGATAAGTGGGTCCTAGTTATTCTAAATGAGCTACAGCTGTGAAGTCCTTAGTTGGGCAGCAGCTGTGGCTCGTGAAGATAACTGGGATAAAAAGGGGTGGGTCGAGAGCCCTGGTGAAGCCATGAGGAGCTGCATTACAGAGAGCAGTGGCATGGTTAGAAAACCAGCTAGAAGGTAAGGACTTTAGGAATATAATAACAACAGTATGGGACTCTAGAAATATGAAATACAACAAGTGGTAACCCCAACGTGATGAGGTATGCAGCCTGAGAGCTGTGGAAGTTAAGATAGCCAAGAGCTGTGGATGGCCATTGAGCCAGGACTGTGGGAAAGGCAGCCAAGAGCTGCAGAAGAACATAGCTATTGAATCAAGGAGCTGTGGCAGGCAGGAGCTGCGAGAAATATGGCCTTTGAGCAAGAAGCTGTGTGTGTGTGTGTTGTACAAGGCCTTTGAGTCTTGGGATAAAACATGTATTGTAAAGGAAATGTATATATTGTACTTGAATATCTCTATTGTATTTGAATATATCTGTTAGTAATAGAAAAAGGGGGAAATGTAGTGAGTGCCCTGTAAAATCTATGTATTGGATAAGTGGGTCCTAGTTATTCTAAATGAGCTACAGCTGTGAAGTCCTTAGCTGGGCAGCAGCTGTAGCTTGTGAATATAACTGGTATAAAAAGGGGTGGGTCGAGAGCCCTGGTGGAGTCCCTGTGAGGCCAGGAACTGCACTACCGAGAACAGCGACATGGTAGAAAACCAGCTAGCAGGTATGGGCTTTAGGAATATAATAACAACAGTATGGGACTCTAGAAGTATAAAATACAATAAGATAACAAAAGCAGGAGTTTGCTCTGGCTATAGTGTTGAATCAGTCTGACTCTCAGCTTAATTAAGTAAAGCTTGTGACAACAGAGCATGGATAGGCAAAGGTGTAAGTGCATGGACCTCTCGGTGTCTTATGACCAAGTCTCACTCCAAACAATTGGCTATTTCTTACATTTTAAGGATGTTACTACTAATCTTTCAGATCGTACAGAAAATGGATTTACAGAAGAAAATCAGGCAGTGAAGAAGAATTCACAGACATTAAACCTAGCTGCTAATCTCTTCCTGGTAAGTGACAATGAATAAATCAAGTGAGGCAGCCCAGATTTGGACTGACAAGATGGAGCAATCTCAAATGTCCTATTCATTCATGGCACTGAAGTCAACCAAGGCTTTGTCTTGGATAGTGTTTCGGTTCTTAAATGACAAAATATATCCAAATTTTATGATTGCTTAGAAAGTAAAATAGGATACATATTTTATAGCCCCACCTCTTCCACATTAGGGGAAAAAATACCTAGTACATGATCAAGCAAATATTTTTATATCATTGGTGGTGCAGCATAGGCTACTTTGCATCTGAGCAGTGGTTTTGTTTCCATGTAAGGAAATAGAGGAAGCCAACACTTGTTTAACTTGGTGGAAAATGACAAAAAGATACTGTGGCAAGACACTTGGCTAGATTTTTTTTTTTTTCCTGGAAAAGTGAATATAAAACCTTTTTTATCCTGAAATTGCTACTTTATTTGGTCTGTAGTTCCAGGTAGGAGAAAGTGTTGTATTATGGAAAGAGCATTGTGCCCTGCACTCTGCTCTGCAGTTCTTGGGACAATAGTATAGTCCCAGTTGTATCTATGACACAGTGCATCTTTGCTGTGACTGGTGGCCATGTGTACATGTGGCTCTGTGACTCCAGCTAGTGCTGGGACAGGGGCAGCACTGGCCAGCTAGCTAATTCTTACATAAAGCAAGACATCTTTGAAAATCTCTATCTCCAGGTACTTTGCTTTTCCAGTGGTCTTTATCTTATTTCCTTTCTGTCACTGTTTTTTTTTTTTTTTCCATTAACAGTGACACGTAACCTGTCATTATGTTTTGAGGCCATTAAAGCATTTTCTGCAGTACTAGGTAAATCTACCTATGATCAGTAACTTTAATGATTAGAAAAATGGTTTCTAGGGAAACGTCTGTTCAAAGGAGAGAAAAATAACATGCAGCTCATTAGAAAGGTTCACAGCATACCTGCATAAGGTGAGGTGCATTTCCCTTACCAACTTCCTTTACCGGGGAGTAAGAGGAAGCCTTTCCAAAGACTGTGCATGGTTTGAGAGTCTAAGCCCCCACAGAGTCATGCTTCATGATGGATGTTTAAAGAGATGCCATAATGAACATAATCCTCAATACAAGTCTTTTCAACAATTATGAAATAGAGAGGATAAACATGCACATACACCCCATTTACAAAGAATTTTACAGTGGCTTCAATAACTAACTCCAGACTTTTTTATTACTTCCTATTTGGAAGGGTAAGCAACTTTGCAAAGCAATAGGACAACATTTTTCCCTCCTGCTTCTTTCCCAGGTTACTCACCACCCTTTTCCCCAGTCAAATAGCTTCCACTGTGTATTGCTGTGTCACCAAGGGAAGGCAACAGGACTCTGCCAAAACTCTGCTGGCGAAAAGTAAGCAGAGCGTTTTCTTCCATCTGCAATCAATTCTTTGTAGCAGTGATGTAGCCTGTATGTGGGCCCCTGTAACATCATCTCCTGTCTGCATGGTACCAACAGCCTTCCTCAGAAGCTCTTACTACCAAGTGGAAACAATAGATGAGGATGGACTTGGGGCTGAGAAAGTGGGGTCTACCAACAAGCAGAGGTCAGTCCCTAGCAATGCCATTACTTTTCTGATTCTTTTTCACAAGTTCTAGTTCAAGTGCTCAGCTGAGCAGGACAGGAATTGCAGCAAATCCTGGGCTTCAGCACAATGCTCTCCCCAAACCTGCCTCATCAGCAATGGAGAGGCAGCCTCCCCAGGCAGAAGCATGATCATAACACCTCCTGGCTTCTGGATTTGAAGACCAAGGAGACCTTCAGCCATGTGAGCAGTGATGCTGCAGGGCAGCCCCAGGCCCAGCAGGCCTGGATAAGGGCAGAGCTTGAACCCACTGAAAGCCAGAAGGGCTGCATGTTTGCTAGAAGGTGGTAGAAATCAGTGACCGCAAGTCAGTGACCCACAGCACGTACTCCCACCCCATCCCAGAATGCTGAAAGCCCTGGGATTCTTCAGCCAAGTTTAGATGGCTAAGTTAAGGATTGCTAAGCAATCCCCACTCTAGCTTGAGAGAGATTAAATTATGTTCCTCACTTTATTTGAATGTATTTAATGTTTATTTCTATATGTGCATGAGTACTTAATTTGGCATAATTATTGAGATGAATTGCAGCTAACATTACAAGAAAATTGTAACTTGTCATAAAACAAGTGGGCCATATTATAACAGAGCTGCTACCACACAGAAATACTCGGCTACAATAGCTTAATAACACAAATAAATCCACACTCCCCAACATCATACTTCTTTGGGGTGTTGATTAATTATTAGGAAGTAAAATGGCTAACAAAATAGCATATATAAAAATATCTTCTCACATGAATAAGATTGTAAATTTTAACTCTATTTCATGACAGCAAGTGTAAGCAAGAATTACACACAATGCAATGAGCTGAATTAATTAATATGCCTAGGGTTTTTGTTGCTAGAAGTAGTTTGCTCTGTATTATAATAAGTCATTGTAACTGATCTCAGCTGCAATTTAGCTTTCTTCTCGCAGTTTATAGGTGGTAGACAAACGTTTTTGCCAAAGAGGCCTTCCAACAATGTTCATCTTCATAGCCTTTCCTACCCTGTGGGGCCTGACCTTCAGCATGCAGGTCCTTTCAATACATTAGAAAGATAGAGTTGCTGCTTTCACCTCTTGTCCTTCTCTGCCTGCTGCAATCCAGTCCTTGTTGTCCTTAGCCCCTATGGTCCTCCACAGTTTAGTCACCCAGGTACATTCTTCTCATAAAGTTAAGAAACCAAGAATGTTGAAGACAGAGGCAAAGAATGTGTTAAGCATCTCTGAATTGTTCATGGCCATTTTTGTGATGTGACCCTCCTCATCCTTACTGCTATATTTACACTGTGTATTGACATCAGTATATTTTAAAAAAATCACTTTATTGTCCTGCACAGTTCTGTCCAGCTTCAATCCCAGTTGAGCTTTGGCCATATGAATTTTCTCCCTACAATGGCAAGCAGCATTTCTGTATTTTTTTCATGTCAACTACCCTGCTTCCAGTGGGCATACACCTTCCTTTCTTACCTTTTTCCAAGAGAAGATTCCTGTTCAGTCAAGCCAGCCTTTTGTCTCACCTGCTTGACTTCTGACATTTGGGAATTGTTTGCTCCTGTGCCCTTAGGAGGAGGTAATGTTTAAAAAGTGACCAGCACTGATAGTCCCCAGCACCCCCAGGGGAACTTACTAATTCCCTGAGCAGCCTGAAGTCAGCTCTCCTCATGTCCAGAGTTGAGGGTTTGCTAGCACTTTTCCTCTTATCAACAGAGATTTTAAACTTCATCTCTTCCTGACTCTGAATACAAGTTTTGTCATCAAAGGTTAGAAAAATATTTCTCAGCTACCAAAAATCATGTACTTGGCTTAAAAGGCATGAATTTAGAAACAAAGTATCTTTTGAGCTCTTGTACTTTCTTTCTGCTTGAAAAATGTGTGTTTAATTTACTCACAGCTTCAATCTTTTCTTTGCAGAAAGGAGGGCAAAGGTTTACTTTTTTTGTTTAAATAAATGTTTTGCAGTGCAGTAATATTAAGCTATTGTGATACCACATGAAGGAGTTTTCTGTTGTGGAGTAAACTCTGAAATCCTCACAAAGACAACATACAAAGTAATGGAACATGAACAAGTCACGTATTATAACTTTACTGTCACCACTACAACTGTAGGCATACTGCTACTTTTGATTTTTCTTCTTTTGTGGGCTCATTTTCACCATCAGTGAGAGGGTCAAGCGCACCAAAACTGCTTTTTTTCCAGAACTCTTAAAAGTTTCCCACACTTTTACCAGAAAAATGGTTGCATGATATAGAGCAGCTACCCAAATTTGCCACCCCAGGTTTTACTGCTGGGTGCCGCTCTCTGTCTACTCTCTGTTTACTATGGCTGTGCCTCTGAACTCTGCAGACAGGGCTGCCATGGACTCATTAGACCTGGACACTTGTCCAAGCTGTGAAGGACACCAGCGCCTGCTTTGGCACTCTATTGCATGGGCATCTGGTCCTAGTGCTGCTAAGTGGCTGATTTCAACAAGCCAGTCATGTGTCTCCACATCACTCATTTATTCCAGGAGTGGAGAAGGATAAAAAAAGCATTTTATGATAGAAAAAATACTATTATGGGAAACAGAGTCTCCTCATTCAGATGCCCTTGTGTTAATGTATGAGAGCCAGCAATGCTATTAAAAAGAGATTTTAAATTAGCTACATTTTATTTCCTGCACCTCCAATGTCAGCTTTTTTGTCTCTATATATGTAGCCAAAGTCACTGGAAATCCCATTTTATGGATGCATTTCCACCTTCATTCTGTTACTGCCTGAAAAATACATCTGAACTCAATGTCACCTTTATGTTGTGGATGTAGATACAAGCTTGATTCACACAGCATTAATCTTCTAACAGGTTTAAGGAAATGGCTGCTTTGGCTGCTGTTACTCCCACAACCGTGCTTGCTGTCCCAGTTAGCCTGGGGACACAGAGATGCCCAGTACAGCAGGGCTTGTCCCAAAGTGTTTTCAGGTTTAATAGACAAGGCAGGGGGGTAGTAATATGGTCCCTGTTTTCAATGTTAGGGCTGTTTTCCATCAGGCAAAACTGGAGCCTAAACCACACCTCCTACTTCTAAGACTGGATCCCTGATTTTGTACTATCATACTAATGAGATCTCTAAAATTATCAGTCTGTTGTTGACAGGAAGAAAAACACATAGTGTCATAAAAGATCAACTCCAACAATCCTAGTGGGGATTTGATGCTTCCAAGGCAAACCAAAAGAGACACGAAACAACAACCCAGCTTAGGCAATATACATTGATAAGGATTTCTTCTATATTTAGCCTTTTGGAATCTGAGAATTACTTCATCATGTATTTTACCCTCACGTAATGAGAAAGAAAGGAATGACAGATGACATCAGGATGAATTTGACTTTTTCTGTATATTTTTAATTTTATTTTATTTTTTATTTATTTGTGTTCTTTTACTTATTCATTTTGGGGCCCACTGGATATTCCGGTACTCACACTGAAACAAAATATTAGTATATTAAAAGTCTTGCATTGTAAAACAAAGCTTCACTGATGCTTGTTTTCAAAACAGGGCTGACCTTTTTGACAACAAGTAAACAGTGATAATTCAGCAAATTGAAACCAGATGACCTCATGGAAAAACACAGTCCTTCATGAATTAGGATAGTTCCTCTAGAGTACATAGCACTATACTGGCTACAGCAACAGATCCCGAAATATAGAGAGCCCTCTGCCACATTCTTCCTACATGAGAAAAAAATTAAGACAAGACACTTCAAAAAATAGGTGATCCTCAAGGCAGACAACTCAGTGATGCTACCAGCTTGGCTGGAGCAGTGAATCGATCCATATGAAATATTGCCCTAACACAAAGAACTGCCAGCACCCCCTTGCCAACATCCTAAGTGCCTCTGCATCCTGCTGTTCTGAAGGGCTCTGCCCAAGTCAAATTCAAGGTCATGGAGTTTCATCGTCAAGGCACTTCTTATCTTGGATGTCACTCCAAAGGTCAGGACTCTCTGTGGCAACTCCTGAGAGCCAAATAACAGTTTTTCTATAAGGCTGAAGTTTGCAGTACAGAGAGTGGGACAAATCTTTCTCAACCTCAGGTGTAAAAGCATGTAAGGGCCTCCTAAGGACCAACACAAAATGTTGAATTGTAAAGATGTTGAGTGAGGTTTAAAAAGAACAAGTAAAGGCATTTGTCACACTGAGATTTCAAACTTCATAGAAATGTCCTTGAGTTTGCATGTTCTTACAAAGGGGATCTTTGTAAGAACATGCAAACCACAGACCTTGGGCACTTGCATGGGCTGAAGCATCATGAAATTCACTGATCATATGTCTCAGATAAGTCGGGCTTAAAGAAGTGGATTATACTTTCTGGGACTTGCAGAAACTTCAGATAGGATTTAGGCCTGGTAAAATGTAGAGTATGGTATAAGCTGCTCTATACTATCAGTCATAAAAAAGAATGTAAGTTAAATCCAGGCAACTGCACTGTGAGAGCATCCAAAGAAAATATTTTGGTCAAATTCTCTGAGCTAGAAGGATATCAAACCACCTTCTGCTAAAGCAGCAGCTTTGGTTATAATAAGGGACACAGAACTGTCTTAAGCTAAAAGAAAATTTGTGGTAATGAGATGTGATTTAAGGAGTCTATGTTTGAGGAGTTATGCAATTTGTGGTAATATGATGTGATTTGAGGAGAATATACCATACCTCTAAACTAGGTAAGCTTTTGTCAGAAAGATCCTGGTAAAAATCAACAACTTATTTCTAATGCAAGAACACTCATGTAAACACATAACTATAGCTGGTGGGTTGAGATGAGGCGAGGTAACTGTGACTGTCCAAGCTTTTCTGGTGCAAGGAGAGACATTTCATATGCCAGAATTCTCATCCAAGCAAACAGTTTTGTTAATACAAGAGTATTTGCAAGCCAGTACTGAACTAATGATTTTGTTGGACAAAACCAAACCCCAAACCTTTAGCTGGCCTTTTGCCTCTGGCTCTCTACACTACTGTTTTCTCCCTGCCATTACCCTGAGCTGCCTTTCTCTTATATCACAACTGCTATGCATCAAAAAGATGAGCTGATCACCCTTCACTGAGTTTTCAAAGCTCCAGGTGTCTGTCAGACATGCTCTGGCTGCAGCTGAGCAGGGGTAAAGAGGCCTGAGCTTAAGAAAAAAAGCCCAGGAGTCCTTTGAAGCCCTCTGCTCTCAGAAGCTGTTCAACTGAAACAGGATGTCTGCTCTCAGAGCATGCCAGCAGTACTGATTGCTGTCTGGTTTTCAAAGCTTACTCTAAAACTGTGCTGACATGCTGAGCCAAAGACAGGAGAAGACTCTGTCCAGTAATGAAGAGCTAAATGGCAGAAAAGTGAGAGATATGCTTTCCATGGTGAGGAGAGAAGGATTAAAGAAAAGTTCTACCCTGATTTTAAAAACGCTTCTGACTCCAAATGATTTTTATTCATGCTAACTAATGCATGCCTGACCTACACTTTTTATTCCTTTTAGCTGACAATAGCTTACTCATGGGTGCAGAAATGCTTATGATAACTTTAGGGAAATCCAGCCTAGGTCCAACCAGACCCATCAGCCTATGTCTGAAACTGCTATGCAAATGCCATGGTGCTGCTGCTGAAGCCTGCAGTAGTCACCTGCAGCTGTGTGGCATCAAGCCCAAGGAAAGAAACTTTGGCAGTGCCTGAGCCTGGCAGGGCAGCTCAGCGTAGCCTCAACACCAGCTGGGCTGAAGCCACATGTCTGTCACCAATCTGTCACGACTCTTCAGACCTGCTTCTGAGAATGGCCTTTAGCCTGGGGTCAGTGCAGGGGGTATGCACCTCAGCAGGTCCTGGGCTGCTGCTCATGCTGTGCCTCCTGAGCTAAAAAGCATGAGCTGTGTAGGAAAGGATGAGGGCGTCACCCAATCTGCCACCCTTTCCCAGACAGGTAGCAGCATCTATACCCAAGCAAGCTGACATGCTGCTCTCTGGGATGCTTAGACTGATTCCTGATTAGCCTCAGTCCTCCTACCATTCTTTTTCCTCCTTCTGCTTATTGGTTGCTCAAATAACTGAGTCTTTGCTGAAGCCAGGTTTGAAAAGTTAGTGCCAACTTGGTTTTGCTTTAAGCATCAATGAACAAATGTATAATGTAATTACTTAAGACTGGCTGGGTGCCATTAGTCACACACAGCAGCATGATTCTCTGGCACCCTGCAGAACTGGCACTGGTGACTGGAAAAAAATAATAAAGACATTTATATTTTTATTAAGGAAAGATCAGCTGAATAACATCCTGGTGATATAATAAAATGCCTTGACTCAGAAATTCAGAAAGGTCTAGATTCTAATGAAAAAGAGTTAAAGCACATTTGCATTCAGCAACTGCAATGATACTGAAGCAAGGAAACAGAAGCTGTCTAGACCTTTATGATATGTTTTTTTCTCTCCTTCTCCTTTTTCAATATTTCTTTCTTGCTTGTCTCAGATGCTACCTGCAGCAAGAGTGTAGTATTCCTAGTTTTCCTTTGGTCACTTACACTGCTGAATTTTGCATCACATTCCAATATCTAATGCAGTATATGACACACAAAGCACAAAGCTAAGGACTGTTCTGAGCCATGGTAATCTAACTGAAAGTATTAAGAGCATTCTGGATAAGGTTTTTAAAAAAATTCTCATTTGAGGTAAAATTAATTCAAAAAGCACTCCAAGGCTTTTCTTGGAGTGGAATGAAGTGTAGTCTCAAATGAGCTGCAACTACCCTCAGCAGAGTCAAGAGTCAGATTTATGAAATCCTCATCAGAAAGAATCCCCTGGGTTTTCCAAGGCTGAAGGGTTGGGACTTCAGCTGCTGCTTTCCCCAAGCAGGGCACTGCTTGCATCTGGACCTGTGTTAGCTGCTGGTTACCTCACCTCTCCCTTCCTAGGGAAGAGAGGGATGGTGACACTGGTGGGTTCCACTTTATGCCACTGAAACTTTATCTTTTCCTCAAAGTGTGGGTGTGTGTGGGTGTGAGCTTCTCTGGCATCTCTGCCCAAGGAGATGCATCCTGCATTTCACTTTCTTCCTAAAGGCCCCAGTCTTGGTACACACCTTAGATTCAGAGATCCTATGGTTTTGGCAGTGTGTGGGCTGGGGCATCACCTCCCTGAATCCATTATTCTTCTTGACAAGGTGGCTGTAAGGCATGTAGTGAGATAAAAGGTCAGGCTGAGGGAATGAAACGGAGGGAAAGCAGGGAATGGTAACCAACAAGCTTTGTATTTTTGTTATGTTGCACAGCTGTTCTCTTTGTCTTCCTAATGCTGTTGAACTTTTTAAACTGTAAATTCTTTAATAAGCAGAACTTATTTTCATTCTCTGTGTGTAAAGGGGATTCATATAATATCTAAATAGCACGTATGATAGAGGAACATGAAGAATCTTTAAGAGTGTATTCTTCCCTGCCTTGACATTATCCACATTTATGTAAGAGGATGATCTCCATTCCTTGTCTTAAACTGTAGATTTTTCTACGCATTTTGTTCCAGCATTCACCTTAGACATCCCTGCATTTGCACATACAAACATTTTGCAGATAACAAAATGACAACTTCCAGTTTTTAAAATCTTTCATGGGAAATAAAAATTCCCTATGCTATCTATCAGTGCAAAAGCTCTATGCCTTGAACCTCAAAAAATAAAATAATTCTTGATATTTAAAATCTGAAAAGTGAATGAGGAAAATCTAATTCAGGACAGATAGGAAGAAAGGGTTAATTGACATGAAGACCAGCACAATCCTGACCATATTGATTGCAGTAAGGTTTTCATTAGCAAACAATTAGCAACACCCACACTAAATAAAAGGAATTTCTAAACAACAGGTAGTAATAACAAAATACATTCCTTAGCTGAAAGTCCTTAGAAGGTAGAGAAAGATTATCCATAAAGAGAGGATTAGTAAAAAGAGAAACCCCTGATGTAGCAAAGGGAGCCTCAGCAGGCCAGCTGCCTAGATTGAGGTAATAATCCCACCTTTTCTTCAGAGAAATAATAAGAGTAAAAAGAAAGATCAGAACAAATAAAAGAACCCCTTTGCCTGATACAGTGTGCTATGGATAAATGCATGTGCCTTTTAAACAATCATTTCTAACAGGGAAACAAAGAAGAATCAGCAGTAGGGTTCGGTAATATTTAAAGAGACCCAGGAGCTGATAATGCCACTTTTATACCTGTGTAACTCCACTGGCTTCTCGTTTTATATCCATCTAAGTAGGAGGAGAATCTGGACACACATACTACAGTACAGTGTGCTACAGGACAAATTGTTGTTCACTGTTGTTTTTCTGACTGCTGGGGGGCAAACAGAATGAACTAATTGGTCTTTTCAGGGGTTTTTGGTTGTTTTTGTTTTTCTGTGGGGTTTTTTTTCTTTTTTTTTTTTCTTTAGGAATGTTTTAGATCCCAGTTATTTTCTTGCCTTAGTATTAATCATTGTTCCATCTGGCTAGTGCAGGAAGAGCAGAGTGAAAGTTTGCCTAGTTTGAGCATCCCGGGAAGGTTTCCCATCCCTTCTGGGCAGCACTGCTGCGGCAACAGGTAACGGAGAGGGGGAAAAGCGGTTCAGGGGCCAGAGCCCAGGTACACGGGACTGTTCTGTCGGTCCCACTGTGATGGTTCAGCAGGATTCCAGCGTGATGAATTAGGCTCCAGCGGTTCGCTCTCCTCTCAGCTTCACAGGGCCCGTTCCAGCAAAGCGCAGGGAGCTGCACCCGCACGCCGCAGAGGGGTCGCGATCCGTGTGCCTTTCACCTGGGCACCTCGGATCCCAGGCTTCCTCATGGAAATTCCAGTGAAGATTCGGGTCGGGTTCTCACCCCTAGGCTGACATTTGCCCTGTGCCCCGGGCGGGCCGTGGCCGGGCCCCCCGCAGGCCGGGCGCTGTGGCGGCGGGGACATGGCGGCGCCCGCGTCGCTCTCCGGCCGCCTCCGTCAGGTGGCGCCATTGCCGCGGCCCCGGCCCGGCCCGGGCGGCCTCCGCTGAGGGCGGGGGAGCCGCCGTCTGCCTTGTCTCGTCCCTGCTCCCGGGACACTTTGTGCAGGTGTGTGTAAGGACGTAAGCGATGAAGCATAAACCAGCGGCAGCAGCCAAGAAACGAATGAGGGCACCTTTATTTAGGCGTATCGGAGAGGAAGGGTTTATAGGGAAAAGTAGTTTGGATTTGTGCCACGTGGCCTTGACCTGGAAGAGCAGGTTTGCATCTGACATAGGTCACTTGAAAAAGTGTGAGGAGGATTTTCTCCAGCTCTATCATATCTTCCAGATAACCCCCAGCTGTATCTGCTGCCGGTGTCAGCTTTCCGTAGTGTCCTCCATCCATCCCGTGGTGGTGTCCGAGGTAGGCAGCAGCAGCTCAGCTGTCCCTGCCTGCTTGTGGCTGCTCCACTGTGGAGCTGCCATCCCTCAGCCACTGCCACACAGCCTGGGTGTGATTCTGCCAGGGCACAGCCATCCCCTCGCCTCTGGTGACTCAGGAGCTGTAAGGAGCTGTAACTACTTCTTTGCCTCATCTGTGGGGAAACAACTCTTGGGCCAAAAGTGGGAAATGCAGAGCCACCAACAAAGCCTCTCAAATCTCTCACCTGCATGCCAGTGCTGCACTGCACATTGTGGCTTCTGCTTGTAATGCTAACTCTGCACAAGCATGTGATCGGATTTAGGAAAACATCTGCCAGATTCCTTCAGTTTCTACCACACTGAAATTGCAGGAGACTCGGAGTTTTAAATGCTTTCACAGCTCTAGTTTACAGTGAGGGACTAAATTAACAAAACAAAAGGTGCTAGTCAGGAAAAGTCACCTAGATGCACTTAGTCAATCCCGTGGCATGCAGAACTGGAAAACTATGCTCTAGGAATGGGCACTTACTAACAATGACGTCAAAACAGGTCCCTGTCCTACCACAGAGCTTTGGCCACGGCTCAAAAGAATGTACTGCACACCCATCAACCTCCATAGCCCCCCTAAGGAGGAGGAGATATTGCTGTGGTAGTGATGCTGTGTTTCAGGACTGTTCTTTTTGCACACCCAGTGAACCACAAACTTGGCATGCCAAAAAGAGCCCAGGTCTGGGGCCAGCCTGAGATGCTCACCAAAATCTCCTGCAGGTAAAGTGTCTTTTTACACCCCCATTCAAATGCATGGGAGGAGAGGGCATGAGCAGCTCCACCCTCGACAAAAGCTTATGCACAAGGCAAAATCTCCTGGAGATTTCCTCCCACTCTGCTCCCTCCTATGGTTCCTTCTGGAGGAGGGGGCAACGAGGCCCATTATTTATTTAATACCAGATTGCTCAAAAAAAGGTTTGAGCTGACTGTATAAAGAAAAGTAGGTTTCATTACCTATAGTGCTTCACATTTCAGAGGAGCTTGTATTGTTACACAGTTTGAATTGTTTGACAATATAATTATTATTATTAGTCCATAATGTACACTAACAGGTCTGGTGGTGAAAGGCTGTATATTAATGCACAGTAACTATGTTTCTCTGGAGGGGGTTAAACAAAACTGTAACTAGGGTCAAAGCTATGCCTTTGCCTCCATCTGCTAGAAACCAGGCATAGTTGCTTAAATTTTAATTACAAATTAATAAAACAAAAATATGGTACATTTTGCACTGGAGAGCTAAATGCTAATTTTGCAGCTAATCATGAAATATCTAATATTGGAAGGCTTTAATGTTAAAGGTTACTGTAGTTTACCTTTGAATATATACCTGATAAGAGCCTTGAATTGGAACTGAACTAATAATCAAAAAAGAATGGCTTAGCCCAGTGAACTAATTTTTACACCTTCTCTCTTTCCACAGGTTCAGATAATTTCCTGACAAGGGCTCTTAAACCAATATTTTTTTCTTAGTAAAGACTGACAAGTTTCTGGAGTTCTTCTATAGCCACACTAGTTTCTGGGAAGAGATAAGCCCTTTCCTATTTGCCAAACGATGGCAAACAAAGCAGCATTCTACAGGAAGCAAAAGGCTTTTTAAAAAAAAATGTAGTTTATTGGCTTGGCTGAAGGTTGCCTGCTAGACTGAACAAGCAAATACATTTTATTTATATTTCTCTATAAGTCATGTTTCAGTACAAAGTACAGGCATTAAGGTGCAGGTACAGGACTGGTTTCAGGGTGACTGGTCTGTTTTTTTTCACAGTAAAACATTTGTGTGCTTAATAGTGCTGGAGATACAGCATGCTAATGAGTGCCCTGAAGGTATTCTTCCTACCTGGCCTCCAGTCAGGGAAGCAGCTTACAAAGTGTTTAACTCTTGAGATGCAAAACAACTGATGGCTGTGACTGCAATGCACCATCCCTTCTTCTGTGTCTCAAAACCATGTAAAACATCACTATTCCTGGAAATAAATTGTGCTCTTCAACAAACTAGTGAAACTCAGTGAGAAATGTGCAGGAGGAGGGAGATAGTGGCTAGAATATAGGAACTCAAGAGACAGTGAGTCAGCCAGACTCTTGAAAGATCTCTGTCAAAATACTTGTGAAACTTCACTTTTGGCAACACATGGCTGTTTAGGCCAATTCAGATCTTAATTGCTTTTAGTCTGTTCAACATCCTACTACAAATAATCTTTTGCTTCATTTGTCAGGTGCACACACAGAGCCCAGTTCCTCTGCTCTGGCAGAGCTGGAACTCATGCTACTTCAGACTGTGCCAAACATCTTGGGCAGCCATGATATTCTTTGCCATTTTAGACCACCTTGTGCCCTCCCTGCTCAACAAGTTTTGCTGTAAAAAAGTAGCAGGTTTAGTTATAGTAGAACCTTAGCTCTGCAAAGGCCAGAGGGAAAATGTGTGCTGTAGTGATGTTGCTGTAGCACCCAGGTTATCTTGAAGAAATCTTCCTTTCTCACAGGCTGTCCCATGAGCACTGACAACCTCAAATCACAATTTTGCTGATGCCAAGGCATTTTGAGGAGATACAGGGCTTCTGCTATGGCTGTCACCACCTTGTCTTTGCTGGGATGTGAGAACATTTCTCACAGACTCCTACCTTCCGAGTCCAGCTGTTACATTTCAGATGGTGGAAGGAGAATTGCTGCCAAGAACCCATGAGAGAAGGGAAAGGGGCACTGGGCTGATGAGTTACTGCAGGAAAGAAGGTGGTCAGTGGAGAGGAAGGTAAAAACAGCCACCACTTCCTTCACATTCTGCCAAGGGAGAGAGTTAGTGTCCGGCCAGATGTGTAAAGAAAGCAAGCCAATCTGGAATCAGACCAAAACTGCACAAGGAAAGAAGAGTAAGGCAGAGAGTTAGTGCTCATGCAAACCTATGCTTGTATTCTCTATGTGGCTACAGGGAAGTGGTCTTTCTTTGTGTTTCTGCCTGTTTCCAAGGGAGGTAGCATTTGAGAATAAATATTTAATGGCAGCCAAGACTCTGAGTTCCACAAAGGCAGTTAAGTATTTATTCCTCAGCCTGGGTCCTTGCTTACCTTGCAGAGTACGTACAGAGCCTGTCCTGGAGATCAGCCAAGCCAGGCATTACCACCCTTTTTGTGGCATGGTTCCCCATGGAAAAATTTCAGGCTCTCATTGCTGTTTGCTGTGGCATGTGAACAAAGGGTTTGTCTGCTGTCCTGAGGGTTTTAGTGGATTTGGTGACTGATTTGCCACTCTGTAACAGGAGCTTCCTGAAAGAAATCCAAGCACAGCCATCCATCTCTCCAAGTTCTGTCATTTAAACTGGATATATGGCTTTTAACAGTGTTGCCAGTTGCCCTGAGGTCTTATTTTGTGAAGTTCTGTTTAAACATGTAGGAGGTTTTGTCACCATCAGGCAAAGCTCTGTAACTAACCTGAAATATGTAATGAACATACCATCCACCAAAGGTACATAACTGTTCTCTTCAGGTTTTTGCTGGTGCTTTAACCTCTCTCAGACTCTGGACTTCCAGTCCATCCCTTGCTCTACTAGATTCCACCAGTACAGCTGCCTTATGAATTGCTCAGAAATACAATCAGTTTAAAGTGTGTGCATACAGGGTAGTGATTACTGGGGACAGCTGAGCAGTATTAATTTTGCAAAAGGATAGGCAGGATCAAAAGGCTTCTCCTGTTCTGACCAACCAGCCTTTGTTCCTACAGAGGGCAACTTTAGGAGCATAACAGAGGTCATGACCTGTCCTGAACCTGCAAATCTTGCAGATTGCAGCATGTCTTCTGGAGAAGGGGATGTGTTCTTTTTGAAAACTGGGTGACAGCTGCTTAGCAGGAGCCACAAGGAAGGAAGGAGGCTAGAACATGGAAAGGGAGTCCTAGGACTGAGATTTTATCCCTCAGGAGTATGCAGAAGATTCTGTATGTTTGTGGGAAATATGGTCTTTCCCTTCCCAATTCTTTTGAGCTCTACTTTTGGTAAGGGCAGGCAGAGGTGTGTGCAATTCACTTAATTACTACCCTGCCTTCCTTGGAAGCATGGAGCGAGCTTTATTTATTATGAATTCACTCCTGCAACAACAACAGCAACAGAAAAAAAGGAGATCTATCTTAACAAATGACAGAAAGACCTTAAATATAGTGTACTTTCCTAATTGTATGGTAGCATAAACCTAACTCTCTCTAATAGATATGCTCATAAGTCTTTGGAGTAATAGATTACCTTTATTAAAGGTTGGGTCTGATCTGGAGAGTCCTTGTACTGATACAATAGAGAGGATAGTTCTAGTTATCAATACCAAAAAATAAAAGGAAAGAAGAGGGGCTATTCCTACACTAGACTCTATTTTTACATTCTTGACTTCCTTGAGCCACAATGCAACAAAACTGACTAGGAAAATGCTTTTACAACAGAGATAATTACAGGGAGTTCAGTTTTGTGCTTTGTAAGACAAGGTGGAGAATTCTACTGTGCTCCATTGTTTTGGTCAAAGAATGCACGTACAAATTTTTCAGTAAGATTGTGCCTGACAGTAAAGTCAGCAGCATGAACAGCAGCTGTGTCTCAGGTTAAGTACCTAAGGCTCAAGACTGAAAGAAAGTCAGAGGCAGCATGATAGACTCATCTGATTCCCTTTGAGTCATATAGCCTCTCCTTGCCCCAAAAAGGAAATCGTGGTGGTTTGGGAGCGCAGATGTAATCAGGACATCTCTTGAAACTGTGACTCTTCCTAGATTTCACACGTAGTGAGTGTTGCATCCACACATTCCCCGGGAATCTGGAACTGATAAGTAACTGATAATACCAGAAACTGATAAGTAGCCCTATAGGCTTTTGCAAGGGATTGAGCTTAATGGACTCATTACTGATAATACCTTTTAAAACTTAATCCTAAAACACTGTCAGGATCACAAAGAACTTTGATGTGTTTATAAAATAACTTTTTGATTTCACTTTAAATAGATTTGAAGCAATCATTGGAAGCATCAACAGCCTTGTGAACCGGATTTAAGCTGCATTTAAATTAATTTGCATAGTAGACAATATTTTCCAAGTTTTCTGTAGTAGAATATAAATTCTCTTGACTTGTACAACTTTTAAATGCAAAGGATAAAATTCTCTAGCACGCTTCTGGGAGGCAGGCAGTCCTTCTCATGAAAGCTATGAGGTACTGAAACTATTCTAGGAAGAGAATATTGAAAATTCTTTTATGGTAGAATTCATTCAGCATATTACAAGGAGTATAACACAGTTGACTATAAAACAGGGAACAGAACACCTACTTCCCAAACACTGCATTTCTGATGAAATACAATATTTCTTGATAATTTCTCCCATCCATTGTGAGAAGGGTTATCTGCTCCTTTAGAAGATGAAGGACAGATAAAGCCCAGGAGGAAAAGTTAATTCAAATAAGCTAACTCCACTGGGGCAATATGCAGCTCTGTATTTGCAGTTTGTGCTCCAGCCAGTGACAAAACATAGATCCAACACAGGCAGTCCTGTCCACTAGCCACTGAGCACTGGCACAAGTCTCATTCTCTCCAGACATAAGGCAAAAAGATGGTGGCAAATACTTTTTCAGGGGTGTGCCTCCAGATAGCTCTTCCTGAGGAAGGGTGTACTTGCTGAGCTGAGGACCTTGGCCACACTCCTTGTTGGTGGGAAATCCCATCACGCCACAGTCACACACTGCACCCTCAGCCAGACACAGGATGCCTGGCAATGACCTTAGACATTTTGCAGAAGTATGTGGGACTTCTGGAGGAGGAGGTTGTTTTGGCACACACAGCTGGAAAGGGAAAGAAGTAAAAGATGCCTGGACAGATTGCTACAGGTCCTTGGCTATTCAGTTTGGAAGTGAAGCCACATCTGGCTGAAGGTTTTATGATGCCCTCAGCAGGTGGTGGTGATGGCAGATTATCATTTCATAATAATGGATAATTCTGTCCAATCTATAAGATAAAAAGGGGAAAGTGTTAGTGACACTGATTTCTTCTAGACCAATGCCAGCAGGCTGGGAGTGCACCTTGAGATGTTAGACTATGTCCAGAAAAACTGGAGAAACAAGGCTGTTGCCACAAGCCTGGGCTACGAGGAGATGGTGCTTCAGTGTAAGTATCACGTTGTGTTCTGTGTAAATTAATTCATAAGCTTTTTGAGGAGTGGGGTGAGGGACAGAAGTCCTTAATATTAAGGATAGCCATCTTATTCTCAGATGCTAGAACTGAATTTGAGACAAAAATAAAACAATTTTTTTAAGAGACTATCTCTCACACACAGAGGCATTTGTCAAGGCACAGCCCAGCTACCAGAAAATAAAACACAGGCAAATGGGCAAGAGCAAATGCAAAACCTAAATCATCTGAGACCTGAGACACTAGAGTGCCATGGCTGTCAGTAGGCTGTCCCCTTTTCTCCTGCTGGCAGGGGAGCTGGGGCTCCTGGGAACCTTTTGTCTCAGTCACCCTTTCTGGGACAGGGCAGCACAGCCTCTGCTGTGAGTTTCCGGCTGGTGGTCACAGCAAGGCAGAATAGTCAGGACTAGGCTTGAATCCTATTTAGCTATCCCAATAGATGTTTTATATTTTCTATCAGAGAGGAAAAGAGGCAAAAGCAGAAGGAGCTTATTCTCTGCTTCTGTGGTTTTTTCTCCCAGTTCTCCCCACCTTCAGATCCATGCTGCTTTGGCTCAGTTGCTGGCTTCTGTTTGCATTTTATCCAGTCCACTCTAGCATGTTGTCTTGGCTCCTTCTCCTTCTGTTGCAAAGATTTAGTACTATTAGCAAGTCCTGGTAATAAGGTAATTCCACTTTCAGTTTAATAGCTGTGGAAGGAAGTAAGACATATAATTTGGCTGGAAGGACCCGGGTGGTACAACACTCTGGCTCACAGAAAGGCAAATCCCGACACTTTTACCTCATAGTGCACTGTGCTTTGTCTTCAAATCCTCTACCATTGTGGCTCCAGATATGAATGATACACCTGTTCATGATGTTATTTAATATGCAGTGCCATTATATGTGTACATATAATAAAAACGATAATAGTACACTATGGCTTGCAAACTTTACATATTTTTCCTGTGTGAACACTCAGGCAAAAGAAAGGTGTAGATTACAGAATGGAGACACAGCTCTCTTCACCTGAAATTGAAACTACATAGACAGCAAATAAATTCTTCCTTTCTCCTTTCACTATATTTTCAGTACTATAGTAGAGATGGTGTATTCACTGTCAAACCCATATGGCAAGTGACAACTTATGTGGTGCTGAAATACAGTGTTTGCTGCTAAGAAATGTGTCTAATACAGGTTGAAGCTGCTGGGTGCACTAGCCAGATTCTGGGCATGCTATGGAAAAGAAGTCATTAAGCCTTTTATGGATTAAATGAGTTAACACAAAAAAGGCCACCTGCCAAAGTGTTTGCCACATGAAACACTAATGCAAAAATTATCTTAGAGGGAAAAGAGAAGGGTTTCCCAGGAATTTGAACACAGGACTAGTGGTTTCATAGGCAGGAGGCAGTGAGGATACATGGCCTGAATGCAAGCTAAAAGAAGGTGAACTCTAGATAAAGAAATAGATGGGATGTATGAAGAAGAACCCTGCAGAATCAAATAGTCTAGTTTTTCTTTTTCCTATTTTATTGCAGAAAAGGGTGTTTAAGTGCATTCTAAATAAACTGCACTGAACCGAAGAAATACGTAGCCCAGTATTTCCATTTTCGGCTTCTAAATAATACAAGCTGTATTTTCCTGTGCTTTCAACTCACATTTTGAACCATGCAGGTGATTTCTAAGGGAGATCCAGAAGTCCAGGGGAAAAACCCATTGAGTCAGGATGTAATTGAGTAGAAGAAATTCTTACATAAGGTGATAGCAATACTTGCAAAACTCAATATTGATTAATACTGACTCAGTATATTGAGTCAGTACTAAAATACTGACTAACACATTTAAAATTGAAACTGAACTTTGCAAAGGCAATGAAAATAGCTGCAATAAAGCAATAAAGAATGACCTTTCATGTAAAAGAATAGCTTTGATGAAAAGACTTTTTTGGGTATGAGAAATCAGAGCAGATTACTTTCCCAGCCTCTGATGCCAGAATAAATTGGCAATTGGAAAATTTTTTGAGGAATTTTATGCTAGGCAAACTTTGGTGAGCCTGGAATTTCTTAATGATGGTGATCTTCAGCAGGATTTATGGAACTGACAAATAAGCATCAGAAAGAAATTAAAAGGATGAAAAAGGAGAAAAAATTGGGAAGTGAATAACTAGAGAATATGGTTTAAATGGGGCTTTGTCATATGTTCCTAGCCTTTTTTTTAAACCACAGAAAGCAAGAGGAGAAAGGTCAGATAATCCTAGCTCACAGGATACAAAAACCCCATTTCCTCTGAAGGAAAAATCCAAAGCTCATTTCTCTGAAACAATAAGACTCATTTGTCCCACGTGAATGGCTGGGAATGCAGGGGAGAGCAGGGCATTTCCCATGTCCAACTGAAATGTTCCAGCCCTGCTGACGCTGCAGAATTGACCCAAGGAGGAATTAGCTACAACTGACACAGCCCCTTCACTGGCAGTTTGGAAGCAGCCATCCATCAGAGAGGACTGAAATACAACTAAGAATTAATGAAAACACGTGACAGACATCTCCAATAATCAATGAAGAATTTTAGGATGAATTAGCCAAGGACATGTCTGTTCACCTGAACCTATGATTTTCAGGATTATATCAAGAAAAGTATGTCAAAGATCTCATCAATTTGGAATCTGAAGTTTTTGCTGCAGTATAGTAATGGAAAGACAAACACATGGGAGGAAGCCTGAAGCTGATGTTTATCTACCTTGTGAGTATAGCTGACTGTCAAATAAGTGAGTGGAAGGGGGAGTGGACTCTAATCCTGCTTCATCTACTTTGTGAATGGCTGGAAACAAAATATTGTTTTGCAGTATGAAACAACAAAATTAAATTTTCAGCAATGCAAGCTTTGTTGGCAAACTTCCCCCCGCCCTTTTGCAGGAATTTTAAGTGAGTGCTGGGAGAGCATGGGGAAGGCTCTTAGTCAGCATTCAGGTGACTACTGCAAAAGAATAACCTGTGGCTTCCTTTTCAGTTGGTAGCGTAAGATCACCCAAGCCCTGAGCCTCACCCACAAGCCAATTTGTTGCAACAATGTTAGGAAAGGTTTTGAGATGACTGGGTGGAAATCAAGGTAGCAGGAACATTTGTGCTTTTGTTGTTCTGTCAGATACCACCCACAACCCACTGTTGGAGCACAAACCTTCACCACCGACACAGTCCTCCGTGCCAGCTTTTGAAAATATTCTGCAAATTGACCTTAGGCAGTTTGAAAAAACAGTAGTTTTTGTAGATAAGTTAAAGTATGTTTCTGGGTTTTGTTTACAGAATGCATAATATTATTGGGTTCAAGTAAAGGCAATTCTCTGGCTCTACCTTTTTGTAGACATCTTTGAGAGGAGTGTTTTGTCCTGAACGCCATTCATGGTAGCAATTGTGTGTACATTCATACAGCTGTTAGAAACTAACCCAGAAAGTATCGAAGCACCAGAAATAGTGATGGAAGATGCCAATGAGTTAATAGTCAGGGACACAGCTCCTGGACAAGCGTGACCACAAGTAAATCTTAGATTTGTTGTTCTATTCTACGCCTTCTGCGATGGTGATTTGCCCTGCACAGCAGAACAGATCTTGGCCTTTCTTTTTCACTTACTAGAGGATTTGCAGAGCAGGAAAAGAAGATTACAATTCCTCTCAGCAGAAAGTAATCCTTTTAAGTTAGGTATGTCAGCATTCATTGAGAAGTGTGGGAAAGTGCATGCTACTTAAAATGCTTGACAGGTCTCAGAGAAGCGTGGTGGCAGCAAGATGGGAGTAAAGCCCCCAGTTGTGATTACAATGGCCTCCAAATTAGAGACTGTTAGAGGGAGCAGTCAAAGCAGAGTTCAGGAGCAAGGATTCATTTTGGTGTTCATCCAGCTTGGTTATTTCACAATGGTAAAGTCCAAAATTATAAACTAGAGTAGTATTTTTAATTTGAAACTTGAAATTTTTTTCATGGGAAACAAATTTTCTATTTACATGGCCACTTTAGAGAGGTGGTGGTGCTGTCCCTGTAATTTTACAGTGCATCATGTTGCTACTGAGCATCCCATAAACTCATGGATCTGCTATACCTGATACATATTTTGAGTAGCTTGTAATTCCTTCAGGACACATTTGTTCTGTTTGGAAATTTTAGTCTGATTATAATAGTCATACTGAGCCCAGGACAGAACTCATTGTTATGAGTTTCATTGTATAGTTTTGAGTCCAAAGAGTTGTACTGAGACATTATCAGCAATGCTCTCGTGAGATGATAAGCAAGGTCAGAAACTATTCTGGATCCAGTCATTGCAAAATAATTCAGGCTTAATATGTAAGGCTGAAGTTGAAGAGTACCAGGAATTCAGCTAAACCTTGTCTGAACAAATGATGAGATCTTACTGACAAGGCAATAAAACAACAACTGTTGAGGTTAGAAAAAAGAACTTTGAAATAATATGACAAGAGGTAAAGAATATGGACAGGAATTCAGTGATGGAAAATCCACAGTGAGAAGTATTTGAGCCACAGCCACAGAAAAATTAAACTAACAAAATCTTAAAAATCCCCCACAGTTGCAATAAGGCAACATAAAGAATAATGCCTGACAAGAAGGACTTGAAATGCTGAGAAGGAGAATGATTATGAAAGTACAAAATGAAATGGAAAGTTAGGGGGAAAAAAAGAGAAACAAAGCCAAAGCAACAAATTGCATAAAATAGCTGAAGATATCAGACAGTTCATAATGTATTTGTAACAGCATAATAGCTGCACATCTCTATTGTAAGAGAATTCAATTTTATTCACTCTAATTTAGCACGGGACAGTCAACACAGCCATTTCAAATCTGTTGTTCGCATTCCAAGATAGCATCTTGACAGCTTTTAACAAACTGAAGTGCCTCATAACATAGACTGTTGGGGACAAGGGAAAGAACCAAGCCCAGGATCACATAATATACAAGCTTTTCAGGAATGTATTGCACAAAAGATCTTTATTCTTTTGTATTTTAAGAAGTCTGCATTTCAATTTTGCTGATATTATACATAATTCCCACATTTTGTCTTCTACTGAATTCCCTCTTCCCCACCTCATGCTCAAAGCTTCTTATTTCTGCACCCTGAGTGACAACTGCAGGTGCCTCAATAGTGGATATTGCAATGCAAACCAGTGTTTAAATGGCCTGCTTTGGCTAAATGCTTCTTTGTTTGCATGTAACGATTTCCCTCACATTCTCTCTTAACAAATACCTTCCATATGGTTGGAATATAACGGCTTGTAAGTACTTAAATGGGTAGTCTGCCATGTGTTACACTGAGGATCAGATGCAATGGTAGGTGGAGAGGCTCTTCCCCTCAGAGAGAGGGGAAGAACTCATCTGTCCATCACTTTAAAAAAAAAATGTAACTTTCCTCTAACTTTTATTTTAAGACAATATTTACAGTGGAGTGTTTAAAATACCTAGTCAGACCTGGGAACTCTGATATCAGAGTAGGCAGACTGCACTGGGCATTTTGAAGCGCTCCCCTAAATGAAAAAATACATAACGCTTTTACATCTCTGTCATCCAGAAGGTACTGAAATAGTCAAAACAATCAGAATTTATTTTTAGCATGACAATTCACAATTGTGTTTGAAGGTAAGCTACAGAGTAACACACTTGGTTCTTCTGATTTGCTTTTATCAATTCAAAAACTATAAAAGTAGTTATTCCGGGTTTATTTCAGCCAGACTACATGTGCAAGTGAATTTCTTGCTGTTCTATTTCAGCTATCCAGACTAGAGGGCTTGTGGAAGACACCAGACAGAAACCTGGGTGTGAAACATACCCTGAGACTTTATACAGAGATCCCCCAGTTCAGACATAGTCATCAATTACTCTTCTGTTTTCTCACATCCCATAAGGAGGGTGGCAAAGGCATACTTTTATTTTACAGTACTGCAAACACTGAGGTACGTCACTGCTGATTCCAAGAGAGATCTTTCCCCCTGAGCCACCTACAAGTCCATCCTTTTGAGATGGATTATGAACATCTGGCACAGTGCCAGTGGGACAGACTTCCACCCCACCCATCAGAAAACTTTGGGAGCACCTCTCTGCTCAAAGGGTAGCTTTTCTCACTGAATTACTGGGTAATCATAACACAAAGTACCTAATCTAGAAACAATCCCCTTGGTTAAAAAGGGACACATAAAACGTTGTTAAGTTGTTAATAAAAATTAAACCTCTTAATTGAGGAGTACAGGTTATTCAGAGGAAACTAGAAAAAAATATTTTGCCTGGTTTTGTGTTCATCTTTCTTTCTACTAGCTGCACGGTGGAAAATATGATTAAATGGGAACTTCTGTGGAGGAAAAGTGCTTTAAAATTTTATATATTCCCTTTCTTTCCAATTACATTTTTCTGATCAGATTTATTTTTCTGCATTTGTGATGTTTTGAAATTTGAACTATTGATTTGCTGTTTCAAGGAACCAGTTCTGCTTCCCATCCCTTTCACAGTGAAGTTAAAGCTCTTGACTTGGGAAGATGGGGAATGCATTTAAAGTCTGCCTGTACTTGACACTGGTGAAGTCACACCTCTAGTCCTGTTTCCAGTTTTGGGCTCCTCACTACAAGAAAGACATTGAGGTGCCGGAGAATGTCCAGAGAAGGGCAGTTGAGCTGGTGAAGGGTCTAGTGAAGGTCCTGGAGCACAAGTCTGATGAGGAGAGCCTGAGGGAGCTGGTGTTGTTTATCCTGGAGAAAAGATGGCTCAGGGGGACACATTATTCTCTACAACAGCCTGAAAGAAGAGCGGGTCAGTCTCTTCTCCCAAGGAACAAGTAATAGGGAAGAGGAAATGGCCTGGGATTCTGCCAGGGAAGGTTTCTTCACTTAAAGGGTGGTCAGGCATTGGAACAGGCTACCCAGAGAAGTGATGGAATCACCATCACTCAAAGTGCTCAGAAATCATATGGCTGTGGCACTTGAGAACTTGGCTTAGTGGTGAACGTACAGTGCTGAACTAATGATTCGACTTTACTATTTTGATTCGAAAGTGGCATCATTCCCCCTCCACACCCTCATTTTTTTTCCCAGAGGTTTCAAGAGGTTTACACTTCCCGCCTGTATTGCGTAAATAAACATTTTAAGTTACTTGGAGGATGAAAGCCTATTTCCTTCCAATGCCTGCCCCTTTCAGACGAGCAGCTGCCGCCCAGCGAGAAGCGTGCAGGAAAGACTGGACGATGCTGGGTGCCCAGGGGATCCGCAGCAGCATCCGAACAGCGCTGGTCCTTCCCGGGGCAGGACACGCGAGGTGCCCCGTCCCTCTGCCCGCTTTCCCGCCGCTGGCGGGCGGCTCCACCCCGCCACCGCCCCGCGCCCCTCCTCCCTGCCCCTTCCTCCTCCTCCTCCTCATCCCGCGGCAGCGCGGGCGGCCATGGCGCGGCGCGGCCGGCGGCGGCGGCGGGGGGCAGCGGCGGCGGGGACCCGCGGCAAGGTGAGGCGGCCCGCGGGCTGGCGGAGCGGGGCCGGGCGCCGGGGGCAGGGAGCCGGCCCGCAGCTCTCCGCCTGCCCGGGGCAGCGGCGGCCTTTGTCCGCCGCCCGCGGCGTGAGGGGTCGGAGGAGCTGCCTGCCAGCGCCGGCCAGTGCCCGCCAGCGGCGGGGCGGCTCCCCCGGCCGCCCGCACCGCCCCCGGCGCAGCGCGCTGGCCGGGACACCGGGCGGCCCGCGGTCCCGCCGGGAGCCCTCCACGTGGCGCGGCGGCTCCGCGGCTGTAAAAGGCCAGGAATGGGGTGGAAGCCGCCCTGAGGGCGGCCCTGGGACACTCAGCAGCGGCGTGGGGCAACTGCAGCTGTGCTGGGACTTGTGTAGGCTCTAGTAAAGGCTGGAGTGGGTCACTGACAATTAATTAGTTGTGAGCCTGGGGATACCACTTTAGAAATAGCCAACACATTTATTTCTTTTTAATTCTGTTTTTTTATTTTTTTTTTTTTTATTTTAGAAGGCCGCGGTGCCAAGGGCACATATTTCAGTCCCTTGAGAGTCATGCGTCCGTACCCTGTGGTCTGGTCCAAGCCTGGCGGCGCATGCTTGGGTGCATCAGGCTGATTGTGTGGTTCGTCTTGGGAGGTGGTATCGCTATAGAATCATAGAATACTTTAGATTAGAAGGGACCTCATCTAGTCAACCTCCTTGAACGAGTGTTGCCATCTTAAACTAGATCGGATTGCTCAGAGCCATCCAACCTGACCTTGAGTGTTTTCAGGGGTGGAGCATCTACCAGCTCTTTAGACAAGCTGTTCCAGTGTTTTACCATTTTCCTTATATGTAGTATAAATTGACTCTCTTCAAGTCATGCTGAGCTTCCCAGCTGGTGGGAAGGAGCAAGAAGTTCAGCATCTCATTCAACTCTTGCTGATGGAAAGTTGGAGCTTTACAGGGGTTTCTGTGGAACTGGAGTATAATACAGCCACTGGAATATTTATTATAGCTCTGTCCTCGCAAAGACCTTCCACCTCTGTATGACCTCAGGCTCTCTGTTTGGCAGTATGAAGATAAGGGTGCTATAAAACAGTTTGGGATAACCCTGTTTGACAACAGACACACATGGCACTCAATTCGCATCTCTGGTACTGTAACACAAGACTCTTACTGTCTACTAGTTAATTCCCTTTCTGGTACACAGCTAAACGTTGCACATCATGTTTCATTCAAGGCTCAGCAAAGGGCAGAAGTCTGTTCTTGGTGTTTTCCTGTTTCTCATGGGAGTTTATTTTTGTCTGAGCAAAACCTTCTGCTTGCTCTGCCTTGTCTTTGTGATACATTGGTGAGCAGTGAGTTCAGTCTTGGCAGGGCCAGAAGGATGTGGTGGTGAAGGTTTCTTTGCCTCTGAAGTCATAGACCGTCACTGCTGACGGGCAGATTGGCCTGTGAATACATGCTCCAATTTGAAAACAATTGCTGAAGATGTCAGTAGTACAGAACTGTTTTGAGTCACAAGACCTGCAGCTCCATTTCCTGTCCCAGGGTCTGATTTACCAGGTCCTGGCACAGCAGTTTCAGTACCCAGAGCTTGTTTAAGGGGCACTGACTGTGACTATTTGCACCCACAAGGCCTGAACTCAAATCCTAGACTTGAGCAGACCAGGCACAAAGTGAGGGTGCATTGCAGTATTGTACAAAAGATTTCCTGGAAATACCAGGGCTTGGACAGTAGTTAGGCATCACCATGGGATGCTCTTGAATTATTCATAATTAATTCAGAAATAGTTGTTACGACTGTTACGATTGGTGTGTGATTAGATGGTACAAAGGAAGAAATAGTAGCAGTTTATAGTGTGGATTGTGTTCATATGCTGGCATGCTGATACTTACAGTACTACCAGCATTTTTGAAGAGTTGGAAATAGTTTCCAGGAAGGTACTGCCTATGGAAGGTGACATTTTAAATGATTTGCCATGGGATTATGGTACTTGGGCATTCCTTATTTTAGGATAAAGTAGCCTTATGGACATTCGCTTATTATCAGTCTAGATAAGGCAATACAGAGACCGTATTTGGCTGACTGTTCTGAAAACAGCAGAATTTAGCAAAATTTCCTAGAGCAGTAGGTTTACTGGTGTGAAAATTGCCAGAACCTTTTGAGGGGGCACCCTCAAAGTCCCAGGAGTGGGATTTTGCTGTGACAGATTAAAGGTTCAGGCATAATCCATCTTTACATTAGAATCAAATTATTCCTGCAAAGATCATAAAAGTGGGTGATGACTGCTCGTTTTATCAGTTGTTCCTTCTTTCAGAACACTCACTTGCCTTTCCATCTCCTGCTGCTTATGCCAGGAATACTCTTCACTGTCCAGGGGATTTCAGCTTCTTGTGCTTTAATGATGTTGAGAAATCCTGGAGGTTATCTGCGATCTTCCTTGCCTTCCTAGGTTTTGTTGATGCCCACGAGTCTTGGGCTGATTGTGTGGGTGACAGTCTTTTTGGCCATGCATCCAGTCTGTGTAATTCTTTTGCACTGCAGTTTGGGGCTTTATATCTCTGTGCTTTCCGTAGCTTTCACACATTTGTATGATGCTTAAAATTAAGCTTTTAGAGTGCTGTTCATCTTTGTGACTCCAATAGAAAAACCAGGATCTTGACTTCTGCATAGTTCTGGTTTATTGGTCTGGCACCTACTGACACTCTGGCTGGGCCCCTCTATTCTTTAGCTGTGCCCACAATTGTCAGCCTTGGAGTGCTTCCCTGTTCGGTTACTCCTTTGAGGTTGTTCCTTTGAGGTACGAGCCAAGTGCAGTGCCCTTGGGTGGTGTGCCTTAGGCTGGCTTCTGGACTGAACCTGGAGCAAGTCAAGAGGCTTTCCAGCATGTGCTGAAGGTGTGACTTTGCACAGGTTTGGTTTGTGAGTATCTGCTTGGAATTAAACTTTGATTGTTTCAGTCTGACTGAGTTTGAATGTGACTGAACTTGTGTGTCCTCTGCTTTGAGTTGGAATGCCCATACATTGTGCTAAATTGAATTAAGAGAACACAGCCCAATTGATTTTTTTCCCCATGGTAGGAGCAAAAACGGAGAGCTACATCTAGCCCTGCTTTCTCATGCTGTAGGTTCTCCTGATGCATCACCATTGGAGAAGAATGTGCTAGTGTGACAATTGGCAGGGAAAGTGATGTGTGCAAATAAGTCTTTAAAAAATTAAACATGGCAGTCAGTGCTGTAGAAAGAACATGCTTCCCACCAAATACACTGGTTTGCTTGCAGGCAAGTGTTCTCTCCTCACAGCCTACCTGGCAATTTACATCTTTTCTGGCTTTGGTGCCAGGAAAGTTGATTTTTCAATTGAAACATGAAAATTCTTCCTGTTGATGTGGATGGCAAAACAGCTCACCTCGGGCTTTTCTTTTTTTCCTTGCCTAACAAGGTGGAATTTATGGGTAGAGTGCTTGGAAAAATATTCTTGTGACTGCTGGGGACCTTGGGTTCTTTACTTTTCAGTAGCTCATGTGACTGGAACAGTTTTGACAACCCTACCAGCCTCTGTCACCCTCTGCCCTTGGTGACAGACCTGCCAGCCTCCACAGGCACATACCAGCTGCTCGCCCCTGGTTCTGTGGGACTGGGATCTCCATGCAGCCCCACCCATCCCAGTATGCTCCTGGGTGTACTGGTGGTATATTGTCTAATTTAGAGAAGGAAAATCTGAGAGATGTGAATGTCTTGAGCTTTGGACTACTTCTGCAGAAATGTAGGATTTGTTATTCTGGCAGTTGTTGGATTGTGTGCCATCTGTAGCAGGGAAAGTTTGCTGATACTTTTGAATAGTACCTTGTAGGGGTTTTAAACAACTAAGTGTGTTTTATGTGCAAAAATAAATGAGTTCTATAGATATAAAACTTCCTACCAGAAATAAGACTGACTTTTTCAGCAGCTTTGATTTATTTCCAGCTTTCACTAGACTTTTGGTATTTAGCCTTTGTAACAGGTATATCGAAAAGACAGTATTTCTTAACACCTGCACCATTTCAGCAGACCATTGTGGTCTATTCATGTAGAAATATTTTCCCTGAGCAAGCTTGCAATGTTCATCACATCTCTGCCTTCATGACTTTTTTAGGAATTTAGTGGTATAAAGATCCTCTCCTGGAGTGCCTGTGTTTTACTGATGTTTTAAATAGATTATTTTGACATTTCAGTTTAGACAAATATGTATTTTATTTCTTGGTGTGTAATAATTTGTTGACAAGAGTGGAAATCCTAGGCTCTGATGCTGATTGTAAATCAGTTTCGGAATGAATTTTAATTGAAAGTTGAAGATGGAAATATCTGTGGCTTCCAGGACTACACAATAAATGGCAGGAATGAATCCATCATGACAGATGTTTGCTGCAAGCTTGTCTTTCATGTCAGTGGACTTTTCTTGGAAATAAATTTGGCTTACAATTTCAGGTGCAGAAATAGATTCTAATAATTCTGCTAATCAAGATTGACCATGAGGCTTCCCTTTCTAAACTTCTGGAGTATGTCCACCTTGTCAGTTGTCTGTTATTAATGTTAGCCCTTCTGGTAAAACAGGGACTCATCAGTGACCAAATTGAGATTCTTCCTACCCAGGCTATGGAGAGCAAGTCACAAACTAAAAATCCTTGGAGCTCTACAGTAAGTTACTTAAATCAGTACCAGTACCACAGAATTTGGGAATGCAAAAAAATTAAGTTCCTACTGGGAAAGAATTTTTTTGTTGTTCAAAATCAATAATTATAGCCTCATAAATGACTTCTCTGGTGCAGATGAAGAAGCAGTACATGAACAAGAAGAAATCAGGCATACAGTAATCACAGCAGTGGCTAACTCAGCTGTAGATTAGCACAAGAACTAATGCAGTGGCTCCTGGAAGCAATTTATTCATAGCAGGGAGACTCTCAGCTCCTCATATGTTTTTCCATTAAAATGCACAATCCTTCATTCTTAGCACTGCTCTGTACTGAGTAAATTCTGCCACACAACAGAAGTGGATTCTGGATGTTCACTGTAGGAGGTAGGAGTGAGGGAATATCCAAAGGGGTTTGGATATGGACAGAATGACTTTAGAAACTGTACTTTGGATCATGCCATTATAGGCCTGAGAGGGTCAGTTTTTCAGAGGTGAATTTTACTCTTGCTTCAGCAGCAGTAAGTTGGTTTTGCATCAGCCTACATCAGCTTTATAAGATCAGAACTAGAATAAAATTGTTCATCCTTTACTCTAGCTTATTTCAGAGAGTGATGCTTTGGTGAAGGTACTGCTTGCTATTTTAATGGAACCTTTACAGCTATATTACTTTTGGAGAATGAGCCTTCTTTGGGTCACTTGCCTTGCCACAAGTAAACTTTGAAAAAAAAATCATCATTATATGCCCTGTTTGAGCAACCTTAGTTTTCTGTGACAGTAAAAAAGGGCAGTCTGCTCTCAGTTCGAACCTCATCTCTAAGATGTACTGGTGGATATCCAGGGCTGGAAAACAGCTCTTTGAGATGAGGAATTGGCCTTTGACCAGGCAGTCATTGACCTCATGTTCCTGAGAGTTAATGAGAGTGTGGCTTCAGCAAAGAGCAGAGAGGCTTGTTTCAGGTTGGAGTGGTGTGTGTGAGGTGTGTATGTGAGGAGATTTAGAGGACAAGTGTTTTGATGCTGGTGGGGAATGCAGATGCTTTTATCCCAGAGCATTTGTGTGACTGGCAGAATGGTTTTACAGGTGATGCTTGGATGTGTGAAAATGTGTTCTGAAACTTGGCAAAATGCCCTCTTCCTTGATTTTAAGGCTTGACTTGTTCATCCCATCCTTACACAAACCAGATCCTAAAGCAGCCGACATGGGAACTGTCTGAAGGCTTTCTTACTATCCTGGCACATGCAGAGCCTTTTCCAAAGTGTTTGCTGTGAAGTATATGGCCCAGTGGAATGGCTGGAGGTGTTGAGTCTCCTAGGCTGGGACTGGGCTTCTTGAATGCTGAAGCTGTGACCTTGGTCACCTGAGGAAGGCTATGTGCCCTTGGCTGTGCTTCCCCCTCTCCTGGTGGGCTTCTAGCAAAGGAGAAATGTTCTTGGTTAGCACATTTTCACTATTTTAAACAGTATCACAGGAGAAGCTTTGTGACAGTTCTGACCAAGGAGAAGGAGTTGCATTGGTTTTGTTTTTGGAGTTAGCTAAGTGTCTGCTAAAATCCATAATGGTACTGTGAGATCTAAAGGTCAGGTTTCTTTGTACTTTAGCATTGTGTTATGTTTGAGGTTGTGTTCCTCACCTCTGAGCCATCATTGCTCTGGAAGAGCTGGAGGGCTGGGTGATGGGTTTCCCCATGGGTGAGGGTGCCCTGACCTCCTGCTTGCAAAGATGAGGCACACGTGTATTTTTATGTCTCTGAAGCACTTTGCTGTGGAGCTGAACACCCTCTGTATTACATCATAATTCCAATTCCAGATCCTGAGTCTGTATTCAGGGATTAAAACAGTCTATACAGAATTTTCCTGGAGTTTAGCTGAATAAGGTGCAATTTACACATAGCCTATTTTGTGCTACAGACTCGTGTCTGCATAGGAATATAAACGTAAGTTGTATGGTTGCAAATTTGAGTTTTCCTGTTAAGTTGGTGTGTGTGACTCATGTTTTCTGTCTTGTCTTGAATCGGAAACAGGTACCCAAGGATGTGGCCAGCATTTTTAATACCCCCAGTGACAGTGAAGATTTTCCAGGATTCCAAGATGATGCTTCCAAACAGAGCTTCTTGTCAGAGAACAACTGTGCTAGTTTTGATTCCCAGGAGTCTGGAAAAGAGGTAGGAACAGGTCACCATAGTTCAGTTATGCTCTTGGGATGCAGTAATACTCTGAGCCTGTGTCAAAATTGTGTGAGTTATAACTCTCACCTTAACCTGTCATTTACAGTGCCCATATTAAACTTAAAAGTAAACTAACTTAGTATTTAGGGTTTAGTGGTTGCTTTTGAAAACCCCTTCATAATATAAAAAAGAAAATGTGTTTCATTGGAGGATGAGTTTAAGTGAAATAGGTAAGTGTAGCAAACAGGAAAAAGAGAATTACCATCCTGGAAAGATGTTGCTGGTTATTAGATGGGCATTTGTCAGTATGTAGACTTCAAAGTATTTCTTCCAGAAATATCTCTGCGCTGTCTCTGCATTAAAATTGTGTTTTAATAGTGGTAATCCAGAGAAAGCATCAGCTCCTGCTGCAGTAGTGCAGTCTGCTGATTCTTTGCTCTCTTGATGAAGTGGCTTGGATTAGCAGAATGATTTGATATCTTTTCTTCTCTGGTAGCCAGAGATACCAGCTGAATTCACAAGAAAAGAATAGAACTGATGTGCTGTCTTGGGTGGCAAAAAATTTAGTTTTTAGTCTTTTGGAAACATATAATTACATGCTTGATAGCCATGGGCTAATGTGTGATAAGGTACCTTTGTCATTTGTGCTCTTGCAGAGGTCCCTCTGTTTCATTAATGAGATAATTGAATTATTTTTCTTTTATTTTCCCACTTCATCAGGTCAGTGCCCGATTAAGAGGTGCTGATGACAAGGAAGATGATTAGTGTTAGCCAAAGAAAGAGACAGAATAAGGCTTGTTAAAAATATGTACTGTTTCTCAGCCTTTATAGACAAGTGACCCCAGGAGAGTGCAGAAACCTTTTGGGGGTAGAGCTGCAGTCTGTGCTATGGAGAAAGATAGTATCCAAGATGTAATTATATTTCTGGGCTCTAAGTTGGTTTGTAATCTTGTTGCTAGACAGCAGTACTGGCTGCTTTAGCAAACCAGGAGGTAGCTTGATCTTGCATTTGTGGTTTTGTGTGGAGTATCAAGAAAGGTCAGTGGGGAGAGGTATTGGTGGTGGAGGGAGAACCTTGTGTGGGAGCTTCTGCTTTGCCTGCTTGGGGGCTGCAGACACCTGACTGTACTTTTCCCTCCCTTGATTTCCCAACTTGTGAAATAGAGTTTATGATAATGATCTGTTCTGCAAAGCATTTTAAAATCCTCTGATGAAAAATGCTGTGGAAGGGATAGTTAGTTTAACATGCATTGCTGAGAATCCCAGTGAGACTTGTTCCAGATTTACAGCTTGCACTGCAACCTTCCTTATCATTCTTGTGTTTCCCTTGGGATGAGAATTATTTTAAATCTTGATCAGTATTGAATTTAATTTCTTTACCACTAAATGGTACAATAAAAATACCCTGAGTTCCATCCAACTGCAGCATAATCTGCAGTCCTTGCACATCAGGGCCCTGCATCAGGATGAGCATCATCCTGTGTTCATGATGCCAAACACCACAATTGCTGCAAAAGGCCATTGGTACTTGTGCAAGAAACAAAAGGGTTTTGGTGCAAAGGACAAAGTGATGGGAAGTTCAGAAAAAATTCAGTTCTTGAGAAAGGAGGCAAGGTGGCTGCCCTGCTGGGGTGGTAAATGGGCTATTGATGCATCAGGTTTTCCCTTGGATGCTGAAATGCAAATGAGTTAGCAAGTAGTGACCTCTGTGTGCCTCCTTTTCTTCAGGGCTTTCTGCAGTCCTGCTCTGATCATCTCTGCACTTCTGCCAGTTCCCACAATTTCTCCCACAATAGGTATCCCTGCTGTGTATTTTACCTGATGTAGACTGTTCTTCATAGATGAACAACGTAGCTGTAGGTGTGTTATTTTTAGTTACTTTAGCTAACAAATAGCATATTTCCCCCATCAACCTTCATTGTGGAATTTCATAAAAACACAGAACACATAAAATCTTCAGTTTCCTCCAAGAAATGCAATTTAACTTTAAAGTAACTTCCCTATTGTGTTCGTTCCTTTCTCAAGCAGCTGCACTGCAGCTATCAACAAAAGAATAAAGTAATTTTCCTCAGAGAAAACTCATTACAATTACCCATAATAATTTGTAGATGTTTAAGTGTAAAGAAACAGCATATGCAGTGGCTCCCCCCTCCCATTCCCCTCTAAGTTTTTCCACTCATCTATTGTATCTTTTTTTCACCAGATATTATCTTAAAATAAAGAAATGTGTAATTAAAGTCAGGGAGGGGAGGGAATTGAAAGAAAGAATAAAGATATTTAGCAAATGCATTGTATTAAAGGTAATTTTTGCTTCTTGTGTGGGAGGAAGAAGTAACAGAGGAAAATTGGGGAAATAAACTTATATGTTGCTGACTTTCAAGAGGTAGGTGTGATGTGAACATGGATTATATTCCTACCAGGAACAAGTCTCTCAAGAGATTAGCAGGAACAGGTTGATTAAATGGTTTTCTACTAGTTCTTGTTGGAAGTATGGAAATGCACTTCTATTTAGTAAATGCCTTGTGTTTAATTGGCATGTAACGTACATACAATGAAGAGTGTTTTAATGAGGTCTTTTTGCTTCCTGGTCTATAGGCTGAAATGGAGGAACTGTCTACCCTAGAGCACATGGGAATGATAAAAAAGCCAGTGAGTTGAGAAGGTGAAAGGTGGAGGGATATTGGCCAGGCTGTTCAAAGCTGTGTTGGTACCAGTCAGTTCAGTGATGGTGTAACAGCACAAGGAGCAGACCCCATCTCTCATTTGTATTTTCTTTTTTTCAAGGCCTCTTGAAGAAAATACATAAACCAGAAGAAAATACATAAAACAACATGATAATTTACATGCAAGAAAACTGATAGTTTATTTTTATTGGGTAGTAATGAAGAAGGGAAGAAGTGAAAGAGAAAGCTTCCCCCACAAGAAGTAGCTTAGTTAAAGCCCTGTCCTCAAAATGAAGAAAAAAATCTTGCAGTTAAAACAACTCAATATTGAAATTGAACGTTGTCTTCTTGTTGTTTGTTTCTTAGACAGGCTTTGCCTGCAAAGTGCTTTCACAGGATGCTATTTAGTTGGCACTGCTTTGACCCACCAAACCTGCTTATTGTGGCAGTGTGTATACTCTATATCTGACTGCCTTTCCCAGCTCCTGAGTGGTGTTTTTGCAGGGGCTCCAGTTTCAGTCCAGATACCTCACCGAAGAGCTGCGGAGGATTTTCACTGAGGACACTGACTCTGAAACAGAAGTGTTTGAGGGCTTCGCTTCAAACGAGGTGCATGTGAGCAAGAAAGAAGTTCTGGTAAAGGCAGTCACACCTACATGTGAATGTATATGTTGACTTCTTTTTTTTCCTGTCTCTTCTGTGTAAACTTCATGTTCTTGTAGGAATTTTTCTGATACACTATGATGCTCTTTTTTCACGCTGAATTAAAAAGTCTTGTCCTAAAAGAGGGAAAGAATGCTTTATTTAATGTGGCATCACATATTAGAAATGGGAACTACTTCCACTGCTTGTAGATTCTACTGGGCAAGATTGTTCCTCTGGAGACAGCCATGTCTGTATCCCAGACAACACTAATATGTAGATGCCTTGTTGATCTCTGCACAGGCAGAAGTTGCATACTGTGAACTTGTAAAAAGATGTTAATTTAGGTGAATTTAGGGTGATTCCTTTGGGTGGAAAGACTGCTGCCTAGAACTAGTGATTTAAAAATTAACTCTCTTATGTCAGAGCCAATATTGTAACATGGGATTTTTCTTACCTCTAGACAGTGGAGTCAGACTTGAGTGATGAAGAACGCAATAATTTATTGGGTAATGAGAAAGAAGAGGAGGAAGAGATGAAGAAGAAGGTTTCCCCCAAGAGAAGAAGCTTTGGCCTTCGTGTTGCTTTACAGTTTCCCACCAGGAAGTCATCTGAGAAAAAAGTGCCTGAACAGGCTTTGTCTGATTTACCTCTAAAGGACAGTGAATCCCTCGTACCTCTTTCAAAAGAAATAAGCCTTAAGCGGTCGGACAAAGTAGAGGGCTCTGCTTCAGAGTCTGAAGAAGACATTAAAGAAACACAGGAGGAAAGTTCCAGTGCACTGCTTAAGAGAGCCATAAATATTAAAGAAAATAAAGCCATGGTAAGACTTAAGAGCAATCTTTTTTTTCTCTGACATTTACATCCAATTACTTAGTTTTAGCATATTTGAATTTTAGGGTCCCTGCTGGTGCTGTGCTGGAACTTTGGGAAAATCTTATGGTGAATTTTTCTACCTGGGAAAACCCTGGAGGACCCTCAGCACTCAGACATTTACCCCTAAAATAACCTCAAGCAGGGACTAGCCCGGTCAAGTTTAAAACCAGAGTAGAACTAAGAATTTTTAATGTGGATATGAACAAAGTTATAAATTACCAAGTTTTGCAGCCTTCAGAACATGTCAGAAAAACAGCTGATCCTTTCAGGTGGTTTATGGTGTCATTTGCACAATAATGTTTCTACTTTTTGTTTGTGTGTGACAGATCTGCTGCAGTTACTGATTGGAAAGCCAGCTAAAAGCTGCTGAGGATGATAAATGTAATTTCTCAGCTGTGTGGGATGTGATTTTTACAGTATTGCTTTACTATATAACTGCTGAATGTGTGTGTATGTGTGTGTAGGTGTGGAAAAGAGCAACTGATCATTTACTAATGCTTTTTCCTTTATTATCCAACATGCCACCAGCTCTCTTTAATTATCTTGCTGCTATGTAATCCAAACTGATTTTCAATCTTTAGTAGCTCCTTCAGTTTTACTGTGTTTCAGGGAAAGTTGCAGCTTCCAAGCAGTCTTGGGGCTCAAGCAATACCTCTTGGTGTAGTACTGCAGCTCCTGTAGTACTACAGGAAAGTAAAGACTTTCTTCAGCTTTGTACCTGCACTTCTAATCTGTCATGTGTTCCCACTGCTGTTGTGTTGGTCTTGCTGCTCCTTGGTCCTTCTCACCTTGGTCCTTCTCACCTTCCACTCTTCCTTGCAGTTCAACCACTGTGAAATTCACTGGCATCCTAGGAGCAGTACTGTAATGGCATTAAATAGCTCTTAATAAATGCCACACTGAAGTATTTACTGAGAAATACTGTATTCAGCTTTTAATATCTTGATGGCTGTGGCAATCTCAGAGAGCTAGCAGCTTGGCTCATCCCCACTACCAGTGGCTTTTCAGAAGTTAGCCTCATTCTGGAATTCCAGAACAGGTCAGTGCCTTTTTTGTACCTATCAGCCACTGCTTATGTGGAAATGTACTTCCAAGACATCTTGTGCACTGTGCAAGAAATCATCATTCTGCTGAAGTACTTCTGATGCTGTACATGATTAGAACATGCATGCATTGGGGGAACTGCCAGTGGGGCTTAGTTGCTCTCTAACTTTGTAATGAGTGTGTACCCAGTGTCTGCACTGCTTAAGTGCAGAGCTGTCTGGCAAAGAGCACAGATGTGTCTGCAGTCAGTAAAAGCTCACTGGAAACCTCTTACTGTCTTCTGGCACCCTGTCTTTTTTTTCTCCCTCTTATCATATGAACTTAATTTCTTGTTATCAATCATTACCATGTTGTAATGTACTCCTTTGGTGCTGCTTTGATAAGATACTATGTAAATCTGACCACTTTAATTCCCAGTAAGAATTAGTAGGAGCTATAAAGTTAGTATTGTTGGCAGAGTTTTTGCTCATGGCAGAGTAAATAAACGCCTTTTATGAGCCTCACTTTATTTAAGTGCTTTCATAAAGGTTCCTTGCACATGTTAGCTGTAATTTAAAGTGCATGTGAGGAATGGATGGTAGGTGGTGTTGCTTGTTTTGTAAGTTGCAGTGAGTTTTCAATGTGACATCACTTGATTCCAGCTTGCCCAGCTGCTGGCAGAACTGAATTCCATACCGGACCTGTTCCCAGTGAAAACGCCCTCCTCGACTCCTGCAGTAAGTTCCCAGTACTGGTTGGTGGTGACAGTAATTTTTGTTAGACTTAGATGTTAGACTTAATGTGTTTCATTGGAAACTTTCAGCAAGTTTGTTCTAGGTTTTCTTTGGGTTTGGTAACTTCATTTGTATAAATTTGCTATGGTTTGTAAAGTGCCAGAGATTACGTGAGGAAACAGAATTTTTTAAGATAATTTATGAAGAAAGACAAAGACCAAGATAAGATGCTACTTCATCACTTTTGCTCCGGAAATACTATTTGAGATCTTGGACAAATGTCTGAATATGTGGGAATAAAGAAGAGTAGTTGCTTTGCTTTGGATTTAGATTCTGTTTATTTCCCTCTTGTAGACCTTTCTTCTAAAATCCACCCTTCCCAGTAGAACTATGCTCATGAAGTTGAGCCATTCAACACAAACAGAAATTATACAGTAGTTATTTCAATTGACTTTTCTCAGCTTTAAGCAGCTGAGAAACTTTGCTTAGCAGCTTTCTCTGTAGAGTAGCATTTTTCCATGTATATTATAAATTGGAAAGATTTGAAGAAACCTTGAAGGACTGTAGGACAAAGGACCATGTCTTTGGTGGATGTCCATGCAGGACTTCTGTTGCATGAATTCAATCATGCAGTAATTGGGAGGTGTGACAGTGTGAAGAACGTATCTTGCACCTCCAAAATTATGAATCTTGAACTAAACGAAGCAGCTTCTTAATACCCTTTCAGTTAAAATACCCTTAATACCCTTTCAGTTAAAAAAGTTTAAAGGAAAATTAACGAGAATTCAGCTTGTTCCTCAAACTCTGTACTCCTCAATGTTCCTCGATTGTGTATTCAGATTGTGGGAAAATCAGAATATTTAGCTACCAGAGAGCAATGAGACCTGGCTTCCACCCTAATATGCCATGTGTTAAATTTTGGTATAGTTCTGTGATGTTAATTGGAACAGAATTTGACGTTAAGGTGTGATTTTTGAAAGTAGCAAAAAAATAGTGTATAGGGTGTTTATTTGGTGGTGGGGTTTGGCTTAATGAGTAAGGAGGAGAACAGTAGATCTCTTCATGATAGTACAAGTGTGGTACAGATATTTTCAGGTAGTTTCTAGTGTTTAACACTACAAACATAACTGAAAAGACAGTTACTGGAATTTTCTTCTCTTTGTAGAAACAGAGGAAAACCCCAAGGAGGACATTCTCTGAAGGCCCAATAACACGCCGAATGAACCCAACCAGAACTGCTCGTCCACCAGAAAAATTTGCCTTGGAAAAATTTACTGTGTCAGCTGTCAAATTTGCAGAACACATCTGTAGCTACAGACAACAAAACCTCTTGAAGAGACTCAGTGTGGTATTTGCCAGATTTTGATATCTCCAGTAGTCAGGAAGTAGGAAACATTTAAATTGTTGGCCAGCACTTAGACTAGACATCACATACGCAAAGTTATTGAAAATCTTTGATTGAGATTAGCTACAGAAGAAATTATTTCCAGGCCTTTCTGTCTCATCTTTCACCTGTTAAGTGGGCTCTATTTGTGACCAGGGTTACTCAGGCATAACAAGGCAGTTAACTTCTGGTCTATTATTAATTCTTATCTGAAAATTACAAGAGCCCGTAATGTACAAAACCTTGGAGTGGCAAGGCAGTGGGGTGGTGGCGAAGCAGATCTTGTCTGTTACCAGCCTCAGGAAAAAAAAAAAGGCAAAAATCCTTGTCTGGAAATAGCAGAAGGAAGATGTGAGTTATATGGCTGAACTGAGAACGAATTAAGGGAATCTGCACCAGCAAACTGTTAATGTACAGGCTAGTAATTGAAAAGTTGCAGATTTTAATGTTTTGTATTTTTAAAAATAGGATTTTTTCCTCCTCTAGCCTATGGTGGTCCTTTGTCTTGCTTATATTTTCTTTATAGCCCTTATGAGGAAGACCCTTTAAGTTTGAATCCTTAAAGGCTGGATCCCAGTTCTGCTTGTAGGAGCAAGTGCTGGGCAGAGTTAAAGCATTATAAAGGGAACTTGGCTATTAGAAGAGGAGGAGTAGCACCAAATGAGAACCTGGGCTGGTAAATGACTGTTTTGGACAGAACAGAACTGATCTAGAGACAGGTATGGGGAAGGCTAAGTGAGAATCTGATGAAATTTGTTCATGAATAGGGGTCAAAGAGAATAATTATTTAGAAGGAAAAAAAACATCACTTAATGGTGAGTGGAGTACTCTCTTCCAAATAACAGATTATTAAGAAAGGCCTGGGATTGGCAGGACTAACCTAAAACTTCAGTAGAGGTTTTTTTTTTTTTGGAGGACATTAGAGATTGTCATTGGAGAAAGCAACTAGAGAACATACAAGGAGATTGAAGGATGAAAGCATGGGAAGGCAGATGATCACAGTTCTTGATTTTGAGAGGGAAGAAATGGAGTATGAAGAGTTACAGTGGAGGAGGAGAGGGAATGCAAAGAAAAGTTAGCAGCAAAAACATGTCAAGGATTTGTGCAAATAGAAGTAGTAATAAAGGAAAGGAATTAAATAAAATGAATAAAAAGTGTAGTAGAGAAAAGATTATGGAGGGAGAGGGAGAGAAAGGGGCAGGGATGATTTGGAAACTATTCCCTGTTCTTCCAGTGGTGCATGAGCCTGTAGTTTGCCAGCTGAGGACTGCATACTCATTGTAAAGGAAGGAATTTGTCACCAAGTGTGGTGACAGATGCTTCATGAGATCAGACAAAGGTATTGAGATGAGTTTGTTTAGCAGGGGGATTGTGGAGTTCGCAAAAGGAGGAGATCATCCAAGTACTCGTCTCATCGCCCGGTAGAAGACATAACTGAGGAGGACCTGGACAACATTGCAATCACTGTTAGAGACAAAATCTATGACAAAGTTCTTGTAAGTGGTTGTCATATTTTTCAGTGTGTCTGTGCTCAAAATTAAAAGTCTCACTCTTTCACTGGTGTTTTCTAAAAGGTCTCCTTTCCTGAGGCTCTGGGGAGTTCAGCTCATCATTGTCGCACAAGCATAGCTTTGAAAGCTTTGTCAGACTCCTCTGGACTTGACTTAATAGCTCTGTGGCACAGAAACACTTTTCAGGGGTAAAAATAGCCAGTGGGGAGTATCAACCACCACAGCCAAGTTTGCTATAGCTATTACTTGACACTAGTAAGAGTATCCTTTTTGTCTCTCTTACTAATAACAATGTTGTGTTGTACCATTACATAATAGTGATCCCTGCTGTTCTTCGCACCTCTGGAAATGACATTTCTGTACAGGTTGTGTGGTGTCCAGTGTTCTTCATGGAAGTCCTCCTTCCTTGCTTTCACTGAATTTGGCTATTGATTATCATAAAGATCATCTTACCATGTATGTCCGGCTTCATGGTATTGGCAGGGATGAGTCACAAGATAATTTTGTCAATAGTTTTAGGTTTTTCCTAGAGAGAAGAAAGGACCAGAACTATGATTATGAGATTCATGTAATTTGAGACTTCTAATGCAACTGAAACTTGGCACTGTCTCTGTAAAATTCCTAGCATCTTTATATGATTTATCATAGTAACAGAACTTCCTCTTCATTGTTTAATTTGATCTTGGTTTGAAGTTTGTGCTTATTATTATTAGGAAAACTCTTCAATGGGCATTTAAGATGTCCTTCATGCAAATGTTTTTCTCTTCCATTCCACATTTAGGGTAGTACTTGCCACCAGTGTCGACAGAAGACAACTGATACAAAGACAATCTGTCGCAAGCAGGGCTGTGGAGGGGTCAGGGGGCAGTTCTGTGGGCCCTGTCTTCGAAATCGATATGGTGAAGATGTGAAATCAGCTCTGCTTGATCCAGTAAGTGTCATTCTTGAACCTGGAATGAAAGTTTAATGAATACAGCTTTGTTACTAATCTGTGATGTTAAGAATACACTCGTGGTAAAGGGGTTCAAACCTTTTTGCCAAGAGCAGATCTGTAGTACTAACTAATAGCCATGATGTGCTAGCCCAGTATGGCAGTGGCTGCTCTGTTAGCACCTGTGCTTTTATGTGCAGCTGCTGGGCAGCTTGGGGGTACCTGACTTCATGTACCAGCTGGTTAATTCAGTCCCAGGAATTGTCCTGTACCAGCAGGCAGAGTGAGGCAAAGGAACTTGTTACAATGGGTACCCATCTCTTTCTAGGGAGTTGACCACAGTCAGCCTAGCATGGAATGAGTGTTAGGCATTTCAGATGACTTCAGTCTATTTAAAAGTCAATGCTGAACATATCAGAGAACTTGAGGCTTCAGAGTTAGAAATAGTCAAGCACTTAATAATTTTGTTAATCCTGCAGAATTTGGAAAATGTTAATAATGTTGGTTGGCTGGCTGACAGAGGCTTGTAAAACCTTGCCCTGAACAATCGCGTGGTGTGGAAGCCATACTCACATTTTTCTGAGCAACAAGAAGTCTAGTATAACATTTTTCATAACTTACTTTTCCCCCTCTCCCACACTCACACCCCTGCAGGCCTGGATCTGTCCTCCTTGTCGCGGGGTGTGCAACTGCAGCTACTGCCGCCGGCGGGACGGGCGCTGTGCCACCGGCATGCTCATCCACCTGGCCAAGTTCTATGGCTACAACAATGTCAAGGAGTACCTGGAAAGGTGAGAGCTCTGCCCTCTGGTCGTTCTTTTTTAAACTGTTACAGCCCTTTAAATAACATTTGACTTCTTGTGCCCTGGGGAAATTCTTGCACCTATGCAAAAGAAGTTTCTTGGATTTAAAATTTTTTCCTTGACTGAAATCAGCTTATTTGAAGTGATGTATATTGTCTGTGTAAACAACTAATTTGATTAAAAAAATTGAAAGACTTCTGCCTATTTTGAAATCCCTGTTGGTTGGCTGAAGTGTATAGAAGTGCTGTTTTAGTTGTTATCATCTTCAGCAATGGAATTTTTTGGGGAAGCTGAGTTTCCTAGAAAGCACTAACACTGTTTTCTCATATCTTCTAGTTTACAAAAACAACTGGCGGATGACAATTGAGAGCACTGAACTCAAGCCGTGCCTGAAACTGGTTAATATGTTAACAGTTTGACTTCAGAAGTTTATTATTATGTTTTACATAAAATAGAATTGTAGTATATAGCATATTCATTTCTTTATTGGAAACTTGTTGATTGATATGGTCTTATGCAAAAGATCTCTCAGGAAAATGTTTTGGTAGAGAAATCTACATGCACAGACCTATATATTAAGTGAAATGGCACTCTTGAACCTTGAGTGGTTAATTTTTAATAGAGCTACACAACCACAGGATGGAGAGCTTGGTCAAAATGAGCAATATTTTTATTTATATAATTGTGCAAGTTTGCAGAAAGGGTGTTTAACAACTACCTTCAAAGCACCCCATCTTCAAAGAAACAAAACACCCTTGTCTACCAGCTTGACCATAAAGATCTATTATTCCAGATCTGCTTTCTGAACCTGTTTCACCACCTGTAGTTTATAGACCTTGTCCTTGCAAAGAAGGAAAAGATACTTTAATCTGAATGCCATTATATTCCAGCCAAAGGTGATGCAATCAACCAATGCGAGGATGGTTTTTCAAAGTTTTATTCCAAAGTGCAATTATTCACCAAAACATGAAAGTAGAAGAATGTTTAAAAAGAATTTTAAAATATCCCAGTAAAAAAATCCAACAAAACTTCTCACTAGCAGTTTTTGTGTAAGGCACCTGCTGCCTGAAGCATCTACCACCTGTTGTAACTGGTCTATATCAGAGTTCAGGAATAAATTTTTTTTACTTACAGTTCATGCTTAGATATTTTTTCATTTGTACAACCACACTTTCAAACAACTTCATTTAAATGCCAGATATTTGTATTGCATGTTAAAGTATGTTAAAATCTTGTAATATACACATTTCTTTTTATGTAGAGAGAATAAAGACTGATCTAAAGAAGATTATTTTGTGATTCAAGCTACACCCTGGTGCTGATGTTTCCCATTTACTTTCCTATAGCAAGTGTAATGGTGCTTGGAGATCAATAATCATTATGTGGAGAAACACATGAGCGCAACATTGATGGGTGAGGAAATAACAACATAGACCACGTAAGGGTTACATTTGCGAGACAAAAACACAATCCTTAATGTGACACTTATGCTCTAGCTTTTGCTCTAGCTGACTGTGAAAAATCTCTCTTTTTCCTATCAGGAAGACTGAGAAAGTGGCATGTTTTATTGAAAGCTTAGTATGAAACTGACAGGAGTGAAGCTATTCCTGCCGGATCCCATTTACCTGACTTCTCAATTTTCACTTGAAAATCAAAACACAAGTTGTCCTCCTGCTTTTGCTTTTATAAGCTGGACATTCATAAACATTCTTGTTTTCCCTTTGATCCACTGGAATAGCCTTTAAAAAAATGTCTGGCATTGCTGAAGTCAGCTCCTGAACCATGTTTCTGCTCCTGGCCCCACTGTCCTGTGTGGTGCCCGCAGTAATAGTAGCACCTGCTTTACATGATGTTCTGTAGTGCACGACCAGAATCATTTGTGTTTAAACAGTTGCTAAATAGTTAAGGCTACATTTGAACATACAGATGTAGTGTAGACTACATTTGGTTGATTTAGATTTTGTTGGCCTGCTGTGCATGCTCTCTTTGTTCGAATGCAGAGATGAGTCCATAGCATCTGTCTGGACTGTACTAGTGAATTCGTTAACATGCCCTTTTACTAAAGGCAGAGACTGTAGTGATAAAGAAATTTTATATATGTAAACACCAACACAAGCCCAAACTGCACACTCAAGGCCATTCAAATGACAACCTTGCTATTGCTCCATTTCTCTACCCTAACTTCCCTCTTGGGATTTACCTGCTGTAGTAGCAACTCCTTTCCAAAGGAGTGGCTTTCTTTTTATTATATTCAGGTCTGGTGAAGAACATGATGTTTCTCTGATTGCCACTGGGAGTCACTCACCTTTCTCTAATGAGCTGTAGCTTTGTTGACAGCTTTTCTCAGTTAAAACTAAAATCTCATGTTGACAGTAGGCCTGAATTGTTGTTCCTGAACTTAATGCTTCAGTCTCAGGATGATACAGATTCAAAAGAACAAAATACGGTGTTTATCATGTGAAGGTTGTTAAAAGAGGAGTTGCAGCTCAAAAGGTGAACATGGTTTCCATTCAGGGACAGCCTACAACCCTACTACAGCTATTGCAATAACTGATTGCTTAAAAGTCCAGATGAAAAAAAAAACCTTAATTCTTACACTTTGCCCACCTAATTAAACCTCATGCTAATCACAGAATCACTGAGTATTCTGAGTTGGAAGGGACCCACAATACAGGTATTCTTAAGTACTTCCCTTTGTTCTTGGTATGTCTCCCCAAAAGCTTTATAAGCATTATGACCCAGTAAATAAAACATTCATAATTCTTTATATCTCTTTATTTAGAATTGGCAACTTTTAGTCAAGGTAAGAGAAAAAAACAGGATAGAGACGATTTTTGTGGGGTTTTATGTTTGTTTGTGGGTTTGGAGGTTTTGTTGGTAGGTTGGTTGATGGTTTTTTTTCTGTGGGTTAGGTTGTGGGTTTTTTTTTTTTTAATTGCAGTTATGTAGGTTACTTGATCCAGGTTGCTAGCATGTGCTAGCTACTACTCTATTCTGCACCTCTAAGGGTTGCAAAAAATATATAGAAGTTAATTTTTGTGAAATTTATAGTTTCTGGAATAGTCTTTAAGCTTCTGAACCTCAGTTGGATTAGAGCTGCTGCTTTACTACAATGCAGGCCTTGTTCAGACATACTTAACAGTTATTTAAGTGCAGGAAGTATATTTAATGATTAGAACATCAAGCTGGTATGAAATTTCAAGCCACAGTGACAAATGCCAGCAATCTAGCACCATGCCTAAGCTTCTTGGTGCTGTTCGTAGGGTCACAATGCTTTAGTGCAACCCTTGATGCAACTTCACTGCCTAATAGAGTCCCTGAACTAGGAGATCAAGCAATTTAAGTTCATTTCTTACCTTGCACAGAAGGCATACAGATACAGGCTCCTTTTCTTGCTGGGTGGTCATACTCCTCCTTGGTCTTTTGGTTACATCTGCAATTGAGCACACCTTATCCAAAGGCCAGTTGTTCCTGCTCTGCATTGCAGCTTAAAAAAAAAGTGCTTTCAGTAATTCTATATTCAGACAGTAATTCTAATGTCAGAACTGTCAGCCTCTTGGGCCATCATGCTCAAGCCTGAGACTGTGTGGGGTCAGCCCTTCTCCAGAGAATTATGGCAGCCCAGCCAGTGTCCTGTGAGGAGCTCCTGGCCACATTTCTGCTGGCCAAGTGAAGCATTGAGCTCAGTGCCATTGGAGACCATGCAGAATTTGAGCTACACTGTTACCAAGCGCTCCTGTGGTGTTCAGAATAAATGCAAACATACATTTACAGATTCACAGAATATTCTAAGGGAAGGGACCAACAATAATCATTGAGTCCAACTCCTAAATGAATGATACATATGGAGATTGAAACCTCAAACCCTGGTGTTACTAGCACCATGCTCTAACCAACTCAGCTAATGTTCTGTGATTGTGACAGGAAATGAGATTACTGCTTTATTCACTACACTGGTGAAAGTTTTCCATCCCCTACTGTGGCAACAACTACACAAAGAGGATTGGGAGACTTGATTTATTTTTCTCCTTAGCTTCATAACTCTTTTATAGAAGAAAACAGAATGGTACCATGATATATGCACTGAATTAGCTAAATAACAATGGTAGAAAAAGTTGCACTCTTAAACCTCTTTTAAACCTCTTTTTAAACTATACAATCAAGCTCTTATTTCCTTAGCTGCTCTGTCCTCACACTTCTGAGTAGCCCAAGACAAGTTTGGATTGTTCCCCTTGCTTTCAGGAAAGTATTATTCTAATCTTAAGGTGATTTTCATCTTTTTATTTAAGCTGTGATTAACTCTCCAGACAGCATCACAAACACAGCTAACACCAGTAGTTACAGAGAAATATCTGACAATGAAACCATATGCTTGGTGCCCTATACCCATCACTGCTGACCTGTCAGAAAGCACTGAGGATGGAACAAGCCAGAAAGCCTCACCACTGCTGGCAGCAGAAGGTCCTGTGTCCAGATGTCAAGTCCTTGGTGTCTCATGAGAAAATCAGTAATGCTAAAAGAGAAGCATCAATAGCTCTGGCCTCAGCTGTGTGTGAACTGCTTTTTTAGACAAAATAAACTACAGATTTCAAGTGTAGAGTCCTTTAATCTACAGAGAAAGTGCATTGCTGAAGTCACCAGAAAGTACAAGCGTATGTAAGTCTAAGGTGATTGTTTCAGTGGAATTTGTTGTTTTCCCCAAGTAAGTATGTCTGAAATCAGTTGTAGAAGGTGATCATCATGGTATGGGTTGCTGGCAGCAGAGAATGTGAGTATGCTCAGTCCTGTTAAATCTGCTGTCTTGGGGAGAAACCTGAACATCACCATAAGAAGCTGCCAGAATTTGCTAACAGCTGATGCCTTCTGGAATGCAAATTGTCTGATACCGTTTTCAATGGTATTTAAACTTCATATTTAAACTTCCAATGAGCCAGAGCAAAGTGCAAAAACCAGGAACATGAGGAATTCTGACAGAGGTTCTGAATAATGGCACAATGCAGCATACATTGCCATGAGGTATTAGAAGACTTTCCAGAAACAATCCCTGTTTCATCCATGTCTAACCACTGCTGATAGGGGGCTAACAAAAAGGAATCCCATAGGATGCTGAACATGCCTGGTACTTGGGACAAAAGGAGGTGAGAGAGCCATTGCTTTAACGGAGTGTTTGGTGTTCAAATGAAAACGGAATCTTGCAATTTCAATGGGGACCAATAGAGGAATCTTTGGTGCATGTCCCTGCCCTTGATGGTATGTTATGCCTTTGGATGGCTTTGACTGAGGGAAAGATTTTTTTCGTTTTTTTTTTTTTTTTTTTAAGGATCCATGCCATGTCCCTCATATCTTCCTCTTCAAGTTTTGTCTTGCTCCTTGACTTTTTCCCCTGCTTTTGCAACATCTGTGAGCTTAGTTTTGGCATGTTTTGGTCCCTTGCAATGCAGCTCATTTCCTCACAGCCTATTTTTTGAAGACACTAAACCTCCCGATTTTCTGTTTTTTTCAATTGCATTTCATTTGAGCCTATCTCCAGAGTATTTGCAAGCCTTTCTTTTGGGATTCGCAAGATTCCTTTTCCTGTTCTACGTCCACTTCAAGGGAAAACTAACTTTCATTTGGAGAAAATTTTGAAGAAATAAGAATGGAACAAGGCTGCTTGGGTTACACCACTGGAAGAGCTCTGCATGTAGCTAAATCCTGCCACTGTGGGTTACTTGCCAGTGGACAAATCTGTGTTTGGATGCATATGTTGTTTTAGTCCATGTGTCTGGCACAACATCACAGAAGAGTGTATATTGTGTGTATTGCTGCACTTCCATATGAGCAGAAAACTTCAGCTCCCCCTTTAGAGAAAAAGAAAAGGCAAACATAAAGAATAACTACTCTTTAATTTCCAAAAGAGCCACTAAACGCCCTGAAATTATTAATTTGTCTTCAGACTGAGGTCCAGCTTTTTGAAAGACCTATGGATCTCTGAAAGTAGAAGGCTCATCACCTTATTCTTTGAGGCAAACCAGAGCATAGGGTCTCCAGGCAATAGTCTTCCTGCATGATTTCTGCTATGTTAAGCTTCTCAGGAAGCATTTCCAGAATATCACCCAGGACCTTCTTGACCTCTTCAGGGCAATACAACAGATGCAATAGAGGTCCCAGCAAATCAACTCTTTCTGACTCTTCTACTTTCGAGTGTCTGATTTCTTCAGAAGAGCACAAATATCTCATTTTCTTAGATAAAAAACAGAGATGCTCCCTCCATCACCTTTGCTGTCTTCTTGGCAACAGTAGTGAGAGGAATGAGTGCAAACCAATTAACACTTAGCAGCTTCTATTTAGTTTTACATCTTCAGGTAACATTGACCCTTGAAGCCTACTAATGCGTTGTCCTGGACTTGGGATGACTGCTGTTACTAGGATACACCCTGGAATTGTCTTGATTTTCAGTCAAGTGTGACTTGATTTTTCAGTCAGTAGTTTGTATTTCTCTAGTACCTAATAGCTTCCATCACCCCCTCCACCACCCACAGTCCTTGCTGTCTCAGGCATTAGGCAAAACACAGCACAGGCACAGACATGGCTCACCCCCAGAAAGAGCTTCTCTCGCCTCAGGCTTGCTCTGGAACTGAGACAGAACATAAATGAAGAACAGTTCATAACAGTGCTAATGAGCAGGAATTGAAATCACAGCATTAATGCAGCTCAGCCTCTATTTCAGCCCTAGCTTTGGCAGGTTTAATGATGAATGCCATATGCTGTGGTCCAGACTCCCTAAAGTGGATGGGGACTGAGCATGAAAAGCACAAGCTCCCCCCAGGAGATGAAGCAATGTTTGACTACTTGCATGCAGAGCTGTTGCATTTCCACCTGCAAAGCCTCCATGATCTGATAGTGATAAGAGGGGGGAAAAAAGAGAAAGATTTTTAAAAAAGAGTACTCAGAGGAAAGGGAGGAAATAAAGAAAAGGATGGTGAAACCAGAGTGGCAGTTATAGGGGACTTTAATTAACTCTGGTAGGGATAAGGAACTGAAGGCTCAGTCTCACATCATGTACCAGGCTTTGGGGCATCTGGACATAGTTTCTCAGACCTACACTCAGAAAGGAGGATGCAGAAGATGGCACAATCTGAAAACAGAACTAGCTGAGATTTGTGATTACATTTTCATTCCCTGCTCCTTTATTCATTTACTCTCTTAAGCACCAGTGATGTTCTGTGCTTAAAACCCATTCTTTTAATTTTTTCTGGAAGGAGTTTGGCTATAATAATGTATCTGTGTGTCTGACATATCTGGACTATGAACAGAACTGCAATGTCCCAGCCAACTCCATATTAAGGGACAGAGCTAATCCTGGTATTGGGGTTGGTTTGTTTAACCCAGCATCTGATAATTTATCAGTAGGAATGTTATTGTTCTGCTAGACTCCAGGTTCTGTGGTCAGGTGCTGAGGCCAAGAGATGGTCAGACACCTTCCTTGGCCAGGATTCACCTCTTCAGACTACCCAGAAACTAAAACTCCCTGAAAACTTCCTCTTCCTTCACTGCTTGCAGAGGAAGTCTTGGAGCAGCCACAAAGCTCCTGCTCAGAACAAGTTCCCAAGAAGGGAAGCAGTGGGAGAACCTGCGCTTGGGCTGCTCTGGCATGGAAATCCTGCACACCACTGTGTGGCTGTGCTGTGGATGCAGCAGAAAAAGTCAGGACTGCAGGCTAGGAGGGACTTCCGCTGCTTGGCACAAGTGGGAAGGTGTAGGAAAACTACCCTAAGGAGTTTTATCATGCAGCAGATGGGAACAAAAGACAGAGGTCAAGACTAGACTCACCAATTCAACCAACCATGCCTTTTTTCTATTATTTTTGCTCTATTTGTTTATAAAAAAAAATAAAAGTGAGATAGATCCATACCTTGTTTCCCACCCCAAATAAATTCAATGTGAAAAAGAAATTGGTCCAAATATCTTCCTAGTGCATTACCTCTTGGCCAGGTTGGTGCATTATCGCTACCATTAACTCATCTGATCTTTTCTAAATTGATGCCTTCCCTCCACCCCCAGCCCCCAAAATTAAGTCTATTGCTGAAATAACTCAGTAAGATGTGTATTCCACCTGTTACTAAAAGCACTGATTAAGATACAATACACTGGATGAAGAACTTCACCTCTTCACTGCAGACTGGCCTGATCCCTCTCCCATGGAGATATGGCTTGCTTTTCCAAAGGAGATTTGAAGAGATTATCTGATGTTGACAAGAATCCCATCTCAGCACTGGGGTGCAGTCTATATAGTACAGGGCTTTCAGATGGAAGCATTTCATCTATGTATTTGTGGTATCCATCATAATCCAGATTTGGAGAGGCCAAGAAACATGGTGCCAAGTTCCCCTCCAAGCTGTGGGAAAAGAATCGATAATGTTACTGGTAATGCTGACACCAGAAAACATTCTCCTGTAGCTACAAGGTTTCAGAAATTTATTTGAAGTTTTCAGACACAACAGCTGCATGTTCTGATACAAGGGAACAGGGTTACCAAAGGATTCCCAGCATAGTTACTATTTGCATAATTTCTGGACGCTTCCATTTTCTGTGGAGTTGCTTCTTACTTCATGAGGATGCTTTGCATGTATTTTAAGGACTGTCACTACTCAGGCAAGTGTATTTTAAGTATTGCAAGTCTGCATCATCTCACCAGCCGAACAAGGATTCTTATGCCATTTTGCTACTTCACTGCATCTCTCCAAGTGCAGGAGTGTTGCATGGGGTTTTGTACAGCTGCTTTGGCCTCAGTGAGATAGACAGTGGTGACAATTTTAACGGGATTGAAAATTAAGGTCTTAATCAGCTCATTATTGAGCCAAGTACTAATAACTGCACTGTTCCTATAGAGCAGGAAGACCCTAACTCTGTCAGGATATTTAATATAAGACTTGGGACTTTGGAGCAGATTAAGATTTATGTAGACAGGATTTGGGTGAGATATACTCCCAGTGGGCTAAATAAAATAAAAAGTAATAAATAAAATAAGAATAAAAGCTGTAGCTGTCATATTTATTTTTCTAGACTTCCCCATCTCCTGTAAGAACTTCACTGAATTCAAAGAATTTCTCTGAACTTATTGTCATAGAGCTGCCTGCAATTTAAAAGAGGCTTGAAGTTGTTTTTGCTGAAAAATATTTCTAGCTCTAAGTGGTACTTTTCACAAAAGCTATTTCTTCCTAATGCAGGGTCCACTTCACAAAATCACAATAACATTTAACAGCTTCTGGCATTTAGAACGGTCTACAACAAGCTACTTCTCAAAATAACACCAGTAAGCACTTATTTCTGAAGTCATTTTGGTTCTGCAACCAGCCATTTACCTGTGCCTGAACTTGCACCACTAACCTCACCCACAATAAGCTGTATCTTAAGATGCCACTTTGAAGTAGTGCTGAGGTTTTGAAAAAAGCCCTGTTATTTACCTTGAGTGGAAGATCAATTCTGTCAGACAATCTGTACTTACCAGTCTCTCTCTGCTGGCACTTAAATCAGGTTTTACTGCATCTGTGGGAGTCATGTGCACAGGGGGAGGCTGTGGGTTACTGAGGTATGAAGCAGGAGCTTGCTGCCCTTCTGTCTTTATGACTGCTCCCAGGTGAGGTCTATCAAAGCTGACACACAGTGGGTTATTCTAATGGACCCATGTGGAATGAATTTGTAGCTAAAAGAACTCATCATAAGGCAAGAAGATAAAAAGAGAAGGCAAACTCCCCAATGAATACAAAGCCCCACTGCTGATGAAGGACCATCCATTCATTTGGCTGCTAGTCACTGAATGATTTTATGGTTTTACTGGTAATTCTGGACTTTAACTTTTTCCAATTACAGCAAGAAACTAAGAAAGAATCTTCACTGTTTAAAATACCAGTGGATCCACACTAAGGGTTGGGTCCCTAAACTTTCCAAAGGGCATACAAATAGCAGTGATTCTGTTCAGGTTTCACCACCTATACTTATTTTGCAATTATTTGAATGAAAGTTCAGGCTTGTGAAGGTTAATGGACTACCTAAAGTACTAAAGCAGTAATTCTTTACTTATCCATAGGCTAGAGGCAGAGCTGGAGCCGATAGGATGAGCTTCCCACCATGCCCCCACGACCTCAGCTGTCATGTGGAGAAATCAGCCTCTTTGGAGGTCAGGAGTACAGTGGTGTTTAGCCTTTCCATCTCCATGGCAACTTACTCTTGGGCATCTTCTTCTGAGCAGTTACTTCCAATTGCCTTCATCTGAGTGTGGCTCTTTGACATATGAAATTCTGCTTCTTTGGGACCAAGGAGACACCAGCCCTCTGCTCTCGCTCACAGCCGAAAGGCAGGCTTCAGCCCACTGCCAGGGGTGAAAGGGGCACTTTTCCCAGCTTATCCTGCTCCACAAATGGCCTGCTCACACCTAACATGATAATTTTTAATTTTTTTTCCTCACAAATGAACTTTTGTTTTACCTTTGGACAATGAAAAATAACAAGTCTGGAAAGGGTGCTTGAAAAATCTCTTGGCTGTTTTTAGCAAATTGTGTACAATCAGTTCTCTAAAGTGGCTTCTTCAGCAGCTGAGAAGAAGCAGACAGGGTTTTAAAATATTTATATACAGATCAAAAAGTACATATATATAATACATATAGTATATATCTATATTATATATGTGTGTACACATATACACACACCCCTGTATAAACATCCACATTTGTTATTTGAGTATATGAAAACAGATTATAGCAGTTTCCATGCAAAACTTCTTAAATTAAAGTTAAAACAACATTTTCTTTTTGTAGCCTCAAAAATTTCAGCATTTGCTGCTGATTAGAAGCAACTTTGGCAATCTGGCCCTTTGGAGTCATGGATGTTCCACATACACTGCTGTCCAGGATGAAAACTCAAAAATGAAATTTGAATAATTCAGTATATGTCAGCTGGTAATAACCTGACAAATCTACAGAAACAGATGTGAGAAGGTAGCAGAAAATTAGAAACAGTCTTACAAGCTATTTTTCCTATTTTAGAAAGAGTGAGGTGCAAGGAAATGTATAACATTTCCATTATTTTTTGAGGAAGAAGATGTGCAAAGAGTAAGTTAAAGTTCTGAGGATAGTGCCATTCTGGATTGCTGAAACTGGTGAGTTTATCAGTTACATTGGTTAAAGTGCAGTTCCATAAGAGATACTTGCCCACGCCTACCCAAAACTTTCTAAATGGAAGCACCTTAAAATAATTTTCCTAGGAAAATGGAGACCTAAGTGTATCCAATGTCATTAAGCTCACTATACAAGCAGTGTTACAAAGCACTGAATTCAAGTTCCCAATTAATTGTAGTTGCAAAAGCAGACAAGCAGTAGGACATCTCACAAACCCTTTCAACCAAAATCTGCTCAGGATAAATCATTGACAAAATTGATTCCCCCACAGCCAGACAAGACCTTGCTGCAGGATAGATGAGAAAATGTGTGGTCTTCTCTTTCCCTTAGGTTAAACATATTGTGTTTTCAGAGCTTTAGGTTACATATGAAGGTTCTCACCACGACTGGGCTGAGGAATTATTGCAGACAGATCCAGCGGAGCCTGCAGTCCTAGGCACCCATTACGTGGCCACCTTACATGATCTCACCAAGGATTCCTGTGGAACCCACCTGAGGAACAGAACACATCGCTGAATAAAACAAGTCAGCTGCTTAAAGAACAAACCAAAGCTGTTCTGAATAAACACTGCTAAGAGACATAAAAGAAGCCCAACTACCTCCTTTCAGAAAGCTTCATCGTTATACATTTGCATTGCTAGGTTTGGTTTTTCAGCAAATAATATTAAAACCAGATTTCTTTTATTTCAATGTAACGAGAGGTATCTGAGCAAAAATAGAAAATTTGTGACTAAAAATCAGTAATCGTGTAAAATGCATTATCCAAGCTTTATGTTTCCTACCTTAGCCCTTATAAAAAAACTTTAGAGAAAACCACATTTTCAGAACACTACATTATATGAGAGAACATAACTTTGCGAACAAATGCATGTATTTTCCCATACAGATCTTTAAAAACATAATCCTCATGAGTGACAGGAAGGTAACCTACTGTGCCTTTCTTGGAGGATAAATAAAAAACTTGTATCTGATTGCAGTCTTTTATATCTCCTCACTAGGGAACTTTTAGTTACTGAAATTCTACATTATTTGAAATTGGGAAGTATTCAAGAACTTTGGTAAAAATTGAATTAATATTAATCCCATTACTGCACCATCCTATAAGCATTAAGTTTATTGTAGAATTCTAGTCATAATGCCACCGAGAAAGCATGTGGTTAAGGGTGGTAAAACATTTTATTCAAGGAACCACTGTCTTTCTCTTTTATTTGGCTTCACAGCATTTGAAGCTTCTTTTTGCTCCCCTTCGGTTTGCAAAATATGCCAGTTTGTGATTAAACCTTTGCAGACAGGAACCTTTATGCCCTTGGGGGCAGTATTTGCCTCCCAACAGTTTGAGTAAAAACTTAATTATAGGCTTTAAATATTACATGATGTGACAGAACAGAACAAGTAAAATAGTTGCAGCTATTCCAGCCTGCTTGCTACATAAACTTGTATGCAGCAATTTGATTATGTGAAATGCTAATCCATCTTTATTTTAAACTGGTTCAAAGAACAAATGAAAAAAAAATTTAAAAAGCCACTGGAATATAATATGCAGTGCTGCATGCTTGTGATGAGAAGGCTGAACAGAGAATCCCTGTGAAAAATGCCAGCAACTTGGGTTTAGAACGGAATGTTCTTGCAGTCAGAATAAACCTGCTTTTCTCTTTGTCGGCAACAATAACTCATTTAACATTTTTCTAATTTCATATATATTTATCTCAAGAAATTGCTTTTTCCTTTGTCTTTTGGAAGAGTATATCAATATTCTAATGCAGTACAAGTTCATTCAGCTGCACACTTCTGGGACATTGATTATACTGGGATAATCAAAGCTGGTGATATAAAAGGGACGTTTTTGCAAGTGTGAGAAAGTTGCGGAGTTTGCATTAGAAATATTTTGGGCTGTCAGGTTCACATAATTGCCATTGTACTCTATACAAAACTGGTCTGTTGTACCCAAAAAAACCCCAGAGCCATTGCTGGGTGGGTGGATAATGGGGAGGACAGAATCTACTTTCCCCCACAGTAACATCCAGTGACAAGTCCTTGAACACGTGTGTGGGGATCAGAAGGTGCAGGGCATGAGTGGGACAATGAGGCAGGACCAGGCATCCTGTACTTCACATGAAGAGACCTTAACTATTGCAGATTGGTGTGCTGGAGTCTGTCTTAGAAGCAGGAAATACCGAGAAACAAGATTACATATTCTCGGGAAAACACTATAAACTGGTGGGAGTTATAACAGAGTCATGGCAATTTCCACTGGCTGATGAGATAGCTCAAGCTGCCCAGTTTATGCTTTCTGGTCAATGCTTAATTGCCTTCAGGAAGTTCTTCCCAAAGGACAATAAATTTATATTCATATGATTTACGTGTATAGATATATATATGCACAAGGTCATAGACATGCCTATATACATAGGAACTGATGTTTAAAAAAACTGTTGTCTTATTTCTTTCTCCAATATCTATGTAAAAAAAATCCTTGTGAAACCACAGGGTAATGAATCACTAAGCAGTACAATGAGAAAGGCCAATAAGCAATATTACCAAGAGGAGAGAAATAATTCTTGCTCTTACAGACCTTTCTGGTATTCCCTGCCATCAGAATACTCCCTCTCATTAATTAGCAAAGTGAATTATCCGGCTTATGAATTGTGGTTTGAAAAGAACAGCTTAAAGCAGCAAGATTTATTAGCAAAGAAAACTAAGGGTTGGAATAAGCTGATTTCATAGACTTGTTTTCTAAATGGGAAGCATTATTAAATCATCATAATAAAATTAAGCAATTATTTCACTATGACACCAAGTACCACAAAAGGGAAAAACAGCTTGGTGTCCTACTAACTAAATAAAGGCCAGTAGGGGTATGAAGACAAGAACAAAATTAATTTCTCTGAGTAAATACAAGCCGGGAGATATGGAGAAAACCACATCATCAAGGGGTGACATTTCTGTCTCTTTTATTTCTTTATAAATATCTCTGAAATTTATTTAAATTACTCAAATGGGAGGATCTATTCAATAATATCCTATATCATTCAGTAACAAATAATTACTGCCTTTTATTTAGACATTTCACATTATCACATACAGAACTTACACAATTGACCTCAACTCAGTATTTAAACTACATAAGTCTGAAATATGTTGTAGATCAGAAAAAAAAATCACTCTTGTATCCTTAACTTTGACTCAAGGGGAACATTACTGAGAAAGTCACAACAAGGTGGCATCCTTAATACATAATAATGACACATTCAGGAAATACACCATTATTTATACATGTGACGTGCTGTAAATTGCTTCCATCATCAGAACTAATTGTAGTGATTATTAATGCAGTGTTATGAACTGTCAGAATTGCTGTTTGTAATTACATTTGTGCAAATGCTTCATTACCTGCCTAATGAATTTGGCATATATGCACATGTAAACCCCTGTTTTTGTTAACATAATGAAGGGCATTTTTTCCCCTTAGCTACTGATGTGGAACTGGTTTTACCTATATTACAAAGCTCAAGCATCCACTGCCAGTAAAAAACCCACAACCCCCCTTTGATATGGTTTATTTTCATACTCACCATCACATAATGCCAGCTACTTAAATAACAGCCTCAGGGAAAGAAGTGCATCCCCCTTATTCAGTATAAACATGTGGCTGAGTGGAAATTACCTTGATGTGTGGTTACCTGACCACTTCCTACCTTCCTGTGGGCCTCTGAGCAGTTGCTGAGGATGGTGATACAGATGGAGATCTCAGGTGCTGATCTGGAACCTTCCATTCCAGCCCCAAGGGCCAAACTTCAGCCTCCCAGGAACAGAAGTGTGAAAATTGCACAAGGGGAAACAGATGCTTTTAAGTTTTCCTTCTCTGGCATGCAGGTCAGAGGTCCCCTGTCAAAGAAAAAAGGAGTAACTTCTGCACCAGCAACAGGGAGTGTTGCTGAGGGCTGTGCCTGCCTCATCTGCCAAAAGGGAGCACTCACAAGGCTGCAGCTGGTAGCAGAGTGAGAAACAGGTTTCTAAAGAATACTGCCATTGGGTAGTATTTTTTTCAGTAATTCCCAGATGCAAAATTGTTGATAGTGACATTTTAGTTCCCAATGTCCCCTAGGAAAGGAAAACTGTTGGTTTGCTACTGTTGATTTGCTACTGAAACCAACAAAAACAGTCTTTACCTAGAAGCCTATAAATATTACTCAGATAACCACTATATCTTCTGTGCTAAGTCATCCACAGACTTTATCCCAAGTAGAGAATGCACTAGTTTTTAACATTTATTAAAAAGCCTTCAAACTATTTTGAAATTTTACACCATTTCCCAAAGAGTCATGTTTGAAACTGAAGTTTAATTTTTTTTGCCTCCATTATTTATAGTGTTAATGGAGAATTTTAGCAAGATGATATTCAGCACAGGCATTCATCTAGTTTTTAAATTATTCTGCATTTGCCTGTAAAACCTGCAGAAATTTATCCTTATGTCTCTGATATTTTTCTGTATTTTATCCTTTAGTTTAAGAAGTAATAAACAACAAAATTAATTTTGTTACCCTTGAAAATAATGATGTGTGGAGGGAACATCAGAGGGATCAACTCTTGTCTTTCAAAAGAAAATAGATCATCCTGAGCTGAACAACATGTAGCAGAATCAGGGCCAAGGTAAAGGATTTTATATCTGACAAAAAAACCTCCTTAAATCAGAATACTGATTTCAACCATGAAAAAATACAACACAAGTTTCTACCCTGAATAAAACCACAAACCCATGAAATGTATTCCATCTGGATTAGGCATTCTTTGATTTTCTTATTGTAACTAAAAAAAAAAAAACAAAAAAAAACCAAAAAAAAAAAAACCAAAAAAACCCCAAGCTTAACCAGAAATATATTAAAGACAGTGTCCGCACAGGAATTTGTGGTAAGCCACAAACACCTATGGCTCAGAATAGTGGGTGAGAAAAGAGAATTCTCTAAAGTGCAAAGCTTAGAAATTATTTAATTCAAAAATATACAAATATATTCTTTCACTAACCACAGACTGAAACAGGACAACAATGTATATGAACCACCTTTATTAAAAACTTAGTCTAAATTTTTCAGCTTTCCCTTAAAAGTATTATAATAGTCAGTTATAAAAAAATGGAAAAAAGAACAGAGTGCTGTATTAATAGTCAGCTGCTCAGCCACAAAACCGCAGTTATTCCTTTCTCACAAATATCTTTCCAAATCATCCTACACCATCAAAATCAATCCATTTGTAGCTCTGACACAATTTTTTTTTTCCCTATTTTTTTCTTTTATTTTTCCCCTGGCATTGACTAGTATTCCTTTCTAAAGGAGCTCTTACCCTTTTCACATCCCAGCTCTGCCCTCATGTGTGCTGTGCTGCAGCAGCTCCATGAGAATACCCTGCTGGAAGGCGAAATGTGCAGTTAGGGCTGCCTTCATCATGGTCTGCTGTGCTGATGAGAACAAGCTGACTGCTCCAGCACTGCCACTGCTGCAGGGAAACTGACTCACAGTGGGCTTGAAGATCTTTCTGCAAGTTCCTGGGGTAGCACACAGGGATAACCAGGGATCTGGAGAGAAGGAGACTGCACACTACCTGTGACATGCCTGTTCTACACATTCTCATGTCTTCTTTCTCCTCCTTCTTCTTTCTACCCACCAAGCAGAACTTTACACAGGGAAAGAGCAAAAGACAAAACAAACAGCACATAACCCTTACTCTTTAATTCCTTTCCTTATGCCTGACTGCAGGAACCCATACAGAGGGTACTGGGCCATTGCCTGAACACCCAGGTTTGTAAATCCACTCTGTGGGAGAGTGGTCATGACCATGCATTTAGGCAAATTTAGAACAGAGCAAAATATGTGAGTACCATTGAATGAAAGAGCTCCAACTTTAGAGCATGCACAGTTGTTTGTTTTTTTCCATAAGTGCACCACTGGCTAAAGCTGGTGCAATAAATACTCTTTCTATCTTTGCATGCATACCTGTGCATGTCTACATTGAATAGTACAAATGTTTGTGTTATTGCCACACCTTTCCTTCTGCCCAACGCTGATGGGAAACAGAGGCAGTGCAGGGCACAGAGGGCTGGCACCCTGCAGCTGTTAGGTTAGTTGGGAAACACAAGGGTCCCAAGTCCTGGCCTCCCGCTCAATGGTCATCAATGCTACTACTTGTCCCCACAGGGAAAGGAGTAATTAAAGCAAACAAAAGGGAAAAAAAATTAGTTTACTTTTACCTGGTCAAAACCATGGAGAGCAGCATGGAAATTAGCCAGCATCCTTGTAGGAGGTTCACCAGTCATTTCAGTTGAATTTTCTAGTTCCTTGGGGAATTATGTACTTTTCTGTTGTTCGAGTTGGCTTAGCACTGATAAAGACACAGAGATCAGGATGACATAATGTATTGCTCAAGGAGTTTGTGCAAGGTTTTGAACCACTCAGCTACTTAGATGAATATTCCATTGAAAAACAGCCAATATGGTTATTTTACAAAACCAAATAAATTTGTTTTCCTTAAGGCATTGTTATTGTGACTTCTTAATGAGGTAACAGTTAAGTCATTGTCATTTCTTGGTATGTATTGAGGTTTCACCATTAGCTTCTAAAATTTGATTCTGAAGCTAATGAAAATATTATAAACTCAGGGTTAAGTAATTTGTGGTTGTGGGTGTTATGACATACAAAGACAAGCATAGCTCAGAAGACACCTGGACTGTCTTTAATTTCTTGCAGAACTGGGACCTAGGTATGTCTAAGACATACCAGGAAGAAGACAGAAGTGCTAGACAGAAAAGTGGTTCCAGCTATCCTGCTGCTTAGGAAATATGTTTTAGACTACTTCAGGGTGTAGCTGTCCTTAAATTTCTAAATACATGAAGACAGTGGAAGGACACTGATAGATCAGAGAAAAGTGTTATAATGGAAAAGTATCTGCCTCCAAAGCACCCCCTGGTGAAAAACAGGAATATTGAGAAAGATTTAAAATGTGGCTGGGCTGAAGATGTTTTAAACACACCATCAGCCCACACTCTGCATTTCTTTGCTACAGTACTAACATTTCAACTCAAATTGCAGCTCATCCACGAGCTTTTCTTTGGCCCTTCACTGACGTGCCAGAACATCCTGATTGTGCTGGCAATCTCCGTGCAGCACAGGAGGAATTACAGCCAAAGAATACAACATGTCACTCACACCCTGGCTGCTGCATCGCTTTATTATGAGGTCTGCTGGGGGAATATTCCCAAACTGTCCCTCACCATGTGGAAAAAGGAATAGAGGGATGGAAAGAAAGGGAGATTTTTATATCACATGACATGATTGCATTCTGTCAGCACTGGATTGTCATATAGGCTGCATCCATTGAATTAAAAGTGCAAGTGATTAAAGCCTTAATATAATAACAAAATAAACATTCAATGTATCAGATATCTGAATTTGAGATATTAACTATGAGCGACAGAAGAGTGCAACCTGACACAAAAAACCTGAAGCCAGTCCTTCTTCTGCCATTTTGCCAACCACTGTGCCAACTGCCTTTGCAAGATCTGAAGCCAAAGTAATTTTTAAAGTCAGAATCACAGGGGCACATTGGTTTGTTTTTTTCTTTTTAATATTTAATTATGTACTCTCTAGCCTCCAATAAAATCCATAGTAAAATACCTCATCTTTTTACTTCAAAATTTTTTGAAATATAAGCTTACAGGATTTTTAGGCCCAAAAGCAGAAGACTAAATCTTGAGAAACACTGACTGCATCCAAGTCCCAATAGCTCTAGCTAGTTTAGAGCCATTTGGGATTTGGCCCAACATATTAATGAAATTTCCTTTCAGACTTCCCACAAACCTTCACTATCAAAAACCTTTACATCAAAATTGTTGCCTCTCTCCTCCCTCAAAAGCCAGGCATAACAGGCTGGAAAATGGAGCAGGTCTGTATTACCAGAAGCTCCTCAGAATTTCCTCATCCATCCCTGCAGCTTCAGGCACAACACTGCCTCTGCCATCTCCCATTATTTCATTCTGCCCCCAGAGCAGCTGAGAACCCTCACATCCCCCGAAAACCAGGATGATTCTTCCCTTCACAACATTTCTATGCAGGGTTATTCTCAGACTGGAATGATTAGCTCACTCACAAAGATCTATGGTCAAGCACACTTCCAGTTTCATTGCTGACGAAGGGGGCAGTTTACGCATGCTCCCACAGCGCCCAGCACACCAGGGCCCCTCATTAATCCCATGGTGGTTTTGTTTCATCTGGCAGTAAATGCTGACTCCAACACATCTCTTCATTTGTTGCAGGCAGCCTGGTTGGCAGACAAAGCAGGCTGCTGAGGTTAAACCAGGAGAGGAGAGAACCACCCCACTCCCATAGCCACCTTAATGTCAAGGCCTGGAGCATGCACTTGTCATTTGGCTTCAGGGCTGACAGGCTGTCACACACAAACATCGGCTATTGAGCATAAAACACTGGGGAGGGAGCATCTTTTTTCAGTGGCATTTATGGTTGCTGTGTTCCTGTTCACTCTGTTACTGTGCTGGGAAACAACGGCTTGCCAGGGCATCCCACGGATCTCTTTGTCCACTGCAGAGCGGGTTCTTGGTCCATACAAAGCTGGCCAAAGCCGTGGCTGCTATCTCAGAAAAGCAGCACTCCAGGACTAATTATACAGCTTCCCCAGGGACAGCCAGACCCATTTCATTAAAGTCTCCATTGTGGCCTGCTCAATGGAATAAGAGCTCTTAATTAGGCGGGGGAAGGATGTGCCTGAGGGCAGTCCTACCCGCCCACCAGGGGCTTTCTGTGTTATCTCTCCTGCTCCTTCTGGGAGAGCGCACTGTTCAGCAAAAAGTGACATAAACCCTATTAATACGATGTTTATCCTGTTACAACCAAAAGCAAAAGCAAATGCAAACAGAACAAGATTATTTGCTTAGAACTATTACTGTTTAGAACTTTTGATGTAATCCACCGCATATTTTGTGTTCTGGGAACATCCCCCCAGATGAGGAGGTATTCCCCATCAGAGAGGCAGTTTGACACCCACTTGGAAAAGAACCCAATGGCCATGTGGGGCAGCTTTCTTGAGTGCCTCCTTTGCTACCATCTCCTGCTTTTGTCCTAGAGACATCTTACAAAATCTTCCAGGGTCTGTAGTGAACCCGAGCTTTTTGCCTGCAATAGAAATAATTGGGGAAGGGTGAGTGATGGAGGGGGAGGAGATGGGAAAATTAGCAGAGCAAAAAGGAAAAAGAATGATAATGCCCCCATTAATTTCACTATCACTTGTGCAATGCATATTACTTCCTCTGAAGCACTTCACTAAACCCTTACAATTTCAACAAGCAAAATTGCGAGCTCTCAACAGTGGCCTTATTGCTGGTATTAGAAAAAGCCTGCAGAAATCTGTTCCCTTGGTTTTAAGATAATGAACCTTTTGACATTTTGATAGATGCTCAGCATTGTTACTGAGCTTTAGAAACTCTTATGGGGGGTACAGAGCAATTCCCTCATGAAAAAGGGAGCAACATGTGGTAGATATCACATCAGTTTTTTAACTGATTGGTTCAGTGGGTAAATGCACAAGCCTCTCACCTTGTGGGGCCTGAGCTTAAATTGAGCACAGTGAGGTCACAGCTGTATTAACCTGGTATTCTCACTATTGTCTGTGGGGAATAGTAATCCTACATATAAAGCCTCAGAGCCCTATACAATTGAATATAGTTTGTATAATGACCATTATTTAGACACAGGGGGCACAAGATTACATGAGCATGGAGAAAATTGCCCTCTGGCCCTCATCTAGTCAAAAGGTAGAAAACAGCACAAAGGAAACCTGCATTATGCCAAGCAGAGGAATGCTCTAAAAATTTCTTCATACTGTAGTGCTTATGGCCTTACACTTTTCATCCATCCCATTGCAATGAATATGGTTGGGGTGGAAGAAACTTTGGAACTTGAATCTTCTGCCGAAAACAAACTATGCCAAATTTCCCAACAGCAGTGCATATCCCATCCCAGTGACAGATGAAACCAGAAGGCTTTGTTCTGTCCAGTAAAGAAAATATAACTACACATAGACTTCTATAAGCACATACACACAAGCATATAACCATACACCAGTTTATCCACATTTCTAGCCCTGTATGCCCAATTTCACTTTCGAGCTCAATTGTTCTTACTTTAATGGGGAACAGTTAAGTGGTCCTTGAACCAGAAGCAAATAAGAGGCTTATGTAGAGTCTCATGATCTTCAAGTGGGCCTAGTCCTGAAGACAGAATGAAAAACACAGGAGTGGCTGGACTGCTCTCTTCTTAGCATTTTCTAAATCCATCGTTGTGCTTTTTGTGTACCTTGAAACAAGATTTTTCTCCACACAACTTCTATACATGAAAAAACATCTGCTAACACAAAAGATGTGCCTTGATAAGTACTTCAGGTCTGCACCATTCTCAGACTTGAGCTTATCTGAGACTGATGGTCATTTCATCAGAGAAATCATCAGGAGAGAGAACTGAAGGCAAGAAGGGAAGCAGGTGGGGAAGCAAGAGAGAAGATGATTTTTCCCATTTCCCTGCAGAATAGTGACCATATGACAGAAGAGAGAAACTTCTGAATAAAAAGCACCTCATTACATGCAAGAAATACTGTCACATAAAGCTGGGGCAGTTGGGCAAAATAAATACGTAGGACTAAGCTTGCCTTCTCAGAAGTCATGTAAAAATGGTGACTGTGGGATGTGGAGCAACAGGTCTATAGGACCATTGCTTGGGACTGAAAGACAAAACCAGCACAACTGGAAAACAAATGTGTCAGTATTCACAGCTGAAGGCATACAGAGTCCTTCTTGGTATCATAGAACTTTCAAAAGGGAGATTTGAAAAATTGTCATCCTGTGGGGTTACCTACCAGCTCTAATACCATAATGAGAACTAACACTGAAAAATACATTTATAGTTGTTAAGAGGATAGCTTACTGGATGTCTGTTTATCAATTACTGTTCTCCTCAGGGATCTATATTCAGTCTGAAAGAAATCACAATCACAGCTCTCCAAATATGCTCCTGTTTTACCACACCACCTTTTCATAAACTTTTCATCAGGAGAACAGGCTGTGAAGGACCACAGTAATGGATCTCAAATTCTGGTTGACCACCCAGTTCTTGAAGTTATTTACTTGCTTCTTAAGAGCTGGATTTGTCATGCAAGGCATTACTCTCACACACACCTTGCCCTGAAAAATGAACCCTCAGATTTCCTACCTCAGAGCAATACAACATTCTGTCCTGGATAGCCTTACTAGTTTCTGAAAAGAGCTTTTTTTCTCCTTTTCTGGATATGTTGAGTCCACTCACTTCTTCCATTTCTTGGTGGATCTTTAAAAATCTTTATCTACCCCTCTGAACACATCCATCACTGCCATAGCCTGGAAACATGCCAAATGCAGATCTTGTACCTTTTGTATGATGACTGAAACAGGATGACACTGATAATTTTTGAGTATGCAAAAACCCCTAGTGCAACCAAGGGACTCAGGACTTGCCTTAAAATACTAAATTACATAAATAATACACAATTACATAAATAAGACACTAAATATATACGCACAACCACACATGCATAAAAAAATATTGGTAAGATATTTTGGTTGGTATTGCCATTGTCTGCTTACTGTTAAACATCTAGATATGACAAACTGGAAACCCTCTATGGGACATTTACTAAAGTAAGGAGTGGCAGGGAGTTAAAATTCTACTTTTAGGGGAGTGGACAAATCATGGTAGAACAGAATTTCCTCACAAGATACAGTACATGATGTTTAAGGGAAAAGGCACTCAAATAGTGAAGAAAATTCCACTTTGAAGACACCACTATTGCTACTAAAAAATTATGAGAGAATGCATGACTTTATCTGAAAGTGTCTAGGTGAGGCACGTGTCCAGAAATAATAACAAAAAAGATATAGAACTGAAAAGCAATTTTCCCAAACTACTCCAATGATACTCCATGGAGGTGTAGTTAAAATGTCAACAGGATTCTTTTGTGTTCAACTCTGAAGTGAAAAAGGAAATGCAATTCAAGGAGTCCTATCTCTTTACTATTTAGAAGAACCATGACAGCACACAAAATTGAAAAAGGTCATCAGAATTGCTTCAAAGACACCTCTGACTCCCAGTGCACCTGAGCCCTGACTTTTTCTAGGGCATATAGTTACTAAAATAAAAAGGAAAAGCAATGGCCTGAATATTATTTGGATATGTAATATTTACTTCTTATACAGCAGATCAATTTCAACTCTAATTATCTAAATGCAAGCAGCTAAGTCATGCTGTTTATCCTGAACCTAGCTTTATGAAGATATTGCAGCATTTTAAATGAAAATAATTACATTATAGCATCTCTGGAACTTCTGCAATTTTTGTTGATACTGAAGTAGCAGAAACCCTGTGTAAAAAACCACACAACCACAGGGTTTGGGCACAGGCATGAGCTTCCAGAGGAGAAACAGTAAATCCAGTTAATGTCATCATCACCAATATGAAAATTTCTCCTCACCTGAAAAGCCATTTTGGCCAGGAAAATGAGCTTATAATTTTCAAAAATCCTTGGCTTGTGAAAAGAAAGGTCAAATATGTGACAGCTTCTTTTAGGTTAGAGATACAACACTGAATATCTCCTGATTTTTCAACCTATTTAATTTCTTTGTGGCAGATGCATTGAAGGCCTGAGAGTTAGTACATTTATTTTTATTTATTTGAATTTTGCTTTTTTTGCTTTACTACTCATAAGATAATTGGTTTCCTACTGTAGGCTCCCATAAAGAGCTGACCCAAGCAGTGTAAAATGCAAGATGCTGTAAAGAGGCTTTTAAGGGAAATTTTCAGCAAACCAGGGGTGAGGGCTGCAAACAGCAATACTCTTCTGCTTCCTTATTTATCTCAGCATGGAGACTGTCTCACTTGAACAAGCTGGTAATTTTAGAGTGGGTGATCTCCCTTACTCGCTGCATTAGATCGTTTGGTAGGTTTACGACGGGGAATTGTTTACACAGAATTCCTCCAAAGTCTTCCTTCCTGGCCCTGTGGGATGGCTTAACAGTAGGAAGGTGAACTTCTGCAAGCACAGTCAGAGAGCAGTGTCAGAATGGAGGCAGCCAACAGAGACCCGTGGGGACTCACTGTGGTGCAGACCAGCAGGAGATCGCATCGTGTTCTCTTCTCTCCCACACGCAGCCCTGCCAATGTAAACATCTGGTACTAGCAACAACTAATGTATCAGGCATCACTGCTGGAGGCACAATTCTGTTTCTTGCACTTTGCAAAAAAAAATTGAGAGACATTTCTACCTTCAGCGGAAGGTGGTAGATGGGGTTGGCACTGCCCAGGCTGACACTCCCGGAGTAAGGAGCGGATGCTCTTCCAGCTGTCAGTCTGTAATGCTCTCTTGTCCTGTCACTCTGAGCTTTATTTTCTTTGGCTTCAGCTATCTGAACGGTGACAGCTGTCCTGTTTATTTTTAATGTCTCATAATTATCCTGCACAATTACCAAAATATTCCTATACATACAGAAAAGAATATGGATATACTCTAGAAAACTGACTTTATTTCAGGCAGTAGCAAATATTTGAAGTAAGTAAAGTTCTTATCTTAGACAAGCATTAGGGAATAACTGTCCTCTGCAGAAATATGCCTGTTTACCTGGGAAAACATGACAATCATATATTAGTACATTTGTTCAAATTTCATGTTGGTATTTATTATTTTTATGAATACTAATTCAAACACCTAAAAAAAAATCAAAAATGTGACAACTACATATTATAGATATGAAAATGCGAATATGGAGAGGACAGTCCTTTCTGGAAAGGCAGTAATTTGACTATTCCTATTCTACCTCATAGAAATGCTACACTTAAAAAATAATAATAGAATAATAACAATAGGCATTTTACAGGTCACTTTAAGTTGTTAGAAACAGTTCAATTGTTACTGCCTTGTGCTGTATTTCTGGTGCAGTTGACTTTGCTGATTTGATTTTCTTTACAAGTTCACTGTGGTCTAACAGACTGCCCTAGCAGTTGACAGGCTGTCATCCTCCAGCTGCCTGAGCTCAATCATAAAACCCTTCTGGCTTCTTGGTGAGGGTTGACAAGCAGAGGGAAAAATACCATTGTGTTTAAACAACCACAGCAAGAAATAATGTTTTATAGCAGTTGTGAGCTATATTCTCTGTTTAATTACATCAGTTGATTTGCTTTAATTTCTGAAAGGCCAGTTTGCCTTCCGTCCCAGTGTACTAGATCTGAGGTTCTGCACACCCAAAGTGAGAAGGTTTAGGCTGTCATGCACTAGAACTTTATCTGTGTTCTAGTGCTCTTCCTCCTGACACTACACAAAAAGACTGTGATCTTGTCAGGGATGGCCACTTGTAATCTATGTGGCAGCTGAGAAAACCAGAGACTAGCACAAGGCTGAAGAACCTCACTTTGGCAGCAAACAGAGTGGGAAAACTTTGTCATAGTCTGCTCTGCTGGACTGACCTTCTGACCGTGCAAGAGCTTGACTGGTCTTGTGGGGAGCTCTCAGTGAGACTCACACCAAAACCCCGGGTGGTACAGGCCTTGTAAGCATGCAGCCCCAGGTGGAGCAATGTGCAGATGCAGAGGTAAATGGACAGCTGTTTTCAGATCTCATTCCCAAGTACATGGCTTTCATTCTTCAAGGGGTGATTAAACTCCCTGACCCAGTTTGCCCTTGCATAAAGCAGGAGTACCTCAAACAGGTGGAGCAAATCTTTGTGGACTAAGTTAGTTAATTACATGAGATAACTGGAAAGACACGCTAGAGAAATAGGAGGTATTTTTGCTATTAATTTCACACCCCTAAGTATTTTCTTTTCATGTTTTATCTCATAGATTACATCCTGTCCAAAGTCCTTCCTATAACCACATAAAAGCATTTCTCCTCATACTATACTATGTATTGGTGTGACTGCAGCAGCCACTGAACTGCATCCCTGCAGGAATAAATTGTGATTTATTAACCAAATGCTCTAGCTCCTCACAGTGCCATTATATCCTTGTACAGACTGGCATGGAATTTTATTTACAGTTTTTGGCTCAAGATCGCCGAAGCACAAAGCACTGCAGAGGGCTCTAAACCTGCTCTGTAAATTAAATGCAAGGCACAGAGCAAACCAAGTAGTAGAGAGAAGTGTGGGAATAATATCAAAATAAATTTAATTTCTAGCAGAGCTTTAGGTCAAGACAAGCCCTTTGGGAGCACAGATTTAAACAAATCAGTGAAAGAACCTTCTACACTTTCCGGACTCTTAAAATCTTTCTAATATGGGCTTCTAACAATTACAGTACAGTGGATGCAAATGGAAATATTAATTCTTGACTTAAAATTCCAGAGCAGGCAACAGACAAATCAAAATATAGTCCTTACCTTATGTTTTTTTGAGTCTTGCATTAACAACCTCAGCCAACAGCTGGTCTTTCAGCCTGTCCCTGGTGACAGCGAAATTAATGAAGGTGGTCTGAGCCTGCAGTCGTGGCTTGTAAGTGAGGGTTAACCAGTTTAGTGTGAAGGATGAGATGAAAATTCTTTTAGAATTCACATTTTTTGTCTTCAATCTTGGTGCATCTGGGAAAGAATAAAAGGCACAAGAATGGGGATCTCACTAAATTAAAACCTCATAGGTATCTCAGATTGCAAACAATGTGTACTGTATGATCTTAGCAGCATAGCAAATCCACACAAGCCAAACTTAAGGTGCCTGAAACTTAAGAAACAAAATGAGGATGATTGAACACACCAAAAGTATAAGTTGAATACACAGAATATTTCTTAATTTTTGTCGTTTCATTTGTATAAACAGCAGACTCAGGGACATTATTCACTGCTGTACTGAAGAGTCTGTGGTTTAGGCATAAATGTCTATCATCATAACTTACCAGAAATTTAGGAAAGTTTTCAAACAAATGCCAATGTGATAGTTGTTAGTTTTTACTATAATTTCCTTAAATATATATCTTAAAAAACTAAGCAGGGACATGTATTTATAAGAAATGGATAGACTAGAGGAGAGGGAATGGCTGGCAACTGAAACAAATAAAATAATGATTTTTAAGGTAATATGCTAAGTGTTTCATTCCAAATTAATTATTTGTTGGATGAAAGAATGAGTTATCCTAGGTTCACCTTTTATTTACTGGAATCCCTTACTGAAGAGCTGTCATTACCTGATCCCTTCATCCCTTCAGTAAGGGGTGAAGCCTGTCACTGCCACTCTGTGCCATTTTGAGGCCCAGCAGGGAGGCAACATGAAGTTCACCTATTTCAGTGGCATAGCACCAAAAAAAAATTGAAAATAACTTGTAGATTACAGTGTGTGCCATGTGTCTGGTCTGGGGTGACCCAGTGACACAACTCTTTGTCATTGACTTGCCCAGTGAACAGCGTGTCAATTTTCAGGATTCACTTTCCACACAAGCCTAAATCCAGTATTTTCTGTACAGCAATGGTTTTGAATGTTCTCTGCCAAGAAAGGAGATTCAAATATTAGTAATAAAAATCTGTTTAGAAAAGGGCTAATAGAACATTCATAACATGGAACATTTATGACATGAACTCTTCATAAAATTCAAATTGGCATTTGTTAATTCAATTTTCAAACTGATTGCATTAACATAGATACTAAACACTTGAATGAGATTTATAAAAGTCACATCAGGACATGAATAAAAGAAGTACTTTCTGTAGAAATTTTAGCATTGTTTTGTTTCTAGGCTATCACAGGGCATTGCCAGAGCCAGAAACACAGGTTTCAGTGCTTAAAAACCTTGCCTGCTTCTGACATGTCCTTACCTATAAGATATAGGCTAAGCATAATGGTGTGCTGAGACCCTTCTGCATTTCACCAGGGAGAAGGAAGAAAAGAGAGCTGCTTATGATATACTTTAAGTGAATTCCTGAAGGAAACTACTATGTCTAGTGTTGGGAAACCCATGATTCTACAAAACTCAACATCAGACATGTATATTGTATAATACTGCCATGCAAACTACTGGAGATGGGTTTTCCAGGCTTATGCTTGTGTAATACTGCAATAATTTAGCCATATGACCACATGTCCTTCAGATTATACAGCCTCTCTGAGGTGGACATGAATTCACTGTCCAGTTCTGCAACATGGTCTCTCCACAGCCTTCAAAACTGACTGCAGCTGGAAGGAACAAAACTGTAAAGCTTGACATGGAGATCATGATTTTGCTTTGCTTTCAAGACACACACACACACACACTGATGAAACAAGAGATCTGACAAAAGACACTTTCTTCAGTTTACTTTGTCAGAAGAACAACCTTTGCTAAGGAAGTCATGCTATGTTTCAGAACATCTATGAGGAAATATAACAAGTTTTAGAGTCCTGGATTAAGAGATTTCCTTTAGGAGTTCTCAATTCACAGAAGCAATAAATAACCAATTTCTGTGATTATCACCTATGAAAGGCAAAACCTACATAATGACTTGGTGGGTTTTATTACTGCAGCTGTTGTAGGTTTTCTGTTAATTACAGATTTGGGAAAAAGAAATGTTTTGTTATTGCTCTTGCACTCTTCAAGAGTGTAAGCAGCAACGATAAACAGAGAGGTGGATAACCCAGTAGGACGACTTAATTTTTTTTCAGTAAAATGGCTCTGTTTAGAGTTTAATTCTGGATTATGAAGAAAAATTCTGTATTATGAAGAAATGCAGCAAAACAGGCATGAATAATGGAAGTTCATGACAGAAGGAATATCAAAAAACAGTCACCAAAGAAATTTCTAAAGACAAGTTCTATTTTGGCAATGTTTTCTTCATAATGTCCTATTCCCTTACCCGCAGCAGATAGAATGGATGGAACTAAAGCACCACTCTACCCAGAAATAGACACAGCATCTTTCATGTGAGTCCCAGCTCCCTGGTATTTAAGAACAAACAAAGTAAATTAAAAAGAGATTGTTCCCCACTAGTTTTTTTTCCTGTTGAAATTCTCATAGATTTTGAAAATAAAGTATATTAAGGGATTAAAAAAGGATTTAAAAAGCTTTAAAAAAACTGTATATGCCTTGAGCAAAAACTATATTTAGCCAAAGCAAATATAAAAACAAATAAATTCCAGGAGATAACATGAGCAATCAGCTATGAGAAGACTGGGACTTGTGTAACATCTTGTCTGATCTGTCAGTCTTGATTGATTGACACAAAGATCTGCTATTCCCTTGTGTATGTTCTGCCTTAGGTAACAATGCCTAGGTCTTGCAAAGGCAGGAATTCATGAAGGGGAGAAATTTTGAATATAGGAACAAGGCTTCATATAATGCAATGGCTTGAGAGTTTATGCAACATCTTTTCTTATGGGACACTCTCATGCAACACAAAATTAAAGCACACCTTTCAGGACAGCAGTTCTCCAAAACAGACCATAACTCTACATGGTAAAATGGTGGGATAGCTTCCTGTAGCGAGATGTTTTGGATCAGCTCAGCAAGAATGAAATAAGTGATAAATTTTTGGACTGGAAAGTACAGGGAAACAATATTTTCCAATGGGAAGAAAGAGGGATAAACACATTTTCCAGAGGAGCTTTCATTCAGTTCCTGCTGCTTAAAATTAAAAGCTTCTGGAACCAACTTGCAAACCCCAACGAGTAATGTAGAGAACGAAGCTGAATAAATCAGGTGAAAACAAGCACAGAATGGAGCTGTTACCAGGCAATCTCAGTAGGCAAACTGTGCAAGTTGGTCAAACTAGTTCAGTGGGAAAAGCACTGCCTTGAAGCTGCACAGCTGACAAGATGTTCAAGGCAAGGGAAGCTTCTCCCTGTGGAGAAAATGAGCAAATTTTCTTGCTGTTTCATGAATAATAGTCGTGCCTCATAAGAATGGAAACTTGTTCATACAAGCTATATTTGCACATAAATCAAACTTCAAGACATCTTAAAAAACCTCTTAATAACCTAATCTTGCAGCTGAAGACACATGACTACCTCTTTGTGACTGTGCAAAGGAGTTCAGCAAGGGTAACACCTCGTGCAAATGCAAATAGGAGCCTTATGAACAATGAATTTATTCCTCTGTCTCCTCTCCTATGAGCCAAAATAACATTGATCTGCCATAGTTAATGCTCCCAGCCAGTGATTTCCAAAAGAGAGGTGCTGGGGAAACAGGATAGCACACGCACAGGTAAAAATTCAAATATTAAGGACCATCCATACCAAACTTACACAATGCACAGTTTCTTTGATAGCAGGTGAAGGCCAAAACCCAACACCACATAGAGTTGTACCTGTTTACTTTTATGCCTTGGTTTATCTGCTCAAAAAAAATCTAAGTATTTTCATCTTGTGTAATTTTTGCCTACGTTGCTAATTTGTTGTACCCAAATTTTACTTATTTTTTGTCTTGTAGCTGTCATGCCATAAAGCTATGTACTACAACTGATATTTTCTTAAATTGTTTTATTAATTTTTTTTTCTTTTCTCTTCCTTCTCAAAGCAAATATCTTGAAATATTTTAACAAAAATCTGAACATTTTGAAGCAGTTTTGAACATACAGGCACAGTCTAAAGGGCATTAGAAACAACTGAGCAGTTTTGTAGTTCCAAAATTGAAAATAAAAATGTTTCCAAATTTGAACACCCAAAATTTGCTAGGCTTCTAAATATGTACTAAGGCACTTAAGCATGAAGTCTGCTTTTCAGAGATAACAAGTACCTTTAGTTCACCCTATTGTGAGCTGGTTTTGAGTAAAATATAAATTTATTCATTTGAAGTTCTCCAAGGCTGAGAATTTCTTTTGCAGGCTTCATTTAGAAACCAAGAGCTGGTGTTGCAGAGTATCCAGGAGTGCAACATAAGAACCATCTTGCAAAGAAGGAAGGGGAGAGGTACTCTTGTGATGTGGTTCACAGATCAGCAAGTTCTCTAATAAACAGGCTAGTAAATTTGCTTTGCAAGGAATACAAGTTGATAAATCTCCCTAGCTATACTTTCTGTCGATTGATATGATAAGATATATTTTACTTAAAATTAGGATTGTCTGAAGCTCAGTGGATTTAATTATTTGTAATTATCCAGTTGTTGTCAGTATGTGGCCATTTTATGACAGTGGTATCTACTGTGTGGGTCAGGTTCAACTGTACATCTTTTCAAACACAGAATTAATGTACTATTGATGAAACCATTACTAGAACCAAATTAAAGTCTGGGCTGATGTATTGGTCCATGGGGTGCTGTCAGACATGAAAGGAGTAATTAGTATTCATTACTTCATACTCTGCAACATTCCAATTATTAATGAACTTCAACTGCTGGACTGCACCATATCTATCACAAATACCTTCCTAGCCTTTCTTTATTAGGAAGAAAAAATTCAAAGTACCTGACAGAACTACTAAAATGAAAAAAATAACAGAAATTAATCAAGAATGAGGCAAACTCTGCTTATTTGGAAATAAATGAGGTATATATAGTACAATATATAGTACATATATATAGTACATATATATATATATATACACACCACAATATATATGAGTACATATATATTGTGGTATATATATATATATTTATTTATAATATATATATATATATATATATATATATATTTATACACATACAGGCACATGTACCCCTCAAAGGTGACTTGTGCACCTTCAATCAGGCACAGAATGCCATGTAAATATTCAGCAGAATAATCTGTTTTTAATAGTTTCATATGTTTGCTTTTTTGGCCACCATACACAGCTTCATTGTGCTATGTGGAACCCTTTGCTAAATAAATGCAAAGCTATGTTGCTGTGACCCTTGTCCTTTTCAATTCAACTTTTCTGTTATTTCACAACACTTCACATCCTCCCATTGCTTAAAAGTCTGTTACCTTGTGAAGATTCTGACATCTCTCTTAGACCAGTATAATACCAATTTTCAGTAAAGTTCCTTCACTATGGATTCTGAAAAGCAAGCTGTATGCTCTAACTCTGAAGCACTTCAAATACAGCTACAGAGAAATGCAACAAAGGGTTATCATTCCAAGGTCTCACAGCGTAGGGCAAGAGTGCATCTTCCAGGAGCTCCATGTATACAAGGAGATTTGAGCTGTTTTTTACTGCTTGGATTTACTGTACAGGCACCAATGCCTGAAATAGAGGGTGGGAGGAAGGGAGAAAAATCTCGGGTAATCTGTGCAAAATAAGATAACTTCTTTATTTATAATTTTTTACATATTTTCACTTTCAATAAAGTGAAGCTGTGCAAGCACCCTAACCACTCTTTGACTAACATGTGAGATCCATCCAGAAATGCCCCAGGAGTATGTCCGCCTTTATATCAGAATAAAGATCATATTCTCCAACATGAAAAATCTAGCTTGTTGATGTGTTGCTTGCAAACAAAAATAGAAGAGAGGAACATTTTCAGACTTAAATTCATATTTGAGCAGAAACATGGCATTTCAGTTCATCAGATGAAATATTCAATGAGGTTTAATAAGTTTACTCTTGAGAAACCACTAATCAAGATTATTCTTCAGGCTGAGATCTGCATTGAGGACTCAACAATTTCATCTGAAGTTTTTGTGAAAAGTTGTGGAAGACATTACAGACTGAAATTCTCTTGCGCCTAGTACAAACTCCTTTATTTTCCTTATTATCACCATGAAAATGTGTATCTAAAAGGTACCTAAATAAGACCTTAAGAAATATTTTTAATGGCATTTTTTAAGTTTAGGGGGGAAACTGAGTAGGGATTAACACCACTGTGACATCTGCCACGATGAATTCGTGACCAGGATCAGCTGCACTGGTTTGATGCATGGGAGGCTGGCAGCAATAACAACATAAACAGTCCCCACCTCTGTCTTACTTATTGCTGCCCTGTGTTATCATATCAGTTTTTCCTAATTTGTCTTATTTTTCAGGGTTCTAGTTTGTTTGTTTGTTTGTTTGTTTTGAGGTTTTTTTTTCTTTTTTAAACCTTTTTTTTTTTTAATGGAGGCGGCCATTATGGCATGGTGAAAGTAGAGTTTTCTTAAGCTGATATTGCAGCTGGAAAACTCTTTATTGTTAAATCCAAATCTACCCTTAATTTCCAATGCCTTCTCCCTTGCTGTAGATGCCTAACATGGAAAGGAAATACTTTCTTTTCTTTTAACCTGAATTATAATATATGCTACTCCTTGTTTTACTAATATTTTTAGTAATAAAGTAAAGAATTCCACTCAAGTTTGAGAAACACACACATATATATAATATTTTGAGTCCAGTTTGGAAACTGAGAACATAATTTTGCTATCTAATCAGATGCAGATACTAACATCTTAATATCTACTCATCTCCAGATTTTAGCCATTGCTACTTGAAAAGAAATAATTTGTTACATGAGGAGTTGAAGCACTAAGCAAAATGTGGCAATCAAAGCAATATAGATCTAATTGTCATGGAAAAATTCTGATTACTCAAGCATACATGCCTTCCCTTTTTAGTTGTATGTCTTCCAAGCAGAGGATCAAGTATGGGATCAATAGAGTCACACGTTTTCAATTTGTACAGTCTTATCAAAAGCCAAAGCTCTTTCAATGGTCCTCAGAATACTTTACCTGAAAAAAATAATTTCTCCCCCCCAATAGTAGATAAATACTGGTTGTAGAAAGATTTCCTTTACATAATATAAATGACAAGGTTTTTCTAAAAGCACATGGTTAAACCTCAGAAAACTGTTCACAAAGAATTGTCCACTATTTAAGAGTTTGACAGTTTTGAGTTCAACATCTTTCTACCTATGATCTTGCTATTCCTCATATTAAAAATTATATATATATATATATATATATATATCTGTGGTTTTTCTTATAAGCAAATATGGAAATATGGAATTGACATAGAAATGTTGGGGGAGCATATATCTATATCTATATCTATATCTATATCTATATCTATATCTATATCTATATCTATATCTATATCTATATCTGTATATATCTATATCTATATCTATATCTGTATATATCTATATCTATATCTATATTACTGTGTTCCAGTTTTTGGTATATACTCATTTAAATTATAAACGCTTCCTTGAAGGACTTCAAGAACAAATAGAATCTGAATGACTTAGGAGAAATCTGTTTCAATGGACATGGAAAAAGGAGTAAATAATAATGGAAAGATAAGTAATCAGACAATATAGCTTCACGGAGCTGTGTACTCCTGAGTGTGAATGAAAAATCATGATTATTTGTGAGGGTTGGAAAAAGAATGAAAAACATTCCAGGACAGATGAGGGAAAAGAGCTGATTCGAATGAGCAGACAGGCTAGATGATTAAGACCTATTTTAAAACTCAGGTATTACTATGACCATTTTGTGTGTTGTGTAATTGTGTGTTATATCTGGAATTTAGTAGAAAATACTCTGAACACCCTTTGTGATGAAACATTATCTCCCTAAGAAAAGAAAAGAAAACCCATGAGGAGATCAGTTACTTGTCAGTGCTATCAGTTAACATATAATTCAGTCATAAGTATAAGAATTAAAAATATGTTTGTTTACCAGGAAATGACCCGATATTGGTTTTTGCCTTGAATGCTGCACATGCACATGAGGTGCATATGCTGGGGTCTGCTGACGAAACTGTAGAGTATAAGTACGGTTTTACCATCAGGCTTTGCACCTTACCTGTTGAAAAGGTTGTTTGACCCACACAAGAAGTGCACATCAACCTTCACTTCATTTCCTCCCCATCACTTGATGACAGCATATGAAGGGCACCTTTTCAAGCACAATTTTAAAAGGAAAATGATGCTATAAATAAATGAACAGAATTGTTGTAATATTTCAATTCTTTAAGTAAGTGCATTTCAACAAAAATCCCTTATGGAAATTAGGGGAACTTGAGGGCAGTAAATGCAAAAGCCAATTCCTTAGCATGTACATATTCTTTCTGTCCTAGATGTACGACTTTAAGGTCAGCTCCATATTTATTCTTTACGCATTTAATTCCCTGTTGCTGGGGATGTATCATCAGAGGTCAGCACTCACAGTTTGTTAGAAGAGTGGTGTTATCTGTTGACATCCTATCACCATCCTTACTCCATGCCACAGCCGTAGCATCATCCCTCAATGTGGTGAACTGGGTCCAGGCCTTCTGTCACAGAAAAAGGAGCCTTAGAATCAGAGTGGAATATTATCATCCAGCAAGGTTACTAAGCAGGAAGACATGACTCAGTGCAATGCACAAGACAACTGAGGAGGATATAAATTAAGGCAGAAAAGTAAGGAGGATCCCTGTGGAGTTTCAGATGGAAGGAAAGTGACAAGAAGCAGTTTATCATATTTATAACAGACTTTACAAAAGTGTTTTCTCTTAAGACATTTACTTCATAAAAATATTTATAGTTCAATAAAGTTAAAAATGCATCATATATTATAAAAGTCATTGTATTCTGGTATTGCAAATTCAATGCTTCTGTATGCTCTGAGCACCTATTTCTGGAACATAAATCAGTATTTATCCACACACATACACAAAAATAAAATTATTAAAGCAGGATTCCCATGGCATCTTATTAATGTAGCTCAGCTACCCTCAAAAGCAGAGAATGGACCCATCTCCAGGGGCAGAGGCAGCCATGGAGCTCCCTGTGGGGCAGCAACTGCAGCAAAGCTCTCGTGCGAGTGCCCCTTCACTAAGGGGGAGCTGTCACAGCGCAGCCATCTCACAGCCACACCTCACAGGCACTTGCAAGGAGATGAAATAAAATAGAAATGGAATGCCTGAAATCGGTGCTTGCCAAACAGGTTTGGGTGGGAAGAGAAATGCCTGATGCAGCACAACAGAATGAGAGTGAATAAATAAGTTGTTTGTAACAAACAGGAGGGGCTGGTGGAAGTGTAATAGAGGAGCTATAACAGATGCTTGGAATTAATTTTTTTCCTTACTGAAGTAAAGGGCAAACCCCCACCAAGTCCTTCATGGTGTTATTGCAGGCTTCCTTATTAGTGATTTTTGGATTGAATTCAAAAGCCATAAATAAAGGAAAGCACTGCATCATCAGTATTAAACCTGAACTACCTCCTGCCCCCATTCAGAAGTATCTTAAAAAGTCTTCCATCAAAATTTCCTTTCTCCCTGGACATGTCTAGTCCTCATTGCTGGCTTTTAGACTGAAGCTTCTTTTAAAAGTACACACTGAAACAATAAACAACCCCCATGTATATGTGACAGTTATTTATAATGAAAAATATTACATATATTTAAGGTGAGCTAAATTTGCACAATTATTAGTAATAAGAGTGGCACCATGCCCCTGGTGCAGCTTCTGTGGCACGGTGTCATAGTTACCATAGTATTACAGAACACATACCACCTTGAACTGTCTAACTCTTGGTTCTAATCTCTGACCCCAAAATAAACCTAACTTTTGATGAATGTGCTGAAAATACAAGCACAGAGGTCCCAGCAGGCATACACTCCCTTCTGCAAGCATGCAATATATATCTATCTCCCTTGTGTAACATGTTCATCTAAATACATCAAAAGACTGAATACATTATTTGTTTTATCTCTGGACTGTAAGACAACCAATACAATAATTTCCACAAGCTGAAATACTTACTTGTGAAAAACAATAGCACTGGGGTACTATCAGGGTTCCTAATATTAATTTTCACACAATGCACGAAAAATATCTGAATATATAGGTACATCTATTGTCACCATCTCTGTACAAAGCTGATACTTAATGACATAGAACTACTTGCTGTTCCTTCTGTAGAGAACTATTAATAAACATCTATTTTAACATAACTAGGGTATTTGTTTCTTTAAGGGTATTTGTCTCTTATTTTCCACTCTTCCTCACTTGCAGGCAATCAAAACTGAAATGTGGTATTTTATTTCACTGCTGTTCAGTGAAAGCACCTTTAGAAGTAAACATCACAGTATGATTTATTTTTATTATAAAAATAATAAAAATAAATTTATAAAAATGTTCAATCCATTTCAGAAGAATCTTAAAAGAGTTAAGAATGACATTAATTTCCTGAGTCCTACTACTGAAAATATATGGGGCAATTTTTTCTACCTAGGCTGCAATATAGAAGGTTTCTGAGAAAGGTTTTCATCTGCAAGCAAATTTTTGGTGGAGAAGGACAGGGAGAGGTTCCAGGTAAAGCAAAGCTCTAGACAAATTAGCAACTGTTAAACTCTAGCACAAAGCAAATATCTACAAAGAGATGTCCCTGCTGTTCCAAGTGCTGACCTTGGAAATTCAAATTTGGATTTAACTCTATTTCCAGAGGGTCCTCATAACTCAGCTCACCTGCTGTGTCATAGATCTGTGATTGAAAATGAGGTAAGTGCTGCCCATTTCACATATTTCTGAGAATAAAACACATTCATCATAATATAATGCACATAAGAAATAGGAAACAAGTATGAAAAGGGGGAGGAGAATTTGCACTAAGGAAGAAAAGAATGGTCCAAATCTTCAAAAGTAAGGAGGAAGAAAGCTTTGCAGAGACAACTGCAAGGATTGGAACTTCAATGCATTTAGCGAGTACTATAATGATTTCATCCATGTGCAGAAAAATGGGGATTATCATAACTATCTGGAGCTGAGCAGAATAGGTCTCTCTGTATCATTTTTACAGCATTTCCTGTTACAAAGGTGTCACAAAGAGCAGACTTTGGCATTAAGAATTGAAAAGGGAAGGGATATTCTCCTGCCAGAGAACATCTCTCTTTCATTTCCCTCAAAAGATACCTGTAATCTGAGGAAAGTATGCCTCTGTGCACACACACTACATATATACATATATATATATAAATATGTAATATATATTTTATATATATGTGTAAGAATACATATGGACATATCCTGGAAAACAAATACCTTCAATTAGGTCCTTGTATATACAGATCTGTACTTCAAATTTTACTTTTTGTACCTTTAGAGAAGTAATCCAGAAATGTCCCTTTGGGTCCTGGTGATGTTGTTTTATGCAGGTTCCAAAGTAAGACACAAATGCTGCTGTCAATAAGATGTCACCACATGAAAGTTTTCTTCTGTGCTTTGAGATTTTCAATGGCCTGGCTCCAATCCGTTTTTTGGACTGCAAAGCAAAATTAAAAGAAGTTATCTCCTGAGCACCATGGAAGTGACAGAATGTTTAATCTCCATGTTATTAACCAGAAGCACATAAAAGTACAACAGAAGTACTCCATCAGCAAGAGATGCACTTCCAAAGACTGCAAAGGCTGGAAACAATCCAGAATTTCTGGTGGTGACTTCAAACCTTTGAGGTTGAAAACAATGGGATGGAACTCTGTAAAACGTTCTCTATACTGATTTTTTCAGTAATTGATGCTTTTGTCTGGCTCAGATAAAGCATGGTGGACACACTTCAATATTGGCAGCAACTGGTGTCCTGCTGCCAGGGCAGGCATTTCCAGCAATATTCAGAAAAGGTAAGGAAACCAGAATATTACAAGACAGAAGAGAGGAAGAAAGAGCTGTTTCAACCTCAATAAAGATGTCACTTCTCCTTTTTTGGTTTTTTTTTTTTTTTGTTTTTTTTTTTTTTGCATTTTATTTTTCCAAGGGGAGGAGAAAAGCAGCAGAGCAGGTATTCCTACCCATGACAGTGGGGGATTTAGAACTTAGATGGTCTTTAAGGTCCTTTCAAACCCCAAATGTTCTACGATTCTGTGAAGATCTGCAGGGATTTTTGCTCTTATTTTTTCTTCTTTTACCCACTGACTACAGACATCTTACTCAGCTAAGGCTGCCATAATTCGGAATTTTGACAGGAGAAAGTCTGAGGGTGGCCAAACACACAGGCTGCCCAGAGAGGTTGTGGAATTTCCATGGTCCTGGACAATCTGTTCTAACCAATCCTGTTTGATCAATGAGGATGGATTAGAATATCTCAGAAGGTTTCCTTCAGCTGCAATGATTCTGTCAAAGTTTAACTCTAGAATAATTTTCTTAATATATATATATATTTTTTTTTTTTTTCCTACAGAGAGCCCTGGTTTCCCTTGTTCTTTTTCAGAGTTCATTTTAACCATGTTAACCCTGGGATATTTAGGATGAATAGTCAAGAATGGTCTCAGATCTTGATGTTTATTATAAGCATCTATGTGGAAATCTGTTATTCCAGTTGTGTGATAAAGACAGCCCACCCTCTATTTGAAACTTAAGCCGGTTACTAAGGAATTTCAGAAAATAAAAGCATCTTCTTTAAAGAAAATTGACATTTAAGATATGGATCCTCTCTTTTTCAATCAGGATTTGTGACAAGGCATGAATCCCAAACTAGCAGTTTTGGCACATTATGCTTTGATTGTTCTGAGTGTACAGTTCCCAGAAAGGAATGAACCTATGCATGAATGCATGTTCAGATAACTTGGACATGAGAGGAAGGTGAAAATTGATCACCCATGAGAGTAATCCTCAAATGGATAAAATTCCTGATGTAAAATAGGAATAAACTGTCATAACCCTTCTTTTTTTTTTTTTTGTACTGTTTGTTTGTACTGTTTGAAATACTGCAGATAAAATAAAGTTGTCTCATAGTTTCTTCACTTGCATTAAGGAAATCTCAGAAAATCATTCTCTGGTGACTGAAACAGAGAAAGGATCAAGATGAAAGAAGGAAAGCACCCAGGAACTACTTTTAGGATGGCCATTTACGCTCTGCCTGTATAGACATTTTTTTTTTCAGAGAAATTATAGTAATCAAATAATACTTTTACAGTCCTTTACATGATGTAATCTAAATCAATCAAAATCTCTGAATGGAAAGTATCCTCTATATTTCATGTAATTTTGATACTAAATGCTGTTTTTTTGCTGGTGTCATCTGCTTCAGGACTGAAAAGAAAACTTTTACATGTGGTCATTTCTGAAAGCTGTACAGATTATAAAATCAATCTCAAATAACTCATTCTCTTCTAAAACACAATTTTCTATGTGTACAAAACCAAAGTAATAAAAAATTGTTAAGTTTTATATTCATGAAGTATTTTCCACTTATGTTTTTCAGAAAAATCAGAAACACTTACTGAAATGGTTAAACATTCAGTGTTGGAAAGGCAGACTCAGAATTCAATGATAACAGAAAGTCTTTTGTTATAAAAGAGGAATATAGAAGGTTCTCTAAGAAAACAGAAGTCTTTAGTCAAAGTATGCTGTTTAAAGAGCTAGCATGTGTGTGCTTCAGTATAAACACAGGAATTTAGTGTGTCAAGGCCTCCGCGAAACCCCAGTTCCATCCATGAGAGATGCCCAATCAGTGGCAAGAAGAGGACCATTCCTGATAAAGGCTCTAACAGCAATCTTTCCAATGTAGCAGTTTTGCTTTGAGGTATTTTAGACATCCATTTTTGCCTACAGAAGTCATTGGATTTTTCTTTAAATCATTAACTGAGGGCAACAAGACAATAAATCCATTAATTTACAAGAGGGCTTTTTGATTTATCCATTCTCTCTTCTTGTTGTCACTGATGGGTAAGTCATAAACCATAAAGAATACCCACCTCATTCTCCAAAATAGCTTTGAAATCTTAAGATTTGCTAAACATAAAATGATTGTCTATTTAACTCTTCAGTAATTTTACCATACCAGCCAAGCACCATAAATCACTAGTGACATTGGCTAACAAGGGTTTAAGAGTTGGAACATGCAGTGTAATAAATTTCCAGACAGTTAAAAATCACTATAATTTTATTCTAATGCATTATAGATTGCCTGTAATGTCATCCTGGCCGGGGTGACCCATTTCTAATTTTGAACAGCTGTTCAGCTCGGGAGTTAGTTAATGATTAAATATAAATTGCCTGATTTATTAGTCTGAATGGCTGAGCTTCCAGGTCAATGCTATATAGACAAAATCATCAGTCTTGATGCTTTTCAGAAGTTAACTGTCTCCTATTCTAGTCAAAAAGAATTTATTCTCAGAGGAAAAGGCTTGACATTCTCAATTAATCCTTTCCAATATTTTCCATATTAACTTACACAATAAGATCACTAATAAAACCTCAAATTTTGGAGATAAACTTCTTTTAACTATGTGTAAATCTTCAAGACCTGGAGCCTAACCATGGGCTAAGGCCATTGACTTGCACAGAGCTTCCAAAGGCTTTGGAGGGCTGCAAGGCCAGGCCAATAGGGATTATCTCAGGTGTCTTGGGACAAACAAAATTTTCATATGCAGATAGTAACACCAACTTCACAGTTTTTCTACCAAAGGAAAGATTATTTACATATTTTACATTTCTAACATAGTAACTACAGAATCAGAAAAAAACCCATATATTCTATTTTAATTTTGCTGGGGTATTTTGATTAGTTTTATGCTCTTACAATATTTTTTTTTCAAACTGATTTAATAGTGATTGCTAGCCTCTGCTGAGATATTTGCAGAAACAAAAGTATCCACACTGTGATCTTAGAAAGCAAGGTCACAGGGATTTTAAGAAATCCAACTGAAAATATTTATTCAGATTGCCTTGGGGACTCATGTCATAGTATAAATATTCCTTGTACCTTCTATTTCCTGTCATATACAGGTATTTGTCAAAAAAAAGGAATTGTTAAAAATTCTAGATGATTAATTGAGACAAAACAATTTCTGTAAAGACCAAGGAGAGATTGCACAGCAATGCTGTGGCTGACTCCAATGGTTCTGTTAAATAGCCATGCAGTAGCTTTAATGATGTTTGCCTGCAAATAAAGCTAATAACCACACTGAAATACATATAATTTTAGCATAAATACATTTTGTTCTTATTTAAAAATTATTAGTTTCTGTAAAAACCCAAAAGCAAATAGCAAATATCTGATGGGTGCTTTCCACTTATTTGCAATCTAAAGTGCAACAAGGGCAGATGCAGGGTGGCTGCATCATGACCTAGAGGATTATTCAGTCTTTCTGCTCATTAACCAGAGGCTGCCCAGGCTGTCACAATGTGTTCACAGTTGTGTATAAATGTGGTGACTTCGTTATTGAGATTTCTCGCTAGCAATCATGCCAATATCAATTTCACAGCAATATTTGATTTTTAGGAAATAAAATTGTGGCGCAGCACATTTTACTTCACACAAATTTATTGAGAGTTTATTTGTGGTTTGGGGTTGTTTGGTTTGGTCTTTTTTTTTAATTTAAAGGACTTCTAAAAGTGGTCATCTTGACCCCTTTGTCCCCTCTGGATTTCCCCCACCTATTTCCCCCACACAATCTTAAAAAATTTTAGTTCAACAAAAAAATTTCAATTATTTAAAAACTCATGCTAAAATGAACATTCAGGAAAAATCTTCTTCCCTCAGATCACTTAACCAACCAGTTGGCTAGCCAGTAATTTTGTTTATTCTGTTAATCATCGTGACATAGGACTTTCTTCAGCTGCTTTCTCAAGTGGAGACATGAGCTTATACAGAAAAGGCATGGGTAAATAGTGTAGCAAATAACATATTTTAATGACAATAATTTTAGGCAGTACCTTTAACTTTGAGAGACAAACTTCAGAGGAAATGTTTTGCTAAATTCTGGGGTTTTTTTCCCTGCAGCTCCTGGACCACCATACATTAAATAACAACAACTTCAATTAAAAAAAATGCAAGACGGAATTATTATTTCCATTTTGCATATGAGCCTGGAGACACAAAAACATGCAGTAATTTGCTCATGGGCAGCTTTGCATGCTGATCTGCACCTTTAACCACACTTCTCTGCACTCTGCTCAGAAGGCAGCAACATCCCTGGCTTTGCATTCAGGGGTTTCATACTGCACGTGCCTCAAAACAAGTTACCTCAAAGCAATTTGTTTCTCTAGAGTACCATACAGAGCTAACAACAGTGAGTTCCACTTCAGGGCAAAATTTTCCTCTGTGGGGCTTAATGAAAAAACAGCAGCAGGAACACATTGTGCATACCTCCAAAAAAGCTGTTTTTACCATTATTACAGGATCAAAGATTTGGCTCTCTTCTGTCAGGTTTGATGCTTGAATTGGTGGTGTGCAAACAGGAAATTTAGAAATTATTTATAAGTTTAAAATAAGTTTATTGGCAAAGGGGGAAAGATGCATCTTATAGATTAAAAAAGAAGGTTGACTTGATTTCTTTAGGGATAATGAGGCAGCCAATCCACTTTATATGACGATGAATCTTAGATTGAGAGACTACTGAGGACTTACACTCAAGTATGAGAACTCACCCTCAGTAAGGGCATCTAACAGAGATGGGCTATAAGTAAAACTTCATCAACCCAGCCTTCAAGGCACAAGAAGAAGGAGCACAGTAACAGTTCACTATTGTTTTTAAGGTGAGTCTTATTTCTAGACACCTCAAGTTTGCCTGCATGATAACACAGAGCTGGCTATAGCTCAAGTACAATCATCCATCAAAGGCTCAGGTAGTAAAGATGAGAGAGTGAGACAAACAGTAAGCAATGCCTCGATATCTGTGGGATTTGATTTTTTTTTTTTGGTATATAATAGTCTCCTTTATCACAGCAGTTCTTATCCTATGATTTCTGAATAGGAAAGTTGTCAGTACAAACCACACCATTCCCTTTTGTCATCTTTTCATAGCATGCAACATAAATAAAGCCTAGCATCAGCAGAAATACATATTGCATTTTATACCCCAGCACCCTAAATTCAACACTCTATGGGATAAACCATGTATTTTAAATACACTTGTTTTCAAGGAAGCTAGTGCCAGGAAACTGTGCCCCACAAATCACAGCAGAGAGCCATTGCTCTCCATAGCAAGCCTGCTGAACTGTGCCCTTGGATAATCCTTGTCAGGTACAGAGTATATTTTAAGTGCTCTCATATATTAATAGCGATGATTGTAATGATAAATAATACAAATTGTACCACTTCTGCAAAAAGGATCAGCTTGGCCCAACTTTTTAGCCTTAGCACTACTAAACTTAGCTTCTCTTTTTTTTCTTTTCTTGCATAGTATAGGCATATTTATTATGAAATATATGTGAATATAAAAATCATAATTTTCACAATATTTTTAGCAGATAACAAGTCTCATGAATGATTGAAATCTGATTTATTTCCACTCAAAATACTTATAAAATAATTTTGCTTGTGAAGAAACGATCCTTTTTGATACTTCCTAACTACATTTTCATTCAATTTACTGTAATCAATTTACTATAAAGAAATTGTTGGACTTGATGGGATATTACAAATTTAACATACAAGAAAGGATTCATAGCCATCATCCTCCACAGAATATTTTTAATCATCTTCAGAACATTTAAAATATTTGAATTACACAGTCTATTTCTATTATTAGTACCAGCCTGTGTATATTCACCATCAAAAAAGATTACTGTAACAACATTTATTACAATGTTGCCCATAGATCATAAAATAATTTTGATCTGCAATTACGTTTAAGATCATTGACTCCAACTGGTAACCCAGCACTGCCCTCCAAGCCCACCACTAAACCATGTCCCCAAATGCCACACCTACGAATCTTTGAAGTACCTTCAGGGATGGTGACTCTACCAGGCAACCATTCTGGTGAAGAAATTTTTCCTAATATGCAAAATAATAATTCACTGACACAACCTGAGGCTATTTTCTCTTGTCCTTGTTGCCTGGGAGGAGAGCCTGTCCAGTTCACTCTGCCTCCCTGCCCTCCAGCAGATCAACACTCCTGCCCAACCTGGTGCTGTCTGAGAGCTGACTGCAGGGGTAGCCCACCCCCTCATCATTTCTCATTTAAAGATGTACTCTGGAGCCCATGGAAAGTGAAAGGAGGTCAGTAACTGTGCTGCCTAGACTGAAGGTGTGTTATTGATTACTAACAGCTGCACTGGTTATCACTGCTGAGAATTGCTGGCCACAAAAACTTCCATATGAAAAATACATACAACTCTCCTTGCCTCTCTCTCTCTGCCAACAGAAAGAAGCTGAATTATGAGTCAGGGAGCACAGAATATCCATGAGTGCAGAAGCAGAGATCACTAGCATCTGATGCTCTGCCTTCAAGTTCATTCTTCAGAAAATTGATAGAGGAAGATGGAAAAGAGACAGGCAAATAAATGACTGAAAGGGAAAAGGGCAAGAAATTAACTGAAGTATAGGGGCCAATCCTGCTGACTGGATACAGTTGACTGATAGCCCAGAGAGACAGGCACAGAAAAATGTCCAAATATAAAGAGTGATCTTCCTTTAATATCAGAAAAATTCTTGTTTTTATGGACACAACTCTGAGTTGTTTACTCAACTCGGTCAAGCACTAAGAGCTTTTTACAGGCTGATGGGCTACACAGGTTTATCAGCTGCTAAGGTAAATAAAATCTAAGTACCTGTTGCTAAGAAGTGCCTGCTTGGTTCATTTTTTCTTCTCCCAGAAAAAAATACAAGTTTGCCTTCCCTTTATACTAATTTCACAGACTCCCTTCCACAGTGAATCTTACCTTAAAAAAGCCTGACATGAACCAGCTGGAACAGGTTGCATAGGCCAGTGGTCCACATTGCATAATACTGAATGAAGAATGAAAACAAGCAGATCAAGAAGTACCATGGTTGTAAAAATGGAACTGTTGAAACTTTGCTATATGTAAAACTCTCTAGAAAAGACAAAGAAAACTGCTGAATATGTCTACAGCACTTTATTTGAACCCTAAGATGGATGACAGTAAAATGTCAATGTTTCATGCTGAATTTGCATCTTTTCATCAGGTAATTCTGGTTAATGCTACTGCTGTACATAACAGTCACCCCCATGAACAGCACACTGCACACCATGTACTTTATCATGTGGATTAATGCAAGTTTCCAGCTGAGGAAGACGAACTGATTTTAAATGTAACATTGAACAGTGCAGTTCAGGATCATTGAATAGGGATGAAAATCTGCAGAGAAATTTATTTTCTGTTGACCATGTTGTACATGTTTACATGAAGAAAAAGGATGAACCCAGAGAGCAAAATGCAAAGACAGGAAGAGAACCTGTACTCACCAATCTGCAGACTTCATTCCATCTGCTGAACTTTTCTTATGAGCAGTCTCTCATCATCCTCTAACATTTCACAGGTAGGAAACCATCAGAAGAAATACATCTCTCAGCCATATAATTTCCTATAGGTGAAACTTTTTGAATTAACATTTTATAAAGTGGGTGTCACAATCCCAGCTTGTTATAATTCTGGAAAAAAATTCCCTCTAAGCTTCATAGATTGTTTGGAGTTCTGGTGCATGCTAAATTGCAAATTTTTTCCCTTCTAGTCACCAGTACTCAGGAAGCTATCAAAGTCATTTATATGTGTCTTAATGCTATACACTACTTACAGACATTGTGATAACTTCCAGTCTGACACACAGCTATTACATAAAATTAGACATGTAATTAAAACTACGTTACTTCAATGACTTTCAAATATTTTCTTTAAATAACATTTTAACATTTTCTCTCCATTAATGAGAAATTATGTGGTTTGAGTACAATAGAGAAATGATTGCTGGTGTAAGTGTATGGAAGCTGTTTGGTTATAGCATATATGTAGTTAACCAGTTTGTGGAATTCAGTAACTTCGATCACCTCACAAATGGGAGAAAGGATTACACATTAGATGAAAATCCTATTCCTATCTGGAATTTGCAAGACATTGGAATGTACAATATTTTGCACTGGCATGTGCGAAGGTTGCTCTGTAACTGAAGGTTTGGAAGTGATTTGAGACTGTATAGGAGAGCCCCTAAAAATGGTGACTGGACATTCTTCCTGAGATAAATGCAACATGTGGATCACAAGAAGCAAATACAGAAATGCCCAAGAAGAATAATTTGCCTTAAAAAAAAAGAAAAAAAACCTGCCAATAATCTGCTGTACAGAAGTGGTAGGTTAAGACATTAATTATGTAAGGGTACATTTTTTAAGGTTTTTCATAAAACTGAATTTCTTCTTGGCATCTTCAAATTTCTGGAGTAATCACAAGTCCATTATGAGAAACAAGTCAAAACCAAGTTTTCCTGAGTGATGGGTGCAGGAAATTTTACTATATAATACTTACTTAATTGTTAGAAATAGATCTTAGCATATACAGAAGACACACTGCCTAGACAGGTATTTCCTATTCATTCTTCTGCTGAAATTTCAATTTTATTTTTGGAATTATAAAATGATATAGTTTAGAAGGACCTTTGGGGGTAATCCACTCCTACTCTCAACTCAGTACAGGAATAACTTTAAAGTTGTCTTTGAATTCTTCATGATCAACCCCCATGTCTTCTTTCCTAAGATATGAATCTATTAACAACAATCAAGATGTACTCATAAAAAGTTCAAATATGTTATTTTGCATTTGTTAACAATGAATTTGTCCAACTCTAGAGTTATTCATTCAACAACCCCATGAGCTCTGGAGTTTATTATCATTATGAGTAATACCTGCTGGAGAATTAAAAATTAAAGCTACAATTCCTTAGAAAAGTTCATCAGGTGGATCAGCAAGGATATGAATCAGTTATAAAAATAGGAGTTTTAATGGCATCCTCCCACCATGTAAAGGGAATCCTGGTTGAATATGCAGTATGGATTTTAAAAAGTGGTTAGTAAAAATATTCATAGTAAATGACAGTATGACAAGTTTTGACTTGACACAGGAAACAGACAAATGCAAAGGAATTGCAACTTCACCTGTAGTGCAGAATTCTCCCTATTAGGAACTAACACAGCTGTGAGAAATACTGAAGCTAACAACCCCCAGAAAAATGCATGAGGAGAGGAAAGGGGAAGTAAATAAACATAAAAAAGGTATAGTAAACAAATGTAAAAAAAATGGGAAGTTTAAAATTGCAAAAAAAGTATGATTTGGATTTGGAAGATGATTGATTGCAAGGTCACCTAAACCAGGAAAAGGTTATTTGAGATACTGTCAGGCAAGGAAAAGAGATGTATTAGTGTTTTTTTCAGAGGAGCACATTAAAACAATAAAAGATTCTAAGAGTTTCAGGGGTGACTGCTGTGTATTAAAAAAAGGCAAAAAATATAAAATCTCCCCAAAACAACACTAGAAGGCTATTTTTGTCCAAAAGTGTTTGTACTTAGTGGACCCATATCAGTATAGATGTGTGAAATAAAAAGCATGATGCTTCCATAAAACTGTATTTAGTGCAGACAGAGGCTTCATTAGGGTAGATTTTGATGTAAACGGGCAACTCCAAGGTCATAAGGCTAAGGCTGTTTCACATGGAAGAAAAATACCTGCTGTAACAGCTGATGGGATTTTTTGGGTGGGGGTCAGAGGGATCAGAAGATAAAGCCAGATGGTATAATCTGTCTTTGTTTAGCCATTAAAACTGTATCTCCTTTACAACAAGAAAAAAAATTGATATTAAAATAGCAGGAAGAAAACCAGGAAATTCCTGAAATAAAGAATTAAATTATAAAATACCATAACTCACGGGCTTGCAAGAATTTCCATAAAAGTGAATGTTGTCATTCTTTTAAAATGCCAGTTCAAGAGAAAGCAATGAGAATAAATGCCACATTACAGATTTGTTCAGCCTTTATTGCTTGATATCTTAAATTGGGAGGTTACAGATCTAAATATTACCAACAAAAAGGTCTGAGGCAAAGTCAAAGTCTTTTAAACCTAATTAGTGTCACAGCTTTCAAAGCATTTGAAGATTTCTTTGCTTAGTAAGGTTGATTAGCTTGCAGCAGAAACTCCTTCCACCCACCATCTCCCAAGATACCATGAGATGTCTTTGTATCAAGAGTGCTTTGTGCTGCAGTTGCTCCATTAAATGCGTACTTACACAACAAATAATCCCTCTCAAAAGTTCAATAGATACTTGATGACAAGTGGGGTCCTCAATTACATCATTAACTCACAAGACACTTGTCAGTAAAAGACTAAACAAAGTTTCCTCTTCTATGTGCATGTGAGCACACGTGTACCCATGTTTGTGGGTCTTTCAGAAAATCAGAGGAGATTTGATACTGCTTTTATCGTATGTTTAATGACAAATGTTAACGCAAATGAGCTTGAGCTTCTAAAGCCCTTTTCTGGATGTTATTGCTATACTGCAGTAGGTCATTACTGGTGGAAAAATTTGGCATATATTCCTTGGAAAACTCACAGTCAGTTACTTTTATCAACCACCATTCCAATTATTAGTTATAATGTGCCTAGATGGCTTTGAGGAAATTCAGTCATTTTGGGTAAAAAGCTTCATGGGCTGCCACCCAAGCTGCACAATGGTCTTCAGTACATTTCTGGGGAAAATAGTGATAATCCCTAATGAGAGCATGCCTTTGATATTTGAACGAGGTAGTAATAAAATCAATAAAAATAAAACACATTAAAATAAATAAATAAAAGTTAATGAAATTAAGGGGGCTCGAGGTGTTATAGAATGTTTATTAATCAAGCCATATTTACAAGAAGCTTTTCCCTGATGACTTCTAGTTTTTCTACAGCTGCTGCTAATTCAGTGTTAGCCTGAGCCACTGCACAATATTTTGGTTCTCTCTCACAATACACCTTGAAAAAGACATATCACATTAGTACATTAGAGAAGAAATTGGTCCCATTTTATCACAAAAATTACAAACTATTCCTGATGAAAGACTTTAAGATAATCCCAGTAGTCTTTCATTACATATCTTTGGTTTAGACCCATTTTTCTACACAACAGTGAGGCAGGCAAAGATTTCTTTCATTACTGACTACAGAAGATTTTATGATAATCTATAGAAGAACACTTTTAGCAAACTAAATGCCATCTTAGTGGGTCTACTCTCCAACTAGAATTAAGTTATAGGTATCACTTTCATGATTTTAGAATACAGGTGGAAATGAGACAGTCATTACACTTGAGTAGATTTTATCTACAATTGATAAGTTCTTTACTGTTCAGTAATTAAATGAGCATGCTATAATGCTAGGATGAATGGAGAAATCCTGCTGCCAGGTGCTCCAGGGAATCACAAGTGATAAGCCCTGTCTCATACTCCAGACAGCCAGAGCCAGGATGGATGTTTCAAGTGAAACATGTACATCTGGAGAATATTTTCCAACTGTTGCATCGTAATGACAGCTGAAAAATCCTGGACAGCTACATCTTTTTTTACCACTTCCTAATAAAAGGAAATACATGCATACATACTGCCAAGTACTGAACACTTCCCACTTGGTCTCTGGTGGTTGTTACAAGCTCCCCAAAACATTAAGCTGAGCCTAATAAAATAATAAAAAAAAATCATTATTGAAATTCCCCCACTAGGGCTAGTTCAAGAGCTGATATATACATACCTCACTGATTTTTACTGTATTGATGGTCCAGGAACAGAGACCACCTGCTGCAAAGGATTCTGTATGAACATAATTTAGTTTGAAATGTGGATCCTTCAAGTAATGTTACCTGGCGACCTTCAGACAATGCTGAAAAATATGTTCCTTATCATAGTTGATTAAATCTTGCCAAGAGTCATCAACCTATGAGAAGTTATAGTGTATATAATGTGCAATTTTTGTGAGAAGCAGAAGCTAAATCCTACTTTCACTTCAAAGGTAAAACTGGAACCTTGCACTCGCTAATTGATTTAGAAATGTTGTTCAGTACAAGGCAAAAATATTTTCCCCAAAATACAGAAGTATTCACTGTAACAAATACAATCTGTGATTTATGTCTTGCTTGGGAAATTAGGGGGAAATTGCATAAATGTAATGGAATGTTCTCCCTTTCGTTTTCTCCTGGTTCTGCATTCAATAAATCCCAGTGATTCTCAGGCTGGCTTGAGTTTGTCCCCAAAGGTACACAGAAAAGAGTGATGCAGGGTCAAATCTTCTCCCCCTAAATTCAACTTGCAAGAAAATGAAGATGTGACTTATTTTCTTTTTCTCTGACTCTCTTTTTTGACTATTTTCTTCCTCCATCTCAGATATTATCTGATGTCCATTTGATATTTCCCTTTCCTATAAAGAGTTTTGCGGCTTTCCACCTTGCATCCTTAGGCCCTTTCCCCTAATGTGACAGGACGTTGGTTTTGGCTGGGGTAGAGTTAATGTTCTTCACAATGGCTGGTTTGGAGATGTGTTTTGGATTTGTGCTGAACACAGGGTTGATAATGCAGAGATGTTTTTGTTCTTGCTGAGCAGGGCTTGAGCAGAGCCAAGGCCTTTTCTGCCTTTTGTACTGCCATGCTGGTGAGGCTGGGGCTGCATGGGAGGCTGGGGGGAGATACAGGAGAGTTTCAAATCTTCATCAGTGACACAGACAGTGGGATCAAGTTCACCCTCAGCAAGTTTGCAGATGACTCCAAAGCGAGTGGTGTGACTGCCATGCCTGAGGGATGGGGTGTTACCTAATGATGCAGGGCAGGAGAGCAGGTATCTGTGCCAAAAAGCTGGGGGATATTAGGGCAGTGTGTTACTCCCGAGGAGTGACTGAACACAGGGGGGAACTCAGTAGCCCATGCCACTGCAGTAGGAAGCTGCAAGCCTTTCATGATCTAGGTTCAAATGCACAATCTGGAGCTAAACAAGAGAGTGAAGACTTTTTGCTAAGATTTTGAGACCCATCAACTTTTTTCCCTCCCTGCCCCTTCTTCCCCTTCAAAGTGTTTTCTTTTAGATAATTAGAGGAAATACCAAGAAGACAATGACTGGTTCAGTGTTGCACGGGAGCTTTCCCTAAATAGCAAAATATTCACTCTAGTTTTGAGATATAGGAAAACATTTAAAATTTGTCAAACCAGCCTCCATCTTTTGCCAAATTTGCCTCCTTTTTATTCCTCAAGTCTGAAACCATAGGTCACAACAAGGGAGGGAATGAGAGAAATGGAAATATCCTATATGGAAACACTGTACTTAATTTCATGTTTGGAAATTGAATAATCATCAGTTCAAGCAGCTTTGTCAAGACGCTTATTTTGGCTTAACAGTGGCTTAGATCAGTGACTTTACATCAGTTAACATCAGTCTTACATGAAATCTGAGTGCCTCCACAACTTTCTGCAACAATTTAATTACCTGTTTAAAAGCAGATTATGATTTCATTGGTGCAAATTTATGTGGGAGAGTAAACCTGGGGGGCATTCTGTATCATCAGCAATTGTGTATTTGGAAGATTACCATGCACACTTTTAAAGATACATTGCCTGAGGCTGAAGTCAGTTATACTTGGTTCATCCTTATCCTTGTACCTCATGCTCATCTCACAGACTCATTTCCTGTCAGGTCTTGCTTAAACCTAGTTTAATTACAGAGAAAGAAGATATTACAGTGATCAAGATGTTAATACTTGTATCAAGCACTCTGCATTGGTAGTAACAAGCCTCTGTAAGAATTTAATAACCTTACAAAACCTGTTTCTAAAATTGTTGAGTACATTTTCCATGTACACATTTATTTGATAGGACACATACAGCTACTGTCTGTGGGAATAACAAATATTAAAAATCAATTTGCATTACATTATAAATGACAAGTTACTAATCAAATGACAAGTCAACTATGTCTCTCATCTCCTGTAATGCAGCTTTTATAATTTGTTCCTAATCCTCAGCTAGTGTCACTGTCACACATGTACCTACGCTATGATCTGCACGTTTTTTGTCTTTAAAAGGGTATGTCCTGTTTTAAAAGGCAATGGCAGGTGCACCTTCCCGTGTAAGCTGCTGACAACATTCAGAGCACAATAATGGCAACCGAAATGACAGCGGTGTTACTGCCCACTATTTTAAAACCTTGCCAGTGTCATTTTCATGGTAAAACCCTTGTTTATTACTATACAGGTGTGCAGCCCTGCCACAGTTATGTGGAATGCAGACTGACCTAAATTTCCTAATAAGTTGGATCTTAAGTGATTTCCATTCTTCACCTATTCTTTCTTAAGTAATACTTCACTCCAAGTCAATACCTCCAAGGTATTTATTTGCTTAAGGCTGTAAAACTCAAAAAGCTCTTGTAAGCTCCAATTTAAAATCTATAGAACAGGAGAGCAAAAATAATTTTTTAAAGGTGACATATTTTAATCAATTAGGAAGAGTCTTCACAAATTACTTAGCTAAAGATGTATTCTCATTTGCTGGGGTTTTTTTGGTAACAAAAAATGAGAGAAGATTAGTGTTTAGAAACTATCGTTAGCCTTATGAAACAGTTTTAGATTAATGTAGCACAAAATGACACTTTCATTTCCAATGAAAACATTTCAGAAGTGCAATAAAGCAATGAACAGTGGCGTACAGTAATCATTAGTGTCAGGCGCTGAACTTCATCCCTGAAACAAAGTGGCCCAAAGATGTGATTATCTCACAATAATCACTCTATGTGTTTCACCTAGCTGCTTAATGAAGTAATTAAAATTGTGTTAAGGGTGTATTTTGAACATCCAAATTTATCAGAAGCATATGGAACCAATAAAGAAAGAGCATCACATGGAAAGTGCTTGGTAGGATGTTGAACTGTTGGATCCCATTTGTACAAGTTTAATTAATTGCACCATTTAGACTTGAAACTTCATGGCCATTTTTAAGTCCTATGCGAGATATGGATCAGCAAAAAGCTGAAGTTAGCATAATCCAGAGAAATATAAAGGTCCTGATCATGTCTTCATTTATCTCAGTATCAAAAATTACTTTTCTCTCAGTAAAATTAGGATTAGACACAAGGATTTTGGAAAGGCATTAAATATCATCTGGTGGTAAGTATTTAAGAAATAGAATAGAAGAAAATGAGAGGCCATTTTGAATGTTTAGACAGGACAATCCTTCCTGCTGATCAATATCTGGAAACTACAAAATCTTTGGAAACTTGAAGCTTCCATATCTCAAAATCAGGCTATTAACAACTATTACAAGTCAATTAGGAACTTTTTTCTGCACTATTGGTCAATGACACAACATATGAGAGATTTTGTAGCCAAATCCCAGATTTGAATGAGCCTTCCAAACTCTAAAGGCAGAGGAACTTCACTTTACAGCACTCCATAATACTGGTGCTTTATTTCAAAAGCCATGCTTGCAACTGTAGATGGAAATGTTAGACTCCTGATGGAATTATGCATTTCTGTTCATTCTGCAGTGAACAGTAAAGCATGTGAGCCTCTGAGTTTCCAACACAGATGTTGATAACTCATGCTAATAGGCTGAACTGGGAGGAAAAGAAGGAGAGTCAATGCTGAAGGCACATATTGTCAGGAATGCTATTATAATCTTAAGATTCAAGGTATATACCTTGTAAAATGGTGGAATGAACTGTATCAATTGAGTTGTTCAATTTACCTAGAGCCCCGAAGCCTTTAGAAACCTGAAGTGTTAAGATATGACTCTTTGACCTTTACTGTATTACAAATAGGTCTGATTCTCAAGATCCACATCCATTAAATGCTTGAATGAGTTCAGTATTTATTGTTCTTTCATCTCATTAAAACAGCTAAAAGGTTAGGAAAAGGCATGATGTAAAGAAAGGTCAAGTGGTAATCATGGTGTGAAATGCTGTTACATATGTAAGTATAATAATTCTTTAGACTTATGCTCCCTGGAGAGGAAGTTGTTCAAAACTGTTCACCTAAAAAGGTTTATTTTGTGTTAAATATAGCTCAACATCAGTAAATAGGAGAATTAGACTGACCTTTAGCTCCTCTGCATCTGCAATGGCCTTTTCTTGGCTCAGTTTCTCAGTCTGACACCCTATCTTAGCAATCAAAGCTTCAGTACCTTGATTTTTCAGTTGCAGTTCTGCCTCTTGAGTAGCAAGTTTGGATTTTAGATCTTCTACCTACAGGGCAAAAGGTAATGCATTATTCAGAACATTAGGCATAGTTGTGAGATCCAAAAGCTGAACTGAAAACAAAACTCATGTTTTGTGGGTCACTAACAAGCAGCATTGTCTATTCATTTTTTAATGTTTTTTCCCATTTGTACCTGACAGAATTTTGTGGACATAAATGATTTAATAATGGCAGCCTAAGCACACCCCCCACAGACCCCAGGGCTCACCTGGGATGCTCAGATGTCTGTCCTGCTGCTGAGGCTGGGGCTGCAGTCAGATATTGCAGCGGTGCAAAAGAGGCGCAGCTGCTGCCCTCGGCAAAGGCGCCAGTGCAAGGGCAGAGGGATGCCCTGAAAAGTGCTTGGTATTCACTCTGAGCACATAACTCCAGCAGAGCCTTGCTGAAAAGATGAGGCACACTCAGAGACTGTCGAACAAAAACTACCTGTTATTGTGCTGAAATAGCAATTCATTGCCTGCCAGTTGAGAAACTCATATAAAAATATTCAGCAACAATATCTCCTCACATATAAAGAAACTTTTTCAAATAACTGTGAGTTTGGTTTGGTTTGGGTTTGTTTTGTTTTTCTGCTAACCTACCAATCATTTTGTCTGGCAGCTAATCAAGATATATTTTAACCAGAGGAGTCTTGGTAATCTGATCTGGATAAAACAAAGTGGAAGACAAATGTTAGAGGGTTTAAAATTTAATCATACAGAAGCTGTTGAGGACTCTCCTGATTTGGTGGGCTCCTGAAATCCTGAAATTTTGAAATGAATTTTCAAAATTTGACCATTTGATTTGACAGAGCTGTAATACTGAATTTTACCAGATGACTGTAGAGATCCCAAATCTCTCCACTTATTTATTGTTCAATTTGTTTGAGCTGACTTTATGTCTTTTTCTTTAAGGAAAATACTAAACAATGCTTCATTTGATATTCTTCTGTAAAGCTCCAGAGTGCAGGGTAAAAATGGCTCAATGTTCAAGTGCTTGGCTAGAGATAGTGCCTGGAGCTGTGGGTCTGTCAGCCAGAACAGCATGCAGCACATGAAATTGTCCAATTACCATTTGGTCCTCATCAAATTAGAAATCAGAGAAAAAAGAACATGGTAATAATTTACTACCAGGGGCTACTTTATTAAAAACAGACTTTAAAAACTCAGCCACTCTTCTCTGTTGACCATTTTTTGGAAGGCCTTCAGCTGATCAAGTGGGAATAAGCCAGCCAGCTCCCATTATTAACCTCATGCAGCAGCAACAAGATGCAATGTTATGCAAAGCCTGCAGCTGAGCAGTTCATTTGCATAAAAGCACACAGAATTTTAGTTTTTAATAAAGAAATCGCTGGATTATGGTTTGTCTTCAGAATTTGCAAAGGGGATTAGGGAACGTGTGTGGGTGGGATGGGGTCAAGGTTTCTAAGCAGTTTCCTCTCCTTTCTGTCTTTGTGGGCTGGTCAACCCCCAGTGAACTCTAAGCAGAAGCACTGACTGGGGCGCAGTGGCACTAGCCTCACAAGCAGGGGACAGCACCCCATGGAAAGGCTTCACACATGTTCCTCCTGCTTTCATTACCCCTCAAAATTCACATGTATGGAGCTGCTTCTTCTCTTTCTCTTGGATTTAGCTTTTACTGAGGCACTTGCTTCCCTCCCACCATTTTACAGTAGCCCCACTACATTCCCCCTACCTCTAAACTTTGTCCTTGCTTAAATAGATTGTCTCCTGCCTCCAAAGGCAGCTAAAGAGCTCAAAGAGCTTCTACTAAAAAAAAAAAAAAAAAAGGGGGGGGGGGGAAATATATATATATATATATATATATATATATAAACTCCAGCTTCAAAAATCAGGTAGTGTCAATGAAATGTAAAAATGCCACTCCACACCTAATCAGTCTAATGAAAAGGTGATGATGATTTGCAATAAAACAAAGATTATTTATAAAGAATGAAAAAAATGATGTGACTTTCACAGTTTACCTGGAAAGCTGCTGGCTTCCCTCTTTCTGAAGAAAGCTTCTGCATGCCTTTACCAAGTGTTCCATGTGTCATGACAGCCTCTTGTTTTGTATTTTGTCCAGGAGGACATTATAAAGCATGATTTACTCCAGAAAACTATTTGGAGTGGTGCAGTTGTACTGCCTATTGTACTTGGCACTCAGGACATTCACACTGGTGCAGGCAGAAGCCATAAAATCCCCATAAACCGTGGAGTTCTGGATGAGTGGCTGTACATACCCAAGGAAAAAGAACAAATGAAAACACAGGAACAAAGAAATGCGTCCAAAACTTATCTATAGAAGTTGTTTCTAAGGATGGCTCATTCACAAAACTCTCCTTCAATCTACCTTAAATATAATGCTGTCAGCATGTAAAAAACATTAAAGCAAAATGAGCCTTCCCCAGCTGTTTTGCATGTAAATTAATTAATTTTGCACTGGCTTTCATCATCACCACAGAAGCTCAGTGCTTCAACATACTTTATTATTTTTTTAATAAACACTCCTAAAAACTAGGAACAGAGATTAAACCAGTTCATTATACTGCTACATGCAGAGTTAATATTCTACGGATTTTCTACTTCACCTCTGGAACTCCTGTTGAAGAGAAATTCTCTGTAGGTTAAAGAAATACAGTAGAGCGGTTGCTCTAATCACACTGGTCCTCACACACTTCATATATCATCAAATTCCTCTTTGGAGTGAAGTGTATTTTTGCCATCAGCTTCAGTTTTAACAGAACTGGACACCACAATTTATATTTCCAAAGTTGTACCACCCCTGCTTATCTGTGCTTCAGAAAGATAGACTAACAAACTCTAATGAGGGCAGGATTTAGACCACTGTGGAGTTCTCCCCCTAAAGCTGAGCCTCTAGATACCATGAAATGTCAGAAAATCAGCAGCATTTATGTGCTAAAATTACCTTCTATCGACTTCAAGGGGTATTAAGCAGAAAAGTAGCTATTTCTCATGGAGTTCAGATTCACTCCCAGCTGTGAGAGTGGAGGCTCTTCCCTATATGCCAGCCAGGCATCAAACCACCAACCACAGCCCCAGCTGCCAGCAAATCTCAGCACACTGCAGAAGGGGGCCCAGAGCTCTGGTGTGGCCCTGTGGTGGGTCCCACACAGCATCACATGGGGCTTCTCTCTCACCACAGAGACCAAAAGGCAGCTGGAGACTGGAAATTTCTCTTCACATACTATGTAAAAATCAAAACAGGCCAGGCACATTTAAAACAGCTCCAGATGGCCATTGAGTCATGTGTTTCTGAGGAAAATGAAGAGATAAAATGCCTGTCTTTATTCACCTCTGACAGCAAGAAGAGGGTTCAGGATCAAAGTTCAAAGGTCCATTTTCTAAATTTGTTGAAAACTGGACTAGCAAGTACAAGATATCACCCCAGTCCTTTGAATTACAGTATACTTTCCCAGGATAAACAAATAGGAAATCTCCAGAATTAATTTTTGCTTGTTTCAAAGGACCCTATCCACATATACTAATAGCATAAATTCACATACATGTCTAAACAAGAGTACTGTATGCAAAATTAAAAGGGAAATACTAAGAAAACCCATTTAACTCCATCACTGTAACTAACTTTCATTTTGTCCTCTATGACTTCTAGCACACTTAAACTTTATCATTTGTGGAGTCACATCTCCCTCATTTTAATGATTATTTATTGCATTCTCTACAAGACGAAGCCAGTTCAATTAATCAAGGGAAGCCTAAAAATCAATTAATATGAATTAAATGAGCTACACCAACTCTTAGGAAAGTCACACATAATTTACCAAAGCATTGTCAATAATGCTTAGGGAACTTTGGGAAAATTGCTCATGAGTGGCTGTTGATGCAGTCAAATGTTTTAAGCCTACATCATTAATATTACAATCAGGTTGATGCAGAAAGGCTTGCCATTTTTCTCAGTAAGAAAACTCATTATTTCCTTGTGCCTTTTCAGAGCTAGTTTAGTAGAATACTTATTTCACCTGTGATCAGTAAAACAGAAATTAAAGCAAGAACTAAACAAAGAATGATTTGCATTTGGGGAAAGCAGAGGCAAATTGCTCTACAAATAGGAAAAAACCAGAACATCATTAGTGGAAGCAATGTAGTACAAATTCATCTTTTAGAAAATAGTTTGTAAAAGCAAGGCTAGTCAGCAGGAATAGACATTTTATGCAGATTTGAGCAGCATTTAGCTTCCAACTGAAATGCATTTCAGCCCTTTTCTCCTTTTTTCATTGTTTGCGACACACACGCACCCTGCAGTACAGCCCTTCCCAGTGAAAGACAACCTCCTCACACATGATCCTTATGAGAGGTCTCTACTCAGCAGCCCTGAAAGGCCGTCTAACAACAGTTTCATTTGTAAATCAGTGAGGGACGGAGTGGGTTCCGGTGGCGCTGGAAGTGGCCCGAGACAACTCATCTCAATGGGGCAAAATAACTATTGTTATGGAGCTTAACAAAATGGCACAGCATGGGAGCCACGCCGAGCCAGAGAGCAGCTGGTTGTAATTCACACTGGTTTTCAGAAAACACTAATCGTTCCCGAACAGACCTCTTTGAGGATTGGTCTTCCCTGCATTTTCAATTTGTCACTTTCTCTTATGATAAGGTCAGCGGTGACAGCACTTCCTGACATTAACAGCTGTGGCTTTTAAAAGGGTCATTGTGGAACTACTAATTGCAGTAATTTCATTAGCATAAATTATTTATTCTGCCATTCATTTATCTCCAGGATTTTTTTTTATAATACTACATTGTACTTTTCAATATATGCCCATTCAGGGTTGTAGGCAAAGGAAATTATTATTGCTAATTTGGCCTTCTTTATAGGGAAAAAAAAAAAAAAGCAAACAAAAAAGAGTTGATACAGTAACAAAATCTGATTTAACAGCAGTTCACTAGAAAACATAAAGTAGCTTGAAGCCAAAAATGAAGATTAGGCTGGTACAAATCAAAACCATTCATTAGTGCTAAAGACAACTGAGCATTAAACCTATATACATTTTGAAAGAAAATATGAGGGTGAAGTAGGCTCATTCTTCTACAATCTCTCTACTCTAGGCCTTGGCTGATTGACTTTAAAAAAATCCTCAAGGCTAGTTACAAATAGTTTATACAGGAATTTTGCCTGCCTCCTCTCTCTACCTTTTCTCATGATGTAAAATAGTCATTACTATCAAATATATAAATCTTAATTCTTTGCAGTTAGGTTGAGCTAGCTGATACATGCCAAGTGAAGAACAAAAAAGACCAATACCACTGAAAATTAACACATGTTGCAGGCAATTATCAAAACTGAGGAAAAAAAGCCAAGCTGACATTTGCTAGAAGGAAAAGGTAACCGGGAAGCATGAGTGGGTGGACAGGGCAGAGTTTTAGAGGCAAAGAGAGAAAACTAAATTTTACTCCAGGTGGCCTTTTTGCCACACTGAATGTTGTAAAATACCTTGGAGTATGATGAACTAAGAGCATAATGAATTTATCCTTGGTATGCTTAACAGTGGGTGCTAAGCAGCAGAAAAGCAGCATAAAAGACAGCAACAATAAAATACTCAAAGATCATAGAGATGTACATGGTTGTTGTTTTCAAAGAGGTGAATTAAAGAATCCTGATCCTTTTATTCTGCACTGAGTGATATGTGACACCGGATGAAAGTAAGAACGGGAGGGTGCCTGTGATGCTGAATTTGGACACAGATTATTTTAAAACACTGTAGACCATACCTTATATCAAATGAGGTATAAAAGCACCTTTGTAAGTTCATGAAGCTCAGTACATGGATTTCAGAACTGCTACACCCTGTTCTTTTCTTGTGCTCCTTTAAAATGAAGCTTAGCAATTTCAGTACTGAAACAGGAGAGGGCTCTTTTCCTCTCCTCTCCTCCAAGAAATCAAAGACATCAGAATTGATAAAATTTCTGATACTTTCCATTTCCCTCCAAATACCTCTGAACTCACTGTTTCTTGTCCTTGACCCACATATTTGGCCCGTGTCCTTCCAGGTGAAAAGGGTCTTGCAATGCCTGCTTCCAACAGGCACCACGATTAGGGGGGATCACTGTTCCTTCTGTTCAGACACTTTCACCCAGGGTAAAAAGGATGTTCACAGCAGCACCCTTCATAGAACATACTGACCATGCTACTCACCATCTCCCTGCTGAGCTCAACCTAAACCACTTCTTTCCCTGGATAAACTGTATCTTCCAGAAGGGCAATTGTTTTTTGAAAACAAAGAGCTAGAGGAAAAGAAAAACCCAAACTAAACCCCCCAAAACTTCCTTGTCAATTCCCATAATCACTGGGAGTTTTTTATGGTTTTCCTTCAGCGTTTAAACTCAGAAACTGTCCATTTTTTATTAAAGTAATATAAGCATGATGCCATATTTGTATTGAACTTTTAAGAGAAAAAAAACCCCTCATTAGCTTTATTTCAAGCTACCCTAACTAAAGTTAATCTGTAATATTGTTATACAGAATGAAACAAAAAAATCCTTTATCAACTACTATTGCTCAATTTTTTTGGAAGTGTGAAAAAGACAATTAGGAGCTAAGTGTCAGTTATGCCAAAATAATCAGATAATAAGCAGATAATAATCAAATAATAAGCAGACCTCACACAGCTGATCAATGATAAGGAACAGCCCAATCCAGGCACAGGTGAGCACTAGCTAACAAGAGTTCTGGGCTGAGAACAAACAAAGGACTTTCCTGAGGTATCTAAAATAGAGCAAGCAAAATGAAACATTAACACACCAGCACTAGAGAGAAGAAAGGAACACCACCTCCTATAAATCTTTGATGGAGGGGGAATGGCAGACTCTTAAGATTCCCTCTTCTTCAGGGTGGTCTTTTCCACCCAGCCTCTCTCATTCTTTTGATACCCTAATACATCTCTGCAATTGTCTTGCTCCCCCTCCCTTTACTAACTTGGTCACTCTCCCTTGACTTTCCTTTTGCTCCTCCTCAGACCCTTTGCTTTGCACATCTCCTACCATTCTGGTTTGGTTTTGCTTTTTCTTCCTGTCCTGTCTCCCCTTCTCTCTCGACCCATAATACTGACATAGTTTCTCTGTAATCTCCAAAGGTTCTGAGTACCCTTTTCTCATCACTTTAAAACCTTTGCCCTGCCTCATCCTATTATTTTTTGCATTCTGCTCTTTGTTTTTTGGTCTTCCCATCGGCTGCACATGACTCATGCACCCAGTACTGCTTTACGTACATTGATGACACAAACCCCTTAATTCCCTGTCAATAAAGTGTCATGTTATTCTGCTAGTTGACATTTACTTCACTTGCTGGGAATCAAACAAGAAAGATACTTACCCAGAGCCATCAACACCAATGAAAGAAGAAACTCACTAACAGGTGCTAAGATCAGAGAAATCTTTATTAACTATCTAAAAATAAAAGAATTATTGAGGAACATAATGCTTAAATAAAAAATAATTTAAAAAAACCAACAAAAACCAACAACAAAACAAACATCTTTTCTCCATGCAATCACATCTGTTTCTTTCAAATAAAAAGTTGGTATCGCATTAAAAATAAATGTACTTGGTATCCCCCTCCCAGCTCACGAGACAAAAAATAACTACCGTGATGACACTAGAAATCTGTTAAAATAAAGCAGGAGCAGCTGATGGAACATGCAGATGCCAGGTTTATTTTCGAGCATCTCTCCCTCCCCTGCAGCCCTACAGGAGGCATCCGTGTGCCGCGGGAGCGCCGCAGGAGCGGGAGCCTGGAGCGGGCGGGTCCCGCAGCCCCGCACGGCCCCGGGCAGGAGCAGAGCCCGCCCCTTCCCTGGAAGCAGCACCAGGCATCCCTTCCCACTCTTTCACGACTATTGCTGCATTTTGTGTGGGTCTGAAAGGAGAGTAAACACTGCAAATGCAGAGCTGCCTGGTGCAGCACTCAACTAAAACCCGACAGCACTTCCTTGGGAATTCCTGAAACCCTCAGTCTTACCCGATTAAAACCCCCCATTACAAATAAATGGTCTCAAATATAATAGCACTCCAGAATGAAACTTCTGCAATGGCAGTCTCTGAAGGAGAGAAAGCATTTTCCAGGTCTATGTGAATAACTCCAGCAGTCTCGCTGCCAGCATGGAGATTGCTACAAGTTTTCGTGCACTGAGAAGGACATCAGAGGCAGCTTGCTAACACTCATGGAAGAATCTGAGAATGTTCCTTTCCCCTGAAAGGAATATTCCTTCCCCTTTTCCCTTCACTAATGCATGTGGCTTGTTCGGGTTTTTTTCTGAGAACAAACATACCACACTCTGCATCAATCAGCAACAAGAAGAGAATAATTGCCCAGATATTTAAGTGCTAAATGGATTTGCCGTCTGGTGCCATGGATTGCCCTTCCAGGGGAAACTTCTACCTGTCTAATTGCTGAATAGATGGAGAAGTCTTTGGTTCACCTGGACTGTGAACAGTAATATTTCAGCCTTAATTGTTACAGCTCTAGTGATTATATTTAACTGCATTGGAAAGGGTTAAATGAACACTGCGTCTATAAGATCCTAAAAAGAACTTATAGATTCCTTCCAATTCTTCTTGAATAGGATTCTGCAAAGACAGTGTTATGAATTATGTGCTTCTCTTTTCCTCACTTCTCTGCCTGTGCTAGACAGCTCCCTGAAATCTGAAGGAATCAGGCAGTGACATACCATTAAAATTCAACTTATAGCCGGGATGAACTCGAACAACACCAAAGGCAGTAAGTATGCAGCAAGGAGTAAAAAGAGTGTTGTTTTTTTCCAGCTTATTCAGTTATTGATCTTTCAGTGATCTCCATTGCTTTCTTAGGAAACTGACGAGCTTGAAACTGTACCTCGACCCCCTCAGCTTCCTCAATGAGCCTCCTGCTGCTGAAGGGCAGGGCTTCCCATGGCCACTCAGGAAGCCAGTCAATAGCAGGGCACTTAACTAGGGCTGGGAAGTTCCCAGCTCATGCTCACAGCATGGCAGTGCCAGGACAGGAACACAGGACAATCTGCAGGGAGGAGGGAGGGAACAGGGAGAGAAAAGGATCACAGGGCAACTTGAGGCCATCAAAGAGAGGCATGCAGTGAACCATGGTCCAGCACCAGCCAGTACACAGCTGAGAATCCAAGCCAAATTTGTCACCTAATAAACTTTGTCAGTCAGCAGCCTTGGGCAAATAGGTTTTGCTCCTTTCCCCTTTTACAAACATGGCACCTTTGCAGCTTCCTTCAGCTCTCTCCATGTCAATATCAATTTCTCAGTTTGATAGCTATAGATGGTAAGGCAGGCGCAGGGACTGGCTGGCATGCTGACAGCCAAAAGGGGCACATTCTGCTTGTCATGGTGACAGAAACTCTGTAATTGAGTTATTGAGTTTCTAAATCTATTCAAGCCTCTTTTTGTGCTGTGTGACCCCTCTAAAAGAGCAGGAAGGAGATTTGGATCTTAGCTTGCATGGGAATTTTAAGGGATTATTCTTAATAAAAGTGGAAAGACATATATGAAAAGGGGAGGCCAAAATATTGAAGGGAAAGTAAAAATGTGACTGGGTCATGACCAGGTCTACACAAAGCAGCTCACATTTGAGAAGGAAGGTTTATTCTAGTCTTCAGCTGATTCTGTGAACCTACTTATTGCAGCTAGCACATGCTTTGGCCATTGTACATGCTCTTGGTTAATTGGTAAAATGACAGACATCAAGCTGTTAAGACAGGAATGGAGTCTGTCCTCTATGCTTCTTACTAAAGGAACTATTTTTTCTGCACAGGGCCTCTCAAACCATATGTCACTGATGTCGTTAATTCCAATAGAAAACATCCAAAAGGTTTCAGAAGAGTTTATAACTTGTCCAACAGCCACAAGAGCTAGGAGAGCCATCCGGCATGCCAGGGAAGTGACAAGATTATTCTTCATTTAGGATAATTGGGAACTGACATTTGTATAAGAGAAAACTGGATTAAAAAGAAGAAGAGCAAGGAATTGAAAGAAAAGAAGTAAAAAAAAGAAGCAATGAAAGTAAGAGGCTGACCTGGCTCAATACTCCACTGAGTTGTAAAGCAGTCAGAAGAGATAAAGTGATGTGAAGATACTAACAATGGAAAATGGTTCAATGGCATCTGGAAAGAAGATAAAATAGCAGATGGAAAAGAATTGTCACTGTCTCATAGTTTCTGAAAATACATATCTGCACTAGAAAACACACAACAAGAATTTATGCAAATAACCTAAATAGTATAACCAAGTCAAACAAAAAATACCCAGGTTGTCCAGGAATGTTACAAAGATGGCCCTAAGGTACAGAAGAAATCATCTACTTTGAATGTTTGAAGAGGCAAATGGCAGAAATGCCCATGTAGAATTCCAGCCAAGTGGTGAAAATTGTACTGAAACTGTACAAAGACACAGAAAGATCTTGGAATTTACTGCTGATGATAAAGATGGGCACACACAGAAGAAAAAAATCAAAAAGATACAAGAATCTCTACCACAAAATTCTGAATCAGAGAAGAAGAGAAAATGTAGGGGAAGAATCTGCTAGATCTGTTTCACAGCTCTTGAACACTGTTGAGTTTTCTGAATTTGGTTCTTGGTTACATTATGTATCCTTCAGTTAGATGTTTCTCCCCCATGTCACCTCATTTTCTGAAAAAATTCTATGCTCAATTGTAATACCAAGACTCAAGGTCTTGAGGCAGTCTTGAAGCCCAGGGAACTCAATTTTCTCTTCTTCATTCCCCTAGTGACCACCTTCTCAGGCCTGCACACCATCCCTGCTATGGCAGCAGCAGCAGTGGAGAGCCTGGAGAGGTCTGTCCCTGCTTGGATGAGCTGCTCCAAGTGCCCTTGCTGTAGCAGTGGTGCCAAAGTGAATCTATCACACTTCCAAAGCTGCAAACCATACACAGACTTGCTTGAAGTTTCATCTGCTGCACCCTCCTACGCTCCTCACACTGCTCATATTTGGACTTAACTCTCTAAGTACTGGACTGCAAGAAGAGCTCAAATCAAAGTCTTGGGCCATTTGCCAAAAAAACCCATATCAGAATTTAGTGTTTTCTTTAGTCTTATATCCTAAGTAATATTTTAATCTCTCTGACTATTGAAAAATTTTTTGTATGGAATGATTACTGTTTACATCAATCTTACACTGAACTTTAGGGAGAGGATGCTTTCCCTATCCACTGTAATTTGTTAGAAGTGATTTAGAAGAATTACTTCTATATATAAGGAGCTGCAAAAGTTTATATTAACTGCAGATCCCTGAGAAGGCAATACTGGGCTTTTAGGATTTTTTACTTTAGACCTTACTCTAGCATCTAAATTCTAGATATACTAAGTGATACCCAGAACTCCTCTGTTCTCTCCTTGCCCTTGGCAGATGTATTCAAATGTGTAAATACAATCTTACAAGCACAGGTTTACAAAGTAGTAGGTAACAATTGAATTAAACTGTTACAAGGGCTAAGAAGAGAGAAAGTAAATGAATTCTGCAAAATTGGATTCTAGGAACCTTACAGCAAATGAAGAGAAATTATCAAATCAAATAAAAATGTAGTAATAGGTAAAATGAATTACTTGCACAAAAACTTTGTAGTTTATTGTGACAGAATGAGGTGTAGAAGAACAATTTCTCAATCATTTAATAAATTACTTCTTGGAATATCTGGCCCTAGAGCTCAAACTGTGAAATACTATTCAAAATTTCCATTATTTTTCCTTAAAACACATAGCTAAAAGATTTTCACTACACTGTATTGTTAGGCAGGAAATTCCAGAACAACCCTGGATATAATATAATACCCTGATTAGATAACTATCTATTTGTAAATTACTTTTTGTGAACAAAAATGTAGGATACGGCATATACTTGAAAAGGTAGTCATAAAAAGAATGTAACCAGATCCTGACCACAGCATAACCCTTTCTTCTCCTTTAGCTTTAGTGAAGTTTGGTAAATTCACACCAGGCATAGATTTGGTATGGCATGTTTTCAGGGTTCATTTGCATTCTCCCCAGTGAATTCCCTATACTACAAAGGACCTTGTGCACTGCTTGCTTTGCACACAGAATAATGAAGATGCCATGTGATCTGCTAGCAAGAGAGCTGTGAGGAAAATTGAGTAATTATTACTGACTACATTTTGTACAATCTTTGCATAAGCAAGAAGGTCTTATTTTGAAAACATTTATCTTTTGTCCAAGCCATACATTACAGTTTAATTTGACAGAGGGGAAAAACCCCAAAGAATAGGAAATTCTCCATGTAAAAAATGGAGAATGTCTTGCAAGACAACCAGGATATAAATATCTCAATGAAGGTATTTCATCTAGAAATAGAAAGATGTAATAAGTTTTCAAAGATAGACACATCTTTTTCTTTGAAGATTTTTGAGATTTAAACATGCAATGGAGTAATGAAGATGATCATTGTGGACAAAAGCACTGTTATCTTGTGAAATCAGTATCAACTTCCATGTAGCATTCACTGCTCCTAAGAACACAACCCCTCTGTTTTCTCAAGTGTCCATTTGTGCCTCTCACATGTCACTCTCACTACAGATGTGCATCTTACACTCATTTTTTTGGCTCAGCCTCCTCCTGCTCATCTCAAATATGCAGACCCTCTAGGTTCACTAAGTGCTTCCAACAGAGCAAGACAGAAAACTAATGAGCACCTTGGCAGATACTTGGCCACTGGTCGGATGGGGCTCATCCCATTTAACTGTTAGTGAACTCTCATGGTTTTCCCATATGAAACTAAGCAGTGCTACGGCAGAAATCAGGAGCTGCACAGACCAGGAATTAGTCCTGACCAGCTCTATGCCACCACCATCATTTTGTGAGTAGAGCACAGGAAAAGCTAAGCCATATGGATACCAGCCTTTTCATGCTTCTGGTCCTCAGGACCACAAAATGCCCTTCATAATTTTACTAATACAGATGTATCCTTAAAAGTCAGTTCTCTGACTGCTCAAGAAGAGATGGCTGACATCCAAATCAGAAAAGCCTGGAGCTATTCATACAGAAACAGGAACTCTGTAAGAGCCTGCCAACAGAAGAAACAGATGTTTTCTGTGCTACAGAACTTAGAAATCCTTGATAGCTACTCCCTACTGAATCAAACAAAACAAACAACAAAAGATAAACCCAAACCAAAATCCAAAACAAATCTGGGGTCAGTATTAGTTTAACATAGAACCATAAACCCTAAAACATAGTTCTCTTTGGCTGAGATTTAAGCACTCAAGCAGATAGATGTGTATTTATGCCCTCAAAGAAAAAACCATGACAGCTGGCCAAAACTGAGCTCTGATGGGGCTTCACAAGTTCCTTTCAGATTCACAGATAAAAATAGATGTTCTGTCAGTAGCAAGACAAACCACAAGGAAAAGTCTAATTTGTCCTAATGAAAGAGGATTTGGAAATGAAAGACAATAATTTAAAAGTAAAGTAATCATAAAAATGTGGACAAGATTGCCTTTGGCAATGCAGGACACCCACTCTGCCTATGTTTGACTTTAATTCTGGTTGAAGCATGAAATTACTGCACTACTAAATTCCATAGAAAATGGGGAGCCAGCTAAATCCTGACAGGACTATAGAAAGAGGAGACCATAATAAGGATGTGATGACTAAAGTAGTCATGCCAAGCTGGAAGGAAATTGGAGAAATGACATTTCTCTAAAACTAGAAAATTAAGTTCTTAATGCTGGGGCTTCACAACAACCACTGAAGGACTGTAAACATTACATGAGGAAAATACACTACAAAGAAACTTGCTCAAGGATGGAGGAGCAAGTTTTTGAAGTACCCATCAGCAGCTTGTGAAGAAAACTGGCTGCACATGGACTGAATAACAGAGATTCAGTTCAAAGGAAAATAATTTAACATGTCTGATTTTGGAATATATAGTAATGTTTAAGAACACTGAGAAGACTGAAGTGAGAACCTGAAAAACATGCAAAGATGAAATGCTGCAAAGAGTATACTTACTGGAAAGAATTTAATAAAGTATGCTTGTGTAGGGCATGAGGGCTGTGAGGCATTCAGGCATGGTGTTCACATCTTTGGGGAAAAGCTGAAGGGTTACCATGACCAATAAAGTAATGTAAAGAAAAGTAAAATCAGATGCAGCTCCAGAGACAGCAAGACTGACTGATCTTATCATATTCATGCTTTTGAGAAATAATTACTTCTTCTGGCCTTTACTTTTCCAAGAAATTTTGGTGATGTGCAGAGTATTTAAGACTGATTACTGCACAGAGATTTAGGATATTAAAAATTTCTATAACTCAAGTAAATCACTGAGCTTCAGAGATGCCTCATCCTGTGTGTGCCTTAAACCCATCAGCACATTAACATTTACTTTTTTTGCTTGAGCATCATTCTTCCTTTATAATTTATTTCATCATTTGCTATGAAAGTTTTTGGAATTCTTAGGTGCTTATCTGTCCTCAGTTAAGATACCCTTCAGTTGTGGACCCATATTTTATAATGTTGCCACCCATTTTCTTCACTGACATACTTTCAACTCAAATTTGCACCTACAAGGTGTGTTCTCAGTACATTGACAGCAGAATTGATTGTAATGTCCAGATTGAAAACAAGCAAAAGAAAACCAACACAAAACCAAAGAGATTCAAAAAACAGCACTGAGTAATTTTGGTTACTGAGCTACAGATTCCTCAGCATAAACAGAACAGCAGGATGTAAGATTATAAGTGAGCTCAAGGGAAAATGTGGCTTAATGTAGGATGTTGATTTTTCTAAAATGAAATGGAAAAATCAGACTATATCACTTCACTGAGCTTTAACATTAGGAAATGGTCTGAATTCACCCTTTTGTTCTCTTTCTCATTATATTAATATCTTATTCTTCAAATCTAGGGAAATCAAGAGGTGATAGGTCACCCTGCAATAACTAAAATTTCATATGGATATCTAGCAGGGTGTTAACTCATGAAATTTATGTCTCCTTCACTACTTTAATGTCACTACTTTGCTCCCCTGCGACATGAACAGGTATCTCCTTTTCTTGCCTCCAGAAGTGCTAATTTGCACAGTAGGATACTGACGAAATTGTTGCAAGGTAAAAGGAGTTTGAAACCTGGCTTTCAAAAGGCCCTTAAAAAGAAAAGGAAAAAAAAAAAGGAAAGAAAAGAAAAGAAAATAAAAGAAGAAATTTCTGTGGGAATAAGGAAAACATAAAGGGTAAAAATGTGAAAGGAGAAAATGAAGAGAGATATTAGAAATAATTTTTCCCCGTCCTTTCTTTAAAAAAAATGCAAACACAATAGTAATGAAACAGAGACAAATAGCACTGTCAGAAAGAAAAATGCAGAAGGTAAGCACCACTACTGAACATGTCACTGAAGTCTGTAAAATAGAAAATGATACAGAATATGTCACACTAGATTGTTCGGGAGTCTCCGTTGACCTTTAAGTTGCAAAATAATTTTGTGTAATGAAGAAGTAATGGTAACAAATTAGAGTTATGAGGGAAACTTCAGCAGGATTGGAAAAAGAGAAGAGGAGGGAGGGGGAAAAAAAGAAAGTGGTATGTTACAAAGTACAAGAACTTGGCAAAAACTCAGTCAAATCAGAATGCTCTTTAGAACAGTGGTGGTTAAGCACCTCAGAAAAACAGAGCCTGCACAGAAGATCATTGTGGAATAATCTGCTATGGGAAGGCTATTCTAATCCCCAATCAAGTAGATAATTTTAATACAAAGACATGAGGCAGATATCCCTTCCAAAACCTTCTCATTCTTAAGGGTTAACGGTTTTCAGACTTCTCATTTTCTTATCACAGATATTTCAGATGATGAGTGAATTGAAGCCTACACAACCTGAAAGTTCCTAAAGATGCCACTGCAAAACCAGTTTTCCTAGCTACTGCTCTCCAGCTCTCAGGAGAGAGCTACAGTTTCCCTCCAAAACAATGTCTCTGAAAGAGAGTTTAGGTGAGACACTTGCTGCAATTATGGTATCATATTGTGTATTGCTAAACAGTTTTACAGATGTACTTTAATTTTTGCAGTTTTATACGCCATAGGAAAAGTAGAAAGAATTAACATTTTCTATGAATTTCCAATCATTTGTGCAAAAGTTTTAGAGCTGAGTATACATGTACAGAATTACTATGTGGAAAAGCAGGAAGAGTATTTACAATTGCATTAACAGCACCACAGTCTCCTCATGAGCACCTTCTCTCTGAAGTGCCTCATAGTGTCCAAGACATGAAACTGAGACACAGAGCAGCTGTGTGACTTTCCTATGAACAGGCAGGAAGTCAACAGCAGATCTAGGAGCAAAACTTGGTGTACACCAACCTCCACAGAGGCAGGTTATTACAGGGGTGACAGAGGAGAGGCAAATTCGGTGCCACACGTCAGCAAGTAAGCTTTCAAGAGAAGTATGCCAACATATGCTGGGCTATGAGATAACTGAAATATGTTGCTATTTTGATCAGCTCATCACTGTTTCTTGCCCCTGAAATATGCCTTACTTTCTGTTGCAGCCACAGCCTCGGGAATCACCTCCAGGAGTGTTTGCTGATGTCCATCAGGCCCAGGGCTCAGACTTCTTTTCTAACTGCTGCAGTTGTGACATTCATGTCTTCATCGCAGAACAGATCTGGAGCCTCTCCTGTGAAAAGACAAAGAGGTAGGTAACATGTGACAAATAATTTTCTACATGGTATTTAGCCCAATGTGATTTAAGCACATAACAAGAGCTACAGTATGATGCTACATATATCTAGTAACAAAACAGTCTCCTCCTTCTCCCTACGTCTTTTTGCCTAATAGGATTTTATTTTAATTTTAAGGGGTAGAAAACAACTTTGTTTTGAATTTTCCCCGATAGGAACTTCACTTCTAAATTATGTTCCCCTCAGAATGGTGATTCTTTTTGTCACAGGCTGTTTAAATTGTTTACTAGTCTGGTTGCAAAAGTAAATGTAACTTTATAAAAAATCTTTCAAGATGCACTCCAGGTGTCCAGAGGTGTGGTTTCTTCTTCCATTTTATCCCCACACTCAGAGTTCTGATTCTCTAATCTTCGAAACATGGGTGAAGCTTCATTGCTACATGCTACACTTGTACAGTCATGGCAACATTGCCTGAAGTTAGTGAAATCACACCAAAGCAAAAATGACATTAAGTCAAAGGAACATTCTCATTTCCTCCCAGATCAATACACTTTTGCATGGTAAACCTTAGCAATTTTTCTCCTCAACAGGTCATGCTTTCTTAACCAAGTTTGTCTCAATGCTCAGGTTGGATGGCTTAACATGGCCTCTCTAAAATCTCCCCTACAAATACCTGAAAGAGAAATAATCTCTTTAAAGTTCAATGAAAACACAGATCATTTGTCATTGGAAAAGATCTTTCAAGAAATTTGTTGCTTTAATCACCTGATGCCAACAAGTCATTAATCAGCACAAGAAAGCATTCATCTGGAACTTGGGCATCTGTCAGCAAAAACACTGTGGGCATGTTCTTGGCACCCGTCTTGGCAAGATCTACCTGTAAGGAAAGGAGGCAATCACTCATATTCTGTTAAAATGTTGATACAGAAAAAGTGTGAAATACATATTTGTGGTGGCAACACATTGCTGACTTCTCTTTACTTTTTTTCAGTTTAAATAATCACTAATTTGCTGTATAACATCCAAAGTGAAATGCAGTTTGCCATTTTTTCCCCTGTATCAGACACTGAAGTTTTGACATTATCTAGTGGTAAAGATTGAAGAACTCTCCCCACAAATGTACTAAAAAGGGATCTTGCAACCATGAAAGCTCCCATCAAGAATAGCCATTACCATACCAAAAAATGTGTGGGAATGGCATTGAAGAATCAGATCCATTTTAAAATCTGGTTTTTTTCTGAAAGACCTAGTGAATTTATTTAGGAAATCTTTCTTATCTGCAAAAAAACCCCAACAAAACTGAGGTGTGCACTGTTACCCTGAGGGAGACATGGTGTGGGATCATGTGGTATAAACATGGAATGCTTTTTGGCTTGGGTCTTCAGAAAGAAACCAACTCACATCAGTTGCATTCGAGTGTGACCACATTTCAAATACAGAATAAGGTCAATGTTGGTTGTTATGACCACGCTGTCACAAAACCTAGCAAAGCAAATCTTTAGGCTCCTTAGCAGAGGCTTACAAATTTTCCTGCTTGGAAACAGCAGGGAGGAAATGACCGCTTAAGTAAATCCACATCTTACTCTGCACCTCATTTGAGCAGGGAAGGAGGGCGCAAGAAGTTGGACACCATGAACACACTGAAGAGCAATCTGCCTTTTTCAAAGCAGGAACATCATCTACCTTCCCCTGAAAACCAGAGACTGAGAAAGCCTTGAGCTACACATACAGTGGCAGTTTGGCCCTGGACCAAGGAAACAGAAGGGCTTTTTGGGGACTGGCATCCACCAAATTTGGCCACAATCAGATCCTCCTTCAGCCACATCTGAGATTCAGAAATGTTGCTTTTCCACACAGAGCAAAACCAAAAATGTTCCATCCTTTTCTGTGTGCTCACATAGGGTTCAGCCTTGCAAGGTCTGTAAACCTGATAAGAGCATCTCAATCAATTACATTCCTAATCATTGCATATGGGCAGTTTATGTGACTAAGGGGCTCACATGCAACAATGACAAAATTTTTTCCTATGTTCACCCACTTCAACTTTACATCCCTAAACCAATACATGTTCAATGATGCACAAAAATTTATACTAAATCACTAACTATAAACACCAGAGCTCCAACCACATCTTTGTAAAATATGAAGCAGCTACCTTGGCAAAAGTGGAGAAACTACTAAAATTCTGTGAAGAATATAAGGGGAGAGACACTAAAATACATTTTGACCACCCAGTTTTCAAAAATAAAGAGGTACAGCTGGAAACCACAGGAACCATGGAGTTGTTAGTGTAAATCCCACTGTTTTGCCTGTGATTTTATCAAGCTTATGCAGCAACAAAACACATTCTTGAAGTGGTGAACTCAACAGACTAAAATAATATCTATTAGTTTACCCTGAGGCCCTGGTTTCTTCTGTATAATTTGGAAAACCTCCAGGGAACAGATGTATCCTGCCAGTCCAGACAAGCTCTGATTACCACCTACTCCAATCAGAAGTTCATAACCCCTAGAAGCTTATAGGATAGGATTGATTCAGTGCCTGATGACAAAACATAATAAAGTAACAGTAACATAAAATAACTTCAATAACTTTCTCAGTGAAGTTCCTAAATTCCTTTTAATTGCATCAAGCCTTCTACCCCTCCCCTCTTTCCTTTTTTTTGTCTGTTTTTGAGATAAAGTTCTCCTGACACCTAAAGGGACATTATCTTCATCTCAGCATTCTCTATTGGTTGCAATATTCGAGCAAGTGGAAAGAAACATTCTTTTCCTTTATCAAATATTGAAGGTTTGCCAAGGAGCAGAGCTGTCTTGTTACACATTCTTTACATTGAGCTGCTCCAAAGCATCCCACCAGGAATCTGATGGCTCCTGACTGAACTCTGAAGAGAGACCCAGTGAACTTGGAGGGAGCTTGACTGGGCTGTAGGAGCACATAAGAATTTCACATGTGGCAGTTTGCACCACAAAGGCCAAAGGACAATAAACCACTTAATGACAAATTTGCATCAAGCTTTATTAACTCTTGGAATATCTCTCCCAGACTAATTAGAGCATGCTGTTATTTGCTGATCATAGAACACCATGGGAAGAATGAGGCCAGATGAGGACTTTGCCCAAAATTAGATGAGATCCAATTGCTAAAATTTTGAAATGTGTGTATTGAGGTAATTCCTCCCACAGAAAACTATGTTTGAGACATTGAAAGAAATCTCTTGTGGTTTGTATTCTAATGATTTATATAAGCATCTAAAATTATTTTCTAAATTTATCTTTTAACATCAGATACAGATTCTAAGGGATGAAAGACCAGAGATTGGAGACAGCAGGTTGGATTTTTTGCTTAATTTTTGCTACATGCGTCATTGAGATATCCCCTTCATTGTCTGTATGTCTCACGTCACTGAAAAAATTATTGAAAAAAGCCTTGAATAAAACATTGATGAGAACCTTCTGAAATAAAGAGATAATGTGTCTAATCTGGTTGCATCTAATAAAGAGCTAAAAATCTCTGCAACCAAAACATTACTGGAAGCAAATTCTCCTTGACTTCACTGTAGAACTTTTTCAGCCTTATTCATCATTTCACAATGGATCCTTCAAAAGACCCCATAAAAGGTGCAGAAAACACTTACAGGATTTAATTTCACAACCACTTTTCCAGGACTGCCAAGCTGTAAGCCTAAAACGCCCTGCCACTTTGTTTGCCAAACTGAGATCCCACTGTCAGTCACCAGACTTTAGAGAGAAGATAATAGCTTACCAACATTTTCAGACAAAACTGGTGATACCTGAGAAGGCTTCTTTCTGCAGTCTGATGATTATCACATCAACATTCAAATCAGCCTAAAAAAAAATAAATCTACAATCCCTATGAAAGGTCCCCATGATTATCTTTGAAATTCAAGCATTTCTTTAATCCTCTTGGAGCAAAGCTCCTACAATAGATTGCTTTGTCAAGAGTGCTGTCTCTTATATAGCTCCTGTCTGATAATGTGCAAAGTGAAAGCTGATGACACTGAAATCCTAGTACAGCTCACTGAGAAGAAAAGTTTGTGTGTTAAACCATTTGACACTGCAAATAATACAAACTGCTTCAACAAAGCTAATCTCTGCCAGCAGGGGCCTCTGTCTCTTTCTGGAAATCACTGATATTACACATGACCACAGTGATGGTATCTGTTGAAGAAAGATGACAAATAATGACAAGGAAAAATAATGAAGTCTGTCCCTCAGTTACTCAGCACAATCTTCATCTTCTGAAAACTGTCTGGTTTTCTTCTGGGCAGGAAAACAAAGAAAATGTAGTAAATCAGATTTTAGAAGCAGAAGCTGAGATTTGGAGCCATGATGGGTACTAAGACATTGCCTGACGTGAAAAAACCAAATTACATTGAACTGAGGTAAGGTAAGCATATGTATGAAAAAATGTTATGGGTAAATAAAATAAATCTATGATGACACTTAGAAGTTCTGGCTTGTTTAAATTTAAAAGGTACAGCAGCTGGGCAGCAAAGCAACTCCAGGTCTGCTATGCAGTGGTATTATTTGCTGTATGCTTGAGGTATTGTCCTTGCTTTGAACTAATCTAATTTTAAAAGCATTTTCCCTTTCTTGGAAACAAAAGACAAATATTGCTTTTCTTAGAAAGGCCTGCTACATCATTAATTAATTAAAAGATAAGACAAACTATCTACAGCATTATAGATTATCTCTCCAGCCTCAGAAAATAAGTGGTGTTAATTTCTGTGGAGTGCAAAAAAACCCAGTGAATCTCTCTTCAAACAAAATTGAGGTTATTTTTAACACTGGGCCACAATCTGCTCTTCCATGAGGGCACCAACAAAGTCCATTTATCAGCTCTGTTGCTGCATGGTACCCTGCATAAACCTTCCATCAAGAGTGTTACGAGTTTGCACTGCCGCAAGCCCTGAACAGCAGAAAGCAATGACTTCATGCAAGCACAACATCATGATGGATTATATGTTTCCTTTATAGATATTCCAGTTACACCCACTGCATGGCAGCCTCAGACAAGGCTGGGCTCACAGAAGCAGGCATGTCAATGAAGCTCCTCAGGAACTCCTCAAGTAGCTCCCCACAGCTGTGTAGAGCTCCAATAAACAAGACCTGTCACCACTCAGTTTTTAACTTGCTGGCACAAGGCAAAATACTTTCCAGCTACCAACATATCTCAAAATACTTGTCTGTAGTGTCCATCACTATTTTATAACAGAAGTTACAATCTTTGCTTTCCACTAGCTTATCCCCACAGACATGTGCTGACTCATGACCAGAGATAATGAATACCATTTCGTTGCTGTAAGCACTTGGGTGTAGCAAACAAAATGCCCTAAAGATAAAAAAAAATATTTTCTTTTGTAATATTGTCATCTGGCATCAAAATAGGATGTCTTAAGGAAGATTAACTGATATGTTCTGCAAAGACATGAGTTATCCTCAGTAGATATCCAGTAGACATTGTGCTTGAATCTATATATTCTTGAACATGAACCAGGATGTCTCTAAAATTAGCAAGTTGTCCAGCCAATTGAACATGCAAAATATAGTTAAAACAAATGTCTGCTCTCCACTGACTGGCACACTTACGTGGGCCATTATGGCTTGGGGCTACAGGGCAGCACAGGACACACGGAAACATCAGCACTGCCAGGACTTTCCATGGTCACTAGCCCTGTTTTTCAGTACTGCTCAAGAAAACAGGACAGAGATCATCATGACAAAATTAGCACTTTCTCAACCATCACCTCAAACTTCCTTTTTTCCCAACTTCCATGACAGGAGGGGTGCAAACATGGGTGATGGGCCAGTGCAACTCCACCAAAACAAGGTGTGTGGTGTACAAGAGGACCTGACAAGTCCTTGCCTCCTTGTCTTCACAGTGATCCATGGGCTGGGCAGACAAAAAAATATTCTGTAAAAGAACAGAGCTGCACTCCAAGGAACAGAAAAGCAGATAAAAACAAACCAGGATCAGACTTACTTGGTTTTACGAGTGAGGGCAGGATTGCTGACCCTATTATATCCTTCCCTCTCTGAAGGGAGAATCCCTACTCTGAAGTCTTGAATCCCTACTCTGGTGTTCAGTTACCCCTTGAAAACTCTAATTCATGGAAAGGGTTGTCAAGCACTGAAACAAGATACTGAGGGATGTGGTTGAGTCACCATGCCTGGAGATATTTAAAAGATGTGTAGATGTGCCACTTAGTTACGTGGTTTAAGGGTGGACATGACAATGCTAGACTAATGGCTGGTGTTGTTTGTCTTAGACGTCTTTTGCTACCTAAATGATTTGTGATTTTATGATTATTGTTTCAGAGCTTTTTCAATCTCTGTTTTGGTATACTTAGTCTTCCAAAAGCTGTTTTACCCTTGAAATGTTGACCTTCTCTTCTCAACAACCAACCAACTGAAAAAGTAAGCACAACAAACTTTGCAAACCACTGCTCTATTTCCACTAAATACATTTTCCATCTCAGCTTCCTACCCATCTGATCTTTAGGTCACTTTAGGGAAGGGACTTTCTATTTTGGACAAAAAGTATCTGTTCTTCACCAGTCCACAATTCAATGTCCATCATTAGATTGCAAAGATCAGCAATAATAGTGTGTTGTCAGGTACATTAGCCCATGATATAGACCTGAAAGCCATTGGAGAGGTCTCGCATATTTAGGATGCAGTGGAACCTCATATCAGTTGCTGGGAAGTTTTGAATCTTTGCCTGTTGAAGATATATGTCTGCTTGTACTGTGGTTCAAATCTTGATTATTGATGGAACAAAAGCTTGTTGCTGGAAGTGGAAGCCAGCTATCTTTCTGTAGATGGTAATCAGGGAACGTGAAGAAAGAAAGTTGGAGGCAAATACTGCAAAACATCGCTGAAAATAAAAAGGGGAAAAGAGATGACGATTCTCGGCAGATAAGAGTCAATGAAGTGTTAAATGACACAGCCTGGTGAGCATACATCTACTTGTGTGTCACAGAAAATACTTCATTTCTAGTCTCATCCTTGATGCAGTCCCACAGCAGTTGCACGTCTGGTTATGAGCCCCAAGGGCACATCTGACAGGTGGATGACCACATGAGCCTGCAATTCAGGGAACTCTCAATGTCATAATAAATCTAGTGTGTCTCTTTCCATTTAGGTATAAGAACGGCAAGATTTTCAACCTGCACTAAATTTCAAGCACTATATTTTCTCCTATTCCCTTTCATCTGCTACCTATTGTAGTGGAAGGCTAAATAGTAATTATTTCATGTATTAAATACAGGATTGCTATAATATGACACTTCAAACCCTAGATGGAGCTTAGGCTTGATAATGAAGCTGCCAGCAGCTAGATTCATAAAGGCAACATACTGAAAATTATGAATTTCTTTAAGAGTTACCTTCTGCCTATCATAACTGAGAAATAAAACATAACTTGATTAAAACTAGTGACAAAACACTGAAGCACTGTACATTTCCAGGCTTAATCTCAGTTGAAGAATCAACAGTTCTGTCCTACAGGAAATCTGGAATTCAAATAACCATGGGAGTATCAAATTAGGATTGATATTTTAAAATCAACAATAATCACACATTTTCTAACATATAATATTTTGTTCAGAATTTCTGTTGCAATTAAGATACCATATTTTTACAAAGTTTCTGATGATAAAGGGTTTTTTGGTAATGAAATTGGCTCCCAACACACTTGGAGATGAGGAAAGCATGGTCAAAATAAGTACAAATCATTTTGAGAATACACACAAACATCACTCATCACAGATTAGAGGAAAATTAGCTGATCTCAATAAGAAAAATACCAGAAAATATCATCATGGAGTATGAGGGGGCATGCTTCTCTCTTTACTGCATTATCCAATACTCTTTCTGGCTCTCCAGATGACGCAGGTCGGTCCAGATGAATTAAAAGGAAGGCACCTAAAAAGTGGGTAGAGATTAAAATAAAATAAAATAAAATAAAATAAAATAAAATAAAATAAAATAAAATAAAATAAAATAAAATAAAAATTTTAAAAGGGCTCTGAGTTGCTGGAAATTTGCATTCTTTTTGTCCAAATAGGAAGGGAATCTTGTTTCTTTAGATGTTAGTGTACATGTCAACTACGACAAGCAGGTCTTTAAAAGAAATACTGTAAAAGGAAAATTCATGAATAATGCAGTTATTCCCTGCTCAAATCAACAAATTCTCCCTTCCCAGAACATCATAAAATAATGCATTCTCTTTCTTTCCTTGTGTTTGCAATGAATTTTACTCTATTTTAGAATTCTTAAGTAGTTATATTAAATTCCTGAATTTCTTGGTCAGCGCTTTTCTTGATTTGATCTGTTTTATAAAAATGGAAATTTTAAATTTTGGCTAGATTTTGTTTTAAAAGAATTCAAAAGCATTTAAAAGAAAGAAGCAACAACCCTTTTAAAGCACTAGGGATTTTGAGATCTTAACTTTGAAATCTTTGTGAAAGAATAAAATGTTTCCTATCTCAAAAATAATATAGTTTTGGGAAGAAAACAGGAGAGTATTGAGATGTTAGCTTTGCATGTCACCAAGTTAGACCTGACCGATTTTTCCAAGCCAGAGATGGTTCAGATTTGAGTAGTCACTTACTTTTTTTAAATCTTTACAGCTTGTTCCTTAACAAGATATTTAGCTGATGCCTGGTGTCAATCCTTCATGGGATGAAGTATGACCTAGTGAAAAAATTTATACAATTCATCTGCATTAAAAGATGCAAGAACAGTAAAGATAATTCAAAATGTTTTCTTTGTAAGTCATGTATTTGTGTCATATAAGATGACATGAAGGCATGACATCTGAACAAGAATTTAATATGTATTTATAATAACAGTGAAGTATTTACACAGAATGTTGGCATTCCTGTAAAAAAATTAACTAAAACACTAATCTGTTGATTTTGGACTGGAAACTTTATATTTACACAGGTTCTGGTGAAGGAATACAATATATTTTAATTGCCAAAAAATTAAATTGTCATTTGGAAAGTAAGAAGGTTGTCACCTACTCTAGGTGGCACTACCTTGATGTCTTGGACTAGATGATCTCCAGAGGTCCCTTCCAACCCTAACAATTCTGAGATTCTGTGATTCTGTAATTACCTTAATTTCCCAAATCAACTGAATTACTTTCAGTGGTCATCTTCCATGCCTTTATTCTCATGGCAGAAAAAGACTGTTCATTGGAAGCAGCATCATAAAGTTTCTGTGGATTTTGTCTGATGTCTTTACGGGTGAAGAAAACATGGAGGGTTAGAGGTTAAACACCTGCAATTTAAGGAATCAGCTTCTGTGTCTCAGCCATCCCTGCTCTCTACAGTCAATCAGTGGGGCCAACATCTGGCATCTACATCAAAAGCAGCTGAAGGATATTTTCCTTCCAAAACTCCATAGCCCCTTCAATTTCTGCTTTTCTTTTCTAAAACAGTTTATAACCCCCCGGGAACATATGCTTTTCTCTTTAATCAATTAATTTTGAAGCTTTCTGGTTTTTCCTGTTGTTAATTGTTGCCATCATGGACCACAGCAAAAAAATTATATCATAACATTAAGTAAGAAGAAAATGCTCACCAGTGTCCATAATCAATATGCTGCAAAATCATGAGGATAAACAATTTAATATCTATCCACTTCAGGCACATTCACATCACTAATGAAATAGAAAAGTTTCTCATTCTTTTGCTGAAACATAGGTATGGCCATGTTCTTCAGATTTTTTCCAAATATCCCCGAAATGTATCACAAAGGCATAAAAATTATTACCATACGAAGCAACACTGAAATTTAATAAAATCAAGAATTCAAAATCATGCTGGCTAAAATTTCTGAAACATTTCACCATGTACAAGGTTGGATTTTTTAAACTATTGAAGTCTTTAGCAATCAGTGAAACTCACAGATAGTTTTTGAGAATATATCATATTGGGATTCTGAATTCCAGAAAAGTCTTGCTGATTTACTTGATTGACTACTTCACAGCTTTTGAAAGTTTCACAGCATATCCATCTGCATCCTTTGAATGTGAAATCCCCAGGTATCCTGACACTCAGCAAATTAATCAGTGAGTAGATTATTTTCTCCTCCTCTTGGGAAGGATTAAACAAGATCTTTACCAAAATATGTAAAGTACAAAAATATGAAGGATAGATCTCATTTAATCAGGACATTTAATGACAAATCTAATGCAATATCATCTCCCAGACAAAGGAATATTAAGGTGATTGTACTAAATTTCAGCCTATTCCCCAAAATGAGGTGCTTGCACGATGGTCAGTGGAGACCATTGGGTTACAAATTTACTACAACAGTGAACAAATTAACTCAAAGACCCTTATGTATTCATCAGAACTGCAAATTATTGAGACATAAACTTTGAGTTTATACCATTTTTATCCAACTGCACTGCTTTCCTTAGATGTGTAAGGGAGAAATAGCTACAGAAATCTGCTAAGTCATGTTGAAAACACAGAATAAAACAACATTCATTAAGCATTATTATGATGCTGAACTCTGGTAAGATGTGATCCACAATTTTGCCACTTAGTGAAGTATTCCACAGGAATAAATTCCATATATGACAGGATTCATCATGCACAGAAGTTTGATTTCTAATAGCACTCTTTCAAAAGCCTGCAGAAATTACCAGGAATTTATTAAAGCAGGACTGGAAAACTAACAATCTTCCTTACTAGGTCATACATTTTTGTTGTTCAAATTATCACAGAAAGTATTCTGCACAAAATAAACCACAGTAAAAGGTGGAAGTAATAGTACTTCAAGGAAAACTTCAGTATTGTCACAGCCACTGAGACTCTCATCTTCAACAAGCAGCCTAAATTCTCTGTCTTGGAGCTGGGATTTGAACCAAAGGGTTCAAAAACATTTGAAACATTTAGGGAATACAGTGGTTAAAATCCTAACAGCACAGCAGAGAATGTGCTGCAAACTCAATACTGTTCAGCAAGAGGAAAAAGATTTCTCAAAAGTTTTGTACATCTAGCCCAGAATTTTTTTGTTCAGTCAATAATGTAATGCATTTGGGATACACCTGCTATTGATTTTGAGATTATGAAAGCCAGAATTTAATAAGACTTGAGTATTTTTCAATAAGAAATGCCTATATGTATTTTTAAAAAATGAAAAAAAAATTATGAGTTCCATGTATAATAATAGATAGAGGATAGATGTATAATAATAGAAGAGGAAAAAGTGCAGACTACAGAATTAATTTTTTTTTTCTATCGCACAGGGTATTAAAATACTTCGGGTCAGGCAAAATAAAAGAATAAAACATAAGTATATGGTTTTGAACTTGTCTTGCTTATTTAAAAGCTGGGCAACATGTTCATGAGAGCCTGTAGGAAATGGAAAGTGCACTTGCACAGGGACAGCTGGAGACTGGACATCACAGCACTGGCACAGACCTGACTCACAGCAGACTTATGAGTGCCTTGGGCAAAGCAGAATAAGCAAATACGTCACTGCAAGCAGTTTCCAGTAGGACTGTGGAAGTATTGTCATGGATTTTTCAGTGAAATGAATCATCTGCAAACCTCAGTGGTGATTTTGACTGGTGAGCTCAATGAAGGTAACAAATGCTTCCAAGGCCATTTCTGTCTAGTCACAGTCAGCTGAAAGGATGGTTATTGACTGGAGAAGTAAAACAAGAAGACAAAGAGTGGAGGTGTTCTAGAAGACAGGACAGAAAGGGAGAACCTCAACATATTTGTTAACTGGATGATCATAAATTCTGGGGGCAAAAGCTGTGGTTGCACTTACCCTTCTTTCTTACCACAGAAGGAAAAACTTCTTGCAGAAACTATATGCATATGAAAGGCCTAAAGTCTCTTAATTACATAAAAGACCATTTTGTTCTTTTAGCTCAATGTGTACCCCTAATTTTAAACCCCGATTTTCTTGATCTAAATTTTAAATAATGCCCACAAGTATAAACATTTGCATATTTTTGTTCTTTATGGCAGTGTTCCAGACTTAAATACTATTGAGGACCCCAAAATTATTCTACCAATATTAGTTTGCATCAGAACGTGCCTCCGTCAAGCAACATTTTCAAATTTTCTGCTGTTCTAGAGGCAGAGAGGGTGAGTCATATGCCTTGGGGAATGCTAAATAAAACCCTACACTACATGCTAATCTCACCCACTCTAGCAGATACCTCAAAAAATGTTATGTGGCTACAGATAAGATGAGAACTGACAGAAAACACTGCAGATTAAAAGCAATATGATCTGTAAGAAAAATATCTTAACCTCTGAACTATGGAAAGAATATAGCAATGAACAGTGTTGAATCACTGTACTTTAACAAGTTCATCTCTTAAGCTCTTTTTTATGAACTAAGACTTAATTTAAATTGCTCATTTGTGCAGTTTGCTGTGAATGATTCTTTCCATTATGAAAACAATCCACAATTTGACTGTTCCGGATAATTGCTTGGATTGATGGCTTAAGACACATGAAGGCACTTCAGCATAGCACTTGAATGCATTTACCAGGAAGAAATATTGGTACACACAAACACAAAAATCATGTAAGAGGCCGTCATTTTGATCTACACATGACAGTACAAAATCATTCCATCACAGTTCACTGAGACAATGCTGTAAATACAATGGAAAGGGAACACAATTTACTTGTTTCTGGATTGTCATGCAGGTCACCTGCTGGGATTAGTGGAGGGACTTGGTAGAAGAGCATTTAACAGGAGGAACTTGGCTAAAAAGCAGTGGACAGACGGAAGAGGTACAGACAATGGGCCACTGCCTTGTACATGCCTTAATTTTTCTTAGAAGGACCAGTGAATGGTTTACAGTACTGACTTAAAATGTGAAGGAATACTACTAAAATTTCACAGCAAATCCTTAAAGGTTCATAAACTCTCAAATTCTGTGCCACAAGACTGTTGGTGTGTGTAACATACTTGGAGAACAAGCCCCTGTGATGTTGACTTCACATCCTTGGTTTATTTAACAAGTTTCCTGCAAAAAGAATACATAGCCTTTGCTGCCCAGGAGCTTCTTTCATCAGCTTCTCTTTGCAATGGAAAGTGTTATGCTTTTGTGCTCTAGAGCCACAGCTGTGGTTGCTACTGGAATGGCAGTCATTACCTGAAAAATCCCCTCTTGATCAGAGGAATTTCTGAAAGCCTTTTAAGGCTGATTCCCCATTAAAGGAGCTATGACAGTTTACAACAGGTCATGAGCTCACTCTGACACACAGCAAATTTCTTTTCTCCTAAACTTTCCATTCATTTTGATGGGCAAAAAGGCGATTGAGCTCTATTAATGCAGGATTCTATGTCAACATGAATTTGGAAACACTTCAAAGAATGAACTAAGGTATAAAGAAGACAAAATTATCTTTGCTTATCTGATATGAATACAGAAGAAATTAACACAAGACGTGAAAGAGAAAACAGGGTAAAAGCTTATTCAATTAAGATTTGTGGATTTATACCTACTTTTTTAAACCTGGTGAAAATGTAATCCATTAGCAGCGATGTAGATTGGCTGGAAAATTAGACAACTGATTGGAAAAGCAATTAAATTACACATCAAACACACTTAAATGCTTCTAAAGATTTTATCTCAATACTTCTAAAATCATAGAAAGTTTTTAAAACTGAAAAATCTTTTTTGCTATCTTCTTCCACACATTTACAAGGACAAGCCAGTGTATTACCTTATAGTGCTTTTCATGGCATGAAAAAAGAGGGCACAATTTTTTTCTCTATAGTTGGTTCCTGTTCAAGTTACAGGAAGGATAAAAAACAGGGATGGTAAAGAGGGCATATCCACTGACAGCTGGGCTCTACCTTGATCGTGTTCTTCACAAAGAGCAAAGCAGACAGCTTATATGGGCCTTTTTAGCTTTGACTGTCTGACTCCTCTTGTTGCAAAATCTACCACCAGTATAACAGTTTTGACCAACATACAGCCCTCTCCATTTGAGTGTTATATTAAAATTTCTTTTGATCTGCATCCATTTCACCTACAGAGACTCCAAACTCCACCAGACAGGGTTTGACCGTCCTTCGATGTTTTGTGGTACCTGGCAAAAGTAAACTCAACTTCTGACTGTCCATTTCAGTACACCTACAGGCACCATACCGAGACACCCAGGCTAGGACAAAGCTGGCTCAAGGCTTCTTGTGAACAGAGGTTAAGCCAAATTTTCTCATCTGCAATCAGACAACAACCTGTGGGAGCACAGTGTCGGTTCCAGTTTGCACCAAGCAGTTTCATCCTCGTCCTTTCCCCTTGCCTGCCACAACTTTCAAAGTTTTCCAGTCCTCAAAGCAATGAATTTTGCCAAGGCCCAGACAAGTAGTAGCCAATGGTGATAACACTGTAATAACTGTGGAATATATTTTATCACTGCTGTTGAGGGAAGATAAATTTCTAACATCTGTATGGAACTTACTCTGGAGGACTGCTGATGTTGCGTGGTAGTTGAATGAACTGTTGGTCTGGAGCTTACCTTCAGAGATAGCACCAAGCCTATTACCTATAAACACAGTTTTTCCTACTCCAGCATTTCCAACAAGCAAGACTGCTTTGCCTTTTATTACTAGTAAATCAGTAGAGTACTGGAGATGTACAGTCTAAAATGTGTGAACAAAGACTGACTAAAATTGAAAAGAAAAAACCCCATCAAACACTTGCACATCACAGTTTACTTTTAAAAGCAAACTGTAATTTCTGTCTTTCTCTCTGGCTAAGACTAAATTCTAAAAAGTGATGAAGCAGGATACACCATTCTTTTATTCTCAAAGAATTGCTAAAATAAATTGTTTTACTTTTTACACAGTATTTCTACTTGAAAAATTTTATTCAACTTCTTCTAATAGGAAGCTTTTGAAATCTGGTTGTATCTGGAGTGCATGCCATCTCAGGCATTTCAGAACCAGTCTTCCTATAACTGTTAGAGAAGCAAAGACTGGCGAAAGATGAAGATGGTTTAATTTATCAATTTTTTCAATTAATTTTTGGCCTGGCTTTCAACTTACCTAAAACCATTTGGACAAAGAGTTGGCAATAAACAGCTTTACTTAGTGTGAGCACATAAAAGCTTCCTTGTCTGATAAATCTTTCTTTTCCAAGCTCTTCAATTGTCTGATAAATATTCCTTTTCCAAGCTCTGTGTATTCCTATCAAATATTAACCCTCAAAGACAACAACAGAGTTGATAATTGATTATATCTTTTGATCATCAAATCCATGTTTCTGTGTCCATAGTCTTCTAATCTCCCCAGGAAAATTCCTACTCATCTAAGCATTAAAAAGTTGTACAATACAAATTAATGCAATCAAAACACAATTAATCACTTGAGAACATCCTATGCAGAACACACTGAAAAAAGTGCAAAAATAACCATACCTTCAAACTGAGGCAATTACAACTAACAGCTCATGCTTTCTAATCATCCACTGACAGGTATACATCATACTACCTTCAAGAGTTGTCTTCTACAAATACAACTCTAACTTTATAAATTGTTCAAAAGCCTAGTAGAAAGATGATGAAGTGATTTGCTTCCTCTAGATCTCATACACTTGTTTGTGTGAAGCTAATTTAGCTGGCAAAAAAAAAATATCTGTGCATAAATGTGGCCATAGGACAATGTTAAGGCTTCAATTTGAGGTGCACTGTTGCCGTGAGCACTATTTTCAATGATTTAAATGGCCTTGGAGCCTGAATTTCTCTTCCTATGGATAAAAGGTAGCCCACAGAGAAGTTGGCAGCTGGCCCAGAAAGGCTGGAATCCTATGCTGGAAGCCTGTGCTAGGGCAGGTTTCTGGGAGGACCTGTGAACCTGCATAGAGAGGAGCCCACACTGGAGCAGGTTTGCTGGCATGACTCGTACCCCCATGGGGGACCAATGATGGAGCAGTTTGTGAAGAACTGCAGCCTGGAGAAAGGACTCAAGCTGGAGAAGCTCATGGAGGCCTGTCTGCCATGGGATGGAGCAGGGGCAGAGTGTAAGGAGCACTTCCCCTGAGAGGGAAGGAGGAGCAAAGACAATGATGGGCTGACTGCAACCTCATTTCCCATCCCCCTATGCTAATGGAGTGAAGAGGGAGAGAAAATTTGGAGTGAAGTTGAACTGGGAAGGAGGGAGGAGTGGAAGGAAGGTATTTTTTAGATTTTGGGTTTTTTTGACTCTACTCTACTCGGATTTGATTGGTAATAAATAAAACTAATTTCCCCAAGTTGAGTCTGTTGTGCCTACGACAGTGTGCTGTGCTATTTGATTCCCCTGTCCTTATCTTGACCCAAGAGTCATATTTTTTCTCCACTGTCCAGCTGATGAAGGAGAGTAATAGTGGCTTGGTGGGCTTCTGGCATTTAACCATGGTCAGCCCTCCACACTACTCTTCTGATTAAGCAGTACACATAAGAGAGATAAAAAACTCCACTTAAATGATGACAAAATTCTCTGAATGCCTATTTGGGGATATATGTGGCCACCACATGAATAATAAATTAACAGAATAAAAATTAGAAGCAAGCTTTAAATAAATAATCGAGTTTGATTCAATTAATCTTCAAACTGGATGTCAAAAATGCCAACTAAGGCCATCAGATACTCACACGTTCTACTCCAGGCGCTGGGGTTTCTGGTGATGAATACCAGCTCTGGATATTGTAGCTGGGGCAGCAGCTCTTAAACTTGTACCTCAAACAGCAGCCAAATTTACAAGCAATGAATGTGTGCCTATGACTCTGTCAGGGTCACAACCTAGAAATTATCAGTAAACATTTCAGGGAAAGAAAGTTAAGATATGTTGTTTAACAAGAACATGATCAATCATGTTTATTACAGTGCCACAGAGGATTATCTGCAACACAATGCATATACTGCTCCTTGAACAACCTAGACAAACTCTGTTTGAACATGCCTTAGTTTTTTTACCAGAATCACAGAGGGTGACAATTTCAAAATGTTTAACTTGACCTTGCATGAGTTTATTAGAGTTTAATTAATTTAAAAGATGACTAGCCTACTTTGCCAATGAGAGCTCTCCTGAAAGCAGACAAATGCAGAGGAGGGGAAAACCTCTCTCAAGGTCAATGAAAATAATCAGAAGATAATTCAGAGCAGGAGTCTAAATTTAGGTTAGACTCCAAAATGTTTCTTGAAAAAGCCACTTCCTGTTTCTCAAAAAAAGTTAGATTATATGGCTCAACCCTCCAGGCACCTTGCTGAGTAACCAGAGGATTACTACGGTTTAAGTTTCTAAGACAGGAAAGCATAAAACTCCCATCACTTTCCAAAGATTACATTCAGATATTAGATTTGTATTTCATTACATTCCAGCATTTCAGAGAGCCCACAAAACTGGTTTAGCTGTATAACTAATAAGAAGGAAAGAAGGCTGTATCCTACTGTGCTTAGACTGACTGATTTAGATTTCCTACACTAACCTCCCATCAATGCCTTGAGAAGACTGACCTAGAACAAAGACCAGATAGAGTTTAAGAATAAAGTAGGCATTTATTAAAAGGCCTCAATGGACACATCTCGGGTGGTACAAGAGCCCAGCCAGGCCTACACCCAAGATGGACCCAAAATGGTCACAAATGGACAACTGGTCATGGGGTGTCACATTTCTAAAGGTTTTGGTCCATTAGCATATTGGAATTAATTGTTTAATTATAACTTTAGGTTATGGAGTCCCATCCTTCTTGTTTTTCTCTCTTCATTCCACCATTGTTTGTGCTCTTGGTCCTGAAATTTGTATTGATTGTCCTTGGTCTCAGGCTAGAAAAGGAATTGTTTTGTCTAGCTACTCTGTGAAGAAAGCTTACCATCACTTAATATGAAGCTCAGAACCACACAATAAAGCAGCACAGAATCTGAAAAATATAAAAGCTAAACTTAAGGCATTACCATAGTACAGTGATGCAAGGACTTCAATAATGGAATCTTAAAGCTATTTTACTGAGAGACTTTCCAAATACCAGTTTCAGTAATCTCATCATTGATTTCTCGAGTTACATCAGCTCACATCTAGGAGGCACAATCAGCATTACAGTATTCATAGGCTAATTTAAGGCTCTTTTCCATGCCAAATAGGCAAGATGTAAAGTGTAAATTAGGCATTAAATATTACTTAGCAATAGTGAAAATCAAAGAAATTATAAGAATAAAAGAAAAAGGCATGCACAGTGCAAAACTGTCTCCAGAAAAATAGAGGAAGAAGCAAATGGGAAAACAGGTAAAGGGAAATCCACTGTAATTGTGTCTCAATGGCTCACCTTGTTAGCACCCATAACAGTGTTGAGTGACTCAGTCTACATAGGAGCTGTATCCCTATTTAAAACAAACCTTTTTTACCCCTCATGGGTAATATTGGCTTGTCCTCTCAGAGAAGATGACAGGAGAACTGCAAATTATATTTCAATCGAATCTTATCCCTTAAGTCCTCAAACAACAACATTGTACTGCAATTAAAACTTCAGAAGATAACACATCACTGAAACAAGAAGCTTTTGGAACATCAAACCCATGTTTGCTTCCTTTGCTTTTTTATTAGGTAGTTATTTAAAATAACAAAAAATTCAGTGAACACTCAATACAACAAAATGACTGCATTTTATGTAATAATGATCTGTTTTGATTACAGGAGAGTTGGTCATTAGTCTCCATGATACAGGAGATATAAGGGAGGTGCTGTGGGTCTGGGGTGAAAATAACAGGCCCCTCAAGGCAGCTGGATTAGAACTGTGCAGGCTAATACCTTTTGTCTACCAGCATCCTGCCCTGCCCTACAGCCTTTCCAGAACCACCAGTGCTCTGCACCCACGTCCCGCTGTATCAAAACCTCTGAAAAATGGAAGAATTCTATCTCTTATATTTTCTCTGAATTCTGGTATTGTCCATTTTGGATGGAGAATGACATCCTGGCAAGAACACATGTGTTCCTTGCCATCCTTCCACTCTCAGGTTTCCTGGTGTATGAAACCACACAGTTCATCAGCTGTCAGAACTTATGCATTAAAAGTCAATTCCAAATGGGAATTTGTGTTCGCATACATGTGATGAAGAACTTTCAGGACCTGAAGGGAAGGAGCAGGGTGAATGTTAGTAGCATCATTTTCACATAGTAGGAATTGTTCACTTTTTTCTGAACTGGAGCTTGGACTGAAACCCTGTACTCAGCCAACAGTTTACATGAATTTATTCTTGTCTCTGTGCTAGTTTAGCCTCAAATTTCCATTAAGCCTAAGGATATAAAAGGAGATTCCCAGTCTGAAATACCCATATTCTGCACTCAATTCTAATGGAAAGTGTTAAATGGAGAAGAAAATCTATGCAGCTGCCAACATTTAGTAGCATAAATAAGCAAGCATTATGTATTAGAATTATTTGTCTAGTGTTTTGGCAGGACATTCCATGATGTCTGTCTAGGAGTCTAATTAAAACATCCTGCTTCTCCTTCCAGAACAAAGTATTACTTAGTCTATCTGTCAAATTGAATGTTCATTACTTCATGCCATGATTAACTGTCCTTTGGGACACGCAAATAGCACATAAAATGTAGAATTTGCTTGCAACATTTGCACTTTCTATTGCTCATCATGCAGCTGACCGAGTGGCCTCAGCAGTGTGTTATTACCCTGCAGCCTCAGGCAAAGGCAACATGAAGAATATTTTGTGCAAGAGCCGTGGCAGTTTCTTTACAAGGTGAGATGGAAAACATGCTGCATAGGCAGGCAGTCACCTTACCCTTCCCATTCCCTGCAATTCCACCAACAAACACAGAGTGACACACTGCTGGCTGCTCCTCCAGCTGAACATCCTTACACACAGAAAGGACACACAGTGAGCACCTCTCCTCTCCTGCTGTGGTTCTTATCACAGAGACGCAATCATTCACAAGATTTTTTCCCTCTCTGCATTCTTATTCCCTTTAATAGGAAAAAAAACCTTGCACTTTCTTGGCAGATTTGCCTCAGCAAAGCTAATGTTGCATCAAGCAACACGGTCTCTCAGAAAATGGTAAGAGTTAGTGCAAAGGAATCAAAGCAGTTACCTCAGCAAGTGAGAACAAATCCTATTCTGCCAGACAGCCACACAGTCCAGCAGGACTGTGGAAACCCAAGGACACAGAACAGTTACCACAATTTTGCCACTGCTTTGGCAGAGTGGATTCTGCAATCAGTTGTACAGCTGGAATTCAGAAAAATACAAAATCAGTCTCCTAAAGCAATACATTGCTTCTAAAGAAATAGTTGTATAAGTCACAGAATAGAAATAGCTTGGCTGCTTGTGGATTTCTGTTTTAGTGAAGAGTATTCATTGTGATTTTCCAAAGTCTAACAGGAACAAGTTCATGATCCTCAGTGCTTGTCTTCTGATTTACTCAGTTAACAGGAAAACAAATACTCTGTTAGAAGGCTGATTGTGAGTTCACAATACCTCAAGGCATACCTTACTGTTTTTCACCCTTCTGTCAGGATAATGGAATAGGAGAGAAGAGTAGAAAATCCTGTATAAATCCTCTGATCAGTAACATTCAACTAGCTTGGTTATTTCCAATATACTCCAATAAAGATAAGGTTGTGCTGCCTTGGACGAACGTACAGCAGATGTGAAAGTTCCTTGAAAAAAGGTGGGAATAAATACACTTTTTATTTGGTCTGTGTACTAACCAGTGTTTTTATGTTTCACCTTTTCACTCTGTCCGTAATTAAAATAAATTAGTGCCTAAATTTAGATTATGGGAAATTAATTATTGTGAGTATACATGCATGCATATATGTACCTGCATGTATTTAATGTGTATAGCACAACATGGACTATACTATACTTAAAAGCCAGAGCAAAAAGTCATATGTATCCATGCACATTCCCAATCCACACCTTCTTATTTATGCGTTTTTGTTCCCTTAGTCTTACCTCACTATAAATATCTGACCAAAAACGAATTTACTACAAAATACAAATTCTTCTTACCATGCACAAACGTTTTTGTCACTCTAGATTGTCACTGTACACAGCTTTTCCAAACAGGACCCATGTTTCCTAATGGACATATTTATCATACTGAGGAATATTACTGCCATGATGAAATGCCTTTGAAATACTGAGTCATTGAGAGACACTTTATCAATGTTTTAACATATTCAAAAATAATCTTTGTGTCTAATACAAACAACTCATTGGCAATTATCTTGATAAAAAATCCTAAGGGGAATGATTAACGACAATGAATTTGTTTACTTTGAGAATAAAGTTCTCTTCTGGCTGCAAGTACAGCTCCAGGGTAGATCGTTTAACCATCTGCTCAGACTGTAGGTTCCCCATCCTCAGAACATCCAGAGATGGAAACAGGTCACTGATCACGCCTGTGAAAATTGGGATATCATCTGTCACAATTTTATGCAAATTGAAGTCTCTTAAGATGCACATAAGCACATGGAAAAAGAAGGTAAACAATGTATCACAAGAACATTAAATAATTTTTTTAGGAGTCTCTTTTTATTCAAAGGAAAAACACCAGAAACATATTTTACCCAGTCCTCAGGGATGTTCTTATCTCCCTGTTTCAGAAATTACCAGAACAGACTTGATAGCATGAAGTCCCCAGTCATAACAGCCCTACAAAGACATTTTAACTAATCCTGTTAACACATGAAATAAAACTAAGTGGTAATGTTCATGAAGAAAACAATAATTTTACACACAGAGTAAAAAAAGACATTTTTATTCACTTGTAGTCTTTCAGTGGCTTTTGGTCAGCATTAAAGGTTGACTAAAATATATAAAAGGCTGAAATATATATACCTGTATATCTGCTTAATTTTCAGTATTCCACCATTTGATTCCCTATTCTTAACTGGCTGCCAGCTGAGTAAGGTTTGAAAACATATTCTGCAGCCACACCTAGGAATTCAGTATAAACACAGCCTATTAGTATTATCAATCCCCCCCGCCACCAAAAAAAAATCCCAAAAAAACCAACCCCAAAACAACAACAAAGAAGCAAATTCACAACTTAAAAATACAAAATTTTAAGTTGACAGATGCTGTGCATCTATCCTCTTCCATGACAGTGGTAACTCTAAGAGTGAATAAAATGTACTAAATACAGCACAAAAAGTAATTTTAAAAAAAGTAATTTCCAAACTCAGGACAGTTCATGATCAGTAATAAAAAAAAAAAAAAATTGGAGGTAAATTATTATTTATCTATTATCTGCATTGAAAAGGATTCTCCACACTTTAGAAATGGTACATCTGGTCAAGGAAGTTAAAATAGAATTGATAATGAAACCAGGAAATTTAGGAATGGACTGTGCTTAATAAGATTTTTGTTAGATTTAGGCAAGGAATTTTTGGTGTATTTTGGCTTTTTCTTTCTTTTTATTTTTCTGTTGTTGTTTTGGTTTTGGGGTTTTTGTTTGGTTGGTTGGTTGGTTGCTGGATATGCATCTTAAAAGCAGCCTTGTGTGCCTAATTTCATTATCTCTAGAAAATTGCAAGAATGTGCCAGGAAATCTTCAGGAAATTTATACATAATTTCAAAATTATGCAGGCATGAAAATAAAGTAGTTTTTTATTTCATAAAGGCCCTGTTGAGTTTATGGTTTAAGGTTGAAGCGTTCTTCAAGTTATAATTCCATTGATAAAAATGAATATTAGGAATATCTTGCAAAAAATTATACAGCTGGAGATTATTAAAACAGCATACATACAGGAAAGAGATCGTACAGTTTCTAGGGTTTGCATTTTTAAGATAATATTTCTAAATATGAATTCTTTCTAGTATAATAATTAAATTATTTAGAAATGCTTTTCCACTCCCCTTTTTCCAGCTTTTTTTCACTGCTTTTACTGGGGAAAGTTCAAAGACATGTCCATTCCATTACAATATTCTATGTGTTTTTCAAAATAATTTATACTCCGTTATTCTCTTCTCCAGAAGATTGTTTTTTACATGGGTGTTACACAGCAGCACAATGTTGTCAGTCATCCCAGGTATGAAGATATACAATTGGTGATATACAGTTGTTTAATGCAAAATGAACACATTACAAACATCCAAAGGTAAGAAGAAAGGACATTTTCCAAATTAATGTCTGACAATTTATTAAGGATGGACACGTGATTATTTAGAGTGTCTTTAAAATACAAGATAAGACAATATGCATAAATCCCTCCTATTATGCAATATTCAGCTGCACTGGTGTGGAGTGTGTGCTAATGGATATGCATTAAATCCAGAAGCCCAAAGAACCCTCACCTGTTCTGGGAGCAGCTCCCTGCAGAGAGGTTGGAAGGTGATGAACTTCCTGGCTAACAGACAGGCATCAATAAACCCTTCAGCAGCCAACATCATTTCAGAGACCAGTTCAATGTCAGGGATGACCATGGCACAGGTTCTAAGGAAGGAAAAAAACATAATCCAAATGCACAGATTAGTATTTAAACATGGTGAGAATAAGTCAGCTAAATCAAATGTCTGGTGTGTGCAAACATTTTTAAAAACAGACCTCAAGAGAGTCACAATTAAGAGTGTCAATCAAAGCTGACAAGGACCTGAGTTCAAAGCAAAATGAGCTAATTAGGCACCGGTGATTGTTAATATTCTATAGCACTGCTGCACAAAAGAGGCATCTGAGAAACACAGACAGGTACTGCCCAAACTCAGAGCAGGCACAGGCTGCAGTGGTGGCACTTGCCACTGACCAAGAAGGCACAGCCAGCAGCTGTGCAGGGTCTGGAAGCCAAGTGCAACACAACCATTGCTAAAAATGCCAGCCTTCTTTAAAGTTTTTTTTTTTTTGAGGGCTTTAGTGCTTTGATATGAAGGCTTGGTTACCTTTAAAGGTTTTATTGTTTCTTTCCAAATATAACTGCTTAAACTTTTAGAACAAACACCCAGAAATTTTAATGACACAAATGAAAAATATCTCATTAAATCTCATTTTTAAATGAACATGAAGTAATAATGTTATTGCCAAACAATTTCACAGTTTCCTCATTAAAAATCTTTACTTAATTTACATCCTAGCAAAAAGGAGATCTTGAATTTTGTGTTCAAGCCAGCTACAAACCAGCAAATTTATTCCTCAGAGCTCTTTCTTACTACTGAAAAAAACCAAATATTTCTTCTTTTTCCCCATCCAGAAATATACTGCTGAACTAAATGACCAGTTTTAATTTTGTCATATTTGAGTATGAATGGGGAATTTCTCATTTAATTCTGTCTGACCTGCACATCCAGGGATCATAGTAATAAAAATATTCCAACTCTGGATTTCAGTGTCGCATTTTCACCAAAAATACAAATCTGTTAAAAAAAAAGATAACACAATGAAGACTTAAAAGAAAGATACTACTTACAAAAGAGGAAAACTCACTAGACCTTGGCAAGCAGAGGTATTTTAGCTTTTAGCAATCTGTCTAGCCCTGAATTTAGAAAGAAAACACTGGACTATTAGAGCCCCAGAAAGCGCATGTTGCTGAAGCATGTCTGTAGGAAGAATCACCTTTGGAAACACAGAATAAAGGAGATTAGTAGGGATGCAGAGGGTTTGAAAAGGCCAGGAGACAATATTGAGTAAAAAACCCCAAAATGGAGAACATAGGACAGCGGGAAAACAAGGCATGTCTCAAAAGCACTGGAAAGTCCTGGAACCATGGAGACTTCTTGCAAAGTTGAATCCCTCCAAACTTCTCACCCATAGGGTTGCCATGATCTCACATGGTAGGACTTGAACTGGTTTCAATAGCAAAACTTTAATTGTAATCTGGTAGGACCAGAATTTACTCACATTTATTCCTGCAGTTTGAAGAGAAAGTTACTTTTGGGTAGTACATTACACAGATGATTTTGTGTTGCTATCTAGTTCTTTATTTACAAATAGTTTCAGAGGAACTTTGGAGGAAGATATTACTGGTTCAGTATTTACAGACTGCAAAGAACAAAGAAGCACTCCTAGCACACTAACTTCTTTTTCTTCCCAATTTTATTGTAGATAGGCTTTAATTGTACTGCCACTACTGACAATACATCCACCAAGAGATGACTGAATTCCTCAAAGCTCCTGTCTGGACCAAACCTTTATAGATACTCCCTACAGACTAAAATTAAAATATTTAACTTCTTTTTCTTGAAAGCAGCAGTTTCCAGTATAATTCACATGAAAAAGAAGCTAAACAACAATCTCCATACTGCTTAACAGAACATCTCACCTCATCATCCTGAATGATGTGCATATTCTGAGTAGTTGAAAATTCTCACCATCGTACCAAGGGCACAACCTAAATCTTCCATGGTCTCTGTCTTCTCTGTGCCAGCTGCTTCTGCAGGAACACCACTCACTGCTAGGTGGAGAGCCTGGGTTGGAGTAATAGAACACCTTAACATATGAAAAAAGATTTTTCTGGATTGCAATGAACTTCCACAATATCAGGAGCTTTTTTATAACTCTTATGTTTCATGGATGATTTATTCCAAGTCCACTTTCTCATTAAAATTTAATGTCCTAAACCACAAATGTATCTCTTCCACATTCATGTAAAATCATGGTGTGGTACTACTTGGAAAGTGCTTATTTTAGAAAAGAAAGCTAACCACATCAACATTTTTTATCAAGAAGGAAGATCCTATCAGTGATCACAGAGGACAGGAAATAGGAGGGTGTAGTTGCTGCTTTGCTTATTTCAAAGACTTGAATTTGGCCTCCCAGCTGAGGGTTGAAAGCATTAAGCTAGCCAGGATGCCTGACTGTATCTTTTTTGATCACTTATTTTAACAACAAATTCCATATTGAAGCCAAAATATGCTGAGAAAAAAAAAAATTCACTGTCGGTGGTATAAAAAAAATAGTATTTTGGACTTTCATAAATGAATACAAAAAATTGCTGAAAAATTCTGATTAACCTTGGCAAAGTTCTGCTCATATTCCCCTTCAGACTAGAAAATAAATATGTTAGCTTAAGTTATGCAAAAAATATTTCAGTTTTTATAAATGTAGTGATCATTTAACTCATACCATTTCTTATGTGCACCTACATGCACATAGATTCTGAAATATATTGTGTCTTGATAACCTCATAGTATACCTATGAGGTAGGAAAGAACTCTAAACTTCTAAGAAACTTTTAACTTTTAGTTCCTGAAACAGATAAAGCAGGCAGTGTTATTTATAGCAGCCATTACCTGTCAGTCAAAGGTGTAATAACTTGCCAAGGGATATTTCCCAAGTACTCATAAAAGTACTGAAACTGAGCATCACAAATATTGGCAAAACTGTTTCTGGACATCAGCCCATCTGTGCCATACCTGTGACAGCAAGTAAAAGCTCTGGAACTGGAGACCTAAGAGCCATCAAAGAGCCATGATGCCAGGTAGGAGCTATTCAGGTGTTACAAATGCCACCCATCACAAAGCTGCAGCTGTCATCAGCAGGTCGCACAACTCATTCCTAGCCACTTATGACTAATAACTACCACAATCTATTATAAAGGATTAGATGTACCTCGAGGCATTTGTGCTTTTATACAGATGCAAGTTTAATAGAAGATCATTTTAATAGAGCTATTACAGCAGAACACAAGGGCTCTCCATGCAAACAATGCAGTCTTTGCAAGGGAGCTGACATTACTTGACCACAATGAATTTCATTTTACTCCTCAAGTCTTGTTTGCTCTTATCTGAATGCCACATTAAAAGCCTATTTTATTTCTGAGGTTTAGGGGGAAAATAAGAATTCTTTCCTGTTTCAATTCCAATCCAGTGAAACATTTTGGACATTCAAACCAACAGCATTAGTTTTACCTGAAATAAAGTTGTACATAGAGTAAGCACTTTGGTTTAAATAAACATGCATTATTTCAGTTGTCTGCATATACAAAAAGTCACCACAGGAAGAGGAGATGCTCTGGAGGTACACATGCCTCTGAAAGGAGAGCAAAACACTGTGAATTGCTGAAGGCAGAACAAACTGTGAATGCAAAATACAGCTGATTCAAACATGCACCCTCTGGGCTTGAAGGCTTGCTGATACCTCTCTGCCATGAACATCCTTGGTACAAATGGCCATGATTTTTTCATGATCACCCGAGGAAAGTTCTCCTAGCAGCATGGTAATAAAGAGCATTTAGCTCAGTGACCTGAAAAGATTCAGGTAACCCTCTAAAACCAGATGGCTTCCAGTACTGCTACCATTATTATTACTAGAAATTAGTTCTGCCTACATCATGAACTAATTCACCATAAAAACAGGCTTGTAGATACAAATTTTCTGATATTCAACATGAGATGCCAGAAGAAATCCTGGTTTAAACAGAAATTTGAACCATCTCCAAAACAACAACAATCCAGGTGAGCACAAATGCTGCAGATGGTCAGCTAGGCAGGGTAGGAGGAATGGATGGATAAGAAGTTGTACATGAAATGGAATTGAAAATTCTGTGGTTATAATCTCCATAGAGATATGTACCAGACTTTATGAAATTGTACTAATTGTACAAGAACATTTTTTGGCAAACTAAAAATAGTCCTTAGGAAAGATCAGAGACATTTTAAAAATAGACAAAGCAATAAGGGGATGAATACAAAATACGATATAAATGACTATACAGAGTTATGCAATGCCAAGTGACTATGGAATTATTCAGGTTTCATATTAAAAGGGGGAGAAACCCCAATGTCAGCTACTGCTTGTAATTCAAAGGAGACAAAAGTTAAAAAGCATGAAAATATCCATAGAAAGAGATAAATGCATTTTCTATTACAGGGAAAACTTAGATAGTTCTGTCAGATATTCATGACCCCTTTAAGGTCTCTTTCCTATTATGTATTTCCCTTCAGCAGATACTCTATTTTGGAAAACAAAACCAAAACTACTGAAAGTTTTCACAAAGAGAAAGAGTACTCACAGCAGGAGAAAAACATTTAGGAGAAGTTTGAGGTAAAAAAGGGTAAAGCAAAAAATCAAATGGTACAAGGTATCCTTCTGAAATGGCACATGGTATCCTTCTGAAAACCAAACATAGATGTAAACTGCTTAGTTAGACATAAACAAACCCTTTAGTTTTGGCTTCCTTACATTAATCTATGGGTATATATGTATTGAATTGTATGCACACATACTGAATGCATACTCTGTTCTTAGCACACCATTGTGGCAGTATGTTCACTTTTAGCTTTTGTCAAGACGTGATGCCCATGAGGTAGCAGAAATTGAAGAAAAAGCCATGTTTCTTTTTTCAGTAGGTGCTGTATTGTTTAATGTGTTATAGTAATATGTTCATATGTTTAACATTTAATATGTAAACCATACTAATATGACTATTTTTATGCTATATTTACTTTCTGTGAATTAAACAAAAAGGAGATGTCCAAACCTGCTTCTTGTGGCAACCCTTCAGGGCTGTTGTCAAGCTCTCTTTCAGCCTACCAGATGCCATTTCTACATCTAAAACCCATCAGGTTTGTGAAGTACTAAGCTCAGCCTGGTCTGGGTGGTCAAAAACTCACTGCTCTCTCTGTCTCTCTTCATAGGGCAGTGTGGCCTCCATGAAGGAGAGATGTACTGCATTGTATAATTTATTCAAGGTGTAGCAACAAAGACTCGACCTTTTGAAGTGAAAACTACCCAAGCATGCATAAATTTATGCACATAACATAAATGGTATATTTTGTACTAAAAATAAAGGAAGTTTATCTCATTAATCTTCACAAAGGATTTTCATTGCATCAGTAGTTTTTGCAAAACTTGAAATTTTCCCTCCATTTTCTCTGTCACTATACCTTCAGCAGGATTTAGATGAGACACAAGATATTGGAGGTATTTTTTTTTTTACATATCCACTTGATTTGAACACAGGCATACTGTCTTTAAGTCCCAAATAAGAAAGTTCAGAGTTTTTGTGTTCACAACCCCAGAGTAGGCACGGACAATGCAGCATTTTCTGTCTCCATGTGCTCAAACATAGTTTTTCCAAGATACAGCTATCTCCAAGAAGCAAGCTGCATATACTTGTCCATTCAGTCTGGGGCCTCCCTGCTGCGACAATCAATCATTAGAACCACAGGCAACATTGATTTTATGCAATGTGAGTGCTTATGCATTCAGCACTGTTCTGAGAACAATAAGTTATTGTCTCAGAAGTTGCTGATCTGTTCTCCCTGACCTACCACTACCCAGTTAGCACACATGCTGGCTGGCCAGTTGGCAAATATGAGGCTCAGAACCAGCGGAAAGGTTCAGCTGATAGGAGATGTGTGAGAGCACCGGAGGTTGGGAGAGGTGTGTGCTAAAGGAGAAGACAGGAGGGGATCTGAAACTATAACAGAAGATGAAATAAAAAGAGCAGCAGGAGAGAGAAAGTATGAGAAATGCACTATTCAACCTTGATCAGTTCTGTGACTTTTAGTACTCATGTTTTCATTTTCATTACTTCCAAACAGTAGACCACCTACACATCTTATAAAAACATTTTATGCACAAGAGAAAGATAGACAATTTATTAAATTATAATAAATGACACAATGTTTTGTTACAGTATTGGGTAACAAAATGTTCTGGGTTTATTATAATTTATTATTTTTTCCAAATTTATATAACTAAAAGGAACAGTTAATGCAATTGAAAGTGTCTATTTAATCTACGTGCCAAAGAGGGCAAAATTCATGAAGGAGATTTCACATAACTCAAAATGTCTGATCATTAGATCTACATTTGTCATGGGACAGAACATGCTCCTTTTCTGGTCTGTATTTCCCAAGGGCAATATTTATATATTCCTCTGTATTCTCTTGAAATTTAAGATCAGCAGCATCGTCAAAAAGTTTGGTAAGACAATGGGCTATTTGCATCCAAAAATACCAGATATATAAGGAAACAATTTACATTAGATTTGTGTCAATCACACTAATGCATGCCTCTGTTAAAGTGGATGACTCTCTGACTGTTGCATGATTACTACACACAAGGTTTTTTAAGGGGAAAAGCCGGACCAAAATGATAAATCAGTGAAAGGAGTTAACTACACTTCTGTCAGTTGTCAGAAGAGTCTGAAGGACAGAGCTCAATATAAAACTGAGAAATCTTGAAATTGTCATTATTTATGGCCAACGCTTATTCTACAAATGGCCTTATTAAGGTCTAAATGCCTTTTCTAGCTACACATCTCTCCAAAGACCATGGACTTGAAAATCATTGTCTACACACCAGCACGCTCTACGCCTGACACCTAAAACAGAAGACTTGTTTGCTGGCCTTGTGTGTGGATGAAACAAATCACAGAGATTTAGTAATGTGGAGAATCTATAAGGGCCTACCATCATGTTTGAAAAGGCTCCACACTCAAGCCTTCATCACCTCTGAAAGCATCAGTTCTTCTGAGTTACAACTCACAGCCCTTCAAAAAAAGGTTTTGCCTGAGTCACACTCAAAGCTGTAGCACTCAAAGAATTGATGGCTGCGGCTGGATAGACTGAGGCCAGGAGTATCATCTGGCATGTAGATAACATAGTATGAAGCTTCTGAAATACATCAAAGTGCCTGTACTTTTATACAGATGGGTGTCACAAAACCTAGGAGATCATTGTTCAGTTGAGGAACACAGAGGGATAGCTACACAACCTTCCTTGTGCAAGGGGCAGCAACTCAGTCAGTAACAGCCCACCAGACACCATAGATCTTCCAGTCTCACTGATCATCACTATGCATTGCTTGCCTGACATTTGACCAATCCATGCTAGAAGAAGAATAGATTTGATGATCTCATTGACCTATTCCATCTCTAATTCCTGCAAACCTACAAACCAAAAATCCAAATAAATGCAACTTCCATGTGGCTAAATTTCCAGGAAAGACAGATCAGGATTTGTAACTTGTCTCTCATCTCTTCTTGCTGAACACCTTGTACTCGTCTTATCTGGGAGAAAAAAATGTTTCCTATCTTTCTTAGGCAAAATGTTCCTATTTTCAAAGTAAATCAGAAATTTGCTCAGAATAAAGGTGCAGTTTAATGATATTATCAGCTCACAAGGTTAGCTGGAAAACTTCCCTATCTGTAGGGAAAATGAAGTACATTATTACACAAAGAGGCTCAGCTGTTTTGGCTGTGTTCCTCTTTAAAGGATGTCTAGCAAGTCTGCTGGAAAACCAAAACAGAAGAAAGGAAAATGTATGTGCTTGCTTTCTAAGTATACAGCCAAAGCTTCTTCACAAAAAGAGAGTCTGAAAAAGAGACAGAGATTTTAATGATCACCTTAAAGCCAGGAATTCCCTCCCAGTTAAGGTAAAAGTCAGACCAAGCATTAGAACAGAACAATATAATCCACTATTGATTTAAAACAATAACAGTGAACACAGCTGTAAGGAACAGAGAAGGTGGCAAGCCTTTTACCTTTCCTTTCTAGAAAATGAAAGGGAACATTATTTAATTCAGACTAAGGAAACCAGGGGAATGGAACTGTGCCAGAAAAGTCTCCCCAAAAGGTAAGTCTAGGAAGGAGAAACTCCTCGTCAACATTCCAAAGAGTCCAGCCTTAGCAAGTAAAGGATGAGGAAAAAAATTTCTAACTCAACAGGGCAGTAATGAGCAGATAAATTTTAAAAAAAGAAACCACCAAAACAACAAATAACAAAGTAGATAAGAATCAGTTGAGTGGAGGAGGAAAGAAACCATTTTTTAAAAAGATACATGTATTATTTTTGATGTACGAAGAGTTAAAAACATGAAACCACGTTGGTATTGACACAAGAACAATTAAGGATCAAAAGATTAAATTATGTTTGACTGATGCACTCCAGCTTTTAGCTTGATATCTCTCAGAATAAAAGTCATGTCTCAAGAAACAGATTTGTGTTATTTTTGGTGGTTTTTTTTTTAACTTCCTATTGCAACATTTTCCTGCAAGAAGAAAGACTGTGACTGTAAACATGGCTGCCTCTAAAGTCAGGAAGAGTGAATGCAGGTGGGAAGTTCAAGGCATTCCTGCGAGTGTGTGGAAGGAGGACTTTGGCTGCACAAATCCACCACGTCCTGTTGCAGGTGTGAAAGAAGGACTTCCAGAGCATGGATAGGGAAAAAGTGAATTTGATCCAAACAGAACATACTTTGAAGACATTTCTGACATCATGCCATCCCTAAGTTATGAGCCAATGCCTCAAGTTGAGCTGGTCATGTAACAAGCAGTAGAAATTCAGTATGTCAGATAGGAACAAATGACAAAAAATCATTGGAACATCTCATACCTGCACAAAAAGGAAACAATCTGACAGCTCTCATTTCCTGCTTGTTGCAGAACTACACTTTGAAACAGTTTGTAATCATACTGGAAATTTTACCTCTGCTGCAGAGCTTCAGAGCTTTCATACACCTTTGGCTTTCTTGTAGCTTCCATCATATTTTCTTTATTTGTTATGTCAGTCTTCCACTGCTGTAGAGAAAGAGAGGGAGGTATTTCAACTCTCAAATTTATTTTTTCTACTTCATATGGTTTACTAAACTGGGACAATAAAAACATGGGAAAAAGAGCTGGAAGAACACAACTAATCAGCTTGTTTTAAGTTCTATTTCTTAGATGGAAAAAGAAAAAAATTAAAGCCACAAACACCTATTGTGACAGTGTTTAGACTGAATATGAAGGAAAAGTAAAATGAACAGAGAGAACTGCAAATACCACTGATGATACCTTAAAACTCTTCAACAAGATAAAATTGACAGATTTTAGCAGAATTATTAGAGTATTTCTGCTCATGCAAGGTCTATGCCTTTTTCAACAAGCACCATGAAGAAACTTACTCATGTTAAACACCACAAATAATTTCATTGCTCTTAACAGGGTCCTCAGCTTGTACAAAAAATACTTTTTTAGCATATAATGAAACATGCTGCTGTCAATGTTTCTAAATTGCAGATTTTAACAATTAGAAATATATTTGAAATTTCAAGCACAGAATTTCCCTATGGAATATTATCCTACACTAGATTTTCAGAATTGTACATGGTGAGGACTTTCCCTAGATCTGTGGATTGAATTACAGTTATATTGGCAACACAAAATTATCACCTTTACTGTGCAAGGGTTCAGTGACTTTTTTTGGTCAGAATGAACAATTAAGGCATAATGCTTTGTGTCAGTTCAAGAGTTTATGTTGCTTGTTGGAATTGCCTTTAGCCATTAATAAATAACAGATCTTAAACTTGTATTTCTACCATCACTTTCCTAAATGATAAGGACTTTGCAGAGAAGATTTCTGCACCTCGGCAGTATCATATCTCTGTGTGCCTTCACACAAATAAAAAAAAAAAGCTAACAAAGAGTAAGTAAAAGATATTAAAGACATCTGAAGGAATGACACACAGATCTTTGTCTCAAATTGTGACACCAGCAGCTTCCAGTCCATGTGAAAGGAAAACAAGGCAGATAATGACTCTGATGAAGATACCACATGCATTGAAATTCTATCCAAAGGGAAATGACAGAATCTGCCACGCTTAATTTACTTTGCCCGCCTTTCATTTATTCATTGAAATATACCACAAATTTACTTTTCAGAATCCCTTGCATCTGAAACTAGAAAAGCAAACAAACAAAACAAAACCAAAAAAAAAAACCACAGAAAAAATTGCACAAATCAAAATTATTTATCAGAGGAACTAAAGCTGACAAGAGCTTAACAAATTCTCCTGCAATTGTTATTATTGTATATCATAAGAGAAGACATTGCTAAACACTGAAAATGGACAGTATATTATTAAAAGATTTTCAAAAAATTTAAGGAATTACAAGCTTAGAAAGTTGTTATTTTTTTAAGTCCTACATGGAGACAATAATGTTTTTAGAATATGTGTAATTACACAGCATAAATGCAAATTCCCAGTACTAACATCTGGAGAAAATGTAAATCTGCAATAAAGATTCAGGAAGAAAAAGTTTCACCTTGTCAAGTACATCAAGGGAGTGAATAATATTGATACAATAATAATATTTCTAATAATTAAATTCTTATTTGATTGTTACCTAAAGTTTCAAGCAGGTGTTTACTGGACTTTAATAAAGGATTTTCTATTCTTTTACGCTTTTGGTAACAAAATTCCATGGCAGTCCATGTTTGGCTGATTTCTTCCAAAGTCTGGGAATAATAAGAGCAATAATAACATCTGTCTATATATATATATCACATTTCATATTGGGAATTGAGGAATTTAATTAAATTATATGTAATTCACAGTGTTGGTAAACTATACCACAGACAAGAAGTTCATTTTGCTAGGCTGTGAATTTTGATACTTAGGTAAGTCACATGAAACTATTCAGGTCTATGATTAATTTCTTGAAACAAGACCTAAACAAACAAATAATTTGTTACATACTACTCTGCAAAAACAGAAGGGAAAAAAATTACATCTCTCACCTTTTCAGTACTCAACTCTTGCACAGCATTGACAACTACACTTTGGACTTCATCTTCTACCTTTATGAACCTGGAGTCCCAGAAGGTCTGAGAAGGTCTTCTGCTACTGAAAGCCCAACCTGTAAAGAAAAGAGAGAGCAGGAAGCAAATTAAGTCAATGAAAAAGTCCAACATAAGCATATAACAAAGTGTTCAAATGGAATCTAACTAAAAAACACAATTAAATAAGTTAAATGTACTCTATATACCAGATACATGTTCAGATTTGCCACCGAAGTGTGGACTTAATCAGCCTAGCAGAAATAGTTCTTGATGCTGTTACAGGTTTAGGGTTCTTTTGCTTTGTTTTGTCTTGTACTCTGGTGTTTTGTACTTCATAACACTAAAGGTAAGTTTATTTGCACAGCTGCCCCTGATGCAAGATACAGACTTAGTGTCTGAGACTAGAAACCCTGGGGAGTGTTGGAGATATTTGCATTATTTTGTGGCTTCTTCTTAGGACTAATGAAATTCAGTTTAAAAAACCCTAAAAATTCTATCAATTATTTGAAAAGGTAATGGTCAATTATTTTTTCACTTTCTTTTTGATAAAATAAATCACAATTTTATGCTAATACTGTTAGGAGGTCCCTGCATTAAAAATAGGTTTAAATGTGCTTTCATTAAAACTGTATGTGATTAATCATTGGTAAACTGAAGACAAACAGAAAAAATCTGTTACACACTCTGCTACGCTTTCAGATTCAAAGCTTTTTAATCTTAAAAATGAAAAAAAAAATGGAACTTGTTCTTCAATATTTTTTCTCAAAATGGTTCAGAAGAATTTTATTAAAATTTTGAAAACCAACAAGTTCTACATGTTATAGCCTATGAACCAAAACCACCGGGATTTTTTTGACAAAAAAAAAAGTATCAGAACTGGGTAGGTGGAGTTCATACTTTTGAAGCAATTTAGGAGAAAACATCTAGGATGAAATTTGATTTTTCTCTTAAAAGACTAATAAATAGGCATGCAATAGAGATAATTTCTTTCTAAATGAAATAAATACGAAACAAAAAGAAATTTTATACCTGTTATGTTCAAGACTTTGTATTCAACCTCTGTGCTGTCTGTGAGGCATAGCTGTAGTGTCCTGCAAATAGTCTGGGGAGTCTTTGTTGCTATCTTCACTTTGCACTTCTCTTGTCCCTTTGGAATTTTCTTCTGCAGGGCTACTGTCAACAAAACATTGAAATATTTCAAGCAAAAGAGGTGCCCTCCCTTTAAAAATGAGCACCTTCCCTGCAGCTCCCAATCCCCTGCAGCTAAGCCTATGAGCAGAGCAGGTGAACCTCTGCAAATTCCCCCTGTAAAAGTGATTGTTGTCTGGAGGGGTCTGCCATAAACCCCCATCCTCTTTTTTTATTTCCCATATTGCCTCAACTCAGAGAAGTCACAGCATGATTTACCATACAATTCCACAGGGGCTGCAAACCCATTCAGAAAAATAGTTTTAAAGGAAAGCCCCAAAGGAAAGCATGATCCAGAACATTCAGCTTGGACATGAGTAATAAACCCACTAAAATATCCAAGTGGGTGGGAAGAGTGAGGAAGGGGTGGCACTGAGACAGACAAATTGCAGAAATAGATGGCTGTGGAACCTGCCTTGGCAAACCTTCTGAGCTGCACATCCATCTGTTCCACATTAATCTCTCTCCACTGGGTTTCAGTCCAATCATCAATGCTGCTCTGAAACAGAAAGTACAGATAAAAGCATCACAACATTTGGTGAAGACAAGCTCCTGCCACAAACCAGATAAGTGGATGCAGGGGCAAGCCCACCCTACAGCAAAAGTTCATGGGCCTAAATTTTTTCCTACACCACCATTACTTTTCAAACACACATAACAATCCATCTTCTCTAAATTCAACTCAAAGACCAAGCATGTTAACAGTTTCATGTTTCAGTATCTGATAAAAACATATCTGCACAACTTTCTTGTGCTGTCAGACACACACCCATGCACACAGGTAACATACAAATGAACCTGGGAGATTTTGGGAAGCTGCCCTGCAACTCCTCCTGGGGGTGCTACCAACCAAATTACAGAAAGAAGACCTAATACATGTATTTTTAACCTTGCCTATAAAAGGAAGCATCTTGAAGGAAACAGAACTTTGCAAGACTCATTCCCCATACAGATCTGTACAGTGACTTTTCTGGACTCTTGCCTCTAGATTTGTAGAGCTTTCTAATGTACAGTTCTGAGTTCTGAATTGGATTTTATGGATTTCTGAATTTTTACTCAGTTACTTACACTAATCAAGCAAGTTCTAGGTATTAAGAAAGCCCTGAAGGAAACTACAAAGTTTGTTTTGCTTTGGGATTATCTTGAAATTGGTTGACTTGGGAACAGAGATATTTTTACTCTGGGTATCCTAAAACATAGCAACTATTATTTCAAAAACAAAAGGAATAGTAAAATCTTCAGTATTTAACTTTTTAAAATCAAAACTATAGCACTCCTAGGATCAAATTACAAATCTAACATTCAAATATAAGTTTATAAGTAATCTGTAAGTAATTTTAAGAAAAATCTTACATTAATATAAACATGAAGATCCCACATTTTCTTGAGGAATTGCACTTTTCAACATTGTTTCATGCGCTTGTAGCCTGGAATAGATACTTCAAATAGTTTTGCAGATAGATTCCCACATTAGAAACATTTATTTTTCCAGCATCTCAAGCTCTTGATTTGCTGGAAGAGGAAAGGAGCACTCAAAGCACAGTTGTAGGGTATATTGAGCTTACTTAACCCGTCAGTGAAATATATGGATCCTGCATATATGATTCAAGGTAAGAAAAGCTGAGAGAATTATGGCAAAGAGGCTACAAAGCTGCATTTGCATTGCCTCTGAAAGCACCCAAAAGCCTACAAATGACTCTGCATTGAAACCACAAAAGAAAAGCTGCATATAAAGAAGTTAATTTATATTCTTGCATTCTTTAACTTCTTAAAGCACTTCTTCCTAAAGTTGTAAAAATGTTAACAAAGAGGTTCTAAAAAAGAGCCACTTAATAGTCTACTTTAGGCTATTCTACTCAAGGCCACATTATGCTGTGTAAAGGAACATGAGAAAGTATTCAGAAATTTAATTTTTTTTTTTTTTGGTAAGCATATGCAACACTGGAAGAGTAACAAGAAACCTGCATTTGGTGGCACTAGAATTATAACAGCATCTTGAGAAAAAATCCCCAAGCCCACAAATAAAACTCCCCAAAACACCAGTAAAACAAAAAACCCTCCAAAACAATCCCTCAAAAAAACCCCAAAAACAAACAAAACAGCCCAGCAAAACCCCAGAAGTTCCAACTCACAAATATTTTTAATGTGTAAATTGAAATATCATTAACTTTTGTACTGAAATATTACAAGCAAATATGTTTTTATGAGAATCCTCATCACCTTTTTGAGATGAGCATATGGATTTTCTACACCAAATGGAAAGGGAGCTTCCATTTCAAATCTTTCTCTGAATCCCATCTGCTTACCCATGAAGAACAGGTAGTGACATTTGTCACTGATTATGCTCGTTCTTATTAAGAAAAACAGAGACAAAAAGGGCTGATCCCCAAATTCAATATATGTCAAGTAAAGTGCATTTTCTTCTGATTAACTGCAATGTCAGATACCTCAAGAGGAATTACTTTGTGCTATACTGACAGAGCTCTATTCCTCATGGCATTCTATTCTTTGGGCAATTCCTATTTAACAGAGTAACATTTAATTTAAACAAAAAAAAAAAAAAATCACACATGGTAGAAATACACCAGTAAGATGTGTATATTAACAGTGAGAATATCCCTGCATCTACTCATAAATAAGAAATTAGAGTGGATGAATTATTTAACCAAAACTACACTCTATGTCATAGCTTTTATTAGAATTTTTTAGAATTCATTTCATGGATCACTGGTAATTATAAACTATTTAAACTTAATACACTCAGTTATTTTAGGTATAATCACATAAAACTTCATTTTAATTATGTTGGGAATCTTCCCCACAGTAAAACAGAGTTCTACTCCTGCTGCTATACCCACTTTCAAATATGTAAAGATGACCTGGAAGTAGCTTTCTCATTCCACAAATCCCCCCACAAAAAAAACTCAGTAAACCACGTGAAAAAAAATTCCATCAGGATGAAAAATATACCTTGACATGTGGCTTTTGTCTGTAGCAAAATACAAGAAAGGGAAGTTCAAATCTGAATCACTTCAGAGTAACTAGAAAATCAGCTAAAGGTACACATCAAAAAATCCTACCAAAAATATTAGACCAGATGGGCACAGAAATAGAAATTTCACCATGGACTGTCAGTGCATATCCCAAAACAGACCAAATAAAGGTTTCTCATTTCTCATATGCAGATGCTGCTGTTAAAACAATGTTTTAATAAGTTCTTCTTTTAGTGTCAGTAGGAAACACTACAGCTGTAGTGTTTTCCCATCTATTCCTCTCACCAGATTTTTTTTCATTCAGAAAAATTACACTTGCCACTTATAAAAATTATAACTGGGAGGGGTGTGGGGCAGAATATATAGAGAAAAAGGTGGCTGAGGATGTCTGTAAGACAGAACCACCTAACAGCCAAGAAATTCTACCTTTTGAAAACATATATGAACAGTGCCAAACTACTGCTGCCTGTGATATGAAAGGCAAGGAAGTTTAGATTGGATATTAGGGAAAAATTTCTTCCCTGAAAGGGCTGTCAAGCAACACAACAGGCTGTCCAGGGAAGTGGTAGAGTCACCATCCCTGGAATATTTAAAAGCCTCGTAGATGAGGCAGTTAGGGACATAGTTTAGTGGTGGGCCTGGAAGTGCTGGGTTTAAGGTTGTGTTTGATGATATTAGGGGTCTTTTCCAACATGAATGATTGCATGATTCTATAAAAATATGTGAGGCTTAAGATTCTAAGGCTCTTTCATACCCTAGAAAATTACTGTCATTTTTTGACTGTGAAATCAAAGACAAACATCAGTTACCTATTTAGTTACAGTTCTAAGTACACACCTTAGGATCAAAATTCACCATCAGGAGTTGGTTTTGAGGATTATGCCTAATTTGGTTTAAATTAAACTGACACATTTACTCCACATGAACATTCCACTTACTGTAGGTCTGATCTTCATACTACTCAACAGATTTTAACTTCTCCACATATTTCCAAGAAATAAAGGTATTTGCTGGACTTTCTAAGAAGGACTTTCTAAGTGGACTTTTTGCAAGGCAAAAACCCACACCTAACCAGTTTTTTTTTCTTTTACTGATGAACAAATGCTGGTGGAAAGTTTTTGTGTTCCCCTCCTTGCATGCTATTAGCTATGTCAGTTTTCAATGTTGGACTTGGTACTACACAATAATTTAATTCATGTGTGTCTAAAGCTCTCACTGGAGCTTCCATCCTCTGTGCTCCCACCTGAAAGCATGTTTGCTTGGGATCAGGACAAGAGGAAGGGACAGAGCACCATTTTCAAATAATTTGGATGTCTGGGTCCCCCATAAGTGTCTTTGAAAGTCTTGTCCTCATACAAGAATAAAACTCTTTATGGTCTCCAATGAAAAGTAGGACCAAAATGTCTGTACTTGTTCCTTCAGTTATTTAGAACATTTCAGCTTTCCCAAAGTAACCAGCATATTTTTGTTAATTATTTAATTATAACCTCCTCCTCATCCCCCTACTTCTTAGAATATAAATTAAGGTATTATGAACCAGCAGGAAAATGTACTTTTGTTTTAGCATTGTTCCATACCTTTTTAATGTGTTCATCATGTTCATTTGCAGTTATCTAGTTCTTCACTAAACAATTGCAATGAAATATTGCAATTTGGGCTAATTATCTTCTCAGACAGGGTTTTTTTAGAAAGCTTCCAAGATGGTTGAAAGTTTAAAATTAAAATAAAAAGAGAAAAAAATCAAGCAGCAGAGAAGGCAGTAGAGCTCTCATTCTGTAATAATCTCAACATGAAATCTCATCCAAAATATTTCTGAAGTGCAGAGACTGGCACTGAACCAAGCTGTACTATTGGTATGCGTTATGTGCTTACCAACAAACCACATATTTCTAAATATGATCTTAAATTGTCCCCAACAGATGAATTCTAGAATGCTAAAGAATTACAGATTAGCTCAGATCCTAAAAAGTATGGAACTAGGCTTTCCAGATCTAGACATATACCCCACACTCTTGATACTTTCTAAATCACAGAATGACAGAATATTCTGAGTTGGAAGGGACACAAAGATTGAGTCCACCTTCTAAGTGAAATTCTATCCTGTACTTTTCTCACTTGTTTGTTTTCTCCCCTTTTTTTCCCTCAGATATATTCTCTCTCATAAGTCACTTGGCTCTTCCTCCCGAGTCTCATAAAAATTCCAAGTCTTACTTGTAAACTAATGTTTTCTAGAGAAGAAAAAAGCACCTACTCCTGTAAAAGCTTACCAAACAAGTGGCAAGCAGAAGTGATTTCTTTAAGTTGCCTTCCACTCTTGTTGGTATGTGTAAACTTAAGACAAGTTATCAGCCTCTTGAAAGAGTAGATGCAATAATGTATATATTGTCTGAAATCAGTGAGAAAACAAGTTTGGAAAGAAACAGGGTAAACATTAAATGCAAGACACTAATTTAATTGCTAACAATGCCAGAAGTGTCTACCTAAGGAAAATTCATTTATTCAAAATTAGTAGCTAAATATTCATTATTATTGCCTTGTACCCACAACTAATTTGCAATACTCTGCCACAGTTTGAGTGTAGTAAAGTGTCATAGAAATGTACATCTAAAAGTGACTTCAAGAGTAATTAGACCACGTTCCTGCTCCAAGAAGAGGTTTGCTATACCTATGCAATTTGCAAAAAGGTTTTTTTAGCTCTCCCTGGAAGATTTCTCAGTAATGAAGAGCCTGTCACCTCCTCTGGCAATCTGTTCTAGCAATTCATTATGCTTGGCATAAAGTGGTTTTCTCAGTCATCATACTTGAACCTTATACACTTTAAATTAAGTTCAGTATGTTCTGGGTGTAGAGAATAGACTACTTCCTTCCTGTATGCAGAAATCTCTATTGTATTTGAAGATTTATGCCTGTTGTCTCTCCTCTTCTTCAGCCTCAATGACTATCAACAGATCCTTTTTCCTGAAGTGTAATGTCTGAGCACAATACTCCACTAGAGGCTTCATCAAGGCTGATTGAAATGTGAGATTTCACATCCTTGTGCCTTTCAGGACAACCACTCATTTGAACACTTACATACCTCTTTAAACATAAAGAGGTAACATGATAACATGTTACCTCTTAATAACATGACTTGACTTACTCATGTTCAACATATGACAATACCTAAATCATATTAAAGGACTGTTTCTAATCTGTTCCTTCCTATCTTATTGTTCCTGTGTAAGAATAATACACGCTCCTATGTGCTACACTGGATGGAGAGCCTGGACACACCTGCCATCCATGGATTCTCTGAACCTCATGCAGACAAATGCAAAATACAGTAAGTTAGTGAGCTGAAAATCTCCCTGTTTCTTGTATTTTAGATCTGGCTTTAGCTACAGGTTAACTTCTGGAAGGAACCTGCAGTCAGAACATCACTAAAGCAAGAATAGAATCAGAGAACATGGTTTGATTCCCAGCTGCAATATATAAGTCAGGATTTCAAGGCATTTGTGTCACAAATAGCTTAGCTAAAGCTGTAATTTAAGCAATGCACAAAACAATCTTCCTAATTATAAATAAACAGTTTCATGTATATGGCTACTGGCTTTGATCACAGATTCTAAACTAGAACAGTCATGAAATCCTACAGAAAACTGAGGCAACACATCTGTCAAGATCCAATGTTTTGGCTTTAAAATCAGTATAATCATCTTCAATCTCCTGTAATTTAAAAAAAGGAGAAAAAAGTATAAAAATGCATGTTTTTCCAATGGCAGAAAAATCTGATGGATGCCATATGGTAGTGTTAAACACATAGCTCACCTCTGCCACTGAACACACTTCTGAGATTTTTCAGCGCTGTTTTAACCAACAAACAATTATTGATACTGCTAACAGTGATAGTTGTTTTGGGGTTTTTTTAAACAAAAACAGAGTTAGCTGCTAAAGCATTTTCCCAGAAATACAGATTGAGTTTGAATTACAGTTTAGGATATAATGCAAGTGTACCTCTGCAAAATCAATACATGTGTATACTAGGGACACCTTTGTTTAAGAAGCATAGTGAGAGGGATAAGGCATCTACATTGTCCCTTACTTTGATACTGTTCCATCCTTTTAACCCTCCTGTTAAATAAATATCTTCTCAACAGGTTTTTACAAAACCAAATTATGCCTATGTAGTGTCATTAAGAAGGTTATTATGCACATCAGACTTCAGCTACTCAAATACTTGAAGTCAACTCACTAAGTAAACAGTATCTTTTGACTCTGAATCATTGTTACATTTAATTAGGTAATATTAATCCATGGCTACCATGTATCAGGCAACAGAACAAGTCATTTTCTACAGCACAGATGTACTCTATTAATACTTAAGGTAATTAACCATGTTCACAGATGAGGACTTTTGGAAAAATAATAGCAGGGCAGAAAATAGAGGTGCATACTAATGCAAGCTCATTTTGGCTCTAAAGGGAGAGCTCCAGCATCTTCTTTTTTCCATTAGCAACATAAACAACAACATGCAACATGTACATGTAAAGCAACACTTTTTACTTTACTAAATATGTTCAACATTAATCACCTCTGAGAATTTTTTTTCTTTGCAGCTTGTCTGCATCTCTTTTTGGTTCAAGCCACTTGAAAAATAAATAAACAAATAGAAGTATCAGTAGCCATGGTGGACATTAAAATAAAAACCCAGCATCTCTGAATAGGCATATAAAGTTAACATGCTTATTTAAGAATCTTCTTCCTTTCTAACTCCATCCATCTCTCAACTAACATCGACTTTGTTTGAGGTTTTTTTAAATACACAGCACAAGCCTACTCATATACACAAAACCCATGACAGGATGAACTACTGCACTTCACCAAGGCAAATAAAGGAATTTACGTATAGTTCTGTGGCTAAATTAGAAAATATTTTCTTTTAGAGGTGCACATATTTAACTCACCAAGAATCCATTTAAGCCAGTAAGTCTGAGAAGACCACATTTGTGCCCTGAAAGCTAAGCATCCTCTGATCCTCTTTGGGATCAGACCCCCCCAGTCATACCACAAACCAGATCATTGCTCTGTTCAGGTTTTCAGGCAATTCCACTCACATTTTAGCCAAACACATTCCTGCCTTTCCAGAAGCATGTAAGGCTTGTTCCTGGAAATATGTGGACTCTATTCATATATCATGCACTTAACAGCATGAACCTTCAAGCTTCTAACAAATAAATTAACTGTAAGATGACAGCTATTGTCTGATAAAGATCTGGATTAGGACTGTAAAACCCAAAGGCAAATAGTTTCTGAAGAACCTGCAAAATAAATATTTTAGTGGTGACAGTAAAACCAGTGCAGTAATTGATGCTTGGTATTTCACCTGTACCTCTTCTGTCAACACTAAATTTGCATGCATGAGGAAGAATGGCTCAAACTTGAAAACTGATATTCATTGGCTGTGCTTTACCTGGCAATAGGCTGGAAAGTCAGCAAATTTACAATGCAGAATGCTCATTCAGAACTGTGCTAAAGGGTTTTTTTTTTGTCCTGAGTCACTAAGGAAGCACTCATTACCTCAAAAACTGATCAATTCAAACCCTCTTACAGTCTACATCTGGCCAAATTGTTGTACCCTACAGAGCAGCTTAAAATTGACTTTCAAGCATGTCACCAAATTTGTGTTTATATACTGAGCATGCAGGGAATCCTCTAGAGGTAAAAGCAAGACTGGGTAAGCTGCACACAGACCTCAGGAGGGGCGTCTTGAATCCACATATGCCACATTCAAGGCTGATTCAGAGAAGAGAGAAAAAAGGCAGCAGTAGGTCACTGCTGCCATTCACTTCTCCTTTCTGAGGCAGCTTTGTGCAGGGATCAGCAGGAATTTACCATGAACCATAAGGGATTTTATCAGGAGCAATGAAATTCAGAAGTACAGTAGAGAGAGTCCTGACCCCGAGACATGAAAAGTTGTGCCACGGATTTGAAAAAAGTACCAGGATTTTAGTCCAAAGGCATGAACAACTTTACAAGGCTTCTGCATGAACTAAGCATGTGCCATTCATTTGGTTTAGATCTCATTTATAACCATTCTTCTGGGTTTTTAATAACTTAGATTAAGATACATACTTGCAAAAATGATCAGTGTATGCCCACAGAGAATATACTTCCTACCCAATCTAATGGAACAATAAATCTCTATATTCTGCTAATCCTTCCTTATAAATATCATTATTATATGTTTTATCAAATTATTTTTGTTATTTATCATTTTAACAACTTTAATATTTGTGTCTGCTCCCAAATTTTGCCTGTTTAAATAATACCTTACCAAAAAAAAGCATTCCTCACACATGCAGCAGTCTCTCTCCTTAGCACACTGCCAAAATTGCCACAGAGCAGATCCAAGGTCCTGGAGAACCAGCAGAGCTCACAGCCCACCTTCTAATGGTGTGCATCTGGGCAAACACAGCAGCCTTGTGGGTGCACAGGTGCCAGGAGCACAGGGAAATGGCAGGGACACAGCCAGGAGAATCCTCTTCTGGATCAAGATAGTAGAGAAGAGAGTCATCCCAGGGCACCCATTACATCTGCACCTGGAGCTGGACACACCTGGGCTTCACCAGCGTCCTCTTCAAGGAGAATTTAATCAATACCTCCCTGCTCCACAAAGCTGCAGGGTACAAACGAAGGAGACAGAATTTGGCTGCCCTCCTGCCAGCTAAGTGCTCTAGCCAGCAGGCAGTAAAGCCAACTACATAATATGATAGAGTACTTCTTTGTTTGAATTTGTGTTAAAAGGAGATTAAATCCTTCCAAAAACCTAATTTTACAAGTTCATAGATATTTATACAATGAACTAACACCAAAATCTTGAAAATTACAAGAAAAGGTGTCTTAAAAAGTACAGTAATAAATATTCTGCTTTATTTTAAAGATATACCATGACTGCTGGTAAGCATAGTGTTATTTTAGCTTTTATTGCAAGACACTTCTATAAACCAATATTTTTAAAACATTCTCTATCTTTTAAGTAGAATCAACTGATTTTGTATCTGCACCAGAACTGCATGTAAATTGCATCTTAACACTCAGGAAAAAAAGCTTACAGAACTGACAGTTCTAAATATTATATGTGAAAAATTGACCTTTTATATTTTTTTTTCTTTTTAGATTTTGGGCAATGTTGCTGGGATATTTTGTTTTACTTTATCCAAATTTATTTTATTCACTAAAATTTAGTTTATTCACTCAAAATCTTTGGCAAAAGCCATCTGAATGTGTCTCCACACGTGACACCTGATCAGGAAAATGCATCTACAAATCTAACCTTAAGAAAATTAATTTCTGTTTTAAAGAACAAATGGTAGACACTGTACCCAGCTGCATTGAAAGCCTGTCTCATGCCTCTCTAGTTCAATTCAGCACTATAACATTCCCAGAGTCAAAACTCCAAGTTTACAGATACTTTGAATAAATAAGGAAATAATGGTACAATGGTACAATGTTAACATATTGCTGTAACCTAAAGGATTGTATATTATCTTTCTGAAGAGCTTTCCAGAAACTATTCAGTAATTCTGCTCACTTGAACTATGCCCCTTGAGTCCACTCAAAAACAGTTTTTTCAGTTTTTGAAATTGCAACATAATGATGGAAATTTCCTCGATCAAATGAATAAAAATTAATTAACCCCTACAAAAATGTCAGTAACAAACCTATGCTTGAGATAGTCTTTGCAATTTGATCTTTTCCCTTCTGGTTTAGCAGAATGAGCAGTTAAGCCTGTGCTATCTTAAGTAATTTCTATGAATGAAAAGGTGAAGGAGCAACAGATTTTTCCAGCAAGGCTTCATCCTGGTTGATTCACTTCCAGAATTAAAACACAAGTGGAAATTAATTGCCCCATGGAGCATACCCATTTAACTCCATTTCAACTTCAGCCGATTGAGTTAAAAAAGACCTAGATGAAAAAGAGCAAGCACCCCTGAACACGTACTTTCATGCATAAACACATGGTTTATTATAGTAACAGAAAATGCTGCTATGAAAATTAAACTTAAATCTTTCCCAGAGGAATAAAATTGAACACACTTTAGCCTCTTTAGTAACAGTGCCAAATTAATTTCTATGGTCTCTGATTTCACTCGAATGAAGTAATTGTTTTATGCCCCAAAGGGATGAAAATAATTTTTCTCTTGTATGTTTAGAAATCGGAACAGCTATTCTTCCTAGGAGCAAACCAGCCAGCAGTTCCCCAAGCAGTCCCCTGGTCACTGCAGACCCCTTGTCTCACCACTGTCACGTACAGACTCCCCTCAGCCCTGGCACAGGGCTGACTTCACGTGCAATGGCTGTGCACGACGTCTCTGACGGGCACGAGCTGCCACCTTTGTGAAACTGCTGGCACAGGATGCTCTTCCCAAGTATCCACAGCTCCCCCACCCACCAAAAGAACCTCAGCCTGTTCTCATGACAGTCAGCCAAGATCCAACACATTCGCCTCAAATCCCTTTCACAGATTGTGCTGGTGGGCACTGTCAGATGCTGTAAGATTGGCTTTCTTGCTCTCAGACAGTAATTTAAGGGGTGGCATGGAGCAGCACACTGTCTCAATAATTGCAGAGCTGAAGTACATAATTTTTCAGCTTAGATCCCAAAAGTTGGCCTCACATTTCCTAGAAGGGCTTGGGTCCAGAAGAGGGCCACAAAGATGCTTAGAGGGATGGAGCACCTCTCCTCTGAGAAGAGGCTGTGAGAACTGGGATTGTTCAGGCTGGAGAAGAGAAGACTCTGAGGACACATTATCAGTGCCTTTCAGTACTTAATGGGGACTTATAAGAAAGATATGGACAAACTTTTAAGCAGGGCTTGTTGCTGCAGGACAAGGGATAATGGTTTTACACTAAAAGAGAGTAAACTTAGACTGAGTATTAGGAAGAAGGTTTTTTTAGCATAAGGGTGGTGAGACACTGAAGAGATTGCCCAAAGAAGGTGGGCGTGCCCCATCCCTGGAAATGCTCAAGACCAGGTTGCATGGGGCTCTGAGCACCCTGATCTAGTTGAAGATGTTCCTGCTAATCACAGGAGAATTGGACTATGTAACCTTCAAAATTCCATTCAAACTCAAACTATTCTATGATTCTGTAATTCCAATCAGCTGCCAGTTCTGTCTCCTACTACAACTGCTTCCAGTTTCAGTAAAGAACAATAAAAAAGCCCCAGGAGAAGGAACCAAAAACTATGGCTGCTCCCATCCTACACAGCTGGCTAACCACAATAATGCAGAAAACATTCTGCATTTCTTTCCTGACCTCAGATTTTTCATTTTCCCTTGCTTAAAGGCAGAGATTTAAAAAGAGAAATGAAGGATGTTCTGTCTCATCCAAGGACTATCTTAAAACACTACAATTTTTATAGCTATAAATAGATGAGTCCTTAGTCCTTAGAGGCAGGTGCCATGCTCAGGAGAAAGCTCAAGCCATGGGCTGCATATGGAGACCAGCACTGTACTAAGGCAGCTTCCAAAACCCTAAGTGGTGGATTTAGGAATCACCCTTGCAATTCCTCATAATGCTCTTACTAGTCTGCTCCTTGCACAGCATGTGACATTCTCATCCTGTTCAACACTCTTAATTCTATGCACTGTGATTTTGTGTTCTGGATATTAGAAACCTGAGTCTTGCTGTCTGCATGGCTGAGAATAGCCCAGATATTTCTCAGATACTGTATTCATCCAACAGCAGAGATAATAAGCCATACCTCAATCTTCAGTGAGCTTTTAGGGAACATATCAAATCTGGAAAACAACATCTCAGATGTGAAATCCCGTGGTTTAAATTCCTTGGCACAGGCAAAGTAACTCTCCAACATGTTTCTGTGATTAAAGAATAAATCCTTAAAACTTTTTCAGGTAATTTTAGCTGTTTTCACATACTCTAATGCTTCTTAGGTTTCTTCTTTGAAAAGATTTTTGGTGAAAGATACAATCTAGACTAGAATGTAAATAAATGAACCACAGAAAAAAAATTCAAAGTTACTTTTCAAAATGTAGTCATGGCATCAGTCATAAAATTACTTTTCAATTTATATATAAACAAAAATTCCAACATGTATTATATTTTAAAATTTTTATGTCTAATGTTTCTAGTTTTCGTAATTATCTCATAATACAATTCTCACATTTGAAGTGCTCCCAGATCATCCTCAACCTGCCCAGCTAGACTGACTCAGGTATCACCTTCTGTATGTACAGTGAACATTCAGAAAACAACACAGTAAAGAGAGTTCCTTCCTCTCAGTAAAAGTGATATTGGAAATTTATTCACCTGTTTGACATAACACTGCCATAGCTTTTGGGTACTAATTCTCCTGTGGCACATATTGTACCAACAAATACAGAAATGTCAATATGAGTTCTCTAGAGTTTATCATTTAGTAAACTTGCAGAAGAGGGTTTCCCCACCCCCAGAATCAAACATAGTACACATGCATATATAATGTGAAATTGTCCTGCTTCCTGACCAACAAAATTCTCTAGAACAGTGAACCCTACACAATGCCTTTGCTTGCCAGCGTTTACAAGTGCTCAGGCCCCCAGCAGTCCACTTGGTTTCAGTGGAAGCATGGGGAAAGCTTATTGACCACAAAAAATGCCTCAAGGCAGGTCATTCACAGCTTGTTTGCAAAGCCTATATTTTCTTGGCTTGTGCAGCTCTTACCAGCATTTTGAAATTCACAAACAGAAGTACCTATTAAGAGATGCGGTAAGAAAAGAAGCAGCAAACTTATACCAACAAAGCAGAGCAAGGAGCAGCAACCTATCCTGGAACGGTTATATGGCTTCTAGAGAATTTATTTCTATACAAGAAGCTTATTTTGTATGTAACTTCACAGTGCCTGTATGTCTGATGCCTATCTGACAACTATTTATTCATCTTATCTTCAATTTAATAATCTAAAACTGTTTGAAAGTATCTGTAATGTAATTTTAGTGTTTATTAAGCAGCTAAAAGACAGACTAGGTCCACGTCTTTTTAAATAGCATCCTGTGTATCAAGTAACATTTATTTATTAGGCACTTACGTGGTTTACAACCCTTACTTGAAGCTACCTGAGCAACAAGTAGGTTGTGACTTATGACACACATAAACAAAAAGTATAGGTCTCACTCACTCAACCCTTACCATCTTCTATTTCCTTGAGAACATCCTGAAATGCTGGGTAACAGCTGCTTTCTTTGGCTTTTAAGATATTAACAATCTTTTTTTAACCCAGACAACACTAAAACTATAATTTTACAAATGATGAAGAAAACAGTTGAAGATCATGGTTGCCTGTCAAAAATATACAGCTTACAAGTACACTCAGAGAATTGATGAATAAATATGTCCCAAGCCTACTACCAAATAAAGACTGATAAATGCTGGCTGAAATCCTTAGAAAGGTTTAAAAACTGGGGAATGAACTGGATTCTTCACAATTCTCACTCACCTGGCATCATGGCATCAAAACACTGTGAATAGCAAGCATGGAAAAAGAAGAGGACTAAACACAGCTCCCAACAATTTGGAAAGTAAGTAACCTTGCCTATTATTTTAAATTTAAAAGAGCTATTTTGCTTGTAGCAAGCTATGATTGTTATCATTAATCAACATTGTCTGAGTCATGGCCAAATTTGGCAATAATTTCCTGAATATAAACTTCATTCTCAAACTCATTTTCTCCAGAGTGTGAGAAATGTCATGGGAAGAAATTTAGAAGAGATGGACAACAACAGAATCCCTTACAGCTGTTTAACCCCTTAACATTAACTTCCTCTTCTATTTAACTCAGTCTTTCTTTTGCAATTTATGCAAGCCCTGCTTACTTTGGGAAACCACTCTAAACTATTTGCAAAAACAAAACAACATAAAGTTGTTTGGGTGCCTCATTTTTCAAAGTGCATAGAGAAAGGCAATCCAAAAGAAAGCTCTCCTTGATGCTTTTAGAAATATCTGAAATCTCTTACTTGTTTATTTTTAAATAAAATGTTGTCTTTTCTTGCTTTGCAGAAGTTCAGCTCAGTTTGGAGGTCCGTATGAAGACCATGCAGCAGCAGAAGAGCAGAAAGATTTCTCACAGTGTCAGGAATCTGCTGTGACCACCATTGATTCAACTGCATGCAGCAGTGTCCTGGAATTAGAACCTTGTCTGCAAAATACAAAAACAGCCCCTGAATTTCAAAGTGAATACTAACTCATGACAGCACAGAGCCCTTCTTCCCCATTTCTATAAGCTCTTTAAGGATGAACGCCACTGAAATTCAGAATTTAGTTCTGACTAGAATAAGATTTTTAAAAAATCCTGAAGACAGAGCTAAAGGATTGTTTATAAAGACACAGATCATATTTCAGCTGTATTTATTAATCAACACCATGCCCAAACACCCTCTCAAAATCATTGGCTGAAGATCCTTTGAATGGTTCCTTGTAGTTATTCCAGAAGTGAAAAAATCTGCATTCTACTATTTAATTTCTTAATGTTATGTGGTAATTTGTTTTTCTGAATAAACATGAGAGTTAACATAAACCTAAAATATGAAATTGATACTATATTTTATTACACTTTGGCAGTGTTTACAAATAGAGAAATTATTAATACACAGCAAAGCATTTTAATAAAATATTTATGGAGCATTAAAGCTTACATTCTGTTCCACAGATTATTTTTTCCCTTTCACTTAAGCCAACTCATCAGTTCTGCCTCAGTTTTAGCTGAGTTTTTAGTACTTACACTACTCTGCCTGGCACATCTGCTTCACTGCCATGACACAGAGCAGGGAGCTGACCCTGGCCAGAGCCTTCAGATCATTTTTTATTGTGACAGGATTACAAACCTCAGTTATTCAACAATTGATTATCAATCATCTCTGTACACAGTCACTCCCAAACTGAAATCAAATCTTAGGTTTGCTTAAGCTGTGAGCACTCTGGAGCACAGCCCATATTATTGCTGTCTCTACAGGTAAGAAAGTCACATCTGAATAATTAGTGTCACTCTTCTTTTTGATGCCATCCTTTGACATTAGTGTTAGTCTCATCAAAAACAATAAGATGCCTTTTATGATATGAGCTTAGCTCACATGAAATGCTCAAGGCAACAGAGAAGGGCAATCTATTGAAAATACATTTAAATGGCTATTCAAGAGAATAACGCTATTTTGTACCCTGGAAGCATAGCTTCAACTGATTCTAAATTTTGATTACTCTAAAGAATGCTTAAGTCTTACCTTTGAAATTAATAAACCCAAAATATAAATTCCTGAAAATTCATATTTCAATATGACAGAATAATTACACTTTAAAAAGCACTCGTTGCACCAAAATCATTTAAAACATTTTTCAGTGTCAAACATCAAAATTGAAAAATAACCTTTGAGTTTCAGAATTCAGGGAGATGAACCCTTGCTATGAGCTCAGTTTTAGGGCACTGTGTAGCTAAAGGCGTGCTGCTACATCCATAATGTGTCCCTCTGATTCCTTTCTGTGCCAGTGACTTACAAAGAAGAAACTGGAAAATAACACAAAAGGAAGCAATAAGAAAAGTAGTGGTGCAAGTCTGCTTTTGCATTACTTACAAACTCATGGTGCAGTTTAGCTTATTTTGACAGTGAAGACATGAACAGCACAAGAGCAATCTCAGCATAAATGAGTAACAATGGCAAAGCAACAGGTAAGCAAGTGGGCAAAAAATAAAATGGAGAAGCTAGGATGAAAACCACAACACTTCTATTGGTCTGTTTTAACCATCATCCTTCTCCCAAAATCTAATTTATTAGGGCCTGATAGAGTAACAAACAGCTTCTCCAGCACCTTGAAGCTCAGTTTCCGTCCCAGCCTGTCCCTGAGCACCAGCAGCTGCTCCAGAGCAGCAGAAGTCTGCTCTCCCAGAGCCCATCCTTCCCTCCTAAAAGCCTCCTGACATCTGTCATGCTGGTCAGTTCCCATCTCATCCATGAGGAGGGCATGCCTTACCCTGCTTGTGTGCTCCCTGGAGACTCATAAGGCAGACATTAATTTAACGAGTTCATTTGTGGCTTTATGAAGTAATTTATGCTTCCTTAACACAATAAACTCCTTAACCTTCACGGCCTTCATAAATCTGATAGGGTTTGGATTTGCTCCAGTATGGAAAAAAGGAGCAAAAATGTCATTAGGAGGGGTTATTTTTCTGTTTTTGAACACTAAAGCCATGTTATGACATGTAACTACTGGATTTAAATACCAAAGTTATGAATTAAACTCCTTTTGTATATACTGAGCGAGCAGTAAATTCATGACAAAACCTTTTATTTCTCTTTTAGTTTCTCCTTTGCAAAAAGTTGAAAAATATTTTAAAATTAATTTTTAAGCACTTTGTGATTACAAATATTTTGTTTTGCTTTGTTTTTTAAAATAACACAAACACATGGAAATTGAAAGTTGTAAGATACAAACTTCAGCGGGTAATCTGAGAATTTCTGTCTTCCCTTTGCAGAATATGCTGGTTAAGAAAACAACCACAATAGTGCTACAGATACCACTTGTTACACCCAAATCTTATATATTCGTGTCCCTAACATCAAACCAAGGAAAAAAGTAATCCCATTCTCATTTGAAGCAGAAACACCTAAGCCAGCTGAATGCCTGTATCAGTTGTCACAAAAATTAGCTTCCTTAATAAGTACAGATTCAGCAATGAACTGTGAACTTAGTCGTCAGCTTCCTCTTCTCTTTATGCTTGTCATGATTTGCTCTGGGTCTTTTTCTTTTTCCTACTAATCTTTGGAAAAAACCTTGACCTTTCCAAGCTGCCCAAGTGTGGATTTCAGATGCATTCAGGTTGCTGTGCTTGGAATCTTTCTGCTTTGATGTTGATGGGAGTTTTGTCATGGGCTTCAATCAGGAGGAGATTTCCGTCTCGGCGGGGGAGTTGTGGTTCTATCCCTGCCCCTATTCATAACCGCTGCCTCTCAAGATCAAACTGAAAAGATAATGACCAGCCTGAAACCTGAACACTCCTAACAAAGTGCTAGCAGACAAAAAGAATGCTTCTCATCTTCCTGTCACTATGCTGTAATACTGCAGCATAAATGGCACACATTTATTCCCTCTCTGAAACTTCATTTTCTTCCATAAAAATGCAGAAGTGATAATTAAAAAACTCTGTGAAAATTGTTTGGCTTCCCTGGTCTTACATTTGGGTTTTCCCAAGCCTGAGCTATGGACATGAATCACTACATTCTTCACCCTCCAGCCAAAATTTGGACCTGTATTCGTACATCAGAAAATTTTCCATGGGACTGGAGTATTCACATTTAAAAACATGTTACTTTGATGAGTCAAACCTTCTCAAAATTTTGGAAAAGAAACCCAAAAAGTCAAGATGAGGACCAGAGGCATGACTCGGGGGCAAGAAAGAACAGTACAAAACCTTTAATCCATGATGTTGCCTTTTCGTAATGAGTGTAAATCCACTGTTGCTATAATGCAGAGTTTCCAAAGCCATTTTAAGTGAAATTTTGTTGCAAAGGTAGGAGTCTGGTCTGGTTTCAGTCTCTCACTCCTTTTTCTTCAAAGTGTTCATGCAGACTCAGTTGAAAAGTTGAAAACTAAATACTTCATGTTAGTCCCAGAACATTTACAACAAAAAAAAATACCCTGAACATTTTCTACTTAGTGCTAATTCTAAGTGTCTTCTAAATATTGTTAATAAAGCAAGAGATTTCTAAAGAGATTTATGACATGTACACTAAAAGAAGATGCTTTTCTTTAAGAAAATCTTATACAAGAAATTGTTTTTATAGTTTAATCCTAATAATTCTAATGTGACACATTGTGAAATCTTGTATACAAATCTCTTCCGATTTACACTTCAGAAGCAGCACAATTCTAGTCAGACTCATGCAAAATTAAATATTCCTTCTATTATTACCTTCTTATGAGCTTTCCTCCTTTATGAGCTGTAAAAGTCTTTCATCTTGCAGCTTAATAAACTGCTTTTACATCGTGTCGTCATCAGAGAGCTGATTGGAGGTGGTGACTCCTCGTGTGCCCAGCTCTGGTGTGGCAGCTCCACAGGCAGCAGAGGCAGTCAGTCATCGCTGCCCACAGGGGAAGTGACTCATCCCTCACCATGACGTGCACTGGACAAAAAGTACATCACCTTGCGCTCGGCTGGGGATGGCTCTGGAGACTGGAGCACAAAGAAGAATATATCTTTCATGCAGTAAACAATTCAGATGACAGCAGTCACATCCATTATGCAAAAAAAACAGAAAGAAAGGAAGAGCGACATGCTAGACAGAACTAAGCCTCCAGCAACAAGTCACCTCTGATGATTATATTAGAAATGGGATAGCTACTTTTTTTTAAAAGAGGCACTTTCATAAGAGCTATTTTGCATCAGTTGTCTCTGATACCAGTCAAAATATAATTGTCTTTTTATTTTCTTTTTTTTTCTGCTTTATCATAAGTATTCAGATATAAAAACCTCTTCTATGAAAGCCACTGCGTGCTGGAGAAGTGTTTGAGCCAGCTCGCCAAACTGAAGGTCTTTTCTGCTGTTCTCCATCCCAAGGCACTCTGTGGTGTTCCTCACAGCACAGACAGCTTTCTGCATCACCTCATGTGGCACCCAAATCAAGTGAGATACAGGTTATTGGTTTGACAATACCACTAAGTAAATATAAAGTAAAAAAAAGTAAATCTGTTAAGACAGACAAAAGATGAAGAGGATTCAGCTGCCCATAAGAGCTCTCCAACAACTGATGCATAATAGAAGCCAGAACCTCAGCATGTTTTTTTTGGACAGAGTGAGGAAAACATGATACGTAAATAGGAAAGTTTCAAATCCAGAAAAATTTTCTAGAACACCTATACTACACAAACATACATATTCCTTGTTCTTCCTCCTAAACTTGCTTTTCCAGCTTCCCTATGGATATTCACTGACCTTTCCCAAGCCTCTGGGCTTGGAAATATGATCATACACACCATCTTTTGAAAATCATCCCTGGATATGCCATAACACCTTTCATCAGTGCCATATTTTAATATACATAATTGCATTTAGTCATCTCCTCGCTGCCAAAAATCCATATAGTTTTATCTTCCAGAGAGCCTTATTGGTAGGTAACAGATACAGAATCAGGGTCCTCCTTCCAGATACCAGCAAGTTGCATTTAGGAGATGAGACAAGATTCTCACAGACCTAATTCTGTTCAACTGTATATACTTGATTCCTTAAGTTAGAATCCTTAAGTTGATTCCTTAAGGAATCAACTGTATATACTTGATTCCTTAAGTTAGATTCCTTAAGTTTTCTAGGGAGCTAGAAAAATATTTGGCAGCATAATTTTTATCATAAATTGTGTCTTCATGACCAAAAATAAACTAACTCTTCAGAATCTTTGCCAGGGCTCTGTATTTCATGGCTTGGCAGCTCTGCAAGTTACTGTGAATTTTCTCTGCTTGCTCAGAAATACAGAACTGAAATTTTCATTGAATCAAAATGCTTTTAGCCTACCTGAAAGAGTTAACAGCCTTTACTGAGTACAGGCTAAACTGAGTGCTGTCTGGGATGATACCAACAAGAAATTGGCTGATTCTGTGACACCAACAAGCATGTACAGCATTAAGTGACTCCTAAAATGAGCTGGTAGCCCACTGAATGGTAAAGGGCAGAGGGCTGAGAGGACAGAGACAGATCCCCAGCAGAGGAGTAATCCCTGAGAGAAGGTCAGCCTGCTTGTGGCAAAGGTCAGAAACTGGAGGTAAGAAATATCAGCAATTGCTGCCATAGCATAAGCATGGCTCCATCGGTAGAAGGATGGGAGGGAGAAGGGGAGCTGTGTTTTGCACAGCTGAAGTGTTCACAGACTTTCCTGTTGGACACTACAGTCATGAAAACAACTCCTTTGCTACAAATATTTTAACTGGGACCAAGTTTTATACAGTTCTTGTAGTTCTAGTTCTCAACACAGATGTCACAGAGGCAGTACAGCAGAAAAATCTTTAGTGACCTTTATCAAAGTAAGTGGCAAGAAGATCTTCAAAACCATTCACAGTCAAGGCAGAAGAGGTCAGGAAAAAGACTGACACTATTCTTAAACTATTAAGAATTTATTAACTATTAACTTAGCTATTCTAAAATGCATCCAACTTACTGGACAAAAGATACACTTTGAGCCTCATGGTGATGCAAAGAAAAGATGCATCAAGAATTAATTTTTGAACCTGTTCTGTTGGTCAAACCAAGGCTGTGGAATCAGTCTGAGATTTTGTCCAACCCTTGTTTCCTCAAAAAAAACCTATCAGACAACTTTTTTTGTTTCAGGCTGATACTATATTCCGTCGAGAGACCACACTCTCACTGCCTTGGTTGCTGGTCGCTCTTCAGGTTTCAAAATAACAAACCCTTCGGAACTGAAAAGAAGAAGCACAAACCCGCTGCATTTCCCCACTACCCACCTCGGGAGAGGGGGGAAGAACGCCCTGAAATTCCCTGCGAAAAGCCCCAATGGGCCGGCAGGAGGCACCCGCGGCGGCCGCCGGCGCTCCGGCCGGAGCTTCCCGAGGGACCGCGGCGCAGGGAAAGGAGGCTCGGCTGGGAAAGGGCGTTCTGCTGGGGAAACGGGAATCGGCTGGGGAAAGGGGGCTTGGCTGGGGAAGGGGGCTCGCCCGGGAAACGGGGAATCGGCTGGGGAAAGGGGGAATCGGCTGGGAAAGGGGGCTCGGCTGGAGAAAAGGGAGCTCGGCCAGGGAAAGGAGACTCGGCTGGGAAAAAGGGGCTCGGCCGGGGACAGGGGGCTCGGCTGAGGAAAAGGGGACTCGGCCAGGGAAAGTAGGCTCGGCCGGGACAGGGGGCTCGGGGCCGGTCCCCCTCACCTGCCGCTGCCGGGGCCGCCTCGGGAGCTGCGCTGGGGCCCGGGACTCGACTCCACTGCCGCCGGCTCGAACATTTATTGCCCCATACACAACCCGTCGCCGCCCCGTCCCGTTCCCCCGCTCACCGCGTTCCCGTCTCCCTGGGGGTGGCTTCCCCGGGCCCTTCCCGCTGCCGCAGCCGGGGCACGGCGCTGCTCGCTCGGCGGCGGAGCGGAGCCGGCCCGGTGTCCCCGCTGGACGGAGCCCGCGCGGGAGGGGCGGCGGGGTCTGAGGGAATTCCGGACCGCTCGCAGCGCCGAGTCCCTACGCAGCAGCGCTGGTGCATCCTCCCCCGCGCCGCCGGGAACGTGTGAAATACGAATCCCCGTCTCAGCATCTCTCTCCGCAAATGTGTAGAAAAGTGCCAAAAATTAACTGTTTGTTGCCTGCCCGTACCTGATCCCCGGCGCGCCCTGGGGATGACAGGACAGTGCGTCCGGTGGGAGTTGTTAGACATAAACCAGAACACAAATGTCCGGCTCCCACTCGGGGATGCAGAACAACCACTGGGACAGGTCCCACCAGATCCTGCTCTCGCTGCTGCGGGGACACAAGGACAAGGGGCTCAGGAGGAAGCAATGCGCCGACAGCGGTTCCATTTGGGCAGCTCTTAGTTAAACTTCAGGCCATGAGAGCAGCAGCCGCCTCTTCCACGGCCGGTGGGAGGACAGCTGCTTTCTGAAGTTACGCTCACTGTGCAACAAACATTTCCTACCGGGATTTAAAACTGCTCCTCAGCTTGCTTTTTGCAGAAAAAAAATCCTCCAGGTCACTAGTGTTTGCCTTCACAGCTGCCAAAGCTGCCTAACTGTATCTGACTAAGCACAAACAGAACACAGATATTTTCATAATACATGTTTTCAACCCAGTGAAAGCAAAATATCTGTGGATGTCTGAGAAAAACATCCATTATGCCAGCTGCAAGGAAAGCCAGCTTCACTTGGTGTGTGACAGGTTTCCCTCTGAGGTTTTTTCAGTTTGGCACTTAGACACTGCCCATGCCTCTACCAGCTCATGGTGGTCTGCCAAGCTGTAGAGCATCTCTGTAGACAGCCACTCATCCCAGAAAAAGTTGATTTCTGTCATATGACTGATGCAAAAACACCCCTTTAAAATATGTGCCTGCTCTTGGCGTGAGCATCTGGAGACCTCTGTGATCATGGCATTATTTTCAAAAAAACATCTAGGATGGAATTGTGAGTTGAGTCTACTGCCAATGTGCCTTAGAAATCAGTACCTCAGAGCTCACAGAGCCCTGTGCTGCTGCATGGGAGCTCTGTCAGGAGCCAAGCACTAATAGTGAGGCAAAGCCCAGCAACCCACCTTGTGCCAGACCCCACAGACCTCTGGAGCTGGCTTGCTTCCTTTGTGCAGAAAACTGCAATGCTGTTTGATGAATTTTACTCTCCTTATTTTGCTGCACACAGGACATTACATTTCTTCCCCTGGTTTCTTTTCTGTGAGCACCTTTGTTCTTATGTTCTAAGAGAAGGAGATTACTTTCCCCTCTGCAGGGGTCAGCCAGAATTCAGCAGTGTTGCTAGGGCTTGGAGCTTGGCTCTCTCACCAGCGCCATCCATTTGCTTTTCATGCTTCACTTGGTCAACATTCAGCATGTAACCAACTTTCAGAGCACTTTTCACCTTTCTCAAGGAAACAAAAAGAGAATTTTTTTTTTTTTTTTGCTTCTCTTGCTCTTTGGAGACATTGATTTCTGTGATATAGCTCCTCACAGCCTCACAGCTAAGCTTGAGTTACATCTCTTTTCTGGAATCACAGAGTGGCAGAGAAAACACCTGTCTTGGTGTAACTACAGGGGTTTTTCCAGGCTTCCCCAGATGAACCTGCCTCTTGGGTCATAGCCAGAGGAGTCTACAAACTTAAATGGGCACTGATGAAAAAAATCTGTCTGTCTGTCTGTCTATCTATCTATCTACCTACCTACCTACGTACCTACCCACCCACCTACCTACCTACCTTGCGATTAAAGGCAAGTAATTTCCCAATTTCCTGTGGTGAAATAAAAGAAAACATGCTTTGAAGAAAACTTAAAATATCTATATTAAAATGAAAAATCCTTAAAGTTGACCCAAAGTCTCTGATTTCTGTAACCTCAGTCACTGTCCTCATAATATGTCCTCAAGATTTACTTGCCTTATTCTTTTCTGATAATCTTTTTGTTTCTTTAAATCTTATCCCAAGTATTCAGCAGAAAACCTTCTAGGAGTGCACTTCAGTAAGAGTATGGGTAAAAGCTTTGATGCAAATTTTCTAGTTAGCTACTGCAGCTGTAGCACAATTAATGCATATATTCAACCCAATATATAGAGTAGATATTTGAATTTCTTAGTTGGCCAGTCAGATGGACAATTAACAGATTGTTAATGGAGAAATTCAACAGTAACTTGAGATCATAATAATACATTTTGAGGGATATGAGGTGACAATTGACTAGATATAAGTGAAAAAAGATATTTTTCTCAGTGAAGTAGTATAATAGATGCTTTTGTTCTCTGAAATTAAAATGGTTGGCACCTTCAAAAAGTAATTTTCTGATCCTTATTAAAAATTGCTTGTAGAATTTTCATGGAAAGCTTGGTTTAGTTCAGCTGAGGGATCACATGGTACATTCTGTCAAATGAAATTGACATTCAAATGAAGGGGTACACACAGATTATTGTGGTACATGTATTTTTATTTCTTCAATATGACAAAAAGGTAATCTCCAAATTCTTTTTCTGAACCTGTTTGAAATCTGTTATCATCTTCCACAATAACTTTCCCTTTTGATTTTCCTCCATGTATGATTGCTGTCCAACTGTTAGGGGTTTGTTGCAATAAATATTTGTCTCAGTCAGCTTCTTTTCACTGCATGTGTTCATGTGTGTTTGCTAGATATCTCCTCAACGACGACAATGCTAGATATCTCCACTGACGACGATTTCTTTTTTTTTTTTTTCTTGCAGGGCACAAGCAGAGCTTGGAAGAATGGAAGAGATCAAATAGAGACAGGATTAAATTTAGCATTTTTGTGGGTAAAGCCTCTTTATGTATTGGCTTGTTACGTACTCCATTGTTCTCTAGCTCTCTACTCTTCACATGAGTATTAACATGTCAGCTACCACAATTAATTAGATAACAATCTAATATAGACTAGAGTTCTTAAGAGTGAGAAATTTTATTCTAACAGTGTGGTAACAGACTACTGTGCTAAAACAAGCAGAACATAGAGGCTATTGAACAGTCACAACTAAAGGAGGAACAAGGGTGCAATCACTAATTATTACTGGCTAAATAGCAATAATAAGTAGCAAAGTGATCCTCAATGCCAAACTGATTTTGAAATCTACAAGTGTAAAAACAGAAGACTACCCAAAGGTTTCAATCTTAGTTTCAGAAAAAGTCTTCAGGCACTTATTTCAACAAAAGTGAAACTTAGATATGCGAACGTAGAAGTGTGGATTGTGTTTAATGCAAAAGTCACATTTACTACAACACATCTGAATTACACCACTTGAAAGTTTTCAGTAACTTGATGTTGGATGCCAGTGAAATCAGTTCTGCTCATACTTAAGAACAGGAGCTTAAATGTATGATTATTTCATATCTTAAGCTCTTACCATTTAAACCAGAGTATTTTTATCCCATCAAGGCTACCAACTTTATTTTTGTGTAGTTTCATGCTGTTATAAAAGAGGAAGAGAAAAAACGCTGAGGGAAATAGAACTTTTTCTATGTATGTAGAAAAATCTCTCTGGTTTATGACAATCCGTAAAAATTGATTCCTTCTCTTAATGTAAACAGATAGTAACATCCAGGATGATTGACATTTACTATGTCCATGCACAGCTCCCAGGGGAATCTACTTTTAACCATATGCTACTCTGTCTGCAAGTCCAGCAGTTAGAAAAATAAACACTATCAAGGATCTCCACTTTCAAAGACCTTTCAATAGTGACTCTACTGAGTACTCTGTGACTTCTGCTCAAGACAGAAAGAAGCTGCCAGCATCATGTGCAAGACCAGTGTTGTGCCAAAAGTCAAAAGCATTAAAAAAGTGTATATTTCCAAAGGGAATATCCTACCTATTCTCCACCTTCTTCTAGCTCCATATGGTAACTACTAATGGTAACTACTGCTTTTCCTGTTCACATACTATCATTTTAGACTTCATTCAGATTTCTTTTAGTTCTTCAGTCTCCTATTTTGTAATGTACTCTTTTCCCCCCTAATTAAATATTTTATCACCCTTCTCATCCCACTCTCAGGTAATTCTTGCCTGCTTCAATGATCTTGACTTCTTTTCCCTTTATGAGCGGCAGTAAACTTTAGTGACTGCTGTCAATAAAAACGGAAGACTTTAGGGGGAAAAGGTCCACCAATCATCATCGTGTTTATGCTCAAGCTAACTTTTTTTCTCCTTTAAATAAACACCTCTTCCACATGTGGTTATGAAAGTTTCCTTTTAGGAATTGGCATCAAATGATGAAAAAACTGGCATGCTTAAACAAAAATTGCAACAGTACAAAAGTAAAATGTGTGACTGAAAAATATTACTTCTCTTGATTTGGCTTTCACTTTCTTGGCTTTTTTCCACTCACCTGTTTAGTTTTGCATATTAATCCCTTGGATTTTTAAAACTGGAAACAGAGAATCTTTATCTTCAAGACTGAAGTAGAGCTCACAAAAAGGAGATAGCAAGTGGATAGTGCTTTATATACTTGTTGATGTACAAACTCAAGAATCTTTAAGTCCTGAAAGATGTACATGTCCACTTAGCAGACACGCATATCAGCATCATTTTAAGTTAGGAAATTGAGCTGTGAAAGTAAATCTACACCTTATTAATTCACTTACTTTTAAAAAAAATCTGGATGTGTCCAAGTCTATGCAGAGAATGCTTCTCTTGCTACTTGCTTTCAGTAGTTTTAAGAATCTTTCAGAACTTTGACAAATGTGTCAACACCAAAAGGTCAGCCAGCTTTAAGATTGGGTTCTTCCTTGAATTTGGTCCAAGACTTTCCTTTAAAGTACATACAAGTAACACAAAGTTATGCATTCCACTAAAAACAACATAAAAATAAATGCTTAACAGAATTTTAGATCAGCAGCACAAACACTTTTTGATAAACACTCCCTGCCCTGCAAACTTTTATTTTAAACTGTAGCTTGGACTAAGCTTCCATAATATGTGGGGATGGAACAGAGTCTCATTCAACTGAAATACTTTCCAAAGGAGTTTTCCAATACAAATATTTAAGGGAGAGTACTTCTTTTGTCTGGTCTATGTGTTTCTGTAATGTGTTTAGCAAGAAGCAAAAGGTTATTAAAATAAAAAGCCATAGCATTTGAAAAGGCAATGAGAGAGGTCTTAATGGCAACCTAGGCCAGGCCAGGATACAGCACAGATGCATGAAGGAACAGATGCAAGAGAGAAAGTGACAAATTCCAGAAATGCTGTAAAATATGTACCTGATAAAGAAATCTCTGACTATTTATGGCCTCCAATATGCTCAGTTAAGAACAGTTTCTCCTTCCTAGGACAAACTATAAAGGTTGAAGCATTTATTTTTAAAGGGTTGTGCTAAAATATTGTTGTAAGAAATTATTAAAAGCTCAAGGCTAGGTATTTTCCATACACAGAAGTAGAAATTATAGATAGAACTTTGAATTCGTACATTATGAATCTTATATTGCACACTGCTGCTCATGTAAGTCAAAGAAATGCCTATGTTCCTTGACCTGGAAATTTAGAAGTAGGCAATTTTTGGTACTTGCTATGAAAACCATCCAACAAACCACATTAAACTGTACAGAAAAATGCCCATCACTATATCAACAGTAGTTGGGCACAGCACCAATCCACCTGCTTGTGATAACTTCTGGTCATGTTTAGTGAGGCTGTTCTAGAAAAGGTATCTCGCTGCCTCTCTCCATGGAAGGTATTCTAGCAAGCAAAGATAGCACATGCCAGCTCCAGGTCCCCACAGCACCTCCATTTTCATTGTCAAATCTCAGGATATCAGGAAATGATGCAAATAGCTTTGGGGAAAGGAAAAGGAATGGGAAGCAGGGACACAGAAGGCATTAGGAAGTTCAATATGAATTCATCCTGATATTTGCTACCTAGCTGGACAGAAAATAAAGCTAATGGAAAAAATATAAAATGTAACTTTAGATAATTTTAGCAATGGTAGGGAATTTACAGTTGTGGACAGAAATACTCAGTTTGGTATCACACCTCATGATTCCCAGAGTAGAACGATCACATTTGAAGGACTAAAAGGGTAAAATGTAACATGTACATTCATCCTTATGTAAGAGTTTGTTATTTTCTGATACTGTATATTTGAAATGGTGTAAGAAGAGGACTACTCTCGCCAGTAATGTAGAATTTGCTTCAAAACATACCACTGCCACAATACTAAAAAATTGGTCAATAAAGACATATTAGTTGGTCAGACGTCCATTTACTTTGAATTACAACATAGATTGACTTCAGAAGTTTGACATTCAAATAGAAGTTACTGAGACTTTCACAGGTATTTAATCAAACATATAATAAAGATAATATATTTATATCTCAGGAAAGATTATTCTGTTTTGCAGTACAAGGTTAGAAGTCTCAAATTATAAATTCATCTTTTGGAAAATGGAAGAAGTGGCCCTCTTTTGTGTATATGTGGTGGTCAGGGACTTGTTTTAGTGGTGGGATTTGCAGTGTTAGCTTTTCATTTGAGCTCAATGATGTTAAAGGTCTTTTCCAACCTAAATGATTATGTGATTCTCTATGTATTTCTTCCTTTGTGAAACAGCATTACTTATTTACTGCAAAAGTACAGTAAAGTACATTAAAATTTTTAGCATTAAAAAAAAAGAGTATAACATTATCATTAGCAATTTGGCATACCATGAAAGTTATTTTAGTATAACACAATGCAGGAGCCTGACAACATTTCACTAAGGAAAGCTCAATATATTTTCTATGAGTTGAAGTCAGTACTTTCAGGTTTCCACCTATTTGTTATATTCATTCCCTGTGTGCAACACAGTGACACTTTGATTATTTATCTCTATCAAACTGAATTATCTTCAATTTTCTAAATTTGTATTTTATCTGTGTGTGTGTGTGTATGCACATATTCCTTACCTTAGGAAATTTTTCCCTGTGGTTATTCCTTTGGTGCGTTCAGGAACAACCGCAGCTTCCATTTGCAAGAGCTGAACAAACCCCACAGAATTCATGCTGAGCTAGAATCTGCTGGTTTAATTCCCTGCTGGGAGTCTGCCAGTTGGGAAACGCTGACCAGCAAGTACAGGTCTTAATTACACAAATCCAGAAGCTGCTGCCAACCTTTCCCCATTGAGAAGCATTTGTTTTCTATGTGTTCTTCTTGATGAACAGATTATCATACAAACATTATTTATTGCTGCTTTATATTGTAAGCAATTAAATGAAGAAACCTTTTAAACTCAAGGGAATTTTAATAGGTTACTTGCAAAATGTTATTGCAGGCAACAACTTGTACATGATTTTAGTTCCAAACCCACCAAAAAATTATACAAATCAGCATTGTAAAAGTGTCAGATTAATGCCTTACAGGCTTTGCTGGCAGAATTAATTTCTAAATTCTAGATGTGGGGAGCATTACTCTCATTTTTTTCCTTTTCCATTTTTTTAGAAAAATTTACAAGTGAAATATTACTACAAAACTTTTTTTTTTATAAGGAATTTTTGCAAAACATTTACATTTTTACCATCAACTATTTTTCTGTTTCAAAATCATTATGTAGATTTAATACCCTATGCTGCACATCAATTCTTGCGGGATGACAATTCAGTGACATGCATAAAAAAACACCACAAGGCATTAAAATGAAGACTTAAATACAAATATTGTTGCAATAAAACAGTTATAAAATTGAAAAATAGGACCTAAACATCATGCTTACTTAACTTTGACAAATTAACTTTTTCTCCTAGATTACACACTTTTATTACTGCTCTCGTGAAAGAATGTGATAAATAATGACTTAACACCAATTGCTAATGTAATCGGCAATACATACACAAACCTAACCAAAGAAAGTATATTGTAAGAAAAAAACTATTCTAACACTGGAGTTCTACCATGGTAAATACACTTTGCACTGATAATTACAATAAAGCAAAATTTTTAATGGTGGCAAAGGGAATGAAAAGTGAAATGCCATTAAACAAGATACTACTGCACATCTGTGCCCTATTACTTACAACAGCTATATCCCACTGAGTCAAATAAAGGACATTGAAATTTACGATCCTTTTAAGACAGAAAAGTGGATTCAGAATGGTATGCAGAACAGACTGGCAGAATGTTTCTAATTCCAGCGGTAAAATGTGCACCTGCTAACACAAGTTAATGTACTTGAGATGCTATGAAGCCAACCAGATTTAGATTTGGACACATCTATAACAGGGATTCATTGCAGATTAAAAATTACTTCAGTTTCCTATCTGCATACATAAGTATGCATGAAAAAATTACATATGAAATGGTTGTGCAGAATGCTTGTAACTTCAGTTTACAAAACTGTTAACTTTTAGGAAATATGATATTAACATTAGGAAAGTTCTTCTTTGCATACAGTAATGTAGAGCACTGATTGTGAAGCATAATGATAAAATATATCTTTGACGTTTCAATTCCTTTATAATAAAATTAACAGTTAATACTACCTAATGTTCATCTGTATTAAATGTAACACCTAATTGCTTCTGATGTTTTAAATCCAGATACATCAGTTAAGAGTACTTTAAATAAAATATACAAAATAATGTACAAAACCCAACTAAAATTTAAAGACTCTGTTACAAGTCTAAAAAAGCTTTAAGAAACTTGAAATTTATAACCACAGTGTAAAATTGTTTTTCTTTAATCTCAAAGCTTTTTATGTAAACTGAAAGTATAAAATACCCTCAGCTTAGTATTTTGCTACAAAGGGCTGGCCTAAAGTGTACACAGTGTAAACAATGGCATTTCTTTTGCTTCAAAAATACAGAAAACACCACAAGATTGATAAATTGTTGTTCAGATGAGAAGTATATGATCTTTAGGGAATGCACAGGGTACCTGTTACGTCTTACAAACCAACAGCTACCACATACATTCTTCCTTTCATAATCTGTAGGGGAAAGAAGAACATCTTATTCTTCTTGCACTGTACTTCCTTCAGTTACATTAAAATATTTTGGTATATAAATCTCCTTAAAAACTGGTCATGAGAATTTATTAACAAGTGACTGTAGATGTAAAAGGTTGTATTTATGCCTAGGGGAAGTAATTAAAAATCCTGAGTATGAAATATTTGGCCATCTTTCCTCCTTGTACCTACTACTAATTTTCACACAGAAAATGCAATTTTTGTTATTGTTTTTTCTTTTTTTTTTTTAATATTTCCTCTATATTCACTGTCACATCTGAAAATTTAACCAAACCTTTGAAACCAAAAGTTATGTCCCAAAAAGATTATAATATTTCTCTTTTCCCAGTTTGTTTTTTGGTTGGAGGATCAATATAAGACTTGATAGGTAACAGATATTTATTAACAGCCTATATACTATCCTTGAAAAATGGTGGTAATAGGTGAGGGGAAAGAGAAAATGTTTACTTACTTCTTTCCTTATTAAAATGTGATAATTAATTTTTTTCTTTGGCTATTAAGTCAAAGCACAAAGAACTCAGCACATTAACCACAACATAACAAACTAGTATTTACAGAGGAGATACTGGATAACACTCAGTTGTCAGATTGATTTCCATGAATTCTAACAAAATTAAAACAATCAAACACCTAAGCTCGAGTTTTTAAGATTCAAGTTATCTATGAGTTAGAAATGGGCCACAGATGTTTTAAAATACAGAATCATAGAACCACAGAATGGTTTGGGTTGGAACGGACCTTAAAGATCTAGTTCCAACCTCCTTGCCATGGGCAGATGGGCAGGGAAATATAAAATGAAACTAATTACCAAAAATTGACACAATTTTCTTTTGTTCTACATAAAGATACCATTACTTTTGTAAATCATATGTTAATATCTTTCTATGGTTTTATCTTTCCTACTGTTTACACTAATTCTACATAGCCTAGCTCTCCACATGAAGAGAGGAATTAGAACTCACTGATTGTCATTTATACACACTACTATAATGTAGTAGTTGAAATTAATCTGAGGCCCACCTCAGAATCACTTTGCAGCATGCATCACTCAGCTGCTATTTGAGTAATTCCAAAATTTGAGAAAAGATGGCCAAAATTAACCGATGTGTTGTATGGACTGAGCAAAATCCCAAAATATGTCCACTGTTGTTCATCCTGTGTTCTGTTTTGCTGCGTCTTATGGGAAAAGGATGCTCTCATTAAAATACTACAAATTTATGTTAAAAACAAAGTGCCTTCATCAAACGGTATTAATCCTAGTCAAGGTCCACCCAGTTTTACATTGATACTATCAGATTTTATAAACACATTAACATACAGTGGTAAAATAGGGGGGTAAAGTTCACTTAAAATCATTACAGAATATACAGATATATAACTAAAAAAGTACAGTATGGAAATATTATTCCTCTATCTGTTTATCCAGTCATCAATTTGCGCTGTTTGTATTTTTGAAATTTTTGTCTTGTTGCACCGGTGTACACTTCCCTTGCTGACCTTCCAACCTGGAACACTTACAGAAGTCATGACTGAAAAAAAGATTTCCTGCTCTGTAATCCACTTTACCAGCCCACTTCCATATCCTGAAAGGTATGTAAACTTAAGTGCAGCACTAGGTGTCCATATAAATGATCCTTTCAGAATTCTTCCATGTTTGTTGAAACATTAGGGGTTGCTGGGTTTGAATCTTGAGAAATGGCAGCAACAGTGACAATTCTTGGAGAACCAAGAACCTCAGTAACTGAAGAGTCCAGTTCTCCTGAGGTAACAATAGCAAGGGCTGTTCCACCACCCTTCTTGTTTTGATGAGTTTTGACATGTTTCGAGAGATGGTCACTTCGCATAAACCTTTTAGAACATTCTGGGCATTCAAATCTCTTTTCACCTTTTCAAAAAGAAAAAGAAAACCAACATGTTACTGAAAGAGAGCACTGAACACTGCTTGATCATCTGAATCTCACCCTATTCTATTCAACACTCAAAGTGTCTTTTTTAAGGAAACCTTTTCCACCTGTCTCATTTCCAGGTGTGTTCTGTTCAGTCACAGGCTTTTGGCCACCTACTCCCCACTACTGAAATATTCTCAACAAGTATTTGCTATGCTGTGATCATCTGACGAGAAGTTTGAATTTCAGGACACCAGAGAATTTTCATAAACTTCTATAAATCTACCAGAGCAAGGGAGGTAAAAGCACTCAAAGAACAACTTTATAATAATGCTTTTTAAATTTAGATTACACCAATGGGAAACAAACTCAGAAACACAAATTCCAATGCTCCAAGAAGATGTATGAAATCTACACCAAGAGAGACAAATTCAGTTTACCAAAAGGTCCTGTTACTCATCAAAAGTAATTAGTGCTTAGACATGAGGTGCTCTAAGTTTGGGGAGAAGGGACAGGAGGGGGAGATACTCTCCTGGGGATAAAAATATGAAGGCTGATAAAATTTTTCAGCTTTTAAAACACCAGCTCTTCCATTCTGAACTGTTAAGAGACTTCACTTTATCAGTTCCCACTTGAAACTAGGAAATTTCCCAAGAAGACCAAATCCAGTGTACGGACTAGGTTAATAAATTTCTTAAGGACTGAGCTAATCCAAGTGAGGAAACAATAACCCTGGTCGATGGCCAATCCTATGTGCCTGATCTAAATTTGTTACATTTAGATAAGGCACTAGCTAATGTACATCAGCTATCTATGATGAAATAGTCCTCTCTTTCTAGTCTACATACAAAAGAACAACTGGAACAGATCGCTTTTTATTTATATGATTTCACAGTCAGCCTAAATTTATGAAAACTGGAATCTACCACTTCCTTATTTTATAGTTACTTTTTTCACATTTAAGGGTAATTTTCAGCTAACTTAGTAAGTGAGAACTTTGATACCATTGTTTAACTAAGGCCACTACAAATCAGACTTGCTGTACTATGGCTACACAGAGTGATGACCAACCTGTGTGGGTTCTTCTATGCCTTTGTAACTCATCACTCCTTGTGAATCGCTTGCCACAAAAGATCCAGTTGCACACAAATGGTCTTTCACCGGTGTGCCAGCGCAGATGTGCCCGAAGATGAGATGTCTTGCCATAAACTTTTCCACAGCCTTCAATATGGCAGATATGCTGTTTCTTTTTTCCTGGCTCATTGCTGCCTCTAAAAAGATCATATTTAAACAGCTAAGTAGTTATATTCTAAAACATTACCAGCTATTAGGAGAAACATTTCATGCTAATAGCGGCAATTTTAATCCCCGTCTAAAAAAGCCCACACAAATGTACTTTCTAATAGAAAGCATTCAAAATCTAGGCAATATAGGACAATCTCATTCCCAAATGAGGCAAGCTGTGATAAGATGCTTAAATATATACTGATAAAAGTTACATTTACCTTCCTTCTCCCTCTCTGCAGTTAGGACATGAGCAGGCAACTCTTCTCAGTCTCTTGCCAGGCTGCACTTCCTGGTCAGAAGCTTGTTGAGCTTGTTGAAGCTGCACTTGTGTTATCTGATCGGGACTAACAGCACCAATTGCTGCATTAGCAATGCCACCTACTGCTACGGTTACAGGAGCTATTGTGGCTTGCTGTACTTTCACTCCATCCTGTCCTTGCTGTTGACCTGTAAAATAAAAATTGTTTGTACCTTTTATTAGTCATTTCAATAAGTGAAATGCACAAATAAATTTTACACATTTACATTAGGTGGACAAAAATCCACCTAATGTTAAGAGAAGCCACAAAAAAAAAATTAAATCCAGTAATTTTTCTGAAGTATTACCTACCTGTTAGTTTAATGTAATTTGTTATTAAAACAGCACAAGACCCCAAATTACTGACTGATACTAAGAAAAATTACCTAGTTTAACAAATGTATTCTTTTTCTTAAAAGCTGAAATAGGCAAAATCTTACACAGAAATATAGTTCAGTCAATTGCCAATTAATGTGTCCCTAATAACCTTTGAACTATATCAGCATTCAGAAAACTACAATTAGCTAATTAAGAAGTTGTTTTATGGCACTTACAGAATTGTCACTTCTCTTACAATCTGATTAGAATCAACATCAAGCCAGGAAGGAACTTTTGAATGAAAAATAAACTTAGGACTAGACTTGAACAAACTAACATCCCAAAGCTTTTTTGAGATTGTTGTTTTGCATGATTCTCTGCTCAGGATGGGGTCACCCTGGTTAGAAGTATAAATGGGGGGAAAAGAAGCAAGAGCTGCCCTGGGGAAAGAGGTCTGGTTTGGGTTGATGGCAAGCTGAAGGCGAGTCAGCAGTGTGCCCTGGCAGCTGAAAGGGCCAGCTGTACCCCGGGGTGCATCAGCAGAGCACAGTGAGCCAGGTGAGGGAAGTGACTGGGAAGTGACTCCTGCTCTGCTCTGCCCTGGTGCAGCCTCACCTCGAGTGCTCTGAGCTGGTTTGGGTGCCTTAGTGGAAGAAGCACATCAAACTGTCAGAGTGAGTCCAGAGGAGGGGACCAAGATGGTGAAAGGTCTCAAGGGCAAGATGTTGTACAAGAGGCAGCTGAGGTCACTTGGTTTGTTCAGCTGGGAGAAGAGAAGGGGTGACCTCCACAAAGTCTACACCTTCCTCAAGGGAGGCAGTGGAGGGAGAGGTGCTGATCTCCTCTCTCCTCTTTCTGGTGACTGGTGATAGGACATGAGGGAATGGCATGAATCTGCACCAGGGAAAGTTCAGGTAGAACATTAAGAAAAGACTCTTCACTGAGAAAGTAGTTGATCACCAGAACAGAATCACCAGGGAAGGGATCAAACATAATTCCAAGACTGAATCAATGAACGAAGAATTCAGCTTGACAGCGTAAGTCCATTATCTCACTGGCTTTCTTGATCTAAGGAAATCTGGATTACTGGCTTGATATTAAAGCAAAAGAAACTATTCCAACATAGGTAAGAAGTGCAGTTTCTTGAACAACAAAATCATATTACGTTTGTTTTAAAAATTAGTAGTATACAGACTTAGAAAATACATATAATAAACTGAATCTGACACAGAGATGACTTCTAGCCACAATATGACAATATGACTGAATGCCAGCCCTCTTAGTAACAGGAATCGGACAAAATATAATCAGATGCTGCCATTTTCCAAAATTCACTGTCTTCATACAACTGTGAAATTAAAGGAAATACCCTTTTTTCACCTTATTTAGAGAGTGTAACAGTCAACCAGAATTCTTTAGAGCAGAATACAATATTTAAGATTGTATAAATACTAGTCCTCAGTATTGAAGCATTCACTTAAAATTTAGAAATTCCTCAGGGATAACATGGTTCAGAGATATTTGAATGGGTTTTAATGATTTCTGTAGCATCCATAACATAACAGGCACCACCAATGGGGATAGGAAGAACACTCTCTCTGAAGCCTCAAGTACCCAGCTACTGAGTGAGTTGACACACAGCCCAGCATGGGACAATGACTAATTGGTTCACATGACTACAGAGGGGCAAGAGATGCTTGCACAGAATATCTTGTGTAACAGCCAGAGGTGAAATCTAACACACACCACCTAACACCACCACATACATCCACACAGGTTAGTACTGAAGAACATGATATATACAGAGAACCTCCCAAAGTGACTTGATTTGTCATGTAAAGGCTACTGCTGGCTACAGGAAATAGAATAAATCTGGTTTCTGCCTAGATCAGTACCAGGTTATTTTCACCTGAAGCACTGATCAGATTTACACAGTTATTTCCCTTAGTTTATGACTGGAAGTTGCATCTGACCTGCCTAGATAAGAATAAACATGAATTCCTTGTCTTCTTAAGAAGGCCAGAAATAGTGAGAGACACTGAATGTTTTCAGTTCTCTGAAAAGAACAAGGACAAGCCCCTAAGAGATAGCGTTTGAACCCCACTTGTGATTGGACATATAGTGAAAACAAACAAACAAAAAATCTAAAAGGATTCTGGTATCAGCAGCAAAGGAAAAATAATTACAGGCTTAACCTTGAGTGCAATCCCCATATGTTTAGGATAGAACCAACTCTTTATTTTCAGAATAGCAATGTAGTGGAAATATATTTATTTCCCATACTTTAATAGGAAAGAAAAGCACTCATGATAATCCTTGAGGGAGAATATGATAGGGTAAGAAGAACATCATGATATAAATGCAAATAGTAATATCAAGTACTTTGGTCTAACAGTGGCTGAAGAGGATACTAGAGCTTCCAAAGAAAGTGCTAGTCCTGGGGCAACTCCTGGTCAGGCTGTTAAGCTGTTGGAATACAGAGTGCTATAAACAGCCAGAGTCAAAAAAAGGCAATTTTTTAAAAATATCTAATGCTTGTCCTAATATGATAATATTAATTTGATAATTGTGACTGCTTGTGATAAAAACCAGGCACACTTTCTGGTAAGCCAAAGGTAAACGAAAAGGAAGAACTTGCTCAATGTGCAGTCTTCCACAGAGCACAATCCACTCCCCATCTGTTAAACATACCCAAGGTGCAAACTCCTTTAATCCACAGAGCAGCACTAAAAATGAAGCACCTGTGAATGGTCACTACAAAAGTTAAAGATATAACAGATATTGTGACCTATTGCAGCCTCCTATTCTATTTTCATTATCAGTCACAGTACATTGCTAAGAATTCTACTTTTTTATTACAGTCTGTTAGAAGGATTACTCCATTTATGCCACAAAGTCCTATTGGAGCAAAGAAGTCCTGAGACCTAATCAGTCTGGGGTCAGAATTCAGTTGAAGAATTTATCTCTTTCTCTCTGATTTTCTTGAATTGGTATTAAAGCTTTGATGCCACCTTTCCCTGGGCTGTCCTGAGGTGACTTTATGATGTGGTATCCTCATAGTCTGTATTTTTGCTCAGAAATGGGCCCTGTAGCTCTAAACTAGGCCTAGAGAGCCAGAGAGCAAAGGGCAGAGGGAAAAGATGCACACCATTTATCTGCAGAAGCTTCATTTTTACTCCCCTGAATTTCCTTTTCTCATTGACTGTGCTGCCTAGCACGGACTGCAAGAGAAAAGTAAAGCTATCAGAGTGCTCTGGGAGTTTGCAGCCATGTAGCCAGGAAGAGAAAACTGAGAGTCTTTCTTTACTTTTAAACTAGCTTCCAGTTCATTAGCCGAGACAAAAGGTTTTTCTCTAGACTGTGGCTTCTTCAGAGGAACTGCTCAACTCTGCTGCTCCTGTCCAGAAGACCAACACTGCCACATCATGTCCCCCTTGGACACTGCCTTGGCAGCTCCTAACCCAAAAAAAGCCATGCCTACAAAACAAACTTTAGACTCTGAATCTGAATCTACCATCTTTTCAGAGCAAACAGAGGTTTTATTGCTTAATATTATTCATTCTTTTCATGTTTGTGAGTACTTTGCTCATTAAATAAACAGTTTCTTCCACTTCTCTCAGAGAAAATTTACCTCCTGAACCAGCTGGGGGAAGGATCACTTAAATCTGCTTTCTAAAGAGACCCCTTCAAAAAATTCCTTCCCAAATTTACCCTAAACCAAGACAGCTGTCAAATCAAGGCTTTTCAAGTAAGATGTGAATTGTGACACTTGAACCCTGAGAAGGATGACTCCTTTTCTCATCCCATGATTACTGGTTAATATTCAGGATATAATTCTAGCATATGACAAATAAACATTCATAGAGAAGCCTGTTCAGCATTTCTAAAAATCCAATATATTTTGCTGATTCCATATGAACCAACTTTCACTGTCCGAGTAATGAGATGACCAACTCCACAAGGGTCTTCTGACACTTCTTCAGAATATTAAATACCACTGCTGACACACTTTACCTTTCTGAACTTTCCTTCTCCCATGTAAGGACAGGGCATATCTTGGAATACAGGATACACACTACTGAGCTACAACAATTAGTATATTTATTAAACATAATACAGTGACACATTTGAGTAGAAATGATTGACAATAACCAGAAAAATGACTATAAAAATACAAAAGGGACAATGCCAAGTAAGGTTGCTCAGACAATTACACTCCCCACACGATTTCATTTAAACAGTAATAAGTTACCTGCTCTTTAGCTAGCATTAATTAGTTATAACATTTTCTAATGTGCATATTGATTTTTCTTCTTTAAACTAATCTCATGGAGTCACTATTTTAAACTCCCTTCCCTTGAATTCCACTTACTAAATTCAGAACAGAAGGTTCTGAAGCTCTCAAAATATCATGCAAATTGCCTTATTTGAACAACCAAGCCACAACATTCAATAAGCAAATCTAGTTTTTTGAGGTAAAAGACTAACTGAAGAAAGCACACATTAATGATTAATATTCTTTGTCAGAGCTTTACACAGCTATGAAAAAACACTGGGAAGTTCAGTAATGTAATTACTGGACTTAATTTTTGTTTTGAACTCCTGAGAGAGAACCCCAACAAGCTAGTACACTAGTAATACACAGGGTAGAAATGCATCTATTCTCATTTTAAAGCTGTTTTACATAGAAGTCTTTGTTCTTTGAGAATAACAGGAGTACATTTTAGACCAGTTGAAATATCTTTTCTCCTGAAGAAAAGTCAGAATTTTTTCACAACACTGACAGAACATGCTCAAAATCTCAGTGAGTCTGCTATAGTCTTCAGTTGTATGGGATTTTTTTGTAAACTATATACTAGAATCCTATGGATCACTAGGAGCTTTAACTTTTACATTGCTTGCACTTATCAAAGAGGAAGAAAAACAAAGGGAATATGAAGGGAAGATAAAAGAATTTTATTATTTCTTAAATCACCTCTGCCAAAGAAAAGAAACTGAGAAAACCTAATGTTGCTATGTGTTTGCAGCCTACTAAATTAAATGAAGACAACTTCTAGAAGTTTAAAACAGAGAGGATTTTTCAGTTGAGAGGATCTAGGTCTAAAGTGGCTTCTTATTTGGAGGAAACAAAAAAACCAAACCCAGCAAACAAACCTGCTTAGTCTAAAAACAGGTGGTTGAGATAATGTTATCTACACAGGAAGAGAATGATCTCTTGACACTATCAGGATGGAGAAAAAAAGGCTTATTAAAAATATTCCTTTCAAAGTCTTACTAGAGGCATTAAATGCTATTTAAAGCCTTCCAGAAATTCTGCTACAATCAGGAGATCACTTGAAATTGCTTCTTCCTGACACACTCCAAACCACAAGACCTGATAGCACAACACTTCACCATTCATAATCAAACCCTTCAGTAACAACAGCTCTCATGTTTCAGCACACATTTGAGAAAGAGGCCTAAACTAAGTCACTGTGTGAAGGAACAAAGTCACACGTCAGTTCATGTATGTTATTCTGTATGAGCTGTGAAAGCAGTCATTGCACACTGACACCTGCTTTTGCAATAGAGAAAGTTTTCTCAAGTTCCCATGATTTCTTTAATAATGATTCCTGAAATTGTGAAATATCTTGATAAAAAAAATTAACGCTGAACTTGCATATATCTGAGCTTTATTGTACAAACTGTCAGGATATAATGGTAACTTACAACCAAATGTTAAAAAATAACATTGATACAAAATAACATTGATACTAAATTGCCTTTCATTTCCTCTCAGGCCGAAGTTCTCTCTTGCTATTGAATAGTAACTATTTATTTGACCACAGGACAAAATGAATACAGTAAGGGAACCTGTTATAGTATTTAATTACAAATCAAGTGCAACAGAAGTCTCACTTATTGCAATATTACAAATATGATTATGACTGAATAGAAATTTTTAAGCTTCTCAAATAAAAGAGCCTGCATGATCTTTTATCAAGGAGTTTAGTCACTAATCTTTCCCATTTAAGTCATTAAGTAACTGCATAACTTATTAACATAAGATACAAGATTATCAAGATAAATGCTTGCACATCCTTTATTCTTCATCAGTTGCTCAGCTTTCCAATTCTGCAGTAAAATTGCATCTTAGCAGGTAAAACTCAGATATACTTTCCCACATATACTTTACTCATGTACTCAAGTTACACGAGTTTTAACACATTCATGCAAGAAAATTTAGCAACTTTAAGTAACTACTATGAAACCAAATAATACATATGCACACACCCCAATCACATTTTAAGTTAAAAACTAATTTGTAAAACCATAGCAGCACTTTAATGATTTAAGAAAGCTAATGCATGGTACCTAAATCACTTCTACAGAGTGACTGATCACTGGTCATTAGGCTTTGCCACCCATTGTAAGTCAAACCAAACTTCCTTTTACCACACACTACACCTGCTTTCCTGCACTTGTTCACAAACTCAGATTACTCTCTGAGGCTAATAGAGCAGAAGGGAAAGAAAAGGACTTAACTTTATTGATCTATAGAAATCATGAGAGTAAAGATTTAGAGAATTGGATCTCGGAAAGAAGAGAAATTTAAGACTAAGAAAAGGACACTTCTCAGTTCTGGTACATAGTTCTTCAGAAAAAAAAATGTATATATTTCCTGTTGCTATTCTGCAACCAACGTTTAGCAGGCAAAAGATGAGAGCAGCAATGACAAAGTTACCTTAGAAGGGTGCAAAATCTGAGAAACACTTGGCAAAAAGAACCTAGAGCTACAGCGGCTAATGCTGCAAAGAAGAAAATTTGTTCAATTACGTATTCTAAAAAGCAAAGAAAACGCTGCAGTTAGAATCTGTATTTCAATGCATATTACTACAAGACAGCCTGCAGAGTTCCAAAGCTCTACAGAGCTGATGCAGCAACTCATCCATTAACAACTCACTAATAGAAAGCAATGGGAAAAAATTCTCATCTTCCCTTGCCCTGCATACACCAGATACTCTAAGGTTGAAAACATCCTTTAATATTCTTTTTCCACAAAGACATAAATGTAATGTACACTAAGATAATATCTATATACTTTATATATATATATATATTGATAATACAATATACTTATAATAACATGTCTATATTGTATAATAGAATATAATGCTTTGATTAAGGTATAGTCAAGTTTTAAATATTGTTTAAAAGTATGTGTCAATATAGATAGAGATCCTCTTTTTTTTTAAATACTATGAAAGAGGTTAATGCTGAAAAAAGAAGCACAAATGACATTTTAAAATGACACATATGTAAAGACAACACTGAATTTAAATATTTACAGAGAAGATGATACAGTATGCTGACGATTCTGCTCTCTTTTCTAAGCAGTGGTTAATAAAGATTTATGAAGAAACAATATGCGAGAAAAGAAGAAATGCAAGCAGTGATACAAGGGACCCACACATTCTGTAGAGATCAGTTTGGAGTAAAGAGAGGAACTGGATTCATCCAGCTACTACAAAGGTCATCACAAATCACAGCTTTGTGTCCAGATGCTACTACAAGCAGAAAGTCTCCAGTGCAAATTGCAGCATCAAATAGACATGGGTCTTTTCTACCTCCTACAGGGGCACTGCAGCAAGTTTCTATCTTTTGTCCATGACTAACTTTGTCAAGATTTTTAAGAACTTGCTGTACTCTTCTTCAAGAGATTTTTTAATCTCATTGTATTAAAAAATTACTGAACCGCATAATAACTACGGTTTCTGTTGAAATTACCGCTTCAAGAGTGAAGGCAGCAATAAAGTTAGAGGGGTTTAAGTATCTTTAAAAAAATTTTTTCCTTTAGTGCAAGAATCATATTGGTAACCAAAACAAAATCAAACCAATGTCCCAAAAGTTTCACCAAGTTACTTTAATGATTTTTCAAAAATGTAAGATTTACTCAAGGGCTTTAGGGACAACCTGAGGGCACTTTAGCACTTTGAGCCAGAAAATAAGTTTTCCCAGCTGGTAAGACCTTTCATTAAACTGAAAGCAAGTTTACTTTTTATTACTTTATTAAACATAGGAAAGAGCTACTACAAATTCAACACAGAAAGACCCATACAAAACCAATATAAAAATCAAACACAGAGCTACAATTTCACAAAATTTCGTCTTGAACAATCAACTGGTGATTTCAGTCAAAGCAAGGCAATGTCTCTGGTTGTTTTGGATACTGTGACTTCAAATGAAAAGAAAATATGGTCAATTTATTAAGTATTCTAAAGAAGGAGATGGAATCAGAAAAGTAACTTGTAATGCTAATGAAAAGAGACTCTTCCAGAATAACCTTGATTTTCATCATTATTGAATAAATAGTCAAAAAAGTATATTTAGAGTGAGTGTCCAAGAACACTTCTCTGCAGATGAACACAATTAGTTTCCTGCATGCTGAAACTTAGAGCAACAGCTGAAAACCCAAGTACCAGCTGCGCTGCAAAGTACCAGACACATTGCACAGAAAGTAGCAGCAGATGTAAGAAATTGAGATTCTTAGATTTACTTTTATGGAACATCTCCCTCTCCCCCATCCCCTTGCCCCAACTCTCAGATTATTCTACACCTTATAGCCACAGCAGAATGTGGCCCAGTTCTTTCCTTCAACTCTTGCCCCCAACTCTTAAACAGGGGTAGGACTAGGAAGAAGCCTGTGGACTGTCTGTCTCCACAGTCTGCCTAGAGGAGGTCAATAACTAACAAACTGAAAAAAAGCCAAAATCCCAAAACATAAATCAAATGCTACCTAACACACTTCTGCCATATGGTAACAACACACACTTAGAAAGTGTCATTTTCTGCACCTCCATTCAAGTTATGGGTATTGCCATGAAGTAGTAATAACTGAATCCTGAAAGGACAGAAGTAGGCTAACATGAAAAAATATAAGCCAAGGTTCCAGTACTCTATTTGGAGTTTGGGAGGGAGCTGGGAGCTTTTCTGGGTGGGTATTATGGAATTTTGTCTATGCTTTAGCTGGCTTACATATTTTACACTTGACTAGAAGGTTCATGAATTTCCTTGAAGTAAATATTTTGGCTGTATGAAATATTATGTTGATCAAGATAAAAGTAAATATAAAAAAAGGCAAAAGGTAAAGAGATTAAAAGGAATTTGAAGGAAAAAAACCCAAGATTCAAAAAACATTTTTAAAAATTTTATACAGCAAGACTAAACATGAGCATCAAGCTTTGTTTTTATTAACAGTCTATGAATGAATAGGCTGATCAATTTTAAAACTAACTTGTTCATTCAAGATGTAAAACCTGAAACTTTGTTGTAGCCTTTATCAGGCAAGGACCAGCAAAACCACATATTATAGAATTACAAAAGAAGGGCCAAATAAATCTGTAAGATCCAAACCATAAAAGTTCTGACATTATCTCTAACACTGTTAACCCTACAAAACTGTTTACCTAGTCTTGTTTTTTGGATCAGAACAAATGGAAAACTTCATGCTTTTGTCAGTTACTTCCCGATGATCAAAGAAATAAGAAAATCAAGGCCCATTTTTCTTAAACTTCAGTATTTTTCTCCAGGGAAAAGCGGTGACATCATGACTTGAAACTATAATTAAGGAAACTCAGGCTTGTACTTAACGTGCATCCCAAGGGTTTTTCAGCAGGAAGATATTAACTGATAATTCTCTCTTTACAACAAAATGATACTAGACTTCCAATCTATGAAGATTAAATGTGCATTAAATATGCATGTTGGGGTGATACAGTTTTTCCAAGGACCAACTGATCAAGGTGTATGACTGTTATCAACTTCAGCAGCACTGGAGACTGCACTGTTAGGAACAGATGCATACAGAAATCAATACAACTGTAACCCTACCCCAAAATAAACTAAGCATGTGCTCTGATGCTGCATTTCTCAAGAGACTACAGATGTCCAGAGCTACTGTTTTGGTATATGTCATAACCGGAGTAAAATATTAATTAAAAAAATTATACTTCATTATGCACTCCTGACTACTTCTAAAGCTACAGCATATAAATCAAGCTACTTTTATTAACTAAATTATCCATTAAAATCATTGACCACTAAAAAAAGAGGTGTTTTTCAACAATCATAGAACATCCTGAGTTGGGCAGGACCCACAAGCATCACCAAGTCCAACTTCTGGCTCTCCAAACGGCAACCCCCAATAATAACACTGTTTCACTTGAAATTAATACTCCTCTTAGAACATAGCATCCCATTCCATATACAGTTAGCTTTTTTCAATAATCATCACTGCTATTAAAATGTTTTTAATATATTAAAATAGTAAGAAATGATTTATTTCATCTACCAGCTCCAAAATCATACAAGACTTAGAATTTCAAAATTTAAGTTACAGTGAGGAAGCTGTTGAAATGAAATTTTGAATATGCTTCTTGTCTTTCCCTCACATCAGGTGGCAATGGAAGAACAAGAAGTTTGGCTTAATGCAGATCTAAGTATGCTTTAACAAAGAAAAAAATACTAACAAGCTGTTGAAGATGTGCCATATCACTCAATTCACTTCCTTGGCATTTTATGAACAAGAAAGCTCAGCCAATTCTTTTCCTGTTCTACATGCTCCAATTTCTGACAACAGGGATTGAGAGAGGGGATAGCAAAATTCTCAAGACAGGGCTTACATTTAAGGCTTACATTTTGTTCTTGAAGTTTATAGCATAAAAATAGCTCATTATAAACCTATTTTACCTTGCAATTATGAGGAAAGTTGGTACTTGAAATGCTTCCCCCTTCCCATCCTATTTTAGAAGTAATGATGAAGTCATGCCTTGCTACTCACAGGTCAGGCAAAAAAGACTAGTTTTACTGAGGCATACTGGCAATTTATCTGAACAGGCAGATTGCACACCTCTTAGGGATCAAGATCAGAACCACTGTATTGACACTTTTATTTTTATGCTAACATCACCATGGCTAATGTTTGTTTTCAACTGCAGTTTGTTGTCAAACTGTTTCTGCCACTGTATTGAATTTCAGTTTAAGAAAATCCCATAACCAAAGCAATTTTTTCATTAGGAGACTAAATGCTTCTCCTGTAATTACTTTGAAATATTTGAAAAGGATACCAGGACTATAATATTTAGAAAACTGTGGTTCTGCAACAATTCTCAGCTCAAGGCAGCCTGAGAACAGTTGTGACCTTTCATGACTTGGAAAAAGTATGCTACATTTCTATACTCCTCCCATCTACACTCTCAGAATGCCAAGTCACATAGTATGAAGTAAAAAACCAAGACAGATTCCTAGATTCCTTTTTTTGCTTGTTTTTTTTTTTTTTTTTTTTTAATACAGCTCAGTACTTTATACTTATCTTCTTACTACAGATTTCACAGCTTGCAGCTTGTTTCTTTCAAGATATTTGCTGCATCTTGCTCGTCAATGAACATCCAGGAAAACACTGCATGTTATTTAGAAAAAAATAAATCATGCAACCCCTATCCTTCAGCTCCTTTGACTTCCACCTCTGGTGTTCATACTTGCCAGTTTTCTTGTATGTAATGTGGCTACTTTAAACCCTTTTCAACTTAGCCACCTACAGGAATCCCTTCTTGCTTAGCTATACCACTCACCAAGTTCTGCTTCTAGACACTATTACATTAACACGAGAGGAGCTCCACAGGATATGCCATCACAAAAATGCATTTTCATTCATTAAACAATGCAAGTGTAATATTCTAGGACTCCAGACTAAACACCTTCCCCTCCCTCAAAATCCAGCATACATAACAGAGAGTAATAGAAGACTGTGAATAGCATGAAGATGAATCAGGTATTTTAAGTTTTCATAGTAGAGGAACTTAGGAACTTTAAATAAAAACATGTCTTATGCAACAATTAAAACACAATATATTGCAGACAAATATTGAATGCATAAAAAAACAGGCAGACTCAGAAAAGACAAATTCAGAGAAAAAGAAATCCATTGATAACTATTAAACTTGTTTTTAAAAAAATCCCACTTTTGGCTCAGGAATATGCAGGTGATTTAATGAGGGAAGAGAATCTGAGCACTGGTCTTTGCATGCATCACCTGCAGTCAGCATGAGAAAGGGTCAGAAACACTTCTGAATTTTATATTCAAAGAATCATACAATGTTTTGGATCACAAGGCACCTTTAAAGACCATGCAGCTCTGATCCTCCTGCGATGGGCAGGGACATCTTCAGCTAGATCACACTGCTCAAAACAAAGACCTACCCAACCTCACCTTGAACATTTCCAAGGACAGGGCATCTACAACCTCTCTGGAAAACCTGTTCCAGTGTCTCACCACACTCAGAGTAAAGCATTTCTTCCTCACATCCCATCTAAACCTACCCTTTTTCAGCTTATAACTGCTGCCCCTTGTGCTGTTACTGCCAACAGGTCTTGGTAAAAAGTCTCTTTCTGAGAAGATCCTGTTGTATATCTGGAAGGCTCCCAGAGCTTTCTCTTCACCAGTTTAAATAACCCCAACTCTTGCAGCCCATCTTCATACAAGATATCTTGCAGCTCTCTGATCATTTTCATGGCTCTCTTCTGGACCATCTGTAACAGATCCATGTGTGTCTTCTAGTGGTGTTTCCCAGCACACTCCTATGGATGAGGTCTCACAGCAGTGGCAAAGAGAGAGAGAATCACATCCCTTGAACTGCTGGCCTTGTTTGTTTTTATGTAGCCCAGGATACCATAGGCTTCCTGGGCAGCAAGTGTACATTGCCAGCACACATCCCATTTTTCACCAACTAATATCCCCAAGTCTTTCTCCACTGCTGGAGAGAGCTGCTCTCAATCCATTACTTTATCACACAATCTAGACAGAGATTAGGGATTGCTCCATCACAGGTGGGGGACCTTTATTCGGCCTTGCTGAAGTACAATGAGGTTCACATTGCCCACTTCTCAAGCCTGCCAAGACCCCTCTGGATGCCATCCTTTTCCTCAAGCACATCAACTGCACTGCTCATCTTGGTGCCATCTGCAAATTTGCCAAGGGTGCACAGAATCCCACAACATCATCAGTAAAGATACTGACAGTACTGGTCCCAGTATGGTGACATCATTGATTACTGATCTACATTTGGAGATTGAATCACTGATGGCAACTCTGAATGTGGCCATCCAGCCACTTCCCTATCATCCCTAAAATCCGTATTTCTCCAAGGCTACTGCGAGGGACTATGTCAAAAACCCTCACAAAAAGCCACAGCAGATGAAGCAGATTGTCAGCAGCTCTTCCTTTACCTACTCATACAGTCACTCTGGCACAGAAGGCCATTGGATTAGTCAGGCACAATTTGCCCTCTGTGAAGCTGTGTTTGGCATACATTTGGGATGACATGTTGGCTGTCTCTAACCACCTCTGTACCCACATGCCTGGACATAGCTGGCACAAGGTGTGTTCCATGATTGTACCAGACACAGAGATGAGGTTGACTGCTTATTAGTTCTCAGGAGCCTAATTATTAACTTTTTAAAAATTGGTGTGATGTTTCCCTTTTTCCAGTCACTGAGTGACATACAATTAATCTAATCCTTTTCTCTTTTTTTTCCTGTTTAAAGAATTGGATAGAATGCTTCAAAGTCCTCATCAAACTTTGACCCAGACAGTCATGTCTAAAAAATATATTGAGTCTTTGAACTGCAAGTCCTAAAACTAGCGCCTGTCAAACAAGAAGACTTAATAAAGAGGGAAAGGGAAGAGTAAGCCTTGAAGAAAGGCTAAAGCTGGACGCAGACAAGTGGGAAAATGCACAAGAAGTCAGGAGACCTCAAGGTACTGACAAATTGCATAACTACTAGTCAGAGTGATGTGAAAGTATCTGGCCAAAGAGAGAAATGCCTTAGTAGCTCACATTACTATAGAGTATGAAACAGAATGGCAAGGCTTGTTACATATTTTTAAGTATCTCAATACGAACACTTGGCATGGGATTTCATTGTCATTAAGAACTATTTTGGAGCCCATCGCACACCTCTACAAAAGATTTAAAACTCTCCAGCTTTACTATTGCCAGGCAATAGTTCCACTGTTCCACTGAACAGAAGTCATTGCCCCAGGTTATTTTGGGTGGATGAACTTCAAATTCCCCATAATTCAGACCATGTCACCACTCACGTTCAAGAAAAAGGCTTGAACTTGTGTTGCAAGGTGATGGAATCTGATGACTTTTGCTTAAAAAACAGTGATTTTGAAACAAGTATACATAAAATACAAAAAATATTTTTCATTATTTTAAAATAAAATCATGTAATTCACTTTTGTATGGGGCAAACGCCTCCTCCATTATGTAACAAAAGTACTCTAAGAAGTATCATTAAGGTATATATAAGTTTGGTCTATTAATTTTTTTCTCATAAAGAGGGAATTTTTCTGAAGCACAAGAAAACCCCAAAAAAATCCAACCAGAAAACCCCACAAAAAGCCCAGTAAAAAAACCCCTCCAAGAATAAGAGTAATACACCAAAATGAACCAACCAAACAAAACAACTCCACCTACCAAAAGGAAACTATTTTACAAATTGTATCTTTTTCTTAGACTCAACTAATACTAAAAGCAGTTCCTTTCACATAGTCTCTTACAGTGTCAATCAACTCATCTACACCAATCTACCTTAATTTAAAAATGGACTGGGGACAGGAATCCTTTGAACTTCCATCTGCAACTCTCACAGCAGAAGCCTTGAAAAAGGGCAAGGGTATTCTGCAGTATCTACTTTTCACCAAGCCCACAGGGGCAAAATTCAGGAAGTTTCAATTTGTAACATTCCAGGTTATTCCCGTCCACAGGGAACCATGTGCAAAACAACAACTGACAGCAGAGAAGAAATACTTAGTGCAGAAGTAGCTTGGTAAAAGACTAAGACAGGTACTGATCTCACAGCAAGGCAGGTATTAGTAGATCCCTGAATGTTCAAGCAACCACAGTGGTTTCTATGCAGCCTGTTGTTTGTCTTCCTCTTAATTAAACAATTGATTAAAGATCTGGTTTTAATGCTCAGAAACTTAACTGGATGAGAATAAAGCTTTCTTCTGTACATTTAATTATGCCTTTGACTGACACTCTGTACACCTTAATAAAATTTTATTGAATCACAGATGGTGTAGACTTTGAGGGACCTCTGGAGAGCATCTGGTCCCATCACTCTGCTCAGGCAGGGCCACCTGCAGAAAGCTGTCCAGGACCATGTCCAGACAGTTTCTGAATATCTCTGAAGATGGAGAGTCTGCAACATCTCTGAGCAACCTGTGTGAGCACTCAGTGGCTCTACAGTAAAAAAATAATTTTCATGACTGACATTGAAGTTTTCTCTCAGGCCAGAAAGTGAAAGACTGTGAGAACGTCTCTGATTTGCCCTGTGTTTTTGACCACGTGCAACATATAACCCTAAGTATGGTACTTACCAGGCTCAGTTTTTGAACTTTAAACTGAAAAAACACAACAAGGAACCCCAAACACACTTGTTTATCTTCCTAGGTTTACAGCAGACTTTCAGTAACAAAAGTTATGAAAGCTAGATCAAAATATAGTATTTATCAGAAGATCTTAAGGTTTTTCTTCCCAATGTGAAATTTTTCTCTTTTGGAATTTAGAATCTATTTGGCAAAACAAAAATAAAATATAAAATAAAATAAACCCAAAACCAAACAACAGAAACCACAACTTCTCCATTTCTCAAAATTTTCTATAAATCAACAAAGTGTTATAATTTTAAATTAAGTATTTTCCTGCTTTACTGCTTCATTTACTACTGAAAAACTAAAGAAAAAATTGTGCTTAAATATCTCACTGTGGAAATAACTAGGAAAACCTCTGCTCATTGAACAGAAATATGACACAAATACAAAAGAAGTTATTTATTGTGGTTTTTTATTGTGATTTTAAAAGTTTGTTTCCTAGAAACTCAACTGGCTTGATTGAAGGACAACGTAACTTCTTTTCCCTAACAAAGTTAGAGCACCTGAATCAATGCAAAGGACGAGTTCTTCGTTCAGCCTTCTTAAAATTTTCTGGACATCCTCTACACAGCTCATTTCTAACACCTACTTCTACTGCTCATTTGTGGCAAATGAACTACTTGTAGAGAGTTCAGCTTGTTTTCAAGACACTTCACACTGACAAGCTCAGGTACTGCAGAAAAGAAATACCAGTCTGCAGATATTGAGGTAGCTGAGCTGTTTGTTTTTCAAAAGGTTTCCTGTAATGATGCCTGGGAATAATAAAAAAAAAAACAAACAAACACACAAAACAACAACAATTCAAATAAAAACCAGCAAACCCAAGGAAGTTAACAGCCTTGATCAAGTCAGCTTATTCTATTTAGGTGGCAAGCAAAGTTTAGATCTTAGCATGTTTGCAATTTTCTATTTCATAACCATTCCTTCCTTGGAATCTTAATACATTTAGCATTAAGGACTGCACATCATGTTCTTCCCTTTCCTTTCCATTCTACCACGTCTCCCATTCCCAGAGTGTAGAATCAGGAAGTTTCATAGGACAGAAGCAGAGATAAGTAAGAGAAGGAAATTACAACTAATCTCTTGTATTCAAAAAGCTTGTTCTTTATCCATAACATCAAGTCCTGGGGGGGAAATAGTACCTTATTGAAAAAGAAAAGGAAAAAATGTCAGAATACTTATAGGGGTGGAGCACCTCTTCTATGAGGAAAGGCTGACAGAAATGGGGTTTTTCAGTCTGAAGAAAAGAAGGCTCTGGGGAAACCTTATAGCACCTTCCAGTACCTAAAGGGGATACAAGAGACTTGAAGAGGAACTTTCTGCAAGGGCATGTAGTGATAGGAAAATGGGGAATGGCCTTAATATGAAAGAGGGTAGGTGTAGATTAGACATAAGAAAGAGAGTTTTTTAACAATAAGGGTGGCAAAATACTGGAACAGATTGCCCAGAGAGGTGGTGGATGCCCCATCCTTGGAAACATTCAAAGCCAGGTTGGATGGGGCTCTGAGCAACCTAATCTAGTTGAAGATGTCCCTAATCGTAGCAGAGGGGCTGAGCTACATGACCTTTAAAGGTCCTTTTCAATCCAAATTATTCTATGTTTCTATGATTCACTGCTGCCAAAAAATTATGGAAACAGCTGTAAGGCCTACTGGGAGCAGGACGTGAGAGAGTAGGTACAATGAAGAAGAATTCAATAGTCACAAAATGTAATCTAGTTAGCATACAAACACTGTATGACTAAGGCTTGGCTTGACCAGGACCATACTTGTGATTCATTGCCCTTTTTTCATCCTCCAGTTACCAATCTCAATCCTTTTATTTTCCAAAAGATATCATGCAAGCACAGGTAGGGTCAATATAACCAATAAAGATGATATTCAGAATCCATTGCTCTAATACCTGCTAGTGTGTACTGAATAGTAGTACACCATTAGAAAGCAGAGAAAAAACCTACACGCAGAAAGGTTTTTCCAGCACCCACAAATCTAGGCTGTTCCCAAAGCAGGCTTCCTATGGAGTCCCCTACCAAAGTAGAGACTTCTGTCTAAGAAAAACATCAACCAGCACCTTCCTATCAAGAAAAAATTGTTCCAAGGTAAACAGGACTACAGCTGCTCAGCTACAGCCAACCAAACTTCTCTTTGAACCATTACAGCTAAACACAAGGTCAAGATTTTAATTCTAATTACCCAGATTAATGCTTGTGTGACACTCCTTAAACAAGTCAGGTTCAGTGCCATCTAACTCAGCTTTTAGTATTCCAGCATGCCATTCCATGCTGAGAAGTACCTCAGCAGACAAAATTCTCCCAAGCATAAATTTCTTACTACTAAATTATGCTAGTAGTTATGCCTCCTCAAAAACATTTCAATCAAAAAGAACAATTATTTGCCCAGTTAAACATTTTTCATCTTAGCATATGATTATAAAAACCAAAACCCAAACCATTTAAAAGTCTATGTGATACTAATGTTTGCTTATGCAGACTTGACAGCAGTCAAACATGATGTGTTTTTTCTAACAATTTTATAGTAAAAAACTGTGCCTATAGTCAGGCTGTTGTTGGGAAGAGTTTATTGTAACCACTACAATAGAAGATGTTTACTTCTATGACATAAACCCAAGTTTTGGTAAGTAGTTATCAAGCTGACAGAGATAACTCCTGCCTAAATCAAGTTTTATCTAAAACATTAGAAGGCAGCAAATTTTACATAGAGGTGTCCTTGTGGAACACTGCAGAGATCTTGCACAGAGTTTACTGTAAAACTAAGTTCAATTATCCATTCTAGAACCTTTTAATAGCTCCTTTCCCAACCATTAGACCAGCATAACCAAATAGACATTTCATAGTACATATCAAAAGTTCAGCAGCAAGTACCGAAGTACAGTCACCAGTTGGCTTTATCTTTTTATTTGAAAGCAAGCCACAGAAACCATGTGCAAGCACACATTATTCCACTCAATCTCTTTGCAGGACTCAAACTTTTAAGGGAACAACTTTACAAGCTTGTGCAGAATGCAATGAGTAGTTTCATATGAATACATGTGTCATGGCTTAGGCAAACCAGCACAACATGCCAGGACACAAGGTATTCCAGCTCACATATTGTCACTTCTCATTCTATGTCCCCAAAAGAAGATTAGGAATACTGCCTGGTTGGAAAAAGCTTTTTAGTGCTGGCTTTTAAACATATCAAAGCTCTATCAGTAAAGTCCCATGTTCTCTTCAGGAGTCTACAAGTCTTTAGTAAGACAGAGGACAGAAATATTTAAGTAGTTTATCAAATACAAACAGTTCCATTTCAACTGATACCACGGGTAATATTAATTCAATATTTAGCAAAAATGTCAGCTATTTTAAAATCTGAATTTTAGTAATAAAGCATGAGATATTTGCTCACAGTTAAGGGTTTAACATTCATTACAGAAAATTCTGAAAAAAGAGTGCTAATCTAAAATCATCTGGTATTCTTGTAATAGTAAAAAAAAAAGAAATCAAACCAAAACCACAAACAACTATCACAAACAAAACAAAACAACCATACAAACAAGCAAAACTCCAAACCTTTGTCAGACCACTCACCCGCAACGCTGGTAATGGTAACAGGAACTCCTTGAACTTGAACACCTGCAGCACTCAGGTTGGCAACACTTACTGTTTGAAGATTAGGTACTGAAGCAAGCTGGGCAGCGTTCAGAGTGATGGGGGTACCAGCAACAGCCACCGGAGCAATCTGGGCAATGGTTGTGCCACCACTTGAAGACACAGGAGTAATGGTTAGTTGTTGGGGTAACCCAGCATTTTGAACTTGCAGATTTGAAAGGCTTTGCAGATTCTGAACCTGCACGGTTTGCCAGCTGATCTGTCCTGATGGTGTTAAAGTTGGAGCCCTGATGAGCACCTGAGTTGGGCTCACTGCCTGCAGTTGAACATTCTGCAAAGGCTGCTGCTGGATGGTCTGTATAGTCTGCCCTGACTGGAGCTGAAATGACTGTGGAGGAATGGCCTGAATAATCTGCTGTTGAGGCTGCTGGATCTGTATCTGCTGCAGAATAGGCTGACCTACGATCTGGACCTGTTGAAGGGAACCTGACTGATCCTGGACGTTCTGTAGTCCATTGGACTGAAGCTGACTGGAGCTCTGGGCTTCAGAGTCTGTGGCAGTTGTTTGGGGTTCTTCAGTCGCCTGCTCTGAGCTGCTGCCTGCTGTGCTTGTGTATTGGCCTGTTTCTGCAGAGCTGACCAGTGTGTCACTGCTAGTCAGAGATGTTGAGGCAGTGGTGGTAGCAGTGGAAGATGAGGAAGGAGACTCTGGCATGGTACTACCAGAGGCAGAAGTGACAGGTGTAGATGCCAGCTGATTTCCATTGGAAACTCCACTCTCAGTAGACTGGCCAACTTGCCCTGAACTTCCTCCAGTGGCAACGTTGTTAATCACAGGCAAAGCCAGGGTCACCCCACCAATGTTTATAGGTAGCGTTGTTACAACTTGTGCCTGAGTACCAGGAATAGTTTGCAGTTGCAGTGGTATGGAAACACCGGGCCTAATTTGGACTGGAACTGTCTGATTTGCTAGGTTTTGAGCAATAACATTTCCTGAAGCTGTCCTGTTTGCAGTTGTGAGGATAGCTTGATTATTCCCTGCAGGAATAAGCTGAATTTGACCCTGTATGTCTTGTATGCCAGTAGCGTTGGATGGATTGATTTGACCTTCCGTTGTCTGAATCTGTGGAATCACTTGGTACTGGACACTACCGCTTGGATTCTGTACTTGAATGACTTGGAACTGTCCAGGGGTCGTTGTAGAAGAATTGCCTGATTTGGTTTTTGAAGGAGATGTACTTCCATTGTTACTGCTGGAGGGACTTGCTGCACTTGAGGCAACAGAAGATCCTTGCTGAGCAACATTATTTTCTTTTGAAGCAGAAGGAGCAGCGGCAACGAGCTGCCAAGCATTTCCAGCTAGCTGAGTTGTTACCAATTCCAACTGCTGTGGCTGATTCTGAAGCTGCACCAAACCTTGATTTGGGTCTATAATAATCTGCTGCTGTCCAGTTCCTTGATTCTCACCAGGAGTTCCTATTTTGCTGCAAGTGGCTGCTAGCAAAGCGAGAGGTGAAGGCTGAGAATCCTATCCATAAAAAGAAAACAGAAAGGATTCAGGACAAGAGTGCAAGTATCAAGCATCAAAAGTGAGCATTAAGGTTTGCACAGGAAGCCAAAAAAAACCCCAACAAGGTGCTTCTGCACAGAGACCAATGATACAGCTCTGAATAAGGAAGTATGAATTGCTGTAAATAATCTTTAAACATAATGCTCTTAAAAATCTTTAATTATCAATGATTATGTGACAGCCAAGACCTCAACTGCATCATCAATTCAGTCTTTTTTCCCCCCCTCAAAATAAAGAAAAAAAGTAAAAATGCTTCTATTACATGGAAAGCAGCTGATCACTGCAAAATGCAACCAAACAAACATGTCCAGGCAGTAAAAACACTGCACCCAACCAACTGTGCTTCATCCAACCCAAAGAAAGATGCCCTGAGCAGGAAATGCTGTTAGCTGAACATTTCATTTTAAATGCTAATAGTTTGGGCACTTCCCTATTCGGGTGTGTGTTCTTTACCTGTGAGCCTCCAGTTTTCCCTTTTTTATTATTATTGTTGTTATTCTCTGCCTCGGGAGATTTCTCTCCCTCTGTGGGCATAGTTTCCTCCTTCTTTTGATCTGCAAAAATATCAAGTGTAACAGGTTAATTATTCACCTTCATTTATACAATAACAAAACCTACGAGCATATCCTTTTCGGTTCCCAGCTTGTCGCTTTTGCCTCTTTATAAAAACAACAGTACAAATCATTATTACAAAAGAACGAGTCCTAAGAAACGTGGTTTGAAACCCAACCCATGGGGGCTGGAGAGTTAACACCCAGAAAGGGGAGGTTTGGTTTCCTCTCCCAGAGACAGCAGGAAAAAACCACCCACAACCCTCCTCCTCCTCCTGCCCCCTAAAGCATCGGCGGCCACTCAGTGGCCGTCGATGCTTTAGGGGGCAGGAGGAGGGTTGTGCATGGGAGGGAAAGAGGGAGGAAAAGAGGAATGAAGGAGGGAAGGATGTGCTCAGGAGGGAGGGTTAGCGAAGAAAGGGGGAATGGAGGAGGGAGGTACGGAGGAGGCAAGCCGGAGGGGCAGGCGGGAGAGGAGGAGAAGAAAGGGGGCATAAGAGGAAGCAGCACGGATGGGCGGAGGGGCAGCGAGAGAAGATCGGGGTAAGAAGGGGGAGAACAGAGGGAAGAAAAGGGGGAACCCGGGAGGGCGGGATAGAGGGGGGATGAAGGGTGGAGGGAGGAGCAGAGGGAGGGAGGGGTGTGCACAGGAGGGAGAGAGGGAGGGGGTTACATACCGCTCATCCCGCATTAATGCCCCGCTGAGGCGCCGCTCTAGGGGGGAGGAGAAGGAGGAGGAGGAGGCGGAGGGTGGGGTGGGGGTAGCGGGGAGAAGGCCGGTCGCAGCCGGAGCTGGGAGGAGCGGGACGGCCTATTTTTCCACGAATGGCCGCCGCTGGGCTGTGGCGTAGCTGCCTCTCTCTCCGCCCGCCGCTGCCGCCGGCCTCAGCCCGCCGCCTTGAGTGACAGCTGGGGCCCGGGGTGGGAGGCGCGGGGGCGGGGCCCGCCGGGGCCCCAACGACGCCCACTGAGCAGGAAACCGAGCCCAGCCGCCGGCCCCTTGGTCGCCCCGCTCCGCCTCAGCCCGGCTCCCCACGCCGCAGGCACAGGGGGCGGGCCGGGGGCGGGCCGCGGCCCGGAGCCCTCGGCCTCCTCCTCCTCCTCCCGGCCCTCTGCCCGTCCGCGCCGCGCGGGAGGGGGCGTGGCCGCCGAGGCGCGCGCGCTCCGCGGGGGCGTGCGGGAGGCCAGGGCTTCCGCGCTCGCTCCGCTCGCTTGACAGCGCCGGGCGGAGGGGCGGGCGGGGGGCGGAGCCTCGGGCGGGGCGGGGCGGAGCCCGGCCGAGCCCTCAGCCCCGGGTCCCGCCGTGGCTGGGCCCGATGATGGACGGCGCGCGCGTCCCGATCGCCAGCGAATCCGACGAAGGGGCGGGCGGGGCCGCGCGCGGCCGCCGGCCAACCCGGTGGCGCCTGCCCGCCTCGCGCGCTCGTAACTGACAGCGCGCGGGAAGCCCCCGAGCCGCCGCCTGCCCTGAGGCGCGGCCCCTGCGCCCGCTTCCCCGGGCGCGCAGGGAGCGGGGAGGAGACGCCCCTGCGGCTCCCACACGGCAGCCGGGGCCCGTTCGCTCGGCCGCCTCTGTGCTCCTTTGTAACTGCCTCCCGCGCCAGCCTTCCGCCTGCGGGCGGGGGAAGGGTGGCTCGGGGAATGCATCCGCACCTGCTGTGTGGAGGCGGGAGCGGCTTTCTCCCTCGCCATTGGCTCGGCCGCAGTGGTGGGCGCACGCGGCACGCCGGGATATGTAGTTCTGGGCTGGCGGTGGCGACGAGCGCGCATGCGTGGCGGCGGTGCCCGGCAGGTGCCTTCGGGGCGGGTCAGCCCTGAGGCGCCCGGGCTGAGCCTCGCTGCAGCTTCACAAAGCGGGAGGGGCTCCCCAGCGCGCTGTGCTGGACTAGGCGCGTTGTTGCTGGATTAAAACCAGATGAATTACCGTGGTGCTGTTTTTTTTCACCCGATGCTTGTGCTGCTGTTCCCTGCGGCTTCGGCCCCGCTCAGCCTGGCTGGTTTGGAGCGACACCTGGGCAAGCCGAAGCTGGTCGTGGCAGCTATGGTGGATCTACAATAACCACCTCCATGGCAAAGCCTGTTAGTGTTACTCAGATTTTGAAAAAAAAAATGGTGTACGGGTGCAAATTTTGTCCGTTAAAATTTTCTATGCCATGTGCCCAAGCTGTTTGTCAAGTGCAAAATCACCAGCCTCCATAATGAATAGTGGCACAGAACACCTCTCCTACAAGGGAAAGCTGAGAGACTTTGGATTTTTCAATAGTGAAAAGAGGAGGCTTAATGGTTAACCTTTTTTGCAGCCTTCCAGTACCTAAAGGGAGCCTACAAGAAAGATGGAGAGAGACTCTTTGCAAGAACTATCTGTAGGACAATGGGGGTACGACTTCAGTCTGAGAGTAGGTTTAGATTAGATACTAGGAAAAAATTCTTTACTGTGGAGGGCTGGGACATTGGAACAGGTTGCCCAGAGGAGTTGTGTATGCTCCATCCCTGGAAGTGTTCTAGGCTAGGCTGGATGGAGTTCTGAGCAACCTGGCCTAGTGGAATGAGTCTCACATGGCAGAAGGGTTGGAACTAGATGATCTTTAAATTCCCTCCCTGTGCAGGGCATTCTATGATTCTAGGATAAGTCAAGGATGAAAGTACCAAAGCAGGTCTTTACCAGCTGTTCAACAGTTTCATCCTCCAAAGGGAGGAGACCATCCTCCCCTCAACCCCTACTTCAGGCCTCCAACAAACCCTTTGGAGGAGAGGAAATGTAGAAATACCATTGTAGAGTAAGAAAGTGATAGACATAAACATGATACAGGCTGTTTCCAGACATTGTACAGACAGAAAACACAGATCACAAGTAGAAAACCACAGGATAGAATAATCTGGGTTGGAGGGACCCACAAGGATCATTGAATCCAACTCGTGTTACATTGTCCTAGCAGTGAATGAACTACTATGAACATAACATTGCCATTGCTCTGAATCTCTGGTCTGTTATGTTGTATTGTAGTGGTGAGCCACCAGAACAGACCAACTCTTGGGCCAAAGGAACTTCCTTCACAGGAAGTTTTTGAGAAGTTAGGATGTGCATATACCAGGCTGCTCTGGAAGTGTTTGATTCCACCTCAGTGCAGGGTTGGACAGAGTAATTTTCTGAACTCCTTCACAATTCTGTAGTTCCAAAGGTTTCTGTTTCATAAAGAGACAATTTTCTTGTGTGTCAGTCAGCGTGGTGTGGTTTTATTCCCAGAGCATAGCTCCATACTTTTGAAAGGCTTACCCACTGTAGTAGTGAAAATTAAAAACTACATTCCTGAAATTCACCCATTTCCTAACAATGTACCAAAGAAAAGTACACAAAAAAGTATCACACATAACTAGTTAAGATTGCTTCTTCTCTGTTTTTGACAGTGAAAATGAATATTCACTTCTTTCTCCCCTAAACTGTCCAACACAGTTATTGTGAACTGAGATTCTAAGGACATCCCACTATTGTACTTTTAAAGAACGTAATTAAAGCTCCCTTCTTTCATCTATATATTCCCCAAAACTGCTTGAATTCCTGCTCTATCTTCATGGCAATTTTTCTTTTTGTTTCACAGCAACAACAGTTGGGAAGGGATCATGACCCCACAAAAGCTGAATTATTTGTGTTCAGACAAGCAAGGGGTAGTAGCTCACAGTTTACAGCTCAGCCAAATCCCAGTGCCTCCTAGTCAGCGCCAGGGAGCAGCAAGACTCGGGCTTCCTCCTTAGAGAGTCCACTGCCAAGGCAGAGCAGTGCCCTCCTGGTCAGGGCACCACCCTTCACATCCAAGCAGCTTTGAGGGAGTGACAGGACCTGCTGGTGATCCAGTGGTTATCAGAAGAGCAGGAGACTGAGCCACCTCCAGCACAGGGTCAGGGCTGAGCTCCATGAGAGCTCCAGGCTCCCTGGACAGTGTGTGGGTGTGTATGGTCAGGCTGTTCAGAGCATCAGAGCTTTCCTGTGCACTCAGCTCTGGGAAACGGAGTATGGGGCACCTCCTGAAGGAAGGGATATATGAAGAACAGGCAAATGTGCTATATGTGCTATCGAGGTCACTCTCCTTTTCTCCTTTTTTTTTTTTTTTTTTTTTTGAGAGATGGAAATTTTAAGTTCTATGCAATCTTTTAAACTTTCACTGGATTTCCATCTGAGGCTGTAGGTACAGTGTTTTTGAAAAGTCTGCTCTAGGGTGCAAAGAGTAAAATCTGTCTCAACTCAGCAAGTGATTGAAGTGACAGATAAATGATGGTGGTGGTGTAGGTGGTTTCAGTAGGGGCACCATGATTTTCATTTTTTATTTTTACCATCCATAGTTACTCCTATACCACCTACTCTTTCCCAAATTCCAAATGTCACTCTTGCTCAAATTCTTTCTGCCAGCTTAAGCTTTCTGAGTCTGCCCCTTTCAGCATTGTTCCCACATGAACCAGCACCTTCCCTTTGCACTGTGACATGTTGTTCTCTGTGGGCTTTGATTGAAGTCAGCAGCAGTCACCTGTTGAGTTACATGAAAGAACGATCAGGTCTGAGGACCTGTTGGCACAGGGATTCCGATTGCTAATGGGGATCTATGAAAGTAAAACATCAGAAACAGGAAAAAAATAAACAAACGTCTTTCATTACCACTTTCTTTCAGGCTCAGAACTTTAGAAGTGTGTTGTCACCCAGGAAAAGAGCACAACATGGAAATGTGTGGGTGAGCAGAGACCCACTGAAATATGAGGTTCCTGGCAAGATGTAGCTCAGGCATAGTATCACTTGAGGGTGGCTGGTTTGCACAACAGCCCAAACTAAGAAAATCCACTTAATGCTGAGTCTCTATTGATTTGAGTCTCTCACAGTGTGTATATATTTTAACTACAAAGACCTTAGCTCCTTGTTTTTCATACTTTATCTTTTCTCTCTATCCATATGTACAGTTTTGTCTCTCTTGTTTGTTAGTTCTTCTATGTTTTGTTTCTGTTTTTCTTTTAATTTTCTTTATTTTCTCTGACTTTTTCCTGTGTGAATTTAATTCCCTGTGTCTTGCTTTTCCCATTATTTTTGGCTACTTTCTTTCCTTGTTCTAATAGCCACCCTTTTCTCCACCTCAAAAATATTCTCTCACCCTAAATCCCTACCTAAAGCCCCACCATTCTTTTTTTTTTTTTCCTCCCCCTTTTTAAGCTCCTAAACTCTCTTCTTTATCACTTCTGGCTTGCTCTTTAAGCTGTCTGTGGCATTCATTGATTTTTCACCTAATGAACTGACTGATATTTTTGAGCCTATTAGGCATGACTCTATAGAGCACAGTGGGGCTTGTAATGCTGAACAGAACAACATCAAATATCTTTACAAAGGGAAAAAAAAAGAGGGGGCGTGAAGGGGGAGGGAAAGACAGCTGTCTGCGTGCTCCAGTTTCATTGGTTCCCTTCTCTACTCTCTGCCAGCCCTTGCATAGGTTGCGTTTGGACAGAGAGAGACGAGAGGCCGGCAGCTGCAAACAGCAGAGACAGTAATGACATGGTGGCTTCACAAAACTGTAAGTCCAGTTGTAGGGGAGCTTGTATTAGATTAAAAATGCTGCAGCCCTTAGACACAAGGTGCTGAACTACTATACGACCACATTGTTTGACCAAAGCTGGGGATGTGGTGAGAATATTTATACAAACATATGAAGGAGTAATTTTTGTCTGCCAGGATTGCGTAAGATCAAGTATCAGATAACCATATTTCTGAATGGAGCTTATTTGCCAGCCCAAAGGCTCCTTTGCCAGTTCTTTCATGTTCCCTTTGTGCTCTTACTGCTGCTTTGCCATGGAACTCAAATGTTTCCGAAGAAATAAATATGCAGGTTTGGGTGCATATTTACTCTTATGCTTCTGGTGGGTTTGTTGTAAACTGTCTCAACTCCATCAACAGCAACTTTGAAGAATTTGGTGATGGTGTAGCATTACTGATCAGACAGAGCCTGGACTGGAGCCACAATGGAAATCGTGTACTTGGCAAGCAGACCCCTTCAGCATTGTTCCACATGATCCCAAGTGAACCAAGCAAGAGGTATTTGACCTGCTTGGAATCTGTGTAAAATATCTATTGACAACGCCAGGGGAACTTGAGCAATGATTTCTTTTGTAGCATCCTCTCTTTGCAAATGCATCAGTGTGGGGAATCTCAGACAGCACAGGACTGGATTAAGAATCCTGCCTTCAGAAAGGCAAGTAGCAAACATGAATGCTTCGGTTCTGAATGCCATGGCCCTAACTTCTCCTGGCCTGAAACACAAAGCTTCCCTTCTTTGTACTGCATTCAATTGTACCTGCTTCTCACTCACCTGATGTTCTACTAGGATTTTCTCACGTCATTGCTGTGTTGCAGTTACTATGAGAAAGCAGGTATGTCTCAGGCACTGAATCAAACACTTATTCTCAACAGGGTTTATGTGGCTCTAGACAGGGCCCGTGCACTGTGCACTCTGCTACTGTATCAGCTCTGACTATTGGATGACATTGTATCAGACATTGTGAAAGTGTGCTTTTAGTTTAGGAGGGGAGGAGAAATCTACCTGACATTACTCAAGACATCAGACTTTGTTTCTTGTCACAGTAACTGGTGACAGCTGCAATCCAGGACTTCAGCATATCCAAGGACACAGTGTAGAAATTGACTTCAGGACATTCACTGAGAAGCTTCCCCACCAGGTCAAAAATGTGTTTTTCCAACACCCAGGACCATGTCATCCAGCACAGAGATAATCTGCTTACCTTAAGGGAGTGATAATTGTCTTCTGTATTCTTTTCCATGCCCAATCTATCACAAGTTTAAAAACTAAAATCAAGTCTTGCCTGAAGTATGTTTGAACTCAGGGAGTTACTTGATTCTACTTGTCATTGCTATGAAGTATTTTTGGCTTCTCTCCTCCTGTCCCAAGCTTCTGTCAAGTGTAAGTCTCTGCAGACATCTTGCCTTCTCCTTTCTCCCAAGCCAGAGAGCCCCTGTTGGCTAAGTGTGTGACATACCCTACCATCATCAATCCTAGATTAAGTAGGGAAGGAAAAACCTTGAGATGTAGTTCCTTCTGATGAGGAGATAGATAATCTTAAATATGTAAAAAAAAAAAAAAAAAAAAAAAAAAAAAGTGGGAAAGCCATGTGTAGAATAAAGTCTGTCAGAAAATCAAGGACTTTTCTTTGAGGTAGACAAGTGCACATAGCCAGTGACCACTTGAAAGTAATTAAATCAGTAACTGAAAAGGCCTTAGTGAAGATTGCCAATGGATGAGCTCATGAGCTTGACTGCCAGGGCGCAGGCACAGTCCCTGCAGGCCCTGATGGGTCAGTCTGTTGATCTCAGTGTGCTGGGAGCTTGAGGGATCATAGTCTTCTTGTGCCAGCGTGGCCAGGAGAGAGCAGCAGGATGCACAGATACCACACACCTCCATGAATCACCTAATCCTAGCGTTGTCTTCCATGGTTGTTACAAAAGCTTGCAACACAGTGACTCCTTCCTTTTGATCTAGAGCCTGGAGGTGGATGTGGTGGTTTAACCCCAGCCAGCAAGTAAGTAACACTCATCTCACTGAGGCTGGCTGCCTCCTGCCTCCAGTGGGATAGAGAGGAGAAACATCTGGGTTTACATAAGAACAGTTTAATAATTAAAATAAAACATTAAACACTGAGCATAAATTATTATTAATAATAATAATAACAATGAAAATGTAGGCAACAAAGAGAGAGAGAAATAAAAATAAAACCCAAGAAAGACCAATGATGCACAATGCAATTGCTCATCACCTGTTGACCAACATTCAGTCCAAGCCTGAGCAGCAATTGTCTCCTCCTGTCAACTCCACCCATTTACGTACTGGGCATGGTATTCTGTGGTATGGAAATCCCTGTGTCTAGTTTGGGTCAGCTGTCCTAGCTATGATCCTTTCTGGCTGCTTGTGCACCTGTTCACTAGCAAAGCTTGGGAAACTGGAAAGTCCTTGATTTAGAGCAATTATTTCTCAGCAGCACCTAAAACATCAATGTGTTATCAACATTATTCTTATACTAAATGCCAACCCACAGTATTGTACCAGCTACTAGAAAAAGAAAAATTATCTCAGCCAGGATAGCAGAGAGAATGTTTTCCCCATCAGTGACCCCATCAGATGCAGTTGAGTGTGTATCCAAGTCTACTATCACTTCCTATCAAAATGGTTGTTTTAATTTCCTAAATAACCTCACCTGCCATTGATTTTCCAATCCCAAAATGCTGCCAAGGCACTGAGATAGGGGAACTCTACTTTGGGTCTCTGCATGACTAGTTATTTCCTTTACTTGCTCAACAACATGCCTACACACTAGTCTTCTCACCAAAAAAGGGCTGAACTTATTATCATTCATATTGTACTTCTCATTCTAGAAATCTCTTTTTGCTGCTGAGCTGCCCCCACCTGCATTTGCAGAACTTTTCTCATAGAGCCAGATGTGATGCTCAAAAGGATCCTATCTTTGTCATCATTGACAATATATGACAACAGAGAAAGTTGTGTCTGATGTAACCGAATTTGCAGTCTCATTTTATGTGGCCCATTGTGTGCAGGAAACTCTTCTGGCTCAGGAAGTCTGCCTGCATCTGTGCTGCCACCGAAAGCACTGCTGCTCTGCCCACATACATGTTTTTTGCTCAGTTCATCTTCCAAAAATGGAGACACTGTGATGGCAAGTGTGATGATAGGTCCAGGGCATGTTATATTAGTTGTTTAAAGTTGTTTAACTTAAACAGTTCAAAGACAGAATCACAGAATATGCTGAGTTAGAGGGGACCCATCAGGATCATTGAGTCCAACTCATGGACTCATGACCTCTCTTACCTATTCCTTGCAGTGAAACCAGGCTGGCAGTTTACAAAGTACCAGAAGATGGGAAAGTGGGATGAAGTTCAACCAGGATACTAGTTAACATGCCTGTAATACATGTAGGGATAAAGAGGATCCCCTATGTGCTGTGTTATTTGCAGTTTGTAATCCAAATTTTGTATGTGGTACAAGTGACCCAGTTCTGCACAGGTCTTGTATCAATAAATGTAGATGAAAGCTGCATGAGGGACAAGTGTCAGTTCTTGTTTGAGAAATCAATGAATGTACCTGGAATTTCAAATCTGCAGGTACAGCAGATGGAGGGGGGGAATGGGAGGAAGATTTTTTTTCCTCATTGAACTCTAATACAAAAGAAAACAGATGAAACCAGCACATTCCATAGTCTCAAATATGTTTTCTAACATTAACTCTTCAATAGGATACAATTTTACTTTCATGAAATTTCTGAGGGGAGGGAACCAAGAACATGAGCCTTAGACTCAATTTTTACCTAGCTCCAAGTCTCAGTGCATATTATTGTAGAAGAATAACCCTTGCAAAAGAATTGCATTGACAAGGGTCCAGATAGGAGTAAACTTGTATTAATAGATAATTTCAAGTACCCAGGATTAATGGCTCAAGTACTACTGAAGGATATAGCTAAGAGTAGCAAATTCCTGTTCTCACAAAGGAGTGCTTTAAGCAGTAGGTGGCTTTGCTGGTGTGCAAGAGATTTAGTCCTAAGTAACAAATGAGATCTGATTTAAGAAGTAATTATAGCTGACTCTCTCTGTCACAGTAGCTGCAAGATAGTGAAGATTAGTGTAGTAATCTTAACTGTAGAATGGGTGTCCACAGGCATAAAACCATGAAATCAAAGGCAAAGTACTTTAGAAAATAAAATCCTTAAAATCAACCTGATAAATATTTAACTACACTATAGCATAATGATTGAAAGAACTAACATACTGCATTAGATAGTTTATTTGAGTAATAAATAAGCCTATAAAGAGTTAAAAGCAGCCCCCATGATGCCAGGGGGAAGCATCAAGAACAGTGTCATCTGAATTCTGCAGCTGATGAATGTGTCAGAGAGGTTCTGTGAGGAAATGTAAGATTCAAGTGGTCAGAAATAAATCTGAAAGATAAATATTTGGAATCAAAGACCTGCAGGCATCAAGAGATGCATTTAGCTGTCTTGAGAGAATGGATCAAAGTCAGCAAGAGATCTAACCTCTGAGGTGTTGCTATTTAAAACTAGCAGACCACCAGGGCATGAATTTCTGAAAGGCAAGTCACTGTCAGAAACTGTCATGAAAATATTTAGTACTAAAAAAATTGCTAATTTAAGTTACAACTTTCTGTTTCTTTGAGACTGTAATAAAAGTAGCAAGAATGAAAATCCAGCAGGATCCACTTGTTTGCCTCTTCCAAAGGAATGGAGAAACTCTGAGGAGTACTTTTCTAACCTCTTCTTAGAAAGTTGAACGGTGGAGATTATACCTCATCTTTTTGGTGACCTATTTCTGTCTGTAGCTATCCATAGAGTCAGAAGGTTTTCCTGTTTTACCCTAAACCTTTCCAGCTATTATTAAAGCCAGCAAGGTTCTGCCATGCCTTCAGTGTCATGAAGCACAATCATGAAAAGGGATCCCTGCTTTTCAGAATTTTCTACATATTGGAATGTTGAGATATCGCCTCCACACCTCCATCAGCCTCTATTTTTTACAGCAAATATTAACTCTCCCCTTTTCAATAATTTTCCATATTTTAAACCATTTTAAAGTATTCTTCTTTATGTACTGTTATATTAGACTACTCCAAAGAGAGGCTTCTGAAAGGTGAGTTAAGAAAAACAGTTACTAATTCCGCCTTACATATGACATATCTATTAGAATGTCCCAGGATGAGTTTTTCTGTTTTCCCATCAGTGTGGTGTCATTGATTCTATTCAATATGTGGTTTAATGTAACAGCCAGGTCTCTTTCTGCAGAGCTGTTAGTATTCTCAATTTTGTATTTATGCATTTGATTTTCTTCTAGCTTCAATATAGTACTTGGTCACTGTATTTATTGAGTTTTGTCTTATTGATTACAGACCACTTCTCCCATTTATCAAAGTAATTTTGAATTCTAATCTTTCAGCTTCCTTGCACCCCTTTTCTTTGGCATTTTTGAGTGTTTTCTCCATTCCATCAACTAAGTCTTAAGTGAAAATTTTGTGTTGGATCAGATTTTGGCCAGACCTTATCAGACTTATAATCAGATATATCATATATCCTTTCTATTTGAAAACAAAATATGAATAAGTCTAGGAGTATTTTCTGCAAGCAATTATGCACATATTGTGTACAGCAAGTTAGCCCAGGACAAAATATTACTGTGCCCTGTTAATGAGAAGGTCAACTAAGATAGTGCCTAAAGATTCCCATAAGTCAATATACATCTCTGCTACTGCCTTTTTTGCTATGAGACAGATAATCTGTTAAAGGAAAAAAACACAGCAGTTTATCAAACATTTTTTTGCAACAAATCTTTCCTGCCTGTTTGTTTTTCACTGACCCTCCAGGTGCTTTAGAAGTGTCAATTTAATAATTTATTAGATTATTGTTCTTGATGTTGAAATGATGTTGACTGCTGATTTTTCCTTTCTGAAGATGATATTTTATTCTTCCCTATTCAGACTACCTGTTGTTCAAGAATTCTTGAAAACTGCGATGGTAATGCAGTGTTTTAAATGTTTTAATTCTAGGACCACTTCACAGAAAATATCTGAGGTAAATATTTAGATACTGTGTGAACATAAAAATTGTGTCTCTGTTCTTGGTATTAATATTTGACACTTGCTTCAAGAGGAGAAAATTATGTAAACACTTTAAAAGACAAAATTTGAAAGACATAAAATAAGGTAAAATAACTTTTCAGAAGAAAAGTTGTATAATTACTTTATTACTGCTCTTTGTAGCTTTAAGAGACTTTTCCTTCTAAATATTGCTGAAGCTTATTAGAAGAAGCTAGTTAAATACTTACTAATTTTCTCTATCCAAACTGCATTCTAATAAATTACTGGTTGCCAAAATGCTTCTTTGAAATAAGTCAGTGGCGAAAAGAATTAAAACATGAACAAAAGAAGAATAGAGGTAGTAAGACATAGAAATATTGAGATATACTGTATTTACACACAGCTGGCCATGTTTATCCCCTTACCCCTCAATTTTCCCACTCTTGCTCCTCCCCAAATCACCTAAACATCTCCCTTTTCCTGCCTCTGGATCCTCCCCTAAACATTATGTAGTAAATCGTGCACAACTTGAGAATGCTTTTCTCCTACATTGAGTGATGTATCTCAGCCCTAGGGAGCACCTTTGCTTGGTCTGAAAGAGGACCTAGAAAGCTGTTTGCTTGCAGCACTTTGTCATGATGGCTTTTCCACGTGGACACTGGGTCCCTGCTGGGACAGTCCAGGGAGGGGCCTGAATAAAGTGTTTGCTTCTTGGTGGTCCTTGGTTCAGGTTGTGCTATGGCCAGCATGACCAAGGCAGTGATTGTCCCCTCGTACTCGGCACCAGTGAGGCCACACCTTGAATCTGTTCAGTTTTGGGCTCCTCACTACAAGAAAGACACTGAGGTGCTGGAGAGTGTCCAGAGAAGGGCAACGGAGCTGGGGAAGGGTCTGGAATACATGTCCTATGTGGGAGCTGGGGTTGTTTATGCTGGAGAAAAGGAGGCTCGGGAGGAACCTTACTGCTCTCTACAGCTGCCTGAGAGGAGACTGTAGCCAGATGGAGTTCAGCCTCTTTTCCCAGCTAATCTGGGATAGGACACAACGAAAAGGCCTCAGGTTGCACTAGGGAAGGTTTAGATTGAATATGAAGAAAAATTTCTTTGCTGAAAAGATTGCTAGGACTTTAAATAGGCTGCCCAAGGAAGTAGTGGATCACCATCTGTGGAGGTGTTTAAAAGGCATGTAGATGTGACAGTTAAGGACATGGTTTAGTGGTGGACTTGTCAGTGCTGGATTAACAATTGAACGCAATGATTTTACAGGTCTTTTCCAGTGTAAATTATTTCTTTGATTGTATGAGTGTAGGTTCCTGCCTGCTACTCTGCCTTCCCTGTACTCCTCTGGACTTGTGGAGATTGGTTCTCAGTGGTCTCATGGCTTCTATGATGGGTCTGAGGGCAGCCCAGCAGGGTAGAATTTGAGTTCCCCATCCTTCCACTGTCTCTCTGAGCATCCTTGTGGGTGTGCAGGTGAGATGTGTCACACAGCTGAATAGTTCTTCTGACACAGATAGCACTCGAGAAAATAATAAGAAGGAAAAACCACCAAAACCCAAACCACCCTTCTTCCCCAAATAGTTGTAACCTTTCAATTGTTCTGATTTTTGTTGGTGAAATTTAAACCCCTCTGGAGGAAAGCACCCATTTGCTGTTGGTCTTGTAAGTACACATATTTGATGCTATGCATTGTGGGATGTGATTACTGGAATCTGTTCCTTCTTCAGTAATAAGGAAAAAAACCCAGAAAAACAGTGAAGAAAATGTGTCATTGTACATTGGTCATACTTTTATGGTTTCTTTAGTGTTTTCTTTTTACCTTGTTTTTGATGATGATGGAAATAAAAGAAGTAATTTCCTTTTTGTAAAGAGCCTCATGTAGATTGCCAAGACTCACTTTCAAAGAGCTGAAAGTCACATTCTAAATCATAACAAAATTCTTCCCTTTTTGTCAAGCTTCAGTTATTATGTGAGTTTAAAAAAGAGAGTTGCTTTTGGATACTCCTTGGAATTACGTGGTGCTCAAAGAAGCTGTTGCTTAGAAATTCAGAGTTCAAGTTTTTCTTCTTAGCAGAAGAATATGGCCATGAGTAGCTCTCCATGTGCCTTAGAAGAACACCTTCATTTATAGCTACATATTTAAATTTATATTTTGGAGCACAGACCAAGTTGTCTGGCATGAAAGACAGCTTTCCTAGGCAGGAAATTTACTGTACATTGAAATAAGCAGCTCACAGAAGTGGACAGAACCAATCTGACATCATGCAGCCTGTTCATATTAGTGTTCTCATGACGAACTACTAAAGAGTTGTAATGTCAGAGTTATGTCTCTTGTAACAGTGGATAACAACTCTGCACGGGCTAGATGCCTTCTGCTGCTCTCTAAGCTGAACAGGAAATCTAATTCATCTCATGTGGTTTCCTGATGAAATATATACTGGCAATGACAAACGTATGACTGCTGCTAAATTCAGTTGCTAGATAGTGAAAGATATCTTCTGGTTTTTTTGTTTTTGTTTTTGGTTTTTTTTCCTACAATGAAACATTAGACTTGCCAAACAAATGACTAAAGGTAAACATAAAATATAATATGGAAATGACTTCTCTCTTTACTTACCTGAAAAATAATAACTAAAAAATAATTAAGAGAGAGGGAGATTTCTGAATTAATGTGTATATTTTACATATTAAAAAATGGAAGATATTTTCAATTAAGTATTATCTGTCCTGAAGTTTCACAAGGGCACCTCACAGCTGTCGGGTAAGCTCTCCATTGGTGCTTATCTGAGATGACTAAAGAGCATGAATGAAGTGTCAAACTCCTTGGGTACCATTAACTCTCCCTCTTTGGGAAACTATGCATTCAATCACTAGGGAGGGAAAACAGCCAGACAGTGAAAACAGCCAGACAGTGGCTGCTGAAACCACACAGCGGTGCAGGTGAAATATTTGGCTATGAACAGCTAAACTATTTTGTCAGTTTGGCAATAAATTTTATTCTAAGTAGAATTCCCTGGTCCACATCCAAGTGCTGACACTAGCTGTTTTTCCTGGTTCAAACAGAGAGTGAGAAGGGAAACAACTGGGATAACCAAAGTCAAGCCTTCTGTTTCATGTGATCAGTGAATACTTTGTGCAAAGTTCCTGCAGTCTCTGTGTAAAGCTGCGATAGCTGGCACAGCAAAGCAGGTAGCAGCTCTCAAAGCAAAAAGCTGGCACGCTGGGGCTTATGCTGTTTGATCCCTTCTGCTATTCTGTATTAGAGGACATATTGTAGATTCTTTATTTTCTACTTTTATTTAAAAATTATTTTTCTTTTGACAGAGTTTGTAATTTCCCATTTTTAGTTACAGAAACTGTAAAATCTGTCCTTTCTCTCAGTTTGCTTGTTTTTGACAATGCTTGTCTCAGAAAAACCATGATCTTTCAAATCATGGTGGTCTATACTGATCTCACTGGTCATTGCAGCACTAGCCATTAGCAAACACAATTCTACACTAACTAATTAGTCTTCTGGTTTTGGCATTTAGTTGTGTGTGCTGATTCACAGCTATGTACTTACCTGTGCCGGGTTCATATGCAGCTGTGTGTCTTCACAACTGCCTTTAGCCAGTTTGAGAAGGTGCTCTTCCAAAAAGAATGATTCTTCTTCTTCTTCTTGCCCAGGTGTGCATTACCATCGATTTCCTTGTGGTTGTACCGGTGTGGCCATGCAGCAACTCAGAGAAACTCACTTAATCCAACTGGAAAAAACACTCACACAAAAGATATTTTCTCAGCTAAGCTGTTTCAGCTGACGGTGATGATGAAGCGGCACGCCCCTGATACAAGGGAAAGGTGAGAAGATGTGGCCAGGCACAAACTAGAATTGCACCCTTTCAGCAGAAGTGAAGATCAGCTACAAGAGGTGTGACACCTTTTCTTCACTGTGGGGTTAGCAGAACATATCTACACCTATTCTCTTTGCTTTCATGAGGCCCCTTCTTCTTTCTCTCCTTTGTAAGAGGCTCAGTGATGCTCTGAGGCTGTGCTTGTGTCATATCTGGAAAGAGAGGCATGCTATTTGTACTCCTGAGCTGCCTCTTCTGGCAGCATGGCCCACATGAACACCTTTAGCTGTTACTTAGCTCAGGTTTCAAGCCCAGACTCCACAATTATCCACAGTGGTATTCAGCTTTAACCTGTGTGCAGGGACAAGTTGACAGATGTACTAGGAGGGAAAACCTAAGTAGGAAATGCAAGTGGGAGAAATTAGTCTGACCTTAGGACACATGGGGCAGAGTTACCTTAAGTTATAATAAGTGAACAAATAAGCCCAGAATGAGGAATGTCTCACAAGCACTCAGCATGAGATATGGTATATGAGCAGCATCAGGACATATGGTGGCCTTGCAGCAATTTTAAATTAATTAAAGTTTCATAGAATTTTTTAAATTAAAGTTACATAGAATATGTGGATGAGCCTAAAAATAAGCAGGAAGGATGAAACAGTTACCATTCTCAAAGCATTTTTGAAAGTTGATCCCCTGTCTATCATGTTGCTGATGCAGATATTTACAAAGAGAGGCTAATGCTGCTTTAACTGGTGCAATACATTAGCACTCTCTGGAGAGCTACTATGGCATGTGACACAGGTTGCACTAGTATCCTCTTTGGCCTTGCTCCTAGACATTTCTCTTAAGCCAAAAGCTGAACTGAGTGATCAGGTGCTATCATTTCACTGGGTTTACAAGTCTCACAGTACTCTATAATCTGGAGAAGCTCCTCAGCTGGACATTTCATATTTTGAAAGAATTTCAGGTGTAAACTATGTCAACCTTTTTTGGTTTTTAATTATTCTTTATTGTAGGCATTTTTTAACTTAAAAAAAAAAAAGATTCTTGACTGGCCCAGTATCTCCCAGTCACAAGTTAATGACCATTGTTGCCAATTCTGCTATTTGGCTTCCGGGGAGAGGATACTTATGCCAAAAGTTGTGTAGCTGTGCCGTAGTTTGGTAAGAACTTGTTGGTGGTAGCCCAAGTGTCTGATCTTCTAATTTCAGCAGAAGACCCAAACATCTGAAGAACGTGCCTGGAATATGACTCTTCAGCAGACACCAAATGCGCTCCAGAAAAGAAGCACTGAAAGTACCACTTTAGTATGAACAAACCTGCTCTACTTACCTGAACTTTTTGGCCTATATGTGAAGGAATGCAAGAATCAGCAGCGACTGTAAATGATCTCAGTGGCCAAGACAGTTTTGCTGCCCATGTCTTTGCTCCCTTCCTTCCTGATCTATGTGTTCTTGGTGCAGGCACCCACTCTTCCTTGTTCAGATTATAACAGGCTTCGTTGTGAATTGACATGACCCATTGCTGACTGAAAGTGGTTCCCAAAAAGACATCATTAACTGTGGAGCTGGCATAGTGCAAGCACCAGGAGTGAGTGGTCAGTGCTGGGGCAGAAAGGAAGGGTGGGAAGGGCAGGTAGCAGTGTATGCATCAACTGTGGAAGAGTTTTGAGTCAGCTTCCTAAAGCTGTGGAACCCCTTGAAGATGAACAGTCTGTCTTGCAACCAAGGACAGTGAAAATGCTAACTAGTAAGGTTCTATAAACTCTGGTTAACAATATTGCTAAAATTACTAATGAAGGCAAAAACTGGAAGGTAATGCTCTTCAAGCCTGTCTTTGCTGCAGGTATACCACTGATAATGGAGTAATATGCAGCTGAAACTTAATTGGAACACTAAGGAAAGCTTGAGCTATTTATGGTATTTAATAATTTAATAGTACAAAGTGCACTGATTGTAGTAGTATTCATTTTTCTATTTAATTTAATTATTACTTCTATTTCTTAATTAATAATGCAAGAGTGTATTTTTGTATAGCACTTTTTTCTGAGCAGTTCCCATTTTGCACCAGTATTTAATCAAGATCTTCCTGCTGTTTGCAAAAAATTAGTACATTCCAGTATACACACATTCTGAAAAATTGCTTGAGTCTGTAATATATAAGATCACTTCAAGGCTCATAAAGAGGATCTTATCACTAAATATTTATTCCAGGTTGTGTAAGAGCCCTCTAATTTTTACATTCATATGTTTACAACTCTCAGGTAAAAACAGAGAGTTTTATTTCTCCCACTACAGCTGGCATTTCAAAGCATGGAGATGTTAAATCTGTCCCAAAAAGTTATTTAAGATCATGGATCCCACTGGATGACTTGGCTAGAGTGCAAAGAAAAGCTTTTGTGGAACAGCACTGAACTTACATCTGCCAAATCCAAGAGGATCTTCCTTACTACTGGACTTTACTGTCTCACTAAGGTTGCAATAAAGGGTTCTTTAAAGCTGGGTTTAGAGTACTTTGTTGAGTGGGAAGAAAGATTTTCTTCTAAGGGAAGTTTTGAATGTAGGTCACAGGAGGGCAGAAAGGATACAAAATAGTTGCTAATGCACATGATGGCTTTTACGGGCAAGGAAAATGAAAGCTGTAATGTTTTTGGGAAAAAACCCAACTTTATCCATGACATGAAAACCAAGCTTAAGTTAAGGAATACTGGGTTATACTGAAGCCCCAAGGGATTGAGGTCTGTAGAGAATAGTCATCCCACTGGAAAAATAAAGGAGGTACTCCATAGATTAACTCTACAATTTTGCATTGCTCTAGAACAAGATGTTGTTACTTAGAAAGCCACCGTGCTGACAGCCTGTGCACCTACTCAGAGTGTATAGCATGGAAAAAAATATTAAATAATCAATTGTAAGTGTATGTCTTAAATGTGAAGAAATAAGATGCTGCATTTGTGTAATGGGGTTGCTTTGGTGTACTGATGGTAAATTACTTCTCAGTGTTTAAGATCATTTATGAGTATAATCATTGTTCTAAATTTTGTACCACTATTTTATATGAAGTAATTTTGGTTGAGATATTATTAGTGGACCTGCATGCAATTTTTATGGCTAAAAAGTGAATTTTAAATTGAAGTGCATAAAATGAGGAGCAAACATTTTCCAAAGGAACTTGCCCTGACATGAAAAAAATTCTTGGTTGGATCTCTAATCTCCTATGCTTGATATAAGAGACCAGTCTAAAGGAAGAAAAGAAGGTGAATTCCCAACAGGTGGCATAGACAGAATATACCTTATTATGACCTGCCTTGTTCTGGGAGTTTAAAGTGTCATTGGTAACAGAACTGGTCTTTAGGTCTGTGCATGACCTAGTCAGACTAGTCTTACTTTCCAGAATATAGTTTCCCTCAATGAAATTTTTATATTTTCATACTATAGTATTCAAATTCTAACTTTGATTTAATTATTATGGCATTTTATTAATAAAACGGATTTTATACAATGCATTGTACATAGAAAAATGAGTATTCAAGTGTTTTCATTTTACCAGTTCTATGAGTAATGTATTTTCTGTTCACAATATTTTCTTCTATAGTCTATATAAATGTGCTATTTATATGTTTTATAATAATAAATTATTCTATTCAGGATGTTCAGAGTATTTGATTTAATGACTGAAAACTAGTTTTAAATGCTAGAATTAAAGACAGATATTATTAGATAATCTTGAAACAACAAAATGATTGAATACATGAAAATTGTCAGAAAGCAGCCATATATTTTAAAAAAGGAAAACCATATTGGAATTATGCAGTGAGTTTTTTATTCTTATATTGTCCAGGTTAATGCTGTTCCAGTGATTTTACAGATAACTATCTGTTTCCACTGCATTTCATCTTTCTTCCTTTCCCTGACCAGTATTCCTGATAAGACTCATGCAAGTAAACACTGACACGTTTGAGAAAGAAACAGAGTAAAATTTTCTGGGATGTATTTCCATAATCCCTTTTTCTAAAATGTCACTGCCTCTTGAGAAGGGAAGGTTTTGCTCCTGCTGTGCTCACAGGGCCTCATTGCAAGCACTGTTGGATCCTACAGAGTTTTTCCGTTTTCCGTGGTGAGGAGTGGTTTCATCAACTCACCCTGCTTAATGTAACTTCAAGTCCATTTAGTGAAAAAGAAAAGGGTTTCTTTGCTAGGTCAATTATTGTGAAGACAGATAGGGAAATCCCTAGAGGGACTGTAGCCTCTGAGTGACTCCCAGTGGAATAATGACCATGGCATTGGTTGTTAATAACGAAGGCATTGTGTTTATATGGCATTTTATATGGTACTGAATTACCCAATGAGAAATTTCAGAAATTGTTTGATCATCTTTATTCTGAAATGATTTAGCTGGAGATACTCTAATGAAGAATTTTTTACAAGCAATGCCTTTTTTTTTTTTTTTTTTTTAATGAGGCTGTCCCACATTTCCTAACAGAAGTGATTTTTAGCTCTCTGAGATTCTGTTAATGTACACACTAACAGCATCAGCTTTTCACAGCAGCCCAACAAAGTTTTGAAGATGAGCAAGTCTTCTGCCCGCAGTCTCACTACCTATTCAAAGGGTAGTGTTCAAAGCACAGTGAGCACCTACCAGGTTGTATCCCTAGTCCCTGGATAATACTCAGCTAATTACATAGCTGGTGCTCAGAGCAACTGGGAAATTGAAATTGTAAGAAAGCAGAGATATTTTTCAGTATCTTTAGCTTCCATTCCACATAGAATGCCATGGCTTGTTCCTTCCAACCCATGTGCTAGAAAAAGCAGCTCCTTCATCTCCTCCCAAACTAGCCTCTCATCAATGCTCAGAATGATAAGGTGTTTGTAACTTCAGGCAGTGATAAATGTTAGGTATACATCAGTGAAGGCATGAAAACAAGCTAAAGCAGAGCCAAAGTTCTGCTTCATTCAGCCTGGAAAAGGTGTTCCACAGTGGCCTAATTACAGCCTCCTAGGACCTGAAGGGAACAGACAAGAGAGATGGAGAGCGACTATTTACAAAAACATATAGTGATGGGACAAGGGGGAATGGAATCAAACTGAAAGGGAGCAGGTTTAGATTAGAGATGAGAAAAAAATCTTTCCCGTGAGAGTGATGAGATACAGGAACATTTTGCCCAGAATAGTTAAAGAGGCCCTATCTTTGAAAGTGTTTAAGGCCAGGTTGGATGGACCTCTGAGCAATCTGGTCTGGTGAAAGGTGTCTCTGCCCATGGAAGAGTGCTTGGAATTAAATGATCTTTTAGGTCCCTTCCAACACAAACCATTTCTATTTCTATTTCTATTTCTATTTCTATTTCTATTTCTATTTCTATTTCTATTTCTATTTCTATTTCTATTTCTATTTCTATTTCTATTTCTATTTCTATTTCTATTTCTATTTCTATTTTATTGCCTCCTGGGGAAGTGGTAGACCATGGTGGATGACCCATTCCTGTCAGTGTTTATGAGGTATTTAAACAATGCCATTAAAGATATGCTCTCAGTTTTGGTCAGCCCTGAAGTGGTCAGGCCATTGGACAGGATGATCTTTGTAGGTCCTTTCCAATTGAAGAAGAAAAGAAATGAAACAAAGCACCAGTTTGGAACAGCTGACCATCTGAGTCTCATCTGTGTGTCTGGGTCCTTGTACAATGGGCTGTGGAAAGGTGACCTGCTCTGCCCCTTCCAGCTTGCTTCCCTGCCAATTGCACAGAAGGCACAAGAAGGGGCTAAGTTTACAAATAGATATCTCATCCAGATTAAAAAAAATTGTTTTGCATTAATGCAGTACTGTTGAAAAATGAGCACTTTTCTCTTTTAAATGAAAGTAAATAGTAACAGTTATTTGAAAGGATATTAAAGCTAAGAAGTGCATGTTTCAAGAGACTGTAAGCAATATCACTTGTGGCTGTCAGAAGCCTTAAATATCTGTGATGAGGCTTGAACAGGAGGAATGACAAGTGTGGCTTTTTAAAAGAAAAAAGTCGGTGGCTTTTCTTTTCAACACTGAAAAGATAGGATCCAGTACTTTGGCATTGAACAAGAGCTATTTTTCTGTGTGCCTGGTTGAAAGGAAGAGTGAATGAAGAGAGAATGACGAGTTCAAACCTCAGATCCTTCTGTTAGCTTACTCAGGTGGAAAGAAGAGCAATTATTATGAAGAAGAGGAAAGTTACAAGTATATCAGATTGCAAATAACATAAAAGATTATCCTCTAATGACAGATAGCAAAGCCCACTTACCAATGTTTTCTGGAAACATTATGTTTTAATTTTATGTGGTAGATGCTTCCAGAGAATATCAAAACCACTTTCAGTTATAGCCACTTCTTCAGTGGCTATAAAAGCAACAACTAATCACAGAGAGATTGAGCTAACCATGTTAAAAAACCACAATCTTATGTTTAGTTTCAGATTGTACTCTTTGCATAAGGCAAATATGAAGACTTTTTATGTAGAATAATTCTTAGTTTTCTTAGTGCTTCCCTGTTTTATTCAAGCTGGGATATACTCTCCAAAGTAGCCTAGGCTTAAACTGGTTCTAATCATAGCCTGGATGCTGGGATAGGCTCTGATTTGCTGCATAAGTAAAACCTGTTCAGAGTCAGTAGGTATGTACAGCTTTCTTGTAGCTTCCTTTAGTAATCTGTCTCAGGCCAAATGCAAAGGAGCATCAGAAGTCATAGTCATTTGTTGTAATTGTAGTCTTGAGTGAGGAGATGGAGGTGGCAGAAGCTGAAAGATGAGGAAGTGGTCAGGAAAGAATGAGGCATGTAATGATGTGGCCCTACAAAACTCCCATTGAGACAAATGCATCACAGGACTCTTAGTAACCACAGTGTGCCCTTGGGCTCTCCAGCTTTCCCCCAGCAAGGTGATCTATCCAGCCTTTCCTTAGCCACAGCTCTGTATCTGTTGCCACTGCAAGGGCAGCAGCGTGCCCTTGTGGCCCAGAAGCCCAAAGGAGTCCTGGGGGGCATCGGGACGAGGATTTCCAGCAGGCTGAGAGAGGTGATCCTGCCCTTTTTCTCAGCCCTGATGAGGCTGCATCTGTGATAATATATTCATATCTGGGCTTCTGGGCCACAAGGGACACATGGAGCTCCTGGAGCAGGTCTAGCAGAGGGCTACAAACATCATTAAGGGACTGGAGCATCTCTGTTTCAAGGAAAGGCTGTGAGAGCTGGGCCTCTTCAGCCTTGGGAAGCAACGACTGAGGCACTCACCAGTGTCTGTCAGTGCCTGAAGGGAGAGAGCCAAGAGGATGGAGCCAGGCTGTTCTCAGGGATGCTGAGCAATAGGACAAGAGGTGATGGGCAGAAACTGCTGCACAGGAAATTCCACCTGAACATGAGGAAGAACTTCTATACTTCTTTACTCTTTTAGTGCAGTGACTAAGCACTGAAACAGATTGCTCAGAGCTGTTGTGGAGCCTCTCTCACTGGAGATATTCAAGAGCTGTCTGGATGCAATTCTGTGTGGTGTGCTCTAGGATGACCCTTCCAACCTTTCCCATTATGTGATTCTGTGTTTCTGTGAAAGAAAACCTAATTCTACCCCTTTAAGTACCTAGAACCAGGACAGCATCCCCTTGGAAGTATGTGCCTTAGCATTCCCATCTATTTCAGAGAATGAAAACAGGTGTCTTCTGTCAACTCCAGGGAGTTGAGGAAAATATATTGAAGACAGGTGAACAATACATTATTCTTCTATAACAATTTTGTAGCATAGAATATCAGAAACTCTTTGGAATTTCCATGGTCACAGGCACCATGAGGCCACAGAGGAAAACATCTCCTTCCCAATCAAATTTTGCAACAAATTGTCTCAGCGGAAAGAGGAACTAAAGAGCTCATGGCAAAACACAAAACATTTGGTCTTCATAAATGTATATTTTAACATGGGTGCAACTGGAGAACTGTATGTCACAAACAGCTGATGTATACATGAAAGACGATTGCTAATATTACTACAACTATTTGTTGCTTCTGCAGAAGCAATCTTGCTGTTTTCTGTATTTTTCATGTGTGTTAGCGGCATAAGCATTGCAAGAATTTTATTCTAAATTTATTAGAATTATTAAATATCTCAGTTTCCATGCTGTGTTATACCTGACAGTCTGCCACAGACACATCTGCATACATTTCACTAGGCTTTATCTCAATTGTTACCCTTCAAAATGCAAAAAAAAAAAAAGAAAAAACAACATTTATTCAAGTTAGAGAAATAATGATCTCTCTTACCATTATTTTCATCCTAACAGAGCAAACTTGGCTAAAATTAATTATAAAGATGATGGTTTTATAAGCCTCATATCTATGTCAACCTTAGCACAGCACAACTATATATAAAGCTAGAAGGCTGAATATAATATTTATGATCAGGATAAGAAACATAATATATAAAACTGAAAGGTTACTTGGGCCTTTTTTGGCTAGTATTTACTATGTGATAAATATTTATCAAACATTTAATTTGAATAATGTGAAAACATAGATGTACAAGAAGGTACACAAGCTACTCAAATGCGCTTTAAAAATTTAGTAGCAATGGGGTTAATTTCTATTGGAAGCTTGTAGGGAAATGAAAGATTATTTGTTTGAAAATTGCTACATAAATGCTATCTGTTATTTGACATCAAATCACTGAGATACTTTATAAATTTCTAATGTCTTCTTCAAAGTGTTACTATCTTCTAGTGGCCTAGATCAAAGAGTCTACGTTTGACTGTAAAATTGGGAAAATATAAACTATTGGTTTCCTCACTGAATCCCAAACTCGTTGCTTTTTCTGCATCCTTTTAGTTACTGAATCAAGCTCTGAAGGCAGAAGAATGAGCTGGCTTGCTTCAGGCTGTAGCAGGAGAGAATGACAGCTCTTTCCAACAGCTGCCCCACATAGTCTGAGGGCATATCACTCATGAACCACCCACATGTATTACTTTCAGTTTAGTCATCTAAATTTTTTCTGTCTTCAGCATGCCTCTTTAACTTGACTCTTACTGGTTAATTTGTATTAAGGCATTTGACTCCAATACTGAAGTAAACATCATCTTGCTGAAAAAACAGCTCACTGATGTCAAGGTGGGACAGCAGAAAAGGGGTAGGAGCATGAAGTAAGTCTGGGAAAACCATAGAAAGTCTTGCAAAGGTGAAGAAGATATGAAAGGGATATGATAAAAATCTATTGCCTTTTTCTTTTCTAGAGAATTCACATAGTGGATGGGAAAAAGGACCAGGATAGTGATAGACATGTCTGAGCTCCAGCACTTTCCTTATCTCCCTGGATTCTCTGAAGAAGCAGGGTAAGTTGGTCAGTGCTCCCCATTTTACCTGATCTGTCATTGCTACAGGGAAAGGACCATCAGGGCAGAACGTGAGCTTTACTGAGGGCATGTGTGACCTCTGCTTTTCAAAAACCAAGTTACAGCAGCAAAGTCATAGAGATTCCTGGAAGATCTATGTCTCCACCTATGGATGGACAGGTGATAAGTAACTGTGTTAATTGTACAGCTCTCTGCTCTTTAGTACTTGATATTTCTGTCTGCACTGGGGAAGGTGCAGCTGCAGACTTGTACATACTCATTTAACACCTCTAGAAGGTGATTATTTTACTCCAGGAACATGCTGATCCATTTCAGGACATTTTTAAGCACAGATCAGGAGCTGAGCATCAGACTCCTTTTAGAAACTGAGACTACTGTGGCCTTTTTGCTTGGTTTTTGTTTAGAACCTACTTTTTAAAGGTAATTAAGATATTTTCCTACTTTAGATTATGTGGGATCTGATTTGAAACCCTACAGAGTTTATAGTAAAATGCAGTGGTTTGTGTTTTGCTCTCTCCAAATCCTACCCCAGGATGGTGATGAGCACCACCAGTTCCCATTAAATCTGACACAACCACAGTGGCAGCCGAGATGTCTCAGCTGAGAATTGTCCCTCTTAAAGCAGATGAATGGTAACATAATGTCCATAAAATCTGTAGTATTTAGCAAAAAGGCAAATATTACTTTTTGAAACAATGTCTTCTTTCTGAAGTGGCTTTAGTGCTTGTGGCGCTATCTGACAGTCTGGTAGTAAAAAGTCTTATTAATTTGCCTGTAAAAAAAAGGTATACAGGAAGAGGGTTTTTTTTGACCCAGGAAAATTTACTGCCTGTGTACCTTCATGGGTTACATATGTTGAATATAGTATTTATGAAGAGGATAAGAAACAAGATATATTAATAAGTAACTGAAAATTACTTATGCTGTCTTTTTGCAATTAATCTCTGGCATAAATCTGGAATGAGATCTGTGAAAATTTAAACATGAAAACCTGAAATATAAGTTTAATAATTTGAAATTGAGTACTGTTCTTGAATAGTAAGTAGAAATTTTGCACCTTTAAATTTAATTAATTCCATTCAAATTCTGCTTGCATATGTGATGAATGTGCCACAGGACAGCATTAGGAAAAAATAAATAGATTAACACATGCTGCAGTTCTTGACACACAATGTTAGATTTGCTGTAAAAACATTAGGCATGGGGGGATTATAACTAAGAGATGAAGTTTAGATTTCCCTTCAAAAAGAAATAATCACAATATACCTTTACTTAATTTTAAATTATTTTTAAAAAATGAAATAAATAAACTTTTAAAAACAGTGTAATACTTTAAATAAAGTAAAATATAATATTAATAATGATTGTAATAAAAAAGAAGACAAAAAGAGAGACAGGAATAAAACTCAAGGAAGATAAATAATGCACCATACAATTGCTCACAACTGCAGCTGACTGCTGCCCAACCCAGTCCTAAGCATTCATTAGACCCTCCAGCCCAGCTCCTGCCCAGTTTATATCCCAGGCTTGGTGTGGAATATCCCTTCAGCTAGGTTGGTCCAGCTGTCCTGGCTACTTTCCCTCCCAGCTTCTTTTGCACCTCCTCTCAGGCAGAGCACTGGAAACTGAAAAGTCCTTGAAGAAGTATGAGCACTGCTGAGAAACAGCTAAATACCAGTGTGCTATCAACATTATTCTCATGCTAAATCCAGAAACAGCTAAACATCAGTGTGTTATCAACATTATTCTCATGCTAAATCCAGAAACAGCTAAACATCAGTGCTATCAACACTATTCTCAAGCTAAATCAAAACCACAGCACTGTACCAGCTATTAGGAAAAAAATCAGCCTTATCCCTGTGGAAAGCAGGATATCTGAACATATCAGAGATTTAACCAATATTCAGGAATCAAGGAAAAGAAAAAAAATATCACAGATTTGTTCTGATTTTCAAGGGTTTACTCCTGTGTTTTTCTTGGGGCTAAAATCACAGAAACACAAAAAATGGCTGTATTGAGTTCCATGCAGTGTTGTATTAATTTTCACAGTTATTTTTGCCTTCAAGTTAGCATCCATATCATCTGCATCTTTTGTTATGCCATTATTATTGTTCTCTTGGACAGTTGACTCAAAAAGAATGTTATTTGAGGTAAGCCTATAAACCATAAAAGTTTATGCCATCACTTGCTCAGAATGCTGTACGATAATATGCACCTAAGTAAAGATGAACCAACAGTTTAGAAAAAGAAACATTATTCATGAATATAAATATTAAATAAAATGTCTATAGGAGGGGAAAAACTGGAAATTCTTTGTGCTCTCTCTTCTATATAGATTACCTTTGCGAGGCGAAAAAAATATGCCTTTTCTTTGAACTCAGTAAATGCCCTCTGGGTCAGTTATCAAAAGGGAAGGGGACTTCTGTACAGTCATCCTACCAAACGAATTACAGAGCCCTTCAAGGAGATGACATGCTTCTGGGGACCGTAACGCCCACATCAATAATATTAAATAGCATTTGCTGTTAAAGGGAATCCTGTTACAAATGAATCTCTGGTCTAAAACTCAGATTCCATCTAATCTTTTAGTTGGCTTCATTCCTTTGAGACAGTCTTGAATAGAAGCATTAGGTTTGCTCAAGCTGTATAGCATGTCTTTAATGCCAGCAACCACAAAGAGGTTTTTGCTCAAGGTTTTAGAAAAGGATCTGGAATTTCAGATATTCTTTTGGAACTTTTTCAAATCTGTTGTTTCCTAGTACTATGACGCATTCTCTTTTTTCTCTACAAAAATAAAAAATCTTTTCTGCAGCTGTTCTTAGAGCCCCATTTTACACCTACTCTTTCAAATCACTAATAACCTGTAACTAAATGCCTGTCATGTCCTATCCTTCATCCACAAGAGAGTTTTATGCATGGATGTGTGCACTCTCACAGAGAGAGCCACCAAAAAAGAATGTTGGAACTGATGTAAAATGATCATCTGATCCTCCACCCACATGCTTACTGGTATGTATAATATGTGTGTTTTCATGTGCACTATATTGATGTATGTTATCCATGTGCAAGAATAAAGAGTCAGCCATTTGGTACCTAATTAATAAACAAATATTCTGCTCAAAGTTCTTTTTATTCAGGAATCTTACCTGCTGGAATATAAATTTTCTGACAGATATGAAATAAAAAGCCAGCCAAGTATTCAAGAAACTTGTCAGTTAAATAAGAGAAAACATTAGCTCTTGAACATTTCCTCCTTACCTTGTGTTTCTCTTTATAACTGAAATTGCTTTTATGAGGATGCCTAAAGCAATTTCTGTGCTTTGTGTTGGTGAAGAATAACACCTCTCGTAGGGAATAGTGTGGGTTTGTTTTCTGATTAAGTAATAAAAGGGATCCCATTGTGCATTCTTTTCTCTGCATAGTTTATTCTCCCAAGACATTAAAAAGCAGGAGACACTTCAGTTCTCCCAGCTGATCATCACAATGAAACTGTGAGATGGAAAGTGATCTGAATTATACTTTTCAATTTAAAAACTGAGCACATATTTCCAAACATGTATGCTAACATCCACTCAGTCACCTATTTTTAGGATTCTATCAAGTCATTCCAAAGATGAGATTTTTAGTAAAATCCCTATCAGGAAAATCCTTCAGGGAAAGAAACTCCAAAACCAGAATAGGGTCTAGAGTACCTCTTCAGAGACAATTAAACTCAATTTCAAAGTTTCCTTCACACTGTTATCTGCAGAGTGTGGCAAACAATCCTCAGAGAGGAGCATTCTCCAGTGTAGCTGTCAGGTAAAAACACCTTCTGTAGTAACGGTAGTTCTGTAAAAACACCTTCTCCAGTGTAGCTGCCATTGTACCTTCTGTAAAACTCTGCCCATGTGTGCAGCTGTTATTGTTGTCACAAGAAAGTTGTGTGACCATGGTTGAGGGATGTAAACAATGCAAGCAAAGGTAAGTGACAGGTAAAATGTCCCTATGCGGTCCTCAGAGGGAGGAAGGAAAGACTCAGAGATATTTCTATGCTATCAAAAGATTTAAAAGTCCTATTTCAACATACAACTTAAAAAAAAAAAAAAAAAAGGACTGTCTATACAAAATCTCCTTCAACAAACTATTTTCCCATTCAGGCAAAGAACAGGCAGGAAGCGTGGAATGTATAGTGAACAAAGAAAACATTCCCTGAGGGAAATTTCTCACATAAATCACCAGCACACATATCTGCCTTGTCTCCCGCTTAACAGGATGGATAGCTGAAACCATACATTTTCCCCCTCCTTTGAAAAGACGTATTTTCTTGCAATCTTCTCCCCCAAGCCCAGGGAGCAGCGGGCGGTCCCGCGGGGACGGGGGTGGCGCTCTCCAGGGTCCTGCACTGAAGGCTCGGCAGCGCTGCTGGGTCAGGGCCACGGAACAAGAACATCGCTCTGACTTCTACACAGACGACAGCAGAAGGTAAGGGGCTTTCACCCAGAGTCCTCAGCACTGTTCCTGCTTTTCTCTTTAGTAAGCAGAATTAGTAATTTAGGGGACCATATGGCTCATTTCTAATCAGTTGTACATTAGCACTTGGGAATGGGTTGTCTCGCCACAAAATAAAATGCTTTATGAGATATGAATCACACATAAGGAAAACTAGCTAAAGAAACTGAAACAAATGAGAACAGACAAAGCACTGGATCTGCTCTGCAAATGTGTGAAATAGGATATCAGACTACAATCGGGCAATTTAACAAAGAAAAGAAGGTCACCCTCTTTATGAATGAGGAAGTCAGCAGAGATTTGGGTGTAATGTTTACCCCTGCACATCATATGGGAGACTTTCACTTTAACATATTTCTTCTTTATTCAACGAAATAATATAACTAGAAGAACTGATACCTGCCACATCCCAAGGCAGATGAGCTCTTTCTCATGTAACTGATGACTGTGGGTGTAAAATTGAGTTGCAGAGAAACCATTGGCTTCTGCTCTGAAAATGAGCTAAAGCCTGCAAAAGAAAAGTTGGACCTATTTAACAAAATAGCTACCAAAATTATGCCAGGAAAGAAAGTGAATGGATGAGATGCTCTCTTTCTATTGCAATGTTGTTGTGTGCCATGTTAATTTCCAAAGGCAATACCTTTTCTCATTTTCTGAATAAAATTCTGTGTCCAGTATAGTGTGCCCCATCTCCTCTTCTACTGATCTCTGCTGCCATCAACTTTGCTTAAGTTGATCTTTGTTTTCATGGTAAGGAATGTTTTTAAAATATGAATTTTATAGGTTGATGATGGAAAGCAAAAGGTGAAGCTGAGTTTTGGGATGAATATTTATATATATAACTCTACCCTTATAGACCTTACTACCTTTTATACAAGGTGAATTCTCAAGCTTCCTCTAGACTTGTGTTTGTGACAAGACAAATTTAAATGTCTGAAAGCCCTTTCTAGCATTGGAAATAATAATAAAAAAAAAACTATTCCAAGGAATTTAGAACTTGGAATCTGGTTTTCCTAAAAACATTATCCTCTCTTCACTCCCATCAGTGGTTCTTTGAGGAATATGAGTTCCCAGTGTGCCCAGGTGGCCAAGAAGGCCAATGCCAGTTGGGCCTGTATCAGCAACAGAGTGGCCAGCAGGACCAGGGCAGTGTACGTCTCCCTGTACTCAGCACTGATGAGACCACACCTCAAATTCTGTGTTCAGTTTCGGGCCCTTCACTTCAAGAAAGACATTGAAGTGCTGGAATGAGTCCGGAGAAGGGCAACGGAGACTGGAGAAGGTGTGGAGCAAAAGTTTTATGAGGAGAGACTGAGGGAACTGGGAGTTTTTAGCCTGGAGCAAGGGGCATTTAGAGGAGACCCTATTGGTCTCCTCAACTGCGTGGGAGGAGGCTGTTGCCAGGTGGGGGTCTGTGCGTTCTCCCATGTAGCAAGAGACAGATAAGAGGAGTTGCACTAGGGGAGGTTTGAACTGGATATTAGGAAAAATTTCTTCACTGAAGGGGTGCCAAACAGTGGAATGGACTGCCCAGAGAATTGGTGAAGTGACTGTCCCTGAAGGTACCTAAAAAATGTGTATATGAGGTGCTTAGGTGTGTAACTTAGTGTGAGGCTTGACAGTGCTGGATTAATAGCTGAACTTAAAGTTTTCATAGGTCTTTTCCAACCCTAACAAGTCTATGATTCTAGGATTTCCTCCTCAGCATTTGTGCAACATTTGGAGATAGAAGTTGAGAAAATACTACTAATAATATATTATTAATAATATATATATTTATTTATATTTATAAATTTAAATGTATAAATTATAAATAAATTTATATTTATTTTATTTATATTTATATATAAATTTATATTTATATATAAATATAATAATTATACATTTATTATATTTATATATAATAAATAACTAATCCTCTGTTTGTCCAGTGAGTGGTTCCTGACCTTTGTCTCTGGTTATCCAACAACATTTGCTTGGAGCTAACAACTGACACTATCTTCATCTGAGAGCCCCAAATTCCCTAAGAACTGCACCCCATTCACTGAGTAGATGACTCAGATGCCTGTTATTAAACATTATGAAAGACTCATTTGCAACTTCTGTCTGTGTGAAGTAGTTTTTAACTAGATAAAATGTGGGGCAATATTTTTAAAGTTACCTAAACTGTCATTAATTATAAATGTGCTGGATAAAGCTTTTTTTTGTGCTTAATTAATGGCATTAATTGCTCAGGAAATTAGTACCTCTAAAAAAAATACGTACACATAAATGTAAGACTTGTGAACACAGTTGGAAAGCTGGAGAGTATGAAATAACTTTGGTCTGTGCATTCTTTGTATAGACCATGCTGTGCCTCTGGCCAGCTGCAGAATACCACAATACAGGTGATCACTTCCAACGTGGTATGTAATTCATAAGAGAATGAGAAGACAAAGGCTTGTTTTCATTCCAATTGAATTCTAAAATCATCACTAACAGTTAGGATCCATTACTGGGAAACTACTGTCAAATGGTGTAATAAATCAATGTGGTAGAAGCACTCAGTGCTCTGCATACACATCACACTTGCACATTTTATAAATGCTCTTTTATACACTGTAAAATTCGTAGACAAATACAGATGTGATTCTTCATGCAGTTCATTTTCTAGTAGCTGCCTTGGTCCTACTCTTTTATCACAAAATCTCTCAGCTTTTGGCCCTTGTTCTCATGGTCTCCTTTCAACACAACATAACATAATCATAAATTATATTTCATGCCCTGCATTAGGAAGTTTGGAGTGAGTTTCTCTCTGGCAATATAGTGCCAGGCAATGGGACTGCAGAGCATTTGCCATAGACATGGGGGAAATCCAGAATGCCTTCCAAATGCACAACTGAACCACTCCACACCAGCAGTGAGGAAAATGTGGATGATGGAACCATGTCTTGATCAGGCAATGCTGACTCTGCATTTTTTCACTATGATTCTTACAAATGAGGCAAACTCCACATAAAAATAATGGTTCTTTCTGTGTATAATGTGCTGATTGATCTCTGCACAGACCATATTCTTGAACAGTTGACTCACTTCCTCCAAAGGCCAGCAGTACACAGCAGAGGTAAAGATATCACTCTCCTTGTTATGGGTGTGTTTCAGCTCAGCTCTATTGTGCCCACCTGGAAAGACAACTTCTTTATTTTCATTCAGTCAGCACCTGCTCCACTTTGTGTGCTGTCAGTGGGCACTGTGTGCTTGACATTGGTGTAAGAAGGAGGATGTGGGAAGGGACTGCAGGCCACATGTGCATAAATGAACGTCTGTGCTAAAGAAATGGCATAGATGAAGCAGTCTACCAGGGAAACCCAAAATTAAACATGAACTTCCTGTGTGTTTAAGTATAACCACATAATGATTTCCTCTGGTCTCCCAAGCCCTTGTGACCACAACCAAAATGAGGTTCTAGGTGGAGACTGAAAAGACCCTGTCAGCTCACCAGAGACTTCACTATGAGTAAGTATGTTGGGCAAGATTAAACCCAGCTGACCTGAGTAAACTGCTCATCTCACCTAGCAGCATGGGCAGCAGTTCAAATGCTTAGTTACTGTCATAACTTGCTTACAAGTTTCAAATGGCTCCCCAAGCAAATAAAACTGCAAATGATAAGGAAAGAAAATTATTTACCTTTACTCTCTCTCTTCCTCTCTATTTAAAATTTTTCTTTTTTCTTTTTATTTTTTCCTTTTTTCTCTTTTTCTTTATTTTTCTTTTTTTTCTTTATTTTTAAAAAATTCTTTCTCTTTTTTCTCATTAACTTTAATTTATTTTAGGAGACACTATAAATCTGGTGGTTTCTATTTCATCTGATATATTAGGCAAGGTTTCTATACCATCTGATGAAAGATTCTATAGAGGATTTCTTTTCAAAGTGAACTTTCTCTTCAGTCCTAAGAACATCATGAGGTTGACATTCAGAAAATCTTAGAAATGAAAATGAGGAGTGTGTCTGCAGCTCAGGCTGGGACCTGCATTTTCACTTTTATCCTCAGAGAGTGCAGAATGGAAACATTGGGAAATATCTACACTTAATCATCCTTCTAACATAGATTCTGTTATGATCAGACTGGTGGAAGAAAGAATATCACAAGGAGAACCTCACAGTTGGCTTTTTTTGTTTGTTTGTTTTTTGCTTACTCTTTAGGACATTAGCTTAAATATTACTTCCTATGAAATGTGAGTAAACTCGTAATGATATTCTGTCTGGGATTAAGAACATTTACTTCCAGATTTTGTTGATCTGGAAATCATTCATGATTTTGCCATTCCCATGAATTGAAGCTGCTTATGTGTATGTATAAGTACATATAAGCACGTATATTTCCCTTAAAATAAAATTAAACTATCTGTTAAAATACCCTTCAGCATAATTAAGTTTTTGCCAAGATAAACATACCCTTCAGTGCACAGGTGTGACAGTGGTGACACTACAGGTCAGAGTATGTAAAGTAATGCTAATTATTCTGAATTTTTTCCCCAAAGACTATGACCTTCAGTGAAAATAAACAACATTTTGAAAGCAAAGGTAATGCAATTATTCATAGACTGTTTTGGATTAGCTGGCAGAAAAGCAAATATTTCAGTTTCAGCTTGAAAATCAAGCCATTATTTAACTTTCAATGTGCAGTTCCCATAGTAAATTCATTTTTAATGGGATGGTGTACCTGGTTTGTACTTGGTAATTCAGCTATAAGAAATCTGAGCTGTGTCCCATAAATCAATCTGAATGGTATGCCATAAGACTGCAATAAATTTATGAGCTGCCTTAAAAAAATAAAAAAAAAAGAACAGATCACGTATTAAGTATTTTATGTCTTGTACAGATTGCACTTCAAATCTTTGACTCCAGAAAGAAAACTGTGGGAAATTTTAAAATTGTTAAACCTCATTTTGGTCCCCTGGAATTCTTTGTATTTTGTTTATCCCTGGCCTGAAACTGATCTTTGGGATCCCTTTCATATTTACTGGAAGATCACTTTCAGGTAGTGTTGCAGAAGTAGCTGTCAGATAATAAACATTTGTACTCCCGGAAAATCTTTTCTGATGGGGAATTGTAGCTTTGGATGTGACATTTACATTGCTATGTGTATGACAGCTCTGTTTGTCTCTCAGGTCATTCATTCCAAAGTTGAGACCAGGGGCCCAGAGTTTTATGACAAGAGCCCCTCCCAGAGGCCTTGGGTGAGCACAGGGAGCTGCACCTCTGCAGAGACACCCAGCTGGCTTTGCACAGCCACAGTGCTTCTCCCAGGGAAACAGAGGGAATCTTGTACTGGATCGGTTTAATTTCAGCAAAGCTGAAAATCTGACTGAGCAAGCAGGAATAACGTCATTGTCCTCTTTCTACCTACAGATGGCTAAAAAAAGAGAATGTACTAATATTGAAATCCTGAAGGACACACTGAAAAAGGGACTTCTCAATTACATGATGATTGATTTGGTAAATCAGAAAACAATATGTTGTACTGAACATTTTCTCCTCTCCTCCTGCATGTGTATACCTTCACTCAGCAATCTCAGGTTCTGGTTTGGGTCATTTTAAAAAGAAACCTAATATTCATTCAAGCACAGTTGCTTCAAGCCGTATTAAAATTATGTCATCCCTTCCTATGTAAAGAGATAAAAATATTAAAATCTGGAATAAGAATTACCATGTTAGATATATGATAATTTTAAAAAATGATAATGAACATACAGTATCTGAAATCACTGTCTACCAAAGATGATTCTGTACGGGAAAGGAAAAAAAAGTTTAAAATTTGTTGACTTTTCATAGAATCATAGAATTGTTAGGATTGAACAAGACTCCTAAGGCCATGGAATCCAGCTGCTGACCCAACATTGACAAGTCCACTATTAAACCATGGCCCTAAGAATAACATCTACCTGTGTCTTAAATACCTCTGGTGATGATGATCTCACCACTTCCCTGGACAGCCTGTTCCACTGCTTAGCAACCCTCTCAGTGAATAAATTCTTCCTAATATCCAGTCTAAACCTTCCCTGGCATGACTTGAGGCCATTTCCTCTTGTGCTGTTTCTTGTTACCTGGGAGAAGAGACCAACCCGCACCTGGCTGCACCCTCCTTTCAGGTGGAGAACAAGAGGGTCCCTCCTGAGCCTCCTTTCCTTCACTTAAACAGCCCCAGCTCCCTCTGCCACTCCCCATAAGTCACTCTGCATATGATTCAGACCCTTCCCCAGCTCTGTTGCCCTTATCTTGGCATACTCCAGGACCTCAATGTCTTTCTTGCAGTGAAGGGCTCAGAACTGGATACAAGATTTGAGGTGTGGCCTCACCAGCGCTGAGCACTGCAGAACAATCACTGCCCTGGTCCTGCTGGCCACACTATCCTTGTGTGTGCATTGGCGCCTTCTTGGCCACCTGGGCTCCCTCCTGGCTCATGTTCATCTGCTGTTGACCAGCACCCCCAGGTTCTCTTCCACCAGGCAGGTTTCCAGCCACTCTGCCCCCAGCCTGCAGGTTTGTTGTGACGAATCACTTGGCCTTCTTGAACCTCATACAAATGACCTCATGCCATCAATCCAGTATCTCCAGACCCCCTTGTAAACCCTTCTTACGCTCCTGCAGATCAACATTCCTGCCCAACTCAGTGTTGTTTGCAATCTGAGATAAGGGGCCCTTGTTCCCCTCATCCACATCACTGATAAAAATCTGAAACAGGACTGGTCCCAATACTGAGCCCTGCTGAACAGCACTTGTGGCTGGCCACCAGCTGGATGTAACTCCAGTCGCCACCACCCTGAAACTGGGGGTGGTGGTGACTGGAGTTACATTCAGCCATATTTTTTACTCATGAAGCATATTTTTTACCTGTCCAAGCCATGAGCAGTAGCTTTTCCAGCAGAATAACATGGGAAATTGTGGCAAAGGTGTTACTGAAGTCCAGGTAGGCACATCTGCAACCTTCCCCTCATCCACCAAGTGGATCTCCCCTCCTTAGAAGGAGAGGAGTTGGTCAAGCAAGAGTTTTCATGTTCTTGAGAGCAAGTATCATGAGCAATACTGGTGGTGTACATGACTTTTATATGAATCAGTTTATTGAAATATGTGGTCTAAAAGGGAGAAAAGTATGAACTGAAGAGGTTGATGCTAGACAGTTAAAGACTCAGAGATCTTTATTTGTATTTCCAATAAGTGGTTAATGAGTTAATGTTTCAATTTTCAAGATCTGAAAGGATGTATCTTTTTTTTTCAGCATCTGGATAGCAAATTTTGCTCTGTGTCAGGTTTTGTCGTGATTGGTTCACATGTTTTTCTTCCTGTGTGTTTCTCACATCCAGATACTTTGAATCTATTTTTCTCCAGAAAGCAAGAACTTAGAAGACATAAGATTCCATCATGCTTAACCTTTCATATTAACTGAACATGTTTAAAATATTTCCATGTTTTAAATAATGGAAAAAATATTGACAGGTATTGAAGGAAACTTCCTTATTAAGAACTGCATTTCATTGGTTCTACTGTACACCTGAATTTTCATCATCAGTTTCTGGAAATGCAATGTTTTTCATGGTTTTATACATTTGAAGAGTTAACAATGATTCTGAAGAAGATTCCTATCTTAGAAATGAGTAATCTAAATGTTCTGGGTAATCAACTGAGGGAAGGGAAGGGAAGGGAAGGGAAGGGAAGGGAAGGGAAGGGAAGGGAAGGGAAGGGAAGGGAAGGGAAGGGAAGGGAAGGGAAGGGAAGGGAAGGGAAGGGAAGGGAAGGGAAGGGAAGGGAAGGGAAGGGAAGGTTTCAATTGGAAGGGCCCTTCAATCATCATCTAATCCAGCTGCCACTCACAACCTTCAGACAACCTTTCACTAATGAGGCTGACTATGGGATTTCATTCACAGCCTGCAGAGTGTGAACATAATATCCTGCAGTTGTACCCCTTTGTGGAGCAGAGCAACAAGCTGCATTCATTTTGATTTGACACTACTTCACCACAGCCATCTGATTTTGGGTCAGTTTAGAGAGTGATCAGTGAGAATTTGTCTTGCATTTGATAAAATTTTGATACAGACTCACTCATATTTTAAAGTTCAGCATGACCTAGTTCCAAGAAATATATTTTTAATTCTGTGAAAAAATATCAAAGACAAATGAGAGTTGCTATAAGCAGACTATATATTCCGGTTGAAAAACCAAGCCCTGCACCTTTCTTCTTAACCATGCCATGCAGACAGGCCTTATGCAAGATGAATTAATGAAAATAATAAATCTATTCAAATATTGAATGAGACTTACTTTCTCAGCAGTGAGATACAGAAGGCAGCCGTCTGAAGGAGTATAAGCCCTATACACAGCCTATGAGGAGTTTGGCTGAAAATTACCAGTCTTTACTTGTATTCCTCCTTCCCCTGCCATCTCTTCCACCAATATTTCCTTACCTGCATGCAAAGAAGAGAAATTCTGAAAGATCTGAGTAAGAGACTTTGATTTATGTATCAAAGGGAGCACAGTCATGTCTGTAACACACATCTTTTCAGCCTCCACATCTTCCTGATAAAACTGGCAGAACCCTCTCTCTTATATGTCCTCCAAAAACTTTTGCTGCCTTTGAAATGTAGGCAATGAGCTAAACTTCCTGAAGTTCTTCATGGTGGTGAAACTTGTAATTAATGTTAAAAAAAATAATTTGAATGAAGATATCATTATTTCCCTTTAATTTCTTCACATCTTTAGAACAGAATTCTGGCATTATCTGCAGATTTCCTGTCCTATTTCTCTTGCTCCCAAAAGGTTTCTGTAAGTGTGGAAACATTTTTGTTGAAATAAATCACTAAAAAATAAAATCACTTTACTTTCCTCAGATGTTTTTAAAATTAGCCAAAGAAATATCTCTAAAAGAAAATACCTTTTAACATCTTTCTAACTTTGCTTTCCTCAGTAACTTAGTTTTACTGGCCACCTACCTCCAGTTCTGAAAAAACACCTTTGAAAACAGAGTGGATGTGGTCAAGAGACTGTTTTTCATGCAGTGAAAAGTCTTAATATAGCAATATAGATGGGGTCTGGCAGAAATAGCATCAGAAAACATTTTCCAGGCTATGAAAATCTTCCTCTAAAGCTACAGTAGAGCAGACCCCAAGTCGCTTGGCTGCTATCTCCTAATTCAACAACCTTGGACTTCTTTTAAACTCAACTATCAATAACTGAATTTGATATTTTTTGTAAGATTTAACATTTCTGCTTTTGGAGGTAACGGCAATCTGTTAGCAGCTTCATGCGTCCTCACAAATATTTCTTGTCAATTGCACTTCTAGTTTCGTATACTTCTAATGTTCAGTGTATTTTTAAAATTTTAGGAATTCTCTAGGTGTTTATGAATGCCCAGAAGTGATGCTAATATTTCAGTTCTGCAGATTTACAAAAAAATGCACCTCAAGTACATAAGCTGGGTAGCACTATCGTGGTGCCCCTTGAAAAATAGGAAAGGAAAGAGCATGCAGTGCGCAGCAGAACATGTGCTACTGCAGCAACAAGTGTTTTGATGGAGGTACCTAATCCTTCTGCAAAGTCAGACCTGTTATTTTTAATGGAAAAGCTGAAAAAAATCAGTTCTTGAGGTAATAGAATTGTAGCTGTTTTAGTCTGGTTTTTCTTTTATCACAATATATTCAGACAGGAGATGTTATCACATACAGCTGACAGAAGTGTTTCAAATGGAGAACAATAACTATGTGCAAGATAAATTAAATTATTTTTCTTTGTGTAGCTGTCATAGATGCATCACATGATCTTTTTTTCTGTGTGTGAGGATTGATTGCTGGTGAATTTCACAAATGGAAATTATCTTAATTGCAAAATATTCCATCCCTTTCTTTATTTTCAAAGAAAACATGAATATAATTTTTTTTTTACAACATTATGATTTCCAGGTACAATAAAAATGAAAGAGTGAGGACAAAAAGCCTCTGCCGTATTTTGCTGACATTAGCTGGGTTCTTAAAGCACTTTGCAAGGCTGAGTGAAATAAAACTCATCAGACCAATGTGTTAAGCTCATAATATTTTCGTTCCTGCATTTCAGCTAGGGAAACTATGGAAAAAAACTACCAAGTAGAGCACATGAAACCCAGAAGGACTGGCATCTGTTTCAACTTAATTGTGTATTTTACCAACTGTCCTGTGTTTTTCAGGCAGTTTCCTCAGTTGTGCAGAGAATACACAAATTTGCCTTGCAAAACTGGAAAAGAGAGAGGGAAATGCTCAGGTTGCCACTCTTAGACATTTTATAACTTGTATTGTCCCTTTGCAAAAATGTCCAATATCTTTGCCCCCATTATTCTGACATAATACAACATTCCATTTGAACCCTCTAAGAGCAGGCACAACATAGAAGGGCATGGTTTAGACAATGGCATAAAATTAACTGGAGAGTCAGCAAGAGATCATCATCAGAGGGGATTAAAGATGGATATTTTTAATGTAAAATTATTGTCTTTAATAGGTGAGATATATTTGCAATATTTCATGTGCTGCACAAGAAATACCAACATCAAACATTGTATTAACTCTAACTTCTGCAGGATACCCTCTCCTTGAAGGAGGGAGTAAATGGCCTTACCCTTCAAGGCTCCCATTTCAGCACCCGTGAGGAAAGGAGTTACTGCTGAGCCATGTGGTGACCACCACCAACGCCTGCCTGCAGGGAAAGGCTGTCTAGAACTTGCAAGACTGGTCCTTTCATGGGTAATTACATGACAACATCTTTGCCTGCTCACTCTGAAAACTGTCAGAGCTCTTTCCTGTATGAAATAAGGACCTTTCTAAGAGGCAGGAGGAGAGGGAAGGGATTAGAGCAGAGGAAAGGATATTTCTAACCAGGTGCACTGCTGAGTTCCTGAAGATAACATATTATCTAGATTCATTGGATTTATATGAAAGACATTACCAGGAAGAGTCTTTACCTTTTTCCCTTTCATTGCTTTGAGGGTGATTAACAATGCCTGTACTTTCACTGCTGCACCTGCAGGTAGTGAAGAGATGTATTCACAACAGCAAGCAATTTCACAGCATGAGCACTCAGAAACATTATTTATTACTCCCATTGCAGCTAAAAAGTCTGAGACTGCAAAATAGTAACACATACAAGATCTCATCACTCATCTGTAATTTGCAATTTTCATGGATACAAACCTGGCTGGCTAATTGGGAAGTCATTTGACTTGAGACTTAATATACTTTTACCTTATGATGGATTCAGCATGAAGAGAATATATTGTGTTTTCATTACTTAGAGCCAGGAGCAATATTCACCTGTGTGTTTTCCGGTTTCAAACAAGAGAAAAGATTTATTTGTGAGAATAACAGATTGGCCCATCTAATTCAGCATACTTCCAGAAGTTGCCACCAATGCAGTAGCTGTTGCTGAGAGTGTGCCCTTTCCTGATTATTTTATCAAAGAATGCACAATTATACAAAACCTTGCAGAGGTAGTAGAACAGAGGAAATTCTTAGTTCAAAGAGTGCAGGGGATGAGAATTGCAATGAAGGAAATCAAACTTCCCTCCACTTTTTGTGTTTTCTGTGGTCAAGGTGAAGGAAAGAAGAGTAAAATTTGAATGTGGAAAGGGGAATAATTTCTAAAACATGCCTCAGACAATCCACAACTACTGAGGGAGCCTGGGTGTCACTGTGTACCAATACCCAGGATGGGCCTGATAAAGGCCCAGCTAAAGGGACCAAGCTTGCTTGTGGTTTGTTAATGATGATGTGCAGAGAAAAGCCTTCCAGATGGAGATGGACTGTCACAAGTCCAAAAGACTGGGAAACATCAGCATCCCTCCCTTCACTGTGATGCAACTGTCAAGGAAAAGCACCCTGTGCTTCTAAAAAGGAGTGATGCATAGGCACAAAAAGACTGTTCTATGCTTTTCCTGGACAGATTTCTTCTTGGAAAGCTTCCCTGTAAATCTGCTTAGAAGATTAGTCTTGCTTAGTCTAAAGCTATATATGGTCTAGGGTACAGAGAAAAACAAGTTCTGTGTCTAATTTATAAATATACCTGTAAACTTTTGTTAATGCTCCTTAATTATTGTGTACAGCAGAAAATATTATTTATTCAAATAGAAACGACATATTGAAAAAAAAATCTATGTTCATGCTGCTGTGTTTCACATTTAAAATAACTAATGGAGTAGATATTTCAGGGTCAGGTACAAGGAGTACAGCTTACAACTATCTGCTGGCTCTATAATATGTTGCATTCAAGGCACAGCCTGATAGAAAAGCAGATTTCATGGAGGTATGTTTACACCCACACCATGTTCCTTTAGTGTGGTCCCTCTTCTCAGGTACTACAGGAGTTCTGCACCCACTTCTGATGTGACTCGGAAGAGTGAGTTCTGCTTCTCTTTAATGATGCCCAAGAGTTCAATCTGTCCGTGAAACAAATCTCTTCAGTGATGGTTTGGGTGTATCCCATATACTCAACAGAATTAAACAGTTTGGAGCGCTCGAGCAGCGCAATGGCAGCAGGGAGACACAACTTGAGCGAGTGGTTGTAGAAGTGTAGTGACGCATCAAGGATTTTTGGCTCCATCATTTCATCACCTCCTTATATAAAGCCGTAAAATGTACAATCTTTGAAATGGGAAGAAAAAAGGGGAAAAAAGGAGAAAGACGGCTCCTTGTGGGACGGCAGATCCCTGGGCTCCGGAGCGGCAGGAGCGCCTCACAAACAAAAGCAGAGCGCCCTCGTGTGGCCCCCGGGAGCGGCGGGAAACGCGCGGGACCGGGATTGCGCGTTGTCATGGGAATGTTCTGCACTGGGGTCTTTGCCCGGGAAGAGATTCCCATTTATTAATTCAGTAATTTTTAAGGGAATTTATAACAGCTGTTCGCATAAGCCCAAGAAAATTTATTTTATATGCACACACTCCAAAGCTTTTTACTGCCTTCCAGTTTGGCAGTACTACATTATATTATTTTTCATGGCTGTGAGAACTTCCTTTAAAAAATGTAAGGACTATTAGTCTAGCTACTCTTTCTTTTTTTAAATTTTATTTTATTTCTTTATTCATGCTACTAAATTTTATTTTATAAATTTAGTTAACTATGTTGCAATTTTTTCAAAACATTCTTGTGTTTTCCTTTTGACATTTACTTTTTTTTTTTCTCTCCACAAAAATGTATTTGCTCTGTTTCATTGCACAACTGAATTTAATCTACGGACCTGGAAAAATGAAGATCTTATGCAAAAATTATAATGATGAATGTAGTTAAAAATAATTATATTGCCATATTCCCAACTTAATAAAACCTTGATTTCATTAATATATGGTTTATTCATAGGATTAGGGGAAAATAAAATTTGCAAAAAAATACAATGCAGGAAAGAGCCAAGATCAGTGAAGAACTGTGTGTCTGTATGTTTCTTCTTTAATTTCCAGACATCTGGTTTAAGTCTGTATGGTTTACATTAAGAAGTTAATGTTAATTTACTCTATTCAGTAGTGATTTAACATGATTCAACAGGTGAATTGTCCATGTGTTTTTATAGTTGCCAGCATATTTTTGAGTACACAGACATTCAGCATTAGGATCCATTTTTTCAGCAGCTGGAACTAAAATCCTTATACAGTAAGAGAAATCAAACTACACAACTATTTTTTTTTTCTACACATTCAAATGGACACAAACAAAATAATGGAAATTGGTCTTCCCTTGTAACAAAATATCACAGAACACTCACTTCCAAAAATGAATCATTATCTGTACAACACAGGATAAATGGAACTATTTCCTTAACGGGTTACATTAAATAGATTAATATTTATCTCAATGCTCATTATGAAGTGTGAGCCATTTATCAACATTTACGTAAAGAATATCAGATGTTATTTTATATGTTATTTTAGAAGATATTTTAAATGCAAGTCAATCACTGTCAGTGTTAACATCCTCAATCAATTTTATGTGAAATAGTCTTACATATAACAATGCTTTCTCTCGACCAACAGATGAGAAAGGAAAAATGATGGGAAAAAACCCAGACCTATTCTCATCCTCCTATGAATTCCTGCTCAGAAATTGCAATAAAATTTACTGTTTTATCAAGGCTTGCTGGAACTTATTTTTGAAGTCACCAGCAAGCCAAGCCATCAATTTTTCTGTGTCATATGGAGACAACATGGGAGCTGAAATCTACACTCAGCTGTTTTGCTTTTTGGGAGAAGATGGTGGGATTAAGCAATCACCACTTACCACACATTTTCTGTTGCTCACTGTGTGCTCTGTCATGCAGTATCTGTGTCTGCTCTGAGTTTTTACAAGGTCTATTTTTTTTCATTGTATTGATAGAAGTGTGCGTGTTCAGGACACCAGGCACCAATGAACAGACATGTGCATACCTGTGCATAAGCAGGGAAGGAAATGCTCTCAGCTAGCGTTGCCAGGTATGTATCCTTCCAATCATCACTATCATGTGTAAATATTTAGTAATGCAGTCAATTGTAGTTTTGGGTTTTTTTATATCTCTGCATTCTAATAGCAGTCTTTGAGGGGATACATTCACTTTTGCAAAATTGTAGGGTTTTTTAAATGAAACATGAAAATGTGAAAATGTAACATTTTCTGTATGAAATATTTAATATGTTAGAGGAATATGTTTTGGTCAACAGAGGGCACTCTACGGTTTTCAAAGGAGCCTAACAGAAGCTTTAAAAGGTTCAGTAGGAGATGACTGAGTGTGGTTTTCAAAGAGCCTTTAGTACTGGTCAATCTATAATTTATTGGAAATGCTACTGATTTCCACAATAACATAGAGAACAGGAATGAAAGAGAACCCCATCATTTGATAAAGTCAGATACTAGGATTAAGGCTGTGATGTACACAGTCAGCTCTTAGTTACATCTTCAAAATCGGAAATTATGTGAAAAGTTGTAACATACTCTGAGTTAAAAGTGTACTTAGCCAGTAATGATGTGTTTTACCCTTGCTGTTTGTTTAAAAATGATGGCTTTGAATATCATAAGTGTTGACAAGTCTGTCCCCGCTGCTGTTCATACAGGTTATTTCTTCCAGTTCATAAACAGGTTACTTTCCTGACACTAGCCTATCTTGTGCTGTTGACTTTAGTAACCACTTTTAGTTCTGTTCTTCACTTATTTTCAAATAAAATAATTGCATTTAGGATTAGACCATGAAGGGGAATTTTAGAGCAAGCTAGGTATTTTTAGCCTGTCTGTCTAGAATAGATGGAAATAAAGCAATAAAGACATAGAACAAAATGAGTCATTGATACTATGTAAAACTTCAGAAATTACTCTGAGATTTTTATACACAAGCCAAGCCATGAGAGCTGGGCAGGAGTACTGCATGCAGAGCTGTCATACATTAAGGTAGCATGCATGTATTTCTATAAAGTAGACTACTTCTGCATAAAACCCTAAAACTAAAATTGGGAAAGCAATGCTACCAGCCCACCCTGGAGAGCACAGGAGTTAAGCACTGGCACAGCTTTACATGTTTCTCATTAACAAACCTTGAAGCGTGTGATCTGTGTTTAAAGATGGGGCAGAACAGGCATCTCCAGCTAGAGGGAAGATGCTAGAAGTTAAAGCAGAGAGAAGTGCAGTAAGTCCTCAGGTTATCCATTCCTCCTCTAGTAACCCTCCTCCGGAGAGCTGCTATACTGTGTTTTACTGCGTAACATGTGCTTGTAGTTACAGGGAATAGGAGAGCCAGTGAAGAACTAGTCAAAGTTTAGAGGGCAAATCCTTATCTCTTTTCCATGCCTATGTGTGTGGGATGAATTGAGGGAAGCAGCTGGGAGTGTGTGTCAATCAGAGACCAGCTCTCACAAGGAGCGAGGATTCTTTACTGCAAACCTGACACGAGGAAGTTAAAAGCTGTTTTCCTTGCTTTCACACTTACATTTGCCAACAGCTGTTTCAACATTTATAAACACAATTCCCACTGGCTGCCAAATTACCATAAATTCATTTCTGCGTATTTTTGAGTACTAGGCATAAAAATAATTACATCTGATTAAATCCATTTATGCTTGCACACCTTTCAAATGTATAGTAGATATGAATTGTTGCAATATATTCTATCTAAACAAAAATTTCATTATGACTTCCAGGCAGGTTATCTTCAGAAGGTTATGAAGCAATAATTTATTAGGTATGGTATTTCACAGTTTCATTCCAGCTAGAGTATGCAGTGTCTGCTAAGTGACAGCACAACTTGAGGCAGCAGTGCACTTTAAAAGACTCAGGTGTTCTCCTGTGTTCAGCTTCATTTAAGTGAACTCTTTCAATGTTATTGATACCTAGAAAAATTCTATCTACAAGAGAAGGAGACCTTCAGAGTGCTGCTACAAAATGCTGCTTCTCTACTGGGTGTGTTTTCTCTCTCTGGAAATTTAAACCGTGCCTAGCATTGCTGAGCACTTGTTCCTGCAGGCAAATGGGCATCTGACTTGGTCAAATATGAAGTGTGTGTGATGCTGGCAGGCGCTGTGCTTGGGAGTGTGGAGCTGCAGAGACTGAGTTTGCTTCTTCCCGCTGAGCATGTAATGCCTTTCATCACATAATGTTTAACCTGACGCGTTGTTCTGCCACAGTCCTGGCTAACACTTCATTTTAAGTGTGCCAGCATTATTAATTCTTTTGGTATTCACTGTAATAACACTGATCATAATTAACTCATTCTGTAGCCTTGTGAGTGTTTAAAGTGCTCACATGGAATTCTGCTGTAATTCAGCCTTAATTAAGGTACCACCTAATTTTTGCAGAGAAACAAGAGCGTGTGATCTGTCTCAGGACGTAACTCCTTTAGCATCTCAGATGGAGTGTATGGATCTTGTGAACATGTTGGGTATATTCCCTCTCTAAGGAAAATTGTATACACCATGTACATAAAGTATGAAAGAATAATATTATCTAACATGCAGTACACACATGCCTATTCTGTATGTCACTATGTAGAGTATATTGCACTGCATTTAGTACTGATAAACACATTTCCACTTTATAAAATATGAAAACAGCCAAGCTGCTTTTCAAGAACTTAAAAGAAAAGCTATAAAAGGAATATCTTTAAATTAAAAAAAATGCCCTCCTTTTAATTTTACAAAACTATAGCTCATATATCCGTATTGATATACAGCAGCTGAATAGTGTAATATTTAGTATAGTATCAAATGCCATGTATTAGTTTAACCAACCTTGTTGCTGCAAAGATATTTTGAACTAAATAATCTCCTTTAATTGAAAATAAGCATAAAATCATTATGCTTTTTTTAAGTACATTGTAAATTGGAAAATCAGAACATTGTAAAAATACAAGCTCCATTTCATAGCAACTTAGTACAGATACAGCTACGTGATTTCAATGCATCCTTTAAACTAATATTTTCAGGGATGATTAACTTTGTTGGAGAAAATTATTCTAGGCAAAAACTGGGCAAGTAATGGCTCAGCTTGCAAGTGGATTTTCCCTGCTACAATTTCTTGAAAATTCTTTCAAAATTACTCACTTTTGCTCATTTTCAAACAATGGAGAGGGCAAATTTATGTAAAGTATATCTGCATACTATGTGCTCACACAAAACCAGATCATTATCGACAAAGTATTTGGGACGTTTTATCTTGTTTGATATTCCTTGACTTGTGTGTCAATTTTTCATTTTGCTATGTTAAACCCCACCTTGATAATAAAATGGACGTTTGAAAACTAAAGAAAATTTCATATGATTTAAGCTGTTGCCACCAGTTTGTGGACTGATAGCTTAACCATATTCATTAATCTATCAGTCCACAAACTTCTCTGAATGAATTCCTCTTGGCCTACATAAAGAAATCGAGGGAACTAAAAAGAAACAGAATTCAGCCAGTAAATGTCTCAAAATAGTATTGATTTCTTTTACAGTCCAAACATGTATTGTGGAACACTTTCACCATTGGAAATCAATGGCAAAATCTGAATTGACTTCCCCAGAGCCAGCATAACATCTATGAAATTTAAGATTGAGGCTGTGCTTTATTTTTTAACCCACTGCACTGCAAAGTGCAGCTAGAATAGTGGTCTGCTGTTCTTCAACGAGTAACTATGATTCTCATTAGTAAAATGTGTTATGTACTAAGTAGAAGTAGAATCCCAATATTCTGCACTATATTAATAGTGAGACAACAAGTATATGATATTTAGACAGAGCATACTGAGGTTCAAGATTTCTGCTTAGAACTCACAGAATCTTTTAAATTTCAGTATGAAAGGCATTTTGTTTTTGAATGCAGAAATGCTGAGGAAATATGATCTTTAGAAAAAATCCACAGTATTTGATTTACAACTTCTTGAGTAGCAAATCTGTCACAGTGGCTACTTTGTAGGGTGATGCCCTGCTACAGAGAGTGCAGCCAAAGGTATTTAGGTGCCCATTAGGGAGTTTTTCAGGAAAGTTAAGGGCAAGCAAGCTCTGAATGCAGTTCCCTAATGTGAACAAGCCTTTCACTCTGTCTTTTCTATTTCTAGAGTTTGGGGGTCTTAATTTTCTAGAAGCACTAAAATTCATGCATCCTAATCTTGCTGGATTATGTTGTCTGGATTTATTTAGGCAACAACATCCTAAGAAGAAAATTAATTTTAAGTGCCTTGCTGTTGCAATAGACATTTTTTTGCCGTGTCTAATGATTATCACCTCTTAAGTATTCCCAGAGTAAGAGCTTTGAAAACTCATTTGATTGAGACACTATTACAGTTATTTCATTTAGTCCTGAATTTCTGTCATTTCTTATGTGGAAGGAGAGTTTGACCCTGAGTCATGCATCTCAGCTCTTAGTTTGACCTTCCACTTGTAGCTACATCACATGGAGCTCCATCTAGTCACTGCCTTGCAAATGCTTCAGGTGCAATTTCCATTTTTTGGGGTTTTGTCTAATTTTTTTTGGTGAGAGCAAATTAATTTCCTTTCTCTCAAAGTTCTCTAACATGAAAAAATGTGAAGTATTTTGTCAGTATCAAAAAGATTCAAAGAACATGGCAGTGATCCTGTTCCTTCTCCATGTCTTTTCCATGGTTATGCAGTGATATAGCAAAAAGGAGCAGAGGGTATTAGGTGTTTCTCCTTTTGCTCCTTTCTTACAAGAAGTAGGGTGCAATTCTTTGCAAACAAAATAAAGCAATACAAAAATGATATTTTCTCTTAATACTCTGTAAAAGATAAATATGTGAAAGCATTCAATAACTAATATGAAAAGGATAAACAGAGTTAGAAGGAATACCACAGAACTGATTAACTCTGCAAAAACCTCCTACTAAGGTAGTGTTTACTGTAGTGGGTTAGTCTCATATTAATGAAACATTTAATTATGTTGGTTGTAAACCTCAGTATTAGCACAAAGGGGGCATTCTTCCAAATTAAATGGAAGGAACATGAATACAACATTGTCACATGTTTTTGCTTAATTTCTGATTTATTTAGTTTCTCTTTGTGGAAAAGACTAATTTTTCTTCCAAGTAGGTATAGCTGTTCTTTATTGCAATCATAATTAAAATACTGAAAATAATAATAATAATAATTAAAAAAAGATTATTCAAACTAAAACTCAAACTTATCCAGAGCATGAGCTATCACATAATGTAAATGGTAACTCAGAAGTTTTTTAAGTCTATTAGACTGTACTAATTTTTGGTAACATACAGGATGTAACAGGCATTAATAAGCCCTAGTAGATTTAAATCAGATTATGAAGTAATAAAATGTAGACTAAAAAAATTACTTTTGTAAACCTTTCTTCCAGGCACAATTTAAAAAGAATGCTCTCTAAACCAAAAGGAAAATACTATATAAAATAAATATAATCTTTAAAGAAACCAAGGTAGTACCTCAATGTATACAACAGTCTCTGTCTCACGGATATCCTTTAGCAGTCATAAAGATTTCTCACTTCCTTTTGATTTAACCACATGACATCTGAGTTCAGAATGGTGACAAATAGAGCAAAACATCTATTTCTCCTGCCTGCTTTAGCATCTGATTTCCTCATCCATGTCAGTTGAAGCAGGTCTGAGATCTCAGATCTTGACACATTAGGAAGGATGTCTTGGCCCTGCAGCATTTAAGTGTGTTCATAAGCACACATTTCTATAGGGCAGTGAATCCAGGACCCATAGGAAGACAAATTTTTTTTGTGTGTGTGAGACTTTCAAGAGTCTAAGGCTAAAACCTCAACATATCACTGAGAAGTGTTGCATGGTATTTTTAACTCTAAAAAACACCAAATAAAGTATTGTTATATTTTTATCACATTTTTTTTTTCAAAGATATAAAGCTGGTGAGTGAAACAGAAAAATGGTGGAACCGTGAGAGAATCATGAAGTAGTCAATGTTGGAAGAGGTCTTTGAAGATCATCTGCACCAAGATCTCCAACATTTAAGGTTACATACATCAACTTCAGAAGAGACTTCAGACACGTAATGTCAATGTTTAAGCGTCAGCTCCCAAGGAATGCAAGAAAAACAAAGAAAAAATCCTGGTGTTTCAAATGCCACTCACTATAAAAGTTCTCAGAATTGGGGTGATAAGCATGAGGACTTTCCAAGGCTGTGCAGTTGAGGTGTGTTGCATCAACACTTCAGCTGGGGTTTGTGCTTCTAGAGCAGATTTCCTCACTGTCTTCATTAAGTGAGACTTTACTTGCTAGTCTCTCCACAGCAAATGCCTTTGGAGAGAGCATGCAGACCACAGGATCAGACTAGAGCATGTCAGAGATGGGAAAAACCCTGAACTATAAATGATTAGATCTTCACATCTTCTGCACCAACTACTTCTCTCCAAGTACCCACTCTTGTCCCCACACTCGTCATTGTGGGTACAGCTGACAGGCACTATCTCCATTAATACTGTTTCCAAGAAGGAATGAGTTAAGATTATTTATGTTACAATAATTTCTTGCATCTTCCCTTTGAGCTGCTGCAAAGAACCAGAACAGGAATTAAGTCAAAGTCCTTGAAGGTAGTCTTTTTACTTTTCCCACCACTTCAGCTGTCACCCCAGCGGATGAGAAAGCTCACGAATAGCACAGTGCTCCACATGCCATTTATTCTGAGGATTTGTTTTTGAAAAATGCTTAGTATCAATTTAATCCTTGTGCTTTCAGGAGACCAAGAGGGAAATGTGTGGCTTTTTTTCCTCTGATAGTTAATATGCAATTAAAAAGGGGGGAAGGGAAATGGATGGTAAACTGTCCCATCACTCAGCATTCCCTGTCTTCCACCCCACTCTCCCCCTCAAAAAAAAAAAAAAACAACCCACAACTCTAGGACAAGTTTGAAAGAAGTTTTGAAAACAAATTAATCATTTTGGGGTTGGGCTGTAGCAGTGCTTATATACACTAAGATATAAATGTGATAAACAAGAGCTGGTTCTTCCTGTGTTGCCACTGGTGATTACTTTAAATGTTTCAAAGATAGTCAGAGATCAGCCTTTCACAGAATCCAAACATGAAATTCAGCCAAACTCAATGACTAACTGACCCCTGTTAGTCATATGTCCTCTCTCCAGCAAATTACTAATAAATGCTTGTAGGAGGAATGTCAGACAAGATTACACATCAGTACCATTAGTAACTCTGGATTGTCTTTCTTATTCCATGGTTGGATAAGAAATGCTTTGTCATTTTCAGGAGTCATGCAGAAGTGAATTTCATATTCATTTACACCTCTTAGCAGAGATAACATCACAAGTAGCAAAAGGATCATCCTTTCAGCTATGAGCTCCTGAGGGCTCATTTATAATAATTCTGGCAGTCAAGCATGCAGTCAGATAAAACACGTCCTATTCCTATTCTGGTTTCGTACGAACTCAAATACTGCTCCAACTTTAGGTCTGTATATGTGTGGGCTTAAATATAGATATATGTACACAAGCATGAATTCCTCATCTTTATTGTATTCCCAGCTTTTCTGTCTATGTAATTTCAAACTCTCCGTTATTAATTCAGTCCTTTGGTATCTCCCAGCAAGGGGTGAGAAGAGGCTTGAAAGTTCTCTGTTGCCATTTAGCAGGACTACTCCATCATAGCTGTCTGAATGTCTTAAGATGTTTAAAGATGCTATTAGGTACCCATTGGGATCTACAGACATGACTCAGTGTCACCAAAATGTAAGGAAATCATGTTTAACCTACTTCAGATTTTTTTTAAAACCACATGCAACATATATCTCTGTTTAACCATCAAAGCAGCTTTATGTACACTTACACATTGCTCCCAAGTGTCTAGCACTGGCTATGCCTTCTGCTTACTGCGCTTTCAGTATCATCTTGAAAAATATGACATGAAAAACCAAGTTGTCTTTCTGTTAGTAATATTAAGGTTCATGAGACTTCAATTTTTATATTCTGTAATTTCAAAATCTGAGCTGCAATGTGCTTTCTTGTCTTGTTCTTCAAAAGATGAAACTTACATAACTACTATTACAATTGACTGCCTCCTTTATAGATGTAAAGAATGGGTTGAAAGAGCCATCAATAAGAAAATAGTTTAAAAATCTAGTTAAGTACAATGTAGCAATAACAATAACTAGCAGATGCAGTAGTCAAGAATTTCACTAAATTGGTGTAGGGTGCTTCAGAAAAGCAAGCATTTAAATCAGTTACACAGAGACAGAAAATAGGTTTTTGCTTCTGAGACAGCAGTGGAAAAAATAAATAGGTTTAATAGAAGAATAATTCAGAATGATTAATAAGATGCTGATCTGAAAATAAACTAGAGTAAGATGTTCTCCCCTCGTAGGAAGGTTATGTGGGTGCTACAGAGCAACAAGGCTGTGGTGATCCTTCAGAGTGGGAAGTGGCCATGCAGAGAATCTGCAAATAAGTCATTCCTAGCATGTGGAGAAACCATGGCTAGAGAATAGCCTGCAGCACTTGGCAGTAATTATCAGGCTATAGCCCTGGGATCAGGGGGCATTATTCCTGGTTCTCTCATTTCTAAAGGGGCCCTACACGTGGGACCAGTTTTCTTATTTAAACCAAATGAGGAAAACTGACCTACTAAAAGGGTAATTTGTTTCAACTTCCTGACCTAAGCAGCAGGGACTGAGTTATGTTACATTTTCAAGAGAGAATCTGAAGAGGAGCTGGTTTTGGTCAATCACCATGATTTTCAGTCCTGAGTTTGTCTTTTAAGCATGCTGAGCGCAATTTTACATGTGACTCTGCGCAAATGCTGGAGCATAAGCTCATTATTGCAGCTGGGAGGTGACAGAGGGATGGTACTTCCAAGCAGATGCAGGGTTTCTTTGGAGGGATCCTTTTCCTGAGGGTCTGCAAGGCAGGTGCCTCTCCTGTATCAGACTCAGTGATGTTGCTTGTGGTTCTCAACGCAGCCAGTCAGCAAGGGAGAGCTGGGGCTTGAGCTGATCATGCCATCTCTGGAATAATGACACTTAGAGTTACTACCTCTGTTAATCTAAGCTACTGATTTACCAAATAGGCCATAGAAGGGTTTGGGGTATTCTGCATGTGTTAATGCTCACTAATGTTTTACTGTTGCGTTTATTCCTGTAGGGTCTACTTCAGCAAATCTAGCAGGCATAATATTTTTCATTCAATTGAGATGAATATGCCTGATAAACTTCTGAAATGTCCCTTTGCAAGGTAAAATAAAAGAATCTTTGTAGCCATCATTAAATGCCTACACCACAATATTTATACTGCAATCAGAACAAAGTAAATGGGTACTTTTGGCAGGTAAAAAACAGTCTTAAAAAGACACAGGCTATTGTTGTTTTCTTGCAAAGTATAAAATTCCTCAAAAATTACATGGTGTCACAAAGCCTGCCATAGCTTATAAAAAAAATGATGCACTGCCTTTAGTTTTATTTGGGAAATTACACTGTGTTAACTCTTTGTGTCTTTGAGGGCACGTCTGTGCATTGCACAGTAAAGCTTCTTCCAGACAGGTGTGTGCCATGCACAGGGCTCAGAGTAACTCTGTGTGGAGAGAGTCACTCTGGAAAGGCTGGCTCAGATCACTGCATCAGCACAGGCAAAACCTGCAGCCAGGGGCTGGGAGCCAGACTGCTCCTGGCCTGGGAAGAGGAGAGCTCTGAATAATGGGAACTTTGCTGCTGCTGCTGCTGGAGGAGCGAAGGCATAGCAGGAGTGGGGGGACTGCAGGGATGAAGCACATCTTTGATGCCTTTTCAGAAGTATCAGCCAGCTTGGGTTTTTTTGGTCTCTGGCATAAGCAGAATAGGCAGCAGAGTAATTGTCAAGGCAGCAACAAACTGCTTGACTTATCTGTGCTCAATCATTTGATTTACTGAAACCTGCCTGCAACAGAGCCTACTGACTCCAACCACAGGTCTACACAAGCAGCCTTCTAGATTGAGATAGCCTGGCCAGTGCATTCATGGGAAACTCTGCAACACATATCCTTGCCTAGGGCTCACCTTCCCCCATACTCCAAAACCATGCATTTTTTAATAAAAACCCCAAAACTCCCTCTCTGTGAGCTTGATGTTCAAAATGGGAAGGCTGAGGCCAGCCTCCTAAGAAATATTTTAAACACTCATCTTCTGAAAATATCGGATCTTGATATCCTTAACACAATTAAAACCTCCTATGAGGCAAAATTATGAGACAGCAAAGCAGACTCTAACTCTTAGAGATTTCATTGCATTAGTGAGCACCCTCCTGTAGACATTTGCTAGTCTTTTGAATTGATAAAGCATAAGGTCAAGTGTTTTGTGACAACACTGTCACAAAACAATGATTTCCAAACTTTTTCACAAAACAGTTTAACTTTTTCAGGACACTCTCCCCTGTAGTCGGTATTTAGCTGGATAATTATTCTTTCCCATATGAAATACATAGGTGATCACTGCCTGTTTGAATTCCCATATTAAAGATGCCAAAAAGTATAGGTGAGAAACCCGTGGTGCTAATTTATTATCATGTTTGTGACAAAGGAGGAAGGAAAGCAGAAATGAGGAGTCTCTGCTTAGAACAAATGTGATCGCAAGAATCAGTCCTACTTTGCACACAAAGGACAGAACTTTAAAAAAAAGATGGTATAGAAAATAACATTGGTTTGTGGATGCAAAGGAAATATTTGTAAAGGGAGGCGTGATGTCTGCATCAAATATTTTCTTTGAAGCTTTGTCTTGTTGGCAATGTTGGTAGGTTCAAGTAGCATTAGCTGAAGTCTAATATTCACATCAAAGGGCTTTGGAGCAATAAACTCCTGTTCAGGGTGACTGAAGGTCGTATGAAGTGGATGTATTCAGCATACATATAGCCATTTATTGTAAATAAAGTACAGAGTAATGAGAAAGATCCTCAGGACCATCTTGGTCCTCAGTCTAGCCTTGGGCAGTGGGATCCAAATGAGAAATAACAGGCACAAAATGTAAAATGACTGAGTGGCCCTGATAAGACTACCAGACACAAACTGCGTTATAGCAAAGTTGTTCTTCAGTCTGTCAGGTTCACCAAGACCTATTCCATACAGAAAAACTAAATAAAATTACTTTTAGAAATGCAGAACTTGATCAAAATATAAAGAGTCAGAGTCAAGGATTTCATGTCTGTCCTAACCAGTATATTGCAACATTTTTCAGTTTCTCACTGATTTCATAAATCCAGTGCTCCCTGAAGCTCAGTGACAAAAAACTTAAATACTAACCAAAACTAAATGTCTTTGGTTCAAGAGGCTTGTGAAGCAGTTGTGGTCCCAAAATTTTTTATATGAAGAAGCCAGAAAAAAAAGTACTGTTGCATTTTAACATCATTCAATAAATTCAATTCAATTAATTTTAAATATTGAGTAACTGTGTGCTAAAGGAAGAATTGAAAAAAATCTGATCACAACTGCACCTCTTTGTTAAGTCTCTTTATTAGGGAAATGCAGATAGGAACTCACCTGCTGGCAGCAGGAACTTAGTCACTTAATATGAAAGAAGATGAGTGCAGCAAATGCAAACAAATGTCTCATCTAAGTCATTAGCTAAAGAGGTCATTTTAGAAAAAAAAATCTTTATGTGTGCTATCAAGAAATCACTAATTTAAAATGAGCAAATACTGGAAAATATCCAGTGAAAGGCAGAGTAATTCTCCTAGCTGTCAGAGACTGGTAGCTGTTCATACCAACCTTCATTCTAGACCTCTCTTTTAATGTATTTTCAAAGAAATTCTTCATAAGACCCTCAAGGCTCATGAAGATGACTGATTTGTAGTTTGCGTCCAACTTTCCATCATTCAGCAGGTTCCCAGAAGTCCTCTGTAATCTCCAAGGACTGCTTTGGGGATTTTGGATTGGGGATTTATTTTTCTCTCTTTGGCATCTCTAAAGCTGGATATCTAAGTCTGCTCTTGTCACCCTTAGCTCTTTCTACAGTTAAGCAGGAGTACAAGGTGATTCCAATGGGGACTTTTCTTCACCTTAATGAAAATGCTTAAGTTGTGTGAAATAATTTCCTTCTGTGGGCACTGCTCCTCTTTATCTTCTCTAGCTTTAGAGAACCAGGAACAATTGGTGTAGACTTCAGCATCTGTCTCTGGGTCGTCTGCAGCCAGATGAGATGAATCGTAGCTTGCAAGAGAAATATTTGTCCCAGAGCCAGCTGAGATTACTACAAAATGTACTGCTTTGGGGACATGGTGGTGTCTGGAAAAAATAACCAGGAACCAGAAAATAAACACTGGTTCCTAGTATTTGTATTGTAATATTTGTATTTGTATTTGAATCATTGTGTACTTTGATGCAGACCACCTGCCCACCAGAGATCGCTGGGAAAGGGATTGTGCACAGAGCAGCTACACCAGCCTGTGTTTATTTTCTCTGCATCAGCCCTTATGGCAACCAGAAACTGTGGTAAGGGATGAGCCCAGATACAAAACATAAACAGAAATAACAAAGCTGTTTAAAAAGGGGAACCCTAGTAAAAATCTGAACTAAACTGATTTTATTTATGCTTCTGCAGATCATGGCCAGGACAGAGATGATGGGATGAATGTCCCCACAAGCACACACAGCTGAACATACAGACAGCTTTGCAAAGTGGAAGAAGGTGATGCCTACATCTGTGTCTTGAATTCTCTCCTGCTTCAAGTTCTTGCAGCTTAGGAGTGTTTGTTATCAGTTACATAACCAAAACAAGCACTGTAATTACTTCTTTGTATTAATAACAATGAAGACATCTTTATTACTAAAAGCAGAATTGCCAATATTCCCTGTTGGCATGATGTCTGACATCAAGAGGAACAATAATAACACAGAAATAGAGGAAATAAAAGCACTTTTTTCATATAAAAGACGGTGTACTAGAGTTGGGGAGATTTAAATGAAATAAATACATTTCAGTCCAGGCAGAACTGCTACACTACAAGCACTTCTTTTTTTTTGCTGTACTTTTTGTGTTGCAGCCCAATAATGATTTGGCATGCCAGTTTCAAGAGAAAAGGTGGATCTCTATGGGAGAGCAGGGCATAAGAGTGATATGTGTGCTGGATGCTCCAGACATTAACTGCTTCTTTCACTGTGGGAAGAGCAAAATTCATGCAATGTGTGTGAATTAGAAACAACAGTGTAGTGCCAGGGTAGCAGGACTTTTTCTACCTACCAGAAATAATAATAATAGATAGAAATTACCTCAGAAATTATTTAACTTGTAGTCCATGCTCAGGGAATCTTCACTCCAAAATTTGAACAGATGGAGGCATCTGAAAAGAAAAGGGACAGAGCTGTGATTGTGGGCAAACATGGCTTTCAAATCAGGGTTTTACTAAAGATGATAGGCCTCTCCCTCTAGTCTTTTTCTAAACAATTGTTTGAGTGAATTATTTTAGATTTACATCCGTTCTATATTTTTATAAAAAATAAATCCTTTACAATGGTGATGGTGTTTTGGTTATTTTTCAATGAAAGGATATGGTTAATATTAATGGTAAGTGTTAATAAATTCAGTCAACTCCTGTGCAATGGACATAATGCTCTTGGCATCCCTGCAAGAAACAAAGCAGAACAATTATGAGTCATCAAATGTATTTGTCAGAGGATTTTGTGTGGTAAAAAAAGCCTGTTCATGTTAGCATAGTGCTGAAAGACAAGGAGTGAATTATAGCTTGGAAAGTGATGGGATAGATATAAAATCCAAGGGTCCAGAGGCCAACTGACTATATAGACTCAGCTGGAGACAGAAAATACATGTTATGTATTTTTTCAATGGATTCTTCCATTTATCCTGTTAAGAAGTAGTGACTCCCCAAATCAAATGTGAGTTAGGCTAGAATTTTAATCGTACTAGAAATGTTGCCACTGCAATTGGTGTTTGAAGCTCTCCTAACTGATAGTTATGCTATTTGTTCTACTGTGAATGCAAAGAACCAGCGACAGAGAAAGTGGAGCTGTGGATAACAGGACAGGCACAGTGGCATGCAGGCAACTCTGTGAGAAGTTCCTGATGAAGTGGTACATATGTGTCCTGTTTTTGGGGATGCTGGTGTCAAGGGGAATCCTGGACCTGTTCTGATAACCTAGAGTTTACAAGCAACATTCTCATAAACCTTAAATTTCCTTTTTTGAATTGTCCTGAGAGGTCTCTTTAGGGGAACAGGCATATAAGAATATGTCTGTTGGTATTCTAATATTAGTTACTAGGACCAATTTAGGAAAATTACATAATTCTTTATGCTATAGCAGAAGAACTTTATTACTCTCTTTTATATTTTTCTAGGAAAATAAACTTGGCTGCAATTGGAGTTTTTTTTTACAATGAAGACATGAAATAAGCAAAAAGCAGTTTTCTATGTACCTTCAGGGTTTGAATTTAAGATAACTAATGAAGAATTTGAAAACTCCTGGATTGATTTCCTTCATACATGCAAATGTACAATAAATTGAACATGCTGCTACTATATAAATGGAATAATATCAACAGTTTTTAAAAAATGTATTGTTGTTACTGGTTTTTCTAATCCATTGAATCTGATTTGCCATTCCCAAGCATTTTACGTCCAGTTGTGCAGGAACCCATGTCTTCTATATAAGGATGTCACCAAACTTGAATTATCCAATGTGATGGACATTGGATACTGTATGCTACCGTGAATGGCTGAAGTGACAATAAGCTGGGAACTTGAGGGAACCTGAAGCCCTTTCAAAAGAGGGCTGGATGAAAAGCTCATCAAACAAGTCCTAAATCATTTGTCTTCAGCTCTATGTATAATAAACTGATAGGAATTGCGTCTTCTCCTTTGTGAACCTGTGTGGACTCTGGAGCTCTTTCATAGCCTTTCACTTGAGTAGTTGGATGGATGAGTGGTGGGGTGATGGCATCAGCCAAAACTCACCAGAGCTGGGTTAACACTGTACTTTCACAGGCAGATTTAACTTCCTTCAATGGGAACACATGCCATGCAGTCACATTCTGGTTTTCCTTCTGACAGTGCAAATTACCAGACCTGAAGGTACTCCTTGATAAAAATAGTGTCTGGCAAGAATATGATTCTACTTGCATAAATTAAGATTTGAATAAAGACCAAAGCATGTTGTTTATAATCTTCTCAAAGGTAAAGAAAACTCCAGCATGTCTAAATATACCCAGAGCAGCAATTTTAAATATCTTATAAGTAGTAAGGTGTTCAATAACAATTTTAATGCTAAAAAATGCAATGGTTTATGAGACTAATTCAGGTACTTTTCAGTACTTAAAATCACATAATTTTTGTTCAAATTGCTAAATATGCACAAATATGATACTTCAAAATTTATAACAGTAGGAAGAACACTAAACTTCTTCCCTGTGTTTTGCATTGAGGTAAAGTGCAAACACTTTACCTCAATGCAAAACACAGGGAAGAAAGGTCAGCAGCACCTAAGTGTTTTTTCAAAGAAATAATAAATACAAACATTCTGCACAATTGTACAGTAGTAGCAGATGTGATGTTATCAGGCTTTGACAGTATTTTCACATAAATTATTGTGTAAGCACAGTTAATCATTATGTACAGGTGGTCAGCCACCTGTTTAATTCAGTTTCAAGCTGATTTACACAGCTTTTAAGGTAAACAATCCCCCCCTCCAAAATTACAGTTTTGCATGTGTACCAACTAATATGGACAATTTTATTTCCCTTCACTTCCCACCACCCTGCAAAGACACAGAGAGAAAGTTGCAGCTTCTACTCCCCCTTTACATCCTGGTTTTAGCTGCCAAGTTGTAAGAAGTGCCAATATACAGGTAGTAACAGATGGTTCCAGCCCCTCCAAAATGAATTTTTATGTGCTATGTGAACGGTGGTGATCTCATCCCTTGTATTTCTCCGTTGTGCCCCTAGCCCCATGTTTCTGGTAGTACACTGCAACCTGTGAGAACGACCAGCCCCACCTGACAAGCAAAACTCCTCTTCTGCAGGCCTTGTACAACCCAAATACTTATGACATAAAGATCCTGGTTATTGCTTGGGTAGCCCTGATAATTAGCACGTGGAAGTTGTGTAAGAAATGCTGACAGCTTTGCAGCAAAGTAGAAATGAAGAAGCAGTCTCAGCACATCTGCAAGTGGGGATCCCAGCATCAACATGAGTTCAGAGCATGGCTATGCTTGTGCTAGTATGTGCAGGGAAATTATTTTTCACCCTGCTTTTGGACAGATTAGACCTGCATTTCAGTCTATGTTTTTCATCTTGTTGTTATCTGATTGAACCTGTATCATACCCTGGAATAGTTTAGCACTGTTTGTCACTGACCCTCCTTGTTTTCTTGGGGTTTTTTTTGTTCTTTTTTTGTTTTAATACTCTTTTACCCTTAACTTGAGGTAAAGGTCTAAACTGGATAAACAGACTCTGTTCCTAACAGGCATATTAAAATCCATCAAAACATCCAGAGAACTGTTAATATTATTAAGCTTCTTCTGAATTCCTTACTATATTTCCCTTACTTGTTTTAGGGCTATCAGCAGTCTTTTCAACTTGTGCCCTGAGTACAGGGAAGAACTGAGAGGGACATTTCAAGGATATGGGAGAGATCCACATTATACAATGTACCCCAGCCTCTAGTTTATCTCAGCAGCACATTTTTAATCTATTGCTATCATCTCTATTTGTTACCATTACCCAAACTCATCCCTGCATTTACCAGCTCAGGTGGCTGCAGCTTGCCCATCCTAGTAGCTGGTCCTCACAGCTCACTTGCTGGTGAGGACTTCAAAGGGCCAAAATATTCCCCTTCTTTCCAGCTCTGAAATCTTCCTCTGCTACTGAAATGAAAAATATAAAACTGCCAACAAAAGGAGAGTCGAGGCACATTTTCCCTGGTCCCTTATCCAATTAAAATCCTGCTGAGGTAGGCAAGGTAAAAGTGCAACTTCTTAAAGGTTGCAAAATTTGGTTTTTTTGCTCTTGGTCTCTATTAACATGTAACAGAATCTGAGTCATTCCTTTAGAGTTGGATGTTGCGCAGCAGACATAGAGAAATAAAAAGGTATTAATTTGTTGATTTAATATACCTATGGAAAGAAAAAAACCCCACATTTTCTATTCAATTTTGTAGAACTGACCCACATGTGAAAGGTGATGGTGTGGGGTTTTTGGGGAACAGGGTTAAGCTGTGACCATTTGCAATATAATGCTGTTTGGACATGAGCTTTTCCTCTCTGCCCATCATCCAAACTACCTGTGTGGCTGGCAGGGAAAGCACATGCCTCTCACTATAAGGGAAGAATTTGGCAGAAGTATAAAATGAAGTGCTGTACAGAATTACAGGAATTACAGAATTACAGGAGTTTTAGTATTCCTCATTTAGGTTATGGGGTAGGAATAGGGACAATATGTGATTAAGGAAATACATCCAGTGTCTGGAAAGAAGATGGGCTGATTTCAAAGGCTTTTGCTGTTGCAAAGTGGTGAGTGAGTAGTGGTGACAAGTACATTTGTCTCCTGTTTGCTTGTCTAGTTTCCTGGAGGGTCCCTAAGGATTAAATCTGCCTGATAGTTTAGGAGTTCATCCAGAATTCTTCATCTCCATGCACTCAAGAGCAGACATGGGGTGCCACCTGGAATTTTGAGCTGATTCCCCGGGAAAGTTGCAATAGCATCAATTAATTTGCACGGGATTGAACAGAGGTGGAATTTTACTTGAGTGTTTTGTTGTTTTGAAAAGAGTCTAAAATGAATTTTTGTGGTTAGAACTGGGTTAGTGTATAGGTAACAGAGGTTGCCTATTTTATTGCAAACTGTTAGCCCTGTTGAGAGGGTACAAGATTTGTTTGATTGTACCTGACTATCATCTTAATGTGTCGTTTACCTTACTACTTCTCCATCACTGCTCCCTGTCCAAATATTAGCAGGTGTGTTTGCACAATTATAAATATAGGACCACAGAAAATGTTCATGGCAGTGGTCACTTAATGAGGGAACTTATTTAATTGAAATAATGAATCTGAGTAACTTCCTACTCTGATGCGATGTGACAAAAATGATCATAGGATAAAATTGCTGCTTGCTGATCCCCACCTATCTTACATCTCAACTTGCAGCAAGATTGAGGCAAACTGCACCAATTTACTGCTCCCAACTGCCTGATAATGGACACTTTGCTGTGCACTCTCCCTTCATTACAGCACAGGTCATGGCTGTTAACAGGGCTCTTGCCACTTTTGACAGATAGTCACTACCAAGATGAATGGCACTAGCCACATGACCACTTAGTACTATGCTTTCCCTCTCTAGCACCTTTAAAGCACTTATATTTTTTAAAAACTGACTTCATCCTTTAACTGTTTATTAACTAGGAGAATCAATAGGGATCTGCTGAAACTGAACTCATGCAATTCTTCTAAACTTAATTGGGCGCATCACTATGAATACATCTGGGCATTTGTTGCATGCCAGTAGTGAGAGATTCATTCAAGCATTTATTTTAAATTCCTTAAGGACTTTTGGATAGTTTGCTCAGATTTTCTGTGTGTACTCTAATGCCAAGTTTTAGAATGATTAAAGTCATAAGAACTGCAAGGACTGAATCATAACACTAATTACCAAATTTTTGTGAAAATATTTGTGCTTGAATTTATGGCTTCTTGAAATGGAAAGTATTTCTATTTTTCGTATTTCCTATGTCTGCTTTTATCACTGTCAGCCTAAATATTAACAATTTTCTTTTTAGCAAATTTGTGTTTTACTAACAGATGTGGGAAAGCATACTTTAAGCATACAAATGCCAAGCCTTTAACAAATAAGTTGCTTAGGTGCATTCAGTTAGCTAAGAAAAATAGTTTCTGAGACAGTGCCAGGCATAGTCTGTATTTTTGGTTAGCTCACTGCATTAAAGGACAGATCAGTAAACAGCATTTATTCTCAAAAACAGTAGGAGTGATTAGACAGTGAAACTTTTTTAATAACATGTATTCCTGTGGTTTTTTTGCCAATGCTAATTTTTATTGAAATCTCACAGAATTCATAGTTATAGAAATAGAAAATTTGTTATTTCTATCAGCCAGGATGATTTATTCCTGGCATGGAGTGCATCAGGACTAGAAGTTGACAGAAGTGTGATCAGCCTAAACAGGTTTTTTATGCTGAAGGTCCTACAAAATCTGAAAGTCTTCATGGTTGTCAAGGGACTTTCTTGAACCAAAACCATCAATTGGTTGGTAAGCATATGAGAGGTAATAGATGTGCCAGGAATATCAAACTACTTTTTAACAACTGGATACAAAAGTTTTGGTGAAACTTAGATTTCATTACAACTCTCACAGAAATTCTCTGACCAGCCTTAGGTTACTGCACCTGCATGCAGTGTTTTAAGCAGCAGCATACAAGAAACTACACATAATCTGCACGCACATGTTGATGAGCTTTAATTGAAGTTCTGAAGCACTCAATTCCTTTAGGCTCTTTGTCAGATGGATGGAAAACAGACAGGTATTCTAAAGACTAATGCATTATCTAGTTTGATGATGATCTGTTTTCTTTTTGGGATATCTGTTTTTCTCTTCTTTGTTCAGCCTATGTATGTATCTCTTTCCTATTTTGAGTTTTCTGTTGTGCTTCCTCCTGTAGAATTGATAGAGCTGAGACCCCAAAAAGAGTGTACTGTGAGGCATGTGCAGCCAAGGAGGCTCCTCTTTTTGTTTCTGCTCCTCTCCTTTCTCCAAATCTGAAGGAATAAACAGAAGGCTGGGAACTTAAGGTTTTCTTTCCTCACCTTAATTCAAGATATAAAAGTAAGGGTTTCTGACTGAGTGTCTCCAAGTGCCAACTGCAGTGTAAATGTCTCTCTTTCCTTGACACGCAGTAGACAGGGCTGCTTGGATGACGAAAGTGGGTGTAGAGGAAAGGATTCACAAAAGATGGAGACTAGGACTGCTAGGAAGACTTTTCAGCCCAGAAAGTGAATACTGCTCTCTCCTGTCCAGATCTGAAATTCCAGAGTGATTTCCAGAATCTGCTTCTTCCATCTTTGTGGCCCATGTGCCAAAACTCCTGTTTGCTCTTCAAAGGGTAGATGAGGTTTTTTCCTGCTTTTGGTAGAATGTGTGGAGAATCACTATCTTCTATCCCTTTGGCATAGATGTCTGGTGGATTTTCACACCTTGCCCGGTCAGCTTCTTCATCTCCTCTGCTGGCCTGTGTGCCTCAAACCCCAGCTGCTGGTAAAGGAGAGAGGAACAGGAACCCATGTGCTATAGGCCAGACCACACTTTTTGGCTTCAATTACACCAACAAGAATTTTTTTCAGACTATAAACAAGAAAATTCTTCCACAAAGTTGTGATTCATAGGATCATAGAATGGTTTGGATTGGGGGACCTTAAGGATCATCTAGTTCCAACCCTCCTGCCATAGGAAAGGGCACCTTGCACTAGACCAGGTTGCTCAAAGCCCATTCAACCTGGCCTTGATTCCTTTGTATTTTGTTGTAAAGAGAAAAGCACTTTGAGTGTTTCTGAAGTGGTTTTTATTTTTTTCTCATATTAACACAAGAAGTAGTGATGTTCCTTGATTACACAGGTTACTACAGTGTCACTACCAAGTGAAGGAGACTATTGCTCTAAAGGCAGACCCGTATCCATGGCAACATGCATTTCAACATGTATCTTTTCAAACATATGAAAGGACAGCCCCTTTATATAATATTTGTGCTTCAACATAATCGTGTGTCCTGTGACACATCAGCTGAGATGGCTGTGATCTCCCTGCTGGTGCTCCAAGCTCCGTCTGTAGCGCACAGCCACCCGAAGTGGCCATTTTGCTTGTCAAGGCCTCACATTTGTTCTTTCCTGTTTTGTTTTTCTCCTTAACCTGAAATAAATACCACTCAGATGGAAAGCACATGACTGCTCTGTGTGCATGGAGAGATAACCATAACAATCATTATGGCTTCGATTAACAGCAGCAGTGACCTGGGGGTCGGGCATTTCTCCAGCATGAATGACTGCATGGGTTAAGGGCCCTCGGCTCGACGCTGGGTCCTCAACTCTTTCAGCTGGTCATTAACAGGCAGAAATGCCAGCTCTCAGGGCCATTATTGATTAATTAATGCAGACTATAAAACAATTTTCATGTAGTTTCAGTCTATAAAATCTCCATCAATTGCATAGCGTTCCTGAATTGAAAAAAATTCATGGAAAAGTTATTTAGTATTATTTATTAATTTGCCTGCTTAATATGAATACATAATTAATGATACAGAATGATTTTAGGAAAAGATCTAATAGAAATAATTACACTGAACTCACAGGCTTTCAGGGTTACAAGAAACTGTCACTCAGTTTACACACAATTAATATTTTTCACTCTGTGTAATTCTTGATCATTTCACTATGCTTTGCTCTTGACAAACAGTCAAATTATGTGGTTACAACTGCTATTAGATTTACATTGCATTGTCTAATTCACTTTGCCTCATGAAATTAGATGAATTATTAAACACATAATCTGTTATTCCCTATTAAAATTAATTGATTTCCATGTCAGTTTAAAACTAATGAATTGTCTAGGGAGATTCTCATAAACCTCATCACATAACAGAAACATTGTTTTATTTCTCATAATTTCTGATAATGATCTTTAGAATACAATACCTCTATGCTTTCATACATGAGTAAATATATACAGGTTTTTCAGCTTTTTTCACAGAATGTTTGTTGTACATTCATGAAAAACAAAACACAAGACAAAAAAAACCAAGGCAAAAAACAAAAACAGGAAGGAAGGAAGGAAGGAAGGAAGAGAGAGAGAGGGAGAGAGAGAAAGAGAGAAAGAAAGAGAGAAAGAAAGAGAGAAAGAGAGAGAGAGAGAAAGAGAGAAAGAGAGAAAGAGAGAGAGAGAGAGAGAGAAAGAGAGAAAGAAAGAAAGAAAGAGAGAAAGAAAGAAAGAGAGAAAGAAAGAGAGAAAGAAAGAGAGAAAGAAAGAAAGAGAGAAAGAAAGAAAGAAAGAGAGAAAGAGAGAAAGAGAGAGAGAAAGAGAGAAAGAGAGAAAGAGAGAAAGAGAGAGAGAAAGAAAGAGAGAAAGAGAGAAAGAGAGAAAGAAAGAGAGAAAGAAAGAGAGAAAGAAAGAGAGAAAGAAAGAAAGAAAGAAAGAAAGAAAGAAAGAAAGAAAGAAAGAAAGAAAGAAAGAAAGAAAGAAAGAAAGAAAGAAAGAAAGAAAGAAAGAAAGAAAGAAAGAAAGAAAAGAAGGAAGGAAGGAAATTGGGTAAATTCCTGGTAAAGTGAGGTAATGTCCTCCTCAAAGTAAATTGCACAGATTATGTGACCTCTTTAAGTGCAGAAAACTATGAGCAATAGCTTCTGAGAGACATATTCAATACATCATTCCTCACAGTATTAATATTTAAGGGAGTGGTCCAGCTGTGTCTGAATTTACAATTAATTTTATTAGCTAGCTCTTTTATTCAGATGTTCTCTCCTCATCTCACCTCTCTCCCCAACTTCCTTTCTAGGTTGGTTACTTTAATATTGCTGAATTCAGCTGCATGTTTTGTGGGTTTGATTTCATTATATTCCTTTAGACATGTATAAAACCCCATTCAGCTCTTTTGTCTGTAAGCAGCTCCATTGCTTCATGCAACACAATTCACCAACTCACTTCTAATACTTCTGATTGCAGTGCTCATCTAAACTAGTGGCACTGGCATCAAACAGTGGTCTCCAGTGTGTAGCATTGACACAATAGCTTCCCAGGGTTTTGAGAAAGCTGCTAATTTCACCTTTCAGCTGAGATAAAGCACTTGCAAAACTGTAGCAGTCCAACAGTGTTCCACAACATTAAAGTTCCTAGGATTTCAGTTGAATAGACTTTCTCTGATTTATTTCTTTCTACAGCTCATTCCCATTTTATGCATATGATTGCTATTTACCGAGAAACAAACATTATTTATGCCTTACATTTTAAAAACCTTGAAAGGTTATAAATTCCCTGACTTCTTTCTAACTCTGGCTTCTAATGCATTTTTTGACTTTTCTTTCTTTCAAGTCTCAGAGAAATAATTTCTAACAGGCCCAATTATGCTTTCTTCTAACGTCTTTATGTTTCACTTCAATTGAAATAATGTAATGGCATGATGAAAATTAAAAATGTTTGAAGGAATAAAAATAGTGTTTTGCTATTGTTTTCACAGACTTATCATGCATAAGCCCACAAATATGTCTAAATAATATTTATAGTATAATGTTAAGCAGTTTGCAAAGCTTATTGAATTTTACCCTGCATTAGCAGTTTGAATTTCTAAGAATTTGAATTTAGACAAGGAGGAGTTACAATCCTTTTAGAAATGTTTGGCTGAATACATAAAGCATAGTGTAATGGGAGAATGAAAATGCCTGTAGTTAATCAGTATACTGATATCCAAGCTAAGGTTTTGTTTATATCCTTCTTTCAGACTGCTGAAAGATATGTTGAGTTAAGGGATGCTGATTATTCCCTCCAAAGCCAATTTGTCTGATCTGCTGTCTGGCATGGGTATCACAGCTATTCTTTACAACTATTATTATCATAGGATAGATAATTTTTGCATAAACTGCATCATAAAATGAGTGATGCTGAGGCACTTCATAGAGTCCCTGTGAGTCCTTCAAAGGCCATTATCATGGAGTTCTGCTAATAGGAAAACCTGAGTAAGACATTGCTTTATTTTTCATTTTGTTTTTCACTATCACTCCCCATTTCACTTGTGGCAATAAGTCTTCACTGTTTCATTTTCACCAAAAGTCGCACTGTAACTTGCAACATTTTGTCCTGTAGTGTTGCAAAAGGGCTTCATCTGTGAGCTCTGAGCTACCTTGTCCTGGACAAATACAGCTGGAGACTGACCCCTCAAAAAGATCTTAAACCATAGCATGAAGGACCTGACATGGTATTCTTTGCAGACAAGAAACAACTTGACAAACTCTGTTTTCCCCAGGATCAGCTACATTTTGCTGATTTGTGGCATTTCCTATTTGCTCACAAGGGTGCTGACTCCTCACACACAGCATGTCTCATTACGAGGGTCCTGTCACACCCAGGTGACAGATTGCTGCCAGTGAGGTCTGTCACCTCTCTGTACTATGGTGTGTGGTCTCCCATGTTCAGTGGAGCAGGGCAGGGACAAGATTCACACCTACAGGAGAGGTTCCCATGGGGTTTTCAGGGCTTTTTTTTCACACATTGTACTTTTTCTCTCCATTTAGATGTGGTGAAACAGATGTGGTGTGTCAGGTATTCCAATGGCCTTGAAGACAGAAGCCAATAGTGGTTTGCAAGCAAAGCCTGAGGTGATGAGGTAGGCCACCACAGAAGCCACTTACATCACCAAAATTACTTCCACTCTGCAATCTTTCCTATACCTGAGGGGCAGCCACTGTCTTGTGATGACCAGGTTTGGCTGAAGCCTGAGAGATGTGTCTCAAAACACAGACGAAATCTTTCCACAGGAGCTGTGACCTTCTGGGATGTGAAATAGGCCCGTGAAGATGGGTAGTCCTTGCTGACTCTGTCTTTTCTTTGGACTCCATCTCTTTGCAAGTAGTGGGACTAGCTCAGGGGTCACATGAGGTCTTTCCCCAGGCTCAGCCCTACGGCAGGGAGCAGCTGCTGGACCTGACCCACGAGCCCGCAGAGCCAGGGCTCTCCCTGGGCTGGTAGGAGATGAAGATTGTCACTTAAAACCTGATGTGCCTCCCCAGGGAATAGGAAATGAGAGGGAGGGGAGGAGCTCAAGAAGTTCAAGACCTGAAACCTTCACCTGTACAAAGGATGAGGACTGCCCTGAGTGAGCCTGTGAGGCCTTCCCAAATCTGAATTTAGGGACAACAGCACAATCGCTATTCCCCCATAAAAACCGCAGCAGTCTCTACAGTGCAATGTGATATTTTTATAGCTCCAGAGTGGGGGGATATACCCACCTAATAAAGCCATTTCCCTAAGTCAACAGAGTAAAACATAGTTTATACATTATCAAGATCCAAAAAACTTGCTTGGTATTATTAGATAATAAGTTAATAATAAGATAATAAATAATAAGAAGAAAATTAAGACTCGACCTACCTAGTAGCATTCCAGCTGCAACAAACCTCCAGGGAAATAAGTCTCTTTGAAAGATACCATGGAAAATATGTTTATTACAATATTCTTGCATTTATTAAGAGCAATACAAAAGCCTCACTTAATATCAGTGATTTGAACCTTTATTTCTCTTAAATAATAATTATTTCTTTAATAAAATTATGATCCAAAAGAAAGGTATTTTGATTATTTATTATTTATTCAATAAGTATGTGTATAATAAATTCAAGAAGGTGTTTACTAGATGATTAAGATTACTATTTATTACTTGCATTGCTTTAGCTTTTGGTACAATTATTATTTTCTGAACTGGAAATGACAAATAAGAAAATAATTCTCCTTCTAATTTCAACAGTCCCATCAGTTTTGTTAGTACAATTTCTTCTTTCCTTATACTGGAAAATAAAGAAAAGCCATATATATATAGAGATATATATATATACACACATATATATTTTTCCTCCATCAGCTACAATATTCAATGTGATTTTCATGAAGGGGTGTAAACAATAAAATATTGTTGTTTACAAAAAATAATATAAAATTAAATTTAAAGATCTTTGAAAACCAGGATAGAGGTATTTAAAGCCAAATTCTGTTTGGGACCATTTTTAGTTCTATGTAAGCATTATTGAAAGTTTTGTAATCATCCTGAGTCCAAAATGCCGTTCAGAAATAAGTCATGTGGCAGCTTCAGTTACTGAGGTGATTCCTTCAAGCATGCAAATCTTTTGTTTTAATGTGAGGTTTTTCTCTCAAATTATTGAAGTAGAAATAGAATCTGTCCCTTTAGACACCAAGTAAATTCTTTGATTTGTTTGTATGGAGTCAAATTTCATAATATCTTTGTGTGCAGAGTGTAACCAGTTTATCAAGAAAAGGTAGCATGATGGCAGCTCGAAAATTTTACAGCAGTGAATGTTCAAATGTTAAACAATGAGGAGCAGACTGAATGTTGGCTTTGATGCCAATAATAATATATAAAGGAAAACAAATATAAAGCTTTAAAACCTTACAGATGTAAAAATATATGTACTTTGCCGTCAAAACCAATTGGCAAAGTAAAAAAAAATAGAAAAATCTTCATACACACCCAAATGCATAAGCTTGCAAAGAGAACAAAGACTGCTATAAATATTCCAAGAAGCCAATAAAAAAACTAGGAGTGGTTAGTTCTCCTGTGTAATGGGCTGCCATAAAAGCTTTTATTGTTAAAGGAGTTACTTTACTAAGAGCTGTATGAAGAAAACTGAATGAATGTGAAAAATTGCATGCAATAACCTGAACTGAAAGATGATTATCAGCCTCTGAGTTCTATGCTTTTGAGTGGGTGCTGCTGTTAGAAGATTGCGGTTGTGGTTAAAGAAAAGCTTGTTTTGTACTACTATCCCTCCTCCAGGTATACAGAGAGTCACTGTGTTCTTCTCCAGTGCCTTTGTCTGTCCTTATTAAATGTCATTTTTTAAAATTGAAGGGCCTGATCCTGCAGTTTTTCTTTCAGGAGGCACTTCAGTGCACTGGAACATTTCCACTGGAATAAACTTTCGGATTTCAGTGTCTGATGGCCCAGTCCTGGACAGAGAAGCAACCACTACCCACTCTGCCAGCTGTGTTGCACTGAGCTGAAGAGAGTGTTAGCCTGCAGGCCAGAGTTTGTAAGTGAAGCTTGACCTAAACCCACAGAAATTCTCTCGCATGACAGATGAGTGCTGAATCCACTACTTCCCAGCAATAAAAACAGGTTTTCCTTCTGTGATTGTTGATCTTTTTTTTTTTTTCCTTTCACTTAGTGAGGTATTTACAAGTACACCACATGCACACATTGGTAAAAAGCAAAACCCTTAAAAGCTGTTTCACTTACAGCTGCAAAGGAAGGAAGTAAAAGCCGTAGTTATTTCTATACTTCACTATATGGGAGGTTCTGAGTGCTGTGCTAATTAGGACCTTATCAGTGGCTAAATGAATAGGCAGGTATCCTGTGCATTCCATGTCACTTCAAAGGGCACTCCAAACGGAACATTTACAACGTCAGGCTTTTAGATATTGCCACTTTACAGAATATCTTTCTGCCTTTGATTTTTCAACTATTTTTTCCCCCCACCACTTATCAAACACAAAAAGAGCAGGGGATGGCTGCAAATCAGAAATCCACTAAATATATCTGCTTAGAATTTCCATGGAAAATGCTAAGACACTATGCTTGGGGCCTCTCAATGTTTCATGTGCATTCATAATTCCTTATCGTCCTTTCTGACTTTTACCGAGATCAGGTAAAAGAGAAAAACACTAACATCAGTGTTACTACTTCTCTTTCTGTTCTGTTTCTAAGGAATAAAGTAGTCTGAAAGGAAAATTGAAAGGAAGATATTGTTCGATCTTGTGCAAAATCATCACAATGAGAAATTGAAAGCACAGAAGTTGAATGTGTTTCCATAAATGAGAACCAGATTGTCCTAGATTGGCTCAAATTGCCTTCTTTTTCTACAAATCTCTAAGAATTGGTATGCTGTGTTAATATAATTTTAAGTAATATTGATATTTATACCCTTAATTTATCCTAATAAAATACCATTCAAAATCTCTGAAGCACTAACTCATTTTCAGTGTTACCAGACCACATAGAAAGTTTAGCTAATTCTCCATGCCAGGCACTGTTCTTTATACAAATAAGGTTTTCCCTGCATTGGCCGTTAGGCTAATGGCCTCAGAGGTTAACAAATAAATGCTGCTGCCAGTGTACACTGAACACAGGAGAGAAAGTGCTGTGCCACAGCAGAAGCCTATTCCAGTGATGTGAGGCTCTTCTGAAGAGCATCTAGCATGTAATCATCTCTCCCAAGAAAACACCTCTTGGACTGCAAAAATGCCCCTTGGGGAGAGAGAAGGTTGGTTTCAGACCACTTGATTCCCTAGATATAATTTCTGCTAAACAGCCATAAATTGTATAAACTAGACTCCCCAAAAGAAAACATTTCCAACACAATCCATGCTTCTCTTTATCTATGTCCGCTTGTGGAGGGAGTTCGGTGGCTCTAATTATGTACTCCAGGCTATTTTAACAACTTCAAAAAGGGGCAGCTGGGTTGCCCCTTTGTTATTATCAGGTAGTGTATGTGATTTGTACCTAGGAGATTGAGGATACTGCATGTCTGATCTGCCTTCTGCTTATAAATCTCTCTGGCTCTTACCAGGAGAACAGGCTGCACATGTCCTGTTTAAATGCGCCATTTTTGCTACTTAGCATCTGGAACTTTTCTGAGCCCACATCTCCAAGAGGGAATAGTACCTAACAGAGAGCATTTGGCCAGGAGTAGTAGACAGAGCCAAATTTGTCACTTCTACCTGGTGTGTCCCTGATAAAGGCCACCTTCCCCAGGGAAATCAACCACATTTGCCTCCAGCCCTGGACATTCAAACAGTTGGTATAACATTAGTCTGGGAACAGAATACTAGAGGGATAATAGGATATAATAGGATATATATTCTCAGCAAATCTTGTGACTGGTGGTGGTGTGGCTGGAGATTAAAAGCACTCCTGGATATACAGGATGGAAATCATAGTTTGGCATATCTCTACATCTCATCTCACTGCTGCAGATCCGACCTAAGCTGCTTTCTTGTGCTTGCACAATACGACTGCTACAAATCCCAGTTAACCTTAGTAAACACATCACTTGTTTGCGGAATTTCCAGGTGATATTATATTCTGCTTCTCTCACTGTCTTTTGTCTGGCTGAGACAATATGTTGCTGAAGACCAGCCTCAAAAACCTGGGTGTATTCCAGCAGGAGGAAGTCTTCCAAACATCACACTGAGCTGGATAAAGCAGAAGGCTCCTCCAAGCTTGCAGGCAGAGAAGCAGCTGCGTGGCAATGATTTCACAGCTTTCTCAGGCTTTGAAATTCCCTGCAGTGTACTTAGAAACTTGTTGGGTATCTTAAACCACAATTTTGCTAAAAGTAGCAGTGCACATGGATCCACCCATAATACTAGCAATACTATGGATATGCTTGAGAAGTATCAGCATCTCAAGCACTGCAGAAGCATGCAATTTTGCTTCCCAAAATTGTAAGGTATCTTCTTGTCCTCCCACTGCTGACCATCGCCTTACTGCTCTGCAGTGAGTTCCTTAAGCTGCTTGTAAGGCAACAATGTTAAGTAAAGAGGTGAATCCTTGACATTTCTCAAAAAATCAAGTGTATTCTCAAAAACTCTCATAATAAAAAATTACTGATTTAGAGAATTGTTATGGCTAAACAAAAGGAAATACCTAAAAGGCAAATGCTGCAAAATCATTCAGGGAAACTTCCCTTGCAATTAATGAAAGTTTTGTTTGAGAAATGACTTAATATTGGATCTCCAAAGACATAATTAAGGAACAAAGGCATTATCATGTTGGGTGACATGGTCACTTGTTTAAGCAACAATACAATATTTTGTTTATAATGAGAGCTTATGGAGTTTTGTTGCCTTAAGTTTTCAGCTTCTACTTCTGTTTTTTAGAAGACAATGGGAATGGTTTAAAATAATAAGAAAGCTGCTAAAATTGCTATGGCTGCTGCAGTATTACAAAGACACATGTTGGTTCCCTGTGTATAGTGTATAATATACATTTAACCTGTCACCAAACACAGAGAATTTTACAGGTAAAATGCAAAAGGATGCATTTAGTAGCTATCAAATGAACATTTTTTTTGTTGTACTTGAAAGTAGCTACTTAACTTAAAATACTAATTTATTAAATTATAAATTAATATATGCTGCATCAAAAATGCTTGCAATTCCCTTCTGTTATTGCATGAATCATTCTAATGCAAAGTTACAGGTTTCTGGAACATAATGAAATTCAAACTTGCATTCTTAGTGCAGTTGCCATGGCCAATTCAGCTGAAAATGAGAATTATAGTGAGAGCATTTCCTGGTCTTTGACCCCTCTTATAGGGTTTTTAAAAGCAGGTTTTGTGGAGCATTAACCTCATTCCCAAGCAATTCATTTCTCTGAGTAATATGAGAGGTGTTAAAGCACTTCAATAAAAGGAAAAGTATTTAAACATCTTTTATTCTATGTTTCAAAAGACTGGACATTTAACTTCAAGGATTTCTGGCTGTGTAATGTGAAAGACTGACAATAGAACCAACCAAAATAAAGTATAGTCTCTAGTATATATACATAATGCCTTGTGACAGCTAGGCAGTAAGGGACAGCCATATTTGACAAGTTGTAGTTACATATATACTCTGCATTCGTTTCTGTTTTACTGTAACTGCACACAGAAAGAAAGAGGTGAAGGGGAGAAAAAAAAAAAAAGCTCAGACCCTGGACAATGAAAGGAAATTTCATGGGACTTGATGGTATGGTATTCCATGAACCTAAGAGGTCATCATATGTATTCAATAACGCCACTGAATGGTCCTGAGATAAACTGAAATGCTTTGAATGTGTAAAAAGTCTGTAGTGTAATTTCTTTTTCTTTTGGATCCTTTGTAACTTTCACTAAATTATGCCCATGAATTCTTGCAAAAGCAAACTCTGCTGAGGTAAATGAGAGTTGTTTTATACATATATATCTCAGAAATCAGTTTTATCCTCTTCAGCACAAAGAACAAGTGTGCATGAATAACAAACCCAAAATTAAATAGTAAAGATTGGATTCTAAGTGTGAAATATTAGATACTGCATAATGACCCTGCTCAGTTCCAACATTTTAGCTGCTTTATGACAGATGTAAGAATGAGTCATTGCAAATACCATGTTATTAATGAAATGGACTAAATTGCTAATTACAAAGTTAGATCATATCCAGTTTTTGTCCCTATAAACTATATTGGAATTTTGCAGCTTTTGTTTTATTATTTCTCAGCTTTGACAAACAAGCACCAACTTATCACTCAGGTGGCTTGTCATAGCCTGCACTTTTCAGACAGTATTAGAAAACACAATGAACTTTCTGTGAAAAGTACTAAAGTAACTTGAAAAAATGATTGGAAGAAATGAACATCTATAACAAGCATTATTTCATTATTCTGAAAAAGAACTATGACATTGTCATGTAAAAAAGTTATGCTGATGGAGGGGAAACTTAACAAAGCAAATACTTATTTTCAAGTCAAACTGCAAAAATGTGAGAAGTCACCTAATGTGTGAGCACCTTAATCTGTGGGTTTGCAGGCTTTTGAGGCAAAACAGTGGCAGAATGTTGTTATATTATAGGGCTTGTCTTGTCAGGTACTGTTATGTGTGCATAAAATTATGTATGTGATGGGAATTAATGGAATTTCTCAAAAGGAAACCAATTGTGTCTCATTGCGTGTTTGAGATTGGCCCAATATTTGGGAAGTATATCTCGGCATGTTTTTCTGCCTTTTGGCTTATTGGTAAATATCCACAAACCCATGAGCTTGAATATAGCAATGCATTAATTGCAATGCAAAAGAGAAATATGCAGCTCTCAACACTATGTCTGGGGACAGAGAAGTCGTTATGGAAGGGTGCACCTCATGGAAGCAGTGAAGTTGCAGCTACAGACCCAGCTGGAGGTGCTTTCTTTGGGGAAAGCCAGACAAATTCATGGAATCATCTCCTCCAAAGGCTAGTAACAGTGCACAGTGGGGCTGTGTGCACCTCAGAGGAAGATATCTCCCACTAAAGAGCAAGGCTTGGTCGCTTAGTGAAATGACTATAGAATGCATCTTTGCAATAACAACACTTTTATACATACAGAGGAGCCAATCCCAAAAGAAGATACCCAAATGCTGCTGTAATTGAAGATCCAAAGTGTGTTAACTCCTGTAGACTGAAGAACCAAAATTGAAAATCTCCGCAGCTGAATCCAACCCTAACATGAACATCTGTGATTTGCACAAGATGGATCTGAACCTCTCTACTCCCTATGTTGTGCAGTGCACTCAGGTCCATCTATCATAAGTGTTGCTTCTCCTCACTGCAGGTTGTTGGACTCCTGGAGGCTGAGAATTTTAAACTTTCTGTGCTTAAAGGCACAGACCCACAAGAGAACACTGCATTTGACCTGAAGCTGTGGAACAGGCTTCCAAAATTAATTGATAGTATTTAGGTTATTCAGTTGGTTAGAAGTGTGTAATATCCCAGGGTGGAAAACTTAAAGTTTAGGATTCTTGAATATAGACATAAATATGAAACAAAATGGAGGGTTTAGGGCAGAGGCAGGTTGTTCTTCCTTACCTTCTTCCTTCTTCTTCATGTTTTGTAATTGGACAGAAAAGTCCACGTTTTGGGCTTTGAGGGATCAGTTATTGGTTTAAAAGGGAAAATAATCTAGGTGTCCTTTTTTACTTGGATAGTTTAGTCTTAAAAGACCTTGTAACAAGAGATAGTTAGCCATTTTGTGTCTCGCTAATGAAAGGCTGCTGAACTCATAGTTGTGAGGCTGTTTCACCAATAAGAAATAATAAACACCTGAGTCCGAACATGAAATACTGTCTCAAGGGCCTTCCGCGAGAAACTGATAGAGGTGAAAGAAAAATTGAAAAAACATACTGGAAATATGAAAAATAGAATTGCTATGTAAATACATTATTGCTTTCCTTATGCTACTGGACAATAAAAACCCATCAGTTGGGGAACTGATTTACAACAGAATGACAACTACTCAATACCGTGTATTTTTTGAGATGCAAATCTCTTTTGGAAAAGAAGAGAATGCAACTTAATTGACACTTTTGCAAGCAATGGTTGCTTCCTTTTCAAGTGTTCACCTTGCTGAGGAAAAAATTGAAATGCAGCCCAAGATGTAAAATATTGATGTTGCATTATTCAAATGAGAAAGCTTTGGTATGCGTCTCTTTTGTTTAATCATGCTAAAAGCAGAAGTGCACAGGGCATAAATGACAGAACAATAGGGCTCTTATGTATTTAAATGACATCAGACTCACAATGTAGAGCAGAAAATAAAACGCCTCTAAACCTAGCATTTCCTAAAAATCACAGACACACAGAGAGATTGGGGTTTATTAACAGGATCCCGTTGTGGGGTTTTTTATTAATGGTAGTCTTTTTGAGAATGATGTTATGCTTAAATGTGCTAATGTACACAGGATAAATAATGATCTACATGTTAAGACCATAAGCTTAAAAGTTAGACAGTTCCCATGCAATCCTTTTTTTGGATAATTTTAATATCTCTGCTAAAAATCCCAATCATTATTTACATGATCATACACTGTATCTGTCACCAACCTTCTGCCTCTTTCAAGACTTAGGCTGGACAATGCTCACTTAACAAAACACTATTCAGCGCTACATTTCATCTCTATTCAGCATTAAATTTCATCTCTATTCAGCATGTGGCCTTATGACATGTTTATTGTATTACTTGTTCTGAATGCCAAACTGTTAATACTCTCCTGTTTTTCTCCCTTTGTTGTACTCCTCACTGCAATATTTGACTGCATCACAAGCAATATTGAATTTATCTCAGAGCTCCTATGAGGCAAATTAACTTTTTTCTGTGTTACAAATGAGAAATAGGTACTTATGCAGGATAAGGCTCTGATACTGAGCCGAATCTAAGATCCCCATAGTTCTAATTTTTCATAAATGATATCTTTATAATTTTGGAAAACTCTGCATTATTTGAGTGCATGTATTTCCTAACACATTAATATTTGGGTATTGCCAACACTTTCTGAAATTTATGTTAAAGTCCTATTCCCATTGTTTACAAATAAAACTAATTAGTATTACACTTAACCACAAGACAAAAATTTTTCACTGCTAGTATGGTTGAACACTGAAACAGGTTTCCCAGAGAGGTTTAGCATTATTTGAGTGCATGTGTGATATCCAAAACCCAAATTATCAAGAACCTGGGTAATGTTCTTTGGCTGACCCTACTCAGAGCAGGGGATTGGACTAGACAATCCCCAGAGGTGCCTTCCAGCCTCATCTACTCTGTGATTTTGGGCTTCTGTGAGATTTTATTTAGGTCAGCTGAAAACATTTATAAGAAAGGATATAGAAAATACAGATCATATTTATGCTTATCTCAAATTCATTAAAATCTTACACTGGAGTTGTTTTCATTTAGTCTGATGTTTCTGTTCAATCAAGATAATGTCAGCATAAATTTAAATTAATGAAAAAATATATAGATGTGTTTAATCAAACTTGATTAACAGCCCATATCTATTTTTCTTAGATTTAGTACAAATGTTGTGAAATGAATCTAAATATTTTCATATTTTAAAAGGTACCTTAAATGAAGGAGAGATGACTCATTTAAGATCATGAAATTTAGCAGCTTAAAAATAAAACTATAATCAGTTGCAGCATAAATTAAAGAAGATTTATGGAAACAGCATGAATTGCATGATTTAACCTAGGGAAGCAGATTATTAGAATTTGGAAAACCTAACTATCTATGTTCAAATTACTTCTTTTTGTAACATAGAAGAGTGAAAAATGCAAACTACTTATAATACAATATATCTTACAGTAAGTATACATTGGAGCATAATGCACAAGAATTGAAAGTTCTGTAGTTCAAGGCAGACATCTGAATGAACAGGTAGGGCACAGAAGAACTTGCCTATCCTCTCCCTGTCCAGGTGATGGCAGAGATCCCGTAGGACCCACATGGGAACTGCACCACCTCCCACCCACTGAGGGACAGAGGAGCATCTCACAGTGCTGGAGCACAGAACAAAAAGCACCTTCTGGCTCAGTGTTTCCTGCTGGGATTGGGGCTCCATGAAAGGGGCTGCTGGCTCTACACAGTGAGATTAGAGCTCTGTTCCCATGATGGGATGTGGAGCTAGAGTCCCAGCTGAGCATTGCAGTTGGAAGACAGGACTATCAGGGAAGCTGAAGGTTCCTCAGCAGCTTCATATCTCTGGCTAATGCCCAGTAAAACACCCCCTACTATACTATGCAGTTACACATATAATTTACCCACTATGTTGTCCCATAAAAGAGCTCTCTAAAAGCTTTTGGCCAGTAACCTGGTAGATCCATAAGCTCTTGCACTGAGGTGTGTTATCACTCTTAAGATCTTGTATGGATTCCTTCAGTGTTGCTCAATGGGAACAGTTTTAGAAACCAAAGCTTGAAAATGCTGTCTTAAGCCCTGAATATTGATGTGATGCTTTTATCATGAAGAGAGGCCAAATGAAACCAAGCACTGTCTGCACAAGACAGGGATGACTATAAAATTCTCTTTGCCCACAAGAGGGTGCATCCCATACTGTGACAATTTTAGGTCAGGATAAAAATTCAATTTAACAGTCAATGAATGTGGTGCAAAACTGGTCACACTTTAGGTGCTTTCTCTTACACTAAACTAGATAAAAGAAAAAAATAATTGTGTGGAGTTTCTAGGGACAAGAAAAGGCAGGAAGATATGAAAAACACTGAACTCAACAAAATTAAACTCATATGGACTTAAATTAGATCAGAATGAAGAGAATAAAACAGAACATCATCATCATCATACTTTTTACAGGTCAGGACCCTATTATGCCTACTGGTGTCCATCCACAAGCACATATATCACTGAGTATTTGCCTTAATTATGTAATCTAGTGAAAATATCTTTAAAATTTATTTTTAAATATAAAAATTAATTTTGGGAACTAAACTCCAGGATTACTAATTACTTGGTAGACAATTGGAAAAAATGAATAAGCCTGAATTTAAAACCACTGTATTTCACAGTGGTAAAATACAAGAGTTGTGTTACCTTTACATAGTGCTGTCTAGCTCTACATTGTACTCCTGCATATCCCTATATATGCCTACCTTTGATCACACAAATGCACTTCTAAGGTGAAGAAAAAAAGTAAATAACCATGAGAAACTGTTGCACCACCTTTTTTTTTCCTAGATTAGCCAAATGTTTATTTCTATACCTCTGTGTCTCCCAAGGAATTAATTTCCACAAGTTCCCACCCTTAGTGCTTTAACTCCATTGGCTATGGAAGCAATTTCAGAAATCTTTTAATCATCTCTAGACTCCATGTGCAAGACAGCAACATCCCAGGGTTTTAGGCTCTTGACTAGTAATACCTTATGACACATAGCAGTTAAAGAAAAGGATTTCCAAAAGACATATTTACTTTTAGGATTCTGGTTTCCCTATCTTTTCTTGAGCCCATCTAACAGCTATCCTGCAAAATAAGTGGGCATACAGCTCTGGAGAAACACAGCTGAAAAGCAAGTGGAATTAATCAAGTGCTCCTCAGTATCTGAAAACATACGGCTAGATGTGAAGGGAAGGAGAAAAACATCATAGTCTTTCTCTGTGTGAATGCTTTCAGTAAATGTTGTTAGTTTTAGTGGAGTCACACTGTTATTTGAGTATCTTCACATCTTCAGCTCTCTTACAGTGTCTGTTGGACTAATATAATAAACCAGATGTGCAGCAATGAAAGAACATGGGTCTTGAAAGAGCAACATCTCATTCACTTATCACCTTCGATGGAAGAGGTTGTTACTGGGGATTTGTGGCCTTCCAATACACATGGGAAAATAGAAATGACAGACTGTAATTAAAGACTGCTTTAGTGCATGTGCAAAAGCAGACAACATGAAAATTTGAGGAGCGAATTTAATTCTCCCATTCCCAACCATTAAAGTGTTTGGCTTTGTAATTTCAATATTTTAACATCATTTTTGTTATGTTGTGTATATCTGTAGGACCCCACTTTTTAGTTTACACCTCCTGAGGGACTGAATGCTTCAGAGTTAATGAACTTTCTCATCAGTTGGCCATTAGTTTGAACTGAAGCCAACTCATCAGGATGAAAAGCATCTTGCATCTAATGGATGTTTGGGGTTCTGTATAGAATGAGTTTGGCAGGTCTCTTTCTCTAGCTGCCACAACACAAACATGCCATAATGCTCTGCACTAATTGGCAGATTCAGTGAAGAGGCCAAATGTTGGCTGATCTATTGAGTCTGATCTACCCTTTTTGCCCCTGGAGGAAATCTTCCACCTCAGGTATGCTGTCATGGTTTGTTAGTGTTTGTTAAGCTTACCAGACTGCCTTTTTCCCAAATCCAGAGGATATCCATCATGAAGGATGTCTGGTGAGGGCTCTCATTATTACTAAAACCACACAACTATTTAAAGTTGCTATGAATACATTTTTTGCACATAGGCAAACATTTCATTAGTTCAACTGAATAAAATGTCACCTCCTGCTATACAAAGCTTGGCAGCTACATAAGTTTGCAAAACTCCTACTTGCTTCAAAGAGAGTTTATCAGTTTATGCATGTCTAAGTTTATGTCCCATTCTTGTATCAACAAGTGTTTGTATTTACCCAGAGTTCTCTTATATTGCAATCCTTCAGCCTTTCATTTGTACATTCCAGAATATGTGTACATATTTTATATTTTATATATGTAGGTATGTAATATCAGTACATTCAATACTTCTTGGAGGAAAAAAAACAAAAGTCTGTCTGTGCACATATTAATTGGAAATTCTTGGTATGTCAGTGAATGAACAGCTAAAAAGCATATTTTTGAAAATAATATTTTTGATTTTTGATGATCTTTTTGATGATCTTCTTAATCTTTGCTTTTCCTCCATTAATATCATAAAGTAAATGAAACAACCAGATGGAAAGTTGCCAGACTAACATGGAAGAGAGACATCTGAGGTGCTGTTTAAGCCATGCCTACCAGCCTTTTCTGCCTTTTCCAGGGAAGATTTCAGGAAGAGATTTACCACCAAAAATCCGTCATGTTGCCAGTGAAGCACAGAGAGCTTTAGATGCACATGTTGTCTGATGTATCCTGCTTTTGGATATCTCCCCCAAGTTGAGATACTCCATGGACAATTCTGTGGTGCACTCTGCTGGAAGGTACCTGTTCTTCCCAAGCAGCTCTTACATTTTATTAGTCAGGTAGCAAAAAAGAGTCTGTTTGGAGCAGATTTCTGTTTGCTCCAGCTATTTCCAAAATAGAAATCTGCACGTGAACTGTGCCAGCTTTGAAGACTGGGTATTATATTTGCTTTGTTTTGTGTAACCTTCTCCCTCTTACAAACACATCAGTTGGACTCCATCCTCCTCTACTCCCTCCACTCATTCTTTCTCAGTGTTTGACTGTGCTTTGGGCACTTTACCCATGTGCTCTCTCCCTTTTATTCTCCTTCTGCTTTTATTTCTGGTAATGCAAGAAGATATTAAGTTTGTATTCATGACTTTATGTATAAAGCACTAAATGGTAACATCTTTATCATTTTTGCCAATATAAATTTTAACTATTCTCATGCCCTCATATGGGGCAGGAATTGGTTCTTAAACCACTACCTTTTTTTAAGTTATAGATTCTTCTTTCTCCCTCACAACTGACTTCAACTCAGGACACCTACCCATTACTGCTCAAAAAATTTCATAATTATTTCAATTTTATTTAGTCCATTTGAAAGGAAAAGTTTGGTGGTGTACAAAGAAGAGTAGGACATAACACTATACATAATTGAAATGTGTTAGAAATGTATATAAAAAGTCTAAAAATACGTGATTGTACTTGCTAAACACATCATTCCAGTTTTAGAACAATTCACTAATACTAAACATTGATTATTATTTTAAACTACTTTTTAATTATGGATTTATTTTTATGGAATTATAGTGTAACCTGAATTGAAAGGGACCCACAAGAATCATGGAAGCCCAGCTCCTGGCCCTGCACAAGTCATGCCAAGAGTCACACCATGTGCCTAAAAGTGTTGTCCAAACACTTCTTGAGCTCTGTCAGGTTGGTGCTGTGGCTGCATCACTGGGGAGCCTGTTCCAGTGCTCAGCCTCTCTCTGGGTGATGAACATTTTTCTGATCACCAAACTAAATCTTCCCTGAGGTTTTGCCTCTAGGTTGGGGTGTGTATCATTTATCAAATAGGCAATGAATTAAATAGAAGAGGGGACTGTAAAACTGACATGTTTATATTAACAACTGTGTCTGCAATGAAAAGAAAGTAAACCTTTCAAACCTAAATACCAATTGTTTTCAAATGTTAATGAATGAAGTCAACATTCTACACTGCATTTCCACCAATGCTGTAATTTCAGGTTTTTTAAGTAACCAGGAGTAGTTTTTCCACTTACACAGCTGTGGCACCAGTTCTGATGTTTCTTTTCTTTCAAATTCTCCTGGAATGTGTCAAATTTGGGGGGAGGACTATACTGACAGAGCTGTTTCAGGACCTCTTCTAGCTCCTATACTTTTACAGTTGTCAAGGTGTTCCCAAGAACATCAAACTCATTGTCAGACTGCTGTTCATCAAAAATTCAAGAAAAATGAAGGGTCAACCTATAACACAACCTACAACAAGTCCATAAGGTCAAAGCTCTCATGTTAGTAGCAGATGGACAGGGACTTTCATGGTTGTCGTTGGCATCTGACACTTTGAGGTTTTAACATTTTTTCAATAACATGCTTCAAGAGTTACTTCCACAAAGACCCCACTTTTAATCAACCACTGGTAAGAGCAGAGCTTAGATCTTCAATGAAGGCACTTGTCAGCAAACTGCATAAGGGAACAGCTTTAATTACTTCAACTCTGTCCGAATAGAACTCTTCTATTGCAGAACTTATTGCAGACAATGTTGCTTCTTTGAAGTATTTTTGTAAAACTGGAGGGTGGTGAGGGTTTTTCTATTTTCAGCCCTCCTCACAGGTTACCTTTTTTCCATGTAGTTCAGTGAAATTTACTGAGCCATAATCCTCTCTGTTTTCAGTGTATGGCTTGGAAGGGGAAAGAAAGGACTGAAAAATAAAAAAAAAAAAAAAAAAAAGAAAAAAGAGAAGGAACACTTGAAAGTGCAGGAACTTTGATGAAATGAAGATTCAAAATTTCTCAGAGGATGTGGGATCAGCTTGAGTAATAAAGTCACACATAAATCCAAGCCAGTGAGAGACACTATCATTTGCTTCTTGACTCAGGGTCAGGAGCTGCTCATCTTGTAAGAAGTTTTCAAAAAGATTCAAATATGTACAATTCAGATAAGAATGTTGCCCTTTTTATTTACATTTCTATTGATATTTAAGTTGTATTTATACAGACATTTTAGATGCTTACTCTTGATTACCTAAAATAGAGAGGCTTAGAAATTGCGTATAAGAGGCAAGTATGTCTCAAACACGTCATAAGGCTATTTTTAGTTTCACATAAAGCTATCCATCTACAAAGGCAGATATTAAATGATTGAACAGTGATCTCTATAAAAATTTCTACTATTCTTCCATGGGTATAATTAACTTTCCTTTTGTATTTTTAGTATTCTATGTGTAAATGAGTGCAATATCACAGGAATGCAACAATTGTTATCTGCAAGTAATTAAAGGGGGCTTCACTGGCTAATGCTTTATTTTCAGGATACTGTAGGATATCCCAAATCCTGTATCCACAAAATGGTGCATACTTTTAAAGTGGGATCACAAAGTGAGTTAATAATTCATATTTTACAATATTTACTGCATAAAAGGGGTCATGCTACACTTTTCCCATTCACAAGCTCTGGACCCAGACTTTCCAACCCTTTATTTATCAAAAATGAAATATTATGCTAACCATGACCTTTTAACAACAGCCTATTCACAGTGGCCAAAGGTTTTTATTGCTGACCTATTAACCTATTATAAAACAATAATTTCCCTGGGTAGTCTTTTTTTTTTTTTTTTAAGGAGAAGCAAAATAAAACCACAAAGATTAAAAGAATAAGGATTAAAACTCCCTGAAACATTCACCAAACACAGAATTTCTTCTTGTTTCCTCTGCCAGAACACATCAAGCAAATACTATAATTTATAGCTTACCCCCCTTATAAATCATGAATCCACACAGGGAAAAAAAAATCTATTCTGTACATACCTCTCTTCTAGTAATTTTAAGTTTTCCCATGTCCATTAGGCCCTTACAACCTAATCTTGCTCTGCCAATTGCTCCCATGGTGAGATCATTAAGTAAATTATTTAAAGATCAAACAGCCTGCAGTGACAATGGAGTTCCATGTAAGGTAAATGCTTCAAAGCCCCCCCCCCCCCTTCTCAAATTATAGCTCTACAGGCTATTCATCACCTCTGGATGGGGCATGCCCCACCATTACTTGGCTTTTTGCTGCAGGCTAAGGTAGCACCACTAATTGGCCTTTGTAACAAAACTGACCTGTGGACAGGATAAAACTTGTTTGGAGCTTTAGAGACAACAATTATTCAAGGTTAAAAACACATCAATGCCAGAGCTACGTCACTATAATAAGGGTGAATGAATTTCTTCCTCTTGGGTCTTAATGTGAAAGAATGCGTTCATGTTGTGCCCATGCCAAACAAAAGCTCCTTCAGGTAGTTGAACTGGTCCACTTTTCTTTCTTTCCCCCACCCCTTCTTTTTTAGCTCAAGGACAAGTAGGTCTATCATTTTCTTTATTTCTTCAGAGCCCCTCACAGTGAGGGCCCTTTGATCTCTGAGAATAATGGTAGATGGAACAATTTAACTGCTTCATACAGGTGCAGGAGTTTATTTGACAGGTTGTGGCTTTTATTTCTAGCACATTAGCTGCATGCATACAAATGGGCTCTTGACAGACTCAAGCAGGTAGCTCAGAATTTTTAATTTTTTTCTTTTTTTTTTAAAGAAGCCTCAACAAAGCCTGACCACACCTGCAATGATGGCACAATTTGAAATGGCGCATAAATTAAAGACAGGTAAGGCCAATGGCTTCCCTGCTGTGAATGAATTTTTACAACCAGTGAAAACAGCAGGTAGGAGGAAAAGCAGCACACATCAAGTAAACAACAAGGGATCCTGTCACTTGTCTCTCAAATTAGAGAGATCCTATTTGATCTGAGTTATTTTAAAATAAATAGTACCACTAGACAAGATTTTATGTTGTGCTGCCTATAGCAGGATAGAATGCAGGCTAGAAGCAAAATGAGGGAAAACATTTTCAAATTGCATTTACTCAGACCAGCACTTTTTTTCCCAAAGGAAGGTTATCTGTATGAATTTTCTTGAATTTACAGTTACATATGATTATGACTAGTAAAATGAAAATCTGCCCTTAGAAGCCTTGTAAAATGCAGGTTTCTTCACTCTTTTTTAGGTTCTTCACTTAAAGTGTCATTGAAATGGCTTGCATAAGGGGATGCTATTCAACAGTGTACCAGCTAATAATAAGTCTGCTAAAGATTGGCTCTTCAGACTGCTACCACTTATGGAAGAAACGTATACATTTTTTGTTTATTTGTCTCCACTCTCCTGTTTTGAACTTGCTTTTTATCAGTGCATTGCAGTTTTTCACAGAGTATCTTGCCCTCAAAGTCATGAATTCAAGAAAAATAAGGTGTGGGACATTGTGCCAACATAAACAATTTTTTTGGAAGTTTTATAACAAATGCAGTTATGCTAGAGGCAAGATATTTTGTATTGGTTTGGTTTATTTGACACTTGGGAGTATTTATTCCAGACTAACAGTTTTTTATGGCAATGTAAGTGCTTTAGCTTTAGCACTTAATATGTAACACTATAAATGTAAGTGTGACACTGTGCTTAAAATTTTAAACCTCGAGGTTACATTGGCATCACATTACATTGACATGGCTGTGATGGAGGTAAGAGGGGGTCAGAGCTGAGAAAAACCCTCTGTTGTTCTTTCCAGTCTGAACTGGTGCATTCTTAGTGGGTGTTTTGTCACTGCATCAGGTTGGTGATGTGCTGTTTCATAGCTGACGTGCTCCTGTAGGACACATGGCCCATTTATCACCTGCGTGGTAACTAGAGTAGCTATTAAACAGACCTGGTGAAAATTACACCTCTGTTTTCTGGGCAATATAATGTTCTCAGAGAGGCAACAGAAGCACAAGATTGCACTTAGGAATAAATACTTAGGATAACTATTAGTCAGTTTAACTGTTTCAAACTTGTGCATAGTGAGTCACGTTCAAATGTAATTAAAATATGTTGGTGATTCTTCAGGTAAACTGGTATTTTACTCCACATAAATGACCCCTTCCAAGAGAGAGCTTGAGCCACACCTAAATGCTTCAGAGGAAAAATCCTAAAGTGAAGGTGGAGGTCCTAGAGTGAATTTTTTGCGGATAGAGGCCAGAATACTGAAATTCTGAATAGAATGAAAACCACAATTTTCTGCTGGCACAATATAAGGCAGTGTAATTATCCTGGGAAGATTTCTGCTGTTGGCACATTTCTAGAGGATTTTTATAATCAGCTGATGGGAGAGGTAGTTTAACTCCACTGTTTTGTTCATTTTTGCATATTGCAGTTCCTGGGTGGGGGGCTCCACATTGCCTCAGTGCTGCAGGTCTCGTGTAGATCAATAACCACCTGCAGAATTACATCTGCTGACAGTCTTCCAAGGAGTTCTGCTGCTCTCAGGCTGGATTGCAAACAGCTGCTGTAGATTGTGCTGACACAGAGCCTGTTGGAGTCGCTTAGGCAGGGAAGATGGCATCCTGTAGCAGGGCAGAAGGAAAGTGTCCTGCCCTGCAGAGCAGAGATCACTGGAGACCTTGCAGCTTCCATGTCACTGTGGGAAATGCTGCTCAAAACCTGACCCAATGCAAGGGCTCCCTGAGGCCAGACCACAGGCTCTGCCGAGGGTCTCACCATGAGATCAGTATCTGCAAACCAACTCAATTCCATATTAAATTCCTTCTTCTCCACCCTGCACCAGCTGTCCTAGGATGCTGACAAACAGGTGCTCCTTGTCCTAGAACAAACAGCCTCCTTCTTTGTTTGTTTGCCTGTTAATTAAAAAGCAAATTCTCATTTGGAAAAAGCCGAACATCAGGATGTGGGAAAGACTGGCTCAGACACAGCAATGAGTCCTGTCGGCAGTCTGCTGCTCTAGCTCCCATACCCAGAGTCCAAGAATAAATGTGAGGTGTTCCAGCTGCCAAAACAGTTTCTGTAAAAAAAAAAAAAAAGGAAAATGTGAAATGCATTAATGATCAGATATTTCAGAATAGCTAATGAGAAAAAAACTGAAGACTTACCCTGTTCTTCCTATTTTTCCTTTTCTATTTTAACACTGGGAATAAAATATGCTGCAGCAGATTGTATTTCTGTTAAAGCTCTAACAGGTTTATGACAGTACTAAAACAGTGTAGCAAACATGGAAATTAGCATAAGAGTGTTTTAACATGCATTATTACTCTTGTTTAACAAAAAGTATAATAGCTTTGTATCACCTAGATGTACCTAAGTAGAGACTTTTTTAGTAAGAATTTTCATTTGGATCTGGTGATGGATCAATGAAACTTCATTGCCAAGGATTTTTAATATACAAATCTCAAAGAATTACAGAGTACCTGTTACCTAATATTCAACAGATTAGAAACTGAGCTACAAAAACACAACTTCCAAAATGTGTAATATATTATACATATATTATATGTAATAATATACCAATTGATACACTCTATGATGGACAAGTTAAAACAGGGCTATGATAAATTCTTTCTCAATGCTTCATTTTTTTCAAAGAAGATTGAAACATTAAATCAGTGGTGGTCCAGTGGCAGTGATCAGAGATGACATCAGAATTTTATTTACTTATTCTGGGTTTCTTTGCAAGGGATTAAAAAAGAAAAAAAAAATCTGCTTCAATGGAGAGCATTTGCCCCTTCAGTGGATAAATAATTTACAGCGTGACTTCATGGTTCTTGTAATTGGGCATCTGAAATGGCATCCTTTCTCACTGTGGCATTGACCATGGAAACATCATGATTTGTTCTTGTGGGCCCAGTGTGGGCCCTTGTTCAGTCCTTATGCTGGCTGTGAAAACCATCAGCTGTGACTCACTCTGAAATCACCCTATCTAGGTGATTTCAGCTGGACTGGTGTTCTTCTGCAGTGATGCATGCAGAGAAGAGAATGTATTTCCAGGCAGAAGTGCATTAGGAAATATGGAGAGTAAGTAACTGCACAACCATCTCCAAATAGTTCAACTGCACAATCACGTTAAGGGTCATGCTATAGCTACTGTGGTTCTCAAAAATATGGCAGAGCTGTTTACTGCATCACCTTAATCTGTAATTTTTGCACTTCATCCCAGTGTGGACCCCAGCTGGAGAAAGCACTTTGCTGCTCTTCTGGAGGGTCCTACTTTCAGGACAAGAAATAATTGGTCAGTGGGTCTTTTTCATTCTAAATTCTCCATTTCTGCCACTTGATTCACCACAAAGAACTCAGAAAGTAGCTCCAATATACAAGTTTTCACTTTCACTATTAGAGATTGAAAAGTTTTCTTCATTCCATACTTTTCAGAAATCTGGGTTTATTATCCTTTTAAAAGGAAATATTTAAATGAGAGCTGAAATTTCTACTGTCTGTAGCAATTAAATTCTGTAATCTTTGCTTCCTACATGCAATTGAGCATGTAACCATCTCAACCCATAATAAACAAAGCTATATTTGAAGTCACAGAGAAAGTGTGGTGGTTTGACCAGGAAGGAGTGGGAATTCTGGGAAGCTGTGGTCAAACCAATGAAGGTTTTGGGTTTGAGACTGGCACCCGGTGTAGCCAGTGGGGTTTGGACACACCTCCGAGAATACACAGGGGTTAAAAAGCAGGGCACTGCCCTTGGAACGCTCTCTTGGGACGTCGCGGCGAAGAGGTCAGATCTCTCCCCCGTCCAGCCCAGCCGCTGCTGCTGGGCGGGGGAGGGGCAGCCATGCGGTAGGCCCGGGGCCTGGACAGAGATGGGGGTGAGAAAGTTCTCAAGGATGGAAGGGTGGCGGAGCCCCAAGAGACATCGAGACATCGGGCAGCCAGCCCCCCCCCCCAGGAGGGAGAGAGAGAGGAGAGCCGGCGTCTGAATGTGATGTGATAGCAGCCAGCCCGGGAGGAGAAGGGGGGAGGAAGAGTGCCCGGCCGGAGCGGCAGCGTGTGGGCAGCGTGTGTGGGAGTGCCACTCCGGGACAGATAGAGACTGAAAACTTTTAACCCTTTCTTTCATGATTGGGGCCTTGCAAAAATGCTAATCCTCCTCGAAGCTGAATAAGAAGGGAGATAAGAGATGAGATGAGACAAGGACCTGGCCCGAAGAACGTAGAGATGATTGGATGGGGAGAGATGATTTGGAGTGGCCTTTTGGCTGGACTTTTCTTGTGGCCATGGACTCAGTTCTTCCTGTGACACAGACTGCATTTAGGGGGAGGCAGTGCCTCAAAACCAGGAGGGTTCTTCGTGAGGACCCCCCGGCCTCAGGGGGTTGGAAAAATATGGGGGGGACAGATGTCCCAAAGCAGAGACTGTGCCTTTTTGGAGTGAGACAAGGCATCCTTGAAAGACAACCCTAAAAGCAGCTCTGGTCCATGCCGTCAGTGGTGAGAGCACTGGGCATGGAAGGAAGATGTCACAAGCGGCAAAAGGACTTTTTCCGGGCGGTGCCGAAGTGACAAGGAAGCACACGAGGTTTCAGTGTGTTTCCAGGAGAAGCCTATGGAACAAGAAGGACTCCTTTCCTCTTCATGAACTGCAGTTTGAGTATACTAAAGTGTGGGGCCAAGGCTGGGCAGTTGATTTGGGAGAATGTATCGGATTGGGAAAGTCAGGGAGTGGGGAGGAGGAAAGTTTTTTTTGTTAGGTTTTCAATTTCCTTTTTTTCTTTTCCTTATAGTCTTTCCCTATTTTCCTGTAGTTTAAGTAATAAAGTGTTCTTTATGTTTAAGTTAGAGCCTGTTTTGCTTATTCCTGGTCACATCTCACAGCAGACACCAGGGTGAGGCATTTTCATGGGGGGGCACTGGCTCTGTGCCAGGCTCAAACCATGACAGAAAGTAACACAGAAAGCTGTTCTCAATGACCAATGGAGAATTGTCATGACTTGCCCATCATAAGACTCTGCTCCAAACTGAAATTAATTTCACAGATGAAGGACCAGAACTGGATATGGCACGAATGGTTCCTCTCAAGGAATTAGCTAAAACAGCAAAGACTTTGGCTTGTTAAAGTCTGTATAGCCATACGACAAAGAATTATTAAGGCTATTATTATTTAACTTTCAATGCCTATCAACCATCAATTATATACTCCATTTAGTTACTATACCCAAAGATGACAGGTTAGCATATACAGTGTTTCTTTCAAGCTACTATTTTGCCATCAAATATTAATATAATAATTATGTATTGGTCTAGATTAACTACATTTAGATTATTAAACAGCACCAAAACAAGATTTTTTTTCTTACTTACACAGAATAACAGAGATTTCTTGTTTTTGCAGCTCCTCAAGTGTCTACTGCATTAAAAGTTGCTGACAATTAAAGTGTAATCAGTTTACCTTTCTCTAGACAATTGCACCTGCACCCACATCACAAACAAAACTGCAGTTTGATATTGCTGACTGAAGTAATGCTCATTTTTTTCTCCTAACAGAGCCATAATAAAAACCCGTCTCTTGTTCCTGAATAGACTTATGGCCTTATACTTGAAAAAATTTATAAAGTCCTGACATTTTGCACATCTCCATGAAATACCATGCATCTCAACTGTTTTAAAAATGATTGAGAACATGACAGGTACTTTCAATGGTCCAGCTAAAAAGTACCAAACATGTGAGATCCTGAAGTTCCTAATTAATGCTGCAATGCTTTTTCTCTTGAGCAGAGACTTTAAAAATTAATTCAAAGTAAATGAAAAGAAATATAACCTTTCCCATGACTTCAAGGGCTTCAAATCTGAGTTCTAACTGAACTTGTAATTTTCCAGATGTGTCAACTTATGTACATATTCAGCCACTTCACAGGACTTTACTTGCTTAATTTCTCAGTTTCTCTTACCTCTCCTGCCTTTGTTTTGATGTGCCAAATAGGTTGATTACTATTTTCCCCATTTGTTTTATTTTTTCCTATATCACAAGCTCCTTTCAAGAGGTTTTCATCTTAGATTAGCTGTGTTGTCAACCTGCTCCTGAAATTTGTCTGTTTTCAGAGCAAGCTGGTCATTCTGGTAGTAGAGGAACACATTCACTGATGGTTCCTAAAGGAAATAAATTTTGGAGTTTGGAATAATCACTACTGGCTATTTTGTGTTTTCAGATGTGCTTTTCACTTGTTCTAGCTACACCTGAATCTTCCTGAATCTTCTTGGGCTCTTAAGTGATCTTCAAAATTCCCTGGTGAAGCTGTAATTGATCATGAGGATGGGATGTAGGAGTGCCTACACTACTAAATGGTGAAGTGCATAGAGGGAAGGAGCTTGATTTGCTACAAGCCACTTTGATTCTAGGACCTTGTGACGCTTATGGTTTTACAGGCAATGAAGTTTGCTTTGGCCACTGGTCCCAGTGTGCCCTGTGCCTGCCTAGAGAGCTTGCTGCTGGAGGAGGCTGGCTCTGCCTCTCAGGGAGGTTCCTCTGCATAGTGCCCATATGTGGGACTCCAACCCTGCTTCCATCAAGGGGGAAATCATCAGTGGCACCTTCCAACATGTGTCACCAGATTCCTGTAGATACAAAGCAAATTTCCACCAAAGAGATCCTCCACCAGCTCACTGGTGTCACTGGTGTAGCTGCGCCCATCAGATCTTCCAGAAAAAAGCCGATGTTAAATTGTAGGATTTTCAGTCCATGTGAAACCTGTCTTTGACACCATGAAGAAAATTTCAATGGGATAGGATGCCACTGTTTGTGCAGTTTAGGATTTTTCTTTCCCCAGCAGTTGTTTGCGAAGAGCTGGCTGGCCTCAGAGTTCTTTCTGCTCTCCCTTCCAAGTCACCTGCACTAAAGACCACTACAACCCTGACATCCACCCTAAATGTAAAACCAAAACCTAAAAAAGCCAACAGAGCAAATTAAGTGGACTGGTTAGCTTTGTCAAGATTTTATCCCTTCATTAGAACTTGTAAGCAAATTTTAGTCCTTAGTCTTTCACTGCAAATTAAGATTAATTTAAGGTTATTATATGAGCCAAAATATTTTTGGCATCTCCATAAGGAAAGCATTGTATTTTTAAAAAAACTGTTACATTCTTATTTTGCTGTTGGTTTGAGTAGCACTGATCATTTGCTGTGGTGAGCGCAATTATAGGACTAAAATCTTCTATTGCAAGCTGGTTTCTTTAATAAAAACAATTCTATATTATTTACCAGCTCTATAGGTTTATGTAAGTAGCCTATAACAATAAATAGGAGGTGCATTTGCCTGAAATATGGATTTGTCTCTTCTTGGCCTATGAATACAATGGAGCATGATCACTTTCACCCTGCAGACTGAACCATAGCACTGCATAATGCAACTTCAGTCCATTTTGAGATGGCTGCAAATTGTTGTAATTTTTTGTTAGAGTAATGATCAAATATTGATATTTCTTCAGTTCATACAAATGGATAAAACCTTTTTACATGCTACTTAGTCAATATATTCTGATGTTCACATTAGGGATTTGGAAATCAATGTAGTTTTCCTGTTATTCTTTTATGATTAAATCAATTGGGGTTATTTACTCATAGCAGAAAATATGGGTGATTGCAAACCCTACAGCTTGGTGAATTGCTTTCTCACTACTGCTGCCCTGTAATGAGAAGGTACAGGTTCTCTTCAGGGGTTGACTAAACTTGCTTATGTATAGAAACCATTTGAGGTGCAAAAATTGTTTATTATTAAGGGCTAGCAGTGTTTCCTGCCAAGGGCATCTTCGTCATTTGCTTTTACATTAACATTGACAAAGCATGGAAATACTAGAGCCCAGCAGTGCTGATCATATGGGGGAAAATAGCAGATACTTGGCAATTCAGCTTAAACCAGCACACTTTGACTCCCAGGTTAGAGACACCAGCTAAAAGAAAATGGAATAATAATATGGATGCACAACAGGAATTTTGGAAATGTTATTCTTGAGAATCAGACCTATAAAAACATAGAAGGTTGTGCATTAAGCAGATTCATATTAAAACTTCCCATAAAAGCAGCTGCAGCATAATCTAGACTGAGCAAACAGATTTTGTTCATATTTCAGAGACAAGAACAGATATTAATTAGTGCAATGACTTTAAGTAAAGCTAATGGATTGGAATGCAAAACTTATATTTCTGGAGTCTAAGTTCCCATGTTAACGTTGTTTCTGTAGGCATCATCCATACGTTTCTTTTGGAAGGGAAGTATGTATGTGTATAGAATGCACGTACTTGGCTATCCCCTTAGTGCATTTAGAGAAAAGCACCTCTCATTCATTACAATTGTCCCAGTTCAAGCTTATTTGATCAACCTAAAACCCAGTCAATCTCAGAATCCCACTATTCTTATTTGTGCAGCTCATTCCAGAACCTCAAGTTTACACCTGATGGAAAAATTTGTCTTTCATCATTTAAGGTACAGAATATATAACCATTCGTAGACAGAATCAGAATTTATCAGAATTTAGAGGCCCAAAAATCCCAAATCAGATTGTCTTGTGAAAAACAATACTTCGAATACATGAAAAATGGAATGCTGGTGGATACATCATACTGCCTTAATTCAATAAGCCTTCTGTAAGTTTAAGCAGCACAAGTTTTCTCCAGGCTTCAGGAGGTAGAGGTGGTCCCTGCCTAGTTTCATATCACTCACATGATTTACTGGATATAGGATACATATGATAAAGCATAATTTGGGTTTGGGGGAAAAAGGAAAACACAGTATGTTTTAAGCAATGTAACTGCAAAGCCTTTATCAAAATTATTTCTATGGCTGAGTTTTAAACTTCTAAACTCTGGGTCTGTGATGAAAGAACTTATACAGCCTCCTAGTTATGTCAATAAAACTGAATGCATATACAATAAAAGTCAGGTGCCAATTCATATTTCTACATCTTAAACCACACAAACACAAAGGAGAACTACAGAAACATGACAAGGCAGCAGTGTATTTAGATCTCACTTAAAAATCAGTGGAGGTAACTTCTCTTTCTTGACAGCAGCAATCTCATAAATTGAGCTAACTGATGAATGTTTAAAACATATTTCCCCTTTTTTCCTCCTCCTTTGACCCAAACAGGCAAAGATCAAATACTTCTGTGCACAGAGATGCTGAAGCCCATCCTTTCCAAAGCATCATTAGAATGCTGTTTATTCCTGTGGGAACTGGCCATTCAAATCTCATAGTTTTAGGAAATTCACTGAAGTGTGGAAACAAAGTGGGAACAGAACAGGATGGACAAAGAAAACATGTGGATTTTTATGCAGTTTTTGTGTCTAGATTCAGTAGTATTTTAAAGAGCCAGATCTCAAAATCAAAGCCAGCATGAACTTAGACATTGAAGAAATGACTTAAAAGTTTGAGTTTCATGGCTAAAATATTTGAAACGCACAATGAGTGACTGGCAGGATGTGGTGAAGTCTGCTCCCAGAGGCTGCCAGGACCCCTGCCAGCAGCCACAGCCATAATTCAGCTTGGAAGTAGTGAAGGAATACACAGGTGTCAAAATATCTGAATGCTTAAGGATCACTGCAAATATTTTTTAGCAATATGTGACATATGGCATACTGAGCTGATTCCTACCTCGACTTATACAACTGCTAATGTAGTGTAATTCTCTTGACTTCACCATTGCACCAGAAAAGCAGAATGTGTCTCTGGAACCTTTAAAAAATGATGTCAAAATTGACCACATTTCTGAAACAGCACTGCAAAATTCACACCTTCAATAAAGCATCTTTTCACTAATGCAAGTGACTTCTTAATTTCCTGGTCTCTCTCACCTCTGTGAAATGACTCTACATACCCTTACGTCTTGCCTGCAAAAGGAGTCTTCCCCCACTGCTTGTGGCAGGGCATGTTCAGAGTCTGTGTCAGTGGTGAGCTGGAAAAGGGCTGCTTCCCTCCTCACCCAGTACTGTCAGCATCCTCCTTCCTCACCAGCCTGAATCTGGCCAAGCATTTCAAGATAATTTCCAAACCTGGCTGTCCTTCAAGCCATCATCTTGGTACAGGTTGCCAGTAAAATGTCAGTGGCCTGCTCCTTCTGAGTAAGCAATCTTCCTAATGAAAATAGGTCTGAATTAATTATCAAAAATAGTGTTTTGCATATAAGCAATGCAGTTAAATACCTTGACTGAATCTAGTAAATTTTAGGTACAATTTTTTAGGGTGTGACAGGGTCTTTAAAAAGAGTTAGGAAATATTAGTGTTCTGTTATGGCAAGCTCTATTTGCTAATAAAGACAATACTTTACCCCAAAGGTTTTTTCCAGCTGCAGCCCCTGAAGCACAAATGTTGAGCATGTATCACACAGAACTGTCAGTTACTACTGGAGCCAGAAAATTGTTGTTTCAAATGTTACAGTACAGGAAAATCGCCTCTCTGCACTTGCTGCCAAAAAAATGACAGCTTAATTTATGCCATGCTGAAGCTACATTACAGAGCCATTCAGCCTGGCAGTTAAGTACACTCCATGCTCACATCTTTCCCCTGTGCAAGTGCACTGGGGAGAAATACACAGGGACTGTAATAAGGACGATTGGCTGCAGTGTTTTCCATGTCACTGGAACTAAATACAGGTGAAACAGTATCAGCAATAAAATACATCACCTGAACCTCATATGCAAAACACCTCTTGGTGTGTGGATTCACAAATAATCAGGAAGGATGTGGAACAGAAATGTTATGCATGAAGTGGATTATAGAGAGGTTTGCTTATGTCAGACCTCTGGGTTTTATGTTGAAGGGAGGTGCTGAGGTATTACCCATGCCTTTGAAAATTATGTCAGTATCCTTGGTTCAGACCTTCAAAACTTGGCAATGTTTACACTTTCTGAAATTAAAAATCTGACAGTATTAAAGCACAGCCTAGTGTAGATATTTGTCATCAAGGTTTTCAGAAGATATTAAAGATGCACATGACAGCATTTAAAATGAACCATCAGCCAAACAAATCCCATAAAATTATCATCCTAAATGAATCCCAAGATTGCTATGTAGTTTTTTAAGGCCAAAGCTTAATTTTGTTTGACATTGAAACAATGATCATCCATGTAATAGAATGAAAGGAAATTATCATGTCTGTTTTTCTAGTTAGTTTATTCATATTAATCACATGGTAATTATGTCCAGAAAGATTGATCTTAAACAATCTTGCAAATGAAGAATTTTAATTCATTTCATAAACTCATCAAGATCAAAACCAGTTGATCTTGATGTCAGTTAATTTATTTCCCCTCTCCTTCCTTTTCTACTCAATGTTTGTACCAATATTACCATGTACAATATTAATGCTTACCTTTAGAAGGCTTTTGCTAATAGCTAACCCATTCACAGCTGACTGCCTTCACAGCTGTTATCTGAGGTGGAGGGAAGTAAAACAAAAGGCTTCATGAAATGAATCAAATGCTCTGACTGAGATTTTCAAAGCATAAATGGTCTTTGAAGCTACCCATTTTTGTCTGTGGTATGAGATCTACCCACAGTGGGTAGGGCTGTGTATAAAGCCACTGTGGGTGGTTTGAAGAAAAAAATTCTTATTAAATTGGAAATTCTGGATACAACTAAGTAGCTTCAGAATTTATCATAATGTCAGAACAGTGTTGGGCTTAGAACTGGCATGGTTTCTTTGGGGATCTTGTGTCTTGTGTGAACTCATGTCCACATCTATTTTAGCCTGAATGAAATATTTGCCATTCCTGTTTTCATAGAGGTTACAATTTGAGTGAACCCCAAATCAGGCAAAAAAAAAAAAAAAAAAAAAAAAAGTCTAAGTTGAAATGAGGGAAGTGTGGCTGTTGAAATAGAAATAGTCAGAAATTCTCAGAGTCTTTAAACTGAATATTAAATCTTGTTCACTCTGAATCAAATGTTGGGAAGTCTTTCATCCATGTAAGAGGAAGTCTGCCATTTAGTAAGGCAAATCAAAAGGGAAATAACATAATTCCATAATTTGACTTAAATTCCAACTTCAATTTAGTACATTAATACTGAAATATGTTTTAGTCTCTTGAAACCTCTCATGAATTTCTAAATGAAAACCTTTTTAAGCTTCTGTCATGTAAAACCCTATTCACTCCAAATTTGGCATATAGCAAGGTTTTATCTTACAGCACTTGTGCTTTTTTATTTTCTCTCTCTGTGTAAAGCCCTTGAACCAAGTCACTATATTATTTGTGCCTGTTCATAGATTGACACTATCAAATCCATAATCTCTTAACACATATGGGGCATTTCACACAAGGCATTTTCTTTGTGATTAGGAATGCTGTAAATTATCCATTTTCATTTCATGAGAAATAGGTTCCTGTAGTACAAAGGTCTGTGCCAATCCCATTCTTTGGAGAAAGAAACATGACATGCTGTTTCTTAGGAGCCATAACTCATTGCTAGTTCTACCACATAAACAACAGGCTCATCTTTAGCATGTGTATCTCTACTTATATGGACATACACAAATTGTCTATACTTCAGCTGTGTCAGGATTTAGAATATTATTATTGCACATGAAATAGGGGAGGCAATGCACTACTAGAAGAATGAGTTTCACACTCATCAATGATTAATGACCAGTTAATCAGACACTGAATGTGTTCCCTTGTAAAATTAACCAACAAAGACATAGGAAGGTGCAGGGATGTCCCAGGTTTCAACCACATAGCCCTAGTTATTTAGTCTATTAGCAAGAAGAAAGGAGTTTTACAAATGTGGCAGCTGTATTTTACACTTTTTCTCCTGATGAAAAAAAAGCATGCTGATACTGCATCCAAAGTCAACCTGAAATTCCTGGTTTTATAGTATTAGCTAAATTTCCATGATTTAGGTGAAGGATTAGAGCTCTGAGAACCCACTTTGTCCTAGGAATTCTCTGAAATCAATTGAAGCTTGGTCATCAGGAAGAGTCATTATATGAAATATAGCTTTGTAAGCGTGCTTTGGGCTTTCAAATTTCTAATTAGTTAATTCTAAATGTATCCAACACAGTACTATTTAGAGTGAGGTTTCCTAGACTTTATTTTTGTCTGCTAAGATGCCTCAAATCATGTTTCAGTAACAGAAACCCAGATGCATGTGAATGCCTCTCTCTTTTGTATACATCCTAATTAATATTGTGTGGCTGTTACTGTTTGTTCTCTAATCTCACTGCTGTTTCCAGTAAATTATTCTTATTTCAACCTGTGGTCTTTACCTTTTGTGCCCTCTGTTCTCCTCCCCAGCCCACTGCAGGGGGAAGAGGAGGGAAAATGGGGGATCGAGAGAGCAGCAGTGTGGTTTGGAGAGTCTCAGTGAGTTCATGAAATTGCAGGGTACCATTCCTAAAACACAACAATTGGGAAAGCCAGACTTTGCTTTCTTGCCTTGGGTAGACTAATCCTTATTAAATATGAAATGTTAGGATTCCATTGCAAAGGAAATCAATGGCTGTACACACAACTACACCTGTGTGTTGACAGTCTGACTTTTCAAACTTGGAAACATCACCTGAATATTTACACATTCCAGAAGTAATCCTTCAACTGGAGCAGAAAATAGCAGGATATAAGAGAAATCTTGGTTTGATTCTCCCTTTTTATTAGGAATTTCAATCTTTTCTGTGCCTTTCAAACTCAACTACTATTTTCCTGATCTTATTCTTTCAGGAATATTACCGAGAGCCAATATCTCTAATATACCGACCAAAAAAAATAAAATTGTAAGGAAGATGGAAGCTCTGGAAGGCCTTGATTTTGCATGCAAATGACTAAATGAATGCCAAAATGGAAGAAATGCAATCTTCACAAGCTCAGTCTGAAAATGTGTCTTGAGAGAAACAGCGTGCAGCTGTCATTATGGCATCTATTGATTTCTGTAATATCATGTAATTCTTCAAATACTTCAACCAATTTCAATTTTGCTTTAATCTAACAAAATAATTTTTCTAGAAAGGTAATATGAAAATTTCAGGAATGCTCTTACAAATAAGTGTTCCTTTTCTAACCCCAAGAAAGTCTTAAACCACGTAAAACTGTTCATTAATGGAAAAATCCAACAATATAGTCATAATATCCTCTAATAAAAAGGAGCAGATACTGTAATAATAAAAATTCCAGCAATATGTTCATGTATTATTCTTCTTATTGGCTAATGTTTAGAATCATAGAATGTTTTGGGTTGGAGTGCCATCCAAAAATCATCTATTACCAGCTTCTCTACCATGGATAAGATCACCTTGTACTGGATCAGTTTGTTCAGAGCCCCATCCGACCTGGCCTTGAATGCTTCCAGGGATGGGAATCCACCACTTCTCCATGCAACATTTCCAGCACTTGCACACCGTCTGAGTAAAGAATTTCTTCCTTGCTGCTAATCTGAACTTACACTCTTACAGTTTTAAACCATTTTCTCTTGTCCTGCCTGTCACTATCTGCCCAGATACCAAGTCTCCCTCCTTTTTATGTAAACCCTCTTGAGGTACTGGAAGGTGCTGTAAGATCTGCTTGGAGCTCTTCTCTGTGCTGTACAGCCCCATCTATCTCTGTCTTTCCTCATAAGAGAGGTGTTCCAGCCCACTGATCATGTTTGTGCCCTAACATTTCTGAACAGCAGCAGGTCAGTGTGAACATCAACACTAGACCCTGTTCCTAAAACTCTACGTGTTTTTTGCCTCCAAGGGTATTAAATTAATGGACAACTGGGACTAACTGTGGTCACATAGGTAAATGTTTACTTGATCAAGCATGCAGGCACCATAAATTTACACATGACCAGAGGCAGACACATATTTTTATTTTTATCATAAATTTATTAAGCCTAGAATATAATGTTTTCAGTATTAAAATGCAAACCTCTAAGTTATATTGTGTATAAATATTTACTTGTCTAATTAAAGAAATGCCATACAGTCAGCTGGAATTTTCCTTCTGTTTTGTCAGCTTGGGAAAAGGTAGAATATAAAATCAAGCCATAGCTCTCACCACCTCTATTTCTGACTGAGCTATCCTCCCCTTGGCAAGGCTGCAGTAGGCTGCTTTTCTTTGGCCCAAGCACAAACAGGATAGATCTAACAGATAAGTTAGATCTAACAGATAAGTTTAGTTGCTTAAAGCCCACGAAGCAGGTATCCAGACACCCTTCTCTGTACAAGTGACAACTGTATTGCAGACAAGGTAATGAAAACCTGCACATTACCTTACTTTCCTCAGTTTCTCCATGATTTGGGATTAGTTACTTCAGTTAAGACCCCCTGGTCCTATCTGGATCCTCAGAAAACACTGATGAAAACTGAAATTCTGGGGTCATATTTGTTGGCTTTTTTTCATAAACTATCTTCATTTACACAAAATTATACTTTTCTTTCTCCTGCTGGAAAAACTGTTAGGTCATCTCAATTTAATGGAAGTATAACTTACATTCTGGGTTTTATTAATCGATTGATATGTGTGTTTTTTCCTGCAAAATTAATTAGTTTTATATCAAAACACTGCATTCAAGCATAGAGTCAGTGTTAACTGCATCAAGATGATACTTTAGCTCTGGCACAGGATTCCATTTGGGACAAGATTCCATCAATTGTTCAAATATGCCACTACTCAAACCTGTTTGAAGGCTCAAAAGAAAATATTTAGCTTATTGTCTTAACTGTATAATTCTGTGCACTAAGATGCTTTGCTTTTCTTATTTTTATCAATCATCCTTTAAAAATAGTATCTTATACTAAAATCACTACAAATCTGTAAAATTTATTTAGCCACAAAAGTGGGTTATTTTTTTTTGTTTTGAGGTATTTTTTTGAAAATGATAGACATTGGAGGCAGTGTTCCTTTAAACAACCCTCTCTGAATAGTGAGTATTGAGATTTTCTTGTAATTCAAGAATATTGTAACTCATATTTGGAAACAACTTTTTTATTTTGTTTTAGACTGCATCAAGGCAGATGGACAAGACAAGGAGAGCAACTAAATGAGAAATGTAAATTATTTCCTTCAAAATTGGAGTATTCTATAATAAACAAAGAGCTAAATTTCTAGTTGCTAAGAGACCTACATCAAAACAACTACCTTTTCCTTCTAAATAAGGACTCAGCATAGACTGTGATTTAACTCTTTGTGGTCTCCAGCTTTCCACACCATAACGTTGAAAATGAGCAAGGGAATAAAAAAAAATACTTGTGTGTAACTACAACAAAGACCATTAATAAAACATTAGTTGCATAACTATTTTATTAGCTAATGGTTAGGATGCTATCAAAGCTGGCTTTTTTTTTTCCCTCAGGAAAAAATTGCAATGTGTCAGAGAACATAAAATAATTGTTTCATTTGAGTAATAAGATGAACTGTTTTCAGAATGCGACGTTTTAAAGAAACAAAAAGGAATGTATGGAGCAATATGTTTAAGTAGTGCCTGTGTTGTACTGACTGACTCTTACAGTGTTGGTGTCTTTGATCCACCATGTAAGAGAATGTGTGGCTGCAGGCCAGCAATAACAACGCCAGAAACCTTTAAAGAGTCAGCAGCTTTTCCTTTTTTTTTTTTCCCTCCCCCTCTTTTTATGTCAGGGAAATCAAACATGCAGCTAAAGGGCATCATAAATATATCTGATCACTGTTCTGGGGGTTTCCAAAATGAGCCACTGGAGAGACCATCTTTATTGCAAGGCCAATCCCAGTTTTAATCAAAGCAAATGTGCTTTAAAACCTAGTTGATTAAACTGGAGTAAATGTCAAAATAAAGACCAGAGAACAGTATTTACACAGAAGACATGTCTGTCTCATTTGTGCAGTGCCAAGGACACATTTCTGCCCTGTTCCAAAAGCCGTCCTATTCATCAGGAAGTTTGTCCAGTGCCCTCTTCTGGACTCTGGGAATGATGAAGAGGAGGCACTGTACTTTTAGTTAGCTTTTAGTGGCTTTGGCGTCTCCACAAGTACTTTGCATGTCTGTCTCACTCAGCATTCAGTGAACCTCCCTCCCTCCCTCCCTTAACCACAGGACTATAAACTATAGCTGCTTTTCACTTTTTGAGTCTTTAAGCAGTTCTGCCTATGAAGCCAAGCTTCCTCACCTAGAATCAGCACGTGTGGTGTAAGTATTCCTCCAACTGACCTTGTCTTGCCGCAGGTCTAGTGGAAGAGAAAAATGCCAACTCTCAGTTTGATTTAACTTCAGCTCTATAGACAACATGCCATCTAGATGATAATTTCTGACACTAGAAGAGGTGAAAATCGACACCTGCTTCCAGACCTAGGCTGACTGCTGAGATGTTTGAGACATTTTGCCAACAGAGAATAGAATATCAAAAGACAGGAGATCTAGATCAACAGCCTATGGGAAATTTGATTGATACTAGTCTGAACCACTTTAGCACGAGTGTTGTATTTTACCCATAATGAACAAACAGGGAATAAAAATTGTATGCAAAGGGAACTTATCTAGTAAGAAAAGTCAAAATATCCTGAGCAATTGAGTAGTAGCTGATAAAAAGCTGAAAAACAGCAGAGGAGTCAAATATATAGCAGTCCTCCTGACAGAAATTTTCTCTGTTTTTTCCAGCTGGCTTATGCACCTAGAAGCTTTTAGGAACTATGTGGTTCTCCAGCTTCTCCTCCTGAATACTTTGATTATCACAGAACCCAGGAACAGTTTGGGTTGGGAGGGTCCTCCAAAGATCCTCTAATCCAATGTCCCTCCAATAAGCAGGGACATCAACTAGATCAGGTTGCTCAGAGCCCCATCCAAGCTGATGGTGAATGGAGGCATCCACCTCCACTCTGGGCAATCTGTTCCAGTGTTCTACCACCCTCATCATAAAAGAAATTCTTCTAATCTAATTTAAATTGATGCTCTGTTTAAAATCATTACTCCTTGTGCTATTGCAGCAGTCTGTGCTAAAATCTGTCCCTTGTTTACTTTGATTAACTTAGAGATAAAGTCTATTCATCATTCTGACCTGTTGGGTGAACCTTCACTGGGAAATACGTGACATTTGAGCTCCTCAGCCCTGTCTGAAGCTCCAGTCCCTTGAGAAATATGAATCTGTCCAGCCTTAGAACCATTTCAGTTATAGTAATCACAATGCTAATGAGCTGTACCTCAGCATTCCCAAGTCTTCAATGTCATTAAATGGATTCCACAGACCCTCTGTTTTCCACCTTTCTTCTATTACTTATTTAAGTCCCTCTTTCATTCCTATTTTGTGACTTTCTTAGGAGATTACATTCAAAAATTTAATGGAAAGTGATTTTGTCATATTTTTTAATGAGATTAACTGCTATGGACTGAGTAATCATTCCCTCCAAACATGCTTGTGTTCAATAATTTCAGGAAGTCAAAGGACACCAAACCAGGGCAAAGCATTGTAAAGTTAGTTTAGATATATGCTGCAAAAAATGGCAGTAGACTTATCTCAGTAATTTAAAAATACTTGTTAAGAGTAGGGAGAAGATAGCAGAGAGAGCCCTGAAGGGCCAGCTGCTGAGTCAGGTGTATGGCATAACTTTTAAACTCCCTAAATATTTTGATCAGCAAATAAAGGAGGAGGGACAAAGGTTTGCTTTTGGCTGTAGGCAGTTCTATTTCAAAAGCATTGCAAGAAATGTTGATCATGAATGATTAAGCGTGGAATATAGAACTGCAAGCATGAGTTAGCCAAGTCAGAGACACCCAAGATTAATACAATTTTTTCCTTAGCAGCCAGCATGAGACAGCTTATTCTTTTGATATTACATAAACTGTCATACAGGTACACATAGATGTAGTCCAGTTCTTGAAATCAGCCCTCTCACAAGATGAATTCCTGAATTAACCTGTTAATAAACTGGAGGCTACTTAGCATTAAACATGGCCTCTGAGAGACAGCAATGCATATTTGGGAACAATACTGTTAGGATTAGCCTAATATCATCAGTCTCCATTTGCAGCTGTTTTATACTAGTCTTTGTTTTCTTAGGTGATAATTCTGTGTTCCCCATAAAATACATTTATGTTATTACCCTAAAAAGACAGATATAACAATTTACTTGTTTAATCTTCAGTTTACATGCACTCTTATGAAGGTAATATCAATCTTCTACTGAAATCACAACTTCAGTGCCATCTAAATGAAGTTTTTTGATGCAAAATTATTATGGGAACGGGATCAAAACAAGTCACCAAATCACAAAGGGTGTTGTTACTGATTATTTAGGCCTGATTGCTTTGTAAGACATTACAGAGCAGAGGTTACAAGTCAGCTTTTCTTTTAAAGCAGAGTAAGGAAGGTTGTTCTGTACTGAAAACTATGTCAAAGCAAGATGCTTAGATGTTTTTCACTTCCTGTGGTGGCTGACTGACACTTCTGTCTGTCACATCACCATTTGGTGCCTGTCCCTCGAATAAAGTGACACTTCTGAAGGTCAGTGTTGATATCTTCAAGCCTAAAATAGCTGACCAGTGTCCACAACCTGTTAAATCAGTAGAGGCTGAACTGCTTCAAAAAATTGTCTCAGGAGTTTCCAACACAATAAATGAGATCAGAACCTTACCCTCCTCATGACAGATGATGGAAGAATTACAGAACAGCCTTGTATCTTCAACCTCCTTTTCTTCTCCCTCAAACCAGACAGATACTGATGGAAAATACTTATTGCAAGAAAATGTCTTCTAGAAAAACAGTAGATACTTAATATTTATTCTGCCCTGAGACAGTCAGGAAATTTATGCATAACTTACAAGTTCTGTCTTTATGAACCTTTCATGTAACTATAACCATGAATGGTAAAAATTTCTGACAGGGTCAGTGTCACTTCTCACATATGTTAATCAGAGGCAGCCCGAGGACAAGAGAAAAAATTGTTAGCATGGGATAAGTGCCTTGGAAAGCAACAAGCATGACAAAAGACTGAGCAAGTCATGGTTCAGAGGTAGCTGTGGATGTTAACTGACATGAGATTTAACATGTCATGCCTGCCCTGGGGATTGAGAGCAGAGCTGGATGTGATGCCTTCAGTTTAAATTTCATATTTTCCAGATTCTGTACTGCATTACTACATAAGTCTGAACTTCATATAAAGTGTTGGCAAGTTCTCTTCACAGTTTAGTCAGACTAATAATTTTCCAGCCTGAGAACCAAGGATACTGTTGCAGCTTCGGGATCAAAAAGGGTAAACAACAGCAAATTGAGGAGAGCAATCTGGGAGGATGGGACTTCATAACCTGAAGCTGTAATTGGACAATCAACCCCAATATGTAAATGGACCAAAACTTATAAAAATGTCAAAACTCGTGACCCATCATCCTCCTTGGGTGTAGCCATGGCCGGGCTCTTGTACTGCCCAAGGTGTGTCCTTTGAAGGCCTTTCCAATAAATATCTACTTTATTCCTTTAACACTGTCTAGCCTCTGTTCTAGGCAGCCTCTCAAGGCATCAGATGCAACCAACAACCTAAAGCAGGAAAACAGAAGAAAAAGTACTTTAGACAGAGCTGTTTAAAATGAGAGTGATCTCTTGGCTCTCTACACTTGGAAGTCTAAACTGAAAAGGGAGTGCCCTGGGCATGAAAAGAGAACCTGAAGTTAGGGAGGAGATGAGACCCTGGGGATCAAAAGGATGAAGAATAAAAAAAGGGTGGGAAAGTCAGAGCACATCTATAGCTGAGAGGAAATGAAACCAAATGTTTTTATGTGCAAGTGGTTTTTGCTACTTTTGTATAGACCTGTAAATAGCTCTTTTTGCATATGAACAGTGGGAATGTGTTTAAAATGTTGGCTTAGAATGCTTGCCTTCTTTGTTGTGAACAAACTGAAGGACTCAGGAAAGAATAATCCTAGTGAGAAGGTAGGAAAGTATAGAGAAGATTGGGGGGAAGAATTGGTGTCAGCAATTTTTTGTGAAAGAAATGGGACTGGAACACCTTCTATGCCTTCTGGGCAGGAGGGCCTAAATGGAGTGACTACCCCTGTAATGAGCCAAGGAAGCAAAACTGGAGTGTTGTCAGGGTCAATAAACCCAGAATCACCCATCGTAACATAATTTTCTAAAACAAGGAGATGTTCTGAAGACTACTGCAGTCCATTGAAGAAAACATTTTTTTTTTTTTTAATAGAACCCCTTGCTTTCCATTCACTTTTGAGAATTGTCAGCTGAAGCAAATTCCCTTCTGGGAGTACTGGGTTGCAATCCTGCCCAGCCATGGGTGGAGAATAAAGGGCAGGATGGACCTTATTTCTAAATAAGCACATTCATGCAAACTGTAAAGGAGTCTGTTCATACAGACCAAAGTCAGTACTGTTTGTAATTGAGCTAATGATATATTAACTTTTTTATTATAGGCAGAAGCCTAATTGCTTGCTATAAGATATGAGCTACAGCACTCCATATGTCAAGTATGCCAAATATTCAGAGGAGTGGCACACAGAAAGCTTTAAAAGATTAAGTTGGGGTTTTGCCTTTATTTTTTTTTTCCAGTTTTTGTTCTGTGTTTTTTATCACAGACTTTGTCAGAGTGCTTCAGACACATGACCCATTCAATGGTGTGGTTCAATGTTAGTCTAATCAAAACATGTTAGTCACATGAATATTTGTGAAATGCACAGATGACAGCTTCACTGTATGCATCCAGGATGAACTATCTCTTCAAATGAATGACATCAATGTAATCTCTCTGAATTCAGCAAACTATAAGTCATGTCAGCTATGTTCTACCAACTTTACAAGACTGTAGGACCCTAATCAATCTCACAGTCATGTTTTTAATCCAAAATGTTTAACCTTGCCCATTTACAATGTCATGCCTTGAAACCCGCATAGCAAACCAGACTCATTTCCTTTCTTAGAAATTGTCATTAATAATTTTTGTACTTGCTGACTCATAAACAATATGATTGTCAGGGAAGTGCACCTACTTCCTGAAAATTACTTTCTTATAAAGAATATTATTTTGGGTATTATTTTAAACTGACTGAAAGCAACATAAAATATTAGAAAGATGCATTACGCTGTAAAGGATAAAGTATTTTTCTTATACATCCACGATTTAGGACAATTTAATCTTTTAGCCACAATGGTAAATACCTCTTAATACTTATATGTTAAAACTGCCTTATGAGATGGAAATGTAATCCTGTCAAAAGAATTTGCATATGGCATGTTGACATATTAAGTCCTCTGTCATAATTAGATGATTAATTTTAAATTGAGTAATTTTAAAAGAAGATAGAAAAAAACCCAATAAAATACTCCAAACTCAAAATACTAGAATTTACAATGTGAGACGTTATCAAACAGAAATTCATGCAAATATATCACATCAATGAAGATATTAAATATATTTTTGCACTAATTTCAGGGGCTATGCTATTAAGGGATTACAGTATAGGCAATATTTTCCAAGACTAAAGAATGTTCTACTGTATGGTAGGTACTGAAGAGAGGGCTAATGAGAAAAAGAGTGATTGTGACAAGCAATTATGTCACCTATGTGAATGGCTTAATTTTCTAAATTAGCCACTTTGATAATTATGACATCTCATTTGTCTTTTAATTCCATGAGCTGTGAAGTTTACCTTTGATTTTTTTCCCAATCAGATAAGAGGCTTTGATAAGCCAAGGGTCTATTATGTGCCTGAAAACCTCACATTTCAGTCTGCTCATCTGCTTGAACTGGAGAAAATAGCACTCTTCACAAGAGCTCTCCAAACAAGGCTTCCACTCCTTCTATTGGCACTAGCTATTAAAAAAATATTTGCTAAGCAAATTAATAATGTAAATAAGACTGCAAGTGGGAATGTTTAGTCTGCTTAAGAGGGAAGGCAAACAAACTGTTTTCAAGCACTTTTTAAACCACTTGAACAACAGGCCATTTGCATACAAGCAATTAGCATGTTAATTACAAATGATTCTTATTCACTCATTAGAACATTTCTGAGATTCACTGACAAATATGGGTCTTTCTTTAATTATCTTGACTCATAGGGGAGTGATAAAGCTTGTATTTAATTAAATTAAAAGGAAAGAGTAGTATTTTAAAGAATTAAAAGGGAAGAGTAGTATTTGAAAAACTAGGTTTGATTTGGGATTTAGACACAGTAATTCTTCCAACTTCTGCATTCACGTGCATGAAAAACACCCACAGTGGTTTCTATGTTTTATATAGAATATGGAAAATAAATATTTCATGCCATTTTTGAATGTATGTGTAACTCAGCTTTCATTTGCCTTCACAGAATAGGCATATAATTTCTTTGCAGGGACCAGGCTATTAACTGTGAGAGAGAATACAATAGTTAATGACTTATGGAGGAATCTGACAAAATAAAATGCCATTTAACACGTAAACTCATTTGGTGCCATCTTCTCCCCTCTATTTGGATGTGCTGGTTGCTATTTCAGCCCAGAGGGAGCAAGAGTGGACAGATTGTTCTTTTCAAAATAAAAATACGCTGCATTGTCATTATTTCTGTCATGCCTTCATATTGGCATGAAATCAGCAGGAATCAATGAAAAGTAGGCTTTGCTCTCTGATAACAGCCACAACCGGGCAGAATACAGTCCAATTACTTTGATCAGGATGTCAATATTTGTGATATCAAAACACAAGTCATGCAGGCTTTGTAGTGGGCAAAAGCAATGCTGCTTGGTTGAAAAGCAGTAGTAGGTATGCATCCTCATGTAAAGTCCTTTTCTGTTTATTTGCTATATAGCAAGGGAGGTTTTTTATTGCTTGTTTTTGCCAAAAGCATTTTCCACTTTTATTCTAAAAACTACACAGATGTAGGAAGGACATTATAAACTCTCTTGGCTGATGCTAAATGATGTGTGTGCAAAAGTTATTGCTGTTCTAAACCATCCTTTAAATGATATTGAATCCCTCTGCTCTCCAGTGAGCACCTAGGTGAGACACCAGTTAACAGTGACAATACATTAAATCACAGCTTCATGAACGTAGCCAATCCACTTGAAAGGTCATGTATGTTTTTGCAGTACATCCTTTTTCTGACAAGTTTTAATGATGATAATGCTTTCAGAAGTGCATTTTAAACAAAGGTCTGGTAATTTTTTAAAGCCATCTGCACTTCAGTTGGTTTACCATATTCTACCAAAAACATCTTTGAAATCATAACTTCCTGTGTTCTTGTTCGCTCCCCCTTGAAAACTCAGAAAAATGCTAGGAAATCTCACCTATAAGAATCTCATTTGGCACAAGATATAAGCTGATGCCCTCAGTGTGCCCAGGCCTCTGAAGGTTTTGTGAAAGTTTGCAATGGAAATCCTGAGACAGGCTAGGACACATCTACATGTGACAACAGGTCACTGGGGTCCTTTTCATCCTCCTCTTCTGCGTTTCTGTTTTTCCATTTATCATTCTCCTCCTCAGTCTAGACCTTCTGAAGCATCAGAGCACCCCTGAGTTTGTTCTGCAATATGCAACAGCACAAAAAAAGGCACAGTCTTGTGTACCAGAGCTAGAGTAGGTGATACCATGAAGTTCCTCTCAAGACAAATGATTCAGTGATTATGTGATTATTATTCACTTACTTTAAAATCCAGAAACAGAAACATTTGTTTGAAAAACCTGGAATAAAGAATTTTTTACTGTTATGCACAGTCTTACCATCTGCAGCTCGGCTTTGTAAAAATGGAATATTTAATAACTATAATGAAATAAATATTTCTAAACACTAAAAAGAAAATAATGGATAAACTAGTGCCCATAATATTTTTTTTTACTTCTACAGAACACTCTTTACCTGCTCCAGGCCTAGACTTTTATAGATGGACATTAAGTAAAGCCATTATATGGAGAAGATTGCATCTAAATTGTATACAAGAACAAACCTTGGATGCCAGTGCATATATCTTTATTAAAACCATTTATTAAAACCAAAAACCATAAACTGAAGTCAACCATTGAAAAAAAATAAACACACAAAACTGTCCTCACTAGCCAGGCATTTGAATCATTCTTAAAGTGTGAAAGAAATATTGCAGGTATTTTGCAATGTAACATAGATAGAAAAAGCAATCAAGTATATTTGGACAGAATACCCACTTTATTTCCCTATAATTCCATTTTTAAAATGCAGTAGAAATCTATTTATTTCCTTGTCTATTCAACTTCTCACTTTGGTCACTGAAATTTTACCTTATTTTAAAGACCCTAATTCTCGGTCAGGTGGGTGATTCACAATGGCAGAGTTTTTCAGAGTTTGTCTTCAGTCAAAATGTCCAATATTAGTGTCTAATTTTAACAAGTACAGATCACAGAAAGACCCCATGAGCAGAGCCTGAGTAGAGCCCTTACACATTAATCTATAAAAAATAAACTTATAGATCTGGGGTTTGTGGACTGATTTCCCACAAAAGTAAAAGAGACTTATGGATGCATTTATGAAACAACCCCAAATCCACTAAAACAGAATAGTCAAATAAAATATCAGTATGTAGTACAGAAAACAGGTAATTTCAGACATGCAAGTGGTCAATCTTTAGATTTAGAGAAGCAATTGTGTGCTATTTAATACTTGGGAGTTGATTTGCCTGCTGACTTACTCAAGCTTTCAACAGCTGTGCTCTCTCAATTTTTGTGTTTTATTTTCTCACAACTGCTCTACCTTGTCTATGAGGAGCCTTGAAAGACAGCTGGGGTGACACATTGAGTCTGATTGATGGCTGCAGGACCCAGATGGTGAACTCTCAAAAATGTTGCTGGCAGATAGTTTTACTGCTGGAACAGTTTGGTTCTTTCTGTGGTTCCCTTAGCTGACGCTTTACTAAATGCTGAACAGCCACTTCTTGGCTAAGGTCCATCCAAACTGCATTTGGATCTTGACGGAATGGCTACAACCTCATAAAAGTTCATTGTTTATACTCACTCTCACTCCTGGAGAGTTTGCCAGCTCGTAAGCACTCGTATTCTTAGGAATTCTTCAAAATAGCTGCCATCAGTGGGATGTTTTGACTTTACTTTTACTGTAGAGAAAATACTGTCAGAAAATCTTTGTCATGCTGTTTATACATACTGTACATTTTATGTGGAGTTATTTATAGAGCTGTGAGAGTTTTGAAAGACTGGAGCTCTCTTTGTTTAACATGTCTTTCAAACCAAAAGCATATCACAGGTCAATAAAAAAGTCTCCAAGACAAACATTTTCTTTTCTAGAGTAATCCTTTCTGACTAGTCTTCTAAAACTTCCATTCATACTGTAATACACAAATTCTGGAGGTTTCCAGCATCCTTTTTCTTATTCTTAGCCTTACAGGTTTTAATCTGTCTCAGAGTGATTGCGATTTTGTGTAAATGTGATATCCCTCGCTGGCAGCTTATCAAGCCTTGTTTGTCTACTGAATCACTGATGACAAAAAGATGCCACTGAATGGTAAAATTCTGACCCATAATATTAAAAATGCTGTGTGTGAAGGAAAATATAGAACATAAGTCTGCAACCCTGAACGACAAATTTTGCCTAATTTGTGCGTGGGCATGTACTGTGGGGTTCGGTTTGGTAATTTTTTTCTTCCTTTTGAGTAATCTGTCTAAAAGCTACTTATAGCATCAGAAGAAATTGGTGTCTTTCAGTTCTTCTCCTTGATTTCTAGGTAGTGCTGCTGCGTTCCATTCAATATCAAACAAATGCCCCAAGTACCTGACACGCATTTTGAAAAAGGCAATCAGGGATCTCTACATCTCTAATATTACTTTATGGAAAATAGTGACATAAAGAGAAAGGTTTTTAAAAGAACCACTCATTGAGCGACCATAAGGCATGAAAACATGAGAGTGCTAACAAGCAATAAAATAAAATTATGTTGAACTATTTACATCTAAGGACCTAATATAAAGCCTACTAAAGGTGATTGGTTTTTCATCTTTGCTGGTTCAACTGTTGAAAAACAACAGTTTTAGAGACTAATCCCAGTCAAGTAGCCATTAGCCAAGAATATGTAACTTTAATAGATTTACTGTTATGAATCTTTTGAAATTAAAATCAAGACAAAAAAATGGTTGGTTTTGTAACTTTCTTTTATAGACTAACATCTTTCTTTCAACTGTTTAGGACTAACATTTTCAAGAAATCTCTGTATTATGTTAATGCCAGTTTTTCTTATAATAACAGCCTCAATTCCCCTGCTTTTCTCATCTTTGATAGATAAGAGAAATTGGACCTTTAAGCTAATACAAAATGGGGTAATTAAAGACAGGTACTTCAAAGCAGAATGCAGCAGAGGAGGAGAATTCCCCATATCTGGAGGTGTTTGGGAAGAAAAGAAGAAAAAAAATTCTGGCAGGTTTCAACAATTCTGACAGCAGTTCTGAGCTGCTTAGAGAAATCACTAGCTGAAAAGAAAAAAAAGAATGTAGCCCAGGTAAGGCAGGCAAAGGGTGTTAACTACAATAAATACAGTTTATCATTTGGTTATAGAAATTTATTACAGGGATATCAAAATATATATTTAGTATAAATATCTATAAATGTATATCCAGAGGCATAAATATAAATCTCTCCATATAAACTCAAAGATTTCTTCACTCTCTGTTGTCACCACATTCCCTATCAAATCCACATCTAACAACAGCACTATTTTCTGTTACACTATTCAGGATCTTAGACTGAATTTTCTGCTATTCCCTGTGATCTCTTATCTAACCCCCTTACCTGTGTTAATCCATTCATCATTCTCTCTTTATGCTGCCATCTCTGCTTTATTGTCACTCTCACCAGCACATTGTTTGCATCCATCCCCCAGTGTTTTTATGCAGTGCCCTGTCACGGCAGGAAAAATATATGGTTTGTTATTCATGCTCTCCATACCTTGTTGAGGTAATCCATATTGCCTTTTTAGGCACCTACATTTCAGTTTCCTTCTATTAATAAATCCTAACAATAGAGTCAATTCAAATAAGGAAAAAATATCCAAACCTGTTTTTTTTGGTCTCTTTTTGCAAAAACCCTAAAAGTTCCTGCAATAAAGCCTGAAGTCATTATCAGTATTTCAAAAGATTAAACTTGTAATTATTTTTTTTACAATTTTAGTCTTCTATTAGCAGGGGTAGGAAATAAAGGTAGCCTGTTTGAAAGGAGGAGAACTAATTGAGCTCTCTGGCCAGAAAATTGAACACTGCATTGCACATATCTCACTGCATTTCCTTCAGTTATTACCTCACCTGTGATTTTTGCCGTATCGTGCTGTATTGGAGCAAGATGCATTTATAAGGAATTTATACAATTAAACATCAACAGTTTAATTCAAAATGTCAGACAAGGTCTTCCTGACCATCTGCTGTGGTTGTACATACTTCATCATGCAGGCACTTATCGATTGGTAAGTGCTCATGGGCTGGTTCCTTGAAAATTCAGTGTCTTCTCCACAAGACATAGATGTGGTGGAATGCCACCTGTGGCAGCTTTAGGAACACAAAATGAAATTTTTTAAAAGATAATGAGCTAAGTATCTAGCAAGAAAGGAAGGAAAAAATACAGGAGAAATGAATGACTGAATAAATTTTAAAAACCCATTTTGTATTCCAATCTCTTCTTTAATTTTTTGATATAACTATTTTCTAAATTCAAACTTATTGGCTCAATGAATTGTTTTATATGTAGTGTATCCTGTTGGACCCATTCAAATCAATGAAAATGCTGTAATTAAATGTCACAAAAAATAAATTCAGCTTACAGATTGATTTGGTCATTTGTTTCTTTATTTTTTGGGGTTTTTTGGAGTTTTTTGTTTGTAGTTGTTGTTTTGGTTTGGTTTAGTTTTCTTACAGAGTTTGAAACATTTTGTTTTCACCTTGATCTATTCACTTTTTCTCCTGAAACCTGAAGGTTTTTTTTTTCCAGGACAAAAAACCATGATAAAAACCCCAAAATTACCTCCTAGTGCATATTTTTATTTTAATTTCTTGAGAATTTGTGATCTTATTTATTTTTGTCTTACTGAAACTGATTCACCCAAACAGCAGAGTTGTTTAATAAACCTTATTCTTGAAAGGTGATATTTACATTACCAGTATTACAAAGGATAATATCCTGATAATTAATAGACAAATTTTAAAAAGTGAGCTTGTTGGATTTTTTAAAACATGATCTCACAGTTTAGTATCATTTCTGCACCCAGGGAAATAAATGCTAGAAAGATAAAAAGGGGTTTCTGCCGTGCAATAGTCTCCTGAAAATCTGGGGTCTGATTCAGAGGGAGATGAATAATAAACCAGGTAATGCCAATATATTAACAATGCTGAAGTGGTTGTCATGTACGTTCCATAAAGCGTATGCCAAAGAAAAATGCTGGCAAGTGCTGTGTTGAAATATCAGCTTAGTTAAAGGATTCATCATGAACCATTTGTCTTTTACCCTTCCCTCACTAGTCCTGCCAGCAATTCTCCGTCTGCCAAAATGAGAAAGGGACAGCTGCCAAAGGGATGGATTTCAAAGTGTGAGGTTTTTTTTTTTTTGTTTGTCTCAGTTTTGCTCCCTCTCCCATATTTCAGATTTTTTTCTCCCTACAAAATACAGCATGTTGGATAATAAGAGTTAATAAGGAAAGCTGTTAGCTTTGGAAGCTCTGTTTAGGCTGACTTTTCCCTCAGTCTTTGCACAGCAAGATCCATAGACATTTCTGACTTCCACTGAAAGAATCTCTGTATCTCAAGCAAATTCAAGCCAGAAAAATATGTAATCAGTAGAAAACATCCTCAAAAAACTGGTGGGTTGGGTGTACTGACTTTCTGCATACTTCTGTGAATTTGGCTAGTATAGAAGCCTACATGCAATTAATGAAGAGGTTTTCCCTCAGTGTGATGTGTTGAAGGGATGACGAAAAGTTTGCTCTTCCCAGTAGCACAAGAGAAAGTTGCTGGCTCAGTAGGTAATTGGACCACCTGAGGCTAGAGTGACCTAAAAGGACTAACAATATTAGAATTGAACTTTTTAGGTAAGGACTCGATTTTCCAGAGATCAATGCAAGATGAGTCTGGAATGAAGGAAATGTTCCTGCAGAGCTGCAGCCTCTGCTTATGTCCAACAGTTGCAGTGCACCTTCTCTCCCAGTTCCTTCTGCTCCCACATGGCTCTAGCACCTTCCCACTTGACACGTCTGTAGGCTCCCAGCTCCATATCAGGTATTCCTTCTATGAGAAGAAAAACCTTCTACAACATCCTTCTATAAGGAATATTCCTCACTTCTAACACAAGAACTTGAAGACTGAAAGATTTGTCCAGCAAAATTTTTATATGGGGAGGCTCTGAATTGCAGATTTGATGGCAAGGTAAGATATTTTTCCCCACTAAAATAGTCATGTCCTGGGGGCTTATGTTTTCACTCTACAAGTATTTTCACCTTTCCCCACCTAATAACTTTCTCAAGTAATAATTTTGAGTGCTCAAACTGATGAATGAACCTGTTGGAAACCAAAGAAGTGCTGAGGTGTAAAGATGCCTATGACTTGAAGCCAAAGTCTGCTAAAATGCCTGGTGAAAAGCCAAGCCAATACTCTCAATGTGTGGAAGACTGCAGTGTAAACTCATTTCCTGAATTAGATATTGAGGAATCCATACAGCAGAGTAGCTGTAAGACACAAATGCATAGTAAAACATTGTGTATTGAAAAGTAGTAATTGTATTTCTCATATAAGTACATGTTTTCCTCCTAAGGCTGGCTGTAGAACTATACTTGCTTGGAAATATTTAGTATAAATGGAATATTTGAGTAGGATGGACAACACTACTGATGAATCTCAAAATTGGTCCTCCTCCCATGCAAGCTGGCTTACACAAGGGTCATATAGAAATGCAAATTCCTATGGATGAATGTTGATCTCAATGATAAAGAATAAAAAAATTAATTAGTTTTTATACTGCACTCTGGGGACAACATTTAGACTTAATCTTGCAAATAAACTTGCAGTGCCTCACTGCTATTGTCACCAAAGTTTGAGCTATGGCTCACAAAGGCATCCATCATACCTTTGCAAGGCACACAGTCTCCAGGCTATTTACTGCTGACACCACCAGCCTTTTGTCCGCTCTGCTGTAAACAAAATGGAAGACCCAGAGCTGCCGGCTGTTCAACAGATAATGGCAGGGTTGCTTTTTTTATAGTTCACCTACCATACTCATGTGCAATTGAATGTGTCTCCCATAGACTGCTCTTGCCAATTCTATCTCCAGCAATTATCCTGTCCCAGTACTCCTTGCAAAGTACCTGCCAATAATGAGGGATTTGCAGGTGGCAGCCACAAAGTGCTGCTTGTCCCTTCTCCTTGCAGGCACCGTGTGGCGGGAGCTGAAATGGGGTGGTGCTGAAGTTGTTCACACAGGGGGTCGTGACACAGGCCAGGGCAACAACTCTGCCTGTGTTTAACCTGATCCAGATGACAGTTGTGCTCTCTTTTGCCCACTGTCTTCAAGTGAAGAAGAGTTCATCAAACTAATTTCAAGATACATGCTGTAGCCCCACATTTCCCTTCACAGAGAAAAGCAAAGCACAATTCTTCCCAAGAAAATTCTTATCTCATTTGCTGTGCCTGTGTTTGTGCAAAAGTAGAATGCAATATGAAGATTATTTACCCAAAGTGATGGTGTTCTCTTTCCTAGGCATGTCAGGGCCAAGTGTGTAGGTGTCATGACTGCCTTGGGGGCCACTCCACTGAACTTGCTGCAGGTTATTCATGTTTTAGGAGTAGGGGGGCCTAAATCTGGATGCAGTTTTGTATATGTGGTCAAACACAGTGCAAAGTAAAGGGGGAATATAACCTACTGGCTTTTCTCCTGTTAATAGACCCCAGCATGCCATTTACCTTCCTTAGTGACATGAGGCACCCTGGTTCACGTCAGCCGACATCTTATGGGCCTTCTCAGCAGAGCTGCCTCCCCAGCCATTCAGACCTCAGCCTCGATTAGCACAAGGGATTAGTTCATCTCAGAGGCAGGACCTGGCATTTGCCCTGGCTGAATTTTGGGAGGTTCCTATTCCATTTCTTGCAGGCAAAGCCCAGAGCACCTGCACAACAGCAGCAACCTCAGAGAAAGAGATGTCTTCTTCTGTGACCCAGAGCTACAGACCTACAGGGCTCAGGAAAACAGGAACACCAGTTCATCCTTCCCAATCCCCAAACAAGCTTTTTGACCCTGGATCTAGTAGCTCTTACCACAGCTAGGCAGTCTGCTTCTAAAGACAAAGGACTACATAATCGAAAGGCATCAAATATTGGATAAACTGCAAGTTAGTAGGCTTTAAAATTCACACTTTTCATCCCAGAAAATGCACACAAAGCAGTTTTTATTAGTCCATTTTCTCTCTCTTCTGAAGCCTGTACCCACAACTGGTGATGCCTATTTTGTGTTTTGTTTTGTTTTGTTTGGGGGATGTTTGTTTTCTAGCTATTTGGGGTTTTTTTTATCTGGTAACAAGATACAAAAAAACCCATGAAACAGAAAAAGTCATCAAAGAGTACTTTTTCCCCTGAAATGTGTGAAATGGCTAGAAATCTGATGACTAGGTAAGTATTAAAATAAGACACAGTTTAGTGCCATATTTGTCTTGAGTAAGACAGCCAACATAATGTCTTGCTTTAACACTTTATTCTGAATATTTGCATGATTGTCGTTATTCTTACCCATTGAATTCCACTCAGGGTGGCAAAAGCTTAAACCAGTGACAGCAGGGCACTTTTTAATCAATTCCTTTGGAAAATCACATAGGTCTGTACTGTTCTATACAGAAAACAGAATTAGTATTAGCAGTAATTCAAAGAGACTAATTTTGTGAAAGAGGGGGAGGCTTCTAAACTGTGACAAGTTCTTATGTTGGTTCTCCCAGGCTCACCATCTCCTGCACTTATTTAAGGAGGGTAAGTGCTATCACCACGGGGCTTTTCACACCTGCAGAGTCTGACCTGGCATATGCAGAGATGAAAATGGAGGCTCACAGTCCCACCTCCATGAGAGGTTAGTGCCAAACCTGAAAGAATAAAATCAGGCAAAGTGGAACTGCACCAGCCCAGCATTTCTGGTCTCTGCCTGTCCTAGGGGTGAGTTATTACTTCTCATCCATCAGACTCTGTGGAGGTTTGTGGATCAACTCCTTGCATATGCAACTTCACAAGGCCTGTTTGTGTTGGAGTGGCCTCTCCTGAAGAGGTGTAATTCCCATTGGCTTCTTCCTCTTGTTTGGCCAGAGGCTGCTTTTGACCTTTGCAGGCTTTGAAATTCGATTCATTTCGTATTACATAATATCCATTCCTCTGAGAGTGAATAAATGGTCTTTGAAGTCACCACCTAGGGCTCCTTAAGTGCTTTAGGAAGGAAGTAGAGGTGCCTGCTGGCTGCCAGCTCGGTGCTTTGCCTGCTTCCCACAGGAGCACCAAGCACCACAACTGGTGCTGCTCTGTCCTGCTTGAGTGGAAGGTGTCTGGAGAGGAACCTGCCCCCAACCTCATCTGCTCCTCCTCTAGACACAAAACAGTGGACAGCAAGGGCTGCTCAAACTGGTGTGATGGGAGTTTGAGGAGAAAGAGGTGGCAAGGAAGGGACAGGGTAATGACATTTCCACAGAGGGAATACTTAAAAATGACTGTCTTTACAGCCTGAAATACAATGTAAGTGCAATGGCTATGAAAATTGCTTATAATCACAGTATGATGAGAGCTGGGAAGCAGTTTCTGCAATAACAGTGTTTTGCTTCCTGGAAAAAAAAAATGATTCATTCAACCCTTATCCTCAGAGACAACTTTTCAGAAAAATCCATCCATATGCCAATATAAAATTTGGTCTTAAGAGTTTTGTTGTTGTAACTGTCATTATTTGGTGCATGCAACTTTGGTCCACTGCAACTGACTGACTCTCCATATTTCCCTCTTTTTGCCTTCCCTGGACAAGAAAGCACAATATGTTCAGCTTTTTTACCTCTTTCACAGCAGTTGAAAAAAATCTTAATAAAAAACTCAGTGATATTAGCTGGCATTTAAGGCTGGCATTTGTACAGGTTCAAGTCAGACTATATTAATGAGTGCTGAAGTCACATCCTAATGGAGGCACAAGAGGCATCAACTTGTTGTCCCACTGAGGCAAAACAGATGAACATCATGCACAAAACTATGCTTTGACATCATAAGTTGAATGCGCGTTAGTTTTAAAGCTTTTGGTTTTGCATTTTTAACTTTTTATTATATAGAATTCCCTATGTTGCTCAAAGCAAGCCAAAAAAGGTTGGCACTGAACATAGCTTGGAAATTTAAAAAAAATTATTATGCAGAACCCCACACTTGCTTTATTGTACTGCTGCTGAAGAGGCCCAGGCAGACATAGAGTAAACTCATTTTAAAGTCTTTCTTATTAAATCTTTATAAGAAGTACCATAAATTCTTAGGCAGATTTTACTGCAAACACACACATTCACACTGCAGAAACTAATACCATTATTTTTTCAATGTGTTTTCATCAGCTGTATAATATCACACATTAAGGGACTAATTTTTCATTTCAGTCATATTTTTTTTCAGTTTAAACATCACTCCAAATATTCAAAACAAGTTGATTTCTTTGCATACTTTGCATTTGAAATAACTAAAGCCACCTCAAAATCTCAGTGGTAAAATGTAATTTAAGCTCACAAACTGACTGAATGGGAACCACTCAGTCCAGAACCAACTATGAACCAATGGATAACAATTGAGCATGACACAAGACATTGCCTTTTGCTCATCTGCTACAAGTATTACAACAGATTCTGGGACTTGTAGATGTTGTGCACAGGCTGATGTTGGAGAGTTCAATTCCATACCCACTTCACTCCATTTGCACTCAGGAAATGTGGAAGAATTGGAGAGAGCAGACACAAAAAAGATGGAATTTAGCCACACTCACCTGACTCTCAAAAGCAGGTGCTGTGACTGAGCTAAATATGTTACATTACTGCTGTAGTCATCAAAAGCAGTGCACACCTCCAAAATATGTCTCATCTGGACTATTTTAGAATGTGGTGAATCACCATATATTGATTTATAGTTCCTCTTAGATTCCTATAAACTGAGGCCAGGATGACTAGTTTATATTAATGTATCTATCTTTTAAGTGTTTAAAAATTAGGAATACAAAATCTCCTGTAAAGTAAAGGCTCTCTTAAATCTGCTGATGCTGTTTACTACTGCTGCAAGATTTAGAATTGGAAATATTCTCTTTTTGTCAACATTTTTTCTGCAGAGAAACCACATTGTGATTCAGAATAAGAAAAAGTAAGATTTTGATAATGAGAAGAAAGTATTAGATGATGTTTACCTTAGCATTAATTAAAAAAAAAACAACCTAATTCAATACTAATCCATGATATATGCAAATAGTGGTTTATCTTATTTCATTTAAGCTCTTTATGGTGGCCACTTGTCCTCCTTCCTCTATGTTTTTTATTTTTCTGGTGGTTTTTGTGTCTGATATTTGGCATAGTCAAAGAAATAATCATTATTATTTACATGATGCCAGTCTTTCACCTGGGATTATCTAAATTAATATTGAGAAAAAAAACCCCAAATCTGTGTCCCAGATCCAGAACAAAATCACAAGATACAGCGAAGCAGTATTGCCATATTGGAAGTTCCAGATTTGGGGTAAAATTAGCTCTTTGTCTTACACTGATAATGAGAACCTAAGATAAAATATCTGAAACATCAAAGGAAGCCATCTGGAATCACACATGAAATTAATCTGGAAAGATGGACATTGTTGTCAGTCAGTCATATCTTTTCACTGAGAGTGAAGAAGAGAATGAAAAAAGGGAAAGAATTCCAGACAGAATATCGTATACCAGCATTAGAAAAGAAACAAATGTTAGAAAGAAACTCCACAGGGACAAAACCAAAAGTTTGTTTGGAAAAAGAATCCTGGCTGCAAAAACACAGTTGTAGCTGGACATTGTTTTAAGTGGAAATGCAAATTAATCCATGTGTGGGAAGGGGAGGGGGCTTTTCAGTTGTACCAGTGATGCAGTGATGCCCTAAGCCTTCAGTACTGCTCCTGGAAAAGATTCAGCTCCAGTGTTTATGGAGGCTGCTGAACATGCACCAGTGTTGCTCCCTGTTATAATACTGGGTGTTACAACCTCCCCCAGGAAACCATTCTGTCCCAGCCATGGTTGTTGCAGCATGGCAACTCCTTTCTGGAGACTCCCTATGGGCAAGCAGCCACTTTCCATGGTCACATAGCCACAACAGTGCTTGCAAAGGCAGCGACACTCATCACTGCCAACACAATAACAGACATGCTGTTTCAAGATACAGTAAAAAAAAGTTATAGATTACCTGTGGGTTTGGAAGTTTTGGGGTTTCTTTAACTTAAGCAAATTTTACTTTTGCCTACTTAAGAGATGTAAAGATGTCACTTTCCTGTAAGCCTTGGTTATCTCATTTTTGGATAATTTCCATTGCTTCTCTGTAAAGGGAAGGTGTTGATATTTGTATGTGGTTTGTGTCAAGCAATGCTTTGCAAGGGCAAACAGAATATTCATGCTGCAGATCAGTTTGTTCACACAATTTACAGGAGACGAATGAAACTGAGTACTAGAAAATGCTGTTCAATTGCCAAAGGCTCTTTCTTTTGTCACACACAGAAAAGTGTTATTAAATATAACACCTTTATTACCATGGTGCCTAGAAGTGCTGTAGGGAAGAATCAGTCATTGGGTGTCTACTGCAAGCTACTTGTTTGAAAAGGATTTCTGCCTTTGGATATTGAAAACTCGTCCCTGCTCTGACCAGAGCAATGCAAACCCACACATGACAGGAAATATTCCATTAGTAATTAAAACATGCATAACATCTTATTTGCATTTTTAAGCCAAAAGAATATTTTAAAATCCCATTTATTCCAGCACGGTAACTCTCTGTTGTGTGTTTATCAGCATGGAAGGAATAAAAGGAGGCCACAGTGTGAGAGAGCTTTTCTCTAAGTCCTGTATCAAAAGCTGATACAAACCACAGGGACTTCCAGGCACTGGGAGGGAAAAAAAAAAAAAAAAAAAAAAAAAAAGAAATGTCAAGCAAGAAAATTTTAAGAAGTAGAAAATCTCTCCCTATATACATTTCCAAAATACAGGTCCCTTTAAAGAGATGTAAAAATTATTAACATAAAGAACTGTGCCAACAGAATAGTTTGAAACATTGTTCTGTGGAAGAAAAGTTGAATTGTTCTTTTGAGCTTGTTTTGATTTCTATCCTTCCTTATTCAAGAAAAGAAAAAATTAAACAAAAAACTTATACCATTTGTCATCTACAAATTCTCTGATTCCAAAATCTAAAGTTTCACATATATTATAGATGCAAAATTTGAAAAAGACATCTTTCTTCTTAATAAGACAAGCTAGAAGTCTCAGTGCATTTCCTGCTGCATTTTGAGTTATTTGAATTTGTAGTTTAAATTTAGATTTTTTTTCAGAAACTAGATATATAAGTTTTTAGTGAAATTAATAGAGAGAACAGACCTCAAGGACAAACCTGAGGAAGAAAAAAATAGTGTCCATTCAGACCTTGGAAATATCTTGACAAAATAGATATAACTAAAGCATACCAAATGTTATGCTTTTTTTCCAGCTACAATTTAGAAATTAAATATCTGTCTGACCTTAAGATCACAAGCCTATGAATAAATTCCAAAATAGATTGAATTTTTTATCCAGATCTCCCCATTAGCTATGTGACCATATTTTTCAGAATATCTACTCCTTTGTTACTAGAACTTAGGCCTTGCATTTTTGAAAGCACAGACGAGAAACAACAGGTTGGGAGTGTTTATCACCTGCAGCAGTGACAGCTACAATGAGCACAAATTTCACAAAGGGATTCAAAGTTCATATATTCCTGAACTGTGATCTCACACTGAGAAAAGAGAAAATGTACTCATTGTAGCTGTCACCACTTTTCAGCCTCTTCATGTTGCCTTTTTAATTTATCATTTACAGCAGCATTGGCCTAATAACAGCACTGCTTTTCTCTTGGGCAATTTTATAATGCTTTTGCAGAATTCTTACTAGCTTCACTTCCTCTGAAACAAGATTTTTATTTATTTAAAATAAGAGAATAAATGTCAGGTTAAGCTCAGCTGAATAGCAAAAAATGGATGAGTGTTAGTTACTTCATCCCAAATTATATGTCTGGATATGATGGAAATGCATCACTTGTAGTAGAAATAGACACATCCTCCACAATTTCATGGAACGGAACCAAAACAAATAAGAATTCCCCCCAGAGATGTGGCTGCATTAGCATACAGTTCTCTCAGATAGCCCTATCACCACATCACATATTCTTTCAAAACAATAGTGAACCAAATATTTATAGCTATCCTGCTCTGGCTGTCTTAAATCAGCACGATAATGCCAGTGCTGTACTTTTAGGAAATCATTGTTTTTCACTGCCGGACATTTGCTTCAGTGAATCACTCAGGGAGGGGGGAGGTTTTGACAGGTTTTCTGAAGTAACCTTCAGAGATGAACTCGGAAGACAGTTAGTTCCATTTAAGATGCTGTCCTGCTCTAAAAACCCAAGTTTTTTAATGGCCACATCTGTTGTTTCAAAGCATTTTCCCTGTGAGGTGTTTGTACATTATCCTCACTACTAGGTCTAGACCATGAAGTGTAGCTCAATGAATAGCTAACTGATGATTACATTTATGAGTAAAGACTACTCATAGCAGACAGCTACTTCCTACAGGTGACAAGCAATCTTTGGCTAGGGCTTCACCTGACTAGTCATTTTGGGATATGATCACAAGGACTGGAGACTGATGAAATTGTCCTGTCCAACATCAAACACAAAGTGGTTGTAAATCAGCTGAGGCTGTGGCAGGAGTAGAACAACTCATTCTTTATGCAGTACTGGCAGGTCTTTCACCTAGTAGCTACATTAAGAATCCTAACAATGTCATTAAGTGACCCCAGGAAGAACTTGGCAAATTTTTGTTATTGACATTTGTATGAATTTAGCATTGATTCAAAGTGGGGGAAGAAGTCCTGTGAAACAAAAAGCTGTGTTATTGTAAAGCAATAAAATGTTTTATTGGTGGGGTTGGAGTGTACTGGGACAACACTTGCAAGATACATACATAAAATATGCCTGTTGTAACTCTGTTTGACCTTGTAGAGCCATCTAGGTGCTTAGCTGACATACTATTATAATATCCCAAAGGCTTGCTCCATAAAAAGAAAATGATAAAAGTCTGACCTCTGCAATATAACCTTTTCTTCCCACAGAATAAATAATTGTTTTTCAAAACAAATCTAAGCTAAAAAGCACGTATCTGCTGCTTCTGACCTGAGATAGACATGGTGTAAAGAAACACATTTTAGGGAAGAATTTGGATGTTGTATTTAGAGAAGCTCAGATGAATAAATACATCCATAGTTGTTGATATGCTTAGGAGCTTATTTCTGTGAGTCCTGCTGCTGCTGTTAGACACAATAAGTAAATCTGCCCACAAACAACGAAATTATTTTAAAAACATACTCCCTATAACTACAGGGTAAATAAAAATTATCCTGTAGACATAAAATCTTCATTAGAGAAATATATTCTCAGAGAAAAAAAAAAAAACAAACCACCAGACCCACCAACAAGACTATCCAGAGCAGGCAGAAATTCAGTAAGGCTCATTGTTTTGGTCTTTGCAAGTACACACCTGCTGTACGAGAACACTGGAGCAGATTTGAAGGAAAAGAAAAATGCATATTGTGATCAGCTGCTTTGTTTGGGAATGAGGATGGAAGTTGCGTTAGTACATTTGTGTATCCTTTATCTCCTTTCTCTAATTCCCCAGCCTGCTTTTCCCTTCCCTCTCCAACAGTGTTTTGTCCATCTATTACCAACCAGGCTTCCAAGTAATAAATGTTTCAGCTCTGTTAGGTTTTGTCACTGAATGTCACAGAATGCCCTGATGGAATCATTTGTAGGGCATTTAGGATACTAGATGTTCAACACAGGTTGCACAAATTTCTAATAAGGTAATTGTGAATTCAGTTTAGTAATGCAGATCTGTTTGCATAGCAGGGAGTGGGGGTAACATCTGACTCCTTAGGAGCTTTCATTTTGATGAGTGGCCTTGTTTCAATATTTGTACAGAGCTGTGTATGGAATGATTGCTCTACATTTCTGCAACACATAATATGTGTATAGCACACCCAATTCACAGATTTTATAGAAAGCTCCATTTCATTACATGCTTCCCAAAGTTCCTTCTTCTCTAATATCCTCTTGCCTCAATTCACATAGTAGAAATCCTATCTCCCCTGCCCTGCTAGAAAAAAATCCCCTCCTCACCAAGGCTTTCCCAAACTTCTCTAAAGAACAAAAAATACTGAAGAGGGGAAAACAGATTCCCTTGAGGGGAAGACATCAAGGTAAAGAAATAAATGGATGGAACAGCAGTCCTCCAATAAGCCAAAGAAATGTATTTTCCAAGTGCTTTCTTGGATGGCTATTTCTGTGCTCTCTCTCTCTCAACAGTGCTCCTTGGCACTTACACTTTAATTGCCCTGCACTTTGTTTGTGCAAGGTATGCACTGGCTGGCTGCCAGTGTTGGCTGAGATTCATCTTGTCACCACACTGTCTAACAGCAAGCACAGAACAATATCCCAATTAGATCCCTAAATGCTGGTAACATGAGACACCTCTGCTATGTTGCTCTAGAAGCCAGAGGCAGGAAGTTTTGAGAAATAGATTAACTGTGTATATTCATTCTGCTCTCTTGCACCATAACAGTAAAAGCTGCAAAAAATATTATTTTAATATTATAAATCATGGCAGTGGCATTAGGGCTTCCAGTGGGGGTCAGAGGGGACTGAGATTAGTGCCCTCCTATGTAGGTCTGGGCCATTAGGAGATTTATCATTTCATCTTTCATAAGATCATATGTAAAAATTACAATCCCATCACCATTTTTCCAGAAGATTCCTTGTTATATTTTTTAACAAAGGGATTTTTTACCTCTCACTATAGAAATTCTATCTGCAAGCCTTATGGACTGTTTCAAAGGAGAAATGTTTAAAGATTTGCTCCACTAAGTTATTGCTGAAGTGTAAAGAGAACTGGGGAACCTTTCACAGCAAAATGTAAGAAATTTAGAACACTGGGTATTGTGAGAAATTTGACTTGGAAAATTTCCTTTTTTTTTTTTTTTTTAATGCTGCTATAGGAAATGACTAAACAGTTACATTAAACTTTCCAGAGTAGGTTCTGATCTTCACTGCTGCATTTTATCTGTTCCAGTCACCTTTCCTTTCATTTTAAAGGAAAAATAAAACTAAACTTGGAAAATAATTTAAATATCTCACACATTGGATGTTAAAACTCACATTTCTATCTTTACTCTCCCGTTAAAAATGCACTGACCTAAACACCTTTGTAAGCCTACTTGAAAACAAAGTGAGTTGGATATTCTGCATCCTTCCCAGCTTGCTCACACTGTCTCAGGAATAGACACTGAAGGGACAACAATAATTTATCTGTCGGGTCCCACAGTTTCCCGGGAGAATTTGGTGCTTGTGACTAGCAAAAGACAAAGTCATTTTCTAATTTGGAATGCTATGGATGCACAAAGGAAAAGGGCTTAAGCCCCACAGAGTTCCTTGCACTTGCTACTCAGTGTTCCACTTCCCATGTACATCAACTTGTTTTGCTGCAGAAGATTCACATATGAGTCCCAGATGTCTGAAGGGCAAACAGTATTCTAGTTCACAGCTAATTTTTAAATCTTTCACATAAGCCCTAAATCTCCTGGATTACATTCTCACCTTGCTTTGTGGAAATCTTGCAGATGTTTTAAGCACTCATGTCATGAGGGGGAATAAGGACCACAAAATCCTGCACATGTGTAGGACGCTGAGCAAAACTGATCCTACACAGTCATACTGGGATGATATATGAGGCATCTTCCCTTTGAGCAAATTTCTGTGGCTGTGATAGAAAAGAGGCAAAGGAATTTCTTTAACTTGGCAGACTCTTATCAACTTGATAGTATTGAACTCTAAAACACAGACGGGCGTGTTTCTGTCTCTTTTGTCTGCCAAAATTATTTACAAAGTGAGTGCACGCAGGCTCAGAGGATAAAATGGAAAGGGAAGGTGAAAGTTTGATCCTAGACTAAGACCAGGAAGCTGCTTTTAGCACAGTGCCTGCCTACAGAAATGGAGGGAGGAAGGAAGCCCTCTGCCATCTCATCCTTGTCCCACGTAGCAAGAGCATGGAATATTTGCTCTGCACAAAGTTCCTTTTTACTCCTTTCCCTGTGTGAGCTCCACAGACAATGGTGGGGCAGCTGAGGCTGCTTACTCTGCCAATACAAGGAGTCTCTGCCTCTTATTTACTTCTCTGTTCCTTTCCACTCTTCTGCTGCTTGTCTGTGTCCAACAGAGAGCAGGCAAAAAGGTCTCTCCATTTCAGTGCAGATGGTGTTCTGTTTGATATCAAAGTGTGATCACATTTTGGTGAATACATCCAAAATCCATCCAGTGTGTCTCTGCTCCACTGTCAGTGACACCCACACTGGGGTTTCTGTAAGGCGCTGCTAAACTGGTTTCACGCAATTGTTTTGCAATTCCCATAACTCCTGTGACTCTCAAAGTCCTATAATCACAGACACTTTTTTCTCCTCATTAATAAAATCCCCAATGCTGCTGCATACAACTTTCAGACAGTGGAAAAAAATTTCCCTTAAGGGAAGATTCCATTGTAGCATTTATAAGAAAAAGACACTTAAAACCAGCATGAATATTAAAATGAAAGGTTATATGGCATATATCTTAAATTTTGATAATAGGTAAAAGTGCATGATATCATAGAAAATTCACCCACATTAATCTCTGGTTGAGCTCCGGATAATGACTGGGTATGCACAGTCTGTCTATGTGGGCCCCCTAATCTTTAAGGAGATTCAATTGGTTATAATTAAAGGTTTCAACCAAAATACTAAAAAGATACAAACTGTCTTTTCCCAAAAGACCTAGACTGCAGAGTGTAAACTACTGCTTATTTTACTGCTTAGTGAAGAAATTAATAGATTTACAATCACTTCAAGCCTTAACAACTTAAACATTTGTGATTTGCCCTGTAGCCCTTTTTTCCCTGGTTTATAGGCATAAAATTATATTCTAATATGCTATGTGCAATATTGAGCATATTAATGGATTAAAAATATTAACAGCCATTTAGAGGATCTTTCTTTGCATGTAAGTTAAGCTATTTAGTTGAGTTTACAGTAAAGTTGAAATGTGAGTTACTAAGCTGAGCCATTCATTTAATGTGGTAGCCATAAATTATTGTTCATATCTGTACATGTCATGACTCCAAGGAATAAAATCTTCCAGTTAGTTGAAAATTATGCCAGCCAACTAAAAACACTGGTAATGATCTTATACCTAAAAAAGGGGATTTTAAAAACTTTTCTTAAGTACAACTCAATTTTTAATAGAATTCTGAAGATGTTTACAGTGCATGGTGAAAGTAAACAGTGAAGTCAAGATGAAATGAAAAATAAGACATTCTTGTGGTATCTTAATATTTTTGTTAGCTTCTTGTAATATCTTAATACTCCTTTTCTTTTACTGAATTGTTATCTTTACAAGATACAAATCTTAAAAGATACAGACCTTTACAAGTTTCCTTGCTTTGAGTGAATAAATTTCTTTGTGAAAGACTTATGCAAGCAACAAGAAAAATTATCTAAACTTACAGTATATGGAGAAGAGTTTGAAAAATTAAAAAATTAATAAAGTTTAATGCATGAGGATCCAGAATCGGCACATGTGTTGCAGCTTGTTAAAATAAAACTTTCATGCAGGATTATAACTGATCACACAGAGCAAACAAGTAATTTTCATACCAACAAGGTTTGCAGGTACTTGATGTAAAATATATTTACAGCTAAAACTTATTTGAAACTTGTAGCATCTCTGTACTAGCTACAGCAGATAGAAAGATTTCTTCTGACTGGCTTTTAAATATTATTCCTGTCAGCAATCTGAATTGTTCACTTCAAACTTTTCCTCTTTTTCCTCCTCATAAGTTATAGAAGTTATATATAAGAATCACAGACTCAACTAGGTTGGAAAACACTTCTGAGATTTTTGAGTCCAACCTTTGATCATCAAGTCAATCCTTTAAATTAAGGAAATAATAACATACAAATATTATATAGCAACAAATTATATAGTTTATCAAATAAATAATTATTTTATATAATATATTATTAATTAATTAATTAAATACACAGTATTAACCTAATAAACCATGCATTACAATCAGATCTTGTATTTTCTTGTGATAAGGTTGTTGAAGAACAATTGTGATAGTTACTAGCCATTTGGCAAATTGCTTCAGTAACTAGTATTTTAGTCATAAGAAAGTGAGAAAAATTTTAGAAGTGTGGATTACTTAGTTATATATGACATTCTTCTGTAGAAGAAATAGCTTTACTTTGCGGCAGCACACAGATTCTGGCAATGAGACTTGTGCTCGCCAATGTACACCTCATTCCCTGGGGTGTGGAACTCAGTCCAGTTTTGGGAAGGGGAGATCATGGTTTGGTGACTCACTTACATCGAGATCTGCCCAGCAGTGACACAAATTTACATAGCAGATCTTGTCTTACACAGCCCCACCTTGTCTCTGTTGATGAGGAGCAGCTGAAGTTCATGAATGAAGGGCTTTAAGTTCACTATTTCATTTATTTAAAAAAGGACTATGTAGACCCTGCATTTCCACTTCTTTACCTAGCTCAGGGAAAGTAAAATGCTTCTGGCTTATGTCCAAAAGGTAAACGTATCAGAGAGATGAGGAATCAAATAAAACTCTTGCACTGTGATAAAATCTTGAATGAATAAAGCAATAATAATCAAGGCTTTAAAAAGGAGCACAATCTGGGTATCTTCGTGTCTGCCCCAGTACACAATACACAAAGGAAATATATATAGTACAGAGGAAATATATATCAATCTCTTTAGCTGTCAAACGGTTCTAAACGTTTTGCTGTTGTATTATAAAAATTTCACCTATACACTCTTCTCTAGTTTCCCACAAACCTGACTGCTCTGAGCATAATTCTGCCCTAGGTGAAAGCTCCATTACCTAAACAAATCCCACATCGGCTGCCTGGAGTGTGAGTGGATCATTCCTGAGGACCTTATAGAAACCTGGGTGGTGACATTCACTGAGGTATGTGAGATGATATTGCTCCTTCCTATCTCCATTAATCTCAACTTGTAAAAAAGGTCACACTTCAGCCCTCCTCCTTATTGCTCTTCCCTCCTCTTCCTTCTTACTTAAAGAAAAAAAAATGTAACTTCACTTTATTAATAAACTTAGGTTCTTGGAGAATTTCAGTTGGGCTTAATGCAGCTCAAGAAGAGCTCCCCCACTTCTCTAGGGTAATACAGATTTTGCCTCCTTCCTGCACATATCAACTGATTGAGTTGTGTGTATCCATAGATTCTGCATGTACTGCCATGGCAGGATTATGGTCCTGTCCCTCTCCTCTCCTATCTACCTAATGAAAACCGGGAAACAGTTTATTCTTTGCAGAGGGTGGAGAAAGAGGAAAGAAAGAAGTGCAGTGCAGGAGCGAGGGGGGAGGTGAGGAGAGGCAGTAAAACTAGTGATAGTCTTTGCACCTCTGGTCTTTAAGTTAACTCTGTTTTCATGATTCCTGAAAGCTTACATTCTGCAAAGGTTTTAATTTTATTTTTGATAACAGTGCCCAGAACAGCAAACCAGTGAGTGAGAGAAAAAAATCAGTTGTGTACGATAATAAATGGATTTCTGCCAATGACAGGTCATGATACAAAAAAAATTCTGTGATGACCCTCTTTCCTCTGCTCTCATTTATCTCTTACTGGTGACCACTGATAGATTTCTGCTGTATGATTTATTGCAGAAAAACACCACCTAGAAATGGGCTTTTGATAAAATTGTTCAAGGATTCCTGGACAATAAATCCTAATCTTTACATGCATGCTGCAAGATGTTTCACCTTTCTTATGCTATAAATAATATATGCCAAATGTGATAATAAATCCATACATCTAAGCTCTGTGTGGTTTAAGAAACAAAATTACAATATGTAAGCTTGATATTAATAGCAGCTATATAATGCCAGGAATATTGATGGCAATATTTGTTTATTTGTGATCCAAATTTCCAGTGTTGTGTTGTACTGAAATTTCATTGCTTTTATCAGCCTGGATGGTTATCTTCTGTAAGGAAATCTGTGATAAACACAACAGGCACTAGCTGGCTTGAATCAACAAAGATGCTTCTGTAGGTTTGCCAAGAACCTCAGCTGATATTTTCAAATATAGTCTATGCAAACATCTCTCTTCATAATTAATCATCTACAGTAGGAAATAGTCTGATAGCATGTCACCTCCCTGTGACCCTACAACTGTTACAGTGGGGTTAAATAGCCCAGCATTTAAAGCTCTTTTCAAACAACAGGCTCAAGTTTAGGATCTGGCTTAATTTTACTCCACAGTGGGAATGAAACATAGCTTCTGTCTAGAGCATGTGTGCTGTGGTATTTGGTTTAAGCCTAAAGACTCACTTTAGTTATTGAATCCTATACAAGCCATAAAATATCACAAGCATCTTTCCCAGACAAAGCGAGCCAGTCCTTATCTAGGATAGGAAAACAGGCAAATCTACTCTTTGCAGTCAGAGCTGATCATATGGGATTTGGGAATGAAGAAATTACATCAGAAAAATAAGAATAATGATGATTGTAAGAGACAAGGCGAAAAATGGTAAGAAAAGAGTGAATGACAGTGAAAAAAACCCTCAATGAAACTTCTCTTAGTTTTTGTTTCTGTAAAGACAAAAACAATTTTCTGTTTTTAGAAGAAGGATGCAGCCAATTTTGACAGATTTTTCAGATTTTTTTTCTTAAATGTTAGTATTACAATACTTGGCTTCTTTTTTTTTATATTTCCTGTCTAAGAGAAATAAAATATCTGCCATGCACCTGTGCAAAAAAGAGAATGTTACTGCAGTCATTTCCACACTTGTAGAGGATTATCTGTTAACATCTGTGAAAGAGGAATATATTCTAAGCAGGAAAACCACAGTGTTAAATTGGTCATTGAAACTTAAGGAATGGTAATACTGAAATACTGAAAGAAAAAAGTGTGGGGAAATATGCAACAACAACAACAACAACAAAAAATCCTTTAATTGGAAGGGGCCAAGCCCACATAAACAGTGTGTTTGATTTCAGCTGTGTCCTCTGATCTATGCTGAAGGTCAAAGAAGGAAACGTCACAGAAGTTATGATTATGTGAAATGAAGTGAGAAACAATGATTTGGCGTAATAAATACCTCCTGCAACTAGAGAATGTTCTGCTCACTGAAATTGTCTCCCAGGTGTCTGCCTGTCTCCTGGACACATGGATAATCCCAGGCTAAAATGACAGTGAGGCATGTTGTTTTCAGAAATACATGGCTAATGTTGGTATATATGAAAGAAAACTGACTTCATGGCTCTAAAATACAGCAGAAACATCTCCCTTCTTTTTTGCATGAGTCAAAACATCAACTTTCCACCTTCAATTCTAGGATTTTTCAGCCAGCCATAAAAACCTTTGTGATTTTCGTGATAAATTCCTCTGTCCTCTCAGATGCAAGACAGACTAAACTACTCCTGTACTTGAACCATATCCTAAAGGTCACTTATTTCTCTACAGGCAACAACTCTGACAATTCTGAGAGGAAAATCTTCTGACAAAGCATAAGAGGCCATCAACGCTTTGCTGTCATGCTACTGCACTTGCAGTTTATGAAACTATTGAGCTCAATTTATTGTTTTTACAAATGGACCCCAGATTCATTCTGAGTTCAAATCTGTTTCTCAGATCAGGCATTCTCTCCTCCTCTCTGCCAGTAAGAACAGCACATCCTTCACCAGTGTCCCCCAGCTTACCCAGTTCACTTCTCTGCAGCAACTGTGGCCCAAAATATCTGTATGTTTCCAGGACCATTAGCAGATCCCATATCCATGCTGAAGGTATAAGGCCATGCGCACTTCACCCTCCCCAGGGAGTTGAGCTCACCTGGATGTATTTTTAATCTCCATGGATAATAGGGATCTATTTACTCATGAATGGTACAGACAGTTTTGAACCTGCTCATAGTAATGGTGGTGACCTTCCAAGAACATTAGATTACTGTAATCACTTTATTCTCTTTTGGCCATTTGTTTTATTTATGTAGAAAAGCTTTTTCAACATTGTTTAAAAAAATATAGATTGAAAACGTTTAGAAACCAAATTAACCCCAAAGTTAGGCTGAAGCAAAACTGTGAACTGAACTCAAAGATTCCTGGGAAACGTCTGTTTGTTGCAAGTTTTTAAAATTTTTTGTTTGTTTGTGTCTGAAAAGTTGTGGGGATTTTATTGGTTTCTTTTTTTAGAAAACAAAAAATAACCTGATATATATCTAATACTGTGTAAGTTTTTAACAAATTTTATAACATAACCATATATTATTATTAATTCTTGTAGCAGAAATTTCATTAGATTTTCAGCCAGATAACATGACAAATTTATCAAAGAATGCAGTTTAAAACGTGAGTACTAAATATATCAATAAAAAATTTACCCAAGGAATTTTTTCTGTTTCAGCGATCAGTTACATTGACAGTTGCTAATAAATTTTACACCCTCACAGGCATAAGCTCATCATAAGTAAATACTACCCTGTATGAATATAGTAATTTTTTTTATTAAAATACACTGATTAATTTAATCAATAATTAAAAGTGGAAAACATATCTTTCTTTCTCTTTATGAGATTAGGCTACTACACAAATTGTATTTAAGATAATTTTGACTGAAAAGGAGACAGTACCTTTCAAAGACAGTGGAATTAAACAGAATCAACTGTTTGAAAAATTAATTTGTTCTCCATTCTACAGGCAAGAGAAAAGTGATGCAGGACATCAAATAAAAGTAAAGAGCAAAGGGAAAAAAACCTCCCCTCTGAATGTCTGGTTCAAACCCTGGCTCAGGTACATATGAGATAATTTATGGGAGAATAATGATCTGCACCAGGAATCTCGGGCTCACCCTGCCACATGACTGAGCTAGTTTCTATAAAGGACCTAGAAAGCTGGCGCCACAGCAAATGAAGAAAATGAGTTTAATCACTTTACAAGCTTTCTGCTTGTGATCTTTCTGGCTGTATCTGAATGAAATGTAGGAAGAAAATAGTCACAAAAAGGTATGCTGGATGCCTCAGTAGTTGATGATTGTTGAGACATGGGAGGAAGGAGGGGAATTAGTGTACCTAAAGGGATGTCAGGCAAGTGAAAACAAGGATGTTTTACAAGCAGCACACTGGAAGTCTGGGGTTTGCAATGAGAAGGATGTGAAAGCAGCTAGATGTCTGTCCCCTGGAAGGGGTTAAGGGCCTAATAAATGGATAAGCAGTGGAGCTTGTGGCTTCCAAAGCAAGGTATTCACAGGACAGAAAAGATCTACCTGGCTGCAGAAACAGTAGTTCTAAATCCTGTTCTTCCCCAACCACACAGGAACTGTACCTATGGATCTAAAAGCAGCAATGTTCGAAAACACATCCAGCAAGATCTGCTTCAGTGTTACATAGCACAACTGAAGCTCTGTGCTCCAAAACAACTTTACAGGTATAACCATGCTATGATTCACATCGGGTCAGGATGAATCAGAAGGATGAGAAATCTTAGGGTTAGAAGGGAGTTATAAAGACAAAGACTATTATTTTGAAAAGGAAATCAAGATATTAATCTGGAACCTTTTTTTAAAGTTTTGAAAAAAAGCCATCACTATACAAAAGTATTTGAAGTAGACATAAACAAAAAAAGAATTACACTCTTTGGTTTTAGTTGTCCTACAGAGCTTAAAATTTAGAAAAAAATCTTTTATAATAACCTATGTGTGTGTACCTTAAAGAGTGGATACATTATATCAACCTGATTTTATTTTTTAATTTCTTGACTCTGCATTCTTTGGCCTGTTAGGACAAACTTGTGCTCTCATAGGGTAGCTCATGTTAAGGCGTTCAGAATCCAGAAACAGCTTTCCAACAGCTTGGAGACTGAAAGGTTCCTCATCACCCAACAAGTCTGAGAAAGTTGTATCAGATTCAAGGACAGCAATGACTTACCGAAAGCAAGGCTTCAGTCTTTCCAGAATGATTGGAAAGGTTGCCTTCACCTTTTTTCCTGTTCATTACTACATTTTTCAAGTGACCAAAATATTTTGTAGAAGCAAATTTTTGCTGAAGCAAGCTAGAAAAATATTTTTAATAAAAATAAATAAATATATGAAGGGACAGTAAGGCTGCTCAAGTGCAACTCCTACATTGTCACAAGGTTAAGGCACTAAGACAGATTTTTCATCAACAACCACAGAAGATCAGAATACTTGGATTGCTGCATTGCTTCTGACACTGCAGCCTACACTGCATTGCATTGGCATTGAGGGACACACTCAGACAGAGAGGAAACAGACAGACAGAACTAGATGTCTTAAAAAGGCTTTCTGACGTCTTTTGTGGTGGAAATATCTCTGTGGATAGCAGTGTCATCAAGAACATCTAGTGCTACTGACTATATTCATAAAAGCTTTCCCACCAAAGTCAACAAGCTGAATTTATGACTGGGATAACTCCATGATAGTCAGCACAAATAGGAACTAAAATACTGAGTAAATACCTCGGAGCCAACACCTAGATTTCTAGGTACGGTGTGGAGAAAAATTTAACATTTGCCAGTGATTTTATTGAGACTTTGGACATCACTTCATACACTTGTTTATGCAGTTGTGTATATAAATCTGCCATACATATCATTCAGCACAGCTTCTGAGGATCATTTGTGTCCTATGTACTGCTAGGCCAGGGCTAGGCCACCACTGGGAACACAATGCTTTGGGAGGCTCAGTCATCCTTGGGAGCTCAGCCAAGGGCTTCTTTTTCTAAGAGCTCCACAAGATGAGGCAGTTTCATGCCAAAGAAAACGTGCCTGTCCTCAGGGTCCTGCAGTGGCTGTGGTCTCAACATTCAAACACTCCTGAGGTCACTTCCCTCTAGCACAGGCCCTTTCACAGCACCTGACTCTCAAACTCACTTGGCATTTGGTTATTTCAAAACCTGGTGCACGAGGTCATGCCAGGTTCAGATTTCTGTCATCAGCTTTCAAATCAATTAACAACGTTTGTCTTCTGGCCTCAATGATTAAAAAACTGTTTAAAAAGTGCCCTGAGGGAGTGGTGTAAACAGTGAGAGAGAGCAATCCAGAAGTGAGAAGGTGAGCCAAACTCTGAGTAGACAGTGGCTGTCTCATTGCTCTTTGATGCCCTGGAGATTTAAGTAAGTCTTATCCTATTTTTTTTTTCAAGTATTTTATCACCAGAACTCCACTGAGTTACTGTTAATATACATACATGCACGAAGCTGCAAGTCTTGGAAACTCAAGTATACTGAAATGTATTTGGATTTTAAAGATTTTGGAATGCAACATGAACACATTTGCCAAAAAACATTAAAATAATTTTCATTGTTGAAAACAGAAAATTGGATAAGTAACAGTGAATTTTTATTGCTGTAATTGAAAGTTTTTTATGGGATATTATTATGAATATCTGACCAGTCTTGAACATATACTTTATATTTCCCACTTACACAAGAAAAATGTAAAAATAAGTCACAAGGAATACCACTTTATGTACTTGCCAGGATTGAGAAAGATTGATTACCACTGTCTCAAATATATAATCCAAAGGTTGAAAAGGAAGAAAGGAAGAAAAAAAAAGGAAAAAAGAAAATCAAAAGAAAAAGAAAAAGAAAAAGAAAAAGAAAAAGAAAAAGAAAAAGAAAAAGAAAAAGAAAAAGAAAAAGAAAAAGAAAAAGGAATTTCTTCTGTGCTCAGACTTTACAGAAAGCAGTTAGAAGGGAGTTTACCCCTGGGTACCTTAATAACTTCCTATATCTCCAGCCCTTTTAATGTTGCCTCTTTTCTCAATAGCCCTCCAGCTTTTCACTTCCTTCTTCTCCACATCTGTCTTCCAGTTCTCTGCAGTTTATTACAGATGTGCAGAGCTGACCAAATCAGAATCCCTATCATCCTCTGTCACCCCTTTTTCATCACCCACATTTTTTGTGAGTGTGTTCTGTTAAACCCAGATGCTAATTCTTAAGTCGCTGCTCTTACACATCCCTGCCTCTCCTGAACTACATGGGAAGTCCTCTCTTCAATCTCTGAATTACATTCCGAAAATGGTAAAGGTTTTCCCTTTTCTGAAAGATCACATAACGAATGAATGGAGCAAAAACCCATTCTGTGCCATGGGACACAGGGACTCCACTTGTGACAGGCAGTTTCTCTCACCAGATGCGGAGGGGATATCCTATGGAGGTCTCATTGTGGAATTGCCTCATACAGCTCCATGGACAGCAGCCCCCAGCTGATGCTGGGGTCAAGGTGAGGCAAGGTGGGTCAGCTTTGGTGTCATCTGGTAGAGACATTTCGTACTCTGACTTCACATCTGTCATGTGGGAAAACGACAAACTCTGCCTTTCAAAACTCAGGGATGTCAACATCTTCCTTTCGCTGTCAGAAAAACATGGGGAAAGAAAGAAGATATAGCAATCCACTATGTGTCATGTATAAAATATCTTGCTAAAGGTCTGGCTCTTGCTGTCAGCATCTGATTTAAGAATAAAGATATTTATCTATTCAAGGTTGGCAATGAGGTTAAGATTCTGCCTGATAGCAATCTGATAGGTCCTCAGTCCATCCTTGAGATGTGTATTTGTATACAGCTCTATATGCAACATTGCAAGAAAATCTGTGGGAAAAAAAATCATATTTGTGCAGGATACCAGCAAATTACTTAAACAGGAGATACATTTTTTAATGTAATACCATTATGCTGTAAGCTTTGCTGTGAAAATTAGGATTTGTACGATCTTTCAGACCACAACTGACTTTTTCACCTCTGATCTGTAGTGTAGCTCAGTGATTCAGTCTAAGTACACGAGAAAGGTAACTAAAAATACAGCAAGGCTTGACTAATAATCGATTTGCAGACTTCTAAGAGCTGTCATGACTTGTCAGTCTTAGAAGAGAAGGTAAAAATTAGTTTTCCACCACTAAACAGAGTCACAAATAGCATTGGTTTCCTTGGAGACTTAGCAGCAGCTCTCAAAACACTGTACTTGCAGGAAAGGAGTGACTTGTAAAGATACATCCCTGTGCAAACTTTAATTAATCTAGTCTCTTAATAATGCACACCCACATCAGCTCTGTGTATTTGGAATTTTTCACATTACATCCTCCTCTTAAGTCCTCTTTCATGTATATATATAAAGTATTGTGCAAATTTGATACTTGCAAAATTTTTTCTGTATTGCTTATAATGAGCAAAAATCCTAATTATACAGAAAATTATTTATGCTTTTCCATAAAATACATATTTTCATCAATTGTCTACAATGATGAAAGTAACTATCAGTTCAGCAGTTCTAAAATTCCTGATGTAAAAATAACAGTGCTATTGAAAAGGGCACTATTGTCTCTCAAGTAAACATTGTGAGAATAAAACCTTAAATTCTCCAGTGAGGACAGAGATGACAAAAAGGCAACACAAACTGACAGCAAGAAAGTTCTGTCTCATCCTTACTCAAGGTGAACTGGTTGCAGGCTGGTAAGCCAGACAGGGGATGTTGTCATGTTTGTCAGGATGTGAATGCTGTCTTGCCCTCAAACACTGCTCCATCTCCTGCTCCATGTGGTATCAGGAAGTTTGATTTTGTCATCTACCACTGCTTCACAGTGCTTTTACCTACTTTCAATACCAGAGATAGAGTAGAAACCAACAGCCTAAGTGATTCCACAATTTCTAAAGAGAATGTTCCCATTTGTTGTTAAAAAGTGTTTAGGTATGTCAAGAACGTCTACCCATATCAACATTTATGTCTACCCATAGCTATTTGTTCACAATATATAAGAAAAGCATAATATTATCTATAGGTGAACATATTCATAGTTAAGGAGCGATACTAAAAATATTTCAATTGCTATGCCTAATTATACCTGAAAAAGTAATCACCGAAAGTGCCTTCAACAACTTAAATAAAAGTAAGAAACTTCTACTTGGTAATAAATTTCTTTCTTGATATCACAACTGAAATAACTAATTTTCCATATATTGGACATCAGAATTTTTTCAGAATGGCAAAAGGCATTTTTTAACAGGGTGATTTAATTAAATGGAGTGCTGATTAAAGTTCCACGGGCACACCACTAATCACTCAAATGTTTCAGCATTGGAATTACACATTTATAAGTCACTACATACTCAAAGAAAATATTTCATATGCAAAAGACAAGATCATCTAATAAATAGCCTAGAAAGGAGAAAGCAGACCTTGATATTAGTGGGGATTGAGCTCCTTGTTGTATGACAATTAAATAGCATACAGCATAATAACCTTGATTTGGTCTGCTCTGACTCTCACAGTCTAGGGATTCATTTGCTCTACAAATCATTTCAGGCTTAGACTTTTGACAGTATGTGAGAGACTCTGGGCTCATCCCATTAGAAATCTCAGCTTGAGTCATCAGTAGACATCACATCCATTGAAACATTTCATGAAGATTTCATCTATGTTGTCTTTCATCTTTTCAGACTGTTATATTTCTGTTTAAGTATCAAGCACATGTATTTACACATTTGTGTTTTGTGGTTGCACGTGCACTTTCTCTTTTCAATACCTTAGCTTTTCTTGCTGCCTTTCCCATAACTTATCACACACAGCGCACAGGATTCTAAATCCAGCCCTTCCTTACTGCTTGATTTGAACATCTGTCTAATTCTGTGGTGCCATTTGTCACTGATCCTCAACCAAACAATATCTAAACCATCAGAATACTGACTTCCTTTCCATCCCAGCAGTGGGCCAAACAGGAATGTCTAATCTAGGTTGCCATGAGTTTGCAAGTATTGTTCACATTCAAATCACTGGAGCTGAACCTGATCCAACAGTTTCCTTTAAGGGGCAGATCCTGAACAAAACCATTCTGCTTTTCAGGTCCACTCTTATGAAGCCACTTTTCACCAGCTCACATCCCAGATGGTCAAAGATTAGAATTTTAGATGATAACCCACCTCACTGAGACAAATATATTCTGATTTCCTTTGTTGATTCTCCATGAGTAAGACCTGTTCCTCTATGTTTCTTTTTTTTCACTTACAAAAAATGTAACTCTAAATAAAAGATGTCACCTCTGCCCTAATTATTTATTATCTGTTAAACTTAGGTGTAAAATTCTTGTCTTAAATAAAGTGGTTTTAGTAACTCATAGAAGAACCACCAATTGAATCGCTCCACACAGAAGACACACAAGTGTCTTTTGAAGTGAATGATGGCTGTGGAGGCACAAAGCCCTGCAGTGCTAAACAAGAAGAGAAGGTGGAAGGTGGCTCCAGCTGGGAATAAGCCTGCCTCCTGCCACAGAGAGCAGAATTTCTCATGTTGACCAGAGAAGCACTGAAGTATCATTGTGCCTGTGGTTTCTGAAGCCCTCATGGGCCATAATTTGCCACAGCCTTTCAGTACACCCTATTTAACTAATTTTTTTTTGGTTTTGCACCACTTCTGTTCTCTGAGATATATGTTTAAATACAGCATGCAGCTCCGGTAATAGGAGTTACACAGATGTTTAAATAGCTAAATATATTCTTGTGGTTTGTTCATTCAAGGAGTCATTGTCAATTCAGTTGCACACTTGCACCTTGATAGACTGTACTTATAATAATCCTTAGCAAAAATATGTGAGATGTTTTAAAATACTTCATATTTGATAATCTAATATTTTGCTATTTTATTTTAATCTCAGACCTGCTCCTTGTAAGGACTCCCTTCGGAGTGGAACATCATTTTCTGAACTTTTAAGTCAAAACTTCCATGCTGTTTAGAATATAATTTATATTTGTGTACACAAAGCTAACATTCTTAATTTTTTTATTATATATTCTTTACATCATAAATGCATGAAGGACCTTTAATTATGGAAAACATAATCAGATAGATACAGAATATTTTATGTGTTTCCTGTCTGTTCCTGCTAATCTGCTGTAGGGTTGACAAGTCAGTGAAAAGGCAATTTTTCCCTTTCAGTTTTTTAATTTCTACTGAACTGAATATTTATGGAGTCAATATTTTACTACTAAGTACTTAATGCGAAAGTTCACTTCAAACTTTCATCAGCTGCTCACTATGTTTAATCTAAATGAATCAGTTTCTGAGTTACAAGCAGAAGGTTGGCATTATACTGGTTAATACACCAAACATTTTGGAAGCATTCTCAGTGGGAATGTTACAGGGCTTATGTGAAAAACTCCCTATTTATGGAAATGTGGAGAAGAAAGGGAAAAGGGAAGCAGATGGAGGGATTGGTAAGTCAAGACCTAAGGCTACAAAGTGTTTACATTATTCCCTGCAGATAATAGTTGAATAGCAAAATCATAGGTCTCCATGTTGGGGTTTTTTTCTGGGAGCTGAACTATTGTCTGCTTATTCACAGCAGACAGTGGTTGTGATTTGAAACACATAGATCATTCCCATTAATTGCTGAGTGTTAAACAGCCTAACCTTTACCAAGTACTCTCGTGGTGTCTTTGTAAGGCTCTGTGACGGAAAAAATAGTCACATATTCCTGGGGATTTTGCCACAATACAAAAATTCTTTCCTAATTCCAAGTGTATTATATCAGTTACACTCTCAGCACCTTAAAATCACAGATTCCTAAGTGCATTACAGAGACAGAGGGCAGAAAACTTAGAAGACAAGCAGACAACCATGTGCTCCCTTGTTCTGTTCTTTATACTAGCATTCTGCTTTTTCTGACATAATAAGAAAACCCTTACAATTTAGGGGCCAGTTGCAGAACAAGCATGCATTCATGGCCCTTTACTCTGCACAAGTTAGAAACTGGCCTTAAAACCAGAGACAGAGCATAGAACAAAGTTCACACTGTAACTGTGATTGTGACTGAAATCCAAGCATTTTGGTTTGTGTTGCTTGAGATGATGAGAAGTAGAGGAAAAAGGTGAAATAGCATTAGAGTAACTTTCATTGCAGAAGAGCCCATCAGTTGAGCATCATTTAAGAAATAAGTTTTAATAAACCTGTCAGGTTTCAAGAGTGATCCTACTACTTGAAACTTTTATTTAATGGGAAGAGAACACGGAGATCTGATCCTATCACTCTGAAGTGAGTATATAAGGTGCTTGAGTGCAAATTGGGGGAAATTTTAATTACACTGTTAAGATAAAAGGGAACTGAATACATTGCAGCACAGGTTTATGAAATGTACATTGTACTAGAATAACCTGTCAACTTTACAGGCTACCACCTTTCCAGCAAAAGGGAATGTTCCTTGCATATTTCATGATTTAGTTAAGAGGAAGATGGCAGGGAGTAGTGCTAGAAGGGAAGGTACATGTTGGGAGGATATTGACAGTGAGTTCCTCCAGGTCAGTTCATACTTAGGATGGGGATCAGGGGACAGATATTTTTTTGGCATTCTCTTTTGGAGCACTGACACAGAATAGAGAGTGCTGATGGAATTGGTTTGGACACATAGTAGGATACAAAGCTGGATAACGCGGAAACCATGTGGAAAGCTGGGCTGAATAAAGGGGCCAAATTCAATGGTGCAGTGTGCACTTGTGGCCTACTCAAGAAAGATGCTGTGGTGCAGGTGGCACCAACTGTTTGAAAGGAGGACACGGCATTTTCAGGAAAGCCAAGAGTCACCAAGTATAGTGCAGATACAGTCACAGGATGGGTCAGCCAAGAAACTTCCATGATGGCAGACAAATATTGCTGTCATTAAAGGTGTTGCACTTGAGATCTCATTTGATGCACTGCATATGGCAGCAGTCAAGCAGGTCAAGCCAAAAACTTGTATATGAGCTCTTACTTACATCAACACAGCAAAATATCTTTTAAGAATTATACAAACTTTGGTTACCTGCTCACACAAAGGGTTAGTGGTGTCCTGGACATGTATGCTCACACATCCAAATGCACATAAACAAGAAAAAGACAATTTGCAATCACAAAGGCTTATCTCAAAACTAAGGGAATTTAGCATCTAAACAATTTTGATGCTTTTGAAAATAATTTTGTCCTTTAGCGTTTGAATAAATTTGAAAAAATAAAAATGTGCTCTAATTCCTAGGATGTCATTAATAGACTTGTAAGACTCACAGAAAGAAAAAAAATTACTAAATGACCTAACCTACTCCCCTACCTGGGAAATCCATTTAAACCAAACTGTTTCTAAATTGACTCAATTGATAGAGGTTTTAGTATTTTTCTCAGAGAATTGCTACATAATTTAATACATCTAACTAATGTACTCTGATTTCTATCTTGTGGTTTAAAATACTCTTGTATGCTAGCAGCCTTCTTAATTTTCATACCCATCCAGCCAGTGCAAGAATTGAATATTTTAGTGTAGCAAGGTTTGTTCAGATCAGACCTGTATTTACACATACTATAAAAGCACGTGAAGACACTTCAATAAACTTAATATAAAGTGTCACTTTGCACAACTCATACATGCAAATAAAGAGAAGTGATTTATATGAGAGTTTCTTCATAGCATGACTTGGCTAATTAAAGTACACATTTTCTTAATACGTTTTATGGACTCCATTACTGTAATGCAGGAAGCATCAAGCAGTGAGAGCAAATGAGCCTGGGGAGAAGTATATGACACATTTGAATCCTTTCTATAAGTACTGTGGTATTTTGGCTAATAGAAGATAACACATTGCCCTCAAACAGGTCTAAGAGAGAGATCCAATACTTAATGCCTCTGAATTGCAAGGATTGCTTTGTGAAAGCATGTACACTTGTTGTATGCATCCTTATGAAAGCATGTCCAAACCTATTTTATGCCAATAGAAAAATTTTACAGCAATAATACTGCACAGGCTTGCACTTATCCAATGTTAATCAGATTATGTAATGATTGGAAATCCTTACTTTTAAGCTCTACCATATGTTATAACAGATAGATTTATTTTATTATTTTTTAATATCACACATTAAAACCTGGCCTTTAGTAAAGTATGAATTTTACTATTATTTCATTAACATAAAGAGGAAAAAAATCAACTATTCTGAAACTAGGATTTTCAGAAGAATCCTTATTTTCTTTTTACAGGCTTCAAAACTGCCACCTGACACTAAGGAGACAAGACAGCCCTGTAAATTTCAACATATCATATTAAAATAAATGCATCTTTGATAGGTTTCAGGTATTTCATTCCTAAAATGCTGATGAAGTAAAATATTTGATTGTTTATTTAAGTCATAGGTGGTCAGAAATTTGTAACATCTATCAACTCTTTTCAACTGTATATTATATAGGTTCTTCCTTATGGTTTCTAAAATATAGGAAAACAAAGGCTAAAATTTCTTTAAGTTGCCCAAAAGTGAAATAAACTTTCCAAGGATCATTCCAGTTTGTGCCATGTTAATTTAAGAGATTTTCAGGTAACTGCAGTTTTCATGCTCATGCAAGCAATAAGGGGACATTCAGATTATATAAAATATTCATGTACTATGCCAAAACACAGTGAAAAAATGCAGTGGTAATTTCTTTTAACATATAGTTTAAAAAGGACAAAATAAATAGATTATAAATGAGAGGTAAAAAGAATGGTTTGGACAAGATGAGCGCACATTTAATCGGAGGTTCTCAATAATCCATTGCCTTAAAGAATATGCAGCAGTGGTACTTACTAATCTCTTGAGTTCCAACCCCAACCACGGAGTTAGGCACGTTCTGTGTGTCCATCCCATACAGCTAGAGCAGCATACAAAAATATTGCACAGCTGTTTCTTTGCTGACAATGCTTAACGAAAATGGAAAATGATGAATATTTTGCCAGCGATTTTGGTTTGTTTAGATTCTGGCTATATCAGTTTGAAGTTATGTAGATACCATGGTTCCCACCCTCTCAGAAATTAGATCTGTTTAAAAAGCGATTTTTTTTTTTTTAAGAGGGAAGTGTTAAAAGTAACTAAGCTCTTCAAATTCCTCAAGCAGATCAAACACTCTGGTTCAAGAGTACAAAATCTTATAAATAAATCAGCACAGAATGATCCTTATAAAGACTTTGACACTCTTTGTCACTAGTAAGGGATTGCCTATCTGAATGAAGGCCAGGTATATGAAATGTACTGTACCAGCCATCACTCTAGCTTTGGCATGAGAGACCCTAACATCTTAAAAGCAGCTTTGGCTCATTCATCAGCAATACTAATTTTACTTAAATGTATATTTCGTGGACCTAGGTGCAATGTTTTCTTCTTAAGCTATGTTTCTAAGTGGGAAAACCCCTCATTCTTTAAGGGTTTTTGATAGGAAAGGACCTTTCCTATCAAGCCCATGTGATTGATGAAAGATATGAATAATCCATAGAAAATAAAAACAGCTCTATTAAAATGCATCCTATACATTGTGAGCCAAAATGGTAGGTTTTTAGCACATGAAAATTTACAGTAATTTTTCATTGCTGGTTTCTACATGGTGGTAAAATCTCTGCCATCTGATAACTAATAAAAAAGGAACAAAATCCAATATCTCACTCAAGGGCATTTAAAAAAATCCCTAATGCATCATCCACATTGCCTCCAAAAATATGTTCCCCTTTTTAAAATGGTGGTATTGCATTTAACCAGGTTTGCCAGTTCTTTATACAGTTAAAATAAGGATTATGAAATCTTATTTAAAATAACTGCATGCAGGAAGAAGGAAATAAACTACGATAATTTAATCTTCTTTCCTAAATGTTAACAGCAGTATAAAAATGGATGCTCTCATCCTTGTAATCAGTTGCATGGTGCACAAGGGCAGCAGTCTCTGGTGCCTCATCTGTGAACTAATCTTTCATTTCATAGCAGATCTTTCCATATCAAACAACACAAATGACTTAATTTGCATGACAGGATTTGTAACGGGGCAAATCTAGTGTCAAAGTCGATTAAAGATTACACCGGAGAACTATCATAATCAGTACTCTAATGAGCCTAAATAGTACATGTAAAGTCTCCCCTTTTTGCCATTCCAGTCATGTATAAAAGGGAATGTGTTTCTTTTCATCGGTGAGCCAGTCCTTTGGTTTGCACATTACGCCCTACGTTGAGCTAAAGTCATGTCAGTCTGGTTTCAGAGGGAGAGAAAGGGAAATAATAAAGCAAACATCACTTCACAAATGACATTGCTTGGTATAAGCCAACGTTTGAAGCCCTTAATTCTTCTAATCTGCAAAATAGTCAATGCTAATGGGTTTTTGCCTTTGTGAAAGCTGATGCATAGAAAGAAAAACTTTAATGAGCTGCCTGGGTTGTATGCTTACAGATACCTGTCAAATGTCTGTCATCTTAGCTATCGTTGAGGCATTATAAAGAAAGTAAGAAGGAAGGAACGACAGTATTTGTACAAGCATTTTCATGCTAAAATGGCACAATTTTCTTCCTGTCATAATTTCATTGTATCTGAAAGTCAGAAAAGCTTAACCCTTTCAATAGCACATCCTGCAGAGCATATCACACATAATGTTTGAACTGGCAGCTTTAGAAATAGCATCATGGTTTTGTAAACAGCATCTTCTCTTAAATTTTTTCACAAAACTAATTTATCTGTATCTTAAAAAAATGTGTCAACAAATTACTGGAATCAGTTGCTGCAGCTTGAGGAGATTAAGAGTTTACCAAATGTACCAAACCCTTAGTGTGAGAGTCTGTCATCACAGTAAATCCCTCCTGAGTTCTCAATTTCATACCCTTTTCATCTTTATGCTAACAATATGAATAGCCAAGAGGTCACCAAACTCCCTTATTCTTACTTTTGTATTTATTAAAGCAAATGGAAATTTGAATGCAAGCTACTAGAAACACACCTGCTAACTCTGCTATTCTAAGTTGTATTTATGTCAAACCAGTCTTGCTTTCGGAGGTTTGTATTTAGTGGGAGAAATTGTCTATGAACTGGAATCATGCATTCAGAAATCTTAGCCCAGATGAGCCTATTTGCCTATTTTTATTTCCAGATTTATCATCCATCCTCACTGTTTTCAAAGAATTCAGGCACCCAGAGCATGGACATTTCAGCGCAGACCTATCTTTCCACCAGTCCAAGTGAAAGCCTTCAGCATGGGTACTGACCTTTGGGAATCAGGACCAAAAAAGGCACTTAGGTACATGGTGAAATCTGTTAACGTACAGAGCTGTTTGCAGTCTTGGAGCCTTCCTTTGGGCAGAGGATATACCAGAATGTGCAGAGAAGGGGTTTTGTGTTTGAGGGACACCTGCCGAGCCCAGCAGAAAGCATGACTAAGGGCTGCGGTGGCAGGTGCTCTGCCTTGCTGCCTGCCTCTGGGGGAGTCACTTACACTCAGTGTTTCAGTACCCACAATGTGAAGCAGGATAAATGTTCTGAGCACTCTCTCACGAGTGTTTGGAAGCCTCGTTTATTCCTGCCTGCAAGTCATTTTGGTGATATTTTTGCTTATTCTATCAAGCTGTCAGTGTTGGTACTTCAGGGAGGCATTTCTGTTATTGTTCTGTTATGTCTCTGTTGTTGTTTTTACCTGTACTTGTCAATCCTCATTCTGGGGTCTGCAATACTGTGCAAAGGTGTACTAAGGCATGACACACTTCAGTGCATCTTAAATATTCTTAAAAGCCCTCAGGCTCTGGCTCATACTCTTCCATTGAGCCATTACAATCCAAATAAAAGAACTTTAATGAGCGTATTGCATCTGTATTGCTTACAAAGGGCTCACTGGGAGCTCCCTGACAGTATCTTTCATGCTTCTGCTGCAGGTGAGATTTCAGTGGAACGGTGTTTTACTCTCTTTTTTGCTCTCTCTTTTTTTCCTCAAACAAACTCAAATAGAGAACAAAAAAGAACCTAACCATAAGGCAAAATGATTTACACAGCTTAAAAAGTTTGAAATTAAACAAACAAAACTAAGGAATGATAATTACAGCTGAACTTTTTCACCCAAACTGCACTGGGTAAAATATGTGCTGATGTCTCCCAAGACCTGCATATCTCATCTAGAAGGATAATGGGAGCAGGGAATCAGTTGATTTAGAGCAAAAGAGCTGTATTACCAACAAACTTGTTATTCTTGTACTTAAGCTTTAGCTTACAAGTATAACATTCCTAGCAACTCCCACTATTTAATGTTACTGAGTGAAAGCAATTGCCATACCAAAAGAGCAGCATAAAAAAAAAAAAATAGAAAGGTTGCTGCCATAGTTGGTCAAAGGAGAGGAGGTTTCCACAGAGTTGGTCAATCTAATATTTATTTGCAATTTTATGCTACTTCATTTAATTTTTAAACTTTTCAGGTACTGTATGGAGAGGAATCCTCTGTCAGAAGGGAAATACAGCTCCCTCTAAGGTCCCTGTAAAACCACAGCATCCTGCCAAACTATCCCAAAGCAAGGAGGGGCAGGGGTGACAGAAACGTCCTAGTGTTTTCCCAGAGGTGATTCTTTCAGCCCATCAAGGCTTTTCTCCCCAACTTTTTTCACAGTTAGAGTGCTTTTTCCTGGTGTGTGCCAGGCACAGGCTGGCAGCAGAGGACCCCAGTCCAAAACCAGACCTGACCTTCCAGCACATCCCCTGCCAGCCCTCTGCGAGGGCTCCTTCCAGCCGCCAGCTGTGGTGGTGTGGCAGGCACACCTACACTCAGGGGCAACATGTACTTATTAATCACTCTCTATTTAAGCTTTAGCGTGCTGAACAGTGCGTGCTCACTCCTGACTGGAGTGCTGGGTACCAGGCACGGTGCTTGCACCACCATCCGGAGAGCGGCGCTCAGAAGGGCGAGAGCACCAACGTAAATAACATACATTAGCGGCGCATGTTTAGCTCGGACTTGGATTTCATCCACTTTCAGATATGAATTATTCATCCCCCATCTCCCTCCAATTGTTCTTTTAATTCATATCGCAGTTGTTAAAAGGTTAGAAGCCACGTTACTGAATAATCCTTTACTGTTTCCCCAGTGGCAATTTGCGCCCAATTTTTGCAGATTTCAAGGCTCGGCCGTCCCCGCCGCAGAGTTCATTTTTATTGCAATTCCCAGCTAGCCTTTTCCCCCCGAACACTACCTCTCTGACCTAGCTGCTGTACCTCTGATCCCATGCACCCCAGAAGCTGTCACAAGTCTCCCTCCTTCCCAGGAGTTGAACACACAATAGAGAATAGGCCCTGGCTGTGAGGTTCAGCAGCCATTAACCCCTACCAGCTGTTCCTGCAGGGAGCCTTCTGTGGCTGAATGTCCTTTCTCTGCGGAGGCCCTCATTTCCACTAATCTAACTATTGTTGGGTAGGAATGCTGACAGGAGAAAAGAAATTTTTCTTGTGTCCATGCAAGTGTGTGTATCCATGTGTAAGTGAAGGAAGAGTGAAGGCTAATTTCTATAGTAGGCATGAATGGAAGGATTGGGAAAAAAAACTAGTTAAAATGTGTTTACTTGCTTAAAAGGCTCAGTCAATTTAAATAATTTCAGTAGTATGCTCTATTTTGGGGGGATGGGAAGGAGGAAGCAAGTTGCTATTATCATTTTATGCAAAAGCCGTTGAAAGATTCCCCTGCATTTCCTAAGTACTTCTTAAAATGTGAAAAGAAATAGGACAAATGTACGAATATCAGCTGCAAATGAACAGAAATGCTTAGCAACAAAATCTAATATTTTTAAAACCACGGACCTGAACATCCAAACATTTACCTTTATTTCATATTGATTATCCATTTTTAGTAGGCTGATGATCCAGACTGTAATGAAATACACAAAATGTTTATCAGGTTTTATTAAAAAATTCAGGATTTTGTACCAGTACTCTCAAAAAGAAAAAAAAAAAAACCAAAAACAATTGGGAGGGAAAAAACATATTTTTCAAATTATCAACATTTTCAGACAACCAAACTGGAGTCCTCACATCTCTTACAATGACATAATCACTGATCAGAATTTAAATTTGCATTTTAAAATATTTTTATGCAACAATAATAGACATAACATCCTAAATCACAAATTATTAATAATATAGCCTCTTTTTTTGAACCACACAGGTGAATGAAATCACAAAAATGTAGCTAGCAAGAAAGAAAACTATTTTATTTGCTGGAAAACCACATGCCATTTTAAGTTTCAATTAATTAATCTTTTTTCTCTGAAAAAGATTGATAAGAGTAACTGTTTTGAAAAGCAGTGCTCCGTTTTATCACCAGATAAAGTTCAGCAAAATACAACAGTTGGTCTAGTTCAAATCAAATTAGAAATAATTCATGTAGAAATATATTTTCTGGGCAATTAGACTGTATCGTAGCAGGGCAAATGTCTGATATAATAAAGCTCTACTTTGCATCTGTTCCTGTGTCTAGACGGCTGCAATTACTAGTCCTTACAACAGCAGCGGCAAGATAAAGCACTGCTTACAGGTTATAGCTATTAAAATGGAACATTTTCTTTCTTTGCCCCCCTTTATTACCTAAATCATTTGATTGTTATAAAATTTAATTTAATTTAATGAAGTTGCACTTTCCTCATCTTCAATATGAAAACACGCACAAATAAACAAACAGTAGAGAATTCAGCTCATTGTTTCTCCCCAACATTAGCTGCCATGCACGGATACTGGTCTCATTGAAGTTAAATATGTGCAAATAATGCTTGCTCAGAACCCAAATGGCTGAAATGGCTCAGTGGGTTAAGAGAGGACCCAAAGCCCCATGCCCGTCAATTTGGCACACTACAAAAACCCCACACAGCATAGCAGACAAAGCATATCCCTAATTGCTGCACTTGGCAAGAAGAAAGGCCAGTGGCATCGAGGGTACATTTGTAGTTAGATAGGTGAGTTTATATCCCTAATAGAAGGAAAACCATAGGTTAGGCAAATACAAACTGAAGGCCATGCACAGCCCTGCATCTACAGGTTGAACCCTCGCTGACATCTCATGGCCCCAGCAGGAGCTCTGACATCCCTGCTCCTTTGCAGGAGGAGATGACAGCAGCTAGGAGGGTGTGCTGCATCAGCTGGACTTCGGGCATTGTAAATCAGCTAATACGGAGCTGGACAAAATCACGTGTAAAAGCAATGGGTCCAGTCCCTGAGGTGACATGGAAGCACCGCTTCTTTACTGTTTTGGCTTACTGAGTACACTGGAGGATTATTTCAGCAGGATTTCTGAAACTGCAGTTTTACACAGTTCATGGGCATAAACAGTAGTTTCTGGTATTAATGAAACTGCTTTCTCCTTCGAATTCTCCCTATAATTACAGGGTTTCTGGGTTTCTCAGCAAACCTGAGCAAATTTTAAGTAGGGCTTTGTTTAGACAATCTAAGATATTAAATCATAGTCTTGAAACCCTGCAAAGAATCAAGCACATAGCAATAAATGGTATTTGTGAAATATTTCATGAAAAGAAAGACATTCATTGAAACAAATAGAAACCTCTTGGTTAATTTTGAAAATAGTAAAAAACCAGAATGTGTTGCACATTAAGGAGATCTGGTGGTAGTTACAGGCCTCTAAACACAGCTTTCACCAAGACATGCCATAATACACAGAAAAGCAATCCTGATGAGGAGGTCATCTACTTGTGGCTATTCCTATCCAAGCCTTTTTCTTATCATATTCACTCATGGAGTGAGACAGTGTCTATGTTTATATGACAGACCTTCAGGAGATAGTTTGGTGTCATACAAGAAATTTTTATGCTGTTGGAAATAAACTAAGTTCCTCAACTAGGCCACACTCAGATGCCAGTTATGTGTCTATATTCTTCCTGCATCAACTTCTCCCAGGGTGCTTCAGTGTCTAATGCGTATTCATCTTGGTTAACAGGCTGTCTTACTGAGCCCCAATATTTCTCTTTAAGGGCAAATGTCATTTGTAATATGGATCATGTTTCAGATGGGTCAGAGATGTCCCCATGAGCAATGTAAAAAGAAGACCAGAAGATTCTGTAACCCTGTTTACAATAAAATAATGGACTGTACTTTCTAGTATTGGTGATTCTGACTGCCAAGTAACTGTCTTGAGCTGACCCATTAGCAACAAATCTGAAATAAAGCTGCCACCCAGTGTTTGCAAAGATAAAACTTCTTTTTTTCATTCTCATAATGGATATTTTATCATGAAATTAACTTCCTGTCTAGGAAGCTGGAGTTCATTTCATCAATATTCAAAAAATGGTGCTGGATGACCTTCTGTTCCACCTATGGCTGTAGTATCTCACAGGGAATGTGTCTCAGAAGGCTTCACTTGCAGAACAAGTGTCCTGCTTCCAGGTCCTCAATAGCAATATATCACATCCCTGAGAGGGAGGAACATTACTCTAGAAGTACCCAGTAAGGTAATGATACTATCAAATAGTGCATGTGTGACTTTCATCCTCACTTCACATGCTGCAAATAGCACAGAATATTACTTTGGTAATTTATTCTAATAATATACTAAAGACATCCCTTTGAAATTACTTACGAATATTTTATGTTATATATTTAATGAGAATTATATAATCTGGAATGCAATTATGGAAGAACCCAAAGAAAATCTCTGTGTCAGAATCTTAGAATTTTTGCTTGTTCTTACTTTATTGGGATAATGTGTAACACATATCAATCTTCATTTAACTTGGAATTCCAGCTCTGAGGTATGAATTTCCCCAATTACATAATTCCAGGTCCAAATGACTGCATGCCTCAGAGGCTCAAACTCTGATTTTTATTTCCTTCTGCACTCCAAACTTCCGCACTTTGTACAAGAAGTTGTTATTCTGCAGCAGGTGAGTGCCCAGCTATTTGCTACCTGACTCCTCACCCTTCTGAGGTCTCTGCCTGCAGCTGCCTCCCCCTGATATTTCACCTCATGCCTGCAAAGTGTTTGAATTACAGCCCAGGCTACTGTCACTGCTCTGCAGCAAGAGTGGGAAGGGAGGAAAAGGGTGAATGTCCAGCTCACTGGTCAGAAGAACAAGGGTATCTCAGGCATATCTTGAATGAACAGTTTGGGTGATGGGTGTTTTCCCAACTCTCTACTGCAGTCCTATATGAGAGCATGGCTATGGGATGGGTGAGATCTCTCCTTAGAAGCTATGCCAAGATTGTCAATGGATATTGGAAGCTAACACATTGAAGAAAACACTAGATTTGCATGATCTGTGCAATGGCAAATAAAAATGACAGTGATATGTGCTGCCACCAGATCAATGACAGCTTAGAATGATCAATACACGGGCTAGAAGTGAGGGAGGAGCCATGAAACCTAAAGTCTGCCCAGCTTCTGGCTGGGTTGTTGAGGTGGCAGCATGCACATGTTGTGAGGAGGGGTGGAAGGGTTGGTCACCTTGGGAAGTTGTAATTACCGTGTTAGCATACTCCCTGTGATTCCTCAGAGAGAAACAGAAAGAGGAGGAAAGCCTTGGCTACTTTTTCAACAAGGGGATTCCTGCAGTTACTGAATTGGCTGATTGACTTACAAATCCTGCCATCCCTTCCCCAGCTCTGTTTTACTGACTGATATTTGGAGCATAGCATTTCCTTAAATATAACAATTCAAGAAAATAATGTTTTATGAAATTCTGACATGTCAAATTTCAGGAGAAATGTGAAGTCAAATTGTGCTTCTGTGTCTTTTTTTATTTTAACAGAGGATGTTAATGGATTTTCAGTCACGAGGCTTAGAATAGATGACATTAAATGTCACTGAAAAAAGAAAATAGAGAGACTATTTAAAAAGAGTTTCATAGAACCCAAAATTCTCTCCATGCTGCTTTCTCTCAGGAAGTCTGTTATTTCATTTGCCTTTTGCATGTTTAAACATGCTAAGTAGAAAACCAGATGGATGCTTTTCACAGACTATTGGCCTGATATTGATGCTTTAAGTAAAAACTTCGAGCAAGACACAATTCCTGGTAAAGTATCCTTTGCATAGTGCCCAGATCTGAGATCTTTTACCCCCAGAGTATTGCTTGATAATATAAAATGTTATTGAAATGTACTATTAAATATTTGCTAAACACTAAGATAACATCATAGATAAAATTTCTAGCTCTGACAGACATTATGGACTTCATGTCTTGAGCAGAAATTCAACCCTTATCTATTATATCAGTTCAGAGAATGTAGATGTGCTCTGTACTAACTTGTTGCAACTGCTATTTATTTTTAAATGCTTCTAAAAAAAACCAAAAATCATATTTATATCTCTTCTTGAAAGAAAGTGCCCATACACCATCTATAGAGACATCATTTGAATTTACTATGGATCTCAAACTGCTGCACTGACACCCTCATCCTTAACAATCTTACCTAAAATCTCTGCATACTTTTTGCTATTTGTCACTTTTAGAGTGCCATCTTTCAAATCTGTGCATGCAACTCTTCACAAGCTGACATCCTCAGGAGACTAATAATAATGTGCTGGATATTTGTGAATCAGTAGCTGATACTAACATAGGTTTACAGCCAGGTGTTTTCAAACAGCACAATAAGAAATCTCCCCATGCAACAAACAGCTCCTACTTGGAGAAGATGTGGAGATAAAATCGTAGTTTTTGCCATTGCTCACTGTGAAATAAGGAGCTCACATTCCTTAGGAAAGGTTTAAAATAGACTTAAAACAAGCTTTAAGTTTCATTTCTGAATGCTGAAGTCATAACTAGAGACTAACTGACCTCAGAGATGCCTTAAATGTCCTTCATAATGTTAGTGTCAAATAAACAATTCTGTTTTGCACAACAGATAAAGGGATGCAGATACATTATCTAAAAACGAACTACTGAGTTCTTTCAACTCATAAGCAACACAGCATTCCCTAATGTGTCAATAAAACCATATGACAAACCACAGAGGGTACTCCACACACACACACACACACACACACACACACCCCGCACGCACTCACTCACTCACTCACTCATGTTTTTGATAGACTTTAATGAATATATAGATTACAGTCTTTTGTAGATAATCTTACTTGCTAAAATGGTGACATTATTATGCAACATTTATTTCAGGTCATGAATTCACAGTTGAAATTCTTTTTTAAGAACTTTTTGGTCAGCTGCTTTACTTTTCAAATCTCTACTCCAAAATATCCATATTTTCTATTCTAGTGAAATAATAAAGTGAAACATATTTAGAAAATCAAATTCAGCAGAAATTCAAGATGACAAACAGGGGACTTAATTTACTCATAAATCAGATCTTAAATTTTCTGGTTTGTGCTAATCATTAACACAAAGATATATGCTAAAGGTATTGCACTTCCAGTAACTATCTTTTTATTTTCAGTTTCTTCTGACATCAATAAACTCCTGGGAGCTACTTCTAACTCTGGACAGCAATTGTTCTGTCCTCTGAGAATTTCGGATTTCAAACAAGTTTCCCATTGTAAACTGAAAGGCACAAATTTTCAAATGTTAAAAAAATATTATGAAGAATTAAAGTGCATTGGGATGCAATGCTCTGTGTTAAGAAATCCAAAACATTTTACTTTGATTGTGACTTTTCATTTGGGGACATTGGGATTTAAAGTATTAAAGTAGCTAATATTTCAAATCAAAGCTCATGAAGTTTATATTATCAAAATGCTAAAGAAGGCTGGTTTGAAAAATTCAAGTTCTCCTTTCAAAATATTTTAGAATCTGAGAACAACATTTCCTTGGGTTAATTTCATCCCTTCTGAACTTTCTAGTAACTGAATTATCAGGCCAGGATTTTTTTTTTAAACTTTGCTTTTTTTGGCTTTTTGTTTGGTTTTTTTGTTGAGGGTTTTTGGGGGGAGTCTGTTAGTTCTTTTGTTTTGTTTGTGTTTTTTTCATGAGGAACACCAAATAAAAATTTGGGCTTGCATTGCTGATCATAATTCATTCTGAGCACACATGAAGTAGCAGGCCAAATTCAGCTTCTGTTTACACTGTCTTAATGCCATGAAGTTGTTCTGCTGAAGCTGAGAGATGTTAGCAGTCATTCAACAATCTACCTCTGCTGAAAAACCTCTGTAAAGAGGAATCTCAGGCTCTGAACAATTCTGAAATTGGAGATTTCTGGAATGCATCTGACGATACACGAGACGTGTGTTTTTCAGCAGGCTGATCATGCGTGTGTGGGGTTGGGTTCCGTGGCTGGACTGCACTGCACAAGGCAAAGCACACACTCAAACAACCAACCTGCTTTCCCCCCTCTTTGTCTGCTTAAATTCCAACATTGCATGAGTTGCTTCCTCCTGATCATGAATCTGGCTTGTCAAATTTTTCTGCCATTATCTTGGGCAGCAACACTTTCTTACAAGGTGAGGCTGAAATATTTCCCCATATGGGAAGGCTACGGGACTCTTAGCTGTCCACATTCATATCATCTCTGCCCCCATAGCCCCCTTCACCCATCCCATGTACCCTGCAAGCAGAGAGATAGCAGGGCAGGCAGAAAGATTCCCTGCGCAGGAGTTCTTTAAACTCCCTGCTTTGCATGGGCTCGTAGAGCTTTAGAGAGCCAGTATCTTTCAGAAAGCATTATATCTAAGAAAGGGGGAAAAATACAACTATTAAAAACGCACATACACTGCTGGCACTGTTGTGACAGCCAGCAGTATCAGCGTCAGTCAATTATCTTCACAAATGCCTCTTGTGCTAATGAGCACTCACAAAAATCACCAGACTTTTCTGGCAAGGAGAAAAGATCAGTTTCATTGCTTGCAGAACTAATTCAGTGTACAAAAGTGAAGGCTCCACCATCACTGCCTCTTTTACTGCTCCTTTTGTAAAGGCTTTTGATGTGCACTGAAGAGATCGGTCTGTGTTTGGGTCTCTTCATCTCCAGTTCATTGCCTGTCATTAACATACATATCCATATGAAAAGTTTGGTAAGTCACTAACAGCTGTCCAGAATGGAGTTTCAGGAAAAAAAGGACCTATTCCTTCTCAAAATGCTGACAATACTATGTAGCCCTTTTTGGCAATGATATACCTAACTTTTTAAAGCCGCCTTTCACTCAAAAAGCAACTAGGCATAATACTACATTCAAACACATAGTGGTTTTCATTTTGAAACAGTCATTTGCTGTATTCAGAAAAGGCCTATAGTTGCCAGAAGCAAAAAGAACTCCATCATTCATTATAAAAAAAAAAATTCTTTCTGAGCATAGCTTTTCAGTATGCCAGATAACCTCACATATCCGATTTAACGCAGGGGGGAAAAAAGCCCACAGCAGATGCTCCTGAGGGTCATTTCATGCACAGCAAGTTGCTGCTCGAAATTATGAGACCTCACAGCTCATGGTCAGCAGCAATTGTGAATTTTAGCAATGAAAGAGCACCAAACCATGGCCATAGTAGCTTACCACTAGAAGTAAAGGAAAAATATGTCTGCTTGTCTTCTGATAGAATTCAAAATCAGTCTGGAAGACTAATTCCACAAAATGTGGAGTATAGATAGATGATATAACAATTAAGTGACGTATATCAAATTAGGTAGTGTACGCTCCTTCCTATATGAGACCTTAGTAAATATCTTGAAGCAAATTTAAAATGGCTTCACTATATATTTCACAAAGCATGTACAATAAATATCAATTTTTAATTTTTTTTTGTTAAAGGAGAGAACTGGAGAAATTTGTCATGGTTCTACTTAATTTCCACTGGAATATGTATACCTGCCTTTAAGGAGTGATCATAATCAGTGATCATAATCCCAGAGTGGAAGGACAACAGGAAAAGAACAACACAGTTTTAAAAATAATGAATTAAGAGGTTTTCTGTCCCAATCACTTGGGCTGTAGCTTAGTCATGTCAGAATCAAAAAGAAAACTTTTGATTGATAAACACTTTTCTGTCCCACCCTCTCCCCCCCAACAACCACTACTGAGTTCATGACCCCGAGCCATAATTTACAATACATCGCGCCCCAGGTTTTCTAGGTCTTAGTTTGAAAACCATAGTGGGTGCATCTGTGTCAATTATCAAGGGGTTGACATAGTTTTACAAGCATTTTTATCAGAAGCACAGTGCCCGGCAGGCTACCGACCACTAATTCTGGAAAGATTTTATTCCTGTACTGATCCTCCCACCATGCAAAACCAGCTTGTGCTGCATAAAACCCAAGACTTTAATCCCACTTGTTGCTTCCTTTTTTTTCCTCCCCCTTTTCAGAAGCATCTCTCTCTCCCACATCAGTCAATAAAATCTTTAACTCTGCCTATTTTGATCTGAAAATTAAATCTTATTTATTATGCATCCTGTTTGTTGTCTTTGAAGAACTTGAGCATTCATTTAAAGAGGGCCAGAATGACTTCTTAAACACATTTCTCTCTTTGCTGCAATTAAACAAAGTGGAGCTGTGATTAGTCCACCACAGGGGGGAAAGAAAAAGACACCCTTGAATCAAAATGGGGGGACCTGACTGTGCATTATTGTCTCACAATGCAGGAGTTTATTGCTGAAACCTGCTTATCGCCTTGCACTGCAAACCATGGGAACTTCAGTCAGGTGGAAAGTTATTCTCTTCTCTGGCTGAAGCAGCTTTAAGTATCATAAGAACAGCTAAAGCCACTAAAGCTCTTCCTAGTAACTGAGACATTTAGGATAATCTTTATGAGAGTTTTGCATGAGCTTCTGCTTTTTGTTGCAGTTAGAAGTAGAGTTAATGATGAGCTTTCACTGGCTTTTTCTTTCTCTTTTTTTTTAATCTAAGCCAAAAGCGCCTGTTTAAGTTAAGTACCACCTCCCTCTAGCCCTTGGGAAACCACTCAAGAGGGATTTGCTTGGCTCTGTGTGCATGACACATAATGAAAACAATTTTACGCTGTGGAGGGAAGTATCGGGCAATTACTGATGTAACAGCCACCTGCAGAAGCGAGGCCCTCGACGGAGCACTGGGCTGTTCATGAATATTTTATGGTGTGATGTTATTTTGAATGGCTGGGGCAGGTGAAGGGGGCTGAGGATGTAATAAGTAACTCTGCTGGAGACTGTGTCGCAGCTCTGTTTCTCTGCAGTGGTCCATAGTGTAACACCAAGAAGAATCCTGACCCTGCATAAGACTATGCAAGGGCAGCTGAGGCTGAGGAAAGATGATGTGACAAGTCATGGTGGGCACCCTTTAAAATCTGTTGTCTAGCGATTTTACACATGATGTCTGGCTCAAAAAGCCCCTGCATCAATCTTGTCCAATTTAATTTGATAAACTAAGTGTGGATAAGGATTAAATGAGAATTTTGTAATGGAGAAAACTTGTTCTTACTCTTTAATCCATGAAAGATCTTATGAGGTAAACCACACAAAAATTTAAGCTGTTGATCTGGAAAACAGTGTTACTTCTTTGTTTTGAAGGTGCTTTAAAATCTAGTGTTCTCCTAAGAAATAGATTCCAAATTATATATATTTTTTTACTGCCAGCACCTATACACATTTTACTCAAAATGGATCACTTCAAAGTAACCATTTCAGAAAGTTGTTGTAAAATTGGATTTATTTGATGTAATTATTTCAGTAGTGAGACTGAAATTCACATTTTAACAGAAACATAGTATTTTACACACATTTGTAATCTTCCCCACAGAGAATTTTTTCATTCCTGGAAGAGGCAGGGAAGAGTTAAACCAGACATTATACAATGCAACATGAAGGGGTATGTTCAAAAGCCTTAATAATTTGGGATGATGTTGGCATACTTATGATCTTTAAAACAAACAAACCAAAAAAAGAATGAAACTAATAGCACTAAAATATTAAAGGTTTATTTTTACCTGCAGAAAGTAAAAGAGAATAATAAGCAGAGCAATTGTCTCATATTACATTCACATCAGCAGGATGTGTAATAGTCTTTAAAATTATTTTTCACCTTGCCTATTATATGCATTCATAGATTATGGTATCTGAGAAGAAAAGCTGAAAAAGGTTTCACTGTAAGCTGCAGAGTGAATAGCTGAGGGATTCTTTTTTTAAGAATGGGACATGTTTAGAAAAAGGACACAAAAGATTTGCAGAAACCTTGGACAGAAATTGGCAATGAGAACTGAAATCCGGAAAAGCGGCTGAGAAGGAAAATGTAGCTTACCATACGCTGAAAATAATGTGTGACAACACAGGAATTCCCAGAGTGACAATTGGAAGATTATAAAGATACTCTTTAATTTTTGTAAGAGGTAGTTTTGCAGATATGCTCATAACATTTCATAACATTAATTTATAGCTTGCACCAGTAAGAAATAATACAATGTTATGTTAATTTTCTATTCTAATGTCACCTTCCTAACAGAATACTGAAGTTGTGCTGCTTGAGATAGTCGAGATGGTTGTCTGTCGATGTTTGTATCACAAAGACTGCAAAAGTAGCCTGACTAGGATGATGGCATGTTGCACAATTCAAGCCACGATTTGTTCTAAGATTTCCTGGCTAATTATCTGAGGCTGATCTAATCAATCAACATCAGCATTAAATATCCAGTGAATAATACACCAAACAGAATAAAACATGCTGGAGTGTTTTTCCCAGATTCTCTCAGTGAAATGCTGAGATATTCTTCTTGCAACACAAAATAAATATTCACTGAATGAAAAAACAGTAAAAGAACATTAGGCATCTTTATCAATAGCCTCTCCCCTTGCTCTGTATCTCTGTATGGAAATTTAAGAGAAACACAATAAGAAAAATAAAAAACATATTGTTACAAGAATCAATTACATTGAAGGCTGAAAAAGTGTCCAATAAAGAGTGTGCTGATTCAGCTCCAGACTAAATGTTAAAGGTGTTGTGTTTTAGCAATTTTATGTAGACTGAATTATAAAACAGCAAACATGCAGTAAATTTTGGATACTTATAATTAGATTTTTAACATAAGAGAAGTTAAGCTCTGTATGTAAACGGCATTATTCAAAGGCTTGTCTTGAAAAAGAAAATTGCTGTTTGACAATTCTATAGAATATTCAAGAAAGGTAATTATACTGCAGTGGCTGTTAAAGACGCAGGTGTTGAATATAGTCACTGCTTCAGCTTTTACAGAAAACTATAGAACATGAAGAGAAAGGAGACAATAACATTAGCACGGTGAAATATTCACCTCTGCAAGAGGAGTTTATATTGTCTTACTTTATAGATACGCAGAAATTAAGAACTAAACCCCTTTCATTCCCTTAGGTTTTTAGATTATTTGAACCCTTTCCACTTTCTTGCCCAAAAAAGAGGAAAAGCACAACATAGAGAAGGCCCTGATGTAAAATTCACCCAGGCAAAGACACAAGTGAAATCAAAATGGCAAGAAACCAGAGTGCCTCATTTTTTAATGAAAGGCCATATAATTAATCTGGAAAACAAAAGTGATTGACTAGCACCAGTGTGAAAGAAATGTACTGACTGACCCCCAGCGACTACACAAGTGCTCTGTGTCACTGTTGATCCACAGCTAACTGCTTTCTGAATTGCCTGTCCTTTGATACAGTGCACCACTCAGAGAAGCAGGCTGAAAATAAGTCCATTATTAGAGTTACATTTTTAATTAAGATGTTAGAACAATCAACAAGTGCACATGAAACCAGAAGAGATGACATTTGGAAATATCAAACCTTGCTAAGGGGTGCACTATTATTATCAGTCCTTACATTCAGATAGCAAAGGAAAAATTCATCTGCTGGATAAAGGATGCCTTTCATCCAGCTCTTAGAGCCAGGTTCACAGGTGGACTTGCATGTGGAGACTGTTGACTGTTCTTCACTTCAAAATGCTCCACGCCAGGAGCAGAATTGCAAGACATATTTCAGAGCCTCAGTTTCTTAGGAGGGCACCGAGGAGATGCCACAATGCCACAGCCTCAGGCAACTAGCAAAAAAATCCACTTTTCCTACAGATTCAGAGGCCAGGCTGCACCTGTTGAGAAGAGATGTTGCACAGTGCTGCAGGAGACCAGTCCCCTGCCCTCCTGACATCCAGGCAGTCTCTGTGGAAAAGACAACCTGGTTGACACATGCAAACATCATGCTTTGGAGTGGTTAGAGGGCTCATGGAAAGCAAATTCTAGATCCCAGCCAGCTCAAATTCATTTCCTGCAGCAATGAAACTGCCCAAGCAGCCAACTGATAGTCAAACTCCTTTCTGAGCTCTTTGAGGAGACAAGGATAAGAAAGTCAACAGTGAGGGGGAAAAAAGGAAAGAGAAAAGGCAAAACAGGAGGGAAGAGGCATTCTTGCTTGGACTGAGAAAGGGAGCACAACAATTGGCTTACAAATTAGCTTAGAGAAGAGATGAGAACTGAGGTGATTAAAGCTATATAGACCTGCTTCTACAGAATTCTGTGAATGTCCAAGGGTTTCTGGAAGTCTTTTTCATATAGGTGCCTAAATTGTCCTTACATTGCAGCTGCTTTAAGTGTTTGAGGCACAGGCTTGCTCATTTTTCCTGGAAGCTAGAGCTCTACCAAAAAAAAAAAAAAAAAAAGAAAAGAATTAACAAGGATGCAAATCAACCTATGAATTTGTTAGAGATGTTTTCAACTGATGAGACAGTTTCAGGCACCTTCAGCTGAAAAACCCATGGGAGGATTAAGCCTTTTTTTATTTTATACATTTCTCTATATGGTCATACTTCCAGGCAGTGCAATCACCAATGTCATCATGGTAATGGAATGATGCCCAGCAGCTAGCCCTGAGGTGAGTTTACTGAAAGCACCAGCTTCTCTGAATACTACAAATAAGCAGGTACTTCAGAGAAGACATCCTGGGAAAAACAGAGAACATAAATTAATGGCAAAGACAGCAAATTTCATTATTATCCTATGCAAGGGTTAAATGGGATCACATCTGGGATGAGAATAACTTCCTTTCTTGCTAGGAATGTAACTGAACAGGCTAAAAGGTGCCTGAGGTGACTTCTAATACCTTTCAAAGCTAGGAATACACACCTAGCACACCAGCTCAAAAATGAGCAAATGATCCACAGAAAAAGGCTGCAAGCATGTTAAGGAGAAGCTTTATTTTTCTTAGACTTTTGTGAATTTCTGATTACAAAATCTATCAAAATACATAAATTACGTGGGTTCTCTGTTCTATCAAGAGACTTCTCCAATAAAAAAAAGCAGGCTTTACTTAATGGCCACCATTTCCAGACTTTGTCACAGTACTCTATTATGCATCAGCCAATGCTACAGAAGGCAAAGGTGAAGGGATGCTTTAGCTACATGCAAGAGTCATTATATACCTTGGCCTGATTAAGACATTCTGACCACATAAAAGTATTGTAGATCTAGGTTTTATATTATTTTTTGCCAGCACGGAGCAGGTTTATGTCACAGAGGTAGGACATAACTGTAGGAATAGGACTGTGGAGGCCAGGCTGATAAATACAGTAACCAGAGAAGTCTGGTTGCTCACACACTGAGCGACAACATAAAATTGCAGTTGCTGTGAAGTCGCTTGGGTACCTCAGTCATGATGGAAGACCTCACTTCTCCAAAGTGTGGAGGGGTCCTGCAACAGCTTTACAAGGCACAAAAGGCATACTTCTTTTCCCAAAAATACTTATTTGTACTACAGCATGACCTTTGAAATCAACTGGAAATTAAGCACGTTAGTAACATTGCTAACATATCACATGTAGCCTTAATAAGTCAGGATAAAGGTAGGATATGGAGAACCAAAACATTTCCCTAAGGGCCAATTTAGGGAAGCTTCTTGGAACTGGGGAAGTTCTTCTGCATAGAAGAGAGATTTTTCTAGTCATAAAAGCAAAAAAGTAAAATCTGTGGAAAAATGTGAATTTTTTGTAGACTGTGGGGGAATTAAAAATACATTTTTAAATGGAGTAAAGAATGACAAAAGTGGCTAAATGTAATTAACACTAATGTTGATGAGAACACGACTTTTGTGAAGTGGGAGCTAGACAAGTAGTGAAAATTCCACAGGATATAAGAGTCACTGGTCATATTTCAGGTATGCCACTTCTTCCCTGCTTAGTCACTGGTCATATTTCAGGTATGACACTTCTTCCCTGCTTAATTTTATTACTACTTTGTAAAAAAGGTTTTTTTCCAAAGATACTTAGTTTAAGCTCACTTAAAGCATGTTTTTCCGATTTTCTTGCCTTTTCATATATTTAGGAGCATGTAACTACCTAAAATCTTTCCCTGTACCTGTAAAGGTAGACATCTCAGTCAGATGAAAAATGCCAATCCAGGTGGACCATTGCTGTGGCAGGGGTGAAACAGGACCTGACACTCAAGGCAGGGGCTCTGCAGTGTGTCACACATCCCATGGCCTCTTGTGCAGGCAGCTGTAACTGAGAAAGAAGGTGGATTGCAGGATTGCTCCCATAAATACTGTCCTGCTTTACAAAGGTGGAGAATTCTGGGTTTGCACTTGAGTGGAAAAAAGGATGAGAGCTAATTTCCAGCCACCATTGCAGGCAGCTTGTCTTAAAAAAAAGAGCTCCTGTCACCAAGGAAGATCAGAATGCATGGGTCAAAGAAGGCATTTGCAGTGCTTCAATGCATTTTATAGCAACAAATTTTTCTAGAGAAATCTTTCAGGACTCCTACAGCAACATCAAGACAAATTAGAGAAGCAACAAAATGAGAACAGAGCAAGGAAATCTCTCAGTAATACGTTTTTATCCCTGTTTTGAAATTTCATAGATGGACTTGCAATCATTAAATTATGTAAGTACTCTCTCTGGTCTTGGTTGATTAATAAGGGTCTCCTGATGGGTTCTAGGTGAAGTACTGTTGGGTGCCTAAGAGATGGCAAGAGAGCAGATGAGTATCTGTGATTGTGAAGATGTATTTGAAGGAGAATAGTGCAACTGCTCTCTCTTTTTCATGTATTTCATAAAACAGAGAAAGAATCAGATGTCTTGGAAATCACGTTTCAGACAAGCACTCTGACAGCAACCAATAATACTTGGAAAAAGGTCCAGGCAACAAGGAAAAAGCCTGAGCAAAAATAATCACCCGAGTCCCTTTCTTGCATAACATAATAGACCCTTCAGGCAGCATGCTTGACAGAAGAATTTATTCCCCCATCTAGTTGTTTCTATTTTCATAGAATCAGAGGCTGGTTTAGGTTGAAAAGGACATTAAAGACCCTCTAGCTCCACACCCCTGCCATGGGCATTTCACCTTTTACTAGACCAGGTTACTCAGAGCCCCAGCCAACCTGGTCTTGAGCACCTCCAAGGATGGGGCATCCACAACTTCTCTGGGCAACCTGTTCCAGTGTTTCACCAAACCCAGTGTAAGAAACTTTTAATGCAAACCTACTCTCCTTCAGCTTCAGACCATTCCCCCTTGTCCTTCTGCAAACATGCCCTTGTGAAAAGTTCCCCTCCAGACTTCTTGTAAGCCTCTTTACATACTGGAACTTACATACTTTCTTTCATTGTCATTTTTTTCTTAGTGATTTTCCATTTTTATTAAGGACTGACAGATAAAGTACCTGAAGCTACAGCTGTGCTTTCAAATGTTGGTGATTCCCAGAAGAGATGGGAAAATGCCTGTTGTTGCTATTTCACCATATGTGGGCTGAATGTTCAACACCTGTGTTATGAAGCATGGCTGCAACTCATTTTGACAATGTTATGCAAAAAAGTGCTGTCACAAAAGGGTACCATATAAAAGAGTAAGTGATTCAAATAAGTAAAATGTTAATACTGCTGATTTACAAAGAAGCTTTTTTCTCTTTTTCTCTTCAGGTACCTTGATTTGAATGATGAAATCTGCTGGAGGTCTGCAACTCAACAGTTTGTGAAGGAGTGTCCAAAAAGAAATCAAGTTATTTAAGAGAAACCTACAAAAGTGATGAGGATTTTATGATGCCTTCACTAAGCCACTAAACCAAGTCCCTCACAATACCAGCCACTGTTGAAAATGCCCCCTGTTGTAGCAAGCATTGCTTTTGAATTCACAAATTCAAGTCATCTGCTGCTTTTTCAAATATTCCAGTAGAAAAGGAGATTCATGATGCAGTATAAACACGTACATTGATTTACTGCTGCTATTCATATCCAAAAGGATATGGGTTCCAGCCACACCACAGATATATAACCACACAGCAGTTCTGAGTTTTCCTGGGATGGGAAGAACATGCAGCACACATACTGTAAAACATGTTCTAATTAATACTCCTCAGTATGCACAATCATAAAAAACATCAACCTGGTTACATTCTCAGATCAATCCTGCCCCCCACTGAAGTCAAAGGAAACTAACCTGTTGGTCTCAATAGCACCCAGCCCTTTATAAATTGGCAGACATTTATATGTAAAAAGCACGAATTCATTGTAAGAAGAAATGAATTACTGTTCAGAAAGGAGCAGTGAGTCCTTATACCTATGTGCTGAGTGTTATGAAACTTTGGGATTGGTACACCTATTTCCACTAGTGTTCACAGAACAGCTAGGGATAAATTTCACAGCTTTGAAAATTTATTCCCAGATGTTTAATAACCAAAGTATAAAAATAGATTGAGAAATATGAGATTGTTCAGTACAGTAACAAGATGGATAATAATACTCCCATAAACTACACAAACCCTTTCTATGCAGATTTTTAATTGTGTCAATAAATCTCATAGATCAATATGACAGACCCACTTGAATGGACCGTGTCAAAGTTCAGATTTTCCAAAGCTCACTATTTTGATGTAAATTCCCAATTTTCTTATTTCTCTTGGAGCTTTTGCTACTGGGTCCAGGGCCTCAGTTTAAAATCATTTGGATATCCATTTCTTCTGGCTCTTCTTTTGGATTTCTATTTCCCAGGGCCACTTGTATGGCCATCATCCCTTTCAGATATCAATCCCAAATCTATCTGATAGAAATCTAAACACGTTTAAACAGTACCTCTAGAAATGTGTTACATTCTATCAATAATTAACATTGGAAAATTGTACAACAGCACTCTATTTTCAAAATCAAGTGTGATACCTATCTAAATAATTTTGCACAAAACACCCGGACATGGTTGCACTGACAAAAATCCTAAACCTTTAAGTAACCTTAGACATGGCTGTGTGTTATGCACATTAGATAGCTTAAATTATTATTGCTTTATAAACAGATCTGTATCAATATACTCTGTGCATCTAACCTCTTCATACACTGCTTAAATTAGCTTCATCCAACTTGATTTTCTGTCCCCATGAAATCACTGGAAGTCTGACTGAAGAAAAAGTTAAGGGTCTCATAAACAAATCTTTGGTATAGTTGTAAAAACATGTCTTCATTTGAATTTAAGGATGTAGTTAACCCTGTCAAGAATTTTTGTTGAAAAGCAGCTAGCCATCATTTTGATACTTTTTAATAAACATCTTACTATTTCCAGAGGAAATCTGGACTGCTTAAGGGTCTTGACCCAAAGCCTACATTACTATCACCCTACTTGCTGCATTCAGAATTTCAGTATCAGCTTTTGGATCAGTTACTCTTTATTTAGCTAAGTCACACGATGGAAGAACACCACAGGAATTATTACCTTCATCCACCAAAATGAGTGGGAATGCTAATTCAAATAATAAAACCAGAACAAGTTTAACTTAAATAACGTGAATTTTGTTTTTTCTTGTAGTAGAAGTGTGGTTATTTGTGTTAGGTTTTTTCCTGCATAAAATATGATATAGAGATATATAGATATATTATAAATATTTATATATGTAGATATAAATATTTTAAAAATCTATAGTTTGGGGGTTTTTTTGTTTATGCACTAAACATTTAGATGTAAGTTAGAATTGATCCTCTCTAGCATAATAAGCTCACAAAAATTCATGCTAAGTCCTTCAACTACATACAGGCATGGTTTTAAAACCTTGGTTAAAGGATGTCAAATCCTACACTCTGAACCTGCTGTGGGTAAATCAATTTGCACAGGTTTCATTGTCTAACTGTTGGAAGTATACACACAGCAGAAGCTCTGGACAGCAGGCAATCTGGAATATACATGTACTGTCATTTGGTATGTGCATTATATACATGGCTTTATATATTTACTACATGTATTTATATTATATATTACTATTAAATCCATTCCCTCCACTCAACTATAGGTGCATTTTTCAAGGATAGTATAAAAATGTCTACTATGATACAGTTTATAAACTTATCGCTGCATTTCAGTCACATTCAAAATGTGTTTAAAAAATACACTTGCTCAATAATGTTTAGTTTGAGCAATTTCATTTTGATGGAGATTTTCTAACTTGACTCCCAAATTCAGCTGATCTAGATATGTGGCTGGGCAGCATAACCAGTATGAAATCCTTTCCTATCACAAATGCTTATTGCCTTTGCAAATAGCTTGCTGTCAGACATTTACAGATTTGTAATTCAGACAACAATCAGATCAGTGTTTATCTAACCCAGAGGCAATTCTATATCTGGGCTACTCTCTGCATTTAGTTTGTCATAATTTTTCTCCTAATGTGCAATGTTATTATCTGGAGGAAGTTTACAACTTTTTCTGTTTAAAAATCCAGATTACCTTGATGGGTGGCTTGGAAGATGCAGCAGAATACCACATATCCTGTCTCTGCCCTGAAGGGTTTTTGGTCATGACCTCACCTTTGCCTGTTTTCTCAGATATAGCAAAGTCAGTATCTCTGCTAACATCAGAAGTCAGCTACCTCTGCTAACAGAATCAGGACTCCCTAGGAACCTGGAGATCAGGCCATGTGAGTCAAGTGCAAATCAGGCAACTGATTCTCTTCTAACTCAAGGATGATACAATTCACAATTTAACCTAAGTACTACAGATGATGTTTTGATAGTTTGTGCCACGGAAGTGATTTTTGCGCTTTGGATGTCACTGGCTGTAGACTTGTGGTAGGAACAGTGGATTTGGACAAAAGCTCAGGCTCTTCTGGAGTGCTACCACCCCTACTGAGTTATTCTCAAAACATAAACTTTTCGACATATAACCACGAGAAGACCTAGGAGTTGACTTATGCTCATTTCAAGGATAAATATAGAAGCACATAGAATTTCAGAGTTTATGTGAATACACTCCATTCAAGATACAGTGAATGCAATGTTGAAAAGATTTTCTAAGTTTCTCTGAAAATCAAATTTCAGTGAATATAGGAAAAAGTCCTGAAGGATGATTTTCAGATAAAATATTACAGACTGCTTGATGAGACCACTGAAACCACTCCTTTGGCTCAGGTGAAGCCTGCTCATCTAGGAAACAGATGGTACAATGGCCTCTCCATGAAAATTAATTAACTGACATGTACTGTACTTTTTTAAGGAATGGGAATGAGATGCTTCATGAATATATGCAATAAATGCTTGTTGAAGTCAAGAGGTCTTCTTTTTCAACTACCTCTGTTTTCTCAATCAACATACCCTAGAGGTATATAATGAAGTTGTAAGTAAATAGCATTTTAATTATTAGGAATAGCTGGGGGTGGAATATGGAAAATACTCTTTTCCTTGTCAAAAAGTATTTACATGTTTGTTTTTTTTAACTTGATCACTGACAGTCACTGTGGTGTTTGGGCCCTGATATTAACATTGTGAAGTAGAAATAGAAGCATAAAATGACCTGCTGTTTAGAAGCTATTTCTACATTGACAGTGGATGTGTAGAAAGGTAAATGACCACTTAGTGATAAAACTAATTTTATATTTCAGTGTAACAGCATATTAAGTTATACTCCTGAGAATAGCCTATATGCCCCTTAGCAGACCCATTAACTTCAAGATGACTTGAGCAAGAGAAGGCTGTGGGACTAAGGTGACAATGTATTTTTATTCTTAAACGACAGCTCCCTGAGCCCACACTCACACCAGTGCAGAGCAAAGCAAGTCAGTCCAGAAAGGAGCCATGTCTGCAGCAGCACTGCCTGACCTGGGCTGGAGACTCTGCTGGTCACTTTTAGCACTGCTGCTCCAGTGCAGGCTGTAAAATGTTTAAGAGGAAACAGGAGAGTGGGAGCTGGGAGGGAGTTCAAAACATGTCAAAAAAGTCTTAGTAGACAAAAAAGAAGCAGAGAAAAAGAGCAGAAGTAAATTAATCTTCCTGAAGTATATTACATAAGGGGAAATGCCTGGTAGTCGTTATTTGCTGTAACAACCCAAGACAAATGAGCAGCTGGTGTGTTAGTTCTGATGAAGGACACACAAGAAAGACAATGGCTTTCCATTTTTACGTTAATCAGTACCCAAGTGATGTATTTCTGAAAAATAATAAAATGGATTAATCAAGAGCTAGGGGAAAGAAGAGGGCAGACATTTTATTTCCACCACGTGTAGATGAAATATACATAACATAATAAAGGACTGCTGTCGACTATCTGCAGGAAGAGCACCTGGAAGATTAAAGCTGTGGACATAACATTAACAAAGTACAGACCACACTGAATTAATGAGCACTGGAGATAGACATTCAGTGGAGTCTTAATTTATTTTCCTTTTCTAGCTCATCCTTTAAGAAAATGACAGTGTCTTCTTATCGATTTTACACTCAGAGATCAATCAGAATTGCCCTGACTCAGACAAAATTTACAGCACTCCCTGACACTGCCTCGAGCATCTGGGCCTAAACAGACATTACAAGGAAGCAATATATCATGTTTGTATGTAGAGCTTGACATGCTTAAAAATAAGCTAATCTGTAGTGGAATTTCCTTCTTTTTGACAAGTTGTTCTGCCCAGCTCTTCGGCCCCTTGTTATGAATTTCTCTCCTAGCTCTACTATTAATTATAACATGCACATAGGATTCATGTATTTAGACCCTGAGGGAGGTCATCTGCTCTGCAGTTTTAGATAAAATATAAACTAACAGATCACTCCTACTTAAACAATGTGAAATGTCACTCTGATGCACTCCATAAAAAAACCTAGAGGTGTTCCGTCAAGAGCTATGATCAATTCTGACAAGCCAACAATATCAGAGCTAAATGATGGGCCTCTACATTCCCAAACAGCCCTCCGTGGAAATTGCTGCATCCGGAAGCTCTTTTGTGCAAGTAACTAGCTGGATTAAATACAATAATTACAGAAAAAACACAGGCTGGGATGCTTTGGCAGTAGTTGGCTAAGGTAACTTATTCCTGCACTACAATTCAACATGTACCTAGGGATTGCCCCCCAGCTGACTTGTTACACTAAAGGAAGAGAGGTCTCTTCTGCACTACAGACCTCAAGACCAGAGGCTCAAAGGAGACCTAATATGTTTTACAAAATATTTACTGCATTTTACTTGAAGGAAAGTATCACGTTGAGACACAGTCTCAAGCTGCATCAAGGGTTCAATATTAGGAAAAAGTTTTTACAGAAAGAGTGATCAAGCACTGGAATAGTCTTCCCAGGGAGGTGGTGGAGTCACCATCCCTGGATGTGTTTAAAAAAAGATTGGATGTGGCAGTCAGTGACATGGTTTAGTTGAGGTGTTGGGGCATGGCTTGGACTCGATGATCTTGAAGGTCTCTTCCAACCTAGTGATTCTGTGAATTTTGTGGATTCTGTGAATTCTATCACGAGCAGAGTTGAGAAAGTACTAGCTCATATCTAGGAACGATTGAAGATCAGCAGGTTTTTTAAATTTAAGTCTGTCATCTCCTTCAGGAAGGAATTCATTGGTCACTTCAGTGCCTATAAGAAGCATTGAGGGATCAAGAACTAAAATGTTTCATTTGGGAACATCCCCAAACCAGCATATTTTTTGGGGTCTTTGTTGTTTTCTTTTTAATCTTTGGTCATCTGACAAAATAGAAGGTGGAGGGGAGGACAGTTCCCTTTAGACAGACACTAAAAATTTTCAATGTATATCAGAATCCTCTGTTCCCCTTGGTTTTTGGGAAGTTCAGCATATCACAAAGTTCAACCACTTAGTATTAATTGTATTAACTGGGATGCTAGACAGTCTAGCACAAAACAAAAAACAAGTCCATGTCACAGCCTACAATTTCAGTACTTTGAACTGGTCTGGTTGCATTCTACTTCATTAAGGGTCCTGCTCACATTTCACTTGGTTAAAAGCTAATAAGCAAAAAACTCAAAAAACAAAAAAAACTCTTCTCACTTGTACAAGCAGACAGCTGTAGCCAAAGGTTTACAAACACTCATTGTAGCAGAGGATTCTGCTGTTTCCTCATGTCCTAATTCTTCATGCTAGTAGAAGGGAAATCATGTAATTTTTGGACTTGAAACAAATTGAAGAAACAAAACTGCTACCAAATTGTTAGCAAGATAAAATGATAGCTGACTTGTAACAGAAACTCTGATGCACAGAAATATGACAACATGCAGAAAATCAAAGGTTACATGATTTATTTATGACACCTCAGTGTGATTTGCCCTCAAGTACTATGATAGTAAAATACTACAGTTTCAAAAACCAGTATGATGAACACTGATTTATTTTACATTTTCTCCTTTCCCTTCATTTGTGATTGTCTGACACAGTGGGACCAACCCTCAAGAAATTAGAAAGATATCATCTTGTGAGGGATATTGCACTTATTTTCCCTGCAGGTGTCTTTTTCCCTGATACTGGCTCTGCCTCTTTTAGCCTCTGGTTATCCTCTCTTATGGGGTAGCCTTATGCTACCTGAGCACCTTGCTGCTCTCAGCATAAGCTTGAAAAGAAATCAGTATTTTCTCCCAGTATGAGGATAGAGACAAGTTCTGAATTAAATCATTTTTTTCACTTCTGTTTTCATAGACACCAACATGGAACATGACCAGCAGATTACCTTGTCAAAATGGATGCTGAACTGACCTGGTTTTCAAAGAGACCATATGCTCTGACCTAAACCAAAGGCCTGGTTTTTAATCCAGAAAAATAACTACTGAATAACTCTGCCAACAAAGTCTGGGTTGAGGTTAAGCATTTCAAATACAACTAGTAATCTAGGATATGTCTGCTTCTGCGAAACTAATCTGAAATTTGTTCAAGGAAACTGATCTCACACAATGTTGAGTACGAAAACATAGAAAATCTAGGCTGTTTAAAGATACTGTAAATTTTCCAGAGCACAAGTCTCCCACTGTGTCTCAGGGCTCAGTTTTTGCCTCTGACTCTACTTCAGACTTGTTAGTGCGTCAACAGACAGTTCATTGCTTAATTTTGAGCTCTAAAATCACCTGTCCTTGCTGACCCTCGTCAGCAGCCTGTGCAGAGGAATGTCGGACTCTGGAAGGCAATTCCTCCCAATCTTACTTTTGGCCTTCTAGACTAATTCATCCCTTGCTAAAGGCAGTGTTCAGCTTATAGACTGTGCAGAAGAGGTCATGAGAGGTCTCTCCTGGCAGACACACCAGGAGCAGACATCTCTGGTGATGCAGTGCTCCTACAACTTGAGTCAGGTGAGGGAAAGGCATTCACTGGATTCCAGCCTCACAGGATATTTAAAATCCCATATCCAAGATTCATAGTTACAATTTGGGACAGCAAAGGAAACCATAACAATTTCATGTGTTGCTTTCACAGCTAGTTACAAAATTTATAATAATTTGCATTTCTAGTGACATCCTCCTAAGCAGCAGGTGACATTCTTTATGAAGTTTGAAAGCTATAGTCACTAGTAAACCAGAAAACCTATTGTATCCTTCTCTCATATAATATTTGGTAATTGTTTCTACTTTCTATAGTAGTTTTTGTATAATTTTCAGGCTGATCTAATTTCCCAAAGTAAAAAGTTTTTAACCTTAGCATTTAAAGAAATGTTTCTTGGGAAAGCATCATAGATGCTTGGTCAAGAATAAATGATAAGATTTTATGCACCTTTTAAAATTTCTCACACAGTAATACATCTCACCTCTTTTTGTAAACGGATGGTGCTCAAGGAAGAAATAACAAAGATGTAATACAATTCAATACTTCATGAAATTTAAATACTGCTAATTATGATAAGGTTCTGAGGGAAATAATAGTTACTGCTACAGCATGTAAATACACAATGGAAATGTTTCCCTTTCAATGTACACATAATGTGTGTCAGAATCTCTTCACTAGTAAAAGAAGAAATACATCATATCTTATATCTTCTCTTACCAGGTAGAGCCCTGTGTCTTTTCACCAGTCACAGAATGAATAACAGGTGGCATTGCTGTTGCTGTGCTCTCCTGGGTGTTCTGCCATGCAAGTGACTGTCATTTCAGTTTACAGTTCAAATGCAACAACAGACCTTAGGTGGAGAGGATGTGCAGCTATTCATCAAAACTTTTCCTTAATACCCCAGTGAATTTCACCTGCCACCTGCAAAAATTAATATTTCTGGCTGAGTTGCAGTAAGTGCAGCATCACACACATGCTATTCCATATAACTGAACGAGCTGTAACACATCACACGAGACACACCACATCAACCAGAGCAAAATATAGAAAATTCTGAAAAGTATCTCAGTATTTGCTCATTCTGGAGAAATCACAGCGTCTGCAAAGCACAAGGGCAGAGACAGAAGTACTGGGGTAGTTTCCCATGAAGCCTCTTGTACTCTCAAAAAAGGTCACAGCTCACCAGGAGCTCCCCATGCCCTGCAGCAACTACTCAACAAGAGGGAAGAGACCTCAAATCACCAGCCTTTTAGACCAGGGCGCTAATCACCACTACTGCTGGGATTGTTTGCTAAGTACATCATGTAGATTTGCACTAGAATTCCCATCAAATTCCAGGAATTCTTGTTCCTTAACTTTTTTTTTTGTCCAGAAGTAAAGGAACAGGTGCACTCCCAGCAATTCAAAAGCCAGCAAAATCATCCAAAGGAAATGGATTATTTTTAAAAATATATACTTAAAAAAATATATACTTTCATTTGTTGACCTCCTAAAAAATCTCTTTCCTGAAAAGTAGTTTAAGTAACCAAGATATATTTAGCGTAAATTCATTAAAATAATAAAGCTCAGCTTCTGAGACCCTGAGTACAGGTGTAGGCAAAATTACAGTCAATCTATAAAACCACAATACAGCAACACAAAGAAATTAAAGTGTATTACTTGCTTCATGAATAATTTGAGGGTTCTGAATAAAGATATTGAATTCTTTACAAACCCTTGGCTCTCTCTTATGAAGAGGGATGCTGAAGATGGGTTAAGGAAGTAAAATCATTGTGGTTAAACAGTAATATCAATGCTAATATGTATTAATGGTACAATTCCTGAAAATTTTTGGAGGGGAATGTGTCCCATCAGACTGATCTGCTCTCTGAAACTGAGCAACAATAAAGTTACCCACTCACCTGTAGTGTGTTGCAAACAAACTATGTACCAGCATGATGATTTAGCTCATAAATCTGAGCAAAATACTTACAACATGAATGTGGGCAATGAATTTAGCTACTAAAACTGAATAATAAAAACAATAATAGCAAACTTTTAGGAATTTCAGGAATTGGTGGATGTCAGGTTAATCACAGCATTTGTTTTTATTTTGAAATAGAAATTTTCATGGAACAGAAGACATGTTATTTCATTATTATGTCCAATTTATGCACTGCAAGGGCTGAGAAGCCTTTATCCGGCATGGCTGCTTGTATCATACTTCCCCTGTAAAAGAATGAACTTGTGCATTGGCAGAACTTGTGGCAACTCCCCAAAGAGCACTATAAGGTCAGAAGATTTTACTGAAAGAATATTTATGACATTGCAGAATACCACTCAAAGGAATAGATATTCTTGTGACTGGGGGCACTGATGGAGGGACCACAGTGATTTGCATATTTAGAGAGAAACTTCTACCTTTGTTCCTGTACACCCACACTGCAGCAAAGGGGAAGGTACTATGGCTAGTAAGTAGAAAGGCAGAGAATCAAAAACTAATTTCTTGGTTTCCCAATGCTTTGTAAATGTCCTCACCTAACAACCACAATCTGTTCATCATTTATGCACAGAACCTGAAGAACAATGAGTAAGGCCAGAATCTGAAGCACAGAAAGTGCCTTTCAAAAAATGTCACTAAGGACCAAAAGATACTTCCTATATACTTCAGGTCTTACTCAGATGTGTAGATTTTCTTCCAGTCTTCTTCCAGCTGTGCACCTCTGAATGTCCTGTGGTACTTTATTTTGTTCAAAGGTACATCTTTCCTACTCAGCAACTGAAGAGGTTCAAAGGCATCCAGTCGCATTTTACATGGGAAGACCCTCAAGAAAATATTTGGGAAGTGGTTGTAAATCAGCTGGTTTGAAAACCAAACTTGGGCAAAATGACACATAGGCATATGCCACACTTAGAAATCTGAAAGCAGGCAAAAAAACTCAGCCAGATTCTGACCATGGATTACAACTGTGTTGTCTCAGTAAGAAGATGGTGGAAGTGAATGCAAGCTGGAACTGAGTCCTAGATGAAATGGACAGGGGTGGGGGGGCCCAAACAGCGGCACCATCTAACTGGAAACCTCACCTTATCAGCTCTGAGGCTGTGGCTGCTTTAAGCAGGCCAACCCCAAAAGGACATGTGCAAAAGTCTATGTACAAAGGGCAGGTGAACAATTATATGGATAGGTTAACTGGAGCAAGAATTCATTTCAAGATGGTCTGTTAAGGACAACATTGTACTGTTAAAGCATTTCTAAAACATACCTGATTCTATTTCTAAGCGAAACACAATATATTCAGGTATTTAATTTGCTTCCTTGACTCCCACTGCTATAACTGCAAGACTGGAATGAGTAGGTGTTCCACTGCTGTGAATCTAAGACACTGCTGCAGACCTGCAGCAAATCTGGGCACACAGGGATGGGAAATAATCCAGCCCAAAGAATCAGAGTACAAGATTTGTCCAGACAACTTCACTGTTCATCATTTCATCTATTTATACACCAGGTCCCTCACCATTCTAGTTAAGACAAGAAATAAAATTCTATCTTAGGTAAGGTAAAAAGAAAAAAAAAAGAAGCAGTGAGAAACAATTGCTTCCATCCGTTTGGTCATAAAGAGCATGAGAGGTTGTTTGGTCCAGGACAGTAAAATTTTTCTGCTCCCTGCCATGGAAGGGAGTGTCACCAGACAGCATCTTGCAGAGCAGCTGCAGGCACTGAATTGTCAACACAAATACAGGGACTTTTTTCCTTGCCTTCCCCTTTTCTTTGAAGGTTTTTAATCCATTTAAATAAGTGAATAGAACATAACAGGAAAAAAAAATAAACTGTAGGAAAATAAAGGAGCTTTTAATATTGCTTTTGAGAAAGATTTCCCCCTTCATTTGTACAGAAACTCCAGGTACTCTGTGTAAGCACAGTTTTGGTTGGATTTTTTGTTTGTTTGATTGCTTTAAAATAATCATATTTTTCTTTTATCTTATTTTCTATGTTAGAAAACAAAACTTCAATTTTCAGGCATAGCTGCTGCACCATAGCAGACTGGACTCACAGATACCTGAAAATACACTGCGAAATATTGTTTACTAGATCAATGTTACCTCTTCAGCTGTAGAACTTTGTAACATGGAGTTTATGAAGGGTCTCAAATGCAGAAGTGTGTCCAATGGTGGTACCTATCAGAGTTAACATAAGGTAGGAATGTAATTATAGATTAGCAACAGATACCACAAGGAGAAATCATAGCAGGCTAATGAGATAACTTACTGTATCATCCGATGAGTAGGAATACTAAAATTTCTGTATTAAAATGGTATTAGTGGTATATTAGGCTAACATGATATGACAAAAAAATTGCAAACAAAATACTATAATTTAGTCTAGGGCATAAATGTGAGGGAATAAAACCAAATATTGTCATAGAGAAACACCCTCTTCATTTAGAAAACATGTGGAATTTTGTGGTAGAGTTTGCTGTCGTGTCATACTGATAAAGTTCAGGCGAGATTACATATTGCTATGTGAATTGTAAATTAGTACAAATGATATCTTATACCCACATATCATTTTTACTCCAAGGAATATCAAAGACCTTTGCAAGCTTAGATACATGCAAAGCAGTGCCTCCATGCTTATCATCAGCCTCTAACCTGCAGCTGAATAGACTTCCCAACAGACCCCAAGTTTTTGATTAACCAAAGTTTTACCCAATTGTTGATGGCATGACAAAATTTATGGAGTGGTTGTCTTTTTGAATATTAAGTTTTTCTTAGGAAAAAAAATTCCCTCCAGGCTCTGTAATGACCAATTCTAGAAGAAGCTTCCATTTGCATGAAATAACTGGTAAATGCATAATCATGTAAAAAACACCCATATTCATTTATAAAAAATAGCATACAGATACTCTCTGTCATATTGGGGTACAATCTTACTCTGAATACAATAATCATAGAATCATAGCATTGGTTTGTGTTGGAAGGGATCTTAGAGATCAGATAACTCCAACATGCCCCCACCAAGGGCAGGGACACCTTTTTATCAGGACATGGCCTTGAACACTTCCAGAGATGGGACATTCACAGCTTCTCAGGGCAACCTGTTCCAGTGCCTCATCATCTTCACAGTGAAAAATTTTGTTCTAATAACATTATTTAAACACCAGAAAAATTCTGAATACAAGTTGTTGATTGACTCTTGTCACCCACACACAGTTCAAACTTCAGTGACGTGCCCACTTATCTTTTTGAGTGGTGAAAGACCATGGACAGGGGGCACTTCCAGACCAGTTTCTGCTAAAGTCAGCTTAGAAACATTCATCACAGAGCCCATGGTGCCAAATTTCCACTCATTGTCAGGCAACCTGAAAAACAGGACATGTATATTAAATACATACACACATGTACATGTGAGAGGTATTTTAAAAATGGATGAATTTCATCAGGCCTTCATCTATAAGCTCATCAAGTCTTAATGACATTCCACCAAAGAATGGCTAAAGAGATATTAGTATGTATTCCTCTCTGAATGCATTTATATGCTTCTACTTTGCAAGCCTCATGGATTTCTGTAGCTTTCAAGCCAGAAACAAAATTCTGTTCCCTAATTTTATATTTATTTTATGATATTTATGTACAAAAAGGAGACTAAATAACCAGAATTATTGTCTATAGGATTAAAAATCCTACTGACAACATACACAACACACCAGTGCAGCAGGCCAGTGGTTTCTGGTAGTTCAGCAACAAATGTATTAATTTAAAATTTTATTCAGGACAACAGTGTGATCATGGATCACATATGAACTTGCCATGACTATGGTAACATTATCCCATTTATAGCACTGAAGGCAAAGAGTGAACACTGAAATCAATGCGACAACTGAGCCTTAAAGAACATGTTCAACAAAGAGCTAACAGGGAACTGTGGACAACATGACACAGTACTTCCTTGTTTCTGTTCATCTGCTTTACACTATCTGAAATTTTTTCATTTTATGATACAGAAACAGAGTTCATTTTGCATCATGAAACGTTTTTGGCTGCTCAGATCACGTTTCACCATCAATGCAAAATGTCTGGAGCAAGCACCTTGAGTTTTCTCTCATTTTTTACATACGTATTATATTTCTCAAAACCCTTTCACACATTCCTCACTGTGCTTCCCACTGAATTAGATACCACTTCTGTTATTTTGGTGCTTTACTGAAACTACACTGTCCCATCACAAAGCCATGACCTCCCTTTGCAGCTACACTCTTCTCACTGTGCCTCCTCACCTTTGGGCTCCATCAGTGCCAGCTTTCTTCAGCCACTGATTTGTTTCTGTGCATCAGTAATACCAGGTTTGAATGTCCACTTATTCACTGCTGCCACATCATGGAGTTGCTTTCTGAAGAGCAGAACTCCATTCTGAGATGAAGCCATCATCCTTGCTGTTGCCGCTGAGGGTGCCTGTACAATGCTCATGGAGTAAATTGAGGGAGAACAAGCTGTACTTGACAATTTCTGTGTTCTCTAAACACATATATGGGAAGAAGTTGCAAATATTTTTTCCTGGATTTCTCTCTTTCAGTAATTTTCCCCACCTAAGCTTTTCTGATTAAAAAAAACCCTTAATTTTATACTGGGGTAATCTGCATTGCTATGTTCTTACTCTCTACAAAAGCAGAGCTATGGATACCTTTCTTCCTCTCTTCCCACAAAAATGATAAGTAAATTAGAGCTGGGAGACTATCTTTGCATGTGCACACACACTGTGTTTATACATGCAATGACATATTCAAGATCAATAGTACTTCATGCTGGCTTACCTGCTCTGGGTATAAAAGAGAAATTCAGATTTGTAAGTGACTTCTGCCATTTTCTAAAGTAGAGAAAATAAAGTTTTTTCATTGCTTTGAAATCGAATCACACTGCCATACAGTAGATTTCAGTGATGCTTTTCTCCTACAAATAAAAAAGTCTACACAATTGGGGAAAGACTTGCTTTACTGAAGAGCACAGCTGTAAATAAATCATTGAACGGCAACAAAAATACTAAAATCATCAGAAACCTTGACCAGAAGATTTTCGTTTTTTAATTGGCAAAAGAATAAAGAACAAAAGAAAAAAGAGGAAAACAAATCCTTTCAATTTTTTGTCACAGCAACAGAATTCTTAACTGTAGGGGGTAGAATGATGCATCCATTTGCACTTACAGTACCATATTAGGGAATGACTAAATTACTTGTAGAGCCCTTTCCATGTCACCACTTACGAGTAACGATATAATTTCCTACATCACATAAATAAATACACAAAGTAAGCTCTTGGAATTCTGTATTTTTTTTATCCTGTATTACAAAAATAAATGAGAATGGTCATTTCTATAGAATTCTTCTTTTTTTGTCATTACAGGAACATGTTCAAACATTTGCCTCCAATTATTGCTGAAACCAAAACCAAAGTAGATAATATGCACCTTGCGAAATATGTTCTTTCACTATCTCTGTATTTTCTAGACGAATAGCTGCAGTCCCTGTTCTAGTGGAAGGAAACAGCAACATTTACCTTTATTTATATAGCCCACAGTATTTCAAAATATTTTATGTCTAAATGTCTGGAAAAGCTAAGACTCTTTAAAAATATATTTTGTAAAGTTATGGTGATTTGAATCATTGTAGCAGCTAAGATTTTGTATATTTATTTCCATGTCTTAAAAAGGAATCTCATATTATTAGTGAAGATAATGTATGTGTCAAAAAAGAGGCATCAAAAGCACTTCCTGTGCACTTGACAGGGTGACAAAATATTTCTCCTATCCTTTCCTAATTGAGCTGCTGTACAAAGGGAGACATTATGATAATATTAATAATAGTTACATGGATATTTGTAGGTACTGTGTAACCCTTCAGTCCATTTTCCCAGACAATGGTGACTACAAAAAGGCTTCAAAATAGAACATCACACAATATGAATGCCACTTTTTTCTATCTTACATTTTAAAAACATCATTGAAATCAGAAAGTTCATTTACAAAGGACTGGCAGTTGCAATCACAGCAATAATGTAGTGCTGAGAAAAAAAGGGTAATTGGTTTGGTAAAGATCGCTTTCCATTACACCATAAAGCACTACACAATAGGAAAGGTCGCCAATTAAGCAATCATGAATACCAAGTACTGAAGCTGATGAAAATAGGGCAGTGGTTTAAATAGATTTGCAAGCAATTTACCTTTTCACAATGTTGGCAATCTGATGCAATTTGCTTGCAATTTTGTCTGCTTTCAGTAGCACTCGAAGCTGACACTACACAGACCAAATGGCAAAGAGGCCTGCATAGAAAATGTAAAACTATCTTGGCTGCATCAGGGAACCAGAATGGTGGTTCATCAGGAAAATTACAACAATTAACATAAGTGCTGCAAAAATCAACACTTTAAATGTCACACTCACTAGTCTGTCCAAAGACTGTAAAAGTACCATCTCCATTGCTGGACTAACAGTAAATATGAAGCAATCACCAACAAGCCTTGAGGCTGATGGCTCTACAATTGATGTGACATTCTCTGAGTGATAAAATGGCCTTTCGTTTTTACAAAAGTAAGTATTTTTCTTTTTCAGATTTAACCTGGATTATGTCAAGCCAAAACTTATATTCAATTTTTTTTCAACTCTTCCTCCAACAAAACTGTTTTGAACTTGAGAGTGCTCTTTACTTGTTTTGATGTTCTAAAAAACTTTATGTTTCAGGGAATTGGCTCCAAACTGATAAAACTCAAATATCGATCCTTATTTTTCAATGTAAATTATCCTCGAGATTTATATCAAAATGTGTTCACTGCATGAGATGATGCATTTGTGATTAGGGCTTGGTTTATAGTTTAGGGAAGGGAGCCCCAAAAGGTAACTGTAGGTATTCCCTCAGGTTTTGGTGCAGAACACAGAATGCCTTTACACATCTCTATCAATGTAAGCCCAACAAATGTGAAAGATGACTTCTTAAGTAATTGATATCCTGTGTAATGGCTCCCATGTTAAAGACAGATATAAATTTGTCAATTTGTGAGGGAGAATTGACTTATGGTGTCTATTTAATGATTTATTCTTTTTTAGCAGGCTGCAGCACCAAATAAAACAGCAAATACACAAGAGAGTATCAGCTTTTTCTGTGACATCACATCCTAAAAATAATGCTACTCCTTTGTCAGTTTTGATCCCAAAGCTTTAATAAGAAACCCATTTATGGTCTGATTCAAAATATAGCCAGGTCAGTGGAAGTTCAGATATCTAGGATCTTGTAATTCTGAAAATTAGCAAGATTTAGACAACCTGAAAACTTTAACTTCCCCCCCACACACCCCCAGGGCTCAACAAATGCTGCTGGCTCAAGCGTTGTTAGCTCCTGGAGTCATGCTTTTTTTTGCATCATACATGCAAAAAAGGAATGGTTGGTCCTATGAACTACCCTGGGCATTGCTGCTCCACTGACAGGACCATTACCATGCTGCAGCCTGAGCTGCAGTAGATCCATTAACTACACAGTTTATATTCATGTAAATGACTGGTCTTGAACCCCAACACTTAGTTGATAAGGACTGGTAGTACTAGAAAATTGATAAGAAAGCATTTCACAACATCTTCAGTGATGCAACACTTCCAGTGAACAATGGTCACCAATCTTTTGTGGCCTCTATTAAAAGGAAGAGGAATGCCATGAGCAGTTCTGGATGGCATGAGACACTTGGATAAATGTGACGCAAGTGTAGACTTTAGGTAAGCAATGTGAGGGATACCTACTTTTTCTTTGATGTGTTTCAAATGTCCCACCAGACATCTGCTAGGGTTTTTTACTACAATTTGACTAACATTTTCACTAAAAGAAAGCAGATCAAGTACTGCAGTCAAAAATGCATGCAAACTCATTGATAACTATAGAAAAATAAGTAACAGATAAGGACAATAGAATAAATACATACTTTGACCACTCAAAGGGTTCTGCTGCTATTCCAAATGCCTTTCAGCTGAATCTTCTTTTTACAGGCTTCCCTCAGTGCCATTCCCTCACCAAGGTTACAGATACAATTGTAGTTCTAGAGCAATTTAATTCTAATCTATTGCTACTTTGAGGCGAGACTCCTCTACATTCATTTTGGCTCCCAATCTTTTGATTTCCAATTTGTTTACATTTTACAACATTCTCCTTTACTGGTTTAGTCCCACTCATACAATGGGACACTAACCCAGCATATGATAATCAATCTCAGCACTTTTCTTTTGCTCTATTCCCTATTTTTCATGTAGCTCAGCATCCTAACTTCAAAAACTTTGGGAATGTTCAACACACCTCATTGCCAAATCTGTTACACTAAGGGCAATCAAGTGTCACTTCCAGCTAAAGGAATGTTACTGCAAAGAAAATCCTAACCATAGTTAGTATCTGAATATAAATTGCAGCTTTGTTACTCTTTCATCTGCTGCTTTACCATCCCTGGCTGGCTGGTACTTGCTCACATGAACATTATCACATTTATTTGTCTGCCTTTCTAATGTACAACACACTTATCAGTTGGATTGTTCCTTTTGAATTACAGTGTAATTTTCTAATGCTTCAACAGGACAGCAATACTGACCACCACAAGCACGGTGTTTCATGTGCATGTATATACATACATACATACATATATATAAGTATCCATGGCTGGAGATGTATTTTTCACTGCAAGTTTTGCAAAGCAACTGCTCTCTCTTTAGCAACAAATTCAAAAGTTGAAACACTTACAACCAACTTTAACTGCATCTCAGTTTTGCTCAGAAACTTTCTTTAATAACTGTTCTTATAGACACCATTTAATGTGAATGTCAATGTTCCGTAATAATTCAAAGATCAGTGAGATTCCACTGTGGCAATATTTGAAGCAACACATGAAACAAATACCTGGAGCCCATTTTAAATTGACATAAGCTGAAGTATGGAGGCGAACCTCACATCTTTTACAGCCCTCCATTCATTATTATCTGTACTCTACCTGGTCTCTCCTGGGGCTCCGAGACAAACCAAGAAGGGAGAGACAAGAGAAGATCTGTACTACCAATAAACTCAGGAATCAAGCTGAAGGGCTTCACACCAATTCTTTGGGTGCAAAGCAGCAGAAATATTCCTTCTCTTTCCAGAGGATACAGGAGTGAGAGCTGATGACACATTTCTCTCCCACAGGGATGGCCAGTTAGAAATTATGCAACTCTGAATTTTCACCTTTCAGTCCCTTGACTACATAATAAAGAAGACAATTCCTTTTACAATATTTTAAAATAACGCTTATGGACCAGTTGCTAGTCAGGTAACAATCTGAAAATTCACAATTGAAATTAAAGGAGTTCATCCTAATCTGAAATTATGCTAATGAGAATGAATTACTCTGCCACTAATCAATCTATTACACATTTTAATACTTTGTTTTTTAATGCCTAAAAACATTTGAGGATGAAGAAAATTATTCATGATCTTTGACTGAGGACTGAACTATGTTTTGAAAATGGGGAACTGAAAAAGCCAAAGAAATTAATTTAACAAATATGAGTTTCTCAGTTTGGCTTTAATCCTTGCTGTTGGGATAAAGGGAAAAGTCAGTAATGAAAACAAAATTTATTTTCATTGAATAGGATTAGGTTCTTAATCATTGTTAAGCCTGTGGACATTTTTCAATAGAGTCATACAAATTTATCCTACTGAGGAATTGCTTTTTTGTATTTAGGGTTATAATACCAATGTATTAGGACTGCTGCCTAAAACAAAGATACTTAGTACCCTTAATGGATATTTCTACCATTAATAGTAATAAGATCTTTTTATCTATACAAAATAAAGCATCACTAAAAACAAATTAACAAACTCCTGTAAGTATAGGAAAAATTGTTGGAACCCAAAGCTAAAGGATGTCCACCTAGTATGGAACTTTAAATACATACATGCATACATGTAGACACTACATGAGGTGAATTGTGTCCATACTTGTTCCAGCAAAGAGGTGCTGAAATATCAACAGCAGGGAACACTGTTTTCATGAGGATTTCTTCAATTCTTTGTCACATTTCATACTCAACACAAAATACCATTATTTAAAAATTATAATGAAAAAAAAGAGACAAATCTGTCAGCCCATTATTAATTTTCTTTCAATCAGCCCAAAGTGTTGGTTTTAGCAAAATGAAAAGTCTTCATATTTAGTGAGTGGATTAGGATTAGAAAAATATATAGACCTCAGCCGGACTGCTAGGACTGCTTTATGTCAGTTTGTAAGTTTTGTGGGAATAAAAAAATTGCACAGATGGGACTATAACTGACCATAACCTGCTCTATTGTATTTCCAACAATCTCTAATTACAGCAACACACCAGAGGAAAAGATTTGAAAGGGCAGGTGATGGGATAGGAGAGAAACCTGTTTGACTTAAACAGCACAGGATCCCTCACCATCAGGGCTGATGTACATCAGCCTGACAGCTAATTAGGGTAGACATGAATTTTTCCAATGTAACAGATGTTCGCTAATCAGGCCAGATTTGGAGCCCTTGCGCCAGCAACATTTCATGCACAATTTAACTATCTAAAAGGAATAAACTACTTAATGCATTGTACTGGAGGCACAGCTGTTTCACAATCAGAAAATTTGCTGTCAAAGATGTTCTCTTTAAAACTGACATGTTTTTATATAACTCTGATGGGGTGTTTATAATGTATTAATAGTTGTCAGTAAGAGCTGCTGTCATCATCAAGAAGTAAAATATTTCTGAAGGTATATTAAAATGAACAGACTCCTTTCTCTTTCCAAAATCTATTTAGATAATTTACTTTGAATGTGGCCTGTTTAATTCTAAACGTACTTTAAATAAAAGGCTTAACATGTATCTTTCAAGTTACATCAATAACAAAACATGCAAGTTTACCTTTTGACTAGGAAGTAAAGCTGAAATATAGTTTAAATTTATTTTATTTTCAGAAAAATCATAAACATAAAATGATAGAAAAGTCAGATTTAAAGTATCCACAAGCTATATGGATTCATGTAGACCATTACTTAGGAGACTAACGAAAGTGTATATGAGATTTTTATTCCTGCATGTGAACTTCAGAGACCAGATCCAGAGGTTAAATGAGAGGTTCTAAATCAACTTACTGAAAGCTAAGGGTCTTGCAATTAGTGTAGAAATTCAAGAAACAATATCACCATCTGATTAACATAGTTTCTTTTTAACAGCCTGGTCTTTGCAGTTTTTCTGATAGTTTTTTAACCATGAGAAAAAAAAAATCAAATAATGCAACATTTTATAGACTGCTAGAAAAGTTTGGACAAATGTTGCATAATCTGTAAAGTCTAACAATATGAGATAGAACCCAGAACTGGAAAGAATCATCAGATTCTTTCTTGTGATGATGGTATCTAAACACTGCACAAATGCATTTCCCAGTGAAGTCAGTTGGGTTTGAAGTCATAAGATACCAAAGCTATTGAGCCTGGCAAGGATGCTTGTGGCTATATTTGTGTAAAACCCAACACTGTTGCCATTTAACACCTCACAAAGGACAAAATCTGAGGCCTGCTCTCATGAATCTGGCCTCTGCTTGCAACCTAACTTTTAGCAAGTAATACAGACTAGATGGAGTTAGAATACAAGTGAGCAGACAACAGAGTCTGGTTCATTAGAGAAAAGACTGAGGCAAAGATCGTCCTTTGCTGGGTACTCACGTCCAAAGTTTGAATGATACTTTTCTTACCATCATTGCTCTGTAAATCTTGCTGTATTTTGGGGGAATCAGAAATTGGGTCAAGGAATTTGACCAAAGTTATCACATTCTCTGCTAAAAAAAAAAAAAAAAGGCATTATAAAACAACTAAACAACTAATGTGAATTTTATAAGGAAAGTTGCTGAAAAAAAGAGATGTTAAGAGCTTCTAGGAGTCAAAGACAAAAGCAACCTTAAATAAACATCAGGTATTCATTGTGCCAAAATACTGAGATTGATAATGACATTCAGCGAAGAGGAAATGTGCGAAGAGTCAAGCACAATTTTAAGAGCTTTCATAAACATAAACAGAGACAGAAATTAAGATGGATACAAAATTAGAGACTTCAAATGAATGATGATTCAGTAAGACTATTGTTAATAATTTTTTAAAAGGAAAGTTACTATATAAGATAAGAGAAACCCTTTCACAAATAATGAGAACAATAGAGAGCTTGAAATAAAGTACTTGTGAAATTCTGAAACTTTTAAACCATCTGAAAGACACTACATGTCCTTTGCTATAAGGAGAATTTTCTTCGCAATAAAGACCTGGTGGTATTGGGTTTTAATGACATCTAGAATATAAGAAACTAAAATCACCAAAACGGTGCAGAGCAGAAGAGTGATCTGAACAATAAAAAGCTAAACTAAGTAAAATAATGACCAACAGTGAGAAATGTTATGAAAATTACCAGCTATCTAAAGGATGCAAAACCTTTGACTTTGGTTTATTGAGAGCACCTTATCCTGGACTAATTGGACCTCCTTTTAAAAAAAGAGAAAACTAAAAAGAGCACTTAAATTTTAATCCTACATATATATGTTTAACCCTATTCACTTAAGGAAACCCCTCAACTTCAAGCTAACACAGATGTTTATTGCTTTAGGCTGTTGGCAGTGGGACATAAAGAATGCAGCCAACCTATGTGCGTTTCAGTATAGCCTTGAAGCTGCATCTCACAACCTTTGAATTTAAAAATAGATTGGTATAATCCTGAAGAAGAGGATTTGGTGGGCTGGAAAGAAATTGCTAGGAAAAGGCAGTGCATTGCAGTGATGAGAGGAGGTGTGAGAGGTTTACCCATGGAGAGAGAATAGTTTTGTCTTTCTTAACACCTCCAGTAATAATCTGAAAGAAGTAATGATCTTAATGAATTCACTATCATAATGAGCTAACAATGGTAATTTAGGAGGAGCTGAAAGTACCAGTAAGAACAAAGACAAATAATACAAAGGCACCCTGTGAGATTAAAAGCATAGGCAAAAATAGTGTAACAAAATGAGGTTTGGACTGGAAAGACACAATTCCCAATGCATTTGTTGAAAAACAATCCAAAGCATGAATATTCAACGAAAGAGTCAGAAACTAATTGGCAATGCAAAATGGCTGAAGAGAAAAAAACCCCACAAAAATACCCCATCAGTGTATTTCATGCTGCCCATGCATCAGCTTCAGAGCATGGGAAGTCAGGAGTCAGCCTTTTCCACATTGCTGATGAGCATAAGAGAGAAATTACCACCCTGGCCCAGGCCTGCCAGCCATTGCAGCATCCTACACCTGATTGTGAATAGTAACATCCCTTTGGAGAAATACTTGGCCTTTATCACAACCATAATAGGAATAGTCCTAATAGAGTCTCTTTTCTAGCTGCAGGCAGTCAGGGAGGTGGCTCTTAGCCTTCTTCCCTATTCTCATTAGAAACTTTTGAGCGCTTTAAAAACAAACAAACAAAACCACTAACAAACCAAAACAAAAACAAGCAAACAAACAAACAAAGCCCCAAACAAAAAGCAAACAAACAAACAAAAAAACAAAACAACAAATCCAGCTTTCCAGAACTTAGAGATAGACAACCAGCCAAGGCCTTATAATGTTATAGGCACTATGTTACCCAAAAAGTATTCCTGAGATGGTCGGGCATGAACTATGGGGCAGCAACAAAATCATCCAGACACAGAGAAGATTATGTCTCAGGGATAAAAAAAAAGGTACATTCACTTCCACTAAAGGATGAAAAAGGTACCAACAAGACAGAAGTCAACAACCTATCTGATTTTATGGTAACATCTGATCCCCTCCTCAGCAGCACCTTTTTTTCTTGTTCATTTTTGCCAGCCTCATATATACACTCTTTCACTGAAGCCATGAATGGGACTGTAGACCCTGTGTGAATCCATTTCAGGATGTAAAAACTTGTGCTACACTCCTTCCAGTGCTCACGATAAGACCCAAATACATCTAACTCATCTTTCCATCTTCACCCCAGCAAATTCACCACTGGAATAGCAGCTTAAAAGAAGCAGTGAATGTTTGAACCACATTTAAAGCAGATTAGACAAAACCCTAGAATATCACTTTGTTGTGAGAACTGTCGTCATACTGATCAATAGCATCTAATTGTTACTTAGGATCCCCCATCTGTTTGTAGCCATCTGTTGTTTCTCATCTTATATTTAGGGTGCCTACTGCCTGGGTACTGAGACACCCAAGCTGGTCTCACACCCTCTAGAGAAGCACTGAGGAGTATGTGGGGACAGAGGCACCCTGGGAGCCAGAGGAGGTCTGGAAAAGTGAAAGCTGTTTGCTCCTCTCAGCACAAGTGGATGGCAGGGCTGTATGAGCTATGCTGCTCGTGTGAAAAGAGTGGCAATTTTTCCATTTCCAGACTCTAAGATATTCCTCTGTAAATGGAGCACGTAGGATAAGGGCTGATTAAGGAGTTTTTTATGTGCAGCTCTGTTAAATCTTAAAGCCTGTTACAACTCATCTTGTCAAACAGTAGTTCAGGAATTGTAAAGTTTTTTGCAAAGGATGTCTAAGAGTCTGCAGTGGCAATGAACACACAGGAGAGCTCATATGCCTGTTCAATGACTGCACAGACTCTTTAGCTAAAATTATTCCTCTGAACACAAACACATGCATATGGTTAACATTAACTACCATAGGGGATCTATACTCTGCCATTTCTTTGTAGAATCTGTACAGACTGTACAGACTTGGAACTCTAGCCTATCAATTTCTTAATGAAATAAAATTGTAAAAAATAGCTCAAGGAAAGAATTAACAGGACTAGTAGCAAAATTTTCCCACTGCTTGAAACAGAGCTCTGCTAGCAGAAACAAAAATTTGACAGGCTACCCAAGACCTCAAACCTTCTGTGGTCCTTTATCAAGCCAATGTTGAACAACCCCGAGTTAAGGAAATTGTGTATTGTATCTTCCTAGTAATTGATGGAATTTTTATTAACAAGGAAATATTTACAAATAATAAAACCCCTAAATATTGTAAAAAATGTTTCTGAACTGGATGGGAAATGTGAGTTGGGATTCTCCTATACTGAACTACGAGGCAATGCTCTTTCCTCCACAAATGGAATCAGCCTCATGCACGGAGCAATAGAACCAGCCTGAGGTCACACCTCAACTATTTTCCATCAAGGCTCCAAACTTAGATGTCAACCTTACTGGCACAAATTCAAATCAGGCCACAATTAGAAGTGCCAAAAGCATTATATACAAAGCTGAATTTTGGAAAATTGAAAGCTGTTTGCTTCTCTCAGCATGAATAGATGGCAGGGCCACACTCCTGTGCTGTACTTCTTTCCTAACCACACTGGTGTGCTTGTGTGGAGAAAGGGGCAATTTTTCCATGACCACATACAAAAGACAGTCATCCACACACAAAAGAGAGTTTTTTGTGTAGAAAATATACATGCCCATGATTGTTTAAAAATTACTCATGAAGATTTTGCTATTAAAATTCAGAAAATAGTCCCAGTTTTGTGACCCACACCCTAGTGGCAGAGATTTCTAGACCTCAGTAAAAATATTTTTGTAATAATTTAATTAGAAGAAGCTTAAAATACAAAAATTCAAGAATTTTACAGTTGTAACCTAACATTTTAAAACAGATTTGACCTCAGTTTGGGGAATTCAGTCTGTTGCGTTAAAAACAATTGGTATCGAGTTCTTGAAATTCATCAGCATTTAACCAAAGGACAATATTGGATTTTGTGCCCATTCAGAAGTCTCAGTCTTTAGCTCTGATCTTGTAGGCTATCTGTGAAATTTGGAACATCTGGGTAAGTTTTTATATGCAACAATGTGTAGAGGAGAGCAGTCAATATATGACTGAGAACAACACATTTGTATTATCAGCGAAAGACCAGATCAAGTAAAATATTGACAAGAACTTAACAACCAACAACCATTTTCAAACCCAAAACTGTATGGTACATCCCATGGGGTTTTTTTGCCAATTTGTTTGTTACTTACTGAATCCCTGAAATGACATGCTTGCTTCAAACTCTGACCACATATATTTGGGGTTTTTCCCACTGGGCATTTTAAATCCTACATTTTAACATAGTACAAAAAAACATTGTCTGGTGAATATTCTGGTTCAAAATTTTTGATAAAATCACTAGATATAAATATTTTCAGTATAGAAAACATAAGACTATACTTTATGTTTTAGACTCTAATGAGTCTTCAAATGAAAGTGCAAATGCTGTGCTACCGCCTCACTCCTTCTGAATTGCCTTCAATACATCAGACAATGAGTTTGCAGTTGTTTCATTTTTTTCCTCTGTATCAGTGTTAAAACATGCAGCTACTCAACTCTCTGCCTAATGACACCTTATTTTGAGACCAAGCTAGTAAAAATATGAGGTACAGAAATGGCAGCTAAGTATATCCAACTTGGGAGAGAGCTCTGTGGTAAATGTGCTCTGACAGCCTTTGTAAGCCAATAGACTTTCAGTGGAATATGGATGCAGATCAAATGTAATCATTTCAGCCACTTTTCAATTTATGGACAGGGCAAGTAGACAGCTTATTCTAACATTTGGGGTTTGGGGGGCCAAAAACCTTGTATAAATTAATAGCATGTATAAGTTCATACTGCTGCACTGTAACAATGCAGAACAGGAGGCATTCCAGTCTGTTCTTTCAGCAAAAGCTCTGCTATGCTGCTAGTCAGCACAGTATGGCTTTATTCGCATCCCTGCAAGCTGCTCATTGTGTTGCTACTGTTTTATCCTTTTCCTAGCTACTTCTGTTCGTGAAAGGTTGTTTTATCTTGTCAGTGCAAATAAATCTCTCTTTTTATACCATACATCTCATTTATAAATCTGGCACAAGGAAAAAACCAGACGGAATTAAGTAATTTTGATCAATTGTTTGTTATATATCTTGCTTAATCAGCAGGTATTTTATCAACAGGAAGGTGCAATGCCTGGATGTGATCAGTGATAGACTTTGAGTCAAACACTTGGGACAGTCACTGTCCCTCTCCACAAACTCAAAACACTTCATGTCCAGCTGCCCTCCTCCCTCTGCCATCTATTTACCTTTTTGGTCTTGCACTGCACTGAGAGTTAGACACCTGAATAAGCAGCTTGCCAAAACTGAGATGTGCTACTACAGCTGTACTGTACCTTTGATGTATTTCTCTTACATTGTTCATCATCATCATCATTACTATTAATAATTATATACAAACATAACATGGAGTAAATGAGCAGTCCTTTCCAGTGGCTGAATTTTTTGGGCAGAGGAGATATAAAAAGGCAACGGGAATTGGGACTTGTAGTCTGCCTGCATGCTTCCACTCAGTCTGCTTAACAGTAGATGAACTCATGGATCACCACTATTTTTGTAGGTGGGGTTTTTGATTTATTCAGTTTTGGAAGCTTTATCTCTCAGAAAGACTGCATGCATCTTCAAATCCTGCTGAGATCTGGTCTCAGCTAAACTGCCTTCTCTGAGACCACATTTCTCTCAGTTCTAGAACATAAACTCTTCTGGAAACTGTGCCTATTGCAGAGCATCAAATTCTCTCTGTTATTTATATCCACTTTTTATTGCTCCCTTATATTTCCAGGTAGCTGAAAATAGATTTAATTGAAAACAAAAATTAGGCAACTATTCTTATATTGATGACATTTTCACACTGAGTCAAAAGATCAGGATGTTTTAATGTGATACACAGACAACCAGCAGAGAAAACAAATAACATCTTGTTATTTTTTCAAATGAACAGAAGATTTTGGGCAAGTATAGGGAAAGTAGGTTTTCCTGCCTGATCTGACAGCTGCTGTACCTGAAGCTCTGGATCATGACTACATCTGGTCTAGGCAATATTAAGGATGTGTATGGACAATGAAAGATCCCACTTTCTTTACATAAAGGTGAGAAAAACATGGACCCAACTGCTGCCTCTACTACTTCAAGGAATGAAAGCTAGCAGAAATTTGTAAAAACATCTTCTATGTGCAGCAGCACCCTGCCTACAGCGAAAAACTGTACATCTCTGGTGTTGGAGAATTTTGCTCAGAAATGGCTTAAAAGGCAGCTGTGAGGAGCAAATTCTCACAGCCTGTTTCTGTAAACAGCAGAAGTTCTCAAGTTGTTTTTAATAACAAGTAAATATCTTGTCCTTGCATAAGGTATGGGAAAGCAAAAGAGACAAACATGAAGGCCTTGAGAACCTTTCATACCAGGGTTCTCAGACAGTTTTTTCATAACAGGTAAACATTCTATCTTTGGCTGTTTTGGGAAAGTAAAAGTAAGTTTTGAGAAGACGAATCTTGGTATTGAAAACAAAAGGAGGGGTTGGTGTGTAATCTCTGACCTATCGTGACCTTGGATTTTGCAATATGCATGAAGTGAATTAACACTGTTATAAAAGGTGTCTGATTTGGTCAATAAATCGAAGTCGATGCTGATCAACAAAGATGGGTCATCTTCCTTCGCTTTCAACATCTGGTTTAGCTATCTTTTTTGCCTTTTTTAAAACGAAGGACAATAAATCAATTTTTGATATTCCAAAATCACAGAGCACACCACAATTTTTTTTGTAAAAAGATGACAAAATTTTTTTATAACAACTTGTTCTAATGTTTTTTATAACATCCTGTTATAAAAATATCTTCTTTGTATAGAAATCTACAAGGGTGACTAACTGACACTTTAACTTTTTCCTCAATAGACAGACTTGGCTCTGTGAATCTCCTTTGTCTCTCTCAAGCAAACTTTACACACTTTTAACCTTTCTCATCTGTTCTGCAAGTCCTCTCCTAGTTTCTGTGATCATTTTTTTGCAGTGCAATCTTATGTTCAGCTGACTGCCTACTCTGAGATGTGAGCATCCGCAATTGCTTCCCAAGAAGGAATTCCCCATGTGCACAAAGCATCCCTTTGAACTGGATGTGCCTGAAAAGGGATTGCACGAGAGGCTTTCTGCTATGGCCAGAGATAACCACAGTTCTCAGGAAGTTCCTTCACCATTGCATTAAAAGACACTGTGGCACTTCATTCATTGCACCCAATGTGCAAATGGGTGCATTTCAAGTCTGGATATGTAAAATATGCTTTTGTTTTAATGAATGATATTTTAGCAGTTTCTAGCATGAGCAGTGGCACATTGGGTTAACATTCCTTTGCAGAAACCATTTGGAGGATGAAATAGTGACAAAGAGCCTTAGAGAAAACAACACTTCTTCCCAACTAGGGCTTTTTCCAATCCATTTGATCTCTCAGTGTCCTTGGCTATCCATCTAGGGGGAAGAAATAAAAATATAATTCTCTCAGAATCATTTTAATATGTGAAATTATTATTAACAAGGGCACAAACAAAATATTATTAGACTGTAGATTTAGTCTTCTGCATTTTCAAAAATTGGTTTCTTCTTATAACTTTCACAACAAATCTCTAACAATTTGAGAATATTTGCTAAAACAATAGCAACAAATTGCTGCAGTCACATGATGAACTTTCAGCTGCCAAGTCTTACCCGAGAGAGAATTTTCATAGCTAAACTGCATAATCCTCAGAAAAATAAGCATTTATAATAGAATTACTGACAGACTTTCAACTGCAGTATTGGGAATAGTGATATTTAACAAACTGGTGGTTATGTTTTTATTTTATTCTTTTTCAGAGTTTGCATACATAATAATTTTAAATAAAACTCACAACAGACCTCAGCTACCTAGAAGAATAGATTATGGAGGATAACCAAGATAAATCAAAGCATAGATAACAAAAAATATATTTAAGTTACTCTATATTTAGGAAATTCAGCATTGGAAAGTAATTGCTAAAACACAGTATTAGGTCAGTACAGAAAATTAAAAATATAAAATTTATGAAGTGCAATTAAATTTAGTTAAACTCAGGTTATCTTTATAAATTCAATGGTTTCAGGTGTTCAAGAAACAGCCTGATTTCTTTCACAGTACAGAAGTATCAACAAAACCATATGCTTTAGGTAGTGGTAGTGTGTATTAATAGCTAAATAAAAATATTGCCTGGATAAGCACAAAATCAAAATAAGTAAAACTTTTTACAAAGCAATTGAGCTATCAGAAATTCAGGCAAAAAAAAAAAAAAGCAACTAACAACCCAGCATCTGAATAAGTAGAATAAAATAAGAATATAGACATATACTCAAAATAGGAACATTTTCTTCTGTCTAAATATAGATTGTACTTTGCTTTTCATATACAGAAGAATTAAATGGATAGTCAAAAGTAGTGTTTGAGATAATTCCAACAGTAGGAATGACTATGTCTTTTAGGATTTTCCCCCCTTTGAATTTAACAATGCAAATTTAACAATGGATTCTGCCCAATGATTGCAAATTTCAGCAGTGACATTCCTGATGGAATAGCCTGATTAGAAAATAATTGTACTTCTTTTCAACTACTGTTACCTCACCCACACTTTTCATTTCCCATAAGGTACAGTAGCAAAACCGCATCTTTCAACTCTCCCTCTTTTATCTGATGTAGTGGATGACAGGTAATCTAGCTGAAAGTTCCTACAATTGCACCACCAGAAAAACACTGGCTGATGAAATCTGAGCAGTTATCACACTAACCATCACCTGTCAAGCCTCCTGCTTCAATTTAAGGGTGCATCAATTTTCTGAAGAGGAAATCAAGGGCAAAGAATAAAAGCGCTACAGATAAACACTGACAAAGGCCCTTTCTGGTTTTTTTTTTATTTATGATGGGATGTACTATCATAGGTTGCTCTGTGAGGTTTTATCAACTGTCCTGATACATCCCAGATAGCTTGGAATTCTTTGGCCATTGATGAAGTGCAATACTTGCACTTACTGAAAGGGCAGAAGATTTCTAAGTGAAAATTACTTTCACTAAATACCACAAAGATATTGAAGTCAGAAAGAGCAAGGAGATGGGACAAATGACAGCTGCATATAACAATGAAGTTCTCTGTTCTCTTAGCAGGCAGAAAGGGCTGATTAGAGTTAGAACATGAAACAGTGTTTTCTTAAAGCCAGGGAGCATGTTGTGTAAAGTGTCAGGTACAATGAGTTCATATGTTCTTTGTAGTGAAATGTGAACGCATTTGCTGCTGACTGTATTTGCCATGGACTCAGTTCTCCAGAGAAAATTGGGACCCTCTTACAGGTGGGGGAAAATCACAAATTTTTCAGGGAAGAGGAAAAGATTCCTCAATATCAAAGTGAGCCAAATTCAGGTAGTGAGCAAGTGCATTCAGCATCACTGACTTCCAGGGAATGATAGCAACCAGTCAGCAGTCAGCCTGGCTTGTAGGTGTGAATGGTGTTGGCATTTTCAAATGTTATTAATTTTGTTTGCAAAATTAGCAGAGGGAGAGACTCCCAGTTCCAATGTGACTTTTTGGTAGCTACCTTGAAGGGGAGCAGATGAAGCAAGCAACACAAAGAGAAGTAAAAGCAAGAAAAAAATTCTCGCAGAGATTCACATCTGGCTATGAATATATCATGAGACACTGATTTTCTCTCCCTGTTTCTAGATGCCTTACTAATTATCAGAAGAGGATCAATACATCCTGATAAAGCCCATGGGTGACTTCCCGATGACTTCCACAGGCTTTCAACTGAACACTAAATATTCAGGTCTATGTAACCTCTGTTCCAGTCAAGCATTAGCCACAGCAAACTGCTGTGGGTGTGGGAAAAGCACAAGACCTATGAGTTCATGAAGGACTCTTTAATTCAGAGTGACCATTGTGTTTTTCCCCTTTCTTTTGTTAGTCCTTTATTCATTTGTTGATCTATCAGCCCACAGTGAAGACAAGAAATGTGGATAAATGCTACATGCAGTCAGTCATGCAAAAGCTAGCTGCTTTTCTCAGTAGACAACATGCCAAGTTTGGGATTCAACAAGATATAATGGAGATGGATCAGTTCAACAAAGTTCACAGTTCTCACTGGATAATATTCTTACATTCATGTCAGGCCCCAAGACAAGGCCCTTGATGCTGACAACCTTGTCAGGTGGCAAATTGCAAATTCTGCCAGTGTTGCTCCTGTCAGGAGTATTTTAAGCAAAGCAACCTTCAATGGAAAAACGGACTGTCATCTGTAAAGCCTGCAAATACCCACTAACTACAGAGCAACACATTAGCAAAAGCTTTTGTTTTATTAGTCTGAATTCATCAAGCAATTTGCACAAATCTTTCTCAACAACTGCATCAATTGCAGACTGTTTTAGATGACAAGTCAGTAAAATAATCACAAAGAATTAATGTTGCTCCTTGCCTGCATGACAACATTTCTAAACAAAATAACAGTAATTCCACCAAAAGGATTTCTCTCTTGGGTTTCTCTAGCAATTCTTTGAACTTCAGCTCTCAAAGTTAAATGATTTCTCAAGAAAACAGTCTTTCCTAGCAGAAAGTAATTTTTACTTCTCATTTATGTGGAGAAAATTTGAAAACATTATTAGGCTGCCAACTATGAACTTCTATACCAGAAAGCAAGTTCAAAGTACCTAAGCTCTTTTATATTTTTTAACTTTATCAATGTTTTGAAGGATTGACTTACAAGTTTGAGTATCTGAATCTGGCAATCAGCAAAACTGTAAACAAGAACAATTAGTGTCTTATAAGGGTTCCAGGTGAATATTTAACCAAGTTGAAATGCATGACATCTTCTGGGTTCATCAGTTCTTTCTCTAAATTCTGGAGATAATTTCAATAATCCCAGGGGGAAAAAATTGACAAAAATATGACTATGATATCAGGTTCATCTTCAGGAAATCATATTCTTTTCCTATTCAACCAGCTTCATTTAACAAATATTATCTCTTCTACTTTTGCAAATATGCAACAGGATGGTTTCAATAGTTCATCTTAAATGATACTAAAAATGAATTACTTACGTTCAAATAACTCCATGTTTTGAAAAGTTATATTCTTGATCCACTTACATGATACATTTACCACCTCCTTTCTAAAGAATACTATTAATTTTACTTTTTTACTGAGTAAACAAAATAGTAGATTCTAATCCAGCCTCAAGAACACCCAGCTAGTTCAGGTGGCTCTATGCTACACCTTAGTCTGCCCCACAGAAGTCTTGTAAAAAAACCCAAAAGAACCTATTCCAGCACTATGGCTGAAGACTCACAGCCAGGGGCCTCTGTCTTGGGGAGGGACAGAGGTGATGAGATATGGAAGTAGACTAAGAGTATGTCCCTGGCACTGGGCATGTGGAAGGGACTGGAAGAGAGGGGCTGAAACACATTAATATAGTAACTACTGCTAGATTCTAGTCACACTGCAAGCTGTGTGACAATTTAAATAAGTAGGCAAAAAGTATGGCACATTGCTCATATTTTCCCAGTAAAAAGCAGGTTTTTATATGCTAGGGCATGTCTTGTTACAGTTTTAGGATTATTTTAGATATCTGAAAATTTATTGAAATTATTACAAGCCTCCCATATTTCAAGAACTCATATTTGACCCACAGCAAGGGTCTACATTTGGGAAAGCATGAGAGCACATACTTAAATTTATCATAAATACAAAATTGTTAGCAAATATTTGCTGAACAGAAGTGGTTTTCTGAGAACTCATGTCATTCTAAATTCAATTTACAGTTCCTATGTTTAAACAGTGCAACTATCCTGGTGACCAGGCTCAACCTCAGAATCTATAGACTGAGCCTGAGATTTTCCATTGCAAAATTACTGAATGCTTTGAGTGTGGTTTGCTTTGTTTTGTTGTATTGTAAGACAGTAATCATTTACTGAAATCATTTACTGAAATCTGAGCTAGTTTTGGATCCTAATGTCATAGGAACCCCAAAGCTGGCAGAAACAGTCTTGTTTTGAATCCATCAGTATTAGTATGGTGTTTGTCCCTGTAGGACTTCAAGAATGTGCAGCAAAGCTTCATACTATAAAAGCAATGTTTTTAGAAAAACGTCAATGAATGTGATGTCTCTGATATAATGAAACCCAGAAAACCCAAAATACAACAAAAATGAATGAATAATAGTTCTTGATTTTATTGAACATTTGATGTAGTATTTACAGTACAATATTTTACAGTATTTAATCAGAGGTTTCAGTAAGAGGTTTGCTCAAGCAAATACTATTGGCAAAATTGGTTTATTATTAACCACTGTGCATTATTAAGTAATTTGAAGGAAAAAAAAAAAAAAAAGAGGTTTTTAAAAAAATCCCAATGGCTTAACCTAGATGACAACATCCAAACTTCTCTTGCTTTTTTATCTGGCATCTATGAACAGGCATACATTCAGTGTGTATGAAAAATATCTGCTATATCTTCTGCTAGCTGTGGGGGTTAGAGCTAAAGAATTAGTGGGGGAAGAGGAAGGGGAAGGGGGAAGGGGGAAGGGGGAAAGGGGAAAGGGGAAAGGGGAAAGGGAAAGGGAAAGGGAAAGGGAAAGGGAAAGGGAAAGGGAAAGGAAGCAAAGCCCCCCTCTTTGGTACTTCAACCAAATTATATATTTCAGCTATTTCCATTCAAATCATGCTAGTTTCTCAAAAAATATTTTAAATATTATTCTGTGGAAAGTTCTTGATTTTTGTTATGCATACTCTGACCAAACTCCTTCTTTCACAATGCCTCTTCTTCTGACTTTCAAATGCCTATACACCCCTTATACTGAGTAGAACAGTCCAAATCTGATGTAGCTACAGTGGAGTGGACAGGGTATGCATTCCCCTAATCCTGCAGAAGTGCTTCAGTGGAAAATGTGAAATATCAGGGAGCAAACTCAGTGAGGTCCACGTGCCACCTGTGACCCAAGAACACAGCAGTGATATCCAAGGTCTGCCAAGTGCATTTTCAAAGGACAGAAGGAAGAATTTCCAGACTGGGGGATGCAAAATTACTCTCTTAAACCCATGGCCAAGGTTGCTGAGGTGCTGGACCTTTTGTAGCAGGGTCTATATTCTTATCTGCAAATTTAGGCACCCACATGCAGGAGCATCTTGCAGCATGGTGTATAACATGCCTGGGAATAGATTCCATAGGTCAGTTTGTTTTAAACAAGTATCACCAAATTTTATTTTTTTTTAAGCAGTGCTGTGCTATTTCTGGGTAGTTGAAGCAGGTTGAGGAAAATCACCCACAAAGCAAAAGGAACATGGCAAAATGTTCCTGCAGTGTGTTGCCTTAATACATTTAAATGATTTAATGACAAGTAGGGGATTACAGGAAAACACAATGCACGCTGGAGGTAGCAAAGGACACCCGCTGCCTGTACTGTGAAATTCAAAATGGATTCCAGGAAGGGAGCACAATGCCAGGCTGCTTTAACTATTGCTCCTACTTCCTATACTATTATTACTGCTCACCAGTCTTGAAGCCTGAATGACAGTGGTCTGAGCCCTTTCAAACCACAGCTAGAAGGTCAATTTTTGTAATGAGAAAATGGAAGTGGTAGTGCAGTGGATCGCTGAACCTTACAGTTTCTTCTATGGTAAAGTAGCAGTGCTCAATCAAATTATGGTGTAGGAACAGAGTTACAACACCACCATGAAACACACAACGGATGAACTAACAAAGCACTTAAATTTGTGTAAACCCAGTGTGATATCAAAGCTAAGTTTGCCACTACTTTCACGCTGCAGAATCACTGCAACCCCTCACCAGCAGAGCAGAAATCCGTAGACCACAGGAAAATCGCATTGCTTACAAAGCCACTCTTCTGTCCTGGGTGCTTAGGTCCCAGTCACACAGAAAATAAAATCTCTGGTTGGAAAGACATATTGAATGAGCTATTGCAGAGAACTGAAACACTTCATGTATACAAAACCCTGCTTTGATGAATACTTTAGCTCCGCTGGCTCTAAGACTTTGGAACTTACTGCAGGTGAGCAAGCCAGCATGAACAACCTCGAGGTTTTAAAATACTGTCAATAGATTTGCAATTACAGTACTCCAAGGCCACAGTGTCTTTGTGCTTGTGCATAAAGCTTCTCAAAGGAACAAAAATTAACAGCTGTAAGCTACAACTATTTTACCCTTGAAGTTTTGCACAGTATTTTAATGAGTTCGAAGTACCTCTGCATCCTATTCACCGCATCTCCCCACTTTGATATATGGTAATATTAAGTGTAATGCCTAGCAACAATATTCACATATTCATCAGCTCCACATTTTTACTTTAATTTGTGTCCCTTTAACAGCCTAAGTGACTCTAATGAAAGGGAGAAAATCTTAGCACAATAAATCTGTGAAAGAAATTACAGACACAAACAAGAAATGTGAGGAATAAAGTAACTTGAATTTCAGTAAAAGAGTAAGAAATTGTCTGGTACTTTAAAGTATGAGCTGATCAACAGAAAATGTGTATTATTTGCCTAAACACCAGATAAGGAGAATTACTTTTAAAAAGCTTGATGATTTTCTTAAATTGCACTTTTTCTAATGAGAATGGTGGAGAAACATCAAGTAGTACATGCAGGACATTTTCATCCATAGACATATAGAAGAAATTAAAATGCTGGGTCAACTGGAGAAGTTAGATAACCATTAACCAAGTCTGACAGATGTCTCTTTTTTAAATTTTGAAAGGAGTGAACTAAGTTTTTAAGGCTCCAAACCTGCAAATGAGATTTACCCAGAAAGATTTTTGTACATTACTTAATAATGCACAAGCAGTCGGTGTGATGGGTAAACTTTTCTTGTGCAGTTTCTGTCAGCCAGTCTATACTTTAAGGAATGGTTTTGAATATCCATGTAATTTACTCATGAGCATGCTGCACTATGCCAGGCAGAAAGGGCAAAAATAAACACTAAGTTTATGCTCTGATGCATGTTTTTCTATATTGGGGACCATCCTTGGCAGTCCCAGCTGTTATAGGAATTCCCACCTACCTCTGCAGCTCAGCTTTTAACAATTGAGAAAGGGCAAATAGAGTCATAGCTTTTAGAATGTGAAAGGGGCAATATTTCCTAAGCTTAAAGCCTACTGTAATATCATCTAATGCCATATATATAAAAAATTTTTCCTCAGTTATTTCTAAAATATCCAATAATTAAAGCAAAATATAATATGAAACAAACATTAATACAGATGCAATATATTCTGCATTCTGCTGAAATAAAAAAAATATAAGAAATTTTGATATTAAGCAACTTAATATTACCAGTCACTTTTGGAGATCTCACTTAACCTCATGAAAAATATTTTTAGAACACAGTTAGAGCCTTATTTTTTGGCACAAGACTGGTGAATATTCCAGTGGGAGATCTTCATATTCTTGATCAGAACCTCCAGCTCTAAGCGAGAGTTCATTTTCTGACATTTTTTTCTCTATTTTTGCAAGTCAACTTCTCCCATCTTTCCCCCCACCCCTTTTATATGCTTTGTTGATGACAGAAGTGATTGTATTTATTTTCTCTTTTAACAGTACATGGAATCTTTAGGAAGCTTGGTGTGGGACATATGCTGATTTTTTTTAAATGGTACTGCTTGGCTGAACAGCTGAGTCATGACACTATCTTCATTCCCTTGACTTCTGAGGTTTGCCATTGTTCCCTTGGCATTCCCACCCTCCAGCAGGCCAAGCTTTGATGCAGAATTAGGAGTTAATTTAAATGCATATTAACAACTGTAAGCCTGTTTTCATGTGAAGTTCTATAAAAACTTCAGTACTTACTATTTATAAAGCATTTAAAGTGATATTAATACTGTGGGAGGACTAGTTTCAACAGCAATTAATATGTGTTTTTTGCTGGCATGAAAATTACAGTAACTGTTAAGAGGCATGCACTGGAACAATGTATTAGATACAATATTTGCACTCTCTGAGTTGTTTTTAAAATATGGATAGTGGTTTAGAAGTCATTTATCTTGCCAGTCACAAAACTAGAAAAAGAATTCTTCACACAGACATTTAGAGAAAGCTAACAAGCTGGATTTCCAGCCCCTACAGGCACTGCCAACCAGCCACATGATTTGATTCTTCTCACACATCATAACCTGGTCTTGGCTATTTTGTAAAACATATTTAGTTTTTAAAAGACATTAAATCAATTTTTTCATCTGAATACTCTGCACTCCCACTGAAATCAATGACAACAGGAAGCAGTAAGCAATTCCAAGGACTGTGCTCCACTTGCTAAATACTTCCATACTGCTACAGAATACAGCATTATTTTTTAGTTACAAAGAAGCCAAATTTACCCAAAAGCTTTCTTTCTCTCTTCACTCTAAATCATTTTTCAAGATTAGAATTCTCCTTAATAGCATTTATTTTATTTTTTATGGCTAGAGTTAGAATATCTCCTTCTTTTTGAAAGTCTTACGATAGGTCCATTAGTCCGCAATTACTGCTATTCATATATTCAACTGTTTATCATGCAAACAGCCTGCTTTTTGCAGTAGGTGTCCATTTGATTTCTCTACTTATATTCATCTATATGTTTTGTGTCTTTAGTTAATCAGCAGGGATATCACTTAGAATTTGCCTCTTTGGGGAAAGAACTGCTTAATGCCTGAAGTTCAGCTTATATTGAACCCTGCTAGGTCTCAGAAGAAGGGCTATGCATGCAGTGATGTTGAATTTAATCAGGTTCCTGTGGGCAGATCCGGCAAGATGTGTACATCATTTTGAGTAAGACTTTGCAACAGTCAAACGATTTCTAAGGAATAAAAATACTTGAGAATTTTTTTAGGACTGAGTCAATATTCTGGCAGACCACAGGGCCTGATTTAATCTAATAGAAATTAGATTTAATGGATAACTGGTTGTAGGTCATGGGGACCTCAGTATCATACTCACCAGACAAGACCTACTCTGTGCCTCAAAGGGATAAATGTCACAGCTACAATCTGCTTGCTAGGTGTACTGTGATAAAATCTGTGACCCAAAACACAGCCTTTATGCACAGGCCAGTTTTAAGTGCTACAGGATTGTCACACCCCTGAGGTATTTCCACGAATAATAGTGTCAGAAAAGCAGAGTATTTCATTCATGCTTCAAACTGCAAGAGAACAAGCCGGGCACACATGACACAGCTCCTGCAAACACTGGTGTTCTTGCCCTTTTTGCACCAGGCTGAGCACAAAGGTGCTGAAAGTCCTCAGGATCTGGGCTATGGCTTGTCACAGCATGGTGAAGGAGTCCCACTGAGTCTCTGTGTGTAAACTCAGAACCAGGGACTGCAGCAGATTCTGTAACTCACCTTTCAGCCCACAAAGCACCCTTCCTAGGAAACATGTTCTCCTGTAACTGCTGCAACTGTTCCAAGGTGGTGAAAGCAAAAATCAGCTCTCTGCTTTTCTGGTGGGAACAAGCAGACATTTTAAAACAGGGCTCTAGCACATTGAAGACTGATATCTAACTATTGTTGTTTGACAGTTGGAAGCATCTCTGAGAAAGGACTGTTAAAACTCTCCTGCAGCCATGCAACTGCTGTGTATACAAAAAATATCCCCACAACAAATTTTTGTCCTCCTATTTAGGGTGCTGGGCCGTGGGGGTTTCGGTTATTTTTAATTATTTTAAAGAATTACAGTGATTACCTTCAATTATATCAAACACTGTCCTTTAAGTCATCTTTAGTGCTTGTCTTCAGGTTCAAGAAGCGTGTATATTTCATTAGCTTAATATTAATCAAATTTTAAATTGAAAAAATGCAGTAAGCAAGTTTGCTAACCAATTATTCTTATAAGAGACAGAGTCACCAAACAACATTTTTGTCTGTGAGACAGTTCTAGTTATTTCCTGTGCTCACACATATTGCTGCCAAAGTTAACTCTCCCTTACTGGCTGGCAGGCTCAGAAATGCTATACAGTCTCCTGGACAGTCCCACACAAAATGGGAACTCAGACCCATCAACGATATATCAAGGAGTTATATAGAATTAAAAGCTGGAATTTCACGTGACAAAGGTGTGGCCCGTCCCTTTCATCCCACTGATTTTTTTGTTATAGGAGTGTTCAAGTTCATAGCCTGTCTTTGTAGGTCATTAGTCATGGTATATATCAGTTGGCAGAGGCTGGATAAGAAACAAGTGGTTGGAAACAAGCTGAAATAGGAAAAAAGTATAAACTTTTTCAGCTGGGTGCATGTCCTGATATTTTGACACATTTCTGTGAAAGTAAGGACAAGGTGAGAAGCTCAGACGACTGGAGAACAGCAAGGTCACAGACCTTGACATGATACACAGTCATGCAAAATATATATGGCAGCCAATACTTGGATAGAATGACAGGGTTGCCAGAGAGGTAGAAAAAAGCTATGAACATTTATTCTCTTTTATAGACCAGAAGATGAGTTAGCTGGGTGCTTAACAGATTGAACTGGTGGCTGGCATCTGTTGCCATTTAACAAAACTGCTGATCAGCTTAAGCCAAGGAACATTCAGCTGCTTCATCATAAGTATTTTGTTGTCTGATAGGCAAACTCCTCCTTACCACCCCTGCAGCTTCATTTCCTGAGTCTGTTTCCCTTTTCAGAGCTCTGTTTCCCCACATGGCAACACCATTTCTGTTTCTTGACCTTATCTAGGCTTTCTATTTCAGTTCTATGTAAACCTCCACCAATAAAATTCTTAGCACCTGCATGTTCCATCAGTCCCATCAACAGCCTTCACACTGTTCCAGAGAAGAAAATAAAATGCAGAGTGACTGTCCCATAAATCACAATTTTGTGTGGTGCACATTCCATATTAAGGGAGCAATAGTAAACTTGCCTGAGAGAATATTACTCTATTGCAGCTTATGCACTTCTGTGACTGGCATGAACCTCATACATAAGCTTCTCCTGAAAACAGTTTATTTTACAAAATAGCTTGGCATTTCTACTCATTCTAAAAGCTAGCCCACCCATCATCTTCAGCAAGGCCAACAATTGCTCACAGGTCAAGAAGCCTCCAGATATTACAACACTATCATTGCTGGTTGCATTAATAATCAGTCTATCCTTGTGTAGGAGAGATGAATTCCCTTTTACAATTACTTTGATATGAGTTGTTTGATTGAAGGGAGTTTATAGAGCAAGACATAGGTATGTTTTCAGAGAGAAGAGAACAAATATGTGACAGACGTCAGTCATGTTACTTAATGCACTGCTGGAAAGAAACACACTTGAATGCTACAGGATAATAGTTTCACAAAGACATCCAGAAGAATATTAAGCAGAGCATGCATAATGGACCCACAGACAACCATTCAGACAGATGCAATTAGTTGTTAGGGTTGCAAAATAAACTTTCGGGACAATGTGGCTTATCATTTGAAAGGTAAAGACATACATTTTCTTGTTGCTTATCTTCTTTATTTCCTGCTTGCTTGTTGAGTCATTTGTTTTGAGGGAAAGCTTGTGAGAATGCTGACAAAGTTGGGACAACCCAAAAAGCCCTACAGTCAAGCATCCTCTGACAGCAGTGCAGGGAGGTAAACAAAAGACAAGATGTAGAACTGTTTCCTTTGCACCGTGCCACAGTCTCAGTCTTATTTTGTGGAAACTTCCCTCACCAGGACCTCATGCCTTATTAATTTCTCCACGATGCCAAGTATAATCCACCAAAAACAGATTTACCTCATTTTAAATCGACTTTGCTTCACCCAAGAAGCCATTACTGTCTTCCCTGCTCTATCACTGTACTCATCCCTGAACAAGCAAAATGTTGAACAGTGAAGCAAATATTAGTTAGTGGTTTCTGAGGTGGTAAAACAAAGACCACAGTAATATCTGGCTACATAAAATCTGGCAAAAATACGGCACTAACAACAATAGAGAGTGAGAAGACACAGTTGCTGCTTGTCAGAGGGTACCAATTTTTGGAAAAGGCAAACATAAAACAGGCAACACCTCACACCACTTTCTGTGAAAGGGAGTATTTGCTGGTTGCCAACCTCTAGATCTATTTTAACTGCTTGAGGCTTTGAATAGATATTTGATTCTCTTTGGACAGACACCTAATTGAACTAGTACTGAAATGTATTTGGTCAATTAGGGAGAGATTTAAGACAGATACTAAGAACTGTTTATCTGATATTTTTATTCCCTAGTGATTGTACAGGTCTATTACAGATCTTAAGAGAAAGTGGTAGCAAGAAATGCAATATCAGTTTATCAGCAGAGATATCAGCAGTGCTCAGATAAAGTCCTTGCCTTCAATAGTCTATACAGGGACACTTTCTTTTATAATCAGTTTTACAAAGTGAATTCATGCAAAAGCTTTAGTCTCAGTCTGTGTCAGTAGCACAAAGCCCACACAGGATATCTGCTTCTTTTACTCTGGATGTGTATGAGGAAAGAGAAAAAAGGATTGCTAAATTTGCTCTCTATTTTCCAGAAAACACTTTTGTACCTGATTCTCTGAAAGGCTTCAGGCTGTCAAATATAAAGTGAAAGAAGTACTCCTTCTGCTTTCATTAGAAATTCTTAACTAATGACAAAATCATTAAGACAGAACACAGTTAGCTATTCATTAAGTGCTCAACAAAATAGAACTCAAAAATTAGTGTCCATGCAGAATGCTTGTTACAGACACAAGCACCATTTGTTGTTGATAAGCTTCCCATAACAAGATTCTAAAAAACAAATACTTAAAACTTAGCAATTTCTGGAGCAGACAGCATATTGTGCCTGAATTATGATGTAGGCTTAAAGACTGGCAGGAACTACAAGAGACCTGCTTGACCAGGGGCTTCTGACATCATAAATCATCTTCAAGGCATTATTTGCCATAAACATCTTGGAGGCATTTAAGTACAACCACATTACAGTGAACTCCTCTTTTCCCATCATGCAGAGTGTGAACGTAACTTGCAGGGTGAGCCTTCTCCAGGGGCTGCGCAGTGAATAAAGCTGTTGTCAATCACAGCCTTGTCTCACATGTTGAAGAAGCTGGAGAGTAAAAAGAATGTAGGAAACACAAGGGCAGAGTCATGGTTAACAAAGTTACAGCTGAGGAACAGTATTCTTTCTGTGACATCGTTCAAGTTTCAGAAATCAAACTCCCATTCTGGACAATGTCTCAAGGCACTGAGAATTAGTTCCATTTATTAGCCATTGTTATGCCAGTTCTATGGCTGTAAAGTTGCATGTCTTTGGGATTTCCTGCTCTCCACAGGCTGTATTTCACCAAGCACTACATTTGTATAGAACTAGTGGAATTTTATTGCCCAGCAGTCATAAAATGTTTTATTGCATGTGCAGTTTCACACACACAAACTCCAAAAAAGTTATGAATAGCAAATATTTTTTAAATTAAATTGTCTGAAAGTCCAGATTTAAATGGATAATCCCTGCTACTTCCAATAAGTTAAATTCTGCTAGATTCCACAGATGTCATTTCCAATCCTTTCCACCCTTATATGCTGTTCTGTCTTTTCCTAAAGATAACAAAATAAAGTAACAAGAAAAAAATAAAATTTTGTGAGTTTCTTGTATCTGCTGGATATACATGTCCAGAATGGAAGGCCTTCATTCAGGATATATAAGAGGTCTTCCCCCCTGCCACCATAAAGTTTCTCAGTGTAGGTCCACTGAAATTAATGGAACGAGCCCTGTTGTTTTTAAATAGTATTTGAGTAGGGGATCTCAGTGGTTGTTTATTAGCTGGGTTTATTCTGTTTTTCTTTGAGGTATTCATACATAATTCCTTGGAATAATATGAGCAATTTTTACCTTTCACTGCTCGGTGCATTTCCTCAAATTCTAATGCATTTGCTATAAATGCAGATATCTTTTTTTAGCTCCATTTAATGTTCTGCTCTGCATTTGAGCAGACCACTTTGTCAAGTCAGTGAATTTGGTGCAACGAGGAGACAATTTGTTGCCTCCTTCTGGGGTCCCCAAAGACATCAATTAACTCAAAGCACGAGTTCTGACAGCACAAACAGGAAGAGTTAACCCCCCACAGTTATTCTTTATATTAGTCAATCCACCCTCCTCATTCCCTCCGTCCCTCTTCATTTTCCTTTCTAATGAACAGGGACAGATACCTCTTTCTACTGAGATACTTCCACTACAATGACAATTCCCTGGCTCTCCCCAGGTGATTTACTTTTCAAGCAGTGCCCACTTATTGATCTCTTCTGTGACAAATTTCAACACATGCACAGTCCTGGCAAACATTTCTGGAGATGAATCCTTCCTGCTGTTCAAATAGGAGGATAATTTTTATGCAATATATTTCAAAAAACGGTTTCTGGTATAGAATCACCTTCAATAAACTGCGCAAGAATTCATCTACTACTAACACATTAACAAGAATTACTGCTGAAATTCTTACCTTTATTATTGCTTAAATATATCTGTATAAAGTTTAATTTACATTTATAGTCTTCTGAACTTTCACTCAGGAAAGATTTAAATTTTTTTTTTTAACCAAAAAAACTTGTTGCCTTCTGATAGTATATCTAGAAATAGAACTATGTAAGTTTAAAAACTGATGCCAAATATGAGGATGTTTTGTTGTTAAAATGGAAGATAAAAATCACTTTACAAGGAAAGCACCCATAATAAAATATTTTCTGGGAAATAAGCATGTAGTCCCTTCGTTTACATGCACTAAAAGCTCTTGCCAGTTCACTCTGACCAAGTTGCAGACAAGAATGGCCCAGGAGGCACATTATTATGGCAGTGTTATGTATGATAAGTATTAGGGCCAAGTACTGCAAATAGAGTTGAAAATAAATAATAATTTAGACTCAGAAAAACATCACCAGTCATACTTTGTATCTTTTTATCTACCAAACAGTGGCTAATGACTTCACAAGATCTGTTATAGATGTCTTTCCCTACTGTGGCACTAAATGCTTCTAATACCCCATTCTTGCTGCAAACACGTAACCTGAAGTATGGCTTTTTCCAAAATACCTGACGCACAACACTGGGTTTTTAATATCAAGAAGAAATTTTCCACAATTTTTTCCTGGAATGTTGCTAATGGTATCAGCTCCTGTTTCTCCCTGGAGAACCCAGAACTTTGACAGCCCAACCGAACTTCACGGCACCTGGCTGCCAGAATAAGCATCACTTAAAACCAAATTTCACCTGAAACAATTTATACAAACTGGATACAATATTATTTTCCTTACAATATCACTGCTTTCTGCATTGCTATATCTTGTGTTGCCACTAACAGATCAGAAACCATGATCTTCCTAAAACTAAAATTTTGCTTTTCCAGCAAAAAGCATTCAGATAGTGGTGCATTCTATGGTACCAGCACTCCATGCTCTTTAATTCTTTCCTTTCAAATGCTCCTTCTCATCTAATCTAGAATTTCCTTTTAATGTTTCCTCCTTTCTGCTAGCTACAGACTGATCTTCTCCATCCTGCTTAGTCTTACCTAGCTCCATAACATGCTGCTTCTTTTCTACAAGCCCCACTGTACTTTGTTACTCTGTTCTCCTCTCCCTCTCTTTACATAAACACTTAAAGAAGTCATTTCAGGTAATTTAGAAATTCTTACTCCCGAGCTCCTTGGGTCTTTCTCTTACAAATAGTCCAACTGAATCAGCAGATCTTTTCACACAGAAAAGCTAAGAGAACTTTTGCCCCAAAATGTATGTTCCCTGAAATATTAGCCTAAATTTTTCTTCAGGGATGGTTTCTAAATCTCAAATTCATCCTGACAATTAGCCAAGCAAGCAAACTATCCCAACACCCAAAACCCCCTCACAAATACTGTAAGAACTTTTCTCTCTATTTAGCAACAGGTTTCCACTTCATCAATTAAACAAAATTGAGTTTTCCTTGTGAAGATGAGTAACCAATAGCTGAAATTAAACCTAATTATTTATGTCAGAGTTTTTTGGATTTTTGTTTGTTTTAAGATTGGCTTAATTTCATTAAGATTGGGGTTTATCCTGATTTAGATTGCTAAGAAATTTTACACAATCTTTATACCCCTGATCTGCAGACTTCATGTAAAAAAATGTACCAATCTAGCAACTAGAGCAATATAAACCATGAGAGGTTTTTACCCTTCACCCCCCCATTTGTATTGTAATCACATGTCTTTAAATCATTACCAACATTTTCTATTTGCAATTATGTTAATGTTTCTAGATTACTGTTGGTAAAATATCTGGCTGGAATGTACATATAAAGTTACCACATATTGGGCAAGTTTTGGGCATCATCTGTTTTTATTTAAAGCAAAAAATAGTACAGTGTTTTGGTTCAAAGCTTACATTTAAATTTGGTTATTGTCAACTAATTTTTCAAATGTTCTCACACCTTGAAATACAAATACAGCAACACTTCAGTTCATAAAATTAAAACTTCTAACACTTGAAGGAAAACTTACACAGATCTCCCAGTCTGTGTAATAGAGTCAGTCTGTTTCTATTTCCTTGCAGGGCCATTTAAGGAGAAAGGCAAACAGGAGGCTTTCAAAAGACCAAAGATTTCTGCTCACTGTGTGTCACAATGGGAGCACAAAATAAAAGTGTAGCTGCACTTTCTCCCAAACTTATTTTACAATCTGAGCCTCTGCACGAAACTTGTGTCCTTTTGCAACACCCCTTGTCTTTACAGCCTGCAAATGGCAGCAGGCCACAGCTCCCTCTGAATTTCACATTTACCACTGAACTCGGTGGCAAAATTTCTAAGATGCTGCCAGCACCCATTGAAATGTGCTGCTCCCCCTGTCCAGAGCCACACACACCAGCCTACCCAGGCCATTCACAGATAAGCAGGAGCAACAATGACAATGAATAAGTGTCACTGAAATAATTAAGGAAAGCAGGTGTAAAGCACTCCAACAGGGAATTGTGCAATTTGAATGTGATTTGCTCTCAAGAAATCTGGTTTAGACACATCTGCTTTGAACTTTATGTGACCTTTGTGGCCCATATCTCATAGGTGGGAAGGTTCAGTAAGAGAGGGAGAGATTGTACTTTCTCCTTCCTGTCACTCCAGAATTGACACATGATACATTTATCTGGCCTTTTATCTTCAGTACTTCTGACATCCGCTGCAACTAATTAACCAAGAATTCAGCAAATTTAGATGAACTTTGAAAAGTTTAACATTTGGATATAGATTCAGGAGGATTCAGTATGTATCCAAACCTGATTTCTCCTCTGAAATGTACACCAACACTCTAACTTGCACATACACCCTGTTAAGCTTTCCATTGCAACAAACAAAATTAATCACAGCTGAGTAACTGAGTGAAACTCGCCCCAGAGAGTCCAGTGTAAAAAAAGCAAGCACTTTACATATTCTGTCTTCCTTGTAATTTACCACAAAATAATTGATAAGTTTTGAAGTGAAAAATTTTCACATATCAGACCATAGCAAGTTATAAGAGCACTTTCCAGGAGCTGAGGTATGCAACACTAATGAGAATGTGGATAAAGAGCAGCACCACAGTAGCTTTCCCTACTGGGTCATGCTGCCAGACATCCCCTCAGACCTGCAGTTCAGTTTGTGTCTACAAGAGAAATGCAGGGAGGGAGCAGAAGCAGTGCTGTGGGAGAGAGGCAACAACATAGAAATGGGGAGAGAGTGGGAGGGTGATGGCAAAAGCCCAAGGAATGGTGGGAGTGGGAATGGAAATGGAAATGAGGGCGAGAAGAAAGCAATAGCCAGGAGATCCACATAAAGCAGGTTGTGAATTACAGGGTTACGCTTGGTAAGCCATCTGTCACTTCTCCTCAGGCAAGGATACTTGTTTGCTAGTGAGATGGATAACTCTTGGCTGTGTTTCCATAGCAAGCATTCCCTTACTCCAAGAGTAACCAAATTTTAACTGGGACAATCCCACTGCTTTTGAAGATGCATGGGAGGGCCATATGCTTTGATCAAAGCTATCTACACTACCAAAATCACAAAGAAGATGTCAAAGCACATCACTAGACATCCAGACTGCCTGTCACAGTCCAGTCAGCACATTCGTTCTCCATCCAAGACAGTCACAGACTCATCACAGGATTGGCCCTGTGTCTGAAAAAGCACAATCTTTTCATTTGTCTGTTTACTTCCTTCTCCACCTAAGTGCATGGCTTTGATAGAATCTCTGTTCTTATTATCAGATCTCCTACAGTTTAGATGCTTTCTAAACTTTACTCTCATTTTTTTCTTCTTATGGAGCCACCCCTCATTTCTGGTATTTGTATAATGTGCAGGTTTTGGCTGAGGTAGAATTAATTGTCTCCACGCTGGCTAGTATGGGACTATGTTTTGAACAGTGTTGATAACACAGAGATGTTTTTGCTATTGCTGAGCAGGGCTTGCACAGAGTCAAGGCTCTGGTTTTTTGACTGCCACACTGGAAAGGAAGTTGGGGGTGCATGGGAGATAGGGAGGAGATGCAGCTGAGACAGGTGATCCAAACTGACCAGAGCAATATTCCAGACCTTGCGGCATCATGTTCTGTACATAAAGTAGGAGGACAAAGGAGGTAGAGGAGGGGCTGATCTGAGTTCAGAAAGGGGGAGGTCTGGCGTCAGCCAGCAGGTGGTGAGCAATTGCATCGTGCATCGCTTGGGTTCCCCTTTTTATTATCATTATTATTATTATTTACCATTATTATTGTATTTTACTTTATTTTTATTATTAAACTGTTCTTATCTCAACCTACAAATTTTACTTTGATTGTCCTCTCCATTCCACCAGGTTTGGGGGGTAAGACTGGGGGGAGTTGAGCAAGCAGCTGCAGCATGCTTAATTTCCAGCTGGGCTTAAATGACAATTGCTATAGCTAGAAAAGCACTAGCCAAGGATAGAAATCCCAATGATACTGATCCTCTCCAAACAGAATCAAAAAGTGAATTCCTGCTCTGAAGAGGAAACACCATAGATGTAAATGAATCTATTTTAAGGGAGCATTCAACTGGCCAAGCAGAGTTCCACATTTGTTGCTTTTTTTTTTTTTTTTTAATATATGATTGTGTAGTTTATGTTAGAAGGGACATAGAAAGCCATTGGGTTCCAACACTGCTTAAAGCTAGATTTGGTTTCCTAGGGTCTCATCCAGCTGAATTTTACACACCTCTAAGGATGGAGATTACACAGCCTTTCTGGGCAGCTTTTTCAGTGTAAAATCAACCTCCCTAGGAAGAATAATTTTTCTTCAGAGGAATTTCCCTTGTTTCATCTTGGGTCCACTACTTCTTGTTTTGCTGTGCACCTGCAAGAAGAGTATGGCTTTGTCTTTTCTATAACAGAGATGAAGAGAGAAAATTGATTTCTTTTTAGCCATCTCTTTTCCAGGCTGCAGAAATGCAGCCCTCTCAGATTCTTCAAATACGTCATCTTCACAATGCAAATGTTTTCATTTTCCTAATCTCTCAAATCTTAATGGAGTATTTTCACAATGCAAATGTTTTCATTTTCCTAATCTGTCTAATCTTAATGGAGTATTTTCCCTGTTCGAAATTATGTGTCCTAGTGGATGTATCACAGTGGGTAATCCTGACAGAGACACACTGAGCAATCAAATTCTGGCAAGGCCCTAAGAAGCCCTCTCTCTGGTGAGCTGAGGGATTCACTCTGAGAGCTATCACACAGTTAAAGACAAAAAGACACCCAGGCCTTTTGGTTTTCTGGCACAATTATTTTTCCAGACCTTGCTATCACTGAAATTTATCTTGATTCCCACAAAGGGCACTGATTTAAGATGTCTGCATTCCAAATCTGATTGCCACCTGTGCTGTTGTTTTCACTACCATATTTGCAGTGGCTTTTTCCTCAACACTATGATTTGATCTTACCCTCAAAATATGCAATACTGCAGCCAGGCAAGTACCTTGGAAAAAATCAATTGCTACACATGCATGCACAAACTCAGTAGCTTTTCTTTGATGATACACCACACTGCAGATTGCATATACAAGTGCAGATTGAGCTTTTAAGAACATGAAAGCACTTAGAGGACTTCACTGTTTAACAGACACAGACTAATCTCTTCCTCCCTGACAGTCAGGCTTCAGAGTTCACCGTGTGTGCATACAGATACAAGATAATGAACAGATACTTATTCTATACAGAATTCAAAAGCAGGGTGGAAAATTCTCCCATTTCTACTGTGTGAAATTTCACATATCTAGCTGCAGTAAGATAAATTGTTACCCTATGTGACTGTAGCTATTCTATCTAGTATTCTTTTCCACAAGTGAATGGTGTATCTTTCATTATAAGCCATTTACAGTCTTGTGAAACATGTGCCTTTTCAGTCCTCCCTTTCCTTAAAGATAACACAATTGTGCAATGAAATGTTAGACCATTCGCTGCACATACATGTCTATCTCTTTGCACACAGAATGAAAGCTGCTCTTCCTACAATTTGAAACACTTCCACAATTACTAATTTTGGTCTTCTAATCAAAGAGAGCGTGCTTTATCATTTAATTTATTCTCAGTGCTTGAAATGGGCCAGCTGCTTAAAGGGGTGTTTGTTGGCTTCCACCTAAATTCTCATCTGTGTTAGATGACTAGTAGTATTATAACAAATAAACAACTTAATAAACACAGAAAAAAGTTTATCTAAATGTACTTAGTGAGAGTTATTGAACCAGATCATTTACCCTTAGTTTTCTGAAAAAGATAAAACTATGTTATCTCACTTAGCTCACCAGGGAAATTAACTTCTCCACTATCAAATCTCCTGCAAAGGCCACTCCCATTGAATGTGTACTTGTACCTCCTATGATTATCTCCTTTCTGTAAATACCATGACAACCACTCAATTTCTTATTAATTTTGCTTTTGGAATGCAGGAAAGGTAGAGCACTGCTTTATTCTGATCTCTTTTCATTGTCCTTTACGCAGAAAAAGAACTTTAAATCCTATAAATATTTTAGGTTTTCTCAGAAGTTTTCTGTCACCACTGCCAACCATGGAGAAATAAAAAGGTCTCATTTTGTGCCAATATAGACAGGGTTAGGGATTCAGAGTCAGCAGCTCTAACTGCTCTGCTCAGACAAATGAGTCCCAGGAAGGACCAAAGATGTTCAGAGTGATCCTGCCTTTGCAAAGTGCTGTTCCTCATCAGGAAAGGCTAGATTTCCCCTCCTGTGAAACCTCCAAGATATATAATGCAGCTTCTCATACAAATTTTCAGCATCAGTCAAAGTCATTCTCACTTGCATTGCAATGTTCAGGCTTCTGTTTACAGGCCTTTAGGTTTTTTAAACAATTTGGCTTAGTTTTTTTTTGTTAAAAAAAAAAAGCCATATCAGCCTGATGTTCACCTTCAGAGTCAGCCCATAAATCAGCAAGAGCAAGATGGCAGCAATTCTCTCCAGAAATAATTGTAATTCAGACTACCTAGGAAAGACATTTAAAACTTCTCGTGTCACTGAGTTACTGTCTTTAGATCATAGTGCACTTACCTTAATCTTGGAACTTCTAACATGGAAATTTTTCATCTCTAATATTTTAAAAATAGAAAAATACAGCACTGGCTATCTAATCAGATAGTTCTGAATATGAATTTTATTTTAAGAAAGGTTTTATAAATCCTAAAGACAATTGATTTTTTTCCAGGAGTGAATTTCATGTGAATGAAACTATTTACACAAAACCATGTTTTTTCACCAGCCAAGAGTCACAAGATGAGAAGCAGCTACTACCAGAAATGAATCAAACGCAAACACAGTAGTGTGCATCTGGTTAAAAAATTTAAACTTCATCTCTATCAGGATATGACTAAGCCTTGTTCACTACTTATTACTTCTTATTAATTAACTTACTGAATTATGTAACATAAAGAAAATCAAGGAACTCAGAAAGCATATCTAGTTCACCACAATAATATTTTGAATGTTATTTATACAGAATGTTAAGAGCTTTCCTGCAAACAGATGCTTCCACACCGAGGGCAAACATCCCAAGCTGATACTAACTTAAACATCTCATGTGAAGCACACAGGTTTTTCTTGCTTTATAAACATAAGTATTAATGATGTTTTAGTTTAAAATTAAATTATAATTATTGCTAAGCATGAACCATAGTTAAAACATTCTGATCATTAGCCTTTAATCAGTAGCACTCAAACACCTTCAAAAATGTCAGAAAGGTTTTCCTGAAGTTCCTGTCTTTCTGTGGATCATCTCTTACCTTTGGGTCCATGCAACCGCAAGAGATGAGTTCATGGAGTTTAACACTAAAATGGCTGCATTTGTGTGGAGCCATAAATGTGCTGTGAGGAGAGAGAGAATTAAGCTCTGTTAAAAAAAATTAACAATTAAAACAGAAACAGAAAGCAGAGAAGAAAATCTTTATATTTGGCATCTTCTTCATGCCAGATATTAAAAAACATTCTGTTCAACATCAGCAAGTGCAATGTCTCATTTATTTAAAGCCCAGCTCTCCAACTACAATCCTTTTTCTGTCTCTGGCACGCGCATACTGATGCAACAGGTATCTACAGGTTACTTGCACAGATTGTCAGAGCAGATTTTTAATCTATAATAAAGAATGAGAAGTTTGTGTTGACTGATAAGTAATGAAACTTTCTGTCAAGATAAATTTTACACATTAAATGTGCTCCGGGTTTAGATCAATGCAGATAGTGTCAAATAAAACAAAATACTACAAGGGAAGATTCACAAAAATTGATTGTGGCCAAAATACGCCCCAGCACTGTTAAGAGGTTTACTTCAGTAATGTCTGTGGTCACTGACTAGATCAATGAAACTCATTCTTTCAACAGCATCCAATTATCAGTTTACTGTGGAGTGAGCTTTCTAATAAATCAGTATACTTTACATAAAAGTAGACAAAGCTTCAATGAAACTTAATAGCAAAGTATAAAAATATTTTGGTTCCAGAAAACAGAGGTTTCTATCACACCCAAGAAAAAGGCCATTACTTGCCTTATTTAAGGCTGGTCCATAGGTAGTAACATTTTGAGGCAGTAACTTTCTCTTGGCTAGTTTATGGCTAGCAGGATAATAGAGTTTGATTAAGCATTTAGGACAGCTGATCAAAATGCTGCAGTCATATTTACGGAATAAAAAAATGGCACTCACAGCAAGTACCAAACAACATAAATTCAGGCATGGTATCAGAAAGTCATTTAAAAATCATTTTCCGCAACACAAGTTCTGCAACGCTTTCTTACCAACATTACATGTCTCATTTATATGTTTTTTCTTGGGTAAATAGGCAGCCGGTGACCATTTCAACTTTATGGCAGAGCTGAGTAGAGTGGCAGACTTTGGGTCCTCCATAGCTACTCTTCTTTGTGCTCTCTAAGAGACAATGGTGTGAAGAATCCCCAAAATTTCATGCTGCCTGTAATAAATCAGAGACACAGAAAAACTTGAGCATGACACAATCTGTAATGTGTCAAGCCACTTCTGTAGAGCAGAGGTTTTCTAACTATCTCAGAGCTGGGAAGCCAAAAAAGAGAGAGATGAAGGACCAGATCCTAGAAAGGTCTTATGAAGATCAGTTTAGAAATCCCAGCTGGCTGTGGCACAAAACCAGGGGAAATCAAAGAGACATATCTATGTGAAGCATGCAGCACTGACAGCCAAAGGGTTGAGTCAGAAGATCCAAATTCATCCTGATTAGCTGAGGGATTGAAGGTCTCCTAAAAGGAGATGTTATTTGAAAAAGTGTATCACCAATTTTACTCAATTCAATGCTGAATGAACATCTCTATAGTGGTTGTAGGCAGAGGGAGACCAGGAATGGGACAGATGTACCTGCGTCCAAATCCATCTCCAGAAGCCTGAAGAGAGGTTTAGAGAGGTTTAGAGAGTGCAAAAGGCCATCAATGCCTCCTCTGCTCCTTGCAAACATGTATGTATACAGCCAGCACTACTTGGTCCATATTTTTACACAAATAAACCATATTCTGCTGTTATAATCTCATTGCTCATGGATGCTGTCATTTAACCTTTAGTATGCTCCAAAGGATTCTACAAAAATGTAGATTGCATGAGGTAAGCTACAGTGTAATTGCTGGTGTATTTGGCCCCTATTTCCATGGAGGCCTGGTGCTGCTGCCAGGCTGGCTTCATTGCAGTGCTGGAATTACTGGGAGCAAACCAAAGGAAGGTGAGCCTGGCCACAGCCCTGCAAGGAGCAGAGTGCTCTGAAAACACTCTCTGGTGCTGCACTTCACCACCCCACTGTCTGAGTTCTGTCTGCAGCACCAGGGATGTCTGTGGGGCCTGTGCCACGTCCTGGGGGCACCTCCTGCATCACAGCAGCTACTGAGATAAACACAAATGCACAAACCGGGATAAAAGAGCTGGAAAAGGGCAAACCCTAAAAGCCAGTTGTTATTTTGTCTAGCGAGTGGAGTGAATGCCAATTATTTAAAAACCTAACTGATCAATTAATATTGATTCTGCTTTGCTTCCCATTGATTACCAGGCTCAACGTAAGAGAGGATAAAGAAATTGTTCTCTTGTATCCTTGATCCTGAGGTACAGTTGTGGCAGCTTGGCATACAGCAGTAGGTGATTCTTCATAAAATCTACAAAGAATACAAATTCCAATTGGCATCAGCATAAAAAAAGTCTGATAGCTCCTTCATCATAGGTTTTATCGTACTGAAAAACTCTCCACAAAATATATTTCATTTCCTGTGTATCAGACGTGGTGTATTTCAACAGAAAACTCCATGGCTGTAGGAAGTGCAAATTGCTGACAAAAAGTTATCAGTCTATCAGATACTGGAGTCAGTGAGTCTTGAGTACTAAGACTGGTACTTGAGGGGATGTGATTTTTATTTTATAAGTTGAACTTACCCCAAAGAAGGGAAGATGGGAAGAAGAAAAGATGAGAATGGTGAACATCCTTTTCAATGGCAATAAATGCAGCAAGGTTCCCATCCCCTTTCAACAACAGATTTTTGTTCTTCTGTGCATCATTGTGACAAAACTCTGACTTTTTTTTTAAAGTCTTTTAGTGCAGTGAGGCAACTAGATGAGAGGATGAGAAATCATAAAAGTTCCCAAAAATCAGTCGTTTATCAAAGACAATGCAGTGAAGCACGTTATGATCAGTGAGAAATACATACAGGATTTTTAGATGGTATAAGCAGATAAGTTTCTGACCTAGGAAAATTCTCATTAAGTTGAAAACCTCTGAACTTGATCTTTCAGTTATGGGAAGAACCCAATAAAGTCTCTGAGCCTGATATTCCAATTGAGCTGGCAAACACACAACAGCTACCAGTGAATTTAGTCCCTTGCAGTCTCTAAGCCTAAATATTGTCTTTGGTATATCCAATCTGTTGGATTGCTCCTAGGAAAAACATGGCCAGACTGTCTGATTTCAGGTTTGCTGGCTGCCAGAGCAGCTTTGATCACAGTCCAAATTACATTGTTGAACCTACCAGTGGACACACAGAAGTTTGAACCTTGGTGAACCTGGATTTTAAACTATAAAACACCTGGGCTGGGCAAAGCCTTGTTATTTATTTCCAGATGTTGGAAACAAAATCAATACCTTGTGCTCTAGATAAAATACATTGACTGAATGGTTATAAATTTTTACATAGTTTTCACACCAAATATTCTATCTTCCCACTAAATTTCAGTATTTGTGGGACCCACCCACAGCTAATATAAAAATCTGTCCATACAGATTTCTTCCTCATGAGCCTTAGAAAGGAGGTGAGCATGGTATATGCAGCTCTAGTCAGGCTTGGAGCAAGCTGTGGCAACACAAGGCAGACCCTGGAAGGCTGAGCTCCTGTTCTCCAGCTGCAGCTGTGTGTCCTGGGCATGGAAAAGATGCACACCCTGGCCCCCCTGCCAGTTAGGGAAATAGAGATGAAATTCATCTCCTCAGATTCCTTAAATTCCCTTGAATCTGGGAGTATATAGGGTGCTTTTTCTTAGAATTAGACTAATGATGACATGGTACTTTCAAAAAGTTCTGACATGTATTTTAAATACAAGCTTGCCTGATTATTTTGGAAAACCTTCTTAAAACTCCTTTCTCTAAATTATAACTGAAAAAATAAAATATAGATAGAGACAAGTTCTCTGATAAACCTGTGTTTTACAGTTTACCCCTAAACTCTTCTTGCACTTTCAGATGCTTACATATGCATATTTTCATATTATAGTTTTCATCTTCTATTATTTCCTCACAGTTTCAGTTTCTCCATTTTAAAAAGTATCAACTATTTAAAATGCAATAGCTTTCTCTCAACTTTGAAGCACAGCTCTAAGATATTCTCAAAACCACACTGTTCTATTGCCTCTCTATACAAGATCCATTTCAACACTGATAATTAGATTCCAACACTAACCCATCTTTTACCTTGCCTATTAAAAGTAAATTTGTAACAGACTGATTATACCTCCCCTACAAGGTGCACAAAAACAAACTCAAATTGTTTTAAGTGAGTTTAAAACCAGCACCAAGATAAAAAAGGACTTAGAATATAATTATTTCTGTTGCATTCTTATAGCTTACTATGACAAAATCTATGAATCTGTATACAGACATAGATATTTAGCTCTCATTGGGGAGACATGAAGGGTGTTTTGTGTTTTGATCACTTACCAGCATTTCTATCTTATGCAGCATATTTTTCATGTAAGGCTTCTGTTAACAAGAACTTTAACAGATTTCTTCTGAGATGATGTAAGAATACAGCCCATTTTCAGGCCTTCCTAATTAATGCACTGTTCACTTATAATGCTACTATAATGCCACTATAATTTTTGCTGAAAACTTCTTGTTATTGTTCATATTTCCATGCATATAGGTTTATATGCTAGAGCTTTTTCCAAGAATTGGAAGGTACTTATAAAATCAAATAAAAAATCACAGTGGTAACATGGACCAGAGATTTTGTGTGATGTGGGTTCTTACATATATGTCTCAAGATGGGAAAACCAAATGATAAGCTGTGATTTTGGTTATGAAGTAATTTAATAAAAACCAACTAGTAATAGATATTTGTAATGACCTAGTCAGAACATAGCTAGGTGATATATTATTTCTAGTATCCATGCCCTGGATAATGCATGGCTTGTGCAGTTACATTAAGCAGCAACTAATAACTGATATTCCCTGAGTCAGTCTGAAGTATTGAATATATTACTTCTCACCCCTGACCTGCTATCACCTGTTGAAATCCTTGCTTATAGTCAGAAGTAGTGCCTGAAAAGTAATTTGAAGATACAAAACACAGAGTTCCTTGGAGGAGGATGTTATCTGTTCTGTCAGAATAATAATTGTAGCAATAATAAGCAAGATATCTGAATTACTAGTGTTAGAATGCGGAGTTAATTCTGGCTATATAATGTGTAGGAACAGAGCAGCACACAAGCTCTTGAGAACTGGATCATACTCACAATTTTATAAACTGTTCAGTTACTTAAATATTTTGATGGGGGAAAAAGGTGGATATGTAGCTCCAGAGACAGAGGAAAAGCAGTGTTCAAGCTGCATGTGAATTGGAAGTACTGCAGTGGAAAGGGCAGAATGTGTACCTTGGTCACGCTTTGGCTTAGACATTACACAGTTACATGTTGAAAATTCTCACCAGTGTTTAAGCACAAAAGAGAAGAAAAGGAGTCATCTCTTTGGAACCAGACACTTGCAAAAGGTTGACCAAAACCCTTGTGTGCATCCCTACTGCATAAGAAACGTTAGCTCTGTAATGAGTCATAGGCTGTACCCCACACAGATTCTCTGTTGTTTAATAATAGAATTTATACTACAGTCATTTTCTCTGTGGGGATTCTAATACGTATCTTTTTTCCCACTACACAAACACCTATTTTCATGAATTTCACTGGAAATTCATATAATTGAGCCACCTTTCATTGTTACATCCATTTCAAATTGATCAGTGAGTTAAAACTTTGGTAAAGGGAGTCTCTGGGCATCCTGGTAAAAGTATCACATTAGCCTCATTTCCTTAAGGAGGCAGACGAAAAACACACTTGAACATCTTTACAAGCATGTTACTGACCAAGTAACACTAAAGTCTAAAATAAATTAGATGTCCAGATGGAATGCAGCGATATGTTAGGATCAGCCTATTTAATTTGGTTGTCTCTGTGTTTTGCTGCTATTTCTGCATGACTACAGGACATGGCAGAATTGTATGACATGCTGATGCTCTGCTCTAACACGTGAGGGGTGATTCAACAAAACAGCACCAGAGATTCAATAACATCAGCGGGCTTTGAATTCAGTTTCTGGCAAGAAATTTTAAAATTCCATTAACAGTTTCTTGTACTGCATGTTGATATTTATAAAATATGAGATAATGCATCATCAGGGAAATGTTACTGATTTCACCTAGAAATAAAGTTCTTATTAGAATTTTTATAGTAGCTAGGGAGCTGTAGCAAGTGAGCTATACTATCAGCTGGCTTGAAAATATGCTTCATGTTTGTGTTCCTAAGGCTGCTTCTACTACAGAATTAACTTTTATCATCAACTAACTCATTGCCTTGCTTAGCATTTGCAACACTTCAATACCTTGTGGAATCAGGAAATTACCAAAACTTAATGATCATCAGTTTTCATACTTCCCTCTTGCATTGCTACAAAAATAGTCTAATGAAGGTAACAGCTGAAAAAACTTTGTATTGATACAGTGAGAACACCTTGATAAAGTGAAATATGCTTGTGCCATCAGCCAAGAACAGAGAATTGGTAGAAGCATTACTGGGAAGAAGAAAATCAGATTAAATAATTAGTGTCAATTAGCCCAAGCAAATAATTCTATAAACAATTGGTCTCTAGTGCCCTGTTTAATTATGTGAGACTTTCATCGCTTCTTATCAAGTCTGCTTTGATTTATGTTAGACTCTTGAGCATCCCAGAAGTATAATTAATTATTGTCTTGTAAATAAACCTTTGGTAATTAATGGCAGGAGAAAACAATACACTATCTTTTTTAAACTATTCCACTATGGAGCTGTGAATACCTGAAAACTATTTAAGGTTTCAGAGTAAAAGGGATTCACACTGCAGCAAGAGACATGGTAGTTGTAAGTAAAGGCAAACTTGCTAGAAGCAGTAATACACTAACTACAATTATATCAAACAACCATTTTGTGTTGCTTACTACAACCAGGATACACTTTTGTAATCTGGCTTTAGACTGTAATATGTTTATGACTGTAATATTTTACTTATATTCAATTCTCAATTCCTATACTAAAAGAAATTAGACAGTTATTTTCGGATGTAGGCAGCAAATACATTTTTTGTAAAAAAAATCCAATCCTAAGATAAACTTCTCATTAAATGACAATGCTTTGAAAGTCCTAGCACAGTCAGTCCTTCCTAGATACAAGAATCTCAGCTAATCCCAGGACTAAATGAAAACAAGTAAATATGAGGAGAATGGAAAATCACTTCAGTTGCTTAAATAAAGCATAGTACATAACCTGAATTGTGTTATTTGAATTTTTAGGTGCATCTTCTGTAAATCACTTGATCCTTTGATTCCTCTGTTTGATACCTGTGTTACATTTGGAAAAATAAATGCAGCATCCTTTGCCTTGAGTAGATTCCTACAGCTAACACAAGAAACGGCACAGCAAATAAATAGGCGCTGAAAATCACCAGCCAATGTAAGTGTGTAGTAGATATTTTCTAAATTCATTGGGAACAAGGTGAATTTCAAAAATGCTAATAGCTGGTGCATACTGTGCTCTAAACCACTCACAGTGGTATCAGTGATACCTCACTGGTATCACTGAGGAGGTATGTTACAGGGTTTTTTGGTCAGGTAGTGCATGTAGCACCATCACTGTACTTTTGCAGTTATAGCACTGTAGGAGGCTTTCAAGTACATCAAAGAGTACTAAAACCTCAGCCCTCTGAGACTTCGGAATACAGCCTCATGACCCACAATCCTGGCCACTTATTGAGCACAGCATGCATTCATATGTACCGCTGGACATTCCTGAAATTTTTGTTACAGCATAGTGGGGTACTAGTAGGCCATTGCATCTTATTTTTTTTTACCAGCTGTCAAAATTGCGTTTGAATCCATCATTTCTACAAATCTTCTGCAAGCAGTGTAAGGATACAATCATATTGTTCCTTTGCCTCCACTTTTCCAGACCAAAGACCAGCTTCTTCAGCCTCTCCTTGAAAGGAAATTATCTTAGTCCCTGACCTTCATAACCCTCTGCTGGCCCCTCTCCACTTTCTACACATGCTTTCAGAACTGAAGAACCCAAGGATACAAATATTTCTAGCACAGCTTAATCAATAACAAGCATAATGGTATAATAACTTCTCCTAATCTACTGGCCTCAGTCCTTGCAGTATGGCTCAGTAGCAGATTTGTTTTATCTGCAGTGAGCACATACTGTTGGCTCATAGTCAGCCTGGTGGCCGCTGTTCAGGGACCTCTTCAGCCACGCTGGCTCCCCTCACCTGCACTGATGCATGACCCCACTCAGGACCCTGCACCTCTTGCCGAACTTCATAGATTTTATGTTGGCTCCATCCCTAAATTTCTCAAAGCCCCTCTGGACTGAGTTTCTCCTGCTAAGCATGTTAACTACTCCTCCTAATTTGCTAAGAGCACCTTCTGTTATATCACTGTTGTTGATGAGGAACACATTGACCTGAGTCAGTCCCATTTCAACATCATGGTGGTCTTCTTATTGTCAGCTGTTAACTAAACATGAAGTCACAGATAAATGCCTATGGGTCCAACAGCCAAGACAAGAATAAATGCATTTAGCAGTCTCTTATATGGAAGAGCTGTGGGAGATGGCATGAAAACCTTATTAAAGCTTTATCTCCACCAGTCCTCCCCCATTCACACAACCAGTCATTCCATTGTATCAAGGAATCAGGCTGCTCAAGTCCGATCTGCTTGGCATTTGTGCTAGAAAATCCATCTCAGTGGTCTAAAACCTTCCTGGATTCCTTGCACAGTGCTATGCTGCCTTCCCAACAAATGTCTCTGTGGTTAAAATCCCAAGGAGGATGAACACCTGCAATCAGAAGACTTCTGTAGCTGTTTGGAAGTCTTTCCACTCCATCTTTCAGAGTTAACAGTTGTGTGGAAAGCTGTCAGGCTTGATCTTGTATGGAGATGCAGTTCTTCACTGGGAATTAAGGAGGCTGTTCTCTCCTAGGATTAGGACCTAATTCCTTTAGTTCTGACTGCCTTGTTCAACACCAATTTCCCAAAATATAGAAAGATCTAAAAAGTCAAGGAAAATTATACAATGAAGGAAGCATTTCCAGTATAAATTGCAAATGTTAAACAAAAACCCAGAATGGTCATAAAAAAAGGATTGGTATAAATGCAGATGCTGAGCCAACCCAAGCATGACAAAGTCTGGGAGACAGCACTTCAGGTACAAGTTCAGAACACTGGGTTATGCAGAGAGTTAAAGCAGACAGCAGGCACAATGACATGTTAAATTACCCACATGATGTATAGCTTAATGAACCCCCTTGTGTTGATCATGCTTGGCATTAATCAAGAGCCATGAACAGATTCCCTTATTTTCTCAATGCTGCTCTGATAAACTGCAATTTCATTTAACCTTGGACAGGAACTTTAATAGCTTCCACGGGACAACTGTCAATACTTTCCTGGGTATACAGTGATTAAACTGCAACACAAGATGCATGTCATGAATTTTCTTCATTTGAAATTAGAATTTTCATTTTTAACAGCCATTTGCATAAAATATGCTGAAAGTATGGAAATATGTAAAGGCTTACATGATCCTTAGATAGAAGCACAAAAAAACAAAGGTTTTTAAAAAATAAAATAATTAACAACATATTAGTTGACGTATTGAGAGATTCAAATAACCTTATGTTTGGGAAACAAGATAACAAAAGACAATGCTCCAAATAAGGTCTTGACAATGTCTCTTTGAGGTAGCTCATTATGCATCAGATATTGGACATTACACACTTCTTTAACAAAGGCTATATGTAGAGGCTAAAGGTTTAGCAAAGGTGGGGAAATGCTTTGTTCCTCAACTCTGTGGTTTCTAGAGACACTTTTGGGTGCTTTTTTCTTCTAAAATCAATGCTTGTTACCTCCTGAGTCCAGCCTCTCTGCCTCAGAGGCACCAGAGCAGAAAGAATTACTAGAGTTACTGAGTGGACCAGATCCATTTGGTCTGGATGTTACTAGTCCAGGCAGTCAAAGGGGAAAAAATAAGACAAATACAGATTCAGAGCCTTTCCTAGGCAATCTGTTCTAACAGAGTTCTACAAACAACTCTTCTTTTCACTACCTTCATTTAAAAGATATTTTCATTTGTTACCACTGATGAAAATGAGAGAACAAAACTGGATCACAATGACGGAGAAATTTGTTATTTTCAATTCTCAAAAATCTTCATTTATAGTTAGGGACTACAATTACAAGAACAACGAAACTACAAATGCCTCTGCTTAGACATTATCAGTTACTTTTGCAATTTTTCTCTGTGTTGTTTTTTCTACAAAACGTGAATAATCCTAATAAGGGGAAAAAACTCCACTCTGCACTTCCCCAGATTGCATTGGTACCAGTGAAAAGCACTGCTAAGAAAAGCACTGGTAACAAACTGTTTGCAATAACACCAGCTAAAATGCCCTGGTGTTGACTGATGTGGGACATTTAGCAGCAATGCACAAAAACCACACAGAATAGGGAATGAGTAGGAAGCAAACCAGAGAAGGAGAATGATTATATTGGGTCATGCACACATCTAGATCAGAGATAGAAAAGCCAGGAATAGGGTGACCAGGGTCAACATAAGCACATGATTTCACAGCTTATATTAAAAACCTGCATCTGTGAAGGTAGGTAGTTTCCAAACCCCAAGAAAAGGATCATTACTGTCAGGCTAAAATGTTATCTTGGAGAATTCCCATTTGTGCAAAATTCTTCATTTGCAGGTAGAAATGTAAAAACTCTTCACCAAGAGAGAAAAGTGAAAAATAGCAAAACATCCTGCTTCCAGTTAAAGGCTGAGGAAAACTACATAGTAAGGTAGCACTGGAAAGCGTTTACAGGCTTGGTGCCTGGAATGTGTACAAGTTTCCAAGCACTTTTCCTGATAAAGGAAAATACAGGAAAGCAGAATATAAACAGCCAGAATCCCAGACTGCTTTTAAACCATATTAAATCACCAGCCATACACAAAGCTATCTCCCAGCCTAGGGTACGAGAGAAATGTTTTTATGGTGTTACAACTATGAGGTAACAGTGGCAATTGATGCCAATGAATCAAACATTTTTTCAATATCTCAATAGGCCTTCATCACAAAATGGACTGTAGCTAAAGAGGCCCTGGAAAACCCTGGGCAGTCACAACAGCTCTGGTGCAAACCCATTATTTGCTCAGAAAGGACACTGAGCTACCCATTGGCAAACAGGTGAACTTAACACACCAAAGAAACAAAAGAAAGGCAGTGGCAGTGTAAACGGGAACAAAGCAGTTTTCATTTCCTAGGTTTTTCTTTTTTCCATAGCTCTTCCATGAGCCAAGCTTAAAGTCTACCCCTCCCATCAAGAAAAATGTGATTCTGTACTCTACATGCTGAAAAAAGGGCAGTCTCTGACTACCTGAGACTTGATAGTCTATTTAAAGGATTGTAACGACCTGGACAGCACTTAATATAAATTTACAGAACCTGATGAAAGAATGGCTCATACTGCACTAGAACATGATTCACACATTCCCGGCCAAGACAGTTACAATTGTGGGCTCAGCCCTCTTGCATAACTCACGCTACAGGAGCTCTCCCAACAATTTCTGCCTCAAGCCACAGCTTGTGATAAAGCTGTAGTGTACCTTCAGAGAAACATGCAGGTTTGATTTAATGTGTAGAAAATTGACTGCATCCTTTGGCAGTATTTTCCACTGGTTAATTGTTCTCCCTCCTCAGAAATTTCCAGTTTGAAAACTGCTGACTGATTTCTGCCATGGATCATGTTATAAGGGGCCTTTTGTTTTGGTTTGGTTTTTTTAAGAATCTTCTCACCTCTGTTTTTACCTTATCCTTGCTATGCAGAGGGTTATAGACCACAGTCAAGTTGTTTCTTTACCTTTGCTTTTTAAATAATCTAAATAGATGAAGTTTCTTTGGGCTGCCATTGTAAAGAGCACTTCCCAATTCTCAAATTATTCCTGCACCTTTCTTCTGAACCCCTTTAAAAACTTAATATCTGAATGGGACACAATATTCCTATAACAACCCTGACAGGCAAATACTACTTTTTAGTGATAGACACATCTAGATACCTCTCAAATATCAAAAACTTAATTTAAACTAAGATAAAAATGCATATGAAGCTGACTTAGAAAGAGTTGCTCTTAATTATTACTAAAGAAATCTTTTTACTGGCAATTTACCATCTTACCACAGTACAGTAAAGCAAGGATTAAATATGTAAAAGTTTTAATTTAAAAAGAACAGCATGAAGCTTGAAGTCTGATTTAATAGATACTGCCAAGCTCAATCATCTGACGTGAAGCTGGAAAACTTTTCTTTGGTGCCATTAGAAAACACTGTTGACTACAAAACTACATCTTTACTAATGCCATTACATTTTGCATTTATTGAAAAAGTAAGACTCCTGTTCCCTAATCTATAACATCTGACAAATCAAGATGGAAATCAGGCCAAAAGAATGAGCAATGAGCAAGAAAACTTGGAAGTTTATTTCATCATGATGCCCTGTGTACTCCAGTTTAACAAAGAGCCTTGCCGTTAAGCTGTACATCCTCTGAATAAGGAACCTTTAAATAAAAGGGAGCTTTTCCATTTTCTTTTTCACACAAATACATTCTATATCCCATAACAAATCTAAGGAACTACAATAAATGCTGGCTGTGATAGCTTTAAGGCTATATGAAACATGGGTTTTTTCACAAAGATAAGGGCTTTTTTGGGACAGATTTTGTGATCTTTGGCTTTGCCTACATCTTCCAATTTATATAGCTGAGATTATAAATTCAAAATGCCTGGATTATCCTGCCCCATCTTCTTTCAGATGCATCTTGTAAAATGCTGCCTACTGTGGTCTATAACCCTCTGCCTACACAGGTAGGAAAGTGGCAGTTTCCACTGACCCGTTTGCCCTTCCTATGGGATCTCCCTGGACACCAATTCTTTGCTCTGAGGGGACTCGTGGAAACATTGAAGGAGCTGGTGGAAGACATTTGCATCCAGATGTTTCTAACCATAAAATAACCTCCAAGACTTGCAAGAGGTTCCAACAGTGGGAAACTCCCCCTTCCCACCACAGCTGGTAAAAGAAACAGAATGGGGACATCGTGCCACCTGAATGTGCATACCTGAAATAAGATGGTTTAATGGTATCAGTATCTATTTAGGTCTATTTGTGGGGAATTTCCAACAGGTTTAAATGCAATTTTTTTAAGCCATATTAATGTTATTACTAGCTTTACTCTTATGTACTTAATGAAACTAAGTGCATGACTGGGAGATGAAGGTTTTGATTTATTGAGCTATGTCAGCCAAAGTTTAGAATTACGTTTTTGCTGAGTTCATTCATGCTGTTAAAGAAAAGCTTTCCAGAGTATCAGCAGAACGAGTATTAACTAGATAGTTACTCAAATCTCTAATGCACAAGAGAGGAGAAAGCTCAACATGCTTTAAAAAAAAAAAAGTGAAACAAGAATGAATTTATTTTGTGTGCCAGCACTCTTATTACCAGCCAAAAGTCGTTGACTAACGCAAATATTAAAGTAAAATATTCTAAAAATTGAAAACAGAATCTGCAATCCATTCAATAGATGCAAATTACTAAGGTACTTTTGCAAATAGATGTTTGGAATAGCTTTTCACAGAAGAGAGATTTAAACAGAAAAGTATATAAGGCAAAATTACCTAAGTCAGTCTGTTTGCTGCTTAACAGCATATTCTGAAGGCCAGATATTTTGATGACTAAAATATTGATAATATATGTTTATATAGCACCAGTGATCTGAAAGAACCAGACCTCAAGTGGATTTAAAGACTGCATGAAAGTCTGAACATATCTGTGAAGAGGCCTCAGAGGTGAATGGATGATGGATACAGGTAAATATAGAGAGAGCTGGTACCAGTTAGTGCTTTGCTGCTAATTCTAGATCTAGAGCAAGATCCCACAGCAGGTATTCCGTGTAAAATATACCTGCTTACACAAGAAGGCAAGAGGAGTAAGGTATTATATTAAAATCTTATGCTCTGATTGAACCAGGGTCTCCATCTCATCAGTAAAAGTTAGAGATGAATGCAGTGGATGGAGAGACAGGGAAAGCAAGGTAAGGCAAAGCATGGCGATGCAAGGAATTGTTAAACCCTGAAATTCCTGCATGATGCACAGAAATATTCTGCATGATTCCTTTGAATATCTTGGAAAACATTAAAATCTAAAGGCTTGGTGTTCATGCTCCTAACTGTTTGCTCAGCTGTTTGTCACTCTGTAGACACACAGCAGTGGGACAGGGGACTCAACAACTTCTCTCACCACCTGCCAAGAAAAAATTCGACTAAGCTATAATTTTTGGTTGATTCAAAGTCTGAATGGGACAGCACACTTCTGAGGTACTCTAGAGATCCTCTGATCTTCAGAATATGACATCAACAGTATATAATATCAGCATCAAAAACAGCTGCCACTGAGCAGTGCTTTATTTTTTTATCTTTTTTATAACTGCATGAACTAAACAGGAGAGGATGTATCCAGAACTTTCATGACTTGGTATGACCATCCTTAACAGATAGAAACCATGTTGCCGAGTATTTGTAATTCAAATACTTATCTGGAGTTATTTATATTCCTGTCACTTTCCTCACCCCCAGCTAACATGGAGTCAGATTCTATTCTCAGTTAGCCCAACGAAAGTCCACTGAAATCAATGGAATTACTCAGAACCACTCCAATGTAACAGGGAACAATGCCAGTGAACATCACCATTGTGCTTTTGCACCTAAGCTGCTCCTTTAAAATATAAGTATTGAAGTAATTGCTGATCTTTATTTTCAGTGGAAATACATCAACTTCTTCACCTGGAAACTTTAAATGAGTAGCAAGGTCCAGTGTCTTTACAGATGCACTGTCTTTCAATGTGCTTGGTAAATAGTCTAAATTGACCTCCCTTCCCCCCCTCCTGGTACCTGGTTCCAATCACACTCAAATCATATTACTTATTATTCCTGCTATGAAAATCATCAAATACAGTAGGTGAAGATTTATTGTATCTCTTTAAGAAATAAATAATTCATTGAATACATTAGATGGAGTATTGTAGACTTTCTGAAAATCAACAAGATAGCTATTTCTCGTAGCTGATATGGTTTAGAATGCTTTTAATCTTGGAGTAGATAATAAGTTATGTTTCTGGAAAAAAAAAAAAGTAAAAGGGAGAAAAGAGAGTTGTGTAAATAAACATTACTGTTTTCTCCTCAGAAATGTATCTATGTCCAGAAAAGCATTTAGAAGTGCAAGCAAAATTAAGAGCCTGCTTAAAACAATATGATATAATATTTTAAATTCCGTCCTGACAAGGGATGATACAGTTTTCTCTGAAATAATCTTTGAGTTAGCATAACAAGAAAATATAATGTGGAACAGGACTACAACTAGTTGGAAATCCAATATATTTGTTATGAAATCTGGGGTAAAATGAGAATAAAGAAAGGGGAGAGGCAGATATTTTTAATTGTCATTACATGACCGATTAAACAAAATTTAAAATACCACTCTCTCTCTTTCCCGAACTCAAAGTGAAAAGTAGATGGCAGGTTTAAAAATAGTGGATTGTGGTTTGGTCACAAATAACAGAAAGCCACAATGTCTACTGACTGCTCCAGGTCACTGGGAAAATCCAAGCCTTTGATCTAAACATAGATGACACACTAAAAATGGGCCTACATCCTTGAGTGAGACAGAAGGAGCCAGCAGTCCTTTTTCTGTATTACAGAGGTCTTTTGTTGATATCAAGTAATCTTATATAGAAATCTGGTCATAATTCAGAACATGTTTGGTAAGGATTATTCATTTGGATCAGGTAGATTTTCTGAAAGATTGGGTTTACATCCAAAGATACGTACAGTCAGTTTAATCTAACATCTCTGTCTTAGAATATGATTGTCGTGGATGTTGCTACTTCATTACAAATGAGAAAGGTATTCATTCATGCTGAATGGGGACATTTATATGTAAATATAGGAATTTTTGCCTTGGCAATAACTTCATTTCTGGGATGGAAGTTTATGTGATTCTCCCAATGCTACATTAACCACCAAAAAAACCTGACACAAAGTAAAGCCAAAAGACAAGCTTGCTTCTCTTGCCCTGTACATACTTAATACCTCACTTTTCCCCAGCAGCCACTACAAAATTATGCAATCAGATAAAGAAGATGGTTCAAACCAAACTTGCCCCTGGTGTTGGTCCCTGGAAAATCAATACATCTGTTCCCAGAGTGACCCAGGCCACATGAATGCTTTATGTAAGTGACAACTGGGTTCACTGACACAGGAAACTTTTCACGTCCTCAGGAGGAAAACATGAAAGTACAGAGATGATCACACAAAATGTTTACATTGAAAGTATGTGCATGTTGCAAATTTAAGCCCCCTCAGCTTCAGAAAAATCAGAATTAAGCTTGCTTTTGCAACTTTAATTTGAGCTCGTTGCACATATGCATGATAATAAGTCTTTAACTGCAGAGACACATACATCATTCAGTTCATAGGATGGACGATGCTCCCAGAGTGAGCAGCTGTTCAATATTCTTTTTATTCTTATCACTCAATATGTAGCTCCATGCCTTCCTTACTGCACATCATTCAAACCCTGTGCAGAATACTGAATTATTAATATCTTTATGGGTGTTTCTGTAGCATTCTCTAGTAGGGTTTCTGAGTGCTTCCCAAATACTAATTTACCTTCAAACCTGAGAAGTGAGACTGTACTATTAGACTCACTTTACAGATGGGGAACTGAAGTGTTGAGCCATTATGGCCAAGATTGATAAAAATATCTACTAATTTGGGGTCCTCAATATGATGTGCTCAGAGCTAGATTTTCCAAGATGCTTAGCTTATTTATGGTATTTTATATGTCTAAAGGATAAGCCCCATTGATTTCAGCAGCATCTGTGAGTACTCAGCACTTCTGTGAATCAGTCCTGAGTGTATGAAGTTGTGCACTCAGGAAATAAGGAATACAAAAGTGCATTCCACCTATAAAACTTTCACTTGAATCACATGGGGAACATGAGTCTACAGAAGAGACAAAATCAGGACAGATGAGGGTTCACTTCTGGAGCTACAGTTCCAGAAGAATCCTTTTATCCATCATAACATAGGGCTGTGTTCAGAAGAGAGCTTGCTGTCTCCCTGTTCTGGTTTCATTTGTGGCAGCTCCTCAATTTTTTCATGACACTCGAGCAGATGACAGTCTTCTATGTTACAGTACCTCAGGAAACCCCTGTGCCTGACAAAGTGTGAAGGCTGTAGGAAAAACGAAAAACAAAAAGACTGCTCATTTTGAGACTGATACACAGCATGAAAGAGGACACTTAGGGCTGGCAAGGAAAGCTTAATTCTGTCCATTTCCAATCTCTCAGTTGAATGCATAATCTTCAGAGGTTTTTTGGTACTAATTTTTAGTATACAGTTTTTTAACCCTTTGTTTTTTAAAACTAAACAGGATTTTTGCTGTGTAGAGCAACACTGTTGTTCAGGGTGGCTCTTTGGCATGGCTGTCAGCTTGTGATTGACAACATCCCCTCCTATAAGGCAAGATAACATAGGGGCAACAGCATTGGTGGTCATGGAGCTCCATATAAACCCACGTAAGGGGTGTGCCTGGCATCTAGCCCTGTTTGCTTTAGCAGCCATAAAATCTTGAGGCAAATCTTAGAAGCTTGTGCTAATGGCATGTCTTTTTCCTTCTAGTGTAGCACTTATGATGCTATATCTTCCTTTTTTAAGCCCATTTAGATGCATTCAAGAAAATAATTGTAAGATAATTCTTAAAATTAGCTAAAATACGCTTGCTTATAAAATTAATTTTGGAATTTATGAGATTTTGAAGTATTTTTTTCTTTAAACTATTTTAAAGTTTTAAGATTTGGCAGACCACTGGTATGGAAAATTTCACAGTTTTAATGGAAAAATTCACAGCATTATAAATACAGAGCCTTAAAATGGAAACTACTGAACTTCCTCAACTTCAGAACTTTGGAGGAGGCAGAGGTTGGACAATGACAGTATATTTATTCCTTGTCCGATTCTGACCATCTTCATTGCCTTCTTTTCTTACACTATTACTCATATCCCTTTGGTTAAAAAAAAAAAAAAAAAGGATTTTCCCTGATAACTATTGAGCTTCTTTTTAGGTTATTGTTTGGAGGGGCTCCAGGGGGTGGTAATAGGTTGGGGCTTTTTGCTGATAGATTCTCTTTATACATGGCCATATTCTATATTTGGCTATTCTGCAATTTTCACCCTATTTTGTAAATTGATTTCCTTTCAAGGAACATACGACTTTTTTCCCTGGGATGCATTTAATACCTACACAGAGAGGCTGTCTGTGAATAGGGGAGGATTTGGCAGCTAAAGCCACTGTACTCTGTTTCTCAGCAGCCTGTTGAAACGCTAATGACTGATCTAATAAGCCAGAAGTATTAGAAGGTCAGAGTGAACAACATTGCTCAGCTTGACCCTCTATTATTTATGGTTTGTCACATCAGCTATCAAAGCTCCAAGCCAGGAGCTGATAAGGAGCTGAATCAGCAGCACAGGCATGACACTGCAACATTCTCACTCTGTGTGAATAGCGGCCCTGCGTTGTGGTGACCTGTGCAACCACCCATGACACATGTCCCTAAAGGTGGTCCCTGCCTGCTCACTATTTCATGGAGAGACTCTCTTTGTAAAGTGCAGGGTTAACAACACAGTTGGCACTCAACTTTTGCTTTCCTTTTCCTTAAAAGGTCTAGATCCCAAATAATCTTTGGAATCAAAGGCTCCTCTTTTTATAAGAGATCTGTTTTCACACTGCAGAGACCATAGTATAATTATTAAATAAATTATGTGGTTAAAAAAAATACAGTCTTAAACTTGGAGGTAATAGCATCTTGTTCAGCTGAGAGAGAGGTACCTCACCTCAGCAGCAACATTTCTTGATAAAGCAAAGACAGGGGTGGAGAGATTGAATCAGTTCCTAGACTCAACTCCTGTCTGCATTTTAGCACAGAATAAAATGGATTGGATTAGGGTTGGAGCAATCCAGTGGTGAGTGTTACAGTCCTCAGTGTGTCAGGCTCTCAGTGGGACCAGAGACAGCAAGAGGACAGCTCATGGCATAGCTCCTACAGGCTGTGGGATAGTATGGGTGCTAAAGGGTCTCAGAAGCCACTCTGCAATCCAAGCCAGAAATGGATGCACAAAACCATCCAAGTGTCAGTTTTTTGAATGTTGTTGACTGTCCGGTTTATCTCGGCTGTTTGAGGGGCCTGGGAGGCCCGGAGGTGGCCCGGAGGTGGCCCGGAGGTGGCCTTGACGCAGCCCGCGTATCAAAGGACAAGAAGAGGCTTCAGTTCTTCTTTCTGGTTTTATGTTTATTAATTGTTTATCTAAAAAATGTTCTTTCAGCCTAACAAAGATCCGCACAGCAGTCAGCCATGGGCACACTGTGCCGTCCCCCGGACCGCCACGTATCTTTATACCCCTTGCTACGTATACAATATTTATCATTTTTCCCCAATACCATCTATTCTTATAACTCGGTGTACTCTTAGTAATAACCAATAGAAAGGTGCCACCATCACCAAAGAAGATGGAGGAGAGGAGGAAGAAGAAGGAGGGCAGGACACGCCCCAATTCCTCCATCTTGCTCCTCTAAACCCCCCTGTACATAAATCCTAAACCCTGTTTCTTACCCTCTAATTAGCTAATCTTTCCACCCTTCACCCCGGTGAGGCCCTCTTGTCTTCATAAAGGTGTCGTCTCCCGTGTAGGGTCAAAGTCCTGCCACCAGACACTTCTGGCAACATTCCAGGACTCCCGGGCCCCCCAAGGGTGGTCCCGGGGGCCCTGCATCCCAGGATTCAAATCCTGGGATCCCACAGTTGACTTGTATGCAGATTAGGGTAACCATGTTAGGAAGTGTTTTCTTTGTTACATTATTTTTATTCTGTCATTATGAGAATGTAAATGCTATTTTATCACGTTCTGATGTAATAAATGGCAATGTTGTTCCTTACCTCAACAATGATTTTCTAGAATCTGACAAAGTAACAGTATTGGCCAGGTCATTAAAGGCTGCTTATTTTTCTCTACCTATTTCACATAATTTAACAAATTGTAATAACATACCTTTGAAGGTTGCCAATCCAAAGCACAAACTACACGTCATAAGTAATAAGGAGTTTAATTGTGATCCCTTTTCATAAGACAAAGGCAAATTCTCTGAGTTGCTTCAGTGTCTATGTGCTCATTAAAATCTTCCTAAGCTTATTAACTTTCAGGATCTGCTTCCTTGAAAAGATTTGGAGGAGGGACTCAGTCAAAACATCCCCAAGGCTAGTTACAATGTTTATAACTCTTGCAATTCTATTGTGTCACTATATTTCGTGTTTTTTCCAAGCTACAAACCTCAGAAGAAAATGCTGTTGCAAAATTCACAGCTCTCATTAAAAATGCACACAACAAAAATAACTTCTATTCTGCACTGTTTCACAAAAAAGAAGGCGTAAAATGAGTACACCCCAAACTCATAAATCAGAAGGAAAATGCAAAATATTTAATCTCTATCATCTCATGAGAAGGCCATGCAGAACTGGCAACGGTTTGCTTGCTTCAGTGACAAAGCACAGGAAAACTTCTATACACAGTGATCTGGAGAAAACTTACTGGAACATTTCTATTGGAAAATTAAATGTCCAGTCCAGGGCTGGCTTAGTTTACTTTCTGAATACAACAGCTGACACGACTGTCTTTTCTGAGCAATGAGAGAAGGCCAACAACCAATTCAGTTATATGTTGTCTCCCCCAGCAGACACATGCAGGAAGATATTCACCTTTGGGCAGTCTAGCAAGTCCTTTTCCTTCCTTTAAGCTATTGTCCTTTTGACTGATATCTTCACTTCATCTCTAAGATTCCAACCCTATGGAAACAGAGACCTGAAGAGGAACAAGATCAATTCCTGTCTCCAAAAATCTGGGGGCCTAGATGAAGACAAGTACGTCAGTCCACACAGGGCAGAGACAAGTTTGGTATGCACATGAAAAGAAGCAGAGGAAATGGAAGGTAGAATTTTAGTTCCTGAACCAGGGAGACCGGAGGGAAAGTAGGATCTCATTTTTCATTATTCTCTTCTGTAGTGCAGGAGGTTTTCCTATTTCTGTGGGATTCTTTTCTGGATTGGTCCAGCTATGGAACCAAGATCATTCTTCTATCTGTAAATAATAATAATAGAAATATTTTTTATCTTTTTATGCAAACTTAGTACCATATTTGCAATTGGTGGTGGCACATTATAATCTCATTTAAGTATAATCTGATACAGTATAGTAAGGTCTCATTCTAGGACTTGAAATGAGTAAATGCCTTGAGATTAGATTGGCATTTCTGTGGAAAATGTAATTAATTTATTTTTATTTAGAAAATGTTTAATGAATCAATTGAATGTTAAATGAATCAGTGAACCAGCCTTATTAAGAAACTGCCTCCTTTCTGCATTCTTTTTAGAAGAGCAGATAAACAGAGGTTAGAGCTCCAAGAATCAAAGCAGAAGGTAACAGAGTGACTGAGCTGCTGAGCTGCTCCCTCAGGGGCAGCATGGGTGCAAGCCACATCCGAACCACCATGTCACCACAGCCTACCTGCCACCAGGCAGTGACAGGCAGCTGACAGCCTGACTTCAGAGGGTGGATTCCCCTGGACAGCAGAGCTGAATGTCACAATGCCTGAATCCCTCAGAGCATTTTGCACTTCGTGCTTTCCCCAAATCTTAGGACTGCGAAGCTGAAATTGTAGGTCACAGAGGTGTTTTCTTCACACAACTGCTGCTGGATGGGACTCAGAGGTTCATCACAGTAGCTCTTAATTGTGATAAGAAAAGGAGTGCACATTCCACTATTCACTACTAGCTTGTCTACAACTGGAAGAGGACATTACAATTAATTTAAAAATTACTTTAATTTCTATTCTGAGTTCAGGGATTAAAGTTTTTTTTCTATTTGTTTGATATTTTTATTCATTTGTTTCTTTTTCTTTTGACAAATTTGCTGGATATTAAACCAGAGATAATGAGGTTAAGCATTTCTTTTATATAATAACACATTCTTCCCAGCCTCTTCCATTCCCTTCTCTTCCTCCTCCACCCTTTCCCTCCCTCCTCTCCTCCACACACAGCTATGTCAAAAGACGCCACTTTTGAGCTTGCAAAGAATAAGCTAAATTACATCGCTCATTTTCATCTTCCTCCATCACTCACCACTGTAGTGTAATTCCTAACCTGTAAGAATAAATATTTTCTGCTTTATGCTCATTCATGTATATATCTGCAATTAACATGGCCATGGACCACATGCCTAGGTATAAATTACTGATAAACACTTTAATTACAAATAAAATGTGTTTTATTAACAAATGCAGACTAAAGTAAAACCAACAAAAACCCAAAAAACTCATAGTAGGATCAAAATTCCAAAGACCTACTGCAAATTCTACTGTTCAAGCAGTGGAAAAACAATACAATTACATGAAAGGGCTTGTAGAGAGGTTGCTTAATGCTTGATGAACACGCTGACCAAATACACAGTCCTCCTACCTCTGTCTCCCAGAAGTATCTGAAAGGAAGAGGACAGATGTAGTCTTCCTGATTTTGGGCCATTGCAGAGAATGGGATGACAGATGTTGAGCTATTCTTTCAGTGTGGGCAGGAACTCCTCTCTGTCAAACAAAGAAGATTGACAGTCTCAGAGCCCAGTTTATTTGTATAAAAAAGCCAGCTGCTTCTTTAACAGTTGAAGGCAGTATTCCTAGCATAGTGAAAGTAGATGAATAAATTAATAACTACTAACATGATGTCTGTTGAATGATTCTGTGGAAACAGTAATTCCACAAAAATGTAGCATAGACTTAATGTCACTTTTCCCCATGGAATGAAATGTGTCTTTACGACTGAACATACCAGGTTCCTAAATTCGTACTTGAAGCCATCCTGAAATCTGTGCAAGATCTAATTAATGCTTACTGCTATCATATATAAAACACTGACTGCATCCTAATAAAAAATTACTTTAAACTTTCTGCCTGTGAGAGAATTTTTTGGTGTAAACAGATTTCTAATCACCAACGAATGGACTTCAGCCATTTCAGAAAATCCATTTAGCATTTGATATCTCTTTTATCTACTTTTAATATAGCATTACACAAAGTGATATTTAAAGGGTCGTTCTTTACAGCACAATCCATTTTTCATTAGCCGAGAACATTTGAGGGGGGAAAAAAGTAGTTTATGCCATGAAAGTCAATTTTGAATAGCAGTGTCTGAAAAACTGAGTCCACGTACAAGCTATGGTGTGATTACACACCTTTCCTAGTCACCGGGTTCCTTCCAGTTAGCTACATCACGCTGAACCGGAGCACAGGAAGGCGGGTGCTTTACCGCTCTCCCCCTGCACAGGCTCTGTCGCTTCGGAAGAGCGGGGTTTGCGTTCGCTGCGCCGCTCGGGCTGGCGGCGGCCCCGGCCCCGAGCGCGGCCGCCCGTGCGGGCGCGGCTCCCGCGGCGGGGGCGGAGCGGGGCGGGCCGGGTGGGGGCCGGGCCGGCCCGGGGGGCGGGCGGGGGCCGGGCGGGGAGGGCCGCGCCCGCCCGCGCCTTTTGTGCGGCGCCCTCCCAGCCTGTCAGCGGGGCGGCCGTGATTGAGGGGGAGGCGGTGAGCGGAGCTCGGGGCAGCGCACCGGGGCCGGGCCCGCCGGCTCGGGCTGTCCGCAGGCGCTCCAGGGGGGATAAGGCGCGGGTTGTGGCGGACGGGCTGGGCACTCGCTCTGGGCACGCTGAGGGGCTGGGCTTCACGTACAGGTGCGGTGGCCGGTGTGCGTCCCTGTGATTTGGGACAGGGGGCTGCGGGTCGCGCAGGTCACGGCCGCAGTCTGACAGGGAAGCCCAGGCACTCTGCCGGAACTCAGGAATCCCTCCCACAGGGATAGGGGTGTTTCCCCATGCTTTGGCCAGGCCATCTCGGCGTGACTCGTGTTTATCTCAGTGTTATTTCCAGCTCGGGGACAGCCCTCTACCCCACTGTGGCCAAAGTCAGCACTTGCATCGTTACCATTTATTCCTTCCTGCTATGAAACAGGCCACTATAGCAAACTTTGTCTGAGACTGCTCAGTGTTTGAAGGGCAATTTTACGTTTGCACAAAAATGAGCATCCTTTCATAGGAGCAATGAGTTTTTCTACCAGAAATCATTCTGGCCTTTTACCATACAGCTCAGATACAGAGCAGTTGCTAGACAATTAGCTACACACCCCAGGAGCAATGGTGTTGGCTTCTCCTTGTGCAGCATCACTGCTATGCATCCAGTGGATCTAAAATCTCAGTCTGCACATTCTCTTTGGATTCGGTCTCATGGGATGCAGCGCTGTCACTACTTTGGCCGTTGCATCCTGCACAGCAGAGCTCTTCCCCTTCCAGATGGATGTTTATCTTGGGTTCATTACGGTGATGACCCTAAATCCAAATCCAGCTTAAGGCATTCAGAGCCTCCTGCTGGTTTAAACCACACTTGCCTGTCCACAACTGCCAGGTGTACACAAGGCACCCTCTTACAAATGTTGCAAGAAATAGGGCAAAGGTTCCCACCCAAGGAGAAATAGACCCATGTTTTGGGTCCTAATGGAGATTGACCCTTCTGAGAAACCTTCTGGGTATCTTAGGACAACATGATAAAATAATCAAAGTAGACCTGGTCACCTGGACAGACACAGCACATGTCAGACTGCTTCAGTAGGGTTATTCTCCTCCATCACCTCACATGTGTCAGGAGTGAAAAATTCATCCACTGTGAGCGTGGGCAGTGAGGTTGAGGAGAACGTTACAAGGGGTAGATATCCTGGATAGTTGCATGAAGGGCAATGTATCAGCTGGGAGAAAAACACCTTGACAACACTAGTTGTGTTCCCCCAAGCACAATCCCAGTGGGTGACTTGCCTGTTCCCCAAGTAATAGGAAAAATAAGTGAACCTGCTGGTGAAAATATAGATTATCATACTTGTGTTTCCAAAGGTTGCTACTATATGTAGTCAATGAATCTGTATTGAGCCGGCATGAAAAAGTGGAGCCTCTTGAATTTTTTTTTAGAATTGGCAGATACTTGGCGTATTCTTGAAGATGTGAGCAGAAGAATCGTGTAATGTCATGGATGTGGAGGAGTTGCCAGCCTATCTCTTCGGGGGTGGATTTATGATGTGGAGGAAAGCGAGAAGAATTTGCCGAGGTGATTTGGATCCTCGGAGAAGTAGGAGGAGTTCCCCCCGCTACAAAAGTAACCCAAACCGGGAGGGACGCAGAAACCCCGGGAGGCAGGGCCGTCCCTCCGGGCCCAGCCCGCCCGGCCGGCGGCACTCCGGGAGCGCTCCGGGGAAAAGGCGCCTTTCCGCCGCCGGTGTGCGGGAACGGAGGGGCTGGGCAAGCCCTCGCTTCTCACACCTCTCATCTGCCTTCGCCTCGGCCATTGAGTCCCTCTTAAATGTATGTGCGTACATACATGTACGTACCCCTCGCCTCGGCCGCATCGCCTTAGAGGAGGTTTACCCAGAGAGACGGCACTGCCATAGCGCTTTATTGCAATATAATGCGCTGGGGGAAAAAATAGAAGGGGCTCATTATTGTGGTTGATAAACATGGGAAAAGCACATGCCTGACCTTTCATTTGTACAATTAATTGTTCCAGCAGAAAGAAAATGAGTCTTAATTGTGCACAGCTTCCTAGAGGATCAGCTGTGTGTGCTCCTCTGCGTTCTGAGAAAAACGCTGTGAAGTTTTCCTGGAGGCTTTTGCTTTCCACTAGGGCAATAACAAGAAGAAAGAAAGATTTCTATGTCTCACCCCTCTTCTGTCTCAAAAAGGAAGGATATTGAACTATAGCCATATTTCAGTGACCTGCAGCATTTCCTTCAGTTTTGTAAAACGGGCTTTTCCGCTTGTCCAGTGCTATTTCGCCCCCATAATAAGGAAATTTTTAATAATGCACAACCAAACTCCATTTGAGAGATCAAGGGTTAGCCCAGAGCTGCACCTTAAACCCGAGCTCAGAGTTTAGCTGTCAGATCACGTCGATAGCAGCGGGTGGGTGGTCAGGGTTAGGAACGGGACTTCCCAAGCCCTGCTGTGCTGGTGTCCAAACGGGGTGTGAGCTGCTTGCGGGCTCTGAAGGGGCCGCTTCCTGTGTCCTCCTGCAGGACTCTCGGCATCCAAAGCCTCCCTCAGGAAGCGGACCTCCTTAGTCGGTGACTGCGGACATCAGCCACGGCGAGCGGAGGGACAGAGCGCCGCGGAGGGGAGGGAGGGGACGCTCCCTGGACGCTCCAGGGGACAGTGAGCGCCGGGGCCGCGGAATGGACCGAATTCCTCCCTCAGCACTGACAGTCCCGCCGGCCCCGGGGGGCTGAAGCCCCCGGGAGAGCGAAGTTTTGGTCCTTTCAGAACCGCCGGAAAAGCTCTTTTGTCTGGCCGCTGTTGATGATTAATAACCCCCGGCACCGATCCTGCCCTCGGCGTCGTCCCTGGGGAGCCGCGGGGCTCAGCCCGCCCGGTGGAAAGAGATCGAGCCCTAGCCGGGGCGCGGATGAGATCCTGCCTCGGGAGTGTGACCGTCTTAACTTCTTACCAAAACCGATTTTTAATCTCTAAATCACAAAGGGACACATTCTGTGCTCCTTAATAGAGCACAAAGTCCATTGACTTCTGTCCCATTGACTTCAATGGGAGTTTCGCTCCATTAAGAACCGCAGAATTCGGCCTAAACTGACCGCAATAATTTTGTTGCCGGTAATGGAGCTTCAAAGCCCTCTCTAATTAGCCGACTAGCAAGAATCGTTAAACATGCTGTACAATTCCGAGTGTGCTACGTGGGGGCTACGGAACAGCTGAGCAGTCCCCATCAGACCTGGAGAAGCTTAGAAACCGTGTTCAGCGAAAATTCCAGCTTTCCGGAGACAACCTGGGGACAAGGGTGTCTGACCAGTCACTTAATATCTGCTGCGTTAGTGCCCGAGCCTGAGGAAAGAGACGCTCTGAAAAGTTATGAAAGATCTGATCTTACACTCGGCTTTTGCCCCCCTTCGAAGACGCATTTAATCACCGTGTACGCTGCTGCTCCTATTTATCAAAGATAAACCAAATTAATTGTGTTTATCCTTAGCCCGGAGCACTCCTAACGAGTTACGCTAAATCCCTGAGCGCCTGCGAGCAGTAAGCAGCTGCAGTTTGGGCTGGGATGATCTTCACTAGGATCAGGCACCTTCACGTCTCGCTTTATGACTAGCACTTTTCTCAGTACGGGGGCGGGGGTAGAGGGGGAAACACAACAGAAGCAAATTCAATCCACTTTAGCTGAATTCTTCTGTAAAGGCACTTTCATTACAGCATACTCCTGGGCACAAACTCCTTCCTCAATTCTGCAGCTGTAGATCCAGCAGCGTCAACAAATATTTCGCCAATATTTAAATTTAATAACCTGATTGTTATACACATACATTTAAATCCCTGCAGACTGTCTACTACCTGTAAATTTTAAACTGGAAAAAAAACCCGTTTTCCTCTTGAGATCAAATATTGAAGTAGTGAAAATGGAGTAAAGGCTTGCGATCCTTCAAGGTGAAATGCAGAAAGAAGAAAATAAAAGTTGTTAAATAGCGCAAACTTATAAGGCGATTCATAATATTTTCTAGACGAACTAACCATATGAGTTAAGAAAAAAAAAAAACCAAAAACACACCTCTCCAAAACTCTAGGCAAGTCCAGTATATTAGTCATCTATGTTTAAAAAAAAATTGGGTTCGGAAGTTTTGGTCAATATTCTAGGCAAAATATGCTCAACAGATGATAGTGGAGATGCAGCCAGAAAACAACTCCAGCTATTTAAACTGCCAAATGAGACATAAAGCTGCATTGTAAAAATCATCTGGAAAACAGGTTTTCCTATTGAAGTCGCTATGTGTTAATTACTGTGATCTGGAAGAGCTCTGTATCTAAACGCCTGGAAGCCGACTTTCACCCCGCATATGTAAATGAAGAAAGTGCTGAATCTAAGCCAGAGGGTTCATGTTCGGATTCATTTCCGTGCATGCCTAGACATTAATATGTGTTCATGTAGGGTTCGTACAGTACGAGGTGTTATTTCCTTATAAAGAAACACCAGGTCTCGCTTTCCATTCTCCTTACAAAATTATTCGCATTATTTATGCTACATTGAGCGATCTAATTTCTTCGTGATAGTCAGCTAATTGCTCTGGCAGGTAATTAGAAGCGGTTTACAACGCAAAGGGCTTTTGCGGTGGCCCTCGGATTATTAAGTTGCTCTGTAAATTATACCATATTTGCCGAAGAGAGGGAGGGGGAAGGGGCTTTTGAGAAGTTCTTCTGCTACGATCAGAGCTGAGACACGTCCCTGTCCACCCCCCAACACTTAAAAAAATGGGGGGAGGGGGCTCTTCCAGGGCTCGGAGTCGAATTATTCTCAAGCACGCGATCTGAAGCCCATTTTGTTCGTACTCACTGGTCCAGAATAACTTGGCCATAATGGCCGGGAATGGGCCAGGTCTGCAGCAAGCTTCCTGCGCCCTGGCAGCATCCAGCAGGCATGTGGGAAAAGAATGGCTTAAATGGGGACATCTGTTCAGTGTTGCTCATCTCGCTCCTGCAGCCAGGTCGGGTTAAGAGAATAACCTGTTCACCACCTTGCCTCCCTCCCGCTGCTCGTCTGCCCCCCTCTCCCGAAGTTAATAAGGCTGCTGGGGAAGGAGGGGGGAGAGGGAGCGAGGGGGTGACCTAATTGCTCTGCCATATAGGCAAATAACGACAGGGAAAGGTGGCAGCTACATTGTAAGAGGAACAGTAAATATATCAATATTAGGGTCTCTCAAGTCAAATCGCAGGAGCTCTGCATTCAGGAGACGGCTGTGGTGCACACTGAGTGTGTGAACGGACGAGGGCAAAACCTTCCTGGCACAGTGCTTCGGAGGTACGTCTTTCCTGGAAGACCAGGGGGTTCTTCCACTCAACAAACAGCAGCAAGCAAAAATGCTTTAATTTTTTTTTTCCAGATTGACACTTCTGTGCGGTTGGGAGAACAAAGAAATACATACGTACATAATACATACATACATACAAGCGTAGAAAGCTTTCCTTTTCTTCTATGTTCTCTGTAGGCTACGATTTTAAGTGTTTTAGGATTTGCATATGCGAGTGTCTGTCACACACATTTATATACGCGCATATATCCACAGGCGCCCATGTGTATATACATTTATATAGTTGTATGTTTATAAATAAATAGCATGTATTTCGGGGCGTGACCCAGCTTCAGGCACCCTGTTTAATGGGAGCGTCCTGTCTTACACACCGATTTTCCAAACGGTTACTATATCTTGGCACCCTCTTGAAAAGCTTGTACTATGATTTGAACACGTGTGGTTAAACCATCGGACCCGGAGCAGCTCCTAGATTATTTGTAATTAAGCACAATTCCCAAAGTAACATTTATCTTCCCGAAACTGCGATTGCAATTGTCAACCGTCTGGAGGAGACGCGGGGTAATCTGGAAGCATTACCTCCTCTCCTAACGGAGCAGAATGAAAAGAAATCAATACCGCTGAGGAGAAGAATTTAGTAGTTTTTAACTGTAAGTGGTGCCTGGGAGAAGGTGATATATAATAGGAAAAAAAAAAAAAAAAAAAACCAGAAAGCAGCTTAAACAAATCTATTCTAGGCAGGAGCGCAGGAGCGGCGGCGGGGGCTCCGCGCTGCGCCCCGCCCGGTGCCGGCGCGCTCAGCCCGGGCGCTCGCTCTCCCCGCCGGCGCCTCCCGGTACTTACATGACCGCCCAGGAGCCGATGCGAGCCCAGCGATAGCGTACCGGGAGAGCGGGGGTGGGCGTGGGGGGGTGGCGAGGGCAGGGAAAGAAACGGGGAGAAGAAGGAGGAGATGCGGATCGGATCTAGGCGCACACCGGCGATGTAAACAGAGTGGGTGTGAAGGTGCCTCTTCCTCTACCTCCCCAGGCATGCACACACCAGCATGTGCGCGGTGTCTTCCCGGCTAATTTAATTACAGGGACACTTCCGAGACGCAGCTAGCTGCTTTTTTTTTTTTTTTTTTAAGCACCGATCCAGACAAATAAATAAACAAACGAGGAAAGACGTCGAAGTGAATGGCGAATCCCCTCCGCCGGCTGCAGACAGGTCGGCGTGTCCCCTCTGCAGAGAGAAGCCCCGGCTCTACCGGGCGCCTCTGCCCGCCGGCTGCGTGGAGGAGCAGTCAGGCCGCCCCAGGCTGGGAAACGCGGGCGGGCAGCGGGACGGGGACACCGGCAGGGTTACCGGGTACCCGGGGCACGTTTACACCGGCAGGGTTACCGGGTACCTGGGGCACGTTTACCCCTACGGGACAAAAAACCCACACAGGCAGTAGGAGGAGGCAGCGGGGCACACGCACCGTCCACTCCCGCTGTGCCCGACAGGGAGCTCCGGTCGCCACGAAAGTGCCCAGTGAGGCAGGGAGGGAAACGTCCCAGGTGAAGCACAGCAGTGCAGAGGTGCAGGTAGAGGTTAAAGGAAGACATTAACCACCCTCTCTTATCAGTGACCGCCAGGCACAGCACGGTCCTTTCTGGCTGGTGGCCGTTTTGTCTCTTTTACGACCTATTCCCCTCTCTCGGCTCCCCGAACAAGCCGAGCCCTCGTGCGCCTGGAGAGTTGTTTGTCACCCCTCCGTAAATCTTCCGGGTGACACATTCTAGGTGAAGGTGTCGGGAGAAGGGGACACCTCCTGGCCCCCACCTACCCAGCCCAGGGCAGCAGGTACGGGGCAGTGGGGCAAACATGGGGGCAACGCAGCCTTTTCCAGAGCACGGAGCCCAGCGAGGGCGAGGACAAGTCCCCCGCCTAGAGGCTTCCCCCGTGACCGCGGGAGCGGAGCTAGGAGCCGCTGGACGCCGAGGAGCGAGGCTTCCCCCTCGCTGGACACCTGACAGACGGCGGAGCGGAGCCGCACAGCCAGGGAGGCGACAGGAGAGCCTGGCTCTCACCCGTGTGCCCCTAAATTGGCGCAAGGGTGGCATGAAACGCTTTCCCTCGCTAACACGGACATTCAGCACACGGCGTGGACAGCCCGCAGCTTAATCTTTCCAGCTACGCCCTTTCAAATAGCACAGACCTCTGTTTCCTCAAAGAGAAATCCCCCTCTACACCCCGGTAGCGCTGTCTGTAGACAGGGGAGGACCTCTGGTACAAGGGTCTATCCATCTCTGTCCGCTTGCTCGTCGCAGCGCGGAGAATCGGGGTATGCTCCAAGAAAATCCACCCCCCTTCCCGAAAGGTTAGCGACAGCTATCGTTGTGTCTAAAGTTCCGAGATTGCTAATCTACATTGTAGGCTCAAGATGTTAGGTAGATTTGAGCAAGTTGTTCCCAGGATGTAAATTAGGTCCAAAAAGCTGTTGTCCAAATCGAAGAAACAGAGAAATTAATCTGGGAGACTATCCATCATAGGCTGTAATAAAGGGAGCGACATGGATGAGACAGATGATATGATTAAGGAGCTGTGGTCGTTTTAATTAACTTTTTGCTGTCCTGTAATGATCAAACTGGTCAACAGACCCGGTCAATAAGCATGTTAATATCAAACAAATAAAACCAGGGATGATTAAAAACCTCCTGGTTTATTAAATTTGAAATTCAAATGAAATTTATGCTGCAGATGCATACAGAATGCTAATAGATTTTAGCTTTATTGAGAGTGGATCCCACAGGTTTTCAAGAAACGGCACGAACATTTATCTCCTCCCGTACATTAAACTTCAAATGGGGGGGAAAAAAAAGTTTTAATTAATTTCTGGAAAACCTCTCTTTGCTGGCTCCCCCCCACCCCGCCGCCGCCACCACCTGCATATTATGTTGATGTACTGCACCCTTAAGTGCAGTGGTCAATAAGGCAAATGCAAACAAAATTGTAAGCTTGCTTAAATCCTTTGCCCAGCAGGCAATGTATACAAAGGAGGAAGGTTACAGATGTTTCCGTGGCCAATTCAGAAAATATCAGCTCACCGCTCTCAAAGTTCAGAAGCTGCTGCTTTTCCAGTTTCGGGGAAATTATCAGAGTAACAGGAGATGCCCACTGGCAGGAGTTTTGTGATTTCTGTTCTGATGTATTTGCCTTTTATTTTTTTCCTCCCTCTCAGTTGAGTTCCCTTGTAAAGACTCCCACGACTATTTTTACAACGAGTTTTTCATAATTTCCCACACGGTGCTTTTAAAGGAAAAGCGCACTGAAAATTAAGGATTTTCGACCCCAAATCAAAGGAGTCAAGGCAAGCATCGGAACAAACAAACACGAAAAGATCAAAAAAGGACACGTTTCCTCTGGGCAGACAAGTGCAGACAAAATACGGATGCGAATGGAAGACCCACCCGGCGAGGCTGTCCTTAAAAGAGATATATCACTAAAGGCTTCTACTTCCCCGGTGTATGGCAAAGTCTCCCAGACTTTCTGGGGCTGAAAGGAATGCGTGTCGATCTTTTTACCTAACCTGGCACACCACAAAATGCGCTTTTGTGTTCATCTAAAATGTAATGCTCACGATGCTTGTTTTGCTCTTACGCTTTCTGATCTATGTCTTAATAGTTCCTCCCCATCTCCAGCAGATAAAGAAAGTGGAGATAAAAAGTTAATAAGCTTTCATACAAGGGAGTATCTCTGGGAAATGTTCTTCCCCTCTTTGAGGGTGATAGTATTGATTAAATTAAATCCGAAATTTAAACAAGTGTGCGTTAGGTCTGTAAAATGAATATCATTATAGAAGGAGACCAAAGCAATGAAGTTAATTCTTTTTTATTTGTTAAACGGAGTTCCCTCCTTCCCCCACCCCTTCCTCCTTCTGGGCTGGCCTGTCACGCCTTCTCAACAGGCTAAAATCATTCAGAGCAGCTCGCAGAGAGAAACGCGACATTTATGGTAAGCGTCAGCTTTCAGAGAAAGAAAGCAGTTCATTAATTTACTTCACTCTTACTTCAAAGTATGATAATGTACATTACTCCCTTGATCAATAGATATGATGTACAGTCAATATCCCCACGACACGCAAACGGGTCAAAACGGGAGCCGAGAGAAAGAGGAAAAACATCCCCTGGAGAGCTAAGCAAAGCCGTGGAAAACCCGCGGGGGGTGAAAGCACCTGGGCGAGCAGGGCAGGGCCGAGCGGGGTCCCGCAGGGACGGGGGGAGAGGGCTCTGCCCTTCCCCGCAGCCTCGCAGGGCCGGCCGAGGAGAGCAGAGCGCTCACCTTCGGGGGGACGAGGCGGCGGGAAGCCAGCCCCTGCTTGTGCCGGTGCCGCCCGGGCGGGCTCTGCTTGCGCGACCCCTCCGCCAAGAACCACGCCTGAAAGCGCGGCCGGCGAGAGCGAGAAGGGAGGGAACGACGGGCAGCAGTGACCTAAAGTGTTCTCCCCCCTTGAGAAGAGGGGCTGACCAGAAGGGATCGGCAAGGTGAGAAAAGGGCGCTAGTGTAGAAACGGGATGCTACCGCTCTCGCCGTGCCGATAATCATAGTAAGACTGAGATTATGATGATGATCATGATGGTATAAACATTCAAACATAAACCGCTCCGAGGGGGAAAAAAAACCAACAACCTCAAAAGCAACTGTTGTCAAATTGCGCACACGGCCGTGGGGTGGGGGGGCTGATGGAAAGGGGCGGCCGGGACACAGCGGCCCGAGCCGGGGTGAGCGGTCCCGGCGGACCGGCACCGCAGCCGCGCCGCTCGCCGGCGTGAGTGCGTGAGGTCATCAGCGCCGCGGGGCCCGCGGCCCGGCTCGACGGCGCTGCTGACTTCACGCGGTCACGTCGGCGAGCGAGGCGGCGGTGCCGGGGATTGGCTGGCGGCGGCTCAGCGGCACTTCAAAGCCGGCGAGGGAGCTACAATTGTGGTGGAATGGGCGGAACTGATCATTGTATTGCACACCTCTAAAAAAAACACTGCCTCTGATTTATCAATATAAAAAAGATCCTCTGAGAGGAGGGCACTTTTGTGTGATGGCAACTTCACTTCTAGGGGTGAGTCTAAGGATTTTTTTCTCTTGCTGGTTTAATTGGTTTCTTTTTATTGTCGATTGGAGGGGGTTAAAATAACCCCTGTCTTGACCGGGGCTATCAGTCTCCTCTATTCAGCCTGGGTTTTTTTTTTCTTTTTCTTTTTTTTCTTTTTTCTTTTTTTCTTTTTTTTTTTTTTTCTTTTTTTAGCTTAAGTACAAGTGAATTTAGGTGAAAAGAAAGAGTGAGAGGGGGAAAAGGGGGCAGAGTTACTTTTCAGTGAGCAAGAAAAGGTTTTAAGGGCATTTGTAGAAACAACCTACAGCGCCTGGGCTGTGCTGTTCCTGTGCCCCCGAAGAAGTGGCTTTTCTTCTTTACATGTGACTGCTGGAAGAAAAAAAAACAACAAACAAAAAAATAATCCCAAACCCAGCACTATCGGGTTTTTTTTGAGTGCAATTTAAAAAAAAAAAAATTGCAACAGATTGTGGCTTTTTATTTCCGTTTAAAATAACACAACCCACCGTGTCTAGCAGGTACGTTCAACTCGTGTATGCATACATATTTACATATGTTAAATTTATATATGTATTTCATTATCGTTGCTACGTAAATTAGGCTGATTTAAAGGACGCTTAAAAAAAAAAAAAAAAAGCAGTAATTTGATAGTCCTGCGATTCTGTATTTAAGAAAACAGCCTTACTGGCCTGAGGGACGGGGACCAGCCACGTCCCGGGGAAAGGGAGCAGGCTGAAACGTAGCTGCCGCCGTGCCGGGGGCATCTTTAAAGCTACGGTAACAGACGCAACTTTTTTCCCCTCTCTTTTTTTCTTCCTCCTTTTTAACCCTTCCTGAGCTCCTTCGGGGGAGGGGAGTTGGATTGTGAAAAAAAGCCCCGGTAGGCGTTTGGAGGCAGAACTGCAGTGCCGGCCCCAGCGAAGGGTTTCCCCCGCGGGAGTCGCGAAACTTTGCGCCCGCGGCCGGGCGGCGGAGCGGAGCGGAGCGGGGCCGGGCGGCGGAGCGGTGCCGGGCGCGGAGCGCGGGGCGCGGGGCGGCGGCGCGGGGCCGCTCCATCCCTGACGCCGGCGGGACGGCCCTCTCCCCTCTGTGCCCGCAGGAGGAACCGCGGGTAGGCTCCACGCCGCTGGCCATGCTCGCCGCGACCTGCAACAAGATCGGCAGCCCCAGCCCCTCGCCGTCCGCCCTTTCGGACAGCGCGTCCTCCTTCGGCAAAGGCTTCCACCCCTGGAAACGCTCCTCCTCCTCAGCCTCGGCGGGCAGCTGCGGGGCCGTGGGCTCCGGCCTCCCGGGCTTCGGCGTGGCGGGCGCGGCGCGGAACGGCTCCTCGGCGGCGGCGGCGGCGGCAGCGGCGGCGGCGGCCGCCCTCGTCTCGGACTCGTTCAGCTGCGGCGGCTCGCCGGGCTCCAGCGCCTTCTCCCTCACCTCCAGCAGCGCGGCGGCCGCCAGCTCGCCCTTCGCCAACGACTACTCCGTCTTCCAGGCGCCGGGCAGCGCCGGCGGCGGCGGCGGCGGCGGAGGCGGCGGCGGTGGGGCGGCAGGACAGGAGGCGGCGGCGCACCAGCCCGTCTTCATCTCCAAGGTGCACACGTCGGTGGAGGGGCTGCAGGGCATCTACCCGCGGGTGGGCATGGCGCACCCCTACGAGTCCTGGTTCAAGCCCTCGCACCCGGGGCTCGGCGCCGGCGAGGTTGGCTCAGCGGGCGCCTCCAGCTGGTGGGACGTGGGCGCCGGCTGGATCGACGTGCAGAGCCCCAACGGCGCGGCCGCGCTGCCCGGCTCGCTGCACCCCGCGCCCGGCGGACTCCAGACCTCGCTCCACTCGCCACTGGGCGGCTACAACTCGGATTACTCGGGCCTGGGCCATTCGGCCTTCAGCAGCGGCGCCTCCTCGCACCTCCTCAGCCCCGCCGGGCAGCATCTCATGGACGGATTTAAGCCGGTGCTGCCCGGCTCCTACCCGGACTCGGCCCCCTCGCCGCTGGCCGGCGCCGGGGGCTCCATGCTGGGCGGCGGCCCCGCCGCGCCGCTGGCCGCTTCTCCGCGCTCCTCCGCCCGCCGCTACTCGGGGCGCGCCACCTGCGACTGCCCCAATTGCCAGGAGGCCGAGCGGCTGGGGCCGGCGGGGGCCAGCCTGCGCCGCAAGGGGCTGCACAGCTGCCACATCCCCGGCTGCGGCAAGGTCTACGGCAAAACCTCGCACCTGAAGGCGCACCTGCGCTGGCACACGGGCGAGCGGCCCTTCGTCTGCAACTGGCTCTTCTGCGGCAAGCGCTTCACCCGCTCCGACGAGCTGCAGCGGCACCTGCGGACCCACACGGGCGAGAAGCGCTTCGCCTGCCCCGTCTGCAACAAGCGCTTCATGCGCAGCGACCACCTCAGCAAGCATGTCAAGACCCACAGCGGCCCCGGAGGCGCCGGGGGCCCCGGCGGCGGCGGCCCCGGCGGCGGCCCCGGCCCCGGAGGCAAGAAGGGCAGCGACACCGACAGCGAGCACAGCGCGGCCGGCAGTCCGCCCTGCCACTCCCCGGAGCTGCTGCCGCCCCCCGAGCCCGGCCACCGCAACGGCCTGGAGTGACGGGCGCAGGCTCGGGGCCGTGGCGCCCCCCAGTCCCGCCGCCCTCCCGGTGGCGCAGCCCCCCGAGCGCGCAGCCTGCGGCGGGGACGCGGACACGTAAGTAGCTGGCACGGCTCCGCAAGAACAGCGCTCAGCCCCGCTGCCCTCCTGGAGCCCCGCACGGGGCTGGCGGTGCGGCCGGGCCGCGTAACCCCCGCCACGGGGGCAGGGGAGCGGCTCGGCAAGGGCGGAGAGCCGCGACCCCCCACGGGGCGGCCCCGCCGCCGCCTCCTTTCCCCTTCGCCTCGAGACGCCCCCGGCCTCGTGTTGCTTTTAGAGCGGAAAAAACACCCACGTCCCCTCTCGCTTTGCTGCTGGAGACCGTCCCGGACTCCCTCCCCGGCAGAGCCGCGCTCGGTGCCCCGGCAGGGCGGGCAGGCGGGCCGGGGCTGCTCCGCGGCGGGGCCCCGACGGCAGCGCCGCCAGCCGCGCTCCAGGCCCCGCACAGCGCCGAGCTGACCCTCGGAGCTGCTCCCATCCCGGTGCCTGCTCGGAGCCCGTCTGCTCCCCGGGACCGGGGCGGCAGTGCTCTTTTTTCCCTTCTCTCCCCCCCCCCTTTTTTTTTTCAATTTTAACAAATCGTTTACCTCCTCGAGTCCGAATTTCACTGCGTTTGCCAGCATATTTGTATAATTCTCGTTTGAGCAGGAATCGCGAAATACGTTGAAAATAATTAGGTTGAAAGTCGTATATTTTTTTTTAACTTCAGACAGATGAAGAAGAGCCGTGGGTTTCAAGTGAAGATGTATTTCCAATGCCAAAAAAGGGAGGCCGGGGGGGAATAGGAAAATTAAATATTTGTAAAATGCGTCTGAACCTATAGGTTTGTACCACTGGGAAATCGTTCTAGATTAGCTAACAATTAAATAAAACTCCACCAATATATCGGTGTGAGGTGCAGTTGTCCAGGAGACGATTTTGTATAGTATTTTTCTTGTAAATTTCTTCCAGTAAATATTTGAAAATATATTGAAGTACACTTGAGCTTTTTTTTCTTTTTAATTTTTATTTCTTTTCCTGTCACGAGAAAACATTCTTGTTGCAGTCCTGGTTCACTGCATTTTTTTTTTCTGGACTTCTCTCTTGAAGTGTGCATCAAATCACTCTTCAGGATATAGGTTTTGCTTGAATATTAATTTAGCTAGGCATACAACTGTAATTAAGCAAACAATATTTGATAAATGTTGAATGACATTTAATTTAATGGAGCATGTACTTATTTGCATTTGCTGGCAGTTCAGGTATAGTTACGGTGAGAGTTCTCCTATATTTCATAAAGTGGGTTTGCCACAACCCATGTATTAAATAAACTGTCCAAGTGAAACTGAACTAACGTTGGCCTATGTGTATTTCCTGAAAATAATATTGATAAATGTTAATAAACACTCCTGACACTACATTATCGGTTTGCAATGCTGCAAACTAATTGTCTCATTGTAATGTTGAAATAATTTGGATATTTCACATTGAAATGAAAAGCCCTTCGCTGGAACATTTTAGATTTGCATTTTAAATGCATGAAATGTAATTGATTTTTATCTGTAATATTTTAAATGGTATTAATAAACTCCAGAAAATCATTCTACCTTAGGTCAGCCAGTTGTTTTTCTTCTTTGTAAGTCCATCGTTACAGTCAATGATTTGCTTTGAACTCATATGCCATGAGTTGTTCTCTAGAGTTTCAGAGAAAAGAGAATATACAACGAATGTAAATTTTAGCACATACTGAGAGCAGCTTTGAGGCATTAAAATGGGTAAGTTGCTCTGTTTCATGCTTTTTAAAATGCACCATCAGAGGAAACTAAATGAAAGACATTAGCTTTTTTTTTTTAGAAAATTGTTAAATTGCTTTTATCAGACTAATTTTACAGCGCCTTTCACAAATCTGAGTATGTTTGAGCAGCTGCTTTGCATATACCTCCTCCTTGAAATTATTTTTCACATCCCGCCAGATCCATTGTGAAAGGAGATTTAATATTGAAATGCTGAGGGTCATTATTGCTTTAAAAGACAAAAGAAAAAGTGGTCCTCCGCTTTTGTTTTGAGGTGAGGTGGTTGTGGCTGGGGGCGATGCTAATTGCCGTAGCCAGCTGTAACTTCTTCAGGTCTCAGGGCTGGGAAACTTCGCGGTTGTATGTGAAAACTCCCTTCTTGTTCGGGGGCATTTTCCCCACAGGACCGGGAATCTGGGCAATTTCAGGGGCTGCGGGGTGCTGTCAGCCAGCCGGTCAAGAGCTGCCGCCCTTGCTGTGCCCTTTAAATCTTTTCCACAAGCTCCCCCTGGACAGCAATAAAAACACAATTGTGCATTTGCTTAGCGTTTTGGCAAAAAACCCCAAAACACCAAACCGAAACCAAAACCAACCCAAACCCTTCAAACTCCTAACAATTTCTTTTGCCACCTTCTTTGGGGAGTGGGGGGATGGGGAAGTGTCTGGAGGTCTTGTTGTTTCTGTTTGGAAATCTGGCCTCATCTGTTACCTAGGGAGGTGATGCTCACTGTCGAGGTACTGAAAAAATAGGGCTAGAGCACGTAATCTGCATAGCAGAATGATCTTTAGTACACACATGTAAAACACATGGTGTTGGTAGTACCTTAAACAACAGGTATTAAACTGCAGGGCAAAAAGCACAGACCAGTCACTCCAGATGCATTTTGGTCCCGTGTGGTGTAAGGGTTAGATGGGACTGTTAACAACCACTAGAAACAAGAGTTGACTTTTTCTGAGCTGCATTTGGATTTTTTTTCATTACAAACGCAACCAGGAGAGGCCTGCAAAGTTTGCTACTGAAACAAAGCAACAGTTTGCTCTGATTTTTTTTGGTTTTTAATGCCATGTAAATGGAGTGGTGGAGCAGCACCTGATTTCCCCAGTGGGAGTGAGAGGCAGTGGTTATGTTACTTGGAAATTTTGGTCCTGATGAAATGGTCTGAGCACCTAGTAGAAAGGGTAATGGAGCAGAGGATGACTTTTAATAATGTTTCTCAAATACGCACCTGAAAAGAGAGTGCTATCAAAATGCTGTTGTCCAGGAACTTGATGGTTTCTTTAGGGCACTGGTTGCTCCATCTCGGGAATGTCTGGCAGTGGGATAGAGCCAGCAGCAAAACTCATCCTTGGCTTGAGGAGTGTGTGCTGCTGCTGTTTCGGAGCTGCCAGTTTGCATCCAGGCTGTGTGAGAACGCACATATTTTTCCTTTCTTTTACCAGCAAAACCCAGCACTTGAAGGCTGAATAGCTCCTTTTTGTAGTGGATTTACTTTTACTAAACCCTTCCAGATAAGGGCATTGAGTTGCTTGATAGGAGCCGGGAACTTGTCTCTGCGTTGTGCAGATCAAGGTAGAGTTAAACTAGTTTGCTGACCTGTGGGTCAAACCGGTGTCCATCAACTTACCTTCCAACTGCCTTCAGATGATTGTGGCCATTCCCGTTTGCTCTCTGACCTTTTAAGTCGCTTCCCTTCAAGCTCGTAGCAATGTCTATCGAATTTCGTGTCCTGCTTTACCCATTATTCCGGCTTTTTATTGTCATTTTCCAGTTTAAATTTTCAATAGAGAGCAGTGACGGGAGATGTGTGGAGCTGAAGTGATGTAAAACACCACTTCATTTCTGCCTGCTGATAGTGCCTTTCCTGCTACCCTCCGCCTGTGCCTGACAAGACTAAGCAGCAATCAAAAGATGCTGACTTCTCCTTGATTCCAGTCCAGGAATGCGAAAGCAGAAAACAAGAACTGAAATATCAAATGCTTTATTTGTGGATGTGGTGGCTAATCCAGCCGTCAACACGTTCACAGCTGTAAAGGTGATGGAGTAAGGATACTTGATGCAGCCCAACAAATCTTTCAGTACGAGTGGCTGAAAGTGAGTATGCACTTGCCAAAACCTGCCACATTTCAGTTACATTCCGTGAAGCGACCTCTGGTTTATCTTTGCAAAGAAGGAGCTGGGAAAAGGTGTGAGCAAATTAGGTGTGCAGTTGCTCATGCTCTTGCCAGATTTATGATAGAAGGACAAAACTCTTTTGCTGTATCAGAATAACCTTATGTTTCTTAGAATAAAGTGGGATTGCTTTCTAAGCTCACTCCATTACCCTTTTTTTTTCAATCATAAAGATATATTAAAAATTACTCAACAATTCCATGGAGCAGAGCACATTTTGCAATATGTGCTTTAAAAAGTAGAACACTAATTTTTCACTTGTTATGGCATCGTTTTAAGCAAACTGTCTGTCTTTTGCTAAACTGTATGGAGAAATTGTTACACATCAGGAAGGTGTGTATTGAGGAAAAACTGCGCTATTTAGGACAATTACTGTGTTTCCTGTTGTATGGTTTTCTAACTGCCACTTGGAATTACTTTTTTAAAAAAGGGATTAGGGAAATAGGGGATAATGGAAGTGGATAGGAGCTTTAGTGGGACACTTTAAATACAGAGTAATTCCATTTTACACTTGTGGATTTCGAAACAGACTGGAATCCTGCGTTACTTCTTGAGAAGGGCACAAATTTTCAAGAAGCATATTTATATTGCCTGCAAGGCCCGGTGAGGAGCTGAATAATGGACCAACCTCCTGTGGAGTAATCTTGATCTTGGCAATCCGAGAATTCTGCTTTTCAGCCTGAGCGATACTGCTCTGCAAAGTGCAGGAAGCAGACGGGGAGCCCCGACGCTTGCGCAAAGTCGGTGTCCCCAGGGAGGGGATGCTGGAGCCTCGGGGCTGCCCTGTGTGTCGGGGACGCAGAAAGAAGGCTTGTGAGTGTTCATCCCTTGTTATGGAAAGAGAGGTGCTTGGGCGGGAGGTTTCTTTTGAACAGCTTTTGCTTCTGGGGCAATGTCAAGCCGCGCAAATTTCTTTTGCAGGGACGAGGAAAAGAATATTTTTTTTTAAGTATTATTGTTGTTTTTATTATTGCCGGCAACATACTTTGCTTTACGCCTGTCCTCGTCCCTTGAGACGGGAGGATGTGCATGTGTGTGCCTATGCACCCAGCGCTGTTCTCCCACGCCTTACCAGCTCTCCTTCCGCTGGCGACCAAGCCGGCCCCTCTCACATCCCGGTTGCTGCTGAGCAGAAGGCTCTGCGCCTCGCCTGGACTTCCTCCCCCTCGCTGCACCGCTGCTTCTTTCGGGAGCGATTATCCGCCTCCCCACTGCCCCTTCCCGTTTCCCGCCCCGGCGCGGACACGCTGGCGCGCACCGGGACAGCCGGAGCAGCCGCGGGCTCGCAGCGCCCCCCGGCGTGAGCGCCCCGTGGGCAGCGGGACCCCCGTGGGCCCCGAGCGGGGCGGCGGGGCTGCGGGCTGGGCCGGAGGGAGGGAGCTCTGCGCAGCCCCGGGGCTGACCCGTGCGGAGCGGCGGGAGGCGCGGGGCTGGCCCTGCCCGCGTCCCACCCGTGCTGCCGCCGGCGTGTCCTCCAAACTCAGCGTGTTCTACTCCAAATCACAGCCAGGTCTCTCCCCCTGGACGAGGTGCCCGGTTTTTCCTCGAGGGGACGCATCGCGACATTTCTTAGGACGGTGGGCGTATTGTTTTGCAGAGTAAATGGTCCAGAATTCGTTTCTGCGGGCAGATGAGCAGCTCCAAGCCTGCATGGGAGAATGAATCTCCGTGAAATCGCCTGGAAATAGGTGAGATGGAGAAGGTGCCCGCGGCCACCCAGGCTCTGACTAGCATTCACAAGCGGCTGGAAATGGGGCGGCCGGAGATCCCCGTCGAGGCAGGACGATGTCCTTGTCTCGGATCAAGAGACGCTGGAAATGCAAAAACAGCTACTAGGGAAGGATTGGGGATTTATTTTAAATGCTTCATCCCCGAATTCTTTGAAAGCTGCTGAGCGGGGGAGGTGACAGGGTGACAAGGGCTTTTGGCTGAGTTGCTAAATTCATTCATGTAGTTGAACGCTGGCTCGGAGACGGCTTTTTAAAAATTTTTTCCCTTTTTTTTTTTTTTTTTTTCTTACTCGCGTTTGTTGCAGAAAACTCTGTCCTGAGGAGACGCTCCAAAGTACTTTCGTATATTTTTGTAAATTTATCTTCTCAGGGTAACTCAGGTGTTCTCTTCACCGACTTGTGCGTGTGAAAGGCAGAAAGTGTGTTCCTGATAATTAAAATTGCTCCACAGTTAATTAACGCTGCTCCCGGGTTTAGTTTTAGAAAGCACTTTTTTCTTTCCATCAAAATGTATATACCATGTTATTAAATTCTTACAACCCTGTTGGCACCCGGGGGACGGAACGACGCGGTGACAACGCAGCGGAATGGGCACAGCGGGCAAAGGCGTCCTCTCAAGGGAAAGGCGGCCGGCAAAGAAAACCCCTTCAGCCTGCGAATAAGGTGCTGAAGTCATATCCCCATCGGCTTCCCTGCCTCCCACTGCAAGGAGCAGGCGGTCTGATTTTTAACTACTCGAAGAAAATGTTATAACACTCAGAACTGCAGGAATTTTTCTCTTTTCACTGCTGCTGTCCCTTCTTACACATCTCTCGACATTTTTAACCCCTTAGTGGCCTTCTCTCCTCTACTTTTCAGAGGTTTAGGGTTTTTGTTTTTGGTTTTGTTTTGTGGTGGGTTTTTTGTTTGTTTGTTTGTTTGTCTGTAGTTTTTGTTTTTAGGTATTTTCATGCTCATACTCGAAGATCAGACATGGATGCCTGGCCACAGGTATGAAGATTTTCTTCTCCATTACAGCAATCAACCTGCTGTGAGGATGCTGCCTATCCTTGCAAATCTTGCCTATTGCAAAAACATTAGCACCAAACTTCACTCAGCTGCCTTCCCAGAGCTGCCAAGCGAGTTCTGTGAACCTCTCTTTCCTCAGGGTAAAGGAGGCAAGCCACAATTATTTGCCAGTAGTAATTTTTCTTTCTCCAGATAAATAAAGTGGGATTGATGAGCAGTGAAAGATACTACATTTGATGCAGAGTTTAGGTGGGCAGTGCAAACAGGCTGTCCCAAGGAGGAAATCCCTACCTGGCAATAGATTGGTACCTGAAACTTCAGTAAGAGCCAGCTCCACTGTCTGCTGTGTGTGTTTGCTTTGCTTTGCATAGTCCGACCATTACCACACTAAGAATGGGGTTTAATTTGCTTGTCCATATACATATGAAAGGACAAAGCCAAACGGAGAAAACACTTGCCAAACACAGTTTTCAATTGTGCTGAATGCAGGCAGCACACTGATAACTCTGTGCATCCATCTTCTGTGTTAGGACAAACAGGTCTCACTTTTTGCAGGGGTGCAGAGCAGGACTCCTTCCCTCCAGAGCACTGGTGTCACTCACAGAACAGTGACACAGCCCTGGTCCAGCAGCCAGGGAGTTTATCAGCCTCGTGCACCAAGCCCAAGATTTCCAGCAGACTTCTGTTTTAATGCCCACTTTGACACTGGATCACTTCTACTCTCAATTAAACTCAACAGCCTGTGGGAACAGCTGCAGACTAAATTTACGTCCCGTTTTGCCAAGAACAGAATATTTAGAAGAATGAATGAATGAATGAATGAATGAATGAATGAATGAATGAATGAATTGAAAACACATGCAAGCAGCATATTTTTATTTAAAAAGATATTTCAAAACTCTGTGAATTCTAAAAGACTTGGATCCCAAAAAAATTGCTCTCATCAAGGATGTCCTTTAAAAGGTAGATGCAATATATTTGTTTTTACTTCTGCCTAGTCCTTCTCCCTTCATGACACAGAAACCCAAAAATTCAGTCTGACCTGTTTCTGCTCATAAATGAGAAAAGCTTAATTGATGTCAAAGTCATGCTGTGGATCTTGTTTCTGTTCTGCAGAGCAACAGTACCCAAACATGAGTTCAGTTACAAAACACAGTATGTAAGGGTTCATAATGTTTTATAGACATTAAATCACAACTTGGCTAGCATTCATGTCAGGCCCTGCTAATTTTCACTTGCTGTGGCAGACATTAAGTTTTTCTGACTGTATGAGTCAGGTAAGAAAGATGAGGGACTTCTAAGATGCTAAGTTTCCACATGTGTGTCCTCTAGTCTATTGTGAGGTAAATATTCCAAGGTACATTGCATTCAGCATCATGGCATATCAGAGAGGGAGTGTAAAAATATCTGTTACATATACATTCAAGTTGAAATATAGATACAAAGAACAAAAGATTTTCCTCCTCTTGTTGCAGTATTTTTTGGTCTTAAATATGCAGCAGGAAATGATTTCCTGTTGTCAGTAATACTACATAAAATGATTGTGGACGATAGGAGAAGTCGTGTTGCCTTCTAGAGATAATAAATATTTTACAGGTTTAGACTACTTGATTTCAATATCTTTCAATCAAAACTTAATAAAATATGAAAGCCATGAAAAAGCCCCATGGTTAGTGGTCTTATTAGCAAGTATTTTAATCAGGTAGTATTTATCTATTTTGTTTTGATTTTGTCATTTGTAGGCAGAAAGACATGCTTGTTTTATAACATAATTGCTGACCTGTTTTCAGAGTGCTCATGGGAGAATTAACAGAAGTTTTAAAAGAGACTTTTAAAAGTTTTCTTAACTTCAAGAAAATATGCACATCATCACTTCTTCTCATGTAAAGGAGCTAGAGCGAGATTCAACTGCTAAAGATGAATGAAAAAATTTCAGCCTTTTGTAAAATAGCTGGTGAATTGCACTTACTGATTGTGGGCCAAACACAATCAGTAAGTACAATTATTCCATCTGCTGCAATTTAAAATTACATGTGTGGATTTTTCCATTTGACAGCAGAGGAAAATGCACTTCTGAAGTCAGGCTTAATTCAAGAAAGTTCTGTTAAAAATACTTTTATATAATTTATTGTGTTTCTTCAGGCACAGAAAAGATCAGAAGGGAATATCTGCATCAACTAGATACATTTTGGGCACATAACTTAGTAACTTAGCCGCATCTCCCCTGTTTGTAGTAGTCACCATGATCTCACTAAACCTGCTATAATTTTCTTAAATGTTTTTTGTCAGCTGTCATTTCTAGCCCAACTGCAATAACTTCTCTGATAAAATCTCTGTTTAGTCTGTGTAGGACAAATTTTCATTCTCGTGAAACACTGTTTTTACTGGGGCTTTTCCTGGGTGAAGTCTGAGCTGAAGAGTCAATAACACATCAGGCTGTGCCTTCATGATAATATGCTTTAGCGCACAAGCACATGGGAGAAGGAAGGAGCTTGATTTTGGGTGGGTTCTAAGGCTGTTCTTACTGTGGTCTTCTTCCCCTGATGGCCTGTGTTTCTCTAGGTTGTTATTTCTGTTTTCTGAGGCATAATCTACATTTCCAGAGAGTACAGCACCAGCAGAGAAAGTAGGAAAAGTTTCCTCTCATTCTGAAAAAAAAAAAAAAAGAGGTAAGATGAAACCCAGTGAAAAGAACAGGAACAGGAAATAAAACATGGGCACTTGGCTGCTGCCAAACCCAGCAAGGACCTTACTGCACAGGTCCCTGCATGCCCAGCTATGGGTGTCCCTTCACGCTCTCAGGCTCTGTATGGCCACTTTGGTGTCTTATCCTGCTCATCCCTCATGAGTTTGACCCTGTTCACACGCTTTGAGGATTCCCTCTGTACACTACCAGGACTTAGCTCCCCACACAACTACAGGGAAGTGCTTTTAATGAATGATGAGAGGAAGGTCAGAGCAGTGTGCCTCCCTCTCCTGTGACTCACCAGAGGCCTGGGCTCCAGCAAGGCAGGACTTCCAAGCAGTCAGAGCAGGGGTGCCCAAGCTGAGAAGTGAACAGAGTTTCAGTCATTTGTCCTGGGGCATGATCTAACTGCACAATGCTCACTGACAAAACTAAGCTCCAGAGATCAAATGATGTGTGGTTTCTCTTGTATTCCAGCCAAAGAAGAAAGAGATCTGTATCTCAACAGAGATGTAAATGCTGATGAAAGCTTCTTCTGAAATGGGAGCAGTAACAAAAGCTGCCAGGCTGGTGAGATACTTTAACTTGTAACAAGGCATGAGGTTGGCCTTCTCTTTAATTGGGATATAGGAATAAACTCTACTACTTAGCTGCTTATTTTCTTCATTTTTAATAAGCTACTTGCATCTCAGACCAGCCAACAGATACAAGAGTTCCCGTGCTGAGAGGTAGAGGCAGACTGGTGGTTTGGTTATATGAGAATTGTTTCCATAAGGAATCACTTCAAATTACAGACAAATTTATTTCCGCATATGCACACTGGCAAACAGTATTTAATGAACTCAAAATAACTTTTACATTTTTTGACTAATACAAGAATACATCCCTAGTATGATGAGAGACTGCCTGTTTTTTTGAGGTTGCATTTATATTTGACAAGTACCTTTCCCATTATGTAAAGCTGATCTGTGTAACTGAGGCTGTGGGATGGATTGTTCTAATAAGGGAAATTCAGCAGGGAATTGTAGTACACTTAACTCAGACTTATGAACTAATTAATTAACAAAAGACCATTCACTTCAGAATCTGGTACAAATAGGCTTGCAAACTGAACTCACTGAGTTGCAGATCACTTTTCTTAAGAGATACTGCCTTACAACTTGGTTTTGCATGTGGAAAAATTCTGGAATACTTTTTGTTTGATAAACTTAAAACAGTGATTTTCCCTGGGCATAAGGACCTTAGATTTCACTTTTATCTAACAGGAAGGCACCTCACACACTGCAAATCCTGCCACCAGCACCAGTTTCATTCCTCCCTGTGGGAAGCTGGGGGTATAAAACCTCTATTGTGATGACATTCGGTGTCACAGGACTAGAGCAGTGGTGGGAAGCTGGAAGTTTAGGATGGATTTAGAACTTTTGAAAAGAAACTCTCTCCTATTGTGTAAGGATGCTGATACTTCTGATACTTCTTCCAAGACTGGAAGACTTTCTGCAGCAGCATGAAGTACACATATTTGAGGAAGAGAAGTGGAGATGTGCATAAGTTATACTGCAGTCCAACTGAACTACTGCAATACCCAGGGTACTTTCAAAATTTAACGGTAAAGTTATATATCTAAACATATAAAATCTCCTGTCTGTGGAACTCTACCAAGACAGGGAGTTAGGATCCCCAGAGTGAATCTGAACAGTCAGAGGCTTGGTTAAACCAGCAGGAGGAAGGGGTGCTGGTGGGTGTCATGAGGGTGAGGGTGGTGCTGCCAGGCACAAAAACAGGCACTGCAGTTGTGCCTCCAGGCATAAAGAGGCTCTTCTTAGCCAAATATGTGACATGCTGAGGGAGGGAGAGTAGTCTCAGTCACACATGCATGTTGCATAGTCATCAAATATGCCTGTAATACAATTCTGACAGAGGCAATTTTCACTTCCATGTGGTTGTCTTGGGAAGCCTTCCTTTCCTAAGCTGTATTGCAACTATCAAATCTCAGCTGGTTTAGCTGAAAAAATATCATGGAATGGTGCCTTTTGACTGAAATGGATTGTTTTACACTCTGTTGTGATGAAAATAAAATCTACATTTAGCAAACTCTGTCTTCACCAAGTTATGAACCTGGTAAATTTTATGAGAAGACAGGTTTGCTTTCCTTTATTTGCAAAATTATTTTGAGAAGGTTTTCACATTTTCACAGCACTTTCCACAAAAAAGTGCCAATTTTTTCTTCCTGAAAGTAAAACTGAAAAAGTGATCCTGAAGCAGCTACCTAAAATTTACAAGTGAAGTCTATAAGAATATATTGATTTTTTCCTCCCCATATTTTTGACACAGAAAAGGTCTCTTTACTAATTCCTAATTAAATTAATTATTAGCATGAAAACTTCAGTGAGCATTGCAGGTCTTATGCTGTGTGCTCAGGTCAATACTTGTCCTGTCTGCTGAAAGATAAATGGTATGTTTTCATAGGATGATAGGCTAGACTCTCTGGCAAAGCTCATGTGGAAGTAACACTATCACAGCAAGTGTCTACTTGAGTACTTGCAAAAAAACCCAAACACTTTCCCTATAGGCACATTCACAATTTGTTTCCTAAAGCACTCAAAACAAGTCAAAACAAGTGAGCAGGACAAGAGGGTGGAGGGCCCAGGTGAACAGCAGTATCTTTGTGCAGGGTACATGAATGGCTGTCCCAGCTGAAGGTTCACAGCTGTTACATGGTTTAAAATTTTCCAGATTTCAAACTACAAATCAGATATTTCCAGCTAGACCACCGAATTACTAAACTGTGTCACACAAACAAAATATTCTGTGTTATGTAAAGAAGCAGCAAAACCCTTCTGATATTCTCAGTTTACATCCATAGAAGAGGAGCACTTCCCATAGCAAAGTGATGGATGAGCAGAACACCTGACACATAAGGCACCCTGAAGAAGACAATCAAGGTAATTGAAATTCAGAGAAAGATAACTCTCTTACAGACAAAAAATCACAGTAGATGAAATATTACTTACTACTTACTAAAATATTATTATTATTAAAGTTTTGATGCAAAAAAAATACAAAGGGGAAATATTATAAGCTTATCTTTAACAAACACAACCTGTCTACTTGAAGACATGATTCCGGCCTGTCTCTCAATAGCTCTTCTTTTCCTCGATTCCATCCTCCCTCCCATTTCCCTCTTGGAAGAAGAGCCTGGTTTGCAGTTTGTTTTGTCACTCCAGGTTTTTACTGGGCAGTCTCCTGCCCAGAGTGCCTGGTGGCAGGCTCCTGCCCTATGCTCATCACTAACTGCTCTCTTGCTGCTACCCTGGTTTCAGCAAGTTCACACAAAGAGAAAGCAATAGGTCTGCATCATTAAATGCAGGGAGCAGTGCACACATAGAGGATAGTGTGGAAGGTTAGGTACAGAAATGCATCCTGTAATATGGCAGGAAAGAAAAGGGCAGCTGAAAGGATCTGTAAAGATAGTGCAAACAGTAGGAGATAAGTCATAGAAAACTGTGGTGATGTCTGCCTCCAGTGAGTAAGGGCAGAGGACTTGAATTCAAATGTTGCAGATATCTAGGGTTAATTCACAGAACCATAGAATGGTTTGTGTTGCAAAAGACATTAAAGATCACCTAGTTCCAAATCCCTGCCAGTGGCAAGGCACATCTCACTAGGCCAGGTGGCTCAAAGATGCTTCCAGCATGGCTTGAACCCCTCCAGGGATGGGGCACCCAAAACATGTCTGGGCAAACTGCTCCAGGGTCTCACCACCTTTATTTGAAATTAAGCTATTTTAAAAAACCCTGTCTTGTTCAAGATACACAGTTTGTGTGATTCCTCGGCTTGTAATTTAGTGACAGCACTAAAATCTGGTGAAGAATTTCTGGTGAAATCAGATTGAAGGATGATGCAGGGAAATGTAAGGAGTATTTAGTGAAGATCCCCAGCTGGGGGCTGGATAAAAAAGACTGTAAGGACATGTCTATCTAGTGAAAGAGGAGAAATAGGAGTTACACCTGAAGTAATTGTATAGAAAACAGAAATATAAAAAGGAAAGGGTCTTGTGATCCATCAAGTGTCATTGTGTGTGAATTCAGCTGAAATGAGCCAAGTTTAGACTCCAGGCTGCAAAATTTTATCAGTGCTGATAACTAGTCATTGGAATGAAAATAACTATTTTCTGGAATAATCAAAAAGACTACAGTAAAATTCTTGCTACTTTTAACTCTTTAACCACTTTTATTTTCAAAAGGAAATATAATGTAGTCTAGGCAGAAATTAGTTTAAGGGACCCCCTGGTACATAATTTGAGGGCAGTCACAGCAGTCCTCTACAACAAGTTTAGATATCTGAATGTATGTAGATAAGCCATCAGCTACAAAATTGCAAAATTGACTGCCAGAGGCTGTAGGAAACTCTACTCTGTATTTAACATTTCAAACTCTGTGAGAGCTAGAAGAGGCTGACTCTGAACTCACAGATTTGTTTCAATGAGGCCCACCATCAGCTCATGCTGAGATATTTTTTGGATAATTAGGTTTGAGTGGGTTATTCATTTATCTTAGATGTTTGCATAATAAATTTGAAATGTGTTCAATTTATTCCTTGATCATTTGGGGGAAATACAAAGTTTGAGAAAAATCAATTTTTGACCAGTTTTGCTGACTCGTTAGTTAAATTAATCAAAATACTTTAAAAAAAAATCAAATGCTGACTTCTGCAAAACTTTATTTTAGTGTCAGTGAAGGATCGTGTTTAGCCTTTTTTCAATCCTGATTCATGGCCCACTGAAATTTATACGAGCCATTCATTAGCTATAATGAGCTTTGAAATGGGTCCCTTGTGAAGCAGACTGCTCAGATGAGAACAGATGCAATCATATTTGGTTTTTTAAACAGTACAGCTTGAATCTGAATTGTTTGCATTCAAGTCAAAGTGTGCTGACTTAGAAGAAGAGATAATGGTAACACTTAGATGCATCTGCCTACTAACTTCTACTGATTGCTCTGCCATGAATTCCTCATCTAAACAGATGCATAAATGGAATTCTGCAAGAGTTTACCCTGGCTGTGTTATATTCAATATTTTCATTAATGACCTAGATGGGAAGAAGAGCATGCTTATTAAATTTCCAGAAAATGTCAAGTTGAGAAAGACTAGATGCCGGAGGACAGGATTAGAATTCAAAATTACCTTGACTAACTGGATAAATTGTCTGAAAAAATAGGGCAATATTCAATAAGAACAAGTTCTAGGAACTAAACTCAGCAGGGAGTGACCAGTTGCAACAATGCCATGCTGTTGCAAAACACCCTCCTGACATACACTAGGCAGGAATAGAGACTGCAAAACATGGTAAATAATCCATCTGCTCTGCTCAGCACTGCAAATGCCTCAGCTAGAGTATCAAACCTGGCTTTGGGCAAAAGACTTCATAAGGGTGTGTGCCAGCTGGAAAACACCCAGCAGAAAACAGCAAAGATGATTTAGGTTAGATATCAGGGCAAAGCTGTCCTTTCAACAAGGAGAGTGAAGCAGAGGTTGCTGATGGTTAGGAATTGTCAGCACTGGATACCTATTTGTGTCTGAGAAAGTTGAAGGTCTGCTTTAGACACTCCACCTGCAAGTCTAATAAATCCTTTAAGTGAGATTGAGCAGTGTTTATTCTAGGCTTTGTACACCACAGTGTGATTTAGTTATGGTTCAGTAAATGTTTTTAGAAAATAATCCACTCTAAACTCAGAAGTGGGCCATGTCTGGCATAGAAAGTTTAGAAGGGCCTCAGTTATCAATACTTATGTATTTCAGCTAAGATTATTCTACATTAAAAAGATACATAGATTATTTAGACACAAAATTTTAAAAAATGTTAAGTACTTCAACAAATCTGAAAATGCATTTCTAATTTCTTAACCCATGACTGAGTCATAATATGACTGATTATTAAAGAATTTACCACTCTCATTTCCTCCTCCATGTAACTTTGATAATTCTATGGGTCACATAATAAATGCAAACCAAAATCCCTACCATTTTCCAAATAATTATGTAATGGTCTTTATTGAACTGGCTGCACTGAAGGATTTAGCATCACAGGAGATTGAAACTCAAGCACTTCTACACCCTATTTTTCATGTGATTTGTCCAGTTTTTCAAGGACATGTTTTATTAACAGTTTTTGATATTTTGGTATATGCTTGGCTGCTGTGGGATTGTGTGCATCTCTGAGAGAGTGAGCAGTCTTCTGTTATGGGTTGGGATTTCCTATTCTGGGATTTAGCTCTGCAGGATACTTAATCAGAATAAGTGAACAGATATTTCTTCCAAGAAATAAGCAGAAGGAAACTCATAAGGAAACCATAAAATTTTAATGTTGTTATATGCTGAAAACTGACTGGTAAAACCAGTAAAAAATTCTTCTCCTTTCCAATTGTCCCTTAAAGAAGCTCAACATAGCTTTGAGGTTGTGCACATACACTTACTTCATATTGCCACAATTTGTGCTAACCACTTTGTCAATTAACTTATAATTAATCTACAAATGTGTAAAAGAAAATACAAATCAAGAAAAAAGAGATTTTGATGAATGAAAATTTGCCACAATCTTTGAGCTTTTCTGTAAAATGTCACTATCAAAGAAAATATTTTTTTATCATATTTGCTCCTTATTAGAATTTTTCTATCCCTTGTTCTTAAGGTACTTTTAAGTTTGAAGTAGTTAGCAGTAATACAGATTTACACAAAGAGAAATTGAAGCATGGGATGCAAACATTTGGGGTATCCAGGGATGGAACACAAATATCTAAAGTCCACCTGTAATTTAAATTGGGACTGAAAATGGTTAGAAAACTAAATAACAAGTTAAATTTGAACAGAGCTGAGATGTAGCCTGAAACCAGAAAAAATTAGTTTACAGATTTTAATTTGTTTGATTTGTGCTTCCAAATCAGGTTCATCACTACAGCCCTTAGCACCAAGAGTTCAGTTTAATGATTTAAACCTCCTCTTACAAAAATTAACATAAAAACAAGAACAACAATTTAAGATTATGCAGCTAATTAATTATATCTGTCACTGTTAGTTCCAAGGGAGTCTGCTCAGTTGCATATTTTATGGAGGAGAAAAAGAGGGAGTAAGCAGCTGAGTGAAAAGTTGAAAAATTGTCTGCAGCCACATTCATATTCAGCTCAGTGTAAAAAGTGTGTATTTATTCTCTGAAGGCAAGAATACTGATCAGGTTGAAAGATTCCCAGTCCTAAATAGGACCTAAGTACTGTGGAATAAAGTCTGTAAATCCAGCAGGTCAGACAACGCCCTTTTGATACTAACTGCTCTTTTTTTTTTCCTTCCCCTTCTGACAGCTCATTTCTAAAGAAGACCTCAAGCTACTGATGTTTTATGGCAATGTTTGTGCATTTGCTAAATTAAAATATGCTTCATGTCTTGCCATTACTGCTGGTGAATTTTTTTTATTTTTTTTCATCGGTAACAACTAGAAGAGTAACTGTGCTTGGTGCTGGTCATGGATGGTGAGTGGTGTCAATGCAGGTCCTTCTCTTCTGGGCACAGGCAGGAGTTTGTTCCACCACCTGAGGAAAAGTAAGAGAAGTTATAATGTGTACATGGACTGGCAAAAAGAGAAATGGATTTGGAAGCCTCTGAAGGCAGCTCTGGATATGTGAATCCATGCAAGTTAAGATGGATAGGATAATTTCTATGAGTCTGCAAAGCACCTCTGTGTAATGTCTGTCACTGACTAGCTAAGGAAAGAGTGTAGGTCTTTTGTAGGTCTGCTTCACTGCACAGGTTGCACACACTTAGGATCACAGTACAATGCCTCTCACACTTGATAACCCTCTGCTGACAAAACCTGTTACTTTATTGACCTTTCCACCACAGGGATGGGAAGAGCGCAGGCTGCTTCATGAAGTTGAGTCTAACAACACAAATCAGTTGAGTTTAATTCAAATAGTCAATGTCTAATCCAAATAAAATGGAGATCTACAGAGCATCAAGAGGGCACAAAACAACACCAAATTAGATTATGATAGTATTTTATATGCTGGGATATATTGTCAAGAAGCAAACAGGCCTCATTGCTTTTTTCCCTAAGGTTAAGCAGCTGTGTTGTCTCTGTGTTGCAACTTCATTAATTATGTCTTATGAATATCAGGTCTGAATTTTCAAGTTATGGACAAAACCTGAAGGATTTGTCTGCCCTGAGAAATTTACTGCCAGAGCTACAACTTTCTTCATGGATACACTTATTCCTTCCATCCCCATAGGGAATTACAGCAGTTTAGTTAAGTTGGTAAATTTTCCTATTTAGACAGGCCCAGACTTCTCAAGAAACACTCTAAATTAAATATTTCTCCTGGGGGAGTAGCAGATACATGCATACTTTCATCAGGTTTTGGTTATACCTACACACACAACAAACAAGTTTAAGAGACAGCTACCTGCAGTTGTGTTACAAGGATATTTTCTCATGCCATATTCTGTCAGGGCTCATTTATCCTGCAAAGCTCAGCCCAACTTTGAGCAGCATGACTTTGTGACCCTGACCCAAATTTTGTGAAGCAAAAATCTCTTAGAGGAATATCTGCAAATCTTTTTCCTCCCAGAAAACCTAAGTCTGAACTGTGAGGTAGAAGTTCTTAGAAGTGTAGTTAAAGTTTATGAGTAGATATCTACTGAGAGTTATCCTACCTTTTCTGCAGAAGTAGGATTAGAATCTGGTGGTTATCCCATTCTCCTGTTCTTCATCTTCGATGTGTGCTGGAGAAATAGTTGTGGCTTTTTTATACTACATATGTACTGACAGAGTAACCAATGACCAATGACAGAAGATTTTTGTAATTTATTTCTAAATATATTCTCAGGGTGACAGCCTATCTCACCAAAAGCCACAGGACCTTATTTTGGTTTAGACCAAAAAGTAGTAGACCATAAGAAAAAGTAGACCATAAGAAGTGAACACAGGCCAACATGTCTCCAGAAACTATGAATAAAGTTCTTCTCTATGTGAATTTAGGGCTTAAATCTTAACTAGGACAGGGCTATCCACCAAAAAAATTTCTTCTAGTGTTAGAGTTGGGCCAACCACACACTAAAGAAAACTTTGATCTCTGTCATCTGCTCATACAAAGATCAGAAATTCTTGAGCCAGAGATCTGGCTCTCAAGGTCTAAAATCACCTTCTAGAGCTTCTTGATGCTAAGCAAACTGATGACTGCCTGTCTTTTACTAGATTTTAAAGTATCAGTTAAACCATTTTTTTTAAGATTTAAATACATGTTTTAATTCAAACAAAAGCCCGCAAAATACTCAGCAATCCTCCCCTATATATTCTGAAAAATAAAAAGGAATTTTTAAAATAAGGTTTGTACTCATGACTCATTTGAACTATTGGAATGTCACCAGAGAGTGGATGCGTCCAGATAAACTCTAAAAGAGTACTGCTGTGAAAGAAGGCGGTGAAATACCTACTTCTATGAAAAAGGCTTTTAACAGGCTTCCACAAGGTCTATGGTGGTTTTAAAAAATTCTTGAGCACTTAGTTTCAGCAGTTCATAAGAGCATCTTGGGCTTTGGTTTTCTTTTATGAGGATGTCTGTAATTTGTCTCCACTCAAGGACGTTGGTGAAGTGGTGAAAAGGCAGTAAAGAATCACCAATTTGGGAATCATTGCCTGGTTGTGTAAGAAAAATTAGACATATGGCAATCTTAAATACACAAAATTACAATAAAGTAGAAACTATACTAGTATACTAGTATTTTGAAACATAACCATTTAAAAATCAGAAGAAAAGAACAAAAAAACTCAGAAAAATTATTTTCAAAGAGAAGTAAGCATGGAACTTGCACCAAGACCCCGCATTTGCACTGCAGTGTATTAGCTGTACACATCTGAACAAGGGGAAAAGTAAAAACCAGACACAGCTGTGGGGTGACAGTGGTGACATAAGAAACATTCTGTACTTCCACTGTGGCAAGGGCAGAAATTACTGTTTCCACCTGGAGTACCCACACTGGATCAAATTAATCTTGTTCTCTTTGTCTTTTTCCTTTTCTTGTACATTGCTAAGGAACTCAGTACATTTTTATACAAGACCTCAACATTTGTGGTTTTTTTCCTGGGGAAAATCACAGGGTGTTTTTTTGCTTTTCTTTGGAGAAGACAGGGAAGAGTAGATGTTGAAAACCAGCTGTATATGTGCCTGTCAAGCACATCTGGCATGATAACATGATTTTCTATGTTAGATATCAGCAACAGGAAATTCAAGAACAATCCTAGTGAACTGGAACACTTATAAGGACAGGAGGGTTCACAGGATGAGAGCATGTGAATACAAGACGGCAAAAGAAGTCTCCAAAATCCAAAGCTGTGGCAGTTGCTGAAGTTGAACCACCCTTTATTAAGTCTTCATCATCCTTCCTGCCACAGAGCATGAAAGCAGCATTTAATTTCCACTTATGTCAACTGGAATTATTTCTCAGTGAAACTGGACCCACACTGACATGATGGCAGTTTACCTGTCTAATGTGATGCAAACAGGGATAGCTTAATTGGAGTCTATGGAATCATGGTGAAGCAGAGTGAAATAACAGCTTTCCTCCTCTCAATCTGCAACTTGCTGATAGTAGTTTTTAAGATGGATAAATGAAAATAAAGCCTGCTTTCTTACAGAGCGCAATATGAAACTTCCCTATGTTAGTAATAAGTAACAAGAGTAATCACCCTCCCTGTAAAGCACTTGAGACTGGACAGTAGCTCTCCTTTGCACAGCTGTGGCACTAGTTAGACAAATCAATAAAATCATCAGCAAATTGTAGTCTTCTACAGTGCAGCAGAAGAGAAGTGCTTTTCCCTTATCCACAGGTGTCAACAGATGATAATGCGTCCAATTTCAACTTGAAGGGACAAGCCTTCTAGAATGAGGATATCTAAGTGAGATAAATACACAAAAGAAATGCCACAGAGCTCTAAACTTCCATCAAATGTGCCCTTTGAGATGCGATCAACAATGCTTACGTGCTACTTTTGTTCTGAAAACTAATAATTTCATGTAGTCATTTGTCTTAAAATGCTCATGTTGGATTAAGAATCTATTGCAGACATATGTTTTTAGGTAGCTCTGTCATACTCAGATGCCCTAAGTATTATATTCACCAAAAGACTTCTGCAATATCCCTGAACTGCTGATGTGGGTGTAATGGTGACTAACTATTCTGAATTACCCTTATTAGCTGTTTTCAGTTTCATTCCACTATAATCAGTCTTTAATTTTAGGTCTGAAGCTGTATTCTTAACACTTACAGGAAAAGAATTTGTTCAGCGTTTGCATGGAAAATAATGGCAAACTTGCCCATATATGTCTATTTGTAGGGGAATGTGTGATGTCCTCCCCAAACTAAACAATTTGAAAACACTCACACAGGATGCAATAAGATAACTACACCAGCCTCTGGGCCTTGAAACTCATACTATTTAAGTACCACACCACTCATTTGTGGTCTGAGTGCCTGTTGTCTATGATTCCTTGAAAATCATTGCAGGACATGGCAAGTTTGCTATCTTTTAATATAATGTAATATTATCAGATGTTATCACCAGTAAAACTGCATCATGAATAATATACTGTGTTGTATACTGGTTGTATACTGTACTGGACTGTTTTACTGTAAGAGTAATTAAAACACCTACTTCAGTTAAGTAAAGTCATGTTTAATCTCTGCTTAATTTTTAGAGATTGTAGGACAACTGTGAAAAGGATCACATTTTCTGGTTATCAAGGACAACAGGGGCACACAGTCATTTTTTACTAGTCTGTTTCTGCTTTATTTTTTTGGTTTTTTAATTTTTTTTATTTTACTGGGTTTTGTGACATAAAGAAATTTTTACATCACAAAAAATAAATTCTTGAAAACTACTATTTTTTCATTATGAGGTTCTTAATAGCAAAGCTCATGACATGTCTAGCAAACTGTATTTTTTTCATCTTACCTGACAGCAGATCTTGGAGCAGACCTTACTTAATGTGATTTTTATAGTAAAAGAATGGGAAAAACAGATGTTTTAAAGAATGGGAGAGAAACACGGTATTACTTTAAAAGGATTATCAGTTGTAATTCAGTTACTTTGAGGAAATAGATAGAAAGGGAAGGAGGGAATTAAGCAGGGTATCTCACAGTAATGCAAAAATAATAAATAAAAGGAGCTCTCCTGCGTGGCTTATGACTGTGCATCACGTATTTCTCTCTTAGACACTTCTCTGTAGATTCTGCCTCTTGGCAGCAACTGAAACAACAGAGACCACTTGTTTCTGCATTTACCCCATATGAAAGTAGAAGGTATCAAGGAATTTCCTCTGAGATACTGAGCTCTAAAGCAGACTAGCAGAACAACATTGTTTTGGGTTAGTGACCATAGCTTCAGAACAAATTGACTTTTTAGACTGCATGCAGAACAAAATCAAGCCCTTCCACCAAAATACAGTGGAGCAGATAAGACTAGAAACAAACAAATATTCTTAATACTTTTTTTTACTCTCTAAACCCTTCAAATGAGGCAAAGAAGGGGAATGAGTAATCCATAGTCCAAGAAATTATTTTATTTTCCAGGTAAAGTGCCACTTATTTATTTTGTTTCCTGTAGTTTAATGAAAACTGGCACATTTTGACACAAAAATATATTTTGGCAAAAACCACTCCTATATTTTTAAAAAGGAAACATGAAATTACATTGCTAAAATGTGCCTTCAAAGAGAATTCAGAAAACAGAAATTTTAAAAATGTCTTTGCTCTGCTGTTTTGCTTTCTCTTTTGGAAGGTGTAGGAGGCAAGTGGATTATTTTGCTTTTTCAAACAACATACAGAAAGTTAAATTCACCAGAGCTAGATTTCCTCTGATATGTATGGAAATTGGCAGAGTGTAGGCTTAAATGGCCTAAAGACGTTAGAGGTATTACATATCCTGCTGTCCTTCTACAGAAGAAAGCAACATTATCCTGTAGTCCTTCTCCATATATGCCTTGTTTTATGTGAAGCTCATTCAAAATATTTGCCAAATCAACCTGAGCTCTGCTTCCCAGCAACCACAGGATGCTGTGCTATTTGTGAGCTCTAAATGTGGTGCTGCTTGAATGTGTGACTTACAAACCACCCTACAGTGGTCAGATTTATGCTGTAAATGCTGGTTTTGCATATTTTCTCATTTTCCTGGAACAAACTTAATCTAACATATTGCATACAGAGTTCTGGTGCCCCCAGCATAAGAAGGAGATGGAACTGCTGGAGCAAGAGGAGGCCCATGAAGTTGGAAAGAGGACAGGAGCACTTCCCCTATGAAGGCAGGCTGAGAAAGCTGGGGCTGTTCAGCCTGGATATGAGAAGGTTGTGCAGAGACCTCAGAGCAACCTTCCAGCTACTGAAGAGTCCTACAGGGAAGCTGGAGAGAGATCCTTGGTTAGGAACTCTAGTGATAGGACATGGGGTAATGGCTTCAAACTGAAAACAGGTTTAGATTAGATGGGAGGAAGAAATTCTTTGCTATGACAGTGGCGAGGCACTGGAACAGGTTGCCCAGAGGAGTTATGGATGCCCCATCCCTGGCAGTCTTCAAGGCCAGGCTGGATGAGGCTCTGAGCAACCTGGTCTAATGGGAGACATCCCTGCCCATAGCAGGGCAGGTGGAATTAGATTATCTTTAAGGTTCTTTGCACCCCAAACCATTCGAAAATTATATGATTCTATGATTATGTTAAACTCTTGATGGACACTCTGAAACTGAACATTGCACTCCAGGAGTGATCTTACAAGGCTGTGTTTATTTTCTTGAGCTGGTGCAATATTGTAAATGGTGCTCAGCATGTGGTTAGTCTTTATCACCAGAAGGTCATACCACCCAATTTACCACCAGGATCTCTCAGGTCTTCTTTGCAAAGGTGACCCCCAGCCAGACAGCTCCCAAACTCTCCTGCTACCTGGCATTACTTTTGTCCCAATTATGGCATCCTCAGGAGGTCTCTGTCCATCAATTTTTTCAACCTATCTAGATCCCTCTGAATGACAGCCCTATTTTCTAATATATTAATCCTTCTCACAGTTTTATACTATCTGAAAACCTAAGTTGTTATGAGGACATTTTAAAGCTGAATATGTAAGTGGAAAAATAATAAAAGACATTGGCAAAGTGTTAAGTATAAACAGATTCAAGCGACATACAAAACAACATTTTCCAGAATTTTTGTTCCCAATGAATTGTCCAGATTAAAATATTTTCATCACAGGATAGACTTGGTCAGTCTTGATGAGAGACCTCTCATGATACTGGCCCAGTGTGGCAGATGGCTGGAGTGCCCTAGGGTCAGGGTCACTGGTGCTGGCTTGGAAAGGCTGCCTCATCCTCTCATGGCAAAAAGGAGGAACAAAATTATTGCTTAGCCTAATTCTCCTTTTAAAACAACATTGCCAACACCAGAGGATAAATGAGGACAAAAAGTAGATTTCATAAGCTTTCATTTTAATAATCAGCTACTAAAAACACATTCCTGCACAGCAGCGGCCTCTCTTACCTTGTGATGCACTCTGTCCACTAATGCAATTCTCTCCCCTGGCTCTGGATGGTCATATTATGCCAATATACATATCTGTCTGGAACAAGATATGTGTGTGTTTAGCACTTAACCATTTTTAATATGGCAAACTTCTTTTCCAGACACTCCCTCTCTTGAGGAGCTATTTAAATTTTTTGATCATCTGCCCTTCAGATGTCTCACCTACATTGCCAATATCTTCCCAGATATTACTAGCATATATGATTAGGTACAACAAGAGTAAATACATTTTACTGCCAGAAGTTTGACACCAGAATAAGGCAGGATCCAAAAATGTGTCATCCACTGAAAGGCTTTGGATAAAAATGCAGAGAATGCCCAGACTTTTAGTTTTTCAGTTAAAAATAAATATCTTTCTACATATTTCACTAATTTCTCCAAAATGCAAAGTGGTAAGGGGACAGAAGGGATGCCTGAAGAGAGGATAAATAAACACTGACAAGCTGAGAAAGTTAAGTGGTTTCAATTTAACTGTAAATTTCTTAGCAATGCATGTTTCATATTTTCCTGAAAAACATTCAAATCCTTTTCTCCAGCCTCAATTTATAGTGTGCTTGACACACTATGTGGTGTAAGAGCAATTCCAGGCATGTCATGCCTTTTGGATGTGGAAATATACTGGGATTGTGGTTGTGGTGAATTAAAAATGTTGTACCATCACATCCGAGATCAACAAGGCCTCCTCTTCTTCAGATTAAACAACACCAGCTCTCAGCCACTCCTTGTAAGACTTGTGCTCCAGACCCTTCCCCAGCTCCACTGGCCTTCTCTGGACACTCTCCAGCACCTCAATGTGTTTTTTGATAGAGAAGGGCCCAAAACTGATCTCAGGATTCAAGGTGTGATCTCACCAGTGCTGAGTACAGCGGGAAAATCACTGCCCTGGTCCTGCTGGCCACTCTGTTGCTGACACAAGCCAGGATACAATTGGCCTTCTTGGCCACCTGGACACGCTGCTGGCTTATATACAGCCAGCTGTCAGCCAGCACCCTGAAGTCTAAATTTTTTTTTTTTGTTGCTTCCTGTTGAGCTTTCTGTCTCAAGCCACTCTTCCCCAGCCTTTAGTGCCACCTGGGGGTTGCTGTGGTCTGAGTGCAGGACTCTGAACTTCTTGTTGAATATCATGCAGCTATCATCAACCCATCAATCCAGCCCACCAAAGATCTTCCTTCAGAGCTTTCCTACCCTGCAGTAGATCAACACTCTCACCTAACTTGGTGTTGTCTGTGAACTGACTGAGAGTGAGCTGAAACCACTCAGCCAAATCATTGATACAGGTACAAAACAGGACTGACCCCCACACTGAGCCCTGGGGAGCCCCCAGAGTGGCTGAGTGCCAGCTGTGTTTAGCTCCATTCACCATCACTCTCTGGGCCTGGCCAGCCAGTTTTCCACCCAGCAACAACTGCACCCATCCAAGCCATGAGCAGCCAGTTTCTCCAGGAGAATGCTGTGGGATGTGGTGTCAAAAGCTTTACCAAAATCTAGGTAGGCAGCATCTGCAGTTTTCCCCTCATCTGCTGAGAGTGTCACCCCATCCTAGGAGATCAAGTTGGTCAACAGGCCCTGCCTTTTGTAAACCAGTGCTGACAGGGCCTGATTCCCTGGTTGTCCTGCATGTGGTGTGTGATGGCACTCAGGGTGATCTGCTCCATGACCTTCCTTGGTTCTGAGATCAGGCTGACAGACCTGTAGTTCCCCGGATCATCCTTCTGACCTCTCTTACAGAAGGACACTACATTTATTAATTTCCAGTCAGCTGTTAACCAGGACTGTGGGTAAATGATTGAAAATGGCATGGCATTTTTTTTGCCAGCTCCCTCGTTGCTCTTGCATCCCATCTGGACCCATACACTTGTGGGTGCCTAACTGGCATAACAGACATAATCCTTTCTTTCTTCCCCATCACTAACTTCCAGCTCTGGGAGCTTGGAAGCCTGAGAACTGGTTTTGGTATTAAATACTGAGGCAAAGAAGTCATTAAGTACCTTAGTCTTTTCCTTATCCTCAGATGCTATGTTACCCTCTGCATCCAGCAAAAGATTGAGCTGCTCCTTAGCCCTCGTTTTGTAGCCAAAGTATTTATAGAATTTTTTTTGTTTCTTCAACCACCGTGGCTAAATTGAGTTCCAATTTTAACCAAAAGGCTATTGCTGAAATAGAAGCTGAAATATTTTGAGAAAGTCTCTAGAGTTTTAAAGAATACAGATATAAACTAGAATTTATTTCCTTCTACTCAGAAGGCAATTTATCTTTGTGACAGTGAAATATTTTCCAAGATGTGAAGGGAGGTGTAAATCTGCACATTCTTAATAAACACATTTATGTTTATTAATTTATATGGCTTGCCTGAAAACACCCTTCACAGTCAGTCTCACATGAATAATTAGATACACCCTCAACGTGAGTCCTTCAGTACAGAGGAAATACAGAAAATCAATCCTGAATCCTTAACAGGACCTACCTATCTCAACACTATTCTAAGTATTTCTGAAATACTCGCTATTTAGAAGCATAACTCACTTCAGAAAACTCAACATCATCTCCATTTGAAGAGTCCTGGAGTTCCATAAATGAGACAGCTTCACTAGTAGATGTGGTTCATATATGCAGGAAGATCCTGTGCACAGTAAGATGCACATGATCTTTTCTAATCTCTTCTGTTGCTTTCCTAATCTCTTCTATTGCTTTCACTAGGGAGTCTGTATAAGATATGACAAATTCAGGTGCAAATGACTGCTTGGTGAAAACCTGAAAATACATTATTTAATACAGAGCACCCATAAGTACAGATCCACCCTTGTGAAACAGATCCAAACTTGTGAAAAGTCAGTTTGAGTAATGCATCCAGCTCTGGAGTCCTCAGAGAGGAAAGACATGGACACATCGGAGAAGATCCAGAGGAGGGCCACCAAACAATCACAAAACTAGAATATGTTTCCCATGAGGACAGGCTGAGAGAGCTGGGGCTGCTCAGACTGGAGAAGAGAAAGTTCTGGGCAGACCTTACAGCAGCCTTTCAATTCTTGAAGGGGCCTCACAAGGAAGATGAGGACAAACATTTTAGTAGGGTCTGTAGCTATAAGACAAAGCATAATGATTTTAAACTAAAAGAGGGTAGATTAGGGCTAGGTACAAGGAAGAGGTTTCTTACACTGAGGGTATTAAAGCACTGGAACAGATTGCTCAGATTAGAGGTATATGTCCCATCCCTGGAAAGATTCAAGGTCAAGTTGAAAGGCTCTGAAGAACCAGATCTAGTTGAAGGTCTAGATGACCATTAAAGGTCCCTTCCAACACAAACTACTGTATTCTATAATTCTATAATCCCCTAATTCTGTCCCAATGTCATATCACCAAAGCCCCCCATCACTTGAAGAAGGTGGAAAAAAGCTTTCTGGAGTCTTTAAAAACAACATCCTTCAAGTAAGGCATCTGGGCAATGTTTGCTAACAACATATCACTCCTAGGACTATGCCTTGGAAGATGGTCTGTCAGTGTATTCCTGGCAGTTTCAGTGAGAGGTCAGTTACTCTGAATCCTTCTGCTTCCAAGAAATCAACAGGGACTTGGTCTCAATCTGCTTCAGGTACCCAAAGGAAAAGTTACCTTTCTTTCATATACAAAAGCAGAAGTATTTGCAGGATGAAGTCACAGAACTACAAAAATAAATGTTGTTTTCAACTGTTTTTAACATGTCAGCATCTAACCTCAAATCACCCAAATGTAACATCTTTCCCACATAAGAAGTACCAAGTATGAGAAATGATGGTCACCAGAATTATTATAGCTAGCTACAAAAGGGCTAGCAAATGGCAGTGTATGATGCTGTATGGTCTGCATTTCTTCTGCATTATTTTATTTCACTTTCAAATTGGTATTGAAGGCTGTTTCCTCCCTAAGAAACTTCTGTACTCATTTACATCAGAAAGACTTTTGCTAGCTTTTCCCTCCTTCTTTTGCTTCTGAGGAGTTTATGAATTGTCCTGTTCTTTGAGGTTATATGACTGGGAATGTAGGAAATGTGCCTCTGCATGCCCCGCCAGTTACACATGTTGTCTCTATGTTTGCTGACTGTTTGACTTGTGTCTTGTAATTCTCTTGTGGATTTTTTGTGGAAACTTTTTGAGTTTTAACATTCTCTTTATCAAAAATAAAGTGGATATCCCCCCCAAATGATTGACAATATTATCAAATGTGTATAATATATCTATATGTAAAATATATATAATATATATACATGTAATATATATATTATATATATACATACAATACATATATACACATATATATACACATATATATACACATATATATATACACACATATATATTATATATATATGTAAAATATTGCAAATTTTGGGCCATTTGTGCTGTGTGCTGTGCTTATACTGTGCTGTCATCATTGTGGGAGCTCAAAGAGCTTCATTTATAGGATGTTACTGTGACAAGTATTGCGCAGAAAAAAGGGGAAGAAAGCTGTAAAGAAAACATATCCCAACAAGGCCACATGTTTAAATTTAAATTCTGAAGATCAGGAGTGGCACTGACTTCCTTTCCCTCATGCCTGCAAGTCCCTTTACATCCTGGTTGTCCATGGAACTTACATCATCTGTGCACTTACAGCATTCCTGTGACAGGAAGCATAGATGCTATGGAAAAGACCAGCAGTTATGCATATATAAAGGAGACAATTTAAAGGAGACAATGACAGAAATACCAAAGATAGAGATGTTTTATATTGCCTCTCTAAGTCTTGTGCCAGTAAGCTACAATCAGGAAATTAAAGAAAAAATAGTTTACCACCGAATGCTAAATATTAATTCAAAATCTCATCCTCTAGATCACAGTAGGAACTATAAAAGAGTTGTGAAATGAAGAGGAGAAAAATAAGAGGCCATGAACATGTCATGGAAGTCATTCTCCATGGCCTCATCTCCCCTGACAGAAATGTGTATTGCAATCTGTCAACCAGGCAGTGGCCATTTTTTAAAACACTCTCCCAGGCTGCACGCATCTGTAGTCTGTGTGCACAGAACTGCTGGTCACACAGAGCTGGAAGCGATTGGTTTGGAGGTCAGAATCACATTGCCCTTGTTAGGACACTTTGAGATGACACAATTTCTCTTCTCCCACTCTAGCTTTGTATTTTAACTCCAGAAAAGTAACCTATTCCAGAATTTTATATTATCAGTTCAGTACATTGTTTTAAATTTATCACTTCAGACTAAAATACACAATTAAAGATATTGAAAAAAAGTCAATTTTTAGTCTGGCAGCTGAACCACAAAATAAGGAAATTACACATAGCTCAAAATCAGTCCAAATCAGAAAATCAATGTATTTTTCAGTTATTAAAAAAGTCAGTGGCTATAAAAGTTGTTTAATGGTACCCAAAGTTTTTTCTTTTCCTTTTTAAAATACTCATCTCTCTTTGAGTGATATTTTAAAAGCTGAAATTCAGCTTGAACTGAAAATACTATTTTGAAACAGAAAGTTTCAGCTTGAAAATAACAAAATAAAATGTTTTGCCTTTTTCAAATTCCTGTCTTCTCTTTTCTATCACTTGATAAATTCAAGAATTTGGTTTAATTCTTGGGAAATGTGACCATATGGGCAGATTTGAAATTTTAATTTTTTTTTAAAATCTGTTACCAGTCTGGGATTGGTTCCTGTAACAGTTCAGTTGAAACACATTAATTAATGCATTCTGCCTCCCTCCTTCTCACTGATTAGTTCTCTTTTTGGAAATGAGTTTGTCTGAATTCTTGTGTTCAGGTACCCTTAAACTTTGAAGAACCTTGCAGTTTGGCATCCCTCACTGTTGCCTGACCTCTTAATCCAAGATCTGAAAAGACTCAAGCTTTTGAAAAGTTGCGGTGCAAACTTAACTCCACAGCTTGATGAGTGTTACCTCTTCATCCTTTGAACTTATAATTTGATTGAAACACAAGCACTTTACATTCATTTCTTGTAAGTACACTCTGGGTTAATTTTGATTACTTTCCATCTTGTCTAAAACCTGCCTCTTTTTCTCTCCCTGGTGTGACTCATTGCTTGCTTTGCAATGCTTCACCATAGAAATATGCTCTCAGTATTAAGTTTGATGTGTGATATCCTTTAAGATTGACCCATATTTAATGTCAATGTAAAACTGACACAGAAATGTCATAAACAGACACAGGGTAAGATTTTTTCTCTTTCTCTGGCTAAATTGTCCCCAAAGGCCCAGTAATTTTTTTAATAAAGTACGGGTTTTCATATAAGAACAGACTTAAGGAGCTAAGGCAGAGAAAGAAGAAAAGAGATTATTCAGTGAAAGAGGCCTCTTCTCTCTTTCCAACATTGTTGCTATTAACAAAGTCTTCAGTGTCTGCAAATGCATCTGTTTGCACATGAAAAAACTATGACAAGCATTAGTTCAATAGTGCTCTTGCTAATAAGTGTGAACGCTTACATGCAAATCAACATAACTATCAGTTTGTGCATGCAATTACTTGATTTATGCATGCAAATGTCCGGCTGAGGCCAGATCTTAACCTGTTGTAAACTGGAATGACTCCACGGGCTTCAGTCAAACTATGCTGGTTCATATTTGCTACAGAAATAGTCCATGTTTTTTTCTGGCAATTTTAATTCTCGTGGAATTATAGGCACAGTTATAGACTTGCTTAAAAATGTTCACTTTTTTCTCTCCTGGTAAAGGCAGTGTCTGACTGTAATGACGGCCTGGATTTTGCAGTACCTACAAGTTCTATATGCTCCCTATGAACTCAGACTGTGCCCTATAACCTGCAGTCTGTTTCCAAGACTGGAGTGAATGCAACTGCAAAATGAAGATCTGGAAAAGGCTTAATTTTTCAAATATTTGTCCAGCTTAAACTCTACTCTAACAGTGAACAGGCTATTTTGATGTAGATGTTGATTCCATTGTGTCACTATGGGCCATGTTGCATTTGATCAGGGAATGTTGTCCAAATGATATCAATGAGGTCGGAAAAATATGTTTTTGAGGTTTTTCTAGGTTTTTAGTCTTCTAGAGGTTTAAAGAAGGAGTTTCAAAATCATTGCTAAAAGCTTTGCAGTTGATGTATTGAAGAGCTCATAAAATATAAAACATCATTTTTCTTGACATGAGATAAGATTAGTCTGACCCTAAAGAATACAGAGATGCTCCATTGGCACTGTTGGGTGGAGAAGCAGGCCTTTTAAACAAAAGTCAGTTGTAAAATAACCAGAATATGATATAAGCTCTCATCTGAGGGTCAGCTGTAGCAGGTAATTTGGCTATGGCAAATACTGCTGGGCAACAGATACACAGGAATTCTTCTACCTCTTCAACTATTCACCATTCTAAGTGTGCACCCTAAATTGCTGCCCTGGTCACATTTGTAAGCACAGTCACTCCCAGCCAGGGAAGTGCATGGCACTGGTGTACCATGGACACCTTGGGAATGGTTTTCTGTAAAGTGACTCTGAAATAACCTGCTGAACCTGGCATTGAGATGGCCAGAAATGAGCTCCCAGAACAATAATGAGTACTGGGGTGCAAGATAAGGAGACATACAGGTAATTCTGGACAAAAATTATCACTTTCAGCCAGATTTGCTTGTTTGATCTTACCTAATAGATTTGGCAGAAGTAAGGATGCAAGGGAGCAGCATGGAAAGCAGGCAGTGACAACAGCCTCAGAGACACATGAAGAATGAAGCCCAGGAGACACACTGCCACAAATGTGTAGAAATGCTTCCTATTTTCTCAAGCAAGGTCTGGGTTCAAAGAGACTTTTGGCTGTGATACTCAGACACCCTGAAAAAATCGGGACTCTGCATGTTGCAGTGAGATTTTTTCAGTAGCAACATGCAGACAAGACCTGAGGAATAATCAACTTGACCTTCTAAAATATCTGATGGAAGCAATGTTAGCATCCAGAGGTGACTAAATATATCTTTCTGCTCCCTGGCAAATGAAACAGCTATTTTGTCCATGAGCTCTGCTTCTTAAAATTACCACTTGATTTACAGCTGTTAAGTCATTTTAAGGACCTGATTAATCATTTGCTCTTGGCAGGCAGAGTTACAGCTGCTAAAAATAAGAAACAATGTCTTGTGTCTTAATCAGCAAAATGGGGATTGTGGCAAAACAGTGGAGATTCTTGCAAACTTTTTGGGCACGTATATGTATGATGTATGTTGAGAATACACATACAAACACATACTGCAAATCATGTTTGGTTAGTTGAGCCAGTTATTAAAAGGAAGCTGAACTCCATTCCCACTGCATTTTAGTGCCATGATTGGTCAGGGAAATTGTGAGAGAAGACAGTGTTCAGTTGTGGGTGTACCTAGCAAAGGTCTCCTCTGATTCTGAGAGGTACACCAGAAGGTAGGTAGTTAGCAAATGCTTCAAGTATCATTCTTTACCATAGAAATTGATACAATAAAATTGAACTGGACAAGAGTATAATGTAAATAGGACTATTTACTAATAGTATGGGTTTTGTTTTCAGTAGTGTGCTAGACAACAACTCACTAAAGTAAGACTTGAAATTCTATACACTTGAGTAATGTTCATAGAATTTCCCCCACTTTCCTATAATGAAATCCATGCAAGAAAACAACTGTGTGTGTACTATATTTCCTTTTGCATTTATAGGCACTCTGCCATTTTTACATACTCTACATAGGTTATTGTAGTAGCCTTTAGGAATAGAATATAACAGGTAAATTCTAAAGGGGCTGGATAAAGACAGTTGCAAAGTCAAACCCCTCTTAGGTCATGATCCCTCAGCTGTGGAAACTGAAGCTGTCCCAATTTAAACAAGACTAGAAACTACTTCTTCTAAATCTTATTCTATTAAACATAAGAATTATCTGCAAAACTTCAGTGATTAGCAAAGAATTACTAATGTAACAGAAAAAACATTTGGTTCCTTCTGAGTCCCCTAATTATAATTCTTTAGAACAAAAAATAAAAACTTGCAAAAAAACCCACTGGTTTAATAACTCACTGAAGAGTGCTGGAGTTCATGAATTTTATACAGTTCTCAGTCACAGTCTTGACAGTGGAATAGAGAAGGGAAGAAAATACTATATGAGTGATAATTTCCAGATTGAGAATGAGCACTCAGTATAAAATTTTTCAAAGCATTTGTGTTACAAACTCTGTAAAAGACATTGGATTCTAATGTGCATTTTGAAAGAACATCAGCATGACAATATGGACTTCATTAGCTCCAACTTCAACTGCAGAAATAAATTTGTGTTGAAGACACAGTCTAACCTCTCTATAACAAATCACCACTGAGCTCAGATAAATATTTATGATTTCAAACTGTTCAGGGTAATAGGGTTTGGCTGTTTGCAACATTAGAAAAAATGGAGAAACTTGCAATTTGAATTAAAGATTTATATATAGTACTTTTATGGAAATTGTTTGCCACTCATTAATATTTAGATGAAATCTTAAAAAGGAAGCCCAAATTAAATGAGAATGGAAATAAAAAGGATATTTCTAGATCGTGTACAACACGTATTGGGGGATTTTTTTTGTAGGTTTATATTAAGATTAATTTTGCTTTTTTTTCCCTACAGACTGAACAATAAAATTAGTTCACTCTTGCTGTTAAAAAAATTAAGGCAGGATGTTCAGTTGAAAGTTAGGATATCAATTCAGGAAAAAGATTATGTATACATTGAGTATTTCCATAGGAAAAACAGCAGTAGAGTAGAAACATAGAAATAGAAATAGATTATATGTAGCTTTGTTCAAAATATGCAGTCGTTACAGTTTTGCTTAGACCTCACAAGAATACTTTGGGCTTATCTACACTGAGTATATGTATTTAAAATACATTACATATACATATAGGTACATATTTCAGTCACAAGCAGGAAATTTTTTATGCACAAATTTTTTTTTGTGTTATACATTTAAGGTTTCTTGACCACGGCTTTGACTGCTCTAAGTGAGATTTTCTTACTGCCAGTTTTCAGTTTCTCCCTCCTGGATCATCAGTCTTCCCTATTTTATAGGGAAGTGGGGATTCTGGTGGACCACAAGGTGGGCATCTTGAGCAGTGTGCCCTGACAGCAAAGAGGACACCAGCACAGAGGACATGATTAGTGAAGGAGGGCAGCCAGCAGGTGGAGAGAGGCAATTATTCTGCTCTGTTCAGAAACTGGGCACATGTGAGGAGCTGTCAAACACTTGGTTTGGGCTTCCCACTGCAAAGAAAAAAGACGTTGACATTCTTCAAGTGAGCTGCAGGGAAGGCTACAAAGACAAAGGGAAACGCTGGAAAACGCTGTATGAGAAGTTACAGAGATGGGGAGAGAAATGTGTGCTTGGTTTGGAGAAACCAAGTACAATGACTGCTGTCTCCAGCTGGGAAATGGGAAGATCCAGAGAAGCTGGAGCCACATTCTTGTCAGGGGTGCATAGTAAAAGGATGATGGGCAGAAGATGCCAACTACACAAAGGAAACACTGACTGACTAATAGGTGCACAATATTCACAGGGGAGTGGCCAAGCAGTAGCTCAGACTGTCCAGCGGGGCTGTGGGTTTGCCAGCTCTAGGGATACTCAGGAGAGTGTTCAAGAGCCCTGAGTAACCTGACCTTGTTTCACAGTTCTCTCTGCTTTGAGCAAGGGTTGGATCAAATAAAATCACACAGCAGTTTAGGGCTGGGGCTGCGAGTCTCTCTGTTGAGAAATACTTCTCTTTGCACTAGGGCATGCTAGAAAAAGGAACGATTTAGCAGTGTAAACACAACAACTGGAAGTCAGAGACTCCAGGAATTCACTTTTAGGGGAAAATAAAATGAGCAAAAGCTTCTTATGTTCCTGAGACACAGCAAAGTGTACTCCTGGGAAAACGTATTCTCAAGTATACTGTAAAAGCTCAGTCATTAATTCTTCATGCTTTGTAAATGGGAAATGTGCCATACATGTACTAGGACTCAATACAACATTAAAAAACTATGGAAAGAACAACTATTTTGAGTAGTAGAACCCATTTATTCTTTCCCTGAATGAAGCAGAACCACATTCAGGACCATTTTGAGCTCAGTCATATTCTTTTTAAACTGAGGGATTAAACACCAGGGAAGCTATGGCAACAATGTTTAAAAATCAGTCTAAGAAACATCTCTAACTGGTATTTCCCCGTGTTATGGATAATCAAAGACTGTTAAAGGTACTTAACATGTTACTTTACTGAATTTATTTTTCAATTTAATTATGGTAATAAAGGTAATTATTTTACACTTTCAGCAAGTATGACGCAAAACAGAGGACCAGGCCACTTTCAAACTGTGGCCAGTGTTCACAGACCAGTAAATGATCCTTCACACTTTAATTTTATTATCTTCAGACATAAGAAATAAAAAAATAGTTTGAAATTACAGTTATTTCTTCATTTTTAGGATAAATTGTACTTAGTGTTGTCTTCAGCAGCAGGAGGAATCAAACAGAAGGATCCTGAGGAAGCAGAGAACAAGGGTGAGGATACAGGTATGAATCATCTCATAATGCTGCCTCCGGACCACAAACAGCAACAGAATCCAACCTTAATAAATGTGCTGTATCACTGACACTAATTTTAGAAAAAGGAAACAGTCCTCCTGATCAGTACAGAATTAGTTCTTGACGTGTTCTTCTGAAGAAGTGATGTCAGTGTGAAAGGGGAAGTGGTGTGCAGGAGCTCTCACGAGCTGTCATAAGTTCACCGAATCTTGCTGGTCAGAAGGAATCTCCAGGGGTCATCCAGTACACCCTGCACTCAGAGCCTTCTGCCTGGGGCTCACTGCTTGGAGCTTCACCTGCTCCAGCGATGGAGAGTTCAGAGTTACACTGCTTGACAAATATTTATCCTTTCCATGTTAGTTGTTTTAGGGTTCAGTGAGATCCCTGGACCTTTTAGCCTGTGGGGTTCATTACTTTTTGAGGGGTTCATTCATCATCTTCTTATTATGGAGCATGATTTCCCTTTTCCTCTATTTGACTTCAAACTGTTGATACTTGATCCAACCTTAGGATCTTCTGTGGTCACTGGTTCCTCTAGTAACATCCATTCAAACCAATTCAAGGAGGATAAGATAAGAAAAAAATTAAATCAGTCAGAAATGTATTATGTTGGTCACTGAAGCTCTGAAAAGTGTACTGATTTCTCTTTGTAGTTTCACATAAGTATGCTGATATTCAGTTTTAGATTTATTCATCTCACCAAATTAGCCTCACTTCTAAAAGCTATTTCTTATGGGACCTGGTGATCTTAGATGTCTTTTCCAACCTAACAATTCTATGATTCTATGTAACATTATAAAAATTTCCCTTATTCATTAGAAGTCCACATACAGGTCTACAGTATAGAAAAAAAAGGGCAAATATGTTTTTTAAAGCCCTATTAGGAAAATAGTCCTTTTTTTTTTCCTCAATGGGATTAATTCTGTGTGATTTGGAAAGGTTCCTGCAAGTATCTGTTGACTACAATGATGTAACAATTCCTTAGCGCTTCTTCAAATTACCAAGTTTGCAAGCAAACAACAGATTCTTATAACCATTGGCAACTTTTAATTCTATTTTCTGAAATTTTGTCAAATTCTTGATGAAATGCTTTTGGTGGCTGCTGCAATTTGCAAATATCTTTTTGTCAGTGTCTACAGTCTACCAAAGCTAACAGTAAGTCAAGTACAGCCAGATTTCACCCTTAAAATTTTGTAGTCGTTTTCTTTGTGAGTTCTAGTTTCAGCCACCTTTCCCCCCACAGTTTTAATTCTAGACAGTATGCCTGAAAAACCCTGGCCAGAACACACTGACATCAATGCCAGAACCACGCCTACCAAGTACTTCCATTTGTACCTTTCATTTTGCTGTTGGAGGTAGATCAGTACAGAAAAAAGATCCAAACTATTAATATTTCTGCACAAAAAAAAAAAAAAAGGAATGTTTTCTGCGTCCTCTTGATTTTGCCTTCAGTTTGGCTCCTACGTACATATAGGGCTCATAATTACAGCCTCAGGTACTGCTCTTGTCTTTACAGCCCACTCTGAACAGTGGAAACCTTCACCCACACTTCTAACTAAGACTATAGGCAAAATCATTGCCAGGAGATTGCAGAGAAATGAAAAAGAGGTGCAATCTTATTTGGAGGTGAGTTGATTTTGATATCTCAGTGCCAGGCAGCACTGACAGCAGAGCACCAAGGGGTTTTCCTGATGATGGGCATGATGTAGCTGTTAGGTCTGTGTGTCCACGTGTCTGTGTGTCACTTCAAAGCACATGCCAGATTATGCTTGAATCATGGGTCATTTTGTGTTTTGAAGGTCATCTGAGCCATTAAGAAATTAGCAGTCACAGTGGTGCATACAAGAAACCAGCATTTGTAAAATTGCTGTGTGACAAATGTATCTATGCATGATCATATTTCCAGCTCCCATATCTAAAATACGGCTCAGTACAGATTTGATCCATGATATATCTAGCCTGCATACTATGCAAGCAATAAAAGCAATGAAAATCAACGAACCTGTGAGGCTACAAGTGAATAATATGGCTCCTTTTTCTCCATCAGCTTTGTGTGCATTCCTATTTCAACCACTGTGCCATGCACAGTGCCCACTGTTACAGCCGCAGTCTGAGCAGTGGAGAGCCAATGAGCAATAATAAGAGTAGTTTGACCTCGTGTGGCCTGTAAACAAAACACCAAACTGTAATTCATGTCCCCTGTTGTTTGGTAGTTTGCAGTAATTCCTCTAATTTGTCATATTGATACTGCTGTTACATCCCATTGATCCCATATGCTGAATATCCGTATAATCCATGATTCTCTCCCAGCTAACTTAAATGACCACCAGCTCCTTTCCCTGGCAGACTGAAGTCATCACCTGTTCTCTCTTTTGGTTATTGTCTGCTCCTGCTTTCTTTGGAGCATGTTTTTTAAAATGCTGTTGAAAAGCCCAGCCAAGATGCCCAAAGTTGGGAGCATTCCCACAGAGAATGGCTCGCTGGTGAGAGACACGTCTGCTCCCAGTGTATCACAGATTCTAACAGCATGACACCAGTTATTTGCCACTGCTAAATGTTGCTCAGCATTATCTGGTTGAAGGCAATGTTTGCCTTAAATAGGCAGCTTTGGGCTTCTTTTGCCACACAAAAAAATATAGAGGTTATAATTTGGCAATTTATGGAGGAAAGATATTCACCTCATATAAGTGCAAATGACGAATTTCTAGGAGTAAACAAACATACAGGTTAGTACCAGCAGAGCACTTATATAACCAAAGAGAGACAAAGACCTTTTCCAAAATGCATCTTACTCAGTTTTCTTCCTAATGATCTGTTGGGAATTAAATGCTCAGTGCAGTTAAACTGTCTGGAGTGTTGCAGTCCCGTCTCAGGGCCATGATGCCAGCCCAGCCCCCAGCTAGATGAGCAGGTGGAAATTATTATTGCAGTGGTGGTGAGGTGGAAGAGATGAGAATATTGTCACAGAAGAACAGTAGGCAGCTTTTTGCCCTGAATGGGAAATAATCTTTGTCCTTGTTACAAACCTGTCAAGGAAAATGATAACTGTCACTTATGCCTTCTCTCTGAATTTAAATTAAATTCATGATTGGAGAAAAGAAAAATGAGAGACGCATCAATGACAAAGCAGTTATTTTCCCAGTCCAATGTGAGCTAGCTAGTCCAATGTCTTGCCTATGTCTAGAGCAGATGCAGTGTTATCAAGTGAGAGAATTTTGGGACTGCAGACTAAAGCTCAACCAATAGCCATTCCTGGTTTCTGAACACTGATTTCCAGATATTTCTTCTTTCAACCAAAAATGTTAGCATATTTTGAGAAAAAGGGTATAAGATCTATCACCTTTTGCACTGTGAACAAATAAAGTCTAATAGTACCTAATTGAGCATTAAAATAAGTGGCAAGATCCACTTTGATTCTGTAATGTTCAGGCTGCAAAGGAATGGGATCTAAAAGTAATATTTTCTTGCTAGGTGACATTTTCTCCTATAAAGTGAATATCAGTGAAAATCCACCCTAATTCAGGGTGTTTTCCCACTGGCAAAACCCCTCATGAGTGAGCAGGTCTCCTGGCAGCAATAGTAATATAAATGAGCTTTAAGTCCCTTGGGTGCAAAACCTTGCTGAAGCAGGGCACTGGGCTTTCACAGATTTTGAGAGCTGCATTTCCCATTTTCGACACAAGGTGGCTGCAGAAAATCAGTTTGTGGTTTAAATTCCTACACACGCCTCCTATCTCCCTGTGTTTTACTGGATTTGCAGGGAGGCAGATGTGACCCACTTGGGATTGGCATATAGCTCTCTTTTCCCCTCCGATGTCCCTCCAACATTTCTACTGCATTTACATTCTCTCAGCCACTCTGTAGCTTTGGACTTTGTTTTTATTACCTAGCTGATCTTAATTTCTCTATTCCCAGTGTGCATGTAAACCCCTCTGTTTTCATTTCATTGAGTTTAGAGAAAAAAATAGAGATAAACTGGTTTATAGACAAGCACACAAAACTCCACTACATACATGACAAAACCCCCAGCTCCTATTCAGTACTGAACTTCATTTCAATTAATTTCCAAGGAAGAAATAGATTTGAATGTCATAACAGAAGAACCATTAAGTTAACCTAAACACGTTCTTCTGTTGTTCTGGTTACAGCTTGTCCATACATTGTGTTTTCTCTGCCATGACTTACACCCGTTTTATTAGTTGCCCAAAAATGATGGCTGCCTGTCTGACCATGCCTATGAGTTCTCAGAAAGCTCTAATGCAAAATAATCTTTAGGTTATGTTCCTCCAGGATGATCTACAGAAAACTCCCCTTTAAATAGAATCTCCCCATAAAATAGAACCTCGTACTTTATCAAAGTATGAGATTCTATTTTATGACCTTTCACCTCGGGATCAGACTGATATATGTGATAGGGCAATCTGATATCAGAATAACAAGTCATTAAGTAATGTCTCCTTTAGGTGGGTGTTCAAATATGCCTGCAGATGGTTAGACATCAAAATTCTGGATGGATGGCTAAAGCTAGGTAAGATAATGCCCACATGAATTGTAAAAATTATTAAGTTTAAACTAAAAATACTTTATGGGCTGAAATGTTAGAGACTGATAAATAGATTGCTTTCAGGATTACTCATCTCCTGTGGAGAAAAAGTGATTATCACAAGAAGACAACAAGAAGGTAATTCTTAAATATTATCAGCTTTAAAAGTAGTTATTATTACAACAAGTTTTACATTGGTTACATTATAAACATCATTATTTCATCTATAATCTTGCATCAACTAGCAAATCAAGCTTCAGTTATGTATGTGAACATGATAGCTATTTCCAAAAATTGTTTGTCTTGTATAGTAGTACTGGACCATCCATGTCTTTTTGTGTATTTTTCCCTCAGTTTATCTATTTGAAACATCCAGGAGAGAAGAGTTTACAAGCCTGAATGGAAGTTCCCAGTTTTGTCATTCACTTCCTTTATTCTTCTCTCAAAGGGGAAATAGTATGAATGAGTCATCTCATACAATAGACACTTTCTACAGCCCTCAAATATAAAGGCACACATTTCTTCTGTACCAAAGGGCTGCAAACATGAGGAATCACACCATATATAGGCAGCACAGCGTGAAGTTTGAGAGGGTTTTCCAAAGGCATCCGGAATTGCCCAGGGATGAGCAGGAGCTGTGCAGCAAATAGCAGATACAGATAATTTCAAGAGAAATATTAGTTCAACTGCAACCAATTTCCTGCTTTTTGCCTTGGGACACTATTTTGCATGAATCTATTTTAAACTTGGGTTATTTCTTTACTGTGTTGTGGTAGCTGCAGGCCCACTGCCTTCAGTTTGTCAAAGCAAACATTAACTTGGAAAAATGGACTTATTCAGACTGCATATATATGGAGAAATAATACTGTTGCCTTTTATTTTACAAGCAAAAAATCATAGCAAAAGACCTGCTAAAGCTGGTGCAAAATATTTTGAAAGTAAAGTCTTAGGCACTGATAAGAAAAACATAGAGAAAGACCAGCTTGTCTCGCAGATACAGCCTTTTATGCCATCCATGACAAGAAAACCCAATTTAAAATAAAATCCTCCACCCAATAGTGTAAGAGGGCACTTACAAAGATTGCTTCTTTGGCACCCTGAGCCTTTGCTGCTGACAGGAGTTGAGGGTCCCTAACAACTCCTGAGGCTGTCCTGTGACAATTTAAATTTGAGGGCTAAAGGATCCCTTGAAAACAACTTCTTGAGACCATTTGCACCTCCAGATCTGCATTTTCTTACCTCTGTATTTTACCTCTAGAAGCAAATAAAGCCACAACACCATTCCACAGTATTGTTTCAAGGAGTATGTTTATGCTAGTCATGCTAGGAGGCCAGGTGTTGCCACCAGCTAACTGTGAGCTAAAATAAACTGTGAGAGGTGTAAGGGTGAAGAACTGGCAGAGGTAAGCATGTCAGTACAAAAATTGACAAGAAAAACTGGTACATTTCTTGCTTCCAATTCTACTGTAGGGAAATGAGCATGGGATGGAATCTCCAAGACAGAGGATAAAATGTGGTTGAAGATACTTTTAAAATATATGACAACACTTAATCCATGAACTTCACCACTGAAGTACTGCAGATCCATACCAAGACAGAAAGGAATGTAGTCTTGAAAAAGTTTTCTTGAATTTATTTTAGGATGATTGTCAAAACAAAGTTAGCAATAGATGGGATGTTTTTAAACTTAAAGACAGATGGATTAATTTTCCAACCATCCTGTACCATTCCTCCATTTAGTCCACCTGTTATCAGGATCATAAATATGCTAACTGAAAAAGTTTATTATGAATTTGTATTCAGGTGGATTGAATATCCAGCAAAGTCAATTGGGATATAAATGTCAGAGACTTAATTTGAAAGGTTCTATTCAGAAGAAGCAAAAACGAACAAGAGTTAAACTGCCTTAGGCCAAATACTCATCTCAAAAAAAAGAATACAAGTGAAAAAGAACCTGGAAAAAAGGGAAAAATATATTTATCACCAAATGTAGGTGTATTTTGGACGTCAGGATCATAAAAATGAAGCTTGAATAATGTCAAATCAAGCAGACAGAGGTGCTGCAAAAAAATTAAACCAAATATCAAGTAGTTCTCAAGACACAGAGAGAGAAAATCAAAGGAGCAGCAAGGCCATTGTGAATAATTGCCTCCACCACGACTGCATAATGTAGGCATTAGGTAACTACAAAGTTATTACCTTGTCTCAGCTTCCCAGGAAGCTGATGATGTCATGTATGTGGGAAAGGCAGAATCACAAAGGGGTCAGACAGCATGGAAATGGAAATGACCACGGTCAGGGAGCTTGTGGGCTCAGCTTGGATAATCCCTGTTCCGGAAAGGAAATGACATCTGTGATTCTGCCCAGAGGCAGCCACTTTGGGACACTCTGGGTACAGCAGAGGTACATTGCATGCTTTACTTGGCAGAAGATATCACAACTTTTTTTGGATGTGAAGAAACTGATTAAAAATGACTGAGTCATATTCTAGGCTTATGCGAACAGTTTAGGCAATCCTAAATTTATTTTACTGAATAAAGAGTATGTGTAAGACAAATCAAGGGAAAGTACAATTTTTATTCAAATTGATGACCAGTAATTTAACTTAATGAACTCTTCCCACATCAGCAAAAAATTGAATTTTAAATCACCAAGTTAAATAAAGAGAACTTTCCAATATGTAGAAGGAGTTTTTGTACAAATTTTCTGTTAGGCCAATGACGAGTATGACCTGTAAATCCAGAAAAAAACCCCTTTTTACTGCTGTAGAATAAAGACTGGCCACTGCCACCAGCATTCATAAGACAGGACAAAATAAAATCTGTAACTCCTTTAAATTCATTATATTATAGCTTATGAAGTTCCTGTTTAAGGCTAGTGATTCATACCACTACTGTTGGATATAAAACAGATGCTCAGACCAGAAATTATTATTTCACTGTTGCTTTTATCTGGTATTAGAGCACCTCTAGGACTGCTAATGCATAAATACACACATATAAATATAACATCATAAATTATGCAATTCACATGAGGTGTAGAGAACACAACCTGATTTACAAAGAGCTATGGTTATAAATACACTCTTCTGAAAAATGTTTCTATTTGAAGTAGTGGAGTCACCATCCTGAAGTGTTCAAAAAATGTATGGATATGGTGCTTGAGGACATAGTTTAATGGTGAGCATGGCGGTGGCACTAGATTGACAGTAAGACCTGATGATCTTAAAAGTCTTTTCTAATCTTAATGATTCTATAAAAATTTTGTGAATTACTTTAACCTACTTACACACTGCTATGTATTTGCAATGAAATAAATATTACCACATATTTATGATATACTTTTAGGACATGTAAATATTAAACGAACTAAATGGGTCATTGCATGTGGCATATGTATTTATACACCCTGTATGTGCTATAAAATTAATATTTTCTTCTGTCTGAAGATTTGTTTCTCCAGGAATACAAAGATGTGGGTCAGTATATGGTATTTTCTTCATGAATTAATAAAATTATTGATTTTAGAGTATAACTTAAAATAAGAGCTGTGATCTCTTTTTTCATGTTGTGCTTATAGGCTTGCTTTTGACTAATGAACATTGTTGTTTTTGCACTTTTCCTTTGAAATACCAGCAAATTATATTTCTTTTTTGGACAGATTCTACACAGACCTTTCCTGTCCCTTCCCCAGGATTAATACTCTTGACTCCTAGAGCAACTCTGCCAACTCTTCAATTAATGTATTGAAAAGGTTTTCTTTTTAGTATCTTACCTGTGTTTCTTGGTCAGGCATTTGAACCTGAGCATATAATCAATAGTCAGTTAAACACAAGTTCAGTGGGATATCTTCTCAGTTTAATGCAGAAACTATTTTGAATTAAAACTTTTTACTTTTCTTTTTTTTTTTTTCTTTGGGTTTTTTCCCCCCCTTTTTTCCGTCTAGTTTTCTGCTTTTTTTCTCTTTTTTTTTCTGGGTTAGTGAATTTACAATAAAACGCTGATGGAAGTAAACATTCCCATGCTGACAAAAATGAATAAAAAGTTCATGACCATACACCATAAAAACAAGCTTCATATTTTAACATATTTAATTTGAAACTATGGAAGGAACACGCCTGAAGACAGCTAGGAGCCTGGAGCAGGAAGATGTTTTCTGAAACAATACAATTATTTTTAAATGACAAGCCCTTTTTTTCCAGAATTGGGAAAGTTGCTATACTTGGATAAAGGATAGATATGATACATTTTGGAGAAGATTTGTTATTTAAGACATTTCTCCTACAATTTTTCTTCATCTCAGCAAGACACGTGCGTAAGCATGGCTAGAGAGGGACCCTGTGTTTCAACCCTATAAAACAACATTCTTTGCAAAACATATTGGAAAAAGCAAAGGAATTAACAAAATACAAGCACCCACAATCTATTCCAGCTCTCCAAATTCATCACACACGTCAATACCTGTCAGGATTTCATTTTAGGGACAAAACTAAAGATTAGGACTTCTTTCCATGCCTAGGCTCTGACTAGTAATGGTGAGGTCATGGGTTTGATCCTCTTTGAGCCATTCACTTAAAACTCAATGATCCTTGTGGGTCCCTTCCAACAGAGAAAACTCTGTGATTCTGTGAGTAGTAGTTTTGACACCTCAGGAAAAGACACCAAGTTAAATTGGGAGCAAAGTAGAGAACCTGTTGAACCACCCTTTAATTCTATGGGGTCTTTTCTCCTCACACTTGTCTCCATGTTACTATTTCTTTAATATTAAATTCACTGGCTGGTCCCCCTAATCCTCATGTTGCTGATGGAATGCTTTGCTTGATGGCTCCCCAGGCAATGCTGTGCTGGAAAGCATTATCAAGGAAGGATGTGTGCAAGAAAGAGGCCAAGGAGGGAACAAGAAGGGTTTTTCTGAAGTCCAGCAAACTGTCTTTTCTGCCAGATATTGCTGGTTTTGCTGCAGAGACTTTTAAAAGCCAAGCTTATCTGCGTAATTGATGAAGGAAGTATTGCAATTTAATGAACATTTTATAAAGAAATATAGGTCATTAACAAAATACCTTGCTGACTCTGGCTTCTTCCCTTTGCTTCGTAATGGTGGATCATCTAATCCGTGTGCGTCATTGTAGTTCCTAAAACAGTGACTCAGTTTACAGTCAGGAACAAGCGCCATGTCTGAATTCACAAATATAACCAGGTATGAGATCTGTAGAAAGCACTCAGATATAAGCAATATTTTAGTTTTAATAAGAAAAAAAAGAAGTGAGTGAAGATTTGTGAAAAACCGAATTTGCTCTCCCTTGCCTTTCTTTGGCTCTGGCTCCAGGGAATCCTTAGCAAGTTGTTACCTAGCAGGATGATCACTCATGGAAAGAGGAAAAAACTTGATAATACCAGGGGGTATTATCATGTTCTGCATGCATACAACTTTTCACTCAGGACATCTCTGATGCCACTGACAGCCCTGACTGCTTAGTGGGGTTTTTTTGCATTGCTATGTAGGAAAGCTACTCTCTTCTTCCAAAGGCAGCATTTGTCTCTTCTTGGGCTCCATTTTTTTTAGTCATTAGCAGTAAATGCATCAGTTATTCCTTCTCCTGAGAAAACAGCAATGGAAATCCAGTCCTCTTACTGTGCTTGCCTTCTCTTCTTTTGGTAGAGAAGATTTCATGAAGTTCACGATGCACAGTCTTACTCAGCTTAGGTTTCTTTACAGATAGCTGGCTTGGAGGTGAGAAACCTAAAACTCATTCATACAATAAAAATTGACAACACTTTATTACCAGAAACAGGTAAAATGGAAAATCAGTTTTATAGGATCTCTTCTCTTTTTGCCCAGATTTCTCTGCTGACCATAAGCAAAGCAAACCAATGTTTCTTGATTTAAGCATATCATCCTTTAAGTTTTCCCAACATCTCTTCAGATCCACATGGTAGTAGGTGAATTCCTTGCAAATGAGATAATCAGAAAATAATGTCAGTGAAAGAAGTCTCAAAAAACCCTAAAAACCTAGCAGAATAGAACATTTAAACTGACTCAATACTCCTAAAATACTAAAGCACACTTTATTCCAGGAACTAAATTTATCTTCTCGCATTGAATTACACAGTGTAGATGTAATTATGGGGAAAAAAGAGGAAAGATAACCAGGAGCTAATATCTATTAAACCACATACTCAGCTAAAACCATTATTCTGGTGTCTCAATAAGCAGGCAGCTTCAGTTAGAAGCAAACCTCCAAACACTCAAAGCATGCCACCCTAAATGAGAAGAGTTGAGACTATAATGATAAGCAAGAAATAAAACCACCTGCTTATTGTCCACAGCCAGGCAAGGAGCAGCAGATAAAGTCTCCAATCCCCATGTGCTAACTATTGCCTTGACTAAAACTCATGTCTCCTCTCAGTGAACAGGCTTATTGACAAACAGATGTACATCTGACTGCAAAATTCCCTGGGATTCTTCCTCAGGAAAGTTATTACTGTGGTGCAAATTTTGTTTTTTGAATATATGGGCATGGCAAGTCAAGTGATCTAAAAACCCCAACCCAGAACTTTCAAAATTCAAAACCTAATAATTACCTCTTGGGGTGGGAAATCAGAAGGTTGAAAAACATTGCAGTACCCTGTGGCTGGACTTACATGTAACCTCAAAGATTTTATATCTAGAGGGACTAGTTTTACTAACAGTCTCATTTCTAACTTCCTGGCCCTTGGAGAAGCACTGGGTTTCCAAGAGAGAAGAGATTCTTGAAGTGAAGTCTTTCCCCAGAATACAGCATTCCCCAGAATTCCCCACAATACAGCATGTTACAAGACAATGTTGTTGCTACAAATGGATGTTTACACAAATAGAAATGTCTTAAAAAAAAAAAAAGCTAAAGAGAGGGGGCCCACTGTGAGTGGGGGTGTCAGAAACATGGACTCTGCAGTTCATACTGTGCAAAGGGAATAAAGGGAATAGGCCATTCACAGTCTAGACCTAATTTTTCAGTGTCCTACTGGCAGGTTATCCCAGGGGCTGTTTGTAGGGCAGCTCTGCCACTTTGTGGGGCTGTGCCCTGGAGTGGCAGAGTGCTACTGCAAATGTGGGCCATGCACTCACGGCACTGCTAATGCAGCTAAAAATATTGCCACAGAATAAACAAGCAGAGATCAGTACACAGTTTGTTTGCCAACAGATGTCAGTGTTACATATCTTATGTTGCATTACAGTTTTGGCAAACGCTAGCTCTGCTGGGAAAGATCTGTGCATGTGTCCTGTTTTGTTTCATGGGCTCTTGTCTATGCTTTCTTTTTTTGCATTTAAGCTTGTCCATATGACAAAGAGCAAGTAAGCTGGCACATCTGCTGGCTAGTTCTTCATCAGTTAGATAGCTATAAATAAGTTTTATCTGTCAAATAACAGTAAAAGCAGACTTCTTTCATTGATCTGATTAAATTTGCGGGCCAGACAATTAGCAGCACCATCTGCAATCCTGTTGATAATCAGACTTCAGAGAGAGACCAGAGGTGAAATGGAGGAGCTGCAGAGCTCCTCCCACAGCTGCTCTGATGGCTCACTTGGTGCTGCTCATGGGCTGAGTTGTTGTGGGCACATGTAACTGAGAGCAGGACTTGGCATGTATTTTTGGCAACCCCTGGGTCTGAGTCATGCTCTAAGAAAAATACCAGAGCATTCGCTGCTAAAGCACTGGGAAAAGGTGCCTCTTCCTCACTGGACACATCAGCGGGAGACTCCACTATGCAGGAAGGAGAAATTTTCAGGGGTTTTTGTTCTCTCACCAGGGGCTTGTTTTCCCTTACTTGCCACATCATTCATCCTGGCCAATTCCTTTTCCACTGCAGCCCCCAGTCAGGCTGCTGCATAAGTGGTTATGTAGCAGGGGAATCACAGAAAATGTTACTATAATTAATGTGCCACTGCAGGATCCCGTCCTGCCTGTGCTCTCATTCTTGACTAGTGACTCAGCCCTTCTTTTATTCCCCCTTATGGCAATCAACACACATCAGTGCCTTTACCCCAAATGGAAATGTTTTGATGAAGGACAGCTGGTGCACCCCTTGCTTGGCAATGCCAGGTAGAACACAAGCAGATTTGATACTACCATCACAGCAGAAAATTCTGAGATTTTTTTGGCCTCCTGAATTTCCTGCGTCTCATTAGACTGTCCAGTGCACATCTGTAACAGTTCACAACCAGGCCTGTCAGCACATGGTTCATTAAAAGCCAGGGCTGGCAATTTCTTTTGGCTGAAATCCTTCCCTTCAGCAGTAATACAAACACTGCTCTGTGCACTGCATACCTTCCTGGGAACTTGGAGGGAGGGAAAGCAATCTCTTATCTGCCAGTTCGCTTCTCTGTGGGGGGTCAGTGTGTGCTCATGTGCAATAGCCTCTGCTCTCCTCAAGAGTGGGGAAGTTGAAAATCCCCAAAGATGAGACTCTGACCTGAGGAAGTTGCCTTGTAAATTACACAAAAATGCCCTATGGGTGAGAGGTTTTGTTCTCCTGAATTTTTTGTTTGTTTTCCTTTACTTTCCTCTCCCCAGTCATATTGTATGTCATGCAACTCACAAGTGATATACTCAAAGATAAAAAAGGAAAAAAACAGATTAGAATTTAAGTCAGGGCTATTATATCCAATTATCCTTTTCTCTGTCCAAGTTAAAAAAAACTTTCTGATAAATTATTGGAATTTAATTCTTGGAGCATGTGGGCTACTAAACTTACGTCAGAAGCCAGAATTCTTTAAGCTTAAGCTGCCTTGAAACCTTTCTCATCTCAATAACAAAACCTGGACGTGCAGACTGAGTATCATGACCTTGCCCTGTTAATGCTGCTATTCTTCAGGAATCTCAAATATATCCTGCATTGAGGATCCAGACAATTTCTCATTAAAATGTAGCTCAACACCTATTTTGGGTAAAAACATTGATTTATGATAACTTAAAAATATTTGAATGCCTGCTGAAGCATTAAAAGGACCTGAGAGTTCTTAGACCTGTGTTATGGAAGGAGGAAAGGTGGAACTTCACCAATCGGAGGAAACTGGGTGTTGGTTTTTTAATAGTAAAAGTGTTAAAATCAGAAAATCAAATGAAATCAGGATGAAAACATGGGTGACAGCTTTCCTCCCCCAGACGAGGGGGCAAGGCTTGCTCAGAAGGTCCATACAGGCACTGCCAGCAGCCCTGGATCCCAGCAGTCTCCCATGGGAGAAGGGTGGGGACGGAGCAGCACTGCAAAGGCTCCCTGGGACAGTGCAGGTGGTGGCTGTGCTGGGCAGGTTCAGAGGGGCACAGAGACCTCATCATGACAAAACCAGTTTTTGTGTGGTGAGCACTGGGAGAGGCACATTGAGGGTTATTATTGTTTCTTGCTCTTGAAAGTATTCTGGCAGGACTGAAGCTGGATGGTGCCAGTCATTTCACAAACAACCTGGGGAAATTCCTCCCCCTCTCTTGACATGCTTGACATTTATTCTGAAGCAAGATAGGACAAGAGAATATGATGAGCTGAAAGAAGGAAGGCCATGGGAAAGATGGATGGCTAATGTCCTTGTAGAACATAATTTACGCCTCAAGCCTCATGAAATATTTCCAGAAAACACCCACATCTGACTATCATTCAATTCAACCTTGAATGGTTGCCAAGTTTTTTTAAAGGTTAAAATAGTGCAGAGTCCGGAGAAGGAATTGAAGACACTTCTGTTTGTGTGTATTTAACTATCCTTGCCCTTCAAGTATTTAAGGTTTGGGGTTTTTTCCTGTTTTATTTTTTGTTAGATTGATCTCATTTGGGAGAGGATTTTCCTTGCCTCATCAGAACAAGGCTGGTAAATTTTATAGGCAATTGTCCAAATAATAAATATGGTAACAATTATAGTAAAGTCCCATCTGACCCTGACTTGCCATCAGACTAGGTTTACATGCAGTAGCTGCATCTCAGTACTGGGAGTTCCCAGACATTTCCAGTTCTAACAGTTGATCAGGACATCTTTATCTCCCTGCACAGTAGATAAAACAGAGCAGTCACTTTTTGTGAGCTTCTGTTTCCAGAGAAACATTATTTCAAGTAATGTCTAACTAAATGGGGCCATGCTAGTCTCAGTGAAGGATGGAGCTACCAGGATACCTTAGTTTCTTCCTATGTGGCAGCTTTTGCCACTGAAGCACTGACTAAAACCTGGGGCACTCTGAGAATAAATAGTGGAGATGAAGGAAATTCCATCAGATTTTGGGGAAAACAAGTAGAGCTGCTGGTATTAAAAAAAACCCCAAACGCCTATGTATGTAATGCAGTAGGTTGTTTTTAGCAATGTTCTGCTATTTACTTTTAATCAAAGAACACAACCTTTTATATCCAACATTAAAAAATCAATGTCTGTTCCTGTACTTTGTGGTTTTTTTATAAAAAATCTGAGATTCAGACAAGATGTGACTAGTGTTAGCACAAGCCTATTATAAAGACCTGTGGATGTTTATGCAAATATGCCACTCCTAGTAGCATTATGATTGAGTGTACTTAACATGAAAGAGGATAAAATGCAGTTTTATGTGAACTGTGCTCCCCCTCAAGATGAAAACAGGCAAAAGAAGTCACAGCAAAAGCTGAGCTTCAATGAAATGCATGTTAAATATCCCTACACAACACATTTCTTCACTGGTGCTTGGCAGCGCTGTGTGATGATGACCAGGGTGGGATAAGCTGTGCTGCCATTGGCTTGACACAGTTTTTAAGGACACTCAGTGTGAAGGTGTTGCTGTGGTGGGTGGCACTTCTAGGCTCCTCCTGTGCTGAGCATTTTCTAACATTGAGTGGGGTCCTGAGCAGCAGCAGGGCATTTCTGTTCCCCAGTTGTTCAAGAATGATGTGTAACTGTAGGATGAACAGGAAAGAATGAAATATGAAGCCTTCACAGGAAAGCTATGCTTTCTGGAAGAAAGAAAGCCTCTGGCAAAGCAGAGAGATGAGGAAAGGTTTAATTTTGCTGTAAATATTTTCAGATAAACTGCTTTGAGTTGTGTAGTCTTTTCATAATACCGTCTCTCATGAGAGCCGGGGGCAGCTGGACAGACCCTCTGCTGCTTTCATAGTCTGAGCTGTCTGGGCTTTTCAAGTGCAAGGGGTTTAATTGCTTTCTCAGGAGGCACAGCTAAAAGGCCTAGACATAAAACTAACAATGGTTCATCTACTGAAAAATTGAATAAATACATGTGAGTCACTGGCATCATGCGGGCAAGTGCAGTATGTGAGTCAAGGGAGAACTTAAGAGTCTGACTAAGCTGAAAAGAGAAATTGCATTATCCAAGCTTGATGAGAGAGATTTGCAGGAGAAAAAGATAGTTTTGACTCTGCAAAATTGAACTAAAATGCTGACAGCAAATGGAAATTTCCCATGATTAATTTTATTTTTTTCCTGGATAATTTTCAAACTTCTGATTATAAAGTAATCTACAATGTAAAGAAGTATACAGTAATATATATTTTATATGTATAGAACTATACAACCTTTTAAGTATACTCTCGTATATATTTGAAAATTTTCAGCTTTCCTTTTTTTTTATAAATGGGGCAGATTAGACATTTTTCTGTTAGAAAAAGCATATTCATAATTGTGTTTATTTGTTAAACACAATTATGAAGTGATATATCCAAAGATTAAATGGTGGTGGTGAGTGCAGAGAAATTTATCAAAATCAAAACACACTATCACTGTGTGCATCTAAATTTATGAGTGTAAATAATTTCAGTGAGGCCCTAAGATATACCCTAAAAAAATGAAAGAAAGAAAGATAGATGGAGTGAGAGAGAAAAAGAGAAAAATAAAGTAAGTATTAAAACATGACACTGATTGAGTCCCAAAAGAATTGTCATCAACTCATGGAAAAAGTTTTCCGAGGTCTCAAAGTATATGTGATATAGGATATTGAAGAAATAATGTAAGCTTGTATTGGGAATCCTATTTATTCAAACTAAAACTACATTACTGAATACTGAAAAGCAAACCAAATTACAGATATCTCTTCATATTGCTCTGGAATAATAAAAGTCACCCATTATAATTTTGTTTCCATATTCAGTTTTGCTGGTATACACTTCATTTGTAGTAAATACATACAGTGAGTATGCAACCAAACCTATTAATGCTGTATAAAGTGATAATTTTTTGCTTGTGTTTGAAGAAGCACACATGCTGCATTGTCAGGGATATGTTCATATGAGTAACAGATGTGAAAATAGGAACTCTACTTATAATTTTTAGTGTGATTTCATAAAAGGCATTATATGTAAATGTTGGAGACCAGCAATTTTGATTCCTGAAAATGTTAACTCCTTGTTTAAAATTTTTCACATGCCATCCAAAAGGGAAACAATGTAGATTCTCCTAATTCAGTCATGGTTAAAAGTTGGTTTGGGTTCTTCTGCAACCTCTATGTTTCCTTTCCATTTTTACACATTCTGGACAAATATTTCCTGGTTCTTGAATGTTCTTCCTTCACTCCAAAGCTTCTTGCACAGCTAATATTTAGATGAAGAAAACTTGGCCTTGTTTACTGCACTTTTGCTTGAAGCACTTGGCTGCAGGACTGGGCTCCCCAGTGTCTTATCTGGAGAGGCCTGTAGATTCCAGGTAAGGATCTCCAAGAATTATTTGTGGGAATGATAAACTAACCTAGCCATCTCTTTAAGAAAGATAAAACATTCGGAGTTGGACTCCCTTCACCTGACGGAAATGTAGATGCATACTCTGACTAAAAACTGATACTCTTCTTTTCAATTTATGGTAAGAAATAGGCACTTCCCTGACGTAGTTCACTGTCTGTTCAGGCAAACATTTGGGAACAGAAGAGTCATGTCCTAGAGGACTTTAAAGGCAATCTGACAGATTGCTTCAGACCCAGATGTCTGCAGTTAAGTGCTAAGTGCCCCACAGCCATGTGTCTTCCCCCTTGCTACCCTCTTGGTAGAATAACATGTACATTCTCCATGAACGCTGCTCACATTGGATCAAATACTGATGATATTCTTTTCTCCTTGGGGTGAATTTGAACAATTATTTCCACAAAAATAACCTTATTCATATAGCTGTTCTTTCAGACTTCAAGGACCATAACAAAAGGGACTAATTCAGTGGTGATTGACTGCAAGGTGGTTTTGCTTTGGATAACATAGGGGAGAGAGGGCAGTAAAAACACATTCTGTTCATAAGGATTAGAAAGAAATGAGAATGTTACTCCTATGGAAAGAGCAGTGCAATGAAAAGTATATTGGTCAATTTAAGCAAGACCACAAAATCTATTTGTTGAGCAAACATGAATTTAAAACATCTTTCTGTGAAAGCATTCAGTAAATACTGGCATCTTCAGAAGAAATACAGGAAGGCTCAGCAAGTTTGCTTTGGAGCGTGTGATACTGATGTCACTGAGCAGGCTGGGGATAACTCCAGCAGAAGTGTGAGCTTCCCTAAGGGCAAAAAAATTATATTATTTCCAAATGGAAAGATATACTTCAGAAAATAGTTTCTGGACTTAACTGCTGATGAACCAGGTAGGCAGTAAAATGCTAAAATGAGCTAATTACTTGGGTTTCAGGTAGATGGGAGCTGCCTGCACTCTGGATAACAGAGCATAGCACAGACACAGATGAGAGCAATCCAGTGTAAGTGATTAATTTACTGAATGCAGTGACCAGTTTTCTGATGAGAAATTTTTTGTTACTTTTAGAAAGTAATCCTTTAGCTTTGCTATTGTTTTTGTCACTTCCCCTCTAAGTCTCTGTCTGTGTTTTGCACATGGTGCCGCATCTGTTGTGTGTGCTAGGCAAGGTGCTTGAGGAGGAAAAGCAGCCCAGGTAACTGGAAGAGAACAGTCAGGGAGAGCCATAACCCTGGAAAATGTCACGGCGATGGGCAACGTGTAGTGAAGCTCATATATAGAGCAGCTGGAAGGTGATAAATGATAACAAGGCAATTGGATTCTTCCACCACTGCATCTAAAACTACCAGTCATTTACAAGTACCTAAGGATCAGGACTAAAAAAAAATAAACCCTTCAAGTACATTTTGTAAGAAGAAACTACACAGATGCTGTTTGTGGCCTTGTTGCCCAGCTGTTTCTCCTCTTTACTGCATTGATGATCTTAGAAACACTTTAATGTCTTAGACATGGAGAAGATGTGTTTTACAGAAGTCTGGTTTGTTTACATGCAGCAGCAAGGACACACAGAAAGAGCTAAAGCACAGGCTTTTATCCATTGTTTTGTCCAGTTTATTTGCAATTTGGATATAGTTCTAGTGATTGCCAGACCACATTCCTCTAATGTTATCCAAATCCATTGAGGAACAGAAGAGTTTGGAAATACCTTGGAAAAGCTGGCACTGTATTTCCTGCTTCAGCAAGACACAATCACAGCTCCAGATAAACTGTGGTAATTTTTCAGCTCTCCATGGAATCACAGGTTGATTTGGGTTGGAAGGGACATGGAAGATCATCCAGTCCCAGCCTCCCCACCATGGGCAGGAACACCTTCCACAAACCACTTTGTTCACAGCCCCATCCACCTTGGCCTTGAACACTTCCAGGGGTGGGGCATCCACTCTTCTCTGGGCAGCCCATGTCAGTGCTTTACCACCCCCACAGTAAAGAATTTCTTCCTAATATCTGCTCTTAATCGACTTTCTCAGTTTAAAGCCTTGGCCTACCACTGCATGTCCTTGTAAAAAGTCCCTCTGCAGCTTTCTTGTTGGTCTCCTTTAGGTAAGCTGCTTGTTTCTCCCTGGGCAGAGTGCCCATGGTTGCAGGCAGCAGATGAGCCCTAAATGGGGGCCGAGCTGGACTATTGCTACAACAAAACCACACTTAATTGACCAGAAAGAACTCCCTCTTCCCAGAAGAAACTGTGTTTGCCCCACACCCAGCAATGATGATGGGGTGGTAAAGAGTAACCTTTGGGTCCTGGCCAGGCCCCCTCCTTGCTGCTGCAAAAACTAACCCTATGCTGGCCACAACCCGGACATGTTCATAATGACATTTTTTTTTTTTCTGAAATGTTTGCTCTGTGCTGCTTTACGTTCCAGGTGTCAGAATTAAAAGTCTCCCCTAACCTTGCACAAGTGTTGGTGTTCTCCAAACATGCCCATAATATGGTGAGTCACTGCTGGTGTCACTGGGGACTTCAGCCCTGAAATGACTACCACAAGAATAGGGGTGAAGGGAACATACTGGCCTGTGCTTGTCAAGGAACACCAAAGCCTTCATTCATGACTAGAAGAGAAGTACTTAGCTCAGAAACTTGCTTAATGCCAGCACTGATCTAAGTCTTCCAGGGAATTATTAAGATACAACTTCCCAGAAAAGAGAGTGGAGACTTCAGAGAAAGCATTTAGAAGGCTTTTTGAAGGAAAAATTGTGTGTCTACTTAGTAGAGCCAACAAATCCTCTGTCAACGTTGATTCTTTTGATCTCTGTATCATATATAGGCCCTGGTCCTGAAATAAGTGCTTTGACATACATTTCTCCCTTAATTTAGGTCTGCTTTTAATGAGTTTGCAAGCTCTATGGGCATACCCAACCAGGAAGGTGACTTGGATGGTCTGAAACAAACTATCAGAACACAGAGTTTACTATTAGTGCCTAGAAGCTGAACATATTTATCTCTTTATATCTCATGGAGTCAGTAAAGTGACCCAGCTCAATCTGTGTGCCAGTGGGCAGGCCCAGCAGCGTCCAAGGCCTGGGTGTTTGCACTGATCCTGCACCAGGGAGAGGGTTCCTTCCATGGCACCAAGGGTGCTCTCTGCTCATGGAGCCCCCGAGGCAGAACAAAAGAGATATCAAAGCAGCTTACACCTTCTCAGCCCTTTGGCCATTAATGCAGCATCCTCAGATCCCCGAGGATCAGGCTGGCTGTTACAGAGGTTGAGGTCTGGTAAGATCCTCAGAATGGGGAGCTGTTTCCAACCTGCACTACTGGAAAGCTCCAAAAAAATTGAGACTGGTAATGGGAAAGGGAATTGAGCAAAAATTACCCACTGCTAAGGAAAGTAATGGTTATTTCCCTTTTTTATTTTCAAAACTGTGAATCAAAATCTAGTGCTTGTAATTTTAACTGCAGTGCAGAAACAAAACAGGGAAAAGGGAATTAATTGGAGCCCACATTAGATAATTGGAAATGTAATAGGGGCAGCAGTTTCTTAGCATGTGCCTATCACAAGAAAATTAGGAGATCACACAAGAGGGATGCCTGAATGAGTAAAAATTCCTCTTGAAACAGTCTCTGAGAAAAACTGTGAGGGAGAACAACTGTATTTATTTTGGCATTTCTGAGATCAGATTTTTTTGTGTGAGTTTTATTCCCCTTGCAGATCCCGATAACAGAAAATAATTGAAATGAGCAAAGGAGATGGTAATTACTGTAAGTTTGTCTGCTGCAATCTGGAAATTATAAAGTACTGCAGGTTGCTCCAGGCTATAAATGCTAACCTAAAGCCATGCGCAAAGCCTTGGAAAATTGAAATGCTGCAATTGGGTTTAACCAGCCAAAAAACCCCAGCTGCTGAGTCACTCTGACGACACAGTACATTTTCTTCAACAGTTAAAGGAGGATGTCTTGCAGCACCCTGAGGAATATATCAGAGGACTAAAAAATTATTAAAACACATGTATAAACAAGCTTTGCCAATACTTAAATTTTTTGAAATTATTCATAGAATAATAAACTCATTTAGAATGTCAAAGACCCTTTAAATTATCAAGTCCGAATGTTAACCTGACACTATCAGGTCCACTACTAGACCATAACTCTAAGTATTATGCCTATTAAAAAGAAAGGAACTTATATTGAAAACAACTTTTCCTTTTATCTTTATTTTAAAGAAAAGCTGTTTACATGGCTGACAGGATTCCACTCCAATAGATGCCATCCTAGCTCCCCACAAAACTTTTGAAATTATCTTGATGGATACAAAGAATGACTAAATTCTGTTAGGTCGGCATTTGAAAAATACAAAACAAAACAATAGTATCTTTTATGCAGTTTATTTTGATATGGAAAGGTTGTAGCTATTATAATTATTGTCTGAATTAGAGTATTGAATATCCAAGAAATGTGTGAAGCACAGTAATATGAGAAATGTGGCAGAAAGTAGGGGAAAAAACCAAACTCATGCATCAATATTCTCTTTTATGTAATTTTTTTTGGAATCTCAGTTTTCAGTGATTATCATCTTTAACTAAAGAAGGCTTTATGACTTCATCTGGCTGATGAAGAAACCCAAACAGCAATCACAAGCACCAGCTTTTTGTTTATCCGTGATGCTTAACTGCTGTCATACTCTGTTATCACCTTGGCCTATGGCAGCTGCTGTGGGCCAGGGTTTGGGGGGACAGGGAGAGCAGGGCACCCACCTGAGCGGTGGGTGAGGCTACACCAGGTGTGTCACCCTGCAGAGCATGTCACACACCAAACTGCTCAACACATTCAGTCCCTGGGACTCCTCTGTGCCTCTTCTGTGACCCAGCACTGGGCATGCACTGCTCATCCCTGTGCATGTATGGACCAAGGGCTACACTGGATACAGCAACCAGGCTGCAGCACAGCTCCTGCTCGGTCAGCACAAACACAGTCACAGTAATCCTCTGTAGAGATTTTAATGTCTTCCCATTACAAAATCCAAAACAAAGTAAAAAAACCCAACAACTCAGTAGTACTAATTAGAGACTTGTGCATTTACAAGGGCATAGTAGTGTCCTTCCTTGGCCAGCAGCTGGCTGTGGGTGCCCTGCTCGACCACCCTGCCGTTCTGGATCACCACGATGATGTCGGCTGTCTGCACGGTGGACAGGCGATGAGCAATGACGATGCAGGTCCGACCTTGCCGGGCGTTATCCAGCGCTTTCTGGACAATCTGTCCACAGAGAACACAGCAATACTGTTAGTACTTAAAAAGCCTTCCCTTGTCCTAGGAACTACCTTTGATTTCTCACTCTCTTATCACCTGAATACATGCCCCACAGATGTACATGTCAGTGCGCACAGGAGACCTTTACTCAACATGATTTCTCACTGAGGTCAGTGAGCCAGATCAAACAAATGTGAGACATGGAGAAGTGGGTTCTTGGGCTCCCAGCTTGGGTCAGAAGACAAATTCAGCATTTAATATTAAATACATCTGATAGGAAGACAACTGACGCATATCAGATCAATGTGGAGTTTTATACTTAAAGTGTCAGGTTTTTTCTACTTTTTATTCAGTAAATATAAACATCTTTCTAGTATAGCTCAATACAAAACTTTCAGGTGGAAAAGTTACTGTGATACCCCTGACTTGTTTCACAATTGAGCATTTGTAGCATGTTTTCTTTAATTTTATTCTACAGAAAGCAACTAGCCATGTACATGAGCATAAGTATTTCACAAAATAATCATTATTCACCTTTTCACTTTCAGTGTCAAGAGCAGAGGTAGCTTCATCCAGAAGCAGAACAGCAGGATTACGAACCAGAGCACGGGCAATTGCTATTCTTTGTTTTTGACCTCCAGAAAGTTGTGTCCCTTTCTCACCAACCCGTGTATTATACTTCTGGGTGTTAAACAAACAAAAAAGAACACCAGTGAATACTTTTAGAGAAGGAAGATTAGAAAAATAAAATTTATTCACAGCTATAAAAGTTAAGCATTTTCATCTTGAAAGAAAGAATAGTGTAAGTGGTTTTAAGAAAGCTAAGGCTTTATAAACATCTCCAGTACAAGCAATTATATATACAGCCACACATACTCATAGCCAGTCTGAAAATTTACTCCCTCAAAGGCTGGAATAGGTCTTGAATGGTACCAGAAGGGAAGCATCCAAAGAGTGTATGTTCATAAGATTAACTAACAATTTAATTCTTACTGACATATTCACAAAGAATTTGAAGTTGCAGTGCCTGTGAATAAAGAATCTCAAACATTATTAGTAGTAATGAAAATGAAATATTTTTCAGCATTATTGCCTCAGTTTCAGGTACCCTGAACTACAGTGAAAGCAAGATATCAAAGCATTTTTCCTTGTTAGAACCAAATTCTTGTCAGGCATGAATGTCAAATGCCATGCTATTTACTTCTGATTTACTGCCCCTTTCTGTTTATTAAGAAAGACTCTCTGTGCATTTCCATTCAGTTAGAAATGGACTACTTTATTTTACTAAATTTTTAAAAGAAAAATAAAATGTTTTTATCAGAGTAACTTGAGGAGTTTCTGCTGTCAAAGGAAAAATATATAAAAAAAATATTATGAACACTTATACGCAGAACATTCTCTCATTTCCCTCTCCTCACCCCCCCAATATTGTGGGTTGTATACCACTGTAATTATGAAAACATTGGCTTTTTTTAACAAATTACAAGGATTTTAAGCTTGAAACACACTGACATTTAAAAACATAAAGACGACTATATTAGGGAAAACAAAAGTGAGTGTTGCCTTGATATCTCTATATCATCCCAAGTATATGATCTCACTGTGAAGAGAAGATCACTGTCTCTTACCTCTGGTAGTTTTTCAATGAAGGCATGAATATTTGCTGCTTTAGCTGCTTCTTCAATTTCCTCCTGACTAACCACCCTACTGTTGTCTCCATATTGGATATTTTCAGCAATGCTGCAGTCAAACAAAATGGGCTCCTGTGACACCAGGCCCAGCCTGGACCTCAGCCATTGTAAATGCAGAGATTTGGTATCGAATCCATCTGCTAGCTAGAAAAATCAAGAGAAACATGATGCCAAGCTGGCTACCGAGCTCATCCACACATATCTGCTGTAAACAGGAAACATGAATTCTAAGACAAAGCCCATTATGTGTTATTTTATTAGATGTAATCAGGTAAAATTTTGCATGCTAAATGAAAATGAACCAGCAGGATGGACAAAATATTTTCTTGCATTAGTTTTTAATTTTGTGTTTTGCTTCCATTTGCTAGCAAGCAGAAACAACCTGCAGATAACATATGGTTCTTGTGGTCCTTCCAGCCCTAATGACCACAAGAAGCACCAGGAAGCTCATGGTAAATGCTGCCCCTTGCCCCTTAAGAAGCTGAGCACAAAAATAAATATCCTCAGCTGCAGGCCTTTCGATCTTGCAACCTCCAAAGGAGGTTTCTTTCCACTTTTTATACCCATTAACAAGGGTTGTATCAAAAAGTCCATTGGGACCTCCTGTTGGTGAAACAATGACATCTAGTACATTTGTGTTATCTGAAGCATATATCTGTCCCTAATGTGTTAGTTCATATCAGCAAGAAAACTTACACACTGACAAGCAAGACACATTAGTGTTATGCCCCGTCTGAGCAGGGTGTGAGGAGCCTTGGGGAGGAAATGCAGCCAGACCTGGTTGTTCCTTTCCCTGGCAAGATCTGTGACCTGAGGATGCACATTGTGCCAGCATGGATGCCACTGCTGCTACATGCGGGCAAATGCACAGGGCAGGCAATGGCAGGGGTTTGGGGATCATCCACAGATCCACTGGAGGCACAGCCTCTAACTCACACCTCTAAAAAAAGACATCCCAACAGAGGGACTGCTAGGCTTGTCAAAAGCCTCTGAAACCTTGGCAGATAAAGAGTTCTGTAGATCTAATTACTATTAATAGCCACACAAATCTATTCTTACCACTTGTCCTTCCACAGGGTCATAAAATCTCTCCAAGAGCTGAATGGATGTGCTTTTGCCACAGCCACTGCTTCCTACTAAGGCCAGAGTCTGTCCTTTTTTAACTTTCACATTAAGTCCTTGCAAAACCCGAACTTCTGGCCTTGTTGGATATACAAAATGGACATTTTTGAATTCAATGTTGCCTTCAAAATGGCTCTGAAAAGAAGTAGAGAGTTCACATGCTCATATTAACATTCATTAGCCTTAACTATAACAACACATGTTAAGACTTTGTTATTATAGTGAGAGATACAAGAAAGTTTGGGAAGGTGTTTTCAAAAGTGCTTTTGAAATTCTTTTAAATGGCATATTGGACTGAGCATGGTATCGCTAGTTATAGGATGATCTGTAAGTCACTACATCCTTCTGGAGAAGTTTTCTGCATCTCTTGTATCTATTTTTCATTTAATCTTTGAAAAGAGTATCACAGAAGCACAGAATAAGCTGAGGTGGAAGGGACTCTCCAGGATCAGAGTCCAACTCTTGGCCCTGCGGAGCACCATTCCCAAGAATCACACCATGTGCCTGAGAGCATTGTCTAAACACTTCTTGAACTCTGTCAGGCTTGGTGCTGTGACAGCTTCCCTGGGGAGCCTGTTCCAGTGCTCAACCACCCTCTGAAGAAAAGTAGAAAATATCCAGATTTTTCATTTCTAATACATTTAATTGAGATACTTCTTCTTGTGATATAAACTGTGTCATTTGCTTTCCTGATCTTACCCTGCAGGTAGCACAATTTGAGCAAACGTAACACAAGATCAAATTCAGAGATTAAGATAGCAGAGCTAAATTCTTCAGTCAGTTATTCACGAGCACAAAGGACAAGCTATGTTTAAAAAAGCAGTGATAGTTAATTGGACATCCAAGGCAGGCTGATATTTAGGCACAAGTGGAAGAAACAGGGACATGCCAAGACTGTCCTGCTCTTTGGGGTATGAGCCAGCCCCTGTACATGCCAGCAGCACCACTAACACGATGCTCTCACAGCAGATAATAACCTAATTTGATGGACTCAAACATTTTCTTTATTAAGTCATAGTCATCACTGGCAGTTAACTCCAGTCTACAATAAAAATGTTTTCACTTAAGTTTTATTTTACTGAAGACCTTCTGCCAAGTCTTTCAATGTCAGAGAAGCCTAGTTCAAGAAAATATGCAAGCATGCTAAGAACCTTAAAGGCTGAAAATCCTGTATATAAGCTTGAAGTTATAGAAAACTGGATTATGGCTTCCTAAGTAGGAGCTACTGTCTAAACCTACATGGGAAGTTAATTTTAAATTTAAATGAACCTGGATGTGCCATTGTAATCCTTCCAGAACATGTAAATTGAAAGCATTACATGCAGAAATTTGACAAGTGCTGAGGTCAGGCTGCTTAATGACAAGGCTCATTGGGGATTTTTGAGTATTTTCTGATTTTCACTTTTTATTGGTTTTTGCTTGTTGTCTTTCCTCCCCCAACTTTAGAGCAAACTAAAATTATTCATTAAGCTTGTTTTGACTTCACAAGAGCACATTTTTAATTGTAAAAGTTTCCACAGATGGAATAGGATGGCTTTTGGCAAAGTGCCTGTCTGTAAAGGAACTAATCTCTCTTATTTACATAATAATTAGAAAAATTCATTAGTATTTTATTTCTCCTATAAACTCTTACAAAGACAACAAAATTTTTATTTGAAGTGACATTATCAGTGTTTTGCTGAAGCCATTTACACTGTGAGTCAGTAGAATGAAAAGTATGAAAAGTATTTTTTTAATCATTTAGAGAAAAAACTACCTTAAAGGCCATACACTTTTGTCTGAAACCCAGAAATAATATGGTCCCTAAATAAGTCAGTGCCACTATATAGTGTCTGTCTTTTGACAGAACCATAGAATAGTTCGGATTGGATGGGGCCTTAGAGAACATCTAGTTCCAACCCCCCTGCCATGGGCAGGGACACCTTTCACTGGACCAGATTGCTCAGAGATCCATCCAACCTGGCCTTGAGCACCTCCAGGGATGAGATATGCTCAACTCCTCTGGGCAACTCATCCCATCCTCACAGGAATCTTTTCTACTTTTTTCGAGTATCTTATCTGAGTCTACTCTCTTTCAGTCTGAAGCTATTCCTCCTTATACCATCACTACATGCTCTTGTAAAAAGTCCCTTTCCATCTTTCTTGTAGGCTCCCTTCAGGTCAAAATTATGTCAGCCTAATTCAGCATCCTTTTGGGATACCCTAAGAAATAGGCACCTGTGAATACAATTGCTGAAAATAATTATTAATTTAGTTTGTTACAACATTTTTTGCCTGTGAAAAAAGAACACTCCTTCCAAAAAAATACACCCAGAACCCCATAGAAACAGATCTCCAAGATCCTGCCAAGCTCCCATGCAAAATAACACCAATCCTTACCAATTTTTCACCTTGTTCACTGTAACTGTCAATTACAGGTTTTCTGTCCAAAAGCTGAAAGATTCTTTGAGCTGACATTCGAGCTTTGCCATAGTCTGGTGCCATGGAAGAAGACTGCCCAACATTTATAGCTGCAAATATGACAGCAGAGTAGACTCTAGAAAGCAAAGGACAAAGCATGATTCATTCCAGGTAGAACAATGCATTTGCTTCCCGCTGCATAGAACATACCTTCAGAATAAAGCTTTTTAACATCTGTAGGATATGATATTTCTGGAGTTCCTCACACTCCAAGATGTCATCCAGTACTAGGAAGGTCAGCTTGCTCCCATAGCTACTTTATAGCTGGACAGCAGTATCATATCACTTTTCTTTTCAACACCCTCTGCCTGGAAGGGACGTCAAAGGGCAAAGGCTTCTCCAAAGTAAATGTGCTGAGCTTGCTGCTCACTTTTGCTGTTTCACTGCCCAAAGGAGCACCTTTCCCCAAAACAGCCCTTATGCCCTAAGAAAACTTCCAACCAGACTGAATTCCTGGATTCCCATGCTCCATTACCTCTGTAATTTGATAAAATAATTTGCGTGCATTGAAATCACTACACTGTGTACTAATTTTGATCTTTTTTGTTTGTTTGTTTTATAAAGTATACTCACATAAAGACACTTTCAAAGTCGGTCAGACATTTAACAATGAGCCATGCTCCAAATCTGAAGACTGCTGCATTAATAAAGTACTCTGAACTTTGAGATATTCCATAGGTAAATCCATAAAAAGGAGCTTTTCTCAGAGATTTTCTGATAAAAGAAGAAACTTTCCATAAATGACTTGTAAAAGAGAAACAACAGACACTGGTTCGACTTCTGGAATAAAATCTTCAAGCAATCCAGCTCACCCTCAAAACCACAACAAATCAGCCAACAACACACTCACTCACAAACAATCCTTGTCAGACCCTAAGAGCCCCTGGCTTCAGGACATAAAACCTCCCTTAGGACAGAATGCAATGAAAACCTTGATCCTCAGTCATGTTAAATTGAATCCCTTTCCTTTGCTTTTATAGCAGGACAGGTCACTAGAGCAGTTAGTTAAAATGAAATAATTAATAACTACCCCATATGACCCATTTTATTAAGAAAACAATTAGGCTTAAGCCTGCCTGAGAGCTGCCTGCAGGCTTCCACCAGCTCATCCCATCTGAGCAGAGCATGGACACATTGCTGGGTATCCCCACTAGAATTTAGACTATGCCATGATTTCTCAATCTATCCCTCTGGAAGCGTTTCATTTTGTGTAGCTAATTGAACACACACCAAATAAGAATCTGGTGAACTCTCTGTCCTCATTGTTTAGGATGCTCTCAGAGGAAGAGGAAATCTCCTTTCTAGTTTGAGCTGTAAATCAGACCCGTGACAGTCCAAGCAAGCATCCTGCCCAAATCCAGGCTCTTAGCAGTTCACCAGACATTGAATTTTAACGCTATTTTGGTTAAGGACAGATTGTGCAATACATCACTTTCAATTCCTTCTTTTACATTAGAAGTAATTTCGATTTTGGGCTATTTTATTTAAATAAAATGGAGCTAGAAACATCTGGCAACTGAATTGATTCAAATGCATTTCAGTAGAGAAAAGACAGTGGGATGTAGTGGATCAAACAAGGGAAATGTATGAAGTTCTTTTCAAGGTTCCAAAGTCATATGGGGGGAATAAAACTTGTTTATGCTATAAAGGGTGTAGTGGAACTGTCAGTTCCTAAGTCGCATCAGTGCAATACACTGACATAGAGTGAACATATATCCCATATTGTAGGCAAACAAAATATTCTATAACACATATGCAGAGAATGCAGCTTCTTAAGTGTTTGCATTATAAAAGACAAATCCTGCAAACGTTATTTCACTCTACACTTAACAATGTATATTAAAATACAGAGATTATATAAATTCCAAAGCTATATGAACAACTATTGATATTCTTTCCAGTCTTTTGAATATTGGCTAGGTTCCAAGAAAGGTATTTACAGTAAATCTGAAAGATTAAAATGCACTGTAAAGAAAAAAAACCCACCTATATGTATGATTCAAACAAGCAACATATCTTTCATAAAATGCTTCTTCCTTGGTCAGTGAAACTACAGTTCTTATGTTTTCAACGGATTCTGTCGAAATCTAAACAAATAAGAGGTAATCTCTTACAACTGCAATCTGCAAGATATCTTCTGAACACTTGATTTCTTCTCTAGCATTTATTATTTTAGATCAGAACGTGCTTGTTTAAGAGTAGTGATGAAGATGAAGGAAAGTCCTAAGCAATGCAAGTATTCATCAGCAGTGTCTTTCCTAACCATGGGTTGTGGTCCTCATGAATTAACCAAATTTAATAAAATGGGGACAAGCACTAGGAATCTGGACACAGCTTGCTCTTTTGCATGGACTACTTCTGTCTCCTAGAAGAGCACTATCAGGTGAGTGAAGGCAGTACTCTGAAACTTTTGAGCACATTAATGGCTTGCCTTTATGACAGAATAGAAAGGCATCAATGCTGCAACACTTCTGGCTGCAGCAGAGCAGTGCAGGGCCACATTGCTCACCCTAGGCACCGGTGCTGGGGCTGCTTCTGCAGAAGCTGCCCCAGTCCAGAAATCCACTATGGAGGCTTTCAAATGCATTTTTATATTCTAATTTGCAGATGGTTTGCATAATCTGCATTTTGCTTTTCTTGAAGATATATAAATATTCCTCTCAATACCCTTAATTTATCTTTGACAATTGAGTCAGCTATAGTATAATTACAGTGTTGTCCTTAAAAGTGATCTCACACAGAACGCTGTAGTTAAAACTGAAGAACTTACTCTTCCAGCCACTTCCAAAGCTTTTTGGTCTTCTGCAGCATGACCAGACATAGAGCTGGCATTCACAGCATTTGCAACAACAATATAAGGAATGCAGGCCAGGATAAGCAAAGTCAGCTGCCAGCTGTATACAAATGCAATAATGATGGCAGTCACAAGGGTAAAGGCAGTCATAGTCATCAGTGCAAGTCGGCTTCCAGTTGCCTAAGAAAACCCCAGAAACCCCCCAAATATATGTAATTAGATTTTTAATTTTTGTTGCTTAAATTACAACTTCAAATTGCTGTAATCAAGGCCACAGGTTTGGCTGGAAAATGAAATCAGGTGCAATCACATGTGTGGGCATTATGCACCAACATCTGTAACCATTCCTAGAGATTCCTCACACCTGCCAGCATTCAGGCCTTCAAGAGGTGTTAGTAGTCTAGAGAGTTGGATATGACAGTTGTTAAATGAAATGTATCTGGGACTTCGCACTCTACCCAAGTTAGAGAAAATTGTGACCACTGTGAGAGTAGGGCGAGTTGGCAGTTCGATGTCCAGCAGTAGGCGAGAGTGGCTTGGTTCTGACAGCAGCCAACCACTGAGACCCTCCACACTAACAGTGGTGAAAAAAATTCATCATCAGCTTCTTACATTGCTGCACTTGAGGTTATGTTCTTAGAGAAAAGAACTTTGAATTAGGCCACCCTGCAGAAATGTTTTATCTCAGTGGGATAATGAGTAGGAAAGACTAACTCTGACTGAAGAATTTTCACCTCCTCCCAGCCTGTATAACCTTTTCACAAAAAACTTTTTAAAATGAGAGTTTATTAGCATCCAGCATCCGGGTGGGCTCTGATCTGCAGAAAGAACTTCTGCAAATAGTCCTGTGGAAATAGTTCATCTTCCAGACCTTGACATGGTGGTAAAAACAAAACCTCTTTGGGTGGGAAGCAAATATTCTTCTTTCTTTTGCGAAAGGGTTTCCTGCCCTGAAAAGACTTTTCTTGTTCCATCAATTTAAAATATTAACAGTTAAACCAATGCCAAGGTGAATTGTTGCCATATGTTCTAGGGGTTGCATATAAAGATGGATTTGGAAACTTCAACCAGTGCAGTATGAGGCATAGTACTGTCTTACTGGTACTCCAGACATCACAGTAGCTCTGGAGATCCATTCATGCCTTGATTGGATTGTTTTTTGTAGTTAGGGAGCTGTGTGCACCCCTCCTTTTTACTGCTCTGACAGAGTGATAGACTTCATTGCCACTGAAGCAAACAAACTTTAAAAGATTTTGTCAAAGACTATTTCATCCCTGCAAATCCACAATGAAGGCGGGCTGGAGAGAAACAAAAACCTATGGAGACTGAAAAATGTAGGGATTAAAGGATTAGAGATGTACAAATATGAAGGGGAAAAAATACACTAGTAAACCTTTCCCCACAAGTCCTTCAGGGATTTGCTTTTCCCCACAAAGAGACAGAAATGCTTGGCAGATTGTCAGGTTCTGTGGGTGAGGCGAGAAGTTGGAGGAACTGGGCAGAATTTGCCATATTCTCTCACCAGTGTCCAGGGGCCACCTCTCTTATACCAGCTTCTTGAGTAGTTCCCTTCTTTGGCCATTGCCCTCCGTGGCACTTCTAAATTGTTCTAGTCTATTCCTTACTGTTTGTGAAGCACATTTTGTGGCAATAGGAAGAAAAATTCTCTTCACTCACCTTCAGGCAAGTAAGGGTTTGTATCCTCTGCAAATGCAACCCCTTTGTGGCATTCAGGTGACACCCATAAGATGATGCAAAAACCTAGGGTCCAGTGACTGTGGTCCAAACATATATGCAGATCACTTTGCACAGCGAAATGCTCGACAGTTGTTATATATTTAGCCCAAAGTCTTGCAGGGAGGTACATGAAAGGTACATGAACATCAGCTGGATTTTTGATAGTTGTAAGTTACCAGCTGAGAAACCATTTCCCATGTGTCTGTAGCATGCTGCGTAAAGGCATCTACCAGTCTGTGGGGTAGATTTCCTACTTTGCTTTCTGAAATAATCTTGGAGTTCCTTGCCAATTGAATTTAATATTTGTAAGGAAAAAGACGTTTAAAAAATACATATAAAAGAATCAACATACGCCTTTAACTTGGGAAGCATCTGTTGCAAGACGAGTTAGCAGAACACCAACAGCATTTTTCTGGTCATCATACCATCCAATCTCCTGCAAGAAAAGATATTGATTTTTGTTTCAAAAAATTACATGAAAGTACAAAACAGGATATCTAACTGAATATTCTCTCTGAATATTCTCTCCAAGTAAACAAAAAGAAAATGCTTAAAAAATACAATTCTTTTGTGGACATCTAATTGCTCGTAATCAAAGTGTTCTTGGCTGTGATGTTTTCCTGAATATGCCTATTTAGAAACTTTTATTATAGCCCCCATTTATTTAGACATTCCTTGGTCCTGAAGAGGTTAACTATTCTCTTACAAATTATCTATCCCATCAGCTACAGAATCATAGAATACCCTGAGTTGCAAGGGGCCTACAAGGATTTGTACATACAGAAAGGAAAGGAAGATCTTCTATTTGCAAAGGCTATGGTCGGGTTCTCTTTTCTTCCAATCACCACTTTACCAATCCCTTTTAGATGTTTCTACAAACAGACAGGTTCTTGTCCACACCCATTTCTCTCTCAAAATCTTAACTGCCTAATTCATACCTGCTGAAGTAATGCTCTGAAGGACAAAGAGCGCAGTCTCATTGTTAGGGTTTCCCCAGACTTCCCAAACATGAATCCCTGGGGGAGGAAAACCAGTCACATTTTCTCATCTGATGCTGTAACTGTTTATAAATCTGCACAACAAAAGCAATCACACCAAGAAGCTCAACAAAAGCCATCACACCTGCAACCCCCTGTGAATATGTATGTCCTGGGAAAAGCATCATTCATATTCCTGAACCTGAAGCTTGATTTTCTCACAGAAAAGAAGTAACATAGCAAAGAAGGCATCTATATATTACACACTTGTATCACAACCACCCAAGCAAAGGGAGATTAAAGTTTTCTGGTCAATCTTGCACACACAGAGAGCAACACTCCAATATAAATCAACCTGTCTAGTGATTGGGCTCCCTACCCTGACTGTGACCAGAAACATTCACTCACAGCAGTCATTCTGATGGATTTTTATGATCCAAGAGCATGCAGTGCTTTCTGCAAGCTTTAAGAGGGCAGGAAATTATGGAATTTACATGATGGTATGAAAAGCACTGTTTGCAATGGAAAGAGTGACTCTGTTTTATACTTACTTTGGCAAGAGCCTGATAGTGAGAAATATCAGTATTAACTTTGACTTTTAAGGCCAGACCCTCAACTTTGATTTCAATCACATTGAATTAACATTTCCTTCAGTGGATTATTTAAACCAAAGAGCAAATATGGACCCATATCTTTAGGTAAACATTAAATCTATGTATCTCAGGAAGACCCTGGCACTTGTGCATATTTTTGTAAGCTCTGATTGGTTTTTTACTTCTCAGATTGTGTTGATACAAGTTATACCTGCAGCTTGCTGGAGAGGTAAGAGCTTTTAAGAGTTCAGTGTAGTGACACTTACTTGGATTATGTATGCTACTAAGATAATCACTCCAAGTAAAAGAAATAGTAAAGAAAGCAATACTGTGTTTTTACTTCTTTTTTCTGGATCTGTCTCTTGAAAAGCCTATGAAAAGAAAAAAAACCCACAAAAATGAGTACATAGACAAGCATCCATTACATAAGCCAGCCTTCACCTCAAGAAGCTTGTCTGCCTACTTTAATCTCTTTTAGCAAGTATCCTGGATTCTAAAACCAGTCTGATGTCAACTTTCTGTTGAGGACCCAAAAGATAGCCTAACTTTCCATTTAACCTACATTGTACTAATTTGTTCTCCCAGATCCATCAACGTTCCTCCTTTCCTCAGCTAGTCAGACACAGTTCCACCATCCTCTGCTTCTAGAGTCCCTTCAACATTCTTCAATGGATGTATTTATATGAGTTAATCCCACTCAAAGATTTACATGGAAAGAAGTGAGTGGTTGAGCATGAAGAAAGCTCAGGACTGTAACTTCCAGTTGTAAAAAAATTCCGCCCAAACAAAAAAACAAAACGCACCCCCCACCCCAAAACTCCCAAAGAAAGAAACAAACAAAAAAAAAACAAACAAAAAAAAAAAAAAAAAAAAAACAAAAAAACAACTGAAAAACTTACCCCAATGATTTTTGCAAATATAACAGCAAATGCAGGATGGACTGCTCCTATGACAGCAGCAGCAATCACTCCCAGCAGTACATAGAACCACTCAGGTTTGTTCAGAGCCAAGATTTTTAAGTAAGACACAGCAGGGAGATTTTCTTCCTACAGGAAAAACGTTGTAAGCTTTCCTTGGAAAGTCAGAGAACATAAAATTCTCCAGACAGTGGGTGTCCATTAGGCCCTGAGCAGTGAACTGTCTTGGTAAAATGCAGAAAGCATTCTCTGTGCACTCAGATCAAGCAAACATGCTGGAGATTTGCTGCTTTGCTGTTTCATGGCCTAGAACATGAACTGCACTGTAAAAATGCGTAGGCAAAAAACTTAACAAAAGGCTAAGTCATGAGGGGAGTGGGGCCAGGACAGTTCACTGAAAGTCAGATAGGACTGGTCACCATGAATGGCAACTAATATTTCAATCATTGTAAAGGACTGAACATCTCACAGTTCAGAGGACAGAGACCCCTCCAGTCCAGCTAAATGCCAGTGGGCTGGCAGTAGAACAATTGGGTAGAGAGGTCATTTTTCCCTTTGGCAAACTATATCCAACGAATCATTACCAAAGCCAGGAACGAGGCATTTGATAGAGTCAGTTAGCCTGTTTGTGCTTTCAAGGCACAAAAATTGTTCTGTCTTGCTTTACCACTTTATTTAAGTGCTTATGCCTCCAAAGGATATTTCTGGAAAAGTAAATAATGAAAGCATCAGAAATGAGGCAAAATATTAGTCAGGATTATAAGCAATTTACTCTAGCTCCCTGGTTATTTTATCCTGCTTTTTAGATGCTGAATGAAGGCAGCTAAATCTCAACTATAAAAGTGGGCTGATTTTTTTTCTGAAATAATTACAACTGCTAGATGTTTGACTTCATTTTTTCTGAATGTGATGAATATTGTTTTCTTGAGCATGAACACCCACTACTTCCTCTAAGGTCTTAAGCAATATTAATATACAGCCAAAAAGTGTATTTTGAAGTTATACAACATTTTATATGAGAATGGGAATGGGTCCAGCTAGTTCTTGCTATTTGAAATATTCATTAGCTGGAAGATGAATTTTAGAGAGGAGGAAAAATCTACAGATAAAATCATACTAAGGATTTCATAATTATTTTAAATATTTATTACAGATGGGATCCTAATTTCCACAGACTTAGAAGAATTCATGGTTTTACTCTGGAATTTATATTTTAGTTCTTCACTTCAAAGGTCTTGAAATCAGACAAAAATCTCCAAAAACTAAACAAGAAAAGCAAGCAACCTTAATATATTAAATCACTCTTCCAGTACGTTTCATGAAAAAAGTACTACAAAATAGAAAACAAAATCAAGTTTCTGTTGAGCTGCTCATCTCAAGTCTGTTCCAGAATGCACTAGAAATCTGCTCTTTTTGTTGCTATGAGCAAGTTTTATTCAACTTTGAAATAAAATAATTTTTCTTAACTCTAAACTTCCTACATGACTTTTATTGATTATGTCAATCAAGTTGTTTATCTGTAAAAACCCTGCAAAACTGAAAAGTATACTAAACCAGAAAGAGTAATATCTCTTTTAATGGAAATGCTCTTCAAAATGTCAAGGATTCGATTCTTTTTTGGTTTTTTGCTTGACATAAATGTAGTATGATACGCTAAAGTGCCTTCAGTTTAGGTATGCACACTCCAGCGATTATATCATCCAGGAATATTTGCAACAGTAAGTACCTGGGAGTAAAGAACCTTGCAAATGAAATCTCATGACTAGCTTCAATTAGATAGAATTAAAATAAAGAATTAAAAATATCTGTATCACTGAAATAATTCTCTTAAATTGTACTAAGAAATGTACAAACCAATAGCAATTTTTTTCAAGTTCTACATCAACTCAGTAGCATTAAAATTAAGATCTTTGTTAAGAAAAATTATCCTCAGTCTGGTGAGTACTGACTGCAATAGCACCTGAGTAAAGGTTGCATAAAAGACAGCTATTGAAAAGTAATCCAAGTTACGTGGTTTTTTGTGTATGCTTACATCTTAAAATTCTACACTGAAGTTCTGATACCAACCTCCACCTCCTTTTGCTTCTTCTTTTTTCCAAAGGGATTTTTAGATGAACTCTTCTTGCTCTTATATTTGCTGGATCTTCTTCGTATGCTGCCTTTCTCTGGTATCACAGAGGTTTCAAAATTATTTTGAAAAGTCAACTCTTCCACAGGATTTATGTTTTCCTCATATTTCTCAGCTCTTGAGCCTTCACTATCTTCTGATGTGCCATCATCTTGAACATCACTGGTACAACCCTAGTGAGAATTCAGGATATACATTTGCAAGGCATTTTGACTAGAAAGAAAGACTTTTTTTCTCCTGAATACTGCTGTTTCAATTGTGTAACTGTAGCTGTCTATAGGCCACATACATATTTCTATATATTTCAGTCTGCAATTGCAGGGCAGTAGACTATTTGATTCTGATTTTGTCCCCCTCTTTTCCTTTAAAGCCATCTATGGAATCCACCTGGAATCTAACACCTCTATGGTTATGCATAACGATGCAGTCTGTGCCTTAAACTCACTTATGTTTTTGTCATATTGGATTACATAAATATGAAACACTTATGGGTGAAACCCCTAAGAATTCCAAGCCTGTGTTGGTGCCCAGACTAGAATAACTGAGCAGCTGCCAGCTGGATAACATGCAGGAAATAGAGAGAAAATAACTCCACCAACCATTTGACAACTTTGTGAAATGGAGAAGGTAAATTTGCCTTTACCTGCTGCATTACAAGGGAATAGTAGACTCCTTTCTGCAGCATCAGTTCACTGTGTGTCCCTTGTTCAACCACAACACCTTTCTCAAATCCAGCAATAGTGTCAGCAGTCCTGATGGTAGACAGTCTGTGAGCAATCACAATGGTGGTACGTCCAGCCCGAGCCTACACAAACACAAAAATATAGAATAGAAATAAAGTTATTTTAGTCACCTGTAATATATGGTAAATTGAAACTTTAAAAATACTTTTCTTTCTTTTAAAAGCAAAGATTGTTATATTTTCCTGGCTTTGTGTCCTTGCTTAGCAGTTCAAGGACAGTTTCATTCGACTAATTTAGACAGAGAAAGCCACATTAGTCTTTTAAGCAGGCAACAAGTATTAAAGACCATAATTAAAGTTTATTTATTATTTGGCTTTTATAATATTTTAACTGTTTGAGCTAAAATTGCTCACAAAGTGTTTCCATGTCCATGTAAGCATGACGGGGAAATGCCATAAGAATAGTCAGATCTTTCTGAAAATAAAGCTTGGATAACAAATATATAAAGAGCAGATATTTTCTTTGTCCCTACAAACTTTTGGAAGTACAACATCAGCATAATTTCTGACCAGACTTAGCAGGAAAGCATAGAGGAGCAAACTTGCATCAAAAATGGGTTTAAGCCACTCCCATCTGAAACAAGTTTATTTGACAATAATCCTACTGGGATTTGGCAGGAGGAGCCGCTGAACTCTCAGTTGTCAGGTGACATGTTCAACCTCTCTCCAGCACCCTCACACAGAGCAGAGGCACACACAGCCCCCATGCAGCAAATGAGCACAGGACACCTTGTGACTGCTGGAGAGGCTGGCTTCCCTCCACCCTAATGCCTGGAGCAGACGGCAGCTTGGCAGGAGGAGAGATCCAAAGGAACCTCATTCAACAAGTCTATTCTGTGAACCTGGAACCTGCTGGAAGTTTCTTGCTACAGAAGTTGTACATCATACAGGCACAGGAACAGGAGCATGAAGATAGTGAGGCCATCTGCAGTAGAGGACTACTACCATGGAGGTTTGAATTCTTCCCCCTATACCTGCCATTCTCATGGACCTGATGCAAGTCACTCCCAGGAAGTTTGCCACAGTGTGGTTTTTATGCCTCTGGCCCAACACACAAGGCCTCACCACTGCAGCTGGGAGCTGTGATCAGAACTAGCAAAATGCTTTATAGGGTGCAAAGTTATCTAAAACCAGCTGGCTACAAGAAGTTTCACATGAATGCCTTGAAACAGCGAGTGTTCATGCGGCTAGCATCTCTGCTCCTCAGCTGTAAAAATAATGAACAATAGTAGCACCACTTTTTCCACTCAGGGATGCTGAAATGAAATTTGGAAATCTCAGTAGGGGACTACACTGATGGACATCAAAATGCTGTGAAAACATGACTAAGTTATGATTCAGGGCTCATTTTGGTGTATTCTGAGAACATGAAGAAGGATGAGAAAGAGTTCACTTAATTAAATGACCTCCCTCTGTTATGCACTCAATGAAATAATAAACTTCTGGAAACGTACTTGACTAAAAAATTAAGAAAAAACAAAAACCAAAGAAAAGACAAAAGAAAAAACATTGAAGCCAAGCCATGAAGCTCTTTTTCAATCAAAGCCTAAGGGTTCTACTGTATGTTGATGGAAACTGCTGATGAAGGTGGGCTGTGAGGAAAGCATTGTGTGCTGATCAGATACATGGGTACAAGATCTGGCAGCTCTGCTCTGCAGCAGCACCCACCTTAGAGCCATGGGGCTGCTAAAAGCAGAAAAAGAAGGAAAATGGCTAAATTTCTTAAAATTTTGAAGCAACTATTCAATAATGAACAAATAATAGGGATATCAATAACATATACTTTTCTAGTAATCCACCTGAAAAAGGCCATTCTGTCCTCATAACATGCCTTGATAAGATGTCAACAATGTTTTACCAGCAAATGAACAATTATGATTTGAAAAAGGGAGTGCAGGAGACCTAAGTTACAGTTCCGCATGACTAAATGTCTTCATAATTATTAATAATGCAAAACCAAAACCCCTAAAAATCAAACCAAATTTTCAAATAAATTTTTGATGGTTCAAAATCCTTGTTAAAACACTGAAATTGAGCATCCATCCAAATTTAATTTTCCAATGTTCCTGATTCGGATGGAAACCTGCACTGAAAATTGTACATTAAGTTTCCTTAAGTGTTTGTTGCACTTTTTCATGGCAGCTGCTAGCTCCAGTGAGTCCTACCTTATCAAGAGCTGCTTGCACTATGGATTCACTCTGAGTATCTAATGCAGATGTAGCTTCATCCAGAAGAAGAATCTTGGGATTTCTTGCTAGGGCACGGGCAATAGCTATTCGTTGCTTCTGTCCTCCACTCAGCTGAGCCCCTCTTTCACCCACCATGGTGTTAAATTTCTGATAAAGGAGACAACAGAACAGAAGTTGTGAGACATCTCAAATCCTCACTTCTCAGTGCAACCCTAAGTACTCATCTTCTAGAAGATGTAGCTTCTTCCAGCTGACCTGAGCACAGGCAGAGCAAACAAAGAAGGGTGTCCATCCAACTGGCCCTTAGCCAAACCCTCCTACCCCCACATATTGTGCCTGCCTAACTTTGAACTTATGGTTCTTTAAAGATCTTTATTGCTCACTCAGTGCTCCAAACCCTGGGGTTTCTCAAGGCAAGCCTGTAAAAAGGATCTCTATATTTTCTGAGTATTGCCTACCTTTCCAAAAGGGTTGGAATTATAGGGACACACCAATAGTGTGCCTTCCCCTTGGAGCTATGGTTTAGTTCCTACTGACCATATCACTTAATGCAAAGTCACAAGTCTCAAAGTCCACTGTAGTTTTTTATTACATAGCTGTTTAAGAGCAAATATGAACAAATCACTGTTCCTGAGAACAAGGAACCTTGGAACAGATTGATATGTTTGAAATGGCTCATACTTGAGAGATAGGGCCAAGCTCTCTAAAGCAGTAAATGGATTTGAAATCAAATCCCAGGTGGGCACTTCTCCCGCATTTTTTAACTTCAGGAGCAAAGACAAGGACATATTATCCATTTATGAGGATGTGTTTAGAATGCTTGACCTTGCTTCTCAGCTCCATCCTGAAAGGAGTAAGGCACCTACTGCTAAGAGAGGGCTCAAAGCTGTGAATCTCAGAGGAAGAACTTTGTAGCTGCTAAAGGGCATACATATTTACTTCAGGGCATACTTGTTTACCTCTTCACACTCCCTGCTATTTCCTGTGAATGTACAGACAGCTCCTGACAAAGGGCTCTGGATTTCTCGTCCTTCTTTTTAAAAACCAACTCTTCTATGCCTCATGGGATGGGTAGGGATGGCAATACAGCTGGGAAGCTTCCTTTCTCCTGAGTTAAGGCATTGACATTTTTTCCCAGACTCCAGTACAAGTCCTTTGAGAGCAACCAAAGGCACAATATCTAGTTGAAACACTCTCTGAACTGAAAGCTGCTTGAGGCAATAAGTATATTTTGAGAAGTTGTAGTATAACTTTGATTCCCAAGCTCTGCCTCTCAGAAACAGGACACCAGCCTAAATGGATCTTTCATTCTTACACTCAAAGTAAGTTCATCAACTTACATCAGGCAGTCTAGATATAAAGTCAAAAGCATTGGCTTCCTTGGCTGCTTGCTCAATTTCAGCATCAGAAATGTCTTCTCTCCCATAGCGAATGTTCTCAGCTATTGTGGTTGCAAACAAAACAGGCTCTTGGCTCACAATGCCAATATTTTCTCGTAGCCACTTTGTATTAAGGGTCCGAATATCCCGACCATCTAAGGTAATCTGAGAGGAAAAGAGTGTCAAAGAAGTCAAGGAAATGCACTCTATTAATAATAAAGCAATCAATTACTCTTACTTGAATGAGGTATCAGCCACAAGGTCAAGAAAAAAAAAAATTGTCTTTAATAGAGAGCTGTGTTGGGGGAGAAGCTACAATTGTAGTTTTTCCATTTGTTGCACAAGATGGAAAATTATGATGAGCGGCATAAACAGAGAAGACACCAAGGGCTTTTCTTCCCTCCTGTTTGTTATGCCCCAATAACCGTCATGTCTGAGTTGGCTTAAAAATTTCACAGCTTCCTTGCACACTTTATACGTGATTCTCATGCCCCTATGCCAGTTTGTTGTCCTCACAGTTGCAACTACACAATCATTTCTGTGGCTGTGGATAACACCAGATCAAAGAGTTCAAATTGACTAAAAAAAAAAAGGGAAAGTTATTTTTAACCTAGGTAATTTGCGGTGTAGTCCTATGAACATCGGCGTTGACACAGCAAAATGAGGCATGGGGGCAGGAATGAACAGCCACAGGAAAACTAAGTTTAAGAAAGAACTGTGTTGAAAACAGCTGCCTCGATACCTTAAATACTGATAGTTCAATTTTTCATATTTGAAATGTTTACCTATTTTCTACAAGCAGTAGTAACTATTAAGTAGCGTCCTTCAAATATAAAATTTTCTTAATACATTGTTTCATTTACCTCATTTTTTTCCTTTGGAAATTTTATGTGGGACATATTTACAGTTTACCAACTGGATTTAGTGTTTAGTGGTAAAACACATAAAATATGTAATGATGGAAACTTCTGTGAGTTAGCAGATAGTGAAAAACAAGCCAAGAAATGAGTCATTTAAAATAGGAAAACTCTCTGCAGGTTTTAGCTTACATTCAATGAAAACGAAGCAAAATACAGCAGGGCTCTGTTGAACTATGCTTTGCCTAAAAATGTTTAGGGAATTTTAAAAATGAACAGTTGATAATTATTTTAAATTCAGATCTTGAAAGCCTTGTGTAATTTGCTGTTTGTGATGTAGTACTGTAAGAAGGAGCAGAATAATGAAGTCAAGCCAACAAGAGAAGATAGTTCATTTGAAATTTAAATTGTGGAAATATGAACTATACAGATATATGGTGAAATTCAGCCAAAATAGAAAACAAGATTCAGTCAATATGGGAAACTCATGCATGTCATAATTGCTCTGAGTTTTTACAATTTCTTTGCAGACACTCACTTCTCCCTCATCAGGGTCATAGAATCTCTGCAGCAACTGAACAGTAGTGCTTTTTCCACAGCCACTGGCACCAACTAAAGCAATGGTCTTCCCAGTTTGAACTTTCAAGTTTAGACCTTTGAGGATCTGCAAATAAAGAAAAAAAAAATATGTCTTAGTTTAACAAGTTTGATCAGCGAACAGTCTGTCAAGGTAAGTGCAGCTGTTGCTATCAAGGCAGTAGTGAGGGCCATAGTTTAAAGGTATGGCGACATTAATAATACAATTGTATTATGGACAACAATAATATAATGTACTTGGGAATATTCTGGAGCACAGATAGGAAAAAGTCGTCACCTATGCTTGTGAAATGTATTAGCCTTTGAAACAGGATGGCTGCATGCAACCTGCCTTTTGGGAATGGCCCCTAGATCCTTCTGGCTACCAAAACAAGCCTGGGAAATTTTTGAGAAGATTGATAACTGGAACAGGCCAAGTTCATGCCAAGAAACATTTTAAGAGTTCCCTTGCATAGACCATTGCATTCCATTGCCTGGGAAAATTCCCCAGCACACTCAAACTAATCTAGACACAGCCACACTACTCTGAACTTCATAGCTATTTTTCTCCAATTTGTGTGACCTAGTAGCAGGCTTGGGGTTTTAAATTATCCTGTTGTCCTCCATTTTCCAGGGCATAATAATTATGAATCTCACAGAAAATTATTTTCAGGTGCTAAAAGGTATCACTGAAAACCAAGCCTGCTTTCTTCTATTTTTAAAATATAAAGGGGTGCTTTGATGAAGTAATTGCTGGGAAGACCTTAATAAGTCCCATTCCTTATTTTTAACAGTCTCAGCAATCTGAAGAGTAGCTGCAGTTAATGATATAATTTTTTGCTATTTTCACATTTAGAGAACATTTTACCTCAAAAGATGTCCATATCATTACAAGTGTAGTTTCAACTGTGTAGTTGCCAAAATAGTTGGCTGCTATGGGAACTCTTCTTGTTTATACCAGGCTGATTTATAAGTTTGCCTACACATGTTTTTGCAATGAGAGATTAAAATAGTTGCAATATCCCTCTCCTCTCGCAGTATTACATCCACCCAGTTTTACATCCCCAGGAAGCTGATATCCTGGTGCCTGCATTAGCAAGAATGAACTTTATTCTAGATACCACAATATTTCCACATGCAACTAATTACTACCACACACTAGGCTAGTTCTAACTCTCATCAGGCAATGTATTGCCAAGATCAAACCAATAGCAACTGTACTCCTTAGAGTTCTTTGATTTGGTTTTACCTCAACAGGGAAGGTTATAATGTGTTGCATCAACTGCTTGAGAGATTGTGGGTAACTTCTACACAGCTTTGCTGATTCCTTTGGTTCTACTAAATAACACTGATGCTCTTAGTAGGGAGAGCTGCTCACTGATTTGGGAAGGATGAGAAATATTTCTTATTTCCCTCCCATTTGGTGTGTTGACCCACAACATAGCTCAGCAGCCTGAATAGGATTTTTAGGAAGAAGGATGAAAACTCTGCTATGTGTCTTCTGATTTCTGAGCCAAGAGGCATAGAAGATGCATTGTTAAAAATCCAGTTAAGGAGAAAGCCCAGCTCTGAATCTGACCTCCAAATATCCCAGTGTCCTGGAAACAGTTTTGATGCACAATGGGACAGACCTCAGATGACTGAGTTGGGAACAGCCACCTTAAAAAACAGCCAGAGAGGTATAAACATTCCCGTGCTCACCGCTAAATCAGCATGTCAAGTTTTTCACTGTTGACATCTGACATCTCTATTTCCACCTTGTTCTTCACCAAGGAAGAAAGTAATTTGCTGCTGTTCTTTCTCTTTCACTTTCATCAAAGTGTTTAAAAGATTGTAAGAAAATACTGTAAGCAGAGAGGTCAAACCAACTGTGCCACCACAAAAGTAATCACCATGACATGACGTACACAGGTCACTAATGGAAACTGAACTAGCAAAGAGCAGGCACAACAGTTTCTTGAACAGCAATTTTAGTGTATTTCCAAAACAATGTTTGACTTCCAAAACAATGTTTGACTTCCAAATGTACATTTAGGATGATATGTTCACAAAAATACACTATCAATGTATTGAAAGTGCACCTCTGATAATTTTCCACACAGGATGTCATAAATCCAAAGAGCCAAGAAACTGGAAAAAAGTAATTTTCTGGTTTAACTGCTTAAAGTCTGGAAGCCTTAATGAAACATTTTGAAAAATCTTATTTGATTTATCAAAACTCTTTTTCATAGAAATTCAGACTAGGGGCAACACATATTAGATTTGTCCTCCAGAAGAGAATGAGTTACACAGTGACAGTAGATCTAGAGCTTTGTCTTTTTGCATGATTGGGAGGAAAATTATGCCCCATTCCCCAAAACAGGAATGCATTTCACATTCAAGAACAAAATTAGACAAACAACATGGACACAAGTTGAATAAGTTCAATAGTCTAAACAGATCACTTACTTTAATATCAGGTCTGGAAGGGTAACTGAAGTGGATGTTTCTGAATTCAATTTCTCCTACGAGTTTGTCTGGCTTGTAACCTTCCTTAGAACTGCTATCTATGAGCCGTTTCTGGAAAGAGGTTTGTAAAATAAATTGGTGGTTATTTCTCTTTTGGAACTGTTATTTCTGCTACATGCATTGGTCTTTACTTTCTCAGATGCTGGTTTACTCTGCATTTTACATTGTAGCAGAACTGCTGCATTTTTACCTGCAGAATGCTGAATATGGGGGAACATCAAATTGTAAATTTTACTTGACAAATATAGTGCATTTTCAAAAGCAACAAAATCCATAGCAGAAAATCTATAATTGCAGAACTTAGATGCATTCTCTTGCAACCAAAACATGGGTCTCAGTTTTGGTATATCTGTATATGAGGATTTTATACACACATGAAAAAGAATGATGTAGCCATTTCTCCATGAGCTTTTGATTCCTACTTCAAAATATTTTATATACACAGATATGCAATTACTGCATAGCACAGCAAAATCAAGATAATGATATGGAAAACCTTTTTTTATAGCAACATCAGCATTACAGATTATTATTGTTATAACTTTCAATTGTGATATTAATCCCCTCTTCACCAATTCCCCCTCCTCAATAAACCCCATCTCAGCTGAATTTGTGCATACATGCATTTTTAAAAATTAGTATAGTGCCATATCACTTTCCCTCTGGTGCTGAAAGTCTAATATTAGAGAAAAACCTCAACCATATATCTCAGACACACATATAGGGTTTTCCAGCTTTCACTCTAACAAAGAGGCTAGGTTTTTTCAGATCAATGAAAATATGGGTTTCTGTAATAAACATCTATAGAGTTGATGATTTGGGGCCTTAGAGCACTTTTGTTACATTTCTCAAGGGAAAAAAAAATAAAAAGGAGAAGGAGTGGAAGCTAAGTTGGTTGAAAGGCTTCTATTCTATGCAGTTAGGTCTTTACCTTATTGATAATCTTATATACTTCATAGGCAGCCCCACGTGCATTGGCCACAGTCTCCAGGTTAGGAGCTGCCTGTCCCAGACAGAAAGCTCCGACAATCACAGAGAAGAACACCTGTGAGAGACAGAGAGGAGCATTGCAATTAATTATTACAGTGCCACCAGTGCCTACGTGGGCACTAGAAAGATTTAAGCACCAGCTCTAGGTTATTCATCCCACCTTACAAATAGAGTCCAAGACAATCCAACTTGTTTGATTAAAAGCAAGATGAATACCATTCAGTTGTTTTATACTGAGTGAGTCTCTAACAACTAATTTAGTAAGCACGTGTCAGAAAACGGAGACACCACTTGCAAAACTTCCCCTGAAGATACAGAGCATTTTTCAAACTGCACTGCTGTACTTACAATTAACACACGGCCGATGTCATAATGTGGATCCTCAGCAGTGAGTTTGGTCCCGTACCAAAATGCAAGGGCATAGGAACCAAAGATAAAAAATTGTGAAAGACCCAGACATATGTTAGTGGTAATGGATTTTTTCATTCCAACACGTTTAGCCGCCTCTAAGTTAGCATCATATCTGAAAGTGAGTAAGGAAACCATTAATTTGACAGGTACCACATGCCATTCTGGTTAACACTTCCCAGTGCCCTTTTTTAATTAACAGGATTTATGTAAGAAAAACAATTTAAATCTCAAAGGGAATACAGGGTTTTTTTTGTTTTGTTTGGGGGTTTTTTGTTGGTTTTTTTTGTTTTGTTTTTTTATTTTGTTTCTTTTTAACAGAGGACTATCAGGCATGCAATTAATTTGAATAAATTTGCTCTGACATATGCCAACAGTATTGGCATACTTGTCAAAGACATTCAGAAAACAATGAAGTATCACAACTTTGTTATCACAATGGAAGACACAACAGCACTCTTGAACTCCTTGTTTCCATTAAACCTGAAAGGAAACCTTGAAAAAAGTTTTAGCAGCATCGTTCATCACAAAGGTAAAGGTCAGTTGCCCACATTTAAAACAAGCAAAATAAAAACAAAATTCTCCAAAAACCCCAGGCAACAGGGAAGGAGATAAATGAGAGCTCCCTCCAAATGCAAAGCTGTTTTCTTACTGGCCGTTTTGGGATGTCAAGTATTTTTCCTTGGGTCAGTTTATTGATTGAAATAAATAATCAGTGGACACAGAAAATAAGTATGGAGACTAACAAGTTCAACTAGAGAATTATTTTTCCAAGGATGGTTCAAATTCATTCACTCATGCATAGTTTTCAGCAAATAGCTTTCATTTACGCAAGCTCTTTATGCAAACTGTAGCCTAAGAATAGTGTAACTTTCTACCCATAATCAACATGGTCAATAGCCTGCACTCTTTTCCCAGTACATATTTTCAATAAAGTACAACCCCATTATAGGAAGACATGCAATTAATTCAGCTGGGAAGCAATCATAAAAAAAATCCTGCATTCATTTTGTTCATGTAAATTTCTAAAATGCCACCAGTGCTGTATTTGTTAGTCAAACATATTAAAATATTTTGACTTGATTGTGCTGTTAAAACCAGGCCCCAAGTTTGAGTCAGCAGCATCATAGGTCTTCCAGGCAAATGGGTACTGCGTTTAAGTAGAGTAATAAATACAGGTGATCACTCAAACACTGAGAAAAAGCCAAGCCACTGCCTGCAACTAAAGGTGATTGAAGATCCCTTGCAAGAGTAAACTTTTGCTGCAGTGGAAATACTGTGCAGTGAAAGGATGCTTTTCCTAACTCTGAGGTCAGCATGCAAGAGCTGTGTAGGAGTCACAATCCACTATCTGAAAAATGCACTCCCTGGTAGGAGCTTGTCCCTAGTAGAAGATATTCCTAGGGGAGCCACTATGTTTGTTTGGGGCTTTTAGATTAAACGGAAGTAGAACTGTAGAGGAGGCTGACTGGTCAATCATAAAAAGGAAAGGTCTTACTTGACCCAGGTATCAATTATTTTGACTTTAGACAAAGTATTTTGAATAAATATAGACAGGTCCTGTATTTAATTTTCAGACACTGGTAATTGCAGAATATGGGGAGAAGGGCAGGGGGCAACTTATCTGGGTCATCTTAGGGCTTTTTTTTGCCTTTAATGTGCAAACAGGAACAAATGTCCAAATACTGTTGCATCTTAAAAACAAATTCCAGTGAGCAGAAGACAGGGCTATAAGATAGTCAGAGCTCAGTTTCTAGAAACAAATACAGGAGCAGACTGTAGGATCCTAACCTGGGGTTGACACCACCTTAAAAATTCTGCACAAGGCTAAGGCAAACATGAGTTGAAAAAGATGGAAGAATTTCGTGGGGCATATGGATCAGGTCATCTGCTTTGCCTTTACCAGCTGCATGGAACCAGTGATGCCTGATATTTGTATAAAAAATTTATTGCTTATGCTTGTTGAGTTATCTGATATGCAGGTCAAAATGTTTGTGGCCAGCCACAATCATTTCACCTTGTATGTATGACTATGGCCAACGCTGGGCAGCTACACTTGTTTGCAAATCATTAAAGCTGCAAATCATTGTAAAAGCCAGAAATGTGTTTTTGCCCAAGGCTGTTATCCAGTGTAGTTTAAAAATAAGCTCAGCAATCAAAGTCCAGAGCAGTAGCACAAATGCTCTAGAAGATAAGCAACTGACTGCATGCTCTGCTGCATCTGACTCGTGGGTAAAGGTAACCTTCCCACCACTTCCACATTCAGTTCAACTCCAGATCTCAATCAAAGGAGAAATTTTCATCTCTGCTGCAGTGACAACACCAAGTAGTCTGTATTCACTGACTAGGTCTATTTGCACACTTTCATTTTCAGATTATTTGTCCCCTTATAGAAAGACAAAATGACACCAAAGAGAATCTCATCCCTCTCCCCCTCCCAAAAAAAAAAAAATCCCCACAAAACAAATCCACAACTAAATGTCCTTGCCATATTTTAAATATGGTTATTTATTAATTTTAAAACTTACTTCTCTAATGACTTTTGCTGTCCATTGAAAGCCACAACAGTCCTGATTGCTGTCAAAATTTCTTCTGCCACAGCTCCTGCTTTGGCATAAGCAGACAGCTCTTTAGCAGTAAGGGATGCCAGGAGCTGTGAAGTTGGAAAACAGCTGTTATTGCAGCCTAGTGAAAGAATACACACACTATCTTGGTAAATAACAACAATCCTACAAGGTACACAAGACCAGACTCAGCAACGTGGGGATCAGCTTCTCCCCATGTCCTGAATTTCCCTCAAATAGAGTTCAATTTATCATTGTCTCCTCATTACAATCAAAGGCTACACAAACATCGTGAGCTTCCTGACCAATCTGCACTCCTCCCAAGCCTACAAACTACACTGGGAAGAGTGAAGCAGGGAGTGCTGTAGCTGCTCTGACTTTCTGAGGTGTTCAATCACTAGAACACCAGCTGATATTGAAGTAAGCAAGAAAATCACATTACAGCCTCTAGCATTCTTTTTCTTTGCTTATTTTTAATGCTTCAGGTAGGAAAAACCCCATAAAATCATATAAATAGCCATTCAGGAGTATAAGCCATACACATTAATGTGGCAAATAGTGCATAAGGGGAAAGTTTTCCTATCTGAAAGGAACATCTCTCCAGCCATTTCATTGATTTATATCACTTCAGTTTTCAGCAGCTGTATGTACTTGCATAGCTGTATAGATTTATTCTGTACACAGCATGAAACTTGGTAAATTATTTGCAAGAGATGTGGTACATGCATGTACAGATGGAAAGAGGTTGAAAGGTATTTGTGCTAGGAGGGAGAAGCAAGGGCTTCCCCGGTGTTTGCCATGAGGAAATTGCTGTGCCAGAAAGATGCTCTGATGGAAATTACCCTCATGCAACATGGCATAAGGACAGGATGTGCAGACAAAAGGAACACAACTTACAAGACTGTGCTTGGGAACCCAGAGAAAGGCTGCAGGAGGAGTAGAAATCAAAGTAAGAGTGGGACCAACCTCCCAAATTAGAAACCACATTAGGTTTCTCCCATTCTCTACCCCTTTTCTGTGCATAGGAATTGTAAGGTTTTTCTGGTTTCTTTGTTCAAAAATCCCCACACACTTACAGTTGACCAAACTGCTGCTGATGCAGCAAGAAGTGGGCTGACTGACATAACCACCAGAGTCAGCTTCCACCCATAGATGAATCCTATAATAAGCCCTGACACAAACGTGGAAAAAAACTGCAGAAATATACTGATCTTGTCTCCGATGCCTTCACGGATGGTGTTGATGTCACTTTAAATAACAATAATAAAAAGAGATTTGTTAGTATAGAATTACTCTCATTTTGACTCCCTCCCCCTTTTCCCACTGTGTGGCCTCATGTCAGGAGCTTTGCCATTTCTTAACTGGCAAAAGAATTTCTGACCACAGCTACTGAACAGTACCATTTAGGCTCTTCTGTAGCCAAAACACAGCAGAAGCCTCCTGTTTTTAAAGATTCATTTTCTGTATTCTCAACATTCTCTGCTGTTTCTGTGCCATGTCACTGGGTCACCAATGACCTAGTTTCCTCATCTGGCATCCAAATGGAGCAATGTGAGTAAACAATCAAGCAGCCTCTTCATCCGACTTGACCATCTCTAAAAGATTTCTTCTGCTCATTTCTCTGATGCTTTTTATGTTTGTAATTTTGGCTACTGACTCAGATAAAGAGCCACCTCCATTCCATCATACCATTATTTGGAATAACCTCAATTTTTCTTATGAATTTCCTTCCTTATTTTCTCTTCCCAGAACACACAGATGTTAGAGTTGAGAGTGGTTTCATTTAAGCTTCTCATACACTTTTCAGGACAGATCTGTGTCCAAAGCAACTATAAAATCCAGAAAAAAGTATTAAAAACAATGTACTGTTCACACATATAATCCCATAGCTAGAGGACATTACGGTCCTCACCCCTAAATCTATTTAAGTTTATGGAACAACTCCAAAGACTTTACCTGGCTAAATAGAATACTATGAGATACAAGTACAAGCCATACTTGTGCAAGTACTGATACTGAAGTCCAGGCTCATTTCCATTCAATGAAGTGTCAGCTTTTGGTGTGCATAAACTAGGTGGAGACAGCAGAACTGTTTGTTTAGCAGTGGCTGAACATATACTTCATGGACTTCAGAAAACCAGTGTCAGGCATTTTGTGGAAAAAAAACAAACCCTTCCAATGCACATACTACAAACAGCACAAATGAAGCTGAAAAGGATAATGAATTTCTCACTTTGAGGTGTAATATATCACACTTTAGGTTTGGTAGATTTTTTTTATGTTTTTGGTTTTTTTTAAACTCTCTATAGGCTATTCTGCTGAGATAAATGTCAGTTTACTTTTAAACGTACTTGGGGGTGTGTGTATGTGTGTGAAAGAACCAAAACAGAGCCCTCACTCTGTCAGTCTGGTGTTCAATGTTCCTATTTGGGTAGTATCAAACCAAGCCATCTCTTGATGGAGCACTGCAAAGAAGAACTTCTGCCGGATCCTTGCAGTTTGCCTTGTAGCAGTAACCAAAAATGTCCACACTTGGATCATGCTCAGGATCAACACAGCAAAGCCAATTGCCACGTAGTAGTAAGCATACCTGGGGTAAGGGAACAAAAGCCCATGTGATCCCACTGTAGCTCATGAGAGAAGTTAGACACACAGAACAGCAACTAGTCTTCATTAATCACACCAAAGTAATCAGCTTCAGTAAATACTGAAGCTTGTGGTGCATTTTTGGGAAGGCAAATATGGCTTCTGCTCAAACAGATAACACAGTAAAAGCAAACCCACTAATACATTATTAACAGGATAACTACAGACCCTTACTTTGTCATTTCACCTTCTATATCCACACTTGGATCTGATGGGCAGCTGGAATTGTTTACTGAAGTATCTGTGAAGAGGAAATAAAAATTAGGAATATTTGTGGAAGTGCTATATAGAGGAACTGATACATGGCAATATGGGGTCATCAGGTTTGGGAATGATTTGTATTTTGCAAGTGGAGTTTTGCAATATAAACTTAAATACAAAATTATTTGGCAAATATACATTTATTTCTAAGCAATTAGGGATAACTGAGGTTGATTGTACTCCCTACTATCTTAAGAAAGTCAAAGTACATTCATAAAGTGCACATCCAATGCTTTGGTTTTGCCCTGGTCTAGTCATTAAAGGTGGATTGAAATGCCTGACTTATTTCCAGCAGGATGAGTGTTGCTCATAATATGCTCCCTTAGATATGTACCAGTGAATAGTCTGGGGGAAAAAAAAAATCTTAGCTTAAGAAGCAAAGCACAGCCAATATGTAGAGAAATTGAATTTAAACTTTTTACCATTGGATTGCACGCCACTTAGCACAAAGCTGTTTGTCATCTCTCCAAAGATAATGATCATCAGTGGCATTCCAGTACCATTTGCAGCCGCTGCAACCAAACCAATTATCATCAACAGGACATCCACCCCGTCAGCATAGCGAAACTATGTAAGCATTAGAAAGAAAAAAAAAAAAGAGAGAAAAGTGACATTACACCTGACAGTTCATGCATTTGCTACAGTACAGCAGACTTGCAGAACATGCTCCATCCACATATTCTAAGTTACAGCACTCCGGTTGAAGGTAAACTCAGTACATAAGGATTTTGTAGTAGTGCAATGCATCTTTAAATTAGTACCCGGGCTGCTAAGAGATGGCTGGCAGGACACAGATTCTTAGTCTGGGAAAAAAACTACATGCTTGCAAGTGATGATGACCTTTGTAGAATATATTGTGTTTTGTGTTCCATTGAGTTAAATATTTACTAAGATAATGCCTCTACTATGTAAACAAAAGCAAGTTATTGACCAGCACATGGCTTATACCTACCAGTAGAAAATGTTTTCAGCAGAGATAGATTGTACCTTAAGACTTGTCGACCCCTGAAGCTTTGTTTTGTTTGGGGAAGGGTGTGAATTTAAACTGCTATAGATATCCCAGGATGTGGTTAATCTGAAATCAGAGCGTTTCTTTCCTGACTGGTCCGACCATCTCATAAAGTGTAAACATACATGGAATAAACCGCAGAAGAATAAAACTTTTCTTGTTTCAGAGTAATCAAGTCAACATGCAAGAGCTATTTTGTTTGGGAGTAGCTGTCCTACAGAAAACTGCCACAAAACCATTATCACTGGTTCTCAGAGAGCAGGTGTAGAATCAGTAGTCCTCAAGCTTCTTCTCCAATGTTTGTTTGCCTATGAATTGTCATTCATAACAAACTCACTTCATCAAATAAAGAAAAGAAAGTATCAAGCAGATCATTAGACAGGACACTAACCAGCTCAAGAATGCCAACCATTCGTTTCCCTGGCTTCTCATCTTCCTTCCTAGAGTAAAGTAAAAAAGACTAATTAAGATGAGGGGTTTTTTTTAGCAAACCTGTATTAAACTCTTCTCCTCCTTCCCCTGCCCTTCTGATATCCCCATACACCGAGTTAAGTTAAAAAAATACCTACATTTCCTTCTTGGGCTTTGACTGGTCAATTTGTTCTACATGTTCTTCATCGTGGAAAGAAGGATCATCACACCCCTTGAATCCAGATTCTGTGAAATAAAAATACTTTCTTAGCATACTAATCCATCTATTGTACTACCTTCTTGTGTCTTTCACTGCTGTTTCTTTTGCATTTAAAGACTAGTTTTTTCTCATGTTCTTGGGAGGAAGTTTCAAGAAAAATTCACCAGGCTCTGTCTCTTCAGTTCATCTTTATTCCCAGAAAAACTTCCATGTCCATTTCTGAGATGGAAAAAACATTTTTATAATTACAATGTATTTATCCAGAAAGATTATCAAAGACTAAAAGAAAAAGAAAGTTAATTCTTCCTTCAAATGCCTGCACAACTCAATGCAAATTAGAAGTCCTCACAAAATTGCTTATAGCGAAGGTTATAATTGCTGCAGGTAACACCGAATAGGTGGGAGTTAACTAAAGAATCATGTCCTTGACTCTAATAAACATCTTCACTATTCAATTGCAGTAGTTGTTACATGTCCCATTTCCTTTGTGCTGGCTGGGAGCTCCAGAAAGTTAGATGAAAGCATAATCCTACCCAGGAAGCTTATAGTTTTAAATGCATCAAATAAGACATAAAAATATATTTAAAGAAACAGATAAGTAACCACAGAGTGGAGCCACCTGTAAAACAAAAAGAGACAAGGTGCTCCCCATACCAGCCACTCCCAATTTACATTTATCTTAACTTTTGCTGCTGAATCACAATGAATAGAATTTTTAACCTACTGTTTTAAGGCTAGTTGGCCTACAGTGGCTGTTTGAGACAACAATTTGAAAGCAGTAACATTCTTCCAGCTGACCTCAGGAGAATTTTGATGCCCAGGTTAGGACCCTCCTGAACAATTTTACAAATACAAATCAATTTTGTTGAACTTGAAGGAATGATTCACACAAAAAATATTTTATAGGTGTGGCTTCAATTCATTCATTCCTAGGAAACTCATCATGTTATTGCCTACAAAATCACTATGGCAATCAAGAGAGTTTCACAACATTCTTTAGTTCAACTCTGTGGAACATATTCTTCAAACACACGTGGTGTTTGTTCCTTCTTACCAGGATTGGAGAGGTCCTGTTCTGTGGAATTTGCAGAGTAGTCCTTCATTGTTCTTTTTGTTGTGCGCTTATGAGAGAGTCACTTTAGAACCTGCAATAAGCCCCCCCCCCCAACAAAACACTTTGATTTTTTTAGTAAATATTTAAAGACTTCATATCTGTGGGTTTTTCCATTACTCATCACATTTTGATCTAAACATGATTCTACTTAAATAGAAAGACTAGAAAAAGAAAAAAGGTAACAGCGTGAAAAAATAAGTACTCTTAGTGAGATATTAAGAACAGCGCACAGTATTACTAAGCAACTTAGGTCAGTAGCCTGTTTTAGTAGTCTTTTATGATAAATCCTGAAATTACCAACATAAAAGTTACTGTAAGCAGTCTCTTTCAGAATAGATGATTTCCCTCATTACCTTATGTTTATTTAGAACTAAAAGAACAGCCATAACATGGTCATGAGTACAACGATACGACACGCACTTTTTAAGCCATGTTATACTAGGATGTGTTCAGAGGCAGTAAATAACTGATGCTCTTAGTTTCCCCCAAGCTTCTCTTCCTAATCTATCAAATATACTGGTTAAAAAGAAAAAAAAAAGAACAACAACAACAAAACCCCTAGCAAGAAGCTGCACATGAATCTGATGAAGCCTAAAACAACATTGATAAGAAAACGCTTAATCAATCTCAGATAAAGTGGAAGAAAAGAGAAAAAAACCGAAACCACAAATCCGACAACAAACACCTGTCCGCTTTCTGGCTGTGCTTTCCCCCTCTCGTTATTTCAGCTCACCTTCACAGCCTGCCCGCGGTGGGTGGGTGGCTGCAGCCCCGACGGCGCGGTGCGCCCAGAGCGAGCCCGCAGCGCCCGGCCCGGGCTTTATAGCGGCGGCACCAGCAGCAGCACCGCCCGTCCGGGCTTTGTAGTGGCGGCACCGGCAGCGGCACCGCCCGTCCGGCCTTTGTAGCGGCGGCACCAGCAGCGACACCGGCAGCGGCACCGCCCGCCCACCCGCGGCTAGGGTTGCGGATGAAGGTCAGCGCCGCAGCTGGGCAGAGCCGCCCAGAATAAGGGGCCTGCCGAGGGATGCCGGCCGGCTCCTGCCCTCTGTCGCCTTTCAGGAGCCGCCCGGGGGTGTCCGAGCCTGCAAAGCGCGCACGGAGAGCCCATCAGCCCCTTGCCGCAGCGCCGCTTCCATCCTTCTGTGTCACTCTCATAGAATAGCTAATATTAGAAGGGGACCACTGGATGTCATCTGGCCCAACCTTCCTGCTCTAGTGGTCATCTAGAGGGCATAACCTAGGATTGATTGGTACAGATATATTTTGAATATTCCCAGTGAAGGAGGACTCCACAGCCTCTCTGGGAAACCTGTTGGAGTGCTTGATCATCTGCACAATGCAGAAGTTCTTCCACATGTTCAGGTGGAACTTTTATGTATTCCACTTTCTGCTTGTTGCCCTCAACCCTATTGCCTGGCGTCACCGAGCAGAGATGCTCTGTCCTCTTGGGACCAGGTACTCACAGACAGTGATGAGATATTTCTCAGGCTAAACAGGACTAGCTCTCTCAGCCTTTCCTCATAAGTGAGGTGCCCCAGCACCCTCATCATCTTCATAGCCTTACACTGGACCTGATCCAGAAGCTCCATGTCTCTCTTATGCTGAGAAACCCAGAACTGCACACAGAGTCTCACCATTACTAAAACTAGATGAATTTAAATCTAGAAAACTCAGCTGCTAAGCAGAGATGAAGGGTTATTTGGAGAGCTGCTTGTCCAGGGAAACATTCAGATTTGGGAAAGTTTTCTGCAAGGTCCTGTCACATTTGTGAAATTGCGTCTCTGCACTAGGAGAATTTAAAATAAAACCTAAGATATGCTAGTGAATTTCAACTAAGGACTGTTATTAAATAAAGACTTTTCTGTTCCACTTCTAAACGACATGACAACTGAAACCAGCTAAATTCAAATTTGTTTTTAGAGAAACTAAGCAATGTGTTTTGCTCATTTGGTTCTCACCTCTTCCCCACAGTTTGTGTGGTTTTTGGGTTTTTTTCAGAAATAAGACTTGGTTTGGGCTAGTTGAGAGGGCGGTGGTTGGCTTTGTTGATGTGTTTTTTTCTCCCTTCTGAAGAAATCAGGTAAACAAATCCGATTTTCTGCACAAGCTTAAAAAATAACAGTTTTTCAGCTTCCCCACTGGTACATATTATGATCTATATAATTCGCTTTCAGTAGTGCCTCTAGGGTTTGTGATATGTAAACTCCTAGTTGTTCTTCCATCCACCAAATGCCGGTATCCCAGAGAAGACTCCCAGATATTTAAACTAGTTACTCAGTTGAAATTTTTCTCAAGTAACAAGTGCAAGACTTGGCCTAATTTAAGTTTCTCTTGGCCTCCTCCCACTAAGTATTCAGATTATGTTTGTGTTACATTCATTGGTCATGATGCTCTGAAAGAACCTCAGAAGAAAATGTTATTGGGCATTGTTGTCTCCTGCCCACTGGAACCCTGTATGTTCAGGTAGAGTCAAACTCCTGCATGTCAGACCTATGACTGTTTCTGTGCTTTTTTATCTCATTAGCATTACCTAGGATTTATATTACTTTTATTTTATATCACTTGCATTACTTGTATATCTATGTAATTTATATTAGCCTATGTAATTTATATTAGGAGAAAAGGAAGTGCAGGGGAGCCTTGTCTTTCTCTACAACTACCTGAAAGGAGGTTGTGGCAAGATGTGCATCTGCCTCTTTTCCCAGATAAGTGACAGGATGACGAAGTGGCTTTCAGTTGTGCCAGAGGAGGCTTAGTTTGGATATTATGAAAAAAGATCTTCACCAGTGTTGTCAAGCATTGGGATAGGCTGCCCAAGGGAAGTTATTTTGTCACCATCCCTGGAGGCATTTAAGACATGTGCAGCTGTGGCACTTAGGAACATGGTTTAGTGGTGGACTTGACATTGCTGGGTTAATAGTCTGACTCAATGACCTTAGAGGTCTTTAGGTCTTTTCAAACCTAAACGGTTCAGTGATTCCATGGCTCAGTGTTAAGCCTACATAATGCACATACACGTCTGTTCTCTGCTTCAAAAAATTAAGAAGGCCTTTGGCTTCTGCTGCCATAAAGAACATGAGTTTACAGATTTTTGGAAGAGACAGAAACACCAAGGTGAAATTATTTTGCTGTCCTCGCCTCAGGCTTCGCAATTTTGTGGAGTATTTCCTTCACCAAAGGTAACAAGTTTTTTGTCTTACTCACCTCAACAAGAGTGAGAACTACATCTCAGTTTTTTTATTTAAACTCAGTTTTTTATTTAAACTTCTCCTTACCACACCTCAGTTTTTATTTAAACCAGTCATAAACTATTATTTTCAGAAGAAACTATCTTTGCACATGAAATTTTAGACAGAGGGATGTATCTCACCTGGAAAGCAAACTCCTAGTGTGTGATTGAGAGCACATCGATAACCAAGTAGATGAATGGAGGTAGCATGAACCCAAAAAAACCCACTAGGACTCTATTTCAGAGCTATGCATTACTCGCAGATGGTATTCAGCATCACTGGCAGCTAGGGAGTTTTTAGTACCTCCAAAACACAGACACTTTCACTTTTCAAAGCTTCATTATTAGTTATTCACACACAGTAACAACAAAGTTGTTACAATCACAATTCAGATCCATTGCTCTGTACTTCACAGGCCTGGCAAGAAAGAGCCTGGGTTCCCCTGCATAGAAAAGTTGGTCCTAAAAGGGTGTGGGAGAACAGCAAAGAACTGATCATGCAGAAAAAAGAATCACAGGGTCTTGAGCAGGAATTTGTTTCCTTCTCTCTTCCTCCTCTCCCTATTTCTTCCCTTGGAAGGGATGATATGCTCTATGCAAGTTAATGAGCATCTTCAAAGGGGGAAAAATCCCACCCAAGCTATAAACAAAGAGATTAAATAGAAAATTTAAAAAAGAAGGAATAAGAAATGTCTCCTGCAAAAATATTCCCCATTGAACCTACTGAGAAACATGAGCTTGTAGTCTAGCTACAGCTAACCACTCTACACTCAAGTTAAAAATAAATCAGCGTATTCTGATATCCTTGCAGAAGCAAACATTCTGCACTAAAATGCACATGTAAAACAGAGAAGACTCCCATCAATTGAAGGGAGAGGAGCCACACAAAAAGATGTGGTTTACAATTTTGCCTTTGTAGTTTTGAGATGAACACATTATGATAAAAATATCATAATGCAATTTGGAGAAGAAATACTATTCTTCCTTTATCCAAAAATATTTTCTATCTTTGGAAAGTAATATATGCATCTGAAAAACATTCTATCCCAAATAGCCAATATACACCTATGTCTCCATGGGTTTGTTTCATCTGTCCAAACATTGTCACTGACAGGAAGAGCTACATTAAACACAATTAAATATAATCAATTAACACAACCCATAACAGACTAGAAAATGTATCTACTTAAAAAAACTATTATCCATAAGCACACCTTAAAACAAGCAAACAAAACACCCTACCAGAAACACCCTGTTACACAAGCTGAAAATGAGGACTTGTTTCCCCAAGAAAACCATCAACCCTGAAAAGAATGCAACACATGGTGTGCAAAACCAGGTGACACCCAACTTTACTGAAACATTTCCTCAAAATGACAGTCAAATACAAAGAAAGTGTACTGTATTATACAGGTATCATAGCTCCTAACCACCTTGTGATTTCTCCAGCAGACGAGAAGAACACCAGCAAGACATCTCTCTGCACTCAGAAACCACTACCTTAATTGCAGCTGATCACCTTCATATTTCATGCTGGCTTGTAATTCACAGGCAGAACCTATAAAAGACCGTGTTGCACTTTGGTTTTTGTTGCTTTGTGACTTTTGCTTGTGCTACCTGAGATCCAGCCAGAAAGGACTTGACAGAATCACTTTAAGATAAGAAAGTCCTGATTTCTAATTTATTTGCTGGCAATCAGACTAAAAATGGAAAATTGTTATTGTAGGATTTGGAGATAATTAGTTATAATCCCCTCCCACATATCCACAGCAGTACAGGGACATTTGTATTGTACTGAAGCTCAACAGTAAAACTATTAGTAATCACTGGGAGTAGCTGTAGTCATGGCACAGCGCTTGGAATTAGGAGACTGGATTTCGGTGGGCATAAATGGAGTGTTTTAATTAAGGGAGCAGCCAGTGAAATGTTGTAATTCTCCAAACTGAAACAATGTTGCAGTTATTCTGCTGTCACACTGGCAACTGCAAAGCTATTGGAGATTTATGCAGCAAAGGGAGAAGGTCTGGGGAGAGGTGAATGTTGGAGGAACAAAAAATCAGATAAAGAAATATGTCCCAACACTTGAACTTTACTGAGAAAAACTGAGCTATGTGATCCAAAAGTCCTAATGCTGTAACCAAGCAAAACTATTTTTTGTGGTTTCCCAGAAACAGGGGAGCAGGAACACATCTGATTCTTTTAACTAAACATTAACATCAAAGATAGCTATTTATTTATACAAGTTTCTAAACAGAACAACTTGCAAGAATTCATTAATGCTGAAATAGTCCTACAAGTTCTCTAGAACATATTTTCTCAAAGAATAAAAACAAGGAAACGCATTTTATTCTTGCCTGTGAAGTTTGTAGGTCTATTTTAGGTGACACTTAAGTGATAAGCTTGCAGAATTTGGCAGGATTACTATAATTCCTCTAGCCTTAAAAAGAAAGTCAAGCCAGTGTGATTCATTGCTTTTCATAAAATAGACATTTTTTAATTCTTTTTTCCTTCTAAGTAATAGAGTGAGATAAGTGGTAAGATTATATCAAGCAAAGAAGGTGGTCAATCTGCTGAAAACTTTGTAGGCAAACTTTGTATGCTCTGAGCAAGACAATTTCATACATTTTGGAAATGGTGACTTGAGTCAGTAAAGATCTATGGAGATAGTTGAGGGAACTGGATGTTGTTATACACATATTTCAGAAAGACAGGGAGGAAAGAAAGGGAGAGGGAGGAGGAGCTGTCTTGTGTAGGCAGGTAATTAATTCTAGGGCCTTCCATCCTGTATGAGGAGAAAGACAGGACAATGAGCTATCAGTTCAGCAGGAGTATTAAAGGGGCAACAGAGACCAGAGGTAAAAAAATGCCCCTTAAATTCTTGGAAAGTGCCAGGAACAGAATTTTCTTTCAAAAGAAGTAACTGGAGATGGGCATTTCTTCATTTGAGAAATGAAGTGAGATCAGGGAAGGAGATTTCCATAAAAGAGATGGTGATATTCTGTAGTTCATTAGAAGTAGTAGTTAGTAGTATTAGTTCATTTTTTGTGAAAAAGAAAGGAATAATAACAGAATAAATGAAAGCTTGAATGAAAGATTATTTTTATGCAATAGGATTATTGTTACTCATGGAAAGGCTGCCTAAATGCAAAAAAGGATAAAAAGAATTGGTAATTAATAGGAACTTGAAACACAAATAAAAGAACATTTCATGCAGAAGCATGAGGTTTTTGTGTAAGAATAATCTATCAATAAGCAGAAGCTGGGAAGGACTTTACAGTAAGCTTTTCTACGAAACAGCATCTGGGAGATGTACTGGTAGGAAAACTGCATAGAAGCCAATGCTGTCAAACTGGGATGAAAAAAACTGAAATTCTCAAAAGCACAGAAGAGTCACATGTTAAACATATGGAGTAGCCTTTTCTCTGTGTAGCACTGTCAAGTCCTTAGCTGGAATGCTGTGTCTAATTTTGGTGGTTTCAAGACAGATGTGGGTGATAGGAATTAAGGAAGAAAGTGAAACTGAAGGCATATGAAAGATATGACCCTTGAGGAAAGACAGATGGAATTTGGTTTAGTATAGTGGAAAATATGCAATCAATTCTAGAAAAATCTGAAAGGCTGTTGCAAAACCGGTATAATCCAGTGTCTTCAGTATCTACTGTGTTACTGAATTACAATAAGAAAGAAAAAATTAAAATGTGCAGGGCCAGATAACTGATTAATCTCTTGGTGTCCAGATTTTTGATTTATTTATTTTTGGCGTTTCTTTTTCTTTTAAAGCAAAGCTATTTTGTCTATGAGGAAAAAATTGGTATAGATTATTTTGCCTTGAAGATTGGGAAAATATGAAATTGTCTTCTGAGATCTTCATCAGCTCCATTTTCTCTGTGGTACTGATAAACATAATGAAGGGTAAAACAAAATGAAAGCGGTTTAATCACAAATGATTTGCACTGTAATTGAAGACATGAGTTTAGCAACAAACTGAGCCTGTGGAACAGCTGGCAACAGTTTTGGTGAAGGTTTCACTGGCAAAAGATGGGAAAGTGGACAAATGGCAGTGACTTCACAACCCAGTCTGTGCCCTGGGGAGAATCACTGACATGGTCCATTGAAATTAAAACTTTGGAGGGCATCAGTTTTTTGGAGGGTACCAGTTATTTCACTTTCAGAGGAAAAGCAGGGTTTCCTTTTGGGAATATTTATTTCTGAGTTTAATCCCAAGAGATTATTTCTATAGAACACTTTTTGTTCTTTTCATGTTTTGCCATACTGGAACACTGTCCTTGTGGCTTCACTTCTGCGCAGACATGATTCCTTCTAGGGAATGCAATGTAGATCCTTAGCTTTGGCCAACAAAAATGTTTTTCTGTGTTTTTTCTTTCCATATAACATCACAGCCAAGATGCCAAGGAAACTCAGGCTAAGTGGTATTCCATAGAACTGTGGCCATTCAGAGGCCACCTTTCTGAGCAAAATGGATAAAAGCTGTTAAAACCATGAAGTCCATGGATCTCTTCTGCAAGTAATGGATGTATTTTCACCAGTGTCGACATAATTACTGATATAATTTTTTCACTGGTACAATTTCGTATTGTTTCATGAATATAAACCCAGGATGAAGAAAGCTGAACCTGAAATGAAAACTTTCTGGGTCTGAAAGGTCTTATTCAAGCACTCTCTACCATCTCACATCAAAAAGTTAGGTGTTAGTGAATTATCAACAGTCCATAATACAAAAATATGGAGAAAATATCAGATGTCTTTACTGCAGGGATGGCATCCGCCAAGCTCCAGTCTTTGAACTGAACAACATTTTGAATGTACTGCATAGTGCTGAGCAGGATGTGATCAGCACAAAGTTCATTTTTTACTCTCAGACTCTCATAGGGAATTACCTAGTGACAATTGCTTTCTTTTAAATATTTGTAGTTCTCAACATAATGCCAAATCTTGAGGGCAAGGACATCTCTCTTTTACTTTACCGTCTCACCCTCCAATAAAAGAGCATTTTGTACATATATATAATCTAAATAACATAACTGAATCAAATGGGTGTTATTCATATATGTACCATGTGTTTACTACTGGAAGATGTTCTGATTAAATGTTTATATGCTCCCAAGGGTCAGAAAATGTAATTTTCATCTAAAGGAATCAGTGTAAACATCTCTTCTCTCTGAGCATGCTCTTCATGACTCACGAGCACGTCACTGAATCCCTTGTCAGGACTGGCCATGATAAAAATGAACATTTAAAAAAAAAATTAAAGATGCTAGCAGAGAGTGACCTTCCACTGATACAATTTAATCCAGGAAAAAGAAAATTAAAATGCAGAGGCAGAAAAAGAGTGATAAAGACACACATAAAACATTTAACCCTACATAAAAAGAAACACTTAAATAACTGTGGGCTTCATATTTAAATAACATATATGGGCAACACTTGACTGAGAGAGTGCCTGTCTCTAGATTGAGCTGGTGCTGAAGTTCAGGAGCATAGTTTTCCTTAATTCATGGTTTTTTTCTATCTGCTCCCCCACCCAGCTCTGCACCCCAGCTGTCCCCTCTTCTGAGAGACACAGCACCTGCCTGTGCAGCTGGTATCACCACTTCCCTCATTTCAAACCCACATTTTTCCTTTGTTTAAAAGTTCCCATTTCTTTTGGCATGCCTCAGGTGTTGAAAATCTCAGCTATCCCCTAGTTTTACATCTCATAGTCACCTCCAAAGTATATGGTCCCAGAGGACATGAATGTGAAAAGCATCCTAGACGTAATAAGAAATTGTCTCAGAACAGAGGATGGGGAAAATTTCCAAAGGCATCTGCCTTGTGCTACTTGCATGCAAATTACAATTGATCACCAGAATTAATTATAGACTTGGCTTAAATCTTTCAGATTAGAGAAGTTGTAGTTTCTGCTCATACAGTTGTGTTATGTGGTCACAATATTGTTTTGCCTTGGGGTAGTTAGGTTTTTTCCATGACAGACCATTCACATGTACTTGGCTGCATTCTCTTCAGAGGAAAAATGTTTTGGCATTTCAGAAAAAAGCAGTAGGATTCCTGCCAGCTGATGGTTCCTGCGTTTCAGACTGCAGTGTCTGGTGGCTAGTTTTGGTGCTGGCTAGGATGGCACTGATTTCTGGTTCAGAGGTAACGCGACTGACAGGGCTGAGGGGAGGAACAAAGTATCACACCTGTCTGTCACATCAGTAGATAAGAGGCAGAGTGAGAACTCCATGTCCCAAAGCTGCCTTAGTCAAACTCCAGTGCTTAAAAGGATGGTGCTGACATCTTCTAAAATTCCTTTCCTTTTGAGTAGGTAGTCTCTCAGGTATCACTACAATCTCCCTTTCCAACTTCTTCCTCCTTCCACTTTGAGAAGTGACAGTATTCACTGACCTTGGTTATTTGCATACTCTGCAAACAAGGATCTAAATCTTCATCTGTTTCCAATATGCTCCTGATCCAGTCCTTCAGCTGACAGGTGAACAGGGTTTAGGAGTATGTTTTGTCCAGTGTAATCTTTAACAATTTACACTCCCAAGAGTGAAGGAAGTTTCTGTTGTGATGTAAACTCTAGATCAGGACTCTGTGCTGTTTTCATGCAGGGCTGAACTTCTAGCTCTAAATGTGTTTGCAATATTAAGCTAGTTATGTAAGTGTACATTTTTGTATGCATCACTGCACAGTCATGCCTGGGCTCTCACTAAACTTTCCTTCTGTTGTACCACTTTCTAAACAGACTACAAGAACTCTAAAGAACTTCTGGTTGGATTAAAACTAACATGGCCTACAAAAAGGACTGATGAAAGATATTTCCTTTCAAGTAGAATTCAATGCATCCAAGTTATGCACAAGAACATGCCTGAATAGCTCTCAAAGGTTCAGGAAATGATTAGCCTTTTCAAATTAGCAACAGCATAATTCACTTTTAATATGGTTGCTACTCAAATATTGCTTTGATTTATTTAGGATACAAATTTGTTTAGGTAAAGCAAAAAAAAATACTTTTTCCTCTTGTTCCTCCTTATAACAATCTGTGTCATTCACAATGACCCAGTTGTACTGTTCTGATGAACTAATACTTATGGAAATAATTAGAAGATCCCAGCAGTATGCACTACGCATTACCAAATATCCCTGAAGTCAATATGCACTGTGTTTCCCTTTTTTAAAGTCATTCAGAAAAGCTCTTAATGAAATGCAAGGAAATTCTTACCATATGTCCAAGAGAGCAACCAGGAGGAACTTTCAGCTAGTAACACTGTAAAAGCATTGGATTTTTTTTTAATGTTTGTATTGGATGCTATCCTATTACCAATAAGAAGATGCAATCTGAACATTCATCACTTTTACACCTCCAAGGCATTTGTACTGTAATGCCATGGAATACAACATTCTGCAATGTTGCCCTAGCTATACACATGATAAAAATGATTAAGCTCAGAACCCAGTTATTTCTCCTGAGATCTTTAAGATTTATGTATTTTTTAATCAAGAAAAGTATTATTGTGTCTTTTCCAGCCAAAGACCCCAGAATAACCTATCATAGCCTTAACCAGAATCCAACAGGGAATAATTTCTCTCTTGCCAAAAGCACATAAAAGTTCAACCATGGAGCAAGACAAAGCCAAAAATTACTGAAGTGCTAAAAACAATAACGAGTGAGGGCAAGAAGCTCTTATCCACCAGAAGCTCAATGTTCTGTGGGATGCACAACTTTTAAATTTCGGTTCTGCTGGATGTGGGTCACACGTGTGGCTCTGGGAGTAGGACGTGTACAAGCAGACATCTGAAGTGACGTGTCTGAAGGTGGGAAAGGTGTCCCTCGGTGAATGGAAGTGAAGATCACTGTGTTTTTGCAAGTGTTAATACATTTTTCCACAGAAGAAAGCCTGAAAAGATGATGGTTCAGGATGGTCAAAACTTTCAGTAAGCATGTTTTTTTGTTTAAATAAACCAAGCTTATAATCCATTCTGCTCTACCATCCCCTTGAAATGTTACTCTGGAGGAATCATAGTAGTCTTAGTTGTCATTCTCTTGGAGAGCAAAAAATTAAGTTGAACTTAGGATAACTGTGTCTCTTGCTGTCTGATACTCAGTGTATAAGGCTCACTCTTCCAGAAAAAAAGAACATCTGACTTGGTTAAACCTTCCACTATAAAAAACTGTGCTTGTGGGGGTTTCCTTCTGAAGATTTTAATTTTATGTGCCAACATGTGTTTTGAAAATAATGTGAGTTTAAAGTAAACAACAAAATTGAAAAATATTTGTGGCACTGGTAAATATTATGGAGTTGTATTTAGTAATTTGAGTATTTACATGCAGAAAAAGCATGTGGTTTGTTGTGAGAATGGCCACAGACATGAAAAGAGATTAGTTAAGTCCACAGTTAAAAAAAAAAACCACATTAAATTGCCTGCTTTGATGACCTCTTTTATAATAATCCAGAAATGTTACTGTTTTGGGATAAAATTTGGTGTCTTCAATAACATATTCTCATTGAAAGATTGCACTATTACAGTCAAGACTTATCCTACCCATTAAAGTAGATTGAATACAAGAAATTATGAAATTTATCTACACCAATATAGCATTGGTGTAGATTTCCACTGCAACTGCCAAGTCAGAGTTAAATAATTGAATAAAGTCAGGGAGAGTGGTATATCTTGATTTTCTTGGTTTTATTTCTAAGTATCACTTTATTTCTAAGTATTCCTATATCAGGAAGAGTATAAAGCATGATGTAACTTTAAAATTCGATACAGGTGAATTGTAGGAATGAGAATCCATTAAGTGTTTCTGAAATGATGCTGTCATGACAAACTCAATATTTCTGTGGTGTTGAATACCGTTCAGGTTATTTCCTGATGATTGTCACTTTCTGAAGACAGAATCTCTTCCTATGGTTTTCGGTCAGAAGAACACCTTGCAGTAAATGCAGAATTCAGGGAAATTTTCAAAATGTATTTCAAATTAGTTTGTGGGTAAATTAAATTTTTATATAGCTACAAAAGACAATATTTAAAGAAAAAATTAATATTCTCCAAGTGGCTAGATTATTTTTATGCTTTTCAAATTACCCCATCCCAAAAGCTTTCCTAAAAATATTGCAAAACAAAAGTTCAAAGTAGCTTCCAAAAGATAGTATTTTAAACTTTGGGTACTGAGGATACATGAACATGTAAATTAAGAAGTATTATTTTATTACCAACCATCTGCTTTCATGTGCATAACCTGAATTAAAGTTCTTTCACCATGAAGCCAGAAGGTTCACCATAGAGGCAAATCAGACATTGAAGTGGTTGATTGAGCCTTGATTCAAGAATATTAATATGGGGAATTAAACTGGAACTCCACAGAAAATTTCCCATATGTGATATCTCTTATTCCTGTAATGATATAACTCCTTTGGGCTTATAGCAATAAGAACTTTGCTCTAAATATTTAAGAAAATAATTTTTAGACATGAAAGAGTTCAGAAAGTGGTGATTTGTTTTCTTTTTAGCTCTTCAACCTCTAATTTTTGTGACTTGGGCAGATAATTTTCACCTATTTATGTAAAAAAGAAAAAAGGAGAGCCTTTATTGAAGTTTTAAATTATTTATATATTTATGAAATGGAATTTATGAAATACACCTTTCCTGATCCACGGAAGTGATCAAAGGGTGAAAGTCCCAAATTCTACAGACAGAAAAGTCAGATATGTACATAATACTAAAGATCAGTCAGCAGATGAAAAACAAAATCCAATAAAAATTTATTTTCTTCTGAGAGGAAGAACTGTGTAGGCTAGAGCTCAGAAATACAAGTTTTCAATTGGGAACGGCATTTGCCCACAAAAGAGGAGCTAGAATTTCTGTGGCCTTAGCAGATGTGCTAAAGCCAAGCTTTCAATTTTGCAGAAGAATTAATATATTGAGTCACACCTGTTCAGGTTTTGCTTATTGTTATGGTGTATGAAAGAAACTAGTGACGTTTCTTAGGGAAGAGCAGAATGGTACCAGGCTGGTCAGGAAATCTTGGCAAATCTGGAAGGCCACAGCAGGACATACCTTCTGTTTAAAGCTCAGATATTTTGTAAAACTTTGTGTCAACTGTAAACTGCAGAAAAGCTGCTACTGCATTTTATGAAAACGCCACCTTCTATCTTTTATTTACTCTCCTGCATGACTTTTTTAAAAGAGAGGAGAAATATCTCAGTAGCTGCAGCTGTGTCTTAGCTGGGTGAGCATGCAAGCAGTAGGGACACACAAGTGGGAAGATCGTGAGAAAGAGCTGAAGGAGTTGGTGAATTATCAGTATGCAAGGTCATGCACGTGTACAAGCCTGCTCAGCCAGCGTTCACAGGCAGGGCTCTTGCTGAAGCACGTGATAAAGAAGTGAAAGGCATTGTAATTAGAAACTTGAAATGCTGTGCTGAGGCCATTCCTGTTTACCTCCCACTATAAAAGACCTGCCCTCTGTTGCATGCTACACAGTAATAAACAACCCTATAGAAAGGCACTGTGGCTAACAGGGTACCTGTTCTTCTCCCCTCTCTCCTTGACCTTAAATAACTCCTCCTTTCCTCCACCACTGGTGTCACCAGCCCTCCCGGGCACTGCTGGGCACTCAGGTGTGCTCATCCCTGCCACATGCCTCCCAAAGGTCACCAAGGACCAGCGCCCTGCCACTGCTCTGTGTGCTGCCAGTGAGTAAAGGCAGCAAAATCCCAGTCCTGGCTCTGTAAGAACCTGCAGAACTAAATGAAGAATCCCAGAGCATCAAAGGAAACTCCAGATGTTTCCCCCCCATCTCTGGTCATGCTTAGGTTTCATCCATTACTACCTCACAGCAGGAACAATTTTATTCTTGGAGCAGTTATTACTTAAGATCCCTAAATTAGTAATACCTTGAGTTTGATAGTGGCTGTCATCTGAGGCTAAGGATGTTTTGGAACAGTATTACAGCATTGACTTGATTTCAGCTTCCTAGTGAAACAGCAAGACCTTTTATCTCCTTTATTTTTCATTAAAAAAAAAAAAGGGAAACATATTTGAGTAAATGATCAGTTAAGTTGATCATAGTAAAGCAAGCCTAGCCAAGACAGGCTGAGTGTTCACCCTGAGCTCCAGCTACAAAACCAGGCATTAAAATCTGAAACGTTATGATAGAAACGTAATTTCTATGAGACAAGTAAAATGTTGAGACATGATGCCCCTCCCACCACAAGGCCCTTGTGAATGCTATAAAAGAGATATAATCGGTGATCAGTTCAATCAATTTTTACTTTGAACTTTGCCACTAAATTTGGTCTCCATTTAATGCGAGGGTTATCAGAATTAAATTATGCTTAATACATTTGGTAATGAATGACTAGCAATTAGACCAGATATTCATGCAATGGGAAGCAGATAACTGAATATAACCACAATCAGAGAGAGATAAAATGCCTTCACTTACCAAAGGGTCCATAAATACACAGGATGCACTACTGATTTGTTGGATGGGTCAGAAAACGTTGAAATAAAAGCACCAGCTCCTGATACTTCATATCACTTATGGTTTGTAATTATTCAAGAGCTGTAGTACCCCACACTTTAAGTTGGTTACTGTTGCTCTCTCCCCCATAGAGCGATTTTGTACGCAGGGATCTGGAAATTCCCTTGAACCAGAGGGGAAAATTTAAGTCAAGTTTCTTAATTGCCTTATATATTTTACAACGCCTTTACAAAATGCACTATCACTGCTTATCAGAGGGTAGTTTATGTTTAATATTTTCAAAGAGATAAAAGGTTATGAACCAGGAAGCTGGCCCTGACGGTCATGCAAGATGACAGAAAGGGAGAGATGTTCATTTCAGCTTACCTTTCAGTACAGAGAAGCTGCCTCTCACCATGCACATCACCGTGATGAAGAGTACACACCTCTTCCTCCTGTTAAATAATTAATTAAGCAAAAGGCAATCTGCTCAGCCGCTTTGCTGTGCAGAAGGTAAGAGGCGCCCTGGTGCAAAAGGTCAATATTTAGAAACCAATCATTGCTGGGTACAGCTCAGTAGATCTTTTATTGTACCAGGTTAATGTATGCCAGCAGGCAGAGAGCTCCAAGAACAATCCCCACATTGTATTGGATTTTTTGTGTGGGAAGTCAGCCCAGGCAAAGTCCAGTTACCTGCTTGTGAGCAGGAGTCTGTAACATCACAACAGGGCATGTAAGGGCCCGAAAGGAGACAGAGGGATATGAGAAATTTACAGGGGTATATTTGTCACAAACATCTTTTGTGAAAAATCCTTTCTTTAGGATTTTTCCCCTTTCTGAGAAGCTGTGGCCTCAGCAACAAAATGTAAACAATGGTTATCTGCTGCTGTGGAATGCAACAGGTGGATCCATGATTGGTCTTCTGTGGATGTTTGGATTTACTGACCACTCACTGCAGAGCTGTTCTTGCTTTCTGCTCAGACACAGAACTTTGTTATTTATTCCTTTTTTATTCTTAGCTTAGCAAGTCTCTGAGAACTTTTCTCTCTATTCCTATTAGTATAGTAATAATGTAATATATAGCACAAAATAATAAATCAGGCCTTCTGAACATGAGGTCAACATTCTCGTCTCTCCACCCTGAAAAACCCTTGCAAGCCCTGTAACATATGTTTTTCTATTGTCTCAGTTGTTTTCTTTCCAAGGATTTTTAGTCACTTTTCTAAATTTGTGCCCATCAGATCCCAAAGTTTTAGCTGTCACAGACATAGTCTTGCCAGGTAACAGGTAAAGGGACATGCTTTGGGAGCTGGGGAGATCAACATTTAAAATTGGTTTACCTTGTCAAAAACAATACAAAAAGTCTAAAGCTACCAATGAATAAGGATGGGATTTTTTCTTACCGGAATCACGTTCTTTTTCAGGAAGGTCATGCATGATATTGGAAAGTTGCTACCAATTTGATTAAAAAAAATAAATCTGTACACTATGGAATATTTCCAGCTTTAGTGATAGTGTGTGAGTGGCTTTTTTTGGGCAGAAGTGTAATGAAGATTGTAAATTAATTTCTGATAAAAACACCTGCCACAGGTGTTTTTAGCCGCAAAAACAGCAAGAATTGTGAAGAGCTAAGGCAGCAGAAAAAGATATATAAGCCATAGCAAAGACATGGGAAAGAGAACAATAGAGCTGTGTAGTTTAGCTTTCTAAGTTGCAACAAGTTTATTTGGTATATATCTAGCAGGTTATGCTTATGAATAGAGCTTTATTCGTTGTCTCTTATAAACGAGCCATTGTTGTTGAGAATAGGCCACTATTGTTTTGCACCAAAGCTACGTGTGCTTAAAGTGATTATATAGAACTACTGTCAGTATACTTTTGCTCTCTGTAATTGGCTGAGACGCATTTATGGTATGTTGTAACATTAAGTTTCTTTGGTTTAGTGCTGGACCAGCGAGCTGTTTGCATCTCTTCTCTCCATTGTAATAACCATGTCATGAGACAGATGCTGAAAATAAATAGCTCACGACTCTGATTCCAGTAGCCCCGTTCCATCTGTGTCTGTATATAAACTGCCGGCACACACAGAATTATTGTTTACTTCTTTATGATCAAGTCTTACTGATTTTCTGCCATGTCTATCTTCAAGAAATCAGCGTCCCAAACACAAAATAAAAATGAATTTTTTATCACTTCCTCTAGCATCTGGGAAAACCATGCCCAGGAAAACAGAAATTTATTCATGTTTCCCCAGAAGAGATCCACAAATCTGTGTCTTCCATACTTAAAACAAACAAAAAAAAAACAGTTCCCATTTGTCTAACCTATCTTTGATTTTGAACCTATCTTCTCTGAATAAGATTTTTGTCAAATTTGACATCTGCTTTATAACACTTTAAACATTTTTCCTGTCAGAGTGGCACTTAATCTGGAACTTTCCAAAAGACATTTACATTTTTAAAATGTCTACATTAAGTTATCCCCATGACTAATTTTCTTTATATTTACAGTGTCGGGGCTGGCAAGATCTTACCTCTAAGGCAGTAAGGTTTACTTAAATTTCAAAACAACTTTAAAATGACAGGGCTTCTAGACATAGGATTTCTGAAATGTACACAACTTCCGGAAAAAAAAATTAATATCAACTAGGGTAAGTGTATTATTTTCACCTGATAAAACTTAGATGTTTAAAAAAAAATCTATGAAACTCTGATGTATCCTTTGTTCCATTTCAGATATATATATATATATATATATATATATATATATATATATAATTTCAATTATTCTATTTCATGTATTTCAGCTCTTTCTTCAGAGGAATGCAAGAACCAGTCCTCTAATATTTGCTTTTTATAGGACATGGAATGATGAAAGGCATAAAGAAGAGGAAGACAGCTGAAGGTCTCACACAGAAATGCTTGATGGAACCAGATTTTACTGTGGGGTTACATGAACTTTGAATACAACTAATACTTTGCAAAGGGAAAGCAGAAAAAATGCAGCGAGATCTTTCTAAAATTAATAGCTTTTATTGATTAAACAATTGGTATCTTATATAGAGGGAGATGTATTAATTCCAGTGTACCTGTCATTCTTTAATGCATTTGCTTACTGCATGCAGAAATGCAAGTAAAAATGAAGCAAGTTTGCAGAACACTGGCCAAGCACAGGGGATCAGCATGAATCTCTGTCCAAAGGAAAAATGTCTAATGTGAAGTGAAAATATTCTCCAGGATCTGTTTTGCTTTGTGGAGGAGGTTGTTCCCCAAAATGTTATCCTGCCTTAAACAGAGCAGGTTTGCAAATTGACTTAACAAAAGGCTGACTTTGCATCACACAAAGTTTGGGTGAATATTTTCCTGCTGGTCAGAAAATTTCTTATGCTTCAAGATCCTTTTCCAGGTGGATCTTACTCTCCAAAGAAAAATTCTTGCAGATAACAGTGACTTCAGCTGTAACTTGCACCAGTAGTTATTGGATGCACTATGATAGATCTGAACATAAGTGCTACTTAGAAATTCAATCCTCTCCTGATCCTGTTTACTGCATTAAATGAGGTGGACTTAATATGTAAATGAAACAGGTTGGCCCAGCTTTTTAGGTAAGCTTGAAACTCATGTTGTTGACTTCAAGAAGAGCAGGACTGTATGATTCTTTTCTTTCTCACATATGCAGCTTACTTCATTTTTGTCCATAAGCTGTTACCAATAATCAGCATTAGAGTATTTATCTGTTTCAATATATCAACCAAAAATAATAAAATATTCATTTGCCCTCAGGGAAAAAAAAGTAGAACCAAACATTCATATAAAGCATTAAGCCATGATTTGCTTCATTTACTGTATGCAGTTCCTGTCTTGTGGAACATTTGTTTCTTAGTATTTCATGCTCTACTCAGCAGGTTAATCACATGAGACCTCACTGGCACTGCAAAAATCATAAGGCTCTCTAACTTTGTATTTATTATATGTTTAATACCTGAAAGAAGACAAAAAATGTGGAAAACAGGCCCCACAGTGTAAGTCATGTGATGTGAAGATGGCCAATTCAGAGAACTTGCAGACACACTGCACATTTTCAGGAAACTAATTAAAAATATTCGTATCCAAGGAATGCGAAAAAGCCCAACCCGAAACAAATTAAAACCAATGGCCCAGAAATGTCAAAGGAGATAATGCTTTTCCTGAAAGTAATCTATTTACTGCTGTTACCTTTAGTGAAATAGTGATTTCCTTCTGATGCACCAATCAAATTTTAGATAATGGAACTGGATGACACAAAAGAATGTGTTTGGGCTTACCCCAAACTTAGTATCCAGTATTTTTGGAGGTTTGCTCAAGTTTGCTCTGTTTTTAGCAAAGTTTATTTTTTGTATCTGCTTATCTCAAATCTGAGGGACACAGCTGGAACTGCAAGTAGAAAAGCCAAAATACTGTTGGAAAAACTTTGCTTTTAGTATTTCGAAATCACTAAGCAGAGTTAACTCTCTGAAAAAGGATTGTTTTGGAGAAGCGTAGACACTGTTTTCAACCTGATGATGTCCATTTACAAGTGCTTTCCCACTTTCACTACAGCTCAGGGTAAATTTTGGTAATAGTATTTCAGAGAGATTTTCCCTTGTGACAAAATAATTGAAGTGGAACAGAAAAATATGGAATATTCGTAAGAAAAAGAAGAAGGTCTTCTTTCCCAATTTAAATAATACAAGATTCTAAAGTCCATTGAATACTACATTTCAGCCAAATCCCAATGTCTCCTACAACACGAGAGAAAAAAATGTTGAAACTACTTGAACTAACTTGCACCTGCAGTGCGGTCCAGCTGACAGAAATTAAGTTATTAGGGGATCCCCTGCTCTATGTGATAAATTAATTAGGCTGAGGTTATTAATACAGTGGAAAACATTCTAGTAGGTAATGAGCATACATGAAAATTTCGTAAGTACTTTGTCATATTTGGACTGACACTCCTGTAGATGGTTTTTTGGGGGGCAGTTTTTAAAAAAGCAGACCACATAAACCAGAAACCTTCTAGAAAGCCCGTACCAGGAAGAGGAGAGCTTGGCAGCTGAAGGAGAGAGGAGAGGAGCACTGCTGGTGTGCAGAGAGAAGAGCTGCAGAGCATTGGGGCGATGGCTGGGGGTTGGTGTCGCAGCTCCCTTGGGGCTGCCTTTTCAAATGAGGCAGGTTTGTCAGGTTTTGCATTTCCCATTGCAGGCAAAGAATGCTTGGGATGCTCCGCTTCATCTTTGTGTAACTTGAATTGTTCCAAATACACACTTCATAGATTTTTTTTTTATTGCACTTCTGAAAGTCCATTAAAATGACAGAATATAAACAAACCACCAAAATCCATATCTGATGGCTGTCATACCTTGCTTAGCTTGAGATAATTACACCATGCTATCTGATCTGATTAGCACTAAATGAGGGGAAAAAAGCACAGCCTGCATTTATATAGGCATTACAGTATGAAAGTATGTAAATAAAGAAGCGATCATTTGCTCAAAGTAGTTTGTCTAATACCAACTCACAGGTCTGCAGGAGGTCCCCAGAAGTGGAGAAAGAAGCCTGGCCATAATGGAAGCCAAGCCCTATCATTCCATGTTGAGTTAAGAACTCCATAGGGGCAAATGAAGTATTAAGTAAAGCCCAGAAGTAAGTAGATTTTCATATTGATTGAATTCTGGCCTGTAAAAACTGATAAAGTAATTAACTGAAAAATAGTACAGAGTGTATGCAGAAAAAGTGTAGCTTTTGTTAAGTAATGGATAAGTTAAATGGAAAAAGGTGGAAGCTCTAAGAGGGGAAAATTGTCCAAATATTGGGGAAAGTATAGAAAACAAACACATTCTCAATCAGAATTTCTAGTGCTGTATATCCATTCAGCCCATTCCAATAAATAGAAACTGTGAACTGAAAATATGAACAGGATTACAAAACCAAATTAAATTTATCACTCATCCTGATGACTTATACTTCTGTCTTGAATAAATATTTGTGGCCTGTATTTGAAGCCTGGAATTTTCCCAAAGCATTCCAGCTCCTCCAAACCATGACAGGACTTGTTCTCTTTGATGAATCTGGTTAGAAAGCCAATTGTGCAGCTGAACAGCCAGAAGAGCCAGCCTTGTGCTGTCTCTCTGAGGTTTGGACCCTTGCTCTGGATCACTGAGGTATTGGAGCCTGATTATTGCTCTGGACTATGCTGATTGAACTTAAAATACAAATGCAGACATTGGAACAGCAGAGGATAGTCTGTAGACTGCCTTCCTCTACGGCAGGGCACAGCTGCAGATGCTGGTGCTGTGCAGGAGCAGTGAGGTGTAGTTCACACACTCCCCTTATTTGCAGAGATGGCTAGAGCAGCTCCCACAACTGGGAGAGGGTTTCCAAACTGAAAACAATCCTTCTCTTGCATGGAAAAATGCAGCTTCCTGCTGACCAAACCAATTTGTAGGCTTTAAGCAAATCTTACCCCTGCTTCTGATCAGAGATGTTCAAACGGAATGGATTTCCATCACTGGCATTCAGTCTATAACAGCTTATCAAAAACCTGTTCCCTCATTCTGGAGAGCAAGGCTGGGAGTCAACTAATTGTTGAATAAGGTACCTGGTGTGCAAGAAAAACTATTAATGAAAATAGATTTTGTGGTTTGGGCTTTTTTCTCAAGTGCCCATTGACTAATGGCATCTGGGTGGTGAACATTTTAAAAAGTCACCTTGTACTTGCGAGTGGACACATTTTAAACATTGTCTTTGGTACCTTCAAGTGCATTTTAAGGCACAGCAGACTGTACTGACTGGTATGAATGTCTGGATTTTCCTTTAGTCCTCATGAATTCAGTGACAGCAGGGAAGGTGAGCTTGCAGAGCAGGTCTTCCAGTCCTGCTACAGAGCAACCTACCTTCAACTGCGGAAATATCTGCAAGAAGCATAAATGGTATGTGGGTAAGTTGCACATCTGCTTGCCCTCAGCACTTAATCCATTCTGAGGCAGGCACATATCTGCTCACTGCCAGCAAAGCCACGTCCCCACATCTGCCCTCAGCCAAGTGCTTGTTCCTGGGCCTTGCCTCTCACAACTCCATTGCTGTCTTGCCCTAATTTCCTTATTTTCTCTAAGTAAAATTAATCGCTTTCTTTTCCTACCCTGTGTTAACAAATTTATTTTATACAGCTTCACAAATTGAATCTAACATGAAAAGTCTGTGTTTTGGTCAGAGCATCTTTGTGCCTCTTTAATAGAAGTAAAGAAAATTTAGTAACACAACTCTATTGTTCCCAGCAAAAAAAAGCTGGAAGGAGCAGCATTCAGTCTGATGCTGCTGGCTCCCAAATACTATCAACAAACACTCAGCAAAAACCTTTGCTCTAGTTTTTAGAAAGAATTTAACGCCACACATTAAAAGATAATATAAAAGTAAATGAATAACCAATTAAGTCACCACAAGTTCCCAAGTCTTTGGTTTTACCTCAGAAAACCCCAGGAAGGGTTCTATGCCTATTTTATTTTACAAAAGGAATTTTGAATTTAAAATTGCCTCAGAACTTGCACAGTCAAAATTTACAGGGAGCAAAGTTTTGTCCAACCTGTTTCTGCTCGTGCATTATTTACTAGTGACATGGCAGCAGGCCCAAGGAACCACAGACTGAGCCCATAATGCTACCCTAACATCAATCTTTGCTCTGCACAGATGTTATGATGGTCAGGTCTAGCAAATTTACTGAGGCCAGTTAGAATTTACAGCATGAAGGTGAAATGGGCTCTATCTTGGCAGAGGAGCTCCCAATGATTTGTAAGCAAATTGTAAGAGTGGGGACTGCATAGCTGTGTGATGGCAATATCTGTCTTTCATTCAATATTTCATCTTTTTCAAAACATTTGTCCAAAAATGTATGTATACCTTTATTGAAAACATTTTTTAAAATTCACTTGATTCTTGGTGAAAATTAAGGAATTCACTCAGGAATTCCTACAGCGAGGTGTGCTAAAACAGATGTGATAAAATTTGTGTTAACTTTGCTCCTTTGTGCCCGGTTTCCATTTCTATTCCATAGATCTCATCAGAAAAAGCTTCATCTTCTCATTGCATAATTGCATGACTTTGTGCCCGGTTTCCATTTCTATTCCATAGATCTCATCAGAAAAAGCTTCATCTTCTCATTGTATAATTGCATGACACTCTGTGCTTGGTGCCAATCCAAAGTAAAGCACTGTGGTGTCTTTAAGCACACCTACACAAAAAGGCCTAGTTTTCAAACTGCTCTGCCCCTGCCTTGACACAGCCTTGGCATTCTGTATGTGGTGTGACACAGCTCCTAGGGTGCAGGGTCTCTTCCCCCCTGGCTCTCACAGCTGCGTGTGCTGCCACACATCTGCCCCACACCTGGGCTCTTCCTGGATGACCATAGCAGCTCTGACCCCACATTACTCATTTGACTGTGGGGACCTTGTGGTGAGTCATGCCTAAACAGAGCACAGGTATTTCCATAAACCACTCCCATAAAAGCTGTATGAAATAGTGTTCTGGTTTAGGAATGGTATTCCCAAATTTAGTCTTCCTTACAAGCCTCTCCAAACCATGTTCTGCTCACTCACATTACCATCCCCTATTCTATAGCATTTACATCTTGCCCAGATCCTACATCTCCCATGCATAGATATATATATATATATATTTAAGCACGGTCATAATTTCCCGTGATTAAGGGTAGAGAACCTGTTACAAGCTAGGACTATCCTGAAGGTAGTCTCTTCAGAGTATATCAATTATATTATATTATATTATATTATATTATATTATATTATATTATATTATATTATATTATATTATATATATTATATTTAATATAATCTATTTAATATATTATTACATTAATCAGCAATCACAGCAACAGAAATATTTCTGAAATAACAAGAATACTAGAAAGAAGTTGGGGAGCTGTTGCATCTCCAAGACACTGCATCAGTACTGAAAGCAGGTAGTAACTGCTGTTTGAGTCCTGATCTTTAAGCCAACATATTTCTGAAAAATTTTAAAGTAAAACATTAATTTCTCTAAAAGTGAAAATGAATCTTAGAAAAGTCAACTGGAAAACACAGGAGGAAAATGATACATGGGATGACAGTACTACAAATGGGGAAAAAGTCTGTTTACCTTAGTGTAGATGGTGAGAAAAGATGAGTGAGCACAGATTACCAAGTAGCTAGCTGTAGATCTGGATATGAGCATGAAGCAGTGTGGCCAAAAGTACACTTCTTGCTGAATTCTGGTAGTTCATTTCTGATGCTGCCTCCCTGCCTAAAGTTTTAGGAATTGGAGTTGCAATTTGCACACATGCTCATTACTTGTGACTAATGAGACAGAACAAAAAGAGATTTGGCATCTTCCCCTGGGTGGTGACTGCTGTGAGAGAAATTAATTTTTGAGAATTATTTATGTCAGACTAGCTCACAAATACTACTGATGCAGAAGATTTCATAGCTGAAAGAAGACAGAGAATCATCTCTGATGATTGCCTTTGATAAAGTTTCCTTATGAACTTAATAACATGGCAATTGCTCTTCATGATAAGTGGAAATGACCATTGCACTCTATCAATAAAGTCTCAGAAAAGGTCAGGCTGTTATATCTTGTAAAAGATTAGCCATAGATAGGACAAATATAACATCCTCAAAAAGATAAGCCTGCCTGCCTCATCCCTGCTTTTGTGCATTAACATAGCAGACTCTGGAGGGTGGCCCAGGCATATCAAAACTATCAGAGATTAGCTTTAATTGTGACAAGAGTTCATGCCTGTTGGGTCAAGAGCTCCCCAAGGACAAGTGACATAGGCAGCCAAGATTAAGGAGCCAAAAATAAATGGGAAAGGAGTGGAGTGACTTAATACATAACCATGAAAATCAAGCACAGAGGAATCTGAATGCAATGAGATATCTCAGGCTACACATACTCCAGAGGAATGAAAGCTCAGCTCAGTGGTTGCTTCCTTGCTTGCAGGTCCAGCCTAGGTCTAACTTTACTTAAACAGGGCAGGGTTAGGAGTCAGAGGGCTAATAATCACATTCTTATCTCCTTCCTACTTCTTTGAGATTTGACTCAAAGAACCGTGCCAACACTTTCAGCAAGAGGGTGAAAGTAGAAAAATATCCCTACCATAACCTCCTTTCATTTGGCTTATTATTAACTACATGGCCAGGCTAAAACACTAATATTTTCTCTTAATGTGTTAAATATGAGAATTGTTGTTTACACACTACCTTAGGTCCTCTGTCCAGTAAAAATTATTCACTCGAAATTCATTAATGTTTCTTCAAGACAGCTCAAACCCTTTTATTTTTCTCCTTCAATGATGGTTATCACAGCAATGCTGATCTCATCCACAATTCTATATCTGCACCTGGTTCCAACTGCAGCTAGGTTTGGTAAGTGGGATTCATACAGGAAGGGTGGCAGAGGTCTGTCCAGCAGACACACACTCAGTCGGAGTGAAATAGTGACAACACTTTCAATCTTCAAGGGGCTGCAGAGCAGTGAATTTTTATCTGACTGGGAAGGCTGGGTCTTGTTCTTGAAGATTTTTTTTTCTCCAAGACAAACATTCAAAATTGTCACTTAGTCTCTTTGGACTCTGTCTTATTATGAAGAGCTAGTGATATCTAAAAGAAAAGAAATAATATGAATCTAATTTCCAGGTGTGACACAGTATGAATAAACACTGCTTTGTAAATATGAACTTGTATGCATAAGGAACAAAGCAACATTTTCAAAAGTGACCAATGATTTTGCCGTCTCATTTCTAAGAAGTCTCAAAAATGCTGGGTTCTTGCCAGTTAAGTTCCTCTTGGACTGGCCCTCTCAAAAGACAGCCTAAATTTGTAAATGCTTTCTAAATTACAGGACAAGATACAGTTTTGCTTAGATCTAAGGTTTTCCTTGTGGGAGAACCTTCCTGTGTCTCTGTAGCAAAAGGATGTCACTGTGTTAACTATTCTCTCATATCTCATCATGGTGAAGTGCATATGGAACTGGTGGGTGGTAATTCACATCCCTGAGAGTCAGGGCAGCATTACAGACAGATTTCCTTGGAAGTCCTGGCATAGAGGAATTGCTGCTTGCATTCTAGAAATATGTTTGGAATGGCTTAATACTTGACAGAAAAGTTTGATATTTAATGAGTCCCTCCTGTGCTAGCAATGTGGAGAAGGAAAGTGGAATGCCAGAATGGAGGATGGTTTGGCAGCTGTACCTGACAGAGAGAGCTTTGCATGGGATCACAACATGTGTTTGTGCTGCTCCTGGAAGGCTACACAGCTGGACTACATGAAGAACCCAAGAGCTAAAAACCTGCAATTAAACCCAAGTGAAAATAAAAGGCCAGTCTGTCTGCTAGAAGAGTATGTTGCCACAGTCAGGAGAACACAGGGCACTTGCACAGGAAGGAAGTTATCACTGTGTGCTGGGACTGGAACATATCCCTTCATGAGTTGTACCCACAGCATGAGGCCCCCCCTCTATTTTAATGATGCACTTTTTCTCCTGGTGACAGTTTCCGGGATGTGCAACTCCTGTGCACAAGGTTAATGTTTTAAGGGGATGGCGAACAACTTGACTAAGTAAAGGAACCAGAATGTCCAATCTGTTTCTCTCCCACAACATAGCTCTATGTGTAGCACCATACATGTTTGAAATGTATTTCGCTTGCATTTTTCCTCCATGGTGGAGCTGCTTATTTTTTTCTTTCCCACCATCACAACCAACTTGGTAGGGAGAACTATGTTTGTTATAAATTCCCATTAGACTGAACAAAGACACCAGTCCACTTGTCAGGGAACTCTCTTTGGTTTTATTGTATAATTGTCGTAGCTCTGGCAACCAGCCCAGCCATTAGTCTCAAAAGTTTGTTCTATCAAGCCCTTAACTTTTACAAGACACTTAAAAAATCTCTTGAGTGCAATGTACAAGCTACAATATGATAGTTGAACTTCGTCAAGACAAAGCAAGAGGGGAGAGAAATAAAGGTGGAAAAGAGAAAGAGAAGCAAGAAGATCATCAGTCGTTAGATCCTGCGATGCAGATAGTCTGGATCTGGGGTAGTGAAAGTAAGAAAAAGAGAGGAAAAAGAGAAAGGGCGAGAGGGACTGATGCACTGATGCATTTCCTTTCATAGCTTTTCTGATTTTTCCTCCCATTCCATCACACACACTCAGCCATATCATTTGTATCTGAGCAGTCAGCCCTTCTGAGTTCTCCAGGAAGCAACTTAGGGGAGGGTAAGAGTGAATCTCAAGATGGAAAAAGAAGTTGGCTCAGCAATGTGCTGCCCCATCTCTGTGAGACCCTCTGTTCTGATCATGACTTTCCTGTCACAACAGTCAGAATATTTGAGACAAAACACACCTACATCCTATATGCCTATGCCTGGTCCTCCACACCCATGCATGCAGTGTTGTGTTTGTCCAAACTTCAGGCTTCATGCAGATGCCGTAAATTAATTTGAAACTTTCCCCAAAACAGGCTTATGGAACACCAACAAAATGTTGTAATCAGGGGCATTCTTCTTCCTTTGAAGCGATCACAGTGGATTTTGGTTTGGAAATGATGACATATTTTCAAGTTGTGACTCGTGGCCACATTTCCTAATCTACTCAGTAGTCAAGCAACAAGCCCCAGATCTCACATGAGGCTCCAGATAGCTGCCTTAGAAATTATCCTCAGGAGATGAGTGTGACATTGAAGAATTTAATCATACCATAGGATTATTTTGTCATATTGTCTGCCCTCTCTGAATTTTTCTTTCAAACAGTCACAGAGATGTTTCATGAACCAATTTATAAACTCAGTCACAGCTGTTATTACAAAATGTTATGTTCAAAACACCTAATTAAAGGTTCTGACATGCTCCATGGTCACAGCAGATAAATGTCATGTTTTTATTTGCTCATTTTTGCCAATAGTCCATGATATTTGATAATAGGGTGTGTAATAACCTGTAACTTTAACTGATCCAGAAGAATATACAGTGCATCTTATTCCTCTTTTGGGCCTTCAGTTTAAATAGTGTAGAAAAAAGAAGTTTGAAAAGAATTAAAATTTTATTACATATATAAATGGGATACAGCAATGGAACATTGCATATTACAAGAATTACATATTATTTTGAGTATGAAAAAAGAAACACCAAATGATCATGTGGAAGGAGAAGACATGAGTTAACCTTGCTAGCCACTGGATGGCACAATTGCTTTATTTAACTGTTGCAAAACTGGGTTGTTTTTCCTTCAGATTTAATTGAATAAACAAATCAACCCAGATGCAAGGGAGTTATTTACAGTGTAATAAACCAAACTGGAAAACCATCATACCCTAAGTAGGAAGTACAAATTATTACTGTGCAATTTAAGATGTTCTGTTAACACCACTACTTTAATAGATGAACCAAAACAACTATATGAGCAATTTTCCCAATACTGGGCTTTGCTTTGTGTGCTGTTTATGCAGCTCCAGTGTCATCAAATTTGCGGACAAAAGAAAAAAAAGTAAATTGGCTGAAAATGTGAAGTATAAAGGTCTATCAAATAAAATTTGGCTTCTGAACAAAAATTTACTCTTTTAAAAATAAACTATAATTAATAGGCATAAACATTGAAGTTTTGAAAGTGTCCCTAATTTCCTCATTGATCTGTTTAGTCCCTCAAAAAGAGATTATTCTATTTCAAAGTCTGTTTCATGGTAATATGACAGTGCACTGAAATTGTTTGATGCTTTTTCTTGCTGACATTCTTTAGATCCACACCTTTTTTCCTCCCTGGAGGAAAAGTGAGAAGATGTCAATAATTCATAACATGGAAATCTATGACATATGAATTTTACCTCCTGTGGGATAAGTTCCTATTTACACAAGTAGTATTTCAAGGAAAAACCAATCATGTAAGACTGATATTCAGCCTTAGAAGTACAGTAATAATACACAGCAACAGCAGCAGCAGCAGCATCCTTTTGATAGACTTTACTGGCAGCCTATTGCTCTTATGGGACCTCTCCTTCCCCACTCCATCTTCAGCAGTGATTTTGGCTGGTTTCTCATGAGGAAATATAAACACAGCAAGAAAGAACTGCAAAGTGGGTGGGCACCATTGTTTGCCCAAATCAACCACAGGAAAAAAGCTTAAGAACTGCTGATTTAACTCTTGTGGTTTCCTAAAAAACAATAATAAAAAATAAAAGCAGGAGAAAGAGCGATTTGCACCATCATTTAATTTTCAATTGGCCACTTGCCATTCATAACTTCTGAAAGAGGAAATCAGCCTATAATTCTTAAATCTAGAAATTTCTCCCATGTTGGTGTTTGGATAAAATGATATCTGGGGACACAAGATAGGGGAACAACTGTTCCTCTACCCTTTCCAAGCTTGGCTGTTGTTGGCCTGTTGGCACACCAACCTGCCAATGGGCATATGCATTGTTTCCACCCTTTGTCTGCCAACCAAATAAATGGGGACACGAAGGAGTGTGCTGGGGTTATCAGGGACAGATGCAGAGATTTCTGGTAGATGGAGAGCAACCAGATTTCATCATGTGCACCACTCATCCTTTTAAAACTTGTTTTAAGGTCTGAAAAGCACAGCCAGTTACCTAGTTTCAGACACACACCAAAAAAAGAGAAAATAAATAAGTAATGTTACCCTTGAAGGCTGTCAAAGCACAAAGCCACAATGGAAAGGCTGAGACTAGCTCCAAGGGTTTGCATGTGGAAACCATGGCACGTGGCCAGTCCCAAATCCCAGGGACGCCTGTCTCACAGCAAAGCAAATTCTTTAATAGGCATAATTCAAAACCCGAAGAATAAACAGTATTTGTATGAATAGCTGACCAGTTCATCTAGGGAGGAGGGATCCCCTTGAAGAGGGAAAGGAGTAGTACTCCTGAGACCTAAAACCACTAGATGAAACTGAAAAAAACATGTACTTAATATTACCAAACACTCCTACACAAACCCTAAGCATGATCATAGAGGAAGAACTCATTTTTCTGTAAGGAGAAGTCCTGGCGCACCACCAGTCTGTAGCATACAAGTCAGCTCTCCTACAGAAGGCATATGACTTAGGGATCCTAATTCTTTTCCTTCAGGCTGTTTAAAATGAGGAAAAGAAGGGGCAAAAAAGAGTATGTTACATTTACAGAGGCAGCTGCACTGGGGAGAGGGCCTGTGAGAATAAGGGCCCTGTTTGCAGGGCCCAAATCATCAACTGAGGTGGGATTTCCCCATGGGGCTCCTCCTGAGGTGGCCCCTGCTGGCTACAGCCCCACAGCTCTGTTGTACTGCTCTCATCCTTCTCCTGTCTTATAAATCAGCTGCTAGAAAAAGTGTTGAGGAAAGCATGACAGGTCAGGGAAGTCCAGTTGTGGTGCTTCGGGCTGGGTAGGCCTGAGGGGCTTCTTTCAGGTGGCCATGTTCCATTTGGGTGACCTGGAGAACACAGCTTCAGTCAAAATCTGACATTTAGAGACACAAACATACCAGTACTCATGAACCTTCTATGGATGCCATATTTATATCCCACAAAGCTATCATGTGTTCAAGCCTTCACATGACAGATTTACAAACCATGAAAAATATTAATTATCCCAAATATATTGCCCAGAACTTCTGTTATATAACATATCCAGTTCTCAGTCCACAGTCACATTTCTTAGGCAGCAGTATGAGACCTGTGGGCACTCCTTTTAGTGGACTCATGGCTGTGAAAATTACATTCAACTGTTGCTTTTTCAACACATAAATTACTTTCCCAACACATAACTCTGACAGTTAAAGAACAACAAACTACTCAAATATTAAAAACAGAGTCATCTCAGAATCAGCCTAGTGTTACTCTATTGGAATATGAATCCCAATATTACCAGTTAGATGGTGCCTGGGCCAGTTTGACCCTTGCTGCTGGGCCAAAGGCGGCACTGTGGTGTAAATCACCCCAGAGATACCTTGGCTGCTGGAGATTGCAGCAGGACACTGAACAAGTCCAGGCTTGTCAGGAACTCTGTTTACCTCAGGAGAGAGAGCTTCTGGCGATGGTGAAGAGAGAAAGGAGAGGATTCCGCTGGAGGGTTTCCAGATGTTTATTCCATGGTTACATGTGGGATCTCAGGATTTGAGTCCTGGCATGCCGAGCCCCCGAGACCACCCTTGGGGGGCCCGGGAGTCCTGGAATGTTGCCAGAAGTGTCTGGTGGCAGGACTTTGACCCTACACGGGAGACGACACCTTTATGAAGATAAGAGGGCCTCACCGGGGTGAGGGGTGAAAAGATTAGCTAATTAGAGGGTAAGAAACAGGGTTTAGGATTTATGTACAGGGGGGTTTAGAGGAGTAAGATGGAGGAATTGGGGTGTGTCCTGCCCTCCTTCTTCTTCCTCCTCTCCTCCATCTTCTTTGGCCACGGTGGCATTTTTGGATTGGTTATTACTAAGAGTACACCGAGTTATAAGAATAGATGGTATTGGGGAAAAATGATAAATATTGTATACGTAACTAGGGGTATAAAGATACGTGGCGGTCCGTGGGACGGCACAGTGTGCCCATGGCTGACTGCTGAGCGGATCTTTGTTAGGCTGAAAGAACATCTTTTAGATAAACAATTAATAAACATAAAATCAGAAAGAAGAACTGAAGCCTCTTCTCGTCCTTCGACGCGCGGGCTGCCCCAAGGCCACCCCCGGGCCTTCCAGGCCCCTCAAACAGCCGAGATAAACCGGACAGTTACAGAGGTCTGAACCGGGGCAACTGCTCCAACAGAATCCCGGCCGCATGGTCTGATTAACCTTTTAAGCTCAGGGACAGGGGAAGGGGAGGGGACAGGTGAGCTACCAACCAGGTGAAAGGGGCAGGGTCTCAAGGGACTAGGGACACATATAAGGTCCAATGTCCCCCAGGCCTCAGGAGCATGTTTTGAACAATACCAACCACACGACGCCTTGCTGGAATGTTAAGCCTGATTGACAGGGCACACTCAGCAAGGGGCGAGGGGGAAGGGAGAAGGGAATATTGGCACACCTGAGGAAGGGACCCGGAAGCTAAAAACAGGACATTGCAACACACTGCAACATTACTCTAAATACCATTTATAAAATTGGAGTTGTGCCATAATGAATCAAATCTCAAAGCTATGTGCTGTAAAATGATGATTGTAACCAAATATAAGTTTTATTTCACACAAAGGGATCTCTTGTTGTTTGTGGGTTGCAACATCAGTAAAGTTCTATGTGCTCTGTTCCCTTGATGATTGCTTTAATTTCTTTTATAAGAAATAAGCACTGAATGTACAGAATGGAAGATTTTTATCCACAAAACTCTTATTTCAGTGATACCAAAGAAATGCTGATTTTGCCTAAGGATGCAGTAGGTCCAAATAACTCCATGTATTAAGTCTGTTCAAAGTGGGCTTAAGGCAGTATCATCCCACCTCCATGTGGGATCTTATCTTCTGGGATCTTAAACTTCCCCATATTCATTAAAAGAAGGAAGTATCATGGACTGCAACCATGAGGTCTATCATCACCATTACCTGCTGACAAAGATGTGTGCCATTGGTAACCTCTTAGTCTTGCCCTTGCAGACTGTGCCCAAGGAATCATATATTGACCCATTACCTAGAGTACTTGCAAAAAGGCCAAATGAGCAGCACTTTTAGGTTGAGCTTGGTGACTGTGTTGTTTTGTGTCACCTCTTGGAGACAGTCACATCTGGACAAGGTGACACCAGTTTTGCTGTCACTATTCCACTGAAGACACAAATGGTTGGACAGTAAGTTACTGAGAGTAAATTTTAACTTAGGGTTTGTAAACACATCTCAGGATCTTCTGTGCTGAAAATGTTGCAGTTGTGAACAAGATACTGTTCTACTGTAGCCCAACTTCTGTGCTGCCAAGCAGATGCAGTTACCTGTTGGGCATGAGGGAAGTGTTGAGATGCCAGACTTTGGGATACAGCATCTCTCCCCATTCACCCACACATTGCCAGTGTGCCTTGTGAGGGACCACCTGAGTAAAGCACACCAGTAATCTCATGCCTTCCTCTCCTGGGTATCTACCCCTGCCCTCAAAGGCAAATCAGAGCTGATTTCACACCCACTGCAAACACTGTAGCAGACGGACAAGACCAGGACTAGTTCAGAGCAGCTATAAGGTTCAACTTTCAAGTTTTTATAATCAGATGTGGATAATTCTGCATAATCACTTATGCATTTCTAGTAAAAAGGGCATAGATGGCAACTGTGTCTATTACATAATATTTCATCTTGCTAGCTCTACGGATGTAGTCTGTACCTGACCTTGGATGCTGCCATTGGAAGAGATGTTGTGGACATGTGAGGCTTTCCTTGAAGTTTTGTGGACATGGATGATGTTACCCTGGTGTAATGGACAAACCTCAGCTTAATGTGGGAAAGGGAAGATTGTGAGAAGGAGCATTTTCCATAGGAAATACAAGAATGGACTACATAAGGATCATTTGGCACTTCTCTGATATGTCATATATATTCCACAAGCTTTTCAAACCCAACTCATGAGTGGGAAGAGAGCATGAATTGCAGAGCAATTGCATAATATTTGGTCTAATATGACACTTTTAGCCTGAAGCAGTCTTGTGAATTTGTATTTCAGATTACCCATGGTCTTTCTCAAGAAATCTAATTAAACTTCAAAGATGTTCCCACTAAATTGAGCCCTATAACTTCAGCAACAGGAATGACATCAGAAGCTTTGGAAAGGAAAAAGATGAATATTGCAAGAAAAAAAAATGTAGGAAAAAATGCTTTTAGAAGGCTATTGACCATGGGCCAAGCCATACCCTCAGCTATGTGCATGCTATTCCCACTGAAGCTAAAGGGATTTGTATATGCCTTGGAGCAGAATATGGTTCTTTGCTTCAGATGGCAAAAACCTTCCATGGCCAGATAAGGAATACATATACAAAGTCAATGTATGCTATAAATGTCACTGAATTGAGTTTATTTATATAGCTATTTCTTCACTGAAGAGAATCTGTCTGCTCTGTAAGGGGGTGTGATGATTGCAGCTTTTCCTTCCTAGCAGATCCTTAGCAAACTGCCGCGAGCTGTACCAATGGCCACCTGCATACAGCAAGCCTCTTGAAGAAAATGTAGGTAACACAGAGGGGAACAATGATGTATGGTTAGGAGCTAACCAGGCTCCACATATCTCACAGACTCACAGACCTATCCAGACTGGAATGGACCTTGAGAGGTCTCTAGTCCAACCTCTTGTTCAAAGGAGAGCACTGCTGCATTGGAAAAGTTTGCTCAAGACATTGTCTGGCTGGATTTAAAAAACACTGAAGAACAGAGACCTCACAGCTGCTCTGAGCAATCTCTTAGAATGCTTAATTACTCTAAGAATGAACACTCTTCTGAAAACCCAGTCTCAAACTCCTGTTCCAGCCTATGTCCATTATCTTACTACGAGTCTTGGTGAAGAGACTGATTCCATTGTCTTGATCACCTAACAGTTGCCCATATGCACTGGCAGGCTGCTCCTTGGTGCCCTGGAGCCACCTCTTACTGAGGGTGAACAAGCCCATTATCCCTTGGTCTCTTCTCACTGGGCAAGTGCTGCAACCCTGACCATCTCAGAACCCCTTTGCTGAACTTGATCGAGGTCCTCAATTCCTTTCTTGTACTGAGACCCAAAAGCGGATGCAATATCTAGGTGTGGTACTACCGAGTGCTGAGTAAAATGGGGACAATTTCTTCCATCATTTCCCTTGCTATGCTTTCATAAATACAAGCCAAGATGGCGCTGTTGGTGTGCTTTGGTGCCAGGACTCTCTGCTGTCACACATTCAGCTTGCAACCACCAGGCTTCACAGATCCTTCCCAGCAGAGCTGTTCCCCCAAAAGGCAAACCCTTGGCTAGATTGATGCAATGGGTTAGTCTGAAATGGGTTAATTAAGAACTTCTTTCAGCCTGTCAAGATGTCTAAATACACATCCTATGTGGAAAAGCAGTAGAAATTCATACTGTGGAAAATATCTTAACAGATTTCAGTCATGATGATTCTTACTTTCAGATTTATCCCAGTAGTCTTTTCTTGTTTTTAATTTTCCACTTCTTGTGATTCAACAAATGTAGGAGTGCATTTGGGACTGTGCTGTGCCAAAAATTGGAGGAATCTCTGCCAAAATCCTGAAGTTCAAAACTTTCGTCTTTGAACAAAACCTAGGAGTGAAATATTGATTTACCACCCCCCACAAGACTATTTTTAAGATGATAGTCACCATAGTAGAGGACATGATAATCCTTGTTTTAACTTTTTTCAGATACCTTCTTGTTTCTCTCTCATTTTCACTGTTGGCTAAGAAACAATACTTTCCATTGCCACAGTTGTATCTAATGAAAAATTCAGCTTACAATTCATAGTTTTATTTAATTAAAAATTTAGCCTATAATTCAGGGAGCCATGCTTACCAAATGATCTGGCTTTCAGATGGTATCATTTATAGCAGGACTGTTTAGGGCCCAAATATAACATTTTCATCTTCTATGTGTCTTGCACAGGACACTAAGAATCACACCATGTGTCTGAGAGCATTTTCCAAACTCTTGAACTCAGGCAGTCTTGGTGTTGTGACTGCTTCCCTCGGGAGCCCGTTCCAGTGCTCAACCACCCTCTGGGTGAAGAACCTTTTCCTGATATCCAACCTAAACCTCCCTGACACTACTTCAGGACATTTCCTTGAGCCCTGTCACTGATCACCACAGGGAAGAGATCAGTGCCTGACCCTCCTCCCCTCATGAAGCTGTAGCTGCAAAGAGGTTTCCCCTCAATGTCCTCCAGGCTGAAAAGACCAAATGACCTCAACTGCTCCTCATATGTCTTCTCCTCCAGAACCTTCATCATCCTTGTGGCCTTCCTTTGGGCACTCTAACAGCTTCATGCCCTTATTGTATTGTGGTGCCCAAAATTGCACACAGGACTTGAGGTGAGGTGTCCCCAGCTCAGAGCAGAGCAGGACAATCCCCTCCCTTGCCCAGCTGGTGATGCTGTGCCTGATGCATCCCAGGACATATGTGGCCCTCCTGGCGGCCAGGGCACTATGGGAGGCTAATGAAAAAGGAGCAGTTGGCAACAGATACTTCTTCAGGAAGAGATGCTGTAGCTGTCCAAAAAGGCGAAAAGAATGAGGAGCACTAGAAGGACCTTTCCTGCAGGGAGAAAGGGAGAGTCATGTAAGTATTGCCTCTGTGGAAAAGCCAGCATATCTGTGCATGGATGTCAGAGTCAGATAGCTGACCCAGAGGGAAGTGGGCTAATGGAGACATTCATTGAGGATGCATTGCAGTTGCTGAATATTTTGTACCAAGAAAAGCTGTTCACTTCTGCTGGCAGAAGTTGGCTGGCAGGTGAGATCAGGAATGTCATATTGAGAAGTGAAAGGAAGTATGACTCCAGTAATAGGTTTCTCTTAACTGGATTGTGCATGCTCTCTCTTAATGCAAATGCCCTTCTGGAATTAGGATGTCCAGCAGGAAGGGAAGAGGAGCAAAATGCTCTGATACTGCACACGGTTCAGACATATAGGCAAACATACAATTTGCCTACAAAGTGCAAGGCTGGTTAACCTTAGAGGTAGTGGGTTGCAGTGAGTAGAATTTAGGTAACCGTCAATTACGTATAGAAGAGAGAAGGTAGGAAATTCTGGAGGAAAATATTTCCATGCTGGAAAAAAAAAGCTGGAGACCAGGCTTCTGTGAAGCCTTTACTACAGCCTGTGCTGAACAGGAGACAGAAGTAGAAAGGCAGAGCTGTAATACTGGAGGGTGTATCTGGTGGAGATTTCTGCTTCACCAGGAATGATGTTATGTGCTGAAAAAACAGAATTATGAATGAGAGAGAAAAAGAGAGAGAGGGGGAGAGAGACAGAGATCCTTCTTGAGCCAAAAGGGAACTGAACTTCTAGCACTTATATGCAAGAGAGATGTCAGGAATCATCTTTCTTTCATTCAATGGTTTCAGAGGTAAACAGGAAAGTACGCTATAATTCAGTATAAGACCTCTGTTAAGCAGAAAGACATGAAAATTCTGTATCAATTGAAGTCATAAAAAGTGTTATAAAATGAAAAAGAAGAAACATCAGTATGTCCCTAGTAAACAGGTGGATTGTGTACATTCTGAATTTTGAAAACAGCTCTACTCCTTCATCCTTAACGAAAGAAATGAGAATGTCAGTGATAGGAAAGGAGCTGAAAAGTGCTGCAAAGATGATCAAGGATAAGGACAGGCTTTGGTATAAATGACTCTGTATGTTTGGACTTACAGTCTGGGAAAGGTGACCTGGTGACACATGACAAGTCTCCCAGAGAAGAGTGGCTGGGGTTCAATGTCCCCTCTATTTGCTTGGGAGCATAGTTCCTGCATTCCAAATGCTGCATTCAAAATCAGAGGAAGCTCTTCTTCGTACAGTGCTTCCAGACTTGGTGGCTGACTCTTTTTTCTTTTAAATTTTTTCTTTAAAGTAAGCTCAATGGCACATACCTGAAAGTGAGGGTTACTGATTTACCAAAGGAATTAGATGTGGGAAATGCTGAAAAATTGAGGCTAGGGGACCTCATGGAAGTAATACACAATTAGAGTGTGCTTATGCTTCTCATGGCAGCTTGGCTGCACTGCTGGAGACAGATACACCATGCTAGAGGGACTCCAGGTTTGAAAAAGACCCTGGCTATTCTCATGGAGTACTGATATAAAAAGTAAGGACTCTTGTTGGAACACGGTTCTGGTGCTGTGGGAGCACTTGTCACTTCCATATCACTAAGGTAAGGAGGGCACAGCATCATTCTTCTTCCTTGTCAATACTGTAAATTAATCCTATTTTGATGATCTCTCGGGAGGCACCAGGGGAAATAAAGTATCTAAAAATATCATTCCAAGGGGGATCTCAAAAATACTCAAGAAAAAGAGAGTTCTTCAGAAAAGTCCCTCACATGATAACCTTTAGAATTAGTAAAATTTCAGGTATGTTATACTGCTGACTTCAGGGCAGCTGTGTATAAATTTACTACACATTTTATACCCAATAAAACTTCAATAGCCCAGGTGCTGTAATCATAGAAAACTTACAATACTGTCCTCTTTGCCAAAGCTTGCTGAAGAATAGCAATTCCCTTATTTCATAAGTTCAAAGGACAACTGCAGATTTGCTGGCAAGCACTTGCATTGACCTAAGGAAGAAGGAGGAACCAAGCACTGACCAAGTAAGGGAATAAAATTTGGCAAGGTAAAAACACTTGAATTCTATAGGAATACGGGCACCAAATGTATCAAATCACTTAAATAATAGCATTTAGACTGGGTAATACACTTTACTTTGAGATATTTCAAGTGATGCTGAGAGACATTTGTTAATTTTCCTTCCTCACATAAATTAAAAAAAAAAAAAAAGAAAAAAAGAGAAAAAAGTAACTGAGTACAATAACGCACTTGACAAAAAGTCAGCTAATTAGACAAGCAAAGTTCTTTGTTAGTACAGGAAATAACAGTAAATTATGCATTGCATTATTTTCAGATAGTTTAAGTCCAAACTACCTTTTGTTTTTGGTGGATAAAAAGGGGAAAAATAGAAAACATAAGAATACTCCACAATATTTGCTAGCAGAAATTCTTGGTAATCCAAGAGAGAACATCAGCTAAGACAATAAATAAAGCCTTTCATATTTTGGATCACCAAACAAGTTCTGTAAAAGGTTGTGTTTTTTTAAAAGAAGGGATATAACATACTACATTAACATTCCTAAACTGCTCTATATCTGATATCAAAGGTGATCTTATGGATTTGATATTTAAAGCTGCTCAGCATGTTCACTTCTAAAAGAGTCTTCAACTGAACCACAAGGGCCCAGCAACTTCACAGAAGTGAACCTTGGACAGAACTGTTGAAACCAGAGTTTGTTTGGTTTTGGGTCTGGAAATTAATCTACTTGGTTTTCATTTTAGACAGCATGAAACACTTTTAGTCTGTCGCACAATAATAAATCTTTCTTCTGAGAATGACACTTTTTGGATTTGCAAAATGATCTGACACATTATCTTTTCTTTCTTTGGGCCAAATTATTCTTTTTAAAAAAATCAAAGGAGTGAGGAAAAAACTTCTGCTTTCAAAGGCATGAGATAAAAACTGGCAAAGGAATCATTAATTTATTATTTTTGACATTGTGATTAGGACCTATTTGTGAACCAAAAATCCCTGGGTAAGGTGCTGTGTCTTAGGTTTAATGTGCTAGGCAGCATCCAAAAAGGATAAAAGAAAAAAATAAATAAAGACACCAGGGAACACTTCAAGTCACAGTTTCCACACGATAGCAGTTAGCCATTAACAGAAACAGGAATTGTAATAGGAAGATCCTGCTATGCATATGAAATTAGGGGAGGAATCCCATTTTAAGCACATACAAAAAAGGTGTGTGAAACTATGCCTGCATATAGACCAACAGGCTGCTTAGCAATCAGAGATGGACTTCTTGATGCTGAGGAAAAGTTAATTTGGATGAAATATGCAGACAGACACACATAAACATGCATAAACACACACACACACACACACACACACACACACACACACACAAAGTTATACAGAAAGAAATACTTACAAATGAAAAAAATCTGTTATCAGAATGGGGATATTAGAGGAGAAATATGTCTCTGGGCTTTGTATGGTGCAAACACCCTGCAGTCATTCAAGGCTTATAGCAGGAGAATTCCTGTGAGTGTCTATGGGCTGGCTAGTACACCAAGAAATAGCCCCAGCTTCTTAACTCTGGAAAGGAGCAGGGGAATGGTACTGCATCTGACCAAGTTGAGAGATGCTCTCTCTTTAGCTTTGCACCACAGACTTTAACTTGTTGTTTTCTGCCCAAAAGTAAAGAAAGCTTTCCTTATCAGCTGTTTCCTGATGACTCACTCTGATCCTGTGTCTGCAAATTTCAAAGAAGACACAGGTAGAGCTCCATTTAGATCTAGAGAGATACACAAGAAGAGGAGAAAAGAAGCTGAGAAAGACAGGAAGTATTGTGGTTGTTCCCCCACAGGAACTTGTGTGCAGCTGCAAAATGATTTAAGGAAAGAAGCCAACCATAAACACTCCTGAAGACAAGGACAATCTAAAGAACACCATGATTAAGGTGTGTAAGTCTTTGAAATTCCTGCTTTGTCTAGAGCAGAATAAAGCAAAAGTGTGTTCAAAAATTTTATGAAAAATCCATCCAGTCATGCCCCCATCTCCTCAGCAGGCCACACATCTTACAGCCTCAGTGATGCTTTCAGACTGCCTGTGGCAAGGCTATGGTCAAAGCCCAAAATATCAGAAGGGGGTCTGTGAGAAGGCTTCTCCTGTGAGCAGTTTTGAGAGCAGAGAAATACCACTCAGAGACAGGTCCTGGGCTCTCCAGATTGCTCAGGCATAAACAAGAGGCTTAGGATGAGGCTTAGAGCCCCAAAAGGAGGACTTGGCAAGCTGCAGAGTTGAAAGAAATACATCACAAGTGCTGATTTCAATAAACATATGTGACATAACTTGGCATTATTATGCTTTTGTGGTTAATAATTTAGCTTTATCTGCTTGCATACACATCATCTTTATTAAACAGTAACTGCCCTTCATGAATCATGAAGTTCAAGGCCAAGAAAATAATCAGAGACCATGCTATGCTATGTGCTGAGGGGAGAGAATGGTTTACAAAATATAAGGAAAATTCTGCTTTCTGCCACCCACCACAGTCCCTGGAATGAGGAACCAGATGATAATGTTGGGGCTTCTTGAGTACTAATAAATCAGACTGGCAGCCTGCTTTATATGAATTCTGTACAGTCCAACCCAACTTGGACTATTCCAAGACTCCCAAGCAGAAGATGAGCAGCCAGGAGAACTGACAGCACCTGTACTCTAATCACAGCTTCAGACCACTTGAGTTTCTGTAAAACTAGATTTTTATTTACTTTATACGATACATTAAACTGCTTGCTTTTAAACCCAGGGTAGCAGGAATGCATTTCCAAGGTTCTTGTCTTTGTTGCAGAACCTGAAAGCAAAAGAAACCACCCATTTGTCAGATTAACTTCTTACTAGTCAAAATCAGTCTGTTAATAAAGTTTGTATTCTTAATTCTAATAATCATCTTTTGGTTATTATCAGGCATGTTCAGATGCTCACTCAAACCAACTCTCCTAATGCCATTTTCTCTGAATATTGTATCAAATTCTGCAGCTACCATGAAAGGAATCATGCAGGCAGAGAAATTCTATAACAGAATACACGTACATGACTGGTGTCAAAAAAGTGGCTGAAATCAGGATCTCTTTCCTCCTCCAGCTTTAGAGACTGTAATTTAGGTTTCTTTTCTCTTTGGAGAGTCTGGGCAGCAAGCCTTTTCCTTGGCAATGGCATCTGCAAGAAAATAGCACTTGCATTAGGTTAGAGACACATTTAGGTCCTGTTGTACTCTTGCTGACAACTGTGTATATGTGGGTAAAAATTGGCTAAATACAATGCCAGTGTCACAAACCCTGTTCTGGCCTGGATATTTAAAGGTATATAGCTATGAATTAGTTACTGGATTACACAACATAGGAAAGAAGAGGGGAAGAAAGATTTATACAGAGCACTTACCATCATTTCAGTAACATACAGGATATGCCAACACTGCTTGGTGCCAGGATCACTGGCTATGGGAGACTTAAGGGTTAACAAAACCTCAAAATGGAGGCTTATAGCTCTGGCTCAAGTTATATGCTCGAATTCATCTTAAATTCAGATCTAGGTTTATGTTCACTCTGAGTAATGATAACATGAATGTTTTCCCCATAAAGAGCTTTCAAGGAAAATATGTATTTCTGTTTATGAGACTTGCTCCTTCTGCTTGCTCTGGGTGTCAGTGAAGGTTGATTATGGCATCTGTGAAAGGAAATTTCGCAGACATAGTCTCACCATGCATATATTAAGATGATGTTCCTTGCTTTGATAAAAGAAGCAAAAAAGATTTACAGATTTTTCCTGTGATAATTACTTCTTTTTTTCTTACAGTTTTGACTTTTTCTTAGTGTTTCTCTTTTATTGGACACTAAGCTACATGATGATTGAGAACACATCAGTTGTCACTTGATTCTCTCTCACTCCTAAAGCAAAAACTGGATCATGTTAGCAGCATGGATGAGCAGTTTTATTAGTGATGTCTGGCAAGTGTTTTAGTGCCACAGATATCTCTTACTGAGGCATCATGGCAAATTTTAAATTTGCCATGTCCTTATCCAAGGCATATCTGAATCCTTTTCAAGAACAATTTCATGCTGCTGTGCAAGGCAAATGCTGTGACTGATTCTGCACAAGGAGAGAATGAGAGAACCTTCCCCACCAGTGACATGTTTTCACCTGTACTCATGAAGCGACCCAAGTGTGCAGTGAGTGGCATAGATGAGGCATCTGCAGAGATTTACCCATTTCCAGAAATCTAGCTCCTCTACCACTCAACAGGGCAAGGGAAAGGAGAAGCTATCACAACCATGTATCAATCTAGAGATTATATTTGCACAGGAAGTATCTTGTCTTCTACAAAATAGCACCTCCTAGTGCTTTCAGGTTTAGATGGGTTGGGCAAGGTAAACCCTTGGTGGTGGGCAGCTGCACCTCCAAACTGATAAATAGTTTTTTGCTCCTTCCCATCTTCTCAAAATTCATCCTGAATGTGCATCTACTCATTTGCCTACATCTGATAAAAAAGTATTCTTTGTATTTTATCTCCTTGGACATGGTATTGTTCAATTTTAAAATAACCACAATCATATCTTCCCTTTGCAGATATCAGTACACCTCAGTAAATGTGCTTTATACTTTTAAAAGCAGGTGAACATCTCTTTCTTGTCACAGATATATTTAATGTCAAAAATATGAAAAATCCATATGGATTAAATATTGATTTTATTTTTTAGAGAGCAAGTACAATGATGTTGCATTAAAATAATGCTATGTCATAGTTGTTACAGCTCTGATAGAAAAATAAACATCTCAATATGTTACAGTGTAACTCATTAATAAATATCACAATAAAAGTTAGTAGTCAACTGAAATTAATAAAACAGCTATAAAAGTATGCTATTTTAAATAATAAAATATTCAATATATTTCCAGATGAACAAAAGTAGTGATTTAAAAGTATCATTCAAAATGTAAAAGGAGCAGTAAGAAGTTATCAAATTTAAAACCTCTTCCCTTACTAAAATTCTCTATGCATAAAATCTAGACACACATTATTTATTTCTCTATATTTATTTGTTACAAAAGGTAGTATATGTTAAATAGAAAGTTTAAGACCGTAGTATTATTAATAGCTGTCACACAATTGCTAAGTAAGACACTTGAAAGTAGCATTATTTTTGAAGCAGTAGTAGCTAAGAGTGAAGATGCCAGCACAGTGAATTCATCCAACACTAATGCATCTGCAAAAGACTAATTTTTCAGATCCCTTCAAAATATAACGGAAACAGCCCAAATACAATATAGGTATCAGGATGAAATGTTAGAATTTAACAGAAGTAATTATTTTAACAAATGCCACACACTTTAAGTTTTTTTTAATAGGTACCTTTTTTTAAAGCATGTTCAGAAAAGGAAACAAAGAGAATATGAAATTCAGACCAGCAGAAAGCCTAAGAATCTAGAAATTTAAGGTTTTTTCTTCCCCCCTCAACCCCTCCCCTCAGATATGCCAACCATTCTGAGCTGCCTTGCTCCCAGTGAAACCCCACTGATCTGGCATGCTAGGAAGTTTCATTCCTGTTGGTTAACTTTAACATTTTTCCCCCCTCTCCAAGAATTTCAGTCCTGTGTAAGAGCCAACAGATACTTGTGCATCAGAGGAGTCTCGAGATCAGAACTAAAAATTAGTGTTTTTCTTAAGTATTGCTACATTTCTGCTTTCCCCTCTGTTGCAAAATGGTAGCCAGGACATTGTCACCAGGCGTCACTCACAGTCGGGACAGAGCAGGAGTCACCCAGCACTGACTCAGCACAAATGCCTCTGTGAGAAGTGCCCTTTACAGCCACTGCTCACATTCCTTAAGGCTGGCTGGTGGAGATCCAGGGGCTGGTGGGAAGTCAGCGGGCAGGTGCCCAAACGCTCCCCAGGAGCTTTAATGGAGGTCTGCAGCATCCACGTGTACAGGCTGTCCCTTGCTGGGCTGTGTGCAGGCATTTTTGATGAGTAAAGATGCAAAAAGGCTGCAGCCTTAGGGCTCAGACTGCATACAATGCAGTCCCAGTCTGCATTGTGCGCCGTGCCTGCAGTGCAAACCTAGGGCACCACCACTGCCTAGCCAACCCACTCTGGAGAGGCTTCCTGCCCTGACAAAAGGCAAAGTGAGATCTCAGAGCACCATTTCTGCAGGGATGCTGTGGGGAGCCCCAGCACTGTCCCTCTTCAAGTCTCCACACAGGCAGCCATGCCCTTGCATGTCTCTGCCCTGGGCATCACCAGACTCTATGCCTACTTTAGGACAGAGTGTTGCTTGAAGCTGTTTCACACATTCACTCACATGGCTTGCAAAACACGCACACTAAGCAGGAAATAAATATTATATATGATCATACCGGTAAAATAATATTTTTCCATTGCAGTCAGAAGAATGCTTTACATAGCAGGTTTTCATGGCATCGTAGAGAGGAAAAAATAAATCCAGTTGTAAATAATAGCTAAAATGTAAACTATGCCCATACGAACATCCTTCCTTTTTAAGGTTCATTTTTAACCTTGCAAATGTAAGGGAATTTCAGCTGGGCACAATGAAAATTCCTTGCATACCATGTGCACGTTTTCTGGATGAAGCAGCTATTTTCCCACACACTTCTGCAGCAATCTTATTAGTGTAGTCATGATTCTTGGAAAGAACTATTTCATAGCATTTTTTCATTTTATAGTACTCAAAAAACTCTGAAGTAAAATACATACTTTTTAATTACATAAACATGCAATTTCTGAAGTGTCAGGCAAATAACAGGTCAAAGGTTAAAAAAGGGGACTAGAATATGAAAAGTATACATAGGGATTTTAACAGTAACAAATATGCTGTGAAAAGTCATGCACATTCTTCATTTGTGGGACCAAATCTAAGAACAATTCCCCAAACTAATGATGAGAAGCAGCAGTATCTGCTGGTATATTTTTGGATATAAGCACGCAGTAGAATTATTTGACTTCTTTCTAAATTTTTTTGAAGAAGTCCAGCACAAAAAGTGTTATTTGAAAACTTTGGAACACTCTGTTCTGAGGTTAGTTATTTTTCCCCCTATTTTTATGAACATCTTTGACGCACAATACATTGAAAACTAATATGAGCTAATTTGTCTTTAATATCTCCCATATTAAGCACTATAGGAAGCACAGTCCTCCTGCAATCACTGAAGAAATTCCTTGTGAATTAAAGGCTGCTTTCTCATTTAAGGTCATGTGCTGAGCGAACACAGCTCCCTAAATAGTGAGGCTTTTGTTGAGCTATTCATCTCCTGCAGCAGCTCTTCTGAAAAACATGGTCAAAGGCAGAGGGAAACAAGTACCAAGCAAAGCCAGAGTTTCTCATGGATAGATTCCATCCCTAGAAACAAAGCCTCCTCCCAAGAATCCTGCTCTGTATAAGCTCCCCACGGGCCTTCTAAAAGCCTTGACCTGTCACATTAGCAGCAGCTTATTCTCTTTCACCAGTCTCTTCTACAATACAGCAAAAGCATGAGGGAGATGCAAGAAAGCCTTTTTTCTTTCTTTTTTTTTTTTTTTGTTAATATATATACATTTTTTTAATATCAGGACAGCAAGCAGCTTACAGTGCAATTTGTCCTGTGAGCCTGCTCTTTTTGACCAGAGCATTTTAAACATTCAGGCAGGTGTCTGATAAGGAAATACTGGCCATGCCCCTTCACAGGCAGCAGTCCAATGCCAAGTGCTACAGAAGAAAAGCAGTAGCAGCATGATGTGATGTGTCTGGAAGATGGATATTACAGCTCAAGTCTTTCCTCCACCGAGAACCCACTTCCATTGTCCCTTACCCACAAAACTGAACTCCCTCTAACAGTGAAAAGTAATTTCTAATGAAAAAAATATATTTATCAGTTCAATAAATGCTTTAGTACATGCTTTAAAGGCCATTATGGGGTGAAAATAGATTCTGAGGAATCTTTTTTTTAAGGGTTTATCACACTGTTTAAAGAACATAATTAACCTCTTTTTTATATACTTAGATATACTTCACTAAGCATTTTTAAAATTTAAGAGATTTTTTCCACTCACAAATTGCCATGAATTGTGACAAGGGTAACAGCAGGTCAACCTTTATAAATCTTTTATCTTTATCCCACCAAAACCAGTTGTTTGAAATATTTTAATTTACACAGGAGGAGAACAGTCCTATACACTTTAAAAGAAAATGAGAGTTTAAGGTGTAGTATTAGACTACAGAATTAATCTATGACTAAGGTTCTACAATTAAGCTAACACTAAAGTCAGGGTCAGCGTAAAGAAATACTCCTTTTGTTAAATGAGATAATTTTACCTGTGTGGTAGAAAGCTCAGGACCTACTTCAGAGACTGCTTTAAAAACATTTAATAGTCCAATTTACACATTAAAAAAAAAAATCCCTAAGCTTTTATGACTAATGAAAGGTCCATTGTCTGTGTATTATTTTTCTTAATCCCGCTTGATCTATTACCCAAGAAACTTAACACTCATAAAACACTCATCATTTTTCTACACCCTGCCTTCCTTTCAATCCTCACAGTGCTCAGGTTTCAGTGGGAATTTACAGAAGAAATACAGAATAGGAAATACAAGTAATTTCTAAAGACTGCACATAAGGAAGTCCTGCTTTGTTTCTGTAACCCTTATCTATGACAAATAGTGACAGTATTTAGTATTAGTAATAAATGTTAGTGAAATTATACAGTCTTCTGAGATGATTTTTCTTTTTAAAACCAGCAAGGTTTTAGTGCATTAGAGGTTGATCAGATTTTCATAGGGTTTCAGCAGCATACAGGTAGTAAATCAGACTGACACTTCCAGCAAGCATATAACAATAATGTGTTCTACCACTCTAGCTGGTTTCAGGGATAAAAAAAAGATGCTTCTGCTTGACTTTTTAGCTCCCATTCTGCTCTTAGATAAGATTATATTGGTTCCGCCATGTTTGGAAGAGTTTTGCACATTTCTGGAATGCAGAATCCGATCCATATTTATAAAGTCAATTATTGTGTTTTGAGAAAAATACTCTTATTTTCCTCACTTTCTTCTAGTTTGCAGGTTCTTTTCTCCATCACACACTGGACACACTTCTCAATGCACAGTCACAAAAAAGTGAAGTAGTTACAAAAATCTTAGAAAACCTAATGTCATCAACTAATTTACATAGAGAAAAAGAGCACATGTAAAATCAGACTTATGCCTGACATCATATAAAAAGATCCAAGTCCTTATTTGGCAAAACACTGACATGTAGCTAGCAAACCAAACACAGCTCTGATGTAATTTATCTATTTGCAATGGATTTGATGCTGTTGACTCTAAAGGCGTAGTCTGCTGGCAGTGATCATCATGTAGACCATGCTGTTGGATAAAGGAAGTCTCATTTTCTGTAGCCACTCAGTTTCCAAACACCTTACGTTTTGTATAAAATTGGGGCATTATATTTAAACAAGTAAAACAGCTTAAAATTACTCTTTATCAGATATAAATTATCGTTAAATGACATCATCCATTCAAAACCCCCTATAAATATATAATTTATCTGTGTATGCATGCATATGTGTATGTATACACACACAACATACACCTATACCATGAACTAAACACTTAATCCCGTCATTTTTATGAGGAAAAGATGAGAGGAAAAAGCAGACAAATTAGTGGAATCTGTCAACTGAGAGAACTATAAAAGTACCATTTACTCTATTAAAGAGCATTTTAATAGTTTCATCTATTGCTATAATATACAGCAATGTTAATACTCCAGTCACAGCTTTTGTCCATTCCCACAGAGCACATCAGTACCAGCTACATGTAGAGTGAGATCAGTGCTTTGTCAGACCAGTTTGTATCTACATTCTAGGCCATAACTAAATAAATTAGAATATGCTAAAGTGCTACATCAACACTAATGTTTCTGAACAGTAGTAATGCACATTTCTCTTTCAAAAAAAATTTTAAAAAATACAGCAGCTATAGTTCCAAACATAATCACATAATGTGAATATGTTTACATGTCAATTTGTTACAGTATTCAACAAAATGCACAACACAAAACCATATGGCAACAGTCAAGACTCCCACAGAGTACAAAAGGTAATTTCTTAAAAGTCGAGCATGATGGAAATAGACATTTGCAGTCTTCAGAATTCACACTTGAAAGTTTCGTTTAATCGCAACTTGCTGATGTCGATATTTATTTCCTCTGGTTTGTCACGTCTGTATGTTACTGTTCTTGTACAAACTGTAGGCAAAAACATCTTATCCTTGAAGGAGAAGATACAATTTTTATCAGCAATTAGCTAACTTTTATAAGCAAGAAAAAGATTACTGAAGATGATGGCTCTGAAATCAATTACCTTCTTTGTCGTAGATACTCTGTAATCAGATGAAGATTTAACTTTATTGCTACTCCCCTGCAGAATTATCTGCCTGATGATAAGGACAACAAGCAACCCGATCAGAAAGGTAACTATAAAGATTATGGAAAAGACTCTAAAGTAGTTCCGTCCAGAGAAACAATCTGCAATGAAAGGAAAACACAGGGGTAAAGCCTAATTTATGGAACAGGCACATCCCTCTAACACAGGCATCTCCACCACTACTTAGTAATGCTGCACAAATGTAATACAAGCCTGATAGAAATTAAAGGAAAATAAATTAAGGGAAATTAAGAGGAAAAGTTGTCATATGCAAGCTTTTAAAGTTGGGCATATCAAGAAAGGCAATTCAGATCAAGATCCATGGTAGAAACAGAATTTAGGTTTCATTGTATTTGCCCACCATAAATTCTCTGTAGACTAGTGAGTTTATAGCTGAAGTAGAGAGGATGAAATATTAGAGATGTTTGGGGCTGAGAGAATTTAATCTTCACAAGACAACAGTGAAGATCACTGGTAAAATGTGAAAGAAAATATGTTTTATTGAATCCTTGTCCAGTGCTCTCCTCACTGATAGACTAATACAGTAAGCTTTCCTTAATACTAAAGTTATGAAAAAAGTATTCACAATAAGTTTTCACATTGATGAACTGTAATATAAAAAGATTTATATATATATTAAGGTATAACAAAAGGTAACCATTTACCTGCATTTTAATTGCTGCATGGAGTGATTAAACTTGGAGAGATTTTATTTTAAAAGATTTTGTTCTTCCACAGACCTCATAACTGCAGTTTTTTATACTTGAAAGGAACTTTTAAACATTACTGAACTTGAGGTAAGCATTCTACTTCTTTCTTTCCTGTTTCTGGTAATGTCAAATACTATAAGCATGGTCAATGTAATAAAACATACAGATGCCATAACAAATTTTTATAAATATTTCTTTAAGCATCACTCAGGCAGGATTCATCATTATTAGACATGACTTCTTGAGGATCTGGGAAAACTGAACTTAGCAATGCTTGACAATCTTATTTCCTGTTATTATTTATCTTTCACTTTCCCTAAAGCTATGAATGATTTTTCTCTTTTTCCTGTTTTCTTTCTTTGCTATTGCAATAATGTGATATACTTCTGCAAGACATTCTAACACTGACAAATTAAATTACTAATCACAGAAGATTTTAATCTCTTATTAAAATTACCTAGAAAATGCCACTTACCTGAAGTATTATCAATATAATGCAGTAGGTAAGTGCATGAGGTTGTGCACTGGTCAAGTATGACTTGAGATGCATTATTAGAATGATAGCACTGAACACAGTTCCTGTAAAATAATAATTTAAAAATTAATAATTTCATATTTAATATTTTTTAAAAATTTAATAATAATTCCTGTAAATTATAATTGAAAACCTATGTCTTTCTCTGCCTTCCCCTTTAAGAGATTGTATCAACAGGCTGATGTATTGCTTGCACATAATGCTTTCCTGTTGTTAGCAAAAACATTACGACATTTATTTATTTTTTTCTGAAATGTGATGCCTCTCTCAGCATTTTATCCCCCTGATGCTTCTCAGAACCAACTAGTCAGAAGTTGCAAACTAAAACATGTTTTTGGCTTTGAGCCACCTTCACCCAATCCTAGCTCTGCCTTTTGTGATGCTAGGGTGTAGCTAAGGTCCAGCTTTCTTCAGCTTTCATCCTCCACTTTCTAGTCTTTCCTTACCTATCAATCTCATTCAGATACACACTGGAATTGAAAGGTAGAGGTAAGTAGAGGAAACACAGTTTTGCCAATAATTTTTGGGTGCTATGTTAAGACAAAGCCAAGTAAGTCTGCACTGCTGGGCAGTTTAGAGAGAGAGCACAAGTGGGAGGCAATGCTCTCAATCTTACTGTCTTCACTGTATAGCCCTGAAGGAGACGGATGTCACAAGAGATCCCCAAAAAAGCCCTAACTGAATTTTTAATGAAGATATCCCATCTTCTGAATTTATTAAAGGCACACATTTCACAGTGACTTCGAACAAGTGTAAGCCAGAAAGGTTAACTGCATTTTAATTAGTGAAATCTTAGCAGCAACATTTCCAGATGCGGCCAAGCTTGGTTCTCCAGCATTTTCACCAGATGAGATATAATCGAAATAAATACAAACAAACAATGATTCTGTTTTGAGCACAATGACCTTTCCAATGAAAGGCTGATCTTTCACCCTCTGCACCACAGTGAGATGCACAACATCTCCCGTGTGATGAGAGGGCACAGAAGAGATGTGCCCAAAGAAAGGGCTTCATTTGCTCGCTGTGCCAGGACCACAGAGGGCACCACTGAGAGCCTGGTCCAGCTTGTCCCCTCCTGGGCTTGCTCAGTTTTGACCTACACACTGTCCCTTCCTTTACATGAGTAAGGAAAAATGACATGCTTTAAGACCAGCATGGCAAAGACTAAGTGCTTTGAAATTGAGCAATGAAGAATGTTGTTCTCAGGGTAAGACCAGCTCTGCTCTGCTGATCAATGGCAGTGACAATCCACAAGTACTGCTCTAGCTCCACACCGCTTTCTTTCAGCTGAGAAGCACAAGAAGTGTGCAAAAACAAATGTGGAGACTATTACTGGACTTGGTGGCATTCAAAAGTAGGAACTACTTTCCATTTTTAAAATACAAACTTATGGTTTTATTTCCAGGAGATCTCATATGAAGAATGGTTTAAATAGATGCTGACACGCAATTCTCTAAATTGCCAGTGTGAATCCAACTACACAGAGAAGTATCAAGTATGAATTGTACCAATTTCCTACATTCTGAATAACTAAAAAATAGAAGCAGAAATATATTTTCATGTTTCAATACTGGGGAGTGAAAAAGTCAAGTCTAGCACAAGAAACATACCAGTTTTCTTCACAGGCTTTGTTACAAGTAGGGCAATATTCACAGAAACGGCCAAAGCTTCTTGGGTCTGTGCACTCACACTTTCCACATACACATTTTCCTCTTCCACTGCAAATTTGGCCCTTTGAATTCAGGCAGTGCTTTGCTGATTGTGATGAGCACTCACAACGATCACCTTCCCAGCCAGCAAAGCATTTGCATTTACCACCTTCACATTCACCATTACCTACAACACAGAGAGTCTGGAGTCATATGCTTCCATGAAAACACAGAAAACAAATTTCAGATGGATACATTTGCATTGCTTGTGCTTCACCTTGAACAGAGCATAGACCTGGACTTTCTAATTAGTTTTTAAGTTAACAAAAACTTGGACTGAAGTTACTGGCATGATCAATATTGAAGGCTGCTGTTCATTGTTAAGTTGAGCATAGGTTGCTACTATGGTGTCACCCTAAAACCTTTAACTAAAATTCTGCTCTTTTGCTTTGGATCAAAACAATGGAGATTAGGAATTACACAATGACCAGGAAAATAGTCTTCAGGCAAACTAAACAAACTTCTCATTAGCAAGAAAACATTCCATTCAAATAAACAGCAAGTTTCAGTGGAAGAAAGAGTATAAAGTTCATGTGCACAGGCCAGGTTCTTTCCTTCCTTTTCATTTTCCACTTCCATTTCCACTTCCATTTCCATTTCCATTTCCATTTCCATTTCCATTTCCATTTCCATTTCCATTTCCATTTCCATTTCCATTTTTTTTTTTTTTTCTCTTCCCTACCATAAAGTGGACTACAAAAAGAATGAAAATTTCTAACAACTCTGTTTCACTAAGAGTCTCCTTTGTGAAGCAGGCATTCCCTTCAGTGTTCCTGTTTATACCAGTATTTGAAATCAAGTGCCATTGTATGTCTCAGAGGACTAATTCAGGGTGGTAGAAAATCAGAACCTCCCCTGGAAGCTATGATCAATTCCTAATCTCTCAGTATCTCATATCTCCATTACACTGAAATGTATCAACTAGCTTCCTGGAATAATGTTATTTTTTGTTTGAGAAATTAGTATCATTACTTATTAAGAATTTTGAGATTTAAATATTAAAATAGCTAAATTTGGAAAAAAATCAGTGTAGAAAATGGTGGTGAAATTTAAAAGACAGTATGCCTGTGGTGAAAAAAGTCCAGGAGTGTGAATTCCTAACAGCATGTTCAGGACATTTCCCACACTAATTCTGCACAAACAGTTCTAGTTCTTGACAGCCTCATATCATTGTTTTCAGCTGCATCATGTAAAGTAGCCTCAGAAAACAAAATAAACCAAGAAAATACAGACAGAAACACTGCAACTTACCAGCACATAAGTTTCCCTGGTGATAGGGGCAGGAAAAATCATCCATTTCACAGTACTTGCCATACACCTTGCCTAGCTTGTTTTTGTAGCAGAAACATTTCCCATCTATGCAATTTCCTTGACCACTGCAGATGGGTTGGTCCTGGTGTTGCCTGCACTTCTCTGAGGGAAGTGTGTCTCTGTTAGAGCTGCAGTCACTGTCACTGCACGGGGACTGTTTGCTGTCAGGAGAAGTTTCATCAGCCCACACTCCTTTGTGCCCTGTGCTGTCTCCATACTGGCAGGCACAGCTTTGCTGCACATTGACAATGGCAGTTTCATTGAAACCAATAGGCTTAAGTATGACATATTTTCTTCCTCCACTTGTATGACATCCTTTCATTGTAACTGATACATTGAAAAGTACCTAAAAAGAAATAAAGATGGATTTAACAATAGTATTATTTTCTTGCTTACACTTGTTTAAAAATTTTAACACATAAATAAAGCAGAATCTTATATTGTGTATGAATGTGCACTAGCTGATAATAGCAAAATACAAGTGGTCACTTTTCAAACATTATATATTAGTAATGATAGGCATCACAAATATAGGTAAAATCCTAATAATAGAGGAAGTCCACTTATCAAGTTAAGAAAGCATAGTTGCAAAAGACAAGTTTAATACAAATTAAATGGAAATAGAAATATCATCACCATCTTGCTCTAATTATTTAACATATATATTCTGTTATATCATAGGAATATTTAGGTAAGAATTGGGACTAGATTGAGCAAGACAACACTCAAACAGAAAGAGAGATACTCTTCATAAAAAGAGTCTATAATGAACGTCCTGCTGCAGAATTGGTCATGCACACATAAACCACATAGATTTTTGGATGGCCCTGGCTACCCCTACTGAAACACAGAAACAGTTCACATGTTAGCAGTTACTTTTCTCAATTCCATGGACCCAGTGCCTAGCTCCAGGCCATGTCATGGCCATCACCACCGTCCTCCAAGCTCTCATCCCAGCAGTGCCCACTACAGCAGCAGCTCCCATGGCTTTTTGCAGTTCTAGCGCAGGACTAAGAGTGCCATAGAGTTTCCATCAATCATCCCTAAAAGTTTTTGACAGCTCTGACATGTCTGACACACTAGATATCAATCTTGTATTTTACAATTATTTTTGGGGGTTTTTTGTGCAGTACACTTCTGACAGGGTATTCTCTCTAAAGTTTTGAATTTTTTCAGCTTCCTGATGCAAAGCAACTCTTTCTCATCTCCTCATAAAGAAAATGTAACCAGGAGGAAAAAGTGAGAGAGGAACACAAGAGAAGCAAGTACCTTTAATCTTTACTACCAAAAAATAAAGATTTCCAAATAAAAAAGGAGAAACCCCGAGAAACTGATTACATATGAGGCTGAAACTACCCGCAAATACTGAGGCCATTCATCTCTCATCACTGTCTCTCCCTCCCGCTGCGCCCCCACACGAGAACAACCCAGCCCTTGGGGACAATGGTGGCTTTGTGGCAAGTGGGGCTGCGGCTGCCCACACGGACAACAGGAGAAGAATGCTGTGCAGAAACATGCACTTAATGTCATATTGAGGGGGCACACAGGCTTTGTCTCACCCTTTGCTTTTCTTCTTCTCATTTCTCAAATGTGCCACTACACACATAACCCCTCAGCAGCCCACACTCTCCATCATTGAGATTTCTTCCCTTGGGTTGCAGGGCAAAAGTGTGGCTACAGAGGAGTTGATTCATACAGCAGGTGCATATCATGTGGCGAGGACAGGCTGCAGTGAAGGAATGTGATTTATTCAACACAGAGCCCTGCCAGAAAACATCATCTTCATGTACAAAACAGTACTGGAAGAATTGCAGGGAAATGGGAGGGAAGGGAAAATCATGTTGTGCATATGAGTCGTGAAATTTGATTCTGAACACAGCAGCAGATAGATTGAGCCTGTGGTGACTAAATAATTACAACACCATGACACTTGCTAATAGCCAAAGTTAGTTTTGCACCCTGAAGAGGCCACAGGATTCTTCCAGAATTTAATCCACTTTGTGTTTTGGTAAGAAAAGGAAGGAAGAAGGATTAGACAATGAAAGGAATGTGAGAATTAAGGAAAAGCATTTTGTCTGTAAACAAATACTGAAAGAAGGATTTACGGTTAAAATAAATTAATCTCTTAAGGATGGCTCATTTTCAACAGCCGTAGAGGTTTAGGACCACATGCAATCTTTTACAATCAACTGGCTTGGCTTTTATTAAAAAGAAACAGATATAAATATTTTTCTTTTCATTAAACAGAACAAATTCCAGTCCTGTTTCTTATGACATGTCCAGGGACCAACAGAGGGGAAAAGATGCTTTAAGAACAAAAACAGCAAATCTCCTGTAAACTGTAGAAGCTACAATCAGCAGCATGCAGACAAAATTCAGAAGACTATAAAATACATTCAAATTTACATTATAATTCACACATTTAATTTGTTTTGCTATTTCTACACACAGACATAAGCTCTTTCTCACACTAGCTGAGACATATGTACATGTCAAGCAGGAAAGAACTTCTTGACCCTGCTCTCTAGAAACACAGACTTCTTCCTGGCAAGTAAAAAGAATTACTCCAGTAGTCCAAGAAACTTAATAAATATATTAAGGCACAGAGAAGTTTTTCTGGGAAGAAAACCATGTTCTTTACCTCAGCCAGACATCTTACCCTGCATTTTCATGGTGCATGATGCTCTGTTTCATTCAGTAGGTGCCACCAATTCAAATGGGAATAAATTATTTTATTAATTTGGTTTATAAAATAAACTAATTATCCACAACCCTGATTGTGCAGGAAGACTACTAAAGCAAGAAGAGAGAAAGGTGACATCTAGTCCCAAGGAACACAAATTCCAGTGATTTTTTTCCACTGGGTGATTATCTTTCAACCTCTTTACGTACAGATTTCATCACAATGGATGTGGTGGTTGTGCCCAGTGGAGGACAAAGAAGGAAAGTTTTAATGGACGTTAGCTTTCAGGAAAAGCTTTGAGCCTTAGTTCCACAGGATTAGTGAGAATTAAAATAAGATTCAGGAAAAATAAACCCAGAGAATAATAGAGAGCCTGTGATCATTAATCACATAAATCCATTTTCGGTTTAAGTAAATCCCTAGAAGATTTCACACCATTGAAACCCAACCAACAGAAAAATAAGTATTCCAGTTCCTTAAAGAATGAGAACTATCAACATACTTCTTTATTATATCCCACATTTTTACATCCTTCCATGCCAGGTTTTTTACTTCCATCAGGACAGATCGCAGTGATATTGAAATGAAGACCTTGGATCTGGTTATCCACTTGAATTTTCACTTCAGAGATTAGTTTCTGTAACCAGAAAATAAGTTTTAATTTCACTGCATCTCAAAATACAATGTACATTAGTGACTAACACCAAGTATGGCTCCTATGTCTGACTGAAAATGAAGAAAGCTTGTCTGTGTGAATAAAGGAATGAATTAAAGCTTTGTTTCCTATGTAGAGACCCAATTACATTCCAAATATACACAACCAGTGAACTGGTAATTCTGATAAAGAGGATTAGGTTTTCCAGATAAAAATGTTTTCAGCTTTGCTAACATGGTTTTGAGACTGCATTTTTCACAATTTGAAAATCTATTCCAACAACTATGTGCAACAAAAACTGCTCATTGTTTGAGTCTACGCTGGCTTTTAGCAACACACCTAACATACAACAGTAAACATACATAGAACCACTGTTATCCAGCAGAAAAGTTTTCTAATTGACTTGACGCTTTAAAAACTTCTGATATTTTGCATTTATCTTAAAAAAAATTCTCTGAACAAACCTTAGGGTGACCTAAAGGCTTTTGGGATTATTCTTACTGATTTTTCTGGGTAAACTAAGACTATAAAAACCAGCAATTGGCCGATTTTGCAATAAAAAATAGTGAAAAAGCAACTACTTTGTAACTTGTATTTACTACATGACCTAAAATCCTGCTTCCTTCAAAGAAGAAATACTTCTTGACCATTTAAAAATTTCTTAAAGCTCTGTATAAATTTATGAGCTGAAAATTGCACAGAGGGATTTTTAAAATTCCTGTCATATTGCTATTAAAAATAAGTTTAGTGGGATATTTTTACTGCTACAAATGGAAACACAATTATATGAATCTTAACACATGTTTATCTTAGTAGTAACTTTTTGAAAATTAGTGACTCATCCTTGGCTTTTTAGCCAGGGATTTTCAGCCAGGGTTTTCCATAGCTAAGGCTAAGGTTTCCCTGCCTAGAACAAGAGTGAAAGAGGCCCACTGTCACTGAATATCAACACTAAATTTATTTTCTTATCTAAGTTCTTTTTTTCCTAGAATGCAACACATTCAAGACCTGTTCACCATGTGTTTATATAGCAAAAAGCCCCTAAAACTATGATAAAAAGCTCAAATTGTGAAATCCAATGAAGGTTAGAATGGGAAGAAAGTCAGTGTCTAAAAAATGAAAATAAAGCTAAAGCAAACTGGGGGTGGCTGGACCAGGAAAGTCCCACTGAATCTTGTATTGAACAAAGTAATTGCCACATAAAATTTCATTTCCTCCCCTTGAATGTTTGCCCTGCACTGAGTAAGAACTGTGTTTCAATTTAGGAAGGACAGTGTAAAATTGTCATACAAAAGGACTACAATTTTCAAAATTCTATGCCAGCAACTTCCTGCAAACCTCCATATTTAAAATGAGATCTCTTGACTTTATAAGAGGAAATAAAATACCAGTGAGAACTTCTCTGCAATTTGACTACCCCTAAACTCTGCTTTTGAATGTGTTTGTCTTTCTCCCAATGTCTCCAACGTGACAGTGAGAAAAGTGTATGCAAAAGCACTCTATGAATTAGGAACAGACATGGGGGCTTGCTCTTCATTATAGCCAATTTGCTGAAAGCAAATTGCTTGATTCTGTGGTTAAGCAAGTAAAATGGATAATTTCAGCCTCCCAAATCTAACAAATTAAAAAAAAAAGTCATACATGTGGATACCTTGCATATACTTTTGAAGCTGAGATTTCAACTTTCTGAAACAGAATATTTATGCGTAACTGCACAACTTAACAGCATTCAACCATGCAACCCATCACATTCATTGAGATGCTGCTCTGTGGGCTCCCCATGCTCTGGTACCTCAAATGTCTATTTCTTGGCTTCATTATCAAAGCTGTTTACACTGTCTTTCCTTCATCAACAACATGCCTGTTTCACTTTCAAACTGCCATTCTGTGTCAATCATGTGTGGAAAATGACTTTATGGTATTTCCCATACTATTACTTTCTCTTTCTCAAACTATTACGTTCAATTGATGATTCCAAGCAAGAGTTCACAAAGCCATTTCCATTTTTCTCTCCCAAATTCTATCAAAACTCTTCACTTCCATGCTTAAAACCCCCAAGTCATTACTCTGATTTTTACAGTATAGATACTGCTTTTCACGATATCCACTGTTCTAAAACTACCTCCTTGTAAATTCCCATTTCTTGCTTGTTTTCTAAAATTTATGCTGCATAACTCTCCAGATATTGCATTAGGCTTTTGCTCTGAATTTATATGGTGCCTAGACAGTGACGTCTGGTCTGTAACTAAAGATCTGAGGTGCCAAAATTCAAATAAATAAACCATCTTTTGAAGTGACATAGCAACAGATACAGAAAACCAGATACAATATTTAGAAGCATCCTTAGAAATTAAAAACGAGAAGCTCTTGGCTTTGAGACCCTGACTGCCTGGGACTTTGAGAGCTATCAAAAGATAGTATCACCTATCCACCTGGACATTAGGAAAACTACGGAATGTATCCTTGCAGACTTCAGCTGGAAGACGAGATCCTGGAAATTCCAACTTCAGGCTATAAAAGATGAAAAATATACAAATATTACATAGAATATGTCACTCTCCTCATACCTGATAGGCTTCTACCACCAAATCATTGAGGTTTGCTGCTTGGGATTCTATTTGTCTTGCAACAGTACCAGGCAAGAGAGGTAACAGATCCTATGAAAAAGAAATAATTTATGCACAGTTTTAATTTTAAGTATAAATATTGTGCCTTCAGAATTAAAAAAAGATATCAGGTTTCTAACCTACTTTATACCAATGAAACTGGCTTCCTTGAACAGCAAAAATAACATTGATGTTATTGTCAATCAATTTTTCAGAGAGCTGCCCAAGAGATGGGTGTTCCTGCAAAATACAACAGGAAAGAGAAGATTGCAGATTAGTAGGAAAAATCTTATATTTCATATATGACACATTACACATTTTCAAATCAGTCAAATTGGATTGATTCCAATCCAACTGTAACTCCCAAACGTACAGAGAATGGTAGACTGATATCAAAACCAGGATGGGCCATCCTAATAAACAATAAAAAAAAAATCATCAGGGCATCAGCTAGGGTTACCTGTTGCCATCTGTGTTGATCTGCTGCACAGTGGGATGACTCTACAGTATTATTTTGTTGGTGTCAGTCTTATGCTTAAAGAAATATGGATAGGATATGGTCCATCTGGAAGAACAGGGAATAATAGGGGAGGTTCTTGTGCAAAAGCCAGAAAGTAAAACATGAAGCACTGAGATGAGGTGTGCTTTTGGGCACAGCAAGGAGGGTAATTACAACTGACAGCTTTCTCCTTGGTGTGTTCAAGACCTACCTAAGGATTGATGACTCTAGTCCTTACCATGATGACCTGCTACATTTTCTTAACCACACCTGTGCTTGAAGAAGATGGCATGAGTTTCACAGCTCTCCTCAGTAATGCATTGTTTTATTTGCTGGAGAACCTACGACAGCCTGTCCTGTGCCAATGACCTGCTCTTCTACACTTCTCATTAAGAGATTGGACATGGATTTGAGAACAAGAGCTGTGTTGCTACCTCTTCATCCAAGATGTAGGGAAGTTCAAGGGTGCCTGTGTGGTCTCTGACATAACACCTGAGTTATGGGAGATCCGTTCAGCTCCAGTACTCCAAACCAAACTCTATCTGAAGATCACCACTTATTAACCAGCCTTAAATGAATACTTCTCAAGAAGTATTCAACAGTTCTCCAGTAAATTCAACAGTTAAAATTCATGACTAAAAAGAAAGAAGTGACTGGGGTTTTGGCCTGTGATTCTACTTGAAAAGATTTCATCTGGACACCTCCACTTACATCAGCTACTTCAACCTTTATCCCCTACATATTTTGCTCTTTCTTTTCTTTGTATTTTTCATCATCTGCCCCCTATTGTCGGTCTCTTGCACAAACACAGTCTGTTACCCTGAACAATTTCTTTCTCCTCAGATTGTCCCTTATTACATAAGAGACCCTGCAAGTCAACAGCCCGACTAGCAATAATCTGAATAGCAAGACAACTGAGAAAAAGAGAATCTTATGCAAGAGAGCAAAATCCATTTTCCATCATATTGCACGATACGTCTGTATAACGTACAGAGAGAACAAAAGAGTTTCTTGGTGCAGTTTGACATTGGCCAGGGTACATTCCCCTCTCAATGTTTCAATGCTTTGGTAAAAGATTATGTTCCTTAAGATAACTGATAAAAGGTAGATAACACAGTATCAAACAGGCCTTCTTACAGCTCCAGCTGGAGAGAGTAGCCTATAACACAGTGCTAAGCCCTCCTTCCTTCTCCATGGCACAGAGCACAGCGGTGGGGCCTCCACTGCGCTGCACAACCCTAAAGGCCAGGTGCAATTGGCTGGCAGACCACAGACACACCAAGTGGTCCCAGGACACGAGTGAAGCCAGAAGTTCTGCAAACTCCTCCTGCACCATAAATGTGGGAAGGACAGGGCAGTACCAAGAGATCATGAGATGCTGGCAAAATAAGTCAGTCCTTTGGCTTAGCACATGATACTAGATCTGTCTGAATTGCAGCAGAATGGCTCCTCAGCAACTCTGCAGCTACTGGCTGAACTCTGGAATCAGGAGTATCAGAAATAGCTTTCCAAGCCTTCATAAAATAAAAACTTACTCAGATGGAGCTTATGACACCCACAGACATGCAAGGGCTGCAGGGACAGGATCCCCAGACTACCTCTGCTCACAAGGAAGGCTGAACTTCTATGTACTTGTTATCAATAGGTCTCTAGAGTGTCCAGCTTCTGGTTTATTTTTATTAGAATTGAATAGAATAAAAAAAACCAAAAACCAAAACCAAACAAAGCCCAAAGCATCAACAGACCCACACTAGCATTTTAATTTTAAGGTTTTTTTATTGTTTATGCAAAGAGATGACATAAGGTACCAGAGATGACATAAGGTACCTGATGATTTTTTTTTTAATTGTTTATGTAAAGAGATGACATAAGGTACCAGTGGTCACTCATGGAGCCTTACTTTGCTTGCTGTGAAAACCTTGCTGTATTTTAAGTGTTTTCATCTTATCTCTTCCCACTACTGCTCAGGTAAATGTACTTAAATTTTAGATCATCTCTCTTGTTTCAATTGCATAATTCATTTTATTATTTTAACTTACTTGGTTAAGCTAAGAAGATAACTAATACAAATGTTAAGTATTTCAGAAAAGGAGTTAACCAAGCACAGGTCTAATTAAAAGAGACTAGATTTCTTTCCTGTCATGCACTTTTTCACTGACCCTTCTGTAACTGCTTAGCAGAAGTTAGAAAGGAACATGCAGAAAAATTGTCTACGTGGAAACATTTCTGATATAAAGTCTAAGCTTGTTCAAATAAATAAAGCAAAGTCCTCTAAACTGGCATAAGTAAGAAATAAAAATATGCCAAAATACAATCTTCTCATGACCACTCAAAGCTAAGAATCAAAGCAGGAAAACAATGTAATTGCAGAAGTCTTTAATTTAGCACAGCCAAACAAAATTGTATTGATAGCAAAAAAATCCAAAAATATGTTTCATATTATGTTTTCTAAAAGATTGACAGACTTTCATGATATTTCATTTAAGTATCAAATAGTTATTTCAGCCCTCTGATTTCACTCACTTATTTGAAGTTGGATATCTATAAATAAAATAATCACATCTACCATGGATGAGAGGAAAAAAGCAAGAAACCAGCACATCTTCCCTTACAGACACTATTGTGTTGTCATCAAATCTGCTCCAGAAAATGCAATTCCTAGTACTAAGTTGATGCCTACTGTTAACATGTGGGCATGCAAAAATTAGCACATATTTAAAAAAAAAGGGGTTAGCAGCCGGTATGTTCGAAATGTTCCACATCAGATCTAAGCATCTTTCAAGGTCATTTCATTTGGGTGGCTAAAAAAAACCAAATTCATAAAATACATCAGTAACAGTCATCATGGAGATTTCTTTTTCCATATGGGAAAGTTCTATTATGAACTATCAAACCAGAATGCAGAATATCAGTAAAAACACATTTTTTCAGTGAGCATCAATCTATCATAACTGCATAGAAATATGTTCATTGATTTTGCCCATATTTTCCATTGGTGAGTTTTTCAGTTGCAACAGAAATTAATTCCCAAAGTTGGACAGAAAATAAATACAGTTTGTTGGGTTTTTTCCTGAAACAGAAAATATCTTTATTATCAAAGGAATTCTGAACACCAAAAAAGATTTGTACCTTTAGCAACTATTTAAAAAGCAGAGCAAATATTCTCTGATTTATAGCACTGCAACTAAGAAAACTAAAAAGAAAGAAAACCAGAGAATGTTCTGCATTGGGAAATAAAAGTTTCAGGATTATTTGCTCTAAGTAGAATAAACTGAATAGGCTGATTAAAATGGAAAAAAAAAAATCTGACATCTGTGAGGAAATATCCAAGAGGTGACAGAGGGAGTATATGAATGCAAGAACGTCAGATAAACGGAAATCTAAATAACCTTCCTGTTAGCACACACTGCTCTCCCTCCTCCGCTCAGCAAGGTCCCAAACACTCACTGCTTCCCAGAAACCTCCTGTATTTCATGATAGCACAACAGCCAGCAGCCTTTTACTGCTGCTCCACCATCCTTGTAAATAACAGTTGCCAGGATTACATTCAGGTCTAACCCTACTTACACAAGTCCTCACTGACTTCACTTTCACATTGCTGGCTCTGGCTGAACACAGGCTGTACACTTCAACTAAGGGCAGCCAGCACTGAGAACAAAACTTCAATGTGTTCTAACTGCACCACAGGTCATACTTCTGCTTTCTGGGGATTACATTGCAATTAAGCAGTGATTCATGTTTCTTAAATAAACAATTCATATTTATTTAAGAAAATAGCCAAAGCAGTTGAAGCCTATAATTCTTAGGAAAAAATTCCTTTCTTCAGTCACTTATAACTACTTTATCTATTACTGAAGAAAATATTTTGAAAGTTAAAGAAATCTGTTGAAGGCATCTTACTTTGCAACAGCAGATTTGCTCCAACTTTTTGCAAAGGTTTGTATTACCACACATTGGCTTTCTACTGTGAAATCTGAATGCATTTAATGCTAGTCCGTCCATTTGAGATAGCTCTTTGCTGTTGTATGCCCTCTGGTTTACTCATACCAAGCCATTCAACCAACATTCCTGTGCATCCTCTGCCCATAAACCATAGCCACTACCTTTGTCTTGTGAGCAAGACTGTACAACTCCTACATCTTACCAGCTTCTACTTGTGCAAGATATCACACCACACACTTCTTACTTCTATTTTATACAATATGTGTGTGATTTTTATGAGATGCTAATAAAAACTCACACCAAAACCATAACATATCCTTCTTTGCTCTGTACCTTTTTTTCAGAACTCCAAAATACGTTAGTTCACACAAAAAGAATGTCAATGTGCCAGGTGACCAAATCTTCATTTCACAACTTCCCTACCTGGAATAATATTATTATAATAACTGAAATAAAACCAAAGTTTTCAGAGGAGTCTAAAAATCTCCTTTAAACAGTTTTCCACTGCCTCTCTGAAGGCAAAATCCATGACATATACCTTACCATACTCGTAGCTTTGATGTACACATTATCTTTCAAATGACAGTTTCCATCATGGGGAATTACAATTCCTGCTAATTTACTGTCAAGGGCCAGATGGGAAGTTTGATCTGTCATCACAAGGAGCAGTCGCTTTGCTTCTTTACGCCATCCAATATGGCTCTACAAAGAAAACAAAATTAGGTGTAAGAAAGCAGCAGCTACCTATTTTCTAAAGTAATCAACAACAAAATGAAAAATTAACATGAAAGACCACCTTCCAGATGTTACACTGCCTGGCAGCATTGCATTTAGACCAGGCTATTTAAAGCATTTTGTGTGGAAATACACATAATGTATTACATCTGAAATCTACCAGTTTCTTTGCTTTTTTCCATTTACCATTTTCTTTGCTTTTTAAAGAGCCATGTCTCACTATACATGTCAGTAATGCTTTATATTGAGGGCTTGATAACAGCTGCCACATTGTGTACGTCACTATTAAGTAACAAATGCAAAGCCCACAGTTTGTAAGATCCTCTGGGGTCTTAGGAAGTATTACAATCAGTAAACATGCATTCATCCATATTGATACTTGGCACTGTTCTATTTTTGATTTATATTCTCATCACTCTATAATTTTCTTTTCCTACACAATTTCCTGGAAAGTGCATTAGTATGCAATCACAAATCAATAAACTAAAGTTTGAAGGACTTAATGCAATTATAAATTGAGAAATTCCTTATTAAGCAGCAAAATGCTACATTTATTCACCATCTTAGGGGATTGATAGCAAAGTGGCAGCCTCAAGGGTGAATTGAATGCCTTTCAGGAATTTGGTGATGTGAAGGATGCAGCAGGGTAAACTTATACCTAAATCAATTTAGAGATGCCAAATTGTATTTTCAAAACATTTATCTCCCCGATTATAATCAAATTTCTGAGGCACACAGGAGACACATCATATGCTTTTTCATTATTCCCTCTTTTGCTTATTCCATCTACTTTTTCACTGCTTCCATTTTATCTCCTTCTTATGACACAGAATCTCCATGATTCTCATGTGAAACATGTACCTGCATACAATCCATGTATTCAGCCAGGTTTTGTGATTTGCTCTCTGCCTTCCTTTGTTCATGGAGAGGAGTTTAGCTCCTTTCTCAGGCTCACTCTCTATTATCTCTGAAAGGAGGTTAAATATCTCAAGCCAGCCAGAATAAAAAGTATAGAGGGGGGTTATATCTTTCCAACTTGTACTTTAGGCATCAGTCTCTCTTGGACACCCCTAGACAGCACCCCTCTAAAGAAGGAGTATTTTAAGTTTTATTTGTAAACAGGATTTGTCTTAAATCATTCTAGATTCTCCTCCAGCACAGTAAAAACCTCTTCTCTTAAGACTCCATCATTTGACTTTGTCACCTTGAGACTTGTTTAGCTTTAGGTAATACTGTGAGGAGCAGGGAGTTGGACTCAATGATCCTTATGGGTCCCTTCTGAATTGAGATGTTCTGTGATTCTATGATTCCTACCTACATATGTCAGAGCAATCTAAATTTTAAAGCAGCTCCATGTCCTAACCTGCTACTTGCAACTATGATGTATTGGTTAAAGCAAGATGCAGAAAGTTATAAAGGTCTATTGTAGGCAAAATGAGTGCACATTAATATAGTTTATAGTTCATGATGGTCATTATGAATTGCACATTCTTCCCATCCCTTTCAGTTCACAATTCACTTACCAAGAAAGCCTCCACATTCTCATGAATGTTTCCATTCTATTGTTCTTGGAAGCATATATTATTCTAGAACTCACATGTCATAACTGTGGAATGTGTCCAGTGAGAAACACTGAATTTTTAGGAATTTTTCCAAAGTTCCAGAATAAATTTTTGTAACAGCTTCAATCACAGTGTTTATGAAGTGTGGATTTTACTTACCTGCTCATCAAAATTCGAAAATAAAATTGGACCAAACTATCCATTTTTAGCATAGTTTGGATTACTTTTTGTTCTTGAGATATTGCACTGTGCAGAAAAATAGTGTGAAGATGGACAAGATAAAACAATTGTCCTGACATCATTCTAATAGATGAGAAACATGCCAAGCCTGTGATTTGAATAGAAGTTGAATATTTTATAGAGCATTACCAAATCCATGAATCAGCCAAATTTCAAAATTTGTATTGCATTAATATGCATAAGAAGAAAAACAACAACCAAAAATAGCTCTCTAGAGCAAAACAAACTCTTGTTATCTAATATGCTTACAGGTTGAGACTTATCCATGAATATCTTTTCTATCCTTTTCTGCATGGGACAGACTGTGATGACATTTTATCAATGCACAAAAGTTAATTTTTAGTTGATTTGTACTGTTTTAAAATTTGAAAATTTTAAAAGACGAGAACATAGAAGTTCTTCTGTTATCCTTATCTACACAAGCAGTTAAGTAAAACATCTTCAATTTTCAAGTTCTTAAGGAGAAGAAATGTCAAATGGTATGACTTCATTGAGGAACATAAGCAGTGCTTTAATGTTTTATGAAACTGATTTTGTAATTGACTGACATTAATACCTGTGTCTGTTCAAACAAGTAGCAGGTGCTTTCATCATCCATCCTATGTTGGTTAGGATGGTTAAGGCCAGAAATTGAACATCCATAACCAATACTACAACATGTTCCCTCATGCTCTCCTTTTTCAGTTTCAATTGGAAATTTTTACTTAAGGGGGAAATAATGGAAAAGGAAGAAAAAATCCTAGTATTATCAGGCATACCACTGGCATTTTGAATTCAGGAACACTGACCACCAGTTTATCTCTCTCTCTCTCTCTCTATATATATATATATATATATATCTATAGTGCCTGAATTACTATTTCTTTACTCTTTTGTAAATAAGCTGCTTCCTTACCTGACACACAGCTGCTTGGAGCATCGCATCGAAACCTCCTTCAGGTGTATCAATATTCCCAGATATTTTTTGTTTATTCACTGCATTTCTGAATTCTGCTATATTGTCAGTCAGGGACAGCACATGAATATAACCATGAGGAGGCATACAATCTAAATTGTAATCACTGTACAAAAACAAAACAAATAAAAAAGCCTTATTGTTCCTTTGAAGGAGATGAAAATATTGAATCCCCAGTAATCCATAAAATCCTGATATTAATGAAGATGTAGGTAGCACAGAATAAGAAGCGCTTACAGAAAAAAAGAGCAAGCCCATGTGAAATTAAGTTCAGTGGGAAGTAGTTATAATTAACTACAAAGAATGTATATTATCTTGTATTTTATGGAATTGTGTATATAATCACTTAGCTAATATGTTAACATTATATATGTAGTGTTTCATACAGAACAAAAAATGCAACAAGAGGGATGGGATGATCTCAGGGATTATATAAAACCTTTTGAAATATCTACAGCGCGGTACAACTTTGCTTTTCATTATCCTGAGAAAAGACTATTATACTGTAACAGTAAGATCTTTTAATAGGTTGCTACACAGGCTACTGAACTGTAATAAAATCTAACTTCCTATACCCACTAGTGTTACATAACTGTATGCAAAATTAATGCTGATATTAATAATAATTACCTCATCAAATAGATGAGAAAATTCATTTTCAGTAACATCACAGCAAATTATACTTTCTCAAATTATGCATAAGGGAGAAAGTTTGATTTTTATCATAGGTAAGCTAGTGAAGCAGCACTTGTACAGGTCATTGACCTGGGACCCATTCCCAGATGTGAGTAATGGCACAAGTTGAAGTGCTCATCCATTCCAGAGGGGCTGAGCAGCTTTCAACTCTTAATTTCTACTGCATTCAGACTGTAACCTACTCCCCTCCAAATCAAGGTACAGTCAAAGAAGAGAAATTGGCATTGAAAGGATTAATCCCTTTGCAGATGTCTCCTCTTAGGCAAAATACATTGTGACCTAGAAATGCTAATCAATATCCACTCACTATATATAGATGGTCTAGATGACTGCTTTATCCAAAGGCAGTCACATCTCTAGAAGGAACTCCACTACTAGGAACCAATTCAAAACCCACTGAAATCACAAAGGGTACTTAGGGACTTCACAAAACTTTGGATCATGTCTTCCCAGGAAAGGCAAGCAAGAAAGTATGAAGAATTAAATATTCACTTTTCCAACTACTATCATTTATACAGCTCTGAGTTTGTTGTGCATAATCTTGTTCTCCGGGGGTTTTGGAAGCGATTCCTCACTTTATGTAAGTGTTGAACCCAAGGTATATAAGGCATGGCATGAACAAAGAAATGCAGAACATCTTTTGTATTTAAAAGAGGAGCTACTTCACATTAGAACTGTAGATCAGAGAATCACTTATGTTCATTAAATGTGCTGAAAGAAACCACATCATGTTGACAAAAGTAGAATTATCACAAAAGAGTTAATGAATACATGACCATACACTAGAAAGTACCTAGATCAGAAAGTAAAAGCTTTGTGATGAATCTAGGTATTATACCCAAAATAATGGAAACCACAACAGTTGAATTCAAAATTAAATACAAAACATCACCAAAGCAGCATAGATTTTGGCTTGTTTTGCTAAAGAAAACACAGCATAATTTTTCTAATACAGAAACAGTTTTTCTGAAATCATTTAGCAGGTATTTCAGAAGGAATCACTGTAAAAGAATTTTCAGCATTTTCTTAGAAACTTTTTCAAAGAACTGTGGTACAAGGAAACTAAGATAAATTCTGAAGAATTTTAAAAATAAATATGTATAATGCATATTCTGCCATTAAATACATGTCTCTGTGCTACAGTAAATGTTAAAAGACTACATACCTGCACTGGTTATGGATTCTACCTGGATGAATGCTAATATAGGGTGACACAGTTTTATCCACATAGGATCCAAATCCAAGTCGAAAATCAAGAGAAATATTTTCCATCTTTTTAGATAAAGCAAATCCAACGGAATTTAACTTTTCTATATTGTTGTGCATAGAGGCTGAGACATCAACTAAATAGTAAAGATCCACAGGGTATTTCTCTAAAGGACGAACTTTTAACATAAAGTTTGCTTCACTTCCTGATTAAAAAAAGAAACAAATACATTTGTTTACTATTTTTGAATGGACATGCTTAAAAATACATTTATTTTTGTAGCAACCTCAGCACAAAGTTGTTTGTGTCAGCAAACAGAAAAACAAACAAACAAGAAAATCTCCCAAGAGTAAATGAAACCTTGAAGAAGCACTCAAAAATAAGCCATAAAGGGCTGTTTTGGAGAACATCTTGGTTTTTTTTCTTGCAGGAGCACTGTGCAATTTATTGTAAAAATCTGACTTCTCTCCATTTTGTTTTAAATTCATGGTTATGCAATCCCTTTGGCGTTACAACAAAAAGCAGTTGTGGCTTACAAAGGACACAGATCTGCATACAAATTGGGGTCAGTCACTTCAAGGTTGTCACTTCAAAGTATGTAAATGTATCCTGCAAATAGTTTGTCATATGACAGAATCTAAAACTACACACCACAAGGACAGCACAGCCTCAAAAATTCACATAAATAATGATACAAGTTTATCCCAAACTGCTCATCAAATCCCAAAGATTTGATGAGGAAACTCTGTGGAATAAAAATACATATATTTTATTAAAATGTTTTAATATTAAAAAAAATCATCTTTTGGTCTATACAAAATAGAACTCTTATTTCAAGATGATAGATGTTAATGCTTTAGAAGCTGCTAATACCAGTCCTCACATTTTTGCTTGTCTAATATTCTGTAATGTCAGCAAAATGACTGAATTGGTTTGTATGGGCAGAGTGGGTACAGTAATTCACAGTTTCAAACTAGCCATCATTTTATGTCATCCACAGGGTGAGCTCACAGCAGAATTGAGTTCAGGATCTTCATGTGATGAGTGGAGAATCTAATCCAGTATTGTGCAATGAAGATACAGCAAAGGACAGGAGGAAGGAAGATGTTACAGAAGAACTATGCAGGTTTTCAATTAAAACTATCAAAAGGTACATCCAGTATAGAGATCAGACTCATAAAATTTAAATATGCAAAGTACTTTCTTCCAATGGTCTTTGAACATAATCTATCTGAAAATGTCAGGATTTGTCTGTATTAGGTCTTGCATGAGGAAAACAATTTCAGTGTGCTGTAATTTATGTTTCCTCTTTGCCAATGTAAATTGAATTACGTTTTGCAAACGACCCTTACAGGTCTCCAGTTTGCATAGAGTGAGATACTGAGTGCAGCTTTTGTTTTTTTTCCCACATAAATCCTAAATGATGAGTATTTGAAAACAGTGGCAAACCCCCCCCAGTATCAAAACAAAAGCATCTTTGTCTGCATGATTATACTGTAGCAAATGTCTGTTTTGAGAAAAAACTATAGTGGTATATCTGTGTGTTTCCCTGAGGTGGAAAATATGGGCAAGATATCTATGTATAAAAAAGTTTTTATTCTGGAGTCCTTGAAATTTCATTCTTTTGCCTCCCTGATGCAAAAACTTCTACAAAGCATAAGGAACTCCAAACTTAATTTCATTATTTACTGAAAAAATGGTTAATGAAACCAAATTTGAGAAAGCTAACTTTTTTTCCTATGAATCCAGTATGCCTTTGGAAATAAATGTGATCACAGACAGGGCTTAGAGGTAGCTCAGTTGCTCGAACCATTTCTCGAAGCAGAGATCAGTCACTTCTTTAGAAGGAGAGTGAAGAAAGGAGATGGGCTGATGCTACCTTGACTGTTTTATTATTATAAAGTGTGAAAAACAGAGATCCTTTGTGCTTTACACTCACGCAGATCCTTCCTTTTCCCCTTGTAATTGACAGAAAATTATCATTTCTACAGTGAAGATCAGCAAAATACTTCTCCTAAACATTTAATGTTTTTCAGACAAAGACTGATCCCTCTCACATATCTCTTTCTCTTTGCAAAAGAAATAAATTAAATTTTATTGAGTGAAAGATAATCCTGCATCCCTTTATATCACCTTCACTTCAGCTGTTGGCTACAGCTTTTTTAGAGACAGAGTATGAGCACTTAGTTAACTAGATTTGTGCTGAGGGCAAATGGAGATTTACTAGTTATAAAAAAATTCAGGCAGTGAACAGCTAAGTCTTCTTTAGGAATGTAGTCTTTTCTTATGTTATGGTTTTGGTATTTTTCTAGTTGTCTAGTCAATGCACTTGAAAGTAGAGAAATAATTAAGAAGTTTATCAAATTATGAATTTAGGGATTATAACTCTATTTTCTCTCAGAATGAATATATATACACATGTAAGGCAAAACTGTTAGTGTAAGTGGCTAAAAAAATCAAGAAACTACAAAAGAAAACAGGAAAGAACACCTAAAATTCCCTTTCCACTTATTACTTGCATTATTCCAAGCTGTGTTTGACAGAAACAATTCTTGGTGCAGATGATACTTGAATATGGGAGCAACACCATTACAGTTCTACAATACAATGCTATAGCATCATTCTTCCAAATAATTATTCCAGATGCCTCTTCACAAAATATCTGTACTTAGAACTATTGTTTTTATTTTAAATTTATTATAATATGATTGTGTTAGAGATGACCCAACCTGGACGCAGTTGGACTGAAACTTTTCCTGGTGTCACTTGTGTATTTGTTTCATGGTCACTAGGTATTGTGACATGAACCGTAGGGTTTTCAACCAAATCTGATTGGCAGCCTCTTTTCATTAAGTTGAAAACAGTGTCACAGCGTCCCTTCTGTGTTGTGCCAGCCATGAAATCCTGTTTAATAAGAAAGAAAAAGTACAAAACAATCTGAGCTGAAAAAAAACTGTATAAACTTCAAAGGATGAAGAAAACCAAAATAACGGTCTTTGAAACAATAAAATATGCTACTATAATTGCATAAATTATAGGACAAGTTCATGAAGCCATATGTTTTTAATAATGGCAATGATGCAATATTTAAATTAGAAGTTAAACCTAATTTCACATTGACTCTTTTCTACACAAAAAAAAATTTTAAATGAGAAATAGGATCTTGCACAATCAGAACAATCTGACTTTGGAGAAAAAGGAAATTACACACTGTTATTATGTCACTTAAAAAAGTTCTGTGCCATGCTATGAGCTCATTTTAGCAAGAAAGCATCATTCCCACAACATCAAAAGAGGTTAGTTTTCAGAAGAATCCATTGGTAATGTTACTCAGGCTGATATTTAGTAGGAGCACCAGAGGTCAGCTCTAGATTTAGCCAGCTTGAATTTATCTATCTCACTACACAAAGTCCATAGACCTGCTGAACTACATCATTTCAATTCCTGGAAAGAGGAATCCATGTATAATTACAGGAGTGGACAGTTTAGGATGTCACCAACATAAAAAAGCCCTGGTAGCTTTTTTATGCTTTTTAATGAAAAGTGATTAGTAAAAGGATGATGTCAGAAGCAGCCCATCCTTTTCTGCATTGAAAGAAAAAAGTTGTCCAAAATTGTGCCAAAATGATCCAATCCAAAATTCCTTCCTGACCACTAATCTGATGATTAATACGATTCTGAACATGTGTGTGTGGGGGGAAAGACAAGATCTCTTGTATTCTTTCAAAGTATTGGTCCATCTGAGTCAAAGCTGGAGACCAACCAAACAAAGGACAAGCTCTGATCTTTCAGATGAAAATGGCAAAAACAAGCAATCTAAACTACAGCGAACTGTGTATTAGACAATAAATAGTTATCCAGACCCTGTAAAGACTAGAGAAAGCCCCTGAACAATGAAATATGACAGTCCTATATCTTGTTTTCCTATCTTCAAAGCTTCTTTTTGTAGTCTATCCCAGATATATTTTTTCTATAACCAAACCTATTATTAAAACCAACGCATTGCTTTTTAAGTTACTACTATTTACATATTCTTTAGTGGATACTTTTCAAAAAGCTAGATTTTTAAATGCATAAGAATTTAGCTACTCTTGTTATCAGTAATGACTAATAGATTTGTAGTGTTTTCTGAGGTCCACTGTGTGTAGGTATAAATTCAAAGCATTTCAAGAGTTCCTCAGGCCTGATTATCTTATTAAAAAGATGTTTCTCATGAAGCAGGCGGCTAAGCTGCACTGCAATATTTCCACCTGCAATAATACTAGTTATGCTGTCCCATAACCATGGATGGTGTGTAGGTGAGCCAGCTATTTAAGAGGGTTTGAGAAAGCCCTGGTGTCCATGAACAGCTCTCAGGATTGAGAAGTGATGCAGGACAAGCAGAGCAGAAGTGAAACTGGCCAAGGCCATGTGCCTACTTAGAAGGGGACGTACTGCAGCTCCAAAGCACTGGAGAGTTAGCAAATGCGGTTCTGTAATAAATGCAGATGGAGGAGGATAAAGCTTTGCCCTTTGTAAGACAGGACATGGGGCCAGAATAATGAACACTGTAATCCATTGTGCCATCTACACGTGCTAAGCTTCCTCTGGGAAAACAATCCCTGCATGCCTCTACCCATCCTTGCATTACTCAGCCTTGTACCTTTGGCAGACTAAGTTAATAATTCCAAGACATAGATATTACAGTGCATTACTCTTCTTATCTCTGCAAGATACACCCCAGGAACTTATCTACCTTCTCTGCTGCTAACCGGAAAGCTACCACTGGTAATTTCCACATGAATTTAAAGAGCATATGAGCTTGCGATTGACAGTGAAATTCTTCAAAAGCTTGCTCCTCTGAAGTGATTATTCAAAATCATGTTATCAACAGGGTTATGTGTTTTCTGTCAAACAAAAGCAAAAATTCTCATATTCTTATAGCTTGAACAGTAACAATAATTTCAGAATAATTCTTGCTACCTAAGATCTATCTTCCGTGCCAAGTCTCAGAACTGATAGTTTCCAGTGTCAAAATGAGAAAAGCATAATTTTTTCCATTTGTGATAGGATCATAATATAGGGTGAAGCTGAAGTCAACTCCACTGTTAGCAGAACCTTTTGCTAAATGCAGTAGACATATATGTATAGACTTGTTTTCATATATGATAAGGACTTAATACAAAGTACTGATAAGTAATTTTGCTTTGGAAACCAAAAACTGTTAAAATCTCAAAGTTACTGTAAGTCTGCCAAAGCTGTCTACAAAGCAGATGGAATGCATTAGGAAGGTCTCACTTTATTTAAAATTACTGCAATTTTCCAAATAAAAGGTTGCATTTTCTCCTTTGGAAACAAAATGTATTTCACATGATTTCTCAGGTTCTGTCTCTAGGGGTCATTTAAAGATTTTCTTGCTATTTCTCACTATAATTTTCTCGGTGTAAAGGTCTTTATCTTTACAAAGATCAGAAGCAGCTAAAATATAAAGTCAAATGTAATTAAGCAAAATGCCATACCTCTTGAGCACACCATCCACACTCTGGACCCAAAGCAAGACACTTTGTGCATGTTACTGCATTTGAAGTGGCACATCTGCTTTCCGCTGCAATGAAATACAAACCAAAACATTCATGATTTATGATGATATGTGAAATTGTAAAATATCTAATTTTAAACCAACATTTCAAAAATGACTTCTCCAGATTCAGAGTGATGACAATATATTAAAACAGAAGTAGAACATAACAAAGGCACTGCGGCAATGGAACAGAATTTTCTTTTCTCTACAGTCTAGAAATATTTGCACAAATTGAATAAACTCCATTCAAAATTAACAAGGCCAAATTTTTAAGATCCTGATTTAGAATAATTTTGAAGTGCAAGTTTATCTTTGGCATGTATCTTGCTGATTTACTGCCTAAGAGAAAAGAATTTACTAGGTAGCTTATCATTTCACAGACATTTTCCCTTTAAGTCATTTACACTTGACTGAATTATTCATTATTCACTCCTCATGAAACCCAAAGTATTTTCTCACCTTCTATAAATATTCTCCCTCTGCATATTCATTTTTGCAATGAATAGTTTCCCAGAAGAGGCAGATTTTCTTTTCCAGAAGCAAATAGAAATGAATCCAACACTACATGTGTCACAGATTGAAGACACATCATTCTGTACCAACAATTGCAAAAATTGTGCCTACTTACATGTCTACCAGCAAAGTCCTTTATATCCTTTTCACGTCTTTGTTTTATAGATCATTGCTTAAGTTACTACTCTTTCCTATGAAACTTTGGCAGTTGGTATGGAGAAGAAGAGTCTTTTCAAGGGACTGGGTCAGCTCAGCTAGAATGTCAGCATTAGTGTATCCTTTCACCATGTTGAGCACAAGCCTCTTGCAGACCAGCGCACCTCTAAAGAAGACAGAGGTCACCTGCTAGGAGTTATACGGAGGGCCCAAAATGCACAGCTCGGTAGTACTGTGTTAAACAACATTGCTTTCTGGCATGTTCAGCATGCCATATTAGAAAATATAAAGGGAGTAAAATAAATTTAATTTCTACATACAAAGGCTACATATGTTAGTTGGTCCATTGTGATAGTGCGCATCATCATATCAAAACAGCATATCAAAACAGTTTGATGAAGAGTTTGGTTTTCATCCAAAGTTTTGATGACATGATTGTCTGAGATTATTTCCTTCTAACGTGAAATAATAAAGCAAACCATCTTTCTTTTTAGGCAATGAGACAAACTTCTCATAGTGAGCAGTTGCATTAGGAGAATATGTACTAAAATACCTTTTTTTAAAATTTATTTTGCTGATTTCATCTGTAGATTCTAAGATGAGATCCTGTATCATATAAACACCTAGTATTCAAGAGGTCACTTAGAACGATGGCTGATGCAAGGCACTAATCACAATTTGCACATTGTTCTTATTATCAACAACACATACACCAGTATTAACAAGCCTAGTGCAGCAAAGCTGTAGCATTATACTGATAATGTGTAGATTAGTGGCAATTTAATTAATTTCAAAGGTCAAACCAACATTTCTATTTCATATCAACTGCTGCTGACAATTTTTGCCATGAAGGCAATGTGATGAAAAAAAGCATAAATGAAAAGGAGAGCTACAGGTATGATATAAACAGTAAGTTGAAAAGCAGACCAGGAAAGTGCTGGAATGCAGGGAAAACTGATTAAAGGGTGGGAGAGGTTGGTAGGGGTAAAGAAGGAGTTGCTAAGGAGAATGAAAAGAACAAGACAAAATCTGAAGGGATTTTTTTTGTTTCCTTTTGTTATAAAAACAAGCATAGCAAGTTTTACTTGGATGTGAAATGAGAGCAAGCTCATTCAGCACTAACACAATAAAACTTTTTTTTGTAATTATAAGAAGACAGCAACTGTACTTTATGCAGTTCTAGTTCTGCACTCTGAAAGAACAGTCCTAGAGGCCATAGAAAATGTTACCACATACTGCATGAGAGGGGAAAAAGTATGAAGATTTTGAGTAGGTACTGACATGTACAGGGTTGTAGACCTTGCCACAGATCCTTTTTTAGACAGTATTCATAAAGTGCAAAGAGTCAGAATGAAAAGTTGTTGAAAGACTAAAAATAAAAGGAATGTAATTGTTCTTGGCACACAAACACCCCTCCCATCTTCAACTGGATATCAAAGATAGCAGAGATGAAAGGCGTTACAAGAAAAAGAGAGTGATAAATTCAGTAAAGTGTCAAAGGACAAGGAAAAATATAAGTTGCTGATCTGCAGTCTAATAGTGGTTTTAAGACCACCATGGAGCAAAATAGGGAGAAAATTACATGAATTTTGAGGTTACCCATTCAAGTTAATATTCATTGCAAGAGACAGAGCTGGTCCGATAAGAATAAATAGCTGACATGAAAAAATGAGAAACCTGTGTTTCGAGCTATTCAGATACGGAATAAGGAAGATTAATTCCTAGTCATTGCAATCAGTAAACCAAGTAAGCCAAATAATAAGTATGGTCTAATTAATTTCCTGCAATAATATCTGAGACTCCTTTCTTAAAACATATAATCCTATCTGCAAAACACATACTTTAATTTAAATGCCATTGACCACACAGCACAATATTAACACCTTTTTTAATATGCACTTCCTAAAAACCCCAACAATATGTGTCTATGTGCCATTTTCCAGATGCATTGGAAAGCTGACTGAAAAATAACTGTATGATTAGTTTATTGAATCTATTGAAACTTGATTTAGTTTATTAATACAGCCTGTCCAGTAAAACATAGGGGGGTCTGTGTCTTTCTGACTTTGCAGACTGCTAAGTCAGAAACAATATCTTAAAATCTAGTTTCAGTGTGATCACATTAACAAATGAGATATACAGTACTCCTGGATGCAAAACTCTTTGGTGATAACTCTCCAGTCTCAAGAGCTCAATTTTCATAACATTAAGTCGCAGATTGGCAATAGAGAAGCCTGGTACCATTGGAACAAAAGGTTGAAATTTTATGTTTTTAATAACAAGAAACTTGAAAAAGTTGAATTAATTTCTTTATTTATTATTCTGTCTACATCACTACTCTGGTTCCCAAGTACACAGTCCATAATAACAGTAACATTTATGGACATGCTTTCATTCATCAAATATTTAGTATTTAGTTGTAAACCTACACTAAAACCATAACTGTTGAAGTATAAACTTTTTGGTTGCTTTAAAAAACCATGGTAAAGCAAGAAATATTTTTTTATGAGTTGACTTAAAAAAGAATGGAGATTTTTCCTGCCACTTCACCAAAAACAGAGTCCAGACAAGACTGAGTTACTGTTCAGCCAAAGCTAAGGGCTAGTTTCTACTGGCGTAGTTTGAACTGATGTATGCCAAAAGGTATTTTCGACAAGGGCCAAATTCTGTGCTGAGAACTGCAAAGGCATATGCATATAATAAAAAGTGCATCAGGTTAAACTACACTTTTCCAGCCTACTCCACAAAATTACAACCATGCTCCAACAACTGCAGCTATTTACAGTGATCACAGGTGTGGCAAGCCTAGACTGTCTGCAACAAGAAGGGATCAAGGCAAGACAAACATCCTATATGTTATAATTATATCCTGCCTCCTTATTATGAAAGTAACCTTATCACAATCAGGGTATTTATCTCAGAGATGAAATAGCAATAAAGCACTCTGGCGTCTCAGAGGGGGATGTTAAACAGGTTTTCAAACAGACAGCACTTTGTTCAAGTACAGCCAAGAATTTGGATTTGTATCAGCTTCACAGTTGGTACACGCTTGCGCTGGCTTCGGAGGGTGTACCACTTGCTTTCTTAAAAGAGAAAGCCAAAATATAGCTTGCAGCTTTTGTTCCCTGATCATGGCCCTCACACTGGTGAACACTCATTGAGGCAAGCAGATAGGAAAATATCCAGCTTCCACAGAGCTGGTTTTCCTTCAATTGTGCATCTAATCTTGTTCTAGGGCAGCCATCAGCCAGGCTATCCCCCTGCACAGATAATGAATGAGGCCTTCACTAACTCATGTATAGCCTAATTTATGAGGAAAGCTGCAGCTTTTATGCAGTAAACCGCAGTTACTTTCACTTTTCTGTCTTCAGAGCAGAGCAGCAGGACCCTGCAGAGGGGACAGGCAGTGGCCGTCCCCCCTAACACAGGGCTTCCCCACTCGCTCTGGCTGGGCAGGCAGGTACAATGAAAAGCATCATAAAAATGCTACAGAGGAGGGATTATTTTTCCATGATTATTATGTTGGACAGTTACTTGCTCAGATTACAGGAAAAAAAAATGAGTGTCTGTGCTTTAACTGCCAATCCTAAAACCTAGTCCTGGAATTAGGGATTTCCCCACCCCCCCTTTTTTTTTTCTAAATAAGAAATAATTCTCTCTGCCTTTTGTGCCATACCTTAAAAACACACTATGACATCACCAGATTTTCCAATAAGATTACAAGGTATACCTCAAAATCAGCTTTAAGAGGTACTCAACCTTGGCCAGGAAAGGAGATCTCAACTTGAATACTGTACACTTTTTATGCTTTATAATAAAATTCTAAGATTACTTCAAAAGAATACCAAACAACTTTTCTTTCCTCTCCCATTTTTTCTATTTCATATGGCATTTGTTAAGTTGTTTCATTTCGTCATTAACTTTTGGGCACTTTAGTTTCACTATTGAGACAGAAAGAATCTAAGCTGCACACTGATTTTAAAATGGTTTTTGCCAGTAACAAAAGAAGCAGTAAACTAAAACTCTGCATGGCAGAGGACATGTTTTTGCTATGAAAATAAAGATGTATAAAACAAAGGTGAAAAACACTATTAAATTCTGAGCTCTCAAAAAATACTTCTGTAAATCTGGCACATGAGTAAAACACCTTTCCAAACAAACAAACAAGATAAAAACCCCTCCAAACCAAACTAATCAACTTTTACAGTGTTCCTAATAGAAAAATGGAACTGGAAGAGATAAACCATAATGTGGTTACAGAAGTGGTAAGAGGCAGAGGTAAGAATCGAATAAGTCTTTGCACATCAAAATAAATGCAATGAAAATAATCACTAGTGAACAACTCCTCATAACTGATAGGGACTTCCCATTCCTAACTTTACCATTTTATCCCCCCCCACAAACACACCGAGAGTTTTGGGGTTCCCAAATTAATCTGCATTACCTTATGAAGAAAGTACCTTTTAAACATGAGAGTCATTAGTTACAGCTACACAGGTGATTTACAAAGCCATTAAAATGCAAAGTCATGCAGAAGTCTGCCCTGCGTGAATTTGTGCCTTTGCAAAGCACGCAGGAAAAACCACCAAGATCTTCCTTTTTTGCACATTGCGCAAGGTCTGAGTGACGTCACTGGAGAGAGCTGACACTGGATTTCAGCTGAACAGCGCAGACAAAAGGGGAGGACACCTCTGTCAGCGCAGCATTGGGAGAGCCCTGGCAGAGAACAAGAGTCATAGCTGATGCTGGAGGATAGAAAATGCTTTGAAAGTCTGCTCTGTAAAGGCACATTGACATGGAGTTCCCAAAAAGCGAATGGACACTTCTGTAATTAGAGAGGATATTCACATTAAGCTTTGAGGCAGTTATATAAAGATCAATAAGGGGAAGTGCCGGGTTCAGCATTTCAGTCAGAATAAGCCCATGTGGCACTACAGGTTGGGGGGAAAAGGGGCTGGAAAGCTGCTGGTGAAAAAGACATTGAGATTCTGGAGCATGCCCAGAGAAAGACAAGGGAGCTGGGGAAGGGTGTGGCACAAGTCTTAATAGGAGCAGCTGAGGGAGCTAGAGTGGTTTAATCTAGAGAAATGGAGGCTCAGGGGTGGGGAGGGGGGCTTATCATCTTCTACAATTACCTGAAAAGGATATTGCAGCAAGGTGGGGGTTGGCCTCTTCTCCCAGCTAACAAACATTAACACAAAATGGCCTCAAGTTGTGCTGGGGAAGGTTTAGATTGGGTATCAGGAAAAATATCTTCACTGAAAGGGTTGTCAAGCCTTGGAACAGGCTGCCCAGGGAAATGGTAGAGCCATCATCCACTGGACATGTGGATGTGATGCTTAGGAACATGACTTAGTGGTGGGCTTGTGCTGGGTTAGGTTGAGAATCTTGAGGATCTTTTCCAGACTAAATGATGCTATGATTCAAGGAGATACTTCTGAAATTCTCTGAGCCCACCTGTGTCTTTCTTATACTCATCTCTCTGAAAAGTTCCAGCACGTACATGAAGGTTGCACATTAAGATGAAGACTTGGGGAACATAAGCCTCAGACAGATGCATAGCAACCCAAGTTTTTCACCTATATATAGCAATTTTGAAGGGTTTTGTTTTCCCGAAAGATTCATATAACAGCCTTTTTGAAAAGGTACTACCTGTAGTAGCTACTGGTACTGCAGTTAGGACTCAAAAACACAACATTCAAACCACAGTCTCAGACATGGCCTTGACTATGAGAGACAGAACTATTGACTACTCCAGTCTGACTTTGTTCCCAAGCGACAATACAGAATGAAAACAAGCAATGCAACCTTGAAATTTTTTTTGTCTCTTGGCCAACTTTACTTGTAGCCTCTCCTTTCCATGAAACTTCCTGCTTTTCTGGGAGATGGTTACATTTTGTTGATGCAATTCATGCCTGCAAACAATGAGTCAAAGCCTACTTGGCTTCAGAAACTAATCTATCCTGTCTCTTGCAAATAAAACATACAGGAAAATTTACTAGGATTATATCATTAGAACAGACTAATTTCCCACAGTCATAAAAGCCAATGCTTCTATGGCACAGGTTTGATGGTCCTGTTTGTACAGCTTTACACCAATAAAAATGCAAAGCATATGGAACCAGAGAGCTTAAAAAATTTGGGTTTTTTTAATCCCTTGATTTCAAGGAAACTTCAAGATGTGTGGAGTTGTGTTCATTCAGTTTCCTAGGATGGAACATGGGCATAGGAAAAACTGTACTCCAGTCATCCACAGCTGCTAGAAACTCCCTCAGAGTAGACCAGCTTGAATACAGTCATGCTGCTTCAGCAAAGCCTGGAATGGCTACTGCCATATACCACTGCTAATTTAATTTCTTTTGTATTAGTAAGCACTGCTAGCAGGTAGTCTATCAACAGCCCAGAATGGTTGGTATTTTCCTGTGTATTCTATAAAGTCTTACCTAATCAGGAGGTCACGATGGTTATAAAGGTAGATAAAAATGACTATTTTCTGCCTGCTTAAGAAGATCAACCTTGAATAAAAGACCAGCCCAAGCTTTATCTCCCACCATCTTCTATAACTGTACCTCCTTAAACCAGGCCTTCAACTCCTAATTGTTTCTCTAAAGTACCCTTTTATTGCATGTCTAATCATCACCAAATTGCTGCTTTCTGCCCTATAGGAGCATGACCTCATCCTGGCACTGTCTCTCCATTCACATACCCAGCAGCAGTGCAGAGGATCCTAATAGCTCAGGGCTATTTCTTCCCACACAGTGTCACCAAAGACAACCTGATAGATTCTTAGTCCATAGCAATGCAAATAGCTTACTTCATTCTCATTTATCTGCAAACATGGTGGTTTGGAACAAATCTATTCTAGTTCGAAATTCCCGAGCTGACGACCTAGGGGAACAAGTCCCTCAGCTCTGAACACAAAATGATAAACTGAATTGTGCTTTTACACAAGATTTTCCTGAAACCAAAAGCTGTGCACGTGTGGATTAGGGAGACAGATCATTGAACATACATAGTTTACACTTGCAATGAGAAAACCTCAAGAATATGAAATAAAAGCTAAGACTGGTATCAGAGAGGATAACCACCATTCCCTAAGGATTTGTATGTAGTCCACAAGATTGGGAGGAGCATTTACTCAAGAGGGCTATTTAAAAAATGTTACTGTTTTCTAGAATACCAAGTCTACGGTATTTGTTATTTCAGTAATCTGCTTTTCAATAGGATTTTCAATCTCCAAAGATGGTTATTGTCCCTGAGACAAATTGGTAAAAAACTTTCTGGGATTTTTTTCATAATTAAAAACCTCAAAACCCAACCCACCTGTCTAGGAACAGACACTGCACAACATCTATTTTAGGTTTAGCCTGTTAAATTTTATAATTTGGGGGCAAAGATTACACAAAATATGGCAGTGGGCTATAAAATATACGGACTCACATACTAATTATAAGTAAACTACAGGTGCTCACAGACTGTTTGAATGCAAGCTTCTCCTTCTGCTCTTTCAAGGAAGTATTCACATTTGTGTAGGGTCTGCAGGTGCAGCTTAAATGCTGTCTTAAGGGACAGACTTCAAACGTGCAAATTCTAGGCTTTAAACAGGTAGTGGTTTATTTAACGTTCTGAAGTAATGCCACAACATTTCTAACAGCAAAATGCACTCCAACAGCTTTGCTTAGCTTGGAAGAGGCTACTTGCTGATGTCATTAGTTTTATTTAGTTACTTTGTGCCATTTGTGCCATTGTGTAAGTTGTTACAAGTTTTCTTATTTCCTGGTAGTCTTGTTTGAGCAAAAAGATGGGAACTTGGTTGATTTTGGGAAGAAGCTCCCATCTGAGAGAAGCAAGTTGTCCTCAGCACAGTACTAACCCTTTCCACCCTGCAGAGATAAGGTGGAAATAAATTGTACTCTCAAGTATAGAACAAACAGAATTCACTTAGCCTAATTCCCTTGAACATAGAGAAGGAACAGAATTTATTTTAGAAAGGGCAGCTACTGGACTACTTTTGTGATGTCACCATACACCATGCAGCTGTATTCATAACACTGCTACAACAGCAAAACACCAAAAATACCAGTCTTCAATATTTGAACCCAATGAACTACTGCTACTAACAACCTAACTCCCAAATCAGTGGGCAGAGAAGAGGCCTGAAGTAAAATGAAAATCAAACATGCAGGAACATCATTTGACCTGCCTAAAGCTACAGAAATTTCTTTCTCCAATAACCATAGTTAAAATATTTGTCTCAGCATCTTTTGATGACCATAAATACTTCAGACTCATTATTATTGTCACCATGGGTAAATACCAAGAAGTTACCACAGGCATATGACAATGAAGTCATGGGAAGCAGAGAAACATATAAAGAAAAAAGTCAATTATGAGCTTTGCAAAGTTTTCAATTTAGGCCAATTTAGCCTCAGCTAGAAGTTGCTTTTTTGGCAGCTTTCTAATGCTGTAAATTCTGATCATCCTGAAACACTTACATTTTGCTCAAGGGGTTATTCTTGTTCTGCCACCAGAACAAGGGGGAATCCTGAATGGCTGGCAAGAAGCTTACTTTTCTTCTTGGAGAAAGGTTCCATTACAGTGTACAGTGAACTAATTCATTAGAGCCCCACTTCCTTCCCAAAAGTTAAACTAAATAGCCCAAGTCCATTTATGTAAACTGCCAAAAGGAAAAAAATTAATGAAGTTCAAGTACTTAGAAAAGAATAACAGACCATATCCTACTTTGTCCATCAAAAATTATGTTTGCCTAAGCAGATGAGAAAGAATTATTACATCTTTCCACTGGTTAAACAGAAGTCAGCAATTAGTACAGGAGATACAGCAACTTTGAAAACAAGATTTTGCTGAAAAGGAGGTTGCATGTAGAAAGAGAAGCACTGAGGTCTTAAGAATTTTATTTAAAAAAAACCCCAAAACAAAGAAAGTTTATTAACAAAACGGAAACTACATCCTTCTCCACTCTTCTGTTTTCAGTAAATTCATCTTGAGAAGTCAAATTTATACCAAGATGTCTAAATTACCAGTTACAGCAAAAGCTCTGAATAGTTCACATATATAAGTTTTGAAAATATAACATACAACTTTAGTGCCATTTATATATTTTAAGAACACTAAACAAACTTTAAAGGTCAGAACACCAAGCTATTCCACTTGTTCTTCTTACCCTGACAGAACTCATTCAATCACTGCCTTAGATACACCTATTCTGAACTAAGAAAGTACACTTTTTCTATAATCAGTTTTTAAAATATACGTTGTTGAAAAAATCATGTAGGTAATGCAGATTTAATTTATAAATTAAGGTTAATGTTCCTTACATCAGGCCTATTCACAGAATCATAGCATAGAATCAGACTAATTTAGGTTGGAAAGGACCACTAAGATCAACCCAATACTGCCAAGTCCACCAGTAATCCTCTACATTGATACATATCTCATGAAAAACTTAAGTTCATATGCACCTGTCTGAGGCTTCTCTTTGAGTTTTTGTCCTGAATGATTCCACCTTCATATAAGTCGGGGAACTTTTCAGAGATGAGGATAAGAAAGGCACATGTAGGCACAGGAGTACCTCCTTGAATCATAGCATCATTTAGACTGGAAAAGATCCTTTAAATCCTCTGGTCCAACTGTTCACTGCTACTAAAAAGTCTTCTTAAATATCAGCAGCCCATGTCAACTTACATAATTTCTAAATAAAATATCTTCCATTTTTCTTCTCCTATAGTAATTAGTTCTAATTGTCCCAAACTCAAGACAGAACATGGATAAGTCATCACAAATTCTTCACAGGGATTTGAAAACTATTACCGGTATTTAAGTGCTCTATAAAGTATAAGGGTGGTTATAATATGACATTTTAATGTCTGCTTGTGGAATGGGGGTCATTTAGCTTCCATGAAGTTCACATTCTGACATCTTTTCAATGGTCTGGGGAAGTCAAGTAAATTAAACTTAGATTGTACGGAAAATCAAATTTATTCATTTAGGCCTCTTGACTAATGGGGTCTAATTTTTCTTTTCTCAGTTGTTGCAGTTCCAGTTTAAAGGCCCAAAAAGAAGCAACTGCCTCTTCAAACTGTAGAGAGTATTTCTGATGCATGCACTCTTCAGACTGCCTTGACAAGTTTCCTCAGCAACAGCATATCCAAACTAACAGAGGCAACCTTTCCAGAGCACCAAGAGAATGGTTATTGCTCTTCTAGTTCATAAACTGCCCCTCTCCTCTCTTTCCCCAGCCTCATCTCAAACACCTGTAGCATGAAAACACTGTAAACACTACACATGCAATGAGTTTCATTCAATTTGCAAAAACCATAAAATAAAAAAAAACACCTTACCACAGAAGCCCTCCAGAGACATGAAATTGCAACCGATTATGAAAAGTGCGCAATTTGCAAAGCAAATGTATTCATGTCATTGGCAAAATATGCTCCTTGAGCAATGTGCACATAAACAAACCTCTCCCTCACCATTCCTCAGAACTGCAGCTTACAGCCTGCTCAAACTGCCAGGTTGTTTTTCCCCAAATGCTGGTTTCCAAAAGGTTGGCTTTCCCAAAGATGGTCCATTAGCCCTCAGGAGCAGATCACCCAGGCAGACTCAGGAAACGGAAAATGGGTCTTCTCTTCTTGCATTGTTTTAAGCCTCAGGAAATGCCAAACTGGCTCAGTGTTGGGTATTCCATATAACACAGCTTCTTCCACTGAGACTCAACAGAAAATGGGCCACATGGGTACACAAGAGATTTAACAGACAAACGCCAATTAAAGCTATCATGATATATCTTTTATTTCAGACTTTATTGTGTGCTTGTGTGTGTGTCATGAGACATTTCTCGATCACCTCTCTTCAAAAACTTCCATGGGTGGCTTGAATAGCTTTCCTTATTCCTTTGAGAAGTAACACGAGTAATGGTTTATAAAACTTTCTGACTAGAGGGGTCACATGGAAATCGGATGTGACCAGACTGGCGAAGCACCAAAGACCTTAATGGGAGAAAATTAACGAATCAGAAGTCATGCAATTGGCATAAATCAATTAACAACTGACCCCTTCATGATCACAGATCCCCTACTTTCCCCAGTGGTCTTTCCAAATCACACTCTCAAGAAGACTGAAAATACAAACATTTAAAGTTGGTATTTAAAGAGACCTGTCAATCACAATTATCTAAGAGAATTGTTGTGTGACTGTTCCCCAACTTTTAGTTCAGACATAAAGATTTTCATTCCATCCCATTCCTCTTTGCACATCACAAGTACACTGTGTTTATATGAGCTTCAAAGAGGAATAACTCCCTGAGTATTTTGGAAAGCACCAAATACCTTCATTTTCATATTTTAATATTAATTATAACTGGTTTTGGGACACTGTGGAGATTTGAACCAATGTCATCTATTAACCCTGACCAATCAGTCATTCTTCAGTACTTGAACCCCACATAACCCCTGTGCTTATACAGCAGGTAAAAAATAAGAGTTTCAGCAGTTGGTTTCTGACCAAGGCAAGGGAACTGTATTCACTGAAGCAAGCATTTACTCAACTGGTTAGCACAATGCATACACATGCTTTTGCTGCAGAATCCAGCTTTTATTCAGTTCACTGGTTTACACCTTTAGGAGTTTGTCAGGTTTAATCCTCCAACATAAATGCACAGATCTGTAGAAATCCCTACAGAACTAGCTTGATTCTTATGTCAGGTATTTGTTATAATTGGCTTACTGAACTGCAAATTTCCTTTTGGTGAGACTTATTGAACAAGGGGCTCTTTGTAGAAGGCAGCAACACTACTCTTTTTATCTGAGCTTACAGGACCTGTAATTTGGGAATTGCAAATTTACAGCTTTGTGAGATTTCCTTTTGCACTCATTATAACTTCAAACCCTGCACCAAATTCTACCTTTACTTATCCCCAAGCAATGACTCTCATCTCAAACTGCAGTTTGCAGAACAAATACCTCAGGTAGTATAAAGCTCTCAATTTTTCAAGTAAAGAGCCACAAATGCTCCAAAAAGAATTAAATAAATTTGAGTTCCATGTACATTTCATATTAATTCCAGTCTCTTTTAGAACTGGAGATTCAGTGCAACAGATATGCAGGTTCTGCCAACTCTGCACATAAATAAACTGGACTTGCTGATGGCACAGGAACAGCATGATGCTTTTCTCCATGCCCAGCACTGTCGATGCAGGAGCAGAGAGGAGTGGCTGCTTGAACAAAGCCATGCTGCCAAATATCTGTACATGGAGCTGCTGCCCAGTCTCTCTCAAAGCAGCCTGCAGACATTCAAAGAATCCAGGTGGTGCTGCACTGGCTACCACAGCCAAATGTAAAAAATCACAAATAACATTAATAATAACAAAAAATTTCACGTGTTCATTCACAGAAAAACAAAACAAAACACTCTTCTTGCTTCAACTGCGGCTGTAGCCTATAAAGTGATTATGTATGAAGGAAAGAATTCAGTGTGCTTTCAGCTTTCATGAATTAGCAGAGGTTTCAAATGAAAAGGAAAAAACAAGGTCTATGTGAGTTACAGCCTGCCCAATCTGAGAGCTGTTGTCACAATAAACACATAACCCATGACGCATTGCCCATATATATTTTCACTATGAAGCACAACAAAGACAGCAAGCATCTTTTGGCACAAAAGCCCCATGCACAACCTCCCCCCTGTGGCATTCTGTTCTGATGCATTATTTGCACTAGTATGTACCCAGGAACTACACTCATGAGCAAGTACAACACTGCATTCAGGCACAGAACCATCCTCTTCATAAAGTTTCAATTAGCCTTTCAACTCAATTGCACTGTATAAAAAAAAAATCTGGGATACTACACACGAGATGCCATGTTTCATAAGAAATTTAATAATATATTTTATTTTTCCTATTGACATTTAGTTTGGTTCTGAATTCAAAGTACAAAGCCAAAAAAGTAAAATAAATTATCCTGTGAAAGTTAACAAATTATTCCATTGTTTTTAATAGCACTGGGCAAATCCTACTGAATTAGGCATGAATTTGTCACATATGCAATGAAGAACTTAAGACTAATATATTGTTCCCATTGTAAATCTTAGTTTCAGAGGCTACATGTTAACATTTTAAATCAGCTCCAGGCTTAAGCTGGGAAATGCCAATTATTCCACAAACAGAAAAAATACAGAAAGATGACTGATAACCAGATCTGCTTTTATGATCACTGCTAGCTAAATAATTATGAAATACTACACTAACCTGCTTGCTCTGTCAACTGCTGCACTATCTAAGGTGCATTTGCACAAACCCCCCTCAGCCTGCACACATTAAAACTTATGCTGGGGGCTTTGAGAAGCAATTCCACAACGCGAGGGGTTACCCACATTCATCAGAGCCTTTTTCACCCGAGAACGATAGCTCCCGGGAAACTGTCAACATGCACGTTATCCCAAGGTAAACAGAAGACAATCTTCTCGTAGCTCTATCCCTATTTAACCCTGCCATTGCATGCCATAGAAACGACGTAAAAACAAAGTGTTGCCATCCCCAAGAACTGTCCATCCCTAGCTCGGTTCCCCGGGAGGGTGCGGTGCCGCTTCACGGAGTATTGTGGAGGGTGCACTTCAGGACCCGCAGCACCCCGGAGTGCGATAGTCCCGCCGGCTTCTCGGGAGCTACCACGGCTCCCTAAAGGCGGGACGCCCCCGGCGTGGGCAGTTCAATCCTGGGCTGGCCCCGGCCGTGTGAGGCTTGGTCAGGAGCCGCTCCAGCCCGGCTATCCCTGCAGGTACCGTCCGCCCGCCAGCTCGGCCCGGCCGGCCGGCGAGTGCCGGTGGCGCCGGGCGGTCCCAGCTGTCAGCGCTGCGCCCCAAGGCAGCCGCCGGGCCCGGGCAAGCCCCCCGCCCCCGCACGACCCCGCGCCAGAACCGAACCCAGCCACAGCCCCAGCCAGCCGGGGCACGGCGAGCAGCCCTAGGCGCTCGGACACTTACAGCGCTGGCAGAGTCCCGGCACGGCCGCCAGCAGCCGGGCCGCCCCAAGGAAGGCTCCGGGGCCGCGCTGGCACCTGGGCACGGAGACGATCCCCGCGGTGAGGCACGCCAGCAGCGGCACCCACATCATGCGCCGCGGCCGGCACTGCTCCCGCTCCCTCTTCTCGGGGCCGCGTCTCGGCGCCGCGGCGCGCTCAGTCCCGGCCCCCGCGGGGGCGGCGGCGGCGGGGCCGGGGGAGGGGCGGCGGCGGGCCCGGCACAGGTAGGGCGCTCGCAGGGGCGGGCGGGGGCCGCCGCATCTCGGGGGCAGCGCCTGCCGCGCCCCTGCGCCCCGCCAGGACCTGCCCTCCCCCGGCGGCAGAGGGGCCCCGGCCGAGCGCGGAGCTTGGCTCCCTCCATCCGCCTCCAGCCCGGCGGGCCAGGGGCGCCTCGCCGCCCGCGCTGCCTGGGGGGCGCGGGGAGGCTCCTGGCACCGCGCGGGGAGCGGCGACGGCGGCTCCGCACCTCCCTCGGAAGGAGAGGGCGGCTGCCGGGGGGGGGCGGAGACGGCCGCCCCCTGCCCGCCCCCGCCGGGGCCAGGTGGGCGCTGCCCGCCGCCGCCGGGGCCGCCTCTCCGCGCCGGGGGGACGGGGTCTGCTGAGGACGGGCAGGGGAGGGCCGGAGGTCGCGGCCGGCGGCGCTGCGCCGCGCTGTCCGGCCCCAGCGCGGAGGGTGCGCGCCGGGCCCGCAGCTCCCCGCAGGTTGCCAGGAGACGGCAGCGGGGCAGGTTCCGCGGGCGGGAATGCGGGGGCGGGCCCGGGCCCGGCGGTGAAGTCACTGCGCCCGCCCGCGCCTTTGTTTGGCGGCGGCTTCGGTTGCGGTTCCCCGAGCTCGGCACGGCCGCTGCCCCCGGGGGGGGAGGCGGGCGAAGGCCGCGAGCACAGCGCTGCGCCGCCGGCCCCCGCCACACTTCGCCCGCCGCCGTGGCCCTGTAGCAGCCGCTCCGCCCCGCTCCGCCGGCTGGGCCGGCCTTCGCTCCATGTGACCCCACCGCCGCTTGCTTGTGCGACCCTCGCCGTCAGCGCCTCCGTAACCCGCGGCCCTGCCCAGCGGCCCCAGGAGCGCCGCCGTTTCCCCCGGGCCCTCCCGCTGGCAGCAGCACTGGTGCGGCCGGCAAAACTTCACTACCTAAAACCACCTCCCCTGCTTTACCGCCCTCCCCGAATGATTTCTGCCCGGAGTTTCCACCCCTCCGGGCGCAGTGGGAGTAACGCAAAGGTTAACCGTGTGCGGAAAGTACCGCGCCTTGCCGGCCAGGAAAGCCCCACCGGGCCAAGGTGCGATCTCGGCCGCCGCCCCGCCCCGCCCGGCCCCGCTCCGCTCCCCGGAGGAGCTCTCTGTATCTCCGGCCCCTGTGCTCCTCTGCAGGGGTCCGCTCCCCGCGGAGGCTCTGGGTGGTGGAGGCGTTTTGCCGGCAGGTAACCCACCTGGGCACGTCGCCCTGTCACAAGCCGGTGGCCGGGCCCCGCCCGGCGGCGTTACGGGGTAGGTGTGCCGACCTCGGGTCTCTGAGGGCCAGCCCTGGGGCATCCTTCATTTCTGATGCCGGCAACAGATGACAGCGCACGCAGGATCCTAAAAAGATCTCTGTGCTGCATCCAAGTCTGCCTATGCGGGGTACAACGTTAATAAATCCTGCAAATGCAACCAGTGTAAATAATGTGCTGTTTCACTCTCTTTACGAATGAAGGGCTGCAGAAGCCTTTTCAGATCCTGTGCTAAGCCTTGGGAAGCTATGGATGGTTTAGCATCTGAATGTCAGAGGTCAGAAACTGAGCACGGTAAGTTTGTTCAAGAGTGCTGAGGAAGAGCTGGCACTGTAGCAATCTTGTGGTCCCACTCCTGGGAGTTTTTAAATGATGTATCATGTTTTTTGCTTCATTTTGGAAAAATCCCCCATTTCAGACATCTGACTATCATTCCTTGAGTGGTCACAGCCCAAATGGGGATATGGGATGTGAGAAAGCCATATGCAATGACATTCAGAAAGAAATGCAACATCTACAGGACTTCAAAGATTGTGACATTCTCAACCTAAAAGCTCTATGATTTCAGAGGTCACAGTCTCAAACGCTGTAGGTGGAGAGCTACATGTCCCTTGAGAACTCAGTTGGGTGCTGTTTGAAATGAGATACACTTGTGACAGGTGAACCGAACTTAATTTACTCCTATTGGGTACTGTAATGTCTATAGATCATGATGTTGCAAATTTATGGTGATTCAAATGTATCTGGAAAAAAAGGATTCGGATGATACATCAAGAAATTCAAGGAAATATCTTTAAACAAAATGCCATCAGAAGCAAAAGTGACTGAAACTGGGATATCTCTATTTTGGATTTTTCACCTGCATAGTTCTAAGTGGTGCTGATAGGAAGAATGATACAGTTGATATCCCATACAGGTACATTGTGTATGAAACTATTTATTAGACAGAATGTAAATTATCATAAACAGCATAAAAATGACTATGTCCTCAAGAGCATGAATTATCTTCTGAGTTTCTAAGCAAAGGCTGTTCATCATACATGTAGGAATCAGTCACTACATGCACTACTCCTGATGAGAACATCATGCAAAGATTTGGTATTCTGGGCAGAAAGACAATACCTGCAGTTTAATATGGAGGAATAAACATGGATCATTTTCATAAAAATCTGATACTAAGGTTACCAAAATGAAACTACTCTGGTCATTAACTTAAACCCTGAAAACATAACAAAAAGGATGCCAATGTTGGGTGAGAACTGTGCACTTTGAATAAAGTCACCAGTAAAAGAGCTAAGAGCTGAAGATACAAATAGTTTAGGCCTCAATGTCTAGAGGCTTCTGTAAGAGTTTAAAGTATAGTCTGCTGCTTTATGTAAAATGCCCTATTTCTTTAGCTTCATTCTTCTCATGGTGACATCCAAGGACTTGAAAACATTTACTTTGCAATGATATCACCTTTGAATATATTGTTATTTAGACAATTTTTGTCTATATGCAATAATAAACATTTTTGTCTATATACAATAATATTTATTGTGTTTATAATGCAATAATATAATTAGGCAGGAGTTTTGAATAATAATTCTAGGCTTGCAGGTGGAGAAACTTAATCATCCAAGGTCACATATGAGAGTATGTAACTCTTAAACTCCTGTAACAAGGAATTTAACACAACTGGAAATGGATTTAGAGTCTCAATCCATTGTCCTATCCACAGGGCTGTGAAATCTTGAAGCAATGTGTTTGTGGAATCTCTGTCCTTGGAGAGAGTTGAAACTTAGCTGAACGTGTTCCCAAGCAGACTGAACTAATTGAACCTGTTTTCAGCAGAGGGATGGTTGGGCCTCAGGGGGCTTTTTCCAAACTAAGTTATTCTACAAATTTTTGTGGTGGAAACTGTGTTATTATATTACATGTATCCCAAATTTCTTGAAGTGTTATAACTGTGGCTTCTTTCCAGTATTTACATTTGCTTTATTGAAACAAAATGCAATTGTCTATCACATTGTTGGTGAATAGTCTCTCTTTTCAGGAAACAGCTTTGAAAATATTGCATCTGCAATGAATGTTAACTAGAGCTGGTCAAAAACCCCAAAACTTTTCTTACAAAAACCATGTTCCTTTTTTGGTTGAATGTTTCCAACCATCTTTAATGTGCCATTTCTTGGGGGAGAGTCCAAACCAGGACTGCAAAGGGAAGATTGATGGTATTTTGCAACTAGTATCAAAGCTTTTTTAAAATGAAAAGTGTTATTTATCCAATCTTGTGATTTCTTACATTATTATGGAATCTTAGACACAATTAAAATCCCCATAAAAAGTATTTTGGTGTTGTTACATTAATTCTACTTTCCTCCAACTTCCCCATTTTAATAGTATAAAATCCTGCAAGAGTATAGTAATTGTTTTGGACTTGTTGGTTTTGCTCGATCCCACTGACATGCAAATGTGAATTTTTTTTGCAGTATAACTAACAAAAAGAATCATATGCTTGTCTGTCAGATACTATTGCATTTGCTGTCACTTGTGTTCATTTCTTTATACAATATTTGAATCTAAAACTGCATCTGTTTCATATAAAAAGGTCAGTGTATTGTGCAAATCCATTATATTCCATCAATTAAAAATGATAGAATAATTCAAAATCAATTACTATTCCCAAAAAAAAACAGTTGCTAAGAAGGCCTTTTCCTCAGAAGTACAGACTATGAACAATCCACCTATGCTGTTTATTATATACAGAAAAATTCTACATTTAATTCCAGCTGCCTAATGCAGTACACAATTTTTTTAACAAAATGTGCTTTTATTTTCTAATTCTGAAAAAGAAAATGTGATGAAAAATGTGATGCATTTCCTTATAAGATATTAAAACTGTGCACATTGTTTTTAGTTCTAGCCTCAGTTCTGGTAAGAACTGTCAATGTCAGTTTCCAAACTAGAAAAATCTTTACTCCCCAAAATAGTATTTTTCCTTATTTTTTTCATTAATACCTACCTTATTTACTAGCCCATGCTACTGAACTTCCTGAAGTATATGGCACAAAGAGCAAATGGTCCATTTTACTGTAAAACAGTAATCCACATTGTCCAATAATCTATTTAATTTTTTGTGAAGGCTTACTTTGATTTCAGGTGGATATTTTATGTGAATTTACAAACCTTACTTAGGTTTGCAACTTCAGTAGGCCTGCATGAAACTATCTGGCAGCATCTGAACCAATACCTTGTTTGCATTTACCCTCTCAGTGTTAACAGTTTGGTCAATGTCATGCAGAGACAGGTGGAATTCCACTTTTTATTTTCCATATACTCAGCCTGGTGACTTATGTATACTGCATCTAAGTGCTGTTGTTATTCATAATATATTTGGAAAACTTTAACTATAAAATTATTTTCTTTTCTGGCCTATGTGGCAGAAATTTCTCCTTTCTGCTTTTCTGAGAAAATTACTTGCAATACCATACTGGTACACTTTTCTTCCTTGTTTATATAACCAACTTAATTGTAAAATTTTTATATTAAAAATAGAGTATGTAATCCTCCTGAAATCCCAGAGCATGATTTTGTGTACTTCAGTGCTTCTGACAAGTCCAGTGAAGAAGACTGTGTTATAAGACAATAAACCTGAGGTATTTCAGACTATTCAAGAAAAAAAGAAAAAGCCAGTGCAGATGGGTTCTCAACAGAAATGGTCAGCAAGCAGTTGAGACAGAAGCAGCAGTTGTTTCACAGGTGAGAAGGTATCATTCTGTTTAGGGTTTACTAGGTTAAACCCAATGCTTTAAGTTCTACACATTAATTTCCAAAGAGATCTGTATTGCAGCCAGCTGGTCTGTATATTGGCTCCGGGCAGGGGGGCTCAATGAAGGTGTCCCTGTCCTCTGTTTAAGAAAGAATAGAATGATTTTTCTGGACACAAGAAAGCATAAGAAATTATCTATGTAGTCCCCCTAGGATACTCAAAACCATAAAAATATGTATTGTAACAAGTGGTCAAAGCTGAAGTTGTTTATTGAAATGGTCTAAAAATCTCTTTCTGGAAGTAATTACTAAAAAACCCCAGTAGTATATTTAGTTGAACAGATGTATTCTGAAAGAAGAACATTTCAGATGTTGTCACATGAAGAGTTTTAAAGAATAGTGTTTCACTAAGATTTTTTGGTATTTCCACTATGCTTTTTTATGTGACTGAACTGATATTTTAGACAGAAGTGTTTTCATTTGACAAATACACTGTTTTGAGAGTCTTTCTGACTTCAGAGAGGTGAGGTCCCCTGTGATCTGTCTTTGGAGTATAAAATTTACCTGGGATTCTTCTGTATGCTGTCATTAATACTTTCCAGATATTACTTCATGGACTTACAGGCACCATGGCTTGATTTCTGAAAGGAACAAACAGAAGAACAGTGGGCTAGATGAGTTATTTCATTAGCCTTATTTCAGTGAGACTTTGGCCTGAAGGACTGAAGACCTGACCCTGTGTTACTAATCTGTGTGCCATTTTCCTGTTTGCCTTCAGTGACTAACAGAGAAAAAAGAGCATATTGTTTTAATTAGCTTTATATTCACAAAGGACTGCAGCCCACCCAAAAAGAGTCACAGCATCTTTAAAGCTATGTTCTTTCCTAGCTCCATGGAGGATAGGTGAAGACTAGGTTTCATATTGATAGATGTAGGTATAGATCCACAGACAGAGTCAACTGAACTCTGAAAACACATTTCACAGAATACTTTGTGACATGCACAGATAGCACTTTTATTTATACAGAGGAAAAACAGCAAGTCACACACTTTTTTTTTTTTGTTATTGTTGTTATTATTACAAGCTCAAACTGTCCACAGAACATTGGCACTCCATGTGTTTATTTTAACTCCACCCATTTCCTTCTGTTCTTGTTACCTGTCTCCTACTTTTCCCTCTGGTACTTGAAAAAGGTATGTAATCTCCACTTAGTGCTGAGAGCCAACATAGGTGCCCATGAAGTCACTGTATTACACTTCAGGTGTTTTAATTTTCTTCTTCCTCAAATTTTTTTTCCTCTTTTAATTTTTTTTCCCATTGAAGACTACTACTCCCATTCTGCCTTCTTCCTCATCTGCATTAAAAAGTTTTTATTCTTTCTTCTCACCCTCCCTCCACTCAGTCACTTTGAATGGATCCTCAGATACTTACAGGCCTCTTGCTTTCCCCACCTACTCCTCTGTGTCTCACTTCCCTAACAGAGTCCCAAGGTCATGATTGCTGCTGCTGCAGCTATCTCAAGCAGCTTTGCATCTTCTTCCTCATACTCCTTCCACAGCAATTTTACCCTTTTCTGTACCCTGGATTTAAGACCTTGGGTTACCAAATGTCCATATGAAATATTTTGTAATAGTACAGTAGGTCTGACATTTTTGGAAGTTTTCAGAGAAAATTCCCACATTTGCCCCTGACAACCATTAGCTCACTTGTTATTTCCCAGAGGTTTCCTATGTTATGTATTACTAGGAACTGGTAGAAAGTAGGTAGAATACAGTAGATAGTAAGTAGGAAATATTTCTTGGGACTTCTGAAAGTTCCTTCTGAGAAACTTTGGAGGAAATTAGGTGCTAGAGGTTGAAAGGGAAAGTTAAGATATGGTTCATAAACCGCACTGGTGCTGTTTAACATAAATTAAAGTTCATTTCTAGCTCAGAATAACCTGTATGGATCAAGCTCAAAAGTGTCATACAGTTGAAAAGCAGAAGTTTGTAATTGAGTGATTGATGAGTGAAAATCGTTTCTCCTGCCCATAGCTAAGCTGCTGCATTGAGCAGTGGCCGATGAATGGAAAAATCCCACAGGCAAACTCTGTGTGGGGGCAAGTAGGAGACACGGAGAATATGGACAGGAGGTGGGTGGTTTTCCAGAATTATCAAAGGTTTTGAACATCTCTGGTAGAATTTCATCTGATCTTGTCCTCAGTCTTGAAACATGGTGTGCACGTTGCAGCCTGGTTCCTCTCTGCATGGTGTTTACCTGCATATCCTCTCTCCTTTCTCACCAGCTTTAGACTCATTGCTAAAATGACAACTAAAATAAATCGAGAAATATTTAGGTGCAAAATCAGGAAAGAATGGAGGCAGATGGTGACATTTAGAAATAGTAAGAAAACATTGCATATTAATATTTGTAATTGTTTCAAATATGTGTCCGCGTATATATCTTCTCACCTCTTACATCCTGCTTATCCTCAGATGATTCATTTTGGCAATGTTTTGATTTTGGCATAAGAGCATGTGTATTTGGGCAGCACCTCACACAAACACATCCCTTCTTCTGAAAGATATCTCTACTTCTGAATTTTTTTTTATTCATATCAGTATGTCTTCTCTAGTCTAATTCCAGGATCCAGGGGAACTGTAGTTATTGGTTTTATTGCTCATACTTTAAGCTAAAATAAAGTTAAGGTTCTTTTTAAAATAATATATAACTAACTCTTGAAATTAGTTGGCTGTAGAAATTTGTAGGATTTAAAAATAAATGAGATATTTATATGAATTGTATGTGCTTTTACATTAGCCAGGATAAAAGTTCATAACAAAAGTAACCTTTTGTACCTCAGAACAAGAACTGGTCACTTTCTAAGGCTGCACAGAAATTTCCCCTGCAGCCACACCATGACATGTTCCTTTAAAGATGATTTCCACCTTTGCTGAAGCATCTGGTACCAGCTGTGACTGAAGTCAGGGTAAGACATGAGGGGGACTATGGGATTCATGAATTGCTAAGGAGCAGACAGACAGTTCTAACCTGAGTTGGCCATCAGGAGTAATTGAATTGTTTAGTATATAAGGTCAGTATGAACTGAGGATGAAAATTAAGGCCACACTGTTAGCATGTACTTGAATAGAGTACACAGCTACCTTAGGATTTGTCACAGTGTATATTTTTATTATAAGTAGAAAGCATTTTACAAAATTAAGTTACAGCCAGGATAATAATTTTTTTTTCATTAAAATTTAGCTAATGTGATATTGTACCAGCAAATAATCCTCATGTGATATGGCACACTAATGATCACTGGAAGGTGAGGGGAAATGGAGATTGCAGAGTAATTTAGTGATTCTAACTGTGTTTGAAGAAAAATGTTTCTGATAAAACTTCTTCTTTGGCACCATTTTCCATCATGGCTGGTCTTGAATTCAAGGTTCAATGGTTGTATGAGAGACAGACTATAAATGAAACAGAAGCGTTAATATTGAATTTCTGGGTGAAGTCATAGCCTGTGCAACACAGAAGGTCAGAAAAGATTGCCATTACAATTCCTTCTTGGTTTCAATCCTATCAATCTTCTTAGTGTCCACACTCCTACAGATGATTAACAGAACTATATGACTTGGCTTTGGAAGAGAAAACAGAACACATGAAGTTAATCTGCAGATGTGTCCTGGCTGACTCTGAAAATGGCAAAGATTACATTACATCCAATTAAACTAAAACTTCACCTTGCTGAACAAAAAAATACAGGTACCAAACCAAAATAAAGGACAGAACAGCCAGCACCTTAGGCAGTATGAGAGGATACCAGTGACATGCTCCTTACCTTACAAGCTATCCTAACAACTGCCATGGGAGGTTATGATTGCAAAAGGTGTGATCCAGGTAATAACCTCAAATATAAGTGTGCCTGCCACAGATGACATAGTCACACGGACCACTCAAAAGGACATAAGAGGACGACTAGATCTTTAACCTTAGATATTAACTGTCCTCCATGGAATACTGCAAATACACAACGATCACAGCTTGGAAATGCACAGTTATGAGTTTACTGATTACTTGAGGGTTTTCATTTTTACAATGGAGGCCAAGATAACACTGTCCCTGAGCTTCTTCCCATCCGTGGGTGGAAACCACTAGTTCTCTGTAGATTCTTGGTTTATTTTTCAGAGCATCATTGTCCCTTTGTCAGTCCTCGTTCCTGTAAGAGCATGAGAGGTGTCATTCCTGTAAGAGGAATGGATGAACCAAAAATAAAACAGATCAGTTTCTGTGGAAAGTCAAAATAGAGTTGGATGTGTAAATAAGGATTTAACTTCAAAAAACTGTATGTAGTTTCTGTGCTAGTTTTACATATTTTCTTGCTGGCCACATCATGTCAGAGCACCCATTTTCATTCAGATCCACACCCAATATTCTAAAGTCTAACAAAAAAAAAAAAAAAAAAAAAAAAGAAGAAAACAAAAAAAGAAAGGAAAAAAGCAAAGGTCCCTTCTTCATATAAGGACCAAAGTGTAACATTTACCATGGAAGTTACAGGTTCTAGATACTTTAAAAAAAGGTTTCCCAACAAATGATTTAATGATTTAATCAGTGTAAAAATGATAGTTAATTGAAAATTTAAACTTTATAATAGTTTTAAAAACCTCTGAAGAAAGTCAGTACTGCCCAGCTACTACAGACACTGTGAATAAGGAACAGTGATTTTGAGTTAATTGATGACAATCAGATAGATGTACTTAGCTAAAGAATTGAGGCATAATTCTGCTTGTTGGTGCTGAAAAGAACCCCTGGCCAGGATTTTTTTTCCATCTCAGCTCCTCCTATTTTCAAAGGGCTTGAATTTCCAGTGTCTGGAGAGATCAGTCTCTCCTCAGTGGAGAGCATAAGACCTACGCAAACTGCCTGCTGCCCGCACTGCGTTGTCCAAATGGTGGCTGAGCACACCACTCCTTTTTTTGTTCTTGAGCCATTCATTGCTCAGTAGTTGGTATTGTTTCTTTGTTCTGGCTGTCTTCTTTCATCCAAACCAAATAGCATGCTTTGTTTTTTTACATTTAAAAAAAGAGTTTAGGTGTTATTTCAGATTGAAAATGCATGCAAAAACAAAAAATCATTCTTTCTGTAGTGCTGTTGAACCACTGTGGGGTTTTTTCCTTCATTTTGTTTTGGTGAGGCTTTTTGGTTTTTTATAAAAAATAATTTTACCCTGTAAATATTTTATCCCCTCTCTTTTAGCAATAGTGACCCTGGAGGTTGCCTGTAATGGTAGTAGACAAGCATTTTTAGATTCCAAACATGGAAATGGAGTCTGGTGGTATTTCTATAAAGAAGTACTGCAAACCTTTAGGTGGCAGCCAAGGGCTGCAGTTTGAATCCCCAGATTTATTAGTAGTGTGTTTTATTGCCTCTGCCTCAGTTAGCAAGCAGAATATGATGAAGAATGAATTTCTGATGTGTCCAAAAGTAAAAAAAAAAAAAAAAAATACAGGTGAAACAATCTTTAAAAACTGGATATATCTGAATATGCAGGAGTACACCTGGGTATCTCTGCAGTCTTGCCCTTCCACCAAACTGTTCCTTCAAAGAACTCTTAAAAGCACACTGTAAACCCCAATGTCTTACTCCTGTCAATAAATTTGATTCAATCTAGTGCCTTAATATTGTGCTCAGGACATCAATGATAATTTGCAGGTCTGGGTGGAGGTTGGAAACCCTTGGCGATCCCTTAACATGTGCAGTACATCCTCTGGCCCAAGACCATCACAGTAGGGTAGTAGGGACTGCTGATCCCCTTCCTCTCCCACAAATTAATGCCTCCAGAGCACCTCCAAAGGTGGCCATCCAAATGATGTCTTCAGGAATTATTGTTCCAACTTATTATTCCCATTCCACTCTAAATTTTGTGAAAATGGCAGATTGTTGTTTTTTCATAAAATGAACTATCCTGAGCCTACACTGCTGCAGTTATGCAGTAGAGGTGTTGAAATATATTGTAACAATGTGTTCTTAAGTTATCTAAAGGTATCAGAATGTTTTTTAGTGAAAATAACGCTCTTTAAAAAAAACTGTCAGCTCAAGGGTCTCCCTTAGGGAAAGAAATGCATCTTTGTTTTTCTAAATAACTGAACAATGATATCTTTTGATGCAGAACTTGCCTTTTTTAAAATTAATGCTATTTTCATACAGGAAAATATGACTGCATTTGAATTATGTAGTTTAGAAATTAAAACTAGAGAATTAGAGATTTACAAATAACCTCATTTGTTTACTGTACTGTTCCCAAAGTTTTTCTTTGCATAATTAACAACCACATGCAGCTACAATTCATGTTGTTTACCTCTGCAGTCTAATGCAGGATACATTGCCTAACCACCCTACAGAGAAGCTCAAATGTTCAAAATTGCAGTGCCAGAAAACTACGTGTGTTAGAATAAATACCCAAATACAGTGTTAAGACAAGGAATTGTACCCTGAGTGTGAACTGTTAAAAATCAGTTAAACTTAAATGACTAGTGGTCCAGCAACTAACAAGATTTACATTTGAGTATATTACTTCCTTTGAAGGAGTTTGTGAAGGTATAAGGTCTGCCTGAGTATGAGTATGTATTAGCTAATATTATTTTTTCTTCCATCTCCCTACTCTCTTTTTCCTTTTTTTTTTCCTTTTCATGTTCTCTATTTTGTGTGAGCCCATGTGGGTGACTGGAGACATACATAAGCCCTTTTTCCAGCATTTCTGAATCTCCAGGTGCCAGCAAGGGTCTCTTCAGAAGATATACAGCTGCAATAAAGCATAGCTGGACTGGGGCTAGCAGCTGCCTCCCTGCATTGCCTGTTCTCTGGTTTGTGTGTGCTTAGCTCTGAGTGGAACTGAGTGGAAGGAAAGAGGAGAGCTGTCTGTTCCCACCTGTGGAGACGTGCCATGATTTTCCTAAGGCTGTTCCTCCTTACTCTCATGCATTGCTGCATGCTTCAGGCTGCACAAAAAGGGCAAGCATCAAACTTTACAAATTCTTTGCATTTTAATTGTTCACTCCCATTATCTGGCCCAGACTTCCACTCATTCACATCTCTGCTTGACTGGTTCCAAGGGGTTTGCATTCACCTCCAGAAAGCAAGGAAGGCGACGTCTAATTCACATAGTTGAAATTACTTAGTGAACAGAATGTGCTGAGCTGATGTGGAATACAGCCAAAATACTGTTGAAGATGCCATTTTTATTCAGGAGGCACCAATAGATCTTTACAAGATAAAAAAGGTAAGGACAAAAGTTTTACACCCATAAGACAACCACTCTACTTGCATGTATATTCCTTATTACTGGCATTTTATTTGTTCATATATCAAAATACTGAAGGTTGACTTAATAGAGACAGAGTTACTAAATGATACACTTACTTTTTAGTTATTTTTTTTAGTTAAATATTTTATTACTTCATAAACATTTTCAAGTGAAAAATGCCCATCCACTCCTATTCAAACATGCAATTTTTTTTTTTCTCTTAGGGGAAAATTTATTCAGAGGCTCTGTCTCATAATAATGGTTTTCTAAGTGACAGTAACTGGCTGGGCCTTTATGTGCTCTCATTCTGAGCTACACAAAGATATTTTGTGGCTCATTTCCCTGCTCAGGGAATATTTGGGATATGGGGGTACTTTGAAATGTTTGTTTGGATGAGATGAGGAATGATCTCAGAAGTTACCAGAAAGAAGGGGCTTATTGAAATGGGAGGTAAGAGAGGACGTGTCCAGTATGGTGACGAAGGAATTACACTTTAGCTCATATAAATAATAATAGCAGGTGAGGGTAATTGCACTTCAGCAATCCCATGTTTGAAAGCAGTTAAGTTGTAGTTTCTTAGCAACTGCTGCTGACAGCCACGTTTTAAGTGGCCAAGGCTTTCAAATTAGACAACACCCTCAGCCTGCTATACAGCAGTATTAAGTGGAGGGAAACACTAAAGCACAAGTGTTCCTACTCTGTAAACAAAACGCAACAGAAGGTCAGAGCTGCAGAGGAGGTGATGGAATAGAAAAAGCAGAAATTACATCTACATTTATATATAAGCCTTTTCAGGAACAACTGCTGAGGAAGAGTATTTATGGAGAAAGGCACGATTCATGACATAGTAAATCAAATGGGTAGGCCTTAGGGAATGTTGAAAAAGAGATAATTTGTAAGCAGGTAACTTTGTTAGTATGTTGGCACATTTTAATCTTTCTTCTTATATATCTGTCAAGTAAACTCTACGTGTCTATATATAAGGGTGCACATAAAGGATTTTATGTTAATGAGTATATCTGTGTTTAGTGTGAAATGTCAATGTTATTACTAATGTTCATTACTTTGAACCATGCTGTCAACTTAATGTTGAATAAGAACATTTCCTGGAAGAAATCTGTGATAAAGCCAACCAAGAAGTGTTGGAGTGCTAAGGAGCCTAAAGGCTCCTTTTGGCTAATTGACACAAATTTACATTTGTCTGATTCATATTCTAGCATCTCAGTTGTTTTCAATTCCTTATGGGTGCTCCACAGGAGGAGTTTTCTGATTGTTAATGTTATCCCCAGTTAGCTAGGTCCTATCCTAGCATCCAGTAACATGCTCTTAATTCCATAGAGCCATCAAGAAGTTATCTGTAATTTTTTTCCTCTTTTGAAACCAGAATATTTTCTGGTAGTACACAGGGTTGGATAGTTCATTCTGGCTAAAAGGTCTCCAACCCAAGGTGGAAAAGCTAATGTAGTAATTAAGGTGTACTGTGGATTAACAAATTGCAAATTCTGGAACATTGCCCTAACTTCTAGCTTATGATTTTGGTAAGTGGGAATGTCAACCTGTCTCTTACACAAATGGTATAGTATGTTGTGCCCTTATTCTGGCTTCATAAAATTCTTTTTACTCTTGTAAGGTAAAATTTATGTATGCAAAAGATAAGTGGAATTGACTTCTACAGTTTTTAAAACACTTTAGTTATTTTCCCATTATCTTCCAAATGCAAAGCACACTTCTCTAGCCTGTCTTTCTTTAACACTTATATAGGAAGATGTTTCTGGAAAGGACCTGTTCTAATATGACCTTTCACTGTGTCCTTCACGAGGACAGCGTAGTGTTTAGAGTGAGATGGGACTATACAAAATATATGCAGTCCCAAAGACATAAATATTAACCTGGTTTATTTTGCTCAATTCTCCAGCTGTTTAGCTCTCATCCTATGTAGCCTCATACATTCTCAAGTATGACACAGTTGCCAGAATAATACACTTATAAACCACACTGCTATTATGTGATCAAAAGCATGTACAGTATTCCCAGGGGCTTCCTATGATAGCTCCACACATTTAGAAACAGTTTGTGGATTTGGAGAGAAGAACCTATTTATCCATGACTCTTTGCTATTAGGTGGGGAGGCTCCAAATATTATTTTGTTGGGAAAAGGCCTTTAGGCTTTTAATAACATCTCATTGAAGTATCTATCCTCCAGCTTTTACTATAATTTATTGAAATGAATCTGATGGTTTTTTCTCACATTTCACTGTTTTATTCCTGGCTTAATTCTCCTATCTTCATGTGACATAAAAACATCTTTCAGTACTTCACTGTCTTGTTTTTAAATTAATATTTCACTGAGTGGAGGAATGCCCATGGCTTTCACTGTGGCATGGTGCACAGATGTTACACCACAGGACATACTTATCGGCTTGGATTTGGGACAGAAAACACTAATACTGCCCAAACCTGATTAATAATTTCTTCTCAGTACCTTCAGTTCTGGTGAATATGCTCCTCTTTCTTTCTGCAGGTGTTCATATAATTTTCCAACAGATGTATTGAATTACAAATATGAATTACAAATATGAGTGGACTGTGATATACTGAACTAAGATTTTCAAGTATAGCAAGGATTCAAAGCACTGTGGAACTGACCAACATAACTTTGGATATCCAGCTTACATGGGAGCTAAGTTTCTTTCTAGTTCCTACTGAAACCAAGTGGATTGCCATCTGAAATTTGAAGATGGTTGGACACACCATTTTTCTTACAGAAAGCCAGACCTAGTTCCAAACAAAGCTGCCACCCTCTTCTTTGTTCCTTTTTTTACCTAGCTGAACTAGGAAAAGTAGGCTCGTATTATTAACAACCAATTGTTACAGATACTGCAACTTTTGTTTTCCCACTGTGGAATAAGAATTTATTTCTTTCAATGTTTTTATTTAAAATTATTGATACCATCTTTGTTCACTCTGTAGCTATTTCTTGGTTATTTTTGTATGATTCAAGCTTATTGCTCTGAATGATATTCAGGAACCACTTCCATGATTGCATGTCCTGTTCACTTAGGCCTCATAGGTTTTTAGAGCTGTCTTCATTGGCTGATGGCAGGGCACCTATCCTGTAAATGAACATGGTTTTTTCCAGTTGAGAAGAGATGATGCTGTCTCTACAGAGCTTCTATCTATTACTTCCAGTTCAATCACTGACACTTCATTTCTCTTTTATTGTCTGTAGCCTGTGACTAAAATGCAGCAGTGACTCACTATTATATAAAACAGGTCCATATTTTTCTTTTTAACTTTATGCTTCTTTTCAAAGTATGGGCGTGCCAGCTCTAATGTGCACGTGGCATCATTGGGAAAGAATTTGGAGGCAGAATAAAAGTATTCCTTCCTTTCACGAGAAATTCCACCTATTTAAAGATTTTAAAGCAGGCAGATGGGAAATGCCTAAAAAAAGCACAAACCCAGGGGAAGCAGAAAAAAGAGCAGGTTGGAATGGACCATCTGTGAAAACTTTCTGACTATCACATGTAAGGCTTGAATTGCTGGCATAGAGAATGAAAGTATCATTATCTCCAGATGATGCAGATGTTGGGTCTGCCTCAAAATATTGCAAAATTGTTCAATGTGTGCAGCAGTAATTTTCCAAGTTGTATGAATGGCATAATCTAAGCTGGATTCAATAGGCTGACACCACCTGCCCAATCAAGCAAAACAGGGTTCCTTTCTTTTATGCCAGTTTACATACAGGATTTTCTGTCTTGTTATTTTGTGCATTGCAGGAAAGGTAACTTTGGTCAGACAAACTTGGCAATTCCAAGAGAATTCCTGAAATTATTTGACTGAAAACCAAGCTGGATCATTTTACAACTAGACTTAGGAGACCTACTGCTCTGTGAAAAGTCATGATAAAAACCCACAATATGTAATTAGGGATATTTCTTTTTAGTTTTCTTTCCTTTGATTTTTTTAAAATTAATTTCATTTTCCAGCAGGTTCCGATGAAAATATCCTCTTAAAAAAAACCAAAAAAACAAAACCCAAACTTTTCAATTTTATTTATTTCTCTGAGTGCATGCATTTGAATAAATGAAGAAACATTGATAAAGAACAGTTAACTATTTTTAAAATTTTATTTTAGCACTATTATCTTGTAGCAATAAATGGCTTTCAGCTATAAAATCTTTCCTGAGTTGAAAGAGTGGGCAGTGAAAAATATAAACAGGAAGTGGTACTGGCTAGAGTTTAAAGAGATCCTCTAAAATGAACTTTATTATTTTGAAAGTAATTTTAAAGTCATCTTGCCCTGTTCTTTTCCCCTGTCTCCTCATGGGATTTTTCTTTATTAGGGGTTTCTGTAAGTGCAGATCCCAGCTTCTGAGTGAAAATTTGGAATGTGTGTGTATATATAACAACATAATTAGTGAATACAGTGAGCCATTGAAATTGGAATGAAAAATTCCCTACCAGATTTTATAACAGCTGCTGAAGTCATGTGGATAAGCCTGCTCCCAGTCTGGACATCATGGGAAAGAGATCAAAGGATTGTTCAGAGCTAATCATGCCTAGAGTATACGGTAAAAGAAACAATGGCAAAATTATGTTTAATTTTTAGGTTTTTTTAATTACTTGTGTTCATAATTATTTCGTAGACAACTGTAACCTTGTTTCAAAACTTTCAGGCTCAATTTGAAAGTATTCACCCAGATTCTCCATAGGAACAAACATGTTACTATGGAAATGGACCAGAGCAAAGACAAAATATAGATGCACAAAGATTCCCCAGAGGAATGTAATTTGAGGCATTAGTACAATGCTTAAACAGTATAAACAGTGTCCTGGTATGCCTTGTTTTCTTCATCAAAAGTAGAATAAAATATTCCTAATCCTAAATGATCTGTTGTTTTTGGACAACTTTTAAACCTTTTAACTTTTAAAAGATTAGTCATATTTCTAACAATTTGTTCACTTATTTTTTTAATAAAACACAATAATTGATATTGCTTAAGTGCTCTTAAAAGAAAAGTGTAAATCAGCAATAAATTGGACACAACTTCACAGAAAAAACAGTGGTGAAAGCTTTGCTGATGCAAAGAGGTCTTGCTTATGTGAGTTTAGTATACCTAATAAATGTGTAAAAATGGCTTCCTTTTTCTTCCTTGGTGCAAAATATGCTGAGCCCATCTGGAACTTCTGAGGGAAAAGATGAGTGCTTCTGCTCTGAAACCCATGCATCTCCCACTTGGCATAAGCAAAAATCTTTGTTAAATTTTTGGATCAAAGGACCTCTTCACAGTAATTCACTGAATGGAAATTTCCTGCCCAGGTCAGTACTGCATTTATAGAAGTGTAACAGCTCCTGTAATTTTTTATTAGAAGCATCAGTTTCATAGGTCTCTCATTTTGAGAAAGTAGCTTGTGGAATTCCGTGTACATGGCCTTTTACAGCACTGCACTGCCATGTAGTACCACCACAAGAGACCACTGAGAGGGGATCTCTACAAGCATCCAGAGGGAGGGTGCCAAGAGGATGGAGCCAGGCTGTTCTCAGGGGTGCCCAGCAATTGGACAGGAGGTCCTGGGCAGAAACTGCTGCACAAGAAATTCCACCTAAACATGAGGAAGACCTTCTTTACTGTGCAGGTGATCAAGCACTGGATCAGATAAACCAGAGATGTTGTGGAGTTTCCCTTACTGGAGATATTCAAGAACCACCTGGACTCAATCCTGTGCTGTGTGCTCCAGGAAGTCCCTGCTTGATCAGGGAGGTTGGACCAGATGACTCACTGTGATCTCTTCCAACCTCATCCATTCTGTGACCTGTGAACACAAAGAAGAAAATATTCCAAATATAAATTACATCGATCAGCTTCATGGATACCCTGTTCTTAATATTACATCTGGAAGCTATTAAGGAAAATGGATTTCTCTTCAGGGATGTTTCATTGACAATAATTTGCACAGATTTAAAAATATTTCCCTACAGCTGTTAGCACCAGCCAAGCTTTTGTGTGAAAATAACTGGGTTTTTAAAATATAGATGTGATTTTGTGCGAAGGATTAATCTTGTTAGAGAACAAAAATACTCAGAAATGCTTCCAAATAAGTGCTCAATCAAATGGGAAGTAGATACCAGATTACCTCCTTCAGAATGCTTCTATATATGGATGAATGCCTCTTCTTTAATGAGTTTAAGTTCCTTGAAAACTTCATGCTTGAATCTGAGTTCTCTGTTTCTCTTGTGTTTTCATTTCTAAAAAATATTTTTGGAGCACATTTGTAGGGGGATAGAATATAAGAAAATAAAGGTAGTATAGAAAGTAATCTTACCTCTAAGGAGTTGCAGCTGGGCCAATTATTAGAGCTTAGGAACAGGCCTGGCTTTAACAGGCTGCAGCTGTAGCCAATGAGGAGAAGAGTGCTATAAAAGAGTGGGTTGGTTGGTTGCAGTGAGAGTTAGTGCTTAGAGGAGATGCCTGTGGGAAACCTCAAGGAGGTATGAAATGCTTGCAATAAGGAGACAACAATATGGAATCTTTGTGGTATAATGACAATACATTCCCCCTTCCCCCCCCCCCCCAAAAAAAAAGCTGGTCAGTAATATTTGGTTAAGAGATACTGTCACCTCCTCATTCAGTTCTGGAAGCAGATTGTTAAAGTAACGTCCTTAGAAGTCCAGAAGTATTGTTTGAACCTATTCTTTACCTAACCCTAGCTGGGCTTTTGGGGGCTTATTCTGAATAATTCTCTCACTAGTAATGTCAAATTTAAAAGGAATTTATGTATGTCCATGAAAGTTCTTTAGAGGGGAAGCCTAATTTCCAAGATGTTCCCAGTGCTGTCTGAAGCAGGCTAATTTATGTGTGGGACAGAAATGGTTTGGATCTTGAAAATGGAGGAAGAATTGTCAGAAGTCTTGGTGAAGTTTTAAGGGTATCCAAGTATCTGTAACTAAGGTGAAACTAAGAGTTTAAAGAGGAAGGCAAAATGCTAGTGAGTTGAGCTTATAATGAAAAGTCTGAAAAAGATAAGTGATATGACTTTTCTTTAAGACTGAGCTTTTGTTGGAGTGATAAAAATAACATAGGATCCTTCAATTAAATAAAAAAGGGTTAGTTTGAAAGTTTTGGTTTTTATTGAAAAAGGCATGTATGTGCCACCAAGAGGCAGGAAAAACAGGGATCAAAAGATGCATGGCAAAATGTAACCTCTGGGAACTAACAAGAGTCACAGCTGTATTAAAACCCTATCAAGTGAGGAAAGCGTGCTCCACACCACACAGACAACAAATCAGAGGCTGGTGGCAAGGCAGCAGCAATGTATTTTTTCAGGCAGAGACAGTGCATTAAAATGATTACACTTGGATAAACTGAGCATCTGCATCAGGGCAAATGCACTTCCAGTGTCAGCAAGCAAGACACAAACCCAGATGATTGTTTCTAAATAAGCTGTGGCACCACTGTGTATTCTGGCACATGCCAATTTTTTGTTGGGGTTGAGCATGGCATGAAAGTGAGTTACTTGGGTATTGACAACAAAGAACAAGATAACTGGAATTGCAGGAATCAGCAACGGGCAGGTAAGAGGCAATGCTGTTCAACTGGTGAAAAGTAGGACATGAGAACCGTAGGGATGGCTGCCCTTCTGCTCTTGCAAATTCATTTGCTGCTTCCTCTAAAAAGCTTCAGCAGAATATGTAGTTTGGTACACATGAAACATAAAACAAGTTTCCCAGAAATCTAGATGTGAACAGTCTCTTTACATATTCTCAAGAGGGAAAAATTTTTAGTATTTTAGTTTTAAAAAGTACATTAAGGTAGCACGAATGAAAGTTTTGATGTTACTTGGAGTATGTGAAAACCGAGCACTTTATAAAAACAAACCCACAAGAAGGCTTTGCCTGCTCCCACACAGAGTTATGCACAATGACCAGAAAAGCTCCCCAAAACTGAAGCGTAGAGCACAAAGGTTTACCCACGACGTAGGTGACAAGCAAAGCTGTGACAGGAGACAAAGTCATATCTGGAGATGAAAGCTAAACTACTGAAATGTGAATGTCTTACCAAATGGAAAACAATTAAGTAGAATCTTTGCAAAGGAAATGACGGTTTGGTGACATCTAGTGATGTTAATGCTTGTCTAGATATTTCCATCAAAATAGGACATCAAATATTGGTTTGAGGTAATCTATATTGTACTCTAAAGGAAAATAGGGTTTGTGCAGCTGTTCAGATTTTTGCTGGGGAAATCCAAATGATGTATATAATTTTGGGGTTTAATAGTTTAAAAGTCACTTAAAAGTGAACTACAAGCAAGTTTGGTTCATCTTGGAATAATGGAATTGTATAAAAATCAGCAAAGATTTTTATACAATTCCAGTATTTTATCCAATTCCATTAGGCAAATAAAAAATGAAAAATCTAACTGGACCATGCTTTTACCATGAAAATAAATCCCATAGGGGATCTTCTACTCTTCAAGTCTCTTCAAGTTGTTGCAATTTGATTAGTTTAGATGTTCAAATATTATATAAAGGCAAATACACATGCTCTCTATTGTCTAGATGTAAGCACTGAAGCTCTGAAGTGACTATGGCACATTTTTATGTTAGCTAAAGAATAATGAAATCAATGTATTTTTATTCTCTGTCGGCAGAGCCCTAAGGAGTTGAGTTTATAATGAAAACACTGAATAAGTAAAGTAATTTGAATTTTCTTTAAGACTAAGCTTTTGCTGGAGTGATAAAAACAACACAGGAACCTTTAATCAAATAAAAAAATATTACCGATTATTTTCTGCACTTTCATTTGCATGAGAACATTAATTTAAAAAAAAAAGCCCCACTGTAAAATATTTGAGGCCATACAATTAAGTAGTATTTTAAGGCAGCGGCCCATTGTTAGAATTCTTATATTTCCCCAGAAGTCTCTCCCATTTTTGCACTCAGCTTATCTGTTCTGTATCTACTTCATTTATAATCCTTCCATCTTGTATCTCTTAGGTTTTAAGTTTGCTATGTTATGGTTTCTTTATCAACCAGGTTCAATACCATCCCAAAACTTTGACATTAATAATTTTTATTTATTTATTTTGATTTTTATTTTTTTGCTAAATTAAGGGGAAACCCACAGTTCTTTAATATGAGACCATAACTTCTCTGTTCGAAGAACAAGCTCATTACTGTTAAGGAACAAGCATACTGTAACCACACAAGAAAATTGAACATCTCTTTTCTAGTTCTTAAGCTGCTGTTTTATTTAGCAGAGGGGAGGAGGGTATTGTTGGCCTTTATTTGTCTTTCATTTCATACCCTGCAAAGCTGCCCTCAAGCACCACTGGGTGTGACATCCTTTGCTGTGATATACAGCATGAACTGTTGATGTCCTGCCCTAAGAATGTCTTGGGAAGAGCAAGATGTCAGTGTGGTTACTGAATGCCTGCTTCCCAACATTATGACAAGGAAAAATTTGTATTAGCACAAAACCCAGAGCATCTCCTGCAGAATTCTGAAGGGTTCATGTATGCTACAATAAAATAGGCTTCCAGACTGCCTAGGTAAATGCAGATTTGGCATTGAGCAGAGGCTGATGTACGATCTGTGAAGGTGGAAGCAGAAGACAGGATAAAATTATGTGTTTTGTGTGTACAGGCCCACTGTGCAGAAATGATAATAAGGTGAGAATGACAGCTGGGTATTTTCTGGTGTGCAGTTTTTCTGTCAAAGAAAACTAACCTGCTGAAAATGGAAATATCCCGGGGAATGTTGATCTCTGGAGACACTTGTTTGGCTTTTTCACAAAGTGGGTTTTAGACTTTGGCTGCTGATCTAGACATGAGGATCCCAGACTTTTCATCAACTGGCCCTTCAGATGTTTGCTGCTTTCTGACTACCAAGATCTCTATCCTTCCAGGACAGTACAATTCAGCATGAGAAAGCTTAGAGTCCCTGGGAACTCACTGCCAGACAACATAGCTGTCTTTGAAACCATAAGCTCAGCCCTTGAAATGTTTTGCTTTTTAAGAAATTATAGCACCCAGACTGCCATTTCAAGCAGAAATCAACTTTCAAAATTTCATTTTGATTTGTGATGTTTAAAACATTGTAAATGATACCTTAAAAATTACTAGAAAATAATGATGGAAAAACAAGATGAAAGAAAAAAAAGAGAAAGTTCAGTGGAGATGGACGAGCTGAAAATAATAATAATAATAATTATTATTATTATTAAAATTCATGAGCTGGAGGTTAAATGCAAGAAAATGTGTTAATGTACTGTGTCAGTGGGATCCTTCTAGAATATTCATATTCTCATGTAAAACGAGCATCTTCATATCTGTGTTTTCTTTGGTCTTTTTCCTTTGCATCATCATCTGTTGTATTCAGACTACAGCTACATATCCCCATAGCATTTATTAGCACAACAGCAAGAGCAGGAATACTCCAAAAAAAAAAAAAAATTGATGTCCTAGACTGCATCTCAAGACTATCAACATTTTGGAATAAAACCTAAAGGTGAAATTCTGGCTTGATTTATATCCCTGACTATTATTTTTAATTAGACTTTTATTGCATACTATTTTCTTTTCTCAGGTGCTATACAGGTACATTAACTTAAGTATATTATTCTAGTGTTGGAGCCAGCAGATCTCATTCATCACTTTCAAGTTGACTATAATTTCTTTCAGTTCTTTCCTGTGATTTCTTTAACCTTTTTTAATTTGGGGTTTTTTTGGCCATTATGCAAACTTTCATTTCACACAGTTGTTCTGTGAAAGGAGTTCCCTAGACCGTGATTAGAATTTCTCTGCATATCTGCCCTTTTATGCTGAAGTCTCCCAAGAAATCTCATTTTCATTCTGTGCAATACTTGTTCTTTTGCCCTCCTTGCTAGCCACCAATCTGACATGTACTGTGACTTGCTTAATCATCATCTAATTCAATCACTTGACATTGCAGATTATTTAGCATATTCCTGTTGTGGCAATTTTGCAATTTATTGTTCTATTCATATTGACCACTAATATTGCAATTCACAATCATTGTTTGTCAGCTGAAGTATTTCAATTCTTGTGTGATCTTGATACATGAGCAGAGGTATTTGAATGCTTGTATAATCCTTAGATAATGAAATTTTACTGTGTTCTATTTGTTTTTCTCATCATAACATCTAATTCTTTTCTGCCAATCAATTTTTAAAGCATTTGTCTTCTCATGCAGATTACTTAGAGTATAAATATTTTTTCACATATTTGCTTTCACAGTACAATATAATCTTAGACTCACACAAAATTCTGATAGAAAGAAACCCTTGGAAGCATCTAGTTCAACTTCTGCTCACATTAGCTATAATGGCAGACCAGGCTTTTCTGGGCATTACTGTGAAAACAAAGGATGGATGCAGCACACTCTCCTCATAACCAGGCAATCTGTTTCAGCTGATAAAAGCTTTTCCTTCTATCTAGTCTGGACTTTTCCTTTTTTCGTTTTATGACCATTGTCTCTCATCCCAACACCATCATATTGTTATGAACAGCCTGGCTCACCCAATTACACTCCATCATTTTGTAGGTAGGTCCTTTGAAATCCTCTCATCAGGATAGTCTCCTTGTTTATATTTGGCCACAGAACCAAAATCTTTTTGATGTTTGATCATTGACCATCATCTTAAACACCTAAACTAATGCTAGCATGCGTGATTTTGCTCTTGCTTTACCCTATGCTGCAGACACATTTGCTGCTGTGTCCTGTGCTTCAGACAGAAGTTGATTAATTAACTCCACTCAGCTCTCCAAGGAGTACTTTGCCATGTTTTAGACCATTTTCTCTTGTCAGGAGGCAGTCAGACTGTGAAATGGTGGCACTGTTAATTTAATTAAGTGATAACCTCCCCATTTCCAACACAGATTTTTTGGCAAGTCAGTCCCTGACTGACTTTTTCTGGGCAGCCTCCTTTCTGATTCTGAAGCCAGGGCACTCACTGCAGACCTTGCTGTGCTTCACTGGCCTATTGAGATCTAACATCAGGCATGGACCGTCTGGGATTTTACCACACTTTTAATTCAGTTCCATCTGCAGTTTTCCATTTTTTTTTTTCAGTATTAGTATTTTTTGGCATTTTGGTTTGGCTTTTACCTCCAAATATCAGCAGATAACAATTGAGGTTTCATGTGTAATGTGAGCTTCATTAACTAATCAAGCATAATATTGTTTGGAAATCTTAGTTATTCTTAGGTAGAGGTTGTGCTGTACCTGATGTCTCATAGCTGCCCACATCTGGTTATAGACTGCCACATTTTATACCTTCACCTTAGTTCAGAGTAACTCTCATAACAGGAAAAATAACAGAAATTCATCTTCTGTACACCACTTGCAACACTTTCTGGACATCGAATTATTTCTTAAACTTCCTTAGGCCAGCTTTCTGAGGTATATTTAAGAGACTAAATAGAAAGAAAAACTTAAGGCAATTTATAAAATTAGTCTTTTCTGATGTGCCCGGCCGAGGCAGAATTCTGCCTTTCTTGGTCTGTGCTGTAAGTCTCCCCACTTTTAAGAATCTTGGAGTCAGGATGAGCAAGTGGTTTGTGTACACAAAACACACTGCTCAGAAGATTTTGATCCATCTCATGCATTGATTTTTCACTGTAATACTGAGTAAACTGTGGAAAATTCCTTCAAGATCTCTAGGAGGAGACAGAATATTTTGTTATTGACTTTGACATACATAGGTATAACACCTCATTAAGAGCTGATGAACATTTCTTTTTCCTTTATTTAAAAAGACCATGGTATCACACCTTGGAGCCAAACCCTAAAATCTATGACAGAGTAAGCAGGCAGGTAAGGTCTGTATGCTGCCTTTTTGAAAAGCTTGATTACACTTAAAGAAGGGCAAGCCCTACAGATTTTTGACCAGCATGCAAGAAGAGGATTACTAAAAGCGACAGCAAGCTGGCCATGAAATTGTAGGGGAGCTACTTCAGACCAATTTGTCCTTCTCACTGACTCTGGTTAGTCAATTATTTCATTTTAGGCCCTTGCTGAGTTTTTGCTCATATAAATTCCTGTTACAATTATCTTGATCTTAAACCCATGACTCAGTTTCAGAAGGTCACCCAGCAGGTGGCACTCCCCATCTGACTTAAAACTGATTCAGAAGAGAGAGCTCTTGGCACTTACACAGCAGGGCAGACCTGCCAAGCCACATCCTGGGTGGTGGACGGGTGCCTTCATCTCCATCCCTACTTTCCCACATGGGGGCATCTTTTGTGCTGACCCACTGGCAGAGGAACATTTCTAGGCTTCACATCGTCTCCAGCATCTTTATGTTGTGGTTCCTTCCTTATTGCATAGCCTAGAAAGAGGCTGAAAAGTCCAGCTGGTGTGAAGGAAGCTGCAAGTAGCAATGACCAGAAAATAGCTGTAGAACTGAGGTGAAGGTTGACGTGGAAGTCTGTAAAGTGCATGCCTGAAGGAGGTTAAAATAAGCTTGGCATTGGAGTGAATGCAAAAAGATTGACATGCGTATGCATTTGTCTCAAGACATATAATTTACATCTCCCACTTCTGTAGGTTTTTTGACCTTTTCAATATTTCAAGTTTTGCATAATTAACATATTTCTTCTGGTTAGAGAGGCTGAAAGGTTAGAAAGGTTGAAATCAGAAATAAACGGATGTCTCCTTTGAGTCAACAGATGAAAAAGGCACAGTCTGTCACAAACTAAAATTTTAATTAATGGAAAATATGAGACAGTAAGAAAGTGTCAAATACGAAACAAGATGTCAAGGATCTAGACAAGTTGAGTCTGAGGGAGCTTCTCCCTAGCCCCTGAATTTCTCTGTATTTTGATAGCTTTCATCCTCCTTCTTATTTTTCCCATTGAGAAACACCTGAAATGTCTTTTATGTTCTTCCTCTCACTACAGGTTCTGTTTTCTCTGCATCTTCTATAGCTTTAGTATTCCTCTGTTCCCAAAGAAATTATCATAATGTCTTTTTTTGATTAATTTTGCTGCCCTACATCCTTCTGCTTTGTACCCTTCCATAGTAGTTTGCATCCCTGGAAAAATCTTACAGGAGTGCTAAATTTAATAAAGATTTTTTGATATCTATTTTCTATATCCAAACACATTAGAGGAAGTTCATTTGCTACATTGGAAGAAATACTCGTTACAGTCTAAATATAAATACTGTTTTGTTTTCCTAATTTGAGATATAGTTCAGAATAAAGGGATATTACTCTTCATAAATGAGTATGTATTTTAAACTCTAATGATTAATCATGAAGCTGATATGATCTGAATTTTCATATCTTAACAGGTGATTATACTACTGGTTTTATTCTGTTGATTGCTCTGGATGTTCTTATTTCTCACCTGTGTCTGTTAAAAAAATTCGTGCCTGTCATTACAGGTTGCAGTTTATGAAACCAGACTTATGAATTGTATAAATCCTGTAGGTTAAAAAATCAGAGTTTGCTGTATCAGAGACTTAAAACCACTACCCACAATTAAAGGGTTGACAATCTGAGAGGTACAGCAGAATTTTAATTTCTTGTATGACGCTGGTGAGATGCTGAAATGTTTTGTTAATACGTAAGAGAATGCATGTTGTTCTAGAATCAGAAATCTTGATTTTTACCTTTCAGGGATTCCTTATTTTATCATTTGGTGTGGGGTTTTAGGGCAGTAAATAATCTGCATTATGGATTGCATCTATAAAATTCGGGATCAATTGCAGCCCATCTTCCACTTGCTAAATATTGCATACATACATATGTCATATGTTTGTGCATGTTATGGCCCTGTTCTTTCACTATGTAGGCTCTGAACACATTCTAAATTTTTTGCTATATAAAAATGAGAAAAGGCTGTCACAAACTGTGAATTCCATAATTATTTTGTCCTAGGCAATATTCCAAGGCACAGAGAACTACTGATGTTATTTCTATTACAGAGTCATTAGTGTCAAATGCAAACCCTCAAAATAATAAGCCATACCTCATTTTCCCAGAACTATGAAATTACATCATTTTAATTCTCCTGTCACTTTTAAATCTTGTTTTTTGGAGTTTTTTTCTTAGCTATTCTCAATCTTTATCAAGTGGATACACATACCTATGTGTACTTTTCTATCTTCACGTGTAAGTATGTGAAAGTCTGTGTATAGTTTTTACTTTTCCATATATGTAGTAATTCCAAAGGAAAATCAATTCCATTTGCATACATGTGAAATGTCTGTTTTTCATAGCCTGTCTGGCAGAAAATACTTTGTTCTATTGGGATGATGATAACAGGGAGCTGTATAACTCTTTTATGTCTGCATGCATAGTCTCAATCGTCCATTTACAATGACCTATATTGTATTTAAAATATCTCAAAATTTTCTCATTAAAGAGTCTTGTTGTGACAATTAAAAGTAGTTTTTTTAGTGGTTATCATATATTAAATTATAAGTATCTTAATTTACTGGCAGTGTCTTGCTTTCAAAGACAGAGACTGACAAGTCTGTAATTATATTTTGTATAATTTCACCATTTTTCCCAGCAAGAACAAATATGCAGACAACATCTATAATGCTTCATTAACAGCCTTATTTAAAAAGCTCTTCAATACCTGACTACATTAATTTTAAAAATTTTTTTGTTATGATCTGTAATGTGGAACAGCCTTTTATAGCTGTTAAGCAAGAATAAGGTCTGGCATTCCAAAAGTTTTAGTTTCTTCAAAAAGAAAAAAATTAAAAAGAATCTGACTTCAAGGTCATATTGGAAATCTAGGGCAAAATAAGTTTTCAGGTTCCAGGCTAGTGCCCTCCACACAATGAATAATGTGCTAGGCAATATACTGCTAGAAGAAATTGCTGAAATACTTTTAGGGAAAAGAAAAAAAAAAAGAAAAGGATTCATATCCTTTTGAAAGAAAGATGTTAGATGTATAAAGGCTTGAACCTTCATTCATTTTCCACTACTTCTGTTGAGAATTGAAAGTACATAGTATGTTGCAGGACTGTTCACCTACATACGGTCCTTAGAAATGTATGAGTGCTTTTTGTTCTGCCAAATAAATGCATGCTGTAGGGTACAATCACTGTTCAAGCATTCTTTATTGCAGGTTGTCACTCATGTATTTGAATTGCACATTTTTCTCCATATGAACTAAGAAATCTTTACCCAGTTTTTTCCTACCCCTTTATGAGATTTGGACATGTCACTTGGTAGAAATCAATTTTTCAAAACATCCCTATCCCAAAGCTTCCTTGGGTCTATATACACTGTTTTTCATTGTATGGGTTTGACTCTGTTACTGACAAAAAAAAACTGACTGCATTTTTTTGTTTCTTAAATTCAAATTAAAAGTAGGAAACGGTAAACACAAATGCTAAATTCAAGGTTTTGCAAATGCAAAAGCCTAGACATGAAACTAGGAGAATTTTTACAGTAATCTTATGAATTTTCAGAAGGTCAGTCCATTTTTTGTATGAGGTGCTGATATACTGATCATATGTCAAAGCAAGAAGATTACTATGCAGAGGATCTATAGCCTCTTGGTTTTTACTGTTTCTAGGGTTAAAAATTACACAAGAAACAATGTGCACTGCAGTGTAAAAATGACCGGGACCACTTTCACTTTCATTTTGTATCTGGTCTCTGTTCTGGAGGGACAGACTGTGAATTGTGCACTGCATTGACAGACACCATGACTGCAAAGTAGCTCTAATGTGTATTATCTTGACTGTAATGCACTTTTCTTCTTGCCCAGTGTTGCAGACAGAGCAGCCAGACACCTGACTGGGAACAGCTGCTCATCCTTTGTATGCTGGGGAGCCTGAGAAGCAAAAACTTCTCTCCAAGGTAAAGCCACTCTGCATTGTTTTGCAGTCCAATGGCAAAAGTAACCTGGAATTTAACTTGTTTTTGAAAATCCCTTTTGTATTTTACTTCATTAGATGAGGGCTAGAAAAAAAGTACAACTTCTAGTCAAAGTGGGTTTAAGGCAACATTACTTTTATCCATGGTCTGATTCTAAACAATAAAAAGAGCTCTGCAGAAGCAAAACAGTAATATACTTCAGTGAGAGATCTGACTTCAAAACCTTTAGCAGATCCAGCTAGCAACTGAAAGTATTTTGGCACTGGGACCTCTGGAAAAAAGGAAGATAGCATGATGAAAAATTGCAGAAGACTAGAAGTGGAAAAATTTTTCTGTAAGTGGATAAATTTCCAAGGGTTATTCATACTAAAAACAGAACATTTTCATTCTATATCTAACTTGCTACCATCAGCTCCCAAGACTAATAATTCCTGTTTTGAATTTAAAAATTGACCCTACAAACCACAATGGAACATTTATTGTTAAATTTAAAAACTTTCTTTTTTGTTTAAATGCAATTAATGATAAAAGACACTTCAAAGCATTGCTGTTCTCTATAATTTCACAAATATTTAAACACACAGATCCCAAAAAAGTGGCTGTGGCCACCAATGACCAACATCCATCCCTAGTGATGGCTGAAATACATGTCAAAATTAACCTCAGAGATGCTATGAAAGCAGGGGAAAAAATCAAGGAGGAAGACACAACTTTGATGGAAAGATATGAGAGATATGCTATGGATACTGGAAAAAACAAACAACCAAAAAAAAACTTGACCAAAAAAGCCATCAAAAAGCATGGCACGCCATCAAGTGCAGGGACTTAGATCAAAGCTTACCGAAGTGATCCCCATACAGATGCCAACAAATTTCCTTTAGGACAGGGAAATGAAATCTTTCGATTTCAATGGGGATCAATTTGGGCAAGCTTTAGCACATGTCCCTGCACTTGATGGCATGCCATGTCTTTTGATGGCTTTCATATCACCTAAGATTTTTTCTTTTTTTTTTTTAAGTATCCATGCCACGCCCCTCATATCTTCCCTTCCAAGTTTTGTCTTCCTCCTTGACTTTTTCCCCTGCTTTGGCAAAATCTGTGAAGTTAGTTTTGGCTTCTTGTTGGTCCTTTGCACTGCACCTGATGTAATCCCGGTCCATTTTCTTGTAGTCACTAAATTTCCAAAATTTTTTTTTTCCTGCAATTGCATTTCCCTTGATGGTATCTCCATTCCTGAGTGTTTGTATGTCCTTATTTTCTGTTTCACTAGATCCTACAGTGTTGTTGCCAAAGCAGTGGTAAATATCAGTGTGGAAACCAGAACTTACTTTGGGGTGAAGTGACATGGCATGGATACTGAAAAAAAAAATCTTCACCAACGTGAAAGCCATCAAAAGGAATGGGATACCATGAAGTGCAGGGGCGTGGACCAAAGCTTATCTAAATTGCCCCCCTTGAAATTTTGGAAACAGAAAAGGAGGACTTTCAAACACTCTGGTATGGGGATACAATGAAATGATATGTAGTTGAAGAGAAAATAAAGAAAATTGAGAATTTTAGCAACTCCAGGAAAATGGACCCTTACGGAGTTTCCGTGTTTGCCTTGAGGATTGATAGCAATCACTTGTCCTGCACTGCTCTAGAAAGCTCTATTCAACCCAGATTGGTCAAGATAGAAAAAATATCCGTGAACTAAACATGCATAAAAGCCACCTTAACTATTTTCCTGAGCATTTACTTGTACTCTGAAATTGATAATTTCTTCTCAAGGATCCTTAGTACAAGGAAATGGTGCTACAATTCACATCCCACAGATGCTTGGCACATAACATAGTAAAATTCTCTTGCCTCTACCTAATTATGACCATGGAGATGTGGTTTTTGTGCTCACTGCTGTGCCATTCTCTGTTTCATTCGAAATTTGTGTTCCAAAATCAAGGGCTCAGAATTTAGGAAACATGTGGCTAAGTTGGTTTTGGTTTACAGTTATGTGATTCCAAAGAATTTCTGCCTCTGTTCCAGGAGGCACTTTCTTTTCCAATCTTAATGACTCTTGGGATTAATAAGTCTCAAATTCCCTTAAGGTCCTGTTACACGTCCTCCAGTGAGGAACATTTCAGGAAACCCCAAAAGTGTCCTCATTCTCTTCCTCTTCTCTGTGGTTTCTTCTGTAGTATAATTATTATTACACAAGACAGCAGATGCAGAACTGAAACAGGTAACCAACCCCCAAGTATTTGTAGGCTTTCTGAACAAACACTTGCAGCTTTTTGTAGTGTATCTGGCAGTGATCAAGTGTGAACCCTTGAGTTTTATCTTCAGTCAGTATTATGAAAATAAAATGCAGAAAAGCTGCCCTGGAACAAGAAGAAAGGTGTTCTTTTCCCATTAAGACAACAGGTGTAGTCTGAACATCAAAGACAATGAGTGGAAGAGAAGCAAAAGAATGCATAAACTTTCTAACTTAAAGACATCCTACAACATCTCACTTGGATAATCGGGTGACAACATCATCAAAACCCACGGATCATCTTCATTTCTTGGGAAGTGGGTATCACAGCAATGGAGCTTCAGCCCTTGTCATCCTTGACTCCTGAAGCTGGTGAGGTTACTTCAGCCACAAGCCTCTGGACCACACTTCTTTGTCCATGGCAATATCATGACTTGCATGAAAAACCTTCCTATGTGCCTGCTATGTGTTCACCCTGTTTGGTAAGGAATGATATGTATGGGATGTAGTGATAAATTATGTTCAGCACACTACTGGTGCAAAAAAATCAGCCTTCAAATATTTGTTAGGGCTGTGTACTGTTCTCTGAAGCCCAATGGGATTTAAAATGGGTACTCAGGTCTTTTTTAAATAGGAGAAAAAAAAATTAAAGGCTGCATTATTATTAATCATTGCATGAAAAATTAAAATTGTGCTATCAAGAGGAGTCTCTGTAACATGTCTTTTCTTGATGCATCTAACTCAGTTATTACATGCCCCTAAGAAGCCTTTTTACGTCTTTCTTTCCATTAAAAATTCTTTCACCCCTTTCTCTCAAACACTTCAGCTGTGTTAGCACAGTGCTACAAACCATCCCTGGCCTGCTCTCTGTTGCTGTAGTATATTAAACTGGTCTTGGCTCTATAAATTTTCTTCATAGGCTTGGCCATATTTTTGTCTCAAATACTTTTCTGAAGTTTATGGTATCCTTAATTTTTCATGGATCGTAAAGTCAGAATGAACTGTTGAGGTATTTGTTTTGCCCTCCCAGATAAACCATTCCACGTAATTTCTCTGAAACAGATTACACTTGGATGGACCTGCCCCAGGCCTATCTTACAGCCCTGTGGAGGCTCCTTGCAGAAATGCCAGGCAAATATTTTGATGCAATACTTTCCTCACTTCTCTGGACTCTTTCTTGCCTGTTGGCGCTATTTCTGATAGAATCTCAGTAGTACAGACCTGTGTAGCAAATTTTAGGGTTTATCAGAGGTGGCAGGGTGCCAGGACTGCTGGGTGCTCTGGAGGTCATCACCTGCAAGCAATTGTAGCATGCAGCATCTCTGCTGCACTCTAAAAAGTTCCTGGAGCAAACTCTGGAAGGCACAAACATGCCTGATTTACATCTGCTTGTTTAATGTTGTGTCTACAAATACCTTGGAATATGTGAGCCAAAGATAGATTGATTAGGTTTTTACTTTACAAAAAAACCAAATGAAACAAAATCAAAGCTTTATAAGGTTTTGGAAATTCCAAGTTTGTTAGAATATTCTTTATAAACTTCCTTTTTACTTCTGTTTTCTTCCTTTGGAGTATGTATTTTACATATATGACAAGCATAAAATTTTCATTTAAAATATGAACTCACTGACTGAAATATCAATAAAAGAAAAATATACTTTTATTTCTAATTGCATTATCATGTTACAAGGAGGCTCTGTGAAAATGTACATGCTTTTCTGGTGATTGAGTACACGGTGTTTCCAGCCTTGTATTTCATTGGGAAAGCTCTGCTGTTTCCATAGGAAAAAGAAAAAGAGGGAAATTGGCAAAAGAACATGTTCTGGAATAGAATTATTCCACTATCAAACTAATGTGAGTTTCCAAGCATTTCTGTGTGTGCGTGTGGAATGGAGCCATGCTACAGCAGCTTTTTTTTTGCAAAGCTTTAAAAATATGACTCATGGGTGTTTTGTCAGTGGAATTGTTTGCAAAAGATGTTAGAGTATTATTTGTTTTCAAATTCTCTGTTCACTCTGGTTTCAAATGTTTATATACATATCACATTCAGAAATCTCTTGATTCAAATCATCTGAACATAATATGGTGTAGATAAAAACCACTTCATCACATTTTTTCTTCACCTTTCCATGTGATATCTGTTATAGAAGAGAGTCCATTTTTCAAAATACTGTATGTTACTGTACAAGTTGAATTTAAAACATTTTTTTTCTTAAATGTGACATCAGAAAAGCATGTAAGCGCACACATCAATAAATGAAAACTTTACAAGTTATATATATAACTTCAAATCTTTATGCTTAAAGGGTAAATTAATAATAAGACTCTCAGTACCACTGATGATTAATTGGAATAAAGTCTTCATAAAAAAAGTAACAACAAAAAATTCATAATATTATGAATGCTATAATGTATACTTAAAGTCATTATGAATGTTGAAGTGAGAATTTTATTTATTACTGAACATGACAGTAACATCCAGATATTCAAAATCTAAATTTCTATTAACTTCAGAACTCATAGAACAGAGTAAAGACTATTTTTTTATAGGTGGGCTACTGCTGGTCTTTGTGATAATGACTGAAAGAAGGACACTAAAAAATCAGAAGGGGAAGAAAAGGGACATGGAGAAAAATACACCCTTTCATACTTTATGGATGTAACCAGATTTTCTACTTCAATCTGGCTTTTTTACTTTATAGAACCACTGGGTTCCTGGTGATGGAATGAAGAAAGGATAATTAATTTCTGTTTATTTAATGGAAATATTTTTCTTATTCCTCTAGTAAATTAACTAGTGTTTATGTCTAACAAAGTTCTAAACAAAAAAAAATCTTTGGAAATTATGATTTGACAGCATATTTTTATGTCATTTCTATCTCTCTGATTCATTAATGTTTCACCGATGTTTAGAGCTGCAAAGATATTTCACTTATGGTAATATTGCTGCTTGTCATGAAAATGAAGCTGAAACATATGGCAGGATATGTCCAAAAGGAAATAAACAGTAAGGGGCTTTGTTTTGGTGTTTTTTTTTGGTTTTTTTTTTTTTTTTTTTTTTTTCCCTGTGGGTTTTTTTTGTTTGTTTTTAAATAAGACATAGCTTTTTTCATGGATTTCTACTTTTCATAAATCCACCATAAAGTCAAGTGGCATTTACAGTCAGGCTGGTACTTATTGAAAGTTTGGCTGATGTCATTTGGAAACTTTGTATGAGGCATTTCTTAAGAGTGGATCTTGTGGTGAGGTTAGGCTATGAAAAATCTGCATCACTTTCCCAAAGTGTTGTGATTTTAGTATGATTCTTAATTAGAAGAAGAGATCAAAATTTTTAGTCAAAATATCTGCTTAATTACTTTATTTGTCTTGGAAATATTTTTAAATAGAAAAATTTTCTTATGAAGTTCAGAGAACTTTTTTTTAAAGAAAAAAGGTTTACTGTAAATGTATTTAACTGTTTTAGTATTTTTTTCCCTCAAGTACAAGCCTAACATTCTGACTTTCACTTCAATATTCTGCTGAATTTCAGATTACTCTGCAAACAACAGTCAACAAACAAATCCAAGTTCTGCTAGACAGTTTCATTTATCAGGAGGTCTATATATTTTTAAAAGTGTAGTAAGTAGAGATGGAACAAAATAATGAGAAAATATGTTTTCCTGAAGATAAAATGAATTATATTTAAAATTGAATGTATTTTAAATGCTTTAATTAAAAAAAGGAATTCTGTTTCTAACCAAATGTAAACATTTCTTTCTTGATGCAGTAATGGCCTGTACTTATCAGCACCTGAAACAAATAAAAATAGTACTTGATCCCAGGAAGAGAGTTGAAACATTTAATCAGATATCACTAAAGCCTTTCCTTCCATGCAGCTCAGGGAAATGAAACCCTTGATCTGCTCACTGTAATTTCGATATCTTCAAGGTTTTTATTTCAAAGTCTGTGATCATGTGTGCCATGACTGTGGTCATGCAGCTTTTAATTGAGAATAACTTCTGATTAAATACATTTACTTGACAAGGGTTCCCTAACCAGAAAAAAGATTGAGCCACCAAAGCTCTTCATTTTCAAACAACCACAAGGAATACCAGAGACTTGATAAGTTTTCAGTATTCAGTGGAGAAAGAATGAAAAAAGGGAAATTGTAGCAAAATTCTAAGTGGTAATAATCTTTTAAGACAAAGATTTTCATAGCAAGGTCGCTGTATTGAATAACCTGAAGACATGCCTCTCTCTTGGAGGCTGAGTACAACTTGTTTCAACTGCTTTTTGCAAACAAATGTGGTCTTGGTACTTCACAACAACTGGAAGAGGGTAAAAACAAATGCACAGTTCCAGTTACTCAAAAGTAGACAACAGAAATCATGAATCTTAAGATCTTGCAATGGTTTCTTGTAAATGATATCCAGTTATGGTTGATTACAGAGCAAACTTTCCCAAGAAAAGCAGCTGATTTCATTGGAGCACAAATGGATAATGACAAGTTCATATGGAGTCTTCACGATTACTCAGTGTAGAGAAGTTGTAGTGATAAAGTTCCAGTACTAGTGATAAAGCTTCAGCCCTGAGACTCAACATTTTTCATGGAAACTTCTTTAAGGATTCCAATACTATTGAGGCCTTGGTGACATAGGAAGCAAAATGGAGATGGCAAAGACTCTCTTTGTTCCTTTTAATGGCCATGCTTGGAATTTGGCATAGCTTCAGACAGTAATAATACTATTATTTTATGTGACAACCCTTTGGAGGTTTAGAAAATTATAAAATTTAATTCAAATTACACAAACAAGATGTCATTTTGCAGGCCAAATAAAAAAAGTCATGGTGATGGATATAAGGAATTTGACCCAAAGTATAGCGTATGTGTGAAGAAGAAATGGTTTTAATTTCTGAGCTAACTAGAACAAGTTGCAATAGGAAAACTTGAACACATGCAAAGAAAGAATTTAAAATGATTGTTTGAACTGATTGCAAAGTGTTGTGAGCTTTAAAAATCACCTTCTTTCATACTTAGCTATATGGAAAAATTCCTAGAACGGTAGATCTTTCCAATGCAAGTGGCAGCAAAAGAAGACAAATCTTATTTGTCTTCACTCCTGAAATCTAAAAGTAAGACATCAAGCAAAGCTTAGCACCTTGTAATTCAAATGGCTGAATGAGCCTGCAGTAAGAGGTTTTTCAAAGTACAATTTCAGATTATGTATGCAATGAGGAGCACTCGCTTGATACATTATACTACAAGAGCTCCAGCTACAGGATCTTTGGCAAAGAAGCAAGGATAAAAATCTGTGAAGGGTGTAATTTCTGAACTGCCACAGACATTTTGGCAGGAATGATTTGTCAAGGGCAAATCCACTAAAAAGTTGTCAAGTTAGGAATTTTTGAAAGTGCCTGAGATTCCAAGGAAGAAGAAAGTTCCAAGGAAAGTGTGTCTGACAAAACTAGACAGTCAAATTCATCAAAGTACTTCATGACATTTTTCCTTGGCTCATAACTGCATTTCCCAAGGTCCAGCAGTCGATCAAACTTTGAACAAAAGAGGCACCAATTATAGAATATATGGTCATTCATATGAACTTAATAGAAACATGCATGCAGATGTGCTTTGGATGAATGGCTTTAAATTGTCAGATTTTATAACTTTTTTAGCATTTTTCAGATAAATTGTAGTTTTGATTGTGAGATTTTATAACTTTCTTAGCATTTTTCCTGTCACAATTTGTCTGATTCATTGAATGAGGAAGGTTCTGGATAATGGAAAAGGGAAAGTGAGATTGAGGCCTGAATTCAAGGGGCTGGTATCATGCAGGATTCTTTTGACCAGAGAAATGAGTCTTGGAAGAAGTCATGTCACAAGAGGCCGTCCAGCATGCTCTGCTATTCTGCAATTAAATGCTCTATGTGCAGCTGGTCAGCAAATGAACATTGGTAGAGGAACCAGAGTGAAGGCAATGCATGGCCAGTGCAGGAGATGTGCCCAGGCTGCCAAGGAACAGGAGCCTGGATTCACGCTCAAGCCTCGACCTCTCCTGGTGTGAGGCTTCATAGGTCATACCTGTTGCAAGGCAGTGTGAGCTCACAGCCAGATTGTTAATGTCAGATCAGAAATATGTCTATTTCTTCAACCAAACAGCTACAGTGTCTGTATTCAAAAGCAGCAAAGGCAGTAACAACGGGCCTGGTGGCACTGGTAATGAACGCTCTTTGTGGGCGTATTTAAATACCCTCTTCATCATAACAAACTGTGTCTTTGATCCACAATTTAACAGTCATGACTGAACTTGCATATGATTTTACATGTTTATGAGGGGAAAAAAATTATCATTTACAGCTTGCAGATGTTGTTGAAGAATCCATTTCAAGACACTCGTCAGGAAGACTATTCTCTGAACCTTTTTTCAGTTTTGTTATTTGTTCTTTTCCCTCATATTTAAAAGATTAATATTTAAACAGTATTTTGCTATGATTAAACTTGCCCACTATTAATAAAGTGAGATAATGATCCCCTATTCCAAAAAAGTATTTTCATATTTAGAAATTAAGTCCAAAATGCCAGTAAACTAACCAAGTAAAATGAGTAGTTAGTAATATAAAAGCAAAACTGTAGGGTTTTCCATGTGCAAATATTTATGAGCATTTCTTACATGTTTTTGCATCTGCATTACTAGTCTGTAAGTTTTGCTGAAGCATGTCAGCATCACTGTCCAATTTATGTACGTCTTTGAAGTTTGCCTTCAGCAAGAAATGCGTGCAAAGAGAATCATTATAGATCCTCTGTGATCCAGTTACTCCAAACTATCTTAGACTGATTAACTTTGGTGCATGCTTTTACTGAAATGCAACTGTTATTTTTTCTTACCATTTTGAGGTAGTTATACAGCCCTTTTTATTCCCTGTTCCTACCTGAGCTTCCAGCCACAAAACAGCACTGCTGCTGATCGAAACTCAAAAGTTGTCTAAGTCCTCAAAGTTGTAGCTGATAACACCACAATCAGTGGAACTGCAATTTCATTTCCTCTGAATAATCATGGCTTCCTCACTGTATTGGATTTAAAAACCAAAAAGAACTGTGTGTGACACTGGAAGACGCCAGGTTAAGCATTGGTTGTATTATTTTGATGGAAAATGTTTACTGAAACCACCCCTGTCATTTAAAGAAGTTTAAAGCAGTTCATTATTTGATCTTATCTGCTCCTGTAGGTGTCAACAAAGATAAATCATTGCATTCAAAATGAAGGCAAGAGGAACGAACCTTGCAAGATTTTTGAGTGAGCACTCCCTCGAGCTAGTCAGTGCTCGAAATATTCAGTGATTTGCAGAGACCTGCCTTCCAGAACAGGTCCCATAAAGATCTCTAAATCAAATATGCTTCTATTTCCACATTTTTCAGTTAATAGACACCCAGTGTACTGAAGTGATGTTCTGTGTTTATTAGCTTCAGTAGAGATCAGATCCTCAGAAAAAGCAAACAGGAATTATTCCCTTCACTTCAGCAGAGTTGCCCTAATTGCTAGCAGATCTGGCACTACTAGTTGGTTTTTTTTTTAATTCTCAGCATATGCTGTACTTAAACCCTACTGTTTATTGCACCTTGCAGGCTTTCTCTAAGCTGGAAAATCATTTTTAGTCAGAAATTGAGAGCCTGAGAAGAGAAACAAGGAGAAATGTGATGTTACTGGAAGATGAAGCCAGAATATTGTCTTCTTGTATTGCCATTACTCCCATGTTAGCAGCCTCAGTGCAAAAAGTGTCAGTACAGGTAGGGAGTGGTCAGTGGCCATCGCCTCATGGGCTGCAGGAGATGGCTGTGGGTGGAGGGCTGCTGGACCAGCACACACTGCTCCGGTGGTGTAGGCACTAATTACAGTCATTATGATAATCAGAGGCAACCAGAGGTGTTACTGAATAAGAGGTTCTCTTTTAAGTACCATGGGCACACAGGTAACAGCAGCTCTTCCCAGACCTGACCAGGTCTCAGAGATATTTTTCAGCCGAAATACTCCTGAGTTCCTGCCCTATTACTCCTAAGGAAGCCAGAAATGATCTTCCCTTTTGGTAGGCAACATTAAAGACCATCTCTGGGCCTTTACATGAGATCCAGATTGGCCTTGTGAGGTAATTTAGGAATTAAAGCCAGGTCCTGCTTTTAAGTTACAGGGATGACAAAGCCAGGCCTTTCTGAAAGGAGTGGGGTCACTGAGTTAGGAGTAACTGTGATATACTCATTGTGCATGAGAAGTTCCTTGTTAAAGAAGAAAAGTTCCAGTTAAACAAGAAGTCTTTTCAGGTGAGTGTTTGTAGAGCTTTTTGAAAATTGCATTTCAGTTATTAAAAGGTGACAGAATCATCAGGATGTTGTAGCACTGGTTGCTTTGTGAAGCTGAGAGACTCATACTCCAGAGGTCAGATTCTGGCTCATAAAAAAACCATACATATACAATGTAAGTATGATAATACTGTTCCTAAAGAAAAAAAACACCAAAATACATGGTGAACTATGCATCATCAACAACAACAAGATTAGATTATGTTTTGCTGACTCAAAAACCTGATTGAACACCCAAATGAATACATAGCTCAACAGTTTCTTTATCAGCAGTGGGTTTTTTTCCCTTGGCATTGTTATAAAAAGTTTTGTTTTGCTTAATGTACCTGATGGTGAGAAACAGAGTGCTTTTTTCCAGGAAATGAATGCACAAAACATAAGAGCTCAGATGCACAATCCTGGATCAAAAATCATGTGACAAAGGCCGAGCAGAACTTCAGTGGTTAGAGACACTATAAAAGTAAATAGAATCAAATTATCAAAGGAGACTACAACCAAACCCAGTACCTTTTTAATCTTCAAAAATGACGTGTAAGTAATTGATGAATAAAACGTGATCAGTCCAGATATCTCATACAATTCTATGGGAGTTGTAAAGATAATTTTTTTTATGCTACGAACAGTATTGAAAGCTTAATTCCTATTTCTAGTTGTACACGACATTGGAAAGGTAACCTTTGCACTACCTTATCACCATACCACACAGTAAACATGACTAATGAATACTTAAGGTATTATATATAAAAGTACCGGATATGAGAGGTCAAAAATGTTGTAATCTTAGAGTATTGTTTTAGTCATTGCAGATATAGGCAGTCATCTGGCATATTCTAACAGATCACGTTTCAAGGATATGTCACAGCGAGCAGCACCATGCTGTTGAATTAAGGAGGCCAGGTAATTGTGAGAAGGGATGAGAAATCAGCTTTTAGCTTCACTCACAACTTCTTGGCTGACTTTTTATTCATCTGCTCTTTATGCCACATTTCATAGAAACAACTGCATTTGGGTTTTTTAAATAATACAGGCTAAAGCATCCTTAAACTTGGGAGAAATGTTTTCTGCTGAACTGATGAAAGGTTCTGAGACAGAGGAATAAAACCCAAAACCAAACTCACTTTACAATGAAGAAAACGATGGATTTGTGTTTTTTTGATTTTCAGGGCTTACTTATTAGCTCCTATATATGTGGACATAAAAATCTGTTTTAAATGGATGAATAGTTGATTTTCAGGTACAATTATAATTATGATGCAATTGATAGATATTTACAAATAATTGGCAAGACCAATAAGTTGGAAAGGAGGTATAACCCAAAAAATTTAATGCCTTTGAGCTTTTCCAAAACTGCATTTTTATTAAACTGAAGCAAAAAGAAGAAACCCAAGCTAGTAAGTACTTAACTTCAGCTTTAAATGGCATAAAGAATATGAAACTCTTATTATTTACATCCATTTTCAACCCCTATCTAACATGAAGAAAATCAGTTTTAAGCTTTTAATGGTGCTGCAATGCATATTTCAGGTCTTACCCTGGTGTCTTAAATCTGATTTTCAGAAGCAGCTGCTTTCCATACAGGCACCTAAACAAAGGCTTGTCTTTCAAGGGCGTCTGGTATCTCCTGACTCCCAGAGTGAGGCACCCATGGCCAGATTTTCAAGTCATTGCAGAAAAACAGGTCCATGTTGACAATGCACATGGTCAAAGGGAGCCACCTACTACTTAATTCAGCAGAGCTGCTTGGGATCTGCAATGAGATCAGATTCTGGCTCTTTATGTCTCTGTGTTCCTATGAGGAAGAGCAGCTTTAGGATTCAAATGTCTTGTGAATTTCTGTTTTGAACTGGATTTTTTTCCTGTCAAAAGAAGAAAACTTCTCTGGATTTTGTGACTGGACTTCAGTCCCTCTTTCATTTGTAATTTTGTGAGAGTCTCTGAGACTCTGTGAGTCTCTGAGGTCTAATAATAGAAGAACCTTTCCTCCACCGATATCCTCAGCTTTCTTTTTCATGGAACCTAGTGTTCTATCCAGTCTGAGATTTCTGTGCCTGCATTAGGCTGAACTGGCTCATGAATTCACAAACTACTGGTGAGGATCAATTAGAGCCTTATATAGAAATGGCATGATCATGTAGACTCTGTTTCCTGAGGAAACCAGGCTAAAACTTACAAGAAAAATCTTGTTTTCTCCTTCTCTAGTAATCAGCTATATTCTACTCAAGTGTAGCTCAGTACAGTGTGCTCCTATTTTCTAGAAATATAATACAAGAAAATCTGAGATAGAGCACTATTTTAATTCCTCACTGCTCATTGCTGTTTAAGACATTACATTTTTGGCCCTGACCCTTTCTTTTGCCTGCAGATTTTTATTTACTGTCACATGGAATATTTTCCTTGGTGACGTGTAATATAAGTGAAGTGGGATTTAATGATGAACTAGGACTGAAATAGGGTTTTCCCAGCCTGAAAGATGTTATTGTTCTGCCCAGTCTGGTGCTACAGGAGGAAGTGCCCTGTGGCCCTGCTCTGTGCTGCTGCTTCTGCTTTGGATCTGGAGGCATCACTTCAAGAATTTCAGGACTGATCTCTGCAAAACACTGCTTGGGCCATGAGGGTCTTCACCTTTGTTTTACTGACTGAAGTAGGAGGATTGTAAGCTCAAGCTGAACTTGTTTGCCTTCTTTTGCGGTCTCTTTGTACCTTTTCTCTGTAAGAATGGACTGCAACGTGCTGCAAATTTGGCTGTGGGAGAGAGGTTTGCTAGTGACAGAATGAAAGTGGTATAAACAAAAAAATACTTTGTTTAATGAACACACTTTGCATAAAGTAATCTAGCAACCAGCCAAACTAAACAGCTTTAGTTACAGAGAGGAAACAAATGTTTTCATGATACAAAAGATATCTTGTGAATCTTTCCCTGGGGCACAAGTTCCAACCCACTTGTTATTTCAAGAGAGAAAGAGATCTTTCTCTACCACTTTCAGAGCTCTTCCTCCAAGTCCCTTTTGGCAACCATATGCTCACCATTCAGGAATGTTCCTGCTGTGATGTTCTTCAGTTCAATTTGCCAGCTTATTTATCATTGATTGAATGATCCTCTTTAAGGTTTTTGTTATAAAAAAATATGTTCTCCTTTTAATATAATTTCATGTCCCATCAGCATTAAGACATGGTATACTCATTCCTTCATTAAGGTAAATACTAGAAGAAAACAATGGTTTTCCTTGAGCTGTTGGTATAAGTATATATATATATGTATGTATGTATGTATGTATGTATAAGTAGTTATATATACTTATAACTTAAATATATATACTTATATACTTATTTATATATCTAAGTAGTTTCCTTGATAAGTTTCCTTGATATATTGAAAATCAGACCAATTCTGTTTTCTGTAGAGCTGAGAGCTCTATTTTAGAAAAAAACCAACCAAATTTAACAAACAAAATCTCCCCTCCAGAAAAAACCCACCAAACCCAACACCACCAAACAAAACCCAAATCCCCCACCAAAAAAACAAACCCATATTTCAGTTTTTGGTCCAGATTTCTCTGGACAAATGATTAATCTTTTTTTTTCCCCCAGAATGCAAGCAGATCTAGTAAGCACAGATATAGCTTTTGCTGCTCAATATGGCAACTTCCTTACAAATTTTGTTGTAGGACAGTGTTATTTCAGTCTGGTCTGCTGCTGCCTTCAGCAGTTTCAGTACACACTTGTGCTTTGGCTGTAGCTTCCCATACTATGGTACTCTCACCAGAAGTTCTGTGTATTCATTAAAGTGTGATGTCACAGATTTTTATAAATCAAATATTCACCTTGACGAAAGTCTGAGATACAGCCTGCTGGGGATGCAACATAATCTAAGAGCTGTTTTTCTGAAGTTCAACATTGCCCAGAACTGTATCCCACCCTTCAGAAATCAGGTAAAATCTTTCTGATTCCTTTGGTTCACTATTTATCAGGAAAAGTGGGTTTGCCTGCCTGGGTGGAGTATTCATTAGAGTTTGTAAAGCTTGCTTTGTTTTAGATACGTGTCTTAGTGTAAGTCATATCTCTTAGGAATGTGAGTTTTGGCAGTGTTTGATACTGACAAGAGCCCTAATGTGATACAGAACTGACAGGAGTGCTTTTGCTGATATAGAATATACTCAGAGCCCTGGAATCACTAAAAACAGCCTGAATTTCTTTTGCCAGCGTTACTATATTATTAAATATTTTCTAGCACAGTCCTGTCAGAGAACCAGTTTTCACCCCTACACTTCTCTTGGTTATCAATTGTTATTTTATTGGGAGGAATGTTCAAGCTGATCCTGATGTGTAAATATTGTTGGCCTGAATATTTTCTGCCAGGGAAGTTTTTCTACCATTTGTGGGAAGGGGCAGGGGAAGAATGATATAGTTGACCATGTCTGAGTGGATTCTTTATACCCAGAATGTCCTGACATTGAACCTTTTTCTCCTCTCCCAGATGCAACCATAAATCATAGTGTAGTGACCACAGCTAATTTGTGTTGAAAATAATTATAGAGGTAACTGTCACGTAGCCTACGGTTAATGGTGCCCCTCTTCTAATGTCTTGATGAGCAAGGAGTTTGTGTGGAGTTTGTTTTCTCATGAGCTTTAGGAACAACTGAAATGAAAGGGATGAGAATGAAACAGGGTAAAGTGAGGCCTTGGTGTTTCCCATGCTTTGGATGAGAGCTGCAGCAAACAGATGCAGGTCCAAGAGCATATGCTAAGTTCTGCCCCAGCTGTTCCATCTGCTGCAAGCAAATAAAATATGTTTACACACAGAACCTAAGTGTGCCCTTTGACCCTACAGTCATTGCAAGGTTCAGCCATCAAAATATGTAGTAATTTAAATACTAAATCAGTGAAGGAGAAAGCACATACTGTAATCAGACAAGAAGTAAAAATCATGGCTGCCACTTCCCATGCATGTTATGCTACTTCAAGCCATCATGTGATTTTTTTATGCTCCCAAACACTCCAGCATCCTGCCACCATTACCAGTAAGGCTGCAAAAGCTAAAGGATGTGGCTTGGTGGCATTCACCTGCTTTCAAAGCAAGGTATCCTGTGGTGCTGCTTTTGCCCTGGAGTTAGCAGCTGCTGGAGACCAGTTCTACTGCTACTGCTGTGCTTTTTCTGGGCTCAGATGGACTGACCCACCACGTCTGGATTCATCCAGGGCTTGCCAAATACATGTCCTCCCATCTTCCAGACTTTCCATCTTGGAGTTATCCTCATTCGTCCCTCTTCTGTTCCAGGAGATTTCTCCCTAAATTCCACCGATTTCAATGACAGAAATATATCTGAGAAGTGGGTAAAACTTAGCAAACAAAAAAAGAAAAAATAAAATTGCCAGGTGAGCCTGTCAGCATCTGCTGTTGGTTTTGTCTGTGTGTACAGCATGCATGTACAACCAGTGCAGTTAATTAAACCCATTAAAGTGCTTATTAACTGTCCACATATTATTTAGCATTCCTAAGGCCTAGGAATCTAAATCTCTTTCTGGGAGACTTTGCTCTGAAAATGAGTCAAAGTGCAGAAAACTGGAGTGTCTCATCAAATGATCAAAAAACTGCTGTTTCAGTGCCTGAGTTTCTGAGGAGTCTGGAAATGAAAAGCTGACTGGCCAGAACTGTTTCTGGAGTGGTAGCAGACTATGCAGTGCTCTTTTAAATATCTGGTTTAGATGCCTTCAAGGTAAGCTTTATTATGCAACAAGACATAAGTGGCAGACTTTAATAAATATGTGGGAACTAATAGATGGTCACCATTGCAGGGAAAACCCAGATAGACTAGGTTATTAATACTTGGGCCCTTTTGTAGATAGGAGTTTTCCAGTGCCTAAAGGAATGCCACAAGAAAGATGAAGAGAGACTTTTTAGAGGCATGTAGGGATAGGATAAGAGAAAAAGGCTTTAGATTGAAAGAGAATAAGTTTAGATTTGATATTAGGAAGAAATTCCACACTGAGAGGGTGGTGAGGCACTGGAACAAGTTACGCAGAGAAGCTGTGGATGCCCCATCCCTGGAAGTGTTCAAGGACAGGTTGGATGGGACTTTGAGAAACCTGATCTAGTGCAAGCTGTCCAGCCCAAATAATTTTATGATTCTATAGCTTTATGAGACCCAGAGATCAACTCAAATTTTGTAGGTGTTTTATGTGAGTCACCAGGGTCCCAACTGCAGCTTTATGGGTTCTAAACTCATTTTCTACCTGAGAAACAGCTGGAGGGATACTATTTTAATTGAATTTTGTTTAATCTCTACAAACAGGGATATTAAAAATCTTCAGCCTAAACTTAAAGTCTTTCTGTTTAAAATAAAATACCATTAATTATTTTTTAAATTATTCTTTATTCAGAAGAATGGGTTGATAAAAACATCTGGCTCTGAAAATACTTCTACTTTTAACCAACATTACTTTTTGAGTTAATGTTCCATTGAGAGAAATGAAGCCTAGGAAAGGTACCTTACCTAAACAGAAATTTTAAAGAGTGGTCTGACATAATAGAAAAGGGATTGAAATTTAGAGTTTAGATCACCAAAATCTTAGTTTATTATTAGATTATATTAGTATGACGATGAGTTTCAACAGGTTTGGGTTGTCATTGTCATTAGTATTAGACACACATGAAAGACATTATCTACCTCAAGAAAGCTCAAAAACCCCAGAAAATTAAACATATAATGCAAATTAAATGCTTGCTTTCATAATAGCTCTTGGCAAGCCACTAAATGTCACTGGAAATTTTTCCCTTCTCTTCCTGGTGTCTGACAGGGCTTATTTGTCCTACATTTTCTATTTCTAGATCTTAATTTTCCAACTATGCCTTTAAAGAAGCAGGGGTGGTAGAAATCACTCAATTTTTCTGTAACTGGTCATTTTAGCACAGAGTGAATAACTATGCTATATTACTCTAACATCCTGCTTCTGATAGCGGGATAAAGCTCTCTCAAAAATCTGTCTGTTGCTTAAATCATTTGGAGATGGGACATTTCTTTCTTCATCTTTGTCATGTATGGTGAGGTGGGAGAGGCTATTTGCTGGACTGGGTGGGAGAAAAAGTGTTCAGTTCTCTGAATGGTGCCGTAATGGATTGAACGCTTCATTGAAATAGTTGGCCAAAAACTTCATTTTTTTCAGGATGAAACTGTTTGCTGAGTTTCACTCCACTTTGCTGTCACATCAAACATTACCACTTATTTTGTCAGGTTGCTTATTTGTTGGAAATTTCCCACCAATTAACACTATTCATAAATATCCAGGATTCTGCCTTTCCTCATTTTTTTTAATCCTGTCTGACTTACACTTTAACTTCTTGAATGCAGGTTTAGGAAGCCTGTGAAACCTCTTTCCATGAAAGGGGGTTTCTCCTGTGAGTCCTTAGAGTCATGAACCCACAGGTAGCAAATTAAAACAGGATAGGCAAATCATCCCTTCTCCAAGTCCCTGTTACCTTCCCGGCATGTTTTTCTTATCTGTCTGTTCCTGTAACCTTTCTCCTTCTAAACTTTATTCTATGATATTCTTAAGTCACTGAAAAAAACTGCCTGCAATGTAACATGTGGGAAAATTTACTATTTCCTAAAGGACATGGGGCTAAAAAGGAATGTTTTTCTCCTCACCCTGCCAAATGTTTCTGTATTCCCTCCTCTGTAGATATGTTACGTTAGGCCACTGCCACCCCTCCTTCACTTGCTTCCTTATATCCAGTTGTCTGATTCTCTCACATACATAGAGATGCCTGAACCGGTCATACAGGTTCAAGCAATTTCAGTCACAGTATGCACTGCCAGTAAATCTAATTATTTCTAACTTGACCTTAATCAGAAGGCCACTCTTTGAACCCCTCCCAGCAATTCAGTATATCTGCAGCATGGCATGTGAGAACAGAAAATCCTCAGTCTGTTCAGTGGCACACAAGGAGCACATGCTTCCTCCTTCTCCTCTGCTTATCGCTCTCCCCCCTAAGGTGAAACTTCCACACCACCTCCCCTGGTTTCAGGTGTAATCATAAACCAGCTCAAGGCAATTATGGGTAATGTAGTCCCATGGTTCACGCCTGTCTGTTGGAACCAGCGGTGCCAGGTTCCTGCTAGACTGCACATTCCAGCAGGCACTGCTCAGCACTCCCAAGAGGGAGGCTCGCCAGGTGTGCTCCGGCACCACCTGAACTCTGAGCACGCCAGAGTGTTTCTAAGCCAGAGCAGCAGTAAGTGCTCCTTCAACAGTACTGATGTCTTGAACAAAAACATAATTTGGATCTAGGGAAAAGCTCAGTTTCCAGAATGGTGAGTTTGCTTTTGTTTTTCTTTCAAGTATCTTTTGCTGGTTACATTTAAAATACATTGGAGGATCTGAAATATCAGAGTAGTTTTTTGCCTGGCATTATTGCATCAGTCCAATACTATCTTTTGGTCATTGCTAGTGCCAGATGCTACTGGAGAAGGTGCAGAGCTTATGGACATTTTGAATTGCATGATATTGTACCCCAGGGTGATTTGGGATGTATGGAGAAAGGCACCTGCTAAGTGCTGGTGATTACCTTTATGGAGAACATAAGTAATGGCGACCCTCCTAAAATTTTTAATCAGTTTTAAGCTCTCCTTCTCTCTTCTTTTTACTTCTGTGAAATGAGCTGCTGTAGATCAGGGTGAGTGTGTGCGCATGCACCTCTGTGGGCTTGTGGGTTTTTTTGCTGGTTGATTGGTTGATTTGGTTTTATTGAAGCACTAAATGAACTAAAACAGTCCATGCTTGCAGCTGTTGGGTTGGCGTCCAGCTTTTGAGATCAGAATGGTGAACACCCCCTTACAATCCTCCCTGAAAACAAGGCAGCCATTAGAAGTCAGAGAAAGAAAGTTTAAAGAGCACATAAACTTCTGGACACTAAATTTTTCATTCTCTATTAAAAGAATCCTTGAAAGGTAATACCTTCAGCCTAAGTGGAGGCAAGACCTATCATGCTGACATACCTTGAACCAACTCCCTCTATGGCTAAAAAATAACAAGCAGAGTTGTCTGCTTGTAGAAATAGAAAGATTTAAGTGAAAGACAAAAAAAAGAAACAGCTCTTGTTCTTTTCCTACCTATTATTACCACTCAGCTAATACAATTTTTTTCATATGGAGCTATATTTTTAAGAAGAAAGATCAAAATGTTAACAGCTTGCAAACAGTTTTTGACTGGCATTATTATAAAAGGGAAATACGTGTCCTCCTGAGTAATTGATACAGGGAGAGGAGAAGTGAAGGAATTATTGCCACTGGGTAGATCTTGGGAGGCTAAAATTGCCACAATGGCAGCACTTTCCCTGGCCCAAAATCATGTATTTGACAGTAGTTAATAGAAAAGGCCCTGACACTGAATTTACACTCTGAAAACAGCTGCAGAGTGTCTGTGTTGGGTGGGACATACACAACGGGATTAACAGCACAAGTTCAAGCTGGTTCCTGATGTGTTAGAATCCAGAGTTTGGTGTTTGCCTTGGGTACATTAACAGTCAGGAATACCTACATTTGTATTCACTACTACAACAACAATATCCTGTGGGAGTGTGTTCAACAGGCTAATTACATAGAGTCATAGAGTCAAAGAATTGCTTAGGCAGAAAAGACCCCTAAGCACATAAAGTCCAACCATTACACCAGCACTGCCACGTCTGCCACTAAACCATGTCCCTGAGAGCCACACCTATGCATCTTTTAAATACCTCCAGGGATGGTGACTCCACCACTCCTCTGAACAGCTTGTTCCAAAGCTTGACAACCCTTTTGGTGAAGAATTTTTTTGTAATATCCAGCCTAAGTGTTACCTGGTGCAACTTGAGGCCATTTCCTTTTGTCTTATTGCTTGCTAGCTGGGAAAAGAGGCTGACCCCCACCTCACTACAGCCTCCTTTTCAGGTAGCTGTAGAGAGTACTAATGTCCCCCTTGAGCCTCCTTTTTCCCAGCCTAAACAACCCCAGCTCCCTCAGCTGTTCCCACAAATACTTGCGTCCCCTTTCATCAACTCCTTTTGCCCTTCTTTGGACTTGCCATAGTATGTTGTAATAGGAAGTTTATTTAGCATTTAAATATTTGGTGTAAGTTCTTGTGCTGTCTTGCTTCCTTGTCTTTCTCCTCTTGTTATGAGAATGGCTAATTGGGTTCAA